>NC_141700.1:331904735-334477999 GCF_964263255.1 Lissotriton vulgaris
ATAGTTGGGGACCCTTCTATGTCCCTAAGGGTTAGATCAGGAGGATGCCAGCAGACTAGCCCTTTGAGTCACTCTGGATTACTGGCTTCAAGACAGAGTTGCTGATCCAGTTCTTCCTCCCCAGGCAGCAAGAGGGCAGCAAATCAGCAGGGCAGTATTTCCTTTCGAGCAGCTGTGCAGCAGAGTGGCAGCCCATGTAGCAGGACAGCAGTCCTTCTTCCTGGCCGAGTATTCAGAGGTTCAGAAGTGTCCTGAAGGGTTGGTGTATGAGTTCCTGCTTTTGAATACAGTTGTGCCTTTGAACTGGAGAGAAGCTTCTAGAGGCATGCCTTTGAAGTGCACAGATGATTTGCCTTCTTTGCCCTGGTTCCAGGATAGCTAGAGGGGATATTCAGCCCTTTGTGTGGATGCAGGACACAGCCTATTCATGTTTACGTGGGGCTGCACCCAGTTCCTCGCTCCCATCCTGCCAGTGATGGCCCACACAGTCAATCCTAAGCTCCCTTTGTGTGCGACTTCTACGAGGAATACACACAGCTCAATGATCACCCACACCCAATCATGTGATTCAGGGACAGGCTGCAGGCACTAAATGGCTAAGGCAAGAAAATGCCAACTTTCTGAAAGTGGGATTTTCTGAATTGCAATTTTAAATCCAACTTTACCATAAGATAGGATTTTTAATTGAGATTCCAGAGACGCCAAACATGAACTGGTGATCTCTCACCATTTGAAATTACACTTATAAAATTAAGCAACTCCAATGTTATCCTATAGGAGAGATACACCTTGCAGTAGTGAAAAACAAATTTAAGAGTTTTTCACTATCAGGACATGTGCAACTTAAAAGTAAATGCCCTACTTTTTAAATGCATTGCACCCTGCCCTGTGGGCTGTACAGTCCCTACACTAGAGGTGACTTATATTTGTTAAAAATGAAGCTTTGAGTCTGGCAAAAGTTTTGTTTTGCCAGGTCGAAATTGCAGTGTAAACAGCACACACAGGCTCCGAAATGGCAGGCTTGAGATGTATGTAAAGCGGTACTCCTGTGGGTGGCACAACCAGTGCTGCAGGCCCACTAGTAGCATTTAATCTACAGGACCTGTGAACATTTAGTGCCCCTTTACTAGGGACTTACAAGTAGATTAAATATGCCAATTGGGTATACACCAATGCTACCATGTTTATGGGAAAGAGCATAAGCACCTTAGCACTGGTTAGCAGTGATAAAGTGAGCAGAGTCCTAAGGCCAGCACAAACAAAGTCAGCAAAACAGGAGGTCTGAAGATAAAATGTTAGAGGGGAAACCACGCCATGGATGCCAGGTCTAAAACTTAAAGACACTAACTATTTCTGAGGTTTATCTCCAGTTCCTGCTCATTGCTCTCGATTGTGTGACATGCGGCTAGAGAGGAGTCATATAGAATACTTTGCAGTCAATTGAATGCTTAACTTTTGCTCAATTAACTTCTTCTTATAATTGATTAGTTTTGGTAACCTTCTTAAAAGATCAATGAAAATTAAAACTTCATCAGGATCCTTATTAAAAATTAAACAAAGCTTTTTTATATTTTTTTACTTGAAACTTCCTAATCTTAACCTTAAACATGCCAATCAAGTTTACTTAAAGATCTTTCATGATAACTTGTTAGCAGCCTATTGTTATTCCTTGAATTCTTAACATTCTGATTGGCTGAAATGTTTCCAACATACTTTAATGTCTAAGCCTTTCTTCTGCAGGAGAAACAAACAATTCTCGCTATAAAAACCTTCGGAAATGAAAAGCATGTTGTTTGTTTCTGCATAGGTATTGAGTTTACAAAAGGAGGAATTTGTATTTAGTGATTAATCAGTCATTTAACCTCTAACTACATGGTGTTTGCGCACCCCTGTGAAACACTATTTTTTTTCCATTAGGTCATACAGAAATAACTAGGTATTTTGTGTTGTTGTGCACTCATGCAAGCAATGGGTGTTTTCAAGCAAAGTTAAGGGTACATGTTTGACTGCATGCGGCAAGATAAATCTATGAGGAAAAAAGTGATGTTTGATTTTCATTTTTTAAACATGTTCCTTAAAACATTTTAACGTTCCTAAACAGGAAAAGAAAAATCTTATAGGCTAACGAGGGAATTGTACTTAATATACCGAGTTTGGCAGTTGTAAACATGTGCAGGTTTCCACTAATGTTCTTATTTACATTAGCAATTGGGTAGCAATTGTGAATATTAATAATACGTTTTTTGTTTAATGTACTGGTAAGGTACAGTGGCATAGACTACGGTACTAACAAAACATAAATATATTATTTCATGCCTTTTTCATGAACAAAATCCTTATCTGCTACACTCATTAAATATCCCGTTTTAAATATATGAGTCTACATATTATGTGTATGAATATCCATAAATTTCGGCTAAATCAGATTTGGAAGCACTCATCATTTGATAAGAAACAGCAACACAAAGACTATATAAAACTCATAAAACTATTTGTTAGTTTTATAGAAAACAAGCATATGCAATGCAATAGGTCTCATATTTATGAGAGTTTGAGCTAATTATATTGCAAATAACAATGACTTTTATTTTTGTTTTTGTTTTTAAAACATAAATAAAAAGCATTGTCATTTACAATGCCAATAACTTAAACTCGAGTAAATGCGAGACCTATTGCATTGCAAATGATTGTTTGACATTACGTTTGGCAACCGTGCCTGATGGACTGAGATGATCAATCATGTGATCTTTTGAGGGGTGGCTACTACTACAGTCTTGTCTAATGTAGTCACTAAAACCAACTCTAATAATATTAGCAGCTCCTGGTGATTTTCACTGAACATGAGAAGCTCCTGCCTGCATACCCACGCATGCCGAGATAACCATCAGCGTGCAGTCAGCAGCATTTCAGCACAGAGACATATCAAATAACACCAAATCTCTGTCCCTGCATACAACCAGCACCATTCACATTACACACACCAGTGACTGCTGGACATAGGGACATTACATCACAGAACAAGGTAGCTGATTTACCCACATGACTACATGAGTGGTAAAGCGATGAGCTGCAGAGGGACTGAGACGGGGAAGAACAGTCCAAGCTTGCAGTCTAGAAGGGGGGAGGGGTACACCCAGGACAGTTTTTACAACCATGTGTCAAGCACTGGCTCTGCATCCCCAGGGGCAGCTGCTGCCTCCAAGACCTGCTAATTCCATCAAGGAGAGGAGTCCCACCCTGGCACCAAATGCTCCCTCTGCTGTTATTGTGCTCAGAACATGGTGCAAGAGCCAAAACTCACACATCAAAGGATTCCCCACCCCCACCCCTCTCGGGCAAAAGGAAACCCCGGGACCACCCAAAAATATTATCCTGGTGGCACATGGCAATAGAAGGCACCCCTATAACCAGCTGCACATCCCTTTTCAAGGGATAAGATTCCCCTTGGAAAAGCATTTTTAGACACTCTCACTTATGCCCCACCACAAACATGTGATGATAAATGACGGATTCGTAAGAATGAACAAAAGAGACGTGACCAGCGATAACACCACTTGCACAAGGAAAGTTTACTTCTCAACCAACCTGTGGCATGAAACCCCCACAGGCAACCTGCAGAGGCTAAACTTTGATCCACCCCCAGTTGCCTGCAATGACTCTTTGTGAAAGAACCACCGGAACATGAAACAGCCTGTGGCAGTTTCCTGACATGCACCATTAAAACATACCACACCCCTCCAGCGAGGAATTCCAGCAAAGAGCAGACACAGGCTGTGTAGTTTTCTGTGCTGACTGGCGCTGCTCTCTGCCTTCTGTCCTGTTTCTACGGACCGTGCTCCAGACTGCTCTTAAAACTGTGGCTGCTGGCTCTTTCCTGCCTGTGAGTCACTGCAGCGGAGTCTGCTCAGAGTCACAGAGCCCCCTATCACTCCGGCGCAGAGGCCCCCCTGCCCCAGGCAGTAGAAGTTCAATGTTAGGAAAACATGTGTCAAGTGGTTTCCTGGAATATGTAATAATAATCCACATTTGTAAAGCGTGAACCATCACCCGTTAGGGTCTCTAGGCACTGGGGGCTGTCGGTAAAATTAAGCAAGCTATTGCCCAGAGTCACATGGTGCTGGGCTAATCTGCCACTGGCCCGGGGGATCGACCGTGATCCCCAGATTCCAGAGTCAGTCACCCTGGCCGCAGCGCCACACCTCGCCCTCTGTAAAGGTGCTAGAGAGTCAGAGGTTAGGAAAACATAAAAAAATAAGCTGTTGCCATTAGGCGAACAGCCCCTTGTTTATATTTGCATCGCAATTTCACTTTAAGTGAAAACGCGATGCTAATATAAACAAGCTACCACCCTTGCCAAAGGTGACTTAAACAAGCTGTCGCCATGACGCAAATAAAAACAAATAGTGCTTACCCCTTAGTTAAAGTAGAATGTATGCCGCAAGTAAAAATACAGTCCGGGTGGGCTGCCTAAGAAGGAGAAATTCATTCTCAATCACGACCCAGCGTTTAGCATTAACGGTGACGCCAACCAATCAAAATGATGGGCGTGGCTTCAACTCCACTTCTAAAATATCCCAATTACAAAAAGCCTTGCAGAGCGAGCAGCGCTTGCATGCTGCAACGCTGGTCTGCAAGACCTAAAAAGGAATCTATTTGTTTGGGGCACACTAAACTAACTCTCATGGTCTCAGTAGGGAAAATCGTATGGGTATTTTTTTCATTTAAAATTTTTCCCATTCATAATTTTGTGAAACAGATTACATTTCCCTTCATCCTCCTTTACTCAGGGTAGTGGCCTTAAGAAAGGTCAGCCCAATTTTTATTGCCATGGTAGTCAACTACAACAGTCCCACAATGTTTTTCAATAGTTTTGTAGTGACAGAAGGTCTATATTGGGCGCTGTGTGGGAGACCATATTAAGGGGCAAATGAAGTCCATAAGCTGATCTTTGTCTCGTGTGTCAACCCATGAATTAAAGGGAAATGCTTCAAAGTCACATTAAACACTTTGAACATACAATGGCAGTTGTTGAATCATAGATTTCTCTTGTCCTGCATGAATAGTCGGAAATGCATGACAGTTCTCAGTAACTGTGAAAGTATTTCCAAAAAAAGGTATTTCCTCTAAGTTAACCCAATGCAGGTGTATGTGATTTTGCAAAGGCAAATCAACATAAGAGCTCTACCTGGGCTCGACTGTGGAGATGCTTGCATGTGTAGGTTTTCAACTGCTTTGAGGAGCCCACGGGTGGTAAGCTAAAGCCGGTGCAGTCCAATATCTGAAAGATGATAAACATCATGCTGGTTTTGGGCTGCTGCCCTATGGCTGCAGACAAAAGTTATAAGGCATTAGAAAAACATATTAAACTCATATAGTTTTACCATCCGAGCATCCTCAATAAATTTTTATTGCAACACAGACCACCCTCGCCCTCCTAGCTATCCCGAGGTCCAAGCATTAAATGAATTATCTTGTCTATGGCTACATTCACCCCTGTATGCCTTCTCCTTGGGCTCCTGAGCATTGGAGTACGACATGGGAATTTCCTGCGTGTACACAATAATTTTCCCAAATGTTAATTGGAATAAAATATTTGTCCAAACTCGATATTTTCTTAAGAACAAATCATTAACCTAAGGCAAGCCATCCATTTTCTTATTCTGAACACCCTACATTGCAAACAGAGCCCATATTGTTACTTAATGGCATGCGCAAGTGCCCTTGATAAATATGTTTTTCTATAGAATCCTCATGAACTTACGTTTTTGTTAGCTGAACTGCTTGGATAAAAATGTATGTACCTGGATGCCTTGATACCACACATGCATGGCGTATAAAAGGGTTTCTAGCACAAAATGTCCTGTATTAGTTACCCTCTTTCAAAATATTATTTTGGAAAGTGAGGGGCCCTGGCCCTCTGATTTTTTAGAGCATACCCCTGTGACCAAAGAAGTTTATAGATCTAGATGTTGGTGAATTTCATTGTTTCTCCTGGCTGGTTGGCTGGCCAGGTGACATTTTAGTAACTATTTGGGGCCCAATAATGATGGAACTCGTAAAGCCTCTGACCAAAGGTCGGAGGCTTTCAGACTTTCATCGTCGGAGTCATATTTGACTGCTATATTACAGTTATGGCAGTCGAAAGTGAAACAGAACGGTCATTCCGGCTGGATTCCAACGGGTTCCAGGAGCCCATCGGCCAGTCAGAGACTACAACTTAATCCCCGAGGTCGGCGTTTCCACTGTTGGGATTACGATGTTGTTTTCCATTAGAGTTTCCATGCCAGGCTTTACTATATAGAAAGCCTGTTGGAAAGTGACTTTGAGCGACCTCATGGTGCCTGTCACATGGTGCAGGGATTTATACAAACTTCCATTTTCATATGGGAGCTTGTGATACGGACGGTTTTTGGCCACATCACAAGCTCCCACAGGAAAATGGGAGTTTGCGACCCCACCATGTGAGGTTGCATTGTAATTGGGTATGATGAACCGCCGACCAATGGTTGGGCGGTTCCCATACCGATACTTCATTAACAGATACAAGTCTACCCGACATCGTTATTGGGCCCATACTATTGAATTTAAAGCACTGCAGCACCACCTTAACTGAAGGCTTCTGTTCCTTCATTAAGTGCAATGACATCTGTCAACCACTAATAAATTCCTTGTATTAGAAAACATATTGCTTCCCAGGATTGTTTACGGTTTAACTCATGTACTAGTAGACTATTACATATTTTATAAGTTATGCCGGGGCCTTGATAAAATCTTTCCAAAGTAAGATTAGGAGTAGCCATTTTATATGTGCAAGTAGAGGTAAGAGTTCGTGTGAGCACCTATTCACGTTGCCAAGTATATGTGCTCTCAGAGAGCGACTGATAAAACTATCTGGGCCAGCGGGCTCACTAAGATATGTCTGCAAGGGGTAGACCTCATAAAGCCAAAGCCTCATGATATACTAACTGCATTTTGGTTGAGGCTACCACCCAGTCATTTGAATACAACATGGCCCAGCACAGCCTGTTGTTTCAATAGAAGTAAATCGTATTTCATAAAGCTTTCCTGCATGTATTGGGTATTAATATTCTGTTGAAACGTCAAAAGAGAGATAGAGGAAAAATGTGATAATTAAGTGCTTTCTAAATTATGCTCCTGAAGCTGTTGTTTTTATCTTCAGAATCACTGTCCCACAATCAAGTGCGTAGGGACAGTAGTCATTGATGACTCCCACTGTGGCTTTCCTAAGTCTGTCTTGTACACTGTATATCAACTCACTATCATAAGTTACCCTCGTGTGTTTGATTTTTATCCCGATGGGTAACCACATATCATTGCATGCTTATGCATCTGTGGCAGTCTCCAGTTAGCAAAAATCCCTCCCATTTGAGGCTGGTGACATTTGAAAGTGGAGAGGCATAAAATGATGGTCATACTGCACAGCAGTGAGCGTAGCGAGCGATCCCAAACAACCTAAGGGGGGTGAGTTTTTCCCCGAGAAACTTTTGAAAAAAAGAGTGGACAAATGGTGCATTTTCAAGCAAATTTGAGTAAGCAAGAACGTTAATAAAGCAATTGTGAAAGTGCAGTTATTACATTAATAAAGAGATGTCATATAACATAGGTATCTGCTTATTCAGTATAACCACAGAGCTTCATAAGAAACTTCGAGATACAATGCATTGCTGAGTAATATCAAAGAAAGCATTTTTTTATTAGCCACAGTGCTGTACCAAGACTCCAAGAGGCAATGTGGAAACATGAAAAAGGATCAAGGTACTGAAAAATAGCCTTGAACATAAGTTTCCCAGCCCAGGACATGAGCTCAGCAGCACCCACATGTTTATCGGGCATACCTGCCTCGCACAGGGAACTGGAAACCAAACACAGGGGAGTATTACATGTTTAACACACCAGAAACCAGCTCCCCACCTTCAGTCTTCATGCTGAACAAATCAAACATTCACCCCCAGTCACAGATCTCGGTTAAATCAATTTTTTTGTATGCCACGCCATTCCAGGTTAGACCCAGCCATAGGCGAACCAGACTTGCATATTAAAATAGTACATTGAAAAATAGATCTGTAAAATAGTTCACACGTCAATCAGGTTTCTTGAATAAAACTTTGTAAAAAATACAATACACCTCAAAATAGTGAATTGAATGATAGCGAGAAGTCAAAGTGCACACCAAAACAGCGCATTGAAAACAGTGATACATAAAACATTATTAATCAAGATATTACATTGAAAAATAGCTCAAATGAAGACCCACTACTCACAATGGAGGACTGAAAACAATCAGGTCCCCAGTGCTTCCATACACGTTATATATTTCTGCCTTAACACGGCGAAATGTGAGCCGCTCTTACTTATCACTGCCTTACCCAGTGATTGCCATCAGTGTTACGTCTTGGCAAAAAGCATTGGTTTCATGCTGCCGTACAATAAATTAACAGTGTTTACATGAAGCGGCACTGTGGCAGCCATTTGTGTCCCACTGCTCCACTCCATGTCAGCTCTTTTGGTGAATATCTGGGCACGGAGCAGTTCTCTATTTTAAAGCCTTGTGTGCTCCTGCACATTATGCAGTGTACCTCCGAGTTTTTACCAGTCACAGAAAAAAAGTCGGGTTGACACACTTTGTATGCGACTGACTGGCCTTTGCTACAGAGCCATCACAGCTGTCTGAAGGTACTTTACCCAAAGCAGCAGTAATTTCCTTGAGTTTTGCCACAGTGAGAACATAAGCAGGATTAATAGTGCGCGCCCAACATGGCAATCGAACCGCTAGCCCCCACTGTTTTTTTTCAGTTTTTTGCACAGGTGATCTGGAGCGGATCAATTTACGTAGGTCTCAGAGTGGGTAGAGCCGAGGACAAGACTACATCTATACATAGATGGCACAAGAGAGCTCCCTGAAATGTAGGGGTTTTTACTGATAGCAGGTAGAGTAGGGAGAATCTAAGGAGTTACGGAAATGTGCAGGATTAAATGTTTAAGCACTTTTTAGGTCATATTTTCATTTCACCAGCTTTCTATCAATGTGATGGGAGTGTTCAACTTTAAAAATACACCATTCTGCTGTATCTGCTTTTAAAAACATACAACCTCTAAACCCCAATTTCAACTTTTCTTTAAATCATTATGCCTGTTGACCAATGCCGTAAGGGAAGTATACTTAAAATTTCACTCTGCTACAAAATGAAAGAGGTTCTTTGACCACAAAATACATTTGAAACCTATCCACCTTCAGTCACATGTTGCTTATGCATCACATGAGTACGTTTTCAGTCCTATTTTACTTCACTGGGTGTTTACTTTTTTGTCAACATCTATGCAGTCCTCAGCCAATCCCCATAAAATATATTTTGGCCCATTTACGATGGTTCCTGAGTGCTCATTGTTTTGACTGCGCGTTAACATTCATGAATCTCCCTTTCCTGCCCATGGTTATTCTTTAATTAATTAGGAGCGTTGACACTCATGTACCTCCACCTTTTAATATTTAAATAAAAATTCCTTACATTTCAATACTTTCCCTGACATAGTGCTTTTTTGTCCCAGAAACCTATTTAGTTGACAATTATTGCAACCTCCTTTCCACAAACCGAAAAGGTCACCCTGACTGAATATGCAAAGTCAAGCACATGTAGAAGAATGTTATATTTTTTTTTTTGCAGTTCAACATAACACAAACTCGGCCCAAAAGTATTGGAGCGCTTCACATGAGCACAAGTTTTATTACACAAGGTCACATTTATTCACCTTTTTAATGCACGTGGACGTCAAGTAATTTGCCCGGAAAAGAAAACATTTGTATCTCTTTTGCTCAATAAGGGCATTTCAGGTCCAAAAGAGGATTGGCCTAAAACGCCTCGCACGCGAATGAAAAACCGTAAAGTTAAGGACTACTGCTTAAAAATAATAAAAAGTTAAACGTTTATAAACACAATAACGTAAAAATAAACGAAGTTTGTTAAGCCTACTCCCCACTGTGTGGTAAAACTGCACGAGGCAAACCAATATTTGCATAGCATTATCACAATTAACGTTTATCCACATGGTTTCAGTGCTCAAACCCAAGTGGAATGTCACATAGCTAAGTCGTGGCTCACAATACTCGCGGGGGGGGGGGGTCGCGCGGGAGTGGGGGACTGGGAGAGGGTTTAAAAATAAAGATAGAAAAAAAAGAACCTTGAAAACTTACCTGACCGTTGGGTCGGTCTGCGCCGCCTCTGCTGTGCTCCTGGGCCGGGGGCCGCATTGGCGCCTTCGTGAGTGGCTGGTGGCAACCCCTCTCAGCCAATCCAGATGCTGCTCCAGCAGCGCCAGGTTTGGCTTGAGCAGGGACTGTCCCGCCCATAGGAGACCGGGTGCTGCGGCTACTGGCCACTGGCAACCCTCGCCCTCGCTTGCTCTCCTAATGCAGGGCGGTTCCATGTTCAAATATCGTTAACATAAATATCGTCTGATAAAAATATCGTCACTAAAACATCGTTTACATAAATATCGTCATCCTATACTTAAACTAGAATTCACACAAATATCGATATTTTTTTATCGACAACCCTAATATCGTTCACACTAATATCGACTACTTAAATATCGACTACTACATTATCGACTTTATTTTAAATAACATTACCTTTGACATATATATCGACTACACTAACATCGACAACCTATGTGCTCTAAAAATATACAAAAAATATTGTCGTTTTGTTTATAACTCGAAAAGCACTATTCTTGATTTTACTCATTTTTTATACTATATTACACTCAGATGTCCTAAATATTATAAACATTTCTTTATTTTCAACATATAAACGATTTAAACATTACACAAAAATGTAACTTATAACACATTTTATTATATTCTTTTACAAACAAACAGTGAAACAACATAGTATTACGAAAATAACGGTTTTCCCATGCCAAATAACGTTCTCAACCAATGATTTTGAATTTTCACTAATTGAACCAATCAAAAAGTACCATTAATTAACTCACTAATATAAATACAATGACACACTTAACGTAATTTACCATTTTTGGCCCAACCTTGGAGAAAAACGGTTACCTTGCTGAGAGAAGAGAATACAAACCAACGACTACAACTACAACACATCACACTACACTTCAAGTAAGTTAAATACCATTTTTTTTTCGAAATTACTATAAGTAGATAAAGTCCCTATTTTTAAAACTTTTGCTCTTTATAGTGAAAACTAAACATGTTAAACTTATCAACAACGACAATACAGTTAGATGTAAAAACATTTATAAACTACCTTATCCATATCTATTTAGATAGTTGAAAAAAATTATTTAAACTTGCTAAGTAAATGTACAATGTAAATAATATGTATCCAACTATTATCATCCAAATACTACAAGTAACACAATGATAATTTTTTCCACAGACTCTACAAAATTATTTACCTATCTACAACTACACTACCAACATCCTCTACTACATCAAGTAAGTATAGTCAGTATATCTATAACAATTCAGAAAGTAAAATGATACACCTATTACACTAAATTATTTCTTTCTATTATTCTTTAACACTACTACAGAACGTAAAAGGGAGACAATTCTGAAAAATAAATAAGAATAAAAGGTTTACCAGTGAAGCCACATAGTAAGTATATGTTTACACTTTTGCCTAGTCTTATACACACCTCTAAAATGGTGTTCAATGTTCTAAAAAACACATATATATATTTCCACAGATCTACCGTAAACATGGCAACTGGAGCTACTTTCATTACTTCGCAAAAAGGAAAACTAATGCTGAGCTACATGGGTTACACCTACACCCAAGAAAGAGTGAAAGCTAATAAGACTCATTGGAAATGTAGTAAATATTACTCAAATGCATGCTATGGTAGAGCAACAACTGTTGATAACAATGTGGTAAATGTACGTGAGCATAACCACCCACCAAATGTAACTGAAGTGGAAGTGAGAGAAGCACTAGAAACATTGAAAGATGCTAGTACAGGATCACAAGAAACAAGCACTAGCATTTTGAAAAATGTTTTAAGCAAAGTGCCTGAACATGTGACAGGACAGCTACCTTCTATTCCCAACTTAAAGAGATTAATTGCTAAAACTAAACGTGCTTCTGATCCAACTCCACCAACACCAGAAAGTTTTCAGGATATAAAAATATATCCAGAATATACCATTACACATAATGAGGATAAATTCTTAATGTATGACAACAACAGTCATGACAAAAGAATTTTACTTTTTGCTACTAATAGTAATTTGCAAAAGCTTAAATCATGTGAAACATGGATGATGGACGGGACTTTTAAAGTTTGTCCCAAACCTTTCTATCAACTTTACACCATTCATGGGGAATACCAAGATACAAATATACCTCTAATTTATACTCTGCTGCCAAACAAAACAAATACTACCTACGTAGAAATTTTAACAACGATCAAAGAATTAACAGATAATTACTATCCTCAAAGAATTGTTATTGACTTTGAAATGGCCATGATTCAAGCTATCCTTAAAATATATCCCCATACCTCCTTACAAGGTTGTTATTATCACTACAACCAAAGCATATGGAGGCACTTACAAAAATCAACTTTAAGCATTGAATATTGTACAAACAGTAACTTTGCTTATCAAATAAAAAAGTTGATAGCATTAGCATATGTACCAACAACAGAAGTAGCTAACTACTACAATTTATTAATTGACAGCCCTTTCTACCGCACCAATGAAAAAAAGCTAACTCCCTTCTTAGACTACTTTGAAGATACATGGGTTGGAAGATTACATCGTTCAGGCCACCGTAGACAACCTAAATTTCAAATTCCATGGTGGAATGTCTATGCTAGTACAATAGCCCAGAAAGCTAAAACTAATAACGCAGTTGAAGAATGGCATAATGCCTTCCAAGCGACTTTAGGAAGAACTCAACCAACACTTCACAAACTGATCCAAAGCATTAAAAAAGAGCAGAGCTACCAAGAACTCAGAATAGAGCAATCACTGTCAAAAATTGGCCCTAAACTAAGTAAACAAACATTAAACATGTACGAATATCTCCAGCAAAAAACTAGAATGTACCCAAGTATAGAAGGTCTAGCATATTTAGATCTAATAGCTAAATCAATCCTTTAAATATAAATTACCAAAAAGTGAGCAAAGGACAATTAAAGATAATATGTAGTTAAATATCGTAATATTATGTCATGTAAAATGATCAATAATATATTTTTACAAGACATAATAATATAACATTTAACTAAACAGTAGACTATACCACAATGCAACGCAAAAGTAAATATCACTTTTACTTACGGTTCTGCTGCTGTAGAATATGTTCCATGGTGATGATTTCCACAGGAATAATACCAAAAGCTATCCATATCCAATATCGAAAAATCCCAACAAAATGCAAAAAATACAACTGTTTGATAATACTCCCGTTGCAATCCTCTCGAATTGGAAACCATAAAAAAGTAGATAAATCTTCACGATTAAAAAAAATAGAGACCCCGAAAATGCAGGACATTTTCAAAAATATGTACCTGCTTAAAAAAAAAAAACGTCACAGTCCATCTGCTCACCAAAAGGAAGACCTGTAAATAATGGAAAAAATAACAAACCTCAAAACATTGGCAATACGCATAGCCTACACATAGCATATAACACATAAAAACAATCTGAATTCATCCATTAATACAACAGTAAACGTTACTTTTGTTCGAACTACCTCACAAAATACGCTCTCCATAACGACGCAAAATAACACGTAATTCGCACATAATATGTAAAGTACTACACATATCTACACGTACACACTACAACTATCACTAAACTTAAGTTAAATATCTTTAAAAGTAAAGTGAAACAAACTTACCTTCACCTACAAGAAACAGCTCCCAACCGCGAGCTTCCGTTTTCTAAAATGACCCAAACAACGATGTTGATAGAATAAAAAGTGAAGTTCCAAAAAGTAAAATGGCTGCATAATAAAAACTAAAATAGGACAAAATAGCCTTTAACAAAAAAATAAATTGTATTAAATAGCATAATATATGCAATATGTATTAAATATTTTTTTTTCTTGTTAAAAAAAATATGAATATTGTAAAATAGACATTAATATGTTTAAATGAGTTATGTATTAATTGTTTTTTATTAAAAAAAATGTATTTCATTGTTAAATATTTTTCTCAGATATTACAAAATGTAAATTTATGTTATGTACATATTTTGATAAAAACGATGCCATCATAAATATGTAATATATTACATTTTAATAATAATTATTAAAATGTAATATAATAATTTAAGTATAATACAAACAGTATTTATGTAAAAAAATGCTATATAATTTGTGACCAAAAATTATGTAAAATGTTATTTGAAAATTTGTAATATCTTTACAATATCAAACTAAACTCTCAATAAAAATTTTTTTTAAAAAATTTGTTTCTTATTTTTGACTTGTCATATTAATGTAAAAATGTTATAAAAATGTTTTTATTGTATATTTATGAAATGAATATTACTACATAACATATATGATTCTTATTAAAAATAATAAATAGATACTGCTGAATTAAAAATAATAATAATTCTGCTGGACAGTAAACTATAATAAATTACTATTCTAACTCCAATCCAACATAAGTCAGGGAAAGTGCTGTATAATAAACCATAATAATTTACTATTCTAACTCCAATCCAACATAACTCAAGGAAAGTGCTGGATAATAAACCATAATAATTTACTATTCTAACTCCAATCCAACATAACTCTGTGAAAGTGCTGGATAATAAACCATAATAATTTACTATTCTAACTCCAATCCAACATAAGTCAGGGAAAGTGCTGGATAATAAACCATAATAATTTACTATTCTAACTCCAATCCAACATAAGTCAGGGAAAGTGCTGGATAATAAACCATAATAATTTACTATTCTAACTCCAATCCAACATAAGTCAGGGAAAGTGCTGGATAATAAACCATAATAAATTACTATTCTAACTCCAATCCAACATAAGTCAGGGCAAGTGCTGGATAATAAACCATAATAATTTACTATTCTAACTCCAATCAAACATAAGTCAGGGAAAGTGCTGGATAATAAACAATAATAAATTACTATTCTAACTCCAATCAAACATAATTCAGGGAAAGTGCTGGATAATAAACAATAATAAATTACTATTCTAACTCCAATCCAACATAAGTCAGGGAAAGTGCTGGATAATAAACCATAATAATTTACTATTCTAACTCCAATCAAACATAATTCTGGGAAAGTGCTGGATAATAAACCATAATAATTTACTATTCTAACTCCAATCCAACATAAGTCAGGGAAAGTGCTGGATAATAAACCATAATAATTTACTATTCTAACTCCAATCAAACATAATTCAGCGAAAGTGCTGGAAAATAAACCATAATAATTTACTATTCTAACTCCAATCCAACATAATTCAGGGAAAGTGCTGGATAATAAACCATAATGATTTACTATTCTAACTCCAATCCAACATAAGTCAGGGAAAGTGCTGGATAATAAACCATAATAATTTACTATTCTAACTCCAATCAAACATAATTCAGGGAAAGTGCTGGAAAATAAACCATAATAATTTACTATTCTAACTCCAATCCAACATAATTCAGGGAAAGTGCTGGATAATAAACCATAATAATTTACTATTCTAACTCCAATCCAACATAAGTCAGGGAAAGTGCTGGATAATAAACCATAATAATTTACTATTCTAACTCCAATCAAACATAATTCAGGGAAAGTGCTGGAAAATAAACCATAATAATTTACTATTCTAACTCCAATCCAACATAAGTCAGGGAAAGTGCTGGATAATAAACAATAATAATGTACTATTCTAACTCCTATCCAACATAAGTCAGGGAAAGTGCTGGATAATAAACAATAATAATGTACTATTCTAACTCCAATCCTACATAAGTCAGGGAAAGTGCTGGATAGTAAACCATAATAAATTACTATTCTAACTCCAATCCAACATAAGTCAGGGAAAGTGCTGGATTGTAAACCATAATAAATTACTATTCTAACTCCAAACATAACTTAACTCAGGGAATGTGCTGGACAGTCAAATTTAAAAAATTACTATTCTAACTCCAATCACACTTATATCAGGGAATGTGCAGGATAGTAAACAATATACATATAACAATTAAAATTTCGTGAAAATTTCAAATTTTGATTTGTAAATTTCGAATTCTGATAAAATTTCTAATTTGTTCTTATTTTTCGATTTTTTTTAAACATATTATCTAATTTACTACCCACCCTTATCCCCTATTATACCAATAACCCGCTACTAAAATATTAATATGAAATTTTTCACTATCATTAAAAAAATAATTTCGTTTAAATTTCTAAATTTTATTGTAAAATTTCTATTTCTGATTTATTTTCGATTTTTTTTATAAAATATTTTTTTTTATATTAATTTTATAATTAATACCCACCCTTAGCCCCTAAAATACCAATGACCCACTACTAAAATTAATATATTAGTTATTAACTAATGATTACAAATAAAATTTCGTGAAATATTATATTTAGAAAATGTAAATTTCGATTTCTGATAAAATTCCTAATTTGTATATTTTTTAAATAAAATTTTAAATTACTACCCACCCTTATCCCCTATAATACCAATAACCCGCTACTAAAATTTTAACAAATCTTTTGTAAAAAAAATTTTTTTATAATTATTATTATTAAAGTATTTTTCTAAATTTTTAACAAAAACATTAATTATTGGTTTTTTTTAAACACATTATATTTTTTGTCGATATTATTTACAACGATTTTTTTGTCAACGATATTCTATTCATCGATATTTTTGTTTGACGATATTTATGTCATTCTAACAAAACGATATTTTTTACAACGATATTTACAACGACGATATTTTTTTCTTTCGATATTCTTACCACGATATTAATGCTAGTCGATATTTTCCCGTCGATATTCTATCTTAATACCATGCAGGGCACTGCAGTGCGCATGTTCTGGCTGGTCAGAAAAATGATCAGCCCAAACCCGAACATGAGCACTGGGCCTGCCCTGCTGCTGTTGTCAGTCAACAAGTACAACACAAACCCAACCCTGCAGTGCTGTCCCGGGCCCACCCCCACGCCCACCCCCTTCAGTGACGCGTCTGACTCCTGACTGACTCCGGCCGCGGGACACCGGTGCGTGAAGTTAATCTTCCTCGTTAAGTTAACAAGGAAGAATGTGGCGATTATGAATAGTGGGGCAACGCCCCAACCCCCCAATGGACGCATCGCCACTGACCACAGGTCGAGCCTGGGTACTGGTACCCAATATTTCACCTTCCAACCGCCTCAGACCAGAATATGTGCTTCCTAGCTGGCATAGCTATATAAGCCTGACATTATTTGTTACTTGATCCTCATTTGACAGAACCTTGGATGGACAGACATATTCACTACAGGGTCTGCCAGTAAGGATATAGGAGGAAATGCCATGAGCAATAAAATCTTCCTGAACTTGGCTGCCAGAACATTGTTGTGCCTGTTGACCCCAAATCCACCAAAAACCTTTCCATGTCTAGCATCCCTCCATTCAAGAGATGAAGTATAGAAGACATTTGGGTTTTCCTTTGCCAATGTCATGCTTCTGCATAAGACTGAATGGAACTGTCATACTTTTGGGATATGCAGAAAAAATAGAAAACTAGTCTCCTTGACAGCCCGTTCCAAAGAGTGAGTAAAACCCGCTAATATATTCTTTGGGTTTTGTAAACGTTCAAAATAAGATTTTGCTAGGTTTCACAGAATTCACTGTAACGGAATAACTGGCATTCAAAAACAGTCTTTTATCTTGACTTCGTTCTGAAATTGGTGTCCTGCTCACAGTGCCTCGACATGTCTCACCTGTCAGGGACCACTCTGCAACCAGCAGTATTTGCTGACTGCCTCATGGTTTCCTATTGAACCTCCTTCTTCCCATGGTGCTTCTTGAGCCGTACCCTGCTTGAAAAGGCCTTGTTTTCCCTTCCCATTACGACCAGCACTGGTGCATGGTGGGGGATACCGCTTCCCGCTTCCTGGCTGTATTTTGTGCTCTTGCACTTGTACCTTTTCCTGTGTGCGAGCCCTCGTGGTGTTTTAGTGAAGGTCTCACTCCCTGAGTGCATTGTGTAAGCAATATTGTGTTTTCTCTTGTGTGCAAGCCCTCGCTCTGTTTCAGTGACGTCTCACAAATTTACACTGCATCATGTGGCCTAGCAGCCATCTTGGGTGGTGCTGGAAATAAAAACCACGGCAATACCTATTACTTGGCTTTGCCGTTCCCGTTTGGAGAAGTACTCCTTGTGATGTCAACTACCTCAATTCCTCCTCCTGGACCTTCGCCATCCTCACCTTCCTTTTGCACTCTGTGGCTCCTCTTCTTGTCGCCTGGGAGGGATCCAGACATTGTTTGCAAGATAGACAAGCAACCACAGATAAGTTGTATGTACTTTGACCTCTTCTACCATGTGGTTGAGCCATTGCATCTAAAGGACAAGACAAGCTATTTCTAATATTTGATTGCACAGGCCTGCAGCACTATGTTTCTTTTGTTGACACTTCCTTCATTGTTCTGAGTTAATTTGTCAAGCAATAGCAAGAGCCCTGAGGCTCGCAAATAAGAACTATGGAAGGACTAGTTCCTCTTACACAAACAGATGGGAGCAATTAGTTTGATGTCAATTCTTGGAAGGTTGTGACAAGAAACCATACGTTGACAGGTGATCCTATTTAACGCCAATGTGATGCACCTGTTATTAGTATTAAAAAAAGGTCGCTGTGGTTTCTAATGTATTATCTCATCTTATAGACAATTACCCAGCAATCTTGCCATTCATGCACTACACCAACAGAAGGGGCCCTCACGTTAACCCAGCAAAAGAAGAAGCCCTAAGTTGCAGTTTTCTTTATCTCTTTCTTCAGAAATCCCTCTTGGGACACCTTCTAGGACTAGATGATTCAATGGGAGTGTTGAGAGGTGTTTTAGGAGGTATGGGTGTCTGGCATCACCCCTGCAGAGTACCTGTCATTCACGTGAGTTGTTGCAACATCACCAGCCTCTGATGCCCTGAGTAGTTGCAATGGTGGGAGAAGAGATTGGAAGGAGTGTTGAGCACAGCAACCCTTTCAAATTTTCCTTCTATCCACCCTCACTCTCTAGAAGAAAATCTGACCGCCATGAGGTGGGGTGAGTGGGTGAAAGTGCGTTGAGCAAATACAAGGATTTTGCTCTCCGGTCTGACTTTTGCTTTGTAAGTGGGATCAGGTGAATTCTGGGAAAAGATTGGGAGGGAATTGGGTAACAATCCAAACACAATAACAAGTGTGATAATCCATGGTTGTGAATGGATTTTGAAGGAAGGGCTTCCCCAAACCACACAAAGTCCAAACAATCTTTTTTTTCCTTGAGAAGTTCTAGGCACACTTTTGATAAGTATATAATATGAGCAATACTTTGCTCAGATACATTTTATGTGCTACACCGGCAGGTGTGGCCTGTTATTAATGGCAGAGGTGACCACACCCTACTTTTTTGAAACCATAAGAGTGGGTGTCATGCTGAGAAAAGGCCAGCATGACAGACACTCCTCATTTTCAGGTAAGGCAGTCAGGTCCTGTACATGCCCTAAATGTGCAGGCATCTGGCCACCTCAGCCGAACTTTGCTGGACTAAAGACTTCATAGCCCTGTGAGCATGGTCTCATCTTTCTGGCAAAGCACTGTGAGGTCCACCCCTCATGAGGAGGCGGTGTGTCACTGATAGACTCAGACCTGAGCGCTTCAGTGTTAAGTCCTGAAGTACCCAGGGTCGAGTACCCATCAGTGACGCCTCGTCACAGAGCGTGCTGGAGTCAGCAAGTCTCACTAACCCCATCCTACTCTGTAACGAATTAGTGAAGGTTCACCTCATATTGGCTAACCCATGATAAGGTCGGCCAATGAAAGGAGGCAGCTGGATATTTTGACTGCCTCTTTCCCAAACTTCCAGGTACCACCGAGGGTACCTTCCCGTCACCCAATGGCACTGTCACAGCCTGGTAGGGAATTTTCATTTAATGTTGGGTGTGTGTATCTATGAATTTATGTGTATTTGTGCATGCTTGCTGTGAATGGGTGTGTGCGTGGCAGATGCTTGTGAATGGTGGGTGAATGAGGGCATGCTTGTCTATATATATGAATGGGAATTATGGGCATATTTACAAGGGCATTGCGCCACAACAGTGTCACTTTTCAGGATGTTACGGTGGCGCAATGCCCTTCTCCATATTTACATAGCAGCAGCATTCAATCACGTAGCATAACACAGCTTAGTAAATATCATACCCTTCATGCATGTATTTGGGTGAAATGGGCATGCAATGGGTGTTGCTGTGGGCATTCCACTGCAACACCCAGTGCTTTTTGATGCTGCCCCAGGTTTACAAGGATCTGTAAATCTGAGGTAGCGGTAAAAACTAACGCCAGCGAATAGCAGGCATCAGATTGGCACAACAAGGAAAAATATTTTTTTCCCTCGTTTTTGCTCTTTCTATGTACTGGAGTCCAAAACTGGACTCTTCAAGATGGTTCTGATCCTTTACAAACACCCACCTACAAATGTCTCCATGGAAAGTTCCTGGGGCTCAAGAGAAGTCAATGGACCTTTTCCACTGTTTCTGAATTAGAGCTCCCTAAAGAAAGCTTTAAAAAATCATAAACATTTAGATTTTGGTATGAGGTTGGGCATGGTTAAAACCTTTATTATATTTTAAGGTTAGAGTTTCTAATTATCTTTATTCAGTTTAGTAGATTACAGAATATAAAATAATAGAAGTCAGCATTTAAAAGGCACAGTGTTCTGTAAAGAAACCCGATACATTAACCAAGGGACCTAGTCAAATAAGGAACCCATAAAGAACTCCATTTGGAAAAGAGCAAAGAAGAGGAATAAACTTCAGGCTAGTTCTCTACAGTTGCTACCACTTGTATTTAGGAAAGTGATCTGTGTGGTAGCATTGAGCACAAAATTAATAATAGTAAATCACCTCCAGAATACCTAAATGGAATCAACTCTCAATAAAGAAGATTCTCAAGGCAAAGGAAAAATCCAGCAGCAAGACCACTGGATGGGCAAAGGAAGAAGGAGGTGTGTCAGACTAACTACCTAGGAGCACTCATTATTATAGTTTCAACAAGTAACAACTTTTTTGGCATCTCCAGTTGATGTCCAATCTGAACAGTTCATGAGGGGGTGTCATCACTAGAGGAATCAAAACCCAAATGGCTAGCTTTAATGACACTACAGCTGATACCACAATATGATTTATGCTGTTAATTCTTCGTTGGCTTAAGTTTCCCTTCTGGGGCAGTACCATGGGCTTGAACACCCTTTTCTGTTCTCATTCATGACTATACACAGGGGTGTTGTGTGGGTATTTCTATGCAACATCCATGGACTTTGACGCATTCCCAGATTTTCCAAAAATGGTACACTTGGGAATGCACCAAAGTGCAATGCATTCCCAGATGAGCCATTCTGCAGCGCACATAGAATAGGAAAATGCCTCAGCGGCAGTAGCGGCCCGTGGTGGGTGTCCTGCCGGGTGCTGGTGTGGTGTGGGGAAGGGGCAGCGTGGGAGGTCGTAAACTACGGATTACGGCCGATTAGAGGTAAGTAAACATATGAATAAATGAAACAAATTTTGCTGCACGCAGTGCATCGCCAAATGCAATGCTGCACGCAACGAAATTCGTTTTATTTATTTTTATGTTTACTTACCTCAATTCTGCCGTAATCTGTAGTTTACTACCCCCACCCTGCCCCTCCCCCGTACCACGTCAGCACCCAGCAGCACTACCACCATGGGCCGCTACTGCTCAGGGGATTGTTTTTGTGCCAGAAGGTGCCCCTTCCTTCCTGCAGACAAAATAGGGCTATTTATGAAGGGGTTTGCACCTGTTTGCACCACCCAAAGTGAAACATGCGCGACGCAAACAGAAAATATGATTGATCAAGCCACGCCATGCATGGACCTGAGTGGCTTGGTAAATCGGGAGCAAAGCTGGGAGGTATTCCATGAGTGTTCCCATGCAACTCCCATTGATTTTGATGCATTTCCAGATTCACCATTACTGGTAGACCTGGGAATGCACAATGATACGCCTTCCCAGGGGAGGAGAAATGAGTATATATGTTTTTATTTCTCATTGTTACTTCCTCTTTCTATGTGTGCTGCCTTCTGCAGCACACATAGAGGAAAATGTCTTGGGGATTGTTTTTCTGCAGGAAGGTGCCCTTTGTGCGCCAGTGTTGAGGACAGGACAGGAATGATGCGCCATACTCGGATAAATACGGCACATTCCTGCCCTTTGCCTATAACACAGCGAGACAAAAGGGGATGATGGACGGAGCGTTTGAGCCAATCAAACACTCACCCCCCAGTCAACTGATCTTAGTTTAATACATCACCATTTTTTAGCTCACTCAGCCACCCCAGTTCAGACATGCCTATAACACAGCACAGTGGTAAGGTGACTTGCTGCACCGCGTTCATTTTTTATAAATATGCCCCTAACAATCCCCCTTACAACGCAGGCACTCTTGCACCATAGTGCAAGGGTGTCTGCGTTTGCGCAGGGCAGCCAAAACGTCACCAGCATAGGGACAAAGGCAGGAAAGTGCCCTATTCTTTTAAATACAGCACATTGCTGCCCTTTCCCTGTTGCACGGCGCAGCAAGGCAAGGGCAGTGTTTATGACTTTGTCAAAAACACTGCCCTGCTTTTATAAACTAAGCACTAAAATGGATGCCCTCGACTGGTATCTAGGCAACATTAATGTACGTTTCAATTCATCTAAATGCCTACAAAAATGCAGAAACCCGAGCAACCAGGATTCTGCCAAAAACAAAAAAGTATATCTGTTAAAATGCGATAATCGCCATTTGACACTGTTTTTGTTTTGTTTTTTCAAAGGTGCAAAATAATAAAATGAACTGTACCTGAGCAGATTCTTCATAAAAGCATACGTTTTTTGAAGTGTATTTCTTCGATACCTCTGCCTCCACTCGGCATCAAAGTGTTTCTTGAGAGCCGATCTAAGTGGTTTCTATATTTAAGAGCAACATTCAGATTGTTTTCTTTTTTTGACATGTTTATTTTCTCTATTTCTCAAAGCAGATCAACGAGGTTTGCCTTAAAGGTCTATAACGAAGAAAGCCTGCTTGGAAAGTTACAACTGGGGCCCGCTTGCTTGCATTCGAAAGGAATAAATGTGGGCCTTTTCTTTGCTGAACAAGCATGCGGCCTATTATCTCCAGTGCGGGGTCAATTCACTCTATCGCCTGTTAGTAAGTATTGCGAATATTAGCTGCTCTTTCTAAATGACATGTTGGTGCTTGGCGAAGCACTTGAATTTATTCCAAACAACAGCAAGTGTAGCAAACCCAGGCTCTTTTTCAGTTAAATAAGGCTCTGGTCTGAAACCGGAGCACCAGACGGGCTTGCTTCCAGAAATTCATGACCAGAATATTGTCAGACATAAATATGTTGTCTTAAATAGTGCTTAAAAATATCTGCTCATTGGAGTTAAAATCTACAGCCAATGGGACCATATTTTGTTATGATATTTATTATACAATATTTTTGTGAGAAATATTTCTGTGTATGATAGATAACCTGACACCCAGATAATTGTATAGCTTGTATCAAAGTGGCTCTGTCGAACACATAGTGGGTTAAAAAATAGAAATGGGCAAATAACTTATTTTTTATTATTCAGAATGTAGAGTTGAATTACGATGCAAACCGGGAAAAGTTTGCTGTTTTGCTTCAGTTGTTGAACGGAGGCTGGTCATCCTGTTAGGAACCGCGGGCCATCAATTTAGTTGAAAATTGGTGCAGTTTGTGAGGTTTTCTCTGGCAAGAGGAGACCCACAGAGAGTCGGGGAAACTACGTGAACCATATGAAACACCAGATATCCATCCCTTTCCTCGGTTTGCCTGTGGAACATACTTGGGCCTTTCTGACAGCCCATTTCACATATAGGATGAACTGAAAAAAACCAAAGTGAAACATTCTTTGGACAGCCCCTACACAAGACAGTAGAGATCTTTTCAATCATACTATAGCATTATTTTCAGTTGTTGGAAACAAGTATCAATATTTTGGTATAGGGTCACCAGTGAATTTTACCTGCCTGTGTAAATACTTCTTATAGATGAGAGGTGTGCTGGGTGGTAAGTTTCTTGCATGTTCTCTCTGAGATAAATCTGATATTATTTAAAATGATGATTGACAATATGCCTCATTAGAAAGTTAGAGATTTGAGGTCTCAATTATAGAATTCTATTAGTGGACATTACAACTCCGCTGTTAAAGTAAAGATGTCACATATGGAATTGAGAAATACAAGAGCCTTACCACACCACCACCGTAAGATAATAGTACACACATTCCGATGGTTGGATGCTATAGAAGGAGCTAACAAAGAAGTCAGCAGATCTGTGATGGATGTATTGCTGGCTCAGGATTTACAATGGCAGCAAAGCCACCTGATGTCATATCCTGTACCATGTCACCAGGGATGGTGTCTAAATGCCCATATGTCTTCTTAAAGGCTTCAATATTAGCGATCCTGCCTAAATCAAGCATTTCCCCAGAAGTGTTAAAATACCTGTAGCATCAAGTAATAAGGACTCTGAATCTGTCAAGGAGGATTTAGCTCCAGAGAAACAGGTGTGCAGTCATCTCTGCGAGACTCTAGCTGGAAGCTGACTTCTAGCGAGCTCGCGTTTTGTGCAAGAACTTGTGGGAAGCTAAGGTCTACCAAGAAGTAGCAGTCACCTTGGGAGCGTCTTTCTACATGTCGTACCCGCGTGAAGCACATTACTTTAGCTATTAAAATCTGAAACTGAAGAAGAGGCTTGCCTGTACCCGGGAGTATCCACAGTTTTTGTAACTCCGCTCCTAATTTTCGGGGTATCTGCTTTGTCTTGCAGGTTGATCCTTGATGTCAAGATATTCAAAGAGCGGCATCCAGCGAACAAAGTAAAGCCCAAGGTTAGTGGCATACAAAATGAAAGCTCAGAGACTTTGATTTACAGAGAAAAAACAAGTAGAGGGAAAGAAGTACAGGCAGAACTATTAGAGTTCATAGCATAGTACTCAATGTGTTTAGGCCTTTCCAGTGGCTTAATGGCCACAGAAATTATGCATGCATCCATGGTGGCCATCTTGAATGCATGATGTTTGTTCCAACCTTGGCACAGCAGAATCATGCTTGCTGGTGGCAGCTATTTAATCAAAAAAAGCATTGGCAAAGCCAAAAGATTTCACTGCGGAGACACGTTGGCTTTGCCAATGTTTATTACAAATAGAGGTGCATGCTTCGCTGTCACGTCTGTAGCACAGTAATCTATTTCGACTATTGAACGTCCCCAAAATGTTTCACCATTGTTACGATACACAAGTGTTTTGTCTTTCACCTGATGTATATCACTACCAGTTTTCCCAAACCTGCTGACTTCTACCATTTGAAACACGAATTTGACATTGGCAACGGCGGCTGTTGGATTTTAAAAGTGAGGGGGGCAGACACTTTGACCTATGTATGACTGAGCCTGAACTGTAGGAGGTGGATATTGGGAGGGAGGTTCTGCCTGCAAGAACATTCCAAAGAATTAAAATAGAGGATTTTGCATTCAATTACTACATGTAATGTATGTATTGTATTGGTGAAGGCTTCCATATTGCTACCACATTTTAAATAGGTAGACAAGAAGCACACGTTTTTAAATCCATTAAACCAAGCAGGGCCCGGTTGTGTGCTTTCTTAAACATGCTAAGATTTATGGTTCAGAAAGGAAAAGACAACTCTGCAGAAAAGAGTAGCAAAACATTTGCTGAGAATTTACTGTAGCTATCTGCACCAAGAAGAAATAAGCAAGTCCAATTCACCTCTGCAGCCCCTTCTGATTTTTTTCAAACTAATAAATTGTAGGGAGAAGTGTGGCTCACTGGTTAGAGGAGGCATACCCTGAAGCAGAGGTCAGACCCGGGACCAGGGATCAATTCCCGACGCGGTAGGGTCTGAGCCCAAGTGTCCACGGACTCGATAATTCTCACTTCGGTGCCTACTCGAATCACGGGTTCACACTCTGCAACTCTGGGCAATAGCTTGCTTAATCTCCACTACGGCCCCCCGCGGCGGGATGCCTGGCTTTCACCTTGGTGATGCCCAGTACGGGTTATCTCACAGGGAAAAAGCCAGGACGGGTTCCCAATGCAAGCGCCGAGATGCCCTAGGGTAAGTTGAGCGCTATATAAGTACATACATACGTAGCTGCAGTGTTTAAAACATGTGCCTTACACGGTCTAAAGTTAACGTGGAAAAGAGCAGCTGGATTCCTCCTTCAGCCTGCTCCCTTCCCTGATGAGCAAGTCATTGTCACCCACTCCTACAATGCTTCCTGAAGGCCTGCCCAGCCCCTTGCCATTGAAAGGAATAGGGTTGAGTTAACTTCACCCTGGGCCATTACATAGACGCCTAAAATTCAACCCTATGGTCGCAGTGAAGATTTAAAGCACTCTCCCCTATGATGCAACAAAGGTTGCTTGTGCCTTCAGGGCAAAGAAGACCTTGCCCTGCCCAGCACACGCGCAACCAGCCACCTTCAAATCCCTCCCAACACCCAATAAAAAACAAACATTGGTAAATGCAATAGGTTTCGTCTATGTGATTAATAATGTTGGGACAGATTTACAAGAAAGTGACGCATCTATAGAGATGTGTCACTTTCCTTGCGGCACCCCAAAAAATGCTTGCGCCACCATGGATCCGCCGTATTTACAATACAGCGCACCATGGCTGATGGATTGAGAAATGCTTCAGAACTTCTGACGCATCTGCTGGGGCAAAAGTCACGCATTGCAAGCACGACGCAACTCCAACAATGCATGTTATGGCCATTCCCACTACACTGCATCACTCCTTACGCCTGCTTCAAGCTGGCGTAAGGTTTTGACGCAGTGGCGTCCTAAAAGTGACGCAATGAAATCTTGTAGATTTCACTGTGTCACTTTTATGAGGCTTTCCTGCGTAGGAACTCCCCCCTGCATACAGAACACC
Source organism: Lissotriton vulgaris (assembly GCF_964263255.1). Lineage (NCBI taxonomy): Eukaryota > Metazoa > Chordata > Amphibia > Caudata > Salamandridae > Lissotriton > Lissotriton vulgaris. The sequence goes on from NC_141700.1 coordinate 331,931,944, forward strand.
CCCCTGCATACATTATACCTGACACAGGTATAATGAGACGCAGAGCTTCACAACGTGATGCATCTCCCTAGATGCGTCACATTGTAAATAGTGGGGGGATAAATATTAAGTTAGGAGTTGTATTAAGATTATCACACTCCGGTGTACCAACAGGATATCACAAATGGAGAAAATTCAAAAAGAACAAGAATTAATCAATGGAAGGAAAAAGATACACGAAGAGGAATGAAAGTATATTCATCTAAAAGTTTTTATGTAAATTCAGTAATGTAAATTACAATTAAAGATGCGGGGAGACAAATAAAAAGCAAATAAGTAATGAACAGAGGTATAAACAACATAAACACATCAGTTCAAAACTAAACATCAACTCCAATTGGTTATGACAAACAACCAGAAAAATTAATTGACAATGGTTGTATGCTTGTGCCCGTGCAGCGTAGATGGAGATGATGAAATTGTCAACGTTTCGGTCTATAATGCTTCCGTCATGAAGACCATCATCAGGACCAAACCAATCATTGCAGGTAAAAACCCCCTGAAAATTCCTGTTTGAAACCTGCTCCAATAGAATGACAGGCATCGGGCGATGGATTCCAAATAGAGATCTAGACTGCAGCGTGTTAGAAAACACTGGTGATATATCCTATTAGTTGCAATGAGTCCAAGGTATGAGACCAAAGGAAATTTAATTTCTGAAAAACAGCAGAGCTCTACCCGTCTCTGTTCGGCGCACATCGCTCTGCTGTTTTTCAGGAAATTAAATTTCCTTTGGTCTCATACGGGCACAAGCATACAACCATTGTCAATTAATTTTTCTGGTTGTCTGTCATAACCAATTGGAGTTGATCTTTAGTTTTGAACTGATGTGTTTATGTTGTTTATACCTCTGTTCATTACTTATTTGCTTTTTATTTGTCTCCCCGCATCTTTAATTGTAATTTACATTACTGAATTTACATAAAAACTTTTGGATGAATATACTTTCATTCCTCTTCGTGTATCTTTTTCCTTCCATTGATTGATTCTTGTTCTTTTTGAATTTTCTCCATTTGTGATATCCTGTTGGTACACCGGAGTGTGATAATCTTAATACAACTCCTAACTTAATATTTATCAACCCACAATCAAGTCCATTGTAGCACCTATTGACCTGAATGAGCTAGTGCCCAAGCCTACAAGGGTTTATTGGGTTTCCCCTGTTACAATCACATTGTAAATAGGGTGCATTGTTTGCGCCGCCGTTGCATCACAAAATAGCGGCGCAAAGAGGCGCAAGGGGCTTGTAAATCCGCCCCTTTATTTTTTGTAGGTTTTAGCTTGGTGAGCAGTTGTGCAATATAATTTAAAGACAGTCTGTAAAAGTGTTATGACTTGTTTATTGATACAGGCAATGTATGTGCAGTAACAGGTGATAATATGAGGTGCTCCTGTACGAATCACAGTTATGCTGCAAAAACAGCTATCCTGATCTCAGATGCACTTTTGGCAGCCACAAGTGTGGATTTTGTGTTTAGAGGACATTATTAGAGGGGCCATTCTGACAACCTTTGGGTTGGTTTTGCGCTGGATAAAAAAACAAATAAAATATAAGCCTCTCCACACTCGCACCGGGCACCGTGTCCATTCTGCCACATTCAACGAGCTATTATTGTCCGCTTTTGCTTATATAAAGTGCCCATCACCAGAAAGACACACTTTTTGGTTGTATCAAGGAAGGTAAGATAGACACAGACCTATGCTGGGAATCGAGTAAGGAATGGATTTTGCAAAAATCAAGCAACATGCCGGCTGCATCCTATGAGAATTACAGAGGCAGCTGCTGCCAAGTAAGTATATTGTGCCCAGCGGCAGCCTTCAGAAGCTGCAATATCCCCTGTATCAGCAAATCAGAAAGCTGGAAATACACAGATCCACATGCAACTTGTAAAATGGTTCAAATAGAAAATCCAGGCAGTTTAATGTACACCCATTTTAAAGACAACATTATGGTGTTAACGTGTGTGATTCAAACCAAAACACAATCTCCCTGTGACTAAAAATATAAGTATGTGTTAAACCTAATGCAATTATAAAAATGTGAAATGTGATGCCACTGTGCAATTTAAAGATGTAAAATGTCTAATTGATGTATACCTGAACTTGCATAATATAATGTGCAGAGCACTGTTGCTACTGGCCTGAGTTTACACTTTTCAAATACCAATACATGACATGTCCATAAGATATATCCATTTGTGGAAGGTGGCTTACATTGTGTTGGCGCTTTCAGAAGGCGCTGTGACTTCACAACCATGCTGTTACAATTATATTAGAGCAGCAATTACATGTTCTTAATATAGGCTGTACTGATGTCACTACACTGTAGGTAATACATTATGTACAGTCTTTTAGGCAAATACTGCAAGCTTCCAGGTGCCAATTAATACAAAATGAACTGTCAAGCATCCCTACAATAGAAACCAAGGGCCTCATTAATGAGGCTGTGCATCACTTTTACACCGCCGGTGCGTCACTTTTTGTGACGCATCAGTGGCGTAAAAAATGCGCCTTGTTGCGCCATATTTACAAAGTGACGCATCTAGGTAGATGCGTCACTTTGTAAACCCCTGCGCCACATTATACCTGCGCCAGGTATAATGTATGCAAGGGGAGCGTATTGACGCAAGGAAGGGTCGTAGAAGTGACGCCGTGAAATCTATGAGATTTCACTGCATAACTTTTAGGACGCTGTTGCGTCAAATTCTTGCGCCTGCCTCACAGCAAGCGTAGGACTGATGCAGGCCCTTTCACATGGGGCTTGCCCCATGTGAAAGGACACATTGCTGGAGTTGCGTCACTTTTCTGACACACTCCAGCAATGCGTCACTTTTGCGCTTACAGACACGTCAGAAATACTGACGTATCTGTAACTCCTTGCGATATGATGCGTCATACATTAAATATGATGCATCAGGAATGTCGCAAGGAGTACGTACTGAGAAGTGACGCATCGCTGCTTTCACGCAGTGGTGCGTCATTTCTCATAAATGAGGCCCCAAGGGTTTGATACATGGCCTGGGGTAAACGCTGTCGTACTGGCGTAATACAAAATGATGCCCCCCCTTGCAGAATACAATGAGAGGCCCCTGGATCACTCATATATCACAGATATTCATTGGTTTTGGATGGAATGTCGGCCCCAGAAGTGCTGAGGTCCCCTGAATGGTTGGGCACCTCTGTATTGCAGGGGGTTGCCGGAGGCCCCTCAAAAGATTGTGGCAGCTGGGAAACTGGACGGATACAAAAGACATCCGTGGTACTTCGCTGCTTAAATATTTCAGATGTGGTGGGTTGCCAAAGCATAATATTTAAAAGATTTTTTTTTAGTCTGCAGCGTAACACTCAGACGATGAAGTACAAATTTGCCCCAATCGCAAATAATTATCAATTTAATAAAAAAAACACAAATCCAAACTGAGGAAGAAAACCCATCTACCTACCACAGTAACTCTGTAGCATAAAATATAATTTACTAGCTGCTTCAGGCTGTAGAAGCACAGTACATTTAGTTTGCACGAACTTCTGGAAGCTGCATCATTTTGTCACAGCTTTTACGTTTGCAAAATAAAATCTCTTGATAACGGGATAACATTAGAAAGTAGACTGTTTACATGAATATCCCTAAAATGAACCAATACAAATGTTCATTTTACCTTCGAAGGTTCATCTCTGTATCACGCTGCTTCAACCTGAAACTATCAAATCTCCCACATTTAGATTGGGGACCGAGCCCTACCCTCACAATACCCATTCCCTATTCTGATTGGGCTAAGTATGTCCGGTCAGATAAACCTTGGAGGGTGATTGGCAGAGTTCACTGCCAATCGTACAGTGTTGTTGTCACACAATCAAGACATTTCTAGGGTCAAGCCCCCGTTGCTAAGGAAGCCCAAGTTTCCTGTGCACTAGGTTGAGAATAAACACTGTAGGTCCCAGCACAGTTTACTGCCTGCCGAGGGCTGCTCTTAAAACATTTTAAGGCATTTATTATTGTTCATCCAGTAATGACACCTTACGAGGGCACATTTGGGCGGCTTCCTTCAGTTTGAGTTTTTCGTCTCTCGATTCTACAAAAACAGTGTAATTAAAAAATTGTTTTACTTCAAGAATAATCATCATTTGATTCTGAACAAATCATTTAATCTGTGTCAAAAAAAAAAAAAAAAACTTTCCATGTTCAATTTAACTGGTTCTCATGTAAAGTGCTTCAATACTGCTGTGTTGGGTTTGCACTACACAATAAAAAAAGATAACGTGGACAAAATTGACTCAGTTTTGTGAGGGATCTATGAGAAAACCAGAAGCACAGGTAGTTGATGCGGTGGCAGGAGTGGCAATAACTAGAATGGCAAAGAGCTTCCCGCCCCTTGCCGCCAAAGTCATTCCCGACTTCCTCTGCCCCCGCCGCCTGAAAGGCTGTGCGGAGTTGCGGCAACCATGACAGAAACCCCAGTGATGAAAATTGTGAGCTGGTGAGATGGGATAAAGGTGTAACATTGGGAAACTTTAAAGAACCCGAAAGCCCAGGTAGGGGGCGCAACGGCAGGAAGCTGCAAAAAGTAGATCAGCAAGTAGCTTCCTGCCCGTCTCCGCAAAGTCATTCCCGACTTGCTCCACCCCTGCACCTGAAAGGCCCAGCGGAGTTGCAGCAAGCATGACAGAAACTTCATGAGTGAAAATGTTGTGCTGGTGACATGGAATAAAGGCGTAACAATGGGACACATTCAAATTGGCCACCACAGAGCGGGACATGATTTACAGTTGTCAGCTGAGCACGTTTGGGGTGGGAGTGCAGGTGGCATGCAGGGCTCAGACAAATCAAAATAATTTAGCCAACAAGAACGAAATGCGTTCAACCAGGGGAAGGTATGTAAACAAGCACAGCGCAAGCGATGTGCAGGCAAACCATAAACAAAAGTTTCCACAAAAGTGGATGAAACAGTATTTGGGCCAGGGGACACTGGCAAGAGAGAATCATATGAGAATCAAGAGGAAATAGTATGCTACAGCCAATAGAAATAGAGGAAAAGCAAGTGGCAAGCACAGGAACCAATAAAAAGCAAGGGCTGGATGTAAGCCCCTTTTAAGATTTATATTTAATATAATAGATTTCACAAGCACAGCACGAGCACTGTGCAGGCAAGACCTAAAATAAAATACAGATTCGGTCCACTTTCACACTAAGCAGCAAGCATTTTCATTGTGGCCGTGTTATGGTTGTTCTACATGTATGTGGAGTAAAATCTGGGGTGGAGGAATGTTCTATTTTGTGGCTGCACTACATTTGTCCCATTACAAATACATCATAGTAACTGGACTAAATTAAGTGCAATGAACAGCTTTTCACAGATGTGAACATGCTTGCATTGCGAATCCTTAATAATCTTACTTTGGGCCCTCTCCATCAAGACCACATCCCTGGGTAGAGTAGGAATATCGTGGAATTATATTTTAAAGAGAGAGTGGAGGCACGTACCTTAGCTAAAATATCACTGGGTAGATGTATTGCCAGATATATGGTGCAAAGTATGTTTGTCTTAAGTGATGCAGCTACCGTTGAAGACACATGCATATCCCTCAACATTTTGGAAATCTTAAATTATTTTAAACCCAAAAAATACTTTATTTCACCTCTCTGTCTTTTAAAACTTTCACCAATTGAATACAAGTTATTGTAGAAATCAAATTCCCTCCGTATGTTTTCTAAAGCATATTGGCTTCCAAAAGTTGGCATTAGTGTGTTCCCTTTACTTGCCATATAACAAATGTTTATTATATACCAGTCACCAATCAAATACATCTGTCTACTCATTATGTAAAGTCAACAACTACTGACACATTTGATATCTGAAGCCCTTTGATCAAAGCACAACACTTAAAGTTCTTATGCCTATTGATGAGATGAGCTTTGTAATCACTTAAGCATTGAGCAGGTATTAAATATATTGCCATATCATATTATAACAAAGTAGCATTGTCCTGCTACATATACTCCGTCCTGCTGTACTCTCATCTTCTGGCTGTAAAGGTGTCTGTCTGAAGGCAGTCTGGTCAGAGAGGAGAGAATGGCAAGCTGAGGGGAGCATGTCCAGGCAAGCTAACAGTTGAGTGGGCATGGAGGGGTGGAAAGTGGACAGACTCTGGGGAAAAGCGGACAGACAGCGTAAAGATCGGACACAATGTAGGATGATGAGGCACACAGAAGAAAGCAATGTAAAAAGAGAATTGCTTGATGATAAAAACGGCAAGAGAGTCCGGTGGAAACAGAATGTGTTGGGGAAAGAGATTGTGGAAGGAGTTGATGCAGATGCAACGAAGAGGAGGAGGATGTGGCAGTGAGAGGAGGGTGATGCAGAGAGAGGAGTGTGAGGTAAGGAGAGGGTGGAAGACACGGTGGAGGGATGGAAGAAAGAGAGGTGGAGGGAGGATACAGGGCAAACAGAGAGGTTGGAGTTCAAGGTACAGGGAGAAGAGGGTGAGGGAGAGGAAGAGAGAGTGTACTGGGTGGAGGGAAAAAGATGGCTAGAAGGAGAGGGGAAAAGGGCAAGGTGGAAGGGTGAGGAGGTTGCAGTGAATACAAATGAGACAAGAGAGAACGAGGATGGTAAGGTAGGGACAGAAGGACGAGGTTGAGGAGGGAATAGAAGATGAAGAGGCAGACTGGGGTAACAGGTTGAGGAGGATAGATAGATGACAGTGAGATGAAGAATATGAGCATGGTAATTCATAAATAGGAGGAGGCTGATGAGATAGAGTTTGAGAAGGATGGTGAGGAAGTGAGAGAGGAGGGTGAGGCATTTAGTGAGAAGAAGGCAAGTCAGTGAGGGATGAGCTGGGTGAGGCAAAGTGAAAGGTGGGAGATGAAGTGGAGAGAGAGGAGGAGGATGAGGAGAAAGAGCACAGTGAGGTGAAGAGACAGAAGAGAGGGGTAGAGAGAGGGAGGATTGTGATGCACATAAGGAGGATGATAAGGCAGAGATCGCTGATGGAAAAGAATAGATGGAAGATGGAATGGCAGACAGAAAGAGGATAAGGGGGAAAGGAAAAACATTAATCAGGAGTGAGTGAGGAGAAGCGTCAGGCAGGGAGAGAGGGAAGGAAGTTGGGGTGGGGACAAATATTATTAATTGAGATATGATGGAGAAGAGGAGAGGAGTTTGAGGTGCAGTGAGAAGAGAACAGCAAGGCAAAAAGAGAAGAGGAGGCAGAAAGAGAGGTCAGAGGGTGAACAGCAAGTGAAAAGTAGAGATAGGCATGGAGGGGGGCTGGTGAAGCACAGATGGAGAAGGCAAGGCACAAAAGAGGATGATGAAGCAGATAGATGAAGAGGAGTTGGCAAGAGAACACCTCACTTACATCTTAAGGGCTCATGGTCATGCCTTTGAGGGTCTTGTTGAACCTCTTAACAAGCCTGTTTGTCTGGGGATAGTATGGTGTAGAGACCTTGTAGGTTACCACACACTCATCCCACATTGATATCAAGTATGCTGCCATAAATTCGGTGCCCTGGTCAGACACAACTTTGTTGGAGAAACCCACCTGGGTAAATATCCTAATCAGTGGCTTGGCAACTGCGGGTGTCGTCACTGTCCTCATAGGTATGCCATCCAAGCAGATGGTGCACTGTCCACTAAGACCAGGATAAATCTGCTGCCCAGGGCTGTCTGGGGCCTAGAGAACCCACAATGTTGATGCCTACTGCAGATGTCCTGCTAGGGGTACATCATGAGCCAGATCGAGTAGGTAGGTCAGGTAGCACTGGGGGACCACCAACACATGGGCTGCCCAGACTCAGGGACCTTAGGCTCACTATACAGGAGGCATTTCTTCCAATAGATACGGTGATCACCAGAGTTGTTTCAATTTACCTGGGGCTCAATCTGTCACCGCAGACCCTCAAAAGTGGGGCACTCCTTCTACACCGGGCATAACTCTGCCCAGGAGGGGTCTCTTTCAGCTTATTATCCAGCTAGTTCAGGTAAGCCTCTTAGGGCACTGTCTAGGCTCCAGATCCTTTGAACTCTACTCTCAGGCTGCCAGCGATATTGCAGTAAGGCACACCCACTCCAGCAATCTTAACATCTACAAGAGGGACTGGAGCTCCACTTCTATCCAGACAAGGTGCACCAAGTCATTTCCTAGCATTCAGTTCACATGGCTGCACTCACAGATACCTTTAAGGAATAAGAGACCCACCCCCATTCATAGGGAGCCAGAGCCACTGCATAATGACTCAACTAGTTGTCCAATGTCACAACCTGGTGGAATACATTGGTGATTAGTTCTTCTGATGACACTAGATGACACCTAACAGTAGCCATACTGGCTTCTGTGTCTCTCATTGCCTCCACCTTCTGCCCATTGATGCTGAGCTACTGCCTGCATTTCTTAGTATTTCAAGCATGTGAGCCTTGGTGCCATCTGTCTGTTACACTAAGGTAAACTCTGTACTACCCCAACACTAGCTGGGGATTCCTTCTCCCCAAGGTCTAGCCAGCGCTACATAAAACTCTTCAAATAAAATAAAATAAATAAAGAAATAAATACTAAATTTGCATTAGGTCTGGGTGGAGATCTCTGAGCCACCCTACACTCTGTGAAATGGTTAAAAAACGTCACCATGCTACATGGAGTTCCACAGCTGGGCGGTGTTCCCCAGTGCACCTGTTTGCATTGCATATTATGTTAAACGCAATGTGGAGTATGTATTTGTGTTCAAAATTGTGCTTGAACAGCACCACGTGGTTCGCATGGCTGTGCACTTCTTGTTTTCTTACTCCGTTTATGGTGCTGGGCCTGTTTTTCAATCCATACCTAATCTTTTAATCCTCTGTCCTCCTAATTAATCTACCCCTCATTTTATTTATTGTGTTATTGTGTGTTTTTGTGTCTGTGTATTTTACGTTTTTCAATTTTTTCTTGTTTTTTCGTGACTTTTTGCATTTTTGTATATTTTTTCCTTTACTTCCTTATTTCTTCCTTCTTCCCTTACTTTTTCAGTTTCTTTTCTTTACCCCACCCAGCCCCATTGCAGAGCAGGGTGACCAAGGGAGCGGCAGTACCAGGCGTCCCTGAACAGCCAGCAACACCAGCTGCCTACCTTGCAGGTGGCAGCGGTGCCAAGGGGTACACCCAAGGGCAATCTTTTGTGCAGTGCCACCTCCCCTCCTGTCTTGCAGCAGGCAGCATGCCCAGCAGTGGGTATCTCCTGCGGGCGCATAGGCTGCATTGGGGCAGGGAGGGCAGGTGTTTGCGGCGCACCAGTCAAGTCTAGCGTACCACGCAGTGCTGATGCACTGCTGGACGGATATCTTACTCTGGGAACAGGACCAGCTCAACTTGCTAGGCATTGAGATTCTGGGGCTTGGTGAGTGTTAATTATTTGTTGTGTTTGTGTTGTACAGTGCTAAAAAACACATTCTGAATATCATGCTGCTCACACTCAAAGATGCGTTAAGTTTAGTTTACGTTAGAAAATTATTATTATGTGATTCCGTTTCAGCTATCAGGTGCTCGGTACCACTTCATCGTATTCATCAGTGCTTGCTTTGGCTGATTATTTAAGAAGCCCTTGCAGACTCTTCTATCCTTCTGTCACCATAGTGAATCAGTGATAATGGTGAGTTGGTGTTCTCTGTGGCTTTCTTTATGTAGCTCATACAGTCTCAAGCTATTTCACAGTGAAGTGTAGTATGCATCTATGCATTGCAAAAAAAGTGAGACTGAATTGGTACATCAAGAGATGAGAATAGAACCAAAGATCATTCATTGCAATGCATTAGTTCCAAATGTAGGGTTTGCTAAAGAACTTTTTAGAAGTGATTTCAGGATAAGTATGGCCATCTAAACAACAGTCGATAGACCCAAATCTAGTACTATAGGTGATCAGTTTTAGATAAGTACAATGTCACTGATTTTGCCTGTCATAATAATTTTTTGGAGATGAACTCTACCACTAATCTATTTTTTTATTTTCTGAATTTCTTACATCAGCACCCAAGCCCAAGAAGAGGGGCAGCAGGGAGGTGGGTCGGGGAGAGGCTGGTCAGGAGGCAACTACCACCAGTGCCGCTGCTGAGAGCTCTGCTAACCCCAGTTGGTCCTTTTATTTATTATTATAATTTCCCTAATGTTGGGTTTTATGATTGTTGTAGCTTTGGGTAGAAACTTGGAATGTTGGTCCTGGGTTCCAGGATAGGAGTTGCTTCTTGGAGCCTGGTGTTGCTGGCGAGAAATAAAGTTGTGGATTACTCCAAGAAGGCACTAGATAGTTGGAAGAAGGACAACAATATAAATAATAATGATGAGCTGGAGAATCTTTTTCTCAAAGAGCATGTGTTTATGAATTGTTTTGCAGAGCTGTGCTAACACTTTATTGCATTTCAATCTCAATGTATCCTGTGAGCATGAGAGTCAACAAGTAGGTACCCGGAGGAGATCCCATGACGGATGTCCGGCGTTCCGTCCTAGCAGAAGGAAAGAAGAAACAGTTTTCTAAAGTCCTCCAAAATAATTTCCATGGAGGGGAGTCCTAGTCAAGCCCTGATTGGGATGGACAGGCACATGCCAATTTTTGGCCCAGTGTCTGGAAGGAATACACAATATAGCACAGGAGTGCCACTAACACTGTCATGTGACCCTGGACACTGGCAGAAAGGTACATTTGTTTTAGGCAGAAAAATATCAACTATCTAAAAGTAGCATTTTCAAAATAGTAACTTAAAATCCGACTTTACCATTAATGAGAATTTTAAAATATAATTCAAACAAGTGTAAGAAGTAGTTTTGTATCTGTTCCCAAACTTAGGTTATCACTTGCTAGGTTTGATAAGGTAGCTCAGTGTTAGTCTATGAAAGAGATAGCCTTGACACGGCAAGACATGTAAATCGTAGACACACATGTCCTACTTATTTAATACTGTGCACCCCTATCCTAAGAGCCTTCGGGGCCTAACTTTGGAGTGACTTATAAGTACTAAAAAGAAGGTTTAGCCCAGTCAAAATATTTATTTTGTACGATCTTAATGGCAGTTTAGGGGTGGGCGGAATTTGTGTAATCGCGTTACACAAATTCAACGTGAAACGGCAAAAAATCTCCACGAACATTCAGAAATTCTGTTGAACGCGCGGAATTGCTTGTTCGCAAAGCTTTTTTACTGTTCGCAATCGCTGTTTGCATACTCGGGGGAAATATCTCCCGAACACACATTTGAGAACGCGAACAACCAAAAAATGTTGCAAAGGCGCGACATGCAGAATTTTGGGAAATTTCGCGTTCACAGCAGAACGCAAAATTACCCTAATTTCGCAAATTTAAAGTAATTCAAGGCAGCGGCTTTCACTGCCTTTCATTACTCTAGATTTACCAAGCCATGCAAGGTGGCCTCGCTTGGCTCGGTAAATTTCATTCTAGGTTTTCGTCGTCCTGCGTTGCCAAGTGTGGTGCAAGGGCAAGGTAAAACCTTGATAAATTTGGCTGTAAAGCTGCGATCTACCAAACTGACAACTCCCACTGAATGTCAGGGCAATCTGCAGTTAAGCCTTGAGATAGAATTATTCCTAGGGTGGAGAGGCATATTTAGATTCACATAAGGAAGGGCTCATCCACAAGAGAAAGATGAGGGGGCATATTATCAAGGGATTTATCTCCGCTTTTTTTGGCTTTAAAAGCCAAGAAAGCGGAGATAAAATTATCTCCCTATCAGCAACAGGGTGCTAACACGCAAATTCGCATGTTAGCACCCTTTTTCTCTACGCTTCCCCTTGCATCTCTAATGAGATGCAAAGGGGGCGTTCCAGAGAAAAATAATAGGAGAAATGTTGTTAAGCGACATTTTTCCTATTATCAAGGATTTCGCTAACCATGTTAGTGATAAAAAAAAGCAGCGCTAACCGCGGTTAGCACTGCTTTTTTTACACCTGGTATTTTCCAGACTTAGCCATGATATCCTATGGAAGGTGGATATTATGGCTAAGTTTGTGAGCCCCTATTATCAAGCTAACGCCAAACTTCAAGAGATTATCGTTGGTTTTCCAGCGATAATCTCTCAATTGGCAGTTAGCGCGAGGATTTTTTTCACTTCTGAGATAAACCTTGCTAATAGCAAGTTATTTCTGTGATAATTTCCGGCGATGCTTAGCGTTAAAAAATTCGTTGCTAAGCATCGTTAGCGATAAATATCGCTATACGTTGGTAATATGCCCCGAGGTGTGGCAGACTAAGAGGTACAGTAGCCTTAGCACTCAGACAAGAATTATGTCTGTTTGTGATTACTATGAAATATTACTTTTTCTTTTTTTTTTTTTTTAAAAACCTTTATTATCGAATGCACAGTACACAGCGTCTGCATACAACCCAATCGGGCCGGCCGCTATGACAATCGACAGAGTAACCAACCACATTAAGTTGCGGACAAAGCCATAAATCGCTTCATTACGGTGCAGTGGCATCAAACATCATAAGAAGGATCACGTAGGTTTCATTTTATAATTTTGATGAAGTTCGAACAAACAACACAAACACTCACATGGTGAAAACATTGTCTAGGGCATGGGAGGGGGGAAAAAGGGGAAAACAATCTCTAAGAATAAAGACAACTCTCCAAGGGGCAGGGAGATGGCGAAAAGGAGCATTAAAGAGGAATGGTAGCCAGTCTAAAGGAACGTCAATTACAGGGACGAGGGAATGTTAGCAGTGTAATCAAGTGGTGGGGTACAGATGTCTCCACGGTATTCGTTCCATTGTGACCAGATCCTACCCCATTTCTTGGGACGGCCCGAGCCTCATATACTGTCTTTTCCCGAAACATGCACCAATCCATGTTATCTTTCCAAGCACTTATTCCAGGTGGTCTGTGGGAGCCCCAGAGTTGCGCTATATCCCTCTTGGCAACCATGTTGCCCAGAGTGATCCAAAAGGTCTCAGCGGCCGTACAATCCGTAGGCTCCCACACATTAAGCAGGCAGCGCCTCGCCTCAGGAAGGAGGGAGACCCCGGTGACTCGTCCCATTACATCATGCACTCTGGACCAGAAAGCGGAGATAACCGGACATTCCCATAGAGTATGAAGAAAGGTGCCATCCATACCACAGCCACGCCTACACAACCCATCCGTTGAGAACCCCATCTGAACCAGACGCATACCAGTCATGTATACTCGGTGGAGGATCTTCAATTGCACAAAACAAAGTCGAGCCAGAATAGCCACCTCCCTGGGGGAGGAAATCGTCATTTGCCAGTCCTCGTCATCTAATTCGAGGCCATCTGCTGTCCAGGAGGCCCTGAGTTTCAACAGAAGATCAGCCCTGGTGTTAATGAGCTTTTTATAAACTAGAGAAATCGTACTGTCCGGCACATGGCCGTCCAGAATCCGATCCTCCAACGGGGACGACTGGGGGACCTCCGTCCCAGGGGGAAAGGCAGAGAGCAGGGTGTGACGCACCTGAAGATAACGAAAATACTCCATATCATCCAGTTGATACTCTACCTTCAGGGCCTCAAAGGACACAGATTACCCAGCCGCTCAGAGTCATATAACGGGGTCATGCACGTCAATCTGTCACTCCAACCCGTGGCCACAGTCGCATCCTTCCATGCACGCACGGCGCATTTCGTAGGTCCAGTCAGAAGTCGGAGTGGTGCCTTCGAATATAAGGCCCTATTAAAGTTGCCGCCTGGCAGCAGGAGTTTATCCATAGCGAAAGCGGGAGTGGGCCCCGGGGAATACATCACGTGATTAATCGCACTCAATTGTGAGGCCCAGTAATAAGGCCTGATGTCTGGTAGGGCAATGCCACCATCGTACCATGGGAGCGTGAGCTTAGATAAGGAGATACGAGCTCGTCCGTCCCAAATTAACTGCCTCTGAAGGCCTTCAACCTCACGGAAGTAACGGGAGGGAACAGGGTCAAAAAAATTCTGTAAGGCATACGAAAACCTAGGGAGGGACATCATTTTAAAAAGTGCCGCCTATCCCAATGGGGACAGAGGCAAGCCACGCCACCTCCGTACATCCTGTTTAAGGCGACGAAGAGGAGCATAGAGATTACGGTTATAGCGCACTGAGGAGTCCGTAGAAATGAAAATTCCCAAATATTTGAATCCAATATCTACCACTTGGATCGGGAATCTACGAGGTAACGGAGGCAGCACCTCCGCTAACGTACACACACGATTTGTTCAAATTAATAACGAGCCCTGAGTTCTTCCCAAAAGAGGTGAGAACGTCGAAGAGCACGTTGAGGGACTTCTGAGGTGAGGTAAAATAAAGAAGAATATCGTCTGCGTATAGCGAGACGCGATCCTCCAGGTCAGGCATCCACTGGATCCCCTTAATCGAGGGCTCCCATCGAAGCCACGCCGCCAGTGGTTCCAGTGCCAAAGCGAAGAGGAGTGGAGAGAGCGGGCACCCCTGATGGGTGCCACGTTCCAATGTGAACGATTCAGAAACTCTGCCATTAACTACAACTTGGGCCAACGGTTGTTCATATAGGAGCCGCACCCACGCAATAAAGTTAGGGACAAAACCAAACTTGGAAAGGGCCACCCACAAATATGGCCACTCAATGGTGTCAAAGGCCATCGTGGCATCCAGGGAGGCCATGACAGCAGGTTCAGTAAGGGTCTCAGCTCTCGCGAGAACGCTGTGGAGTCTACGGAGATTGAGCGCTGTATTCCGATGGGGAATAAAACCGGATTGATCCGGATGGATCAAGTCACAGATCACTGTCAGTAAGCGATTAGCAAGGACCTTAGCCAGAATCTTAGGCTCGGCGTTGAGTAACGAGATGGGGCGATAAGAGGTGCATCGGTCACGAGGTTTGTCATCCTTGTAGATGACTACTACGGTAGCCAGACGCTGGTCGGAAGGGAGGAGGCCCGCCTCGAATGCATCAACAAACATAGTGCGCAGATGGGCCGCCATTTTGTCCGGCCGCAGCTTGTATAGCTCGATAGGTAAACCGTGGGGCCCCATTGCTTTGCCTGATCGCAAGGACCGAATGGCAATAGCGAGCTCATCCACCGTGATAGGCACGTCTAGAGCGGATCTGTCCTCCTCCGACACAGGGCAGCGCGATATCGCGCCAAAGCAAGCGGGAGTCTGCCTCATCTCGGTCACTCACAGATCGGTATACTGTTTGGAAATGGTCCACAAAACATTCGACAATCTCCCCCGGATCAGTCACACACACTCCAGTCTCACGGGTTATTAAAAGCACCACAGGATTCAGTCTCTCAGATTTATCCAACCACGCCAGGAGCTTACTAGCCTTATCACCCACATCGTAAAGCCGGCCCAGCTGATTCATACGCATCACTTTATCAGCGTCAGTTACCAAGGCTCTATAGTCTGCCTATTTCAGCACTAAGGAGTGTAAAATTGCAGGTGTATCATCACCACCCAACTCACTTTCAAGCGTAGTGATTTCCGCCTCAAGGCTGTCACAGTTTCTCTCCTGGCCTTCTTAGCAGCCGCAATAAGGGACAACGCGGAACCCCGTATAACGGTTTTGAAAGCCTCCCACAAAGTCGTAGGGGAAGCGACTGATCCCTCATTCTCATCAAATTAACAGTCAATTGCCTTAACCAGGTCCGAGCGAAGCTGAGGATTCCTAAAGTGCCAGGGATGAAGAGGAGGGACCCTACCTCCAGAAGAGCCTCCCACCGAAATTTCAAGTAGCAGGGGGGAATGGTCAGAGATACCCCTAGGAAGATGTCGGACCCCACGCACCAAGGAAGTGTTGGCAGTTAACATCAGAAAGTAGTCAATCCTCGAGAGGCTGCCGTGGGCACCAGAGTGAAAAGTGTACTGAGTTTGTGTAGGGTGCAACATCCACCAGACATCCACTAACCCAAAAGTCTCAATCAGCCCAGTCAGCCACATCTGGGACAATGGCAAAACCCTAGAGGGTAGCCGATCACACTCACCCGAAACAACCGAATTGAAGTCCCCACCCATTATAAGGACACCATCCGGAAGCCCCAGAAGAGTTTTGCCAAGGTCAGCATAAGTGGTAGCCTGGAGTCCCGGAGGAACATAAACAGCAACAAGTACAATCAGTCTCTCCTCCCATCTCCCGGAAACAGCAGCATATCGACCCCGATCATCGAGAGCGACTTCATCTATCTCGAGGGGCAAGGAGGATTTCACCATTATACCAACCCCCCGGGAACCGGATGTAAAGCCAGCGTGCGCCACCAGTCGGTATCCTTGGCGATCTAGGGCTTTACAAGCATTCCCTATTAAGTGGGTCTCTTGGAGTAAAACTACATCAGGGGAATGGCGTCTAATAAATTGAAGCACAATACCACGCTTAATCCTGTCTCCCAGACCATTAACGTTCCAAGACAGCACTTTCATGTCACCCCCCCCCATCCCTGTAGGACCCCCAAACCATCCCCTCCCAGAACCCCAGAGCAAGGATACAATCAGATGAAAAAGTACCATGTGAGAAACAAAACATAGAACACAAAAATCGACCAAAACTCCTCCCCCCACCCCCAACCAAGAACCTGTTACAACACCCCCCACCCTGCACCCCTGCTGACTCAAAAGCCACCCGAAACTGCAGTGTGCCTGTCGCCCCTTCATGATTCTACACAAAGAACCCCTGAGGAGGAAGGGAGAGACAACCCCACCCCGCCCTACCCCCGGGCCTAACAGTGAAAACATATAGAAAATACTCTGCAAATAGTTACGACCCAGAATCGGACCTCAGGACCCAAATGTCATTCCTGTGCCGATGCACCTCCGTCCGCGCCTCCGGGGGCCCTGCTCTCGGTGTCCTCCTTAGGCAATGAGTCCAGCCAGTCGCTAACACTGTCCGGCTGATCAAAAAAGAAAGTACGTTCTTTATACTCGATGCGAGGAAACAGCATCGCGTACTTAAATCCCAAGTCCCTCAATCGGCGTTTCACTCCCAGGAATCCCGATCGTTGCCACTGCACTTGAGGAGTGAAGTCAGGATAGATAGAAATGGAGCTGTTCTCAAATTTCAGCGGGCCATGCCTGCAAGAGGCCTGGAGGATGGCGTCCCTGTCCCAAAAGTGGAATAGCCTAGCAATAATAGGCCTCGGGGGGGCCCCCAGCTTGGTCTGTCCACCCGGGAAGCGGTACGCACGCTCAACCGCAAAGAACTTGCTGAGGCCTGCGGGAACAAGTTTGGTCACAATTAATTCTTCGACCAATAAATCGATAGAAGCAGCGCCACTGTCCTCCGGTACCCCGATCAGGCGGATGTTATTCCGTCGGGCCCTGTTATCATACGCCTCCATACGTTTGGCCAGCAGATCATGCGATGACCGCAGATTACCGATCTCCGATTGTGCGTCCGCCATGTCGTTAACCAGACTGGTGGCTTTAAGGTCCAAAGCTTTGGCCCTCTCATTGGTCTTAGCCAAGTCAGCTCCAATAAGGGTAACATCAACCGCCACCGTGTCTATCTTGGATACGATGGCCTCATACTGTTGACCCATGTCTGTCTTGATTCCAGCAATGGCGGCCATGAGGTCTTTGAAGGGACACCTCCGATGTAGCCACCAGGTCCGTCCTCGGGTCCTAAAGACTGCGGCCAGCAGCGCTGGGGGAGCCTCTTGGTTGAGTGCAACGATCTATTACGTTGGACTGGACTGATCCCCCACGAGTAGTGGCTTTTGTCCTGCGCTTCTCCATCTCAGGTTTTGTCGCCATATTGGAATCAGTGCCCGAATGGGTCTTCCCGGTCCTGGTGAAATGGCAGCGATCCACTGGTCTCCAAAGCAGCACTCACACAAAAAATCACCGACTGCCGGCCCAGGGCTATGGTCAGAACGCACAGCTGGTTAGACTACCGGAGCCAGGAATGCAGATTGCACCCTAGGTAGTCAGCCCGGAGGTAGAATGGAAACCGAAAGTGAAAGTGACAACACCACCGGTTGAGCAGATGCCAGGCGACCGTTGTTGTTGAGTTACTGCTCGGCCCTCCAGAGCAGCAGAGACCCCGGTCTCATCCGGGGCTAGGCCAGAAAACTTAGGACGACGTAGAGATGGTTCCCGAAGTCCGATCTCAGCCCTGAAAAGTGCAGCAGCATCAGCACGAGTAGTACTTCAAAAGCCCATCAAAGTAACCAGGATATCGGAAGGATAGATCGATGAGGGAGGCGCGGGTCTCGGGAGCTCTCTGCTCACGCGACCATCTTGGATGCCCGCGTAGCTCCTCCCCCAAGTATTACTTTTTCAATGTATAAATACTTTTATCAAAGTAAAGCACTGGGGATGGACATCCAGTAATTGCGTTGCTGGATGATTGTTGAGACCTGACTTCAGTGTATAAATACTTTTATCAAAGTAAAGCACTGGGGATGGACATCCAGTAATTGCGTTGCTGGATGATTGTTGAGACCTGACCCCAAAAACACCACAGTACCACACTTATAAGCCTGTGACATCTCATCATTGCTAGCACAAATATTCAAGTACTAATGGGGTCCTGTTTGGCCAAGCTTGCAGAGTAATATTAGGATGGGTCCTGGAACATCAGAGGCAAATGACCACAGCCCCTAGGGTCTCTTAATGTTTTCTCTGTCTTCCTCTCCCTCCATATCTCTCTCTGTTATCGCCATCTCTTCATCAATTTTCTCTCTTGATTCCTGACTTTCTCTTTTTCTTTTTTCAGTGTTGATCCCTCCATCTCTCGTCCTATAGCTGTCTCTACTTTTCCTTAGTTTTGATCTAGATGTCTCTCTCTCTGTCTCCATCTGTTTCTCGATCCCTCCTTTCATTTACTATCTTTGTCTCTATCTCTTTACTTGAATATGACACTTTGCAATGCACGCGTTACAGCGTGTGTCATTACAACACATTTTTTACATCGCAAAATCCATTAAAAAGCATGTCTGTACAATGCATAATCCATTACAACGCAAATACTATTCTAACTCCGCCGGGGTGTTACTTTGGGGAATGTGTTTTAATGGATTATGCGATGTAATGACATGCATTTTAATGGATTACTTGTTGTAAATCATTTGTTGTAATGGCACGCGTTGTAACACGTGCACTGTAAACAATGTTTCCCCTTCACTTCTTCCCTATCCGTTTTTTCTCTCCCTAACTCTTTACTTTTGTCGCTCTCTCCTTCTACCTGCATTTTTTTTAACTTTCTTTGTCTCTTCTAGACTTGCTCTGTATCTTCCTGTCTTTTGGATATTTTCTGCATTTCTGTGTCTTTCTCACTCTCTCTGTGACTCTCTCGCTCAGTCTTTGTACCTTTCTCCCTATCCCTGCCATAATAAATATCTCTTTTGCAGTGTCTGCCTGTCTTTCTCACTCCTTGTCTTTCTATATCTAGGTTCCACAGACTCTCTTGGTTTCTGCTGGTACAAAAGTGCTTTCTAGTCACAATCGATCGCAGAATCTGCAGGGATGGAAGTGCTCCAAATGCCTATTCTGTCCCAGCACTTGCAGTAAAAGAAGACTGCTGCGACCAAACCTTGTCTCCACATCTGCAGGGACAGAAGTGAATTGTGCATACAATGTATCCCAACATCTGTGGGGACAGACCATTCTTTCCTAACATCTGCTGTCCCAGCAACTAAGAGTGCAGCATTTGGCTACAACTTGTCTCTGCATTTGCGGGGACAGTAATGCATTTTGGCTCCCTGTGTATCCCAGCATTGGCAGCTACAGAAGTGTGTTGAAAATCCATTTTGTCCCACCATCTGCTGGGACAGTAATGTATTGTGGGCCCATTCTGTCCCAGAATCTCCTAGGTTAGCAGCCTCAGCCAAGAAATGCACCCTATGTACACGATCTGGAATCATCTCTCCTTCTAGTTCTAGCACCATGATGCCTCAATATACTGCAAAATGGGCTCAGTTGCAAACCTTTGAGATTGTGATTTGGAAGCTGCGAAAATGAATGATATACCAATACCACATCCTAACTTCAAATTTATGGAGCAACATCAGTCCCAAATTGGAAAGCATTAGGTTTCGCACTTTATACATTTCTAGTTTGCAAAGCGGTGTGAATTGCAAATTGTGAATTGGGTGTTGCTAATTGCAAAAGCTACACTGGCAGAAAATGCTGATATCAGAAAGAGGAAATAAACAGAACATACTGCATTGGAACCCACAAGAGATCACAGAAGAGGAGTTCAATCAGTTGAGGCTGCTTCCAAGAAGCATTAGTGGGATGGGGAGGGGAGGAAGGGGGAGAGGGGAGAGGGGAAATAAATAAAAAAAGAACACTTACCTGCCGGCCAGCTGGCCAGCTTGCCGGCTGCCACCTCTCTTCTGTCCTCTCCGTTCTCTCCCTGTCGTCTGTTCGCACAGGAAGCAGTATAGGCTCCCTTAAGCCAATCACAATGCAGCAATACAGTGTTGTGATTTTTCTGAGGGCTGTGGTTCGGCTTTCAGATGGGGAATGGGAGCCTGGGCATGTTAGAGAACATGCAAAGTACACATGAATGTTTGGCCGGCCCCAGAGGGATGACAAATATTTATGTGCACTTAGGAGGGTGCCACTACTCCTCCACCACGCAGCCTAGCCCCGCCCCACAAAACTGTCCCAGCACAGAAAAATAAAAAGATAAAAACTTTGCGTTATCATTTTCTTTGATCTTTTTGGCCGTGCTGAAATGTAGTGTTGTGACGCTCCTCCGCCTTAGCGGAGGAGCTGCCCTTGAGTTGAATGTGAGCCAAGTTGAGAAAAAAGATGAAAAGGCAAGTCAGGGCATAGAGCAAGAATAGGAGGGAAGAAAAAAACAAATGTTTAGTGATCTGGAGTTGGGGATATTGGTGGAGGAAGGTGTGGTTATTAATTACCAATTACGTACATAAGCGATGATTGGTCGGTTCAGCGCATCAGGCCTGGAGCCGGAAAAATGGTGGCTGCAGAAATCAATTGAGGAAATGATGGAGCCAAACAAGATGTGCAAAGTCCGACAAGGAATAGTTCGCACAAAGAAAGAGGAAGAGTAGACAGAGTAGAAGGACCAACTTGGGACTGGAGGGTGGAAGGACTTGTGTTTCAAAACTCTTCTAGCCACCAACAAACCTGGTTGCTGTGCCTGCTACGGAGAGGGTCAGCTGGAGCTTCTCACTCCCGCCAGCCCCTGCACCTGCTCACTGAGCATATCAGCACACCATCGGCCCGTAGAGTTGAAGGTGCCAACAAACCTGGTTGCTGTGCCTCCTGGGGAGAGGCTCCGCTGGGGACTCCCACTCCCACAAGCCCCTGCGCCTGCTCAATGAGCATATCTGGACGCCGTCGAACCGTGGCCCGGACACGCGTGGGGACATGCCTAGGCCAAGCCTGTGCAAAGCCAGGCCAAGGGTGGGCCCATCCACACCTGTCGGAGCCTGGAGGAGGCTGAGCTGGGCCACCCCTCTTGGTTTGGAATTGCAAGACTGAGCGAGGGAAGCGTGCACTCAGCATCATTCAGGTACCTACATTGTGTTGTACTAAAAGTACTAAATCCACAGGGCTCATAACTCAGCCAAAACCGGGGGATTGTAATAAGATGGGCAAACAGAAGGAAAAAGGAAGCCCAAATGGAGCCCCTAGGCAAGTAAAGAGGCCAACAGCAAGCGCTGCAGCAAACTGTGTGGCAGACAATAATGATATACTAATTGAAGAGGTAGAGAGTTTGCTAAGTGGTCAGAACAAGCCCCCTCAAGTGAGCTCTAAAGTGGCAGATATTTTTACACAAAGTAAATCCAGAAAAAAGATTCCACTCATTGAACCAACTACTAAGGGCACATTCATATACCAAGTGTACTCTTGTAATAGAAGCAGACAAAAACATCATTAGCTTAGCCCTCTGGACCACCCCTCAGTTCTTGACAGCACCAATACCATGGTGGAAGGAGTGACAGCCCTGAACATAGTATGCTCTAACCGATTTGATTCTCTTGTCACCAAAGACGCAGTGGCCCCCAACGCTCTCCATAAAATCCCCACAGGCACTCAGCAGACTCTATCGCTACAGAGATCAAGCATAAAAGAATGGATGCCTCGACATTTGAAAACATCAATGCTCTCAAATTCAAACTGAGTGAACTCAAAATTAAAGTCAAGGAATTAGCATCAGAAGTCTTACATGCAGAGAAATTGTAGGGTCCCTCACAAATCAGCTCAACAAGTGCATTCTAGCACAATACGGAGGTCTCGCCTGGCTATATGTATTGCCAAGGCAAAGGCGGGGAGATCCCAGGCAATGGAATCAGGAACTTGGGTCCCCTTATGTGTCCTAGGGTCCCAAACCACCAGCACAGTGTGGCAACCACCTATACTCCTCAGCTGTTCCACCAAGACCCACTGCCCTTGTGTTCCATTTAACAGAATATATTTGAACAGACCACTACGCTCCGCAATTCATATGATAGTGGATGGCAGCAGCGTGGAGCTAACAATTATGGAGGCACGATGGGTAAGGAAGTACCACTACAAGGACCACTGGAAGAAATAAAGAATGCAGGAACAATTCCACATGTAAAGGCCTTGCCAGGGGAACATAGTCTCAAACCCCCACATGGAAAATCATGGTTCAATGATGGAAAAGGTGGGCTCTCAAAGGGTAGCAGCCAGGGTAGGAACCTCAGATTCTCTAAAGAGTCAGTTCACATCATATTGGACCTGGCTGAGAGTGACTTGGTAAAGGATTTACTTAACCTGGACCAGTATATCTTTCCTGCTAACAGATCATTGATTCAGTTTAAGCTCCCCCCCCCCCCCCAAGTGGAGTCCCCAACATTGATCAAAAGCATGAGGGATCTTCGCACAATACTATTAATACTAACAACCAGGCCAAGACTCAGGCAGTTTCTACGAATAGGCATACCTGAAAAGTACAGGGACTGTTTCGTCATAGCTGTACATCAACCACAACACAGGAAGGCAATTACCATCTTACTCCAAAAGAGCATCAGGGGTCAGCTTGACCAGTGTCATGGAGGGACAGTGACCAACCCAAATGATTACACAATCTGACTCACCCATTCTTCTGACCTCCAGTAAGGTGAGGGAACATCAACTAAAATAAAGAGCACAACATGAAAATGAGACTGCTGTCTTGGAATCTTGCAGGTCTTAGGTGTAAGATCACTTGTGAAGATTGGGGGAAGCAGATAGATAGCTACGATATTTGCCTCTTCCAGGAGACATGGGCCGTTGATAAAATACACAGAGTGGGATTCATTAATCATAGCATAGAAGCCACACCGTCAAAAAACGGCTGCGCAGTAGGTGGTCTAATAATCTGGACTAAAATCAATATGGGGATTTCTATAAAAAACTTGATCTAGATAGCCCTCCAAGCCCTGATTATCAAAAATACCATCGACAACAGGTCTGATTTGTTAGTGAACATTTATAATAGATTTGCTTCTCAACACTATGACTCTCCAACAATCGTACATCTAGATAAAATATTTGAAAAAGAAAGGGCATCCAACTATATAGTTATTGCTGGTAACATCAATATAACATTTGAGCCCATTGAAGTAGCCAAAAACATTACTGATGAAAAGGATGCAGAATTAGGCATTCCACCTCTGAGTCATGGGAAGCCAGCTAAGAATGTGAAAGCAACACTCCAAGTTGCTTCCTTAACCAATAAACATGGATTGAGGGCTGTAAATGGTTGCTTCACTTCTAACCTTAGATTATAACACACATATAAGAGGGTGAACTGTAAAGCCAGAATTGACTACTTTTTGCTCGATGTACAACTATGGTCAAGCCTAGCTGACATGTGAATAATAAAGAGATATGCTAGCGACTATAATGCTCTCTCTCTGGAACTAATAGAAGTATTTGGTTTTCACCAAACCCCCTTGAAATCTAATTAATCTAACCGCATTGTCACTAGCAATAAGAATTTAATGACCATTAATTGTGACACTGTTGAGACCTTGGCACAAATCTACACCATAGTTGTTGACTCCCCGGTGACGTTAGGCACCAAAAGATTGGAGAAGCAAGTCACGGTGGATACATTTAAAACCTTTTAAATAAAATCAATATATTCTTCTACACAAATTATAGTGGAAAGAAAATGGTCAGAAACAAAACAAGCGAGTGGTCTGATAAAAAATGCAAACTAGCATGGCAGTCGTTAATGGGAGCAATCAAGTCTGGCCAGAGAACACTCATAGCCATTAAAAGGAAAGCCTACAAAAATGCACAACATGAGGCACACAGAAACTGGCACGTAGGGATATGGCAAGAACTATCAGCTGCGGCCCAAACCAAAAATAGCAAAGAATTTTGACACCTGATCTCGAAAGGGACAAGAAGCTTAGTCATAGAGGAAAACTTTCATATTCTCTCGGAGACATGGGAAGTCCACCTTTCAAATCTGTATGCAAGACCGATGGACAGTGGTGTAGCAACTAGAGAGCTTTGTAAACTGGGAACAGCCACAGACCCCCTTACTTTTACCGTAGAAGAAACCTTGGTGCAATTACAACCCTGCAGTGGGGGAAAGCACCAGGCCTAGACCATATTCTGGAGGATCTCTATCTTTCTGAGCCCCAAATATGGAGGGTGATTTTAAATTGTACATTCACCGCCACACTAAATGGGGCAGAAATCCCAAATTCATGGCTGGGCGCGGAAGTAGTCCCATACACAAAAAAGGAGACAAAAGTGCCCCAGTAAATGACAGGCCATTCAGCCTTATTGATATTGCCTCGAAAATATTCTGCAGGAAACTGCTGGAGAGGATCCATGACTTGGACGAGGGAGGGGAATTTACTTTCACCCCTGGAGGCAGGATTCAAAGGGAAGACAAGCACTATAGATCAGTTGCTTCTGTTCCTTTTGATCTTGTGGGAATATGGGACAATCAAGAAAGGACCTTTATACGTAGTATTTGTAGATCTTCACGCCGCATTCGCCTTAGTCCCACAGGAACAACTCTGGACAGCTCTTTCCAAATTAGGGATCTCAAAAACCTCTGCAAATTATTATTAGACTCCACACAAATATTTATGCCCAAATTAGATGGGGGAGTGAGGGTGGGTTAATGGACCGGATCAGAGTGAGTCGCGGAGTGAGGCAAGGGTGCATCCTCACACCAACCCTCTTTACCCTGCAAATAAATGGACTGATTGTAGGGATGATCCCCCCCTAGCTTGCAGGGCAAAAGGTGCCTCCACTACTGTTTGCAATTGACACCTTGCTCATTTCCAGGTCCCCAATGCAGCTTCAAAACTTAGTGGACCATTTTGGGAGGGGCTGTGAGGAACATGGATTAGAAATGAATACCTTTAAAACTAAATTTATGGTTTTCAACCATCATACGCCCTTCAAACAAAGTATAAAGGTGGGCCAACTGCACTAGAGGAGGTGAGACAATGTGATTATTTAGAGGTGAGGCCTACCAACACTTTATCAAGGTCATCACAATTACTAAAAAGCGAACTCTTGCTACAACACATAGGGCCTGCCTTCATCAAAAAGCTAAGAAAGTCACCTTACAGACCGGTGACCCCAGTGATTCAAGAATATCAAGCGCAGGGAACAGGAGTCGCACTTTATGGTGCGAAGTTATGAAGACATGTTAACGTAGCCCCCATTGAAAAAAAACAAAATAAATTCATGAGATCAGAGTTGGAGCTCCCCCAAAATGATCCACTGACACCAATGTGCTTAGATCTGGGCATGAAGAGCGTCACCCATGCAATTGCCCTCTGGCCCTTGCCGTTTTGGATGCACATTTGGTCAAACGATTCACCACTGCCCATGAAAGAATCACTCCGAGATGTAGTATCATTAGACACAAGAGGCTGTGTTCAGTGGTTCAATTATATAAAGGCATGGCTGGTCAAACTGGGTATGAGTGATCTTTGGCTAAAGCCCGGCAACATCCAAAAAAGGTCTCTAAATCTTCTCAAAAAGAGATATTGGCGCTATGTGGAGGACAGTTGGCTCAACAGGAGAAGTGCAGGGGAATTGACATGCAGATTCCTTAAATAGAAAGCTAAATGCAGCTCGAAGATTTTTTGGACCGAATAGAACCACCATTTACAAAATCACCGTGCCTAAAATTTAGGTATGGTATTGTTCCAATCAATAGCTTTTGCAGTAATTGGAATGGTGTTGATGTTTTGCCCGGTTGCCCAGTATTTGAAGACACACTTGAAACCAAAGTACACTTCCTATTTTTTTTCCAATGTACAAACAGACTGGAATAACCTGGCTGTTTCCATTCTGCCAGATTCTGGCAGCTAACCGTTTAACTGAGATTGTTAGAATTTTAAAAAGTGACAGCAAAGAATACCTAGTCTTTGGATTAACTAGATATCTGCTCCATGCATGGACAATAAGAAGTAGGACATCGAACATTTTGAACATGAAATGATCTTTTTTTTAAATCATGCTCATGCTTGTTAAGTGCATACAATGCTGGGAAGACAAATCAAGTTATAAGATATGCATTCTCCATGAGATTACAATTAAGGGGAACTTGTGGTATGTAATGATGGTGACAATATGTTAACAAGAAAATGCTAAAGCACACCAGAGTAACTAACATATATTTGCTTATGGAATGGTTATCTCTCACTGAGAGTACCACCTAATGGGATAATAGGATTTTAACTCCCAGAGAGTTCAAACGGTAGTATCAATATTCTAAGAAAAGATTTTAAAAAATCAGTTGATGATAGGGTCAAATTGTTGATCCTATTGCACATATTGCAATTTTAGTATAGTTTTATCGCAGACATTTGAATGGTATCAGCACTAGACACTTTTCTAAATACCAATAGACACACATGGTTGTCAATGGAAGTCACCACATGGTCCTTGGATGTACCCCAAATTGAGCAGTTATTGGGAGATGCCAATACATGTGTTATGTACTTCGTGACCAACAGTATTATTTTATTCTGAAGTATTGAAGAGAGGACTACTTTTCTCTTTTTAAATCTATTGTATATTGATGTGCTTTTATGATTTTATGTTAAAATCGAATAATGAGATACTTATCTATCTATTTACCAACATTTTGAAAAATGATCATTGACTGTGCCAGAACTCACAAAGATGAGAATATGTCTGAGGATATGGGAGGCTTAATGCTGTAGAAGTGACCACCAGGAGCATGAAGGAGATCCATAAAATGAGGTACAACATGCTCTCGAGGACCACAAAAGTGCTCATTATGAGAAAGGAAGCAGCTGGTGCAGGAAGAGGAACATCCACTGAGCTGTCATCCACCCCAACTGTGGATTCCATTAAGACTATCCTGCTCTCTGATGAGGTCATTGGGGTCAGTGAAATTTGCAAATTAGCAACTCCACAATCACCACCAGATGAGTGCCTATATTCCAAATTCCATTAAAAAAATGTTTACCACCACAAATGCACTATATGTGATTATGTAGTTCGTAGTCTCATGTCAGAGCAGGAACATTATATGAATCACACCTGCATCAGTTATTATTTACAACAGAGAAATACATTATTACACTTGTGTATAACATGGCAGTGACCACTTATAGATGTGCATGGCACATATTTTATATCCTACAACAAAGCATCCTTTGAAAAATTGCTTTTTATATCATCATGAATGTCCTTGGAGTGTCCTGTTTTACTTATCTGTACCAAGGTTCTGGAACAATGTGGAGTCATGTTTTCTGGAAGTTCCAGAAAGGGTAGTTGAGGAGTGGAGTTGGTGGATAAGATTGATTAAAGGAGCACTCATTATATTGTCTCTTGCATCGTGTCCTTCAATGTTTCACTAGCGAAAAGCTGATGTCATCATTATCAAATACTTTTTTTCATTCACACAGATCATCAAAGCACAGAAGATATAAACATGATACAAAATGCATAAAAACAGATCAGATGTTACCAGGAAGAAAGATACAGATGTTAAAACAAACATATCAATATAAAAGGCACCTTTATAGCCAATAAACAGAGATCTGTAAATTCCTGTCATACAAAAGCAGACTTCACATAACTTATTATAAAAACAGAAAGTCCATGTTAGAACTGGGATTTCTGGTTGGCTAAGGCTTACACCAAAGCCAGGCAGAAACCACCATTCTAGTCAGGGCAAGGGAGTCACACGCCAAGATAACCCCTGCTCTCCCCCTTGGTAGCTTGGCACGAGCAGACAGGCTTATCCCGGAGGCAATGTGTAAAGCATTTGCGCACGCACACAACAGCAACAACATCCTAGGCACACCACTAAAGAAACTCCACACAAGGTTATATAAAAATAACTTTTGTATTGTCAGAACAACTCAGATAGTAATCACACAATATACATTGTGCCAACTGGCACGGGCAATATTCATAAGGGATTATTTACAGGACAGGGCCACATGGGCCACTGCCAGAATCAACACTTAGCAGAAATAGCACTTCTAGAACATAGAATAAGTGTAACACAAAATAACAATTTGTGATCACAACCAGTAACCACTGGTAACAGGTAGGTACACACTACGCAATAATAATAACCATAGGCCTTGATCACGCATGGACACATAACCTCTCTAGTATAAACTATACTAGCCAAAACACGACCTAAGAATAAAATACATTTAGGGGTATAGGTCAGAAGCATTACACATGATGCATAAAAACATTGAGAGGTGTAGGTAAGACACATAATGCATAAAACACATTCAGAGGTGTCACAGGCATAATGGCATAGCACATTACGCATAACTCACATTTGGGCCTAACCGGTAAAAATACAGTAGGCAATCTCCTCACTAGTCTAAACACATTAGACTGCCCCCTAAGAACAATTATCATATTTAGGGGCGTATCTCACAGAGTGAAAACATCTCACTAGCATAAAGCTACATAGGTAAAATAACCTCATAATCACATTGAGCAAACATCACCGTAGGCAATTACTATCATAAACATAGAAAAATCACATTACGCAATATTCACCTTAGGGCCTTGCGCCCTACCCACATACCAGCCCCCTGGCCAACTGGCCATCCAAGAAGGGGACTCAAGAGCCCTGTGTCCAGAATGTCAGGGCGCGCTGCCAATGCAGCGCCAGTCAGGGGTGCCCCACCGCCGCAAACCTAAACGTTGCAGCTGCCCACTACTTGCTGGGTAGCTGATGAAAGTAACAGGGCCTAAGTGTTGCAGCTGGCACTAAGTGCTGCGCAGCTGTAGAAGGCCTGGCACCTCTGTGCCATCTCTGTCCCTCACAGGGACTCTCTCTCCCTTGGCACCTAAACGGTGCAGCTGCCCACTAATTGCTGGGCAGCTGGGAATAAGCCAAACTGCGACAGGGCCCTCACTAGCCCTTAGAACAAGGACTGCGCCAAAACCTGGGAGCCCTCTAAGCTCTAGAAATGCATTTGGTGCACTTTGGAGCCCTCTAGACTCTCAGAAGAAACAGACAGGCAGCCTGTGGGAGCCACCTAGGCTCTATAAATAAACAGGTCCATCGTTGGAGCCCTCTGGCTCAAGAAAACAATTGCCCAACCGTTGGAGCTCTCAGGCTCTGAAATCCTGATGCCCCCATAGGCTGGAGTGTCCCGCTGCCATTGGAGCTGCTCTGAAGATAGCCGCTACACGGGTATGGGCACAGGGGGGGGCCAAGCACCGGCAACATGCCCCAACACCACCCTCCCCTAAACAACAATGTGTGGGCCTGTGTGGGCCCCTCTGGGCCCGAGCAACCATCCTTCTCTTTGGAGCGGCCCACTGACACACAGGGCCACTCTGACACAGTGCCTCGGACGACGTGGAGCCCCCACTCGCCGGGGCTCCACAAAGGCGGGACATCTTGTTAGGGCAGCCCTCCGTCAAGCGGGTCTGCCCTGAAGGGAGGTACCGACGGGATACTTCCCTACCCTCCTCCCTCAGCTGGTTTCACTTATTGGCATGGCGGGGGGTGTTCCTCTCTCTCCGGCGGCGGGGCAGGCACCGACAATGTACCTCGAGCCCCTTCGCTTCTCTCTGTGACGCTGGTGGGGCTCTCCCTCCTCATGGGAGCCCCGCCACCTCTATGCGCCAGTATTCACCCGGTCCTCTCTCCTCGAGGACCAGGACTGTCAATGGGAGCCCGCAAGGCTCCGGACATGATTCCAGCGCTGGCTCAGCCTACCACCTTCACTTCCGTGTCGCGCTAGGCAGCGGCCCGGCAACGTTCTACACAGCACCTCGGGCTGCGGTGGTGATCCTCGGGAGCCATAACGAGGGGTGGGCACCCTCAAAGTACAAGAAAAATGTACTTTAACATTAACAAGAGTCGGGCATAATGCAGGGAATCCTCACGAAGGGGAGGGCAGCTCGGCTCTGTGAGTGTAAGGCAGGAGCGCTACCCCCTGGGACAACCACAGCGCTCTGCCAGAGGTAAAAAATAAAGCACTCCAGTGCGCAGAGAGAGACCCAGGGGCATTTCAAAGCAATGCCAGCCCTCACAAGGTGCTGGGGCAGCCCCCAAGTCCATAGGGCTACACATAGCCCAGCAAAACGGTTCCAGCAGTCCTGAATGGATTAAGGTGGATCAAAAAGCAGCTCACAGCAAGGAAAAAGTCCTCCAGCATCCAGGGTATCCAGGGGCTGGGCAGGGCCCAGGGAGGCAAGCCTTCCCCTGGGCCCAAGCAGCAGAATGCCCTTGGCAGGATTCAAGTCAGAAACAAGAACATTGTGTAAGGGGACACAGCCCCTTTTTATACAGTAAAATCCTTTGTCTAGCAGGGTGCAGGCAATGTGAGAACCAGCTACAACTGGTTATAGGGAACTCCTTTTACTGGCCAGGCTAGGGACATCAGACACACCACAGGGGGTGGAGCCAGCCTTGTGGAGGGAAAACCCAGCCATATTCAGGTCCCAGGTGTTCCCCTCCCTCACACCAGCATGCTAATCACTCCACTCACCACCGGGGCAGACCCACCCAGATTCTTTGAGCCAGGCTCACCAGTCAGCTCCAGCCAATCACACGCCAGACACAAATTACACAAATATGCCAACTTCTAGAAGTGGCACTTCAACACTAGACACATTCACGCCGCATACATCATTGCGCAGCATTCAATCTCACGAGTTCGCATAACTCGACCCTGCACTCCCCACACATCAGGAACTACCATGGGCATACATATTCCCCATTCATTCCTATGGGAGGGCAGGTCACTCTCACCTCACACACAGAGAGCTCACGCACTTTACACTGTACCACAGTGAAAAAATGAGCAGAGGCCTAAAATCCACTACACCAGGTCACAGAAACAGGCTAGGAAAAAGCTAAAAGTTTTGGGGTAAACCTGCCAAAAAGGGCCAGGTCCAACAGTCCAATTTAGGGTCAGAATTACAGATGTGTATTTACTGTCCCCTACCCTACATTCCATGCTAGAATGTGGGGTCACCCCAAAAGCCACAAAACATTGAGCCTATTTATACTTGTTCTCAAAATTCAAAAGTCAACGTTGTGACTCCTGGTACATAAATTATTGCAGAGGGGCACAATCTGCAATATCTGTTCCAACGTTTCTTTCCCTGCTGCGCATGCCGGGCACTGATAGTCCGTCTCCCTCTCAACAAGCAATTTTGAAGTAAATGCATTAACGGGGAAGCTGACATATCTGAACTGCAGATATTGTTTGTGTGCCAGAGAAGGTACAATGTAGTTGCCTCGTAGAGCATGCAAGGTTTGAAACCATTAAATGACATTATGAGGTAACTTTTACTCTTGTTTGCTGTATCCACAGCTGCAGCCTCCCAGTATATGCCTTTAATGGTAAACAGCCTTTACAATGAAACTTTTACAACGCACTACCATTACGACACAACCATTACAATGCAAACCATTTAAACGCATTGCGCTGGGGGGCGCTCTAGGATAGGGAATATATTTCATTTACTATCCAACACCTTCCCTACTATCCACGGGGACTGGAGTTGGAATGGTAAATTAAACTATTCACTATCCAGCACCCCAAAGCGCTATGCGTTGTAATGGTATGCGTTGTAAAAACTGCGTTGTAACGGCATGCGTGGTAAAAGCATGCGTTGTAACTTCTTACATCCGCCTTTAATCTTTGCTCGGGACAGCATACACAACAACTCAGGGGAGAACCAGTAGGTATTAAGGCTCAGCTTCTGCAAAAGTGATTTGAAAGCATGAAAGCATGTTATCTTCAATAA
Organism: Lissotriton vulgaris; assembly: GCF_964263255.1. NCBI lineage: Eukaryota > Metazoa > Chordata > Amphibia > Caudata > Salamandridae > Lissotriton > Lissotriton vulgaris. The sequence continues at coordinate 331,964,112 of NC_141700.1, forward strand.
GCCCGAATGGGCCATAAGGTCTAGTGCTCCTGCGCGGTAAGATTCAAGCTCAACAGTGATCTACAACCAATACGAAAATGTTAACAATTTGCATTCAATTTTAGGCACAATTTTCTGCTGTGTAAGGCCCAAATATAAGAGTGAAAGGGGCGTGCTTTATGGGAGTGGGAGCAATATTCCCAAGAACCTATGTTTCACTATAACAAAACTGTTTGGGTTAGATGAGCCCCAAACCTGGGCACCACACAAAGCAGACCCAATAACCTCTACATTGTAAATCTCAAGGGTGGAGGCAGCCCTCTGGGAGGAGGTCTTATGATGAACCTTTACTAAATTTGCAGTCTGTTGGGTGAGCACCTAATGAGCCTTTTAAATCTGGGTGGTCCAACTCATATTCCGTGGCATACAAATACCTAAATACTCAAAAGCATACACCCGATCAATACATGTGTCATCCACCACTATCTGCCTGTTAAAATGAAACACCCTGTTCTTAGAAAAAAACATACATTTGGTTTTAGCACCATTAAGCCCTAAGCCCCACTCAGCGCAAAAAGAGAACAAAGATCTAAGAGCGATTGCAGCCCCTGGGGCATCTTAGAAATCAACAGGGTGTCGTAGGTGAAGACGAGGGTTGGAACCCTCCTCCCCCCGAGTTTTGGTGTATCACACCCTTCTTTACTAAGATAGTCAATCACCCCATTGATATAGGGAGATCAGGGTGGGGGCTAAAACACAACCCTGTCTAATTTCTTGGACCCTTGTGTGGTGGTAGAACAATCGCTTAAATGCCCATGTGGCCTGGCCTATGTCGGCAAAACTTAACGAAAAATAAAAACAAGGTTGACTGAACACAAAAGTAACATTCGAACTAAGAGTCTGAAATCACCACTGGCAGCACATTTCAACACTCACAATCATACCCCCAGTCAACTCAGATTTCTTGTTCTGGAGCAACCAAGTATTCTACCAGGAAGAGATAATAGTCAACATCTACTCAGACGCGAGGCCTTTTGGATCAACCGTCTGACCACGATCCAACCCAAAGGACTCAATGATCGGCTGGATCTGAATTGTTTTTTGTAAAGAGACACTATATGTGAAGCGATTACCTTTTGATGGGATGACTGATATACATTGGCATACCAGTTTCTTTAATTTATTTGTTTCCTTTAATTTTTTCCAACTTAAATGGTCGTTAATTTTTGTAACAATGACAGTGGAATTGACCAGCATTCTCAATTATAACCTATTTGTGTTACATAGGCATACATTCTTTGGACCTGTTCACAGGGCTAATTGACTGTGTCCGATACCTTTTCGCCCCATGTATCTCTAATCGGTATTTCCCATCGTAATGAGTAACAGGCTGACTCTTTGCACCTCGTATTTCAGTGTTAACGATGATTCACTTTTAATTATTTTTCAAGTTTAGATATCGACTCTACGCACGTCAGAACGGTCCGTTCTGCCTGTTACAGTCTGTTTTCGACTCACGCTGAACTCGTGAAGTATTTCTTTACTGTTGAGCCACGTGACGTAGCCAGTCACGTGATTTTGATCATATACCGATAGCCGCGACTTCCGCATTCCATCACGCTACTCGTTGCAAAACTCAGCGAAATCGTTTGTGAGCGGCCTGCAAGCGACTAACTGGTAAGTGACTCTGGTGGTCATGACACACGCACCCCCCAGACAGGGCTGACATTATTGTGGCGAAGACTTTTTAAATCGCCTTTGTTTACATCGGGACCTCTTTTCTTTCAGACACCTTTCATACAACATAGCGGAACCCCGCGTGATGTACGCTGAGAAGGTATGACACTCATTATATTGTTGAAAATAAGGGGGATGGCACCTTAATTACGCACCTTCTGTGCTGTAGCATGTTTTAGATTGATTGTACTTTTCCGGGTTTCAGGGCACCGTTGCTTCGACATGTGTGACTTCCCTTTAATATAACAGGTCCGAAGGTTGGACGCGTACAATTTATCATCTCACCATTCGTAATTCAGCCTTTACCCGTTTATGTCTTTAGGCCACGATTCCTTTCACTTCTACGAATCACCCCTATTATATACCACTGTATAAATCGCACTCACCACGTGCATGTTAATTAGTACTTGAGCCTTTTTTTAAACAGATTGCAATGAGTATAAAAGACACGAAAAAGCATTTTAAATTATGTGGGATATAAGGTGTACCATCCAGGTCGTAACTGGTTTAATCAAAGTGAAGATAATGTTGGTATATATATCCATGATATGTTTCACAATGATCTAATGAATTACTGCATGTATTAATGCTTGTGTACAATCCTTTGTTGGCAGCACATTTAATCCCCTGATGAAGGGCCAAGTGCCCGAAATGCATCGGGCAACTGAAATTGAATCATGAATTTTGAACTTTGACAAAGAAAATGATGTGAATTGAACGTAAAAAAAATACAGAAACAAAAAACTTTTTTCAATAAAACTTTATTGATACAAATTCATAACAACATTTTGGAATATTTTTCTCATTGAGTGCATTTGGTGATGCTACCCACGTCTGGGATAGCGCTATACAACGTACTAATTTCTTGGACCACCATGAATGGGTCAGTTAGCTGCCTATCCACTCCCCATCTGACCTGTGCCTAGTTTCCGACATGGAGCCTCAGCAAGATATTCTAAAGAGAAGGGGGATGCCGATATTTTCCAGTACTTTCCACATTTTCTCCCGCAGGACAAGATCAACTGCTGTACACAAATCAGCGAAAGCATCGTACAGCTTCCCTCCATAGAATGACACCTTGCTTCCAGTATATACACGAAAACTAAAAGTCTTGGGGCCAGATGTAGGTAGCCAAATACTGGTCGGTAATGGCCGAAAATTCAGAATTTCGGCCATTACCGACCGGTATTTGGACATTGAGATGTAGGGCTCCCAAAAACTACTGAATCGGTAAAGGCACAAATTCGGAAAAATAAGACTCTTGAGATGTAGGTGACCCCTAAAATAACGAATTAGCATGAAATTTGGTATTTAAGAGTCGGTATTTAGCATGGATTGAAAGCAGGTGGTAGAGGGAATGGAGAAGGGAGGAGAAAGTGTTCAGGCAGAGGATAACACTCTTCCAACTGACTGAGCCAGAGATACTGTAAAGGTACAGTCTACACCCCCAAACCATCCTGGACCTGATCAGGTACCTGCACCCACTCCTGGAGCACCCAACACCAAGGGCGCACACCATCCAACCCCATGTGCAGGTGCTCTGTAGCATACAACTGCTTTCATCTGGGAGTTACCAGAGTGTGGTTGCTGTGGTAGGTGGGATGTCCCAGAGCTGCCTGTCCCATTTCTTCAGGAAGTTCCTGGATGCCATGATGCAGAGAATGGAGCATTACATCAGCTTCCCGGAAACTGATGCGGAATTGCTCAGGACCAAGACTGACTTTTACCTAATGGCACATTTCCCACACGTCATTGGCTGAATTGATGGCACCCACATCCCAATATGCACACCTGCTGCCACAGAGTACATTTACAGGAACAGTAAGTCATCCTACACAAAAAATGTACAAGTAATCTGTGATGCCAAGTACATTATCACGGACATAGTGGCCAGGTACCCAGGAAGCACCCACAACTCCTACATCTTCCAAATCAGTGGGATCTACACCCGCCTGACAGCGGGGGAATTTGGCGAAGGATACCTGCTAGGTAAATTACTGTGTGACACTCCCCTGATAGATAATGCAGACGTATGTTTATGTGTGCCTGTGAGTAATGGTTTTCTCATTTCACATTAGGGGATAGTGCATATGCCCTCCGTTCCTTCATCCTGACACCCTACCTCAACCCCACAACCCCCAGCCAGAGATGATACAATGTGGCACATAAATCAACAAGGAACATCGTGGAGCGCACCTTTGGCCTTCTGAAGAGCAGGTTCCGCTGCCTGCACAAAAGTGGAGGGGCACGGCAGTACTCACCAGTCATCTGCTGTAAGATCATTGCAACTTGTGCAATGTTGCACAACCTCGCTACTAAGAAGGGCACCGAGGTGGAATTGAGCGACTATGAAGACCATGAAGATGACCATGCACTACCTGCACCCAACACTGTAGGAGTTCCAACACCAACAGACGGCAGACAGAGACGGGCAGAGATCACACACAACTACTTTTGAGTAAGTAATGAGACACAGCAAGGAGTTCAATGCAATAAACATAGTTTGATTGGCACTACGGTAAATGTCTGAAGACACATTTGTTAAATCCAAAGTTTGCCTAGCCCAACTGGGCGGACAGGAGTCACTTCACCCTCACATGTCCATTCGAAATTTAGCAGCCTTACTGCCTGCGCCCACGCAGTACACTGCGTGATGCCTGTGGTGGGGGCAGATCATTGTCTGATGAGCCAGCGCCTGTACTCTGGCGTCTGCTGCTCCTCCGAATTTCCGGGATAGGGGTGCTGCTCCTACTACAGGTGTTGTCTGTGTCCCTTAAACCTTCACCTCCTGTGGTGGCTGACTGGTAAGTCAGCAGCACTTCCATTGCTGTAGTGACTCTCCCCATCCCCCTCGTGAGATCTGTGCAGCAGTACACCAGCACCTCCTGCATTGCAACAGAACGGCGACACACCAGTGGAGTCGCTGTTGCCAGAAGGTGCATGGCCCTTGTCTGCTGTTGCATGCACTGCCTCTCCCTGCGCCTTTGTGTGTGGTCCTCATTGAATTCGTCACAAAGTGACATCACTTGCTGTGACATGTCCCTCACCACATGGGCCATGTCCCTCATGCTGTCCGCCATTGATGTGATCCCCCGGTTCATGTTCTCAATGTTTTTATTTATTCATTTCGCGCATTTGTCTGTGCACTGCACTAATTGATTTCGCCTTCAGGCGCTGCACCTTCACCATTGCTGTTTCAAGGCCACGGAAGACACCGTCACCATGCCCACCCAAGCTTGCCTCCCAGGCCCTATGGCATCTAGTGCCTCTGGATACAGTGACAGGAGTGGATGGAAGACCAGCTGTATTTGCCTCCATTGACTCCATTGGGATCTCACCCTCCCTTTCCTCATCAGAGGATGTTTGTAGGATTCTTAGCGGGGGAACATCATGCCTCCTGTGCCTGCAGATTTCTGACACCACCGAGCCTGCTGGTGTGGAAAGTTGTTGTGGCTCATGTTGTGGGGAGTCAAGGAGCAAAGGTGATGATGGCAGTTGCATGGTGGCTGCCTCTGGTCTGGCAGCTGCATGTGTGCAGGGTGCTGGAGGTGGTTCAGCGCTGGTCCTGCATCCCTGGCTTCTTCCTCACTCCTTTCCCTTTGGGGTGGCCTCTTCTCCTTCTCCTGCATTGTCTTGCCCAAAGTCTCTCCTGTGGACAGATATGGACAGTGGCTTAGTGGTGCTTTCACTGTGTATTTCTATAATAAATCACAAATCATTTGCACTATTTCATGGTCCACCCCTGTCTCTAATTGTATTGTGTGGCATGCCTGACATTCTTTCATGTTGCCTGCTATGATGTGAATTCGTATGACTGCCACTCCCATAATGCATTGCAGGTGGATACAGAAGCCTGTACTGGAGTATCTCAACACACAGCCACATTGGGGGAGGGAGACCGGCAAGGGGTGAGGAATGATGGACATGTCCCTTACCTTTCTTTGATGCAGCTCGGGCTGAGCTGTCAGTATCACCGATTCCAAAAATGCTCTCTGGCTCCAGTGTGGACTCCACAAGCTCTTCCAGATCAGTGAGAGCAGGTGCCCTATTCTTTCCTCCACCTGTAGCATTGGCCTCTTTCCTTATTGCCGCCAATTTATTTTTGGTAATGATCCTCGTATCATACCATCTTTTCTTTAGATTGTCCACTTCCCTGGTAGTCACTCCAATGGCGTTCACCTTGGACTGGATCCCCAGCCAGGTATTCCTCTTCACAGCCTCTGCTACCTGCAGAGACTGCTTTCCGAAAAGCTGGGAGTGGTGCTTTACCACCTCCTCCACCAGCACCTGAAGTTCACCTGTGCTGAACTTCATCTTCCTCTTCCTCTCTGCACCTTCCCTCTGGGAGTCTTGGGAATCTATCTTTCACTCCTGCACAGCTCAGCTTCACAACAGCCTGTCAGTGTGTAACTGCTCTCCTGGGTGATCAGTTACTCTGCACCTGCATGGGTGTGGCCACTTCCTGGTTGTGGGGTGGGGTGGATGCACAGGATTGGTTGATTCCTCTCATGATTGGTTGGTAGCTCAACTGCTTGCTTTTTTGTATCCCCGATTCGTTATTTACCGATTCGGTAAATACCGATTCGGTAAATCTCATTCATTCCTATGGGCAACCAGGCCCCCTAGGAATGAATGGGATTTATCGAATCGGTATTTGCCGAATCAGTAAATACCGAATTGGTAAATACCGAATCGGGGATTCCGATTTTTACAGATTCGGTATTTTTTACCGATTTTTTTTCTACATCTCATTTCTAAACTACCGAATCGGTAAAATTCTGTATTTTAGAAAATGAGTTACCTACATCTGGCCCCGGATCTAATGTACAGACGTTTGTTCTGAAACCTGCCTGAAGTCCGGATAGGATACCCTCTTCTGTAATCCAATCCTGCAGGTGAGTTAGCATTTGTTGACACTTTTTTTTTGTATTGAGTCTTTTAGACTAATGTGACAATGTGACAATAGTTTCCCAGATTTGCCTGGTCCCCTATCTTGTATATTGGCAGGATCTCTGCTAGCTTCCATGAGGATGGAATCTTGACACCCAAAAAGAGGGCATTGGAGAAAATGTTTATGTATGGTCCCCACACCTCCGTGTTTGCTTTATACAGATCGTTTGGGATCCTGTCCAGTCCCGGGGTGTGAGCTGGAATACAGGAATTGATGGCATTCAGGGTCTCCTTTACGGTAAATGCAAGAATATTGGCATCATCTTGAGCAGCAACATGTTGAATCATTTCATCCTCCTCCTCCATGGCACGTACATATGCATACAACTTACTGAAGTTAGTTATCCAGTCATCTGGTTCTAAACAAAAATTCATCACTGTTTGGAGAATGTTTATGCATGTTGATGCCATACACCAGATAGTATGGCTATCTTTAGAGATCATCTCTTCATGGAAAGTCAACTACTGTGTATCTTACCACTGCTTATTGGCCCTGAACATAGACTGCCTATTCCTAGCCAAACAGTTAATAATATTGGGGTGTGTATTGGATTTGACTGCCAATAGCAGCACACTCTTTGCTGATCTGGTATCACTTTTAAACCAATAATGTGTTTTAGGCCTCCTCCATGCCCCTTTTGATGTTTTACCTAAAAGATCCCTAACCTGCACAAAGAGTTCATTGTGGCTCACCCTCAAAATCTCTCTCTGTGAGACCTCCGGAAATGATGATAGATGATCTACTTCTTTTCCTACTCTTGCAACAACTACCTCTGGGGCTAGGGTTTTTTCCCACTCATTTCCAGATGATATTTTTCTGATTGATAGCTGTGGAGAGACCACCCAAATCCAGGAAAGCCTGCAAAATGAGTTTAACCTGGGGTTGTCAGCTAGGGTTAAGGTTAGTGCATGGAGGTCAGTGTCTAGTCTATCCACCACTTTCCATATATACTACAGCCAGCCATTGCTTCACATCTACCAGAAAATAGTCAATCCTACTCTGCTGCCCAGGTCTATTATATGTCATTTTTGCCTGGCAATGTGATGGCATCCTACCATTTGCAGGTTTAAGGTAAAAAATGAGCGTTAGAGACAATATCTGAACTGCTTTGGGGGACCATCGTACATATGGCAAATCAAGCTGGGAAATACCCCACTGATTATCACAGTCTGCTGTTAGTTTTGGGTGGTGATCAGTTTGGGGTTCGAATGCTGTAATAAAATCTCCTGCCCCCAGAAGGTAATCACTGCTTCAAGGGTGGTAAAACCACTGACTGCAAATCCGATGTCTACTCAACTGTAAACATAATAAAAATGTAAACCATACTCGAAGGGAAATACAAGCACAAATGCCATCACATCAAGTGAATGAATACACATTTCCTTTATTTCACATTGTAGACAAGTTTTGACCCAGATCCCCAGCCCACCAGAGCATGGGCATCCGCAGACATTTTTGCAGGAGAGGGGGGCTAACCTGGCAAACGAAGGGGCGTGGCTAATCTTAATAGGGGCGGGGCTAAAATGGCAGACAATCAGGATTGGGTAATGCTCAGGCCAAGCTGAGAAAAAAAGTGGTGAATTCTGCATTTGAAACTGGACAACAATTAGAGCACACTTATGAACCCTAATATTACCCCCCTGGCCCCTTAAAGCTCATACATTCCCTGATCCGTAAAATTAGCCCCCTGGCACCCCTTACCCGCCTTGACCCCTAAAATTGTCCCCCAGGCACCCCAAAACCCATACCCGCCCTGAACCCTTAAATGTCCCCCCTTGCAGCCCAAAACCCATACCCACCCTGCACCCTAAAATTACCCCTGGCACACCAAAACCCATATTCACCCTGAACTCTAACATTTCCCATGGCACCCCAAAACCCATACTTGCCCTGAACGCTAAAATTACCCCTAGCACCCCAAAGCTCATACCCACCTTGAACCCTAAAATTATCACTGCCACCCCAAAACCCATACCTACCCCGAACCCTAAAATTACCCCACTGGCATCCCAAAAGCTGAACGCTGCAGTCAGATTTACAAGCCAACTGGCATGTGTGCAAATTCAGGACAGTGAGTGTAAAAATTCAGGACAAAGTCTCAAAATCCGGGACAGAAATTCAGGACAGCGGGTCAAAATTCAGGACAAAAGGTAAGGTTTACAGACGCATCAGAGAAGGTTGCGCAATAGTATATAAGTAAGTAAATAGACAACCACTAAAGTATAAGTGAAAATAGGTTTATGCATTAAGTTGAGACAATTGTGCACTTCATGGTTTGTCAGTATTTGTGCAGCTTTAAGCAATTGTGCAGGTCTTTTTGTGGGAACCAAACCACCACCACCTTTCCAGCTCCAAGAGAAAACGCCTGAAGCCCGGTCCGGCCAGTCTGGCCTTAATTCCACCCTACAATGGCACCCCTCATCTTCACATAGACCCTCTCTCATGTGTATCTAATTTCTCCTATAGTGCTACTCATCCCAAGTATGTGGAGCAGAGTTTTGGAGTGTGTTACAACACACACATATTATAAAGAAACAATCACTCATATAAATGGGAAAGGCAATGTATAGAAAATGTTGCTTAAGATAATGGGGCTTACAATGTATAATCATACTTTCATCCATCATTCAGTCTTTCACCATTCATTCTGTACTTCTATCTGTGTGCCCAACAATGTCCATATTCATCCATTTACAAACCTATCAATCACGCTTCCTTCCATCCATCATTTCACTTATCTATCCCTCAATCCACCCTTTTACTCATCCATCATCCATCCACCCTTTCACCCTATCCATCCATACACTCATCCATCCACTCTTCCCTCATCCATCCATCCATTAACTCATCCATTCTGCCATTCACCCGTTCAGTCATCCATTTACCCACACCCTTCCTCTTTCAATTCCCCTTTCACTTAGCCATCCATCCTTCCATCCACCCACACATCCATCTACACATCCACTCATGAATCCATCCATTGAACCTATAATTCATCCATCCTTTTACTCATCCATCCACCCTTTCACTCCTTCACTCATCGATCCATCCTTTTATCATCTACCCGCCATTTCACTTACTCATCCAGCCTTACATCCACCCTTTCACTCCTCCGTCCATCCATTCACCCATTCACTTATCATTTCATCAATCCATCAATCATTTCACTCATCCATCCACCCATTCATTTGCCTGTCATCCACCCTTTCACTCATCCATATATCCATCATTTCACTCATCTATCCAGCCATCCATCCACCCATCCCATCACTTACTTACTCACTCACCTTTTCACATTAATTATGAGACCCATCAAGAACTCCACCATCGCTGTAGTTCCTAAAGCAAGGGGTGGGTGGAGATAGGCAATCTGAAAAAGTGGAAGGCATGAGTCATGCACGATGCACAGTGCCTTTACATGGGGCAACTGTGACATGGTGTTGTTTCCAGAGCTTTAAGTGGGATGAAAAAACTAGGGGGGTCCCTTCAAAAGGGTGTTTGATGTAATACAATGTGTGGCTTAAAACACATAAGCTAAAAATCTATGCTTAATATAATGTGCCGCCTGACTGGTATTTTTGTTGCTTCTGTCATTGCATCCAGATATATAATACAACAAGTAACATTACACTTGGAACAAGTAACGTTACACCTACAACAAGCCAGAACTATTGGCTTTGTCTATGGTTGTTAGTTGCATAAAATAAATAAGCAGCAACCATTGCTGCTATACTATAACTATAATCCTTTCCTTTCAACTTCTTTCACCGCCTTCCTGTGGCTAACTGGATTCTCACCTAGCAGCAACATGGTTGTTTTTGCACTTCCAGGTGACCAAATGCCCTGCCCTGGACTGGGGCTGGAGGAGGCCACCACATGCTGTGCCAGCCCAGACTGACCCATTATCATTCTGTATGTAGCAATCAGCCTCACACAGAATGATAATGGGCGGGGTGGGGTTGGTCTTGTGGACGGGGGCGTGCCAGGTGGCTCCATCAGGGAGCTGAGGCCTTTTGCAGGGGAACAGCTCTGTTCCCTGCAATGCCTAAAATTAAGGTGGACGGTTGGATGATGTCCTGCCTGAGGATGAGCCCCGGCATCAGGCCTCCCTCCAGTATGCATTTGTGCACATGAGCGTGGGCAGGGGGGGCAAGGAGAGGCGCTCCGGGGAGGGTAAGCACCCCTCCTTGCCCCCCCTGGGGATGCCTATGCACCAGAGGGCCTACCCCTTCCACTCTGGACTGCATTTACATTAAAGGAAGTAAACCCACAACAGTGAACTAAAAACAAGAAACAGTTCTCTTCAAAGAGGCAAACATTATAGAAGTCTATAAAACTATCACAATCCAACTCCTGAAGTGGTTTTGGGATCCCAGCTACATTCCATCACAGGATTTTCAATGATGGTTCATTGGGATGAGTTTGTGGTGAAAAATAACCAACCACCGACTCCACTACCCGGTTTGGGAGATCAAATGCAACCTGCTCACAGAAGACCCACCAGACCTAAAACCAGTTACAAGGGGTCTAACAGGTTCCCCCTAGCTACGGAGGGCAGACTAGTGGACAGGTGGCAGTCGGAAGCTTGATTATGACAAGATGTGGTGATGGGGCTTACTATATCCGCACTGTCATCAGCAGCAGGCATTGTTAGTCAAGGATAAGACCCATTTAACCCATGGCTAGCATTACCCCCAGCCTAGGCTATTTTTCACCTGCAGCATTACTGGCACCATTCCTTGAATCTGATACTGTATCACAATGTCGGTGTTGGCCTGGGAGATGGTTCTAGCATCCACTGCCATGAGGCCGTCAATTAAAAATTGCCCAAAGGTCAGGTTGTCCCTAAGGCCTCTCGGGTGATGGCTGGAATATTGAAGTAATGAGTTCCTCTCTGCCGGCTTCCTGAACAGAGTTGGGTGTAGTGTCTCATCTTCAGCAATGATAGAAAGGTCTAAAAAGTTTATGGCTTTCTTGTCAAAATGCGAATCCGTCGCAACTGTAGCCAGAAAGAGGACTACATTGAGCAATCAGGGAACCTTATGGAACGACTAATAGATCGTAGCTATCCCAAGCGCTTGATCAAGAGAGCCAGAAAAAGAGCGTGGTTCAATCCCGAGACGTTTTGCTACAACCCAATGAGCAAACTCGGAGTGACGAACAGCGCCTAATCTGTGTAACAACCTTCTCAACCCAAAGCCATGTGATCAAAAAAGCCATAAACAAACACTGGAACTCAGAGGAGCTCGACATCAATAACCTACCTTTACATTCTTTCAAGAAGGCCAAGAACATCCGAGATCACGTAGTGTTCTCATTTCTTGACAACAACTCTGGACCAACCATCACCTCAATGTGGAACCTTCCACCGATTGTGGGCCATTTCAGATGTGGCAGTTGCAAAGCCTGCCCATCGACTATCCAAACAAAGGAATTTGTTCACAAGCAACGACGTGTAACACTTAAATCACACACAAACTGTAACACCACTGATGTGGTGTACTGTATAACCTGCCCGTGTGATCTAATTTATGTCGGACAAACACAGCAACGTGTAAAAATGCGATTTTTACAACACTGCAGCCGTGTCAGGTGCAAGGTCCAAGGAGCCCCTCTTGTTGAACATTGTAACAAGGAAAAACATTCACCTGAAAGCCTGAAGTGGGTTGTACTCGAACAGGTTAAACTTTGCCCCAGGGGTGGCAACATAGCACCTATTCTCAATGTCAGGGAACTCAAATGGATCGATTTCTTTGACTCTGTGCGAAAATGGCCTTAATGAATCCGAAAGCAGCTTTGCTCAACTGGCTATCCTCTGAACCTTACTCTGTCACCTTCCACACTGTTCTAAGTCCATATCGCCACTCTGTGTAACTTGTATCTTCCCATTGCAATGCTGTGCGTCAAACCACCTTGTAGGTAGGTTCACGCAAACAGGTGATCTATTGAAATGTGTTGTGCATGTGTGGACAGCCCGTATCGCAATATGTTGTGCGTCTACACCACCCTGTTGGTAGGTTCATGCACCTAGGAGGTCTCTATACAATATACTGAAAGTTGTCATGCGTCTATACATATATTGGTACACCTATGAACATTTATACCCCGAGAGGATAAGCGAAATATGCAGCACGCACTACCTCAATGCCGTACGTCTAACCACCCTGGTGTCAGGTTCACGTACACAATTGCCTTTAGATTCAAGCTGTTATCATCTACGTAACATGCGTTCTAACCGCTTTGTGGTAGGTCACACGTGACATGGGCACTTGGAGATGCTAGAGGTTACCTAGCAACCGTCGCATGTTAGTCCTTCCTCACTCTCTAACACACCAGATAAAAAGGTAACCACGCCCCCTCCCTGCCTTACTTCCTGGTTAAGGGAGACACGATGAGCCACAGTTACGAGACCTCGTACAAACCCTAGAAACTTGATTGACCAGGTAAGCTCCACATGAGACCTCCGTGTCATGTACGAGTTATGTTGGAAAGACTCCTGATACCCTGTCTTCCAAATATTCACTAGCCCTCCCACTTACTCCCTTTCTAGATACGGGAGCTGAATGAATCCTTCCAGCCAATTTTCCTGATCACAAGGTAAATCACTGCCACACCAATAAGCTATGCATCATCTGTAACGTATTGGAACCGATCCTTACCTAGTCCTCTCGCTCCCTCAGATTGTCTACGGAGTGAACCTTGCCACATCCGATACCATCCGACCCACAACCTCGGCAAGGTAATCATGATTTAACTAAAAGTTGAGAGCACAATTAACTATGTGGCTCTTTTTACCTGTACAGTCCTCAGTGTATTTTAACATAACTGCCGAGTGGTCCTTCCGCTACGGCCCACAGGAACTCTGTGGAGACCCCCATGAATAATTAGTTTCAAACTTTCCTCTTTAACCCTAGGAGGTCAGCCCTTCTCCAACCTTCCCTTCCCCCGTTTGTCCTGATGAAGACCCGCGTTGTAAGGATCATCCTCCCTACAAACCTTAGGGTCGAAACGTAGACTGCTACCTACCCTATCAACTCCTATCATCAGCAGGATGTATACAGCCATTTCGGAGCTGATTGTAAAATACAATGTATTGGCTTTTGCATATCCCGTGTGTCCCCGATTGATGGGGACCATCTAAAAGACCATATACATGAACTTTAATGTATGTTGTTTATGTCACAAATTATTGAATAGTGAGTCACAAATATTTCTTTCCAATCTTTACCCTGCACTCCTTCCCCCTTTTCCTATGTGGGCACAAAAAGTAATGAAAAAATGCCAATGTCTCCTTTGATACATATCGTCTAATCATAAAAAGGTGATACAAGTGCGTTGTTAATAAAAGCACTGCACTTTTTGATTTGTTTTCTCTTTCATTTCTATTTTTGTTAAATACTTTTGTGGTATACATTATACTGATTGCTTCCTTAAGTCTGGGACCCCTCTGTCCATAACGATTATTCACCCAGGTCCCTTTGACTTTATGGGTACAACCCTGTTGTTTGTAACAACGTAGGATTTTTTCAGGCACTTTATAGAGCTACGGCTTGGTGGTAAAAGCATCAATCCTGGCTCCTCCCTCAATTAGCTGTGCAACCTGAGGATTGGAGTCCCCAAATCAGGCCAGGCAATAAACTCAGCGTGCTGAAAGCTGCACTAGCAGAAAATGCTGTTATCAGAAACAGAAAATAGCCCAAAAGTACTGCATTGGAGCCCACATGAGATCATAGAAGAGAAGTTGAATGTGAGCCCAGTTGAGAGAAAACAAAAAAGGCAAGTCAGGTCACAGAGCAAGAAGAGGAGGGAAGAAAAAAACAAATGTTTAGTGATTTGGAGTTGGAGATGGTGGAGGAAGCTGTGGTTATTAATTACCAACATTTTGTAAAAGTATCTTTGATTGTGCCTGTACTCACAAAGAGGAGAATATGTTGGCGGACATGGAAGGCTTAATACCATAGGTATGACCACCAGGAGCATCAAGGAGATCTATAAAAGGAGGTACAACCTGATCTCGAGATTCCAAAAAAGTGCTTTATACGAGAAAGGAAGCAGCTGGTACAGGAAGTAGAACATCCACAGAGCTGCCACCTACCTCAAAGGTAGAGGCCATTGAGACTATCCTGCTCTCAGAGGAGGTCATTAGTGTTAGTGCAATTTGCACATTAGAAACTGCACAATCACCACCAGGTTAGTGCCTATATTCCAAATTCCATTAAAAAAGTTTTAACTTTCACCACCACAAATGCACTATTTGTGATTATGTAGTTCATAGTAACATATCAGAGCACAAACATTATATGAATCACACCTTCATCAGTTAATATTGACAGCAGAAGTTAACATTATAATAGACATATATAACTTGGCAGTGAGCATATATGCATGTACAGGGCCCACATTGTATATCCTACAACAAAGCATCCTTTGAATAATTGCTTTTTACATCATCAGTATGAATGTCCTTGGAGTGTCCTGCTTTACTTATCTGCATCAGAGTACTGGAACACTCTGGGTTCATGTTGGCTGGATCTTCTGAAGAGGGCAGATGAAGAGTGGAATTTGTGGATGAGGTTGAACAAAGGGTCACTTATTATATTCTCGTTTGTATCGTGTCCTTCATGTTTCACTGACGACAAGCTGATGCCAAGATTCTTTGATCTCAGCTCAACAAGACTTAAATGGAGTGAAGCTTTCTTTTCAGGAGAGAGCTTCTCAAATAGAATAATGAGAAGTGTCAGCTGAAGGGAGATTGGGCTTTCTATGACGCTGCCCGTATTGCAAAATGAGATCAGGGTGTGGTGTCTTGAGCGTTGGTATTTTTTACATTGACTTAATAAGACGTGGTGGCATGGTGAAAATCTTATTTGAAATGCTGTGTGTTCCATTACTTTTCAAATTTTTGGGGCGGCTCTTTCAACTTAAGGACATTGTGACAGCAACGCAGGGTTGTGCATTTCAGGAGAAGCACAATGGAAAATTACCGTGTGGAGCACAATGTCACCAACATCAGATAATTGCTACTTCTAAGTGCATTGAAGTGTGTTGAGGACTTGAAGCATGAAGTTGATACAAAAGTTCAGGTATGTGTGACTAAGTCAAAAACAAATTAAAAAATAATGCTCTGTTTATTGGTAATTTTTTCCATTGTGACATTTCTGGACATTGTGCAATTTGTAAAGGCTGTTCAGCTTTAAGTATATTCTATGATAAGTGTGGAAGGGAGGATAATTATTTTTGAAATGCTGCTAAAATAGTGGGAAAATTGAAGAAAACTTGAAAGAAATGTGTGAGGAAGTGGTGTTTCAAATTGGTGGCAAGGTTTGTGACAATCACTCAGATGAAGTAGACATTGAAGGACTTCCTGTTGAAACGCTGTTTTAATCTTGTTCAAGGTTATCCATTATCTCATTATCAATGTATCAAAAAAGTATTTGCAGGAACAGTTAACTTAAAGAAGATGGACATTACACTTGAGGAATTTGGCGAAGAGGTGATAAAAATGGTAGGGTATTTTACAGCACTTATCAAATATAGTGATAGATTGACAGAACAAAAGTGTATGTGCCCATTTAGGGAAACAGCCTTCTGGGTTGGTCCCATCAAAGACCTGTGAATGTACTGGACCTAAATGCGAATCGCCAAGTATGTGTGCAACAAGTTTAGCGTGGATGTGATAATATCTTGTAACGTCTTCCCATTGTATTTCGTAGGAACTTAGGTTGCTTAAAAAACTCTCCCACAGAATTCAAATGAAACAGGGTTTGTGTCATGTGGTTTCCAAAGTGAGAAGAATTACATTGAATATTTAAGAAGCAGTAAAAACTGCACTGTAAAACTGTGTGATGCTGGAATTATTGTACCAATTGAAGCTACAACAAGGCTCCTTCCAGTTGTTGTGGTGCGTAAAGCTAATGACAATATTAGGATATGCGTCAACCTTTGTGGACTCAACTGGGGTGTCATTGTATAGGAAGTGTCACTACCTAACCTAGCAGAAATTTCAAATGTAAGAAGATACTAAGTTCTTTACAACTTTGGACTTGCCATCTGTGTACCATCAGATCAGGCTACAAGGAAGTTCTCAAGACCTCACAGCTTTTATTACTCCTATTGAATGTTATATACATTTTGGCATAGTGAAAATGAAAGCAGTAATTCATGAAGATTTTTAGTAGCTCGGTCTCGATTTGGAGGTGAAGAGATCCATCAGGTTGTGTGGTGAGTGTGTCATGAGTGACAAGACGTGCAGAATTTGTGTTTCTCCTATGGAGTGTAGAGTCCTACCAAAAGGGCTCCAAGAAGAGAATACGGTGGGCAAAGTAGGACCTTTGAAAGGGGAAGGGTATACTAACTGTTATTTGCCATGGATATGTTTTCAAGTTAGCAGGATTTTTGTCATGCATAGGGGCCATTGCATCTACATCTATTATTAGATTTGTTTAGGGTTTGTTTTGCCGCAAATATTTTCTGAAATGATCAGTTGTGTTCTCAGGAGGTTGAGAAGGACAATGGAAAACTACTGTGTAGAGCACAATGTCACCAACATCAGATGATTGCTACTTCTAAGCACATTGTACACATGTTGAAGTGTGTTGAGGAATTGAAGCATGAAGTTGATACGAACGTTCATGTATGTGTGTCTGAGTCAAAAACTAATTAAAAAGTAATTCTCTTTTTATTGGTAATTTTTTCCATTTTGAAATTTCTGGACATCGTGCACTTTGTAAAGCCTGTCCAGCGTGAAGGATGTCCTACAATAAGTGTGCAAGGGAGGGTAATTTTTCGAAATGCTGCTAAAATAGTGGGCAAATTAAAGAAAACTTGAAAGAAATGTGTGAGGAAGTGGTGTTTCAAATTGGTGGCATGGTTTGTGACAATCACTCAGATGAGGTAAACATGTAGGGATTTCCTGTTGAAATGCTGTTTGAATCTTGTTCAAGGTTATCCATTATATCATTATCAGTGTATCAAAAAAGTATTTGCAGGAACAGTTAACTTAAAGAAGATGGACATTACAACTGAGGAATATGGCAAAGAAGTGATAAAAATGGCAGGGTATTTCATAGCACTCATCAAATATAGTGGTTGTTTGACAGAACAAAAGTGTATGTGCCCATTAAGGGAGACTGTACCCTCAGTTCTTTTAAAGCGTGAATAATTTAGCTTTTTGGTGAAACCCATTACTTTTCCTTTGTACTGGTATTTTATTTACACCTTTCTATTTGACAAATTATTTATGCTCTTCATTGGGTATTTCAGCATGAAAAACACAAGTGTCAAGTCATAGCAATATTCTGTAGAGAATTATTTTTCAAAACATCTTAAATACACATAGATGGTAAAACATTTTTAACAAAATTCATCACAATTGACATTTATATGATGAAGGAAAAAACAGAAAAGACATCCAATACATAGATACTCTACCACCGGAATTGGTGGATGCACTAAAGCAATGATCCTAGACTTCGTTGTAATGTCTATATCAGGTATCAGTAATTACACAAGGAAATTCTAGTTTTTCTGCAGAAGAGATTATTTCCTCACTTCACAGGCTGGAATTGAATTTGTTATTCCTCTGTGTTTTTATCATGCGCCGACGCATTTCGAATCTTGGATGTTGAATATTTGAATTTTTGTCAGGGCTAGTACATTTTAGCAGCTTTGGTGTTTTCTGTAGTGTATGTACAACACAAAACAACTTGGACTATTATAGGGGCTCCTTTCCTTCTCTCATTTATTTTTCTATTTCTCATTGTCTCAATATGTTACCGATTGTACCCGAGTAGTAGTGGTCATCTTCTCGTCAAATTTTTAGCAGCCGCAATGGGAGCTACCTCTCGTTTGAAAGACTATCTGTTAAAAAGCAGAGAAACCTATCAGGGATACCGATTTAGAATGCTGTACGTGAACGCTGAATTCTCCTGCTTACCGGTTTTTCTGCTGTACTGTCGGCCCTGCTGGTTTAGGCTGCCACTTGTGGGGGACTCTAGCAGCTCTTGCGGCCGTTGCCGCTTTCACTGAAAATACCGCCATTACCGCCAGTACCGCCATCATCGCGCCCAGAGGGGGACCACATAGCCCAGAAGCCCTCAGTGTCACTGTTCCAGCACGTCACTGTGCAGCGCCAGGACGCGCTTAAAAGCGAAGGAGGCCTCACGCAGCGTGAGACGCTGCAGACTCTGAATTCTCCTGCTTACCGGTTTTTCTGCTGTCCTGTCGGCCCTGCTGGTTTAGGCTGCCACCTGTGGGGGATTCTAGCAGCTCTTGCGGCCGTTGCTGCTTTCACCGCCAATACCGCCATCATCGCACCCAGAGGGGGACCACATAGCCCAGAAACCCTCAGTGGCGCTATTCCAGCGCGTCACTGTTCAGCGCCAGGATGCACTTAAAAGCGAAGGAGGGCCCACACAGTGTGGGATGCTGCGAACGCTGAATTCTCCTGCTTACCGGTTTTTCTGCTGTCCTGTGGGCCCTGCTGGTTTAGGCTGCCAACTGTGGGGGACTCTAGCAGCTCTTGCGGATGTTGCCGCTTTCAGCGCCCAGAGGAGGACCACATAGCCCAGAAGCCTCAGTGGCGCTGTTCCAGTGAAGGAGGCCCCACAAAGCGCTGGACTTGCGCGGGCTTGCCCGTCGGCACCCGTCAGCGGAAGGAAGAGCCTGGGCTGGGCCACCCCTCCAACATTTTCTTTCCGGACTCAAAGTAAGCTAAGTACGCTGAGCTTTCAATTTTGACTTTGGACTTAAGGGGGCATTGTTAGTGTTTTATTGTGCTGGTGGGAGAGTAATTGTTGAAAGACAAAGCTGTGCTATTTAGTGGCTTCTCTTTGCCAAATTATTATAGTACACTTTAGATAAGTTTTAAATCCAACATTTTGAATAAAATCTCACGTAAGGGGGGACTGGGGCAGGAGTAGTGGGTACCTTAGACGCTTTCCTCTCACGGGCTGAGTCCATGTTAATACGTGAGATTCAGCTCACAGGACGGAGGCTCTCTTTAGAACCATTAAACCCACCTACTAAGCAAGCTCCTATGCCAGAGTCTAATGCTATTGTAGCTGCAAGCCCCCAAACCTTACAAAGGATTGTTCTATAAATGGTTAATTCATCTTGCCAAACTCCACTTTCCTCTCCGCCTGTCACTCGTATCAGGCACCTAAGGTCCTCACAAGCCCCTAAAGTCAAAGAACAGTCCAAGAAAAGGAAAGCACGTAGTGCCTCTAAAACCAGTCATCAAATCTCAAAGTAGGCAAAGAACAGGAATGTTGTACATGAGCTGGGAGGGCCCACAGATATACCGATTGACTTTGAGCGTACCACGGGGGTTGAGAATAGTACTAACCAATCTGCAGTAGCACTTGGCCATAACTATTTCCAGGCTCAAACTGACTTTTTAAAACAGCTGGAAGAAAGATTATTAGTTTTGATTAATCCTGTTCTGGCGAAACTAGAAGTAATCGATCAAAGACTATGTAAATTAGAACAGTATATATCTAAAGACCAACCTGTAAACTCGGGGAATAGACATGTCTTAGATCCAGTCGTTAGAGAGATAAGAATTCCACCTAGTTCACCACGTAGCAGGATGGCATGTCCCTTACCGATCCCAATGGTAACCCCTCTGAACCCTCCAATACCGTCGGAACCTAAAGGTAGAGATGGGCCAAAGGGTCCTGTAGGAAGATCACAGGGTCTGGGAAATGCTTCGCTTGCGGGAGCATTCCTACATCTTCCACCTGAGGCGACCCCATACACCATTATTTTAGCAAATGTCCCGAAACTCCAACATCAAGAAGAGGAGCATTGGTCCTCACTTAAGAACAAGGTACTCCACTTCTTGAATACTAAAACAGGGCTTGGGAACCATCTTTTCAGGGAATTTAAGATGGTGAGAAGGGTTGCATGGGTTGGTCATTCTCAAAAAAGGCTTGGAAGGAGATTGTGTCGTGTTAAGTTTTAGGTCCCCGATTATGTTCCAGTGTATTTTGGACATGGCAGCCTACTCTAGGCCTAGTAATGAGGTTATCAGTGTTCTCCCATTGAGATTTGTCTATCGATCTGACGTACAACAAAGGCCAACAAGAGACAGGCCAATGTGGCACTGGCCAAGAGTTACTAACAGTTCTACCTCGGTGGCTAATAGATTTGAGCTGCTTAGCACATTGGATGCAAACGTTTGACTTCCCCCACAAATAGACCATAAAACATCTGGGGTGAGTTCACCCCAAGGCAGTAGTGAGGACAAAATTATTAGGACCAACCAGAGTCATAAAGCCACTAGGTTACCGTCAATTGGCTCACCCAAGTGCAATAATAATAACTGGGTAGATTACACAGAGTCGAATAGCCCTAATTCAGTTCTAAGGTCTGCTGTTTGCCCAGCATCAGGTTTAATGGTCTTAAATGTAACCCCTGGGGTAAGTGGGCATCAGCAATATAGTAATACCAGTATTGCATGTATAGAATCAGCCTTGGTTTCATGGAATATCGCAGGGCTAAAAAGTAAACTAATATCCCATGATTGGTTAACATTTATAGATACAAATAGTGTTAAACTACTCCAGGAAACATGGCTAGTTGAACTGGAATATAGACAAGGTTATCTACATTTTTTTTAACTAGCTACTCCGTGCTCCAGTGGAAGACCGATGGAGGGTTTGACCACCTGGGTGAGACAGGGAGACAGTTATCAAGTGAAACAGTTGGACTCCGAGAGCCGTGATATTTTAATAATTAACATTCAAAGTCCAAAGTCTAAGGATCTTTTTGGATCACCGACATAATATTGAGGGACATAATATCGAGTACCAAAATATTGAGTAAAAAATAAGTACAAAAATATTGAGTAAAAAATATAGTTTACAAAAATATAGTTTGTAAAAATATCGATTTTATTAAAAACAATGTTAAATTAAATTAATATTAAGAATGATTTACTAAAATATAATTACAAATACTTAAATTACCTTATAATAATTAAATAAATAATTAAAGTTATAAAAAAAAAATACAATCATATTTGTTAAAACATATATATATATAGTAACATAATATAATTAAAATATATCCAATATTATTACCGTAGGATAGCGGAAGTATAAAATTACTATTCCCACTCCAGAGAGTGCAACAGTAGATAAGGCGTTGGATAGCGTAGAGGTAAAAATTACTATTCCCACTCCAGAGAGTGCAACAGTAGGGAAAGTGTTGGATAGCGTAGGGGTAAAAATTACTATTCCCACTCCAGAGAGTGCAACAGTAGGGAAAGGGTTGGATAGCGTAGGGGTAAAACTTACTATTCCCACTCCAGAGAGTTCAACAGTAGGGAAAGCGTTGGATAGCATAGGGGTAAAAATTACTATTCCCACTCCAGAGAGTGCAACAGTAGGGAAAGCGTTGGATAGCGGTGGGGTAAAAATTACTATTCCCACTCCAGAGAGTGCAACAGTAGGGAAAGCGTTGGATAGCGTAGGGCTAAAACTTACTATTCCCACTCCAGCGAGTGCAACAATAGGGAAAGCGTTGGATAGCGTAGGGGTAAAAATTACTATCCCCACTCCAGTGAGTGCAACAGTAGAGAAAGTAGATACTTCATATATTATTTAAAAAGATATATATATGTATTAATATCTATAAAAAATGTAATTAAAAGTAATTACCACTTTAATATAATAAATTAATTAATTACAAATACTAATTTAATTTAATCATTACAATTAATTATCTATTAACACTAATTATTTACAAATTAATAATTAATTAATTAGTAATTAAACAGTTACTTAACAATTAAAATCTAATAAATACACAAAAAAAATATGTAATTAGTTATAATTAAATTACTTCCCACCCTATTCCCCTATGAACCCACAACCCGCTACAGAAATTAAATTACTTAAATTAACATATTTATCAATTAATCAATTAAATAAAATTATTTGGCATTTAAAATTTAATTAATTACCAAAAAAATATAATTTAACAATTAATTATAAACAAATACCAATAAATAAATTAACATATTTAGTTAAATATAATTAAATTACACTACATAAATTAACATATTTAATTAATTATAATTAAATTACTTCCCACCTTACTCCCCTATAAACCCACAACCCCCGCTACAGAAATTAAATTAGTTAAATTAACATAATTATCAATTAATCAATTAAATAAAATTAATTGGCAATTAAAATGTAATCCTGGGGGTAAAGCCTCTGATACCATTGCCTTGCTAGACTTGTATCTTGACCTTTATAATAGATAGGGGAACATTATAGTAGCAGGAGATTTTAATTGCTGTTTTGAGCCGCTAGATAGCAATGATATGGATCCTACTTTGGAGGAAGACCTCTCTTGGGACATTCCGCAACTGTCCATAACTCCAATTAAAAAGTGGTCAGAGGCTGCATTCCAGCTTAAGGTTTTATGCCTGGAACAGGGGTTAAGGGCTGCGAATGGAAGAACGGAATCAGATAAGTAGGGAGCCCCCACATTTAATAATGGATTATGTAGTAGTCGCATAGACTACATCCTTTTTAACAAAGAAAATTGGTTCTCAATAAAGGATATGGTTGTTCTGGAAAGAGTAGAAAGCGATCATAACCTGCTTGTATTGTCCTCCCAGTTGTTAGGAAGTCGCCCCTCAGAAGTCTGCACAGAGGCAATTGACATTTTCCCCACTAACAATACTAGGAGAGTAAAATGGTCGAACTGCCTTCTTAAAGAGGATCACCTAGTGGCAATGAGTGAGTTGGCCGTAGAGGCCACAGCAGTTCTTCAGAAATGTGTCACTCAGCAGGACATGGTGGCTAAAGTTATTCCCATTCATATTAACTGTTTTAATAAGCTCAGTGCTTTTTTAAAACAAAGGTACAAAAACTGAAGTATAGGCCTAAAACTAGGGTGGAAACATGGTATGGCAAATCATGTAGGGATGCTTACAAAACCTGGCTATGGCTATAAGAACTACAGATAGGGACAGGAATAAAAATGCCAGGGTGGCGTACAAGAAAGCGCAACACGATGCAAAACGGGCTTGGGACAAAAAGTACTGGTCAGAGTTGTATCATGCCAGTAGAGACAGGAACGTGGGTGCATGCTGGGATTTGGTAAAATGGGGGAAGGGGCATCCCAGGGACCAACCCCCCAATTACGTGTCCCCAGAATTGAGGGTTTCGCACTTTTCGACTCAGTTTGCCTGTCCGGATTTTGATATTGAGCTGTACCCTGACATCCCGAATATTCCCCAAGACATTACACCCTTACATTTCAGCAAAATGGAGGTAGAAAGTACACTTAATTCTGTCCCGAAGGGTAGAGCGCCCGGGTTGGACTGTGTACCAGCTGACTTGTTTATACATGATAGGGGAGTGTGGGCGCCTTATATTCAGTCCCTTGCCAACGCTATCGCAAAAGGCTCCCCCATACCAGACACATGGAATGGTGCCGAGATCATCCCAATTTATAAGAAAGGGGATCGCTCGGACCCAGACAATTATAGGCCTATAAGCTTGATTGATTGCATCCAGAAGGTGATAGCTAGGCTCGTATTGACTAGGATCCAAGGCGGGATTGAGGAGGAGGACATTCTGTCTCCCCTTCAGGCTGGGTTCCGCACACATACGAGCACCATAGATCAGGTTTTTAGATTTGTTTTAATATATTGGCGGGTGGTAATCCTTAGAGGAGGCACTCTTTTTGCGGCATTTGTCGACCTTAAGTCGGCATTTGATTTAGTGCTGCGTGCCAAGATGTGGAGTGTCTTTGCTGAACAAGGCGTGCCACTGGATGTACTGGCTATTTTAATTAAACTCCACGACGCAAATTTTGCCCAAGTCTGCTGGGGACAGCAAGGAAAAGTTACAGATAGGTTTCCTATTTCCAGAGGGGTACTACAAGGGTGTATACTAGCACCAATACTCTTCTCGCGTATATTAATAGGGTGATTCAGTATTTTAAGAACCACCCTACTGACGCTCCCAAACTGGATGGCAAACTGATCCCTCTGCTAATGTTTGCAGATGACACTATGTTCATTTCTAAAATGCAGCATGGCCTCCAGAAGGCTATTGTGCGTTTTGAAGTGTTCTGCAAGGACTTACCATTAACGTGAGTAAGACTAAGTTTATGGTGATGCACAAGCAAAAGCTCATAAGAGGGAGGGTGGCTGTGAATGATGTAATGCTAGAACAGACCCAAATCTTCTCCTATCTTGGCATAACCTTGGGTTCCAAATTAGATTGGAAACCTCACATTCACCAGCTGGCTATCAAACATGCACAACTAGCTGGTGCCCTAACAAAGGAAATTTGCCTATCGGCCACAAAACCAATTGCCCCAGCGCTTAAAATCTATAGCACCAAAATCAGCGCGACAGTCCTTTATGTGGCAGAATTATGGGGGTTTAGCAATTTAGCACTATTAACGAGCTCCCAAAATAAGTTTGTGAGGGGATTAGTTGGCCTTCCACCTTCCACGCCACTATTGCCCCT
Organism: Lissotriton vulgaris; assembly: GCF_964263255.1. Lineage (NCBI taxonomy): Eukaryota > Metazoa > Chordata > Amphibia > Caudata > Salamandridae > Lissotriton > Lissotriton vulgaris. Next base: position 331,989,279 of record NC_141700.1, read on the forward strand.
TTTCTACGATCTGGGATGCCAGGGACTAGAGGACGTGGCACGTTTTAGACCTGTGGCCTACTGGAGGAGACTGTGGGTTACACCCGAGCTCTCCCAGTACACTCAGGCTTTCCTCGAAGTCTGAAATGCTGATACCGCCCACAAAATTCCATGGTTAAGAGAGGTTAGGGCAGTTTACACTGCCATGGGCCTGATTTCATTGTGGGAGAATCCTATTGTTAATCCTTTTCCGCCTAGAAAGGCTTTCAGGGAGTTATACTGGTTGATGGTCTCCATGCGAAGTTTTAGAACTTGTACCAGTCCATCGCTCACAAGAAACTTCAAGGAGCTAAAACAAGAAACTGCTTATGAAGGGTATTGGGATTTTATCACACCTCCCAGAGACAGGAAACTGTACCACCAATATAGGGTGGAAACGCTTCCTGTCAACTCTTTCACCGGTAAATGGCATGCCAAAACCAATACAAGTTGTCCATTTTGTCCATCCCAGCCGGAAAGCATAGCACACATCTTGTTCATCTGCCCAGAGTATAAACATCCTAGGCATACGTGCTGAAACCTATTTGTCTGCTGAAGGGCATTACTACTGGTGCAGAGGCATTAAGGATTCCCCAAACAGACTGTTTAGAACCTACTGTAATTGCTTTCGCTAAATTTTTACATTGGATGTGGGTAATACGGGCGGGAAAGTTATGCCAGATCTCAAACTGTTTTAATACCCTTATGTACATTCTGTGTTCAATCAATTCCGCGGTGCTTATTGTATTTTGGCCCTGGACTTTTTCTTACATTTTTATAGTCTATTCTATCTTGTTTTAGATAATTTATTGTATATTGAATGGATTAATTTGATGACCTAATCTTCTGTAGTGTTCTTCTGCACTCTTATGCGAATGGATTGTTTATATCTTTTTTAACATGTATAGTCTTTTATGATACATATATCGAAATAAAAACCTCTTTGAATTGAATGCAGTATTTAAAGGCTTCCTTTATTTTGCCAATTCCTACCTTTCGCTTTTCTTTTTTTTAAATTTATTTCTCTTGCTGACTTGGAAGGCAGGTTGCGTGTATAACGTCCTACAAGAGATATGGACTTCTTAGTCTCCTGTTTCCAGATGGAGCATACATGGCATATTCGTTCACTGCTTAAATATGTATACATTATTATTTACCTGTGTGTAGGGTGTTTCTCTACGGAGCCACTCGTGACGTTGAAATATTTACGCCGGCCTTTTCCTGTAAAAGGGTGAAATTTGTTTGCTAAGTATTCTCGGCAGCATTGTGGTTTTAATAACGGTTTTATCTATTGAGAGGCATACCTCTGTTTAGAGAGTTCAGGTAGCGTCCGCTCCTCCTTACCTAGCGTTCGCAATGTCTTGCCGGCGTTTTCTACAATAAAATTTGAGAATGCGGTTATCTATTTTAGCCTTAGCTTCTTTAGCGATAGTTTATTTTATTTAACACGCTTTGCTTACCTCATTTGAGCATGTGGTTTAGCTGCATTTTCTATCTGTTACCTTCTTGGCTATCGTGGCAAACAGTTTTCCTATTTTGAAGTGCTTTTACTAATATGGCCCTTTCTCAGTGTTTCTGGGAAGTGTAGTTTCTGATTTTGAGCCAACAGGGTGATGTTTATTCAGAGAGCTTGTATGTTGCATTATGGGTGATATGGTTTCTAAGCTTTTGACACCTCTGTCATGCTGTTGAGGCCTGTCATAGCGCTGTTATATTTTAAAATTAGATATGCATCTTTTTGCAGCAAGGCACTGTCAACATCAATTGGCCATTTTGATGGATTAATTACTGCTAATACTGTCCATTTAAATTGAATTTCTCCATGGGACTTCTCAATAAAGTGATCTACTATTGGGGCAGCAGCTAACTTCTTATTTATTCTAGATCAATGCTGTGTAATTTGAGAATTCACTTATCGGTTGATCTTTCCTATGTATATTTTCATACAAGGGCATATTATAGCGTAAAATGTGTTCCTAGTTTTGCAGTTAGTAAAATCTGAATGTTTCCATTTAATGCTGTTATGGATGAATTCTGTACCTTCTATGGGAGTATTGCAGGCCACACAGTTGGCCACATTTGTGATGAACCTCAATCGGTTTTAAATTCCATTGCGATAGTAGATCAATCTTTTGTTTGGGTAAAGAAATGTCTACATGCACTATTTGCTGTCCAATGCTTTGGTTCTTTTTCATAGCAAACAGGGGTTTCTGAAAAGGACATTCAAGATTCTCAAGGAGGTGCCAATTTTTCAGTTGTAAATAATAATGTATAACTTTCTAAGCAGAGAACGAATATACCATGTATGCTTCATCTGGAAACAGGAGACTAAGAAGTCCATATCTCTTGTAGGACGTTCTACATGCAACCTGCCGTCCAAGTCAACAAGAGAAAGAAAAAAAAGAAAAGTAAAAGCGAAAGGTAGGAATTGGCAAAATAACGGAAGCCTTTGAATACAGCTTTCTAAATCAGTATCCCTGACAGGTTTCTCTGCTTTTTAACAGATAGTCTTTCAAACGAGATGTAGCTCCCACAGCAGCTGCTAAAAATTTGAAAAGAAGATAAACACTACTTCTCAGGTACAATCAGCAACATATTGAGACAATGAGAAATAGAAAAATAAACAAGAGAAGGAAAGGAGCCCCTATAATAATCCAAGTTGTTTTGTATTGTACATTCACTACAGAAAACACCAACGCTGCTAAAATTTACAAGCTATGATGAAAATCCTGGTATTCAACGCCCAGGATTCGAAACGCATTCGTACATGATAAAAACACAGAGGAATGACAAATTCAATTCCAGCATGTGAACTGAGGAAATAATCCCCTCTCCAGAAAAAATAGATTTTTCCTTGTGTAATTACTGATACCTGATATAGACATTACAAGGAACTCCAGGATCATTGCTTTAGTTCATCCACCAATTCCGGTGGTAAAGTATCTATGTATTGGATGTCTTTTCACTTTTTTCCTTTTTCACATAAATGTTGATTGTGATGTATTTTGTTAAGTATGTTTTATCATCTATGTGTATTTAAGTTGTTTTGAAACATAATTGTCTACAGAATATTGATATGACTTGACACTTGTGTTTTTCATGCTGAAATAACCAATGAAGAACATAAATAATTTGTAAAATAAAAAGTTATAAATAAAATACCGGTACAAACAAAAAGTAATGCGTTTGGCCATAAAGCTAAATTATTAATGCTTTAAAAGAACTGAGGGTACAGACTCATCCCCCTCTTTTGATCACAATATACGGCCGTGGCTGCACCCCGTCCCACGGGCCTAACTCCCCTTTTTTTCTCCATTAAGGAAGACAGCATTCTGGGTTGGTCCCATCAAAAGACCTGGGAATGTACTTGGACCCAAATGCGAAACACCAAGTATGTGTACACGTTGAGCGTGGATGTGATAATATCTTGGAATGTCTTTCCATTGCGTTTAGTAAGAATTTAGGTTGCTTAAAAAACACTCCTACAGAAATAAAAGGAAACAAGGTTTGTGTCATGTGGTTTCCAAAGAGAGAAAAATTACATTGAATGTTTAAGAAGCAGTATAAACTGCACCGGAAAACGGTGTGATGAGGAAATTATTTTACTCATTGAAGCTTCAACAAGGCTCATCCCGGTTGTGGTGGCATGAAAGCTAATGACAATATTAGGATATGCGTCAACCTCTGTGGACTCAACTGGGTGTGATTGTATAAGAAGTGTCACTACCTAACCTAGCAGAAATTTCAAATGTTGAACATACTAAGGGCCAGATGTAGGTTATCCCAATTTATCTATTCTTAAATACCGAATTTTACCGATTCGGTATATAAGAATAGGTAAATGGGATGTAGATACATTTTCAGTAAAAATTACTGAATCCGTAAGATTCGGCATTTACCGAATCGGTATTTACCGATTCGGTAATTGCCGATAGGAAAGAATGGCAATTACCGAATCGGTAAATACCGATTCGGTAAAATGGGGGAAACATTCAAGGATGCCAGCGTGTCACTTTGACACACTGTTGCACCCCTGAATTGTGCTTGTGTGCAGATGTGGCACATATACATGCCCTAAGGGCATGTATGTCTGGCACATGGCACAGTTGAAAATGCACAGATTTGCATTTTCAAAGGTATTCCTTATTTACCACCAACTTATAGTTGGTGGTAAACAACGAATCCTAAAATGGGAAAAGCACTCATTTGAGTGCTCCCTACATTACAAATTCGGTAATTTACCGATTTGGTATTTTAAGGAATTGGTAATTTACCGATTCCTTACAATGGCGAATCAGTAAATTACCGAATTTGCAATTTAGGCCACCTCAACCCAAATGCCCAATACCGGTCGGTAACGGTCGAAATTCAGTAATTTCGTCCGTTACCGACCAGTATTGGGCCACCTACATCTGGCCCTAAGTTCTTTACAACTTTGGACTTGCCATCTGCGTACCATCAGATCAGGCTACAAGGAAGTTCTCAAGACCTCACAGCTTTTATCACTCTTATGGAATGTTATATATATTTTGACATTGGGAAAATGAGAGGTCATTCATGAAGATTTTTAGTAGCTCAGTCTCGATTTGGAGGTTGAGCGATCCACATGGTTGTGTGGTGCGTGTGTCATGAGTGACATTATGTGCAGAATTTGTGTTCCTCATATGGAGTGTATAGGCCTACCAAAAGGGATCTAAAAAGAGATTATGGTTGGCAAAGTAGGACTTTTGAAAAGAGTAGGGTAAACTCCATAACTGTTATTTGCCAAGGATACATTTTCAAGTTAGCCGGATTTTGGTCATGTACAGGGGCCATTACCTCTACATCTATCATTAGATTTGCTTAGTGGTTGTTTTGCAGCAAAGGTTTTCTGAAAATGATCAGTTGTGTTCTCAGGAGGTTGAGAGCTCCTTGGTAAGTTCTGGCATCAAACACAAAAGATGTTTTTTTATAGTATCCTGAGATGCTTTGAATGGTGGTACATTTCAATAGCACTCTTAAAACAGGCATCCAACTTGCTTAAAAATACAGGTTAGTTTGGGAGCGTGTTTTACATGATTGGCTGTGTGCTTTCAAACTGTCTCCCTACACTACCACGGGAAAGGTGCAATTTGAAATATTCCATGGGAGAAAGCCTCACTCTGTGCTGGTACACAACTAGATAAACTGGAGGAATGGTTGTGTGAGTGCGTCTGATCACAGTGCATGGATTGTGACACAGTTATATAAGATGGATGGCAGAAAAGTAAATTTTGTTTAGAAGAAAAATAAATCAATAATGATGAAAAGACTAGAAATAGTTGTATATGGAACCTGAGCATAGATTCTATTTGCCACAATAATTTGGGACATGATCAGTCTTGAACAACAGAGACTTATCTTCCTTCAGGACAACTATTAGGGTTGGGAGGGCAGTTGATAAACTAGCCATTACCACTAGTTGTCTGTCACATGGGAACTGTGAACATGCAAGGTTAGAATGCTTACTGCAGCCAATATGGGGCCAAGGAACGGATACAGGAAGCTTGTGCCCCAGAAGTGCTGCACAATCTGCAAGCAGATGTTTTAAGGCAGAAAATGCCTGCATAGGAAAGTGAACCGAAATTGAGCCTCAGTACTTTGACGGTGCCAGAAATGCAAATGGCACGGCTCTCAAGAAGCGGCGTTGCAGAAGCAAAAAAGGAGAGTGTAGACTCTGCCATCACCAGGCCAACTTCAAATAAAAGGAGAAACAAAATACTGATGGCTTACTAATGCACATCCCATGTTGATTAGGATGACTAGTTTCAGAGTTGAACCACCATGGAGTACAAGCCACAAAGTGGCAGTTGTTATAATTTTGTTGTTATTTTGTCGTGATCCTGAGAGTAAACCTGGTCATTTTTGTTATTGATGCATACTGTGTTCATGTTTCATTATTCACTCATTACATCTTGCATGCACTCACTTCAGAAGTGGTTTGATATGTTTGCCCTAAGTGCACTTTCTTAAGCAGCCCTTGCTGCATCCTGCTCAGAATTTTAGATGGGTGTCAACCTTGTTAATAGAATTTCCATCGTCATGGACTATGAGAAGTCCTTTTCAGGTGGGAATATTATATCACATCATGCAGTGATTGTCCATGAAGTCTCAAGAGCATTCCAAAGAGCATCAGTACTCTTTTGTAGGCACTGGAACCTGCCCTAGGAGCCAGGTGTGTGGGCAACAACTACCCTTTACATCTGGGTTAGCCTCTTGGATGCTCATGACGAGCATAGCTCGTCAAGAGCCATGGCGCTCCGGTGCTCATGACGAGCTCAGCTCGTTATGGCCCGTGGACTGCTCAGGTGCGGGTAGAATTCCCCCGCTGTGCTGAACGTTCCATGGGAGGCAATACACCTGTGACGAGCTGAGCTCGTCATGAGCACAGGAGCACCGAAGCTCATGACGAGCTCAGCTCGTCATGGGCCTGGGGGTGCTGTGCGCGGCCCCCTCGCCCCTAGCACAGCGGGGGATTAACCCCCGCAGCGAAGGGGTTAAAGGGTGTATCTTCTTAGCTGCATCTCACAAGACATATGAGGATCCCAGAACATTCGCCAAATGCACTGTTTCCTCCAAATGTCACACCACTCGGGAATGTAAATTGCAAATCTGGTGTTTTTTTAAAGAAAGGCTTATGTGTCACTTAATAACACACATCTCAAAATGTTCTTACGGCGAGATGAGTGTATTGAGAAGGCCTGGACTAGCATAGGACGGGCTGCCATTATGGCGGTCGCCCTAGACCCCGGCTAGTTAGGAAAGGGGGAGGGGAGGCCGCGTCAGCAATGACGTGGCACTTCCCCGCATCTTGCCCAATCCTGATCAGGATTTCCCTTGCGTGAACTGGAAGCAATGCGGATTGGACATCCAGAGAATCCGGTCTGGACTGGATTCCCCGGGCGCTATCTTTAAAAGGAGAAGCCGGGAAGCTGAACAGTCTCTTGTTCCTACTCCCCGCGCAGAACACGTCATCGGGCCGGCTGCGGGCCCATTTAAACTTCTTTTTGTTCCTTGTGTTTCCCTCCTTTCCAGGTGTCCAGGTACGTCGGGTGGAGAAGCACGGCAGGAGCGGCTGCACAAGCAGACGATGGAGCGACTATTTTTTTTTCCCCTCTGCAGGTCGGTGTGCTGCGGTGGGGAAAAGGCAACAGGACAACGTGTGGAGCGTCAGCGAGGAGCCGGCGAGGGCAGCGATTAAAGTGGGCGCTGCACAGGAACTCAGCTGGAGCCGGCCAAGCAGATGAAGGAGCGCCTTTTTCTTTCATTTCCCCCTCTGCTGGTTGGTGTGTCAGGGCGGGGAAAAGGCAGCAGGACAAGGCTTGGAGCGGCAGCGAGGCGGATGAGCAGGGTGCAGCGGTAAGGTGACGGCGCATGCACCAGCAGTTTCGGTTGCCGGTGCCACACCGCAAGCAGGCCTAGGGGTGTCTGTAACAGGGCCTCACTGATTTTATTAGAATTGCCTCTCTGGTGCCTGTTGTTCAAGACGTGGGGCATACTCACCAGCTTCGCAGATACTTATTGAGACAAGTGCCTTTACTGATGGGTGCTTGAATGCTGCAACGCATGAAGTATAGGGGCAAGTTATAGGGGCCCAGAAGCGAGCGGGTGTCTATAACAGGGCCTCTCTGTTTTTGAATATAATTACCTCGCAGGTGTCTGTTTTAAGACGTGGGGCACTGCTTCAACGCACAAAAATTATAGGGGCAAGTTACAGGGGCCTGCTGCGGTTGTTTTACTGCTCATGGGTGCCTAGATAAGGCAGTTGGGCATTGTAGGTCCTGCTGGCAGTGGATGGCGATAAAGGTGTCTCATGGGCACTGACTTGCTGGGAGGGCATTCCCTGTTACTTTGGAAGGGCACTTTCACCGGGTGAGCAATACGATTGCAGTCTATAAGACACAGGGCAGATGCTGCGGCAGGGTGGAGTGAGTGTGGCGCATGGGACTAGATCAGGGTGTTTGTCATAGACAGTGCTTTGGTGCAAACTGATAGCCAAGGCGGGGTATTTTGAAAAGTCAGACGCCGCGCAGCGAAACAAGTGTTTGTATTTTCTTTCCACAGCCAGCACACTGCTTCTGGAGAACGTCACTCTTCCTCACCGAGAAAGCGGGTTGGCGATCATTGGAAGGACTTACTCGGCGGCCCCAGCTAGCCAGCAGTACATCGTTTCTGGGAGCCATAGAAGGTTTGAGCGGCCGGCTCACCTGAGACTACTGGTGGTCTATTATGCCACCAAGAAATTATTCACCCCGCCAAAGCGGAACAGGCACAGACCAAACGGTAAAGGGAGCAACTCGGTACCTGCAGTGCCATTAGAGGGCCAGGCTACCCCGCCCATGCCCCCTCAGGGCTATTGAGCTTCCAGAGGGTCAGGCCATAGTTCCTGTGCCCCCACCAGGGGAGGGGGCAAGGGGCAAACATTCCAGATCATCCTGACATAGCAGCCAACCTGGCGGCAGTCCTGCCATGGCTGGAAAAAGTGGGAAACTGGTCCCATGCGGCGGGGCATCCTCCGCGGATGCGATTGAGAGGGCAAACAAATTGTTGACCGAATTGGGCGTGAGACAACGAAAGGAGGGGCCGGCAGTACCAGCAGAGAATGCGACGCCCACGCCCGCAATCCCGAGTTTCCAGTGACATAGTCCCGTTGGCACCGGCAGTACTGGCAGGGAACGCGACGCCCGCACCCACACACAACCCCGGTTCCCAGTGGCATAGCCGTCCCGTTCGGGGCAACACCCCCGGACTCAAGACCAGCCCCAGTGGAGAAAGCAATCCGGTAGCAAACAGCAACGCGAAGGACCCGGAGGCGCACAAGAAGGGTGATGCGGCAGCACCAGCAGGTACAAATGTAATTTTAGCGCCTCTGGGTGTTGGAGAGCTGCGCTCGGGTAGGGAACGTTTGGGACGGCATCTGTCTACAGAGACTAAGGAAAAAATATAGAATGGGAAATATGTCAACATGTTTTCCCTCCTGATTGATGAGGAAGTGAGGGAGGAGGCCAGAAAAAGCAAGGAATGGATGCATCACAAGGAATGGGGAAACATTCTACTGAAATATAGGGTAGAGGAGAGCCTAGCAAATTGGATCCAAGGTTTGCCACCTTCATGGCTGTCATGCTGGGACGTTTTCCAGAAATGGGTGCTGAAATGGCTACCTATCAAAATAGGGTTACTCTCGCCCACGTGATGAAGGGTGGCGAGGGGTGGAAGGATTATGACAAAGATTTTAGGAGGGCGAAAGCTCAGCTCAGGACCCAACGTTGAGATGGGACCAAACTGACATGTTTATTCATTTGAAGCATTTGGTTCAGGGCCCAGCCGACAGTGGGCGGGGACCCGTATCGGACGGCGGGCAGTTTCAGCCCTTTAGAGCAAACCCCACCGGTAGTACAAGGGGGAGTACAGCCGAAACAGGGAGCAGCGGGAAAAAGGGAGTCTGTTTTGACTAACAAACGCTCTTGCAGTAGGGCACCTGGCACATGTAAATTCAAACACTCCTGTGGGTACTGTGGAAATGCATCTCACCCCGAGTCCAAGTGTAATGAAAAATCCAGGGATAAAGGGGGAGTTAACGTTGGCACCATGATCCCTTGGTTGGAATGGTACAATTGCACCGAGACAGCCAGGACGATCAGGGAAGGTTTTGTCCAGGGCTTCAGGATATCTGCACAGGGACACAGCGGGGTGTAACACTGTAAGAATCAGCTGTCTGTTAGGTCCAATATGGAAGTAGCAATGACAAAAATACAAAAGGAAGTAAGTCTGGGGAGGGTGGCAGGACCTTTCGCGGATGTCCCAATGGAAGATTTTGCATGCTCACCCCTGGAGGTGGTGCCAAAAAAAAAAAAGATGCCAGGCGAATTCAGATTGATCCACAACCTATCCACGCCAAGGGGCAGTTCAGTAAATTATGTCATCTCGGACACACTGTGTAGTGTGAAATACGCATCTTTTGATCAGGCTGTGGACATGCTCAGAACTTTAGGCCCGGGGGCTCTGCTAGAAGATTCCGACATTGAGTCCGCTTTCAGGCTGCTGCCTGTCCACCCTGCCGATTTCCACCTGCTGGGCTTTCAGTTTCAGCGCAAGTACTACATGGACAAGTATATGCCAATGGGTTGCTCAGTGTTTTGTGCCTATTTTGAAAAGTTCAGCTGTTTTCTGAAGTGGGCTTTCAGGAGGGTCTCGGGACATCAGTGGGTGCTCCATTACTTAGATGACTTTCTGTTTCTGGGGACTCCAGGTTCTGAGAAATGCGGGGCAGCTCTAAAAAGATTCTGCACCCTCATGAAAGATTTTGGGGTGCCCTTGGCACCAGGTAAGACAGTGGGCCCAAACACCACAATGGAATTCCTGGGCATTGAGCTAGATTCTGTGCAAGGGGTGGGGGAGGGCAACGAGATGTCAGGAGACCCATAGGTTTAGAGACATTAGGGAAGCTGGTAGGGGCACTACCAATGGTTTGTGCTTCACCCAGTGAGACAGTCCTTTTTCAAGCGGCATTCTGCCTGGCATTTTACGGCACATTCAAAGTAAGCGAACTGGTTGCGAAGAACAAGAGGGATTGGCTAGGTGGTCTTCAGGCAGTACATGTGAAAACAGGGAAATATTCGATACTGATATCACTCTTTAAGTCAAAAATGCATCAGGAAGGTAAAGGGGACAGCATAGTTTTACACAGGGCAGGGGACACAACATGCTGTCCAGTATACAGGTTGAAGGTTTTCATGGCCCAGAGGGCTCAGGTCTCTGGAGGGCCTCTTTTGATACATGGAGATGGGCTACCACTTACAGTGTTCCAGTTCAAGAGAGTTATGCTCCTGGCAATAAAAAATGCCGGGTTGGACAGCACAGATTTTGGGACCCATTCATTCAGGATAGGGGCAGCCACTGAAGCAGCGGCAAGGGGACTGGGTAGTGAACGTGTCAAGAGGATTGGGAGGTGGTCCTCCAACAGTTACAAGAGATATGTGCGGCTGCACATGCTCTAGGTTCTTGTGACTCAGGAACCGGGGTGGGTTTTCACTAAATGACGGTAATTTCGTGCAGTTGTAGTAGTCATGTGTGGCAGGCCAGCATGGCAACGCATTTACCTTGGCTCTTTTTTCCACGTTACTTGCAGTTTCTTCATCCTGTGACTCAGGGGAGAGGCCTGCATCCACTGCACTCAATCCAAAGAACAGACCGGTAGAACATGGAGCAGCAGACTTCAGACGAAAAACAAATGTGGTGGTGCAAGCTCACTCTTCACACCAAGAACACCAGGAGATCTGGGTGGTAGGACATTCATATGTTCGCCGATTGAAGAATTTCTTTACATGACCAGTCAGGGATAGGGCAATTCAAATGGGGACTAAAGTGTCATTATTTGGACAGGACGGTTTGTGCGTTGGTCAGTTCAGGGAACTGGTGAACCACGCTTTGACAACAAGCATGGGACCACCGGCGATCTGGATCCTGCACCTTGTGGGCAATGACTTAGTGTTACTAGGTAGACAGGTGCTAATGGAAGACCTGCTGAAAGAGGTGGGATGGTTAGCAAGAAAGTGTCCTCATTCAGTGATAGCTTGGTCCCACATGATCCCTACGTATCAGTGGAGGGGGGCGAGTCAGTCAAGTTGTTAAATCACGCGGTAAAGCGGCTCAACAATAAATTTGATAAGTTGTTCAGGACCCCGAGAATAAGGACCATAGGGCATAGGTGTTTTAGGGGTGAACAATTCTTCCTGCAGGACATGGTGCACCTCTCACATAAGGGGAATCACGCATTCATGAACAACATTTTAGCTTGGGTGGAGAGCTCGAGGCGCAGTACGGGACCTTTCTAGTGAGTGAGGGGGAGGCCAGATAGTCGGTCAACTATGCTGGCCTGTGGCAGTAAGGTCAACATTGGTAAGCCTAGTCTCCGGTCCTAGCGGTTAGCATCATGTAACTTCAGGGGTAGTGACAGCTGATAAGTAGACTGTCGGGCGCGGGGGCCAGAGGATTCATCCTTCCCAGTGGGCCTGAGGCCAACCTCCCACGCACATGCGCATCAAGGCGCAGATATGAAGAAGTCTGCAGCCCCCCTAAGGGAGTACAAAGCACAAGGCGTAGGGGAGGCCCAGGGGAAAGTATCCGTCCGATAAGCTGCACCCCCTGCACAACCTTGCTCCGTGAGTAGTATTGGTAGTTCCCTGGGACTGTGGGGGAAGGATGCTGCCAGACATTGACTTTGCTGTAGGCTCTAGAGGGGACACGCAGAAAGTAAAATCATGCATTGTTAGATTTACGGTAGGAGTGCCTTCTGTATTAGACTGTGTTAAGGTTAGCCCTTGGAACAACATGTGCCTACCAATGTACTGTACTTTCTGCTTAATTTTGTTATGAAAAGTTTCAAAAATTTCTGTTTCTTAATTGTTAATAAATACGGCTGGGGGGTTACACCCCCTAATCCAAAAGTTTTATATAACAATCCTTGTGTGATTTGCAATCCTGTGTGACTGGGGGCGGGGGGGAGATATCCTGGAACCACCAGAGGTGGTAGTTTGGTAGAGGTAATAGGGGACCTAGGTAAGTGCCAGACCATATAGGTTATTGTGCCCGAAAATGTATGAGGCATGGATACTCCCAGGATACCTTTCATTGCCTCAGTACGTAGGCGCCATGCATTGCAGACAACTCATATAATTCTCGTTCAAATAAAGAAGCTCAGAAAAATGTAAATTAGCCATCTAAAATAGCGTGTCCTCAACTGACGGTGCTACCATACATCACTTTAATTAACAATGGCTAATTGTAAGATCACCAGTTCATATTGTACATGTCCACTTGTCACCAATGCAGGGCCATTTGGCTTCTCTCGCCACTGAAGACAATTACTTCAGAAGACCAACTTTAACATTAGCAGCACAAATCGTCAATTATCTCGCCTTAAATGTGACACATTAATTTCCCTAGAATTAAAAAGGGTAGATCAATACTATTTAAATGGTGAATTAATCTTTCATGTAATTAAAATGACCAACCTCCCTACATATCACTTATGTTTTATGTTACTTTTTCCAAGGTGAATCTCTTACTCAATTGTATTGATTATTGGTTTGTTAATAGCACTAATGGTCATATTGTTAATCAGCACTCTCGGTGAGATTGAGGAAGTTAAATTCACTTCCTTCTGAGATGCGAACACAATCATATATTTTGCTTAATTTTTTAATAGTTTAATTTCTTCAAACCTACATCTATAAAAATCTTCTTTGGAACAATTTCGAACATGTTCACGAGCAATAAAAAACGTCATTATCAGAGTGTAATGATATTCTTTCCATTAACAAAATAATAGTTTAGATAATGCTTTCTTCTTTCATTTAATACACTAAAGAAAAAAGCAGCATTTGCTATGGATGCAACCGTGCGTTTACACATGGAACTAAGAAACAAGCATTTGTCAGGGTAAAATTATGTAAGATTGCTGAAACAAAAGGAGCACAACTTGTTATTTGGATTTTGCAAGTGTGTGTGCTTGCGTGCGTACATACATACAAACTTAGAAGCAGCAAACCAGGTGCCGACTAGGAATCAAAAGTAGCCTGGTAAAAATGTTAACCCCAGCCCTTTCTCCCCTCTTCCTATCTCTCTCTGTCTCTTTCCACCCTTTGTTTCTCGCCTTCAAGGTCGAGCAGGCCTCGCAGTGCTTACCACAATTAACTTCGGGGAGCTAGAAAAAGTGATAGAGGCGCAGCAGCAGCGTTCTGCTTTCAGAAACACCCCGGGGGGTAGGCCAATCAGGCCCAGAGCAAGACTGAGAAACATTTCTGACACCACATGATAAGCACAGCATTGCATTGGGGTTTAGACTAATGGCCAGATGCATCAAAGGGTTTTACACATTCTGTGTCTATGGGAAAATGTGTTCATACATATGGCCTTAAACCTCGAAAAGCATGTTGCATTTATGTATTGAGTTCACATCCCAAACTATCTTTGGATGTTTTTGGACCAAGAGTCAGAGTTCACTGGGAAGAACATGTGCCATGAACAGCCACCTCTGCTCAGGGTCGGTGATGTCTGTGATAGAGAGAATGCAGTGCCATGAGTTCCTCAAAGGTCTCTCTCACAATAACTAAGCAATATGTTAATTTGCTTTAAGATGGCAAACAAAATGAGTAAAAATGCATTCTGTCCAAATTTTGGTCAGAGATTCATATGCTTCAGAAAAACGAGATGTGGGGGCTGTCCATTGTTGTGTGAGTAATATTAGCTTCGTCCAGCTTAATTTGCATAATTTCCTGCTCAGTGAATTACATTTTGGAAAACAAGAAGGAGAGTAAGGAGTTGCGTCCGTAGTCGTCGGACGGGGAATACTCCTGATTCCCTGGTCAAGGTTCAGAAGAACAAATGGAGGAGTACTACCCGATGAGGGTAACTGAAGGCTTTTGTCTAAACAAAGGAAACATTGTTCCTTTGTTAGTAAACCCCTCACTCACCACCTAGTGGTGACTTGCTTCATCATCGGGGCCCACCCAAGTGGCCTAGCGTCACTTGGGTGTGCTTCAACACCTGCGATTGCAGTGGAGCAGGTAGTGAAGTGTGGGGTGCGAACAAAAAAGAGTGTGAGTGTTAAAATTGTCCTGGTTAATGCTTTTATACACTGTTTAATAAAAAAGTAACTGGACAAAATTAAAAATATAGGTGAGATAGTAGTAGGGAAGTTACGACCTACTTATCTCTGTTTATGTGTTGGTCGACATGTTTCTACCATATGGGGAAAATCCCCGGTATTCCTCAGGACCAAAACAAGGAAGTGGGTGGTATGTGCCCACTAAAAGACACACCCAGCCCTAATTCCTTGGTTATCCAGAAGAAAAATATACTCCTGGGTAAGCACACCTAGGGTTAAGGGTGCTAAAAAACCTGTGGGAAAGGAAAGAGAGTGAATAAAATAATTACTATCCTGTAACGTAGTGCAGAGTTAGAGTGCAGGATACGTGCAGTTATTCTTGCTTTCCACAGTGGTGGTTGACACAGTGCCTTCATCGATACAGAGCGTGTCTACAAGTGGTGTGCAAACGTGCTCATAGCCTTGGAAGTAGAATATCTATAAAATAAGGTCTATCCGGCTAAGGAGTCTTGATTTTAACCTTAGTGCGTGCCTTGAAAAATACATGCTGGCGTCGTAGTCTGGGGTGCACTAAATTGGAGTGCTCATACTTATACCGCCGTGGTTTTACTAGTGCCAGCTGAGTGGTAATTATTAACTTTCTGGGACCTATTCAGGATTTGTGGTCAACAAAAAAGAACAAACTGGACTGACAAACACATACAACACAGAGCTTTTCACGACGTGTGACATGGCAGAAAAATGGAATGGGGCTCACAAAGCTGGGGCTCTAGTCGGGCTGCATCAAGCAGGAGTAGGGCGCTACACCGGTTACAACATATTCTGAAGAGAAAGGTATATGTTGTGAATAGAGGGTTAACCTCCATGGCGAGCGTTGGCGGGTAGACCAGATGGTTAGTCCTGCTAGGGGGGGAGGGAAGGTATAACTTACAGTTGCGTGTGGCGAAATCAGGCGGATCACCTACTTCTCCGTGCTCGCTGCTTGGTAGCAACGAGTGAATGAGGGCGTGGCGCATATATGCATCCGATTGCTTCCGGGATAGCCCGTGTCTGCTACGGGAGCCTGGAAGGGTCGGTGGTAGGCATGGAAACCAATCGGCGCTGCGCCTGCGCAGTAGTATTGTAAACTAGAGATGACAGATGGGGGAGTGGGCGTGGTTGCCGCCCGGCGCCGTGTGTGCGCCTTGATAGTTATGATTGAAGCGATCATTACGTGGATGGTTGCTAAAGGCTGTCAATCGCGCTAGGGCTATTTCAGCGGGATGAGACAGGGGGGCCTCACTGGAGCCTAGATGAGATAAAGGTGCCACGTGGATGGCTAGATAAAGGGATGTGGTGCCTCCAAAATAAAGGGCCAGTCGTGTGGGCCTGGATGGGTAGAAAGAACCCTAGGAGCTGTTACTCGAGGACATGGGGAACAGGCTATAGTGTAAAATTGGCTCAAACATTAGAGGGATTATATGAGAGCCATGGATTACATTATCTGGTGACTGGGAAAGGTATGTTATCTCAATACAGAATTCCACGGGATATTGTCATTAAGCCCATGGATATGAGTGGAAAGTCTATATATCCATCTCTGTTCTTTTTCAAATAAGCGGGCCTGGATGTTAGGGCCTGCTTGCAACTGTTCAATGACTGTCCACCTCATATCATTGGTAGTGTGATGGGCCGTGAGGAAATGGTCTGTAAGTTTAGTCATATTCTTCTTGCATCTTATCGTGCTCCTGTGTTCGCAAATTCGTTGCTTGATTTTTCGTGTCGTCATACCTACGTAGGGTTTTCCACAGGTGCAGGTAATCAAATAAATCACATTGATGCTATTGCAATTAGTATGGGATTTCTACCCATCCAGGCCCACACGACTGGCCCTTTATTTTGGAGGCACCACATCCCTTTATCTAGCCATCCACGTGGCACCTTTATCTCATCTAGGCTCCAGTGAGGCCACCCTGTCTCATCCCGCTGAAATAGCCCTAGCGCGATTGACAGCCTTTAGCAACCATCCACGTAATGATCGCTTCAATCATAACTATCAAGGCGCACACACGGCGCCGGGCGGCAACCACGCCCACTCCCCCATCTGTCATCTCTAGTTTACAATACTACTGCGCAGGCGCAGCGCCGATTGGTTTCCTTGCCTACCACCGACCCTTCCAGGCTCCCGTAGCAGACACGGGCTATCCCGGAAGCAATCGGATGCATATATGCGCCACGCCCTCATTCACTCGTTGCTACCAAGCAGCGAGCACGGAGAAGTAGGTGATCCGCCTGATTTCGCCACACGCAACTGTAAGTTATACCTTCCCTCCCCTCCTAGCAGGACTAACCATCTGGTCTACCCGCCAACGCTCGCCATGGAGGTTAACCCTCTATTCACAACATATACCTTTCTCTTCAGAATATGTTGTAACCGGTGTAGCGCCCTACTCCTGCTTGATGCAGCTCGACTAGAGCCCCAGCTTTGTAAGCCCCATTCCATTTTTCTGCCATGTCACACGTCGTGAAAAGCTCTGTGTTGTATGTGTTTGTCAGTCCAGTTTGTTCTTTTTTGTTGACCACAAATCCTGAATAGGTCCCAGAAAGTTAATAATTACCACTCAGCTGGCACTAGTAAAACCACGGCGGTATAAGTATGAGCACTCCAATTTAGTGCACCCCAGACTACGACGCCAGCATGTATTTTTCAAGGCACGCACTAAGGTTAAAATCAAGACTCCTTAGCCGGATAGACCTTATTTTATAGATATTCTACTTCCAAGGCTATGAGCACGTTTGCACACCACTTGTAGACACGCTCTGTATCGATGAAGGCACTGTGTCAACCACCACTGTGGAAAGCAAGAATAACTGCACGTATCCTGCACTCTAACTCTGCACTACGTTACAGGATAGTAATTATTTTATTCACTCTCTTTCCTTTCCCACAGGTTTTTTAGCACCCTTAACCCTAGGTGTGCTTACCCAGGAGTATATTTTTCTTCTGGATAACCAAGGAATTAGGGCTGGGTGTGTCTTTTAGGGGGCACATACCACCCACTTCCTTGTTTTGGTCCTGAGGAATACCGGGGATTTTCCCCATATGGTAGAAACATGTCGACCAACACATAAACAGAGATAAGTAGGTCGTAACTTCCCTACTACTATCTCACCTATATTTTTAATTTTGTCCAGTTACTTTTTTATTAAACAGTGTATAAAAGCATTAACCAGGACAATTTTAACACTCACACTCTTGTTTGTTCGCACCCCACACTTCACTACCTGCTCCACTGCAATCGCAGGTGTTGAAGCACACCCAAGTGACGCTAGGCCACTTGGGTGGGCCCCGATGATGAAGCAAGTCACCACTAGGTGGTGAGTGAGGGGTTTACTAACAAAGGAACAATGTTTCCTTGGTTTAGACAAAAGCCTTCAGTTACCCTCATCGGGTAGTACTCCTCCAGTGAATTACATTGCCAGAAACTAAGGGGCAGATTTACAAGCCCCTTGCATAATTTTTATGATGCCATTGCGTCACTTTTTGTGACGCAGCGGTGGTGTAAAAATGGGGCCCGTTTATACCGTGACGCTTGAAGGGAGATGTGTCACGTTGTAAAGCCCTGCGTCACTTTATACCTACGTCAGGTATAATGTATGAGGGTGGGCGTTCTCACACAGGAAAGCCTAGTAAAAGTGATGCAGTGAAATCTACAAGATTTTACTGTGCCACTTCTAGGACACCACTGCGTCAAAACCTTAGACCTGCTTGAAGCAGGTGTAAGGAGTGACACAGCAAAATGAGGCTAGGCCTCAACAATGTATTGCTGGAGTTGCGTCGTGTTTGTGACACATCTGTCATTCCTTGCACCATGGTGTGCCGTATTGTAAATACGGCACATCCATGGTGGGGCAAGGGTTTCTCAGGGTGGTGCAGTGAAACTGATGCATCTTAACAGATGCGTCACTTTCTTGTAAATCTGCCCCTAAGTTTATTGTTTTTCTATTCTCAATAGTTAACTCAAATGTGACCTTAGTGAAAGACATTGCTGAGTACCAGAACTCATGAATTGCGGAATGTTTCCCAAATAGAATGGTAGGAAACTGAAGCAGATTAGAAAAAAGTAAGCAAATGACTAATTATTTAGTGAGATGATGGTGCTATATTGTCGGGGATTACTTTATACTTCGATATTACATAATTTCTTGTATTTATATCCACCAGGGCCCTATTTGTTTTAAAGTAACATTCGCTAAAGTTTAGGTATGGTCAATTAACATACTACCAAAATGTGGAAACAAACAGTGAAGTGGACCACCAACTCAAAAGAATGATTTATTCCATCCACTGTGGAGATTTTAAAAGTTGATCTTTATTCTTCTTATTAATTAAAAACAACAGCCCAGCAGCTGACACATTTCATCCAACTGGTGTGAACTTCATCAGGGCTTAAAACAAAAATAATGATCTTAGGGCTAGTAGATTATTATGCGAATGTCGAGGAGAAGAAGTACACTGTATATGTACTGGAAAACAAATGTGCCCTCAGGATCCAGGGACAGTTTGGGTAATTAAGAGACTCTTGTGCCTCCCACCAGACTTAAAACCAGAGTTCCTTTGCTTTTACCCGCGACTTAACCGGCTTCAATAAGTGAAGGCTACCAAACTGTTTCTGCTATGATAATTTACTTTGTGAGGACCCGCAAAGAGTACCATAGGATGCCATGGGCCATGGTGCAAGCAAGGGATATTGCCCTTTTGATTGCTGTTGTGGTTGTCAAATGTAGCAATTATCAGGGTTCAATGGGCCCTCATGTTTCTGGGCCTCGGCTCCACTGCCCATCTTGCACTAGTGATAACAACGCCCCTGTCCGCAAAACTCCAAGCAGTTTAGATGACTTTGAGAAGCAATCTGCCCAAATGTTGGACCCATTGGGTTTTAAGAGGCATTATTTAAATTAAATTCAAGCTACAAACATATGTGGTAACTCGAGCTTCTCGCGAAGATTCGGAGAAGAGCTGAGACTCAGAAAGCCAGTTACTGTACGGGGATAGCTGAGTTAGTTAAAGGATTCTAAATCGGGTTCAGTAGGCGATATAATTACCCAAGGCACATCCAACATTTTCGTGGATTCAGATAGGCTGCAGGAGGGCACAGGCTTAATAAACAACTTGAGAGAGGAAAGTATGGGCGGGAGAGAAGTCTGCAATTAATGTTTGTCTTTTTTTAATATTTAGGGAAAGCGTATCTTGGACCTTTTTTAAACTTGTTTTTCAAAGCTTAACTTTTTAGTTTTTTTGCTTTTTTCTGTTCTTTAATTTAAATTGCATTTGCCATGAGATTCATAATAGAAGCAGCCATGGGTGAACAACTTCCACACAGGATCAGTGAACTGAGAGAAGCCAAATATGATGTCCTCTCCTCTTACACTCTCATTAAGAGTCAGGCCGAGAAAAATTACAGCATGTTTTTAGGCAGTAATTTCGCTTGTCGGAATAAACGTTTTTTCAGAATGTGATTTCTTCACTTGCAGGAATACCCCTCAGGAAAATTGTATGTGGAAAAACTGCATGCAGTACTACAATAGGATTTACCATGCATACATTCACATGCAGAACAAATATTTTACCACAACTACAAGCTGTTAGTAATGCTGAGGACAGGAATAAATAACACCTAAAGGTTCTTCCTTTTCAGAGCAAGTGGTAATTAGTATTATTTTTTTAAATATTTTTATTTAATGCATGAATTCAATGTTGCGAATAGCACTTTTCAATTTTCAAACAATTTACAAATACAGCGGGAAAGAAAACATGCATATACTAACATCAACAAATCCTAAATTATCCGTGCCAACTGATCAGATAATCTATTCTGAGAGAAGAGCATATACTGCATCAGCAACATTACCTCATGCACAATTTTATTAATTTCTTACACCCTCTCCCACCCCGCCGGGGTTAGGCACACACTTATCATCATTGTAAAAAGAAGGAAAAAACTAAAAACACTAGATATCTAGAGCGAAAGATCAGGATTCAATTTGAGCCTTGCTCTACCTCTAAAGCCATCTAGTCAGTGATTCCTAGATTTGTAAAGCTTTTGAGCAGGACCGTAGCACTCTTTTTTCATAGATGGCTTTTTCAAAGTTATAGTTCGCCACTAAACGTGTTAGCCATTGATGATAACCTGGGGGGAATAGATCTAACCACGCTGAGGCTAGGCAGAGTCGATATACTGCCATGCCTATGAAAACCATTTGTTCTCCTGGCTTCCCTTGGAGTTCCTGGTCCACCCCAAGACAAATCAGGGAAGTTGAGAGGGAAACATCCCTCCCTAGTACCTCCTTTAAAAAATGTGCAATCTTAAGTTGTTTAACGTACCACAGGAGGCAAACATTTGACTGAGATCCGCCTGATACAAAGAGCACCAGGGGCATAAAGTCCCTCTCCCTGTCCCCCATTTAGCAATCTTTTTTGGAGTGTAATAAAGTGAAAAGCAAGATTTATAATACTGAGCTTGGAGCCGAGCTGGGATTAACAAACTTTGTGCAAGCTCAGTTGAGTGAAAACATAGGTCTTCAGAAATGCTAATTTCCTCTTTCGATTTACTAGCCTGTGTTTCCAAATCATCCGGAATTAATGAGTTAAAGGAGTTGTACATGGCTCCAATGGATGGTTGGTTCTTTCTCAGGTTGTCTATAATGGGATTCTTGACAAATCCTGATGGGCTGCCACGTTTTTTATTTAGAAAATCATGTACTTGCAGGTACTTATACATGTCCCTCCAATCCAGTGCAAACCGTTCTTTGAGATTTTCAAAAGAAGCTATATCAGATAAAAAGTAAAAATCGCCCAGTTTGGACAGGCCTTTGTCTTGCCACTTTTTAATTATTAATTCTTTAAAGATTTCAGGCAGGTTAGAATTGTTATAGATCGGTGTGTAATAATTCAGGCAAACCAGTCCTAGCATTTTACTAGCCAGTTTCATTGTTCTGAAACTAGCAACCAGAGTCTTGAAGCATACTTTCTTATAGTGGGAATCGTTCAGGAGGTTGCTAAGAGACCTGCAGGAAAACTGGCCTTCCTGGTGAGAGAACCGGGGGAGCTGGACATCCAATACATAGTCACTAGGGATACACAAATACTTGCATACATAATACTGTAGTAAGTTCACTGAATACCACAAGGAAGCCGAGAGGGAAACACACTACTTACATATGGAGCCTCACCAAGATAGTTTGGAAAGGGAGATAGAGCAGGCAAAACGCTAGCTTCAATGCTTAGATCCACACATACAGCTCAATTCTAGATGATGACCATCAGAGCCATAACCTAAGCTGTGGGCTATCTGTGTCTTTTTAGATGCAACTAAGACCTTTGATTCATTGGAATGGCCCTATCTCTTCTCACTGTTGAAGAGGATAGGACTTGGCTGCAGCTTCCTTTGATGAATTGAATTATTATGTGCTAATTCATACACCTCAGGGTCAACGGCATAATTTTGCCCACCTTCCCAATTGGCTGGGGCATGCAAAAAGGTTGCCCGCTGTCACTGATATTATTTTGAATTGCTATGGAGCCACTGGTCGCTCATCTCCGCCAACACCACGCTTCACACGGGTTTTACTTCACATTGTGCATACTAATTGTGTCAATGTACGTAGATGATGTGAGTAAGTATGTGAGAAACCCGGATATTAATTTACCGCCTACCCTGCGTGATTTAGGGGGCTCTCTGGGGTCACCATCAATTGGCCCAAATCTGTCATTTTCCCTCTAACACCAGTAACTCTGCAATTTGCCATTGACTTTTCCATGATCTGGGCCAACTCAGTGGTTATGTAACTAGGGGTTTGGGTGAGCAGAGTCACCTGGGAGATGTGGTGGGAAATTATGGGCAGGCCATTGCCTGCCGTTAGGATTGGTTTATGATGTGGGCTGACTTGCCACTGTCCATGTCTGAGAGGAAAACAATTGCAAAAACGCAGATACTCAAGAAACTCTTCTACCTCTTTGTTTTTTTTTTGTTTGATCTGTTTTATTCGTTTTTTTGCATAATTATAGGCATTACAAACATAAGTGATTTACACCGGGACACAAACATATTGCAGGGCATTTTGCATATGTCCATGCTGTTATAGATTTACAAATACAATATGTATGACTTTTTCGGTATTACAATTGAATCTTACAGTTCAGTAACGCTTGTTCAATAATTCTTACATTCAACATTGACACTATGTCGTTACATATGTGCACAGTTTGGCTATATGCATATTCACATGTTAAGATCTGGCGCCTTAATTATTACCTTGTAGCTGCACTATATCCCCTTTGGCTTTTGACCAAACAACTATGTCATAACAAAACACAAACAAGACCTAACAGAGGGGGTGGAAAGGGGGTCAAGTCAAGTCAAGTCAAAAGAATTTATATAGTGCGCTACATACCCAGAGGGTCTCAAGGCGCTTGAGGAAGGGTGGGGGGATTACTTGTCGAATATCCAAGTTTTAAGTTGCTTTCTGAATGCTAGATGGTTCTGAGTGAGACGAAGGTGAGTGGAGAGTGAGTTCCAGGTTTTAGCGGCCAGGTAGGAGAAGGATCTACCTCCCATGGTGGTTTTATTGATGCGAGGCACGGTAGCAAGGGCTTGGCAGGAGGAACGTAGCTGGCGGGGGGGGTGTAGAAGGAAAGTCTAGTGTTGAGGCAATCGGGTCCGAGTTCGTAAAGTGATTTGTGTGCGTGGGTTAGGAGGTGGAAAGTAATCCTCTTATTGACGGGGAGCCAGAGGAGTTTTTTCAGGTGACTGGAGATGTGGTCTTTACGTGGGATGTCGAGTATTAGTCTGGCTGATGCGTTCTGGATGCGTTGGAGTTTTTTCTGGAGTTTTGCGGTGGTGCCGGCGTATAGGGTGTTTCCGTAGTCCAGGCGGCTTGTAACCAGTGCATGGGTGACCGTTTTTCTGGTTTCGGTGGGGATCCAGCGAAATGTTTTTTTGAGCATGCGAAGAATGTTGAAGCAAGATGATGAGACGGCGTTGACCTGCCTGGACATCGAGAGTGAGGAGTCTAAAATGACGCCCAGGTTCCGTGCGTGATCCGTCGGGATGGGTGCTTTTCCAAGAGCCTCTGGCCACCAGGAGTCATCCCAGGCGGAGGGGGAGGTTCCTAAGATAAGGACTTCTGTTTTATCTGAGTTAAGTTTTAGACGGCTATGCTTCATCCATTCAGCTACTTCTTTCATTCCTTCATGAAGGTTGGTTTTGGCGGTATTAGGGTCTTTGGTGAGTGAGAGGATCAGTTGGGTGTCATCTGCGTAGGAGATGATGTTGAGGTTGTGTTGGCCTGCGATGGCCGCGAGGGGGCTCATGTATATGTTGAAGAGGGTGGGGCTGAGTGAGGATCCTTGTGGCACGCCGCAGATGACTTCAGTGGCCTCTGACTTGAATGGTGGGAGGCGGACTCTCTGGGTTCTTCCGGTGAGGAACGAAGTGATCCATTCCAGTGCTTTTCCTTGGATTCCGATGTTTCTGAGGCGCTGTAGAAGGATGCTATGGCAGACTGTGTCGAAGGCTGCGGAGAGGTCGAGGAGGATGAGGGCGACTGTGTCTCCATTGTCCAGTAGAGTTCGAATGTCGTCTGTTGCGGCGATGAGGGCGGTCTCCGTGCTGTGTTTGGCTCGGAAGCCGGACTGTGAAGGGTCGAGGGATTTGTTGGTTTCGAGGAAGGCGGCGAGCTGGTTGTTGACGGTTTTCTCGATGACTTTGGCCGGGAATGGTAGGAGCGAGATGGGTCGGTAGTTTTTGAGTTCGGTGGGGTCAGCTGTGGGTTTTTTCAGAAGGGCGCTGAGTTCGGCGTGTTTTCAGATTTCTGGGAAGGTGCCGGAGTTGAGGGAGCAGTTGATGACGTCTCGGAGGTGTGGTGCTATGATGGAGTCTGCTTTGTTGAAGATGTGGTGAGGGCATGGGTCTGTTGGGGATCCTGAGTGAATGGAATTCATCAGGCGGATGGTGTCCTCAGTGGAGATAGGGTTCCAGTCATTGAGGATGTTCAAGGGGGGTGAGGGTACGGCAGAAGGTTGGGTGGGTTGGTCTCCGGGTTGGTTGTCGAAGCTGTTGTGGATGTCTGCGGTTTTGTCGTGGAAGAACGAAGCTAGGGAGTCGCAAAGGGTTTGCGAGGGAGTGATGTCGTTGGAGTTGGCGGAGGGGTTGGTAAATTCTTTGACGATGTTGAATAATTCCTTGCTGTTGTGGGCGTTGTTATCTAGTCGGTCTTTGAATGCGGCTTTCTTGGCAGTCCGGATCAGTTGGTGGTGTGTGCGGGTGGCGTTTTTGAAGGCATCCCTGGTGCTGGTGTTTGGGTCTTTTTTCCAGGCTTTCTCGAGGGAGCGACAGAGCTTCTTAGATTTCTTAAGATCATCGTTGAACCAGGAGGCGTTTTTGCTGCCTAGTTTGGTTTGACGTTTTTTCAACGGTGCTAGGATGTCGGCGCTGTTGGATAGCCATTGGGTGAAGTTAATAGCTGCTTTGTCGGGGTTTGAGGTGTGGACAAGGGGGTTTTGAAGCAGCGATGAGGAGATCTGGTCGAAGGTGATTTTGTTCCAGTTTCTTCGTAGAGTGGGTTGAGGGAGGTTGTGAGTTGTGGACTTATTGTAGGTAAAGTGAACGCAGCTGTGGTCCATCCAGTGTAGAGTTGTGATGTGATTGAAGGAGATATGTTTGCTGGAGGTGAAGATGGGGTCGAGTGTGTGACCTGCGATGTGGGTGGGGGTATTAACAATTTGTTTGAGTCCGAGGTTGGCGAGATTGTCCAGGAGGGTGGTGGTGTTGCAGTCGAAGCTCTTTTCCAGGTGGAAGTTGAGGTCTCCAAGTAGAATGTATTCCTCGGAGGGGAGAGTGATAAAGTCGGTGATGTTGTCACTGAATTGTGCGCGGGATCCTGGAGGTCGGTAGAGGAGGGTGCATCTGAGTGTGGTCTTGGGGTCGGTGTGGATCTGGAAATGAAGGTGTTCGGCGCTAGCGAGGTTGACGTCTGAGCTGGTAGAGATGCGGATGGAGTTCTTATGAACGATGGCGATGCCTCCTCCAGTTTGGTCGGAGCGGTCCTTATGGATGATCTTGTAACCTTCTGGGATGGCAATGGTGATGTCTGGGGCTGAGGAGGCGTTCATCCATGTTTCTGTAAGGAAGGCAACGTCCGGGGAGATGGTGTCTAGTAGATTCCAGAGGTCGATGGCGTGTCTGTGGACCGATCGGGTGTTGAGCAGGATGCATTTAAGGTGGTTAGTGTCGGAGCTCTGTTTGGTGTTCGAGGATGAGGAGTTGGTCTTGGTGCCGTCGAACTTGCAGGAATTGCAAGAGAAGGGTCCATGGGTGTGTCCAGGGGCGGCTTGGGCGCAGTTGGAGAGTCGTCCGGGGTTAAGGGCTAGGAGGGTGGAGGCGTCGTAAGTAATGCGGGAAGGCTGGGCATTGCGAGGACCAGGGGGTCTGGCGCTGGGCGCGGTCCAGGCGCGGACGGGCGTAGACGGGCTTACCTTTGGCGCACCTTCAGCGCGACTGGGGCGCGAACGCTGCGCGTGGACGCTGCGCGCATGGGCTTCTGTCATATATGGATGGTGGGAAGGGGGAGGGGCGAGGGCGGCTCAGCTGGGAGGCGGGGCGGGCTCACGAGGACGCTGACCGAGCACAACAACAACAAACAAAATGGCAGCGGAGGGGAGGGCAGAAAGTAAAAGTAAATGTGGAAAGTTCTGCGCAAGTAAAGCGGAGCAGCGAGCAGGGCAGTACAAGGCAAATAAGCTTCTGGCAGATATGATTTAAAAGGCAGCACAACGATACCAGGTCTCGGCAGTGAGACTGGGGAGCGACCACTCAGCACGGCAGTGAAGAGGGGATCACAGCGCCTCCATACATTTTAGACTTATACTGTGGACTGAGACCTACTACTCTTGACTACATCACTGCATGTTGCATGTAAATGACATTTTAATTTCCTCTAAGAATAGCCCCTATACTGAAGATGTTGTGAAATGAAACACAACACTTCTGGGAAGCCTACATTTCTTACAGTTGTTTTTTGTAATAATAGCCCGCATGCAAGAACAATAATGCGCATCACTCGTCATTTCACCGGACCAGAGCTCACATTCAAAATCCACTTGGATCATAAAATGCTAAAATCCACACATTTTGACGACACCTTTATACAGTTTTTTTTCTCAGTAGAAGACAACGGCAAAGTGAGCATGTGACTGAAACTGTTACTTGAGCGATACAATGTAATGAGCAAAGGATGGGATTTTCTCACGAGAAAGAATGTGAAAAGTCCTTGAATGCTTCATACAGTACTTACTACAAATCACGCTTCCTTGGGCCAACCCTTAAAACAAAGGGGCGGTTACTACACAGCGTAGAAAACTGGAAATTGTACAACACTACAATGGCTTCTGGGCCTCAGAAATCCATGAAACTTTGCAGCCATGTTAGAGTTAACGTGTACCTGAAGGTGATGTAGAGACGATATTACAAATTCAGTCAGGAACCATATAAGTACATGTTAAGGTATACATGAGCTTTGGAGTACTACAAATATATTCTAGGTGAGTGTAGAATAAGAATGCATTTACACACTGAATGAATTCAGAATTCAGAATTTATTCTTATTGTTCGATTACTTAAAACCATGACAATTTAGGATAAAAAAAACAAACAAGAGAGCACATTTCATCTTAAACTCAGCAGAAAGAAGTTAAAAGTTATAAAAAAAATACGGTAGTGAAAAAAAAAATATATATATATACATACTGAATGGAATATGTAGGAGTATAGATTT
This sequence comes from Lissotriton vulgaris, assembly GCF_964263255.1. NCBI lineage: Eukaryota > Metazoa > Chordata > Amphibia > Caudata > Salamandridae > Lissotriton > Lissotriton vulgaris. The sequence continues at coordinate 332,016,736 of NC_141700.1, forward strand.
TCAGTTCTAGTTGCATATGTTTCACCTTCATGGGACTGTAAAGTAGGGCCTTTACCTGCAAAATCCAAAGAATATGTTTTATGGCGCTGTGTCCCATGATGAAAGTTACTGGCAGGGCTGCAGTATGTTGTTGATATAAAGGCCCAGCTGAATTCACCTGCTCAGCTCAGGCTTCAGATTTGCACTAGATGTTGGTTATAGCAGCAATGGAAGAACTGGCGTCCGAAAGGCAGCTTGTTTTTCATCTACTAGGATATTTAAGTTTGCTGCAGGTGCAGACTTGTTCACAAGTTACTGTGTGCAATACCTTGCTGGAGAGATAACAAAGAGGTAGAATGTCGTCAATCTGGACTTGGCTGAACCAATTGTCGAGTTGGTTTGCAGGAAAGAGCTGTATGGTGAAAAAAGCTGACACCTTGGATTTGTACTTCAACAGTGGGTGCGATATTTTTGGTAACACAAATCATTCTCTCGGAGGAGGAAATGCATCATACGGTAAACAAGGGGTGACTAGACAGTAGGAACTGCTCAGATTGTTTGTTTTAAAGAGCAAAAGCTAGCTATGTCTTCGAGACAACTGGGCTTAATCAGGATCTTCCATCCAACAAAAGCCAACCAGATATCCCGCCAGCCTTGGGCTGCTGGGTGCTCCTTGAAATATACAAATCCTGTTCACCACTAGAAAGGGGTGCCCATCTTTAAGGCTGTTTTGCTCTATACATCATTTTCATAATTTCCGAAGATAAACTGCCTAACCAGACTAAACCACCGACTTCAAACCAAAGTTGGACTCACGATTCAGTAAATATGTATTCAATACATTCTTCCTTTTAATGTTCTGCTCGTATGCAAGTTACAGGTTTATCCTGCTTGAAATGTCAATAGTTTTTTCTACCTGCAAATGTAAAATCTTACATTCTGATAAAGAAATTGCTTCAATTCAAACCTGAGCATGCATTAGTCAGCTATCTAGGAAGCCCATCTAGCAGTAGATTTTCATAATATCCGCAGATGGTTAATATATACTTCTAGGATATATATGGACTTAATTCCACCAGCCTTTAGTGATTTCAGGCCCAGGCATATTAAATATTCCAGACTGTTGTCGTGGCTCCCAATGAGATGCCTTGCTTTCTTACACCAATGGTTCAATTGCCATTTTTACACAGTATTGTACAGTTCGAGGTGTTAAAAATGAATCAGAGGACAACTACTTGCACAATGAGGGTACTTTTCAGTAGTTGCAGCCTGCATTTGTCCTTCTACTTTGTAAGCAACTACTCTTACAAGAACCTACTCCACTGATAATCTATCATAAAAGTGGCAGCGGGGAAGGAGCTCTAAGACCGCGCTCCTGAGCACCGGGATCACACCCTGGGGGAAAATCCCTACTGGGCCCACCCCACGCCTATACGAAAACCTGGATTCACCGGTACATACCCCAAGCCAGAATCGCGTTGTACTCTCCACAAGAAACGACGATCCGTGCCTCAAGACCTCCAGGACTTCAACCGATGCCTTAGAGGGATCATCGCGGCGGACTCCTCACCAGGTGATTTCTGGACAGCCCCCGCACTGGACCGGCGAGAGTTCTGAGGAGACAGATGACCAGAGCCAGACACGGTAATCTCCAGGAACAAGGAGAAGCAACCGACCAACTCCGCTCATCGCTACAAGAAATCTCAATTGCCTGACCTCAGGAGGGCCGGCTGAAGCGCCTACATGGAACTCTCCCTGATGACAAAACAGGCACTGGGGATTACCGGGACAAGCCCAGAGAAGTGCTCTCTCCAATAGACCACTGCAACAATTCGCCCTTGAAATGGCGACCACAACAGCGAAGAGACGCGGGCCCTTCAGGAAAAAACAGATGCCTGATCCCAAAATGGCGGCTCCGTGAGGGCATCCAAAGACTAACCAGGATCGGGTCTCTGGTCTGCACAGACTCTGCGGCCCTCTGCGGCCCTGATGACCGGGAGATTCCCGACGGCACCCCCGAGGGGACATATGACCTGTTAGGGAGTTGTGCCTTGTAGCCGCCGCAACCCCCCCCACATCACGGTATCCTGTAAATGGGACTGACTCGCCTGGTTGCGGCCGCTAAACAAATGTGGTAAGACCGTTCGCCTGGCTGGAAGGGGGGCAGAGGCAGACATAATTTGTACCAGTGCAGTTGGGCAGACCGGGGTCTGCATATTAGCCAAAAGAAAGATACACTGGTCCTAGAGGCAGCCCGATTGGACTGTTTTTGACCTCCCGGGGGGAAATACTTGATATAGCTGGAGGGGCCTAAATTGATGCAAGGACATATTTAACGTTGTGGCTCGACCCCAAGATGGCAGCTGCTTGAGAGACTTTCGGCGAGTGTATCATCCTTTGCATAAGGAACCGTGCAGCAATACTTTAACAGTAGGCTGACGCAAGTAATCGTTCCCGAGTAGCCTGACCCTACGATGGTGGCCTATCCTGAGGAAAAATTGTTATCTCTGGCACTTGTCCGTGCCTACGGGTAGAAAATCAAAATACCGGAGTCCGAGGCGAGGGGCCGCGAGACAACTCCCCTAAAAGGTTGGACCGAAGTCCTCATGCTCTTAGAGCCGAGTGAGCTTCGATCAGCTGAAGAGAGACGAGTGTCGGAGAGATGGAGGTTTGAGGTGGAGGGCGCCTCCCGGCGCCTCCCAGTAAGAATGGGACTGGTGCGGCCGATGGATCTATGACGATGCCCCCTAGGTGAAAAACCTTTTATGTTGTCCTGACCGCTGAGCCCGAGCAACATGGCTGATGCCCGGTGGAGCTGTTTAATCAGCTAAAGAGGAGATTGACTTTGGTTTTACCCCCTTGACTGTCACCTACCCAGCCGGAGATTGGACATTGTTTTTCTTCGTCTCTCTGCTGTGTCTCCTTTCCTTCCCCTACCTCCTCCCTCTGTGATCCCATAGCTGCCTCCTCCCCCTTCCAGCCCTGCCTGACTTTGTCTGTTTTGCTTTTTCTCCCCTACACCCTTGTCTCACTCCTCCCCCCACCCGTCCTCATGCTCCTAGTGACTCGTATCTGTTTCTATTGTATGCTATTGCAACTGATGTAACGATGTACAATCTGTTCTCATGTAAACCGCTCTGATACCTCCGGATCTAGCCAGTGCTATATAAAACTCTTCAAATAAAAAAACGAATAAAAAATAAATACCTGGCCAGTGCATTCTTGTACATTGTAGTTGTGAATTAAAATGTATATTCTCCATATACTGTCATAAATATTTATGTATTTCTATGTGTCCATACTCACAAAAGAATGTTATCAGTTTTAAAACCAGCTGTGCAGTCACACCTGGTGCCATGTTTTGTTTCAATTCTAGGCAGGTGCAGATCCAGCAATTAGATTAGTAGCAGTGTATGATTGTATGTTGGTGTTATTTGTATAGTGTGAAACTAGCCAAAAGGCAGGAAAGTGTGGTTTATGGTGAAAGTCACAAGACAGTCATTGAGTGACGCGGCGATAACATTGATTCAAGTGTGGAGGTAGACTCTTACTACAGCATGATGTAGGGATCTTTTATGAGGTGTGCCGTTCAGCTTGGTTCTAAATTTGAAGAAGTTTGGGACAGTTCTAACGTACAAAGGGATGGTGATCAATGGTGCACAGATGGAGTTGGTCAACTGTGTGGCACCATGTTCTAAACTATATCTTTGATGACTCCTTTAAGGGTCTGTGGCTGAAAACAGACATTACCAATAAACAAATTATATGCACATATGAAGGAGACATGCTCCAAATTATGTCTGCTGTAGCTGCTGTAGTCACTTAGAACATTGCAGCATCCCTATAGATGATCCAGCATGGGCAATGTTAAATTTCAATGACTCAGTGTTCACATTTACAGCAGGTGTAGTAGCTGTTTGTTTTGCATCTATAGTCCATGCATAGTGTTTCTAGTGCTATATAGTCCAGTAAAATGTGAGAAGATATTTTGTGTAATATTGAGATTAACATTGGCATGCTGATATAAATAAAAAGAACACCACACTATATGTTGAGATCATGTGCAAAGAAAGACACAAGAGGCTTTTAAGCCATAGCTCACCTTCACAAAGCCAGGAAGAGCTGTCAATGACTTTTCAATTGTGCTGTCATCTCCTCTATGTTCACTAACAGGCCCTCTCCAGTTGTTTGAGCCTTGTTTCTGAACTGAGACAGCACAAAGTGGCTTGTTAGTAAACAGCATGAATCTGCCCAATCCCTCTTGCGGGAAAGGTGAATCAGGTGACCCTGTGTGTTTTATGCATTTGTGCACATTTTCAATATTAAGGGCCTGATTTTGATCTTGGAGGGCGGGTTGCTCTGTCACAACGGTGATTGGTATCCTGTCCGCTGAAATATAAATCCCGTAGGATATAATTGAATTTATACTTCGCTGGACGGGATATCCATCATTGTTGTTTATGAAGTAACCCATCCACCAAGGTCTAAATCAGGGCCTTTCCTCACCTGTGATCAGTCCAGTACATTTCTCACTACAACACAAACTTAAGTACCCATTGACCGTGTCTGTAAAGCCATTTTTACTAGGAATGTAGCTAGCTGTGCTCAGCACCCTAAAACAATTGCGTTCTATCTGGTAATGTGAAGGTCTCCCAACTAGTTTTTAGCAAGATTAAAAATTGTCAGATATACCCTGTCCTATCTTTTGTGATATTTCTGACTGCACTGAAAGAACTCACTGAGTCTGGACTGGCACATTGTTGGATCACTGATGATTCCTTTGCCACTAATATACTTTGGGGTGCTGGTATTTATTTAGCCACTGATATTCCAAGTACATGTCAATTCCTCATAAATCTTATGCGGGGTTTTGGTATAATCTAGAGGAAGCATCCTTAGTACAGCTTGCTGTTTCATGACAAGTCACGTTGTGGGTTGTACCCTGTATTGTAGATGGTGTCACGTGAAATGGGACTGAAACACACAGGCTGATGGGTATATTACTTGCAAAAATATCAGCCACTGACCACTGCTGGGGGCTCCATTCCAGTCCATTATTATTTCGCTATGTATGGCACTCCAGTCAGGGGTCAGTGTTACGCAAATTAATCTTACTTCATAGGAATATTCTGTCCAAATATGTTATGCCAAGACCCCTCTGAACAGAAGCTCAAGCAAGCCCAGGCTGGATTCAGTCTTGCTGTAGCTTAACAGTGAGCTGCAGGTGTATTTTGGATTCGAAGCGAGCAAGAGAACTTATTATGGCAAACCTGTCACACTTAGGTTTTCATTACAAGTGGCCCGTTAATTCCAATGGACCCCAAAAAACTCATATGTCCCTGTTTTTCGATAATGGTAAATTCAGGGGAAATTACTGGAATTTTCACGGGCCACTCGTAATGAGGGACTTAGAGCATAACTCCGAAACATAAAAGTGGTGGGTAGAAAACTTGCAAAAGTATCAGCCGCTAGCAATAGCTAAGGGCAGAATTCCTGTCCATCAATAGCTTACTATGCTTCTTCTTACAGGGACCAGCCTTACACAGATCAGACTTGGTCCTGCTCCAGTAGAAACTGTCCAGCCTGAACCACCAGGCTAGATCTCTTCTGAAAGGAAAAACAAGCAATCCCACACCAGAGGTCACTGGAGGAGTTAATTGATTAAACAGTGCCAAGACACTTCAGCCATTCGAGCGCTTTGGAAATATAAATTTAATTTCATTTAAACATGATAATAAATAAGCCCGTTCTTGTCTAATAAGAAGGATTGAAGGAGATGAAGTCACTCAGTGTCACAATTCTTCGATCCATTCTCTGAAAAACAGCTTTAATAGTAATAGCACAGACTATAAAGAAGCCAGGAGAAAAGGCAGAAGTGAGAGAGACAGAGGTCGGTCTTGAGCATGAGCCAGTTTTGTCACAAGGTCTTCAGAATAAGATGCAACTCAGAGAGGGTAAAGAAAGCACACGCCTAGAACTGAAGACAATGAATAGCAGCACATCAATGGAATGGGAATTTGAGCAACTTATCATACTCCACGGCAGATGATACTGTGATGAGCTCTTTCACCAACCAGGAAAAGGCAGAGAACAGAATCCCAGGATGCCAAAGAGTGGTAACTCATAGTCGTAACAGTACAGCAGCCAGCACAGGCAAACACACAAACAGAGAGGTAGAAACTGAGGGACTTATTTACAAGCACCCTGTGGCCCCTGTGCTTCACTTTTTTTTAAATAAGTTTGAATTTATTAAGGGAAAAAGATAATAGAAGAAAAACAGCATGTACAATAAGTATAATATATCTCAATTACATGTAAATATTATGAAGAGAAAGATAAATACCAAAGTACAATAGCTATCATGAAACATGTTGCGTAAAGATGAGGATTGAAGGAAGGAGAAGGAGGAAGGGAGAAAAACAAGGGATGAAGAATGTATCTTAACTTTATAACACTAGTAGAAAAATAGCATATGTAAATAGTTACTGTAAAGTTAAATAACACTATGATATAAAATACATAAAAAAGAGATAATAATGATTTGTTATTTTAAGAAAGAAAAAGGCAACACAGTTCATTTATGGTGGTTTTCAGACTTCATCCGAGGTGTTGACAAGTGGAACAATAGGCGAAGCAACCCGGGTTAAGTAGGTAGTCAAAGGGAGTCACAAAAGATCCCTTTTAATAGATAAAGAAATGGGGGTGACATACTTAGTATCAAGTCTGTGATGGAAACATACAGCATTCCACCAGGCTCTAAATGTGTCTTTGTCTGCTTGGTTCCAATATGAGGTTCTTAAATGTAAGGCTACTGCTAGTAATACATCTATTAATTTAAAACTAGTAGGTGATTGGGGCTATTGAGGTGATAGGGAGCCTAAGAAAGTGAGAAAGGTATACTAGTTTCAAAGTTTTTATTATTTTGATTCCAAACTGGTTGCCAGAAATGAGGAATAGTGGGACAATCAAAAAGCATTTGTTTTATTTGTAAGTCAGCAGATGGGCAAAGGCAGGAACAACAAGTAGATGAAGTGTTCGAATAGAAGGATGCTAATGCTGCAGGAGTAAATAAGAGACGTTGATAAACAAAATAAAGGGTTTGAGCGGTATTAGCAGCTCTAGATGTTTTGTGACGTTTGAACCACAGTTTACCCCAAATAAGGGTCGACCAGCAGTGTGATAAGTCCTTTTCCCACGTCAATTCAGCCTTTATTTTGTTTCTGTCTGAGCAAAGAAATAAGTGCTTATAAATAGAGGAAGCAGAAGGGGAAGAAATTAGTATGGGAAACAGAGTTGAACATGTCATGGATGGTGTCACGATTGCCAATTCCACATCGAAGATGGCTGCCATGCACAGCGCATGTGCAAGGAGGTCAGGCAGACTTAAAACCCTGACTTCCCCTGTTTGATGCGCTTCGCGTTCTAGTGCTCGACTCTTCGTCGCGTCACTTCCGCCTCGCCGCGTCACCCTCTGTTCTATCCTCGTCAGTTTTCCTTCGTTCCTGAGAGACCCTTGGACTTTTGCCGGTAACGCTTCTTTGAGAGTTCCCGTAGGCTCTTTGCCTTTACCGGAGCCACAACCTTTGCAGCAGTGCGACTCCCAAGTACCGTGGCCGCTCTTCCTCCCATTGCGGTATCTTAAAACCTCCCGTTCTTTTATGTACCATGAGCCGACTTTTCTTCTCCTCTGTCCCGCTGGCTGAGCTGACTGTTTCTCTTGGGTTCCGCCCGCCGGCCGGACTTGTTGTTCCGTCGGCCGGCTGGACTTCGTCAGGGCAGTTCCGTCAGCTTCCGGGGCATTGTGGTTGTTGAAGTCCGCTCTCCTAGTTTGACTGATTCCTCTTATTTTGTCATTGCCCTCCTTGGACACCATTGAAGTCTTGGTACCAGGCACCCGTCACAGCAGTGAATTCCTGAAAGACTGGTAACAGCGCAGTGCACTATTTTATCATTACGTACACCAGATTATATGTACCTGTAAGTTTACAACACCTTGTATCTTTTAGAACACCCTTGGTAAATCTGTTAGATTCTAGGATTCCTCAAGACCTTCACCCACTGCCGATCAGCCAGATAGGGTGAGCCTCTATCAGGCGTTGGTGTACCACTTTAGATATTGATCTGTATTACACATATTTACATATCTTTTCTTTTCTTCTCATTTATTAGGCTGCTTAGAGTAGTGGTAGTCTCTGGTCCAATCTAAAGTGGAATCCTGTAAGAAAACTGTATAACCCATGTTCTGGGAACCTGCAAGAAAGACCTTAGGTAAACCTATGAAGAAATAGCCAGTTGTGTTTCCCTTTCTCTCTTGTTTTCTATTGATTGCTCTCCTTCTCTTTATTAATACCTGTGTCCTACTCGCCTGTTTGAAGACTCAACCAGTCCAAGGAATCTCTTCCCTCTTCCTTTCCTTGTTTTGTTCCCTCCATTCCCACCATATCACCATTGTGGTCTAGAGTTTGATAGACGCAATAGGTGAAGGTGGGAGGGGTTGGGTCTGTCTTCGGTTCCAGGACACTCCTGCATAAACAACGCTTGGATCCTTACAGATGGTTTAAGGGCGGATGATAGTGACAGAAGGTATTGATTAAGAGAAGAATATATTGTGATTTAAAAGACAACGGTAACAAAAATGTTGTTTGAAGGTCAGCAGAGGATGGTGGAATGTCATTGGCTAATAGTTGCAAAATCCAAAACAACCCTTTGTGTCTCCAAGATTTCCAGTAAATGGTGCCTTTCTTTATACGCAATAAGTTATTGTGCCAAATAGATTGCTGATCTAGAGAAGTAGTAGAAGGAGAAGAGGATGGTAGAAGAGGGATTAGAATTTTGCGAGTATGGGAAATAACAGGAGGGCGAAAAGAGGATATATTATTAATAAAGGCGAGTTTACTTAAAATCAAACGGGGACACAAAAAACCTTTCTATAGAAATACATAAAGGGGGATGAATACAAGGTTAAAGGGAAAGCCAACAAGACGATTGATTCAAAGAAAAAGCGTAATGATAAGTTTGAAACCAGGAAATTTAAGGCCACTATTAGATTTGTCTTTCTTTAAGGAGGATAAAGCTATCCAAAGGTTGCCAAGAAAGACAAGTATGTATAAAATAATGTTTAAGGCATAACACATTGAGAGGCAACACCTCGCATTTATCTGGATTGAGGCGGTAGCCAGAAAGTTGAGAAAAAATATCTACCTGACTGAGAAAGGAGGGGATAGACATTGCAGGATTAGAACAATATAAAAGAATATCATCTGCATATACAGACATTTGGACTTGGTAAGAATCGAGTTGAAAACGAGTAATCTGAGCATCTTGTCTGATCTTAGTTAAAAAGGGTTCTAATGCTACTACAAATAACAAAATTGATAAAGGACATCCTTGTCTTCCTCCTCTGAAGAGAGAAAAATAAACCGTAATCCTACCGTTAATGAAAATAGATGCTCTGAGAACTGAGTATAGTAAGGAGATAAAAGAAATTAATTTTGGAGGAAACCCTATCAATTTTAAAGCCTGGAACATGAAATTCCATCCAATCCTGTAAAAAACTTTTTCTGCATCTAAAGCTATAGCAGCAATAGGGTAGTCAAGAGAGGAAGCTTTGCCAAGAATGTTGAAAAAGACTCTAGAATTGTCGGATAATAGTCGACCTTTTACAAAACCCGATTGCTCGGGGCCAATAAGTTCAGGTAGGTTAGGATCAATTCGGAGGGTGAGAAGTTTTGCAAATATCTTATAATCAGTGTTAACTAAGGAAATGGGTTGATAATGTTTGCAGAGGGATGGGTCTTTACTCTCCTTAGGAGTTAAACATATGGCCTTCTGAAAAGTTCCACGAGAAGATCTAGCTGTGATAAAGAAGTTAAATAAAAATAAAAGATTTGGAAGGAGAAGGTTAGCAAAGTGCACATAAAATTCAATAGTAAATCCATCGGTACCAGGAGCTTTCCATCTTCTTAAAACTAAAACTGCATGAGAAATTTCTGTTAATGTAATATCAGTTTCCAAAGAATTAAAATCAATATGATGAGATGGAGAAGAATCAATAGATTGAAAATAAGAAGAAAGATCCAATGGAGTCGGTTCCTTTGCAGGGGTATATACATTTTTATAAAAGTAAACAAATTTATTTAAGATATTGTTGTCTTTAAATAATGAAGTTCCGTCAGCATTTCGTGGGGAATCTATTTAGTCCTTTCTCGTCTTATCTTCAAGTAATTAGCCAATAATTTCCCCATTTTATTTTGCCCACCATAGTAAGGAGAACTGCTCTTTAAAAGATAGTAGGGAGCAGCTTCTGTGGACCTTTCGTTGAAAGTGAGTTTATCACTGATAATATTTTATAAAGAAGATTAGTGTTTGAATGATAATAAGTATATTCCAGATGTTTAATCTTAGTGAGTAATTGGGCAGTGTGAGCTTCAAAAGATTTCTTCTTTTGTAAAACAACATTTTTTATAAAGCCTCGGGCTGCGGCCTTAAAAGAGTTCCAAACCACTACAGGGGAAGAGTCTGGAGTTTAGTTAAAAGAGAAGAATTCAGAGAAAAAAGAGCTGAAATTGCTAGAGACTAGAGAAATTTGGATCAGTTAATAATGTGTTAATAAAGTGCCATCTACCAGCATGTGGGGTAAAGGGTATCAAATCAAAGTCAACATAAACTGGGGCATGATCTGATATGAAAATAGAACCTCTTTCGAAGTGAAGAACCTGTTGAGATAAGAATTTACTTAAAAAGAGGTAATCAATTTGGGATTGTGATTGGTGGGGAGGGGAGTAAAAACTATATTCTCTGAGATCTGGATTGCAGAGCCTCCAAATATCAACTGGAGATTTGCGGCGTATAGTGGAGATAAATTGTGAGTGCATCTTAGTGTTAACAAACTTAACTGAGGAATGCCTGTCTAATACCTGATCAATTATTTGATTACAGTCAGCACCAAAAACAATATATTCATCATCAAATAATAGGAGTTTATCAGAGTTTTCAGTCTAAAAACTTTGTCAACATTAACTGGACCATAAATATTGAAAAGAATTAAAAGTATCTGATTAATAAGAAGTTTAACAATAACCCAGCATCCCTCAGAGACCGATTCTTGATGAGCAACTGAAACCTGAAATTTTTTGTCGGCAAAGAATCGAAACACCATTTTTCTTACCTAGAGCCGGAGAAGAAAATACATTGCCTACCCAACATCTTTTCAGTTTAGATATCTCGGCTTCAGATAGATGGGATTCTTGAAGTAATGCAATGTCCGTTTTTAATTTAGATAAATGAGTTAATACCCATTGCCCTTTTATAGGATTACTAAATCCCTTAACATACTATGTAGTGACTCTGAATATGACCAAATGATTTTAACATGAACAATTAATAAGTGAACAGCGCAACCATTAAATTCACTATTGAGAAAAAGAAAAAAGAGAAAAGTGTGAAAATAGAAAAACTGTTTCAGGAAGAAGAAAGGGGGAGAAGAGGTGATAGGATAGATATCAAAAAGTATGAAAAAGGAGAAAGTTACAAAGAAAAAAGGTGAGGAGAAGGGAAGAACATAATAAGGAACAAAAAGGCAATATAAGTCAAACAGTTGATAGTGAAGAAAGGTAACAAAAAGGCATACCACAAACAGACAATAAATGCGGGGTTGGCGGAGACACATATGGGAGACAGCACGCCGAACAGGAGACTCCAGGATGAAGAAGGAAAAGGGGAACATCATCCAGGCATATATCGATGGACCCCAAATTCGCACCTAGTAGAGAAGAAAAAGAAATTATTAACAAAAGACATAACAATATAACAAAAGGTACATCAAGAAGGAGAAGAAATACAAGCAACAACAAACATTAATGGAACAAACAATTCATCGATGACCGAGGAATGTCCATAAACTCATCTCTGAAAGTGTGCAAGAAATGTAGAAGACGTGCAAGATCCTCATAAATTGTTGTTTTATTATTGTAAGTCACCTTGAAAAGGCAAGGGTGAAAGAAACCATATCTAGCATTCAAATTTAGAAGTGCAGGTCTCTTGTCCAAAAACTTTTCCGACACTCCGCTGTCACTTTGACATAATCCTGAGCGAAGAAAAGATTAGAACCATTCCAAGAAATTTTCCCTTTCTGCTTAGCGGCATGGAGGACTCTAAGCAGGTCAGTGTATTCCAGAAAATACAAAATAACTCCTCTAGGCTTCATTGAAGAAGATGAAGAGCAAGGGGCTTGCCCCAAGCGGCGTGCTCGTTGAATATTCAATGTTGGGGACTCAGGAAAACCATGAAGAGTTGGAAGGAAGGATTGAAAAAAAGGGGAGAGGATCTAAGCCTTCGAGACCTTCAACAAGACCATAAATGCGTAAGTTATTACACCTGTTGCGGTTTTCCAAGTTTTCCACCTGCTGTTTAAGATGAGATATCTCTCTATGTATAGAAGGAACCTTGTCAAAGACAGCTTGGACAGATTCAAGTTGTCTCTCTAAATTTTCGTTTCTTTGCTCCGTATGTGACCAATTATCTTCAAGGCTCTGGAAACGGATATTGGTTTCCTCCAAGTAGGGCTTAAGAGCACGAATTTCCTCAAGAAGTAACTCCATAGAAATTGAAGAAGGAGGAGTAGTAGGAGAAGGTGGGTCTTTCACGACTCGTTTGCCTGAAATGAGGTAGAGGATATTTTGGCACCTGGCTTGTAGCAGGAACGAGGTGTGTTAGGTGCTGAGCCACTTGTAACAGAAGGTCCAGAAGCTACATTCTTCATATTCTCTTGCAAAATGCTGAAAGGGTTATACTCCTCTAATGAAGTATAGTTAATAGGTTGAGCACCACTACACTTAAAGCAGGGCTTTGCCATGAAACAATTGTGAAAGAGAGACCCCCTCAATGATAGTATAGAAAAAACTGTTTTGACAGTAAAAGTCAAACTTCAAAAATAATTTCTATAGGCACATTACATGGGCTTTTGAGAAGAAAAGAAGAAATAAATATTTTATGCCAAGGAGCATATGGTGCACATAGTAGCGGTTAACAGGAGATGAGCGTGTTGAAAAATGTGGAAAAACGCGGAAAAAATGCCAGATGAGCATTAAAAGGTGTCTGAGGCAGCAAGGCGGCAACGAGGAAAACGGCAAAAATACAAAATGGCAGCCGCAATTACGCGTCAAGACGCGGCCGGTAGAACAAAGTCAAATAAACATTTACTGCGCTCACCGCGGTCCCTCACGTGGGTTGCATACAGTGAAAGAGGAGTTCCGATCCATGTATGTTCAGTTTGAGAACCAAATTACACAAATAGCAGTCTGGAGGATGTCCGTCATCTCACACCATCACAGAGCTTTCCAGAACAGCAGCCATCTCGGTAGGCTCCGAAGCCACGGCCCGTGCATCACTTTTAATATGGAAAAAAGTGACGTGCAGGCGGCGCAAGGTCCTTGTATATAAGCCCCTGGACATCTAAGAAAGAAACCAGATGGAACCAAAGGGAGACAAACACAATAGTAGAGGAACAAGAAGCTGGGCGACAGACATATTTGAAAACAGAGACATAATAAGACTACACAATTTGTTATGAGATGAAGGGATTCAAATACTCATGCTGCCATAGTCATTCAGGAAGTTAAATCCAAACATGTAAGCTAGTAAATCCCACGAAGTTAGTGGTCTAGTCCTTTCTTTCTATTCTACACTGGCCAGTCTCTGAAGGTTTTAACACCTGCCCTTGTGTAACAAAGGACATTGAACCAGACAATATGACCCTGGGTGTTTCCTCTATTGCACAGCCTGGTTTCTGCCGTGAGTCTTGACACTGTGCCACACCAATGAAGACCAGCCTTAGGCAAATCTGATGTTGTCCTTCTCCAATAGGAAACATCCACCCCCATTTACTATACCAGGAACCCTCGAAAAACAGAACCTAAGCCATCCCAGTCTAGTTTCAGATATGACAGCAGTGAAGAAATGCCTTTCTTTGCCCCAGGTCTCCCAAGGCTTTCATTTTATTGAGAAAAGGTGTCAAGATCAACAAGTTAATTACTTTCAGTATAGATTTTTCTGGTGGGTGCAGTATCTACCTTTGGGTTCCTCACCTTTTGAATACCTAATGCGCCTGCTTGAAACAGAAACTTTTTGATAGCTCTCCCACACTGACAAGGGTTATCAGCCTCAACACGGCTCTGCACACGATACTGCATGATGTCACTAGAGCCATAAAGTGCCCCAATAGGCATGCTGACATCAGTTTATATCCATTTTTAGCACGACTTTAAGTCAAACAAATTGAACAAACTTCTGAACTGTCGGTGCAGTCATTATTAAAATAAAAGCTTTAACATAATAGCCACTAAATATGTATTTATAGGGTTTTTGGTACATACTGTCATGCAACAGGGAGGAGGGTGGGTCAAAGATGAATCAGCAGATAAATACTGTATCCATGAGAATAAGCGTTAACAAAGGTAAATAACTTGTTCTTCTGATTGATAAATCTACCTGTGGATTCTTCCCCTTTTTATTGGAATCCCAAGCAGTCCCCCACCAGGAGGTGGGTGCATGTCTGTCTATGCCAAAAATTTAAGTAAAACAGAATGAGCAAAGTTATTGTCCCTCCTCACATCGGAATCTAAACAATAATGTTTTGCAACAATGTGAAGAGAGGGCCCAAGTCTTACAAATCTCTGCCGCCGGGACCCCTCTTGCTAAAACTGAGGCACAAGATTTAGCTCTAGTACACTGAGCATAAATACCTCCAGGAGACTCCTTGTGTGCCACATCATACCAGATCTTGATGCAGATGATAATCTATCTCAATAGATCCCTCTCTGTACTTCCTCCCTATTCATTTTTCCAATGTATTCCACAAAGAGCAGGTCATTCAGTCTGAATTCATGTGTCCTGTCCATGTAGAAACGACCAGCTCTTTTGGGGTCCCACCGATGAAGCCTTTTCTCCACTTTGGTTGAATGGTAAGGAGGATAGAATGTGTAAAGAGTAATAGACTGACCCATATGGAAGGGAGTGACCACTTTCAGCAGGCAGACAGCCCTGGTACTCAACACCAACTTGTTAGGAAAGAATGTGGTGAAAGGAGGGTTTAAACTCAAGGTTTGAAGCTCACTAAATCACCTTGCAGATGTGATAACAATAAGAAAAATAATTTTAAATGTCAACAGTCACAAAGGATAACTGTAAAAGGGTTCAGGTAGTGAATACATCGGATACATCAGAACAAAATTAATAAGTCACTGAGACTTAATGAAGAGAGTGGGAAGATATTTGTTTGTAAGTCTCTTAATAAATCTCAAAAACTATAGGAGATTTAAATTGGGAAGATTGCTCTGGAAAACAGGTAAAAGTCAAATGGGCTGACAAATAGACTTTAACTGTGTGAATTGTGCAGCCCTGTTGGGCTATAGAAAGGCCAACATGCAAAATATCAGACAAATGAGCTTTTAAAAGATCTAACGAATTGTCACAACACCATTTAACAAATTTAGCCCATCTGTCAGCATAAAAAGATTTGGTGAGGTGCCTTCTGGTTAATAAAATAACATCCACCATTTCAGACGGAAGAGAAAAGGAACTCAGGTTTGCTTGTTCGATTTGCAGGCATGTAGGTGCAGGCTCTGAAAGCAGGGGTGTGACAAAGAAGGTCTGCCATTTGAGGGAAACAGAGTAGAGGGCAAATGGACAGGTGAATGAGGTCTGCATGCCACACTCTTTATGGCCAGTCAAGGGCAATCAAGATTACTTGGGCCCAGTTGATGTGAATCTTCCGCAGCACCCTAGGAATTAAGGGTATTGGTGGTAATGTGTAGAGCAGCTGGGAGCTCCAGCTCAATTGAAACACTTCCCCCAAAGCTCCCTGCAACAGATACTGGAGATTGCAGAACAACAGACAGTGTGCGATATCTTGAGTGACAAAAGGGTCTATCTGAAGAGCCCCCCATAGCTGGAAGATGTATAGTATACTTTCGGATGGAGCTGCCAATTGTGATTGGCTAAACTATGCTAACTGCTACCACACAAATATGATGATCCTGAGCCCAGGACCAGAGTTGTACAGCTTCTCTTTGGAGATTAGAACTCTTCTTCCCTTGCATGTTGAAGTACCACATTGTGGTATGGTCGTACATCAAGATTTTGACTTACTGACCAGGAAGGGGGGAAGTCCTTGAGTGTCAGACGTATCGCCCACAGTTCAAACAGACTGATATGAAACATCTGTTCTGCCTGTGGTCACCAGAGGGGGGGGGACCGGTTTTCCTTGAGAAAGGTTGCCAGTAACACCTCACCTTTGTAGATCACTGAAGTGTCTCTGGAGATTTTGAAACAGGCCTGTAGATCTCCATTATGTTGAAACCACTGCCTGTACAGGCACCAATGAAGAAACCTCATGTGACAGCGTGCATGGTTGGCCAGTAAAATGCAGGAGACTAGCAGACCAAGCAGGACTAGGAATTTCATGACTGAAACTTTTGCTCCATCTTGGAACATTGGACTCACAGCCTGAATGTTGTGAATCCTCTGAGAGAGAGGGAAGGCTTCATTCACAGTTGTATCCAGTATTGCCCTTATAAACAGCGTGCGCTCAGAGGACACCAGGTGATATCTGGGAATGATGGAAAAGCCAGGTCGAACAACAAGTGAGCTGCTACCTGCAAGTGATGCAATACCAACTCTGGAGATCTGGCTTTGAAAACCAGTCATCAGTTACAGTGTTGGTATCACAAGATGAAGCAAAGACACTTCCTGTGCAACTGCAGAATAGGGATATGGAACTAGGTATCTTGCAAGTCGATTGGCAGCATCCAGTTATCAATCTCCAGCTGAAAAAGAACCTGAGCTAGGGTCAACATCTTGAACTTCCCTGTTTGAGAAACCAGTTCAAACTCCTGAGGTCCAGGATCGGACATACATGATTGTCCTTCTTGGGAATCAAGAAATACCACTTGTAGCATTATTACCCTGCTCCTGCTCTGTAACCAACTCCACTGTGCCCTTTAGAGTAGGGATAAAACGTCTTGTTGGAGGAGAGGAAGGTGGTCTGCATCAAGAAAATTTGTTTGGAATAAAAGGGTGTGGGAAATTCTTGGAAGGGCAGGACATACACCTTCCCCACGACACTTAGAACACAACAGTCTGATATTAAGGACCTTCACTGATGTAGAAATTGGGACACCCCTCCTCCTACCGGTAATGCACTTTCTATGATGGGAAAACTAGGGTTGTTTTCCTGTGTTGTTAGCAGAGGAGTTGCTGGTAAGTTATTGGAGAAATACGTTAACAGACACTTATCAGAATTTCTAGAGAGTAATCATCGCCTACACCACTCACAGATGGGATTCAGGGCGCAGCATAGTACAGAAACTGCCCTGTTAGTGGTGGTAGAGGAGCTAAGACAATCATTGGACCAGGGGAAGCCAGCCTCATTGCTCTTACTAGATCTGAGCACGGCTTCTGATATGGTGGATCATCGTATATTATGCAAAAGGCTCGCAGACATTGGGATTAGAGGGACAGCACTGAAGTGGGTGACTTCATTTCTCAGCGATTGAACATTTCAGGTAGAGGATAATGCTATATTTTCCAAAACGTTGTCCCTGAAATGTGGCGTCCCGCAGGGCTCGTCATTAAGCCCAACACTTTTTAATGTCTATGTGGAGCCACTTGCTAAAATCAGATTGGAATTTGATATATCCATGACTTCATATGCTTATGATACACAGCTGATGATTTCCCTTGATCCAAATAATTGTAAGGACGGGCAGAGATTATCCTCTTGTCTGGTAAAAGTGAAAGACTGGATGACAGCAAGCTGTTTAAAGTTAAACGCGATAAAACAGAGCTATTACTCCTTGGGAATAAAGCAATACCCAGACCTATCATAGACTGGCCTGCATGTCTAGGCAAACCACCTATTCCGGCCGAAATAGTAAAGAACCTAGGTTTCTGTCTTGAAACGGATCTTTCTATGGCGACTCAAGCCAAGAAGATCGCAGCAACGTGTTTCGGACTTCTTAAAAGCCTACGTAAAATCCTAGACAGAATTCCCATACAGTTAAGGAGGACAGTGGTGCACTCTCGCGTCACTTCGCAATTCGATTACGGGAACTCATTGTTCTTGGGAGCACCCAAATATGTCATTAAGAAACTCCAGGTGGCCCAGAATGCAGCTGCAAGACTGCTGTGCAACATTCCGGTACAGGAATCAGTGGGAAAGTATTTACTTAAATTACACTGGCTCCCAGTAGAGGCCAGAATAAAATTCAACTGGGGTGGCAGAGTGGGCTAAAGAACGGTGATGGATTAAACCCAGATCCTTTGACTGGTTGTGAGTGTTTGATTGATTCAGATGCTCCGTCCATCCCTTTTGTACCGCTTTTGGCCGCCATAAGTGTGGCAGGGTATGCTCAGACGTGAGTCCCTTGCTCACTTTGCCACTGGATTCAAGCAAGCCGGGCTGAAGACGGCTGGAATGCCAGAAACAGGTCCTCGGAAGCTTGTTTCCGGTCCAGGGAAGACATGGCTTGGCAGTTCGGGCTGGACTCTTCCCATGAGGCACAGGGTCAGACTGATTTGCATATAGCCATGTCTGAACTGGGGTGGCAGAGTGGGCTAAAGAAGGGTGATGGATTAAACCCAGATCTTTTGACTGGGTATGAGTGTTTGATTGATTCAGATGCTCCGTCCATCACCACCCCCCTTTTGTACCGCTTTTGGCCGCCATAAGTGTGGCAGGGTATGCTCAGACGTGAGTCCCTTGCTCACTTTGCCACTGGATTCAAGCAAGCCAGGCTGAAGATGGCTGGAATGCCAGAAACCGGTCCTCGGAAGCTTGTTTCCGGTCCAGGGAAGATATGGCTTGGCAGTTCGGGCTGGACTGTTCCCATGAGGCACAGGGTCAGACTGATTTGCATATAGCCATGTCTGAACTGGGGTGGCAGAGTGGGCTAAAGAACGGTGATGGATTAAACCCAGATCTTTTGACTGGGTGTGAGTGTTTGATTGATTCAGATGCTCCGTCCATCACCACCCCCTTTTGTACCAAGAATAAAATTCAAGACACTGGTCATTACTCACAGAGCACAGCATAATAAAGGCCCAAAAGAATTATGAACTTAGTCTCGCCCTATATCCCGAAGAGACAGCTGCGGTCCAGCACGGAAGACCGTTTAAAACAGACAAAGGTTAGGACAGGAAAATGGGGAGGACCACCTTTTTCCCATCTGGCCCCTAAATTGTGGAGCAGGTTACCATTGGAATACAGACGGATTGACATGGAACTTCAGTTCCTCAAAGAGATTAAGACCTGGCTGTTCAAGCAATATCTTTAAGGCCTGGCCTGCTTGTACTTAGCATCCGACCGCTAGCACTGGGAAGCCCATTGGTAGCCATGCGCTTTATAAGTCCCCTACTATAATAATAAAAATAATAAAAATATTAATAATTGGGTACCAAAGAGAAAAGGATACAGAGATAGATGTCCTAGAGAAGACTGAGGTGCCAATGTCGTCTGAAATGGCATCAGTGACATTGGTAAAAAAGCTGGAGATGTTAATAATGACACAGAGTCAAAGTATGAGACATCGGGGCAGAGTTAGTCAGCACCGTCAGTGTTGATTATGGCACTGGTGAAACCCTTCTGGGAGGAATGATTAATGAAGATGGTGTGCTCTTCTGAGCAACCCCTATTGGAGCTGGAGTTGGCCAGGGTGACTTGACAATTAGCATAAACAACATAAAGGGGACTTGCTGGTAAGGCATTGATAAGCCTCCCAGAGAGTAATCTGGAGGCGCCATGGGACCTGTAGACATACTAGATGGGATACTGAACAACACGTTCAAAAAATTACTGGGATGCAGAAATGGTGTATATAAAGCTTGGTACACTTGTTCCTGTTGGGGTCTAGTTACTGGATCTGAAGTTGCATAGCCGGCACCCCAGGTGTTGGAGATGAAAGAGGCACTGGTATCAAAGGTGCAGCTGCTTGTGGACCATGGAAGGAGCCGGCATGACCTTCTGCTTTCTTTCTCTGAGTTTGGTTGTAGAGACACTGACCTCAGTGACTTATCCTTCGATGATCGATGTCAAGACTCATGACATCACTTCTTATGTTTTATTTTTGACAACTTTAAAGAATTAAAAAAAGATTCATCTTCTGACAGCTGAAACAGGCATCAACATCATGGTCCCATCATAAGTACCAAAGACAGATGTTATGCAGGTCAGTAATAGACATCTGTCTATCACAATCTTTGCTGATGAAAAAAGCACCTTTTTAAAAGAAGTATACATTGAAAAATTTAAATTTGCTAAAAAGACCATGAAAAACCGGTACACATCGTAGGCGTGGTAAAAAAGAGAACTGACATCAGCCCACCAAGGGGGATGCTTTATGGCCCCCAATGATGTCTAACAGTGCTGCTTGCGGAGCCGTGTTGATACCAATACCTTCTGCTGGCATGGTAGAGCTATCAAAAAGTTTCCATTCCAAGGTGGTGTTATAGATATTCAAAACGTGGTGATGTGGTAATGAATATGCTATTCCCTTTTCAGAAGGACAAAGAACTCTCATTCTCCCACATAGCATGACATGTAGGTATTAAAGGCATCCTTTGCATGAGCTACAGTGATGGTGCTGCAACAGCTGCTAAGGATTGATGTGTTACATTGACATTCAGGGAATCCTGAGTTCTTCCAAACCAATAAAATGATTTGTTACACCTTAGCCACATAAAAAGGGAAAGGAGTTGTGGTTGATGCTATTTCACTGTGTCCTTGTTTCTTGACCCCTCCATGGGTTCAACATAGTATAAGAAGTGGTGTCAAAGTCAATTTGTAGAGGTCTGTTAAGGAAAGGAACCTATAGTATGGTCCTGATACATTTTAGCGTCTGTAGGACATTTATGCATAACTATGAAAATGTTCCATCCACCATATTCAGAATGAATACATGGAAATACATTCTAAACAGGGCAGACTTAACATCTGCCTATTTTTGAAGGATGACAAACTCTTACTCAGGGTGTATATTTTTGACACAAATGCAGTGTTGCAGTGAGCAGTGAGTTAACCTAAAATCAACACCACAATTACATGTAGTCTTTCGACAGATTTCACCATAAGTTAATCTTTTTTGCCACATAATCTAAAATAATTTTACTTTTAAATTCTTGAATGCTTAATTCTTGAAGTTCAAGGGAGTTATACGCAGGTGGATGTTTAATTTTTGGTTGCATCTAACCTGGTTAAACTTGCTATCACAACCTTCTCATATGTAAGTATTTCTGAGAAATAGCACATAATGATTCAGTAAACCCTCAGGACAGATATGATCTGTTTATATCTAAAGTAGGACTGACTTGCCTTTGACACTCCTCCATACACTTGGTACCAATGTCTGCACGACATGATTGGAAGTCCATCCCTAAATATGCTTTCAATCATTCACCATTTTAGATAAATTTATGCTTCTGAAAATGCTACATACTCTCCTCATGATCTACCTCTAACGATACAGATGAGAGTTTGAATAAGGAGATCATAATAACACCCCAGAATACCTCACAGGTCCAGTAAGACCTCCTCAACCGAGGAAACACAATGAGACTATCGGCTGAAATTCCTGCATTATAATATCTCACCTCAGTAGACTTGTTATGGATCAAATTCATCCCTGTGGTGGGCGGGATTAAAACGCAGGGACACCAGATGGGGTAAAACTGGGTTTTATTGGTCTTAGGATTCTTTTCTTGAGAATCGCCAGTCTATAGTAAGGTGATGGTGGCTCGGTATCCTTCTCTGGGGAATCACGACCTCAGGGGGAGCTCTTTCCGTGTCTTTTCCACTCCAGGGTGATGTAATCATAGGTGGTGGCTCACAGCAGTCCGGCGTGAAAGAAAGACAAAAAGAGAGACTTGATTCAGTCTGGTGCCCAAAATGTGTAAAGTGTGAGGGAAGGGTAATGAGTAGACACACGGTGCACGTTCCTAAGAAATAAGTGACGGGTGTGCTCAGGACAGGGAGTGGGGAGTTGTCGGGTCAAGGCAATTACGCCTTCCTAAACCCCTTCCTGCCCGCCCAACCCGAGATACGCGATCGTACCTGTGCGAGCCACGCTTCTCCAGAAGCGTGGCTAGGCGAATCGCCATGTCGTTGGCCTCCTGGCTCCAGTAGAGTGCGGGTTGGTCCTCTAGTCGAGTTTCCGTCGGTCGTCTCCTTCTCGTTCTGCTTCACGACTCTCTCTCGGCTCTCAAACTCTTCTCCTCCTATGATGGAACACAAAGGACTTCCTCGGCTTCCGGGATTTGAGCTTCCTGCATCCTCCGCGTCATCTGAGTGGGCGGGGCTTGGTGAAAACTCAGCCCAGTTACAGAAACACATGCCAGTGTTGTCTTCCACTGAATATGGTTGCGGCTCAGCAACCTTCCAGGCTTCCAGCTGCTGAAGAGAGAGCAGATGGGGTCGTTCATACACTCCTTTGTAACAGGTACGTTAGTACAGTCATCAGTCCGACCCTCCTTGTCACAATCCCCCAAGAGGATAAGAAGCAGATGGAGATCCTCTCAACCTGGAGATTTGAGGATATTGCGCCATTAATTATGAATGCCAGACAACAATGTGAAGCATGGGGCATTACACTCTCAAAACCCTTAAGACCACCCTATCCTTCACCTTTGTCAATGTTGCCATGGAAGCACAGTCTTGACCAAGAAAATGCTGAAAATGCTCCAGTGTACTCTGTGCTACAAAGTGCTAGAGGAAAGATAGGTGAGGCTGAAGAAACATAGACTAAACAATTGCAAGATCAGGGTGTAAACAAATTAAATTGGATGGCTTCAACCCTAAACACCCCTAGAAGAGAATGATTCCCTAAACAAAGAATTAGTACTTCTAATACCTCACTATGGGCCCGATGTAGGTGGCTAATTACCGGTCGGTAAACCCGAAATTCAGTAAATTTCAGGCTTACCGACCGGTTTTGAGCCATTTCCGATGTAGGTGATGATTCGGTAAATACAGAATCGGTATTTACAGATTCTGTATTTACCGAATCATTATTTACTGATTCAGTATTTACTGAATCGGTAAATGGTATGTAGGAAGCACATTTAAGAGTGCTTATGTGCTTTAAGGATTCGTTATTTACCACCAACTACAAGTTGGTGGTAAATATCGAAAACCTTTACAAAAGCTATTTTGTGCTTTTGTAACAGTGCCATGTGGCAGACATACATGGCCTTAGGGCATGTATGTGTGCCACATGTGCACACATGCACGAATCAGGGGTGCAACAGGGTGTCAATGTGACACCCTGCCACCCTTGAATATGTGCCCCTATTTCGGTAATAGTGAATGGCTTCCCATTCATTCCTATGGGCCTCCAGGCCCATAGGAATGAATGGGAATTACCAAATCGGTAAATATCAATTCTTAAATACAGAATCTTACCTATTCGGTAAAATTTACCGATTTTTTTCCTACATAGCATTTACAGATTCTAAAATACCGAATCAGTAAAATTCGGTATTTTAGAATCGGTAAATGTAAATTACCTACATATGGTCCTAAAGCTTTTATCTTGGAACATCACAGGGACAAAGAGATAAATCCAGGAGATCCTCGTGCCCCTAGAGTCATGGCTAATTGACTCAAAGGAAGTGGCCGGCTACACATTTCGTAAGAGCTATAAGAACACGTTGGTACAGTAGACCAAAAGGTTGGCCTTGCAGTTAAACATCAGGTCATAACAGCATTCCAGTACCATATCAGAACTACAAATAATCAAACTGGATCAGTGGTACAACTACCCAATAGCAACAATAATACTGATAAATGTTTACATGCACCCAAATGTGAGGAAAAAAGCGACTCAATGAGATATGTTACTCTCCATAATAACTGATATAAGATTTGAGAACCCAGCATGGGAAAAATTGTAACAGGTGATTTTAATTCCAATTTAATTTACACCCTAGATGAAGGTGAGCATTTAGGAGCACAAAATGTGATCTGGTCAGTAAAAGCAACAAGATTTGAAGTAGCAAAAGATAGTTCTGGCCCTGGAAAATCTGGGCCTAAGAGTTATAAATACCTGAACCAAAGATGGTAAGTCCTCAAGAAGGACTTTATCATGGTGCAATTTAACAGTCTACAATAGATTATGCAATTCTTACCTTAACATTATTAGAGTACGTGGGAAATACATTATCACCCAAAGCGATCACTAATACCCACATTTGGAATTAAATATAAGCCCTCCAAAACACCTAGCTGCCCCTGCAAAATTGGTGCTGGTAACAACAACCAATTTGAAACATATAGGATAGTCGGCAGACACCTTACCAGAACTATCAACATTAGCTAAAAAGACAATTGAAACTATCATAACCAAAAAATAGCCACGTTAAGAGCTGGGTGACCTTTACAATGAACTTGTTAATGCTGGCACCCGAAATTAATTATGCAAAGAAGCTAATGAATAAGCAAACCACAGCTTCACAAATACAGTCTGTACTTTAAGATAAGAACTAAGAAAGGTGGTCAGAAAGAACAGCCTCTTAATGCTTCAGAACATACACGGGATGAAAAACAAATCTCAGAAAGCAATATGAAAAGCGAATCTGGGATGATCAGAAAATGCAACAGGATATATTCTGGACAAAATCTCGTCTACGCAAAACAAACTAATATCAGAGCCTTTTGGGAAATGATAAATGGGATAACGAGATCACCACTAAAAATAAACAACTCTAGTGTAACAGAGTCAGGCTGTGTAACCTACTTAAGTAATGCATTCACTAGAGGGATACTATTTGCTATCACAGAGTTATAAAGCTTTGGAGCCTAAGACATCAGTAGATGTACCTGCCAGTCCTTAAGACACAAGCAATGCTCACACAGCTCTGGGGAGCCCGTTAGGCCAGGATTGCCAATACTACACAATGGAGAATGTATCCAAAGTAATAATCTCATGATGAATGGACAGGCCCCTGGTCCAAACAGAATCCAGGAGCTTTATAGCTCTCATTGACTTAGAAGCCAAATACTATGCAACATTAATCCTGGATGAACTGGTGGAATGGTCAAATAACAACAAGCTGATCCCACTTAACCAGACAGAGTCTCGCAAAGGGATTGGCACAACTACAAACATCTTGGCTCTTTCTCTGATAGCGGACAAGTGCAAGTGCTTGTGGAGGAAATTACAACTATGCTTTATATATTTCAAAGCAGCTTTTGACCATGTAGACAGGGGATTGTTGTGTAGTAAACTTAAGACATGGAGCCTTCCTGAAAGAATACCACGAGCTGCAACACAGCTGTATATAGGTTCTCCGTTTCAGGAAAGCCTTGAAGACAAATCTGTTCAGAACAGCACTCAGCTCAGCCTAAGTACTCCCCCTTTTCAATATCCCGGATGTTATGTTCTGTGGTCAAAGCGCCCTGAGACCTGCAGGTGACCCAGGCGCTATACAAATCCACTATAACAATAACAATAACAATAACAATAGGCATGTGGATTCGAGTTAAAATAGCTAATGGCATGAGACCGTCAAGGGAAATTCAGACAGAGGTAGGACTAAAGTAAGGTTGTGTCTTAGCCCTACACCAGGCAATCTGCACATACATGTCTTGCAATGTCAGCCCTGAGATAGGTTTGAAGGCTACTTGTGTGGGTGACACCACCAGTGCTGCAGACCCACCAGTAAAAGATACACAAATGATGGACAGAATGTGGAACAAATCTAACATTTACCCTCAGTCAAGAGATCTGGGATAAATCCATTGTTCTTTTGCTCCTCATGCTACAGCTGTTTAGACCCAACCATGTGCAAATCTGTCTTGACCCTGCTCCTTATGGGAACAGTCCAGCCCGAACTGCCAAGTAAGGTCCTTCCTGGACCCGAAACAAGCATCCTGGGACTGGTTTAAGGGTTTCGCCCCTCATCAGCCAGGCTGGCTTGGATCCAGTGGCACAGTGAGCCTTGGACCACGTCTGGGCATATCCAGCACACTTACGGCAATGAAGCAAAAAACACACAAATGATGGACGAAATTCTGAACAAATGAAACACTTACCTCCAGTCAAGAGTTCTGGTTAAACCCATTCTTCGTTTGTTCACCATGCCACTGTAGTTTAGATCCAGTCATATGCAAATCAGTCTTGACTATGCTCCTCATGGGAATGGTCCAGCCCGAACTATCAAACCAGCTCCTCCCTGAACCAGAAACAAGAATTCTGGGACCTGTTCCAGGGTTTCACCCCTCACCAGCCAGCCTAGCTTGAATCCACTGTCACCGTGAACCCGGGACCCACGTTTGGGCATACCCGGCACACTTAGGGCGAGAAAGCAAAAGACACACAAATGATGGATTGAATGCAGAACAAATCAAACATGCACCCCAATCAAGAGATCTGGGTTAAATCCATTGATCTTTTGCTCACCATGCCAGGACAGATTAGACCCAGTCATATGCAAATCTGTCATGACCCTGCTCCTCATGGGAGCAGTCCTGCCCGAACTGCCAAGTCTGGTCCTCCCTTGAATAGAGACAATAATCTTGGGACTGGTTTCAAGGTTTCACCCCCTCCCCCATCAGCTAGGCTAGTTTCAATCCAGTGGCAGCGTGAGCCTGGGGCCCACATTTGGGCATACCTGGCACACTTAAGGCGAGAAAGCAACAGACACAGAGATGATGGAAGGAATGCAAACAAATCAAACATTCAACCCCAATCAAGAAATCTGGGTTAAAGCAATCATTCTTTTGCTCACCATGCCACCCCAGTCATATGCAAATCAGTCTTGACCCTACTCATCATTGGACCAGTCCAGCTCGAACTGCCAAGCCGGATCCTCCTTGGACCTGAAACAAGCGCCCTGGGACCAGTTTCAATAGTGTTTGGATTACAGGTCCTGGGAATAAGGCATACTACTTTTCAAGGGATTTATAAGTAAACTAAAGTTGGCAATTGTGTATCCACCAATATTACCATGTTTAGAAGAGAAGCACACACACTTTAGCATTGGTTATCAGTGGTAAAGTGCTCAGAGTCCTAAGGCCAATGCAAATATACAGCAAAAAGACAAGGTAATCAGGCAAAAAGTTTGGGGAAGACTGCCCTAAGAATTACAGGTGTAACAGCTTATTGTTTGTCACCTTTCATCCACCAGTTATGGCAGAGGCAGGTAGTAAGCCCTGGGACATGCAATCCTAGTCTCACTCTGACATCGGCATTAGGGAGTAGCCCTGCACAACATTTTTTTCTGAGGACGAGATGGCAGCACTTATGTTTTTGGTGCAGCACTACCTCCTGGAAGAGTTACTCCTTGCAGAGAGGAAGAAGCACATGGGGCAAGGGCAGTACATAATGTGCCACCTCTTCTGTGTTGCACGGAGATAATGGCAGGTCCTTCACCAGTGTGCTGACGTCACCAACTGTGAGCAGGATTTGTTGGGTTAACAACAGGTAAGTGATGTGCAAAGTTTAAGTGCTGTCACATCCAGTAACCCCTGCTCAAGGGTCAATTTTCTGTTAAATGATAAGAGCATGATATTCACATGGTGGTTTATCATAAGGATTTGGAGAATGCTCCATATGTAAGGCCACTGGAATTGACTGCCCAGGCAGCCAGACTGTTCTCCGCATAACAATGTATATGCCATTCCTGTTGCATAATCCATCTTCTGCATAACTGGTTTCCAGCTCAACCTTACTAGAGTGCTGCCCCCTACATATTGCTGCAGTCGCCAGCATTTTTTAAAGGATCACATGATCATCCTACAGTCGCCGACTGTGGTATTTAGATTACACTGAAGCTATTGAGACAAAACCATTGGCCAAATGAGAAATAATTAAGTAACGCTGCAACATAAATGGAGCACAATATGCTGGTTAATTGTTCTCTCTTGCCGCTTAATCCCAGTGGCTCTGTCTATATCATACTACAACTGCATCCCTTCACTCCCTGTCAAGGGGTGGCCCTGAGGTAGGCAAAGGCAAGACTATGCTATTCACAAGTCACTCTAAAACTCATGGACTCTGGTAAGGGTATTCCCAAATTGAATATGTAAACTCACCCTCTCTGGTGGGAAAAGCGTTGCCTTAACACCACCAAGCTCAATGGAATTCCTTTGGGTGGCCCATAGCAGTACAGAGGCACAGGAGGCTTAGGGGTTTGAGTTTGAGTACAGGTGGATGACTTCCCAGTAGTACTCCGTCTATTGGGCACATGGGCAAAATGGTAGATCAGGGCTTAACAAGTACCTGATAAATAGGGTACAGTGACCTAGCTCATCAGTTAGTCAGAAATAGCCTGTGTCTGGCAATGGAAAATAATCTAGTAGGTAATAAGTAAACTGCAGACAGGCTACTGGCCTGGTGGTGTAGCTGAGGGCTTATTTCAATATTTGGCACCCAGCTAATCATGTTATTGAGGGATGCCAAAGGCCTGTACCTGAAAAAGTACCTGTTACCAGTGATAACGTGCAGTTCCCTATTTAGGACTGGCCTTCTGGCAGAATGCTCCAGCTCCAAACACTTTGGAGAGATAAATGCAACCAAGGATACTGGGCCTTTTCATAAGGAAAGGGGCACTTGCAGCCGAATACATGTAATGGTGAGTTAAGGTATATGTTATTCCTGCTGGAATGTGGATCTATGTTAACATAAGGGAAGGACATTAGGAAGATATAGTCACAATCTAGACACATTTACAAGAATTCACTTAAAAAATGGAAAAGAAAAAACTCCAAGTCGGGCAACCTACCCCCAAAATATTGACATTATTTGGCAGGTCACATCCCATCCCCACAAATGCTGACACTGGATGTGTTGACACATTGACCAAATAGAGGAGGCCAATTAATTCAAACCTGAATTTTTGCTTCTGACAGACATGCCCTTGATCCAGCGCGACTCTCCAACAACCCTCAATACTCATTTCACTTAACTCAGGTGCAATTATTTCTTACTCTTTGGTGGGCCCCATAACACCACGAGTAAGACACACACACACACATACCTGTACACCAGAATCAGTGACAATGAAGGTGAGCTGCTGGTGAGCGGGTTACCTAGGATTTATGCTTTATACATTTATACACATTTTTATAGTACTCAACTTATGCTAAAAAGTTACCTGGAAAACATTACATCAAGGTACTCCACTATTTGGTCATTGGATCATCTAGTAGAAATTAGTTGGTGGAGACTAAGACCAGCTTAATCATAGTAATCCTGAAACTCTAGCAAATTTATATTGTCATGACCTTTCTAAAAATAAAATAACCAGACTTGAGTTTAAATTTTATATTGATTTTATCTACATCATTTAGGAAAAACTTCTAAAGATTTATTTAGACAAGCAAAATTAAAGCAGTTTATTTAATGCATGTTAAAGAAATTGAAAATTTAGAAAATAAAATACCAAACTGTGCTAAGAAAAATACAGAGTTGCACAGGTTCCCAATCGGCCTCTATATCTCTTCACAATGAATCCCTTACAAAATAAAATTCTGCATCCAATCCTTCTTCTTTGCTCCATAAAAGTTAAACTCCCAAAAATTTTCAAAGTCTCTAGCACCATAAAATAGTTCAAACCGACAGCATGTTGTGATGCAAAATAAAATCAGTGGAGCAAGCTTTTTTCACCCTTTCAAAGAAGCTCTTTTATACCCTTTTTCTCTAACTATCTAACTTAAAATTGAAACTTTTAGGGTCCACAGTTCATTCTGATTGGTCCATTAGAGGGGTGGTGATGCTCACCTTATTCATCCTTGCCCAAACCAGTCTGTGTTTTTGCGAAGTCATCTACAAAATCTTCCCATAGCATTCATCTCCGATTTATGCTCCTCATTCTCGTTTTGTTGCAGAAATTGTTATTCTTCATCATTACAGTTCCATTCTCATGGTTTTAGATGCGAGCATCTTTTGGCATACTTCTGTGCCCTAGGCCAAGCTGGCCTTGACATCACTTGCTCTACGCTCAAGCTATTCCATTTACTCAGCTTTTCGCTGATGTGCATGCGTGGAAGCTTTTCTCACAAGCTGAAGTCTACGTTTCAATCACCAGCCATTTTGTAACAAACAGGCTACGTAGGCCTCAATGAGAAATAATGTGAAAACAAACACAAAAGAAATTAGATTTAGAACTATAGCCCTTCTGTTTACCTCCCACCATTCTAATATTTCCAGTTAGTTGTTACCTAGCATCAAGCAATACAAGAAGCATTCTTTTACTTACCAAGTGCATTTTTTGCCACAACATACACTTACACTCTAATGAAGCATAAACATAGATGCTTTTTTTCGGATTATAGCACTATATTAATATGACTCGTTCACAATTGTTAGTGTATTATTTTTGCAAATGGCCATTAGTTTCCCACATGTAACTTATAATGTCTAAGTACATTTTGTTGATTAATTTTTTCATGCATCCACCTGCTTTTTTCAGCTGCGCAGGATTAGGAAGATCAGTCGCATGCTCACTCACTCGGCGTTGATTCAGGTGGTGATAGCCTTGGTACTATCTCACCTGGACTATGCCAACTCTATCTACCTGGGCTTACTGCTCTATCTCAGCAAGCGCCTCCAGCTAGTCCAGAACCAGGCGGCTAGATTAATCCATCAGCAACCAAAATGGCAATCCGCCAGACCCCTGCTGAGGAAAC
The DNA here is from genome assembly GCF_964263255.1 of Lissotriton vulgaris. Lineage (NCBI taxonomy): Eukaryota > Metazoa > Chordata > Amphibia > Caudata > Salamandridae > Lissotriton > Lissotriton vulgaris. Next base: position 332,047,391 of record NC_141700.1, read on the forward strand.
TTCATTGGCTTCCTATCTTCCAACGTCCTGCATTTAAGACGGCCTGCATTATTTTTAAATCCCTTCACGATCACAGCCCCAAATTCATTAAATGTCTCTTAACTAGATACACCCCGCACCCTTCGCTCTACTAGTCTTCAGCTTCTGGTCACCCCTTCATTTAAACTACAACGGCAGTGTGGCTGCAGGTTTGCGACTCTGGCTCCTAAACTCTGGAATTCCCTTCCTCTTGAAATCCGATCCTGTAACAGCCTCCTGAGTTTTAAGAAATTGTTAAAAACTTGGCTGTTCTCACAGGTCCATGCGTAAGCCACTCCAGGTTCAGGTACAGGCTATAGTTGGCGCCAAGAAACCATTCGGTGAACGTGCGCTATATAAGAAAATATTAACATAACATAACATAACATAACCATTAATTTAGTTATTGTTATACGAAATTAATTTCACAATCTATGGAGGTGATGCCCAAGTATGGACTGACAGCGCTAATATGTGGTGGATTGTTAGAAATAAGTGCTGGTGCCGAGCAAAAAATAAAACACCATCACAAATGAAGCACTGCTTAGCAACAGTAATTGCACGTTGGCGTGTTAAGCAAATTGTACTTTGGCACAGCATATAAATGCATGTGTTGTCTCCCATGACTAGAATGCAGCTCTTCTTGTTTTGCCACTTGTATGCTGCCTTGAGCAATCAGTGGATGAGGCTCCAACTTTTTCACACACTACTCAGAATGCTGATAATGTGCATGCAGTTACAATTTTTCTATGGAAAGTGTGAGTGGTCCTTGGTAGTCCCTGGCCGTAAACCCTATCCTCCTCACAGGAGTATGGTGGAGCTACGAGCTTTGCATATGTCACGGGCTTTCTTTCTCTATTTGATTACTGGGAAGTAAGAGCCGTAATTGCTGCTGCAACAATTGCAAGGTCTGTTTTTTTATGGGGTATGTGGATTATTGCTTTCGATTAATGGGTGTTGTTATTCATTTTTCTTTTTTAACTGTGGTTATTTTAATGAGTGTTTATATGATGACTAATGTTAATTTTAATTGTCATTTTTATGCTGCTATAACTGCTTTGTGCATGTTTGTACTTTAATGGTTCATAAATTAACCACAGTACAGATGAAACTGGCCTATATGCAAGACTGAAATGTCCTGCTTCCTCCTCATGTGTTAGACTTGCAAAGCAGTGGGGTTATTTTGGGCAGAGATGATGAGGACTCTGTCACACCAAACTGATTAATCGATGAACTTTCAGCATTAGACTTAGTGTAATATTGAAATGGTGCAACCTCACTATTAGAACTGGGGCTGCTACTGGCCAAGAGGTGGAATGAGGTGAAAATCTCATTCAGGGCAGGTAATAGCTGAGGGAGAGATTATATCACAAAGTGTCGGTGGGATGAGGGAGATGGGGGACTGAATATCTGGGATGTATATCTCAACACATTAGATGATCCCTCAGTCCAACTCCTGCCATCCACAAGCCAGACCCATAGTGAACTGTGGCAACATGCTCAGCTCAATTGAAATGAAAATGTAATGCTTTCTGCAGATTGATTAATAGGCTTTACTGAATATACTAGACATGGCTATGGAGATAACACACGGTAAAAACTAATGATTAACCTGCAAAAATGAACTCTCCTTGAATATCGATATAATGCGGGGTCTTGCTTTTAGGTCTTGCCTACAAGACAGCATAAACTGCCTGGTAGCGAAAGACCTACTGTAGGCTTACCAAGAACATATAGAGGGCTTTGAGACCGAACATTTGTTACAATTAGTTGACTTTATAGTCATTCTAGTTTCCTTGCTTCTTATTCAACTGCTTTACTTGTCCATCTTGTTCCATTGTCTGTTTATCCCGACCCTGGCATGAAGCCTTTTTACCATTCACTTAATTGGATTATTTGTGTCCTTCCACTGCTCACATTTAGGAAACTATTTGTTTTTCTTTTCGACCACTCTATGAGTGTGAATGTGTTTTCCAATTCTCTCCCTTTTTTGCTCCCCCTACCAAAATCTCTGCCCCAATGCAAACTTCATGTTGCTGTCTCCTCCCCACTTGCTCACCCCATGCACTGCTCCCCTTCTCATATTCTCCCATGTGCTCTTTGTGCTGCACCCTCCTCTCCAAAGCTCGTTTGTTGGTACCCATACCACTCTTGTCCTGCTGCTTTTATTTAAAGTTACACCCCCACTTCATTTGCTGCTCTCCCCCGCTGCTCCAAAAGATAATCGGTGTTCACTTTCCCCCACTCCACCACTTCCTGTCGCATTTGTTTTTCATTTATTGCTGTGTTTGTGAAAGGCCAAGCAGCTGCAGTTTTCTGCCGGGCCACCCCTTTTGAAAAATGCTTACAAGGATCATGCTTATACAGAAGGAGAGAGGTTCCCTTCCAGGATGACTCAGAAGGTGCCATTGTTTAACTGAGCCTACCCATCCACACTGACTGGGCTGGGTGGTCCATAAACTAAGTTTTTCCAAGCTTTCATTTTTAGGTCTCGCATACGCAGTGCACATGCACAGCAAAGGCAAAAAAAACTTTTGCAATCGCTTTGGCTTTTCAGCCAAAAACGTGCACTCGTTCCATTGCCTTCAATGGCAACGTATACATGTGTGGCAATACACTTGCGAGAGCGCGCGGCGCAATATAGTAGCAATTATTACTCCTGGCGCTGCTCGCTCTCGCAAGTGAAACGCTTTCACTTTTGCTGACACTTTTTTATCCAGCACTCGCCCCCTACTCTCACCCCTCCCCCTGCTGCCTCCTTTTAGTGTGAGGAATGCACTTGTTTTTGGGGTTTCAATGCACAGGGACACTCTTTAGTGTGCAGACCACGTGACAGGAGCTCAGTTGCATGAGCAGATGTCTCAGGGCCCCTTGGATTTGTCGTCGCTACCCTCCTGGGGCCAAGGAGGCTCCCTGGCTGTCGCAGGTCCCATTGTGCAGACCCGAAAAAGAGCATGCCTAGTGCGCTGGCAACAAACAAAGGCCACTTCTCATTGTAGGTTACTGTGGCTGCTGGACGCACTACACGCTTGTTTTGTTTAGGTGAAAGACCATTAAATTTACAGAGAGCTGTATGACTGGCCAAAATCAAAAGAATACCAGTTTCAGAAAGGGGTGGGGCTGCATAAGAACCGTAAGCAGACCAACTCCTTAAATTGAAGCCATCTACTCAAGCAGGCCCACTCAGACAGGAAAGTTCCCATCAGCAGGCTCCACACGAGCTGATATTTTTCTAAGAATAACTGGACGGTAAAGCACCGACATGGTGCAAATCGTGACTGAAAGCACAGTAGCAATAATGAATGTTTATAAAGTAGCTGGAGCGGGGGTCTGCGTGCCGCCTTGCATACTTGGGGCCCATTTAGAAAGGTAATTCCAGGAATATTTGTATCACACAACAAAGTGCCTTTTGTGCTAGCAAGTTTGCTGTTGCGCCTGGGATCAAAATATAATGTCCTCGGGCCGGGTAGCGGTGCAGTCTACCCGTGCTTGGAGGACGCTGTTTAGCGCCGGCGTGTGTCGTCACACTCCGGCTATAAAATAAAGGGGCGTGGCCCGGCTCGCGGAGTCGGGACCACCCGAATGAAACCAAGGGCTGTGTCCCTCGCATGATTGCGGATGTTGCGCCGAATATACGTATGCGCTGGCAGCCCCATTACACTGGCGACGAGGTGGAAAGAGCCTGTGTGCACTGCTGTTTGCACTCAGCCCCCAGCAGTGGTGTAGAGCCTTGATGTGGGCCATATCACCACGGGGTTGCTGGTAATTCTGCAGAGGCCTGCTGTGGTGCTGCTGAGAGCCCTGCCTGAGCTGTTGATGACCCCCGGCCCAGCTGGGTGGCTGGTAAAGCCTGAAAGTGTCCCTGGAGTGCCCTGCCCGAACATTATTCGAGCTTCCACGCTCCTCGGAAGGAAAGGACATCAAGGTGAAGCCTGCCACCCAGAACGCCGAGGCAAGGTTACGGAGCCGAGTAGGTAGGCCGAGCACGTGCTGCGAGGAGTGTCTGCGACTGCGCATAAATGGCGTCGATCCCGGCCATTGAGCCATTCACAGTTGATGGCGCCCATCCTCGCTCGCCCCCCGGTGGAGAGACTGGACTGATCGGCTACAGATATACTTCAAAGGGGCAGGCAGAGCCCGAGACAGGCATAGGGCCCTGCTACTCCCTTTGGGAGGCAAGGACATCCACTGAATCTACGAAACCTTAGTGAAAGCCACACCCAAGACCTACATGACGCTGCTTAACACCCTAAACGCACATTTTGAGCAGATGGCGAATAGAGACTATGAGAGATTTATCTTTCGCCAAGCCAAACAGAAAGCGGAGGAGTCGTTGGACGCATTCCAATGGCGGTTGAAGGAGCAGGAAGAAATCAGAGGGCAGATAATCCAAGGATGCTACTCGTCCAAACTTAGGGTGAACATCCTTCAGGAAGATGGGAAACCTTTGGCTGATATCCTCACCCTGGATCGCTCGAAGGAACTATCATAAGCCAGGGCGTCCCACATGGAGGCAGCCCTCCACCGACCCATCAAGACAGAGCAGGTAAATGCGGTATAAGCGGTAAATGTAGTGAAGCCCAAGGCGCGCCAAGCCTCAGGGAAGCGACCGCAGGAAAGGAAAAAAGAGTGCAGATATTGCAGAGGCCTGCCCCACAGCATGCAGGATTGCACAGTGAGAGGGAAGAAGTGCAGTTCCTGCGGATGGATAAATCACTTTGCGGCGGTATGCCGATCCACGAAACCGCGGAAGTAAGCAGCACAAACAGTAGTGGAAGCACATGACAGCAAGGACATGGACGACGATGCAGGAGACTACCCAGTCTACTACGTCTTTGCGATAGAACAGCCACGACGGAAGAGGCAACGACTTCCAAAGTGCAGGATCAAAATCCACCAGCAGGACGTGGGAGCCACCATAGACACTGGGCCTCATTCGAACTTATGGCTGCGAATGTCTATAATCAGTTAAGTCCACGCCCACCATTGCAGGAAGCCAGAATATGGGTGTTTGCATACGGACAAAAGAAACCCATCCCGCTCCGGGGATGTTTCAAGATGGAGCTAAAGCACTGGGACCTCAGAATCCCCACCACCGTGTACGTGACGCAGGAAAGAAGCGGAATGCTGCTGAGTGGGCAGTCAGCGGAGGAGCTGAAACGAATCTCGTTCACCATGGCAGTACAGGAAGAAGAACTTGAGGTCATCATGGAGGAGTTCGAAGACGTTTTCAAAGGCATCGGATGCCTAAACGGGAAGGAAGTCTCTCTCCACATCGACCCGTTGGTTCAACAACCAGTGGCTCTGAGACACCAGCGGATTGCGTTTCATCTGCGAAAGAAGGTGGAAGAAGAACTGGAGGCACTTGAGAGACAAGGAATCATCGAGAAGGTCAGTGGGCCCACCCCCTGGGTGCCCCTGATCGTAGTGGCTCGAAAACCAAAACAGCCAAGACAGGTCTGCATCTGCGTTTATATGCGCCTTCCGAACGCTGCGGTGAAGAGATAACGTCACCTAACCCCCACCATCGATGACATCCTGGGGGAGCTGAACGGAGCGAAATGGTTTTCGAAGGTGGGCCTGCGATCTGGTTACCACCAACTGCCACTACACCCGGACTCTCGATATATTACCACCTTCTCAACACACCTCAGTCTCCGAAGATACCGACGCCTGAACTTCGGCATCTCGAGTGCTGCGGAAGTGTTCCAAAACACTATCCGCGAAGTTCTCAGCGGAATCACGGGAGTCCTGAATGTGAGTGACGACTTGCTAATATATGCTTCGTCAATGGAAGAACACCACCGCCGACTTCGCACTGTACTCCAAAGGATCAGGGAGTCCGGGTTAACCCTTCACCATGAAAAATGTCAGTTCCTGAGGAACAAGATCAGTTTTTTTGGCTACACCTTCTCCGATAAGGGAGTGGCCCCGGATCCCGACAAGGTGAAGGATGTCCAAGAAGCCCCCGCACCGTCCAACATCTCAGAAATCCAAAGCTTCCTTGGAATGGTAAACTTCTGTGGGTGTTTCGTCCCAGACCTGTCTAACCTCACGAAGCCCCTCAGGGAACTAACGAAGTCAACCACCCCGTGGCAATGGAGCCCAGAACAGGAACAAGCTTTCAAAGATACCAAAGCAGCCCTGTCAGGAGACACTACACTTTCCTATTTCAACCCAGCCCGACCCACCAATGTTGCGGTAGATGCGAGCCCTTACAGGCTATAAGCAGTACTCACTCAACTGCGGCAATTGCCATCCAATGGGCCTGCCGGCATTTTCATGTGTATGTGTATGGCCATCCATTCACTGTATCCACAGACCACAATCCTCTCATTCCCCTGTTCCAGGGATCAGTATCCAAGCCTCCCCGAGGATTGAAAAGTGGATTCTCCAGCTGCAGGGGTATGACTACCAAGTGGAATACAAGCCCGGTTCATCCAATACGGCGGACTATCTGTCGCGGCATCCCAGGGCCGCCACCAGAGCAGAAGAGGAGGACGCAGAGGACATGGAAAAATATGTCCGGCTGGTGTCAGAGAGGTCGCAGCCACTCCCCATGAGCCTTGAAACCATCGTGGAGGCTACCCGGACAGATGAGTGTCTGCAACTAGCCATTGGAGCAGTTCAATCGAGCAACTGGCGCCACATCCAATCCACCATGTCCAGGAGGATGCCCTAAGCAAGAACGGTCCTGGAAGCCGCCACGAAAGTGAAAGATGAACTGTCGGTGGATAGCAGCGGTTGTCTGCTCAGAGGCACTCGACTGGTGATTCCCTTGAGTCTTGCTCAACAGGCCGTGGATCTAGCGCACCGAGGACACCAGGGCATGGTGAAGACGAAGAGCCGGTTAAGGGTGAAGATGTGGTTCCCAGGAATGGACCCCATGGTGGAACTAACGGTCAAGAGGTGCTCATGGTGCCAAGCGTCAGGCCAGCCAGACTGACCCCACCCTGTCATCACGGAGGACAACCCGCAACGGCCATGGGAATGCATCAGCGTAGACTTCGGTCACCTCCCAGATGGACGATACGCACTAGTGATCATTGATAACTACACAAAATATCCAGAGATCGAAATAGGGGGGAACCAGACAGCTATGGAGGTGATCAGCAAGTTCGAGAAAACTATTGCGACCCACAGCATCTTCGAGGAGGTGAAAACAGACAACGGCCCACCTTTCCACGGACAAGACTTCGCAGACTACCTAAAGGCATGGAGCATTCGAAACCGGAAAGTTAACCCCCGCTAGCCCCAAGCAAACGGGGAGGTAGGAAGGTTTATGTGCACACTCAACAAGGTAATAGGCATTGCGCATGCGGATGTAGCACCCCTTGAAAGAGCCATCTACAACTTCCTGCGGCAGTATCGGCTGACACCCCACGTCACGACGGAAGCACCTCTGGGGCCGGCAAGCATGGGTCAAGTAGTACAAGACACCATTCCACATCACCCGAGCTGGGCCCTGTCTCAGATGGACACTGGAAGAGTATTAGCTAACAGGACCCATTCCAATGACCAATCCAGTACCAGCAGACGAGCTAGGGTGTCGGACATTCAAAGGGGAGAAAGAGTCTATGCCAAAGACTGATACCATGGGAGCAAGTTCCGACTTCCGTTTGAGCACCAACCTTGGACTGTCGTTCGCCGCTCTGGCACCCTAATAACAGCCCGAAGAGGAGCTGAAGAAATAACCCGCAACATCTCTTTCTTCAAACGGGTACATGCTGGAACTCCGGAGTGCCCGTCAGCGGACAACCTGGATGCCCGACAACATCAGCGACCGGAAGAATCAGAACCGAATGGTGACCAAGGGATAACCCTCGAAGGGACTCAAGAAGAGTCCGGCCAGAGTACCCCTGAACATTGGGGAATGCCAGACAGAACCCAGCCAAGACCTAGGGAAGGTTTGGACTCACAAGAACTGGTTCCATCCGTGCCCTCCTCCTGAGGAGAACACTCCGGGTACGACCTGAGACGCAACCCGGTACCACCGTCCCACCTGGCAGGGTTCATGGTGTGATGAACCGAGGACTGGTCCCTGCTAAGAACTGGTAACACATCTACACAGTCATTCGTTGTTAATTGTTTATTGTTTAATGAAGGTTGGAAGGAATGTAATGTCCTCTGGCCAGGTAGCGGTGCAGTCTACCCGCGCTCAGAGGACGCTGTTTAGCGCCGGCGTGTGTTGTCACACGCCGGCTTTAAAATAAAGGGGCGTGGCCAGGCTCGTGGAGTCGGGATCACGCGAGTGAAACCAAGGGCTGTGTCCCTCGCATGATTGCAGCTGCGGCGCCGAATATACGTATGCACTGGCAGCCCCATTACACAAATCTGGTTAAAGTTGAGGGTCGCAGTCCCACTTATCGCCTCGCAGCACAAATGTACACATTGGTAATCATATAAAGGATTCTAATATAGTGAAATAAACTCCTTTCAAATAAGGGCCCATCTTACACTGTATTGTGTGATCCTCGGCAAACATCTTTGTTCTCATTCCCCAGTGTACTCCTCAGACAAACAGTAAAGGATCTGAAAGCGCAAGTACACCCAGTGTAAGAAATATATAGAAACATTGACCTTGTGGACTGAGCCTCGCCCATCACTTCAATGTAGGCTTCCAGGCCCGTTAACAAAAGATGCAGACAGCAGTAAGCAAAAGAACTGACCTGGAGGCTGGAGCTATTCACAGCGACACATACATAGAAACGCCCAATATAGTGCAAAAACAGAATCAGCATTCAAAAGTGCTGGGCTACACTTAAGAGATATGCGTTACAACCGTGTCACAAACACGTCTCTTAGTGTAACTGTTCGCTCTCCTCCCCAGCTCCGCGGAAGAAGACAGGAAGATGAGGCCACCCTGGAGCCCCCCCACTCGCCATCCAAAGCAGACAAAACGAAAAGCACACAAGGATTGCAAACAAAAGCACCCGTCCACAAACACATGAGCACAGCAGAGGAGAAGAGAGGCACCGAGGCACACGCGTGCCTCTTTTTAGGAGCAAAGACTATACAAAGACAGAGCACTGGCACCACAGCACCACGTGCACCTGCCATTTCAAGCCTTTGCGTGGATCCAGTCACTCGGCCTGGGGCATTTACCGAAAAGGACATTGGGTTAAACCGCCCATCACACCTGCCATTCACTCTTGCACTAAAAGTGGGCAAATAAATCAACCCGCAGGTGGAACGTGTCACAAGGGAGTTGAAATCAAATTGTACACAAAACAGACTACATCACTGCTATATAACAGCATACCAGAAATGCTTAATTAAGATAGCTTACGCGTGGACTCTATCGCCTGGTTGGTGTACCACGCCCCGTGCACAAAATTTGGGTATCCTCAACTCACACCCCTTTAGACTACCTACTGGTAAAAGTAACACTACATGTGTGAGTTCAGACAGAGAAGAAGTAAGCATGGTATGTGCGGCAAACACTGGCCACACCCTCTCACCATCGCGGCCAGGGTGACTGACTCCGGAATCTGGGGATCACGGTTCGATCCCTAGGGCCGGCGGCAGATTAGCCCAGCACCATGTGACTCTGGGCAATAGCTTGCTTAATCTTCCCAACGGCCCCCAGTGCCTAGAGACCCTTACGGGTGATTGTGCGCTTTACAAATGTGGATTATTATTATTATTATTATTATTAGGGCACAGAGAACATAAACCAGTCATGCAAAACCGAAACTCACACATGAGCCCTGCCCAAGAGTACACTGTTCACTCAAAGCTGTGGAGAGGAGGGGACCGAGGCTGACACTCCTAACTAACTATACTAAATGCACTATAATAAACACACACACACCACCCTACAGACTTCAGTGAGGGGGGTCCAGCCACAACTAGGACATGTAAAATGGATGGCGGAGGACGACCTCAGCTCACACACACTGAAGGACCAGGCGAGTTCAAACATCCCTGGCACCCTCGGGTCGCACCCTGTTTGGACTGCACGGGTAGGAGAAGCCACCGTTGCACCTTTTGCGGTGGGCAGGAACGTCCACATCCCGTTTCGCTGAAGGGTCCAATGGTAGTACATCTGTATCCCGGATATCACAGCCCTGCCCGGGCACTGTCCCGAGGGATCTGATACTCCAGTGACCGGGAGGCACCCACTCGTGTGTCACTCTGCCCCTCCTGCCCCATACCTTGCAGGGTCTTGTGCGCCGTGTTTCCCATGGCTTGGGTCCATGAGCCATGGCCGACTTCCCCAGCTGCAGCTCCCGCAGTCCCATTTCTGGAGCCCCAGAACCCAATAGCTCCCGGCTTGCACTGCCTCCGCCAGGGCTCGCGCGTTTAGCAGTGTGGGCACATCATGCGGCAGAGTTGATTTGCATAGCACTACTAAACAGAAGTAGTACATCAAGTAGCCTCCATTCGTACAGCAGGAGCAGTGACACCAGTGTCCAGAGGCCTGAGGGACCCACGGAACCTTGATAATTGTGATATTTCACACTCCAAATAGTAGTTAGGACAATGCTTTAACAAGCATTGGCATAGCCAATAGGTCGCGCTTTTGAGACCTTATAAATATTTAGTTATGCAGCACAGAATCCTTGGTACAACAACATTAACTGTTGCATGGTTAAACACTTATAAGGTCCTAAAGGCGAGACCTATTGGCTATGCCAATGCTTGTTAGCATTCTGTTCAGAACTGATATTCCATGTGTTTTCTTCCTCACCAAATGTCTGTGGCTGTCTTCCCTGGTTGTTTTAGACACTACCCTTGGAAAAATGACTATGTGCAGAGACTTTTAAGGCACTGACTTGCCATTGGGAAAGCTGTTCAGAAAAACTGTTTTATGGAACGTTTCAAATATCTAACAAGTAGTATTAGAAAACTCTTTAAACATCATTGCACACATCAATCACAAATATTTTTAGGTCGAACTGAGGCAGCGTGCATGTGCTGTCTGCAAGACCTTTTGTAGGCAGCATAGCGAGTGTCATCCCGCCTGCTGCTTGCCATTGGTTAACTCCTGCGTTAATTTTATTGCCTGGCTCCTTATTGTTTGGTGCTCCAATACATCACTTCCATTGCTATAGGAAGGAGCACTTAACAACTACAGTTCTATTACGCTCTAAGTGTTCATGTGTAGTGTTTAGGGACTACTTGCTTTATGGTGTCTCACCACGGTACATAGCACCGCACTAGGTTTCATGATTTTTTTATTTTGTGACCATGGCACCTGCTGAACGGACCACCAAATACATAAGTTAAATGCACGGGCACCGTGCCTTATATTTTAGCACACACAACAGGTGATGGACCGAATGTGGATCAATGTCACACACTCACCCCAGTCCAAAGATCTGGGCCCAAATCCATCGTTTTTTTGCACTCCACCCCACCCCGGGTTAGACAATGTCGATATGCAAATCAGCTCTGACCCTGTGCCCCATGGGAACAGTCCAGTCCGAACTACAAAAGCCATGTCCTTCCCAGAACGGAATCAAGCATCCGAGGACCGGACCGGTTTTGAGGTAACACCTCTCATCAGCCCGGCTAGCTTGACTCCAGTGGTGTGGAGTGCCTGGGACCCACGTCTGGGCATCCCCAGCGCACTTAGGGCAGAATATGCAAACACAACAGGTGATGGACCGAATGTGGATCAATGTCACACACTCACCCCAGTCCAAAGACCTGGGCCCAAATCCATCGTTTTTTTGCACTCCACACCACCCCGGGTTACACAATAGCGATATGCAAATCAGCTCTGACCCTGTGCCCCATGGGAACAGTCCAGTCCAAACTACAAAAGCCATGTCCTTCCCAGAACGGAATCAAGCATCCGAGGACCGGACCGGTTTCGAGGTAATACCTCTCATCGACCCCGCTAGCTTGACTCCAGTGGTGTGGAGTGCCTGGGACCCACGTCTGGGCATCCCCAGCGCACTTAGGGCGGAATATGCAAACACAACAGGTGATGGACCGAATGTGGATCAATGTCACACACTCACCCCAGGCCAAAGATCTGGGCCCAAATCCATTGTTTTTTTCCACTCCACACCACCCCGGGTTAGACAATGGTGATATGCAAATCAGCTCTGACCCTGTGCCCCATGGGAACAGTCCAGTCCGAACTACAAAAGCCATGTCCTTCCCAGAACGGAATCAAGCATCCGAGGACCGGACCGGTTTCGAGGTAACACCTCTCATCAGCCCGGCTAGCTTGACTCCAGTGGTGTGGAGTGCCTGGGACCCACGTCTGGGCATCCCCAGCGCACTTAGGGCGGAATATGCAAACACAACAGGTGATGGACCGAATGTGGATCAATGTCACACACTCACCCCAGTCCAAAGATCTGGGCCCAAATCCATCGTTTTTTTGCACTCCACACCACCCCGGGTTAGACAATGGCGCTATGCAAATCAGCTCTGACCCTGTGCCCCATGGGAACAGTCCAGTCCGAACTACAAAAGCCATGTCCTTCCCAGAACGGAATCAAGCATCCAAGGACCGGACCGGTTTCGAGGTAACACCTCTCATCAGCCCGGCTAGCTTGACTCCAGTGGTGTGGAGTGCCTGGGACCCACGTCTGGGCATCCCCAGCGCACTTAGGGCGGAATATGCAAACACAACAGGTGATGGACCGAATGTGGATCAATGTCACACACTCACCCCAGTCCAAAGATCAGTCTAACCCAGGGTGGTGTGGAGTGCAAAAAAACGATGGATTTAGGCCCAGATCTTTGGACTGGGTTGAATGTGTGACATTGATCCACATTCGGTCCATCACCTGTTGTTTTTGCAATTGCCGCCATAAGTGCGCTGGGGATGCCCAGACGTGGGTCCCAGGCACTCCACACCACTTGGTGTCAAGCTAGCCGGGCTGATGAGAGGTGTTACCTCAAAACCGGTCCGGTCCTCGGATGCTTGATTCCGTTCTGGGAAGGACATGGCTTTTGTAGTTTGGACTGGACAGTTCCCATGGGGCACAGGGTCAGAGCTGATTTGCATACCGCCATTGTCTAACCCAGGGTGGTGTGGAGTGCAAAAAAACAATGGATTTAGGCCCAGATCTTTGGACTGGGTTGAATGTGTGACATTGATCAACATTCGGTCCATCACCTGTTGTTTTTGCAATTGCCGCCATAAGTGCGCTGGGGATGCCCAGACGTGGGTCCCAGGCACTCCACACCACTTGGAGTCAAGCTAGCCGGGCTGATGTGAGGTGTTACCTCGAAACCGGTCCGGTCCTCGGATGCTTGATTCCGTTCTGGGAAGGACATGGCTTTTGTAGTTCGGACTGGACTGTTCCCATGGGGCACAGGGTCAGAGCTGATTTGCATATCGCCATTGTTTAACCCACGGTGGTGTGGAGTGCAAAAAAACGATGGATTTAGGCCCAGATCTTTGGACTGGGTTGAATGTGTGACATTGATCCACATTCGGTCCATCACCTGTTGTTTTTGCAATTGCCGCCATAAGTGCGCTGGGGATGCCCAGACGTGGGTCCCAGGCACTCCACACCACTTGGAGTCAAGCTAGCCGGGCTGATGAGAGGTGTTACCTCGAAACCGGTCCGGTCCTCGGATGCTTGATTCCGTTCTGGGATGGACATGGCTTTTGTAGTTCGGACTGGACTGTTCCCATGGGGCACAGGGTCAGAGCTGATTTGCATATCGCCATTGTCTAACCCAGGGTGGTGTGGAGTGCAAAAAAACGATGGATTTAGGCCCAGATCTTTGGACTGGGTTGAATGTGTGACATTGATCCACATTCGGTCCATCACCTGTTGTTTTTGCAATTGCCGCCATAAGTGCGCTGGGGATGCCCAGACGTGGGTCCCAGGCACTCCACACCACTTGGAGTCAAGCTAGCCGGGCTGATGAGAGGTGTTACCTCGAAACCGGCCCGGTCCTCGGATGCTTGATTCCGTTCAGGGAAGGACATGGCTTTTGTAGTTCGGACTGGACTGTTCCCATGGGGCACAGGGTCAGAGCTGATTTGCATATCGCCATTGTCTAACCCAGGGTGGTGTGGAGTGCAAAAAAACGATGGATTAAGGCCCAGATCTTTGGACTGGGTTGAATGTGTGACATTGATCCACATTCGGTCCATCACCTGTTGTTTTTGCAATTGCGGCCATAAGTGCGCTGGGGATGCCCAGACGTGGGTCCCAGGCACTCCACACCACTTGGAGTCAAGCTAGCCGGGCTGATGAGAGGTGTTACCTCGAAACCGGTCCGGTCCTCGGATGCTTGATTCCGTTCTGGGAAGGACATGGCTTTTGTAGTTCGGACTGGACTGTTCCCATGGGGCACAGGGTCAGAGCTGATTTGCATATCGCCATTGTCTAACCCAGGGTGTTGTGGAGTGCAAAAAAACGATGGATTTAGGCCCAGATCTTTGGATTGGGTTGAATGTGTGACATTGATCAACATTCGGTCCATCACCTGTTGTTATTGCAATTGCCGTGATAAGTGCGCTGGGGATGCCCAGACGTGGGTCCCAGGCACTCCACACCACTTTGAGTCAAGCTAGCCGGGTTGATGAGAGGTGTTACCTCGAAACCGGTCCGGTCCTCGGATGCTTGATTCCGTTCTGGGAAGGACATGGCTTTTGTAGTTCGGACTGGACTGTTCCCATGGGGCACAGGGTCAGAGCTGATTTGCATATCACCATTGTCTAACCCAGGGTGGTGTGGAGTGCAAAAAAACGACGGATTTAGGCCCAGATCTTTGGACTGGGTTGAATGTGTGACATTGATCCACATTCGGTCCATCACCTGTTGTTTTTATATTTTAGCACAGCGCCCACTTTTATTATTATGTTATAATTAATGCGCTCAGGCGCCATGCTTTACCATTTAGCATGGTTCACGCTTTTTTATTTTTTTTATCCGATTGGAAACTTGTTGCCTTGTTTCTGCTCGTAATCCCAGTGCTGGGCCTGCTGGTTCTGGTAGCTTCTGTATATGGGCTTGAGGGGCGTGGCCCCACTGATAATGAAAGTGAGAGAGAAGGTAGGTAGCAATACAGGAGCTCAACAGTTCAGGGGCTTGCTATTTTAATTAGTCAAAGGACTGTTTTGAAACAAATAAATAAATCTTATCTGCCTCATAGCACACTGTGGTGATCTGGCTGGACTAGGGTTCCTCAAAGTGAGCAATTTTTCCTGAACTTTATCATCTTAGCAACATACAACAATTTGATCGCCAATGAGTTGGTTTGTGAAATTCTCGAATTCACATTGTGCTGCTAACATGCGTAAGACAGCAGCATAGGTAACAATGGATTCATCTTGTAATTGCTGTCTTGTGGCATGGGCATATGACATGGCTGATGACACAGTCCAGCCAGATCACCACATCTCCCTTCTTTACAAATAAACAGTACATTAGAGTAAACAGTACATTAGAGCAAAAAGATAATGCAAAAGAAAATGATTACAAATAAACAATATAAAACTAAGTCATGCAAATAAACAAGATGAAAAATTTTAATCAAAGATTGTAGAATACTAAGTCATGTAAATAACCAAGTACACAAAACATCAATCACAAACCCTCGTGGGTTTGCCTATATTCCTCCTACCAATTCTGCCTACAGATAAAGGATAGGAACATTTGTTCAATAACCTGAACATCAGGCGAGACTACATTGAGTGGAATAGCATCCTTAATGCAGACCCAATCACCCCCCCTTGAATTTGTCTTGAACAGGTTTCAACCTATGTGCTGCATCATAACTGTTCTTGATTCTCTTTTGATATTCTTTTACTTTAGGTCTTACAACACTATCAATACTTGACATTTGTTCATTTTTCTTTTTAAACTCCCTCAGCCAAGCAGGACAAAGTCTTGAAGTAGGAAGACGTCCTCTTAAAAGCTCAAATGGAGAAAACCCAGAGGCCGCATCAGGGGTGCATCTATAGAACCACAACATCTCTTCAACAGCTTTACCAATGTCACATTTGTTCTGAATTCCCCATTGAATGCACTCCACTAATGTGCAATTCATTTCTTCTACCTGGCCTTTACCCTGTGGCTGATATAATGCTACGCATCTATGTTTGATGGCATTATTTTCCAAAAAACTCTGCATTTCTTTAAAAATAAATTTGATACCATTGTCCGAAACTATTTCTTTGGGAAATCCTTCTCTAATGAATAAACTTTTCAAAATTGAAATTACACTGAGGGTATTGGGTTCCTCTACAAACTTCACCTCCCACCATTTGCTATAGTAGACAAACACTACAATGGCAAACTTCAGTTTTCTAGGCAGAGTACCAAATGGGCTATTGAAATCTATTGCCAATTTTGACCAAACCGTATTTGGCAGATCAACAGGTTGTAATGGATTTGGCTCTGTTTTTACATTGTTTTCACTTGTTGGACAAACAACACAATTACGGACACAGGCATTATTATCAGAGTCTCCAACATATTTTGGACAATTTACCTCTCACACAAATATTCTTTTTTTTATTAACAATTCTCTTAGAGTTGCTGTTTTTGCTACAACATTCTTTTTAAACTTGGAGCAAAACTCTCTTATTTTCCCAAGTTTGTCTTCAAAAACTTTCAAAAATGTTATGAACCATTTACTATCATTTCTCTTTTTATTGATTGTATCATTGTGTTGTTTACTACCTGTGCCACTTTTATCCCTATTCTCTTTTTCATCAGTCACTAAAGATACTTGTATTTTTTTTCCAGGACTAAGTTTCATGCCGAACAGGCCCTGGTGATACCATCCCAGTATGTTTAATCCCTTCTTTGCAACATACACCTTCCCAAAAATCTTGCGCCCCTTAAACTTAAGTTCACAAATCGATCTTTCTCCCATCATAATTGACTGGATTCCTGTCTGGAGGAAGTAGATTACGTTTACCCCAAACCTCATTAAACAATTCATCTGTTATCATAGTCATTCTGGCTCCAGAATCTATGAGTAGTCTCAACTCTTATCCATCTGTTTCAATAATCTCATAAGTATCTATGGAATCTGATTCATCGTCTTGTACCACGACTATCATATCTTTGATCCCCCAAAAACAGGTTTTTCGTCCTCTGAATTGTCGCTTTGTTCTTCTTCAACCACCGAATTTATCTTATCTTTTGGAGTCTGACACACCTTTGCAAAGTGCCCAATTTTATTGCACATTTTACATCTCACACTCATAGCAGGACAAGGTCTACCATTTGCATTGTGTCTTTCGTTTCCAAATGCAGGGCAACAATGAAATGAGAGAAATCGAGAAGAGACTAAATGAATGAAGCACAGTACTGAAGATCTGAAGGCATAAAAGTCGAAAAAGGACTAAATGTATGAGAGTCAGGTTTACATTTATAAAACCCTCCAGCAAGTGACCAAGAAATTGAAAAAGGACCATTTAAAATTATTTAAAGAAGAAATAAAAAATTATAAAGCGTATCTTCCAGAGAAATAGCATCCCGAGTAACATTGGAAAACAGTTTCAACACTGCATTGCGAGTTAAAACTGAGGAAGGACTACACATTAAAGACAAAACAACAAGAAGTTCAGCATTATAAACAGTATCCCATCCTCGTCGCCAATTTGTGAAGATGTAAGGATGACAAATAGTTAGATATCACAAGTAGAGTATTTATTAGTCACAGCTGTACCAGGTCCTTGAGTAACTGAAGATCCATGGAATGTCTCAGGCAGGCAAAGCATTGTGTATTCTAGATTCCGGTGACATGGGCATATGACATGGCTGATGACACAGTCCAGCCAGATCACAACACACACGCTTATGTGGGCCCGGGTCGGATCACCAAAAATCCATAGACAGTCAAGAGATGGAGCAGGGTGAACTGGCCAAGTCATGTAGGAGTGGGTGGTTGCAGCCTCCTCCCATCCTTACATTTTCACCAATGGTCTGACTTCCAACTTTGGAAGGAGGAGTTAAAAGCAAAGTCGATCTGAGACTGTAGCTCTGAGATATCCTTCACTCATGTGAGGTATAGTTCTATTCCTGTACTTGTAGTGCGTCACTTGCTCATGCAGTACCAGTGAGTGCTCTGAACTTTGTTGTCATGCTTGCTCCCGACCTTTTTGCTCTGGACCCGCTATGGAACACATCCATCAGACTGTGGGTAAGAGTGTCATCCACACTTGTCAGTCTTCCAGTTTAATGCTGCAGAAACAGGCAGCCGCCTATTTTCCCCTAAATGACTGCAGCAAGAAGTGCGACGAGATAACACTGAACAGTGTTACCTTTACCGTTGTGCTTCCTGCTGCTAAAGTCCTGGCGTGGGCTTAGCCTCCTGTTATTCTAGGCAATTAAATTAACCTCTTTCTCTTACAAAAATGAATGTGACCTTTGTGCACATGTAAAGCGTTACAACGCCTTCAAGTCGAGTTTATGCTGATTTAAACTCTCAAAAACATGCCCTGCCTCATTGAAGTGGACAGCACAGCTGATTAGTGTAAATGTGTATCTGTGTGTCCACGTGTTTTAGATAGAGTATGTGTGTAAGACTGCATCTCAGTGTGTGAATAAGACTGCATCTCGAGTTTGCCTGAATGAAACTGTCAGAAACAAATAAAGCAAGAACCTGAACTCCCTCATTGAATTGGATAGCATGGCTGTTTGGTGCTGATCTGTGTATGTGTGTGCACGTGTTTCTGCATCTTAGTGTGCATTTGTGTCTCAGATGGAGGAGTTGGGTTGACTGGGGAAAAAGGCCTCTGGCAGGATGCAGAATTTTTCATATTACTAAGCCCGGGCTATATTAATAATGTTCAACTTGACCACTGTACCAATAAATGTATACCAGGACATTTATTTGTGCAATTGATAACAAGCCTCTGCAATGCAATAGGTCTCGCATTTATGCACGTTCGAGCTATTGGCATTGTAAATGACAATGCCTTTTATTTATTTTTGGTTTTTAAAACATAAATAAAAGACATTGTCATTTACAATGCAATAGCTTAAACTCTCGCTAATACAAGACCTATTGCATTCCAAATGCTTATTGTATAAGAGTTATTGCATTCCAGTGCAATTGCACAAAATACGAGTTTGCAGGTCATCCTGGTAAAAACATTAATATTGGCTTCTAGAGCTATGTTGACTTCTGGAACGTAAAGGCCTTTTATTCCACCTGGCATTTCCCTGGTGAGCTGGAGCCCTTGAAAATTGGTGTTGAAAACCCAGGTTCGCTTCTGGTTACTTTACCACTTTCTACAGCTCCCAGAGGTTAAATGCAGCAGGCACAGGGAAAAAGAGAAAAAGCGATCAGCGACTGAGAAAAGAGAGAAGGAGAGAGAGAGAGTTTGGATGGATGGGAAGAGAGCGATCGCATGTAGGAGAAGTATGGAGGGGCTTTTTGAGCATGTTTTCCAAGAATGGTTTTAGTTTCCCAGTCTGGCCCTGGTTGACTTGTGTGAATGGTGGTGTGAACAGACAGCTACCTTTGCTATTTGTTCACACCACAATTCAGCACTCTGCTTTCATAGACAATGCAGCGGGAGACCGTAGGTAAGTTCCCTTAAAACCTTTGGTTACCACTGATTGTTTACTCATTTGTCTTAGACGTCTGAGAAACTCACAAATCCAAGTAACAATGTCTTGCAAGGAGTGTGTTCAGCTGACAGAGATCTGAACATTTTTGTTAGGTCAACCCAACTCTGCTTCTGAGGAATTGTGGACCGGAGCTGTATCTTCTGTTTAAACATTATATGTTAACAAAGAGACTCCTTCCACCCGAGGAACCTATAGCCAGATGTACAAAAATATTTTGCGGCATAACAAGATGATTCGCAGAATCAGCCCGTATCCCAATGCAAAAAAGCATTTTAGGATATATGAATCCCGAATTTTGATTCTGTGACACATTACCGAATGGCAATTTGGAACTACAAATACATACTGTTTCTGTATTTGGAAATGGCATGTTTAAAGCATCCCTTCCAAATACTGAATTTGTTAATGTTTGCGTCCAAGTTCCATTGAAAAACATTAATACTTTACCGACTAGCGTGGCTTGCGCTGAAGCGAGATGGCCGCCACTCCGTAGAGCTCCGAGCGTTGCGGGAACCATTTTGTCTCCCTGATCGGCTGTTTGTGGGTCTCGACCTCATGAGCAGCTAATTACACGAGTGCTGATGCTGGGGGACAGGTAGTGTCCTATTTTCCTCATTTTTTACTCACTTTTACACCTGTTTTTCCCCTGCGTCGTGTCTCTGTCAAAACGCTGGGTGCGGCTGCCATTTTGAGTGCAGGGAGCAGCGCTGTTTTTTCTCTCGCTGGCACTTAACTGCCTCTTGTTATTTAGCATTGCTCTGGCTGTTGGTACTTGCTGCTCCTCCACATGATCTAAGTACCATTTTCACTTTTTTCTAGTTTTTCCTCATGAAGTTGGCTCCTTACATATGAATTCTCACGGAGAGTCTGTGAATTTCGAAATGGTGCACAGAGTGTCCTGAATTGGTGGTGGTCCCTAGAGGCTGCTTTTTTCTGTTTTCCTCTTTCATTCCTGCTGCAACTTCCCAGGAGCTATATATGGACCTCCTTTCATGACCTCCCAGCAGGGTCATTATCATAGTGGCTATTTTTGATTACTACACACCACCTTGCACCGCGACTCTCCCTCACTTGGATCTTTGTTGTTTTTTGAATCACAATCTTATTTGAGAGTCTGTTGCTTCAAATCTGTATTTGCACCTGGGACTTCTCCTTTCATCTGTTTTTGTTTTTGCGTTTGCTCACTTTACCTAAAGCTTGAGACCTTGTTGTGCCAATATCTTCAACGTAATTTTTATTTATTTTTTAAATTTTTGTTGGAACCTTTCTCCCTGTTTACTCAGAACGGTGCATTTTCAAATATGTCCTCCCTTCGCAGGGAGTATCTCCATGCCTCCTCCAAACGTCCAAACAAGGACCCCCAGTTCTCCGATCAAATCCCCACTCCCTATTACACTGGAGGACCTTAAAGAAGAGTTCAGGCTTATGAAACCCTTTATTCTTGACACTAATGCTACCCTTCAGAGGCAAATGGAGAAATGGTCTACTCTAGAATCTAGGGTGATGGATGTGGAGCAGCTGATTAGTGACACTCAAGATCTTCTTACAAGGGTTGACAATATATCAAAAGCAATAGATTTTCTCAAACAGCAGATGGAGGACTTGAAAAAACAGTAATCATCTTAACAATCTTTGATTTTATTGTATTCCTGAAGGGGAGGAAGGTTCTGACACTAGTAGGCCTCAAGTATAACACTTCACTTAACCTGCAATGAGCACATCAAATTGGTCCCAGGCCTGCTGAATATTCCTTCTCATCATCAGTCAATCATCCCAGAGGGATTATTGTTCTCCTTCTGGAATATACTGAGTTGCTAATTGTTCTTTCTGCGGCTAAACAGCGAAAGCATATGTTATGGTCTGGCCAAAAAATCTTTTTCTCTCAGGATGTGTCCCATGCTACTGCTGCCCGTCACAAAGAGTTCTTCTCACTTCGCCCTGATCTTCGTACTATGAATGCTCGATACGGCCTGGTTCATCCTTGTTTCTTCAAAGTTACATATAAGGAAAGGTCCTTTTCTTTTGATCGTCCAAAGGGATAAAGACAGTTTATTCTTCGTCATAAAGGAGAGGCGATGGAGTTAGGAAAAACATGACTATGGACTGATTCAGTTCTGAATTCCAGTTTTTGCTCATTGAGGCCTAATCTTTTTTCTCTTTAAAGGTTTAAAGGAGCCTGAGGGCTTTTTGCCCCGCTCTTATTGTTCCTTGTATGTTTTTCTCTTTGTTGGTAGTCTGTTTGGTTTTTAAATATTGTTATCTGCCTTTTTCACATATTGCTTTTCTCATGCTTGTTTGGTCTCCTTTTTCCACAGCACTATGTTGTACAATCTGGATAACCCTTCCTGATGTGCTTCTCCTCATGGTGCCTCCCTTTCTCTTCCCATTGTTTATTATTTTTCCTGTTTTGGTAAGTGACTTCTTTCCTAACATGTTCGATTGCCATTTCTGATGTTCTACTTTTGTTTGCTTTCTTTATGGTATCCTGTTTTGTTATGTTGTTGTTTGTAGGTAGCTCCTTACTGTATTTCTTCTCTATTATGTTTCATTCTTCTTTTGGTTCTTATCATTTCTCCTCAGCTCTGTGGTGTCTCGTCTGTCTTCTCTTTATGGCTCCCCACCTCCTTACACAATTTTTACTCTCTCTGTTTTCCATTCTGTTTTTCTTGACTGATGCCTTCCGGTCTCTTGTCAACTCTTCTTCAAACACTTATCCTTTTTGGTCTCTTCCTCTATTTTTCTTTTCTTTTGTTCTTCCTTTTTGTCTTTGTTTATGTCTTTTTCCAAATTCACTACTCTCCTTTAGCATCTCACCCTTAATCATTTTCATGTCTTTCTCTTCTCTGATTTATTTCCTTTTTTTCATCTTTCTTTTTCTCTTTCATTGCTTCCTTCAGCTTTTTTGTTTTTCAACCTCCAAGCTTTTTCCTTTTTAAATCTCAGCTGTACCAGTTTTATATTGCAAATGTTTTTTCTAAATTTTTCTTCTATGTCCCATGACTGATACTGTTAGCATTATCTCCTGGAATGTGAAAGGTCTTTGTAATCCTGTCAATAAACAGAGGGTTCTCACATTTAGCTCGGCTAAATTGTAAAATTACGATGTTGCAAGAGACGCATTCAACTGTCAACGATTTCAATTCTCTAAAAAAGCAATGGGTGGAACATGTTTACTGTTCTCCTGCTCGGGACAGCAAAAAAGGGTGTGGTTACCTTATTTCATAAATCTCTTTTCATTATTTTGGAGAAGAAGGAGAAGGATGTTGATGGTATATGGCTTTTTTTAACTCTCACTATTAATGGTTCCCTTTCTCTCCTTTAAACATATATGGCCCTACCGGTGTTGACTCTCATTTTTGGCAAGCCATGTCCCATACTCTCTAATCATGCCCTGATGCAAATCTTCTGGTGGGTTGGGCTTGTAATCAGGTTATGGACCCATTTATAGATAGAAATTCCTCTGCTAGACATGTCCCCAATAAAATGCAAAAATCTTTCCTGAATACCATCAACACCAGGGATTTGGTGGATGATTGGAGAATAATGCATCCGGATACCTTAGAGTTCACATTCTACTCCCCTACTCACAACTCCTCATCGAGAATTGACTATATTTTTCGAGTCCCCACCTTCTTCCTAACTTAACTTATGCAAACCTTCGGTCGATTCTTATTTCTGATCATGTACCCATTCTGATCACTTTAGATATCCCTTCTGAACGTTCAATATCTCGTTGATGGTGTTTTAACAACTCCTTACTCAAAGATCACACTTTTTTGGACCGCTTTAAAGACTTTTTGTCAGACTTCTTTCTTAGGAATGCTAACCCTGACATTTCCTTCCATACTGTTTGGGATGCCTTTAAGGCAACTGGTTGGGGATTTATTTCCAACTATGTTAAGGCTAGGAAAAAAGCTATCTCTTCAAGACTCAGCTTCCTTATTAGCCTTCATTAAACATCTTGAGCATTCCTACTTTTCTTCCAACAATGAAGACACACTTAAGAAATCAATTCAGGCCAAATAGTTTTTTAAAAGAAAATGTACGGAAGACGCCTCTGGGATAAATTCTAAATTTTATATTGGTCGTAACTGAGCAGGTACATTGCTTGCTAATTATTTGAAGGTAAAATCCCAGAGATCTAAAATTGTGAATATTATCGATGATAAAGGTGTTAATCATTTTAAAGATAAGGACATTTTAAATTGTTTTATGGAATTTTACAAGGCACTATACACTCCGGAGTCTTCTCCTTCTGATTCGGCTTTGGATTCCTTTTTTGAATTATTACCTCCGCCTTCTTCCTCTTCTCCTGATTTTTCTTTTCTAGAACAAGACATTTCCCTTTCTGAACTTAAGTCTGCTTTAGCTTTAATGCCTTACGAGAAATCTCCTGGCCTGGATGGATTTACTGATGAGTTTTATTCATGCTTTTCCCAGATTCTTCTTTCTCCTCTTTATCTTTATTTCAGAACTTTCTCTTTCAAAAGGAGGCTTGTGGCTCCTTTCTTGAAGCTATGGTTTGTCTCATTCCAAAGAAAGATAAGAACCCCTCTTCATGTGCCAATTACGTCCCATTTCTTTAATAAATTTGGCGCCATATTTATCAAGCTAATTTTTAGTCGCAAACCCTGGGAATCGCGAAAAACAGCATTTGCAAATAAAAATTCGCTATTTCCAATATATGAAGCAAAATCGCATCGCAAAATGAGAAATCGCAAAAATAGCGATTCCTTACGTTGCGAGACCCAGAATTCTGCGAATTTCCTAGCGATTCCTTATTTTGCGATTTCTCAGTTAGCGAAATTCGCAAACGGGAAATTGCAAATTGAGAAATCGCTATGGTATGTATGAAAAATTAGCAATTTGCAAATTTATGAAAATCGCTATTTTGGGAATCGCAATTACCACCAAGTAGGAGCAGGTGGTAACCAGGTGCAAACTATTTAAGGAGTCCCAGAATGCAACAGACTTTTTCCACAATGGCTGGGCTGTACGTGATAGCCAGGAGGCTGTGACTCAGAGCTGCTGCACAGAGGAGGAGATGCCGGAGAGGATATTCCGTGCGGGAATTAACATGTTCCAAATCACTGAGGAGGACATCTATAGACCACTGCGCCATCATCGGCCTGGTCGCCCCCACGCTCCTTGTGTCTCCTGCTCCTGTGCCTTACCTGCCTCCTGCTGCCTGTGCATGCCTGCCCGCCGCCGTCTGCCTCGTCAACAAGCGCCCCAGCCGCCGCAGGGCCGCCCGCCAAGCCCGCACTCGTTTTTCCCGCTGCTGCCTGCCTACGGCCCTGACCCCCCGCCAGCCGATAGGCTCCCACGCTCCCGCCTCCCAGCGGACCCTCCCGCCGGCTCCCTTCTTATGACGCCCCCAGAGCGACCGTGCAGCGGACGCGCGCAGCGGGAGCACCGATTGAGCGCCGAAGGCGCGCCAAAGGTAAGCCCGTCTGCGCCCGTCCACGCCTGGACCACGCCCAGTGCCAGGACCCCTGGCTCCCGCAGACACCAGCCCACCCACCGGACCTACGACGCCACCAAACTCTACGCACTCAGCGCCGGTCGAATCCCGGGCTGTTATCGAGCCACCCCGAGACGCACCCACGGACCCTTCTGCTGCCACTCCTGCAAGTTCACCTGCAACCGGACCTGCACTAGCACTGACCAAGCCGAGCACCAGCAGCAACCACCTCAAGTGCATCCTGCTCAACACCCGCTCCATCCACAGACACGCCGTTGAGCTCTGGAACCTGCCCGACACCACAGCCCCAGACGTCGCCTTCCTCACGGAAACCTGGATGAACGCCTCCTCAGCGCCCGACATCGCCATCGCCATCCCGGACGGCTACAAGATCATCCGGAGGGACTGCGTCAACCAGACAGGAGGAGGTATCGCCATCATCCACAGGAACTCCATCCGCCTCACGACCAACACCGACGACACCCTCGCACCCGCCGAGCACCTGCACTTCCAGATTCACATCAACCCCAAGACTACCCTCAGAGGCACCCTCATCTACAGACTCCCGGGACCACGCACACAATTCAGCGAAGACATCGCCGACTTCATCAGTCCGCACGCCCTCCCCTCCGCTGACTACATCCTCCTCGGGGACCTCAACTTCCACCTGGAGAACAATGACCGCAACACCACCACCCTGCTGGACAACCTCGCCAACCTCGGTCTCAAGCAGCTGGTGACCACCCCCACCCACTACGCCGGACACACACTCGACCCCGTATTCTCATCCAGCAAGGACATCGCCTTCAGCCACGCCACCGGACTCCACTGGACGGACCACAGCTGCGTCCACTTCAGCTTCAGAAGGACCACGATCCTCCACCACCACCAGCAACAGGTTGCACGCAGAAGCTGGAACAAGATCACAGCCGACCAGCTTGCGACTTCCCTGAGCATGAACCCTCCCACCAGCACAACGAACCCAAGCCAGGCGGCCACCAACCTCGCGAAGTGGATCAGCAACTGAGCAGACGACCTCGCCCCTCTGAAAACCCCGCCTAGCAGACCCGGCAGCAAGAAAGCCCCATGGTTCACCGACGAACTCAAGAGCACCAAGAAGAACTGCCGGGCCCTCGAGAAAGCCTGGCGCAGACACCCAACACCGAACAACATGACTGCCCTCAAGCTCGCCACCCGAAAACACCACCAACTGATCCACGCCACCAAGAAAACTGCATTCAAGGAACGACTGGACAACAAAGCCCACAACAGCAAGGAACTCTTCAACATCGTTAAAGAGCTCTCCAACCCCAACGCCGGAAACAACGACATCACCCCTTCGCAAGACCTCTGCAACTCCCTCGCCTCCTACTTCCACAACAAGATCGCGGACATACACAACAGCTTCAGCACTTAACCGACACACGCCACGACTGAACCACCGCCCCCCACCACCACCCTCCGCGCCTGGACCCCGATCAGCACCGAAGACACCATCCGCACGATGAACTCAATCCACTCCGGATCTCCGACCGACCCCTGCCCTCACCACGTCTTCAACAAGGCCGACGCTGTCATCGCACCCCGCCTGCGGGACATCATCAACACCTCCTTCGACACCGCTACCTTCCCGGAGAGCTGGAAGCACGCCGAACTCAGCGCTCTACTAAAGAAGCTATCAGCCGACCCCACTGACCTCAAAAACTACCACCCCATCTCGCTGCTCCCGTTTCCTGCAAAAGTCATCGAGAAGACCGTCAACAAGCAGCTGCCCGCCTTCCTCGAGTCGAACGGCTCCCTCGACCTCTCGCAGTCTGGCTCCTGGGCCAACCACAGCACCGAGACCGCCCTGATCGAAGCCACCGATGACATCCGAGCCCTGCTCGACAACGGAGAAACAGCGGCCCTCATCCTCCTAGACCTCTCCGTGGCCTTTGACACTGTCTGCCACCGTACCCTAGTGCAGCGCCTCAGCAACGTCGGAATCCAGGAGAAGGCACTGGAATGGATCATCTCGTTCCTCGCCGGAAGGACACAGAGAGTCCGCCTCCCCCCGTTCAGATCAGAAGCCACCGAAGTCATCTGCGGCGCTCCTCAAGGCTCCTCGCTCAGCCCAACCCTCTTAAACGTCTACATGAGCCCCCTCGCAGCCATCGCACACCAACACAACCTCAACATCATCTCCTACGCCGACGATACCCAGCTGATCCTCTCCCTCACCAACGACCCCGCCACCGCCAGAGCCAACCTACACGAAGGGATGACAGACGTAGCCAAGTGGATGATGAACAGCCGCCTGAAACTGAACTCGGACAAGACGGAAGTCTTCATCCTGGGATCTTCACCCTCTGCCTGGGACGACTCCTGGGGCCCCCCGCCCTGGGCAGCGCACCCAAACCAACAGACCAGGCACGCAACCTGGGCTTCATCCTGGACTCCTCCCTCTCCATGACCAGACAAGTCAACGCCGTCTCCTCGTCGTGCTTCAACATCCTGCGCATGCTACGTAAGATCTTCCGGTGGATCCCCACCAAGACCAGGAAGACGGTCACCCAGGCCCTCGTCACCAGCCGTCTGGACTACGGCAACTCCCTCTATGCCGGAACCACCGCCAAACTCCAGAAGAGACTCCAGCGGATTCAGAACGCCTCAGCGCGACTCATCCTGGACATCCCCCGTCGCAGCCACATCTCCGGACACCTGAGAGATCTGCACTGGCTCCCGGTCAACAAGAGAATCACCTTCCCTCTCCTCACCCACGCACACAAAGCCCTACACAACCAAGGCCCAGGATACCTCAACAGCCGCCTCAACTTCTATGCTCCCACACGCCGACTTCGATCGACCGGCCACGCCCTCGTCGCCGTCCCCCTCATCCGAAGAGCCACCACAGGAGGAAGGTTCTTCTCCTACCTGGCCGCCAAGACTTGGAACTCCCTCCCGACCCACCTCCACCTGACCCAGGACCACAATGCCTTCAGGAAGCAGCTCAAGACCTGGCTGTTCGAGCAGTAGCGGACCCCCCTCCCTTACTTGAACACCCCACACGCAGGACACAATCCATCCCCACCCACATCCAGGTCCTGTGCTCACTGCACCTCTTGGCATCAGGTAGTGTCCAGGGGGTGATAGCCTCAGCAAGAGGGGTGTCACAAAGTGCGCTTTTGCGCTTTTTCCATGGGTTCCTTGATGCAATGGTACAGAGGCTGCATCATCACATTCACTTCCCAAGCCCCCCACAGGCACTAGACCAGACCAAGCAGGACTTCTATCAAATAGCCCAATATCCCCAGGTCATTGGGCGCAAAGATGGGACACATGTTGCAATATCCTCTCCCTCCCAGAATGAGTACGTGTTCAGGAATCGCAAATCCTACCATTCCCTGAACATACAGGTGGTGTGTGATGCCAAACACATCATCACGGACATTGTCGCTAAATACCCAGGCAGCATGCACAATGCTTTCATCTTCCGTCACATTGGGATTCACCTTAAACTCACAAGTGGGGAGTTTGGCGAGGGATATTTACTAGGTAAATACATTTGAACAGAGGCCACACTTGTTAAGAATAGCATGTTCAAGACAGTGTTTAACCATATCCATTCCACCCCACAGGTGACAGTGCGTATGGGGTCCGGGGACTTCATACTGACGCCCTACCTGAATCCAGCCAACTCTGGGGAGCGGCGGTTCAACAGTGCCCACATAGCAACCAGAGGCACCATTGAGCGTACATTCTGGATACTCAAGAGCAGATTCAGATGCCTACACAAGAGAGGAGGGGCACTACAATACAGCCCCCAGACCTGTTGCAAGATAGTGGTAGCATGTGCCATGCTGCACAACATCGCCACCAGGAAAGGCACACAGGTGGAGCTCAGTGAATCGGATTCATCAGATGTGGAGGGGCCTGCCCCAGGACGTATGCAAGCCGGTGTAGCTGGTGCAGCTGCTGGGCGCCAGAGGCTAGATGCGATTACACACAACTATTTCTAGGTTAGAAAATATGACACAATGCTAGATATCATTTGTGAGACTGTGTTTTATTCCTTAACTTGAGGATGAATGATGTCACACAGCCTGAATGACACCCAATGTCTCTCCCAATGTCCAGCACATGTTATTGTCACAGTGCGAGTGTACATGTAAAGTGGGTAGCTGCACCCATCCAGTGGTCACATTTGGTGCACCTCAAATACGGCGCTGTTGTGAGGAAGCCCCTGTTTGGGGTTGCACAGTGCCCTCCTCACTTGGGCCACTAGGCCTACTGACACGGTCACTACCTCGCCTATCCATGGTGGGCGGGGGGTTGATGCTGCTCCTTTCTGACTGTGCATCCTCATCTGTGGGAGTCAGGACTCCAGGCCCAGTAGTACAAACTGCCCGCAGCTCGTCTACTGCAGATGTAATTTGAACCAGTGCCCTTGCAACGTCTTGACTGTTGTTTGCCACCTTGATAGAACATTGGTGGCAGAGGACAGGCGGTTCACTGCCTGTGTGTACAGGTCTAGGCGCTGCATCTCTCTGCGCCTAGCAGCACGGTCAGCCTTGAGTTCTGCACAGAGTGCCTCCAGGGCACCCGCCATGCCCCTGAAGCCTGCCCTCACTTCCCTCTGTAACGCTTTGATATTTTTTGCTTGCAGGCGCTGTACCTGCAACATGTGCATCTCCAGGCCACCAAAGACTGTTTCATCCCCTGAATGTGCAGCACTGCTGGATGTACGGGACCTGCGCCTGGTTGGGACTGTTGAGATTGGGTCAGCATGTGCACGTTGTCACTGTGGCTGTGTTGGCTCAGGTTGCACATCGCCATCGCTGTCCTGGCACTTGTCCTCCAATGGGGGTAGTGGTGGGACTACATGTCTCCTGCGGCGCTTTGGAGGGTTCACTGGGCTGTCCTCCTCCTCTGTGTCCTCCTCTTTCTCTGCTGCTTCTCTGTTTGGGGAATTGCCATGTCTTCTACTGCCTGTAGGCTGTGTTCCAGATGGTGCTGTGGACGTAAATGCACACATGTATTAACTGTTCTGACTTGCACTTGTCAATTATTAAATATCACTGTTTGGTATTACATGTGTCTTGTATTTGCCTTTCCTGAAGTGCACATGCTATTGGGGACTGGCTGGGTGTAAATTCACCACTGTAATGTGCATGTGTTCCTCTCCCATAATGTATTGCAGTGTGTGCTTGTGTTCCTGCACTGGACTACTTATTTTGTCCTGCCCCTGGGTGGCTGCTGGGAGTGTGGGGGTGGTTGGGGTGTGTCAGGGGTGTGATGGCATGCTCCTTACCTGGTCCTGGTACCGGGTGCTCTGAGGTGTCTCGGTCAGCCACGCCCATTACACTTTCAGGTAGCAGCGTCCCCTCCACCAGTTCCTCAAGAGGTGTGGAGTCAGTGGCAGTGGAGGTCCCACCACCGGTCTTCCTGGACTGCTCCAACCTGGCAGCCACCTTCTCCTTGGAGCGCTGGCGCATATCATACCAGCGCTTTCTTAAGTCTTCCACACCCCTGTGTGTCACTCCAACAGCATTCATTTTCTGCTGGATTTCTGCCCATATGCGCCGCTTGCGTGTCTCAGGCACCCTGAGTTATTTTTTGCCAAATAGGTGCTCATGGCTGACCAACATTTCATGGATTAGCACCTCCAACTCTGCCTCAGAAAACTTTTGCTTTCTTTTCCTCTGGCCTTCCCCCTGCTGCTGCTGCTGCTGTGTTTCCTGGCTGGCCATGTCTCCAGTGTCTGCCATTCTTTTCACCACAGCAGAGTTCCCTCTCCACCACTCCTTCTCTCTGACTGTGATTCAGCAACTCAGGTACAGCATGGGTAGTCACACTTCCTGGTTGTGCTGTCATCAAGCTGCACCTGAGTTTCCAATTAGCAGATTTGCGAAAATCGCAAAATTGAGATTTTTTTACGTTAAGGAATCGCAAATTTGCGATTTTTTACGTTAAGGAATCGCTATTGGGGGTATCGCAATGAAAATAGCGATTTTTTACTGAATCGCTATTTTATTGCAATTTCTTACATACATACCCATTTTGTGATTCTGAATTCGCGATTCGTGAAAAATCGCAAATTCAGAATCGCAAAAGGGTAGCTTGATGCACATGGCCCTTAGATTGTTAGATCTGTGCTAAGGTTCTTGCTCTTCATATTAATAAGGTTATTCCTGATCTCATTGGATACAAACAGATAGGATTTGTTAAGGGTAGGACTCTTGCTGATAATTCTCAAACCTTTTTAAACATTATTCGTCTTGCCTCTAATAGTCCCTCCCCTTTTGCTGCTATTACTTTAGATACGGAGAAAGCTTTTAACCATATCCATTGGCTTTTCATGATGCATGCACTCAAGTGGCATGGTTTTGGTCCTGTTATCTTATCCCTTATTAGTTTATTATATTCTTCCCCCTCTACCTCGGTCTTTGTAAATGGTTTTGAATCTCCTTATTTTACTCTTCAACGTGGCACTAGTCAAGGTTGTCCTGTTTCGCCTTCGCTTTTTATTTTGTCTCTTGACCTTTTCTTCATTCCCTCAAACATTCTTCTTCTTTTCGTGGTTTCACTCATAAATCATTTGAAATTATGTTCACTGCTTATGCTGATGACATTCTTCTATATATCTCTGATCCATCCTCTTCTTTACCTGCTTTCACTGATCTATCCTCTGATGCTGCTCTTTCTGGGTATAAGTTACATTTTTCTAAGTCTGAGGTTCTCCCATTTCAAAATGTCTTTTTTTAGGGTACAATTACGTTTGTTTTAACTTTTCCCATTGATCTTTTATTTCTCATGTATCAGTATACAGTTTCCAGCCATTGTGTTTTTTTTTTACAATTTGCTATGTTTATCTTTTGTATTTCTCATGAACTTGTTATTGTATTACTGTACCTTGCTTTTCTTATTTGCTTCAATAAAGCTTAACTGCAGTCAGTGGTCCCACGGTCCCCTGCCTACTCTTAAAAAATATATCTTTAAAGTTTCATTTTTTTTCCTTTTAAAAGCATCCTGTTTTCTTTTAAGAAAAGCAGGCTGCATTCAAAAACTTTTAAAAAAACATTGCTGTATTAAAAAGCAATCACAGATACGGTAGACTGCTTACCTCAGCAGGCCACCTTCCTTGTGATGGCTATAATTCCTAATGGGTTGTAAACTGCGACCTATCTCATTCATATTCATGAGGTAGGTTGATTTGCGACCCTCTAGAAATCAGTATTTGAAAGATGTACGCTTTCTTACATCAAGAATTGCACTTTGGTAAGAATCACAATTAGGAAATTCCAATTCTAGATTTGTGTGCATGTGGCACTAACAAGTGGAACAACAAGGGCTATATTTAAATGTACTGCAGGGCTTCCACCTCCTTTTTACCATTACAGTGTCTCAGCCTTGGCTAAAATTTGCAGTCAGCTCCCGGTAACTTGCTCCCTTTTAAACCGTGATACACGCGATTTCCTTATAGGAAGAGCAACTTAACGCTTTAAATATTGCTGATGCATTTAGAACAATGTTTGGTTCTGTTCCAAACTGGCTTTCTTCCCATTACCTTGCAAAATCGAAAAAACTCTATAAACAGACCTGAGGTTATGTTACAGGTAACCAATGGTATGTAGCTGTCCCTTCATTGTAAATTTCAAGATCAGTCAACGTAACACTGTGGTTAATAGGGAGAGGAAACAACAAGGCCTGTTATGAGAATATAAACAATACGAAATGCCATTATACATCAAAATGTAGGCCTTGTACATGTGTGTGACTATGTCCCAAAATGTACACAAGGTAGCCAGTTCACACAGGTCAAGATAACCATGTGCACATTATTCGATGTACAGCTGATGCCTACGCCTGCTCGTAGTTTACAAGATAATAGAATAAGTCAACCATGCATTTATGTAATCGACATAACTTCCTATCACATTTTTATTTTTCCAAATCTATGCGTACACTTCTCTATAACAATTCTAGACTTTGTTAAACTCTCCCTTATTTTCTTTAGCATTTTAGATGCCACGTCATTCTGCATTCTCTTCTGTTATTTTCTCTTTTTAACCAGCTCAAAGACAGTTATCAAGCTGAGAGGATAAAACATTGGGTTGGCCTAGGCAGGATAGAAAATTGCAACCTGCAGGTTACAAACATAGCATACAGTATGCAGATCAACCTGCTGAAGTACCTTTATATTTTATTCTACCTCTACACCAGCACTCCTTGTTCTTTTACATCTCCTCTGTTTCTCTCCGTCAAATTCAAATTTCTTATTATCCTCTTCTCTTTTTATCATCACGACATTTTCTCTCCATGCTCCTTGTTTGTAAGCATTTCTTCACAAAATAGGCTAATTTTACAATGTAAACAGAAACTGCTTTAGCTAGCAGGAAGGTCCAGGTGTTTTCTTTCAGCAGTTAAAGGTATCATTGAACATACTCCCTGTGTACCCTCCTTGAGCATTAAAGTATGCTGAAGTCACACTGACTTGCATTGTTGAGAAAAACACGCTTTTGCGCCATGCCT
Organism: Lissotriton vulgaris; assembly: GCF_964263255.1. Taxonomy (NCBI): domain Eukaryota; kingdom Metazoa; phylum Chordata; class Amphibia; order Caudata; family Salamandridae; genus Lissotriton; species Lissotriton vulgaris. The sequence continues at coordinate 332,080,904 of NC_141700.1, forward strand.
GAATCCATGTGTTTTTTTACACTCACTCACCAGGGCTGGACTGGGAACCTGAAGCAGCCCTGGCAATTTTGTGGAGCCAGACCCTCCCCCCTCCTAGCAGGTGTGTGCAAGTGTGAAGCACTGTTGCTTAAGTTACAAGGGGCCGATATTGCAGCACCACTGCAAAACCAGCCCCAAAAACAAAACCGACCTCCGCCCTTACAGCCAACGGGGAAACACGAGAGGCTTGCTACGGCCAGCCTGACCCTGTCACTTACAATGCCTTTTGAAGTAATTTATCCCATGAAATCTCCCAATCCTGTTTTGTCAGGGATCTAGTGTTGTATTAACCATGACTATTGTCTCCTAGTCAATCCAGCAACATACCCACACATACACTGCCCTGTGCACTGCCAGGATTTGCTTCAGGAGTCATCAAAATCAGGAGCAATGAGTGCAGTCTGAGTACAGTTAACATTCTGTGACTGGAACTGCAGGATTTTTTAGAAGCACCGAGATGATTTCTACTGGGACAGGAGGGGAAAAAGGGGTACAAATTTGCTTCTGAAGACATTGGCAAGAATTTTTTTTTATATCCAACCTACCACACAGCTTTCACCTACCTGGTACGGGAAATACTATTGTGGGCTTCACCAAAAACCTCAGCTTTGACTCAACATACCTCTAATCATTGGTTGTTTTGTTGTCACTTTTATTTGCTTGCATTCTATTTGATTCCATTCCTTCTTGTGTTTGTTCTGCCCCTTCTTCTATTTGTCACAGATCATATCCTCTTTATCATCTTTTTGATTGGATTTCTATTATCCTTCCAATGTTCACATTTAGGGGACTTCTTCTTTCAGCACTCCAGAAGAGTGCATGTGTTTTCAAGTTCTCTTCCTTGTGTTCTGCTTCCCTCTAACAAACACACAGCCCTTGTGATCTCTGTTGCTCTTTCCCTTGCATGCTGCTCTCTATTTGATGCTTCTCCACTGTCCTCCGTGCTCTGGGTTGCACCAGGTGAAAACATGCAGGGAATTTCTACACATACAGATTGTTGTGCAAAAACATCATATTCTGCAACTAATTTGTCATATTTAATGGGCCTACTAAATAAATCACTCCAAGTTATCAATATTTAATGGATGCAGTAATGCCTCACTGTCAGAACACCTTTCAGAGGGACACAGGGAATGCATGGGCCCAGCTGTGGTGGTTCAGGCCATTTACTCCTGATGTTCGGGCCCGACTTACTATCAATCCTGAGCAACTGGGCTAAGTACCCCTTCTGCACTTGACTTGGAAAAGTGGCATGTGATCAAGAGAGCAATACAGAAGTTTGAGGAAAGACTAACCCAAGGCAGAGATGAAGACACTGGAGAGTGCAACACAGAGCACAGAGACAAGTGGAACAGCCTTATACAATTTTTTTTTAAAAGCACTGCGACTTGGTTGGGAAACCAATCAGGTCCCCCATAAATTTCGATTTCGAGCCCCATCAAAGCTTCTAGTATGCCTGTTTTAAAAAGCAAGTTGGGGAATCAAAAAAACTTTGTAAAGTTACAAAATCCTGCTAAGGATACTGCAAGATATTTTTAAAAAACTTGCCAAATTCACACACCATAAATGGAAGCCAACCTCTATTGGGGACATTTCAGATGTTCTACAGGTATACCATTATGGTGGCCAGGCATGGACTTCACCCTACCTCAACCGCATAAGGTGCCATAGGGTGCCCCTTCAACATATTATTAGCACACAACATGTGTGGCTATCTGTGGCATAATAGAGGCCCAGGGCTAATGATGCCTATATTTGATATATTGGGTATAATTTGGCCAAAAGGGTGGCTCTCTTGGTATAATGATGGTCCTAGAAAATGGAACATCAGCGAACATCAGTGGCCCTGGCATAATGATGCACCTGTTTGACACATGAACACACATGACATCTTTCTCAGTATCTCTGGCACAATAATGATACTAACCTAATAGTGATCACTGTTGTATATTGGGAACATTAACAATATAACTGTATTAAGTGGGGCCATTTGTGGTATATTGTGGGCACACTAGACAGATGTGTAGATACCCCTGGCATTATGGTAGCCCTGTTCTGATTGTGCACATCTTTGTCCTATCTGGTATATTCAGTGTATAATAAACTTAGGGTATAACTGTAGCTTTTTGGGCAAAGTAGAGGACCTGTAATTAAATGCCCCAACCTTAGATTATTATAATGACCTTTACATAAGGGGTTCCTCCTATATATATGGGTACACAAGAATAGTTGTACCTGGAATAATAATGGACCTTCTTTCATCAGGAGCATCCATTGAAAATTGATGCATGTTAAACATAATGTAAATAAGCCTCAAATAAAGGTGACTTCCTTGGCATACTGAGGCTGGACATTCTTGACATATGTGTAATTATCATTCTCATAATGACCGCCCTGTTCAAATGGTGCCCACACTTACCATACCGAGAGCATTCACTGTAGCTGTCCCTAACACAATGATCACAATAATATATTAAGCCAATGTGCTAGATATTTTGGGTATTTTTGGCATATTTGCAGGAATAAGTGATATAAGAGAGGGCCTGTCAAAATTATCCTAATTTTTGAGAAAGTGCACAGAAACTTGATGTAATTCTTGCTATCTCTTTGATCATGGTGGTGAGAATCCCAGTGAACTGATGGATGTCCTTTGTATTTATGAAGATAAATGGGCATGAAAGTAAGAATCTGTCCTTTTGTGCCAAAAGCACATGAGAGGGAGAGTACTTGAGGAAAAGGGCAAGCTGACTTTTAGGGGCCACCCGGGGGCCAATTAAAAAATAAAATTTAAGGACAAAACTGCTGCTTTCTTAATGAAAATGACAGATTTTTGCTTGCGGAACAGAAGTTGATTACCCAAAATGAAAAGCCTTAATTTAATAGCATAATTCAGTAAAAAAATTGCTAATCAGATGTTTCTAATTTCTTCTTTTCAAAAGGTAGAAGAAAACTGGACACACAATTTACAAATTATCTATTCGGCCACCTTCCCCCAAATTCTTTCGTCAAGTCGGCAGTTCCTATGACCTTTAAGCATGTACAGACTAGACTCCAAGTTATAAACTGGTGTTTTCTTAATGAAAATGACAGGTTTTTGCTTGTGGAACAGAACTTGATTACCCAAAATAAAAAGCCTTAATTGGATAGCATAATTCACTTAAAAAAATTGCAAATCAGATGTTTCTAATTTCTTCTTTTTTAAAAGGTAGAAGAAAAGTGGACACACAATTTACGAGTTTATCTATTCGGCCACCTTCCCCCAAATTCTTTCCCCAAGGGGGCAGTTCCTATGACCTTTAAGCATATAGAGACTAGACTCCAAGTTATAAATTGCCCAAAGTCTAGCTTTCCACATTTCATAGGACGGGGGCTCAATATTTCCCAATTTGATGGAATACATAATCGGGCCACTGCAGTTGCCACAACAATTAAATACCCTCCTTTCCTCAACACACGATTAGTCTGAGTCTCATCAATTATTCCAAGCAACATCATTTGCGGTGTAGAGGTAACAGATGTACCAATAATGCCAGTCGGGAATTGTTACACCTTCCCTATTAACTGTCTTAACTTGGGGCACATGAAGAAAACATGAAGAATCTCCCCCTGTTCAGCCCCACAGCACTTACATTTCCCTTCAACTAACCCTTACCATTTTGATATTTTTTCTTGAGTATTGTACAGATTAAAGATAGTTTTGTAGTGCCGTGCCCGAAGATTGGATGAGAGTAAAACCTTCTCTGCCATTTCAATAGATTCCGGCAATCTTACTTCCCCTTGACTAAGTCTTGTATTCCACTTATGATTCTGAATATACAAATTATACATTGAGTCTCAATGAGCCAATCATATAATACACTGATTCTATTTCTCCTACTTATTGCCTCAATTAAAGAATTCTTTGTCATCATGCTCAAGAAATCTTTCTGTCCTTCAGCATCAAAAAGTCTTATAACTCTAAAAACGAAAAATCTGCCTTTAACAGGGCGAAATAAAAATGTAATTCTAAAAAGGAGCTAATCTGAGAATCAGTGTAAAAATCTCCTATTTAACTTGTTCCCTTTAGCCTCCATCTTTCCATTGCTGAATCCCAAAAAATGGAGGGTAATATTAGTGAAGCTCACGTCGGTGTATAATAACATATCGTACCAAGCTGAAGGCAACGTCTAACCTGTTTCCAAATTTTATAGGCAGCTATCAAGACCTTAAATCTATTTTTATTTTAATAATAACTAGGTTCCACGTTCTTAACCACATGGCTTCTGCGGGGATTTTTGCGCTGTGCTGCAAATTCCTCTTTTGCTGCTTTCATGACGAGCTCAGCTCGTCATCAGCACACGACACCCGTGGGTGATGACGAGCTGAGCTCGTCATCAGCATCGAAAGGGTTAAGCGAGCATTCCTTTCCTTTTGAGCCCATTCGCACTTGATAAATGAATGGCGCCTCAATATCATTTGTGATATCCTTGCCTGTTATCAGAATGGTCATGTTTTGTAAAAGACATGCTCAACAGTAAAATATAAAGTTGGGAATTGCCCAACCCCCCTGACTTTTGGGGAGGGTCATATATTTCATTGCCATCCAAGCTTTCTTCTGACTCCAGATTAAACTGGAGCATAGCGCTTGTAGGTTTTGGAGCTGAATTTTATGGGGCTCAAAGATACAGCTCAGAAAAAGTATAGTACTTTTGGCAAAATGCTAATTTTTAAGACATTACATCTTTCCACAAGTGAGAGGTGCAAACATTCAGCTTCATCAAGATCGCTTTAAATCTCCCCCAGAAGAGTGAACCAGTTTACCTCTACCTATTGGTCGAAACAAGATCGAATTTTAATCCCTAAGTATACTGCTTCATCCACAACCCTTGGATCATTAAAAACTACCTGATCAGTACAAATAAACTGGGTTTTTGCTGTATTTTACTTATATCTAGAGTGCAGCCCACACTGTTTAGCTACCTTCTCAATTTCCACCACTGACACTGCCGGTACTGGAGTGACGATGGCTATATCATCCGCATAAGCGAACAACCTATACTCTTCCTCTCTCTGGAAAATAGATGTAATAACCATGTCACCTTCAAGAATGGTTAAAAATGGATCAAAGTACAAAGCAAAAAGTATGGGCAAGCAGGTACACCCCTTTCTTGTACCTCTGGATATAGGTAATTCATCTGATTCAAGACCCATGGCACAGATTTTAGCGGTGGGTGTTCCAGACATAGCCCTTACAGCCACTATAAAAACCCTCTTCGAATCTTTGCCTTCGCATTACTCCCCAAAGAAAATCCCAAGAAAAACAGTCAAACGCCTTCTCGGCATCAAGTAAGATCAAACCAAGCGGTGCTTGCTGTACTTTAGCCAGATCAAATAATGTAACAACCTGTCTTATATGATTGATTGTGCCTCCTCCAGGGATGGAACTATGTTGTCTGTGTGATACTAGGGTAGTAATAACCCTGGCTATATGACCTGCCAAAATCTTGTCGTAGATTTTACCATCACAATTCAATAAGGATATGGGTCTATATGACCGTGGCAACGTAGGTGGTTTATCACTCTTTCTAAAAATAACAATGTTCGCAGATACCCAGGAAGAAGGAGCCTGACCCTGTTGCGCAGCTTAGAAAGTGGTCAGCATGTCACTGCATAGTTTAGAGAAGACGGTTTTATAGAACTCCAGAGGAAGCTTGTCGGTCCTGCTGCATTGCCATTAGCCAATAATCTAATTGCCTCCTGTATCTCCTCCAAAGTAATAAGGGTGTTGAGGAGCTTGATCGTCTCTACTGAGCTTATTTCTATGCAAGTCTGAAAGCAATCCCTCATAGCCCCCCATAGCGGGCTCAGAAGGAACACGAAGAACACTACGTCGGTGTAAAGATGGCTTTATTTTTAAATAGTCACATCTTTTGAGGGTAGCCAGTTTTACCCCTCAGTACTTGAGGGTTTTTCAGGTGAAAAAAAAACAACAAAACAAAACAAGAATGGCACGAGGAGTCCTCCTCTTTTTCCGGGCTGTAGCGGTCCTGTCCTACACGTCTGGTCAAGGCAGGGAGTGCGCTCCGAATACCCCAATACCCCAAAAGAAACAGAAACAAATCCACGGGTCAGTATCACGTCCGGGTTATTTTATCACACAAGGGTGTCGTATTTTGACGATGGCTGGGTTAGCGCTTAGCTTTGCTACACGTTTCCCGCTTAAATTAGCTATACGTAGAAACGCCATTTTTGTATGTGTTGGCGGCCATCTTAGATCATGAGCGGCCTCGTGGCCGGCGTGCCCTTTAGTCCTTTGTCCGTTCCATTGACCACTCGAGTCTGCCCAGCAACAGGCTATTTTTAGTATTGGTCAAGCTCACACATGCGCAGTTCACACTGACCAGTCACTCCTTAGGAATGTGCCTCAAACTGACCAGTGGGTTTGAAACCCTCCAATGAGCTGGCAGTATTCCAAAACATGCCCTTATATGTACATAATGTTCTGTAACTTTGTGCCGCGTGTTCGTTTTATTACCTGTAGAATTGTATAAAAGAAAGGGTCACACCGATGTTCGGTGTGATACCTCTTGCATTACCGAAGGGTGCTGTATGAGTGTACCACCACCCCATGGGGTCTTAATAAACTTGTTCTTTGACTTTTACAGTTTCCGTGCCAACAGTTCTTGAATGTAAGTGGGTTATCTTCGGAGCATGTAGGCCTTGGGAACCCTGATTACTTCAAATTGGCGACCACGAAGGGACTCATCGGCGACTCGGATGCCCGAAGGAGAGGTCGTGACGAAGGCTTGGAAACTCGCCATGGACGCGCGCTGCCACGAGTGACCCGAGTCTTGGCAGCCACGGTGTTTCTTCCTTTCCTTCCGATCTGACCTTCCAGGTGGCGCCGGTCTCCGACTGAGTTTTTGAGTGTCTGCGTTGCTGAGAAAGTGCCGTTTGGCTGATTTGGCTTACAAGACCTTGGCAGTTGGAATCTGGACCTTTGAGATTTTGGGTAAGATTTGTGATCGGTAAGGTAGTCTGCGGACGCTTACTGGAGTTCTATGATTTGTGATCGGTAAGGTAGTCCTTGGACGCTTGCCGAATTGTGACCTATGACTTTGATTTGAGTTAGCTAACATTTGTGAATTTGTGAATCTGTGAACTTTGAACTTATATGTGTAGTGCACTTCACATAGGCAGGCATGTAGAGATGTTTCTCTAACTTTGTTTTTTCCCTTTGAGCGGCACATTTGTGTGAAGTACTGTAAGTGCCTTTTATACGGTGTCACGCTTTCGTGATACTCTTTGAACATGCCTGTTTTTAGCACGCTTCGAGGGATGTGTTGTCTTGGAAATGGTACCACAATTAGGTTAGCGGAATCACAGCCGGCTCCCCCAGAGGGAACACCAAATCGCGAAATGTATATTAAACATGGCCTTCCCCCTATAATGTACAGTAAACTCTGGCACAAGTACACAAAGTCGGATCCTGAATTGCAATGGCCACTACATGGGTCGTTCGATTTACAAAAAGTACAGTTTGTGGAGCAATGTCTGTTTCAACGCAGGTCTAGACAAAACATGTTTGATTGTGTGCGAATGTGGGAGAAAGCGGTGCGTGAACGAATGAAACGTGAAGTTGCCTTGGCGGACAAAGAGCAGCGCAAGGCTGCTCGGGATAAGGCTTTACAGCTTGAGGAAAAAGAGGCTCAGGAGAAAAGAGAGAGGGAGGAACGGGAACGCAAATTGCAAACGACGGGTTAATTCCCTATTTGTCGACCACTTTATCCTGTCCTTAATAATGAAATTGATGATTTTTCTTTGTTAGATCGGTCACCGCCTCCGTACGTTTCGCCGACGACTCCAGCTGCGGATTCAGAGGACGATGGACAGGATAAGTCGGACCAGAAGGGTGTATCCGCTCTCAGGTTTACTGCGGAGAATAAGAAATGTGTTTCTCAGGATCAGTTGCTTGTGGAGAAGAGGGCGTGGTCGGATCTTGAATTAATGTATTTTCTGTCTAGTTTGGCGGATGAAGTGGTTGCCGCGTATCGTGAACTTTCAGACACATTAGAACCTAAATCGTTGTCAGTGTATCTTGAGAATTTGGTTAAAGGTGTATTTGATCTTGCAGATGTTGACGACCTATTCAAGCAACTGATCCAGCTGCGAGACGAGACAACCGGATTGCGGGAGGAGCGGAAAAGGAGGCAAAAGGAGTCCGAATCGGAAAATAATGGGCAGATTAAGGAGTGTTCTCTCCGGGGTCCAGATAAGAGTTTTGCATTACATGTTATGCCTATGCGTGAAGCCGCGCCTTTGTATGTTCCACCAAAAGGGGAAGGTACAGATGATGATAAATCGTCAAAGGATGCGAAAGGGTATTTTGTATATAACTGGGTATATACGCCTTGGAATAGAGCAGATGTTATGGCATTGAAAAACTCTTTACCTGACCTTCGGAAAAACCCGGCGGCATTTTATGAAGGGGTGGAAGGGGCTATTTCGTCTTGTGTGATGACTCTTGTGGATATAGATTTGTTCTTTGGGCTAATTCTACCACCTGATATGTGGAGGCAAATTCGTAAAAATAATGATGAAACGATATTGGGGGGCACATGGAAAGAAATTAATGCTGCAGATTTAGACAGGGAACCAGCATGTAAGCCTTGTCAGTTAATTTTAGATCTCCCGGCAGCTATCTTGATTAAATTAAAGACGCTTGTTCCCTCTAAAAAGATTGATTGGACTATGCTGACGTCGTGCAAACAGAAACCCGATGAAACGGTCTCAGATTTCTTTACACGCTTTGAGGAGGCATTTCATGATTACAGTGGTCAATCTTTGACAGACGATACGGGTCGGCATTTGTTTGTAGATAAGTATGTGGCTAATCTCCTACCGGAGATTGCAAAAAGATTGAAGTCGAGTGAAAGTTCCTGGGCCACGGCGACCCCAGCGTCTTTGTTAACTATGGCTCAGTACTATGAGCGGCAGGAATTGGAGGCTAAAGAAAGTGTAGAGAAAAAGGCGAAGGAATTGAAAACGAAGGTGATGTTGGCGCAGGTTCGGGGAACACAGGGTAGAGGGAATGATAGAGGTAGACGGGGTGGAAGAAATACGTCGTATGGTCGTACGGACATAGCGGAGGATCAGTGTGCTTATTGTAAGGAGTTTGGGCATTGGGCCGAAGATTGTCCTGTACTTCGTGAGCAGCGTAGTCAGCGTGGTCGAGGAGGCGGAAGGTCAAGAGGAGGTTATACGGGAGCGAGAGGTGGCGGAAGTGATCGTGGAAAGGTTGAGGAGAGGGGCCGTGGCCAGGATGAACGAAATATGTTTGATAGGCGGAATCAATATTAGATTTCGGAGGGAGAGAATGTGGAACACCAGGATTATGTGCATGCATAGGACTGCGTAGGATGGGGTAAGGAATCAGTTGAAGTGCCGGTAGATCAGCAGGGTCCATATGTAACAGCGGGTATTCTGGGTTCTACTGATCAATTTCTAGTCGACACAGGAGCTACACGTAGCGCTTTGTCGAAAAACTTGGTTCCGAGGGCTCCCCTGTCTGGCGAAATGATTACATGTGTAGGGTTTGATGGCACACCCTCCCCCAGCCCATTGTCCAAGCCCCTTGCACTATGTCTTGACAAATACTTTAGTTTTGGTCAATTTTTGTTATCACCCCATACCCCAGATAATATCCTGGGTATTGACTTGCTTAAATATTTTCGAGCAACAATACGTTGCGCTCCTGAGGGAGTGCGGGTTATCCTGAATGACAATTATCCTGACCCCGACAGGTTTTACGCCATCTCAGATATTTCAGCTTTGGCCTCTCTACCGCATACGTTATGGGCGACCTCAGATACGGATGTGGGAGAGATGCGTATTCCACCGATACATATTACTGTTAAGGAGGGGGCCCCTCTACCACGAGTGCCACAATATAAGATTTCGAGAGAAGGTGAAATTGCATTGACACATATTGTTCAGGATTTGATTTCTGCAGGGGTTGTGGAGGAGGTCCCTTATAATGTTTGCAACAGCCCTATTCTTCCGATCCTTAAGAGAGATACTGACGGCAAAGTCTATCGTTTTATTATTGATTTGCGAGAGATCAACAAAATTGTCATTCCTCAATACCCGGTGGTGTCCGATATTACGACCTTGCTTACCTTGGTTCCACTAACGGCCACCACGTTTAGTGTAATTGATTTAAAGAATGCGTTCTTTTCCATCCCTGTTCATTCTGATAGCAGATACCTGTTTGGCTTTACGCTAAATAATAAATCGTATAGATTTTGTCGTGTTCCCCAAGGATATACTGAAAGCCCTAGCATCTACAGCCAGGCTTTGAAAAGGCAGTTGGATTCCTTTAAATTGCAGTCTGGCGTTGCTCTCATCCAGTACGTGGATGACCTTCTGCTTGCTGCTGACTCTTATGCACAATGTGAACAGAGTACACTTGCGTTGCTTTCCTTTCTGGCACAGAACAATCATAAGGTTTCGAAGAAAAAGCTTCAATACTGTAGACCTCAGGTGACCTACCTCGGTCATCTGTTGTCTAAGGAGGGGCGTGCATTAACATCTGATCGAATTCAAGCAATTTTAGACACACCAGTCCCCCGCACGCAGAGAGATGTACGTGCCTTCATAGGGTTGACGTCCTTCTGCAGACAATGGATTATGGGGTTTTCACATATCATAAAACCGTTGCTGGCGTTACTGTCCAAAGCCACACCAATGCCCCTTGAGTGGACAGATGAATGTCAGAAGGCTTTTGAACAGTTGAGGCAGGCCCTTTGTTCTGCACCCGTGTTAGGCACACCAGACTACACGAAACTTTTCACATTGTACGTGCATGAGAATGATGGGTGCGCGTTATCAGTGTTAGTGCAATTACACGGGGATAAGCAGAGACCATGTGCATACTTCTCTGCCATTCTGGATCCTGTAGCACGAGGGTTGCCTGGGTGTTTTCGAGCGGTAGCAGCAACAGCAGTGGCCATACGACAGAGTGAGGGAATAGTGTTATCACACAAACTGTTGGTGTTAGTTCCTCACGCAGTAGATGCCCTGCTAAACCAAACAAAGACCCAATACCTCACGAGTGCACGGCTAACAGGATATGAGCTGGCACTTTTGGCGCCACATATTACACTGAAAAGATGCGCTACTTTGAACCCTGCCACTTTATTGCCCTATCCGGCCGAGGAGGGCCAGGAAGAAAAACATCACGATTGTGTTTTCCTGACCGAGGAACAGACAAAGGGTCGTGTTGACTTACAGGATGTCCCACTTCCAGATGTGGATGGGGAACTGTGGGTTGATGGATCGTGTTTAAGGCTGCCAGATGGTACGACTTCCGCAGCCTATGCGATCACAACACTTAAGACAGTGGTAGAAACAGCTAGGATACCACAAAAGTCGGCTCAGGCAGCAGAGCTGATAGCCTTAACAAGAGCCTGCGAACTGAGTGCTGGTTTATGTGTGAACCTATTCACGGACAGCCGGTACGCCTTCGGAGTGGCACATGACTTCGGGCTACTCTGGAGAGAACGTGGGTTTTTGACATCTCACGGAGAGCACATTATGCACGGAGAACTAGTGCGTGATCTCCTAAATGCGCTGCTAGGCCCAAAGAAAGTAGCGATAGTAAAATGCAGTGCCCACAAAAAGATCACGGATAAAGTGGGTCAAGGAAATGCCTTTGCAGACAGCATAGCAAGACAAACGGCTATGTCCTGAACTAGCTCCCCCATGTACGTGATACAATCGCAGGCTGAGCGATGGAGTGATGCTAGAGCAGAAATATTGGATATTCAAAAATCAGCTACTGAATCTGAACTTGCGGCATGGGCAGCAGATGGGGTACTAGATGACGAGGGTTGTTGGAGGAGCAAAGACATGGAGAAGTGGAAATTGCCTGCGGCTTACTTGCAGGCGATGGTCCAGATGACACATGGACTGGCGCATGTCGGAGCTCTTGCAATCACTCGGCTCTTAACACGAGTTTGGGAACATCCTGAGATTGCTAATACTGCGAAGAGAGTAGTGCAGACCTGCCTGGTTTGTTTACAACACAATCCTGGAAAGGGGACCCATACTCCGAAAGGAGGGTTCGTTCCACCTTCTGCGCCATTTGAGGTACTCCAAATGGATTACATCCAACTCGAGCGCTGCAACAACCTGAAGTACGTCCTAGTGGTGGTATGTGCCTTTAGCAAATGGGTTGAGGCCTTCCCCACGAAAGACAATACGGCTTTGTCAACAGCTAAGGTGTTGCTTAAGGAATTCTTTCCTCGCTTTGGAGTTTGTAAATTTCTGTGGAGCGATAATGGGCCTCATTTTGTTGGGAAGATTGTGGAATATGTACTGAAGGGGTTAGGGATTCAGCAGAAGTTCCACGCTGTATTCCACCCTCAGTCAGCCGGTCTGGTCGAGCGGTACAATGCTACGTTGAAACTTAAACTGGCCAAAATTGTGGCGTCTACATCGTTGAAGTGGCCAGATGCTTTGCCGCTAGCGCTACTCTCTCTTAGATCAGTACCCCATTCACGAACTGGCCTTACGCCCTATGAGGTGGTGTTTGGGCGCCCCATGAACATTTGGGGGGTGCCTAAGCCGCGACTAATACATGATGTGCCTTGTGTTATGATGAATGATTATTTGGCACGATTAACAAATGATTTACTTTCTATTCATCAACAGGTTCGAGAAGCGCTCCCTGACAATTCTACTGGAGAGGGCCATGATCTCCGTCCTGGGGACCACGTCATGATTCGGTCGTTTGAGAGAGCAAGCAGTTTGGAGCCCAGGTGGAAGGGTCCCGAACAGGTCCTCCTTGTAACCCGAACCGCTGTACGAGTGACCAACAGGAAGCGGTGGGTGCATTCGACACACTGCCGCCGTGTCTCTCCGGATCTGGTGACTCCTGCTGTGCTGACCGACTACAAAGAGATCTTGGAGAAAGAAAAGAGCCCAGCTGTGACGTCGGCCGAAGTTGAGGGAGCCTTCCCGGACCACGCTGTTGCCGGACGAGAGCGCTACAACTTACGTCCCCGATAAGAAGAATTTTTGTATTTTTAATGACTGGTTGGTTACCGCTCCAGGTTTGTGAAACGGAAACCGGGAATTCCAAGGGGGGGGGATCAGTTCTGCCAGTGTAGCGACACCCGTCTTGGCCCGGAGAAGAAAACAACGGCTACCTCGGAGTTCAGCACCACATTTTTCTTTTTTTAGGTATACACGCATGTGTATGTGAAACTTTGCGACCAATTCGAACTATTTGAGACTCTGCAAAGGTTTTCAGAACTATGGCATTATCAGCAGCACGAGATAAGAGACTCTTGGGTGCCATTCTCTTTGTCCTGACTATTGTGGTGATTGCGGTAATAGCCTGGGTAGTTGAACTTGTGGTACCTGCACGTGAACATTTGCTGCCGACTACCCCGGCTCCATCTGAACATTTCCATTTCACCCTGCCTTACCACGAAGAACGGCACCGACAGACTTATTTGAACAATAGTTTTATTCAGATCCTACATCATACACATAATATGACAAATACTTCAAATTGCTGGGTGTGTGGGATGTTGCCTGGGCATCAGAAGAAAGGGGGTACTCCACTCATCCCTCTCCCGTTTTCACATAATGGATCCTGTAATGCATTTTATACTCTCCTCTTTACTTTGAGATGGCCCACAAAAGGGGGAGTGCTTTTTCGTTTGAATAAATTGTGTCATCATGATCGGGATGGGTATCCACAAGCTGAGGGTACTCGATTTGAATATGAGGAGTACCGCCCTGACAATGTGTCTGCTTCACGAATGTATAGCAACCAGCGAAATATCAATGTATCGAATGCACATGTTATTAATGTTATCGCTACTAAAGCAGACCTATGTATCCATAATAAAGGTGTAATTTCTGTTGGGAAAAGTGAATGTAACACCACACTCACGTTTGATAGTCCTACTGGTATATCGTTTGTAACCTCCCGAAATACCTACTTCATCTGTGGAACGAAGGGTTATCATCAGCTTCCTTTGGGATGGTCAGGCACTTGCTATGTGTCTTTTGTATTGCCGCCTGTATTCATTGCCCCACCAATGTATCATAACAATTACATCCTCTATCACGACTTTGTTTTAAACCGTGATAAACGTTCCCTTGTTCTGGACGATGTCGATCAAACGGACAGTACTTTGCAACAGTATGTGGACTTTAATTTGGGTTTGTTCTCCTTCGTTGGGGCAGCTTTGAACAGTCGAAAGATCCGACGACTAACTCGTGTTGTTGAGGCTGTGGCTAATGATACTGCAATTGCACTTGGAAATATCACTGAAGAAGTACAGATTTCTAGAATTGTTGCGCTTCAGACCCAGATGGTTCTGGATGTAGTGTTAGCTGACCGTGGGGGGGCATGTAGAATCATCGGAAGTAGCTGTTGCGTCTACATACCTGACAATTCACCATCTGTATATGATGCTATCACTAAACTACATAAGATAGCGGCTGAAATACATCCAGATAATGGTACTTGGACTCTGTCAGGATGGTTCTGGTCAATACTCACCACGTGGGGATGGAAACTGTTAAAGATTCTATGTGTCATTGTGGGAATTCTGTTTTTCATTTGCTTATGTATCCAATGTGGCCCAGTTTTTTGTTCTATGTGTTTGTCAGTTTGTGTACCATCGAGACGAGCTCTTGCTCATGACAAAATGATGCTTCATAAAGAAGTAACACAAATAATGCTAATTGATATAGAAGATGAACACCCTGATTATGTCCACTATGAGGTAGCTTCAGCTAAACGCTAAAAGGGTCGTCTGTCATATTTTGACGATGGCTGGGTTAGCGCTTAGCTTTGCTACACGTTTCCCGCTTAAATTAGCTATACGTAGAAACGCCATTTTTGTATGTGTTGGCAGCCATCTTAGATCATGAGCGGCCTCGTGGCCGGCGTGCCCTTTAGTCCTTTGTCCGTTCCATTGACCACTCGAGTCTGCCCAGCAACAGGCTATTTTTAGTATTGGTCAAGCTCACACATGCGCAGTTCACACTGACCAGTCACTCCTTAGGAATGTGCCTCAAACTGACCAGTGGGTTTGAAACCCTCCAATGAGCTGGCAGTATTCCAAAACATGCCCTTATATGTACATAATGTTCTGTAACTTTGTGCCGCGTGTTCGTTTTATTACCTGTAGAATTGTATAAAAGAAAGGGTCACACCGATGTTCGGTGTGATACCTCTTGCATTACCGAAGGGTGCTGTATGAGTGTACCACCACCCCATGGGGTCTTAATAAACTTGTTCTTTGACTTTTACAGTTTCCGTGCCAACAGTTCTTGAATGTAAGTGGGTTATCTTCGGAGCATGTAGGCCTTGGGAACCCTGATTACTTCAAGGGAAAGGTGTGAGGAAGCACTCTGGTGCACCGGTGTACAGGCAACGAGGGCGCAAGAGTGTGAGGAGTGGTGGTGAAAGGTGGGGGGTTTATTTACAGAATATGCAAGAGGAGGCGGTGAGCGGTAAAGATCTCAACCCTCCGACTTCTCCTGCCTCCCGACCCAGCCCAAGAGTCTTGCCTACACCTGGGTCAGTCACACTGCTCCAGGGGCGTGGGTCAGCGATACGTAATCCTGTTGGCTTCCTGGCTTCTGCTCCCCGTCTCTTCTCCGGTCCTCTTCCCCCGGGCTGGATGACGGCTCCGGTCATCTCAGACTCTCCTCTTCTTTACTGCTCCACCGTCCTTCTTCTTCCGCACTCTCCAGACTTCCTCTGGTGTCCACGCACACCACGTCCAGCTTTCTGGGGCTCCTTATTGGACGACAGTTCATGACGTTACTGGAGTGGGCGTCGTCTTCCCAGTTAAAAGGACCGTCCCCGTAAGCAGACAGCTCGGTACTTGATGCCGGCGAAGTATCTTCCTGGCGAAGGGGTTGAAAGTTCCTGGGCTTCCCACGAGTCACCCCATTGACCTGTTGATTCCCTGCTGCCCTCGTGACACCCCCATTAAAAGTTATTGGTGCCTTCATTTAGCCCTTCATAAAAATCCTTAAAGACAGTCAGAATCTCGGATGATGTTTCCACTAATCTACCAGACCAATCCTTCATAGTAGCAATACTCCTTCCAACCTCTTTTTGCCTAATCTGTCTAGCCAAGAATCTGCCTGTAGTCTCACCATATTCATAACATTCCGTTTTATACAGCGAATATTTCATAACGACCTTCACACTCCAATGCTGGTTTATTTTAGCCTTACACACCGTAAGCGCTATTTGTGCCTTGCAAATATCCTGGTTAGGGTGTAATCTCTGTGTAAGCTCAACCTCAGCCCTCCTGAGTTCCTTATATAGTCCTTGAATAGCATTCTGTTTCTTTGTCTGCAGAAATAGCCCAAAACTAAGAGCCTCCACCTTATTCCTGCTTTTTTTAGAATCAATCATTTTTATTGAGCAGTATAGCAACAGGTAACACAGCGTAGCTGCCTACATCCACCGGCCGGCAGAGCGCAATTCAACTATCAAAGAGAACACAGCCATGGAGTCTACACCCCGGGGGGCGACTCGGCGAGGACACCAGCGAAGCCCGGATAGAGAGGCACAGCTTTTATTATGCACTGCATTATGCGTGAAAAACAACACCAATAACACAAAAT
The DNA here is from genome assembly GCF_964263255.1 of Lissotriton vulgaris. Classification (NCBI taxonomy): domain Eukaryota; kingdom Metazoa; phylum Chordata; class Amphibia; order Caudata; family Salamandridae; genus Lissotriton; species Lissotriton vulgaris. The sequence continues at coordinate 332,097,593 of NC_141700.1, forward strand.
AAACGCCCCTCCCATCACCCCACACCCCTTCCCCCCTACCCCCTTCCAACCCACCCACTCTCCTCCCACCTCCCACCTCCGCATCAGTCACTGCTATTCCTCCCACATCTACTAAGGGCCCCCTGTTATCTAGCACACACCTGTCCCTCCACGTTTATTTCACTGCCTTCTGAGGGACCATCGGGATAAGCTGCAGGACCTGCAAGTACTTGGGACATGTAACCTCGCGCAAATCACGGTATAGGAGATGGATAAATGGTTCCCACAGTTCCACATAGACCTCGCCTTTGCCTTCCACACACAGTGAGAGCTTTTCCATAGCCAACAAATGCCACAGTCGGCGGATCCAGTCTCTTGGGTCAGGGGCGTTGATGGAGCGCCATTGCGCAAGAATAACTAAGCGCGCTGCTAGCAAGGCCAGGGCTATCTGCTTGCCCCTCATAGAGCACAGGGGGAACTCCTTTGGATGCGGAAGCCCCAAATGCACATGCTCCGGAGTCCGGGGGAACGCAATGCAAACCGCCTCATCAATATCATCAAGGACCGCCTTCCAGTAATGTTCCCGCTTCGGGCAGCGCCATAGCAAGTGTGTTAATGTACAGGAAGCCCCACAGCCTCGCCAGCAAAGCCCCGAACTTTTCGGGTCCCACGCCTTAATCCTCATAGCGGTATGGTACCAATTGGACACCATTTTGTAGGCCGATTCTGCGCCCGCCACGTTGGACGCTGTATGTTGTGCCCAATAAAACACCTTGTCCCACTCCTTATGTTTTCTCGGGCGGCCCAGTTCCGTCTCCCAGCGTACCTGTGCCTTAGTGCGTGGTGCCTTAGGGCGCGCGAGGATCAATGCGTAGAGGTGAGATATAAGGTTACGGTCATCCTTTTTGCAGACCACCCAGCGTTCCAGCGTCATTAGGGAGCGGGACATATCGGCGATAATAGGAGATTGAGTGACCCAGTGTGCCACCTGCGAGTAGGAAAAGGCGTCGGACACAGGGAGGGAAAAGTGGTCTCTGCAAAGCGAGGAGAACGGGATCAGGCCATCAAGGTCAAAGAGGTGGCCCACCCTCTTGCAGCCCTCTTCTCTCCAGCGCTGGAAGATCGGGGATGAGCAGCCAGGAGGGAAATCCGGGTTATCTACAATGGGCGTCATGGGCGAGGGGAAAGTAGTCCAACCTCTGCGCTGCACCAGGAGGTCCCATGCCTTCATAGTCGGTAAAGTTACTGGGGACGAGTATAAACCCCAGGCTCTATGTTTGTGAGGGAGCCATAACTCTCGCCAGATATTGCAGCCCGCCACAGCCTGATCCATAAAGAGCCAGTGCTTACTGGAAAGGGGTCTGTTCCACTCGAGGATAAAGCGAAGGCAAGCCGCTTGATAATATGCCAGTAATGAGGGAAAAACCCAACCCACCACTAGCCCGAGGGGCTGTAATCACCGACGAGGCCAGCCGTGGGCGCTTGTGGTTCCATAGGAATTTAGTAAGTAGCCCTTGCAGCCTCTTTAACACCCCTGGTGGGGAACATAGAGGCAGCATTTGGAAAACATATAAGAGGCGCAGAAGAATCGTCATTTTGACGGCTGCCATTCGACCAAACCAGGCAAGTTGCAAACGGGACCAGACAGACAGCGATTTGGTTGTTTGCTCAACTAAGGTCTTGTAGTTGAGGGAGACTGTCTGCGCTATAGTAGGAGCAAGACGGATCCCCAGGTAAGGGATATCAGAGTGAACCCACTGGAAGGCAAAATCCGTCTGCAAGTCATGTACGTCTGCCGCTGAGATCGAGATGTTGAGGATCTGGGATTTAGAAAAGTTCACCCTGAAGCCAACCACGTCACTGAATTCACACAATTCTGCAGATAAGTGCCGCAAGGAAGTGCGAGGATGCTCAAGGGAAAGAATGACATCATCGGCATAGAGGCTTATTTTGTATTCGTCGCTGCCAAACCGGATCCCCTCAATACCACCGTTGTCCCGCACCCTCTGAGCGAAGGGCTCCATATAGAGCACCAAGAGCAGCGGCGATAAGGGGCAGCCCTGCCTTGTCCCACGGTTAATGGGGAAGGAAGCGGATTTACAGCCCCCCGAACTGCCGCTCTCGTTACCCCGAACTGCCGCTCTCGGAGCTGCATAGAGACAGCGCACCCATCCGATAAACCTATCCCCCAAGCCGTACGCTCTCAATACGTCAAATAAGTACGACCAATCGACGCAGTCAAAGGCCTTCTCCGCATCAATTGACAAGAAAGGTCTGTTTGTGCGAGCGGTGGACAGAGTCCAAGAGATGCAGCAACCTTTTAGTATTGTCCCCCCCCTGTCTCGTCGGTATAAATCCAGTCGGGTCTGGCTCTATGACTCCAACCATGAGGGGGCTAAGGCATGCCGCAAGAATACTATCAAAGAGCTTTGCATCCACATACAGGAGGGAGATTGGACGGTAAGACCCGCACTCCGTGGGGTCCTTCCCTGCCTTGGGGATAACCGTGATCACTGCTTCTGCCATTGAAAGGGTCAGTTCTCCCGTTTCAAGAAAAGAGTTAAAGAGGCGGGTTAGGAAGGGTGCTAGTTCCCTACAGTACTTTTTGTGAAAAACAGCTGAGAAGCCGTCTGGGCCAGGGGATTTATCTAGCTTCAGCCGCGAGACCGCAGAGATGACTTCTTCTATACGTATTTTGGCTTCCAGAGCCGCCGCCGAGGCTTGCGAGAAAGGCGTTATCCCACACGCTTCCAGGTAGGCAGTCACTTGTGCCGGGTCCGAATGTTCCCGACTATAGAGGGTGTGATAGAACTGCCCGAAAGAGTCGGCAATAGAGGAATCAGCAGTCTGCTCGACCGCGCCTGCATATTTAATGGCCTGAACAGCAGCCTGCTGAGCTCGGGCCCTCAGCCTATGTGCTAGCATCTGGCCTTCTTTGTCCCCACTAAGATAAAACTTGTGGCGAAGATGCAAAAGGGCATGTTCCGTGCGGTCCGGATCTCAGTGTTTAAGCATGCAGCGTTTCGTTTCCAGTTCCCTCCAGACGCGCGGGGACCCCGTTCGTTTATGAATCTCTTCCAACCCGGCCACCTCCTTCTCCAGCTCTTCGCGCTTCTCCCTACAAACACGAGTGAGCGAAACAGACACTGCAATAAAGTCCCCCCACACCACCAATTTAAAGGCCTCCCATACCGACCCCAGCTCCATGCCGTCCCGGTCATTCTCTGCAAAATACTGGGTAATCGTGTCTCTGAATCGGGCGACCACCGCTTCTGAGTTGAGGAGGGAATCCCTGAGGCGCCATCCCGACGACGGCGGCCTCTGGTCATTGCATGCCAACTGTACAGAAATAAGAGTGTGATCAGACAGAGAGCGCGCAGATATCTCTGCGGCTGACAGACGATGCATGAGTGGTGTCGTGGCGAGGAAGTGATGCAAGCGCGCATACGTTTTATGAGCTGCGGAGTAATATGTAAAATCACGTTCCAAGGGGTGCTGAGAGCACCAAACATCATGTAGCCCTCCTTCCTGCAACCACTGTTTCCCCCCCTGGGAGAGAGCCCCCGCCTGGTGTGAGCGCGAAGCAGATCTATCTAACTCCGGGTCCATCACTACATTCAGGTCGCCCCCACCAACACACACACATCTGGGGAGGCCAGCACCTCTGCAAGCGCCGTCTTCAAGAAGGGCTCCTGGTGAGTATTCAGAGCATACAACGAACCCACTGTGAAATGTGTGTTTCCCCATTGGATCCTAACCGCCAGGAAGCGCCCCCTGATATCCAAAACCCGGGACAGAACTTTACAGTGGGCTTTGGCGCTAACTAGAATGGCCACCCCCTGCTTCTTCGCTGCGCATGAGGACCATAGCTGTATCGGAAAAACGCCTGTCCCTCATCCTCTTGGTATCTTTGGCAAGGAGGTGAGTTTCCTGCAGCAGACACACATCCCCTACCGCCCCTTCCAACAGCGATAGAATGGCAGCACGCTTAACAGGACTATTAAGGCCTCGAACATTCAAACTAACAATTTTCAAATCTTTACCCATACTCGTCTAAAGAGGAGAAAAGCAGCAGACATGACCCCAAGGGCAACACTAGCGAGGCCTGACTCAGGAACTTCCATCTTTCCCCATCTATTCCCAGAACGTTCGAAAGACTGATGCGGAGCCCCCCCCAAGAAGATTCCCCTGCAAACACCCCAACTGCCCCCCCACCCCCCACAAGCCAACAAAAGGACGAAAGAGCAAGCAACATACAACAGTTCGTAGAAAGAGTTCCAAAGAAAGTGGAATGTGGAGCCATCAAACATTCATCCAATACCTGATAGGTAGCTGCAGAATCAGCCAGGACCGTCAGCACAGTCAGGAATTGTCTGACAGCATGTTCCCTCTGGCACCAGCAATGGGCCCAACCACAGCCCAGCGATATGGACACAGCTCAGGTGCCGGCTTGGGCTTCTGTCACTTTCACCACTGAGGCTATTGCAGCATCTCTCTCCTGAAGACTCGTGGACCTGTCAGTAAGCATGAGCGAATTTTGCGGATCTCGCGTTCGCGAATTTTGCGGATTTGCGGATTCGCAATCCGCAAAATCCGCGAATTCCCGCGAATTTGCGGATTTTTTTTTTTTTTGTGTTCGCCCGTGTTTCTGCCAGTTCGCGAGGGTTTTGTACACTTTCGCAAATTGCGAACTTACCTGTCGGGTCGCAAGTTTCGCGAACTCTTTGTTTCTACGTGTCCAGCCTGTTTGGGACACTCTTCTTCATCACTGCCACTCTCTGTCACCACTGCCACTCTCTGACTACTCATGCCACCCTCTGGCCCACCCATGCCACCCTCTGTTTCATCACCACACCCTCTGGTTGTCCAGTGTACATTATTTTCGGCAAAGCAAAGCACACCTTCCCTGCCTCAAGTGACCTGAATTAATTTGGGGCTGATTCATGTGTCACAGAATATTTTTTTAGCTGGCACCTGCTTCCTTAGTGCGCCCTGATTAGTGATCTTTTGCACTTGCTAAGTGCTTTCATTGTTGCAAAATTAGTTACAACACCTGCCCTGCCCCAACTGACAATAATGAATTAGGGGCTGATTAATGGATTTTAACTTCCAGCCTGGCTCCTGCTTGTCTCCCTTAGCTGTAATTCAGGACCTTTGTGGCATATGTGTAACTATTCTGAGGTTCAGAGCAGGGTCACATACTAGTTTCAACTGGCAACTGAACTCTGGAGGGGCCCCTCAGGAAGCACTCCAGGAAATGGCTACTAATGATGAGCCTGAACTTTTGAACCTGGTAAGTAGTTACTTTCAGTTTTGCTAAGATCGTATTTCTGCAATTTTGCACTTATTCGCGGGGCGCGAACTCACGCGAACAGTGCGAGCAGTGCGAGCAAAATCCGCTGCTCGCGGATTTGCGGATTTTGCGGGAAATTCGCAAATCTCGCGGATTGCGGATTTCCCGAAAATCCGCAAAATCCGCGAGCGGAACGGATTTTCCGCCCACGCCTACCTGTCAGGCCGAGCCACCGGACCAGGCCGGCCGAAGCGCTGCCATTCTCCGGAGGTTCGTCGACGCCTGCCGGGCGAGCCTCCATCTCCGGTGTCAGAAGACAATCGGTCCAGCCCAACAATGTCATATGCAGCGTCCAGAGATCGTACTTGAACAAGCTTAGCCTTCGATTTGAAGATGAGTCTGAAGGGGTGACCCCAGGAGTAGGGCACGTTTTGCTCACGTAGAAAGGTCGTAAGGGCTTGAATTCACGTTGTTTAATCAGAGTGGACGCAGCAAGGTCCTGATAAAGCAATGGACGGTGCTCACGGAACTGTAGAGGGGAGAAGTCACGCGCTTTCCTCAGAATCCTCTCTTTTAGCTGGAAATCATGCACGCAGACCAAAATGTCCGGTGGGGGAGCTTTGGCACCCCTCGGAAGGCCCACCCGGTGGACACGATCCATTTGGATAGGCGGCAAGTCCTCCTCTTGCAGAATGTGCCTGAAGAGTGCTTCTACATATCCCTGCAAGTCAGAGCCCTCGCCTTTCCATGGTACCGCTCATATCCTGATGTTATTCCGGCAGGACCGATTTTCTAAATCTTCCGCGTGGGCTTGTAAGTCCAAGTTCTGCTCCGATAGACGTTTCACTTCTTGCTGGAGCTGGTGGATACTCTCTGCTGTCTCCAAGTCATGCTCCTCTAATGTCGCAACTCGCTCCCCCACACCATCCACATCTTGTCGCACCTCCCTGAGATCCGATGCCAGCTTTGAGCTTAGCTCAGCAATGTCCTCCTTGATGGCCGAGAATAGTTCAACCATAAAGGCCTTGGTCGCAGGGGCCTCCGCGTCGTCTTACCGCGCGGCCGGAGCCGCTTCTGGCGACGAGGTCGCCATCGGGATCTTCTAGAGGCCCTCCTTTCCCATCTTGTCCTTTCTGACCCTGTTCCTTGCCACAGGCAGACCTCGGGGCCTCTATCAGTGGGTTCCAATGTGGCCCGAGGAGCACCCAAAAGGTCCCTCCACACACTCTATCGTCACGCAACACCGGCTACCTCGCAATGCAACACAAGGTCCACGCCCGGGCCGTCTCGGTGTCTCCCACGCCGCTCCACTAGTATGCCCCCCTAATTCCTGATTTTAAAGCATCCCAATCTATCGGACGGGCAGCTCTGTTATGATTCATTTACAGAAACTGTTCCGGCCAGATTCTAATGTGACTGACAAATGTTAGATCTAGCAAAAGCTTTCTATCAAAGATAAAGGAGCCTCGAGGTCTAATAAATCTGGGCAGTGGAATCTCTAGTATCAGAGGACTGTGATCAGAGGAGACTCCCGGGACAGACTTACTACTAAGCCCAGCCATATGAGTTAAGGATATTCAAAGTAGTCTAGTCAGACCAGCTTATTGTAAGGGAAGGAGTAGAAGGTAAAACCATGGTCAGGGTACTTGTATTTCATCGATACATCGATTAAACCATGATCTAATATTAATCAATGCAATTCCCAATAAACTGTGGTTTCTTTCCAGTATAGTTTCCCCCTGTCATTTGAGTATGTGATGGCTCAAGATGAATATTCAGATCTCCACAAAAAAACTGGGGCGTTGGCACGATGCAAGCTCAACATTAAGAAAATCCAGAATCTGCGCCTCAAACGTATTTTAGCCATATACAGATCATGGTAAAAATGTGGTTACACCAATTCAGCATTAAACGATCACCCAGCAACCATACTTATCTTATAATGTCCTACCCGCTGTACAAATAGCATGTTCAGTAGGAACTCTGGTAGTCTGCTGTGTTAAAGTTAGCAGAGTATAACCTAATTCAGTTAACACCCTACACTTGCCCAATGGGATGTGAGTGTCTTGAATACAAACGATTCAGGCTGCATTGAGCCTAGTTCCAGAGCTACTCTATGCCTTTTACTCCTGTCATTGAGCTGACATATGTTTTTTTAATTTTTAATTAAACTCTTTTTATTTGAAATTACCAAACTGTTAAAACATGGTCACATCGTAGGAGCATCACAGGCGTACAATAGATCACACAGGGAGCATAATGTTACATCAGTTGTCATGGCATTAAGAGTGCGACATTTCAAAGCCGTTAGGTATCTACCTCAAGCTCCGAACTTCGGGGCTGAGGGGGTTCACGGAGGCCACCTCTATAGTCATTTTATTTATCCCATATTTCCCTCCATTTCTTGGGGCAACCCCGGGCAACATAGACTGTCCTCTCCTGCAACATACACCAATCCATGTCACGTTTCCATTCCGCAATTCGTGGAGGCGTGGCCGCCCCCCAGAGTCTAGCAGTGTTGCGTTTAGCTATCATCTGCCCAAGCGTTGCCCAGAGCCTGCCCCGAGCCGGCAAGTCAGTTGGCTCCCATATATTCAATACACAAAGTTTAGCCTCCAGACGCAATTCAACCCCCCACACGCCCTGCATACAGCGCATCACCTTCAGCCAGTAGGCCTGCAGTAGTGGGCATTCCCAAAGCATGTGAAAGAAGGAGCCTGCCATCCTGCATCCCCTCCTACATCCATCCTCCCCGCTCCTGCCCATCTTCTTCAGCCTGGTGTTTGATGTGTAAACCCTATGCAGGATTTTAAGTTGGATGAGTCGCAGTCTAGATGAGATGGCCACCTCCTTAGGGGAGGCCAGAGCACTCCGCCACTCCTCCTCGTCAAATACCAGACCATCAGCCTCCTACCTACTTTTAAGGCCCAGTAGTAAACCAGGAAGGTTGTTGATCAGTTTCTTGTATGTAAGAGAGATTGCGTGTTCCTGTATCTGACCATCTAACAGTATGTCTTCAAGGGGGGATGACTGTGGGGGTATCGTGCCATGAGGGATGTTTTTTTCAAATGAGTGGCGGACTTGGAGGTTTCGGAAATATTCAGTATCTGTTAACTCGTAAGTAGCCTGCAAAGATGAGAAGGATTTGACCCCACCAGAGTCCCAGAGATCCCCAATACGGGAGATCCCAATTAGTTCCCAGTTCCTGAATCCCTTGGTGTGGCCCAGGCGACCAAACCGTTCGGAAGCCCAGAGCGGGGGTGGCCATGGTAAGCTTGTTGTTCCAGCCCATGTTACGTTGGACAATGTGCCACATCTGCACTGGTGGAGAGTTGGCCCTGTAAGTGTGTGTCTGCCCGGCCACGAATACAGTGCGGCCTCGTAGTTCCCTCCCGGCAGGACCCACCTATCCATACCATATCCCGGATCGTTCCCATCACAATGCAGCCCAATAGTACCTGCGGATGTCAGGAAGGGCGAATCCTCCATCGTACCATCCCATAGTCAGTTTCTGTAGTGCTATTCGAGGTGTACCGGACCACAAGAGGTTTCTCTGCGCCGCCTGGACAGCTGTAAAGTACGATGAGGGAACAAGATCAGGGTAGTTCTGTAGGGCGTAGAGGAACTGAGGCAGCTTCATCATTTTGAAGAGCGCCGCCCTTCCCAACAGTGAAACCGGGAGCTTCTGCCAGGCCGCGGAGTCGCGTTTAAGCCTTTGAAGAGGCGGGAGCAGGTTCTTGTCAAACATGGCGGTCTTGTCCTGTGACATGAACATGCCCAAATACGTGAAGCCCTCGGTGACCATCTTCATGGGACAATCGCGTGGAAGCATGGGGGTGGTGCCATGTAGGACGTACAGGAGAGACTTGCTCCAGTTGATGCTATATCCTGAGTTCTTACCAAAGCTAGTAAAGATGTCCAGGGCAACGATCAGTGACTTCCGGGGCCGCGAGAGATAGAGGAGGATGTTGTCAGCGTACAGGGAGATCCTGTTCTCCCAGCTGTCAGCCCATCGGAGTCCCTTTAGTAAGACATCTTGCCTAATCCAGGTGGCCGGAGGCTCAAGCGAAAGGGCAAATAGAAGGGGCGATAGAGGGCACCCCTGATGGGTCCCTCTCTCCAGGGCGAAGGGCTCCGAGACCTTGTTGTTTATGACCACCTGGGCAAGCGGGTCTGAGTAGAGGAGCCTCACCCATGAGATAAAGCCCGGGCCAAATCCCAGTTTACCAAGGACTGCCATCATGTACAGCCATTCGAGGGTATAGAAGGCCATTGTGGCATCAAGTGACACCACTACTGCATCTTCATTCATCATGTGGCATCTTCTCAGCACCCCGTTCAGTCGACGGAGATTAAGTGCTGTGTTGCGGTGAGGCATGAATCCGGATTTGTCCGGGTGGACCAGCGTGGTAAGAACTGGCTGAAGTCTATTAGGCAGGACCTTCGCTAATATCTTAGGTTCCGCGTTTAACAGGGAGATAGGCCTGTATGAGGCACACAGCTCCCGAGGCTTCCCCTCTTTAGGGATCGCCACTATCTTTGCTAGTCTTTGGTCACGTGGGAGTTTTTCCCTGGACCTACTCTCGTCAAACATACGTTTCAGATAGGGGCTAACAGCGTCAGGCTTGAGCTTGTAAAGCCCGATTTGAAGGCCGTTAGGCCCAAGCACCTTGCCGGACCGGAGATCGCCGATAGCACGCTCCACCTCTTTCGTTGTGAGTGGGGCCTCCAAGAGATCGCGTTCCTCGTCCGAGAGGGCTGGCATCCTGAGGTCTGCCAAAAGTGCGACCGAATCTTCTTCTGGGCGGTCTGACCCCCTGCTATAGACTGCCTGGAAGTGACGGGCAAATTCAGTAACTATTTTGTGCGGTTCTGTAAGTATAGTCCCGTCAGGGGCATGTATCTCAGCCACCACCTTACTGGCCTGCTGTTTTTTGTCGAGCCACTCCAGGAGCCTACCCGCTTTGTCCCCCTGATCATAGATTCTACCCTCCCTGGAGGCTGCCATCTTTTTTGCCGCCTCTGTGACTACCGCCCGGTACTCTGCGGTTTTTAAGGACAGCCGATGGCGTGTCCCCGGAGTTCCGTCAGTCCGTGCCGCCTCTTCCAACGCACTCAGGTCGGTCTCAATCGCGACCAGCTGCGCCTCCTTTTCCTTTTGGTGACCGGCGATCGCTGAAAGGACCTCTCCTCTGAGGACCGTCTTAAACGCCTCCCATAATGTAATTGCCGATTCTACTGTGCCATTGTTACTATTGAAATAGTTTGTCTCAGATAGGGTCAATGCCTTGCATGTGCCCTCATTACGGAGATGCCAGGCGTTAATAGGTGCCACGCACCCCTCCCGCCTGTCTCCAACCGTCAAGTGCACCAGGACCGGCGAGTGGTCAGAGATGCCTCTCACCAGATGCGTCGCTGCACGCACCACTGTGTCCCTATGTAGGGGGGTGAGGAGATAGTCAAGGCGGGAGAAGGAGTGGTGTGGCCCCGAAAAGAAAGTGTATTGTGTATCTGTGGGGTGTGCTAGGCGCCATATGTCCGTGAGACCGAACGTCCCTAGGAAATCTTCCAACCATCGTTGCCCCCGGGGTGTGTCTCTGGGTGGGTGTCTATCCATTGTACTGGAGGCCACTGCATTAAAGCCCCCCCTACAAACAACTGCCCCTCCGGGAGGGATAGGAAGAGTGTACCGAGGTCTGTGTAAGCCTGTGACTGTAGACCCGGTGGGATATACACGGACACCAGTGTCAGTCTGCGCCCCTCCCATGTACCCGTGACTGTGGCGAAACGCCGCTGTGGGTCAGTGTCAGTGTGATCAGGAAGGAAGGGGAAGGTGCGCCGAAGGAGGATACCCACCCCCCTGGACCCCGAAGTAAAGCCGGAGTGTGTTGCCAGTGTGTAACCATATCTGTACAGGGCGTGGCAGGTATTGCCCAGAAAGTGCGTCTCCTGTAGCATCACTACATCAGGCAGGTGGCGCCTAACGAACTGCATTACCATTGTGCACTTGAGTTTGTTCCCCAACCCATTAACATTCCAACTCAGGATCTTGAGGCTTTTGTCCCATTTCTTAGCCATATCCACGTTTCACAGACTGTGTCGCCCCCGGGACCTGTGCACACCCCGACCTTTCTCAGTTACCTCCAGGAGAGACCAAACAAACCTTACCCCCCTTCCCCAACTTCCACCCGTACCCCATCCCTCCTCCCCCGTACCCCCTCCCCTGACCCCCAATCAGCTCCCCCATGTCCTCCGCCAACACCAATTCCCCCTCCCTGCTCCCTGCTCTGTAGTTTTTGAACTACCCACTGCCCCAATTAGCAGAGCGCCTTTCGCCCAGCCCCAACCCAGGAGTGAGGAACCGCCCCCTCCCGAGGAACTCTGATAAAGAAACGTGTGCCGGCCCCAACTCCTGCCGCCATACCAACATTGCCCCCGAACCAAGTAACCCCTTCAGTCCGAGGCACCACAAAACAAACTCAGTGTCCCGGATAATACAAGCAACCAGAAACATCATTCCCACAGTCAGTAGAGTGCGGCCGCTACACAATCATAGTATACGTTACAGTTCAGCCGCGTAGTGTCCCACATTGGAGGTCCTCAGTGGCCAGCCGCATCTTGACTTGGGTCCCAGTGGAGACATACGATGGGTCAGACAGTGGATTAAGAGTAAAATCAAGAGTTACACCACAACTTCCAAGCTCAAATGTAATTGATATCTTCCAGGATTTGGTAGAAGAAGATCTATATAAATTGGAGGACAACTTTGGGGCTAGACATCCAAACATGAAGTACAATCTTTCACTAGTGGAAAACAAAGCTTTGAAACAACTAGTTAGCAATACTTCCCTTGTCATACGTGAGGCTGACAAGGGAGGCAACATTGTTCTCATGAATCGTGAAGATTATATACACGAGATAGACAGACAGCTTGCAGACCATAATACCTATATCCAACTATCCAATAATCCAGTAAATACTACTTTGAGTGTAATTGAAAAGAGATTACAATACTGGCGTGGAAAGGGACTAATTTCGGATACAGAGTACAAGTATCTCTATAATGCCACACCCACCAATCCATGTAAATATGTACTTCCAAAAGTACACAAGCAGGGTGCTTTTCCACCCGGAAGGCCTATCCTCTCGGGCATCAATTCTCCAACTGAAAGAGTGTCAGAATATATTGACATGTATTTACAACCGCATGTAATCAATCTGCCTTCCTACATCAAGGACACTTGCGATGTCCTAAGCGAAATAGCGGATGTAGAATGGACAAAGGGACACCTACTAGTAACAATGTACGTTTGTTCGTTGTACACGAGCATACCAGGTGACCTAGGCATTAATGCTGTAGAACACTTTTTGGACAATCGTCCTATTAATTGCTATGAACATACTATCATGCTTCTAGACCTCATTAAATCAGTGCTAGACAATAACATCTTCATGCATAATGGCAGTTGGTACCGACAATTAAGAGGTGTAGCGATGGGGGCAACATTTTCTCCTTCATTCGCCAATCTCTATATGGGGATGTTTGAACAAATACATATCTGGCGTAACTGCCCAGTACATCTATTAGAACATATATTGTACTGGGGCAGATTTATTGACGATGTCCTGCTCTTTTGGGCAGGAACCAATATTGAGCTGGAAGAATTCTGTACTCACGTAAACAATAACAATTTCAATCTGTCTTTCATTAAAGAATATAGTGCAAAACAAGTGAATTTTTTAGATTTGACAATAATTGTAGAAAACGACAAACTAATAACTCTGCCATATAGAAAAAGCACAGCCTGCAATTCTACACTGCACGCCACTAGTGCTCATCCTGCATCACAAATAAATGCCATTCCATTTGGTGAAATGTTACGTATTAAAAGTAATTGCAGTGATGAATTGACCCTACAAAAAGAGCTAGATATTGTGGAACGTCGTTTTGAAAAAAGAGGATACTCACATAAGGTGATTGAGCAAGCAAGAAACAAAGTGAATAGAATCAATAGATCTAATTTACTTGGAAATAAAAATAAATCCAAAAAAAGGGTGATAGTTTTAAGAAATGCAATTTTATCACTCCTTGCTCATGTGTGAGTTCCAATGTTTACAAAATACTGAAGAAACATTGGCATTTACTTACACGTGATGCATCTTTAAAAACCCTAGTGGGAGAGAACCCGATTGTGTCCCATGCAAGAGCCAAAACATTAAGATAACACCTGTGTCCTAGTTCCATTCCGCCATTTCCACACAAGATTTGGCTATCAATTGTTCCCAATGGATTTTATCAGTGTGGCAACTGTAATATATGCTGTTTTGGGTTAAATAGAACTGTGACATTCAATTATAACACTAAAAAGACCTATCATATTAAGCACTTCATAAATTGCAATACAAAATATGTGGTGTATTGTATCATTTGTATTTGCAATGCAATCTACATTGGAAGTACTATCAGATAATTAAAAAATAGAATCCAAGAACACATCAGAGCCATAAAAAACAACTATACCCAATATCATTTGGCGGTACATTTTAACAACATGCAGAAGCCAAATGATTTGCACAGACTCACATTTCATGGCATAGACAGTTTAGACATGGGGTTAAGAGGTGGTGATAAAACATCACGTCTACGAAAACTGGAAAGTACATGGATTATTAGATTACGGGCTGTGGAACATGGGATTAACATTGAAAAGGACTTGCATGAGTTCCTATAAAAGATAAGTTAGTCCCAATAAGGTGATACATCAATAGCTTTTCATGGAGAATCTTTTTGGTTCATAAATTGGGTCTAGGAAAATTATGGACCAATGTGTAGAGTCTTATCCTCTATCCGGTATTTAATGCTTACTGTATCCACAATAATGTACTGAAAACATGTCAGTTAATATCTGCAATAATACCAATAACTGACATACGATTGACACAGTATGAATGTGATGATCATTTTTTAATGATACATATTTTCTCTGAATAGATCATTGATTGCAAAAAATCAGTCTGATGCTCATAGGACAAATGATGTTTTGTCAATGTCTTTGTGAAACGATTGACTTACAATATGATTATCTTTCTCTCTCTCATGTGACAATAGAGTTTTTCCCTTTGTAACCATACAGTTCTTCATTTATGTTGGCGGATTATAGAATATCAATATTGAATTTGAATTGGCCTTATAGCCTTAGTGCCGTCCTCTTAGAAGCCTCGCGAGTTTACACAACTTTTTTACGATTAAATATAGATTAATTTATGGGGTGAATCACATTTTAATTCTAAAAAATCAGAATCTTATTCTGAATTTAACAATGTGGATAATAAAGAAATAAGACGTCTGATTACAATCAATTAATAAATAGATAAAAAGTTTATCAATGATACTTGTCATAATGGAAACATCAAGATACGTAGCATTCACCGTCTACTACAAAATGGCGGCCCGAATAACTCGCCATTCAAGTGTGCTACTTATTTTGTGAATGTGTTTTATTTATTTTTTTTCCTTTCCCTTTGTCTCTCTTTCCCCCTTATTTTTTATATATCTTTTTTTTTTCTCCCATTCCTCTCTTTATCCATTACTCATACTTTTTTTTTTCTCTTTCCTGACATTATTTATTTGATTACTTAGGTAAGTTGAAGCGGTAGAACAGATGGACATACTTTTACTGTTGTATTTCAACCCAACTCAGATCTATTCCCTCTGTTTCCTGCTCCCAAAAGACAATAAAAGTTCATCAGCAGCCTGCACTGATCTAATATTGTACATTTTGTTATCTAGCATTATCTTCAGAGATGCAGGGAAACCCATTTGTACTGTAGCACCTAATTTGCGAAAAGCATCCATTCTTCGGCCCAGCTCCCATTGTTTATCTAGGGTGAACCGGGATAGATCTGAGCGAATCTGAAAATTGAAGCCTTTGAATGATAATGACTTTTGCTTAAGCGCTAAGTTTAGGATATGCTCCTTCAGGGAGTAGGTATGAAAGTTTACAAGGATTTTCCTGGGCTTAGTCTGCTGTGGGTTGCGTCTAAAAGGGTCTCTGTGTATGCGTTGAATATCCGCAGCCAGCTCTTCATTAGGGTGTGAGAGATTTAGAGTTTCTTTTAGTAGGGTGATAATATAGCTCTTGATGTCCGTACCTTCGCTGCCTTCAGGAACATTCAAGATGCGTATATTGCTACACCTTGCATTGTTCTCTAAGAGCTCCATTCTCTCCGATAGGGCTTGGTCTTCTTTTTTTAGTCTCGAGATGTCATCCTTGGTGCCCTCGGCCCTCATTGATATTTGCCCCACCGTTTCCTCCAACGCTTGGGTTCTCACCGATAAGGTGCCTATTCTCTCATCAAGGGACTCACAGAAGCTCCTTATTTCCCTCTGGTTAGAGGCTGATTCAGCAAAACCTTGCTTTATCTCCACAGATAATGCTGCAAACATCAGTTGTATTGAGGCTACTGAGATAGTCTCTGTACTCGACCCTGCGGCACCTGCGGCACCATTTATTTCTTGGGAAGAGGTATAAGCGGTACCCCCTAAATTAGAATCTAGATCAGTTATCGAAGGGGGTTCAGAAAAAATATCTGCTTCGAAGTTGTCTTCCATGTTAACTGTTCTATCCGAAATAGTTACCCTGATAGGTTCACTGCGACAGTCTACTGGTACTGAGGGTTGCGCTGTTTCCTGAACTGTCAAAACAGAGTCTTTTATAACTAAGTCTACTGGATTTTCAGGCAGTAATCTCTCTCCCTCTGTCGAGGGATTTCCTGTTAGTTGTAATATGTGAGCGGAGCCAATTTCAGCCAATTGTAGCTGGTTGTTTAAAGAGTCGGCTGGAGCGATCTCTATCGCTGGAGTCAAAACCTGCCCATTGGTAGTCATGATCTCGGACCCTGGGTTAAGCTTCATGGTGAAGCTACTACTCTGGTGGTGTTCCTTCCCAATTTTCAGGACTTGGGGTACTACCTTAAAGTATGAGCGCAGAGATGGGGTAATTTTAGGTATGGAAGCGGGGAGGGGTTTCGCCCTGCCGCGTTTTCTGCCCCTTTTAGCTTTTACTTCAATAGAAAGGTAAGATGAAGATTCCTGATCAGATTGCGATTTAACTCGGTTTTGAGGACTCTTTTCAGACTCAGAAACCTCCCTTCCAGCCTCCTCCTCAGTAACTTGCAGCGCACCTTTAACTCTCTTTTTACAGGATACGCTAGTTCCCACTGAGCCCTTAGCTGCGCTCTTACCTTTTAGTTTCCTAGCCGTCTCTGCAGCATTCATAGGTGCCAGGGGTAAGTCTTTGGTTGCGGGTCCTCTGCAGCTCCTAGTGTTCTTTACCTTTTTAACACGGTGTTCCTTACCGCCGGCTGTCTCCTCGGTTTCACATGAGGCTCCTGTCTCCTCGGTTTCACATGAGGCTCCTGTGAGCGGCAAAGTGGGACATACGTCTGAAACTGCGGGCGGTAATACAATGGCACCAAACGCAGGCTTACTGTCGTGTCCAAAGCAGCTTAAACGGGAGTCCCTACGGAGACTCCGAATCCGTCTGGTTCTGCTGAGCTCCAGGGCGGCTCGCTCCCAATGCAGCAGCTCAGGTGAGGGCTCGCTTCGGCAAGGGCGTTCACCTCCGTAATTGCAGCTGGGTGTATTCACGCTGCAAGACTCCACGGAACCGCCGTGGCCTCCCTCCTGAGCTCCGCGGCTGACAACTTCCTCGAAGCACATTAAGGTGCAGTCAAAAGAAAAAAGAAAAAAAAACTCGATTTTCAGTTTTTAGCTCGGGTTCACAATTTGTGCGTATTTAAGTGCACATAATGTCACGGTCAAAACGCTCGCATATCCTAGCGAGTCAAGCGGCGATTAGGCACTTGAGGGCAGAGACGGAGCGGAGCACTGCAGCAGTCAGCCGACTGCCGCCATGTTTTCCCCCAAAAACACATTCACAAAATAAGTAGCACACTTGAATGGCGAGTTATTCTATAAACTACAAGAGGCACATGAGGTGGAGATGGGGAAGAGCTAGGGGCACTTACTTCCAGAAACTTCCGGTTGGTGAGTACAGGGTTTTCCCAGGGGAGGAGGGGGGGGTTGGGCGGGCAGGGGGGTGGCGGGGCACAAGGTAAAATACACATTAATGAATGAGCTCCAATCTTTCTATCTTAACAAATCTTTTAATATACAGTTTTTTACTCATCGTAAGCAACTTAACATGAATCCATATAATTTGCCGGTCTCATTAAATAACCCAAATTCTCAGCATAATGAGTAGTCTCAAAGTATTATCCTGGAATGTTAATGGTCTCCGCACCAGGCCTCGCGCTAATAAAATCATGCAATATCTTCGAGATGTCGATGCTGGGATTATTATCCTCCAGGAGACACATTTAATCGAAAGCGAGATGCTTGAGTTGGTTGGAAGGAATAGATGGATAGAATCCTCAATTTCAACATCACAAGGATTTAATACGCGGGGGGTTTCTATTCTATTTAAGAAAACTGTTAGGTGCAAAATAATACAGCAGAAAGTAGACTCTGGAGGAAGATGGGCCATTGTAGCAATAGAGTTAGGAGGATTGAAGTTAACACTAGTAGGCTATTATGGCCCAAATATTGACGATCCCTCTGCATTGGAATCCTTATTTAACCACTTGTTGAGATTCCCAGACCCTGTGATCATAGCTGGGGATTTCAACATTACTTTGAATCCACTTCTGGACAAGTCCCCTAGCAGTAGACAGAAAAGTATCTCTAAATCTAGAAACTGTCTTATAGGGTTAATGAACCAGTATGGATATATAGATATCTGGAGGTTCAGAGAGGGCCAGAGGCAAGACTTCTCATTCAGGAACTTTAAGTACAGACATAAATCTAGAATCGATTTCATCCTTACTAGTAGATCTTTGGCTGATGACATCATTTTAATACACTATATCCCAATACATCTCTCTGATCATTCAGCAATGAAGCTTGAATTAAAACTGGGCACGGCACCCCCTACTAGAATGTGGTCCTTTGACAGGTCACTACTCTCATCAATAGAGGATATAGAATTTTTACAGTCAGAAGCACGTTACTTCTTCAGCACCAATACTGGTACAGCCTCAGCAGGAACTGTATGGGACGCATTCAAATGTACACTAAGAGGCCTCGTAAAGAATAAGGCAGCCTATAGAAGAAGGCAGTATATAGAGGAAGTAACCTCTATTGAGGATAATATTAAGATAGTTCAGACAGACATCGACAGAGTTGGGTTAATAGATAACCAGGACCTTTCCTTAAAACATGCAGAGTTGGTCAGATTAAAGAATACCTTATCGGCAATTCTAGAGAAACGTATCTTGCAGAAATGGGAGGCAAGTAAGCTCTCTCATTTCCAATATGGGGAAGGGGCAGGGAAATTACTTGCCTGGAAAACAAAATCAGATCGGGTCCGAAACAACATTCCCTCCATCACATCAGCGAGGGGTACTTTTTCCAGGGACGAAGATATTAGAGAAATTTTTAGAACCTTCTTTCAATCTATATACCAAGAGGATCTTAATGTCACTCAGAACGACATCATGAGTTGGTTGGAAGGAATCTCCCTACCATCTTTAACATCAGAACAGAGCTGTTCCTTGGAGGAGGAAATAAGTATAGCAGAGGTAGAGGAGGCTATAAGGGGAGCAAAGGGTGAAAAGGCTGCAGGCACTGATAGTCTACCATGCGAAATATATAAAAAATTGATCTCAGAGGTGTCTCCAGTCCTAGTAACCTTATTTAATCAAATCTTAAGAGACGGCGCATTGCCACCCGAATCCTGGGATAATGCCTCCATAACCCTTATCTTGAAGCCTGGCAAACCTTCCTCAGATTGTGGTTCATATCGGCCCATTTCCATCTTAAATGCAGATTACAAAATCTTTGCCACAATCTTGGCCAATCGGCTGGGCCGGGTAGCGCCTGATATTATACATCCTAATCAAAAAGTTTTTATAAAAGGGAGACAGCTGTGTGAGCTCACCTATGAACTGCTAGGCTCCATAGATATAGCTATAAAAGAGGCTGCGCCCTTGTCTGTCCTCACGTTGGATGCTACCAAGGCCTTCGACAGGGTGAATTGGCTATACCTGTCGGAGGCCTTGAGGAAGTTCAACGTGGGAGATAGATTCCGTAGAGCGATAAATCTGCTATATCGTAGCCCGTCTGCTTCACTCCTGATAAACGGGGGCCTAACGGAGCCATTCAGGGTTACGAGAGGAACCAGACAGGGCTGTCCCCTATCTCCCCTCCTTTTCGATGTATACATCGAACCCTTTGCCCAAACCTTAAGAGACAACACACTTATTAAACCCTTTATTTTTGGTGGCTGGGATAAAAAGGTGGCACTTTATGCGGACGATATTATGATTTTCACTACAAACTATGATGAAGCATATCCAGAGATAATCGATCTGGCTGTCAAATTCGGTAAAGTCTCAGGGTATGAGATTAATGCCTCAAAGACTGAGTCAATGTCCTGGAATATTAATACTACAGGTAACAACGTAACATCCAAAACTCAACTACATTACCTGGGGATAAACATAGTCAAAGATATCAACTTAATCGCTTCATTAAACGTTACTAAAATAGCAGCAGAGTGCCGAAAGCTTATGAGAGACTGGTCACATCTTCCTCTCACCTTTATAGGCAAGGTTAACCTGGTTAAAATGAGTATTTTGCCGAAGATTTCTTTTCTGTTCAATTCAATTCCACTGTTTTTTGACTCAAAGTTAATTTCAAAACTACAGAGCACGATTAATAGCTTTATTTAGAATAGCAAGAGCTCTAGAATTTCTTGGAAAAAAATCAGACGTCGTAGGGAGAAGGGAGGGCTGGCTGGACCAGATCTTCAAGTCTACGCATGGGCGTTCCAGCTTTCGCATACACGTATGCTGCTCAAAACTCCTACAGCGACAGGGATGGGTTGTTTGTTCACTGCATTACTGGACTGTGAAAGAGTAGGCCAAACTGGTTTTTTGTTTAAATTTGGAGACCCCAAATTCTTTAAAAAAATAAAATTGAAAGTATTACAAGGGATTGCATCTACTTGGTACAAAGTGAGGCAAGCGACCAAAGTGGGCTACTACTCAGGGAAGGCTCCTATATGGAATTTACCTGTTCCCCCTCCATGGACAATGGATGCACTTACTAATCCACTAAGAGTAGCTGGCATCAATATTTGGGAAGATGTGTTTATGGATGGGTCTTTGCTTCCATGGGACTACTTAATTAACAAAGTTGGACCAAGTCTATCGAGATTTAAATATATTCAAATCTCTAGCTGGTCACAATCATATAAAGAGCAGCCAGCACGGATTAGTAGTCTACCTATAGGTGGTAATAGTGATTTGGTGACCTGCCTATTAGATTGCCCGGTGGCAAAGAAAGAAATATCACGCTGGTATAATAAAATTATGGATGAAATGGATACCAACTTTCATTTGCCGACATCATTATGGGCTGAATCAATGCCAGGCATCGATGTGGAAGAGCTTTGGACCGCCTCCTGTGCAGTACTCTGGGACCTAGTGAAACCTGCGTGGCTCCGCAGGAACCACCTTTTTACAATACATAGGGCATACTATTCTCCACAGAGGCTGACAAAGTTCTCTTTAACGGGCCCGATCTTATGCCCAAGATGCGGGTCCATCGCAGCATTAGACATTCACATGTTTTACGAATGTCCAAATCTGTCCGCTTTTTGGGAAGCTATTGGTAATAAGTTATCCGAATCCTTGGGCGAACACATCTCCATAGACCTTGTTCTTGTAATCTTTGGCCTAGGAAGCAAAGTCCGCAATGCCGCAACCAATTTGCTATTTTATGCCACCCTGGCGGCACGTAGGGAGATATGCAGACATTGGAAAGATGCCCAACCACCTACAGTGTACGAATGGCGAGCATCACTTTTCCAGATTTCTAAACTCGATCTCGCCAGGGCAGGAAATCCCAGTAGGAGAGCCTTTTGGACTATGCT
This sequence comes from Lissotriton vulgaris, assembly GCF_964263255.1. Taxonomy (NCBI): domain Eukaryota; kingdom Metazoa; phylum Chordata; class Amphibia; order Caudata; family Salamandridae; genus Lissotriton; species Lissotriton vulgaris. The sequence goes on from NC_141700.1 coordinate 332,118,863, forward strand.
AGGGTAGTAATGATAAGCCTGGGGTTTTTTTTTTCTCTTTTTTTTTCCCCAGGTCCTATGATTAATGCGCACATTGTCTACCCTTCTTCCCTTGACCATGTGTCATGGCGTTATGGGGGCTTCGGTATCTCGGGCCTATCTACGAAAATACAGCCCAAAGCAAGACCTTGTGTGGCTTGTGTGAATTGTGCTATTGGGAATTGGTTTTCCGCCCTCCCTAATAAAATCTCCCCCCAGCTACACACTGAGATAGCACAGAACACAACCTTACTGTCTCTATTGCTCTGTGGCAGTTTTTGGTTTTGATAGATTGGAGCTATGCACGCAAATGAGGATAAGAAGAAAAAAAAATTAAAAATGAATAAATAAATAAAAATGGCGGCCCGAATAACACAAGAACAAGGGAGTATGCAGTAGCTAGTCCACCTTCGATCTTTATAGCACATCTCGGATGCCGTGAAGTTTAAATCACTGGCGGCATCATGAACGCGGCGCTCACTTATGCCATATTGTTACATGGATACACATCGGAGGAGACTGGAAGACTTTTGACGGTAGGCATGTTATATGTGTATTAAAACGAAGCAAGTCAGCTCACCGGCCCTATCAACTAAAGTAGTTAAATGTACGGAATGGTAGTTGCGGGGTTTTAGTAATCAGTACTCTGATGAATCTCCCTCTTTTTCTTATTTTCTTTCATGCTCCTGCCTCCGCCATATACATAGACGTTCTCCTGCAGTTGCACGATGTATCAGGATCGGGCACGGGGATCAATGAAAAAAACAGTTCTGAATGAAGAATGATAACAAAGGACCATTAACCTCAATCTGGAGGTAAGGTCCCTAGCAGTGCTATACTAATGTAAAAAAACAAAAACAAATTTTGGAAATGTTTTACGTATTTTCTTACATGTGTGCATAGATGGCATAATAAACAATAAATAATGTTTTCTCCTTTTTACCCACAAATATTTTAAATATACAATCTCTATGGAGGCACATAAATAAAGAGAGGCACTAGTTCTTAACCTTTGCCTGCACAGTCAAATATTAAACTGTTTGAGGGACGCTCTTAATAGTACTTATGTGCGTAGACATAAACATGCACTTAATTAAATATAAGCAATTGAGTCAATGGATTTAAATCATCTCTCCTTACAGAATCATACGGTGATTATATTGATATCACGCAAAAATTAATCTTTTTATCATTGGATTTATTATACTGCAAGACCTAACTAGTACGTGGATAAATACAAGAGATTATATGAATTCTGCTCATATCCTAAAGGTGAGATTAGAGATGAGCCTTTCTCATTATATGATACACTTGGTGATGGTTGAGTGGGTGATACTTGATAGGATCGTTTCTTAGTACACTATGGACATGCTTATTAGACCATTTATATAATGGGGATTGTTCATCAACTTTCTGAGGGTAGTTTTGTCATTTTCCCATACTCCTTCCACCAACATAGATGGGACTGGTGGATGAGGAGACCATACACCTCATACCTTTCAAAAAGTATTGTCCTTACCATTATCTAACATAACGTCAATGGTAAAACTGTCATTATTACTGACTGTTATATGGTCGTTCATTGTTTTTTTTAAAAACGGATTTGTAGTACAATAGATAACTAATGTGTGTACGCGTTTGCAATAATGTGAACACTTTATCTAAAATGAGTGTACACATCATTTTGTTGCAGCCTTGAAAAAGCCCTGCGGGCAAAACGTGCGTCGGCTGCTGTTGTTTCAACAATTATCTGACTGGACAATAAAAACATACAGATCTGATTGAAGAGTGTGACCAGATCCCTTCCTTTGATTGACAACTTGGGAATTTGAACTACATTGTTGAAAGGACTCATGAATACACAGACCTATTTATGTGTGACATACTAGTTGGATTACAGATATAGTGATTGGGTGTGCTCTGGTGCATAGTGGATATTTTGGGTCCCAGCGGGGACTGGCAGATCTGGAGCGCCACGACCGCTGACTCTGTGTGTCGCAATCTGGTTTGTCCGTAGTTGACCCAGGGGATGGACCCTGGTGCTCCCGCAATGAGCCGCATTCCTGCTGTCCCTCGGCAGCCGTCGCCGCCATGTCAAGCCATACTGGACCGCAGCTGGTGTGGTGAAGAACAGAGATTTGCCATCCACGATGATTTTTAGCTTGGCTGGGAAAAACATCATGTACTTTATGCCCCGTTCATGGAGCGCTGCTTTCACTCCCAGGAAAGAGCACCGCTCCTGCTGGACCTGCAAGGTGAAAACAGGAAAGAAGCGGTTGGTGGCTTCCTCGAAATGTAGATCGCCCTGTTGCCGCGCCACCTGGAGGATTGTGTCTCGATCCCTGAAGTTCAGGATTTTTGCTATTATAGTTCGGGGCGGAGCCCTCGGCTTTGGTTTGGGAACTGGTGCTCGGTGAGCCCGTTCGATTGTAAAGATCTTAGACAATCTTTTAGGCTACAGGTGTTGGAGGATCAGGTTCTCAAGAAATAGTTCCACACTCTGCCCCTCTTTTCCTTCCGGTACACCTACCACGCGTATGTTACTCCTTCAAGCCCTCCCTTCCTGATCCTCTAGGCGCAGGGCCATTTGTCGGTGTTGGTGTACCAGCTCATTTATCCGCCCTTCCAGCCGTTTTTCAGACACCTGCAACGCCTTAATGTACCTTTCATTGGACTTGGATCGTTTCGTGGTCTTACCCAGATCTGTCCGAATGAGGTTCATCTCGATGGAGATTCTATCCATTTTTGTTTCAAGGTTGGTCCCCAGCGTTTGGATCGCCGCCATGATGGAGGTCAGGGATGGTTCCGTTAGGCCCGCCTGGTCTCCTGCTGCAGCTCCCGACTGTCCTTGTCCCAGCGGCACCGCATATTTGTCCAGTTTATTTGTCTGGGTGGGTGTTCCCCCTTTAGGTCTCATGTTGAACTGGTGGTAGCTCCTCCGCCCAACCTCCTGGAACGGCTGAATCCAGGACCACAGTAGGGATATACAGCATGTCTGCCCCCAACTCCGTGCAGCAGATACCCCCTTTGGATGAGAGGTCCCACCTATCCGCAAGGTTGTGGCCTTGCGTCCACCTCCTTCTAGCCTCCATGTGCCCTCCCCAATTGTTAGAGTCCTTGCAGAGTCCCCAACCGGGCAGTTTCATCCGTACGCAGGACCAGCGCGTCTCTACTCCGGGGAATGACCTCCCATGACCTCCCCTGGGATGCCAGTATGTCCCCCTGTTCCGCAATATGTATGGCGGGCGCCCTGGCCTCCACAATGAATCCGGGCCTCCGCACCACTCACAGCCTCAGAGTTCTGCTGCAGGGCAGTATCTCACCCACCACCACTTTCCAGGGGCCATGTCCCCCTGGGGCACCTCCTCCAGGCCTGGCTCAGACCGTCCCCCAGTGCCAGCTCGGCCTCAGCACCTCCGTTGGGTCTTGTTCCCGTGGTCTCGAGTCCAGGGCCCCCCTCACAGCAGGGTTGTTCCCCGTTGTGTCCTGTGCCACCCCCATCTGCCTCACACCATTCGCTGTCCCCTGGGCCCAGCTCCGACCTGGCCCGCAAAACGGCGACCTACAGGTCTGACTCGGCGCCTCCGGGGTGGGGGGGCTAGCGTGCTCTTCACGGGCTTCACGCCCCTCCGGGCCTCAGCGCGCAGATAGGAGATGCGTGCCCCGATGCCTGCGCTGAAGGTTATTGCCGATGCCGCTACTCCCTCCGACCGGGTTCACGAAAACAGGCCCTAAAGCCGGGGCCCGGAGTATAGGCCTAATAGCTCCCGGCCCGCTGCGGTGATTTAGACGGCCGCAGCTCGGCCAAACTACGTGCTCGAGTTCCCGGTTTTTCCTCCGGTTGTGGTCGCTTCCCGAAGGGGCCCAGGGCGCTAATGGAGAAGCGCCCTGGCAAGGATGTTGTGCGGATATTCGCGGGGACGCTCGCGCTCCCTGCGGAGCTCGGGGTCTAGGCAGCCATCTTCGTTGGCACCCGCCACGCCCCAGAGCTGACATATGGGGGTCGATTCCGATCCGGTAAAAGAAATCACCGTACGATTCGTATTCGTAGCCATATCTGTACGACTCGTACACACGCCGTACGACCTGACGAGTACGATCCGGACCAGGGTATCAGGAGGCGAGTCGTACGGTCCACGTCAGGTAAGGGCGATTCGTACGGAAAAGCGCACACTCACATACACACCGTACAGCACGTACCCCCATGATCGCAGGGGTACGCGCCGCACCACTGCAATCATGGGGGGTACGTGCCATACACCCAGCGTACATGGGGTACGCCGCATACACCCAGCGTACATGGGGTACGCCGCGTACCCCATGTACGCTGGGTGTACGACACGTATCCCCATGATCGCAGGGGTACGGCGCATACCCATGCGATCATGGGGGTACGCACCGTACCCGGGGAGGGCCGTTCCGTGCCTGTTTCAGGGCGAACTCTGCTTTTACAGCAGTTTTCAGCTCCTGTAGAAAAAGGGTCGTACGGAGCGTACCCAACACGATTTGTACTTGCCGGGTCGGAAAGAGCAGCCGCGAACCGTACAGAAGTCGCGTACAGCGGGTTCCGAGGGCGATTTGTATGGGGATACGAGTCGTACGGTGTCTTGTACGACTCGTAAGGAGTACGGCTCCTGGTACGAATCGTACTTCGTCGTACGTACGGGACGTTTCCGGGTACGATTCGTACGGGGAAAAAACGCTCCGTACAAAGATTCGGAGCGCTTTTTACCGGATCGGAATCGACCCCATGTTGATAGAGCAGAGGTGCAGTCTTTATGAAATCATTGAATATCCATTTGTTACAGCAGGGACATTCCCCTCCTTCTTCATTTGCAGAAGAAAATTGACAGCACTTGACCCAGGATGAACACATCATCATATTTATGATTACTAGTTTGCACATCAATGTACTATTCTCTTGCTTGCTCCTATTGACAAAATGGCTTGCTATTTCCCCGATCTCTTTCCCACAGCCCTCTCTCCAGCTCACCATGCCCCCTCCACCCAGCCCAAACACCCCATGACTCCATCCATCTCTCTCCCAATCTATGGAGCTCCTCACCCCACAACTAGCCTTAAAGGTTTTAGGACTGCTAAGGTGATGGAAATCACTTCTTCCCCCGACCAGACCCCAAATATTTCATAACTGCAGTGCTTATCTAAATAAATGTGATAAATGTATAACTTGTTCCGCCCTATATTAAGGACAAATTATCAGATGAATTCCAGTAGATATCTAGGACTCTAGTTTCCTCAAAAAATCTTTAGATTTTGTTTCAGAATTAAAAAGATGGCTTTATCCTTATAAACAACCTTTAGCTTCACAGGATTGAGTATAAATACCTGAGCCCCCTTATTCTAGAACATTTGAATTAACTGTCTGAGTTGCCATCTTTTCTCTACAGTCATTTGACAGTAGTCTGGCCTAACAACATTTTTTTTACCCTTCCCAGACCTTTTCCTGTCTAGCTATGCCAGATCATACAGGGCTTGGCATGCCAAAAAATTATTCAGAGAGTTTAACACTGCCCTAAGTCTTGGTGCCTCTTGGCCTGGGCAGACGTACACTTTAAATGGAAAGCCATGAGCCCTCTGTACAAGACTTCTGTGAAGAGTTCCACAACAAATTTGCAATTATCTGAGCCTTCAAATCCCTCCGGAGTCCCAAGTATCCTGAGATTATTTCATCTGAGATGGTTCTCCAAATCAGCCAGTTTCCAATGAGTATCTTCCTTTTGAGACCCAAGCAACTCGGTTGCTGTTCTTTGTGCTTTCAACTGTCTTCTAATGTAGAAATATGATTCTATACCCCCGATCCTTATAGCAAATTCTGAGCATCATTTAGCCACATAATGAAAAGTGCTCTGCATTTTACGGTAGGCTGAGTTCTTTGGCTCTCTGACCTTGTCTCTTCCCGGTGTTCCATTATGCTTTGATATATGAAATTAAGCAAAACTTCTTTGACCCTACCTTGAGCAGCTGGACAAGTCTGAGTCATGTCAGGGGGGGTGTTCCTCAGAAGCCTCAAATACCAGAGAAAAGGATTAGTCCCAAGATAGGGCACCTGTGCCTTCAATCAACTCCCTTGTGCCAAATTGGCACTTCTTTTGAACTGTGCAAGAGGCATGATCCTCCACTGAGATCTGATCATCCTCCATGTGCAGGCTCCTTGATTCACTCCAGCCACTCCTGAGCGAATGACCTCCTGAACTCTGCTTGCACACATAGGGCTCTTCATCACTGGATGATTTGGAGTGGTCAGATAAAGAGAAGAATTTATCCCAAGAGTCTACCTCATTCCCTCACCCCACGGTATCGACCAATTCATCCCTGCACTGACCTTGGTGATTCCCACACTTAGGAATCTACATCACCTTAATTGCTTTCTTCAAAGGCAAAGCCTCAGCTGTACTAGAGTCAGCATTTCCCCCCTAGATTGTTGCATATTTAACTGGAGCGGTGAGGGGTTTTGGGGGAGGCTAGATATTACTTCCGTTATTGTTGTTGAGGTACCCCCTTCAGCCACCAGGAGTCCACCATTATCATTTGGATTAGCCCCAACCATGTCACTCACCTCTGATGCTGTACCAGCTGATGATTTTATATCCGCGGGGTGGAGCTGCATCATGGCACAGCTAGTATCCAGTAGAACAGTTTTTTACAGAGAATTTCACCACAAAGTGGGCTGCTGAAGTTGTCTTGTTAGCAGCTTTGTGCCACCGAGCGCTGGGAACCACTCTCATCTTTCAATGTGTTCTGGAGGTTCGTGGAGCTGGGAGTCTTGGCTCTTATTGCGGTCTTCGATGGCATACCAGCATCCCGCAGGGTCCCGCAGCGTCCCTCAGCATCCCGCAAGGGAGATGCAACATGCAGTCTGGGATAGAGAGCAGGGAATAAGGAAGGCACCAGGTAGGACGTCCGCTGCACCTTGGAAATTGCCAGGTGCGTCCTGTGAACAGTAGGCTATATGTAGCCCAGACCATCTTTTTTTTCAAATTACAGTCATGAATCCATTGATCCATTCAAGCAAAGGAAATAAGATCTGATAGGGTGGAGAACGATACTCGGCCACCATCTTGCCTCTTAGAACATGCAACAGTAATTGAAGCATTTCCCGACATGTATCAGGCTTTTTGTAATTTCTATTACAAAAGAAAACCTCTAATTTTGTTTATTTACAATAGTTTCCTCCATAGGAATGCTTTCAGTTCTACAACACTGATTCCAGCAATATGGTGTTTGGATCTCAATGCAAATTTATTTCAGCCTGCTCTTCAGGAAGGACTTTAAATCCAACAGCTACTATTCCAATAAAAATGCGGCTCAGGATCGCCGTTCATTTGTCATGAATATAAAATGTCAGTGCTCTAGTTGTTCATGAGAACTCTGTGGTGCAGTACCAGTAGAACACTGGGGCACCAGCTAACAGGATGTCAGAAGTGGATGTCTTACTGTCAGATTACTTTCTCACAAGGCTGAGTAAGATATTTGGGAATTTATAGAAAATGTGTTCTCATTTTAGTTTCCGGAGCACCTTCTATAGCCTCAATGAGAAATCTATGAGAGAAAACCATTTTCTCACATTCAAGGCTCATCAAATCACCTCAGAGGAGCAGCATTTTTGCCGGGGGTAACATCACCTTAGACTGCACCACAATACCTACAATTTGTAATACCACCAACAGATATTGTGGCTTAAAATCTGTTATCACGCTTTATATTATTTCCTTTTAGTGACCCTGAAAACCAGGCATTCACTACAATGCACTTCATCAGACATAAATGGCAAAATCTTATCACAGAAAAGAAAAATCTAAGTATGCTTTTTAAGATATTTTACATAAGTAGTCCCATGAAAAAACGCCATCTAAGAAACAATATTGTGAATATAACCCAAAGCTAAGGTTTAATTCCCAACAATAATATTATCAAAAAGGGAGGATATTCCCAGGTAGTAATTGACTGAGACTGAGTAGGACCCTTGACTTCCCCTAGGGACACTTTCACTCCTCCTTGGTCAATAACTACCTGGGAGTGCCCTCACTTTTGTATAATATTGCCTAAATGTTGAGTCTTTTCCAAACTCTATTGATATGCATACAAGGCAGCAGGATCAGAAATTAAGGTAATTAATCTAACTGGAGTGAGATCTATATTTTTCATTGTACAACAAGTAGGGTTGCCTAATTGCAGCAGAAGACTTATCCTGATGATACTAATGAATGTGACAAGGTAGCACAGGACTCAGTGTAAGACCGATTCTGATTACATAGTCCTAACAGTTCATGCATTGTTCTGTTGTTCAATAGGGTATCAACATTTTTCCAATGCCCTTCATGTGGTCATGAAGTAAACCTATGTTTTATGGTCATATCCAAATCCATTGCCATGCTAAATAAATCTTTTAATGGAATTGAGCAGCTCCAGAGTGCTCATTCTGAGAAGATCCTAGAACAAATATTACCTTTATAGGCTTGAAATTAATCCAATAGCCTTGGCTGTCAAGGTTTCCTCCATCAAGTCTGTTACCACTGTATTCACTGGGTGAATTTGAACTTCATATCACTTTGCCTCTTCCCACTCTAATATACCTGGAAATGATTCAACACCATTTGGGTATCTTGGGAATGTCTGAGACTATTGATATAAAAAAAAAGTTAAGACGTTCATCTCTTTTATAATGTTTCTATGTTTCTGCAAAGTATGAACATTTTGCGCTAACTGATGCGATAGTGTCTTCGGGTCTAAGACCAATGAGCAAGTCTTGAATAATGTGCTCACTCATCAGGTGGCAATGTTGCATGTCGATATGGTGCACTAGCACTCAAAATAGATGCTTGGGTAATAGATATGAGGCACTTGCTAAATGTGATCCTGTGCAGCCTTGGTGTTGTTACATTGAGCAAAGAACGAAACAAACTGTGTGAAGAGAATAGCTGGAGCTACAGCATGAGCGTCCAGACACTTTTTATTAGCATGGTCACCTGTTGGAGATGGGTTATGTTAATATGTTATGTTATGTTAATATTTATTTATTAAGCGCACATACGCCCATAGGCTTCATGGTGCTATCGAAGGGACATAACACACAAAAAGTAATACTCTAAAAATAAGCCTGTTTCAAAAGCCACGTCTTGAGAGAATGTCTAAAAGTAAGGAGGTCTGGACTCTGCCTTATAGGCAGAGGTAGTGAATTCCAGAGGGTCGCTGCAAGATGGTGAAAGCAGCTGCCACCCAAGCGTTTTTTCTTAAAAGTCGGGACAGCTAAAAGAGCTTTAATAGGCAGAGCGGAGGTTTAGTAAGGGATTGTACCTAGATACAAGTTACACAGTGTAGGGTAGCCCTCTTGGAGAGTGGTGGAGTAGCAAAGTAGTGTGTTTCACCTCTTTATAAGCAACATATATAATCAACATGTGTTTAATGATATTAATCTGTGTGCCTTATATTAAACGTGTATTAGAAGGTTATATTTGCCTTATGGAGAAGCCATCCGTATATCTGGTTCAACTATAATCAATATATCCACATTAAATAGAACAATGTATATTTTCTTTAAATTCAATCACTGTATTTGTTTATGTAGCTGTATTTATTGAAAGCAGACAACGTGTTTTCGCTTCTTTTCATTTTGCTAGATAATACGGATTGTGGCAAGTGCAAGGATTTTCTGCAATCTAAATTCTTCAAAAGAAAACCAAAAGTAAACTTTATATTTATCCCGCTCAAGGCCTGCAAATGGAGACATACAGAAAGAGCACTCAAAATTCTACCATTACTGTGAATTCCAAAAGATTCAGCTCTCAACTGGACATCAACGAGCATTGGAATCTTGTGAATAATATGAAAGACACAACAACACTAAATCGCATCGTAAAATTGTGGATTTTGTGGGTGTTGTCTCTGATGCTATTCATAGGCCATTTGAGTCTACTCTAGACAGAAGCATTATCCAATGAAATGCCATGCCCTTGATCCCAACATGTTCCTTTTGTGTAGCCTAAGACCATGGGCATATGAGAGACATTAAGGTGGTGCTGACGAGTTTCATGAAATCGGGTGGGGTATTTTACTTGATCAAATGATTATCATTATATTCTGGAATGAGATCATTTCCGAGTGTTGTAGCTACCTCCAGTATTGCTAGTAAAATTGGGAATTACATGTTGAATATTTGTGTGTTGTCCCATATTCAACATAAATTGGCATTTACACTGCATAATCCCTCTGAAAAATGTCAACAGGTCTAACCCATCAAATTTTATCTGGAGAAAATGGCAGGTGGTGTATGGTATTTATTCATGAAGCTTGGATTTCTGATATATGAAGTTACAGCAGTTACCTCAAAAATCAAAATTCAGCCCCATACTTGTAAAATGGGCCAACATTATACAACTGGTGACAATTCTGAATAGCATATTTTCAGGAAAGGCTGACTGTGTGTGAAACTTGCAATTCATATGCCTTCTAAAAATCAAACATCTTCTTCCTCACTGAGACACAGAAACTTTGTCTACACAGCAGTGATTCTCTCACGTTGAAATGGGCATGCCCTTACAATGGCTCATCCAGCAACACCATTTATGAATTTAATTTGGTGCAATACAACGCAAGAATTCTTGGCTCATCAAGCAATTACACGGAAAAGTGCCCGCTTCATCAATTACTCAGCTGCCTTCAACAGAGACGACTACCAGATTTTATGGAAGAAACGGTCAGGCAAAGGAATCTCGGCCCCCTCATCGAAGGCCATCATTTCGTTATACTCCAGCACTCACGTAGAAATCAAAGCCTGTAATGGTCAAGGTGATTCAAAGCTAATAAACAACAAGAGATGTCAGACAGGGGTGTGTAGTAGCCCCTATACTCTTCAGTCTTTACACTAGACTTCTTCAATGAGTAGCTCGTGAGCTACCTGTATCTCCCCAGCTACCTATAAGTAGCCATTTTTCGTGGCACCTAGTTTACCAAATAAAAAGTGTTTGCTTGGCTAAATTAATATATGTACACCAAAATTGAGTGTGTGTGTTCAAGGCTAAAATGCGTGTATGCTCAGAACTCATAAGCAGATGTTTGGAGGAAAGTGGGTGAGTTTCCATATCCTTTTTAAAATAAGGCCTTGGGTGGACTTATTGCTAATATTATTACTTTGTGCTGCTTCTGTAATTGAAGGTATAGATGTTCTGTATTAACTATAAAGAGGCATTTCAAATCGGCAAACCCTTTTTTACATTACTGTTGGCAACCTTGCCTAATACACTAAGGTAGTCAGTGCTGGTAATCGTGCTTGGGGTGGCAACTAATGCAATCTTATCTGATGCGATGTGGTCATTATTACAGTTAATGATAATAATAGTAATAGCTCAGGATGGTTTTTGTTGATCATAAGTAGCTCTTATTACAAGAAAGTTTGGGGACCCTTGTTCTAGTCGGTCAATGCAGGCAAAGCACTAAATAAAGCCAGATTATACCCACCAGGAACATAAAATCATCAATTACAAATTTTGCAGGCCTCAGACCACACTGTAAAAATTGAGCAAACCTACATTGGCCTTCAGAGATGTTTAAATGAACTACACATCTACAGTCTTGAAAACAAGTTAGAGTTAAACCAACATAAATCCAAGATAATGATTTTTGGAACTATGCAAACAAACCAAAGAAATCGTGGTATTCAGAAAAAATATCGAGTTATCAATATCGAGATGCACAAATAGTGAGTTTTAAATATTGTAATCCACAAATATCGTGATGCAGGAATATCATTGACTAGAATATCAATTTTCTAAGATAAGTAATATCAATGTCAAAAATATCTATGTTGTTAATATCGTTTACAAACCTACAGTTGTAAAAACTATCTTTTTTTAATTTATAGTTATGTATTTTATTATATGTTTTAATTTTATTTGTCATAAATTCTTTGTATAATTATAGTTGACATTTTTAAATATAGTCTGAATATTTTTGTTATTTTAAAAGGAAATTTATTCATTGCAATTTTTAGAGTTGTGGGGTTTGCAGAGGTACAGGATGGGACGGTAATTTATTATGTTTTATTAACAATTTGAATTAAAATTTATTATTTGATTTATAACTAATTATGTATATCGTGTAATTAATTAATTGTTTAAGTTTTATTATAGGTGGGGGTAGTTGGATTTGTAGGGTAAAGGGTGGGAATTAAGTAGATTATAATTAATGAATAATAAATTTGTATAAGAATTAATTATGTAACTGATAATTCATTATGAAAATTGTGTAGTTAAATTATGGTTTACGTTTTATTTTAGGTGCAGGTTGTGGGATTTGTAGGGGCAAAGGGTGGGAAGTCAATCAATGTTAAATAATTAATGAATACATTTTATTTAAAATTAGTTATTTAATTGAAAATTAATTATGTAAATTGTATAATTTATTCATTTTTTAAGATTTATTTTAGGCGTGGGTTGTGGTATTTGCAGGGGTAAAAAGTGGAAAGTAAATTAATTATAACTAATTAAAGAAAAAAAATTTTAATTGAACATTAATTTAGTAAATTGCGTATTTATTATAATTGTAAAAATATATTTTCAGTTCAGGTTTTTGGATTTTTAGGGGTATGGGGTGGGAAGATAATTAAATAATAATGTATTCATAATTAATTATTTATTTTTTCATTGATAGTTATGTAAATAGTGAAATTATCATAATCCTTAATTCATATTTTTGGTGTGTGTTTATTAGTTTGTAGAGGAATATGGGGCGGAGGTCAGAATAGTGATTGTGAATGGAGACAATGCCTGCTCAGGCACCGCAGTTGGCATTACAATGTCCCTTTCCGACTACCTGTTCATGGTGGTCCCACCCCCATGAAAAGGTAGCCAGAAAGGGACTTTGGGGGCCCCAAGCAGGACCCCGTACCCTGTGGGCCACTTGATGCAGCCTGTCACATGGTGAATGAATGTGCACAAAGTGGTGAATAACACTGTGTCTTGTGCTGTGGCCTTTTTCCAGGTCCGCAGCACAAGCCACTGTGTTATTGATCACTTTTCCACCCACCACCCTGGCGGGCACATTGTAATTGGGCTATGGGACCACTGGCGTCTTGTCTGGTGATCCCCTGCTGCGACGGTGGAGATCGGATGGTTGTCTGACCGACATCGTAATAATCCCTATAGTGCGGTATTTTATTTAAATTAATATTTGTTTTAATTGATAATAATTATTGAAAATTAAAATAATTAAGTACTTTGTTTATTTTTTTGTTAAGATTTTGACATATAGGACACTATTGCGATGGCAGTCGGAGGAGAATTGGGACCGGCCGACAATTAGTTGGTGGTCCCATCCGCCAAATTATGAAGCGACCACTATGTAGGAAGTCCGAATCATAGCTTTTCCCATTGTGGCTTGTGTTGCCTCCCAAAAATGGTTACAGTACAAGCTGCAATGGAAAAAGGGATGTTTTTAAACATCCATGCACCGCGTGCAAGGTACCATATGTTGACTGACAGATGGGGTATTGATGTTTGGGAGGGTCACCGCAGGTGCCCCCAGGCCTCCTAGCAGAGGCCCACAGGAAGCAGGAGCCCTGCTACGAGCCCCCAAAGTCCTTTTCTTACAGCCTTTCCATGGCGGTCAGACCGCCATGGAAAGGTTGTCAGAAAGGGCCATCGTAATCCCTACGGCAGTGCCTCAGCAGGCAACGCCCCTACGGATGGGAATACAATCTGGCCAACAGGCTCCTTCAGCTCATCAGAAGTGTTGGTTAGTCCCTCCAACAGATGTGGTCCGACTGACCGCATCATAATGTGGCACACCAACCGCTCTACTGGATGTCTGACCGCCTCTGATAGCCTGTTGGTGGTGGTTTGACTGACATCCTAATGAGGCCCACAATGTTTATTTTTATTATGTTATATTTTTTGTTATTTTATAGAGTTGTTAACATATATCATTCGTTTGAGGTGAACTACTCTCGCTCTACTGTTGCACCACCTGGAGTGGAAATAGTAAAATGTACCCCACAGGTGTCCAACGCTTTTCCTACTGTTGAACAGACTGGAGTGGGAATAATAAATTGTGTCCCTCCAAAATCCAACATTTTCCCTAGTGTTGCACAGACTGGAGTGAAAATAGTAAATTGTACCCCTCTGTAATTCTACAGGAAGTTTATACGTTGTGAGATCGTGTATTGACCATTGACTTCATTTTACTCTAACAGCATTTTGTGAGCAGGGTTTTAACGTGTGTCTGTCTGACCCTGCATTTCAGCTGCTAATGTAGGAAGGCCTCAGTTACTTGCACACACAGAATTATTTATGTTACTCAATTCACCAAGCGAGAGGGGTAAGCTTCCAGAACAGACAGAGTGGGATGCTACAGTCCATGGATTAAAAAGTGAAGAATTCTGCCTCAGCTCTCATTGAAGTCTGAACAGCTCTATTGTGTGACCTCGACGCAGAGTGTAGCCAGCTCCTACAGTGCAGAAGAAGGTAAGGGGAGCTTCTAGAAATCGCTCTTCATATTAGTAAAGAGTATAACGATGCACAGGGCTTTTGTGCCAGGTTGAGACCCTCCTGCCTGAGATTGCCAACTGGTTCCCACGTCATGCTGGCAAGGATAATGCTAAACAGACAGCCAGTAAAGTATCCCAAGTTCTACTTACTTATTCAGTTATCTCTCCATGTATTTGTTCTTGTGTAGATACATTCACTATATGCATTTATTTTACATGTGCAGTTTTCAAGGCTGAATAAGTCCCCTTCATGTCCAACTTTACACTCTTCTACCCGGAATACAAGTCCAAAGGCAGCCACGATATTCTCAATCGTGGTAACATCTTAAAACTAATACAAGCCACTGGTCTGCTAAACGGTATAACCACACAAGATATTACATCGATAGAATTCATTGCACCAAGTCATGGCCAAATAAATTAAACCACAAAGGTCACTTGGAGATCGACAGAGGTAACGAACACCATCCTAGGGTACACATACACCTTCAAGCAGTGGGGCATACTGCTACAACCTGGCAGGGTAGCGGGATACCCACATGTCTTGCTGGCAAATCAAGAACCTAAGCACACACGGGCAGAAAGGGGCGAAGTGTACTCAGTACTCAGGGGCGCATGCAATAAAACTCCCACCCGCGAAGACAAACAAAGAAAATTGAGAGATGACTGGCGCACACCAAATAGGGATCAGGACGAGGTCGGCACATGATCATGGTTGGCAGGCACCCTAAATACAACTCGCCTGTTACGATGACAGAATAACAGTATAAAGGACCTAAATGTGTGCCCTCTAAAGATATGCTCTTGGAATATAAACGGACTAGCCAACAAACTGGAAGACAAAGCCATAATCTCTTATTTTCAGGAATTCGAGATACTACTACTTCAAGAGACATGGCTCCTCGAACCGCAGCAAATCGAAGGCTTCAAAACTCATCATATTCCAGCACAAAAACTGAAATCTTCGGGAAGAGGCAGTGGTGGCCTAGCAATTTACATATCCATCAAAAATGCAATCGCTTCATGGGACTTAGGTGGTTCATCACATTCCCTCCATTGCGTGGGAATTTCCTTCACCTCCGACAAAGCCCAGTGCAGGACCCTGCTCTTAATGAATGCCTATGTCCGTCCAAACACAGTATCAAGGCAATCTTTCTCAGAAGAAGCAATAGCAACTGTACTAAGAGCGTAAATCGGATCCCTTGAACCAGAACTAATACTATCAGGTGATTTCAACATGTGGCTAATGTCGGACCTGGGCAAAAAACGAGATAACCAAATCACATGATAGCATTTGGGTCATACCCCCGCAGGACCCCCCAGGTTGGCACAAGAACGACTCCAAAGGACGCTCCTTACAAGGCAACCTGGAAAATCTGGGCCTTAGAGCCTTAGGGGCCTATTAGGATGACGGGCGGACTTTGTCCGCTCGTCATCCTAGCGGGGAATGGGACCGCCCACCATAAGGGCGGGGGTCCCGGGGGTGGCATTAGGATGTGCCCGCCACTGTAGCGGGCACATCCTGCATTTCTAGCATTGTGGCGGGCGGAGCGCTCAGCACCGCCTGCCACAATGCTAGAAATGCTTGTCAGCATTTGCATATACAAAGCGGCAGGCACCGTGCGGTGCCTGCCGCTTTGTATATGCAAATGAAGGGGGGTACCATAGGTACCCCCCCATGTGCACCCCCCACCTGTACTTCACTCTGGGGGCCCACAGGGGGCCCGCAGAGTGAACACCGCATGCCTTTCCGTGGCGGCATTGCTGCCACGGAAATGCATTGAGACCAGACCATTGTAATATGGCGGGCGGTGTCTAACAGACACCGCCACCATGTTACTGGTTTTCCGCCCCGGCCGCAAGGCGGCCGGGGCGGAAAACATGCGGGCGGTGTTTGTCACCGCTGTGGTCCCCTCCGCCATCGTAATATGGCAGGGGGGAATGCAGGGAAGGATGGCGGGCGGATTGCCTCCGCTAGGGTGGCGGTGGCCACCGCTACCCTGGCGGAGGCAATCCGCCCGCCATCCTAATGGGCCCCTTAAATGGGCGCTTTCCTCCAGATAAGCCACCTTGCTTCTCCTATCTGAGTAAAAATGGCGCTTCAGTAATTGACTATACTTTTGTCAGTCTTCCACTTCTCCGCCAAATAATAGGTTTTAGCCTTGGAAGCAGAACTGAAAGCGACCACCGCCCACAAGAAATATCGCTTATGACCAGATTAATTCAACATGAAGAAGATAGGTCACTGCCATCTGACTGCTACAAGATAAATTTAAAACGTATCAAGTGCTCCTTCAGCAACTTTCAACAAAAAGCAGCAGATTCTAAACTTATTATGGAGAGCACCAGGAGGCCCACAAATGATGAAATTGCTAACTGTCAAAACCAAAATAAAGAAGGAGGGAAGAGGAAAAAGGTAGAGTCCATTCGTTTCCCCTAATTATAGATTACTGGTAATCAAAAGAGAATGGACACTGGTATCTGCGAAAACCATTAGTTTTTTTATCAAAAACCCTCATAGACTTCCTGAAAATTGTCAAAGCGGTATATCTTTTTTCCGCCCCATCAGGAGTCTTGGCATAGTCATAGGGTCTGCGATTGACGTGCAGGATGCCTGCCTCACCCGAGGCTACTTCTGGTGTATGCAGAAGTGTCCAGAAATGAAAAAGGGGGAGTTAAAAAAGTAATGACTAGAAAAAATGGGAAACTTTAATGAGTGCAAAGGACTAGTCACTCTTAATAAAATCTTAGTGATATATGAGTAGCTGAGTTATAGGGCTACTATATCATTCCAAAGGTGTCGACATGTTTCAGCTCTCGGGGCCCACAGGGGTCAAGGGAGCTTTCGTCAGGACAATAACAGGGACAAACAGAAAACAAAGTATATATATATGTCTAACACACACACCTTCTGTGTGAATTGCTGGCAATGATAAGCTGGAATTTCCAAGCTGTAAAAAGAAACCAACAAAATCTAGTGTCAGTTGGTGCAGTGTTGGGGTTTTTGGCAAGCAAAAGCAAATTATAATAAAGCATTTATTTAATGCTAGTGACGACTAACCATATTTGTAGGAAAGGTCTACATATAAGAGGGAATAGGAGAAACAAAGTTATCTGGTAGGGGAGTGCTCTTTAAAAGTCCATGATGTAGTGTGGACAATAGATTTAGCAATTGTCTGATTCTAACTTAGCAGCTATATACTTTGTTTTCTGTTTGTCCCTGTTATTGTCCTGACGAAAGCTCCCTTGACCCCTGTGGGCCCCGAGAGCTGAAACATGTCGACACCTTTGGAATGATATAGTAGCCCTATAACTCAGCTACTCATATATCACTAAGATTTTATTAAGAGTGACTAGTCCTTTGCACTCATTAAAGTTTCCCATTTTTTCTAGTCATTACTTTTTTAACTCCCCCTTTTTCATTTCTGGACACTTCTGCATACACCAGAAGTAGCCTCGGGTGAGGCAGGCATCCTGCACGTCAATCGTAGACCCTATGACTATGCCAAGACTCCTGATGGGGCGGAAAAAAGATATACCGCTTTGACAATTTTCAGGAAGTCTATGAGGAAATTGCTAACTGGTCAACATTCGCAATCAAACTGATCGACAAACATGCAAAACCAATAAGGCAGGCGAACTTGTACGGGCAAAGTCAGACGCCCAGTCGCAACCCCGCAATACAATCTGCTACAAGAAACATGAATCGGACATGGCGGGCCTTAAAAACAAATCCAACGAATCCTCAGTTAATAACAAATTTGAGAGAGGCTCGCAGCTACCTATAGAAGGCTAAAAGAGAACAACGCAGAAGTCTCTGGAACTCCTTCTGGGCTAGGCTCCAAAATGACATTAAAACAAACAATTCCGCTAGGTTCTGGCGAACCATCAATAGCATTTCTGGGCGAGCCCCGAAAGCCGCGTCCTCATGCATACTGGAGACTGAGTGGGTCGCCTCTCTGTATCTTCACTTTAATGACCAAAAAGTAAAAACCCTTCATCAGAATCTTAATGTCAAAGACATTCTCGCTCAAAAAGCGTCCGCCAAGCCAACTGATTGTAACATCAAATCCCCTTCAACGAAGGAATCTTTCCACGTTGGCCAGAAAACTGCGCAACCAAATGAGTGCCCTACGTCGCAAAGCAACAATGAATCAACAACAATCGAGGTGGCCCAAATTGAAAAACTGATCAAAAAGGGTTGGAAGGACGGTGCCCCAGGCCCTGGCGGAATTCCTCAGGCTCTGTTCAAGGAGGACGCAACCTTCTGGGCCTTGAAGCTAACCACCCTCTTCAACTGTATCCTGCAAAATAACTTCATACCACCCTCCTGGCAGGGATCTATTTTGGCACCAATCTTCAAAGGTGGGGATAAAAAATCTCCCGGGAACTATCGCCTCATAGCCCTCATTGACAATGAAGCAAAGTATTTTGCTGGTTTGCTTCTTAACTCACTTAGGGCATGGGCTGATGATCATTCTGTAATTCTTCCGAACCAAACTGGTTTCACAAGTAACACCGGCACCTCGGTCAATCTTATGACCCTCTCTTGTCTGATCGACCAGGCAGAGGTAAGCACTTACCCACTTTATATGGAATTTATTGATTATAAAGCTGCCTTCGACAAGGTGAATAGAGCTAAGCTCTGGCAGAAGCTGTACAGTTTAAACATCCCAAATGATCTCTTAAGAGCTATACAGCTGCTCCATCAGGACACATGGGTCAGGATAAAGATTGGGGATGGGTTCAGACTATCACGTCCAATTCCGACGACAAAAGGGCTCAAACAAGGATGTGTCCTTGACCCCACACTTTTTAACTTGTTCCTATCCGACCTTCCAGAAGCCTTAAATAAGGTAAATTCTCATTCTCCCATAGTAGCTGGTTTCTTGTTGTCAAATCTTTTATACGCTGATGATGTTGTACTTCTAAGCAAAACAAAGATCGACTTGCAAAGACTCATGGACGCCATCTCTGACTATTCAAATAAGAATGAGCTCCAGATAAACAGCAAGAAGACCAAAATTTGGGCGGTTCGTTCAGGAAAGGCCAATAAGCTGTTTTGGGTCTTGAATCAAGAAAGGATTGCTGAATCCAAATGCCACAAGTACCTTGGAGTCTCTTTTAACAACAACGGTAGATACAAAACACATTTAGAAGAACAAAAAAAGAAGGGTTCCACGCTTGCTTTCGCAATCAGTTCTATACATAAGAAACTACAAGGCCCAACGTTCGCTCCAGCAATCCAGGTAGCGCAAGCAAAAATTATTCCCACATTAACCTACGGAAGCGAGGTTCTAAAAGGCTTGGATAGCGGCCAACTGGACAAAATGATTACAAAAATGTATAGAATAGTGTTCAAGCTACCAAGTCAAACATCACCGGCCCAAATTAGGTTGGAACTGGGAATCTGCCACCAATCACTTGCCAGAGCCTTGAGTTGTCTAATGTGCTGTCATAAATTGAGGTCATCGAAGGAAGGCAGCCTAGCGCAACATCTATGGTCTTGCCTTCAAATGAATCTATGGCGAGCAGGGCATGCATATTGGGAAAGAGGATTAAGAACACTAGGCCTGAAAGACATTTGGGGCATGCAAGTAAGCCATAATGAATTCAAACGACTAGCGAAAATAAGCACAAAAAAGCTCTCTTCCGTGGAAGACAAGGCTCGGCTGGCAAAAAGAAGTCACGGATCGATGTCCTTGCAATCC
The DNA here is from genome assembly GCF_964263255.1 of Lissotriton vulgaris. Taxonomy (NCBI): domain Eukaryota; kingdom Metazoa; phylum Chordata; class Amphibia; order Caudata; family Salamandridae; genus Lissotriton; species Lissotriton vulgaris. The sequence goes on from NC_141700.1 coordinate 332,139,092, forward strand.
TATGTCCAGTTGACCCCACAGGAGTACCTAACTCAACCATTCACTGCTCGAACAAAATTAAGTTTCCTAAAATTGAGAATGGGAGTAATCAACCTGTTGGTCCATTTGCCAAAATGGAAAAGAGCCCACAGACTGGAACAATGCAGACTCTGCGGGAATCAAAAAGAAGACATAGTACACATACTTTGTCTTTGCCCAAACCTGCTGAACGAAAGACGGTCCCTCCTGAGGAAACTCTGGAACATAAACATGATTAGATCGTGTAGAGCAGCAGTCTTGGCTTGCTTTGACCCTCGGAACACTAAATTAAACTGTGCCCTAGTAAGGTTTTTGGAAAAAGCAGAGAAAAAACTTGGTGAGGAGTCCCAAGTACGCGATTTCTCACTAGCACAATCACTAGCCTAGTTCCAACTGCCACCTTACTGTGTAATGGACATGATCCTTAGCTCTCCTTTTTATAATTATGTTTTTACACATTTTTGCAATCTTCATAACGCATATGATCCTATACCTATTTTTATATGTATTTATCGATATATCGTTCTTAAAATTCTGTAACTTGCAAAGGTTTTTTTAATCATGCAATAAAGATTTCTGGATGTGCAGTTTTGCCATTTGACATATGGGTACCTGCTGCAATAAATATTTCCCTTTTCTTGGCAAATGAGTATCAATCTTTGTTTATGTTGTAGTTTGGTATTGTAATGTGTAGAGTCCTATTTTGAAGAGTGTTCACGTTGTGTCCTGGTATTTTGAAATCACAGGTGTTCTGAAGAGAAAGCAAGTCACCCTCCTGAGTCCAACGCTTTCCCTACTATTGCATCTACTGAAGTTTGACTAGTAAATTTTACCCCTCTGGCGTCTAAGCTTTCCCTACTATTCCACTGATTGGAGTGAAAATAGTGAATGTTACCCCTCGTGCTTCCAATGGTTTCCCTACTGTTGAATCTGCTGGAATGGAAATAGCAAATGTTACCCCTCCTGAGTCTAAGGCTTTCCCTACTGTTGGACCTACTGGAGTGGGAATAGTAAATTGTACCCCTCTGGTGTCCAATGCTTTCCCTACTGTTGTGCAGATTGGAGTGAGAATAGTAAATGTCATCCCTCCTGTGTCCAACGCTTTCCCTACTGTTGCACCTACTGGTGTGGGAATAGTACATTTTACCACTCCTGCTTCTAATGCTTTACCTGCTGTTGTATGGATTGGAGTGGAAGTAGTTTATTTATTATTTATGGAGTTGAGTAGTTTTGTTAAAACTGTTTAAATATATATTATTATTATGTGTTTGTGTATTTAATTATGTGTTTTTAATAAATGTATGTAATTTTTAAGATAGTTTTAGTAAAATTTATTTTTTTATTGTTTACTTTTTATGTATAGTTAAATTACAATATTTTAAATGTTTTTGTACTTTATTTGTTCAATGTTAAAATAATTGTATGTGTATGAAAATATAAATATAAATAATATATGTTATTTTAGCAAATAAAAAAAAGTAATATAAATTAAAATGTATATTTTGTAAAATAGTTGTACATGAAATATGTGTATGCAGACATACACCGATACATATATATGTGTGTGTTGGTTTAAATTAGTATATTTGATATATATTATTAATATTACTTAAACATATTTAATTTACATTGTATTAATGTTATATGTTAAAATATTGTAGATTTACTACTTTTAACTATATGTATGTTAAAAATGATATTTCTCTCTATATTATTTTAATATAAGTGTAAAATAATATACTTTTTCAATATTTTTATACTGCATATGTACAGGAAAACAATATTTTTGGGCTCAATAGTTTTTTGACACAATATATCTGCATGATATTTCTGGTTATGATATTGTGTCCGGGAACCAAAATTATGGTATTCCTTCCCATCTATTCTAGGGTATGTCACAGCCTACAACTATCATGGAATATGGCTAATTGAAAAAGGCACACCAAGACACCAATTAACAATCATAACTCACAGCGGCATTACTCATATTCATATTGGGCAGTCACATCGCCATTGGCCAGCACAATTCTAAAGTAACATCAAAAACACTCCTGTCTGCCCCTATTTATGGTCACAAAGGATCCCCAGGTCGTTATGCAATTACCCTGGACTTGATTAACTGCAACCATTTTAGAAAGGTTTTCCATCTACCAATGAATCCATCAAAAGCACAATTACATTTGGAATTTGCCCTACTTAGACAGGATTTAGTATGTAATGCCAACTTCTTAAAATATTTTCATCTCATAATCAATGCATGAAAAGAAAGTCTGAAACACACAATCCAATCAATTATAAAGGAACGTAGTCACACGAACAGCCGATGGTCCAGCTATTTATTAGATGCAATCTAAGAGATTTAAGTAGACACCATCTGGAGAAACAGAGCTGCAAGAGAGGTCTTTAAGATGGCAATGATATCACAAATATTGGTGCTAAGTGACAATGTGGATACCATTAAGCTGGCCAAAACTTCATATGTAAATTTTATAAATAAATCTTAAAAATCCCTGTAAAACTTCATTTTCAAATGTCATCATTAAATCTTAAAAATCACTGCATGCCCAATTTTATTCAATAGTGTCAGTAGACTACTTAGGGGTTGATTACGATGCCGTTATGAATGGCTCCAAATCGGATTTGGGTTTACCGAATCCGATTCGGAACCCTTGTTTCCAACCAAATCATACACAGTTTCCAATGACCAATTATGATGCCTGTAAACCTTTAGGGCTTTCTGAATCGGTTCCGAAAGGCATTCGGACAGGTCAATTATTTCAGGGCCAAATAGTACAGCTCTATAAACTCGGTTTCCGAGCAAATAAGATGACTGAATCGGACAGCTGTTCCAAATCGGTTCCTACCGAACTAATCGGCTGTCGGGATCTGTCTTTTGAGGTCCGTACCACCCAGAGCCTTCCGAATCATGCCCATTGGAGTACCCAAGGCACCCCCCTTTGCAACCAAGCACAGCCATGCACAATGTGGCAGGCACCAAGGAGTGCCCGCTACAGGGTGCACATTTTTGCCCAACCATCCCATTGTTCAATGGAAGCCGGTGTATTTGGTCGGAAAACAGGCTCCAATTGAAGTCAGTGTGAGTCTGTTGGAATAGTATCTGGACACATCCAGATTGTTTGGTCGGACTCCCCCGATTCAAGTCATTCGGAAAGTATTCTGGAACTGATTTGGTAGGAATTAATTCCGGATTAAATTGTAATCGGCTCCTTAGTCTGACAAAAAATACTCCAAATGCACTTCATGCTCTTTTCCATAAAATATCTTAGATCATCTTGGTCTAATCAATCATTCATAAATCCAAGATGTAGGGTGTGTTACTAAAAATAATAATGGATATTTAATCTCTGGTACTTTTGCCTAGGGGCCAAGCTAGAGAGGCAAATTTCTAGCAGACAGATTTTTCTTGCGAAGAGAATTATGCACTGTAAAAGTGCATTAAAACAGCACCTCAGTACAGAAAGCTTTGCCATGAGGCTTATTTTTATCAAACTGTTTTAAAGATCAGTCCCAATTATCTTAATTACATGTTTTGCTTTGACTCTTTCTAGTATAATATGGTACTAATTTAAATAAAAAACCTTGCTTTTGCTAACAATGTATTTTAAACTTGCCAGTTTAATGGTTATTTTCAGCTTACAAACTGATATTTATTTTGATGTGTGTTGGACTTTGCCCTCTCTGCAGGGTCACCCCACTCTTTAGTGGTAAAGTTGGATTTTAAGTCACAATCCTGAAAATGGCACTTATAGAAAGTTTTTTAGTGTAAAGGAGTTAGGCCCTTGAACTGTGGGAAAGGCTGGACCTTATATATACGTTTTTTTAAAACACAAAATGCCACCCCACTTTCTTTGTTAGCTCTTAGTTATAAGCAACACATCAACCTTAGTTAGATATGTTAGGTATATTTATTTTTAGGTTTCGGCTACCGTCCCACTGCATAAGCAGTGGGTGGGCGGAGCCGAAATCTTTTGTTAGTAGAATGGGGGCCTGAACACGCCCCTCTTCTTCATTGGCTGGCCTCGTAAATGCTGGCCAGCGAATTGAAGGAGAGGAGCGTCACTGAGTTCAGGGCCCGCCTTGGCGCGATTCGGGGGCGTTTCCGTGTCTTTTTTTAAGTCACGCCCTCTCCTCTTCCCATTGGCTGGAATTTTACCTTCCAGCCAATGGGAAGGGGAGAGGGCGAAAAACACGCCCCCGAATCGCAAATTGACCTTGTTATTACAATACTCTTGAGCGCGAGCGGACTAAGGTGCCGTCTGCGGGGAGCTAAATTCGATCCTTACACTCGCGCGGGAACACGGGGCGGTGCTGAAGGGCAGCAGAGGTGTCACAGTTGCGCGCATTCTCCATAGGCCGCACGCGCTGAATCCGACATTGTACCCAGGAGGTTGTCTCCTGTGGGCTTCCGTCGGTGTGTTGTACTGCCCACCTACCCCCCTTCCTTCCTGCGTGCCTTTTCCCTGTCTGTCCCGGCGATGCGCAAGGAGGAAACCATGCAGGTGAGCGCAACTTTGAGGTGCAGATACAGTGGCGCAAGTGATTCGGAGCTTTTAGTTTGGTACAGTGCCTTGGTTGGTGGAGGGAAATAATTTCACGTGCAGTGTACTTCCGGGTGTGGCAAATGTTTATGATTTCCGCGAACTTCGCTCACTCCCCCATCAATGTCTCACTCCAGCGCTCCCCATCCCACACGTTTTTCTGAAGTCTGTAGACTAGACCCTTGCACCTTTCTTCTGATATCTTTCTGAAACCAAGTGCTGTCCACTTATTAAATCAGCCCCGTGGGGTCTCGAACAGTGGGCACCCGTCCCATCACTCTCCTGATGTGAACGCTGAATTAAAACACACCCGTCCGTTCGCTTGGACGCCTCTGTGGGTGAGGGATTAGCTCTCTCGTCAAAGCTTTCCCCTCAGAGCAAGCATTACGCGCTCAGGCGGCTTTCGCACACCTTCTGCATTCCAGGCATAACTGCAGCCTCTTAGACAAGCACCTTCGTTCTTATGTTTTCTCTGCGAACAAACAGGTCAGGCTTTCCGTTGCCTGCATGGCAGGGGACGAGGGTGGAAGCTGAGACAGAGAGAAACGCAGTTCCCGGGGGAACGCGGAAGGGTGATGGAGAGGGGCGCGCAGGCATCTGTGGAACGAAGACAGAGTGATAAAAGAAGGACAGAGACCAGCGAAAGGATGGATTCTGCGAATAAAATAAAATAAAGTACATTTGCTTTCCTCTTTTCCATCAGGACTCTTTCTCGTACACCTCTTCTCCGGGCTTTTTGACAACCGGTATCGGGGCGGGGCGAAGCCGGAACTAAATGAATACCTGCAAATACCAGGCGGCTAGCGCATGGGAACAGCTCGCATGCCGGACTGTCACCACTGCCTGAGCAAAAAATTCTGAGAAATGACGAAGGGAAATTAAGATGTGTCCAGGAGCGATTAGCGAGTTGTTTCATAATGTTGTCTTTGCGTTCTTTAGATGTTTGTATTAACTATTCGAGTTCCGAGGACTTTAATGGGACAATAATATTGTGTGGTACACCGCCAGTATGGCAGAGAAAACCACCCGGGATTTAGACAAATATAAAGCTATTCAAAACATTTAGGGGCAAAGTATTTTTTTCTCACAATGCAGCACAGCAACTGAACCTGATGCTTTGCACAAAGGACAGAAAGCAGAGCAAATCCAACTTTATTTAAAATTGACAGTGCCAGCTGTCAACCTAGGCGCTGATGCACGAACAGTCTGCCTAGCGGCACACACAGAGCTTTGCATGACGGTGCAGAGGTGTTTATGTGATGTCCGGCATGAGATTTTTACAGGATGTATGCCCCTGTAGCTCAAAAACCTATGTCAATACACATTTTAATCATTCCACACATTGAATGTGTGCTGCACAGTGCAGCACACATGTATTGTGTGGAATGTTGTAGAAGTAAAAACATTTCTCTTTGACTGTGCCTGCTTCAAGGAGGTGTCATTGTTTTGACGTAAATCTCCATCTAGCTATGTTAATAAATTGGACTTTGTGCAAAAACTATAGGTGCTCGTCCTGATCCACCCGATATGCACACAAATAATACCTACTTTACTCAAAGTAGTGTAAAGCAGCTCAATACAAGAATCGGATAAGTCCACTGAATTTTTAGGTTTCGACCTGGCCGTAGCAACTGCGTAGCAGTTGCTCCGCCCAGGGCGAAATCTAATGTTATCTCAGTAGTGGGGACTTGAAACCGCCCCTTCTTCCATTGGCTAGCTCCATAAATGGAGGCTAACCATTGGAAGACAAGGTTGTCCATCACTCTTTCCCCGTCAGAACGCGAATCGTGGGCGTTTCTGACTCTTTTTTAAGTCCCGCCCCCCACACCCTCCCTCTCGCCGTCCCGTTGTCCGTGCCTTCTCGAAGTTCTCCCTCCCGCCCGCCCACTGTCCGTGCCTCCTCCCTCCCCCTCCCGCCCGCCCACTGTCCGTGCCTCCTCCCTCCCGCCCGCCCACTGTCCGTCACCGTTTGCCCAGGAAGTGAGGTCAGAGTGTGGGGTTTGCCCAGCAAGTGAGTACAAGTGTTGGGGGTAGCCCGGAATAATTTTAGACGCAACTGATCTGGTGTTGCTTAATGATTCAATCAATTGGCCACAACACTTGTTGCTGACAGTCTAGGCGGAGCAAGAAATATGGTGGCATGCCAATGGAATTCTAGCAGAACAGTTTCGGCAGCTGTTGTGCGCATCGCTTCTGTGTACAGCTCACCCGCCGCTAAAAATAGATTACTGATATTTTACTTGAAATCTAGTAAACCCAAATATGGGCAATAGTGTTGTGTTAAATTAGAAGCAGAGTCATCTAATCACAGCGTTTAAGGTAAAATGGTACGGCAGTCGATGGTTACAAAATGCGACTACGTGCAAGAATGATTATAAACGTTAACAGTAACGGACAGCAATTTCACACGAAGCAATGAAGCGACATGGCAACTTCTATGAACTTTCCTGTGAAATCACAATAACAGTCTTTTTATGTATGTTAACTAAACCACGAATCATGTTACTCTACGACCAGTATCAGGTTTCTAAAACAGGCTCCTCTTGCTATAGGGCTATCATACATTAAGTACTAGACTAAAATAACTTGTGAAGTTGTGACTATAAAGTTAAGTGACAGCATTACCTTTGCATTCATCCGGATAACGACGTCAAACACTGTCCTCTTTGACAGCTAGTGTTCAAAGACATCCGATGATCCTTTAAGGCAAATACTTAGTACAGAAAAGGCAGTTTTAGTTATCGAGAAATGGAAGCACGAGACGCAGAATGTGAACTGGCGACGGCCACAGGAGAAACGTTTGTCACTTTACAGACACAAAGTTATTTTGGGAACTGTTGGCCACGTGTCTGCCAAGCATTATACTTCATTGGTAGCACACCATGAAGCTAATAGATGGAAGATCCTGGATTACGTGAACCGTCTGAGCAGCGTTCATTTGCAGCAAACTAATATTTAACAATTGACTCGTTTTTATAAACATGAGTGCACTCATTAGAGCACCCAGTGTGTCACGAGCCCTAGTGCTAGAGAGGAAATGCACCCCCCACCACACTAAGGCACTGGGCCTCGGTGCCACTGCACCTGCTGCACCAATGGATCGCGGCGACGAACAGCTCTATGTTCATACTGTCTTGTACTATGGAAGGAACATCTGCGCCAAAAGGGATGGAGCGCATCGGGTGTGTGAACACGTTGTTTACAGTGACAGCGATCACATTGTGCTAGTGACAGCACCGCCCTACCCCCCACCGTCCTTTAGAGGGAAGGTGACACACAGCTTCTATCTGGGCACAGTGCAACTTTTCCGACAGCCTCCCATGTCACCGCTGCAACAGGTGTCACAGGCACGGACGCACCTGTATCTTCGGTACCCTTCCCTGCCCCTTCGTGCACCGGCCTTTACAACTTTGACACGCATATATATCTGAACCCTTTCCCCTCACACAGGGTTGTGTTGCTAATTAAGTGTTGATAAATATGCACAAATGCACCAAAGACGCGAGAACCATTTACCATAAGGGCAACCAACATCAAAGAGTGACCCGCAAGAAAATGACACACATGCAGCAAGACACTGAGCGCGTGTTCCGCTTTATTGGTCGAGGATCACACGTGGCGGAAAGGCATTTGAAAATGAGTAGGGGAACTGTCGCGTTCTAATCTAGGACCCCGATCAATACTGTGACCTTATGCCCCTATACGGCTATAAATCCATTTGTACCCCTATAATGGCATAAACGATCAAGAATAATACTTCAGAAACTCGTCTCTGGCCTAACCCGATCAGAGCCACATTTCAGAATCACTTCCTCTGCAGCTCATTAGAGCAAATGACACAGCAGAAGCCACTATCTAAGATTCCTAGATTACACTCCGAGTTCTTCAACAAGATAAAACTCAGCAACCTGGGAAAGCCCTGCTTGCTATGTTTTGATTAGTGATAGAACTCTAATGAGCAATTAGAGATGATCACTTTCTAGTGACATCTTTATTGACGTCTTATGTCCAAAAATGTACGTCAAACAAGGCACCTTTCAGGTATAAATACTACCAACGTTGCCTTAAGCAAACGCTGCCTCAACGACATCGATGATAGCGATGGTGTGGTGAACACAGGAGCAGATCAGCTGTCCCGTACAGAGCCCAGCAGATGCAAGCTGCCCAAGGACGCTGCCCCTCCTCCTCCTAGACGCGCTGAGAGAGACGCTGTCTTTTCTCCTGCCGAGAAATCCAGCTCCGGCGTTTCTAGTCTACTCTTGCGAGTGACTGGGATATCGAGTCCTGGAAGGAGATACAAGACCTCCAACATTCTATTCTAGAGGTATGGTGTTGACTAAACCCTTAAGAGCGAATTCTTGAAGCAAACCTTGGCAAAACCAACTTAACTAAAACTGCTACTTACTTACTCCCTCCCAAGTATTAGGCTTAGGTCAGGTACACTGGGGTAGGCTTAGTTAGAAGCACCAGTTGAGTACGGTAGTCAAATGTATATATGAATGTATATATTTTATTCATTTTAAACCATTGTATGGCTAAGAAACCATATCAATGCTTTTACAGTATTATTTTGCAATCCTCATTTTACTGTACGCACTTTTTTTAATAACTAGTCTTGCAATTGTGGCAATTCATTTCTCTTGCATGAGAAGAAAGACTGCTCAATAAATAATACCTTTTTATTGAAAACGCCCATCTCTCTATTTTCTCTGCATCTTAGTGAAAGTAATCTGCACAACTGACTGAGTAAAATAACTGTCTATTGTTTCACACGACTCTAGAGATTGACTCTTATTCTAAGGAGCAAAGTTGTCATGTTTATGCGGTTGTTGGAAAACTGAATCCCTTCTTGTCTGAAGCCAGGGAAGCTGATCACTTCTTATTCGGTCAAGAAAGTTTCCAGTGACCTCTGAGCTAGTTGGTAACAAACCCAATTAAGTTTAGCATAGTCAGTGGAGACCTGGAAGATCCGCACTTCTACGTCTATACTACTGTTTTTGTTATTCCAATGCGCAGGGCCTATTGGGAAAATAGGAACTACACTACAGAACCACATCAATCAAGCTGAGTGTGGCCATTAAATCAAATGTTTAGGGACGTAGCTGTCATAAGCACAGCAGGTACTGGCATTTATGGCCGCCTGTAGCTAAAACCAGAGGTAGGAGGTTAGTTTGTCTTCTTGCGTGGGGACCATGACCAGTGCCCCTAAACTGCATCTAAAATCTTCACCTTGAGTCGAAGTAAACGGGGTAGTTTATTAAAGTGAATTCTTCTGTACTCGTTCCATCCTTAGATGCACGACCTGGCAGTGCAGAGGCATTGCAAAGGCGAAACCGTTGCATTGTAAATGCTTGTTACCTTTTCTTTCAAATCTTTTTTGACAAAATATGAGATTCTATGTCAGAGAAAGAACACAAACGTATAACATATATGTACATCAACTTAAACACAACATTTACCAAATAAAAGAAAACATCATTACATCAAAATACATTCACTATACACAACATTGCATCTATATCAATTTCAGACTGTTCCAAAAGGCAAGTCACAATTTCTAGCCTCATTAACCATCAGTGGTTTGGAACATCAGGAACAGTAGTGGACAAAGTCACAGTTAAAAGGAGATATCACGACACATTAATTCTACGAGTCAATGGTTATTGGTATGTCTAAGTTTTTATCTCCTTTCTGCCGACGCGTTTCGAACTCCATACAGCAGTTATGGGTTCTCCTCAGGGCCTTGTCACTTCTATCTGCATGTGTGTAAGGAAAAAAGAACACTGTTTCAGTGTTGATTCCCATAGCCTCATGTTAACAATCCGCTTATAATCTCCTACATTTAAAGTCCATGTTACCTTAATTGTAGCCGTGGTTATCCTATGTCTGGTTCTGGGTCTTTTGAGCTGCAGTCTAAAGGACATTAAGAAATCCCATTTAGAGCCAAACTCAATACTTGCCCTACGGTCACTTTTTGCAAAAACACTGCAGGACGTACCTTAAACTGTCTCTTAGGTCCGTGTATGGGCGTCTCCCTATGGCACGGTGATGCTTTTGACCTGGGGGGAGGGCAAGGTAGGGTTTACTACTAGTGGGCTCATGTCATATCTCAACCGTGTTAGGTAGATTATTGTAACCTTCATACCTTGTTCGGTGCACCGCGGGCTTCGGGAGCGACTCACTCCATGATCAACTTGTTTTGCACACGGTCCTCCGGACTCTCGTTAAGGTTACCGCGTAATTACTCTCGTATTGTTCTCCGGTATCATACACTGTTTAAAAGATAGACCGGAGTGCATTTTAGTTCCCCATTACATGTATCAGTCACTACGTACACAACTCAAGACCTCTCAAGGCTCACCTCGCTCTGTACAGCTTGCTTTCGCTAATCCTTCATTCACTGTGGAGGGCGGCGGCCAGGTTGCCTGGTTACTTATGACGGTCTCATGACAGTAGGATTTCTGGGATTTGTAGTTTTTGAGTAGCGAGAGTACACGACTACCTATGACTAGCCCTACACGTTTCGGGAACATCGATGTTCCGCATGGCCTCACCATTACTGTGCCCTTCAATCAAGGGGGATTACCAAACCCCCGTGGAGCCCCACACAATTCTTCCACTACAGTCTAGACACCTCAGAAAGAGTGTTTAATCCGTTTTGCGTACTATTAAATTTCAGAATCAGGTATGCCTCTTTTCTAAGGAGTGTGTCTTCAATATCAATCGGGCCTTTGTTACCTGTTGGCACTATTGTGCTTAGCACAGTCCATTTAAAGTCCATTTCACTGTGGTTTGAATCCAAAAAGTGTTGAACCATTGGAGCGCTCACAACCTTTTTTTTAATTCTTGACCTATGCTGGGTGATCCGGCTGTTGACCTGTTGTGTCGTTTTCCCTATGTACATCTTCTGACAGGCACAGATAATTGCATAGACCACGTTTCGTGTCTTGCAATTCGAGAAACTGGTGTTTTTGCATTTTACTCCCCTGTGTTCAAACTCAGACCCTTCGATTGTGGACTCACACGATATGCAGTTTCCACACTTGCGGTGCCCTTCGATTGGTTTCAGGCCCCATCTTGAGAGTAAATCACTTTTTGGTTTGGGAGTTATTACATCCGCTCTAATTACACTTTGGCCAATGCTTTTATTTTTCTTATAAGCGAACAAAGGTCGCGGAAATGAACATTCAAGTTCCTCTAACAGGTGCCAGTTTTTTAGGACCATTTGCCTTACTCTGTGTGTGTCTGGTCCAAAGGTTGTCACACATACCAACCTGTCCATGTCTTGTTTCACCTTTCTCTCAAGTAAGCACTCCCGAGGGGTATAGTGTGCCCTGTTTTTGGAATTACTTAGCAGTTTTTTGGGGTACCCTCGATTCTTCATCTCTTCGCAAAACCTAGTTGCATGTTTCTCGTATTCAGTCACCTCAGAGCAATTTCTTCGGATCCGAAGCAATTGCCCATAAGGCAAGTTGTCCTTCAAGCTTCTGGGGTGTGCACTTTGATGGTGAAGGATCGTATTTTTATCCGTCTTTTTTCGAAAAAGGGAAGACTTCAAATACCCATCCGTGCAGGTTATTTCAAGGTCTAGGAATGTCATCTTCTCATTACTGGACTCCAATGAGAACTTGATGTCACGGTGCCTTCTATTGATCCACAAATGGAAGTCCATCAACTCCGCGTGGCTCCCCTGCCACAGGAGCCACACGTCGTCGATGTATCTCAACCATTGTTTAATGTGTTTGCTGAAGGGATTGTTGGAGTAGATGAATCTGTTCTCATACTCCGCCATGTAAAGTATGGCCATCTCCGGTGCATACGGACAGCCCATGGCCGTACCTTTGATCTGCATGTAAAATCGGTCATTAAACCTGAAGTAGTTCTTTTTTAGCTGAAATAACGCTAAAAAAGGAGGGGTAGAGTAGGTTTGGTATAAATGAGAGACCGGATGTAGAGGATATATTGATAGATGTATAGGATGAGAGATAGGGTAGTGCATTGGAAGGAGTAGTAGAAGAAGTTTGAGATGAGTCAGAAGGTTGGGCTAGAAGAAATATTGAGCGAAGGATAGGCTTAAAAATAGGGTAGTGCATTGGAAATGCTAAATTAGAAGAAAGTGATAAATATATAGATCCATAATTACATTGAAAGTATATAGATACATAAAGGAGGTAAGTATATATAGATTAAAGATATTGATAGAGGCACAGGATGAGAAATAGGGTAGTGCATTGGACACACAGATCCAAGTAGATGGAAGGTACATAGATGCACAATGGAAGTATGTACATGTAGATCAACGATGTAAATTTCTGTTTGCGAATGGTACTTATGTGGGGAAGAACCAAATCTTGAGTAGTTTTCTGAAGATAAGGTGGCTGTCGTGGACCTTATGTTGGGGGGTAAAGAGTTCCATAGTTTGGCTGCTTGAACAGAAAAGGATGTGCCACCCATGTTTTTTTTCTTGTAGGGTAGGATTTTGAGGCGAGATGCTCCTTTAGAGTGGAGGTTCCTTTGTTGAATCTGTTTGATGATTTTAATCCTGATGAAGAGTGGTCCCAATCCATGTATTGCTTTGTGGGTGATACAAAGCAGCTTTAACATAGATCTTCTGGCATCCGGTAACCAATGCAGGGCTTTCATGGCAAGGGTGTTGTGGTCTCGCGGTTTGATATGCAAGAGTAGTCTGGCAGCTGAGTTCAGAATCTATTGTAGTCTTTTCATGGTCGTTAAAGGTGATCCGTGGTAGAGGCTATTGGCGTAATCGAGTTTGGAAAGAACAAGGGAGATGGAAGTTTGGACCTTGGCTGGAAATCCCAAATGAGGGAAAATTTGTCGCAGCGTTTTTATAGTAGCAAAGCTTGATTTTGCTAGTTTATCCACTTGGGCATTCATTGACAGTTTGGAGTCCATGGTCATTCCGAGGTTTCTTACTTCCTTTGATACTTTAGGCAGTAATCCCAGTTCATCAGGCCATGCGGCAAGCGGGTTGTAATGTTTCCAATCGTCACACGTGAGCATTTCAGTTTTTGAAGCATTCAATTTGAGATGGCTCCAGGTCATTCACTGATCCACGGCTCTGAGACAGCTGAAAATTGGTGATTTTCCAATGTCTTTTGGGGCATTCCAGTTGAAGGAGTATTTCCGTGTCATCTGCATAGTTATAGCACGTAAGGTAAAATTTATTGATCAGTAATGGTAATGACTTCATGTAGATGTTGAAAAGCATGGGCGAGATGATAGAACCTTGAGGGACCCCTGCTTTTGTGGTGTACGGTTGGGACGAGAAAGGTGGGGTATGGGTGACATTGGTTCTGTTTCGAAGGGAGCACGCAATCCAGTCTAGAGCAGTTCCCTCTATGCCAGCTTCATAGAGTCTTTGTTTCCGAGTGTCATGGTCAACCATGTCAAAGGCAGCTGAGAGGTCCAAGAGGAGTAGCGCAGCAACCCCGTTGCGGTCAACTGTATTCTTTAGGTCATCCCAGATGGCAAGGAGGGCAGATTCAGTGCCTCCTCCCAGACTGAATCCTATTTGGAAATCTGAAAGTATGTCATTCTCTTCAATGCAGCTTTCTAATTTGTTGTTTTATGTCTTTTAGTTCTATGTTTCTCCAAGGCACTTTTTTTCTTTTGTTCTGTTGTGTGGTTTTGAGTGGTATCAGGATGTCAAAAGCTTCCTGTAGCCACTCATATAGATTTTCAACAGAATTTATGGTTCCAAATTGAGCTTGTTCCACGGCCTATAGATAGATGTATGTAAGGTAGTTTTAGGTGAGTCGCTTAGCGTTGTTTTATGTTGGAAGGCAAGCAAGTGGTGGTCTGACCATGTGACTGGAGTTATAGTTTGAAAGGTAGCTAGCTCAGTATTAGCAAAAATGACATCTAGGATATGTCCAGCAGTGTGTGTCGGATTGTGGACAATCTGATGCAGGTTCAATGCGTCTAAGCTGGTGATTATAGTTTTTGGATAGGTCATATTGGGTTTATCAAACCAAATGTTAAGGTCACCCAGAATGCATGGGTTGGAGTGTATTGTTATCAGGTTGTAAACTGTGTGTAGAAGTGCCTCTGGGAATGTTGCCTTGCTAGGTGGAGGTCTGTAATGGAGCAGAAAGTTACAAGAGGAAGACGGTGTAGGATTGCATCTTGTTAGAAGAGCTTCACAATTCTTTATGGAGATGTTGTCAATTTTAGTGATATGTATTGTTTGCCTGACTACAACAGCTAGACCACCTCCTTTTATGGCTATACGATTTTGGGTGATTACTTGATAGCCTACAGGAATGGCTTCATGCAGGACTGGACCATATCTTCTCCCAACCATGATTCGGTTATGAATAGTATGTCTGGTTTTGCATCGGTGAGAAGGTTGTAGATGTGATGTGATATATAACCTCAGTACCTGTTGCTATTGACCTGCTTTGCCTCAAACTTTAACACCACAAGCAACCATATATGTAAATCCTGCATTCAGACTCACAATACCCTTGAACAGCATTGGACTGGCCGATTACGCAGTTAGGCATAGCCTAATTCGATCGTCTGACAATTCACTTATGAACGACAGCATTTTGGCAAATTTCTAGGCCTGTTATGTGGTCAGGTGGATTGTTTTTTACTGTTGATTTTTCTGACGTTGCCACAAACATTGCCTGCAGCAAATGCAAATGTTTACACTCTCATCTACCTTACAAAACACGTATACAGCATGTGTTTACAAGTTAAAACTGATTTGCAACTGTGGGACACTATTTTCGCTATTTGATTTATTAATTGGGGCCTTTTTTAGTTTGATGCCTGGGTATATTTTCAGTTCAAGTCTGACCCTGTCCATTAAGAGTCATTTGGATTCCTGAAATCAAAGATTTTAGGCCCATATGTACGAAACTATTTTTCATTTCTTATCGGACCATCTTACTACTTTGGGTCATTAAGAAGTGCAAAATAGCCTTTCAGTGTGTACCAAAGGAATGTACACTGTCGCAAAATGTGATTTCTACCCAGTAGAAATCATATTTTAGAAATTGTAAAATAGGAAATCGCAAATAGTGATTTCCTATTTGCAAATCACAAACACATTTACAAAGGAATTCCTAATAGCTACTACTCTTAAAATGCCCATTTAGAAAAGGCAATTTGTATTCATTTTCAATTAGTGGTAACCATGTGCAAACCATAAAAAGGCGCCCCAAAATGCACCTGGCTCTTAACAATGGTGGCTTTGTACATTTTTGCCACGAGGATGAGAATTGTGTCTGTAAGAGATAGAGAGAGGAGGAGGAGGAGACAGGAGAGGATATTTGGGGTGAGTGTCACCCTGTTTGTACAGACAGAGGAGGAGCTCATTGAGAGGTAGAGACTGAGTGTTCAGGTCATACTTGATTTAATAGCTGAATTGCGACCCCAGCTACATGCCCCAACACGTAGGAGCAACACAATATAACCCATTGTTCATTTACTGTGTTGCCTAAAGCTCCTAGCATTGGAGAGTTACCAAGGGGTCTTAGCAGTGGCAGGGGGTGTGAGAGTACAGGAGGGGTGCTTGAATACTTGAGTTCAGGCATCTCCTCTTAGATACTAATGTGCTTTCCTTCTACCTCACTATCTCCATTTGTGCCATCTGCAGTTTGGAATGGATCATGAGACAAAATGTTAAGCGACTGTTGCAGATTTCTGTGTCTGGCCTGCTGGTCACAAGTTTGAATTCATTCAGAGTCAATTAAGACATTTATCTTTCCACCCTTGACAAGGTGAGTATCTTTATTTTTAATAAGAGTACACACGTGAAGCGCCACTGTTTGGTTGTGCGTGTG
The DNA here is from genome assembly GCF_964263255.1 of Lissotriton vulgaris. Classification (NCBI taxonomy): domain Eukaryota; kingdom Metazoa; phylum Chordata; class Amphibia; order Caudata; family Salamandridae; genus Lissotriton; species Lissotriton vulgaris. Next base: position 332,155,482 of record NC_141700.1, read on the forward strand.
TGTATTTTCCTGCATGAATCATTAACATACACTCCCTCTGTGAGACAATAGAGGTACTCCTGCACTTTACTTATAGGGGAAACGTCACACAAAATTCTGAGCTTTTATGTGAACCCTGTGTGAACACAGTAAATCGTCTGCAATTCGGAATTCTACTTACCATTTTCACAGAATCAGTGTCAGCAGATTGTAGAAAACCAACGTTTTACAAACTATTCTTTGGAGAAAATCTCTCATCAGGGGCTATATGGGGACAACTCATTCAGAGGTAGTTTGCCCTGCGAAAAGTCGGTGAATACCAACTAACTCCCCAGTTTGCGGGCATCCAATATCTTTTTGGTGGTGATTTCTTACCCTGTAAAGACAAATGCAGGTGTAAATGTGTTTTCAAATTGATAAGAGAAACGGTACACCCATTGGGAAAAAAAAGACAAAATGTGGTTTAGCATATTTGCACCATGCGTAATTCTGTCGATTTCTGCTGTCTGGAACCTACACCGTAATGTGTATAGTAATTTATGAGCACCTGGAAATAGACGTTTTTGTAGATTTCCACACAAAATGCTGCAAGATTCTGTGACTTTCCAAAAATGCATAAATGTATGTAAATCACAGTAAAGTTAACAACGTAAAAACTGAACACTTTTTGGGAAACTGGTGCCATCAAAATGCATTGCTGACTAATATTATAAATGTGGTAACAATAATACCACACTTCAATGTCTCAAACAGGCTCTCTTGCATCCCCTAATTGAAGATGATATTCCTTTTTAAAAAATAGACAATTTAAGTCCAACATCTGACTAGTCTCATATTTGAAGAGGTTGGGGCTGTAAACCAATCTGGTAAATGCAAATATTCTGATTTTTCAGAGGTAAAATTATTTTTACTTCGATGGTTAATGCCATTCATTCTGTGTTATATTTCATATGGACTGAGGCTACATTTAATTTATATGAGCCGGCTTCTTTTTTGAATATCCGAACATTATAAGGCCCTACAAAAGTGAAGAACAGGGACGTAACCTATTTAGCTAGAAAAAGCATTTTACTTTAAAAGAGCTTTCATGAAATCTGTCCTACATAAATTGAACACAATTGGCACAGAGACACTGCCATGTCAAGCCACTTGTGATATTAAAACTTCTCAGTTAGAGCACAATTTCTGACCTGGGAAAGCGAAACCTCAGAATAATGTAATAGTTTTATAAATCACAGTGACTGAGGGATTCGAAATATCACATTTCACCGTCCATTACTATATGTAGAATGAGATTTTGCATGCAGAGTATTCGGTTTAAAAGTCATGGTGTGAATTATTCAGCTTTTTGAAAAGCATTAACGGATTCAGCCCTAGCTGCCTATCATTTGTTAACCTGCGGGATTGGCTAGATCCCGGATTAGAAGTATAAAACTGATAAATAACTGCTGTCACGGCAGAGGAGTGGCACTCAACAAACTATCCGCCTAAAAATTATATCCTTTGACCATCAGTATTTTTTTACACAACTTATACGTGATTGAAATTGATGGGGAGAGGTTAAGGCAGGGATTATATAGCTCCTGGCAGTTCAATTTACAACGCTGTGAGTTTATTTTTGATATAGTATGATTTTTAAAGACTGAGACAATTGTTTGTGTTAAACAGTTTTGGGTGGTGAGTGCCAAAAAAGAAATAGTAGTACAATTACATTTAAACTAAAACACAATTCAATCCATCTGTATTTGGCAGGCATTGGTAAATGCATTGGGGGGAGTCTTGTCTGAATCTCATAATGTTCAATCCAAAAATGATTACTAAGGGCCGAGATTAACTAGAGATAATTCGGCCATTTGAAATTCACTGTTACCTTTTCGTCCTTAAAATGTACTCTTGTCCCTTAACCTTAATTCTAGTGCATAATGTTTAGCTTCCCGAAATATTGGTCAAAGTTCAACCTAAAAACAATGTCATTGCTGAGTAAACCTGCACTATCTGTTTTACAAGTGCAGATAATCTATTGACATAAAAGATAGTTGTCTTTTCATTACCCCCAAATGATGGCAACAATTCTTGTACGAGCATTGATGACATAACGTTTGAACCTCTATTTAGATTTGCCTGGAGGGGCCACCATGAAGGTCTAACCTACAGGGGCCATCAAGAGAGAAGCAAGAGGATAAGTTTGGTAGACTCGTATATTGAACTCCCACAGCCACGTCAATTCAATTCAATTCAATCAGCTTTATTCGATTTTATACATAATAATCATAAAAGCACAGTAAAAGGCTGACCACAGTTTATGCATTCACAATTTGTAAAATTCATATAAAAAATCAAAACACAGCTGAGAAAAATAGAATCTACAAATTTGATTACATCATGATTGAATTTCTACATTTTAAAAATTCGTTAAAAATATTAAAACTGACAGAATCAACTGTACTTCTAATATTTGTAGGAACAGGAAGGCAGGGTGACATTGTCTTAAACTGCTATTTCTTAAAACCAGAAAAATCCACCTTTTTCTATTACAGGAATAAAATTTGAAAATAACAAAACATGTATGGTCGATTGAATAGACACATCATTACATGGACATTTACACAACTCATTTGACCAATCATTCTGGGCCGGGAAAGTAACAAGCCCATGAAAAATACCCAATCTCGGGACGAGTCAACAAAAATCTATTGTGTTCTCTTGTTAAGATCTCTAAATAAGGGTTAATTCTGTCAGCTGGAACTATTAGCGGGTGAGCTTGTACCGTAATTTTTTGTAATTTCTTGTATCTTCTCTTATTTTCCAAGTAATTCAAAAACTAAATTTAAAATATTTCCTCTGGACCTCTTGTAAACTAAGAGGCTCCAAATAATATTCAGGGTGACAGAGATTACCGACAAAGTTTTTAATATACTCATACCATCTAATGTTCAGAGCCCCATTCAACTACTACAGTACCTTTCTAACTGTCTGTTTAACTCCAGCTGTTCCGAGGTCCAAATCCTGTGCCACAGAAGTAACGGTTGCATTTTGCATATATCAGCGATATAGGTCATACCTAATTCAGTGTGGCAAAAAAAAGTGGAAGTGCTATCAGGGACAATCAGTAAAAGTCTTAAAAACCTGTTCTCAATACTTTGTAATGAGTTAACATTCTCCTAGCCCCAAATGCCTGCCCAATAAATGGCTATGGAAATACATTAGCCTTATAAAACTGTAGTAAAGCCTCTTGTATCTGTTCTCCCAACTTCCTACCAAAATTTTAAAGTGTAGCTACGGCTTTTGAAAACAGCAATCTCCTTGTCTTAATCGCCTGAGTCCAAAAAGGATCCCCAGGTAGGAGAAAGTGTTACAGCATTCAATATGTTTCGTACCTAACAAATCAGGTCTGCATTTTGTGCTGCCTGACCCAAATTTTATCACAAATGTTTTAGAAATGTTAACATTTAAACCTAGTTTGGACATATATTTAGAAAAACTACAAACTAACCTCTGAATACCTACTGGAGTGTGCGACATGAAAACCGCATCGTCAGCGTACAATAATGCGGGTATAGATCTCTTACCAACTTGTGGGAGGTCCTGACACTCTTTCTCCAAAGTTCTTCCCAGATTATTAATATATAGTATAAACAGGAAGGGTGCCAGGACACACCCTTGTCTCACACCCCTCCTCACCCTAAAGTGCCCGAATAAAATCCTTGCGTTTGCCCCTGCATATATTAGTTTTTAAAATTTTACTATAGAGCTTCCCACCCCCAGGTTTGTTAAAACTCTCCAAAGTTCCTCATTAATTACACAATCTAACACTGCACTTAAGTCTACAAATGTTAAAAAAAGCCTTCCCCTTTTTGCCTTGGTATAATTACCGATCATCATATTAAGTTTAGACCCTGATGGATTGTGCCCATGCCCTTACGGTCATCCGCCCAGTCTGGTAATCTCGAGAGGAAGACTCTTTGAATGATTTTATTTGTCGAGTCAAGCAAAGATATCGGCCTGTAACAAGCTGGGTCCGACCTGTCCCCTTTTTAAAAAATGGGGACCAGAATTGATTCATACCAAGAGGGTAAAAGGCTAGTCATACTACATGCGTTTAAAACTTGGTTTAATAGAGGACCCCACAATAAAATATTATGTTTAAAAAGATCAACCGGAATACCATCTGGTCCAGGTGCCTTTCCTCCCAAACTTGACTCGATAGCTAAGTTCTCACTCAACTCAAATCTCCAGTTAATAACATCATTACATTGTGTATTTACCGAGTGCTCTTCGGGCGCTGGTATAGGGATGGAGTTACTATATAACTTTTAAAAAAATGCTCCAGCCACTCTGCCTCACTAATAGCTATCTCATTTGACGCCCTGTCTCTCCCCATCAGAAAGGGTGCACGGGGGCATTGACCGCCTTCCTGAAAGAGGAGGAGTCCTTTAAACAGGCAAGTCTTCAACACATTGGTTATGCAATGATGGGTACCCGATTCAACCTTAGTCCAGCCTCCAATTCGCAGCCTCCTCTTCCGATTAGTTCAACTTTCTGGTCACCAGCCAGTGAAGGGAGGAAGCGGGAGCCTAGAGGGGCAAATTATGAGACAGTCATTGCTGTCTATGACTGCATAACAGTAGCACATCCGCAACCCATCTTTGGAGATTCTTGTTGACTTGCTGGCTATCTCTGGATAAAAGAGATCCATCAATGACATGCTCTTCGCATTCTTGGCAAATTTGTAGCATAACACTTGCCCATATTCTACTTTGACTTTTTTGGGCTGTATTGATATCATTTTGGCTACGCCTCCATAATGGTGGTGAATATCCATGTCAACATGTGTCCATCCCTGGTTTCCGATGATGACGAAGATACGGACATGAAAGGCAAAATCTGTCCGTGAATGACAAGAGCATATGCAAGTGTTGGTGAAATGACAAACTGATGTATGGGAACCAAAATATAGTTATTAGAAATGAAAATCTTTTATTTTGAGACAAAAAATATTTTCACCACTTTGGGAGAACCGAGTTCAATAGATACACATTTACATTTTGTATTTCATGCTTAAATACCTTTATTTTGAGACACTGATTGTTTAGCCAAAATTATTCATATTTGAAATATTTGCAAAGTTGGTGTTTGAGTAGTAACTTGTGCTAAGTTTGGGAAACGTTTTTATTGTTTTGATTCATGGATAACAAAGGGCAATCACTGCTCAGGTTATTCCATGACTTTGTGGAGGGATTTCATCATTATTATTGTTACTCTACTATGAACATGTAGAATTAGCTTAACCTGTCTTTGTTATGTAATTTAGCAATAGCAATTGTTCTATGAACCTGAAATAGTTGTCTAACTCTTCTATGTCCTGTGATTGACAATTTGCATAACTTTTAATTTGTTTACCCAGCTCTGTCCATGTGAAGTGTTTTTCATAAATATGTCTGGGAATCTACTTGCTATCGGTTAGTTAGGAAAATTACTAAAAAAAAAATTTAACGTACCATATGATCTTCCATAACGTGCTTTTCGCAACTGCCTTTTTATGCACATTGCTTTCCAGTCACCTTTTAGAGACATTATGTTGAAAAATCTATACATTTGGTACCATTTTCAAAGTAGTTTTGAGGGTGTGAGCACCAAAACCATTAAAAAATGTAATGTCTGACTGGCATAACATTAGTACTCCGCCAGAACCTCTGTACCTTCAGCCAATTCAAGTGAAAACTGTACTACATTATGTGGTCATATTTTCTTCGAAACTACTCTCAGAGGTGGATCATGCCCCAAATCCCATAAAGGTGATCTGACTTGCTGTCTTACCACTCTTGGTCAAGATTATGGAAGGCCTTTATACTCCACCACTTTCAAACTTCACCATGAGCCACTTCATTGCCACCTCTTGCCTTTCACTTTCCATGACCATTGGTACTAACAGCCCTCAAATATAGGGGCAACAAGTCAAGTCAAGTCAAAAAATGTATATAGCGCGCTACATACCCAGAGGGTCTCAAGGCGCTTGAAGAGGGGTGGGGAATTACTTGTCAAATATCTACGTTTTAAGTTGCTTTCTGAATGCTAGGTGGTTCTGAGTAAGGCGAAGGTAAGTGGGAAGTGAGTTCCAGGTTTTAGCTGCCAGGTAGGAGAATGATCTACCTCCCATGGTGGTTTTGTTGATGCGAGGTACAGTGGCAAGGGCTTGGTTGGAGGATCGTAGCTGGCGGGAGGGGGTGTAGAAGGACAGTCGTGTGTTGAGGCATTCAGGTCCGATTTCGTAGAGTGCTTTGTGTGCGTGGGTTAGGAGCCGGAAAGTGATCCTCTTATTGACGGGGAGCCAGTGGAGGTTTTTCAGGTGAACAGAGATATGTTCTTTACGCGGGATGTCTAATATGAGTCTGGCTGAAGCGTTCTGGATTCGTTGGAGTTTTTTCTGGAGTTTAGCGGTAGTACCGGCGTAGAGGGTGTTTCCGTAGTCCAGTCGGCTCGTGACCAGAGCGTGGGTGACCGTTTTCCTAGTTTCGGTGGGGATCCAACGAAATGTTTTTTTGAGCATGCGAAGAATGTTGAAGCAGGATGAAGAGACGGCGTTGACTTGTTTGTTCATTGAAAGTGAGGACTCCAGGATGACGCCCAGGTTCCGTGCGTGGTCCGTCGGGATGGGTGCTTTTCCAAGGGCTTCCGGCCACCAAGAGTCGTCCCAGGCAGAGGGGGAGATACCTAAGATAAGGACTTCTGTTTTATCTGAGTTCAGTTTCAGACGGCTGTGTTTCATCCATTCGGCTACTTCCTTCATTCCTTCGTGTAGGTTAGTTTTGGCGGTGCTAGGGTCATTGGTGAGTGATAGGATCAGTTGAGTGTCATCCGCGTAGGAGATGATGTTGAGGTTGTGTTGGCGTGCGATGGCCGCGAGGGGGCTCATGTATACGTTGAAAAGGGTGGGACTGAGTGAGGACCCTTGGGGTACGCCGCAGATGACTTCAGTGGTCTCTGAGATGAATGGTGGGAGGCGGACTCTCTGGGTTCTTCCGGTGAGGAACGAGGTGATCCATTCCAGTGCTTTTCCTTGTATTCCGATGTTTCTGAGGCGCTGTAGAAGGGTGCTATGGCAGACTGTGTCGAAGGCTGCGGAGAGGTCAAGGAGAATGAGGGCGACTGTGTCTCCATTGTCCAGGAGAGTTCGAATGTCGTCTGTTGCTGCGATGAGGGCGGTTTCAGTGCTGTGCTTGGCTCGGAAGCCGGATTGTGAGGAGTCGAGGGATTTGTTTGTTTCGAGGAAGGCGGCGAGCTCATTGTTGACCGCTTTCTCGATGACTTTGGCCGGGAATGGAAGGAGCGAGATGGGGCGGTAGTTTTTGAGTTCGGTGGGGTCAGCTGTGGGTTTCTTCAGGAGGGCGCTGAGTTCGGCATGTTTCCAGCTTTCCGGGAAGGTTGCGGAGTCGAGGGAGCAGTTGATGACGTCTCGGAGGTGCGGTGCTATGATGGAGTCTGCTTTGTTAAAGATGTGGTGAGGGCATGGGTCTGTGGGGGATCCTGAGTGGATAGAAATCATCAGACGGATGGTGTCCTCAGTGGAGATTGGCTTCCAGTCATTGAGGGTGTTCAAGGGAGGTGGGGGTCCTGCAGGGGGATGGGTGGGTTGGTCTTCGGGTTGGTTGTCGAAGCTGTTGTGGATGTCTGCAATTTTGTTGTGGAAGAATGAGGCTAGGGAGTCGCAGAGGGTTTGAGAGGGGGTGATGTCGTTGGAGTTGGCCGAGGGATTGGTAAATTCCTTGACGATGTTGAATAGTTCCTTGCTGTTGTGGGCGTTGTTATCTAGTCGGTCCTTGAAAGCGGCTTTCTTGGCATTTCGGATCAGTTGGTGGTGTATGCGGGTGGCGTTTTTGAAGGCGTCCTTGGTGCTGGTGGTTGGGTCTTTTTTCCAGGCCTTCTCAAGGGAGCGGCAGAGTTTCTTGGATTTCTTAAGATCATCGTTGAACCAGGAGGCCTTCTTGCTGCCAAGTTTGATTTGTCGTTTTTTCAGTGGTGCTAGGATGTCGGCGCTGTTGGATAACCATAGGGTGAGGTTGGTGGCGGCTTGGTCGGGGTTTGAGGAGTGGGCTGGGGGATTTAGAAGAAGCGATGAGGAGATCTGGTCGATGGTGATTTTGTTCCAGTTTCTTTGCAGAGTTGGTTGGGGTTGGTTGTTGGGTTTGGGCTTGTTGTAGGTAAAGTGAACGCAGCTGTGGTCAGTCCAAAGGAGAGCCGTGGTGTGGCTGAAGGAGACATGATTGCTGGAGGTGAAGATAGGGTCGAGTGTGTGACCTGCGATGTGGGTGGGGGAAGTGACCAGTTGTTTAAGTCCGAGGTTGGCGAGGTTGTCCAAAAGGGTGGTGGAGTTGCGGTCGTTGTTCTTTTCAAGGTGAAAGTTGAGGTCTCCCAGAAGGATGTAATCTTTGGAGGGGAGCGCGTGGGGAGTGATGAAGTCCGTGATGTCCTCACTAAATTGTGCGCGGGGTCCTGGAGGTCTGTAAAGGAGGGTGCCTCTGAGTGTGGTCTTGGGGTCGATGTGGATCTGGAAGTGAAGGTGTTCAGAGTTGGCGAGATTGACGTCTGAGCTGGTTGAGATGTGGATGGATTTCTTATGGACGATAGCGATTCCTCCTCCTGTGTGGCCGGTACGGTCCTTGCTTATGATCTTATAATCTTCTGGGATGGCAGTGGTGATGTCTGGGGCAGAAGAGGCGTTCATCCATGTTTCTGTTAGGAAGGCGACGTCCGGAGAGATGGTGTCTAGTAGATTCCAGAGGTCGATGGCGTGCCTGTGGACCGATCGGGTGTTGAGCAAGATGCATTGTAGGTGGTTGGGGTCGGATATCTGTGGTGTGATCGTAGCGGAGTTGTTGTCGGTGCCGTTGAATTTGCAGGAGATGCATGAGAAAGGTCCGTGGGTTTGTCCAGGAGCGGCTTGGATGCAGTTTGGGGAGCGGCCGGGGTTAAGGGCTAGGAGGGTGGTGGCATCGTAGGTAATGCGGGAGTGGTGGGCATGACAAGGGCCAGGCGCTTTGGCGCTGGGCGCGGTCCAGGCGTGGACGGGCGTAGACGGGCTTACCTTTGGCGCACCTTCGGCGCGGCCGTAGCGCGTGGACGCTGCACGTGGGACCATCTGGTATAAATGGACAGTGGAGGGGGCGGAGCGTGGGAGGGGCAGCAGGGAGGCGGTAGTGTGGCGGAGGGGCGCGCCTGGGGATGTCAACAACAACAAAATGGAGGGTCCGAGTGGTAGGCAGACAGGGGTAACAATAACAGAAGTACAGCGAGTGAGCACAATCTGACCAAAAGCACTATACAAATGCAGCACAATCTGAACAAAAGCGCTATACAAATGCAGCACAATCTGACCAAAAGCGCTATATAAATGCAGCAATAGTGATCCCAATAGCGCTGAGAGAGGCAGGTAATCAGCAGAGGCGCCAAAATACAAATACAGCAGCAGTTCAGTGTTCAGCGCGCTACAACGATACCAGGGAGTGTCGCAGCTGAAGCACAGGAGGAGCGTGGTGGAGCGGCAGTACTGGAGCTGGTCCAGTACGGCACTATGGTGGGAGAATGGTGAATTTGTAGCAGACATCAGCATAATATTAGAAGCACGTGTATACTGAGGTCCCTATTCCATCTGGCGGCCCTGCAGGTTTGCCAGATAGAACCTAAACCTGGCAGAGACCCCATAAGATTCCCAATGACCAAGGGGGTTATGGACTATGGTAATATCTATGATTACTTCTCTGGGGTGCACAAGCACCTTCTATTTAAGGGGAATTCTTTTGACTTCCATTTGATGGCGTGGGTTATTGAATGCACACCCTAGAAAATGTATTCTTAAGGATTACCAGAGTGCTTTGGCATACAACAATGATGCAGAGGAGTCTGGCACGGATTAAATCCCTGGGAATTTCCTAAGGCTCAGGGAGGAGGGGATGAGCGTGTCACTAACTTTGAGCTGGCATGACCTATTGTCATCCCACAATCTTCCTTTCTATCTAGTACGTCATGAAGAAATCAGACACCAAGGGGTCCATTAGGTTGTCGGGTGGTGGCACCACTGCGGTGCTGGCAGTGCGGAAAAATGCATTTTACCACCCACGAGCAGCGGGAAACACGTCCGCCATATTAGTATGGTCAAACATAGGCCAATTCCCGTCTGCCGCCGAGCGACGTGCACCGCCATCAAAGTGTGACCGCCACCGCAGCGGAGTGAGCTAATGGAAACTCACCGCCGTGCAGAATGACGTCCGCCCTGCTCCACAAATTAGAATGGCCCAAACAAGCAGATGCACCACAGCGGAGATGCCGCACAACCAGAGACGGCAGAAGTTCAACGCAGGAGTGCGAAACGAGAGTCCCGGTCCCCTCCACCCGGTCCCGACAGCCATGGACCCAGCTTTACACGTGTTCCTGGTGCTGTACCTGCTGCATCACTATGAACTCATGGCCCGCTGCGGACGCCGACGCAGGTGGGCACCTACACAAACACAACACACAGGCTGACATAGGGTCCAAATCCACAACAGACACCCTGCTGGGGCAGTAACACATCCACAAGGCACCCACATATGACCCACCTGCCACCAAGTCATCCGTCTGCATCCTGGACACACATCTACCGCAAACTTGCAGCAATGTCCCAGACACGTCACCGCAGGGGCCAATCCAAGGGAATACATGCTCACAATGCAGAAGGCAGGGCCAGTCCAAGGCATGGGCAGGGCTGTAAGACCTCAGGGACACACCTCCTCCCAACAAAGATCAGCACACCCCATGAAGGCACAGGCCATGTGCCCAGCCTGTGCACAACAACAAGCCAGCTGAATCCACACCCTGCACCAGACAACAAACAATCAGGGAGACAGACACTGCAGAAGTGGCTGCACAGGAACACACAACACACAGCACAGTGCCAGGGGAACACATATACCACAACACCAACGCACACATGGAAACAAACATGAGTACAAGCACCAAATGAACACCTACACGGAGCAAACATACACATGGTCACACAGCCTGCACAGTAACACATGCATACCACACACTGACACACAGACACACAAAATGCCAACAGCAATTGAGCACAACAAATCAGCAAGCCAAAGTGGGATGTACAAAAATGGAGGGCAAAGGAGACACACAACAAGCGTGTGCACATCACATGCAAGACAATGCACACAGAACCCCCCCCCCCAGACCATCAAACCACACATGGCTGGTACAGTCAGTGAAGTCAAACCACAGGCACCACAGTGCAACAACACAGGGAGACAGCAAGGCATACCAGATAAAGGCACAAAGAACAAAGGAAGGCCTGGAAGTCAAACTAGGAACAGCCACACATGTATATAACCACCTCACAGGAGTCCACCAGCAGTACAACACACAGGGCCCATATACATACTCCATCACTGACATACATCTGGATGAATGTACACACATACCCCCTCACAACAGCAGAACACAACACCAGTGCCACACACACTGAAGGCTGCCACTACTTTCCAGTCCATACACACAAAAACAAAAACACACCCAGGGTGTAGCCACAAACATCACACACAGGGATGCCACAGCAAATGTCTGCATGAAAACATCACACAAACACATAACCCAAAAGAAACACACACAGAACCACAACAAAAACATACGTACCCTCTTAGCCAAACAGTGGCAAGGCAATGGGAGCACAGACACAACAGGAGTGCACAACCTCATCACAGAACAGAGCACACACAACAGACCACAAATCGCACAAGAAGTGCACCATCAAGGAACAACACAGCCACATCAAATCAACTACAGATGCACAGGCCAAACAAACTGAAGAAACACTGCATGACATCAGGGGATGCACATCAGGCAATGTCAAGGCCACATACACACAGCACTGTACGCACAACAAGCAGTGTGTGCACACCAAGCATACCAGTCACACACAGACATGAGTGAAACAACACCAACCCATACAACACAAATCAGCACAGCACAAACACAACAGCACACCCAGGAAGTGAAGCAACAACACAGCCAACACATATACATCCAACACAACCACAACAGATGCACAGATCTGGGACACAATGGTGGAAGCAAATTGAACATAGCACTGGCCAGCAAACACAGCTGAACAGCAGATGAGCAACCATGACTGTGAAACAGCACAAGAACACCACAAAGGAACAATCAGGGAAAGAACCTGAGTGGTACATAGCCCTAGCCCAAAGAAACGCACCACACAGCACAATGTCACAAATTAAGTGATGAGGAGGCACTCACACACACACACACCAACCAAGGGGACAGCCGACATCCAACTGAAGTGTACTGCACATCATTAGTGAACATGGCAGGAATGCACAAAACACAATCAGAGGGAGTCCAGGCCCACAAAGAGTAGGCACAAGAAGCACACATAGGGGATGGCATTACACCACACACAACATGCCATACAGGAGGATAAAAGGCACCATGTGCCTGCAATGCAAGATTAAACACCACCACAATGGCAGTGTGGAGCAGCAGGTCTGCACAGTCTACACAAACAGAATCATGATACATGGATGATCAAACAAACACAACACTGATGTGCCAGTCACACACTCTGCACATTTGCAATTGACTAAAACAAAAAGTAGGAGTCAGACAGAACAGCAAGACAACCTAAGAGCACACATCTCATGTAGGCCATGGGTTCAGGATGACGGGCCATCACAAGATGACCATATACATACACAGCTGGGCACACAGAAAGCAATAACACACATACATGATGACATTGCCCGGACTGCATGCAAACCTGTGAACAGTCACACTCTGTGCTGGCAGTGTCCCCCAACCTGACATGTAAACGATGTAGCCAACAATTTAAAATCAGGAAATTGAAAACTGCAACACAGGTTAAATTGACACCACAGATGCCACAAGTATCAGTGTCAGAAAGAACTGAAGTCCCTGTCACCCCTGTGAAAAAAGAGTAGGCGAGCAAATACCTTGGCAGTTTTCAAGTGCCACATAGAGTGTGTGGCACAGCAAAACTCATGCACACACCAAAATAACTTTATTCAGTAAGGACACTGACAAAACAGACAACATGAATAAGTGTCTTTATTCACATGTTGCATAGATAGGCACCAACAGTAGAGAAGAGCAAGGTACAAAATGCACAGCAGAGAAACACGGCCAGTGTCCATGGCAAAGAGAACAGGGCCAGTGTCCAGGGGAAAGTTATCAGCAGGTACCTGAGAGACTGCACAGGGAATAATCCAACAGAGCAGAGCAACAGGGCCAGTGGCCAGTTCAGGGTGCAGAGCGAGTACATGAGAATCTGCACAGGGAACATTCCGAAAAAGCAGGGCAACAGGGCCAGTGTCCATGGCACAGTTCACAGCAAATACATAAGAGGCTGCACAGGGAACAGTCCGACACAACAGAGCAACAGGGCCAGTGTCCATGGCAAAGTTCACATCAAGTACATGAAAGGCTGCACAGGGAATAGTCCAACACAGCATAGCAACAGGGCCAGTGGCCAGTTCAGGGTGCACAGCAAGTACATGAGAGGCTGCACAGGGAGTAGTCCAACACAGCAGAGCAACAGGGCCAGTGGCCAGTTCAGGGTGCACAGCAAGTACATGAGAGGCTGCACAGGGAGTAGTTCAACACAGCAGAGCAACAGGGCCAGTGGCCAGATCAGGGTGCACAGCAAGTACATGAGAGGCTGCACAGGTAATAGTCCAACACAGCAGAGCAACAGGGCCAGTGGCAGGTTCAGGGTGCAGAGCGAGTACATGAGAATCTGCACAGGGAACAGTCCAACACAGCAGAGCAACAGTGCCAGTGTCCATGGCAAAGTTCACAGCAAATACATAAGAGGCTGCACAGGGAACAGTCCGACACAGCAGAGCAACAGGGCCAGTGTCCATGGCAAAGTTCACATCAAGTACATGAAAGGCTGCACAGGGAATAGTCCAACACAGCATAGCAACAGGGCCAGTGGCCAGTTTAGGGTGCACAGCAAGTACATGAGAGGCTGCACAGGGAGTAGTCCAACACAGCAGAGCAACAGGGCCAGTGGCCAGATCAGGGTGCACAGCAAGTACACAAGAGGCTGCACAGGTAATAGTCCAACACAGCAGAGCAACAGGGCCAGTGGCAGGTTCAGGGTGCAGAGCGAGTACATGAGAATCTGCACAGGGAACAGTCCAACACAGCAGAGCAACAGTGCCAGTGTCCATGGCAAAGTTCACAGCAAATACATAAGAGGCTGCACAGGGAACAGTCCGACACAGCAGAGCAACAGGGCCAGTGTCCATGGCAAAGTTCACATCAAGTACATGAAAGGCTGCACAGGGAATAGTCCAACACAGCATAGCAACAGGGCCAGTGGCCAGTTCAGTGTGCACAGCAAGTACATGAGAGGCTGCACAGGGAGTAGTCCAACACAGCAGAGCAACAGGGCCAGTGGCCAGATCAGGGTGCACAGCAAGTACATGAGAGGCTGCACAGGTAATAGTCCAACACAGCAGAGCAACAGGGCCAGTGGCAGGTTCAGGGTGCAGTGCAAGTACATGAGAATCTGCACAGGGAACAGTCCAACACAGCAGAGCAACAGGGCCAGTGTCCATGGCCCAGTTCACAGCAAATACATAAGAGGCTGCACAGGGAACAGTCCGACACAACAGAGCAACAGGGCCAGTGTCCATGGCAAAGTTCACATCAAGTACATGAAAGGCTGCACAGGGAATAGTCCAACACAGCATAGCAACAGGGCCAGTGGCCAGTTCAGGGTGCACAGCAAGTACATGAGAGGCTGCACAGGTAATAGTCCAACACAGCAGAGCAACAAGGCCAGTGGCAAGTTCAGGGTGCAGAGCTAGTACATGAGAATCTGCACAGGGAACAGTCCAACACAGCAGAGCAACAGGGCCAGTGTCCATGGCAAAGTTCACAGCGAGTACATGAAAGGCTACACAGGGAATAGTCCAACACAGCATAGCAACAGGGCCAGTGGCCAGTTCAGGGTGCACAGCAAGTACATGAGAGGCTGCACACGGAATAGTCCAACACAGCAGAGCAACAGGGTCAGTGGCTAGTTCAGGGTGCAGAGCGAGTACATGAGAATCTGCACAGGGAACAGTCCAACACAGAAGAGCAACATGGCCAGTGTCCATGGCAAAGTTCACAGCAAGTACATGAGAGGCTGCACAGGGAACAGTTCAACACAGCAGAGCAACAGGGCCAGTGTCCATTGCAAAATTCACAGCAAGTACATGAGAGGCTGCACAGGGAATAGTCCAACACAGCAGAGCAACAGGGCCAGTGGGCACGGCAAAGTGCAGAGTGAGTACATGGGAGGCTGCACAGGCGAGGGCAGGACAGGAAGGCCAGTGGGCATGACAAAATGCAGAGTGAGTACCTGAGAGGCTGCAAAAGCGAGTGCAGGACAGGAAGGCCAGTGGGCATGGCAAAGTGCAGAGTATATCCTTGAGAATCTGCACAGGCGAGGGCAGGACAGGAAGGCCACTGGGCATGGCAAAGTGCAGAGTGAGTACATGAGAGGCTGCACAGGTAAGGTACGGTAAGGTAAAGTTTATTATGCATAGTTAGTTAAAACCAGTGCAAAACATGTTACAAAAGGATCATAAAATATTGTGATATAAAACCGTTAAAAAAATTGAGCATATAATTAAATAAAAGAACAGTGTGGCTGTCGATGCGCTTTTTTACAAAGATTGTACAGTGGGTTCCCTTACTTCCTTCTGACAGTCTGCTTGATAACCTGTGTCTACATTATTGATCCCCGGTTTTAGCGGTCTTGGAATTCTTTGCTCGACCATCGCGAGGAATTTGACGTATCTGCAGTTCAGTTTGGTGTTTTGAGGATTCAGGCAGGCGAGCACCGCTTGCCTTCTGGTGATGATCCCTTTTTGCTTAAGCTGGTCCTTGAGGAGCAGTTGTTGTGCTTGTTGAAGTTCTTCACAAAGACAAGTGACATGGAGAATGTCCCCATTGTCCGAGTCGCAAAGCGGGCAAACCTCGTTGCCCTCTATCCTGAGCCATGACAGAAGATACTCTGTGCTTGGCAGAATCCCTAATCTGTGTTTCAGGAACCTCATTTTTGTTGCTTTTGGGTAACCCTGGCTAAAATATATTGGTGGCACCATTCCCAATAACCTGCGCGCCCGCGCTTGTGCGCATTGAAGGCACCCCAAGCGCGCAGTGCTCATTATTTATTGGGCACATTCCGAGACTGTTCGCGCCGCCGCTTTTAACATGCGAGCGGCGCGAAAACCCGTAATTGTCTGTTCGTGTTCACGTGGAACTGGCCCTTGCACTTGCTCTATTCCTTTCCTGCCAGTGCACCGCTGCGGGGCTGATTGAGGGCCTTTGAGGTAGTATTCATATTAATTGCAGCGCACACGGGCTGTTAAGAAAAGAAAAACTGAGTTTCAAACACGACGTGCGCATTAGCACACGCGGTGTTTGACACTGATTTTCTTTTCTTAACAGTGCACAGATGCAGGGCTGATTGTGAGCCATTGAGGTAGTATTCATATTAATTGCAGCCCGTGTGCGCTGTAATTAATATGAATACAGACGCTGAAGAGAAAGGGAGGAGAGAGGCGCCTGTCAGACAGAGGCTGGAAAGGAAGAAGGCGACGGATCCGAGCAGGGGAAGAGAGGCCGGAGCGGGAGGGGCATAGCTGCCAAGGTTTAAGATTCCCATGTGTGACAGTTTCATAATTTCAGTGCAATTATAAGTGACATTTCAAGGACTTTGAGTGACAATTTCTCGTGAGGAATATCAAGCAATGAAGACAAGGGAAACATTAAAATATTAGAAATTACAACGGAGAGTGCATGAAGCCACTGAAGTTCACCAGTTATCGGTTCCAATGTACTCAGCACTCTGGATATTTATTTGAACTTTGTGAAAGCAGGGGAATTAGGGTCACCTGTGAATCTGAAAGATACCAATTGTGGAGATCTGCAGTTGAAGGCAAGTACCTTTCCTTTTTCCTCTCCAGTATCTTTCATAAATTCACATGATTGAAATAAGATGTTAAAAGAAGAAGTACTAAAGGCCAGGAGTTGATAATGAAGTTCACATTACATCAATATGGTCCAGCTCACCACTGATTCCACCAACAACTCTTTTCTGAATTACACGTTTTTTGCCATAGTGCTTTATGAAGGCATGTGTCCTGCACAATGACATTTTACACTTCTCTCTCACTAGGTGAGCAGTAGAGGCAGCCATACAGGTGGAGTGAGTGTTGCTTGTTGTTTAACTCTCACTCATGCTTGGCTGATCTTTCCCGGCTGAGCAAATATGGAAAATCGTCTTGCATCCTGGTCTGAACTCCTCTGATGCCTCTATTTTGTGCTGTATTGCGAGAAGGAGACTTGGTTTCTCCTTGAGAATATAGTACATTGTCAAATTTTCTGTCCTCTTCGGCACCTGCACATTGTTTACCTTCCTGAAGAAAAGCTTTTAGTGCAAATCTGAATGCTCGGAATTACAGCAAATTGATGTGTAATTTTTCTTCTGTTTCTGTCTAGAGACACTGATATGGATGCCTTTAAGGTGCGTTAGCCCTGTAGGGAGATGTCCTTTGTAAGAAATAGCTGTTACATTTCTGGCATTAGATTTTGTCCTGAAAATGTTCTCCCTCTTCCTACCCATTCTCAGGACTCTGTCATCTGATGCTTGACTGACATCTTTCAACTCCACATCCACTTATTGGCACTGCATCTTTGCTCTTAGATTTTCATAATTGCTCTTAGATTTTCCTCATCTGCAGGCAGCATTGAGAAAGCAACAGGATGCACAGTGACAATGACTCTTGTGTTTGCCTTTGACTGTATATGTGCTGCCATGCACCTTAAATATGTGTCCTCTTTCCATGGGTTGAACAATATTTTCTTGCTTGGATAGGATTCTTGCACCAAGAAAGACAGTATCTGTGGATCAGTCAAGCACAAACTTCTTGATGTTGATGGCTAGTCCTGGACTTGATAATAATTGATTAGCTGCTTGTGGTCTTATCTTGGCTTTTGCAAAAGTGATTGTTCTGATCTGCTAGCCTTCTAGGTGTGGATAAACTGTACATTATTAATACTGTAGAAAGGTTGCTACTGTGGACATACTCTTAGGGAAAATCTGAGGTGCTGGCTTCAGACTAAATGGCACTGCTTTGATGGGAAATGGTGTCTTGTGTCCCTGAAACTCAGACTTTCTGTGACTCATATATCAGGATGTTAAAGTATGCATCCAGTAAATCCAAGAAAGCTAAACAATGTTCCTCCTTCGTGAAAGGGAGAATTTTTTGGAGTGTGATCTTTAAAAACCTCGTTTATGGAGTTACTTGTTCAGATGCTGGAAATCTAGCACTGACTGACAATCTCTCTATATTAGTTTTAGGCTCCTGAAGGATCTACAGTAACAACCTTAAGCTTTTTGAAAGATTAACACTTTATCAAAAGTTTGGTGACTTCTAGGTTTGATTTCTTTAGGTGCTTGTGCCTTACCCTCCTTGATGGAACATTAGGAGGTTGAAAATAAGTGGAGTTTAATTGAGTGGAAATGTGCACACATACAAGAAGTAATACTTTTAGAATGTTAGAGTTTTCTTTATGTGAAAGAAAGAGTATGCTGATATCTTGGAATAGCTGTGATGATGGGGCACGGAGGGCCTGGAACAATGTAGCCATGCATCACCCCGAAGTTAATAAAATGCTCACTGCCCACATCCACGTGCATTTAGAGTTTATATGATTGCATAATATTGCTTGCTCTTTCCAGTCCTTATAAATGAGGCGTGGTATGTAAAGGGCTATACAAAAACACATTATTGTTCCTGCTATTATTATTAGCACACCAGAAGAGGTTGGACATCAGAGAAAATTGTGGGACAGGTGACAATGAGACAGAAGCCAGGGCGGAGGCAGGCCGTTTAGGGAATAAGTACCAAAAAGACAACCGAGGGTGGAGGGTGAAGGTGGGACGAAGAGGAACTGCACCGTTGTCGGTAGTAGCTGAGCTCTGGTGGCATGGTGCCACCCCTCCCACAGTATGCCTCACAGCAGCTGGCAGGCCATAGATATCCACCAACACCAGCTCCTTGTGCTCGGACCAGTGACACCGCCTCCACTCCGCCTTTGCCTCTTTACAACACCACCACTTCGCTTGCCAACACCGGACCCCCTCACCCCTGGATCTCCTCAGTGGGGGCCTGCAGTCCCTATCAGCCCTAAGCCTGAGGCAGCAACCCAGCGGCAGGGATTTCGGCGGGCCAGCAGCAATAAGGTGAGGTTTGCGACGAGTGGGCCAATGAACCTAGGGCAGTGGCAGTAATTTATCCTGCTCTACGTTCTGAGGAGATGGTTCAGGTGGTTATTTGGCAGGACAGCTAGAAAGTCTTGGCTCACCCAGACTCCGGGCGGCAGCAAGGTTAAGGAGGGCCAGGACAGTGGTCAGGAGCCCTAGTAAGCATCAACAGCTCGCACCCCTCAACTCCCTGGTCAGCTGTCCTCCGCTCTACAGGATAAAAACCAGAGCTTCGCTAAGGGGGAGATCTAGGGATAAAGTGGCCCACAAGGGAGTGGGTATTGTCAGGGCTTGATCAACCAGCAGTGGGTAGCGTCAGCACAGAGGGCTAGCAAGTCTAGAGACAGACAGACCCTCCCTTAGTGCACCATCCTCCCCACAGGCAGCCTTAACTCCCGACCAGTCTCACTCCCCTCATACTGACAAAATTGCCGCCCAACATTCCACCTTTTATAGCCTGAGGCCAGTGACTCCAGAGTGGACCAGAAAGTTCTGGAACACCTCAATGCCTCCCTATGACCCCAGGTCATGAGGTGATTTGGACAGGCCACCATTTTGTGTTTCCCCTACTCTCCCTCCATTTTAGAGGAGCCCTTACGCCACATTGTGAATGAGTAACCATGGGCGTCCAGAGACCTAGGGTCAACACCAAAAATTTGTAGTGGACACACAAAAAAAATTCAGAAGTCAAAAAAGGATAAAAAATATTAGGAGGGACCACCCAAAGGGTTGACAGTTCTAACACTATCCTCTCCCATATTTGTGTCCTTGTGGCTAATGGTGTCTGTTGGACCAGGCTACCAAACAGTTGTGGTTCCACTCTGATTATCTCATTGACCATGACGGTCAACTCACTCTCTGTGAATTTTGGCATTTTATGTGTGGACATGGTGTGTGGTGTACAAAGTGTTTGTGGGTGCAGTGGTGTGGATGGTGAGTGTGGTGTTGGTGTGTGAGGTGTCTTAAGTGCTGGGGGCTTGGTGGTGGTGGTGTGATGGTGTCGGTGGTGTTGAGTGTGCTGTGTTGTTTTGCCTCTCCTCTCAGATCTGGTGGATGCCCTTCTCTTTTGGAGTGCTGCAAAGGATTGTGGTCAGTAAAGGGGCTGGTTTTATACCCAGCTATGTGGGTGTGTCCAAATGGGGTTTAGCTGTCAGGTATGTTGTTGGTGTTATCCTGTGATTGCATGTTTTTGTTTTGCATGTATTTGTTTCATTGGAATGTGTTTGTGTATTTGGGTGGCATGGCTACTTTGATTTGTGCAATGTGTGACAATATTGTGGGGTTTTAGCATCATCAGCCATGATTTGTATGGATCGTCCTTTACGGTGACTGTGCTGCAGCTCTTAAGCTGGCTCTCCCATTCACTGCAATGTACGACTGCGACGGTCGGAAACAGCGGATCGTACAGCGGGACCATCAGGGGTATCCTAATTTCCTGTGCGGTGTCTTCGCTATACTTGCGGTGGGTTGTAGATTTTCCACTGCGTTTCCGACCGCCGCAGTCGGATTTTGAACATCACCGCCTGCAAAGGGCGTTTTTTCTTTGCCCGCTTCCGCCGCGGATGGTCTTTTTTGGCGGTTGATCCTACTTTGACCGCTGGTTTTTCCACGGTCCCGGAGGGCGGTTGTTTTCCACCTCCATGGCAGTCGGGGTGATTTTCCGTCCGCCATCCTAATGGGCCCCCAAGTATCATAACCCAGTTCATTAATGATGTTTTGGTGAGCTGCAAGAAGAGGAGAAAGCAGTGATACCATCATTTTCTAGACAATATCCCAGGTTCTACAACCCCCACTAAATTGTTGGCTGCAAGTCAAGTGGCAGTAAATTGGTTCATCAGGCATGAGTGATAGGTCTTTACTGCTTTCAAAGGAATGTTTCAACTCATGTTCCATGATCTTTCACCTGAAAGCAAGTGCATGATGCTAGCTGGAGTGTAAAATATGCCCTTCTCACTGATGGAAACTGTAGGAAATTGGCTTACTGTTTGAGGGAGAGACGAAATCCTACTCAAGCAGCGGCCACAATTCTTGACAGGGTGAAACACAAGCAAACCCCAAATTAACCTGTGCTCATCCCTCTGGTAGGTTGGTACAAAAGCAGTCAGGCTTAACTTAGAGGCAATGTGTAAAGTATAAATGCAGCTGCTAGAGTTCTCACCCGTACCGCTAAATATGTATCAATTAGGAAATCAATCAAAGAGCTACATTGGCTGCTAGTGAAGGGGAGGAGCCAATTCAAAGCTTTGTGATTTGCGTGCAAAGCCTTACACAAGCAAGGAACACAAGACTTAGCCCAGAAATTCAGATGGCACATGACTAGTAGATCACTTAGATCCTCTAACTGTAGAACCTTGGTTGTACTAAAATTCAAAAGAATGAATTGGGGTGGCAGAAGTTTTTATCTGGGCAGCATAAAAATCTGGTGTAAACTCCCACTAACTATCTGATCGGACACTTCCCTTCTCAATTTTAGACGGGAGTTGAAAACCTGGCTTTTCAGCATATCAGATTTCTGGGGAAGATTCTTGTATCTTTCTCGGTCCGATCAGTAGGTTAGCCCCAGGACACCATTCGGAAACAGAGCGCTTTACAAGTCTCCCATATTAACACATTAACAAATAAAAAGATAGAATAACATTTAATAAATGATTTGAGATCAAAACGAAAATAATCCAATCAGTAAAACCAGAGATATTCAATTGTAAACATTTCAGGTAAGGAAAGTGCCTAAAAGTGCAAATACCCAGTTCATAGCTATATGGTTGTGCGAGACAGGGTGAAAGTCACAAGTTCAGGCTGACTATGATAGAGCACGGGCCTGATACAGGGACCAGGTTGGTCCAACTGAAAGAGCTACCTTCAAAAATCTATTGAGAAGATTTAGGTGTGTGCTGTTCTGCCCGTTTTCTTTGCCTGTATTCGCTTTTGCCCTTATTTGTTTTTTTTGTTGCCTGTCTTGTGCCTACTTTGTTTGCCTGTGTTCACCATTGCCCTTATTTGTTTTTTGCCTGATTTATGCTCTTTTTCTTGCCTGTGTCACTGTCACCCTTGATTGCTGCGCCTTGTAACTTTGCCCCTTGTTATTGATTCAGCCCGTTTTCCCACAACCTCACTCTCCGGTGCTGCCCCCGTGGCCCATCCCCCCTACAGATTCCTGCCTCCCAGCTGCGCCTCCCTCCCCTTTTCACTATTTAATGGTGGCTGCTGTGTGGGAGCGAGAGCAGGACCTCTGACCTCCTGGCCAGAGACCTGCCCTCTCCCTCCGCAGCTCAGCTGTTGTGCCTTTGATGCTACCCTATGCAGTGCCCGGTGCAGGTAGGGGTTCAAGCCACTGCGTTGTGCCTGCTGTTCTTTCCGTTTTCTTTACCTGTGTTCACTGTTGCCCTTATTCATTTTTTTGTCTGTCTTTTGCCTGCTTTCTTTGCCTGTGTTCACCATTGCCCTTATTCAATTTTTGCCTGTCATGTGCCCGTTTTCTTGCCTGTATCACTGTCGCCCTTGATTGCTGCCTTGTAACTTTGCCCATTTTCCTGCTCCCTCACCCCCCGCTGCTGCCCCGTGGCCCCTCCCCCGGCCGATTCCCACCTACCTGCTGCACCTCCCTCTCCTTTTCACTTTTTAATGACAGCCAAAGGCAAGCCTGTCTGCGCTGTTTGTGACCCGACCACGACCAGCGCCAGGGACCCTGGATCTCCGACCATCCACCGCTACAACCCAGCTACCCCCCTTGCACTCAACTCCAGTAGAAATAGCAACTGCCAGCTGTCATCGCCAAATACCACTCAATTCTCCTGCGGACACAGCCGACACTCCTTCCCCATCCATAGCACACCCTCGACCTCTGCACCCACGCCAGACGCCAGCGCAAATAAACCCTGAAATGTATCCTCCTCAAAGTGCGCTCCCTGCACAGACATGCCATAGAGATCTGGAAACTCCTTGACACACTCTTGCCAGAAGTCACCTTCCTCACGGAAACCTGGACCAACACCTTCTCTGCCCCAGACATCGCCATCCCCGACGTCTACAAAATCCAGAGAAAAGACCGCCCCCACAGCCCAGGAGGAGGACTCAATATCGCACACAAGAGTGACCCCCTCTCCTACATCAAACACCTCCACTTCCTGATGCAGACCAGCCCCAGAACCACGCTCTGCGGCACCCTGGCCTATGGGTCCCCCAGGCCCGACCGGAACTTCCACCTCAACAACCACAGTGACCCAGACTCCACCGCAAACCTGGACAATCTCACCAACCTCAGACTGAAGCAGCTCGCCACCACCCCCACCCTCAACCCTATCTTTGCAGGAGCATCTACTTCAGCCACACCTCCCAGCTCCTTTGGACTGACCACCACTGCATACACTTCTCCTTCAACACCACCACTGCACACAAGCCCGCCCTGCGCCTGTCACAAAGAAACTGAAGCAAGGTCACAGATGAGGACCTCAACTCTACCCTCATTCAAGATCCCCCCTCCGTCACGACGAACGCCAACTCTGCAGCCACGGAACTACACTGCTGGATCTCCAGCTGCACAGACAAGCTCCCTCCCCTCCACCGCCCTGACAGACAACACCCTCTGAAGACCGCCTGGTTCACCACCAACCTCCAAGAAGCTAGATATGCATGCAGACCGCTCGAGAAACGATGGAGAAACAGCAAAACAACTGAAGACTAGACCACCTAAAAGCACGCCATTACAGAAAACCACCAACTCATAAGAACACATTGAGGACCATCATCAGGAGCAAAATCTTCACCAATGCCAGCAACTCAAAGGAACTCCTCAATATCATCCAGCACTTCACCAAACCCCCTAGTGAAGCCACCGACATCACACCATACCAGGACCTCTGCAGCAAACTCAGCTCCTCCTTCCACCTAAAGATCAAGGCCCTTTACAACAACTTCTGTGGACAGACTCCAGAAACCACCCTCCCCCCATCAATGACAGCCAGCCCACCATCACCACCTGGACACCGATCACCACGGAAAACACAACCACAACCATGAAAAGCACCCACTCAGGAGCCCCCACGGACTCCTGCCTGCCTCACATCTTCCACAAAGCTGCTGCCACCATCGCGACCAAACTACGCCACACCATCAACACCACCATGCAATCCGGCATCTTCCCTAAAGACTGGAAGTGGGCTGAGGTCAAGTCCCTCCTCAAGAAACCCTCCGCTGACCCGACAGTCCTGAAAAACTACTCTCTCTCCTTTCCTTCGCAGCCAAAGTCACCAGGAAATTCATCAACGTACAACTGACCACCTTCATCAAAGAGAACACATCCTTGACTCCTCTCATTCCGGATTCCGCAGCAACCACAGCACTAAGACCGCTCTCCTCACCGCCACTGACAACATCCGCAATCTACTCGACTAAGGACACACCACAGCCCTTATCCTGCTAGACTTCTCCACCACCTTCGATGCCATCTCCCACCGCACTCTCACCGTCAGCCTCCACAACGCCGGCATACAAGGACTCGCCCTCGACTGGAACCGTCAGAACCCAACGGATCAGACTCCCACCCTTCCTCTCCGAACCCACAGAGATCAACTGCGAAGTACCCCAAGGATCATCGCTCAGCTCCACGCTCTTCAACATCTACATGGCCCCCCTCAACGTAATTGTCAGACAGCATGTGCTCAGCATAGTATCCTACGTCAATGACACCCAGACTCAGCTTCCAAGATGGAATGAGAGACGCAGCCTAGATGAACGACAGTTGCCTAAAACTTAACTCAAAGAAGACAGAGGTCCTCATCCTCACACCCTCCCCCATCATATGGGACAGCTCCTGGTGGCCCGATGCCCCTGGAACCCCACCCACCCTGATAGACCACACCCAGAACCTCAGCATCATTCTGGACTCCTCCCTCAACATGACTCGCCAGGTTAATGATTACACCTCCACCTGTTTCAACTCCCTCCGCATCCTCCGCAAAACTTTCAAGTGGATCTCACCCCAAGCCAGAAAAACCATAACCCACACACTCATCACCAGCAGTTTGGACTACGGAAAAGCCCTCTAAGCAGGAATCAACAAAGCCCAGCTACAGAAGCTCCAGACCATCCACAACATTGCAGCCAGACTCGTCCTCGGCACCCAACGACATGAGCGCATGACCCAACACCTGCAAGGCCTACACTGTCTCCCCATCAAAAATAGTAACCTTCAAACTACTTACCCATGCCTACAAATCCCTCCATGATATCGGACCCAAATACCTCACTGAAAAAAATCTCTTTCCACACACCCAAAAAACAGCTCTGCTGACCTTGCCCTAGCAACTACCCCACACATCGGCAGAACCAGAGCTTGGGGAAAAGCCTTCTGCTACATCACACCCAAAGCCGCGAACGAACTCCCTGTCAACATCAGATGATCCCCGACCCTGCACACCTTCAGGAAGCACCCCACGACCTGGCTCTTCGGCCAAACCTGAGCTGCACCCTCCCCCCGCACCTTGAGACTCCCACGGGTGAGTAGCACACTGACATACCCGTGATCGATTGATTGATTAATTGATTGATTGGTTGATTGGTAGAGTGGACCACAAGGCATTGCAAACAGTCATTGCAGGAGATTTGCGTTGGCAGTCACCGCAGGCTGTTGCAGTAGCCAGTAGCACAAAGTGCAGCACTCGTGTTGCCAGTCATCGCTGGCGGTCGCTTGGCATGGCAGTCGCTTGGCATGAAGGTCCAGATTCACAATAGCTTTGTATTGGCGGATGGTGTGGGTGGCAAGATCTTGACATGAACAGGCCCGTTTGCAGTCTTGAAGATCCTAAAACATCAAGATTTTGCCTCTTCTAGAGAGAGAGCTCAACTGATGCCACACCAAGGGTCCAGGACTTGAAGGGTATCTCTTGTGACTCAGAAACTCACTCCAGCTTAGACAGGCTCTGCTACAGTTCCAGGCATAAAGTCAGTTGTGCAGTTGAAGAGAAGCCTGTGGAGCTTGTTATGTCCCTGTAGCTAAGAAAAGGAGGTTGACTTTTGGAGTTACTTCTGCCTGGGACGATGAGTCCAGGACCATTCTTCATTCTCAGCAAGTAGGACATCAGGGCAGCAAAGTAACAGGGCAGCAGGGGAGCAGTCATTCTTGCAGCAGAGCAGCTCTGCAGAACTTCTTCAGAGTATTCCATAGGTCCAGATGTGTACTGAAGAGGTGGGTCAGAAGGTGCATTATTTACACGTGATGCCCACTTTGAAGAAGGAGAAGATTTGAGAAGGGCTTGGATTTCCTGCCTCTTTGCTCAGGCTCCAGCTTGTCTGGGGTCACAAAAGACTAGTGTCAAACCCTTTGTGAGTGTACTGCAGCAGAGGCTTTAGTATGTGCAATTGAAGTAGGTGACAGCTCCACACCCTATCACGTTAGAGGTGGCCCATCTTGCTAACATCTATTCATCCTTTGTCACACTTGTCTGGCAGCAATACACAAAGACCAACTGCCAGCTACACCCAGTCATGTCACCCACAATACAGGCTTCAGGCACCAAAGGTTAGATGAAGAAAATGCTAAATTTCTAGAAGTGGCATTTTCAGAATTGTAGCTTAAAATCTGACTTTTTTACAATTCTTCAGACACAAAACTTGACATTCCTACTTTCTCCATGTATCACTTATTAAATATAATAAGTTAATCCAATGTTAGCCTATGGGAGAGGTAGGCCTCACAGAAGTGAAAAACGCATTTAGGAGTTTTTCACTACCAGGAACATGTAAAACTTAGAAGTGCATGTCCAACTTTTTAAATACACTGCACCCTGTCCAAAGGGATGTTCAGGGCCCCCTCTTGGTGGGACTTATGTGTAATAAAAAGGGATGTTTTGGGCCTGGCAAGAGGATTATCTTGCCAGGTCAAAATGGCAGTTTAAAAGTGCACACACAGGCTGAAATGGCAGGCCTGAGGCATGTTCAAAAGGCTACATAAATGGGTGGCACTATTAGTACTGCTGGCCCACAAGTAGCATTCAATTTACAGGTGAAGGGTATATGTAATACGACTTTACTAGGGACTTACAAGTAAATGTGCTAATTGGGTGTAAATCAATGTTTCCATGCTTAAAGGAGAGAGCGCAAGTGCTTTAGTACAGGTTAGCAGTTGTGAATGGGGTAGCAAAGGTCCAGGGATTTTAAGGCTTGAACAACACTTCAATAAGTAATGTTGATAGGTGGGTGGAGACACACTCGAAGCTCTGGACCTCTTGAGCTTCAAATGAAGAAACAGTTTTGAAAGGTGGTAAGTGTGTTCTCCACGTAAAGTTACATCAGTTTTCCAAGATTAATATCCATTCTTTCCAGATCATAAAATGGTGGACAGATGTCGTTTCCATATATTAACAGTACCACCAGCGCTGGGATTCAACCCGAGACCCGCCATGCCGGAAGAACCTTAGGACCAGAGACACTCGCCTAACAAAAATTGTTTTAACTTGAAGAATTATATTTTCGTACTTGGGATACTGTTAATATATGGAAACGACATTTGTCTACGTGATTTAGCCAACCTAGCCTTGAGAAAGCCCCGGCGCAAATCGCCAAGAGGGGGCGAAACACGTGTCGGCTGTCCTTGTTCTGTGAATAAAAATAAAAATAAAGGAACTGCACAGCAAACAAAAATGTCTCTGTCCACCATTTTATGATCTGGAAAGAATGGATATTAATCTTGGAAAACTGATGTAACTTTATGTGGAGAACACACTTACCACCTTTCAAAACAGGTTAGCAGTTGTAAAGTGTGCGGAGGCCTAAAAGCCCAAAAAATGGGTTCTGAACATAGACCCCAATACTATCCTATTCGGGATCCCAAATCAAAGTTGACGGTGCGTGCTAGAAATGGAGGTCTCTAGTTGGCAAGGGCTTGCACCTTTGTCAAAGTAGGTACCCTTCTTCCTAGTCAGGATAAGGGAGTTACACTCCTAAAATAACCCCTGCTCACCCCCTTGGTAGCTTGGCACGAGCAGTCATGCTTAACTTAGAGGCAGAGTGTGAAGCATTTGTCCATGACAGTAATACAGTGTAAGATCTACAAAAGGACACCACACCAGTTTAGAAAATTGCAAATATTTTTATATACAAGACTGAAAACGATAAGAATCCACAATACAGTACTTAAAAATCTACAGATATCAAAATACTCTTTAAAAATAGTTCCTTGATTTCGATAGTGCCGTCCGGGGCTATAACGGCGTTGTGAGCAAACAAGTCCAAACATTTCAGGCTGGTTGTGGCATCACGGACCAGCTACAGTGTCGGGAGACACGCAAATAGGACCCGTTAGAGATGCAGGGCGCCAAGGCCCTAGAAGTCACTCACGTTGCTGTCGCGCTCCTTTCTGTTGGGTTCAGGAGCGCTGACGTCGGCAGGCATCGAGTGCTGCAGTGCGAAGTGCAGCGGTGTGGTGTGCGGTGCACTCAGGTCGCGATGCGAGCAGTGGCTCGGTGGTGGCGTCATATGGTGTCGTCTGTGAGACCAGGATCGTGGTGTGAGGTGTAGTCAGTGCGGGTCACGGTGCTGGCAGGTCACGGTGCAAGCAGTGGAGTCATCATTGCTGAAGCTCTGTCGTCGGCTGATGAACGGTCGATGGTGCCAGCGTCCCAAGGCCAAGGCTGCGGCGCGGGATGAGGGCAGTGTGTCGTGTAACTTTACGAGCGGTGCCCTCGAACCACGGTGCAAGCAGCAGCGTCGATTTAAGCATGGAGCGGTGTCGTCGGGGAGGCCAAGGCATCGTGGTGCAGAATGCGGTGTCCACAGGTCGCGGTGCAAGCAGTGGCTCGGTGGTGCCATCAGCAGGCATTGTCAGTGAGACCAGGGTCGCAGTGCGGCATTACGCCAGTCACCTATGCGGTGCCAAGGCATTGTCATGAAGCGAGGCGGTATGGAGTATGGTGCCCACAGGTCGCAGTGCAAGCAGTGGCTCGGTGGCGGAGTCGGTGAAACCAGGGTCACTGTGCGGCATTGCAGCAGTGCCCTCAGGACACAGAGTCGTCAGCAGCGTCATAGATATCATCAGGTTGCTTTTCTTCTGTTGCAGCACAAAATACACAGTCGCCAGAAGAGCTTGAAGTCTTTGCTGTTCCTGAGGCTTCTTGAACAGGGGGCAAACTCTACCTCAAGCCCTTGGAGAAACTCACAAAAGCAAATTGCAGAAATTTCAGTCCAGTCCTTTCACTGCCCAAGACAGAAGTAGCCACTGCAGGCCAACACAGAAAAGCACACATCAAGGTGATAGTTCCTCCTCACAGTTTCTCCTGCTTTTCTTCTTGGCAGTCTTTTTGATTCAAAAGAGTTATAAAGTTCAGGGGTCTGGGCCCCAATATTTATATCCCAAAATCCTTTCATCTCTTAGGGAGAGAGTGTCTGTGCCCAGCCAGAACCAGTTCTTCCTTCTCTGGTGTAAATTCCTGGCAGGAGGTGGAGACAGCATTGTCAGAGGCAGGCCAGTCCCATTAAGGTACAAGGAAATCTCCTCCCCTTTGCCCCATTGCAGCCCAGGTCTATTCCGCCCTTTCCTGACCCTACCTAGACGATCTGAAGCCACTCCTGCTCCCCAGCCTTCTGTTATCCAAAGCCCAGACAGGCAATCCACATTCCAGCACATGCACACGGGATGACTGGTAAGTGGTATTTTCAAACGCAGAATGTAAAAATCACCTTCACTAAAAGATGCATCTTTAGATTCTGAGTTTAGGCATACTAAACTTTATTTTCCTACCTAGTTCCAAGGGCCTGTTATGTTTATAAGATGTGATAAACAAACGTCTCATTCTGTCCTACGGGGAACAGGTAGCCTTGCAATAGTGAAAAACGAAATGGGCTGTAATTCACTATCAGGACATGACACACACACCAGGGCATGTCCGACCTTTCACATACACTGCACCCTGCCCACAGGGGTACCTTGGGCCTTCCTTAGGGGTGCCTGAGATGTAAGAAAAGTGAAGGCTAGGGACTAGCAAGTGTGTGCACTGGCCAAGTCGACATGAGAGTTAAAAACTGCGCGCAGACTCTGCAATGGCAGATCTGAGTTAACTTTTTAGGGCTACTCACGTGGATGGCAAAATAAGTACTGCAGGCCCAATGGTAGCATTTGATTTACAGGCCCTGGCACACGCAGTGCACTTTACTAGGGACTAACAAGTAAATCAAATGCCCAATCATGGAAACACCAATCCATAACACAATTTACACTGAGAGCATTTGCGCTTTAGCACTGATTTGCAGTGGTAAAGTGCCCAGAGTCCTAAAACCAACACAAACAAGTCAGGAAAGAATAAGAGGAAGAAGCAAAAAGTTTGGTGAAAACCCTGCAAAAAGGGCCATTTCCAACAGTGCGACAAAAAACAGTTTGTTTTTAATGCTTCCCTAATAGCTCGATCTTTAATTTTACAAAATTGGAAATCAGCAGATTCACTGAAATTTGCAAAATGGGCAGCTAAAATTAGAAACACAAATGAAAGTGAAAAATTATATTCCCTTAGAGTAGGTGCTATCCAGAAATGTATACAAATATGGGGGGCAGACTAAAATCAAATATTTTATAGACACTACAATAAAAGCATAAGGTGAAGAAATGGACATGGATAATAGGCAATAACTACAACTTTTCACTATATGTGTTGATAGGCTGAAGAATATATTTGTACTCTGTTATTTTTTATATTTGCGTCATGAATTGTTTTTATCGGTCTGTGATTGATTGGATAAACAAAATGTAAAAAAAAAGAAAAGAAAATTGGGTTCAGAAAACAAGAGGGTGAATGCAAAAGGTTTGGGAATGACCCTGCAGAGAGGGCCAAGTCCAAAAGAAACATTTCCAGAACAGCAATGTTTGAGTTCCTTTGAGCATTATTAAAGAATAAGGCGCCATGGCTATGTCTCATATTCAAGCCCCTCTGTAGGAAATGACCATCTTTTGTGTGACGTCCACCTAGATTTTTTGCCCTATTTGCTTTGCCTGCTTTAGAACTTTGTGCGCTTTACTCATGTTAACCAGTAGTTAAGTGCCTGTGCTCCCCCTTCAAACATGGTTGAATTGACTTATTCCTACGTTCCGCATTTAACTTTCTTGTAGGTCACTGGTATATGGTGTAGAAAGTTCACCCAGGGCCAGGAAGTTAATTACCATATCTATTGTACCATTTATTACTGTTGCGGGGAAAGCATGACTTTGAGTCTTCCCTGTGTATCCCACTGCAGTTTAAAATGTACAGTGTAAATGCTTTAAATAACCCTTTTTGACAGGAGAAAACTTTTTTTTAAGTATTAATAATTTAGCCTTATGTAGACTAGTTCTAGGCAGAGAAATTTACTCCGCTCACAGAGTTTGCAGAGTTCAGGAACTCAGCACTCCACATGTAAGGCGCATTTCCCGCTAAATTTCGCCAGCCGCCATGAAGCAGAATTTATTTTCTGTTAGCGCACGTGACACCTCTTTTGGCATGCGCTGGGGAGCACCACAAGACTTGTCAGCCACTAGCGAGCGCAAGCGTGTTTTTGGCAGAGGGTGCCACTGTTTCCGGTATGTGTTCTTTGTTGGAGCCATGCCTCCTTGCCCGCTGATGTTGGTTGACCATGTGGCCGGTGGGCATTTTTTGTAGCGAGCCAGTGTGCTTTTGCCATTGCCCTGAATGTGTTCTTTGTTGTGGCCATGCCTTCTTTTTCGCTGTTGCTGGTTGAGCGTGTGGCCAGCGACCATTTGTGTAGTGAGCCAGTGGGCTTTTGCCATAGTCCTGCATGTACTGTTTGTTGCGGTCATGCCTCTTTGCTTACTGTTGTTGTTTGATCATGTGCCATTTTGTGCAGCCACCCTTTTTTCCAGGTTTCAAATGTAGATTGATAGGAGAGGTCTATACTTTTTTGTATTTGTTAATTCTTTTTGACTTTTCCCTGATATCAGTTTAATATTATGATTGAGGATCATTGTAGTATTTGAATATTAATGGTGTTTTTATTATATCTATTTCTTGTTTTTTTTCACCTGTACCTCCTTACCTCCCAAAAAAGATTCTTTCTCATAGTTCCCTAGTATCCCCTAGTATACCAGCAATGAATTTGTTTCTTATTTCTTATTTTTTCTTTTAATTTATTTTTTATGTACAAAAATGTTTTCTATTTTAAAAAAAATTGTTCTTATTTTTTTAATTTGTTTTTTTTACATCTTCCCGCCATCTAACCACCACCTGAAACAGCCGCACAACAGCATTAATTTTTTAAGTACTGTTATTTTATTTCCCCTAGACCCCACCTGCCAATGGTGCACACACACCAGCATTAATTTTTTAAGGATTATTCCATTTCCCCCTGGATCCCCTTGACTGACATAGGTGCACACCAGCATTCATTTTTTAGGCAGTATTCAATTTTCCAGTGCACCTTCCTGAATGCCTCAGGTGTCTCAGATGCACACAAAACAAATATTTACATCTATATGTTGTTATCCTGATTGTGTTATGGTGGTGTGGTTTGAAATTGGAATTGATTCACTATTGTTGTTAATTATTTAGGATAACAATAATAACTTAAGTAACTACACTAAATTATATTGTCTTTGTGTGTGCTAATTCAAACTGCAACAATGCCACATTCCACTAAATGTTTTTCTTGCTTGTTTGCTTTTTGGTGCACCAGGGACATCACGCACAGTACTGCCAGACAGTTATGTGAGTCCTCCAATCTCTCCCACTTGTGCAGCTAAGTGCCACTGCCAACGGACAGCTTCAAGATGGCCCCGAAGAAAGGTGATGCTTGGAGTACATAGAATGCATTCTTCCCCGCAGGTTATTCCACCTCTTCCTAATTTCCTCCTGCGTGCGCAGGTTGCTTGCTACATGAAAATAAACAACAATATGTCAACTGGTGTTATTTAGAAGGCAATTTGAACAGGTATACTGAAAGCATTACGCAAACAGAAACAAGGAGACTCAATTGGTTTTTGAAACGTGCTCATGGCATCGTATAATTAAAGAACAAAGAAAACATGGGATATACAGTTGTGACAGCACTGTACGTCAATAAATAACAAAACAACCCGAATTGGACTTGGTGCTAAACATGTGAAGGTGACACAGGAAGTGGTGACGCAAGTGACAATTGTGATCAGCAGGAAGGGCGCTTGGTGGAAAGGTTCTTGAATATATACAGTGAATCAAGGTTGCTTGCTACAGCATACACCGTGTCACCTATTCTGGACCACATTAGCCTTTTCTGAGATATGGTTGTATTTTGTATAATTTCATCCACCATGACTGACGATTCTGCCTCTGTAAAATGGGTATTTCTTCTCCCAGCCAATATAATGCAATTACATTAAATGAATTTGTGATCCCACATGTAAGAGAAAAATAAAATGTAAAATGGACAAGAAACAGAGAGAACAAGAAGAAAACCTGAATACTCTGACAAAACTTCTCGTAGAAAATGTTGAGCGGTGCTGGAATGGCAAAGGATCATGGTCTGAAATGGAGTGTGTTTTATAGTGTGGTATGCAGGTGCAAACAATTAGGCAAAACACATCAGGTATGTGATGCTAGCATTCATCCTACTGCCACAGGAATAGTCCAATGTTTACAACATCCGGCAATGGAAATCACTCTGTCTGCAACTCACCGCTAGAACACCGCCACAAAACTGTGAAATCTAAATGGGCTCGGTGCAATACCACCACCCCGACGGAGACAGAGTAATATTAGCCAGCAGAGAAGTCAACTGCATAGGCAGCAAGGAACCGTTTACATGATTGGAAACACTCTGTCAGCATGGGCGGAGATTCAGCCTACATGGGGAACATCGTTTACAACGCGGTTTTTACACCGCAGTGCCTTTACCCCGCAGCTATTACAACGCAAGTCATTACTACGACTTGCGCTGGATGGCGCTGTGGGATAAGGAATCTTGCAATTTTATATTCCAACACCTTCCCTACTGTTACGGGGACTGGTGTTGGAATACAAAATTATAAGATTCCTAAATCCACGCCCTCCAACGCAAGTCGTTGTAACGACTTGCGTTGTAAGACTTGCGTGGTAAAGGCATGCGTTGTTACAACATGCTTTGTAACAACGTACATCCAGCCTGCATACATCTAATTAGGGCATGCAGGAATCTGTTAGCTTCCCAGAGTAGTTTGAAACTCCGCAGCGAGTGATGAAAGTAGTCCTGCAAAGATCTAAATCAAACCCTTTGGCTCGCTCTGCAAGTTAATTTGTTAGCTTGCCCATCCCTATCAACATGCATTAATGCTATGCTTTCAGTTAGTGTGTAAAACTCAGAAGCAAAATTGAAGTCCAAAGCATGACGCGGCAACGCAAGACAAATGCCAAACGCACTTATGCAAACAACGCACTTATAGTCAGCA
The DNA here is from genome assembly GCF_964263255.1 of Lissotriton vulgaris. Classification (NCBI taxonomy): domain Eukaryota; kingdom Metazoa; phylum Chordata; class Amphibia; order Caudata; family Salamandridae; genus Lissotriton; species Lissotriton vulgaris. The sequence goes on from NC_141700.1 coordinate 332,190,182, forward strand.
AAGAAAATCAAAAAGACACCATTTTATTATAAACCTACCCACCACATATACACACACACACAAAAGAATCTGCTTAACCCCTTCGCCGTGGGGGTAATTCCCCCACGGCGCAGGGTGGGGGTGGCCGCGGTGCTCGTGACGAGCCCAGCTGATTGATTCTCCCGCACAGGCAAGGAATCAATTGCGAGTGGGAGTGCCACAGCCGTTATGACGAGCCCAGCTCGTCATGAGCACAGCTCCACTGTGCCTCATGACGAGCTGGGCTCATTATAAGCATGGAAGGGGTTAAACAGAAAAAAAGTAAAGGCAATGAGCATGTAAACATTACACGCAATATGAAAATGAAAACAATTAAAGTCATCATCATCTAACAGAGCCAAATATTACAAAGCCTAACTAAGCATGCAAACAAAATCACACAAGAATGGAATCAATTAAAGGTAGGAGGGAAACCAAAAGAAAACATGTTATCTGAGTACAAAAAACTGAAAGTAACAATTCCTGTAAAAATCGCAATCAAAGCTACTTTAAAAATAAACTAATAAAAATACCAATATTTAACTTAACACCCTCCAGCTCAAAGAAAGGCAAGATTGGGGCATTACCTCCAAGACTAAAGCACTCTTTTTATTGGTGGATGTACACATATACACAAACAAAATGCAGTCACTCAAAGTAACCAGTGCCTATGCCTGAAGTGGGCTTACCTATTTAACCATGGTGTATTCTATGGTGGGTTAAATAAAAATGTGACTGACAAGTTAACAAACCAGTAGATGAACATAACAGTTCTAAAGCACCTCTATGTATGTATTTTTATGTATGATTCTTGGGAAAACAATAGTTTGGCAAAATCACTAAAGCACTCTCTATTCCAGAGCCTGAAATCAAGAAAATCATTAAAATTACAATATGTTTCGCCTTTTAACCCCTTCCATGCGGCCGCGATTCCCCTGGTGTGCTGTAAACAGCACGAACAGGGGCGGGCTGTGACGAACCCCAGCCGACATCAGCACACGAGCACCGTAGTGCATGACGGCTGGGGTTCGTCATCAGCATGGAAGGGGTTAAAGTATAAATCAAAAACAACAAACAGAAGAAGAAAATACATCAACATTTTTTAATGCTGAGTAGACTAATTGGTTTAAAGAAAATGGAGGCTTAATTGCCTTGTTAAAAAATATGAAGAGGATTTGACATATCGTTATTAGAGTATTGAATCCTGGAAATCTCCAAATAAACTTACATAGCTGATACTTTGCTGAAAAAGAAAGACCTAACAACTTCTAATTATTTTTCACTGTGCGAGAGGGAACAGGCTCTGTGCTAGGCACTGCTTGGGGGGCATGTTATATTGTACCCCACCAAGGAAGCTCATACCGCAAAAAGGATGGGGATCAGAGTGGCCTGTAAAATGAAACAATCTCAGCCACTAGGGGCCAAATTTATCGAAGACATGAGTCAACCTTGCACAACACATTGGGATGCAGGAGCGACACAACTCTTAAGTTATGCTGGAATTGGGACATATTTGCGACCACCACCAAGATGACTGCACTCTTGTGAGGATCTGGCGCCGGTGGCCTGAATCCAACTTCAACCGCTGTCGAAACTTCTTGCAGCACATCATATGAGGCATGTTGAATTAGCTAGGGGCCTGGCTGAGCCGGGGAGCCATTTCGTTGAGGAGTGGATGCCCGGCCAATGCAGATACAGTGAGGTGAATAAAGTGCTGCTGAGACTGCCTTGGAGGCCCCTTGGCGACAGGGGCCGTGGGCAGGGACCACCCAAACCCATTGGGGCTAGCACTAGCTCCTCTCCTCCACCCGCTGGATCAACCCAAGGGACAGCAGACCGAGAGATGCGGCTGGAAGGTGATGCTGCCTGGAGCCCTCCCCTCCACCCTTAATGGCTACTGGTTGGAACGACCAGTGGGAATAGCTATCGGGCCTAGTTCGTGGCACCTGGAGGGCAGGTGTGGACTGAGCTGTATGGCGGCCAGGAGCAGAATCCACTGGGAGTCCTGCCAGAGATGTACTAATGAAGAAGGGCGAGGGGCTTCCTGTGATAGTGGGCGAAGCTCGGAGACAGGCCTGAGGCGGCGATACAAGGCCCATGTGTCACCCCCAATCAGCCTAGATTACTAGCCTCTCCATTGGGCAATAGTGGGCGGAATCTTGCATGTTGGAGCTCATGACGCCCACATTAAGATATACCTGGATGGCAGGGAATATGGTACCATAAGAGAGACCCGCCGGACCAGCACTCAACTGGGGGACCGACATTTGGAAAAGTGCTGGTGTTGCCTGCTTCAGCATGGTCTGCCCTGTTGGGCCCATGTCTGCAGGGACTGCAGGGACTACATCGCCCTCTGCCACCCCCATTGGGCCAGTAAACTCATAGACTGAAACAGGGATTCGATCCTGCTTTTTACGGTGATCTCGCTTTGGTCACAAGCCAACACCACATGGAGATGTCTGAGTCCCTTGATGATACAGAGTTTCTTTGTAAAGTTAGGACAACGTCTCAAACCACTACACCCCTTAGCTCTGCGGCCATAGTTTATCGGAATGATACCATGGGCTGAAGGGATCCCAAGCAGCGGCGGCTCAAGTTTGACCGTACAAAATCCTCAGAGGGCCGCAATTCCCACTATAACACAGACGAGCCCACAAACAGCAGCCTAGATGTTACCACCTCTGGCAACATGGCAACCGTAATGAACGAACACAAGGCGGGCTACAGTGCAATGGACACCCGGTTTGACACACTTGCGGGCGGCATCAACAGACTGATTTAGCAGCTGGATGGATATGGGGTCTGCCTGGAGTGCGCGGAGAAGAGGATTTCTGATCTGGAGGACACCTCCACCACAACACAGAAGCGGTTGTATAAAATAGAGTGTGTGCTAAAGTGGGTGACCATAAAAAATTAGGAACTTGAAGCCAGGTCTCGCCGAAACAATATACCGATTTTTGGGGATTGCGGTGACCACAAACATGGGGCGCCCTGAGGACTTCATTGAGCAACTCTTGACGGACCTCTTTGATCACTCCAGCATCTCCTCCACTTTTGCGGTGGAACTGGCCACTGTTGGCTGGGTTCTCAACCCCCGGAGGGCACCCTGCCACAGTATATAACACCATGCCTCCTCAACTACAGGGATACCACCCTCCGATTGGCATGTGAGAAAGCTCCCTTCAGACTCCAGGGTGCCGAAATCTTACTATTTCCTGATTTAATTCCCATTGTACAAGAGGCTCAACGAAAATTCAGCAACCTTAGGAACACTCTTCGTAAGCTGGGCATCTGATATGCCATGCTGTACCTGGACCGTTTGCGGGTGAAACATAACAGTCACACCAAAATCCTGCATTACCCAGCGGATATGGCTGTGTTTTGTAGGGCGATCCAAGCGGGGTTCCTCTCGTCTCGGCGATCATCTCCTACTCACCCAGGGCCAGAACACTCGAGACACTCACCCTCTGCGGCCAATACACCACGACTTGATGAGCGCCATCCCAGGTGTTTTGCGAGCCCCCCGCCAGGGTTGCTGAGTTTCCTATTGCATAAAAACAGTGCCTACGGTTCTGTAATTGGTTCACATTGTTATTCTCTATTAGGAGTTACTTACAATGTGCATTGTCTAAATAAATTCAGATGGGCCATCGGTGGCCAAGTTGCTGTTGCGTACCCATGGTGATCACCAATTGTTGTGTATTGGGATTTTCTTATTTTATTGTTTTAATATTTTGTTTGAGTTTCACTGGATTACATTTAATCTGGTGTGGGTGGGGGAAGGTTACTTGTGGAATTGTTTGTTTTTGGTAAAAGTTTAATCGTCTTTTATTGTCTTGCGCTACACCACTTACCACCAATTGCATGCCATTGCATACTCTTCCCTACTTGGTCGCCTAATATTTCTTTGAAACTCACAATTTCCGCAATGGCCAGAATAATTGTTCTCGCTGTTATATCATGGAACATTCATGACATTAACAACTCGCATAAAGGGAGGCAGGTACTTTCATATTTGAACAGACATGATATCAAAATTGCTTTCTTACAAGAGACCCATCTATCAACGCACTGATCCTACTTTTCCAAACTATGGGGCTCCCATCAATACTTCCCATGTTATAGTTCCTATTCCAGAGGCACCTGCATCCTGATTCATAAAAGCCTCCCATTCCTCCAGCGCACCTGCCACTCAGAACCAAACAGCTGTTTTCTCCTCATGCAGGGTACTCTTATTGGTAAACATTTATCCCCCTAATGTTGACGTCAATGACTTTTCCCAGGATTTATATGCCCGTCTGTACAGCTTTGAGGTAGACCATTTAATACTGGGCGGGGACCTTAATATGTCACATTGCTTACAGACAGATTCAACTAATGCACAACCCACCAATAAGCCTCGGGCTAGAGAAGTATTTAGACAAATTACTGATAAATATACTCTACTAGATGCCTGGTGCAGCCACCACCAACACATTCGAGGCTTTACATTTTACTCCTCACCCCATTCCATTTTGACTTCGCTGGACTACTGATTCCTATCAGCCAGTGTCAATCTATGGACCTCTGACATTGCGGCCCTCCCAGGACACAGTAAGACCATAGCCCAGTCCTGCTTAAATTAGAGATCCCATACGGCTGTACCACTGCACGTAGCTGGAGGTTTTGCAGAGAAGCTTTACAAGACCTGGTGTTCCATAGCAAACTACTAACCTCCCTTACTGAATATTTCACACTGAAAACATGTATGGTATCCACACAGACCACCTTGTGAGAGGCCTTCAAGGTGCACATACGTGGAATGTGTATCACAAAACAGGCAGGCATACTCTTTAACATTCGCACCCAATTTCAACAGGTCGAGGATGCACTGCGAGACTTGGAGCAGATGGCTGTGGCTGTGGACGACGGTACGACCTGGTTGCATCAACCCTTGGTTCAACTGGCAGAATTCTGCGATCTTGCGGCAGGAAGTTTGCGTACCTGGGCAAACATGCCAAGGCCCGCAGCTATGGGGAAGGGGAACGCACCCTAGCTTGTTTATTACATCCGGAGTGGTAGCAAAATTACATAGCTGAGCTTTGCACTGAATCAGGAGCCACTATAAGAGGTGGAGAACATATCCTGACTAAGTTCAGAGGTATTATCAGGAGTTATATGCCTCCCACGGCACAGACGCCCCCTCTGAGACCTCCTCATATCTTGAGGAGGTTGGGATGGTTTGCTATCGAATGGCCAACAGTAGTTTCTTAGTGAACCTCTCACCTTGGATGAAGTGATACAGACTTTCGCTGCTCTAGACTGAATCAAGGCATCGTGTCCATACAGCTTGACTAGAGCTTTTTACAAAGCTCACAATAAACAGCTTGCTCCGCAGCTTCTTGCATTATACAATGAATCATTAATACCTGGCATGTTACCACCCACACTCCATGAGGCAGTCTTGCTGATTGCTGAAACCGGGTAAGGACCCTAGTCGTTGTGCCTCTTACTGTCAATTATCCTTGCTAACCATAGATAACATTAGCAAAAATACTTCCCGCTAGGCTCATTCTATTGATGGAGCAGGTTACCTCTATAAGCCCGGTCTGGCTTCTTGCCACACCGCTAGACCCCACTCAATCTCTGCACCATATTCGCTTTGCTCAGTAAAGTCACCCTAGCTCCGCCAGCTGTTGTAACTTTGTTAGATGCTGAGAAGGCATTCAATTCACTCGAATGTCCTTTCCTGAGAGCTGTCTTGATAAATTGGGTATACCCCCCTACCGTTTCTTGCCTTAATCACGCTCTTATATACTAAACCAACAGCCCACCTCCGAATGAATGGTGCACTTACTGATGTATTCCCTATACTACGGGGCACCAGGCAGGGTTGCCTGCTATCCCCCCTCCTTTTCATAATCGCAATGGACCCACTAGTCCACGCACACCAAGATCGGCACTCACACCACGGGCTACAACTCACACACGGCCCTCTATTGTTATCTCTATATGCAGAAGACATCCTGATTTTCATCAGAAACCCACAAGGCAATTTACCCCCAATCACGAAGGAGATAGCGAGATACAGATACCTTTCAGGACTCCGTATTAATTGGGTAAAATCAAAGCTTTTTCCCATTAACAGACACCGCCCAAACACCACACGTGTATTACTTCCTCAGATGGGCTGAAGAAGGCACCAAGTACCTGGGTATCCCCCTTCATAGAAATAGCGACCAGATCCAACAGTACAAATATGGCCTGGCAATAGTAAGGGAAGGACAGTGGCAGTGTCTCCCGACCACGCTTGGTGCCAGGTAATGCTTGTATAAGCGGAAACTGTATTTTAACATTGTAGAGCACGTTGCAGACATTGAGACTGTTTGGAATTGATTAATAATTTTAAAATCACTTGCGCCGTTTAAAATTGATCTTTACTAATTTTAAACCACTCACGCTCCTACAATTGGGAATAGAAACTGACTGCTAATTTTAAATCCCACTCTCACCTCGCATCCCCTATCCCCCCGGAACTGTCAGGGGCTTCAGGGCTCATCGTAGAAGTCTGTGCTCAGTGTTTCAGCCTGCCCGCCCTGGTCCGACTCGGTATCCTATACCGTTGAGCGGAGGGCGGGACAGGTACGAGCCAGACACGCCCAGGCACACCGGGTCAGTCGAGCGGTTAGCGCTCTAGCCTATCACTTGAAAGGGCTATTTAGGTGGCGAGGAGGCTTGGCTCATCGCGGTAAGGGAAGGACAGTGGCAGTGTCTCCCGACCCCGCTTGGTGCCAAGTAATGCTTGTAAAAGCCAAAACTGTATTTTACCATTGTAGAGCACGTTGCAGACATTGAGACTGTTTGGAATTGATTTATAATTTTAAAATCACTTGCGCCGTTTAAAATTGATCTTTACTAATTTTAAACCACTCACGCTCCTACAATTGGGAATAGAAACTGACTGCTAATTTTAAATCCCACTCTCAACTCGCATCCCCTATCCCCCCGGAACTGTCAGGGGCTTCAGGGCTCATCGTAGAAGTCTGTGCTCAGTGTTTCAGCCTGCCCGCCCTGGTCCGACTCGGTATCCTATACCGTTGAGCGGAGGGCGGGACAGGTACGAGCCAGACACGCCCAGGCACACCGGGTCAGTCGAGCGGTTAGCGCTCTAGCCTATCACTTGAAAGGGCTATTTAGCCCCTCGTCGGCTCAAGCGCGCAGCGCGCAGCGGTTGCGCGCAGAGGGGCGCCTAAGTCAGCGCCTAAGACGAGCCAAAGACCAGCCCGTCTGCGCCAGGACGGGGCCAGGGGCCATGGAGGCTGCTAAAACAATGCCCCAAACACTCTCCCCTAAAAGGACAATCTACACCTCTCAGGTACTATTGGGACTTAACACAGACCCGCTATTGGGCTGCAGATGTGGCGATCTTCCTGAGGTTGAAGGCCCTTTTTCCTGCCTCCATTGCCACACCCAGTTTTCCACGCATTTGAGGGACACTTACAATACGAGATGTCCCAAGCTCGTGAATCCTACTACTACTAAGGCTGCTGAGAACCAATATTCTCCCTTAGGGAAGAAAAATATCCTCTGTAATATCAGGTCACTCTCCAAACACTCCGCGGAGGTTTGGGACTTAATTTCGTCTAAACTTCCAGACATATGCTACCTTACAGAAACATGGCTCAAACCACACTGTACCCCTGCCATAACTCTGGGAATTGCGAGTAACTATAAAATAGTTAGATTAGACCGTCCCACTAAAATAGGAGGTGGGATTGCTATTGTCCACAAACAAGAAATTACTATTTTCGGTCCTAGAAGAACTAAGTACCTCTGAAATTGAACTTTTAGTTTTTAAAATAACTCTGTCCCCTAAAGAAAGTCAGAAAGGTGCCCTAGTATATCGCCCGCCTGGTCCCTGTAATAACTTTTCCAACACACTGGTAGAGCTACTAGCCCCACATGTTAACAACGACAGAGATTTCATGTTAGTTGGAGACTTTAATGTACATAGTGAGAGGTCAGATTGTAGCGAGGCACAATCCCTATTAACTGACCTGTCCTCCCTAGGACTAATACAGAGGAACAGTGGGCCCACGCATCAGGCAGGTCACACCCTAGACCTGATATTCTCCAATGCCCCGCTTGTCTCCTGTCCACCTGCAACACAGGTCAGATGGACTGACCACTTTATTGTAGAATTTATCACCCCCTACAATGTACCCACCCCTTCACGCCCAATTTTACTACCAAGTGTCCGTAGACAGTGGCACAAAGTCACCGACACCACCTTAAAGGAAAAGTGTAATCCCCCCCTCTTCTTACCTCAGGATAATATTGGAACCGCCCTCAATATATTCGAAAGGGAAACTAAGGAAGCCATAGATAAAATTGCCCCTTTGAAACAGTTCAAATCAAGACCGGCCAAAAAACAAGAAATCTGGTTTTCTGACCACTTAAGGACACTAAAACTAAGAGCCAGGAAACTAGAAAAAAGGTGGAGAACCTCCCACCTACAAGAGGATAAGAAAAAGTATTGGGATGCACTCTCCTTCTACCACAAAGCCATTCGCATAGCACGCAAAAACTATATTGCATCTCATATAAAAGATGCAGAGAACTCTCCTAGGGTACTCTACCAAATATTGCAAACATTCGTTAAGCCAATTGCATGTGAATCCTCTGAGATGGCATCTCAACAGCTATGCGACGAAATATCCTGCTTTTTTACCAACAAAATTGATAAAATTTACGATAAAATAGTTTGCGCCAACAAGGCAATTTCCACAGATTTGGCATTTCCCCAGATGGATACGGAACCAAAACTGGATGCATACTCTTTAGATACCTTCCCTCCCATCTCCTTACAAGAAACTTCCTCATTAATAATACAGATTAAGAGTGGGAGTCCAGATGATACCATCCCTTCCAGGATAATGCCTGTCCTAGCAGAACAACTATGTCTAACGATCGGAAAACTGGTGAACTTTTCACTCAGCTCAGGTACCGTCCCCAAAGAATGGAAACGAGCCCTTGTCAGACCCATAAGGAAAAATACTGCCACCCCATGGACTGATCTAGCCAACCTCAGACCCATTTCCTTACTACCATTTTTAGGGAAACTGATTGAAAGACATGTAAACCATCACTTGTCCGGATACATTGAATTTGCTGGCGCCCTAGACTACTCTCAGTCAGGGTTCCGGCCAAAACATAGCACGGAATCCACCCTCCTGTCTGTCACTGATGATCTACACATGTACCAGGACAAGGGCCTCTCAGTCATCTTGGTTCTATTAGATCTGTCTGTCGGCAACGTTTGACACCGTGTCTCACACAATCTTGACCGAACGGTTGTCGAACGCTGGCATTAAGAATAAAGCCCTTGACTGGCTGAAGAGCTTCCTATCTGATCGCACCCAGAGAGTCACCATGGGTGCATATCGTTCAGCCGAAGTAGAGATCTCAAAAGGGGTGCAACAGGGCTCCTGTCTAAGCCCAACCCTTTTTAATATCTATGTGGCACCCCTGGCAAGAGTGATGTGCAGGTATGGTTTCGTCCCCGTATCATACGCGGATGATACGCAGCTCCTCTTCCCTTTTAAGACTCTCTCCGCAGATGTTAGGAACTCTTTTTCATCAGGCATGAAAGCAGTGGCAAACTGGATGTCCTCCAATTGCCTTCAGTGTAACGTCAGCAAAACTGAGGTAATGTTGTTTGGGGAGGCCAAAATGCTATGGACTCCGGAGTGGTGGCCACAAGACCTAGGAGCAGTCCCTGAACCCAAACAGGTTGTGAAGAATCTGGGGATTCGATTCGACCAAGATCTGTCACTCAAACAACACACAAACTACATTTCAGGAATATGCTTCCATACCATCAGCCTGTAACGCAAAGTTTTCCCTCTGCTACCTGACTCTGCTAGGAAAACCCTTGTTCAGGCACTGATTCTAAGTCGGATTTCTGCCAACGAAGGGGTGTTGACCAGGCTGCAGGTCATTCAGAACACAGCAGCTCGCCTTGTTCTCAATGTCCCCCCGAGAACTGCCTCTGAACCTCTCCTTGAGCAGCTGCACTGGCTCTCAATCAGACATAGAGCCAAATTTAAAATATGCTGTCTGATCCACAAATGTCTAAATGGACAAGGGCCCGCCTATCTCGAGCGGAAATTTGTCCCTTACATCCCAACTCGATCCCTCAGGTCCAGTAATAATCTTCTTCTAGTGGTCCCCGTGCCAAAAAAAACAGACACAGGTGTAAAGCTCTATCTTTTACTGGACCCACTTTATGGAACAAACTTCCTCTGTCTCTGAGACAATATAAAGAACATCTTACATTCCGGAAACTCCTGAAAACTGCTCTGTTCAGAAATGAGATCTAGTTTCTACTCATTCACAACTTCTGTTATTACTGGCTCCAAAAGCGCAGAGATACTCCAGCTGGAGTTGATTAAAGCGCTATACAAACCAGCAAATAAATAAATAAATAAATAAAATAGTAGCCCTTACAGCACAAGTAGACAGATGGATCAGACTGCCCCTCTCCATGGTGGGACGAGTGGCCATTATCAAGATGGTTGTACTACCCAGCTATATATATCTCTTCAACAACATCCCTATTCCTCTACCTACGTGGCATCCTTCTACATCTGTTATGGGCGGGTCACCACCCTCAAGTCCACGGGGACACCCTGACCATCCCCTACAAACATGGAGGCCTTGGAGTTCCCGATTTCTGCCTTTATTATCTGGCCGCCCAATGCCACCACACCTATCGCTGGTACCACCCTGACGCCCGCATTCCATAGACTCGCCCCGAGTGCATCCAACTGGACGGACTCCTACACTCACAGATTCCACCCAGAGGCATATCGCTGAAGATCCAGGATGTTCAGACAGTCTCTACGGTGTGCTGGGCCTGACATAGCTATGCATGCTAGGTGGAGGACCTCTCTACTATAGTGCATTTCCTTCCACTTCATGATAAGCCATGGTTCCACTCACACGAGAAGCACTAGTCAAGCACACACTTGACTGACACAACTTATTCACTATGGTTGATCTGTTTCCAGATGGTCACATCCTACACCTGACAAACAATGCACAGACACAGGATATCTCCTACATGGGAGTCTTTATTTTTTGGAGATTCCAGAATACCTTACAGTCCCTTATACCCTCCTTCTTGCTCCCCCTGATGGTTTCCCACCCCTCCCAATGGTGGTCACAGCCACAGACCGAGGACACATGACATCTAGACTTTATCACTCATGTATGGCCCTAAAACCGGATACAAACACGCAAGTGCGGGAGATCTGGGAGGCAGAGCTGGGGGTCTCACTCACCAATAAGTTAAGGAATTACTGCTGTGTGCACAAATATAGAGCATCTCCATCAAACAAAGGCACAAACTACTACATGTCAAATACATACACCGATACGACCGCTCCCCATCAGATATCACTAAATTCGATCATACCAGGTCTGACATATGTCTGAAATGCCATGCTCCTGCAGCGGATTTAGCACATCTAACTTGGACATCTCCGGTAGTGGCTGCCTACTGGGTAGCTTTATACAAGCAAATATCCACCATGATTGAACAGGTAATGACCCCGGACTCCTTGGTCACCCTACTGGACTAAGCAAACACAAGAAAATGTTGAACAGAGCGCTGAAACTTTCTAGACACTCACCCCCAGTCACAGATCTGGGTTGAATCCATCATCATTCTTTAGCTCACTTCGCCACCTCAGTTCAGACCCAGCTATATGCAAATCAGTCTTGACCTTCTGCCTCATGGGAACATTGCAGCCCGAACTTCCAAGCAAGGTCTTCCCTGGACCGGAAACAAGCATCCTGGGACAGATTTCTGGGTAACACCCTTCATCAGCCAGGCTATCTTGCATCCAGTGGCTAAGTGAGCAAGGGACCCATGTCTGGGCATACCTTACCAACTTAAGGTGAACAAAGGAAACACAAGGCGATGATGAACAGAGAACTGAAACTTTCCAGACACTCAGCCCCAGTCACAGATCTGGGTTGTATCCATCATCTTTCTTTAGCTCACTTCGCCACCTCAGTTCAGACCCAGCTATTTACAAATCAGTCTTGACCCTGTGCCTCATGGGAACAGTCCACCCTCAACAGCCAAGCCAGGTCTTCCCCGACCGAAAACAAGGATCCTGGGACCAGTTTCTGGGTAACAACCTTCATCAGCCAGGCTAGCTTGAATCCAGTGGCAAAGTTAGCAAGGGCCCCTCATCTGGGCATACCCTGCCAACTTAATGCGATGAAAGCAAACACAAGAAGATGATGAACTGAGCACTGAAACTTTCCAGACACTCACCCCAGTCACAGATCTGGGTTGCATCCATAATCATTCTCTGGCTCGCTGTGTCACCTCAGTTCAGACCCAGCTATATGCAAATCAGTGTTGATGCTGTGCCACATGGGAACAGTCCAGCCCGAATTGCCACGCCAGGTCTTCCCTGGACCAGAAACAAGCATCCTGGGACCGGTGTCTGGGTAACACCCTTCATCAGCCAGGCTAGCCCGATTCCAGTGGCAAAGTGAGCAAGGGACCCTCGTCTGGGCATACCCTGCCAACTTAAGGCGAGCAAAGCAAACTGTAACGAGGTGCATCGTCACATGGGAGTGGAAACCCAAGATGAATGGTGGCTCACCGATTCCTTCCCTCCTTTCCCTCAGGACTACCAGGAACCGTGGCAGCCGCTGCCGCAAAGGGAGAGAAAACAAAGCGGTGCCTTTAAGTGGGCATGTACCACTAATGAAGAACCACCCCAGCGTGACGCGACTCTCGCGGCAGCGCGTAAAGTCCCAGAAGAAGACCAGTCAGCGTGGAACTACACCGGAGAAGACAGAGCGAGGAGTGCAGGAGAAGAGGACGAAAACGAAGGACGGCGTGAACCAGGAGAAGAAGAAGATGAGCCAGGAGGCCAACGGATTCACGCTTCGCCGTGCCACACTCCCGAGGGAGGAGCGTGGCTATTCCAGGTACGGCAGAGGCTTTCGAGGTGGGCGGGGAGGAGGAGCTCAGTTCCGCCATAGAAACAGAGACACCATAGTCGGTGACACCTGTTGTTCAGAAGTGTATATAGTTCCCCTCTCCCCTTGTCTACCTCCCTTCCCTTCACACTCTACCCGCCACAAACTCTCCACTTTGCCTGCAGTATACAGCACCAGTCAGCGGTGTCCCTCACTTCCCCGGCTCCCCTCGGGATGTACATAGTATGAGGACGTGAAAGTAACGGTCCTTCTATTTCTATTTTGATTCATACGGCCACGTCGAGAGAGGGTCCCCAGGAGCTGCCAGGAGGGCGACTGCGATAAAGAAGGGACACCACAAAGACAGCCTCACCACGGATACCTCGGAGTTTGCTCGTGAAAGACTGACATTTCGCCGCAAAAAGCTTTATGTAAAAATAAAACCTGCCTTACCGAGACGAAGTATCCAGCCTCTCATTACCTCCCCCGTTACAGTGGTGTCAGAAGTGGGATCTACTGACCCCCACCAGCAACCCCTGATGGAACAAGTGATACAGCACCTCATTGAAGGTCAGGATAAACTGGAATGGGCCATAAAATCCCAGATAACAACGGCGGAGGGAGACAGAGAACTGTTTAAAAATGCCATTAGCGCCCAACTGGAGAACTTCCAGAAGGTCACACAAGCATCTGGTCCTGTAGCCGAACGGAGAACAACAATGCCTCATCCTTCGGGTGTCTCCCTTCAAAAGTATGTATAGGGGGAAAACCCCGACGCCTTCTTGTCCAATTTTCAAAGAGCAGCACAGGCATGTGGGTGGCCTCTGGAGAAATGGCAGTTTTTCTTGGCAACGTTACTATCCGGGGAAGCACAAGCGGCCTATCAAGTAGCCAACCATGCTGGGAAAACCCCTTATGCAGAAATCAAGGAGGTCATCCTAGACCATCTCGGGTGGATGCAGAGGCCTATAGGGTTCGTTTCCGTAGAGAGAAGGGAGTCTCGGGAGAAAACCCTAAGACCCTATACCTCAGACTGAAGATGGCAGCAGGAAAATGGTTAAGACCAGAACAGAGAAGCAAAGAAGACCTTATGAACAGCATAGTTCTGGAGCAGTTCATGGAAGCCTTGCCCTACCGCGCGCAAAGATGGTTGCAACAACACTCTGGACTGACGGTAGCCCAAGCCATCGACATGGCCACTAACTATTCCAGAGCCCAACCCCGAACGTTGGCATGGGACACTGATAAAAACCCTAAAGCGAGTCTGGTTCCAAAACCAGAAAAGAAGAGACAAGAACCAACCCCTCTAATGAAACCCCGCCCTACCAAAATGGACTTCAACCCCATTAAGGGTCCTCAATGTTTCGATTGTGGTGAGTGAGGCCACATAGCCAGACTGTGCCCACGACGGAAGCCCCAAGAAGAACCCATGGAAGTGGGGTATATCCCCCGAGCAGTAATGTATACAGCCGAGATGGGTCCAACGTTCTATGTACGTATATCCATAAACCGGAGACATGTCTTGGGGTTGTTAGACTCGGGATGCCACCAATCAATAGTGCAACAAAACATAGTATTACCTTCCCAAATTCTTCCCAACACCCTAGTGCATATTAGGTGCGTACATGGGGACGTGAAGCCCTACCCAGTAGCTAAGATCACTATAATCCAGGGGTTCCCAAATTTTTTTGGCCCGTGGCTCCCTTGACCAAATTGGCAGTTGGCCGTGGCTCCCCACCATTTTTTACCAGTGCACGGGATGTAATCCAGACCTCGGGAGTACCTCCTGTTGTCTTCCCTAAATTAATTGGGATGCAGTGAAGGTATTATAATCATATTTGTAACAAAATAAAAAGATAACAGCTGTTTAATAAAAACTTGTTAAGTGAAAAACGATACAAGATTCAAGCCAAATATGATTAAATAGGCCCAAACACCATAGGAGGGCGTGGCTGTGCGGCATAATTTCACTAATTCCGCAGCTAGCAGGCTTTGGGCCTGCCACTGCAGCTCTCAAAATGTGGCCGCCATAATGAATTGACCGTGCTGGTGGTGAGCATGATGACTACTGCCTCAGCTGCTGCCAGCAGTCCAGTTGATCCAGACTGCGGCCGCGGCACTGGCCGAGATTGTCTGTGGTGCCAGTGCAATCAATGCGGTCGGTGCTGGCAGAGTAAGTGAAGTGTACTTTCTTTTTGGCTTCCGGACCAGCAGGCATTTTGGCAACTTGCATCCTGCACGCGGCACCCGCTTTAATTTTATGAATCCCCGTTCACCCCAACCTGCCTTCTTGATCTTTTGAAATCGCACTGCACTTTGAATTTTCAGTGCAAAGTTGTTTGTACGTGCATCATTCAGTGTGGCATTGTTGGTGGAAGAGTAAATCTTTCTAACTGGGTGGGATCAAAGTACGCTTCTGGACCCGAACGACCCCACACAACAGAAGCAGCACGGACAGCAGCAGTGCAAAAGCACCGGCTTGGCAGCGAGCCTTGCTCTCAGCAGAGACTGAAAAAACAATTCCATTTCCGCCTTTCTCACTTTGTCTGTGTCTATTCCCGCTTCTAAAGACCTGTTTCTCAGAGACAGGAACCTGGACTTTGCAGCCGATCGGGTCTTGGCAAATTTGCTGTCAGCCAATTAGTGAATGTCCGTCGCAGGGTGCCCAGACTAAGTGCCTAATAGTGTTTTCGGGCAGCACAGTGGAATACATGTTTTAGTTAAAAACGTTGGCCCAAAATGCTAACCTTGGTGTTACTCCTGTAAATGTTCAGATCCCAAGAAACTATATTGATATATCAGAGGTATTGTATATTTTAGTACCACCACCAACACTTCACAAGTGCAATGCTGCTGCTGTTAGAGTTCTCATCTTTAACTGAGCGCCACAGAGATGTGAACCGGGCCACTGAGAGGAATGTGCAAAGCACACATGACTAAAGGCGACTAGGGCATGGTGAAGATATTTTTCATATAAAGACTGCTACAGCAATTTAATTAATATTTTCAGGAAGTGAGCCCCTCGGGAGAAGTGTGTTGCTAGTCCCGCAGGGGCCACAGCACACGTTGCAGAGGTTGGAAGAAAATCTTTCAGCAGATGTTAGGAAAATATTTATTTTCTAGGCATGGGTGCGACTTCATAATTGAGTATTGAAGTTGAATATAAAAGTACAATTCTTCCACGTAGCAGGTCACATCCCCGTCAGCTAAAGTTAAAGGCCGTTGCTCATAAGGTTGAGTTTTGAAAACATGCCCAATAAATACCTTTAAACTTAACCACAGGCTACATCTATTTGTGGGTGGGAGGGAGCCGCGAAGGGCAACTTCCGTTTCTGGTGATTTGCAGCAGTTTTAAGATCGCCTTAGAGTTTCTCATATAAATGGGTGTTATTTCTGAAATGTATATGTTTCCGTCCTCTTCATTGCTTGATGTTTCTCCTGAGAAAGTTCCACTCATAGTTGTCGAAATGTCACTCATAATTGCAATCAAATAATGAAAATGTGACACATCGCAAACTGAAACTTTGGCAGCTATGTACAAGTTTTACAAGCCCTTACCCACCGAGTTTCTTCTGAAGAGGGAAGAGGGTCCCACAAGGTGAAGCACAGCGAGGCAAGGAACGACGAGGCAAGGCGGGCAGGAACAACACTATTAAAATGCTCCGTAGGCAGAGTAAGGAGAAGACTACGCACGTAGACGTAGTTGGCCAAACCCTTTCTTAAGTGCCATTTCAAACACCCCCGCAAGTTTCTGCAGCTCCTATTTACCACATGGTGCGTGGCGGCGCTGCGCCCCGGGCTTCTCATCACGGCGCACCGGGGCGCCGCGCCGCACAGTTTGGGAAGCACTGCTATAATCCCTCAAAACCGAACCCCTTTCACGGTTAAAGCGGTTGTTGTAGCTTCGCTTCCTGAGGTCCTTATCATAGGGGTAGACAACCCTGACTTCATGTCCCTATTCGGTACCAAGTTCCTTAACAGACCAGAAGGCCCTCCAACCAAAATACCGGCCCTGTTAGCGAAAGAACCCTGGGTCCTGGACAGGAGCTTTCGGTTCACACAAAGCAACGATGCCACCCTGTTTAACGCCTGGGAAGCGGCACATGCATCTCAGTCCAACAGAGCAGTGTCCTACCCTCGGTTTGTCATAAACCAAGATCTTCTCTACAGAGAAGGGAAAGCAGGCGATCCGCCCCAATTGGTTGTCCCTACTGACTTCAGAGAGCAAGTCCTATACTATGCTCATACTCATCTCACGGCAGGACACTCAGGGGCGGAGAAAACTACGCTAAATATCACCAGACATTTCTTCTGGCCTGGAATATACAAGGAGGCCGAAAATTACTGTAAGAGCTGTGGGATATGCCAAAAGAAGAACATGATCAGACCCCAGGTCGTTCCCCTACAACCACTGCCCATCATAGGGAAACCATTCGAACGTGTTGGAATGGACCTTATTGGTCCTCTGCCTCGTATGTCAAGGGGACACACCTATGCCCTGGTTGTAGTGGATTACCATACTCGGTTCCCCGAAGCCTTCGCCTTGAGGGCTCCTACCACGAAAAACGTAGCAGACAAAATGTTGGAGTTGTTCTCCAGGGTGGGATTCCCCAAGGAGATCCTAACGGACCAGGGGACTCCTTTCGTATCTAGAATGATGAAAGAGGTGTGTAAAACGTTAAATCTCCACCAAATAAAAACATCAGCCTACCACCCACAAACGGACGGTCTCGTTGAGAGATATAACCATACGATAAAAACGAGTGGTTGGGCCCGTATCCGATAGTCGAAACGATAGGGAAGACGACTTACAGAATTCAAATGTCCCCAATGAGGCAGCAAACGTTTCAGGTTAACATGTTAAAGAAATGGATTGGGCCCCCCGGTCTACCCATTTCGGTCTACCAGTGAGCGAAAGCCAGACCACACTAGAGCAGTTGCCAGTCAACCCTGACCTAACCCCAAGAGAGAAAGAGGACTTCTTAAGTGTCTTGAGCCCTTTTTCCTCATTATTCTCGACACCCCGGGTTTGACTCACCTAACTGAACATCGGATAGACACGGAAGAAGGCAAAATTATCAAACAACGACCATATTGAATTCCTACTGCAAGGAGAGCAGATGTCCGAAGGGAAGTACAAGACATGCTCAGGTTAGGTGTGATCCGGCCTTCACGCAGCAACTGGTCTTCCCCAATCGTATTGGTCCCCTAACCAGACGGATCAACAAGATTCTGCATGGATTTTAGGGCCCTGAACGCTGTGTCTGCCTTTGATGCCTACCCGATACCCCGGGTGGACGAACTAGTGGAGAGGATAGGAGAAGCCAGGTATATAACCACCCTAGTCCTGACGAAGGGTTACTGGCAGGTCCCTCTGAGAGAGGAGGATAGGAGAAAGACAGCCTTCGCCACCGAGGATGGGCTGTATGAATTTAACGTTCTCCCATTTGGGTTACACGGGGCCCCGGCCACATTTCAAAGACTTATGAACAATGTCCTACACGATCATACTGTCTATAGTTCGGTATACTTGGATGACATTGTCATATTTAGTAAAACATGGGAACAACACCTAGACCACGTAAAGCGAATCATGGGGGCACTACAGGAAGCAGGACTACACACAAATGCAAGGAAATCAAGAGCAGCCTATCCCAGGGTTAAGTATTTCGGGTTTTTGCTAGGTGACGGGGTAATAGCTCCCCAGGAGGAAAAAGTGAGGGCAATAGTACAAACACCATTTCCGGTAACATAAATGGACCTAAGAGCGTTCCTAGGCCTCATCGGCTATTACCGGCGATTTATCGAGAACTTTGCAGCGATAGCCAGTCCTCTAACCAGCCTAGTAAGAAAGACAGTAAAACCCACACAACTGCTCCAACCCTCAAACGAGGCCAAAGAGGCCTTTGAATACCTCAAAAATGCTATAACAACCAGTCCGGTCCTGATACCTCCTGATTTCAATAGACCCTTCACGCTGGCCATAGATGCCTCAAACTCAGGTCTAGGAGCAGTCTTGTCACAAGAAGGAGAAGACGGGAACAAACATCCCATTGTGTTTCTTAGCCGGAAGTTGCATCCTCGGGAAAGGAACTATCTACAATCGAAAAGGAATGCTTGGCCATACGGTGGGCCATTGACAAACTAAAGTATTATCTAGAGGGACGTTCCTTTGTCTTGTTTACTGACCACGCCCCTTTGCAATGGATGCAGAAGAATAAATCCCAAAATGCAAGAGTTCTGCAGTGGTTTCTATTCCTCCAGCCCTATTCATTCATAGTGAAACATCTCAAAGGACAGGACAACTGTAATGCAGACTTCCTGTCCAGGGCACCTTCCCTCCCTGAACGGGAGAGACCAGGGGGGGAGGAATGTAACGAGGTGCATCGTCACGTGGGAGTGGAAACCCAAGATGAATGGTGGCTCACCGATTCCTTCCCTCCTTTCCCTCAGGACTACCAGGAACCGTGGCAGCCGCTACCGCAAAGGGAGAGAAAACAAAGCGGTGCCTTTAAGTGGGCGTGTACCACTAATGAAGAACCACCCCAGCGTGACGCGACTCTCGCGGCAGCGTGTAAAGACCCGGAAGAAGACCATTCGGCGTGGAACTACACCGGAGAAGACGGAGCGAGGAGTGCAGGAGAAGAGGACGAAAACGAAGGACGGCGTGAACCAGGAGAAGAAGAAGACGAGCCAGGAGGCCAACGGATTCACGCTTCGCCGTGCCACACTCCCGAGGGAGGAGTGTGGCTATCCCAGGTACGGCAGAGGCTTTCGAGGTGGGCGGGGAGGAGGAGCTCAGTTCCGCCATAGAAACAGAGACACCATAGTCGGTGACAACTGTTGTTCAGAAGTGTATATAGTTCCCCTCTCTCCTTGTCTACCTACTTTCCCTGCACACTCTACCCGCCACGAACTCTTCACTTTACCTGCAGTATGCAGCACCAGTCAGCGGTGTCCCTCACTTTCCCGGCTCCCCTCGGGATGTACATAGTATAAGGACGTGAAAGTAACGGTCCATCTATTTCTGTTTTGTTTCATACGGCCACGTCGAGAGAGGGTCCCCAGGAGCTGGCAGGAGGGCAACTCCGATAAAGAAGGGACACCACAAAGACAGCCTCACCACGGATACCTCGGAGTTTGCTCGTGAAAGACTGACATTTCGCCGCAAAAAGCTTTATGTGAAAATAAAACCTGCCTTACCGAGACAAAGTATCCAGCCTCTCATTACCTCCCCCGTTACACAAACACAAGAAGATGATGAACGGAGCGCTGAAACTTTCCAGAAACTCACTGCCAATCACAGACCTGGGTGGAATCCATCATCATTCTTTAGCTCACTTCCCCACCTCAGTTCAGACCCAGCTATATGCAAATCAGTCTTGACCCTGTGCCTCATGAGAACAGTCTAGCCCGAACTGGCACGCCAGGTCTTCCCTGGACCAGAAACAAGGATCCTGGGACCGGTTTCAGGGTAACACCCTTCATCAGCCAGGCTAGCTTGATTCCAGAGGCAAAGTGAGCAAGGGACCCTTGTCTGGGCATACACTTAAAACTAAAGGCGAGCAAAGCAAACACAAGAAAATGATGAACTGAGAGCTGAAACTTTCCAAACACTTAACCCAGTCACAGATCTGGGTTGAATCCATAACCATTCTTTGGCTCACTTCCCCACCTCAGTTCAGACCCAGCTATAGGCAAATTAGTCTTGACGCTGTGCCTCATGGGAAACGTCCAGCCCGAACTGCCAAGCCAGGTCTTCCGTGGACCGGAAACAAGCATCCTAGGACCGGCTTCTGGGTAACAACTTCATCAACCAGGCTAGTTTGTATCCATTTGCAAAGTGAGCAAGGGACCCACGTGGGCATTTATTTATTTGAAGTTTTATAGAGTGCACAGCTACCTCCGGCGCTAATTGTGGAGGACAGGAGGGGGAAGCAGACTGCCAAGAGTTACAGGTGCTATGGGGGGCTAAAAAAATGGTTTTAGGAACTTGCGGAAGGCAGATTCCGAATTGGACTCCCTTATGAACTCGAGTAAGGAGTTTCAAAGATGGGTAGTTCTTGCCCTAAAAGACCCGCTCCTTAATCTGGCTTTTTGAAACGTGGAGTAACTAGAAGTACTTGGTGATTAGATCTCAGAATCCTCGTCTGATGGTATTTGTGGAGTTTTTTTCTCAGGTAGTGGGGGCCCATTTCTTTAATTGCCCTGTAGGCGAGAGTTAGCGCCTTGAATTCTACCCTCCTTTTTACTGGCAGCCAATGAAAGCTCCTTAGATGGGGGATATGTAGTGTTGTGTTGGGATATTTCCAATGAGCCTGGCGGCCGCATTTTGTATAGTCTGTAGCTTTCTGATCAGGTAGTCAGGCAGACCCAGGTACAGACTGTTAGCATAATGTAATTATGACGTAATGAGTGCATGAACTACTGTCTTTCTGCAGTCCATGGGTAACAGATGGAGGAATCTCCGTAGGGACTTTATTTTCCCAAAACATGAAGAGGAGACATGGCTAATCTGAGTCTTGCATGAGAGGGGGGAGTCAAACTTGAACCCCAGGTTCCTGGCAGAGGCACAGGGTGAGGTGGGGGATTGAGCTCCGGTGGCCACCATAAGTCAGAGTGTCCGAGATGGCTGATTGAAGAATAGAACCTCTGTTTTGTTGGTATTCAACCGTAGAGAGTTCTCAGTCATCCATGCTGAAATATCAACCAGACAATGTCTAAAGTTAGAGAATGCTGCCTTGGATATATCCCTGAAGGAGAACACAAGCTGTGTATCATCAGCATACGACATGACACTTACCCCATGTTGTTCAATAAGCGGGGCTAGCGGGGAGAGGCAAACATTAAAAAGAGTCGAGCTCAAGGCCGAGCTCTGGGGGACTCCACAGACTATGGGGTGCAAAGATGAGATGTGAGGATGCAACAATATTTTCTGGGAGTGGTTTTCCAGAAAGGTGCCAAACAACGATAAAGTGGTCCCTGTCACTCCCAGTTGTCTTAACCTGTCAAGCAGGATCATGTGCGACACCATATCGAACGCTGCCAACAGATCTAACAGCACGATCATAGCACAGTGACCATTGTCCAAGGTCTCCCGGACAGTCTAAGTTTTTCTAACTGCGATCTCGGTGCTGTATCCTGACATAAAGCCAGACTGGGAGTCATGGAGAAGAGTGTTGGATTTTAGGTATTCGGTATCAGACAATCGGTAAGCACTAAGCATGTGTAGGACGCTGGCTCTCTATATGGTGTACTAAAAAGAAGTACACTGTGCAGAGAGTCCAGAGAATCCCCAAATGGTACACAAAGGTAATAGCAGATCATTCTAATAATCTAGTGTGGGCGAGCAGTTAGGCTTATCAGAGGGTAGTGCTAAGCATTTGTTGTACTCACAGAGGCAATAAATGAGACTCACACTCAAGAATAAATCTCAGAACAACAGTTAATTTTTATGTATTTCTTAAGACCAAGAACAAAGTTCTAAGGTACGTACCTTTGGAGTTACAATTTTTCAAAGTTTGAAAAATATATCGCTTTTGTGTACAATTATGCACCAGAGGAAACATTAGGGAGAAAGAGGAAAAATTCATATAAGATCAGGCAATGCTTTCACGAAGTTCGCCTTCTCATTTTAGGACAATGTTAGGACCAGGCCCATAGTTCCAGCAGATGTTCAGGAGCATCCCGGATCAGGCGGGATCGGAGGGCTGAGGAACTTGGAAACTGGTGCTCAAAGACAAAGGGGGGCTACTTGAAAATGCACTGCACAGGTAGTCTTACAGGCAAGTCCGGTGGGTCTCCTTGGAGGGAGGCGATCACAAGGGCCTAGGGACCACAGGAGCAGAGCTGGTTAGTCAATGCTGTGGCTGGGTGCAGAGCAAACAGGTCAGACGGGCGTGTGCATCTTTAGGCTCCTTGCGGTCGGGAGCAGGCAACTTGGAGAGGTGATCTCTGGACAGCTGAGCTACTCAGGAAGTGGGTCTCGGGTGTCTCAATGTCCCTCAATGGGTGCTTGCTTCTGGTGCGGAGTGAACTCCTCTTGGTTTTTACCGTTGGGGGACAGGTAACCCTGGTATTGGTATGCCTCGGCTCCTGTAGGTCCTAGAACCTCCAAATTGGCGGAGAGGCAGATTTGACCCTCCTAAGCAGTTGTACCTCTTCTTGCTTCAGTGCTGCATTGAAGTTGTTGGGTAGCAGCAAGTCAACAAACCGGACTTCACAGGATCGTTGCCTGTGGTGTGCAGGGGAGTGATACCTTTAGTCCAAGGGAGTTTCTCAAAGGCTGTAGATGTTCTCGGGTTCTTAGAGACCTTGCAGGTTCAGGACGGCACAAAAGGCAGTGATTGTTGAGTTCTTGGAGCGACTGGCAGAGTTTGGAGTCTTTTTCTTCTGCAACAGAGCTTCAGTTCTCAAGCAGCTGGTCCTTGTCCTGGTCTTCTTTGGTTTCTGATGTTCAGGGCTTGGGGAGCCACCTAACTACTGAATATAGGGGTGTTACAAGGAGAGACAGTTAATAGCCAATCGGCTATCTACTTTTAGGGTGTTTACACCATCTAGTGACCACTTCCTGTGTGAAAGGGCACTACTCTAGCACTGATTGGAGATTTTCTCACCACCTTAAGAAGGTGGAATTTTAGGAGAGACATTCACCTTGCCTGTCCCACCCTAAAAGTGGAACAGACTGAGGAGAGACCCTCATCCTCATCTAATGATCCAACCTTTCCTCACACCAAAAATGGAGCAAGAAAGGGGGCTTGGCCTCCACAAATATCTGGGGGTTCCTGTGATGGATTTCAAAGGTGGCGTTTCCTTTGAAGCTTTCCGCCCGGTAAGGCCATCCTGTCCAGGATAACGTGCAAAACACCCCCATCCTCACCATTGTTTCTGTCCTCTGAGAGCGCTGGCTCTCACCCCATGAGGTCGGAAACAAGTGTGGTGGTGGCAGGCTGGGGAATACCAGCCAGAGGCCACACTAGTGTTTGCTTTATTTCAGGGGACCCTCTAAAAGGGTCTCCTGTGTGAATTTATTAATAAATCCAACACTGGCATCAGTGAGGATTTAATAAGTCAAGATGTTTGGTACCAAAGATCTTAGAAATCTGTGACCAACATGGAGCTAGAAAACTTGTGTTGACAAATATCCAGCCCATGTACTCTTTATGGCTTCCCTGTTCACTCACAACATCTTACAATAGACTGAACATTGCAGGGGCATATCCGATCATAGTGATATGCCCTCATATAGGATATAATGCACCCTGCATTAGGGATAAAGGCCTGCAGTAGAGGGGATTTGCCTATATTTTATGGAGTGTATGGTTGCATGTCCACTCTTGGATTTTCAAGCACCAAGACACGCAGCCTGCAATGGCAGAGTGCATAGCCTTGGTGAGGGGGCCCTGGGGTGGCACAACCAGTGCTGCAGACCCAGAGGACCCTCTTCAGTACCCATGCCCTAGGAACCAGGTGTACCATTTACTAGGGACTTATAGGGGTAACGTAAGTTGTGCCAATTGTGGTATAGTTTTAGGGAAAGAACCCTGGTACTGGGAACCTGGTTAGCAGGGACCCAATACACCTCAGTCAAACTTGCATCAAAAGCCGATGTCGTGGCACTGTATATTAAGAAACCCCAAGAAAATCTCAATCCAGTGCTACGCAAAATCACAAAATTTGGGGGCATTGCTGGGGTACAGATTAAATGTGCCTAGTCCGCAGTTTTCCCCCTGGCGGATAAAACGCAACCACACCAGCTAGATTACCCCCTAGTATGGTAAATGGACGAACTGAAATACCTGGGCATACGAATCACAAGATAGAGGGATACCTTGATGAAGGCTAACTATGGGACGCCAATAGACAAAATATCAGATAGTATTACCAAATGGATACGTCTCCCACTTTCAATGGCAGGCCGCATCTCCCTAATTAAGATGGTGCTATTGCCGAAATTACTGTATCTCTTTACCAATATCCCATATAACCCAGGAAGGTTTTTCTACCGCACACTCAAGACCCAATTAACGCAACTTATTTGGGGCGGGAAGCAGGCACATCTTAGCCTTAGTAGACTGATGCTACCATACCACCAGGGTGGTTTTGAAGTCCCCAACTTCGAGCGTTATTACGATTGCGCGCAGGCCCACTTTGCCACGCATTGGTTCCACCCGCCACCGTATATGGCACATTTGGCTGTGGAAGACCCCTGCGAAAAAGTCTGGTTATATATTTATGTGCTTGGGGGTAAGGGAGCGAGATCCATCCATGGTTGATTGAACGGCAGCGGCGTGGAGACGCATTGCCCACGCCATGGGGAGCCCATTCTTATACTCACCTCGGGTACCCTTGCTAAATGATCCTCTGCTACAGGTCACCTGTGAAGAGATCTGTCGCAGGATTTTATTAGGGCTTACGTATCGTACATGGGGAGACTTGTATGTACATGGCCAATTTCGCACCATAGAGCAATTATTTGGGGAGCGTTCACCTTCAATAATGGACACCTTCTTGTACACCCGGCTCCGACAAAGAGTCCAAGCTATTACCCCCTCATTCCCGGACGAACCTGACACCCTTGTGCCCCTACATGCTATGCTGCAAACAGAGGCCCCAAATCATGTCATATCTTTACTATATAAACATGTACAAAGCGCACCACTGACTGCCGCCTTACGTGCTCGGTTGGAGTGGGATAAAGATCTCGAAATACCACTAATGGATGAGCAATGGGAAGCTAGTTGTACACAAACAAACGTAATCACAAGTAATAATAGATTGCCCCTCATATATTTCAAATTCTTGCATCGCCTGTATCACACCCCTGCTAGATAACATAGGTTCCACCCGGAGATACAGATCGCTGCATCCGCTGTGGCGCGGAAGGAGCGGATTTTGTACACCTGGCATGGACCTGCCCCAAGGTCACTGAATACTGGACGCTGGTCTTTGCAGGGCTCTCAGATATGTTAGGAATTGCAATAGCTCCGTGTCCACATCTGGCGCTGCTGGGACTGACGCAAAACATTGTAACTGTACATAAAAAGTTTTTGGCAATGAGCTTATTATTGGCTAAACGACAGGTGGCATGCAGGTGGGGGAGGGGGTGTGCCCCCAAGTTCAAACCCTGGATTTTAACCATGACCACATGGCAGGACCAGCTACATACATATGCGGAGCTACTGCCACTTAGATCACGTCCGAAAAACATCTGGAGCCCGTTAACGTCCTATCTCCTCCGGCAACAAGCAAACGAGGAGGAGGAGCTGGAAAGAGGGGGGAGTGCTGGTGATGGGAGCCCCATATTGTAACTTAACACTGCACCGTTACGACTAGACACACCAACATTCATCGAGGTTGACCTAGATATACTAGTCATACTAGAGGTATCACCTTCTGAATCTGTAGGGCTGGGATTAGACCGTAGGCTATGGCCCCACTGAGACGTACTATAGACCTACAGAGCGCTAATGGAACCTCATATATCTTATATCATACTTGTTATGCATGATGTAATGACCATGCCACAGCGACTATTTTTACTGTTGAGTGATGTCATGGATTGCCTTCAGCACAATGCACAAACTGATCACGGGGAGGGAGGGGGGAGTTCTTTCAATATTAGTACCTATCTGACAAACTGTATGCTAATATGCACGGGAAGGTGTTTTTTATATGTATGATCATTTGATATTGTATTGGTCGAATTTATTGCGCTGATGTCCCGTGTTTTATATACAATAAAGGTTTTTTTAAACTTAAAAAAAAAAAATCGATATTTCCTTTGTGGGATCCCTTGGGATGCACGTGTAGCTATTTTCACAATTTAACTGTTGGGAAATCTCCTCTATATAATCTTCTGTATTCTGGACAACCACCACACCTTTGTCCGTGGTTTTTATGACAATGGATTTGTTCTGATTCAAAGATTGTAGGGCTTGTTTTTCCTCCTTTGTGATGTTATGTCTAATGTATTTTGTATTTTCCAGTAGCTTCATAACTTAAGTCATCACAATTTTCTCATAGGCTATAATCTTCTCACTCATCAAATGCGTGGCAGGTGTAAAGGTGGATGCTGGACGGAATTCTATTGCTGCTGCTTTTCTGTTGTATTGGTCATTTTTACTGAAGAAGTACTTTAAACGAATTTTTCTGAAAAATTGTTGCAATTCCAGTTTAATATTGAAAGAGTTCGGAGGAGAGGTCGGGACAAATGACAATCCTTTAGATAGAATATTGTGTTCAGCTTGGCTCAGGTTGTAGTTGGAGATGTTTAAGACGGGATGTCTTTTGGTTATGCCCACGTCTTGGTATCCCGTGAACCTATTTGAACTGCTGTAGTAGCCGGCACGCGCTAGTACACACTAGTGATGGTATGCCCACCCACGCTTACACTCCAGAAAGGCTTCGGACGAAGTAGGATATCTTCATGCTGCATTGATCAAGTAATCAACGCGCATCCCCATGATAAGCCGCTCAGCTACGAGGCACTGTTAGGTTTCGCAGGCCCCTTGTCCAAGTAATATTCACATGTTTAATCGCTTCAAAGCACCGCATTGAGCAGCTGCTCTTTAAAAGACAGATCCCTTGCACGCCTGCAAATAAGCGTTTCACACGCCGTATTCTAGTTCCTCACGCTAATACCATCAGTGCGGTTGACAAGCACTTTTCAGACAAGCATTCCAGATGCCGTTTTTTTATTTTTCACAAAAGCCATCATTGACAGCTCCTCTCTCCGGGCATTTGTTTTATTTAATTATACGGCAACCACACTTGCCCGCTGTAGAGTCAGTGCGGTTTACACGTGCCTTTCAAACAAGCATTTCAGATGCCGTTTTTTAATTCTTCACAAAAGCCATCACTGACAACTCCACTTTCGGGCGGATGCTCTATTTAATTATACGGCAACCACACTCGCCCGCTGTAGAGTTACTGCACTGACTCACTGGGAGTGATTAATGAGACTATACTCGCAGAGCCACCCGTAAGGCAGCTACTTTGGTAGCAATTATAGAACTTGATGCATGTTTAAACCGGTAGAGTTTCCCTTTCACTAGATAATACACTTCCGCTACAGAGTCTAGGGACTAAAGCACCTACCTCTTTGTCTCCCCAGCTTGGGTGATTGCTATTGGCGGCACCGTACCTCAATTCATTGTTACATCGGTGAAGAATAGAACACTAGAAGGTACGTTCATTCCAGGCGCTCGCACGCCTTCTTTATATACATGTCTTGTATCCACGCTTACCTATTCCCTCAGTAAGTGCCACGCTCTCTTTGAATTGGTTTTAGAAATACCCTGTGCTGGGAGTGTCGGGTGTCGGCTGACACCTTGGTATATAAAGAAGCTGCAAAACATAGTGCCATTCCACCTGAATCATCCGGTGAGCTTCCACAAATGTATACCTTACTTTAGAGAAGACGCAACGTACATACACACACAACCCTGACTCCTATCTTTAATTTCACAGGCTGTCTCTCCCCCTCCTCATTGTCCTGATGAAGACACGATACAGATGATTATGAATCTGCACTAACTATTTGGGTCGAAACGTCGATGTTGTTGGCTCAATTGGTCCTCGCAACACCCCAACTAGAATTAGGAATAATTATATCCTGTTGGGTGTAATGCATCTTATGTTGGACACACTTGTAAAATATTTTCCTGATTTGTAAATATGTGTTATCTATGTCACCTATGTACAGCACCTTCTCACTGATCACGACCAGTCACTTGCATCACCTTCACATGCTACGTTGTATTTGTACGTTTTTGGACAGCCCATTATTTAGTTGTATTCCTAAAAAGTTTTTAAAACTCACAAAGGAAGTTTTCCTATGAGCTAATTTGTGTTGTGTGTGTTACTATACTACATTCAATGATCAATGTAATGTCATAAATCATATTGAGTACACTTTTATCAAAGTACACGTGATTCCCAACAGAACCATTGTTTTTTGCTAGTATACCTACCCAAGTTCTGAGGGTTACTGGGTTACCCCATTATTGCTAATGGTTATCTTAGGCACAGGGCGTCACTCAGCAGTAGTCACGAGGGTCTGAGACTAGGAACGCAGTTATATGCGGCTTTGCACATTCGATTTAAGCCCTCCAATGACAGGAGGGCACCAAAATGGCAGCCGCACATGAGCGAGCCGACCTCTCTTTCAAATCAAAAGAGGATAGAGCATCAGGCAAATGCGTGTCCTCGGTTCTGTCTCCAGCTCCACACAATTAAGACTAGGCGTCGGTGCCCTGTCGTGTGGCAAAGCGTTCCTAGGACTGTGAATAGTATGTGAGGAAACAAACGCATCAATCTCATGTACTGCACTCTAACATGCAACCCTCATGGGAAACGACCTTGACAGACGTGCACGTCGCATTTCTAACTAAGCAATAAACCAAGATACATGCAAGACAATAGTAGTCAATAAGATATTAGTATGAATGAGGTGCCCTTAACTGGCTGCGAAGCAGCAAAGAATGAGGACACTAGAACGTTATGAAGAGATTATATAGAACAGTGTCTCTATGGTTGGTCATGTATTAATGTGATAGCATGAGAAATGTGGCATTCATAAAACGTTATTGTGATTGACTGCTGTGAAAAGTAGTAACAGAAAGAAAGCATAATCGGAGCCTTCAGTCCTGACATAAAATCTCCCAATCAACACTTCAAGTTGTCTTCCCTCTTCTATCCCTCCATTACTCTTCTCAATCCAACTAACATACTCACATGTGCTCATTTTAAATTAACTTGTACCTTGCTATGCTAAAACTATACTCATAATTCCCTATATTAATCCACCACCAATCCTTTTGGGTTCTGAAGTAGCAAGCTGCTTTCAGACAAGCGCTTCGACGCCTCGTTATGGGTAGTAAGCGCTATAGAATTACAAATGCAATGCTGAGTTCATTCAAAGGAATTACAGCAATTCCAATAACAAGCTAAACGTAAAGACATATACCGAGAAGAAATATGTTAATGTAAAGATTAACAAATAACGTTTTGTTTCGAAACCGTGTTCATCACAAACATAACATTAACGTATTTCGCAATGTCTTCCATTCTTCCGGATTTAACATCCAGCACTGGATTGAGTACTGACGTAGAACATTACGTCAAACTGTGGTTTCACCTTCTAGTTTAGGTTGTCAAAAGCAACACTGGACTGGGACGCGGAATTCGGCCACATTGTGGCTGGCGATTCGGTTCCATCTATAGCTGTACCTCACATGTAACGTCACACGCGGCACACCCTAGGTTCAGCGCATCCATTGCGAGTATAGTCCCTTTTTTGTTTCCTATGTCGTAGCCCTGACTGCGCCATATTGTGACTGGCCAGAGAGCCTTTGAGCCGCGCTGCACAAATGACGTCAAAATACTGCGCTGTCCTTTTCCTCACCTTCAGTTCCCGGTTGGGAGAGACTTCGCCATGTTGTCGGTAGCTGCCCGTTCCGGGCCCTTTTTGCCCTATCTGGCCGCCACCTCGCATGCCGTAGCAGGTCCGCTGAAGCCGCTGGTCACCGGGGTTCCGGTGGTGGCTGAAAAGTTGCAGCTGCTTGAAATAAAGAAGCCCTTCCTGACCCGCGATTCGCTTCTCGGGCGGGCCCCGGCGAGTGGGCCTAAGGCTATCGTAGGCATCAACGGTGAGAGGATACTGGTGTGGAGTGTACAACACAAGGTGACCCGAAACAATAGAGAGACGGTATATGAGACGCAATGATAAAAAAAAAAAAACCGGCGATGAGGTGTCGGAGCAAGGTCACCGGCTAGTGTTGTAAATGGTCCCTACTGGTGTATATGGAAGCACTTTCAGGCGAAAAACTTGACGGGAGGAGGACATAAGTGACTGTATACTTTGTCGTGTTCTACAATTTGTTTACTACTTCTACGGTTAAGCATATGCACACGTTTAGTTTTGCTGCTGGAGTTGCTACGCGTTTACCAAGGCTGCATCGAACACCCATAAGAGTGTATGCAGTGAAAGAGTTGATATTTCCTGGATCCAATACTTACGTCTGAGTTTGAAAACATAGGCTCAGATTAGCACTCCACTGTCCCGCCGATTTCCCTTTTAATTGTGGGGTTGTTATTGTACATTGAATACATCGTTTTGTTTAGAAATTGACTCCCCCCCCCCCCCCCCCCCCCCCAACACGTGCAGGTTATAATTCGCTACTTACTGCACCTGGTGGTCTATGGGTTGGTGGTATTTAAGTAATGCATATAGTTTAAGAGAGCGTATCCATCTATTTCTTGTACTCTGGGCATCCCATTTTATGTCGAAGTCTTCCAGACAGTACATCTGTAGATTTGCCAACGACATCTTGGGACATTAGGAAAGCGTCCTGGAATGAATTTGGCCCGTTGTTTACCATTGGGTTCGTAACTCACACTTGCTTTCTATTTGTTTTAGGCTGTCCACCTCTAGTCGTCCCTTCCTTTGCACAAACCCTATTTACTGTATTCGTCCACTAGTACTCCATTTCTGTTAACAGGCCTTCTGTTCTTATCTTGTCACATTTGCTGTGCATTCAAAGATAGAGGTAAAATGTCAAGCTATCTCTTATAAGGAATTTAGTGCTTACTTTACTTTCTCTGACTTATAAGTGAGATTTGTATGACAATCATGCTGGCTCTAGAGGAGTATGTTTAGTCACAAAGGGGTAACCCTGAGCCCCTCAGTGTATGTGTAAAATACAATTGTAGTTAAGAAAAATTTGATGACCTTGTGTCCTTCAGAATCGGGGTAAGTTATAGTTAATCATGAAGCGGTTCTGTCGGGTTGGACAACCGTTAATTCAAGATGCTATTAACCCCTCCGCTGCGCCGAACGTTCCGCGCTGGAGCGGAACGTTCTATTGCGCGGGCGGGGCTGGAACGTTCAGAGAACGCGCGCAGCACCACCGAGGTAGTGCACTGAACGTGCGCCGCACGGAAAGGGTTAATGCAATCTAACAAATAATAATAAGCTCTCAAACACACAATGATTTATAAAAGGATCAAATACTATGGTATTTTTGCACATAATGAATAAGGCCTGAGATAATAGTTTTGAGGAAAATGATTTTTATCCGAATTATTTCATTCAAAGATATATACATATACAAAGAGACTGTCAAAAAGCAATAGTTTGCAAAGGCATAAAGTGCATTCTGGTGACAAATGTGCATAGTGCTCAAGTGGTGAACATTATATACAGTGTGAACATATAGCTATATAGAGGTTTAAAAATAGTCCAGACTGTGATTGTAGTCCAGAGATTCCTATCTATCCTATAGGATCCCGGATGTACTGGACCTAGACAAAACATCAACGTTTGGACCCTGTGGTACCCCAGTCGGTGGTCACCGGGTCTTCCTCAAGACAAGTGTGGTGGGGGGCTGGTGGCGGTTGGGGGTTAATTGGATTGAAGACAGTCTGTAATTAAATTAAGGGTGTGTCGGAGAGACTAAAAGTGCATGAAAATTAATGCACAAGATGCTGGGGGCCAAACTACTCGCCCTAAAAGAAGGCCGGAAGTTTCAGCTTGGAGAATTGGGGTACGATGGCTAAGTATCTGTGGGAGGGGAGCAGATTAACGTTAAGTGAACTGTGTGTACAATGAGGCAACAGAGAGTTCCCCAACAACCTGCGGGTGTGATTTAGTGCAGGGTAGTACAGTAGTGAAGGGTAATGAAGTTTAGGGTGTACCCGACTGAGGGCCCAAGCCTTAAAGTATTTGAGCCACAGCATAATGCATGCATTAAGGCGATTTATGCGCGCTGCTAGGCTTGTGCCTAGATGAGCCAAAGAGGACAGCGTGGCCGAACGGTGAGTGTGTTAGTATGACACATTCTGCTGGATGTGACCGAGCGGTTTACAGTGAGTTAAAAAATATAAGGTGCTATGTGAGTACCAGGTTAGGCTGAAGCGCACAACAACCCGGTCTGCTATACCGTGGACTTGAAATTAAATGATCAAGCTAACGTGCAGTGATTGGATATCTATTGTGCTTGCTGCAGCACAACAAATGCCTGGGCAGTTTGTAGTGATGTACTTTGCGATGTGACCGGAAATAGCCCCAACCGCCCACCAGCCCCCCGCCACACTTGTCTTGAGGAAGACCCGCTGTGACCACCGACGGGGGTACCACAGGGTCAAAACGTCTCCGCTTTTGTCTAGGTCCAGTACCTCTGAGATTCTTTACTAGGATAGATGGGAATCTCTGAACTACAATCAACATTTGGCCTATTTTTAAACCTGTATGTATCTAAATGTTCACAATGTATATATTGTTCACCACTTGAGCACTATGCACATTTGTCACCAACATGCACCATATGCCTTTGCAAATTATTGCGTTTTGACAGTCTATCTTTGTATATGTATAGATCTTTGAATGAAGTAATTTGGATATAAGCATTACACGAAAGAAATTGGCAGTAGGGAATAATGCGCAAAAACAGTGTAAAGTTTTATCTTTTCTTTGTATAGGTAACTAGTATATGCTCTAGGGCAGAGATAAAACCACTACCAAAGGTTGTAGCAACATATAGATAAATATCCACTTTAAATTCTAAACACAATTTCACAACCCGAGCAACTCGAGTAAATTCAAATGTCCATGTCAATTAAAACCATTTTCACTTTGTATACTTTTCAGTCTTTTTTTCTTTATTTTTCAATGTAAATTCTTGATTCAGTCCAATCACCAGGTACAGGACATAAATAGATCTTCAATGTTACAAATAGCCAACAGATTTTGCCAACACGTGTTTCGTCTGGCTTCTCGGCCAATGACTTCGTCAGGGCAATTATACTATTTTCCTACTTGTATCATGAAAGGTTTTTTTGCTCCAATTCTAATCAATAAAGATATTTTTCGCTCTGTAATCTTCTCTATATAGTGTTATTCTGCCAGTATTTCGACCAGTTAGTTCGAATCTCAACTAGGTACCCTCAACAGTTAGGGTACAGGCCCTGCAATGGCCATATTTCTAATGCCCAAGGAGAGTTGGTAAGTTCAACTGACTCCTGTGGTCTTAGTGTTACGAAATCCTTCACATTCTTGCCTCTCTTGAACGCAAAGATGGGCTCCTCAGTGGTTCCAAGTTCAATGGCCACTGGATTCCAATACTTCACAATTTTCTCTCTCATTACTTCTGGGGTTGAAGGTGGTAAAGCAGACTATGTTGTCCTTTCCTGTTTTAGTAGGTTTAACCTCAAAGAAGGAGTCGCGAGGACAATACCAGGCACGTTTCCTGGCCAGTTTGAGTAAACAAATGGGATATCCTCTCTTTAAGACATTGTGTAAGCATCTCAGTTTCTTTGAAGAAATCACGTCTTCGGGTACAGTTTCTTCTCCGCCTTAGAAGTTGCGCGTAAAGCAAGTTGTCCCTGAGAGCTCTCGGGTGGTGTACGTTCTGAGGGTTTTCTGTATAGATCAGTGTTGGACTTGGCTCTTTTTGCAGGTTCATCCCTGAACTTTTTGCCTTTCTCCTAGCTTTTTTTCTGACATGGTGTTGGTGGTTCTAGGACTCTGGGCACTTTAGCACTGCTGTCCAGTGTAAATCTGTGTTTAATATGGTAAGATTGGTCTACACATGTTAGGCCTATTTAATTTACCTGTCAGCCCCTTGTAAAGTGGTATCTCATATACCCAGGGCTGGTAAATTAAATGCTACTGGTGGGCTTGCAGCACTGATTGCGCCACCCGCCAAAGTAGCTTTTCAAACTTATTGCAGGCCTCTGCCAATTTAGGGCCTGTACACGCAGTGTTACTGACGCTGTGACGTGGCACCTAAAGTGTGTGCCATGTCTGTGACCTTCCTTTTACTGCATGTCAGTCACCCCTAAGGTATGCCCTAGCTATCCCTATGGGCATGGTGCATTGTAGGTAAAAGGTAGGACATGTACTTTAAGTGTGTGACATGTCCTGGTAATCACAAACAGCCATTTTGCTTTCTTGCTACTGTGAGGCTGCCCTCAATAGGGATGCATTGGGGATTCCCTGATAAGTGTTTCAGTGGTAATTCATGATATGAGAGGAGCAGCGTGGTCCAGTTTGGTATATTTGGAATAGTGAGGATAAATGCTACACAATGGTGTGCGCAGGTTTATTATACCTATTTTAGAAGTGCCACTTTTAAAGTTGGCATTGCTGTGTGTCTGCCTGCCTGATGTGAATTGCATGTCTGGCTTTTGAGTGACAGGGGCTGGTGAGGTGTGTGGGAGGGTGAGTCAGCGCTAGGCTGAATGGGGCATCTGCATTTGGAGTACTGGGAGGAGAAGTCCCTGAATAGGTCTGTGCCTAACCATTACAATGCTGGCTCCACCCCCTGTGGTGTCTGATCACCGAGTTGCACCTGACAAAGGGGAGGAGGAGCCCTGTAAACAGAGCTCCAAAAAAAACCAGAACTGGTTTAGGCTGGTTCCCCAAGCCCTGTCACAGGTCAGACAAAGCAAATGTTTGATATAAATATAGGGGCTGTGACCCCCACGAAAATGTTGTGCTTTTGTGCTTCCAGAGAACTGCTGCTGCTGGGCCCCAGGAGGAATCGCCACAAGGGACTGCCTCCCTGCTGGAGGGCCCTGTGTGCTAGCCTTCCTAGGCCCAGCCTTTGCCCCCTGGAACTTTGGACCTGAGCGCCCTGTGTACGCAGAAATAACTCTCCCAGGATGGGGAGAGTGCTGGGGCTTCGCAGCACGGAGTTGCAACCCATTTAGAGGGAATCCCGACTTGGGGATTCCCCCTTATACTGCTTATCGGAACAGGAGCCCACACTACTCTCATGCACCTTTTGAAAAGCAGGCGCCTACCGCGCAATTGCCTTTATTTGAAGCTGGTGCCCACCCCGTACTTTTCCTCAAAGACAGGAGCCGCCGAAAAGCACCACCACGGCCCGGAAGTCAGGCATCTTGTGTGGTTCGAGGCGGAGCCTCCTGCCGCCAAGAAGGAAGTTGTGCCGGAGCCTCGCTGGCTCCACGACGGGAGGAAGCAGTGCTGCCAGAAGCCAGGCGGCTGTTGTGTGGGCGGGGCTCCCCGTACTACGGAGGAGACCCCCCCCCCCCGTATTGTTAAGGCTAGCCCTGGGCGTAGTTCGCGGAGTAGCACTATGCGTCGCACTACGCGAGCTATGTGTCGCACTACGCAAACTTCGTAGTGCGCTGTTCACGATGGTGGCACAGTACCAGTTGCTTGTCTGCACTGTGTAATCATTGAAAACTTGATCTTGCACAGTGCAAGCTCTCTTTTACTGCCGCTCAAGTAGATTTTTACTCGAGCTGGAGCTTTCTCAACGCAGACTGGTAGTTTCTCATCGCGAGCAGTCGCAAGCATACGTGACCACTCGCAATGAGAAACCTGACCTTGCGTTGAGAATCTCGCCGGGAGGTTTATTTTCCACGTTCTCGATCGGCAACTTCATGTTGCTGATCGCGAACGAGGAAAAAGTCTCGCCGCGATGTCATTTTGCTTGGTCGCGGTCGCCAACTTGACTTTGAGGACCGCGAGCAAGCACAAAATGACCGCTGCACTACGCTACGCATGTTTGCACTGTGCTACGTGCAATTTGCGTAGTGCGAAGTAGCGCAAACTACGCTTGTGTAGTGCTTTGCCCAGGGTTAGTTAAGGCGAGGACTGAGCCTTGCAGGTTCACCCATGAAGGAGGGCTCCATGAGGCTTCGCTGAGGAGTCCCCGCGCAGCCCCAGCAAGTAGGGGCTGGATACACTTGTGCAGCGCAGGTGCGCCTAGAGGCACCAGAAGAGTCCCTGGTGAGTGGGGGCATTTTGTTGGAGTCCCAGAGGGGATCTCTCCCTGGGGCACAGTGGTGCCATTACCTTCACAGCTGCACCGCCGTTGCGGGCAGCTGCACCAAGGGGGCACTTTTGTCTTTGAGTCCTGGAGTGGGGACTAGGTGGCGTAGTGGTGCCAGGACTGTCCACAGCCGCAGCAACGTTGGGCACAATTGTTTGAAGATTCCCAGTGCGGATTCCTCCGGAGACAGTTGGTGCCAGTGCCATTATTTCTTTGGGGGCATTTTTGTTCTTGAAGTAAAGGAGTGAGATACACTCCCCTGCCCCAGCGCTTTGCTCACTTTTCTTTGCTGCATTGGCAGCTACGCCCTGACATTCTGTACAAAATGGCATTGGGCCCCAGAGAAAGGCCAGTTGGACAGGGGTCATTGTGGGTATCAGAGTTGGTAGGGCGCAAGGCCCTAATGTTATGCCTACTATGATTGTTAGAATGTTCATGCTATGATATTATTGCATAGTGTGTTTATGCTGATGAGGTTGGCACCTAATGTGCCTTATGCCTAATGTGATGCCTATTGCATAATGTGAATTATTGCATAGTGTTGGTGCTGCTGATTATGTCTGATCTCATGGGATTTATGCATCATGTTTGTTTCTAAGGTGATATTATGCTGCGCACAGTATTTTACCAGTGGTAACTGGTTGTGTTTTCTGAGGTAATTTTTATACAGGTTCTGACAGTGGCCCAATTGGCCCTGCCAGGTGTATATAATCCCCTGTAAATGTTGCCTAGTGCCAGTTGGCACAGTGTATATTGTGGATTAGTATTCTAATGTGTTTTGGATAATACAAAGGTAATTTTTATGTAACCTTGTGTGGAGTTTCTTTTGTGATGTGCCTAGTGTGTTTCTGCGGTTTGTGTGTTGTGCAAACGCTTTTCACATTGCCTCTGGGATAAGTCTGACTTCTCGTGCCAAGCTACCAAGGGGGTGAGCAGGGGTTATCTTCAGTGTGTAACTCCCTTGCCCTGACTAGAGTGGTGGTTTCTGCCTGGCTTTTGTGCTCTTTTATGGCTGGCCACAGCCGAATAAAGATTTAATGATAATGATGATGCCTGGGTTTGGCACAAGCCCTTGCCAACCAGAAATCCCATTTCTAACAATCAGTGTATAGTGATCCTTCTTCCACTTTGAAGGTAAGGTTCAGGAAGATGATGGTCAGTGTTATGGGCCATGGTAAACTGGATGTCATTGGATTGTTCTTTCAGCCAGTTTTTGAAATCAATCAAACTTGTTTTGGTTCCAGATCACATCATCAATATACCTCTTCCAGACAGCGATGTTATCTATGAAAGGGTTATTGGAATTGTAGAGATGTTCCTCTTCGTATGAGTCCATGAAGAGATTAGCCGAGCTTGGCGCAAATCTAGCCCCCATGGCCATGCCCTTAAATTGGTAGAAAAACTGGTTTTAGAAACAAAGTAATTCCTGGACATGGCAATTTCCAGTAGTGCCCCCACAAATTCTGTTGGAATCCAGAGTGAATTAGGGCGTATTTCTAATGTTTCCCAGGTCACTTCCAAAGCCTTTCCCTACGCAATACTGATGTAGACGGATAAAACGTCAAGTGTAACCATGAGTTGAGTGGATGTATCAAAGACTGGACCTTCCATCATCTGAATGATATGCATTGTATCCCTTACAAATTACTTGGTTTCGGCCACCCGTGGTTGCAGAAAGTTGTCTATAAATTGATTTAAGGTTTCCAAGATTGACCCGCAGCCCGAAACCATGCGTCTCCCAGGAGGTTTCTCAGGGGGTTTGTGTACTTTGGTAAGTGTGTAGATCCTAGGCTTGGTGTGGCCTTTCTTGGTAAGGTCTTTGATCAGTTTTCTCACTTCTGATGTGGGGTCCTTTGGTATTGGGAGAGAACTTTCCCTGATGTTCAGTTGCTGTAATATTTCTTCGACAGGCTGGGGTGTTCTGCACTACAACCGCTCCCCCCTTATCTGGAGGAGTGGTTACGTGAGGCAGTACATTGTTGTTTTTGTTTAGCACACAACATAAGGTAACAGTCTGTAAATGAACTGGGAAGATATTTCTGAATTAGAAAATCCCAAATGAAGAAAATCTTATTGTAATTCTTTAGTACGGTGGCAACAAATATTTTAAAACAATCAAATCAATACACTTGACATTCATGCAGGCTATAATTTCTGCAGTGTTTATCAGTGAAACTGCGCAAATGTAATAGTGATTTCAGTTGGAGTTGTGTTGTCTGAAATAGAAGTGTGCTACAATACATGCATATTCCAATCTACCCTGCACTACTCGACTCTACGCCACCTCACTCTACTCTGCATCACTCCACTGTATGCCACCATGCTCCACTAAAAACAATCTGTTATAAGTCGCTGCTCTCTCCAGTCTGTGCCATTGCACTCAACTCAACTGCACCACTGTACTCTGCAAAACTGCACTCTATGCCTCTCTACTCTGCACCACTACTCTCTTGACGTGTCTCTTTGCCGTGCCACACCAATCCATTGTACATGATTCTAATCTACTCTGCACTCAGTGCTACTGAACCCTACACCACTTTACGCCTTTATTCTATGCCACTACACTCTAGTCTGCAAAACTACACTCTACCCCAACTCACTCTACTCTACACTACTGAACTCTACTCCACTTTGCTGTACTTCTGCACTACATAGCAATCTACGCCACTCTACTCTGTCACTCTATGACACTATTCGGCATCACTGAACTCTACAATGAGAACCATGTCATTGCATTCTATGACTATACATTGTATGCTGCTGACTTCTATGCCGGTGCACTCTACTCTACTATACTCAGAAACACTCTGCACCAGTTCACTTTACTCCATTCCACTGTTGCCTACATGCCCATGTACTCTCCTCTGCGTCACTCTATGCCAATGCACTCTATGCCATTCCATACAACTGTATTCTATTCCACTCCTCTCTGTACTACTGTATTCTTTGCACTTCACTCTGCAACACTCCACTCTACGCCACTATATTCTGCACCACTGCACTCTTTTCTTCATCACTCCACTTTACACTACACCACCGCTCTCGCGCCACTGCACTCCACTCTGTACTACACTCTACGCTTCTCTGCTCTGCACCATTCTAGTCTATACAGCTGCACTCTTTGCCACTACACTCTCTTGCATACTACTATGCACAACTCTACGGCATGCCACTCTGGTCTACTTCACTCTCCGCCTCTCTGCTCTGCATCACTCTTCTCTGTGCCAGTGCACTCTACGTCACTCTACTATGCAAGACTGCACTCTGTGCCACGTTGCTATTCACAACTCTAGTCTGTGCCACTCCACTCTTCTATGCACAAATCCACATGACCACTCTGTGCAACACTTAACTTTACGCCACTGCACTCTATGCCAATGCACGCTACTCTGTACCACTCCACACCCCTGCATTGCATGCCAATCCGCTATATGTAACAATAATCTACTCTGCACAGCTGATCTCTTTAGCGCTGCGCTGTACACCATTTTACATCATTCTTGTACGCCACTCTATGCGTCTGCACTCTGACACTCTACTCTGCAACACTGCCCTGTAGGCCAATTCGCTCTGAAGTACTCGACTGTACAGCACTATATTCTGCATCACCCTAGGCCATTCTACTCTGCACCACTCTGCCCCTGTACTCTATTATGCAACACTATCTCACTGAATTCTATGAATTTGCATTGTACACCGCTATATTCTATGCAGCTGCACTCCATGCCACATAACTCTGCAACACGCCAATGCAGTCTACGCCAGTCCACTTTACTACACTGTACGTTGCGCAGCTCCATTCTATGCCACTCCAATACACACCATCAAATAACTTTTAGGCCTACTGAGCAGCGGTCACGCTAGTCTACAGCATGGCTAAAACGCAAACCCTATAGCTCTTGCATAAGCGCGACCTATTGGCTTTGCCAATGCTAGTTACCTCTGCTTTGACCTCGATCATCATGCTAGCCCACTTGAGCAGGATGGTAGGGTATCCGTATTCTCACAGTTGTGATCTTGGAGAAGGGAAACATGGCTTTTCCGTCACCTGGCCAGACTGAACCTTGTGCCTGTCGATCGTATAATGACTGACTTGTGTTTATACATGCATGTAAAAGACCTCTTTAGGTTTGTCTTGTTCACCTTTTTGTATGAATTATCTGCCCGGTTGTGTTGGTGTTTTTTTTTTTTTTTTTCTAAGCCCTGGCAGGTCCATATAATGCACTGTATGCAATTAGCAACTTAAATTGGTTGGTGGAAATACACTTGTCATCATTAAACTTTAAGCCTGCTACACAAGGACTCTACTATATAGTATAATGTTAATAGCGAGAAACAAAAATCACTGCTTCTGTTAGTAATAAAACACAACCTCTAATGTACTCTGTTTGAGAAACTGACACACTGTCTAGCCAAACAGAGACTATATTCTAGACTAACCGACTATATTGCTGGAGGATCACTGACATATCATCGAGGGACATAATATCGACTAGCAAAAATATCGGCGCAAAAATATCGACAGACAGAATATCGACTTTGTATCTACAAACAGGGAAGTCAAAAAATATCGAGTAAAAAATATTGTTTACAAAAATATAGTTTGTAAAAATATCGACTTTATTAAAAACCATGTTAAATTATTATTAAAAATTAATTACTAAAAATATACTTCAAAATACTTAAATTACCTTAGAATAATTAAATAATTAAAGTTATACAAAAAAAATTACAATCACATTTGTTGAAATATATATATTAACATAATATAATTTGAAGTAGTGTGGCTCACTGGGTGAAGTAGTGTGGCTCACTGGTTAGAGGCGGCAGACCCGAGAGCAGAGGACGGCCCGGGACCAGGGTTCGATTCCCGGCGCGGCAGGTTTCTGGACCAGGGTCAGCGAACTCGATAATTCTCTCGCCTTGGTGCCCACTCTGATCAGCGATCACACTCGGCAACTCTGGGCATTAGCTTGCCTCATCTTCACTAACGGCCCCACCAGACCGCCGGGGATGCCTGGTCTCACCCTGGAGATACCCATTAAGGGACCATCTCTCAGGGAAGCCAGGAAGGGTTTCGCAGCGGTCGAAGCGCCTTGGGACCCTCCGGGTAAGTAGTGCGCTATATAAATGGCTATACATACATATGTATAATTTAAAAATATCCAATATTATTACCGTAGGATAGCGGAAGTGTAAAAATTACTATTCCCACTCCAGAGAGTGCAACAGTAGATAAGGCATTGGATAGCGTAGAGGTAAAAATGACTATTCCCACTCCAGAGAGGAGCAACAGTAGGGAAAGCGTTGGATAGCGTAGGGGTAAAAATGACTATTCCCACTCCAGAGAGTGCAACAGTAGGGAAAGCGTTGTATAGCGTTGGGGTAAAAATTACTATTCCCACTCCAGAGAGTGAAACAGTAGGAAAAGCGTTGGAT
Organism: Lissotriton vulgaris; assembly: GCF_964263255.1. Classification (NCBI taxonomy): domain Eukaryota; kingdom Metazoa; phylum Chordata; class Amphibia; order Caudata; family Salamandridae; genus Lissotriton; species Lissotriton vulgaris. The sequence continues at coordinate 332,232,430 of NC_141700.1, forward strand.
AGCGTAGCGGTAAAAATGACTATTCCCACTCCAGTGAGTGCAACAGTAGGGAAAGCGTTGGGGTAAAAATTACTATTCCCACTCCAGTGAGTGCAACAGTAGGGAAAGTAGATACTTCATATATTATTTTAATATATATCTATAAAAAATAATTAAAAGTAATTACCAAATGTAATATAATATAATAATTAATTAATTACAAATACTAATCTAATGTAATCATTACAATTTATCTATTAACCCGTTCAGTGCTGCGAACGTCCAACGGTCGTCGCGTGCACTACCTCGCTAGTGCTGCGCACGACCGTTGGACTTCCGGATCCCATTAGCGCAATCGAACGTCCGCACTGGGGCGGAATTTGCGGGGTGCTTAACGGGTTAATACTAATTAATTACAAATTAACAATTAATTGATAAGTAACTTTTTAATTACTAAACGGTTAAAATCTAATAAATACAAAAAAATTAACATATGTAATTAGTTAGAATTAAATTACTTCCCACCCTATTCCCCTATAAACCCACAACCCACTACAGAAAATAAATTAGTAAAAATAACATAATTATCAATTCATCAACTTAATTCTCAATTAAAATGTAATTACCAAATAACAATTATTTAATTAATTATAAATAACACTACATAAATTATAATTAAATTACTTCCCACCCATTTCTCCTATAAACCCACAACCCGCTACAGAATTAAATTACGCAAAATTTAAATAACATGAAATTCATTAATTAAATTAAATTACATTATAACATAAATAAACACTTTAGCACATAAAATACACTATAAAAAATTCGATTTTATTAAATGTTCGATATTTTTATTAACCTATATTATGTACTTAGATATTTTGATTATCTATATTTTAAAATTCGATATTACATTACTTACCTTCAAAACGATATTTTTGATGTCTATATTCTGTCCAGCCTATATTTTGTACTCGATATTATGTCCATTCGATATTTTGTAGTCGATATTTTGACTGTTTACCATTGCTGGACTGTACGGGCAGCCCAAGTGCTTCTTCTTTTTCTTTTTAGGTAGTGCCTAGACAGCGCATTCACTGTCGCAAGACCTGTAGTAGAACAATAAATCTCTACCTGTATGGATCATATAAAGCAATAAGTCACAAATTCGTAGTAAACGACAGGTCTATAAATGTCACCACACATGAATAGGAAATTATATCAAAAATATTTTTGACTTCAGAACCAACTGTGCGCTACATGGCCTATTCAGAAAAATCTGTCTGCAAGCCTATTTCGCTGACCAACCTAAACCCCCACTTGTGTATACAGGGTCAAGAAAACCTTCTACCTTTACACCAACTTGCGGGCATGATACCACCTGAGATCTTAACGTTTGAAAAGGCAGTCTTAAAAGATATTGTACCACCAACAATGCCTCCCGTAACACCTCACGGCAAGAAAATGAGACCATTAAAAATCTAACCAACTACAAATCCATCACTGTAAAGGAGGCCAATAAGGGGGGAGCCATTGTCCTCCTGTCTACAGCAGATTATAAAACTGAATGCCTTCAGCAACAAGAGAACAGAAGATCTTGCACTCCCATTAAAGGAGGGTCCAACCACACGATTAACCATCAGTCAGGTCCAGTGTGATGGAAGCCCTTAATCAGAGATAGATCACGAAAAAGGAGTCCGTTTCTTACCAGCGACAACCCACGAGTTCCCTATTTCTACACCTTGCCTAAAATCCATAAGGGTACCCTTTCACCACCAGGGAGGCCCATAGTATCGGGCATTGGGTCGGTCTTGGAACCCATTTCCATATTTTGTGACAGACACCTGGTGAAAGAAATACCAACATTTTTGCAAGACACGAGAGGTCTTGAACATCATTGTTAAACACAATAAGGAGGGCCTCCATCTAGAGGCAATAATTACCCTAGATGTGGAGGCCCTCTACACCAATATTCCACAACTTTATACACTAGAGGTCTTGGGAGACTCGCTACGTTCCGCCGAGAGGTCAGCCCCAACACTGATAACTTTCATTATGGAATGTGCCTTTTAGCTCACACTGAAAACTATTTCCAGTTTAAGGACCACATTAACCACCAAACCCAGGCTGCATCCATGGGCAGTACATTTGCCCCCAGTCTGGCATGTCTTTATATGTCTGACTTTGAAACCATGCACATCTTCACTGAGCCTAACCCTTACAATGACACGCTATCCTTTGGCGTCGTTATATCGAAGACGTTTTGGTCTTTTGGAAAGGCGAGCTGAACACCATCCCCCTTTTGTCACGTGTCAATAGACTTGACCCATACCTACGATTTACGGCCAATGTTTCAGAACTGGAGTTACCCTTTCTCGACCTTGTAATAAGCCTAACAACCAGGGGACTGGAAACAAAAACCTACTGATGGCTGTAGCCCCTTGCTTTTCAGTAGTTTCCACCCTAATGCACTATGAGAAAACCCCCCTATGGGCAAATACTTAGGCAAAGACGTTATTGCAGTAACCTTGATGATTTCCAGATAGTCATTTTCCCATCTGGCTACACAGGAGTATCCGGCAAGAAAGATCACACAGCTCGTAAGGGAGCCCGTAATGAAAACAGAGGCACTCCCAGGGATCCAGCCTAAAGTCGACACAGAACAAATTACATGTGTCACTACCTTTACCCCGGAATCAAACCTGATCAAAAGAAACATAAAAAAACTTTTGAGAACTCTACACCTAGGTGACTTAGCACCAGATCCAGCCAGGTTCGCTTTCAAAAGAACAGCTAATCCTAAAAGACTTATGGACTAGTACTAGAACAAGGAAAGAACCGCCAACAAGAAACCAGCTGTGGAACCTACCACGTGTTACGGGCCACTACCCTTGTGGTCAGTGCATTGTTTGTCCCCCTCAAAAGTGCAAGCAAAACAGTTACCCTGACAGACACCTTACATGGCACCAAAAAAAACGCAAACTACAACACGCACAATTGTGTGTGTATCTGATTACCTGTCCTTGTCACCTAAAAGACGTGGGCATGACTACATGCCCCGTCAAGACTAGAATTACGGAACACTGTAGTAATATTAGGTGTAAAGAGACCAACACAAGGATGTGCACCTTTTGGTTCTTTAATCTGCCTTCAAAAATTCCTTTGTTTTAGTTTGTGAATTTTGCAAAACCCTGCACTACTACTTTTGTGAGCCAGAGTAAATAAAAGTAGAATGAATTTGCTCATGTCTGAATTGGTAGACCCAGATCTATGGTTATCCTAGACTATGACTACTACAATTGTTTCTAGTTGGTTTGTCCAATAAAAAATTCACATTGACGTGCTTCATGTTTCACATGTTCTTGGTTTAGCTGTTACAGTAGCAATGATCATATGATAAGGATATGTGATATGAGAAGTATTCACTGACTTTCCAGTTAGACCTGAACCAAATTGATACTTAAATCTAGTGTTAGGTACTTCGGGTTATAAAAAAACAAAAAGGCACACAGTGCTGTAACCTACATTTTTAAGAAAAATAATTTAAAATGCTGAGCAGCCAAGTTCAAGTTCTGGAATTTGTATAGCGCACTGCTCACCCAGAGGGTCTCAAGGCGCTTGGGGAAGGGGATCATTATTTGTCGAATATCCAAGTTTTAAGATCTTTCCTGAAGGCGATGTGATTTTGAGTAAGGCGGAGGTGAGTGGGGAGTGAGTTCCAGGTCTTGGCGGCAAGGAAGGAGAAGGATCTGCCACCCATGGTGGATTTTCGGATGCGTGGGACTACGGCAAGGGCTTGATTGGACGATCTTAGTTGGCGGTGGGTTTGTAGAAGGACAGGCGAGTGTTGAGGCATTCGGGACCTAGATTGTAGAGGGCCTTGTGTGCGTGGGTGAGAAGGCGGAATGTAATTCTTTTGTTGACGGGAAGCCAGTGGAGGTCTTTTAGGTGTTCGGTGATGTGATCTTGGCGAGGGATGTCCAATATGAGTCTCGCTGATGCGTTTTGGATGCGTTGGAGTTTTTTCTGTAATTTTGCTGGGATTCCGGCGTAAAGTGTGTTGCCGTAATCGAGTCGACTTGTGACCAGTGCGTGGGTGACAGTCTTTCTTGTATTCAAGGGGATCCAGCGGAAGATCTTTTTGAGAGTGCGAAGTATGTTGAAGCAAGAGGATGAGACTGCGTTGACTTGTCTGGACATCGAGAGAGAGGAGTCTAGGATGAAGCCAAGGTTACATGCGTGGTCTGTGGGTGCTGTGCCCAGAGCGGAAGGCCACCAAGAGTCGTCCCAGGCAATGGGGGAAGATCCTAGGATGAGCACCTCCGTTTTGTCTGAGTTGAGTTTTAGGCGGCTATGATTCATCCATTCGGCTACATCTTTCATGCCTTCGTGAAGATTGGTTTTGGCGGTGTTGGGGTCTTTGGTGTGGGAACGGATAAGCTGGGTGTCGTCGGCGTAAGAGATGATGTTGAGGTTGTGTTGACGCGCGATGGAAGCGAGTGGACTCATGTAAACGTTGAAGAGGGTGGGACTGAGTGAAGATCCTTGTGGTACGCCACAGATGACTTCGGTGGCTTCAGAGTTGAAAGGGGGAAGTCGGACTCTTTAGGTTCTCCCAGCGAGGAATGAGGTGATCCAGTTCAAGGTTTTTCCAATGTTGCTGAGGCGTTGTATAAGGGTACTGTGGCAGACTGTGTCGAAAGCGGCAGAGAGGTCGAGTAGAATGAGGGCCACTGTTTCACCGTTGTCCAGTAGAGTTCGGATGTCGTCAGTAGCTGCAATTAGGGCAGTTTTGGTGCTGTGTTTGGCTCGAAATCCGGATTTGGATGGGTCTAGGGAGTTGTTGGATTCAAGGAAGGCGGCGAGCTGGCTGTTGACGGCTTTCTCGATGACTTTGGGAGGAGGGAGATGGGCCGGTAGTTTTTAAGTTCAGAGGGGTCTGCTGTGGGTTTCTTCAGGAGGGCGCTGAATTCGGCGTGTTTCCAGCTTTCTGGAAAGGTGGCAGAGTTGAATGACCAGTTGATGACATCACGGAGATGGGGTGCGATGATGGAGTCTGCTTTGTTGAAGATGTGGTGGGGGCAGGGGTCAGTTGGGGAGCCAGAGTGGATTGAGTTCATTAGGCGGATGGTTTCTTCAGTGGCGATTGGGTTCCAGGCGCTAAGATTGTTAGTTGGCGGGGTTGGATCTGAGGGGGGTGGGGAGGGATGAACGCTGGGAGTGTTCTCGAAGCTGTTGTGGATGTCGGCAATTTTGTTGTAGAAGGAGGATAACTCGTTGCAGAGGTCTTGGGAAGAAGTGATGTCGTTGGATGCTGCGGTGGGGTTGGTAAATTCTTTAACGATGTTGAAGAGTTCCTTGCTGTTGTGGGAGTTGTTGTCGAGACGATCCTTGAATGCTGATTTCTTGGCGGATCGAATCAGTTGGTGGTGTATTCGGGTGGCTGCCTTAAGGGTGGCCATGTTGTCTGTGGTCGGGTTTTTTCTCCATGTTTTCTCCAGGGTGCGGCATAGCTTCTTGGATTTTTTAAGGTCATTGTTGAACCAGGGAGCCTTTTTGTTGGTTGATTTGATCTGGTGTTTTTTCAGGGGTGCTAATTAGTCAGCGCTATGGGTGATCCATTGCTTGAGATTGGTGGCTGCTTGGTTTGGGTCCAATGAGAGGGTGGGAGGGTTTTGATTGAGTGATGTGTGGAGTTGGTCGGAGGTGATTTTGTTCCAGTTTCTCCGAGGAATAGGTTGTGGGCGGTTGTGGTTTAGGGTGGTTTTTGTAGCTGAAGTGAACACAGCTGTGGTCCGTCCAGTGGAGGGCTGTGGCGTGATTGAAGGAGATGTGCTTGCTGGAGGTGAAGATAGGGTCGAGCGTGTGTCCGGCTGCGAGGGTGGGGGCGTCAACGAGTTGTTTGAGTCCGAGATTGGCCAAGTTGTCCAGAAGGGAGGTGGTGTTGCTGTCATGTTTGTTTTCAAGGTGGTAGTTGAAGTCGCCTAAAAGAATGTAGTTCTCGGCGGCGAGGGCATGTGGGCTGACGAATTCCGTGATGTCATCGCTGAATTGAGTGCGGGTGCCTGGGGGCCTGTAGATGAGGGTGCCTCTAAGTGTGGTCCTAGGGTCGGTGTGGATTTGAAAGTGAAGATGTTCGGCGGATGTAAGATTATCATCGGTGCTGGTCGTGACTTTGATGGTGTTCTTATGGACGATGGCGATGCCTCCTCCTGTTTGGCTGGTGCGGTCTTTAGGCATAATCTTGTAGCCGTCCGGTATGGCTATGGCGATGTCGGGTGCTGATGATGTGTTCATCCATGTTTCTGTAAGGAAGGCGATGTCAGGTGAAGCAGTGTCGAGTAGGTACCAGAGTTCCGTAGCGTGTCTGTGGACCGAGCGGGTGTTGAGCTGGATGCACTTCAGGTGGTTAGCGTTGGGGCAGCGTGTGGCGGAGGAGGGTTTGGTGAAGGTCCTGGAGCAGTTGAACTTGCAGGAGAGGCAGGTGAATGGACCGTGGGTACGTCCTGGGGTGGCTACGTAGCATTGTGGTGTGCGTCCGGGGTTGAGGGTGAGGAGAGTTGCGGCATCATATGTGACTCTAGTGGGTTGGGAGCGGCAGGGACCAGGTTCTGGCGCTGGGCGCGATCCAGGCGCGGACGGGCGTAGACGGGCTTACCTTTGGCGCACCTTCGGCGCGCATGGGGCGCGACCCCTGCGCGTAAATGCTGCGCGCAAAAGCATCTGTCATAAATGGTTGGCGGGGGCGAGGGAGGGTCAGCAGGGAGGCGGGGCGTGATTGGAGGGCTGGGACTGCACAAACAACAAAATGGCAGCAGCAGTAAACAACGGTGATCAGGGAGAGGTTGGGGCGAGCAGTGAGCACAAAAATAAAATACACAGCAGCGCTATGGTTACAGCGCGTTAAAGCAGAGTGCAGCGCTATGGGATGTGGCAAAATGAAATGCAGTAACAGTACAAGTAGCGTCTAGTCACAGGCACAATGCGGCTCTAACAAATGTGGCAAATCAAATTAAGTTACAAAGCACAAGTAGCGTCTAAACATGAGGCACAATGCGGCGCTATGAAATGTGGCGAGATGGAATGCGACACCAAATGATTGCAAGCAAAGCCCAGGCAGCGTGGAACAAAAAGCGCTACGATACATACCAGGAGGAAATGCGGGGAGCCCCGCTTCTGTGCAGGACAGGGCGGTCAGGACGGTCAGGACTGCCAGGGCTCAGGCAGGTAGTAAGGTGATTTTCTTTTTCACTTACCTGCCTCACATGCATGTATTAAAAATCTCTGCTCCCATTCAATCATCAGGTTTAAGGAAATCTCTGTTATAACAGTATCATCTGATGTTGCTTCTGAAAGCATATGGTTGGCTTTAGAATTTGTTGACTGTATAATAAATTATGAGGGAAACACAATTTGTGGGCTGTCATGATGGGTATCCTCTTCGAAGTGTCATCCTTTTTGATTTGGTGTGCGGTCCAAATATGACAGATCATTCCGAGCCTTAGCACTTAGGCAATATAGATTTTGTTTAAGATTACTTGTCTGACGGCTACATCTCCAGTTAAGTGTCTGGAATAGACGTTAAGGTTTTTTTAATTTTTTTTCCATTTTTTAAATCTACCTTGTATCAAGTCTTTTTAACCTACCACAGACTGGTTTCCTAATTTTTGCCTGCTGCAACCACAAACCTTTGTGTGAAGGCTTTGCTCTTTTTAGGTCTCGCCTGAGAGTCTCTTCCAGACATTTAGTAAGTGGCTGTTAAAAGTGCCACCAGAGGCTTATGCTGGCCTCCATCTTGCGTTCACGAGCATGTGCACGTGCACAGCTGCCATCTGTGTTCTTATTGCTGTAATACGGCTCCTCTGCTCGCACTCCCTTCTCCCCCTTCGTCAGTTTCATTTGTGTCTTCTATCCTGTGAATGCTCCTCTGCTACACTCCCTTCTCCTCCCTCTTCATCAGTTTCATTTGTGTCTTCTATAGCTGTGAATGCTCCTGCTTCCACCAGGCACACACACCATCAGTCGTCAGTGCACGCTTTCACCACCAGCCGTCAGTGCACGCTTCCACCAGGCGCACACACCACCAGCCGTCTGTGCACGCTTCCACCGGGCGCACACACCACCAGCCGTCGGTGCACGCTTCCTCCAGGCACACACACCACCAGCCGTCGATGCACGCTTTCACCAGACACACACACCACCAGCCGTCAGTGCAGCAGGCAGGCTCTTCTCAGTTTTTTGGTAAATATGTGTTCGATGCCTGGGAGGGAGTGGGTCGAGTTTCCGTAAACCATGCTGAGTATGCAGATGCAGTGCATGAACTCCTGTGTGAGTGAGTCATGCTGCCAGGGGCTCACTCACTCCACACTTGTGAATTGAGCCTGCACCAGGCTTTTTCTAATTTGCAAAGTTCAGCGCACAGCAAGGCAGCCCCCACACACCTGGGAATGACTGCTACCTACAACCAGAATGGAAAAAACATTCAGAGCAATGAAAACAAGTTCGTTGTAGATCTGGCAACTTAAACAAAACAGCAACAGAAAACAAACCAGCATTGGCATAGCCGATAGGTCTCACTTTTTGGACCCTATAAGTATTTAGTTATGCAACAGAATATCCTTGGTGCAACGACACCAACTGTTGCATAGCTTAACACTTATAAGGTCCCAAATGCGAGACCTATTGGCTTTGCCAATGCTTGTTTTTTCTGTTCCATTCATGGAATGAAAAATTGTCTAGCAGACGCGACAAAGAATTTTCAATTCTATTAAGGACACGGAGGCGAGGATTATGCTTCTCTTCACTTTACTGACATAAACAGCAGCCAATAAAAACTTTAAACTGGCATGACCCCGGAAGGACAACCCCCTCCAACAGTATGCACCAATCACTATCAAGTCCACTGTATAACTGTCCATGTTTATCAATACGACCTCCTCTTTCTTTGCGACACATCATCAGTCCAACAAGACCGGAGGCCAACGTGGCAACCATCGCATCCATCGTCGAGGAAGGCACCTCCTCCACCACGTCACAGATTTCCAGAGCACAGACTGGTCACCTCATGTCTGCTTGTGCTGATCTTCTGAAACAAGAACATAAGTCGTAATGGCCATTCCCAAACTTGGAAATACAACAAGCCAATAACAATCATTCGGGTGGGTACAAGAATTCATCAACCATACAACATTGCATGAAATACAATCCTGCAAGCCCGGGTGGGATAATCCTCGCCTCCGTGTCCTTAATAGAATTGAAAATTCTTTGTCGCGTCTGCTAGACAATTTTTCATTCTATGTCAGTCCACGGAGGCTCAGATTATGCTAGTTTAAAGTTTGTCCACCACCACCGAGGCCACATCCACAATAGGCTTATGATAAAACACTTTAAAGGTGGAATCAGAAGACCAATCTGCCGCAGTCATGATATCTTGAAGCCGAGAGCCGGCACCAAAGGATTTTGAGGCCATAGCCCCTCTCACAGAATGAGCCCCAAATTTAGAGGTATCAATACCCGCCAGGCCCAACAACCAGGTAACCCACCTGGCCAGAGTTGCACTGGTGACTGGGCGGAAAGGTTTCTGTAACGAAATCAACAGTTGACCAAAACCAGTTCTAAATTCCCTAGTACAATCCTCATAAACCTTCAAACATTTGACCACACATAATTTACTGTGATGAGGAAATGCAGGATATGCAATACATTTTGTAAGCGTTTTTGTACGCCTAGAGATCGTAAAAGAAACCCCCGTGGGAGTGAATACTCTACCTGATAAATCCAAGGCCCGAATATCCGACACTCGCCTGCATGAGACCAGGCAGAGGAGAAGTGTAAGTTTAGCTGAGAGCTGTTTGCGAGACAGACCCTCATTAGCCGGCCAGGCCGCCAAAAAACGTAGGACCACTGACACGTCCCAGAGTTCAGTATACCTGGGTTGAGGGGGCTTCACTAAGCGGACTCCCCTGACCACTCTGCACACCAAAGGGTGTTCCCCAACGGGCTTACCGTCAACATGCGGGTGCCCCGCGGAGATCGCCGATCGGAAGTTATTCACTGTTCGATAAGCCAGACCAGACCGCGCCAGTTCCGATAAGAAATTCGCTATGACAGTAATATCGGATCCCATCGGATCCCCCTGCCGTTCGTTACACCAACCAACCCATCGTCTCCAAGCTGACTCATATCGCTTGTGGGTGGAAGGTGCCCATGCCTGAGATAGGAAAAAGAGAGTGTCCTCTGAAACTCCCGGCATTTGCCAGCGTCGCCGGAAAGTCTCCACGCCATGAGGGACAACTGATTCTGAAGGACCAGCGGGTGGGGAAGACCCACCGGGTCCGTGAGAAGGTCCGGGAACGTCGAAATTCGCACTGGCGCCGCACAGGTGAGACTCATTGCCACCGGGAACCACGCTTGTGCTTTCCAGCACGGTGAGACCAGGACCAACTCCGCTTTCTGCCTCCGAACCTGAGCCAGAACTCTCGGGATCATGATAAAAGGAGGAAACGCATACAGAATGCCCGTCGTCCACGATTGAAGGAAGGCGTCCGAGCTGATCGCCAAGGGATCCGGTCGCCAGCTGTAAAACTGGGGGAGTTGCCTGTTGAGGCGAGAGGCAAAAAGGTCTACCACACACGGACCCCATTTGTGGTTCAATGCCCTGAAGATTCGAGGGTGCAGTCTCCAATCGCTCGCATCCCTCAAGTATCGAGAGTTCCAATCCGCCGTCACGTTGGCAGACCCCGGAATATATTCCGCCGTCACCGAAATTTGATGGGCCAGGCAATAGTGCCAGAAATCCTTCGCTATCTCCGCCAGGAGGCGAGACCTGGTCCCTCCCAGGCGATTTATGTATCGCACCGCGGACACATTGTCCATGCGTAGGAGAATGCAGCATGACACTTTCTGAGGGGACAGGGTGCGAATCGCAAAGGAACCCGCCAGAAGTTCCAGGCAATTGATGTGGAGACTCAGCTCGTCGCTGGACCATCGACCCCCCGTCTCCACCGAGCCGCAACGGGCTCCCCAGCCCCAGCGGCTGGCATCCGACTCTATCACCACCTCCGGGGTGGCCGCGAAAATGGCTCTGCCATTCCACGCATCCATATGCTCTAACCACCAGTTCATCTCCGTACGAGCCTCTGGCGAAAGGGAAACGTGTTGAGCGTAAGTCAGACCTTTGCGCAAGTGCAATGCCTTCAAACGCTGCAAGGCCCTGTAATGTAAAGGGCCCGGAAATATCGCCTGGATAGATGACGCTAGAAGTCCGACCAGACGCGCCAAAATCCTCAAGGAGATTGTCGGAGAGGCAAGCGCTCTCCTCAACTCCTTCCTGATAGCCACTCTCTTCTTGAGGGGTAAGAGTAGTTGAGCTTTCACAGAGTCGACCTGGAAACCCAGGAATTCCATCACCTGAGAAGGTTGCAAGATGGACTTCTGCAAATTCAGGAGGAAACCCAAGTCCTGAAGAAGTTGAATCGTCCAGGACAGATGGAGTGAAACCATCTCCGGCGACCGACCTAAAATCAGAATGTCGTCGAGGTAAATGATGAGGCGAACGCCCCGTTCCCTCAAGTTCTGTACCACGGGTCTCATCAACTTGGTGAAACACCATGGGGCGGACGACAGCCCAAAGGGCATGGCCGAAAACTCGAACCACTGGTCGCGCCACTGAAACTGTAGAAAACGCCGGTGCGGGGGGTAAATGGACACCGCCAGGTAGGCGTCTTTTAAGTCCAGGCGTACCATCCAATCTTGTTCTAGGAGGATGTCGCGTAACAGGTGTATACCTTCCATTTTGAAGTGTCGATACACCACCCAGCCGTTGAATTCCCTCAGGTTCAACACTAACCGATACCCCTGGTCCTTTTTGGGGACCACGAAGACAGTGCTCACGAAGCCCAGGGCGTGCGGAACGGCCTCCACAATCGCGCCCTTCTGGAGTAAGGAGCATATCTCTGCGTCGATGAAACTCTGCTCTGTCTGGGAAAAATGCAGGGCATTCGGTCTCCGCCGTTGGCTCGGGGAGGCATAGAACTCTATGTGAAATCCCTGTACTGTCTGCAACACCCAAGGGTCGCTCGTGAGCGTGCGCCACCTGTGGAGAAAAAGAGACAGCCTGCCTCCCACCATATGTTCTGACGGACACAAAAGTCGTACCTGAGTAGGAGTTGTCTCCAGAACCATTCTGCTGGCCACGATAGGATCCTCTCTGTCCTTTTCCCCTGCCTCCTCTATCGCGGGAGGGGTAGAAGTTGGAGCGCCTGTTGCCTCTGCCTCTCTGATCTGCTCCACGTGAGGTCTGTGCATAACCTCGGCCGGACCCTCGACCTCGTGGGCGTCCGGCCCTATCAAAAACACCAGTGTGGAAAACCTTCTTGATATTTGATTGCGCCCGGTCCAGCGCGGAGAAGGTGGCAACGTACTTGCCCATTTCTCTAACAAATTTGTCTCCAAAAAGCATACCATTGGCGAGGGAACCAGGTTCGGTAGGGGCCATTTCCGCCAGCTGGGAGTCGATTCTCATAAGAAAGGAGCGTCTCCGCTCCGTAGACAGGGCCACATTTGCGTTCCCTAAAAAGCACATGGCACGTTGTGCCCATTCGAGGATCTCTGACACATCCAGTGGCACCTTCCTATCCTTTGCCTTGACAGCTGCGTCCAGAATCTTTGTGAGGGGTCCAGCTACGTCCAACATTTTGTCCTGACACCCTCGCCAGGTTCTATCTAATCCCTTTTTCGGATCTTTCGCAAACTTTCTCATAAAGGCCGCCATTGTGGGGTCCAAGTCCGGCGTATCTGCCACCTTCCCTGTCAAGGATGGCCTGGGACATTCAGACCTGAGCGTGGCCCTGACACTATTGTCGAAACCCTGTCGCAGGTTATTACCCACATAGTGTGCCACCTCCGGGCACGGCACCCATTCCGTGGACCTAGGGTGTACAATGTTGTTTGGATCAAACAGAAGATTCTTCGGCGCCTGACTATCATCAGCCTTATGGGCGGTGTGTTTGACCTTCTTCGATCTCTTCCTGGACATCACCGAGTCCACCTCAGAATCAGAGGTGACCGGTGGGGACGGGGACGAATCCCCAGACGTATCCATAACCATTGAGCCATGATCCTTCATCACATTCCTGGCCATCTGTGCTAACACCTGGGCCGAGGCTTGAGGAGAGGTATCACTCTGCCGGGCTGACTTAAACTTCCTCTTGCCATATTTATGAAGGGTGTGAGTAAAAGGCTTGAGAGCCTTGATCAATGCCTTATTCACCGACCCTTGGACATGGGTATCCAGAGCCTCAACCAAATTTTCCTCCAATTGCTCTTCCTGTGGCTCAAACTCATCGTATTCATTATATTCTGCCCATTGGGTATCCTCCTCGGCGTAGTACGCCATAGCTTTAAAGCAGGGAGGTGTGGAGGAACTTCAACAGGGGGGAGCAGCCCAGGGGTGCCTCAGTACACACACACACACACACTGTAGTCCGAAAAATCACCACTCTGAGGCTGAGATTGAGGTGGAAGGAGACCCCTTTGTGCACACAAAGCTCCCCTAGAGCAAAGCTCTAATCCGGACACGCTCCGGTAGGCGTTCTGAGAGACCAGGATTTATGCAGCCTTGAAAGACGCGCGATGTGCGAGGAGCCGGTATCACTGAAAATGAAAGTCTGCTCCTCGCGCATGCGCGCCGCGTGTGGGGGCCGAACTCGACTGCCTCCTGAGCGCGAGAGACTCGCGTCTGTCTCCTCCTGCTCCACCGCCCCCTACCGAGCGAACCACGCGCCCTGCCGACTCGCGCCTACACCAAACAAACAAACGCGCGGCAAATTCCTCAACGGGCAATTAAGCAACGGGGAAAGAAAGACCGGCAAGGAAGCCGGAGCCTAAGCACACATCGGCAACAGGAACGAAACGTGTGGGGCGAAGCCCATAACATACGAACACATCAATAAATGCGAAGTCATAAAGAGCACATTAGGCATAATAAAGTCAAGGGCACGATAACGCGCCGGTAAGAACCACCGCCCTTAACACAATTAACCACCAATAAGTAGAAAAACGTAAAGGGCACTTAACTCGCTGCTGCAGCAGCAAAGAAAGAGGAGGTCGTATTGATAAACATGGACAGTTATACAGTGGACTTGATAGTGATTGGTGCATACTGTTGGAGGGGGTTGTCCTTCCGGGGTCATGCCAGTTTAAAGTTTTTATTGGCTGCTGTTTATGTCAGTAAAGTGAAGAGAAGCATAATCTGAGCCTCCGTGGACTGACATAGAATTGCAAAATGCATCTAAAAAACACATCTGTGTACACAAAGCTTTCCTCCACTTTAACTGGATGCACTACCATGTACCCTTTTCCTTCAGCATCCTCTCCGAAGCACAATGCGTAATTTGTATGGGATAGAAATGGCAATCTGTCAGCTTGCTACTTAACTTTTCTGACTAGCTGTGTTTGTTTTCCTTGCAGGTCCTTCTGTTGTCCGTTTTGCACACAACGATGTCTCTGTTCCCGATTTTTCCGACTACAGACGACCAGAAGTATTAAATCCCACCAAGTCTTCGCAGGACAGTGTGGACTCTAGAAGAAGTTACTCCTACTTGGTAACCGGAGTAGCAGCTGTTGCTACAGCATATGCTGCTAAGAATATTGTCACAGAGTTTATCATGACGATGAGCGCCTCTGCCGATGTTTTGGCAATGTCGAAGATTGAAGTCAAGCTATCTGATATTCCAGAAGGCAAGAATATGGTGTTCAAGTGGAGAGGAAAACCACTTTTTGTTCGTCACAGAACCCAAAAGGAAATTGACCAGGAAGCTCAAGTCAGTTTGGCTGATTTAAGGGACCCACAGCATGATTTAGACCGAGTCAAAAAACCAGAATGGGCTATTCTAATAGGAGTGTGCACACATCTTGGCTGCGTACCCATTTCCAATGCAGGAGATTTTGGTGGCTATTACTGTCCTTGCCACGGGTCGCATTATGATGCATCTGGGAGGATCAGGAAAGGCCCGGCTCCCTATAACTTAGAGGTTCCTACTTATGAATTCACTTCTGAAGACCTTGTGATTGTTGGTTAAATCAGAATAACGAAATGTTGATTCAACTTATTTAAGGTCTTGTTAACTTGTATTCTGTTGGATGCTCAGTGTAACAATAATTATCGTTCGGGCTCTCTAAAGTTGCCTGGCCTGCGAAATTCTCGTGCATCCTTGAACCTGTTTTAAGCTTGTATTGTACGATCAATGCTTTTAATACTCAGGTGGTGTAAGTTTTAATAAATCCATCAGTAAGCAAAGCACCGTGTCACTACTTTATATTGATTTAGAAACATAGACGTTTAATAACTGGGTCGAGAGGGGAATTGGCTTCTTTTTTTTTTTTTTTTCTGGATAATTTATTTCACGAAAAACATGTTTCCATATTTGCTTTAAAGATGCATTCAGTTGTATGCAGCACCACCAAGGTTTGTTGTACATTATCCATGTTATTAATACACTTGTTTCACAATAGAGTGGAAAAATCCTATTACAAAATAAAAAACAAAGTAAAAAGTAATAACTTTTTTTGTGTGAATGTATTAGTTTCTAATCTTGAGTGCGGTTGAATTATTATTTTATATTGCACAGCTAAAAATCAAGGTAACAATTACCTGGCATGCTCCTCCTCTCTTCGGTGCATTACTGAGTAGATGAGTAGTTACATTCCTCCGCTGTAGCCCTAAAACTAATCGGAAATTCTACATTTTATGCAGTTTTTTTCTATCTTTAGTACTACCTTTGCATTGCCCTGAAACAAGGTAAATCTGTTTATATTATAATCTGAAGTTCCTATCATGTATGAAAATCCCAGATGTATTTGAAGTTCAACCAGAACTCATGTTGTGCGCAATCGAAGAGATTAAGCTGAGCTTTCAGTGGAGTTTGTTTTCGAATAGGTGAGAACCGTGGTACAATAAACTGACACTATACAAGTAGACATGGGCCACTGAGCTATTCTGTTATGGAAAGGTAGCTCCTTTCTTAGACAAGTATACACCTATTGACCCAGTTTCAATGGTGGCTGTTTCTCCACGGTTTTGCAACAAGACATCAATCTTTCCTTTTTAACTTCCAACCATAATAAATCCTTTTTTCTGCTTTGGCCAACTAATTTTTCATGAAATTCCTCGGTACTTAAGCCATTGTCTCCTATTGCTGCTATGCTGAGATCTTAAATCTCCAAATACCTTATATAATATCAGTATAATGGAGGCTATGACATCCTGATTCCTTGCTTCCTGCTTCAGGCCAGCCTTCTGTTAGCTTATTCCTCGGCCAGTCATCCTCCTGCCACACTAGACCTGATTGGATGCCAGCTCGTTTGGATATGTTATGCACTTAACAGGTGCTGCCAGCTGGAGGAGTGGTAAAGTAAGGTGCAGTGTGTGGGATTCCAGCTCAGATTGATCCCTGGGTGTTGCTGCTCTGAACACAAAGATGTCTGAAGCCGCACATCTCCTCTCTGGTCGGACCTCCCTATACTGCTAGTATCCTTATGGTGGTAGGATGGATGTGGGGGTGGGGAGGGGTGGAGTGGGGCTTAAGTTTACTGTTCCTCCCAGCTTCTGGGCTCCTCTTCTTTGTTTTCGGCTTTGCTGGGGTTCCTTTGGAGTACATGTCGCTAGAGCATTGTAATTGTCCTTGCAGTGTTTCCTTGGCCTGCCAAGTGCCCCAGGAGAGGTCATGTGCCTGATTTGGCTGGTGTGAGTCTTAATCATTTGCATTCCCCAGCTCAGTGGTTTTGGGGTCATAATTAGGGGTAAGGGTAGGGGGGTATGTAAAAGAGGCAACCAGTGACATGTCTACTTCCCTATAGATCTTCTGGACTCTAGTCAGTGGATCATTTCAGAGCGTCCCTTCTCTTGTAGACTGGGCCGACTGCCCTCTTTTTTTATTTTTTTATTTTTTTTTTCTCCTTGCTCCCCTCCCCCTATCCTTCCCTGGTTTAACACACACTTGCATAATCTTCCTCTGTGCTGGCACTAAGCAGATGATTAATGCAAAATTACCTGCTTTCTAACTGCTCTCAGCTAGCTGCCTGATCGGACCCTGGGCATATGTCCAAGTCTCACTATTTAAGTTCTATCTGTGCGCTTGTTAAAGAGGACCTTTCTGTGGCTGGGTGGGAGGCACTGCAGCAGTACAGGGGTTCTGCGCAATGCAGCTTCCGGGACACGATCTCCTGTTAGAGAAGCTAAGGGGGAATGTTGTTACAGCACTTAAGTATCCCTAAATGTGGGAGCCTACGCTGGCATCATGCCATTGGTATTTTTGATCCATTAAGCTTCCTTTTAGGTGCATCCATATTGTTAGATGACCCAGATACTATTTTTTTGATACTATTTTTTTTCTCCAGGTTCAAACTGTCAGGTCAAAATTGCGATCTAAGTTTGTAATGCAGTACTGCTGGTTCTAAAGGCTATTAACGTTGCCACCATATTCCATTTTTATGAATCTATCAGGAGTCTGGACACAGTTTACCCCGCCCCTCCCTCCCCCGGTGATATTCAATACAGACATGCTTACTAGAAATCCTTTGGCTGATTCTAAATGATTGCGTCGTTTGGCCAAATGAGGATGCTTGGAATAAAAAAATGTCACCTGGTTCCACAGTGATTCTAATGGACTGGCCGAGGGACTATCCTACCCAAGGAGATATTACTATGTTGTGGACCGTATCCAGGCTTGTGATTCTATTTCCTCCAGCGTATTTGGGTAAAGTGGTAAAGCCAGATTTAGACGTTGGTCTGGCCACTCCACCAAATTGCCCATCGTGTAAATGGGTTCTCCCATGTTCTTTTCCTTTTTTAATAGCACTGGCTATCTATAATGTGCCCCTTCATGAATATTTTCATGTACTGCATAAAAGGCAGACATGAATTGAGACCTTTTTCTTTAGGTCCTTGGGCGATAGATAGTTACTGGGCAGGTAACTGTAGTGGATACTGTTTACCATTGGTGTTTTGCCCTCAAGACTGTTTAATTACATTTGGATGACTGTTATTCATTTTGTAAACTTGTCTTTCCGAAGGTGTTAATCGCGTGCTGTCAAGGGTGGTAGAAGGGTTGGGATTCAAGTCAGTATGACACACATCAATATACAGTCGAGTTATCTTTAAAAGAGCCTGATTTTATAGAAGGTTATTGCGCCTCAATAAAAATCTTCTGTCTGTCACACAGTGTCCTACGAAGGTCCAATGGAAATGTGACCGTCCTGTGAAGATGTGGTCCTTGCAACATTGGAGAGACAGTGCATGTCTGCTTGTCAGGCTATGTGGGATGTTTTCACTCTTCATTGCTTGATTTGGAGTAGCAAGACCACGGAGCAGAGCTGACTACTCATCATGGCAGTTTGTGGAGTAAAAGGGAAGACCTGAGAGGAAACCCTGATGAATAAGGGATCTGTAGGAGGATACATGATGGGGAAGCAGTCGATGGGAACGATTAGGTTGTGGGGGTTGGTCAAGGAAGAACCCAGGAATAGACTGGATAGCGGACTGTGGATGTATTGGCTGAGTTGCTTGTTTCGGTCTAGTACAGAAATGTGATGAAAGCTAATGGTTTGAATTGAGGAGCAGTTGAGTCTTACCAAATGTGGCCCTTAGTGGTAATATATTGGTATAGCGAGGTTTTTATAGAATTGGAATCTGGCGCACCGATTGGATTGCAGGTTGGGTTTAAGTAGTGCTGACAGAACTGATACTGAATTTTCAAGGAGAGGAGCTACAAGCCTGGATGATTTGGGCATCGAACTGGAGCTGCCGGTCAGAGCCTTGGTACTGGGGTGGCTTGGAAATGACTGCAAAGACTGAAATGCCTTAGCACAGCTTCTTGTAAGTACCCGGCTCCTGTAATAACACCAATCAAACAACGGGCAGGTATTAAAGTGCACGGAAATGGCTTTGTGTGACTGTCAAGGGACTGGATTAATGGTTGTGTGGAAGGGCTGCTGATCAGAGGGGAAGTGTTTTGACAGCTTATTGTGAAGTGTCTGGTACTGAAACTGCAGGTGGAGGACTTTAAATTAAGTACTTGGCCAGTGGGTTTGTGAGGACCTCTGTCCTGCTACAGGATTAACAAGAGCTGAGAAAGTAGCTAATACCAAGTCAAATTTGGGTAGGAGCATAATCTATTAAATCTGTCCTTGATTGCACTGCAGCCTAGTGTTATATTAGGATCTGAGAGGGGATTGGTAAAACCGCGCTTTGTAATGTTTGAGAGTGCAAAGGAGAAAGGCCATCCCTATGAGCTAGGGATGGCCATTGTGGTAGTAATTCTTAAAGAAGAGAAACACCACATTGATTATTGTAAGAAATTGGGGTGGTGTAAAAATCCTTATCAAGCAAAAAACCACAATCCTTGGGGTAAAAGATGAAGCTTATCCTTCTGGTAGGTTGGCACAAAAGCAGTCAGGCTTAACTAGGAGGCACTGTTTTAAGTATTTATGCTGCATAAAAACAATAATAAAGTGAACACAAAACACTAGAGATCCTACACCAATTAAAAAAATAGAGTACATTTTAATACATAGCATTAGACTGAAATTGTTTAAATCCTATCTGTAGAACTGGAGTTATGCATTTTAAAGATTTAAGTAAAGGTAAAAACATCATCAAGAAGCAGAAAACACTCTGGGTATCTGACTGTGCCCAACCCAGGACAAAGTCACAAGTTCAGGCTGACAATAAAAGATACAGGGGCCAAGGTTAGTCCTTCTGAAAAGGTTACCATCTCAAATTCGGCGTGCAGAGTATAAAAATGTAGTATTTCTCAAGATACCAACAGGGCAGTCCTTCAGGAGAAACAAGGCAGTCCTCTGGTAGCAGCGGGGCGGTCCTCTGGTGGCAGCGGGGCGGTCCTCTGGTGGCAGCGGGGCGGTCCTCTGGTGGCAGCGGGGCGGTCCTCTGGTGGCAGCGGGGCGGTCCTCTGGTGGCAGCGGGGCGGTCCTCTGGTGGCAGCGGGGCGGTCCTCTGGTGGCAGCGGGGCGGTCCTCTGGTGGCAGCGGGGCGGTCCTCTGGTGGCAGCGGGGCGGTCCTCTGGTGGCAGCGGGGCGGTCCTCTGGTAGCAGCGGGGCGGACTTCTGGTAGCAGCGGGGCAGACTTCTGGTAGCAGCGGGGCAGACTTCTGGTAGCAGCGGGGCAGACTTCTGGTAGCAGCGGGGCAGACTTCTGGTAGCAGCGGGGCAGAGCAGCGGGGCAGTCTTCTGGTAGCAGCGGGGCAGTCTTCTGGTAGCAGCGGGGCAGTCTTCTGGTAGCAGCGGGGCAGTCTTCTGATAAACAAGGGATTCTTCAAGCAGCAGGGTTGTCCTCTAGTAAACATGACAATCTTCTAGTAGCAAGAGGACTGTACTGAGATATAAAGTAGGCCTCCAGCAGCAAGGGAGTCCTCTGAAGTACAAGGCAGTCTTTCTGGGTGGTCATCCGTAGGTCCAGTAGAGAACCGATGAGTGGCCCAGGAGGTCCATTATTTATACCTGGTGCGTCCTTTTGAAGTAGGGCAAACTTTTGGTCCACCCCCACATCTGGTTCTGGAAAGTTCCTTTCTTCCCTTGCCCAGGTTCCAATGGGTCTAGGGTGATGAAAGGCTGGTGTGAAGTTCTTTGTGAGCGTGCTGGAGGCAGCCCTTTGAATGTAAGTAGGGCAGAGGAAAACTCTGCCACTCCCATCCTGGCAGGATGGCTCCTTCCCAGTTACATCCAGGTCCTATTGTTTACTGTCTGGGCCCAATTAGCATTCCAAATCGGCCCAGGCAACTAGATACTCCTAGAAGGCATCAAGGTTTAGGGTAAGAAAATTCCAACTTTCTATAAGTGGCATTTTCAAAATTGTAATCTAACATCGAACTTTACCAATAAAGGGATTTAAATTTTAATTGAGTCCAAAACATTTCTACCTACTCCCACTC
The DNA here is from genome assembly GCF_964263255.1 of Lissotriton vulgaris. Classification (NCBI taxonomy): domain Eukaryota; kingdom Metazoa; phylum Chordata; class Amphibia; order Caudata; family Salamandridae; genus Lissotriton; species Lissotriton vulgaris. The sequence goes on from NC_141700.1 coordinate 332,253,357, forward strand.
AAACGTTAGCACTTAATAAATGTAATAAAGTAACTTAATATCAGTTTGGTGCAGTAGGCATTACAATAGTGAAATAAAAATATGGGAGTTTTTCACTACCCGGACTCTTAAACCTTAAGCACCCGTCCTCATTTTTAAATCTAGTGCACCTTACCCTATGGGCTGTTTAGTACCTACTTCAGGGGTGACATGTATGCATTAAAAAACTAAAGGAAGGGTTAAGCCTGGCAAAAGGTTTATTTTGCCAGGTTGAATGGGCAGTTTAAAACTACACTACAGGCTGCATTGGCAGGCCGGAGACTTGTTTTAAAAGACTAGTTTTAGTGTGTAGTATGCAAATAGTGGTTCTGTCGGATTGTACTCCATTTCTTTGCTCAATAGCTACTTGGCTCAGTATTTTCTCATATGTACTTTTTCTTAAAAAACATGGAAATACTTTTAGGAAAAATGCACACACCAAACATTTTTTCTGTAGGCAAAGTTGTAATTATTCAGTTACTTTGCAAAGCTTTTTTTCTTTTTTCAACATTAAAAGATCGGTTGTCCATACAAATTGAAAATATAATAACAATAAATAAGTGCAGCAGTGAATAAAAGTGATCTGTGATTAATGGTGACTGTTATAGTGATACAGTTTCGTGGAAATGCAATTAGAAACAAAGGTCCAGCAATAACTTCAATTTCCTCAATCAGTATAGTTATTCATATTTTTCTGTTTGAGATGCAGTGAGGACCAATTGGTGGATTAGCGTCGACGTTTCGACCCAGCGGTATGGTGCCGGTTTATTAGCAACCGTTTCGGGTCTTCATCAGGACAAAGGGGGGGACAACCTAAAATTAGATAAAAGGTGCCTGTTTTAGTAATCGGTGTGTGCATAGCTAATCCAAAAAATGGAGAAGCACGGCGGGACTCGCTCACCTGATGGAAAGAAACTAAGGTGTCTTATTCGTAACCTCCGTGGGATGATTCTCTCCTATATTGAAGCGTGGTATCTGTAGATTATTAATAACATTTAGTACCCGCCCTGTGTGTTATTTAACAAATGGGGGGGGGAGAACACACGGTTCATCGAAACACATACCTTCGTAAAAGAATTTATCACCGTCCGGTGACGTATTCCGGTTTGAAGTGCCGCAGCCGCAATCACCTAAACAATGAACATATCTTAATTAGTCGGATTCCTTGCTATATGCGTACTCGGTCAGAATCAGTATTTAAGAGAGGGGAGGTGCGCCAGGCACCATAACGGTAGCCATGTCACTTACGGTGACCGCACTGAATCCACCTTTGTGATTCATTAATTGAGGGCGCGGTGGTGGACTTACTTGTGGAGCATGACAGCAGACATCTGTATTTCTCTCCCGTTCACGATTCAATGGGTGAGATCGCGTCTGATTACCTGTTAAAGAACAGATTACGTCAGCGTAGCGTGCACGACTGCACGTCTAATAGACACGTCACAGGTGACGTGTAAAGGAATTTTCAAAACCCGGAGGGCATGTCAGTGTGACAGGGTTACTTGGAAAACCTGCAGCGGCCGATGTTTGAAAGTGGCCGATTGTATCAGGGCTTATAACTGACTATGGGAGCACGTCAGTTGTTATGGGAATTAATGGACCAGTCGGTCCTAACGTGTGGAAGGGATTTATGGACGCCGGATGGTGACCTTGGAAACAGAGTCTGGGCCGGGTCTGAATGAAGCATCCAATTGTTACACTGTTATAGAGGATTCAAATGCATGTATACATGTTATAAGTGCTCAGTAAAAAGACACATTGGTAAGTTTTCGTACAGTGCTTAATTTAGGTTACATAACATATGTTATTAAAGACTGCTCATTTGTATGCATGTTTCATCCTGGCTATTCAATCCCTGTGCTACAGAGTCTAGGATATGGATCCAGAGGCACTCTTTGTAGTTCAAAATGGAGGCCATATCCCCTCCTCTCTGGTGTAGTTCAATTTTTTCCAATACCCACCATTCCAGTTGTTCATGTGAGTGGTTGGACATGTTGTAATGCTCCACTAACGGTGCACCATGGACTTTGCACCGGATTCTGCTTTGGTGTTGTAAGATCCTGTTTTTTACTCGTTGGGTAGTTTGGCCTACATACAACAACTGACAGGGGCATTTGATGATGTAGAGGAGATTTTGGCTGTTACAGTTTGTGAAGTTGTTCACTGTATGTCTTATTTCCGTGGATAAAGGAATTGACAGTCTTGGTGTATTTGCAAGCTTTGCATGCTCCACATCTATGGTGTCCTGTAACAGTTGACATTCCTAGTTGACTCCTGATGTTATTGTTGGTGGGTGTATTCAAGTATGAAGAGACCACATAGTCCTTAATGTTTTTTGCTCTTTTAAAAGTGCACAATCCCAATCTCTGGTCCCACTAAATTCCAGTATTTCTTAACCTCTTGGCTGCTAGGAGAGGTGTGGCTCACTGGTTAGAGGCGGCAGACCCGAGTGCAGAGAACGGCCCGGGACCAGGGTTCGATTCCCGACGCGGCAGGGTCTTGGACCAGGATCAGCGGACTGATAATTCTCGCATCGGTGCCTACTCCGACCAGGGATCACACTCGGCAACTCTGGGCATTAGCTTGCCTCATCTCCACAACGGCCCCACACAAACGCCGGGGATGCCTGGTTTCACCTTGGAGACCCCCAGGAGGGACTATCTCACAGGGAAAGCCAGGACGGGTTCCCCAGCGGTCTATAGCGCTACGAGGCCTCCGGGTAGCAGTGCGCTTTACAAGACACAACAACAATTTACAAAATTGCTAATGACAAGGGTAACTCGTCATGCCCCTCCCATTCATTTCAATGGAAATCCCATTATAAAGCTTTCAAAGCCTCAGCAGCCAAGTGGTTAACTATTTTGTTGATATCATGGCTCCTGGTGTTGAAGGTAGTCACTCAAATCAATCTTTCAGTTGTCTCAGATTTTTCCACCACTTCTAGTAGCGTTTCTCTGGGTCGATACCATGCCCTCTTTCGTGCTCTGTTGAGTAGGCCTCTGGGGTATCCTCTGTCTCTTAGTTTCATGAGTAATATGTCTGTTTCTTTGAAGTAATCACATCGCTTCGTGCAATTTCTACGGATACGTAAGAATTGTCCCTATGATAGATTATCACGTAGATTTCTGGGGTGGTGGGAATTGTATTGCAATAATGTGTTACGATCAGTTGGTTTTTTATTGAGATTCATTACTATTTTGTTATCTTCCTCCTCAAATGTCAGGTCTAGGAAGGACAGCGAGTCTCTGTTGCATGCCATCTTGAACTTGATGTCTGTTGAGCGGTCATTCAGCCAAATCCAGAAAGTATTTAGATGTTCTTCAGTACCACTCAAAATCATTATGATATCGTCTATATATCTGTTCCATTTGGTAATGCAGTTGGAGTATGGATTTCCCTCGGAGTAGATATGCTTCCACTCAAAATCATCCATGTAGAGGTTCGCCAAGCTTGGCGCAAAGCCCGCGCCCATAGCTACCCCCTTACATTGGACGTAAAATTGGTTTTGGAACATAAAATAGTTCTTGGTCATTTCTATTTGTAGTAGCTGTATTAGGAATTCTGTGGGTACCCAATGTGGAGCTTCTCTGGTATTTAGTATCTTATTTACTATCTCCATTGCTTCATTTTGTGGTATGCTCGTATATAGAGAGCAAACATCTAGCGTGACAAATAATTGTTCTTGTTTGTTGAACGGATGATTCTCGAATATTTGAATTTTATGCATGGTGTCTGAGGTTTGATTTAGTTTTTAGAACAAACGGTTGGAGAAAGTTGTCTAGATATTGATTTATGGGCTCCAGTATTGAACCACATCCAGACACGATAAGTCTTCCAGGTGGGTTGATCAGGTCTTTGTGAATCTTGGGAATTGTGTAGATTGTTGGAATTCTTGGATGTAGTTTGTTCAGAAAACGTGACTCTGGGTCAGTGAGGAAGCCATCTTCTAATCCTTGTGTGGTTAGGTTCTTTATTAGTTTGCTAATCTCTTTTGTGGGGTCACCAGGTATTTTGGTGTAGCTATCTTCACAGTTCAGTTGTCTCTGGATTTCAGATATGTAGTTCTCTCTGTTTTGTATTACTACAGCTCCCCCTTATCCGCTGTTTTGATCACAATTGATTGGTTGGATTTAAGGGCCGTAAGTGGAGCATTACAACATGTCCAACCACTCACATGAACAACTGGAATGGTGGGTATTGGAAAAAATTGAACTACACCACAGAGGAGGGGATACGGCCTCCATTTTGAACTACAAAGAGTGCCTCTGGATCCATATCCTAGACTCTGTAGCACAGGGATTGAATAGCCAGGAGGAAACATGCATACAAATGAGCAGACTTTAATAACACGTTATGCAACTATAATTAAGCACTGTATGAAAACTTACCAATGTGTCTTTTTACTGCGCACTTAAATCATGTATACATGCATTTGAATCCTCTATAACAGTGTAACAATTGGATGCTTCATTCAGACCCGGCCCAGACTCTGTTTCCAAGGTCACCATCCGGCGTCCATAAATCCCTTCCACACGCTAGGACCGACTGGTCCATTAATTCCCATAACAACTGACGTGCTCCCATAGTCAGTTATAAGCCCTGATACAATCGGCCACTTTCAAACCTCGGCCGCTGCAGGTTTTCCAAGTAACCCTGTCACACTGACATGCCCTCCGGGTTTTGAAAATTCCTTTACACGTCACATATGACGTGTCTATCAGACGTGCAGTCGTGCACGCTACGCTGACGTAATCTGTTCTTTAACAGGTAATCAGACGCGATCTCACCCATTGAATCGTGAACGGGAGAGAAATACAGACGTCTGCTGTCATGCACCTCAAGTAAGTCCACCACCGCGCCCTCAATTAATGAATCACAAAGGTGGATTCAGTGCGGTCACCGTAAGTGACATGGCTACCGTTATGGTGCCTGGCGCACCTCCCCTCTCTTAAATACTGATTCTGACCGAGTACGCATATAGCAAGGAATCCGACTAATTGAGACATGTTCATTGTTTAGGTGATCGCGGCTGCGGCACTTCAAACCGGAATACGTCACCGGACGGGGATAAATTCTTTTACGAAGGTATGTGTTCCGATGAACCGTGTGTTCGCCCCCCCATTTGTTAAATAACACACAGGGCGGGTACTAAATGTTATTAATAATCTACAGATACCACGCTTCAATATAGGAGAGAATCATCCCACGGAGGTTACGAATAAGACACCTTAGTTTCTTTCCATCAGGTGAGCGAGTCCCGCCGTGCTTCTCCATTTTTTGGATTAGCTATGCACACACCGATTACTAAAACAGGCACCTTTTATCTAATTTTAGGTTGTCCCCCTCTTTGTCCTGATGAAGACCCGCAACGGTTGCTAATAAACCGGCACCATACCGCTGGGTCGAAACGTCGACGCTAATCCACCAATTGGTCCTCACTGCATCTCAAACAGAAAAATATGAATAACTATACTGATTGAGGAAATTGAAGTTATTGCTGGACCTTTGTTTCTAATTGCATTTCCACGAAACTGTATCACTATAACAGTCACCATTAATCACAGATCACGTTTATTCACTGCTGCACTTATTTATTATTATATTTTCAATTTGTATGGACAACCGATCTTTTAATGTTGAAAAAAGAAAAAAAGCTTTGCAAAGTAACTGAATAATTACAACTTAGCGTACAGAAAAAACGTTTGGTGTGTGTATTTTTCATAAAAGTATTTCCATGTTTTTTAAGAAAAAGTACATATGAGAAAATACTGAGCCAAGTAGCTATTGAGCAAAGAAATTGAGTACAATCCGACAGAACCACTATTTGCATACTACGTAATACACAGGTTCTGAGGGTCACTGGGTTACCCAATTAAAATTAATAGTTTTAGTGTGTGGCACAATCCGTGCTGCTGTCCACTAGTAGCATTTAATTCACAGGTCCTGGGTACCTGTTGTTCCATTTACGAGTGACTTAGACTTGATTGGTACATATAATTTACTTGTAAGCCAATTATAGCATATTTTTAGGGGGCGAGCACTAGCACTTAAGCACTAGTTAGTAGTGGTAAAGTGCACAAAGTCCTCACCTTCAACTAGAAACTGTGTTCAGGAAACCAGGCAAACCTGGAAGTAAAAGACTGAATCTAATGTGCCTGTATGGCTGTCTCGCATTTACAGAGTGTTGTGGAGCTACCAGTGGGCCTCTTCCTAGACCCAGCCTAGGCCTTTGACCCCGTCAAATGGCCTTATAGGTCTGCTCTCTTATCTAACAAGCATTTGCAATGCAATAGGTCTCGCATTAGAAACGTTTGAGCTTTTAGTATTGTAAATGGCAATGTTTTTTTTTTTTTATGCAGTAGTTAAGTTTTGTTTGTATAAAAATGAGCACCTTGAAGGAGTGAAGGATTTCAAACTAATAATAAAAGCATATACATACAATAACTAACACACACAAATGGGGAACGGTGCTGTCAGGAAACTTCAGGTAATTTATATACATGCCTTGCAGGGGCACCTTCAGGATGCTTTAACTTCAGTGCTCCCAGGCCCCACGCAGCTTTAGCGTGCTCATTAGGAGGTTATGCCTATTTCTTGGTGCATTTCCACAGAGCACTTTGGTATTCCCCCGCAGCCCTACAGGCCTGTATGCTGCCCCAGGTTGTCTCGTTTTAATTGTCTCACCTTGGCTGCCCCTCCCTCTGACCCAACCTCAGTAGGGGAGCCCCCCACTTTGACACCTCCAGCTTCACATTGGTCACTTACTTCTGGCTCTATCAGCCCTCATACCAGTCCCTCTCTCATCAAAACAGCCTTTCACGTGAGGATCAGAGCCGCTTGGTAGATTATGGCGGTGCTCCAAGCGCCTGCACGGATACTCATACTGTAGCGTTACTGGCATTATTAGTTTACCAAGCATATATACAGTCTGTACTAAGAATGTAAGTGTGGATTAAGTATGTATACATAAATGTATGAAGAAAGTGTACTAAACGAATAATGAGCGTTTACGTCTACACAGACATTCGTTTTACTACACACGCGCATAGGGGCTTGTAGCGCAATATTTTTCATAAACATACAAAGTACATAATAAGTGCTTCTGCACTATAAATGTTTCATTGTTATAACAGACAAAATGTCCATCTGGACTTGTCTTGAGAACCAGTCATTAAATATGAATCTAGGCAGCGCTTAATGTCTTTTTAGTCCGCTAACGGCAAAAGATGTAGGCACGCACACAAACTATATTCATGCGAACACGTTTACCTCACACGCACACACCTGTGGGGTAAGAGAAGGTAGTGTGCCTATATATATTTTATTCTGATCTAGGTTCTGTTTTCCCCTTTCTGTGCAACAGCAAACTGTACTTTCCTTTAAAAAGAAGAGCAGGCGAATATCTTAAGAAATTGAATTATTTGATTATAAATCAAGCCGGGTTTCATTGTACGCCAGGTCTTCCCGGCGCTCAGCCTGTGACTGAGGATCAGCCCCCACTGCCCCCGAACGAACAGAACACCTAGACCTCCGAATCGGGCATGCAACCTTTGTAATGGTCCACACTAGCGTAGACTCCAGTCCAGACCACCCCATACCCCTCTCAGAAACATGATCGCCGAGGCAGGTTAATACTTAAAAGCAGATGATATGAAGGACCGCTGTTAGCGCCAAGCGGCTCTAGTCGGAGCGCTTGGGAAGCGCAGCTGAAAGGGGCCCTACTTACGGAAGAGAAGGGCAATCCAGCTGAAACCGGGTATATAAATGTGTGAATTTATATGATAAATGTTATGGAGGTTAGCAAAATAAATAAAAAAGGTCGGTCTTATTATGGGTTCCATGATGCTCACGTATATCAACTTGCATTGTAGTCGTAATGTGTTTTGTAAACCATGGACAACATTCGCAAACAAACAAAACATAATAGTGTATCAAAACGTAACATACTTTAACCCCTAGAGTATGTTATCTAACATATCGCATGCTCCAGACCCATCAGATCCTATCTTTTCACAAAGCCATATCATGGGCATCTTCCTTGCTAAGACCAGGTGCTGCGATTACCCATCTTGGTGGTACACAGTCGTACCTGCAACATAACCGAACTTCACAACACTAAAAGAGCGTGCCATAAAGTGGGTTGAGATACATCATCAGACAAAAAACAGGCCGTGCTGGCTGGTAAAAAGCAGCAAAGTGTGGCCCTCGCAGCACGTGGGGGGTAGTTTCCAGCTATGGACCTATCCGGCGGCTCACATACCGGCTTTAACACACTGCTGCCCTGCCGAGAGCAATACGGAAAACAGCTCACCATGGCAGTGGCCCACGCGTAGACAACCGGACAGTCGATCCCACCGGCAGCGCCTGTAAAACAGTGTGTGTATGCTCAGGTCCCGGCTGGGACAGAATCATGCAGCATGAAGAGTCGTTAATGCCATGCTCAAAAGAAGTGTGCTGCTGAGTCCAATACATCAGTTGCTTTAAGTGCGAAGGCCACACAATTATATTGAAAGAAGGGCTGGGCACACGGCAATACTTTTAAAATTATTAGCACTGCAATGCGACCGATGAACCCGGATGGTCCCAAATCCCGCCGGCACGGACCACGGCCAGCGGTCCGGGGGAGCCCAGCACACGAGAGTTTCTTTGTATTGTTACGTAAAGATTATAGTGCAAAATCGACCTGAAGGTATTGGAGCGCGCTTTACATGAGCACCAATTACATTGTACTAGCACACGTTCACATTTTTTCCCCGACATTAAATTGGAATGCAACCTCGGCGACAAACTCATTGACAGGCTGCAAAACTACCCGAACAGAAGACAGGTAAAAGGCACTAGACTTTAATTCACTACTAATATGTAGCTCAAGTTGATAGCATAACTTAACCCTTAAAGAAACCATCGGTTCCTACCGAGCACATAGTTTTCTACACACAATGCTCATGGAATCTTGCGCCCGATCTACCAGTCCAGAATGACCTAATCAAATATACATACCAGCATCTAATGGTCCAACCCGAGAGCCCGGTACAAACGGAACATTGCCGCCGGCCTGCGACCAGGGAGTCAGGCAGGCCGGGCGGGACAACGGGAAACAGGAAGTAGGAGGGCGGGAGCCTACCCCGCCTCCCACGGAAGAGCCGCGGCTGTCTGGAGCACCGGAGCAGGCAGGAGCGAGCCTACCCTGCGCCCCGGTGCCGAAGGAGGGAGGAAGAGTCCTGCTGCCGGGCCCTGCAGCTGCCGATGAGGAGAGCCGCCGCACCAAGGAAGCCGGTGAGTGGGGCTTCGCCTTGTTGCTGAGCTGCGAGGGCGGGGGGGGGGCGTGTGTGTGTGTGTGTGTGTGTGCGGCGGCGGGGGGCTGTGTATGTGTCTTGGAGTCTGTGTGTATGCGTGTGTCTGTGGGGGGGAGGGGGTGTGTGTGTAGGTGCGGCGGCGACGGGGGGGGGTGTGTGTGCCTGTGTATGCGTGTGCCTGTGTATGCGTGTGGCTGTGCGCATGCGTGAATGTGGGTTTATGCGTGTGGCTGTGCGCATGCGTGAATGTGGGTGCGCGCGCACGCAGTTAAATCCAATCGGAGCGAAGCGCGTGGCACTTTCTTGTCCTTCATTCCCCCGAGTCAGCTAGCTATAGTTCTCCACCTGGACGCATCCTTCGGATGCTAATTCCAGGCTCGACCTAAAAATGTGGTTTGGGTTCTGTCGCAAGCATACATTATTATGATATGGAGTCCTGTATGACCACTGTTAAAGTAACTTGAACTCTACTAGATCCCACCAGGGTAACGAGGTCCGATGTCTTCTATGCTATGGACATAGGCATATTAGCCTCCATCTTGGAGTAACAGTAAGGGTACTCTTGTTCCATGCCAATCCTTCTTAATATTGCTGGGCATTCGGCTACTATAGACTTGAAGACCTTTGGGAAATATTCTGGATTTATTGTTAATTGAAGCAAATCTCTACTCTTTTTTGATTAACTGCTGCTTGGTCTCTGGGCCTAGAATTGTTACATGGTTACAATATACCAGAGGCTTTACATTTCTTGGTTTATATACTACCAAGTTAAGGAATTTTTCGATCCTAATCTACATGAGGCATTGGATTCGTTTTTGGAGGATGTATGCCATTGGAGGAAGTTGCTTCTTTCCTTTCTAGACCAAGTGGCCTTGTATAATATGTTGACTTCTCCAGGTTGGTCTACTAAGTCCAAAACCCCCTGAGTCAGAGAAAATGTGTTTTAAGCATTCAAATGCAGAGCTTTGTCTTGTTTTAGGACAGAGGTGCGTGTTGAAAAAGGTATAACCCAGCAACATATGTCAGTATTATTGGTAGCTTACTTAGGAATTGCAAATTAATGTTTTGGTTTTTTTCTCCCCAGGACAAAACCTCTGAATAGATTGATATGCAAATAGACCGTTGTGTGATATCTGCTCTACATGGTAAGAAGGGATTTGTGGAACTGCCTCACTGTATGCTCTTAGGTGAAGATATGCAACGCTTTGAACGCATGCCTGAATTGGACCAAAGTGTGATGAAATGCACCTCCCCTATGTGAAAATTAAACTCTTCGACAAGCTATGTAATTGAAGGGATTCAATAGATGGCACTAGGTTTTCTATTAGGCCATCTCAGGGGGTTAGCTAGACTGGTATCTTTTGAACACCTAATACATTAATATAGGCTATCGGACACTGAGCTCTTCCATTACTTACAATTTAGGCATACTCTCGCTGTCCTTACCCCTTGAGATGCACCTACTCAGGAATGTGCTTTATTTGTGAATCTAAAAGGGACCCTTAAATCTTTGTGGAAACTGGAAGGGTTCTTTAGGCTTCACAATTCCAATGAGATGTCTGCAGCCCTAAAGTAAATAAATGATAAAATAATTGGTGGTTGGACTCGGACAATCCCCATGTGGCCAAACCTGTCTGCTGAATGCTGTGTGTGGTGGGATTGTGGCCGTGCTCAATCATGTGGGTTGGTGCATCAATAGGGTATGAAATTGAAAAATGCGTAGTAGTGTTGAGTTATCAAAATATACAGGTAAGAATATTTTTGGGGGGATACAGGGATATTTTGTGGAAAGAGCAAGTATGTGTGAGTGACACAGACGTGTAGTCGGGGACCCCAGACGTGTAGTCGGGGACCCCAAATTCAAAGATTCATAATAATTGCGGTCTGCAAAAACAGATGGGGTATGGAAAAAAGTGTACTGAAATTTGTCAAGTAAAAGTTGGCATTAATATTTCACAACAAATCGTTTTTTTTCACACAAAATCTCAGACTTTGCTACTCTAAAATGGGCACCATATATTGTGCGACGTTAGGTGGCTCTGCTATGGAACTGCAGATTGTGAATGTAAAAAAAAGAAACCCCAGCGAGTTATGGTATGATAGATTTAAAAATGGGAGACCACGTGAGTATGCACATGAAGAAATATGTATATTTAATATCAAAGGTTAAATCTCGTTAAAAGGAAAATATCTTCGAAGACTCACCAATCTCGTGGTGGTTAGCACAGAGCCATGCATTCCTTTCCTTTTCACAGAGTGATGCTCAAATCCCAGAACTTAAAAAAAAAATCGCTAAGAAAAGAAATACTAGTTCCCAATACAGGGGTTGGTCCTCTGAAGCACTCTTTGGTTTAGGGAGGGAATTTAACTCAGTGGAAGTATTTGATACTTTATTGAATGTTATTCATAAATGCCCTGTTTCCTTAAGGTATTAGATTCACGTCCCTGTGAAGCTTACCAGCCATATCAAACCTGATGATATAGACTGTGGAGCCCTCACCGTGGTCTGTGTGTGCAGAAAACCACTTTATTCTTGATTGGCTTATTGCCACCTTCCCGTAAAGGTTAAAAGCACAAAGGAAGTGTAGAAGAACCAATGAATCTGCTTCCTAAAGGTGTCATTCATGTGATTGATCAAAGAAGCGCCTATGATACCTAAGTTATTGCCAGAACAGTGCACTATTAGCACTTGTGGTTGTTGATACAGTTTACAAAGTGGAGTGTGCCCCCCCCCCCTCCCTCTCATACCAGGTCTGTTTGAACTTTTTGCACTCATGTTTTGCCTGTGCCAGCTCTGTTTTTTTAAGGTTGCAGTCGGTCTTTAGCAGTAGATGGTAAATTGTTTAATTGATGCTATATCTAATCCGTGATTCAGATTATGAATATATAAATTGAACATCTATTTGTAAACTCCAAGGAAGAAACTAATATATGTTAAAGATTTCCCTGTGTACTCTTTGACGAAGCGTAGCTCTTAAAATATTTCTTAATGGGTTTCCATGACTGATGCTCCAGCTCCAACCAGTTTAAGAAAGCATCCCAATGGTCAATCCAGGATTTGAGGTAAAGAATCTTGGCACTTTACATTGTCCAAAGAAGATAAATCTGGTCTAACGTGTGCTCACTTTAATGTGTGGGGAGTATTACATGTTGGGTAAGGTGCACATGGCACAGCCCTCAAGAAGCTTGATCTAATCTCAAAAGTTCTAGGCGATCAATCCAGATATTGAAATCTCCTAGTACAAGGAAGTTCGTAACCGAGAAGAGCAGAGGGGCGACTCCAAAATAAAAATGGCCTAGATGGAGCTCAAAAGGTCACAAGTGAATGATACCTGTATGGGTAGTAGTTGGACAGATGAGATTGAACCCAAGAAGTAAGGCCGAAAGAAAGCATTTGAGAATTATAGCAAAAGGGGTAGAAGCCACTGCTAGACTAAAAGTCCTGCCAGGTTTACCTACAGGCATGATGCTAAAACCATTTTTGCCAGTGCTAAATCCCAAAGTGAATCTTCATGCATCCAGATTTATGTGAAGAAAAATATCAATAATGTGACAATTGAATAAAAGTGATGAGTTTTTTGCTGATCAAGTGAGCATGCATTTAGAACAGTTAATGTCTATGACACCACTTGCCTCTTGCTAGCTTCCAATGATAATGGAAGTATCCTGGCCATCTGCTTGTGTGCTCTGTGATGGGTTAAGATTGATTAGTTCCTCCCACATAAACACAAAAGGCCCACTCACTTTGAATAAGAGAAGTGTGACTTGTGCTCGGGGTGGATGGGAGCAAATGGGCTTGTCTTGGGCACGTCCACGGCACATCTGCACTTCAGCCCTATTTATGAAGGGTAAATAAATCCTACACATGCACAGTATTATCTTAAAGCATATACTGTGAACGAAAGCATTTGTAACACCCCACAATATAAGCCCCACAAGCCTAGTCTAAAAGCTAGGCAAACAAAAGGTAGAATGTAAAACAACAATCAATACAGAAAAATGAATAAGAGGCAAAGGTTAAAAATTAAAAACATCAGCATCAATTTTCAGTGTTGACTCTCAAACTTTGGAAATCAATACCAAAAACAGCACTTCACCAGCTATTTCTAAGGGCGCCTGTATATGCTCAGTGGGGTCGCTCAAACACTGCGCCATTGAGTGGTGCATCTTCTCACATCGTCCCTTAAGGTAATCAAAAACAGGTGTTTCTTTTGGTTACCGGAGACAAAAAGTCAGATTTTGGTGAATACGTTATAAAGCTTTGCATGAGACTATTTGGAGCAATTACTTAACGATGTAAGACAACTAAGAATTATTTGTGTGAATATTTACTGTTATCTTGATTCACTTATATTTTACTTGTATTTATGTTTTTTTCTGACACCCTTCCTTTTTTATTTCTTCAGTCTTTTCTGTTTACAAAATGTTCTCAATGTGCCTCCCAATTCTCTCTCTCCCACTGACTCCCATTCCCTCACATTCTTTCTCTCCCTACCTGAATATTATTGCTTTCTGCTTCTCTTTGTATACATATTCCACTTTGTCCGCCCCTCCCAGCCTAGTTCTGTATCTTTTTTTAATTTCTGATTGTTTATTTTCCTCATTCTCTCCCCTCCTTCCTCCTCGCCTGATTTTCTCATTTTGCCCCCTCTCCTCGAATCTTTCTATCCTTCCCTCCCTTCCTCTCTCATAACTCCTTAACTCTTGTCTTCCATTGTATGTTTTGCCTCCCTCACTCTGTGTAATCCCTATTTAATGTTTGTCACTCCCATTACTCAACTGCCATTTATTAGTTTTCTTTCTTTTTGTTTCTTTGTTGATTTCCCAAAATCGTTTCCCTGTTTTCTACATTTTGGCCTTTCTTGCATCTCTATTTCTTTGGCACTCTTCTTCCCTCTAACCTTGCCTTAGTCTCTCCCCCTCCTTCCTTCACTCTCCATTTGCCTAAATACTTTTACAGTGCTTAAAGTTTGATGAAAATGATATGGTCTCCTTTATGACTTATGTAATTGGTTTATTTTGAAGTATAGGTTAAAAAGAGATTAGTTCCTAGGAGAGGAGAGTGACTAAAACATTAAATGTTATCCCGTTTTAGCTCCCACATATTTAATGGGGCCAGAAAAAAAATGGCTGAAAAATGAACGCTTTTTTTCAAAGACATTTAGATAATGTAGTTCACCTTCTATATTCTAATGTATGCTGCCCGTAGCTGATCCTCATTGCCTTTCTTTCAAATCACCACTCACCCTGCCTTTATCGCTCTCATTGTACTGTCTCTCCATATTAATTCCTATTCATCTCCCACACTGTCTCCCCTTCACTCTCTAATTTTCATTCTCACTTCCTCTCGTTGTACTCCATCTCTGTCCCTTCTCTCCCTGCTTCCCTCAATTCTCCCTTCTTCCATTTTCGGTCTTTCTCCCTCTGTGTATTTATCCTCATCCTTTCCTTTCCTCTTGCTCTCTATTCTCTCTCCAAACCTCCCTTTGTCTACCCTTCCTCTTATTCTTTCATTGTTTCAGTCCTTTCTTTTTCGCAGTCTTTTTACGTCATCCCTATTTTTGTGCTTGTCTAATTCACATCTGTTCCTCCCTCTCCCTAACATGTTCTTCGTTTTCCTTTATCCCTTCACCCGTCCTTTTCTGTTTTCATGTCTTTCTTTGCTGCACTCTTCCTCTCACTCCCTGTCACTCCCTTCTCTCTTCTCCTTTCTGTTAACCTATTTCCCTGTTTTAATACTTAGACATTCAAAACGCCATATTGCCTTTTGATCCTAGTTTGCTTTGCTCTGACATAGTTGTAAACGAGCATTTGCAATGCAATAGGTATCGCATTACTGATAGTTTGAGGTATTGGTGTTGCAAATATTAATGCAATGCCGATAGCTCATACGTTCAGTAATGCAAGACCTAGTGCATTGCAAATGATTTGCGTAGTGAGTCAGGAGCTAGCATTGTATGCCTCAGTGCAGTACTGCAAGCTGCTCCTAAGAGATCCGTAGTGAGCAAGGCACCAGCACAGCATGTCTCGGTGCACTACCACACGCTGCTCCTAGAGGTCCCTAGTGAGCAAGCACCAACACAGCATATCTAGATGTAGTTCTGCAAACTGCTCCTAGAGGTCCCTATTGAGCAAGGCACCAGCACTGCATGTCTAGGTGCAGTACCGCAAGCTGCTCCTAGAGTACCCTAGTGAGCAAGGCACCAACACTGCACGTCTACAAAGTTGACGTTATTGGCATTATAAATGGCAATGTTTTTTATGTAGCAAACAGGGAGATAATGGATGGAGCGCTGAAACTTTTCACTCGCCCCCGGTCCCAGGATGCTTGTTTCCAGGGAAGACATAGCTTGGCAGTTCGGGCTGGACTGTTCCCATGAAGCACATGGTCATGACTGATTTGCATATAGCTGTGTCTGAACTGGGGTGGTGAAGTGAGCTAAGGAAAGATGATGGATTCAACCCAGATCTGTGACTCTGGGTGAGTGTTTAAAAAGTTTCAGCACTCCGTCCATCGTTTCCTTGTGTTTGCAATGTTATTTACTTAGCCATGGTCCTCTTTTGGTCACATATGGCATTGCACCCTACAGAAGATATGGTAAATCCACCCTAGCCAAAATGTATTGCATGCAAGACAGTACTACAAGTACATTCAAATGTCCATATATACAATTAGTAACTTTGAAATGTGACAATAGAATTATTACATTAATTTCAGATTAGGTTGCTTTCTGTGGGGCTGCTGAAGGGAAATTTATAGACGTCTCATAAAAATGTGAGATGTTCTAGTGAGTGAAGTAACCACTGCCAGCCTAGCTTAGGACCAAGCGTGTGTCAAAAAATATATTGGTGCAAATTAATACAGCAAAACTTTCATTGCCTTCAGTGGTGAAAAGCACTAGTGACAATCAGTCACTTTTGGGTCGAGTTGCGTGGAATCTACTGCCATGTAAGGGGATTGTGGGTCCCAGAACCAGGCCATGACAGGCAGTTGAGTTTTACCTGATGTCTAGGGCCCAGGTGCAGAGTGGCGCTGGCTGTTAATGATGCTGGAGCCGTATGTAGCTGGTTTTGCTGCTTAGATGTGCTGGTGAAGAAAGTGATACAAAAAATTGTCACCGGGTCCATTGAGGTGTTCGGGTGAAGGATGCTGCGGAGTTCCCTTGTGTTGTTGTGCTGATGAAGGTAATAGTAGCTGTACTGGCCACCCAACCTCGGTTGTGTAAGGTTGGCCAAAAGAGATTTTGATATCCGGGGGGGGGGGGGGGGCAGCGCGGCGTAGCCATCTGAAACTTGCTGGAGGTCAGGACCAAGTTTCCCACAATGCACTGGCCAACTAATACTTTTAGGTGATTCCCTCAAAGGGCCTGATGGCCAGCTATTCTCTGGTTCTAGGAGCGTGGTTTTACCTGCAGGCGGCTAGTGCACTAGTCCAAGGTAGATTGGAGTTGCCCATTGGGTCTCAAAAGGGGTCCCTCCGTCTGGTTCAACCAGTCTTTGGTCCGTACAATTTGCAGTCCCAAGGTGGTTGCCACAGGTGCAGAGTATTGCACCTTTTTATAAATTTTATTTATTTGAAAAGTTTTATATAGCGCGAACCAGACTCGTAAGGTTTTCAGAACGCTGTACATAGAAGCAGATGCAATAAGCAGGTAAAGGCGCAAATACTTAACATAAAAAAGTAACATGCAAAAATGTGAAAGAGTGACTAACGGCGTAGTACATATAAAGTAACAAAAAAATTGCATTGTTGAATGGGAGACCAGTGTTGTCTTTTTTTCTTAAAATCATTTTTATTCATATCGATGCAGCACAATCAATAAATTTATAAAAAGTAATTAGGGGTTTACAAATCCAATGTAACACTTTATACAAACCCAGTAGATACTTGCATCCCCCCCACCCCGTTTCCCCAACAACCACATAGTCATTGCAAAATTCATATTACTGTCTCCCAGTTTTACCACATTGTAACAATTTTTTGTAGGTACCCTGCATGATTTACATACAATAGTTCATATGCATGTACTTTATTCATCCAATGGGAAAATGCAGGAACCTTATCCAATTTCCATTTGGCTAAAATCAGTGTTCTGGCCACAAACATAGAAATGGGTATATCTCCTACATGGACCAATAACCCAAACAGTGCTCCATGTGTATCTGTTGATACATTTACCCCAAGTTTCAAACGGATTTCTGAAAAAATATCTTGCCAGAACACCCTTACATATCTGAAAGTAAATATAATGTGCAGCCAGTCCCCATTTCTATTGTTGAATCTAAAACCTTTTGGCTCGACCCCCAGGATAAAATTTGTGAAATGTAGCAGGTTTGTGGTATAACAACCATTTACTATAAAAAGAGATTATTCTTAAATTGGTGACTTGCACTGCCTTGGCGCTGTTATAGTAAAACATCATCCATTGCAGAATATCTACTTCACACCCTGTCCAGGACTCAATTTGTTATATCTCTAGTTATAGTAAATTAGTATCCCTGTAAAAGTATACTTGTAGAAATAAAAGTTAGTTCTGGTTGCTTCAGGTCTATTTTTGCAGTAAGTTGTTCAGAAGTTAACTGTTAACTTGTTTTTTGAATGAGGAAGTCGAAGGGTTAGATCTGATTTCAGGAGGAAGATCGTTCCATATTCTTGGAGCAAGACCGCAGAAAGTGAAGGTGTAGTTGTAAGTTCTTTTCTATTTCAATTTGGTTTGCTTTGCTTTGTTCAGATCCTGTAGTCACAGACTCTGGTCTCCTTTGTCCTCTATTGCAATTCGAATCAGAACTTTGGTTCTGGTACTAGAGGTACCACTTAAATCCTAGATTTAGGGGTGTGAGTACCCCAATGCTACCCAGAACTCACCCTAAGGTTATGGCTAGCCTTCTGGCGGGTGTACACCTCCGGAGTACATCATTTCCCCACCTACCTAGGTGCAAATGTGCCTGGGGTCAGGGGGATGGCTGTTTCTTCCTTTTGAGAGGCAAGCAGGATACATATAATATGTGGTGTAAGTTTTGAAGCTCACCACCTTGATGTGACACTTCCCTAGCCATCCTGTCAGGGAGGGAGGTGCTGCCTCCCTCCCAGCCAGGTCTTTGTTTCTGACTCCTGGGAATGTTCAGTCCTCCTGTCAGGAGCTCAGATTCCTGTCTTGGTGGCAGCAGCTGTGAGCTGTCGGCCAGGGTACAGGAAACCCTGAGGCAACCACGTGGGCGACCTCTAAGATGGCCACCTGGATGCATGTCAAATTAAATCTGACCTTGGAAACATGTCAGGGGTGATGAGACAAATTGCTTGATACCCAACATAACCTATTTTAGTGGGACCACAATGGAACTGGCAACCTCCAGTGTGCAAACCCATGTTATCCAATGCCCCTCTGATTGCTTATAGTAGTCCTTCATGATAAGAGGCTACTGTAGGGATATAGAAGCGTGCACTTCTATTGCAGCACCTTTTAATATAATGCCTCCTGGTCCTGCCTTGGGGTGACTGGCATATATTGAAACCAGTGCTTTGACCTTGCCACATATGGTTGAAAGCACAGTCCGGTTCAAGCACTCAGCACTGCTCATGCAGTCTGCAGTGGAAAATGGCAAGTTACAGATTCAATTCGGTCGTTAAGTCCATGGGGCTTCATAGAGTTCATATTGAATATCCAAAAGTTCTCTCTTTGGAGCAAATATTTATTCATATCTGTCACCTCTCTGTTGGTTGCTGTTTTCAATATGGTAAATTTCAATTGTGAAACATTGTGGTGTTCTTCTGCGAAGTGTACTGCGACTGTAGATTTCTGGTTGAGGGTCCATATATTGGATTTATGTTCATTTATACGTATTTTAATTTTCCTTTTTGTTTTACCGATATATACTTTACCACACGGGCATTTCAAAAGGTATATAACGTGGGTAGAGTCACATGTAGCATTTACTCTCAACTTAATGTACTGACCTTTCATTGGGTGTGTTATGGTAATGCCCTTTATGATGTTATTGCAATTTCCACAATGCATACATGGACAAGTGCCTTTGTATGGTATGGATTCATCCGTCTTGGTTATTAATATTTCACCCACATTTTTTGCTCTAGTTTAGGCAAACAGTGGAGGTCTATCAAACGATGTACTGAAATCAGACTCCAGTTCTAAGATTGACCAGTGTTTTTGAATAATCCGTTTGAACTGTTTGCTTGAGGTAGAAAATTTAGATACTAGAACCATCCTGGTGTCATCCTTTTTCTTTGATTTGTTTAAAAGATCTGTTCTATTTATCCTGTTAACTGATTATTTTGCTTTATTCGTTATACTTCGGGGATATTCTCTCTCCGTAAACCTTTTAACCATCTCTTCTATTCTTAATGTTGCTTTCTCTGGGTTTGAGGTAATTCTCTTAACTTCCATCATTTGAGAAGTTGGCAGATGTTGCTTTAGGGCCAGCTGGTGAGAGCTGTTGTAGGGCAGTGTATTGTTTTTGTCAGTATTTTTCTTGTATATATCGGTCTCTAGACAATTGTATTTTCTTGTGATTTCCACGTCAAGAAAAGTAATCTTTAGATCAGAAGTCCCCCATGTCAGTTGGATACGTTCATCTATAATTGTTCAGATCCATTAATGCTTTTTCAAGTTTCTCTTTGGTGTTACTCCATATAATAAATATATCGTCAATGTATCTCACTATCATTATAGTGTTCAGTTGCCAGATGGGTTTGTTCAAAATATTTACCTCCTCATATGCCTTCATAAAGATAATCGCATATATAGGTGCTGCCGAATTGCCCATGGAAGTACCTACGAGTTGTTGGTACCACTCCTGTTTATATTTGAAATAGCTCTGATATAGTGTAAATATCATAAGTTCCATCAAAATTGTTTGCATCGGATGATCCAGGTTAGTCGCAAGTGTAGCTTGTTCCATCGCTTCAATGCCGGAAGTATGTGGAATTGATGTATATAACGACTTTACATCAGCCGTGCATAACACTAGGTGTTCTTCTGGCTCCACTGTTATAGTTTGAAGTTTGTTCCGAAAGTCTGTGGTATCCTTGATGTAGGTATGCATTTCTTTCAAAGTAGGTTGCATATATTTATCCAAAAAGTGGCCTATTGGTTCATGAAGATTCCCTTTCGTTGAGACAATGGGTCTCAATGGTGGATCTCTTAAGTTTTTATGCACTTTGGGTGTCATATAGAAGTTCGGACTTCTAGGATGGTTTTTGATCAATAACTGTTGGGTTTTTTCTTTAATAACACCATTCTCATAAGCTGTCTGAACGATCTTTTAGAGGATTTTCATGTAGTCATTGGTAGGCTTTCTGCCAAGTTTGAGGTGGGTCCTGGAATCAGATATATGTTTTTCCACCTTGTCTTCATACATGCTCAAATTCATAATAACTAGTCCTCCTCCTTTGTCTGCTTTGACACAGATTATTTGGTCATTGTTCCCCAATTTTTTTTTTTAATTCCTCTGTCTTTCTCTGTGATATTTTTCTTGCATTTTTTGTTACAGTTCATTTTAAACAATCCTTGTTTCACCAACTTTTCCAATAAGTCTAGTGTTTTGTGACTTACAGGGGCTTGGTACGTACTTTTAGGTCTTAGTCCCATGAGTTCATCTTCTTCTTGTATTTCTTGTCTAGGTATCACATTATCAAAAAAATGCCTCAATCGTAGTTTTCTCATAAATTTTAAAAAACTGATCTCCAATTCTAGTATGTTGGTATGTGTAGTGGGGACAAAAGATGTCCCTTTTTGTAATAAAACCAGTTCTTGATTAGACAAATTATAGTCAGAGATACTAATCACTAATTGAGTTGTTTGCTTTTTCAATTTCCCCGCAATACTCCTTGTATTGGGTCCTTCTTTTTCTTTTTCCCCTCCTGGGTCTCCTGTTGGTTGGTCTCCTAATTTTAAAAAAGGCACATTAGTTGGGATTGTTGCAATAGAGGTTGATGGTTGATCTTTATCAAGTGTTGCTGGGGTCTAAGCTGTGATAAGGTTTTTCCGGTATGCTGTCTGCTTGAAAGATCACTACCAGATGATGACTTATCTGTATGACTAGTATATCCGCGATTCTTTTGTCTTTGGGCATACATGTCAGCCCATGTATAAACCTCTCCCAGTTTGTAGTCCAGGGTATCTCTCTTGAACTTCCTGATCTTTCTTTCATTGATTTCTTGAGTGTGTTTTTGAATTGTTTCGTTGAGTTCCCCTAGTGTTTTAGATAGTTCTTCCTCTGATATCATAGTAGACAATTCTTGGGAAATATCCTCTATTTCTTTATATAATTCTCCTAAGATGTTAGATAGCTCTTTTATGATCATTAAGATCAAATCTAGTGAACATTTGTTCAAGATAGCATACCATTTATCTTGAATTTTTTTGAGTTTTTGCATAAGGAAGGTTTCAATGCAATTCATAGTCCTCTGGGAATTCGCTGAGCTTTATGATACTTGATCAATGTACTCGCATGGAATTTTTGATGAACTTGTCTTTCAGATAGGTATAGCAATTGTTTTCTGTTTTGTTCCTTGGTTCGGATAGTTGATGGTTGTGTCAATTCATCTTGTATAAGACAATAGATTTTAGATGACTCCTCTTCCCCAAATGCAAAAGTGTCTGCTTTAGCATCAGTGCTCCTTGTAATCTCTTCGTATTGCATGTTTATGTATCTCTATTGTCTAATTTAAGAATTAATGAACTCTATGAAGCCCCCTGGACTTAACGACTGAATTGAATTTGCGTGTTATCTGTAACTTGCCATTTTCATAAATATATAATCTGTATTGAATTACAAACATCTTATGTTTTAACCCATTGGTTCGATAGAAGATGAGGTAAATACACATGCTCTTTATACTTCACACTACTTTACTACTTGTGCCCGTACATTTATATATCTTGTTCATATTATTCCTTTCTTTTATTTCTTTTAATTTCCTTTTAATTATTTTCCTTTCGCGAGCGTGCTAAGTCTTTCGTCTATTGTTATACTTTGCGCTAGGTAAACACTCAGCTTATATTCAAGTCAGTTTTTTAGTTTTAGCATCACGTTATTGGAGCCTAATGTCCTATCAAGACCGCTATTACATCTTTATACGATAGTCTTACACTGATATTTGCAGACGTGGCGAACCGGATAGCTACTCCGATTCCGAATACCGAAGAATTAAGAGACACCTGTGTCTTAAGATGTAAGTATTTACACCGGCACGCATACTAGATTTAGAGCAGCTTCGTTGCGTAGTTATGTATAACTAGAACCGCCTACCATGTTCTTTACTCTTTTTTTCGTTCACAGTTTTATTATGTCTGATGAATGCCTAAGAATTATGAATCTGGCATGTAAGTTCAACACCCTGATTTTTATTTTTATTCATTCTGAGTTCGCGCTGGCACAAGCATGTAACGCACTTCACCTATCACAATTGTGGGCATTATTTAGGTAACAAGTTTGCTGTGAACATGTACCACGAGTGAATCACTATATTTTGCACAATTAGAGTGAACTAGAGTTACATAATCCGACTGTTGATTCTTATATACACATACATTTTTCTTTAGTGATGCTCCCTGAAGAAGGGCTCTATGCCCAAAATGCATAGGAGTATAAGCCAGATGCATTCTAAATGCTGCAACTATGTGAAAACGGCACAATTATATAAGTTTATTTTGACAAGAGAAGAAAAGACTGAAATAATAAAAACTTTATTTGAACATTTCTTGAAAGTGTTTTGAATAACATTTATTGTGGAGCTCTTGGAATCACAACCAAGAACCAGGTGTGCACAAAGGGATGGGACCAACTGGTCTGTTGGAATCATGTGTTAAGTCTATATATACTGGACCAAAGTAAGGTAGAGTGTGTATAGAGTCCCCAATCTCCAGAAGTATAACAGAGGTTAAAGTCAGATCTGACCTTACTCTCTAAAGTGGTAGCTTGGTCGAGCAGTAAGGCAGTATCAGAGGACAGTGTAAAGCATTTGTTGTACACACTCAGCAAAAGGTTTCACACACTCAAGAACTGAACTCTAGGCCAATTGTTTTTATATCAAAAGATATGGATGTTTTATTTTAGAACCAACAGGTATAAATATACTTTTCTCAATATGAGTGACTTTGGTAATTACTTTGCAGAGAGGCAATAGACTTGGTAAGTACAATAGTTACTGGGGTTGCAATAGGCAACACAATTCTAAACATAATTTAACATTGAGCTCAATGGGTTTTTCTATAAAGAAGGCAATTGATTACTTTCCGGATTACTTTGCTAACCACAGGACTGGATCCTGGATTCAGTCCCGGGACCTAAGCTGTAAACAGTTAAGTAAAAGCGTTTTGGTTACAGTTGTAATTTTTAAAGGATATAAATATATTTTCAAAGTTGACACTTAGAAACTTTTCAGAGAAAAACTAGCAAAGTTATCCTATGGAAGGAAATTCAAGTCACAGATAAAGTAGGTTCTCGTTACTTTTGTAATCCAGTAGTGGCTTCTAGGTCCAGCACTGGGACACCTACCTAAGACAGGTAAGCATTTGGGTTTCAGTAGTCGGTACGATTTTTAAGGAGTATTTGTGATTTGCAAAAATCGACAGAAGAAATTTCAGACAAAATCAGTCAATGGTTTCCTATGGGAGAAAATGCAGGTAACTGGTAAGTACAGTTAAGATTACTTTTGCGGTTCAATACTGAACTAGAAAGTACGGCACTGGCTTCTCTCCTGATCCCAGGTGAGTATATCGGAAATCGCTATTCGGCTAATTTTAGAAGAATATTTTAAAGTTTCAAAAATCGACACTTTGAAGAAATTTCAGTGAAAACCAGTCAATGTTAGCCTAAGGAAGGAAAGTGAGTTATCGGCTTTCAGGTGAGTTCTCGACTGGGGAGGTTAAGGCTCTGGGCTTCGACTCGGGAGTCTCCCAGGGTTGGAAAGGTACAGTTGTTACACCCTCAGCGGCACAGGGGCAGCCGGGTGCAGAGAGAGTAGGCCCAATGCAATCCAACGGAGGTTAGGGGGCCCTTGGTTGGTGGCTGCAAGCAGGCAGGCCACGCGGCTGTGGGAGCTGAGCTGGAGTTAGGGCCTAGCTGCAGAGCGCGAGCGGAGTGATTTGGGAAATTGGCAAGAAAATGACTAAGTCCCCATTTTTGTACTTTTGCTTTTTGCCTGTTTGGGGGTCTTCTGCTAGTTTTCTTCTGGGTTGGCGGCTCTGGGGCCATTGCTGGGAAGCTCTAATACCGGATAAAAGTGGTTTGGACCAAATCGGAGGCGGAAATTTCTGTGTTTTTGCTGACTTGCTTGCCTTTGAGGTGCTCTTTGGGAGGGTTCCGGGTGTTTGCGGGTGAGTTTTGGGGTATGGGAGCACTGCTGGGACAGTCTAATCTTGATTGCATTTGCTTTTCAGGAAATCTGTGGTGGGAAACGGGAGTTATGGCCTAGCTGCACAGGGCGTTTGGCCCGAAGGCCGAGAAATATTGTAAGTATGAGATTTTCCTTTTTGGCTGTTTGGGGGTGTTGTGCTTTTTGGCGGGTGGGTTGGCGGGTCTTGGGGCATTCCTGGGAAGGTCTAATACCGGATAGAAGTGGTTGGGACAAAATCCATAAGGAAAAGCCTTTTGGCACTTTTTGTAACTTAGGGTTCATTAGCCCTAGCAGCAGGATTGCATGTGTTTCGGGGTGTTCTACATTTTTGCAACTGAGTTCTGGGGTCTTAGAGCACTCGTGAGAATGTGTAATTTTGGTTGCAAGTCATTTGAAGAAAATCCATGGTGGGAAAGGGGGGATTTGGCATAGTTAAAGAAAGCCTTTGCCACTATTCTTAACTTAAGGCTCGTTAGGGTTGGCAGTATTTCTATTGCATGTGTTTGGGTGGGGGGGTTTTCGAGTCTTGGAGCGATGCTGGCTATGGATACTTTTGCTTGCTTGCATGGGGTTTAATACAATCCACGGTGGGTAAGGGGGTATTTGGGCCTACTTTTACTTTCAAAGTACGTTTTGTCACCAGTTTTCTGCTAGGCCTTGTTTTTTGAGATCTGATTGGGGGTCTTCTACATTTTTGCGACTGGCTTTAGTAAGGGTCTGGGTGGGAGCACTGCTGGGAAGGTCTAATTTTGTTCTAAAACACAGTTTACAATACACCTAGCTTGAGGGGAAAGATCCGCTAAATTAATTTACCCATACTTATTTATCCTTCAAAAGGTGACTCAGACAGAGTACGCACTTTCAAAAATATTGTACTGTCTATTAGGAAAATCAAAGTGTGACTTTTTGCACTACAAAGCGTACATACCTTATATTTATTTATCAGTGGTGTTGTAATATTATATCACTTCCTGTTTTTCGTTCAATAATTACAGGCCGGGTTTCAGTCTGTGCAATGGGGAAAAAAGGATGGAGTCAGGCTTCACATTAGCGAGCCGCAATTCAGCATCCGCCAGGCAGGCAGTGGACAAGGTGTCTTCTGGTCACCAACATTGATGGACGAAGCTTCAGCTGGAATTGAGGAGTGCCGCTAATAAGAGGAATTGTTTGCTGCATGCAACTTAATTACCAAATTCAACAGGACAACTACTACAACAACATACAGATACAGTATCCATTGTTTTCTTCTATGAGTGTGACTGCATTTCTTGGATCTCTCTGCTTCTAAATTGATCCCTACAGCCATTCTATAGGTTTTACTTCGGCTATTTTTTAAACCTAATTTAATGTAGCCCTGTACTGTCGCATTCTGTCATTCACGGTTGTCGAAAGTACTACTTGCTTTTCAGTAACAATGCATTCAGTAGTGCATGCATTTCCTTTATGTCACGTAAAAGATGTATGGTTAGCTTTGTACCCAAAAATGTCTTTATGTTCAATTATTGTTTGCCCATGCTGTGCTTTATTTTTTCTCTCAACAAAACCTACCCAAAAAGAAACCCCCATTCCCATCCATTTTACAAACCCTAACCCTCTTCCCCCGGGCTGTGTGGTTTTGCTTGATGTGTGACTAAATGACATCAATAATTCCACACACTTGCTGGGGAGGATAAGGTCATAGCAACAGGCTGGTGAAGGAATCCGAGGATATATTCTAGACTTACTCAGCTTCAGTACTATTTCTTGTAGTAGTGGCGAATGTCAAAAATCCAACACAAGTACAAGTTATACTATCAATACTTTACCATTTGTTAGGCTACATTGTGGCACTGTTCTAGTGTACTGTCACCTGCTATATTCTCTATCGTACCGTTGTAATGCTACAGTAAGGACAAACCAGGTTTCATTTTCTTTTTTTCCATAGGCATGCAACTGCCACTGTGTCACACCACTAGTACCACCGCAATGAGGAGGAAATTTCATCCGCCCTGGATTGCCAACCTTAATCGCCATTTCCCGTGGAGCCAACCCTGGGCCTAGCCCTACTTTCAAACACAAATTACAGGTAAGATAAGCGTTTGGTTGGAGGTAGTATAATGGAGTATTAGGAGAGACGAGAGATTGACGGTAGTACTACTAAAGTCCTAGGACTATTCAGGAAAACAAACTTACTGTTAAACCCCCACCCACCAGACTCAAAAGCAGTAAAAAACAAGTATGGTCAGATAAAGTTTCAAAAAGTATATTTTTATAGCCCTAACAAAATAATCTCCCGCAAGACCCTCCCTAACCCCAACGATTGTCCTTCAAAAGTCCCAAAAAAAACCAACTCCCAATTCCCATCCCCCAAAAGTCTCTAAAAAAGGGGCAAGGGACACTACGGCAGGGTGCTGTTGACTTTAGCGGCCCGGGCATCATGCTCCTTGCGGAGGGTGGCATGGTCGAAGCGGAGGCCCTCCACCAAGTTCTTATAGCTTAGGACCTCCTGCTCCAGGTAGGACACTCTGAGTCATAAGCGGCGCTGGCGTGCCTTGCAAATCCTGTGGGGGGCAGCTGCTGTCTTTGCTGCTCGGCGGTGGCATTTGGCTTTGGTAGCCCGGCTCCGTACCGCTGGACCACTGCGCTGGCTGGCCGCCCGTGGGGGCACGGAGGAGGATGCAGCTGTCCCAGTGGATGTTGTTGTTGTAACGGTAGACTGCGTCTCCGTCTCCTCCTCCTCCAGGGCCTCCAGCCGCCGATATTCGGCGACAGTGGCATCCAGCCTCCGTTGCCGGGCCATTTGAGCCAGCTCCCTCCTCCTTGATGGTCTCTTTGATTTGGAAGCAGCAACTATATGAAGAAAGAAAGACCTAGTCTGTAACCAATGCTCCTTAAGATTAACACAAAATGATTGAGCAGAAAGTTGTGTCACAGTACAAGTAGCAAATTGAAAGCACAGTACATAACTATTGAGGACAGTATCTATGTAACCTCAGACTTCTTCATCCTTGCTCTAACATTAGTGGGAGTTTAAGGAACAAATTCTACGAGCACTATTGACTTCCATTACAGTCGACTATGACAGTACACCAGTCTTATTCTTCTTCTTCTCTCTTGTTTAGGAAAATTGGTACGTTATCTTATGCAAGCCGGCATAATGGCAGCGCAGTGAACTTGCACCCGAGAAAAACAGACGCACACCATGATGAGTGAGACA
Source organism: Lissotriton vulgaris (assembly GCF_964263255.1). Taxonomy (NCBI): domain Eukaryota; kingdom Metazoa; phylum Chordata; class Amphibia; order Caudata; family Salamandridae; genus Lissotriton; species Lissotriton vulgaris. Next base: position 332,281,225 of record NC_141700.1, read on the forward strand.
GACTTGCGTTACTGTACCGGTCCAGTACATGCAGGTGGTGAAGCTCTTACTTTTCTATTACGGGTGGCACTGAGAATACTTAATTTAGCTTTCACCCTACAGTGCAAATGAGTATTAGAAAAGGAAAATGAAGAAGCTAAATAATCTGATTATCTATCACTTCACATGGGATGTATTTGATGACATATGGGATGACTTTAGGTGCTTTGCTTATTATTGAGTGAACAGTGATACACCCACACATGAATGACGTACTACTACTAAACTAAAGTTATTAAGAGAGGTAGGGAGTGTCCACCGTAATAACTGGATATATGCTGTGCTTGCAGTTGCAATACAAACTACTGCTACTATTCATGGTAGTATTTGGACAAAATGACTTCTTTTCCTGGCTTTTTTTTACACTGGAACGGACGTACGGGTGCGGTGTTACATGCTCTTCAAAGTAACACTTAGTTCATCCAGTGACCGTCTACTCTCTCTAGATACACATATGCTATCTAAGAGTCAGATAGTACCATGATCCAGGCATCCATCCATTCAAAGTATATGCACACATACAGTTTCTGTTTCACCCACCCAGGCTGTTCTCCTTCCACCCATCCTTGCTTCATCATTCACCCAGCCATGCACCATACCATATTCTTTCCTTCCCAGCCACCTCGGGGACCAAGCAAACACATATCATTCTTCTTTGCCAGTCATCATTACATTTCTCGTCCTTCCACACTTACTTACACCCTTCTTTCGCTTTTCGTTCATCCCATCCATCAAGTTCATCTCAGATCTGATTGGGATTCTTCTCGCCAAAAACTTCACAGCTAAGTCGAAGTACATTTAGAGGAGACTACTACCTGGTTGATTTATAATACACCCGTGCAGAAAACGCACTCTGCAGTCTTCAATCTCAATAAGTAAGGAATATATAGCTTACCTCTGCCCGCCACCACTGTGTTATCCCTCACATGATTGTCCGGCACTTCCACCGCCTCCTCCCCAGAGTTACTCCCCTCGTCCAATGCCACCACCTCCGCGCTGGCCCCGCCTTCAGATGTTCCACCTACAAAGTACATTTAATTTGGTCTACGAGGAAGAAAGAAATGTGAAAAAAATAGAATACAATGTAATAATTTGTGACTGTCTACTCTAAAGTAAAAATGTCCCTTTTTCAAGGGAAGGCTGTTGTCTTGCTGCACTTTTTGGCACAACTGATGAATGCTTGCTTTTTATTTTTAACACGTACCACTTTTTCTCCTAACAGACAGAAGCTTGACTTCTAAGAACACGAGCAGGATCAAGTTCAAACCAGGTGAGAGCTCGGCTCGACCACAAGAAATGTGTCCAATTAATCGTCAGCACTAAGCACTTTTCCATTTTCAGTTAAACGTTTACTTTTATGACAAACTTGATTTTAATAAATGTGTTTACTTTTAATTAAGCTTTTAAACTTAAATAGACTCCGTGGTTTTTGGTCCTCCAGACTAGAGTGGATGAGCTAAAGGTTTTGGAATTTTTGCAAGCATGAGTCCGTGCCTCTGCCATCAGTGACTTTGGGAGCTAAATGACTCTGCCACACTATCTAGTCAGTAAGGAGATTGGGTGTTCAACTACAAAGTCTGTTATCACTGAGGTATGTGGAAAGTCTAACGGCACCTATTATAATTGATAAGCTAAGCAATGCATTATTTAGTGTCCATAGTTTTGTTTGTGCAGATTTGTCCCTGCAACAGTAGTATAATGGATTGTCCTACTATCCAAACCAAAAGTAAAGTAGTATCTTATTATTTCTTGGTGGTCATTCACCTTTTTATTGTTGGCAATTGTCAAAGCATAAACATTTAGGAGACTTGAAAAGACATTATGGACAATCCCAGAGGACTGCACTCTGTGCATAGAGCTATTGCTGACTAGAATGGAAGTCCAATGGAATTGCCAAATGTGCAATCTTAGTTAGCTACACAGACAGACTAATAAGAATAATCTAGTAATACCACAGGGAGTCATAGTCGAGGCAGGATAAGAATTTAGATCCAGTCTACAAGAAGATCAAAGACGATTTAGAAAAAATCGAAGGAGGAACGCTAGGAAAAAATAAGTACTCTATATTAAAATTAAAACTTACTGGGGCCAGCAAAGGAGCCCTTGCCTGCCCGATCCTGGCCTGCATCCTGAACAGCACCCTCCTCCTCCTCCTGTGTCCTCTTGCCCCTGGGGGGAGCTGATGTACAACATGAAAGAAAGAAAGACCAGAAAACATGGATGATATTTGTCAACCAAATCAAACATTTCAAAAGAACAATAACAAAATATTTTGGCAAAATAGCAAATAGACAACTATTCCACGGGATATATTATTGACCGATCTCATGTGGTCTACTACGTTATTAGTATTGCTTGATTTGCGGACTGTCGAATTGGAAACTTCTTATGTAACTCACTAAACAACGTACTAAAAAGGTTTGCCTAGGATTGGCAGGCAGCAGTCCGCAGCGAAGTGACCGACAAAGTCCATTGTGATTACAGATCAGCAACAACACTAAAGTTTCCTACTACATTAACCAGTCATTAAAATACTCAAACTATCAATTCACCACCACTATTTCTTCTTATCGCCATGTGTACGAAGGAAGGACTGGACTTGAGTCTGTAGGGGCTGATTTAGAAACCCCTTGCGGCTCTTTTGCTCCATTGTTGCGTGTCTTTTGTGACGCAGCGGCAGAACAAAAGAGGCGCAATGGTGCGGCGTATATTAACAACGTGACGCATATGGGAGATGCATCACGTTGTAAAGCCCTGCGCCATCAGGGGGCGTTCCGGCGCAAGGGAGGGCGTCCTGCGCTGGAACGCATCCTAAAAGTGGCTGAAGGAAATCTACAAGATTTCAATCACTCACTTTAACGACAATGATGCGTGACTCAAACCCTGCGCCTGCTTGAAGCAGACGTATGGCTTGACGCAGCATTGGGGAGATAGGTCTCCCCAGAGCATTGATGGAGCTGCGCCATTGTTGCAACGCAACTCCAGCAATGCGCCGCCTTTACGGCACAGATGCGTAACGCTTTGGTGACGTTTTGGGCCCATGGTGCGCCGCATTGTAAGTACGGCGCATCATGGGTGGTGGTGGCGTGGCGCACAATTACTGGCGCATCCCTGCTACTTTGCAGGGATGCGCCAGTAATTAAAAATCTGAACCTTAGTGTCTAGCATTACGCAGTTCTTTAAACTACACTCGTGCATAATTTCACAGGCCAATGAAATAAACACACAATCGAAAACAAATAAGCATAGTAGCAACACTACTGAGAAGGAGAGCAGTGCACCTGAAATGCACAGAAGATTTTGAAATATAATTTACCTACAATGTAATGAGCAGCAATATTGCTCTTGGTAAAAAACAAAAATTTGCAATATAATAACACACAGAGCAGGAGAAAACAGAGTAGTAAAGAAATAACTACTACTAACCACCAAGCCCGGGGATCTCAAGGCCAAGCAGGTCGAGCAGATCTCGTTCACGGTCCAGGACATCCGTCCAGCGGTGGGTGGCCTGGTTGTAGGTGCGCCGGACCCGAGAGTGGTGGTACATGGCCCGGCACACCTTCTCCCACCGCTCCCGGATCCCGTACCGACACCGATCCTGCCGCCTGCCATGATGGTCCTGGGGCGGCGGCGCTGAACATAAAAAATGAGTGCGGCCACCTCCTCCGGGCTAAAGATCTCCCGGGGTACGACCTGCTCCCCCCTCAAACGCCCGCACGGAAGCCGGGCACGGGGTGCGGGACCCTTCCCCTTCTCGGGATGCTTCCCGGCTCCCTTCACCATGGTCTGGGCAGAAAGGAAGCTAAATAATAAAGAAAATAGAATAGGGAAGAGAAGAAAAGTAAAGAGTTGAAAAAAGTAGTTTAAAATGAACTAAAAGTAGCAGAAAACACAAAAATATATAGCAAGAAAATTAGAGAGATAGATAATAAGTAAAATAGATCAAAAAAAACTTCAAACAAGCAAAGGATGGCAGAGATACAGAGAGGATACCAAAAGCATGCCCAGAACCATAGCAATGAATGAGAAACAATATGGCCGCGCCCGTTCACGACCGCGCGGGTAAGTTCGCACGAGATTTTCATAGCGAACATCCGCGAAATTGGCGAGCCGCACACTTTGCGAGATTACACTTCGCGCCCGGAAACGGAAATACGTCATGCAAACAAGATGGCCGCGCCCTTGAACGACGCGAGGGTAACTTCGCGCCTTGCGCTACAAGCAGCTCGCGAAAACCCACAAAACCTTGCAAATTAACACGCCACAAAAAAACAAATTGCATATTCGCACGAATTTGCTGCTTCCGAATCCGATCTCGCGCGTGTTCGCTCCCCGCGAATCCTGCGAAATTGCAGAAAAACGAGTTTTGCAAAACTGAAAGCACTCAGCAGGTGCAAGAGTTCAATCTCATCATTAGTAACCATTACCCTGTATTGCTTCCTGACTGGGGCCCCTCCAGAGTTCAGTTGCTAGTTGCAACAATTGTATGACCCTGCTCTGACCCTCACAGCAGGCTCATAGAATAGCTACAAGTAGGCCACAAAGGTCCTGGAAAAAAAAATTGCACTGCAACAGAAAGCAAATTACTGATAAGGAAGCAGGTGCCAGACCTTGAATTTTAAAACAGTGACACATTAATAAACTAACCCCAAATTAATTCATGTCAGTTGAAGCAGGGCAGGTGTGCGTGCTTCCCCCCCCCCCCATAATCTACAGTGATGATGAACCAGAGGGTGGCATTGATGTAACAGAGGGTGGCAGTGGTGAAACAGAGGGTGCTTGGGAACCTGTGATGATGAACCAGACGTAGAAACAACATAGTCGCGACCGTTGCGAGCCGAAAAGTAAGTTCGCAATTGCGAACTGGTACCAAACCCTCGCGAACTTGCAGAAACCCTTGAGAACACAAAAAAAAATTTGCGAGAATTCGTGGATTTTGCGGATTGCGAGTTCCCAAATTCGCAAAATTCGCGAACGCCAGATTCTCAAAATTCGCCCATGCTTAGTCTTGAGCGGCCCCCTCTAGCAGAGGGCCGCTCCAACGGTTGACACAGTTGCAGGAAACATTTAGGACGGCCCCCGATGTCAGCGGGCCGCCCCAATGTTTTACTAGTGATCATCAGAGCCTGTGTGGCTCTAAACTGGCCATACTAGTTTTACTCGGGCCCAGAGGGGCTCATGCCTGTTATTCTTAGGAGCCAGTGTGCTCCCTGGGGGCAAATGTTATTTGTAGAGCCTGCGGGCTCCCATGAGGCTCCCACGACCACAGGGGCATTGTGTTAATTAGAGCCCATGAGGCCCCAGTATCCCCAGAGCCTAGAGGGCCCCAGCAGTTTGCGCACAGTTCTTTATATAGCACCAGAGTGCTCCCAGGCACACAGTGTGTGCAGAACCTAGAGGGCTCCCACGTTTTTGCACAATATTGATGTCCAGAGCCAAGGGGCTCCAACAGTTGGCGCAGTGTTGTCCTAGGGCCAGTGAGGGCCCTGTTGCAGTTTTGCTGATTCCCAGCAGCCCAGAAATTAGTAGGCAGCTGCACCGTTTAGGCTTTTATTTCTTTTAGGGGGACCTGTTCTTTGTGAATCCAGGAGTGAGTCGCACTCCCTTCACCCCTACCTTGACCTTTCATAGCTGCGCAGCACTTAGTGCCAGCTGCCGCGTTTAGGCCCTTGTGATTGTCATCAGCTGCCCAGCAAGTAGTGGGCAGCTGCAACGTTTAGGTTTGCGCCTGTGGCGCACCCCTGACTGGCGCTGCATTGGCAGCGTGCCCTGACATTCTGGACACAGGGCGTTTGAGCCCCTTCTTGAGATGGCCAGCTGGCCAGGGGGCTGGTATGTGGATAGGGTGCAAGGCCCTAATGTGATTTTTGCGCAATATGATTACTATGTTTGTGATAATTGCCTAATGTGAGTGATATGTGCTTTAAATGTGGTCCTCGGAAATGTAATGCATCTAGTATGTTTTACACACCCTATGATGATACCTCTAGAGATGGTTTTACCTATGGAGGTTAGTGTTGGTGAGATTTAACTTCACTGTGAGTTACGCCCCTAAATGTGAGTTATTCTTAGGGGATAGGGTCTAATGTGTTTAGAATAGTGAGGAGATTGCCTACTGTATTTATACTGGTTAGGCCTAACTGTGATGTATGCGTAATGTGCAATGCCATTATGCCTGTGATACCTCTAGATGTGCTTTCATGCTTAGGAGATTGTTTTGCCTAGTATAGTTTATACTAGAGAGGTTATGTGTCCATGCGTGATCTATGCCTATGGTTATTAGTATTGCGTAGTGTGTACCTACCTTTACCAGTGGTTACTGGTGGTGTTCTACAATTGTTATTTTGTGCTACAATTGCTCTAAGTACTAGTTCTACTAAGTGCTGATTCTGAGAGTGACCCACGTGGCCCTGTCCTGTGTAAATAATCCCTTGCGAATATTGCCCGTGCCAGTTGGCACAATGTATATTGTGTGATTACTATCTGATATGTTTTGACAATACAAAAGTTATTTTTATATAACCTTGTGTGGAGTTCCTTTGTGGTGTGCCTAGGAAGTTGTTGCTGTTGTGTGAGTGCTCAAATGCTTTACACATTGCCTCCGGGATACGCCTGTCTGCTTGTGCCAAGCTACCAAGGGGGTGAGCAGGGGTTATCTTGGCTTGTGACTCCCTTGCCCTGACTAGAATGGTGGTTTCTGCCTGGCTTTGGCGTAAGCCTTCGCCAACCAGAAATCCCAGTTCTAACAGAGATTATACGTGGTGGCCAGATCTATTGCCCCTATAAGATTGAATGTCAGTTTTTTAAGCATTCTCCCTCGTATAAAACCCTTTTGATCCTCGTGTACCACCAAGGAGATAACACAGTTGAGCCTTTCTGTTATAATCTTTGGAAAAACCTTATATTCAGCGTTTAAAAGTGACACTGGCCTATATGAATCGTAATTGTTTGGGGTTTTACCAGGTTTCAAGATTAACGCTATGGTGGCCTCTTTCCAAGAGTCTGGAAAACTCGTTCTAGACATAAAAATATCATTAAACATATGTAACAAGATCGGTCCCAAGGTATCCGTCAAGGCCCTATAAACTTCATGAGGGAGACCATCCGGTCCCGGTGCCTTCCCTTTCTTTCCCTCACTTATAGCTTTTTGTAGTTCCCCTATGCTGATCTCTCCATTCACATGCCTAGTCTTCTCCATTGGTAGCTGTTCATAAGGATCTTGCGCTAGCCACCTCAGCACTTCTTCTGGGGTGACCTCCAAATCCTCCTTGAACACATCTGCGTAATGTTTATAAAATGCAGCCAACAATAGCCTGGTTGTCTGATGAAAGAGCCCCAGTTTGTTCACACCTAATCTCCTTAATTGTGTTCCTGACTCTGTCACTCTTAATTTTCCAAGCTAGTAACCTACTAGCCCCCTCCCCATACTCAAAATGCTCTAGGCTGCTTTTTTCCCATCTCTCCCTAATCTTTGCTTGAATAGGGGCTGACTAGGTTGCCTTCAATGACTCCATTTCAGTGAGCCTGTTGTCCCTGGTCCTCTGCAGTGATCAGACCGCCTCTATCCTCCCAATTTGTTACTCTAAATCCAAGATCTTCTGATGGTATACTCTTCTTCTAGCTGCTGCAAGAGAGCCTAGTCTACCTCTCAGATAGGATTTGTAGGAATCCCAGACTATACCCAATGAGGAGGAACCCTTATTGTTATGAAAAAACTCTGTCTCCAGTTTCAGTATGCTGATAGACTGTGGGTCTAGCAAGATGGAACGATCTAATGCCCATCTAGACTGGAGTTTTTCCTCGCCCAGCCCTATACAGAGAACTATAGCTGAATGGTCTGAAAGGTGTACACCTACATATTGGAAATCTAAAACCAAGTCCCTGAGCCTATTGTCGATTTAAAAAAATAATCGATCCTAGAATAATGTCTGTATTTTTTATTTTGGAATGTGTAGCTTCTACAGGGACCAGCTCTTTGCCGCCAGATATCACACAGGCCCAATTCTTTGATAAAAATGGTGATACTGCAGAAGTTTACATTTTTATTTGAGTCTATTCCTCTCCCCTTTCCTAAAGTCTGTTTTTCAAAACTCCAGGGACAGATCAGCACTTTCATTTGGGCTTCTAAGGGGCCAAGAATCTCCTGGAAGAAGCTGAGAAGGAGATTGGAAAAAGGGGGCCTAGCGTTACCTGATCTGCTGCTATATTCTTGGTCTTTTTTGTTAAAAAACGTAAGGATGGTTTTAGTCACACCATCGAATTCAGAAATAGCCGGTTTGTTTGAGGTTCAGTTGAAAAGCCACAACCTGAGGGAAGGAGGTTTTATGTTTAAGTACGCCGACCCAAGGTACTTAAAAAAAAGTAAGGTTGAAGATCTTAAGAGGCATGGCTGAGTCATGGTATAGAGTGAGGAGAACTGTGAAGCTGCCATATTTCAGCCATTACGCTTCGATCTGGGATTCTCCGGGGTCCCCTGAATGGGCCAAAGATGCATTGGCCGCACCCTTGAGGGAAGCGGGAATAGAAGTTTGGAATCTCCTCCTGCAGGAAGATCAGTTGATTTCATGGGAGGAATGTAACCAGATATCAGGTCAAAGAATATCAAGATTTAAATATCTCCAAATTTTGAGCTGGTTTCAAGCTTCTAGTACAAAAGTTGGAGGATATAATGAATTTGAGAAGAAAGTTGTCTCCAGGCAGTCTCCAGCCAAGGATATGGAGGACGGGAACTTCAGCCTTCCTGATGAACTTTGGGGTGGATGCTTGCTGTCAACTACGCTTGAAGACCAATGACAAGTATCTATGCGCACTTTATACAAAATAGTAAAACCTGCATACCCGAGAAGGAATCATCTCTTCACCGTTCACAATCAATCAATCAAGGAATTTGTAGAGCGCGCTACTCACCTGTTAGGGTCTCAAGGCGCTGAGTTTGGGTCGCTACTGCTCGAACAGCCAGGTCTTGAGTTGCTTCCTGAAGGCGAGATGGTCCTGTGTCAGCTGGAGGTGGGTGGAGAGGGAGTTCTATGTCTTGGCTGCAAGGTAGGAGAAGGATCTTCCTCCAGCGTTGGCTTTGCGAATACGTGGGACGGTGGCGAGGGCGAGGCTGGCGGAGCGGAGCTGGCGGGTAGGCGTGTAGAATGCGAGGCGGTTGTTGAGGTACCTGGGGCCCGCATCGTGGAGAGCCTTGTGTGCGTGGGTGAGGAGTCGGAATGTGATTCTCTTGCTGACGGTGAGCCTGTGCAGGTTCTTCAGATGGTCAGAGATGTGGCTGTGGCGGGGGATGTCCAAGATGAGTCTTGCCGAGGGGTTCTGGATGCGCTGTAATCTTTTGTGGAGCTTGGCTGTGGTTTCGGCGTAGAGGGTGTTTCCGTAGTCCAGGCGGCTGGTGACGAGGGCCTGGGTGACCGTCTTCCTGGTTGCGGTGGGGATCGATCAGAAGATTTTTCAGAGCATGCGCAGGGTGTTAAAACAGGACGATGAGACGGCGTTGACTTGCTTGGTCATCGTGAGGGAGGAGTCCTGGATGAAGCCCAGGTTGCGTGCATGGTCCGTTGGCTTCGGTGCAGTGCCCAGGGCCGGTGGCCACCAGGAGTCGTCCCAGGCGGAGGGCGAGAGTCCGAGGATGAGGACTTCCGTTTTGTCAGAGTTCAGCTTCAGCCGGCTGAGCTTCATCCATTCCGCGATGTCCTTCACTCCTTCCTGGAGGCTGGCTCTGGCGGTGGCGGGGTTGGTGAGGGAGAGTATCAGCTGTGTGTCTGCGTCGGAGATGATGTTGTGTTTGCGTGTGATGGCTGCAAGTGGGCTCAAGTAGACGTTGAAGAGGGTGGGGCTGAGCGAGGATCCTTGTGGGACACTGCAGATGACTTCCGTAGCTGCTGACCGGAACGGGGAGGTGGACTCTCTGGGTTCTACTGGCGAGGAACGAGATGATCCATTCCAAGGCCGCGCCTTGGATTCCGGTGTCGCTGAGGCGTTGTATCAGGTTGTGGTGACATACCGTGTCGAAGGCTGCTGAGAGGTCAAGGAGGATGAGTGCGGTGGTTTCCCCGTTGTTGAGCATAGATCTGATGTCGTCGGTGGCTGCGATGAGGGCGGTCTCTGTGCTGTGGTTGGCTCGAAAACCGGACTGTGACGGGTCGAGGGATCCGTTAGTCTCGAGGAAGGTGGAGAGTTGTTTGTTGACCGTCTTCTCGATGACTTTGGCAGGAAACGGGAGGAGCAAGATGGGTCGGAAGTTCTTGAGGTCCGTGGGGTTCGCTTTGCGTTTTTTCAGGAGGGCGCTGAGTTCGGCATGCTTCCAGCTCTCTGGGAAGGTGGCTGATGTGAAGGAGCTGTTGATGATGTCGCGGAGTTGAGTTGCGATGATGGATTCGGCTTTGTTGAAGATGTGGTGTGGGCATGGGTCGGTGGGGGAGCCGGAGTGGATGGTGCTCATAGTGCGGGCGGTGTCTTCGGTGCTGACAAGTTTCCAGGTGCAGAGGGTGGTGGTTGGGTGCGCTGGTACGGTGGTTGGGTCGTTGGTCTGTGCGCCAAAGCAGTTGTGTATGCTGGCGATCTTGCGGTGGAAGAACGAGGTGAGTGAGTCGCAGAGGTCTTGCAAGGGTGTAATGTCGTTGTTGCTGGCGCTGGGGTTGGAGAGCTCCTTGACGATGCAGAAGAGTTCCTTGATGCTGTGGGTGTTGTTGTCCAGGCGCTGTTTGTAGGTGGTTCTCTTGGCGGTCTGGATCAGTTGGTGGTGCTTGCCGGTGGCGTTCTTGAGGGCTGTCATATTCTCTGTTGTCTGGTTCTGGCGCCAGGTTTTCTCCAGGGAGCGGCATGTTTTCTTGGAGTTTATGAGGTCGTCCGTGAACCATGAGGCTTTCATGCTGTGGGGCCCGCTGGGTGGTTTCTTCAGTGGTGCGAGTTCGTCGGCGCAGTCGGTGATCCATTGTGCGAGGTTGCGGGCTGCTTTGGTGGGGTCCGTCGTGACGGTGGGAGGATTCCGGCTGAGGGTGGTGGTGAGATGGTCGGCGATGATCTTGCTCCAGCTTCTTTGGGGGGCCTTTTGCGGGTGGTGGTGGGTGATGGTTTTCTTGAAGGCAAAGTGGACGCAGCTGTGGTCTGTCCAGTGGAGTCCTGTGGAGTGGCTGAAGGAGATGTGCTTGCTGGAGGAGAAGATGGGATCAAGCGTGAGGCCGGCGTAGTGGGTGGGGGTGTTCACCAGTTGCTTGAGTCCGAGGTTTGCGAGGTTGTCCAGTAGGGTGGTGGTGTTGCTGTCATTGTTGTTCTCCAGGTGGAAGTTGAGGTCTCCTAGGAGGATGTAGTCTGTGGAGGCGAGGGCGTGCAGGCTTGCGAAGTATGCGATGGCTTCGCTGAATTGAGTGCGTGGACCTATTGGTCTGTAGATTAGGGTGCCTCTGAGGGTAGTCCTGGAGTCAGTGTGAATCTGGAAGTGCAGGTGTTCGGCGGTGGGGAGGGTGTCGTCTGAGTTGGTTGTGATGCGGATGGTGTTTCTGTGGACGATGGCGATGCCTCCTCCGGTTTGGTTGACTCGTTCCCTCCGGGTGATCTTGTAGCCGTCCGGGATGGCTATGGCGATGTCGGGGGTTGAGGAGGCGTTCATCCAGGTTTCCGTGAGGAAGGGACGTCCGGTGCTGTTGTGTCTAGGAGGTTCCAGAGTTCAACTGCGTGCTTGTGGATGGAGCGGGGGTTCACAGGGCCTATTGGTCGCCTTGGAGGTTATCAAAGTTTGGTCAAGGAGGTGATTTGGCGTGTCCAAAGTGCGGCAGCATGAGGGAAGACGATCTCCATATGTTTATCCTCTGTCCAAAGATCTAGTCCTTTTGGATGGCTGTGAGTAAAGCGCTGTCTGATTCCTTGATGATACAAGTTAAGGTGAGCGCTTTACTAGTTATTTTTGGATTGATGGACTCTGAAAGTACAAGCAATAAGAAGCATCTAAATCTGATATTCTCTGTGATTTTACTGGCCGTAGGGAAATCTGTAAATTGTGGGTTTTTCGATTTTCTCCAAGTTATGAAGGCAGGCTATCATCTGTAAGAAATGTGGCAAAGATAGATAGCGTAATTAAGGGGCACAGCAGACAGGAATTTTGGTCACCTGTTATGAATTGTTGAGAGCACTGGTATTTAGTTTAGGTGTCCAATGATTAAGCCCATTTCCGCCTTGGCCGATAGTACCTTCCTTCATGGTGATTGATTTATTTCTTTACCAGGTTGGAGTAAGTATTTGGCTCGGTACGGTGTGATTGGTGGCTCCAGGGCGCCCTACAGCTACTCCACCGTCAGGGACTCATGTCAGTAAATGAGGTTATGGACATTTCGGCTAGCAAGAAAAGCAAAATGGTACGATAGAGGCAAATGAGGAAAACAAAAACCACAGTTTTAGGGAAGGAACACAGACCCTGGGCACCTGGTTGGCAGGAGCTCAGGGCACACTCAGTCACAGCACATCAGCAGTTCAGCAAAAAGTGGGGGCATACCAATGCAAGAAAGATGACACTTTGTCACAATGCCTCCAGCTCCCACATAACATACTGGAGCCAAAAATGTGTAAAATGACAGCAATGCATGAGAACTCACCTACAATGTCAGTGTGGCTGAGCAGGTCTGCACAGTGAGCACAAACAGTAACAAGACACATGGCTGATCAACAAAACACAACACAGACTTGGCAGTCACACACTGCACACTCATAACTGGCAGCAACAAGTAGGTGTCCCCCAGGAGGGCAAGAACACACAAACACACTGCACAGTGCACAACCTAAAACTCCTACATGTGCCCACAATCACAAGCACATGGCAGACAATTCAAACAAACAGGCACCCAGCTCCTGGGTCATACATGTGGGCAGTTGGCATTGCAGGGGCACACACACATTAACACAACTGACATAGTTACCCCTTCACATTTCATGACCACTCCAGTGCACACATTCAAATGTACCCATGTGACCAGGAAGACAGGCCATCGCAAGATGACCATACATCAATACTGCTATTCACACATCAAGAAAGAGCACACAGACACGATGGACACTGGCCAGCCTGCATGTAATCTTGTGGATAGAATTCCCCTCTGTGCTGGTAGTGCATCCTAACATGAAATGTGTACAATTTAGCAAACCTGACCATAGAATGATTAGGACAACAGTAGATCATCACAAACAACCATCATTGCACCCCCAAGCCTCAGTTTGAAGAAGAACTAAAGTTCCTGTCCCCTCTAGCACACTCAGAAAAAGTGAAACAAGCAACTGGCAATGTCAAATTGGCATACAGAGCATGTGTCACATGAAACTATACCCATACAGAAAAGGTTTTATTAAGCAAGAACACTGACAAAGCAGACAACAGGAGTAACTGTCTTTCTTACAAATTACCCAGCTAGGCATCAAAAGTAGACAACAGCAAGGCCAGTGGCCAGTCCATAGTTCAAAGTAGACACATGTGTGCATGAGAACCTGCACAGGGAATGGGCATCCTAAGTGATAAAAAGCAAAGCCATTGGCCAGTACAAAGTAGAATTAAGTGCATGTGTGCAGGAGAACCTGCACAGGGAATGGGCATCCTAAGTGATAAACAGCAAGGCCATTGGCCACTACAAAGTAGAATAAAGTGTATGTGTGCTTGAGAAACTGCACAGGGAATGGGCATCCAACGTGTAAAACAGCGAGGCCATTGGCCAGTACAAATTAGAATTAAGTACATGTGTGTATGAGAACCTGCACAGGGAATGGGCATCCTAAGTGAGAAACAGCAAGGCCAGTGACCGGTACAAAGTAGAATAAAATACATGTGTGCTTGAGAAACTGCACAGGGAATTGGCCTCCATAGTGATAAACAGCAAGGCCATTGGTCAGAACAAAGTGCAAAGTAGGTACATTAGAACCTGCACATGGAATGGGCATCCATAGTAACAAACAGCAAAGCCAGTGGCCAGTCCATAGTTCAAAGTAGGCACATGTGTGCATGAGAACCATCACAAAGAATGGGTGACACCATACTCTGCCATGGGAGGCAACAGAGCCAGGGGGATATCAATTTGCAGTCCAGGCACTGCTGTGGGAGAGATAGGTGTGGGAGGGGGACTTAGCTTCAGACTTGGCTGTCAGTTGAACTGGGAGGTGGCTGATTGTCGAGGCCAGTTGGAGGACTGGATGTGGGAGAGAGAGGACCAGCTAAGGTAGAGGCTTTAGTGGCTTTGGGAGCCGGAGGGCTGCTTGGACTGGGTGGTGTGGCGGCACGTGGAGGTGGAGACATGCTTCCCTGAGACACAGTGTGGGAAGGTGAATGTGAAGGGGTGCCTTTCCACTTCTTGAAGACTCGATAGGGAATAAATGTCTTGAGCGGAGTGGGAAGTGGGGCAGGCACAACAGACTCATTCTCCACCACAGGTGCATCAAGTGCAGGTGGTGGCGCTCCCTCTGGGATTTGCTAGTTCTGGTGGTATGCTTGGCCTGGCCTTACCTTTTCACCTCCCCTCTTGACCAGGTGAACCCCCTACATTGCTCTCATTTCCCAGCTTCTCAGGGGTGTGGGTGGGAGTTGATGTGTGGGTGAATCTGGCTGAGAGGGCTGTTTCTGCGGACTCTCAGCAGGCACCCGCTTCACAGCAGGCACAGCAACTGTCTGCCTGTCTTTGGGAGACGCTTTTTGTCAGGAGTGTCCTTGGATGGGGCTGATTTTGAGGCATGTGAGCCTGAGGCCTGCTTCTTAGCTTGATGGTCCTGAGTGTCACTTGAAGGGATTTTGCCTTTGCGCTCCTGTGTCACTTTAGTTTGTTTGTGGTATGGTGTCTGTGCTCGGCCCACCACCCCCGCTTGGGGGTGCTGCTGTTGTATGCTGGTGTGGTGCACCTGGAGCCTGTGGGCTGTGTTGTGTGGTCATGCTTCAGAAGTAGAGACTGGCAGAGGGGTTGGCAAAGAGACTGGAGCTGGACTCTGAGCCTGTGACAGATGAATGGCTGCCGTCACTGTGGAGGACAAAGACCAGACAGTCCTGTGTAGCCCACCCATATCTGAATTAATGCCCTCCATGAAGGCAACTACCTGTGCCAACCTCTTGTCATGGTCTTGGAAGGCATTCAGGAGAGTTGTCTGACCCACACAAAGCTGGTGAAAAAGGTCCTCTGCCTCAACACTGCCGGCAGCAGGGGAGACAGGGGCAGCAGTGACTGGGGGGAAGGACACTCTTCCCTTCGTACTGGTGCAAGCACGTGCAGCACTAGTGGAAGTAGCTGGGAGGGTGGGCACTGGACTATGTCTGGTGGAAGAGGAGGCAGATTTCCCACTCCCTATGCCTGCCAACATCGAGGAGTCACCACTGGCGTCAGATGACGTTGAGGTTGGTGTTTCTGGGCCTGATTCCTCAAGGACACTCCTGTCCCCCTCCGAGGCGCTGGTCAGATCAGTGTGCAAGATGCCTCAACTCTGGTGTCCGTCCCCTGTCTCTCTGTGCCCTCAGCAGATGCTGCAAGAGGCAGGGACGTAGGATCAGTTTAGTGCCTTACACACAATAATCATATGCAAGCAAAGCACAAAACAAGAGGATGATACCGCAACCTTAATTCTAAAGTCAAAAGATGCATGGTAACATGCACATTTGGCATGATTGACCCATGTGATGTCCACACAGCCAAATAGCTTGCCTGTGCCTCCGTGTAACCTGACATGCAGATCCCTGTGAGCATACCTAGGTCCCTGTGGGTGAAAAAGATGTACATCACAACATGTTGTCACAGTCACATAAGGAGTCAACAGAAGGGGACAACACAGATACAGAATCTAAAATGTCATTTATCAATGGCCATGAGCTCCTGCTATCCACCATGTCATGCTTTGCTGCATAACTAAAGTTGTACATTGGTGTCAGATGTGTAGTTCTCACAATTACGAGCTCAGGCACTGCACATTGACAATAGAACACTCAGACAAGGCACACTGCCATTCACTGCCAAGGGATGTCCCTGTCTCCCCTAATGTAGCCAATGCCATAAGGCCACAACTCAGAATACAACGTCAAGGGACATTACATCAATGATATGAAGAAGTACATATAGCGAAAATGCATTACAGCTGCACCCAACAGAGAGGCCACTTACAAGCCATTGCATCACACTAGCAACATCAGAGCTCAGCACTGGCTCAGGGTTGAATACATGCAGTCACTCACAACCAAAGTCACCCTTCCCAAAATACTCACCCCCAGGTTGCTGCTAATTGGCCCTCAAACATTCATCCAGCTCTGACTGTGTCACAGCCAAGATGCGGGCCATTAGTGGTGTCATGCTCCTGCCCGCCAACTTGCTAGTCAGAGGGAGTAGCCCCAGCGTCATCTCTGCCACGTTTTTGCTCCGCTGGCAGATGTCATTCCACCTCTTGTGACAGTGTGTGTGCCGTCGGTTGCAGACACCCAGAGCCTGCACCTTGCATGCAATGGCCCTCAATACGTCCTTACGCTGGTGGACTTTGAGCTGCAGGCATGGAGAGACAAGAAGATCAAAATTCTGTGAGACTGTGACAGAGAAAATACACCATGACACGTAGTACATCAGCATGAGATAATCATACTTGGATGCATGCTGGTATGAGTATGGACACAGTACCGGGCTATCTCATACACAGATAGCCAGCACAGAAAGCAAGGTGAAGATGGCCCACATCAGCACTGCAGTATGTGAGGAAGCAAGACATACATTACATTGAAAATGATGTTTTGGGGCAGACTCACTTGGTCCAACACTGCAAACCCCTCAACGTCCTTGGCCTGTGAATGGCTACCTGTGTCATGGAGGTCACATTGAGGGACATGATCTCACAATCTCACACCCTCGTCACAAAGTTGTAAAATACACAGGCGTAAGATAGCTCATTGAGGAATAGGGCAGCAGACAACCCATATGTCTCACTCTGTCTATTCAGTGATGGGTCCCTGACAAATTGAGCAGTAGCTGTGCAGGCCAGGGGTGCTCACACTGCGGTCTAACGTGGGCAATCAGAACTGTCACATGCATGTACAGTATGTGAGAGGATAATGTGCCTACACATGTGAGTCAGTTCACATTATGAAGAAAATGTAAGGGGGATGTCTCAAAAGTACAACAATCTGCTGTGTCATAGATGATTTTCCAACAAGAGTCTCACCCTCAGGCATTTGTGCATAATAATGACATATCCATGGTAGCAATATGAAGTCAAACACACTTCCATTAGTACCATCTTGTAACGTCACAGATGAGCTTGTGAAGAACCTCATGGACCCAAACATCCATTTGCACAGGTAATTACTGTCCTGACTCCCACTTACCAAACTTGTTGTGTCACTGTATGGCTGCAAAAACACTGAATGTCCCTCCCATTCTGATATGCAGCCAGGGAAATGTGTATAAAAGGCTAAAGACCTCATTCCCCTGGCGTCAGCATGCTAGGCAGTGTATCACACTAACCCTCACTCTCAGGCACATACTGCAGCAGATCCAATTCATTTGGGATCTCCCTGCACTCCTCTACTTTCACTCAAACACTTACCATGACATCAGGAGCACCTTACTGCCTCCCATACTGTGTGAGCATCTCGTCCACCAAGACCTCCAGCTCCTCTGTCGTGCAGGGATAGGCCCTGATGTTCTCATTACTTGCCATCATTGGGTCCATGAGCCAGGAACAGCAGCAGTTGGTGGTAAAGGGTGTCAGTCTGCAGTGTCTGGAAGCAGTGGAAATGTGTGGATCTCTCCCATACATATATAGCCCCCGGGGTTGTTTCAGTGGTACTAAGCTGCTGCAATTGGTGTTCCAGGTTAGCTATTTTCAAATGCATACAATGACCGGCCCCATGGTAGCGGAGTAGCCTACCATGATTTCCAAAATTGCATTTGGCTACCTGCAAATTCGGTTCCCATTGGCTGTAAGGGCATGGGCATTGGCTGTGACACACCGCAGGGGCCAGGCGGTTGCTACCTCGATCGTGCATCTTACAATTACATCCAATGACCGGCCCCGTGGTAGCGAAAAACGCCTACCGCGATTTTCAAATTTGCGTTTGGCTACGGCGATTGCGGTCCCCATTGGCTGTAAGAGCATGGGCATTGCCGGTGACACATCGCAGGGGCCAGGAAGTTGCTACTGCGATTGTGGATCTTACAATTGCATCCAATGACTGGCCAGCGGAGCACGCCTACCACAGTTTTCAAAATTGCATTTGGCTACCGCGATTGCGGTTCCCATTGGCTGTAAGGGCATTGGCTTTGGCGGTGACACACTGCAGGGTCCAGGCGGTAGCTTCTGTGATTTGGCCGCTTGATATTGGTGCCAGAGCATGCCAACCACCATTTTACAATGTGTATATCACTACCGCGATTGCTGTGGGCATTGGCGGTGGCACATCACAGGGGCCAGGCAGTCCCGTGATTTGACTGCTTGATATTGGTGCCCATGGCCATGATTCTGGTGGCAGAGCACACCAACTGCCATTTTACAATGTGTACATCACTACAGGGACTGTGGTGGGCATTGGCAGTGGCGCACTGCAGGGGCCAGGCGGTCACTACCGTGATTTGGCAGCTTGATATTGGTGCCCATGGCCATGATTCTGGTGGCGGAGCATGCTTATGCCACCTATGGACACATGATGCTGTGGCACTGTCAATGGCCAGTGCTCAACATTGTACAGTAGATGCATGAATCATGCCACCAGATAGTTCAGACCAGTGTTAGTGTGACATGTAACCCACTGATGACTACACATGCCATGTCAGTGCACAGGAGTACATGCACAGGCATGTACTCACTCACACGTCACTTATGAAATTGTTGTGCATGTACACAGATCTGTGGTGTGATAGGCTTTCACATGTGTACACATTTCAATGTGTGAGACGTTTAAGCTACACACGGTAATGAGGGTCAGACCACATATTGTGCCTATTTCACTGTGTAGATTGCTGAACATATGTCACTACTTGATCTTTGCGCACACACTGTGCACATTATGTTTTCAATTTCAATTAAGCTTTATTCGATTTTAAATTAAAATCATAAAAGCATCAACAATACATAAATAAACACCATAACATTTCATAAACACCAAACATTTCATTACAAAGTTAATAAAACAAGATTAAATAAGTATAACGAATCAGCTAATCAATATGCATAGGTTTCATTTTCAATAAAACAACTCTAAAACAAAGAGACTTACATACATTCTGTGGAGCCGAGGAAGAACATTTAAGCAAGCCTCTATCATTAATATACTTATCAGTTACATCCTACCCTGTCAGTTTAGCTCAGGCTTATGAGTGGCCTCTAAGTGGTGGGGTCTTAAAAATACAATTTTTGGGCAAAAGTTCAAAACCGTTGGAGGCTAAAAGATTAGTTGCACTGTGGAGACGAGGTCCCCTTCCCCAGGAGTAGTATTTCATTGCCGTTGGTCTATGTAAGGAATATGTGGGGGGCTCAGGTAAAAATCGTGCAAATACCAAATGCGAATATTGCCATGTCTTTCTTTGGGGGGGGCAAAATCGTAAATAGGGGACGATATTCCTGTTTTTAAATGTAATTAGCACCAGGTCCACAGCGATGTCTTTGGGCAGCGTGCCTAACCACCCCACCCTCCTGACACTCAAGATACCACCATCTAGCTCAGGTGTCAAAGGTCTATTGTTTTGTAGCTAGAAAATGACCTTATTTAGCAGGTCCTGCTGTGATTCGTGTGTTCCCTGGCTGAGGGCAGGGACTCCAGAGAGGACAGACACATATGGGGCGGCTTCAGGAGGTAAGTTGATGCGTGGCATTCTGACCGGAGCAGGTCTAACCACTGTATGTGTTTTTATCACAGGTTTTAAAGTTACTTTGGGACCTATTGGGCCGTTAAACAGGTAGGCTGTATTTGTGTTTCACCGTTCTTACAAATATCAGACTTAGGCTTTTCAGGGGCAATGGGAGTGTTAAGGAAAATGGATGTAAACATTTTATTAGTTGGAGGAGGATACTTTTTTATTACTTCCTCAATGCTATTCAGCCTGTCCCCCAAGTCGTTGATTTTTAAGACCAAGGGTGAGATGACAGCTAACAACAGTTGCTCAATTTGGGTTAATAAAGTCAATTTGGGGGACAAGACGGGGTTGTCTAATTTGGCCGCGGCCGTGTCCTCCATTGATGTTGTTAGTGTAGAGGGAGATGATGTTGGGCTGATGCACAGATTTTGTGTACTTGCATGGTTCCCATTGGCAATGTAACTGTCGTGCTTCCCTCTAATATCAAGATCCAGGGGAGATGCGTTTACTTGGTTTTGGTCTTTATTTACAGGGGAAGCTAGGTCCCGTGGGAGGCCATTAGAAATTACACAGTTAGTGCCCACAGTAGGGGAGATGATTGCATCAGGGACATACTTTGTGCCACACAGGGCGTTAAGCTCTTCCCGAATGGACATAGTGTCTACGATATTGTTGGAAACGGCATAATAGTCAATATAGTCAATGAAAATGAAGCTTCACAATACCTCCTCCTGTTCAAGAGTCAAATGGGGTGGCCCGTCCCGTCCTCTTCAGTCCTCTGAGGGCCACAGAGGGCCCGCCCTTTGCCCGGGCTTCACCCGGCGTCCCGCGAGGGAGGTCCGTCGGGATTTTAAAGCGCCTCCTGGCGCTGCTGTTTGGTCACGTGGTTTGCAGGGTGTTAGACCTGACATCATTGGCTTGAGTCTCTCCTCCATTTTTTCTGTTTGCCTCCACTGTTTTTCGATGTTTTGCTGGTGTATGCTTTGGGCGCCGTGCCACTGCTGATCAGTGCCACAGCGCAAGTGCTCCCGATGTTAAATTGATGTATCGATTGTATCCATGTTTGGCTTATTTGGTTTACTGTCAGTCCCTAGTCTAGTGCACCAAGAGTGCCGGGGCTTGTAAATACAAATGCCGCTCGTGGGCTTGCAGCACGTGTTGTGCCACCCACAAGAGCGGCCTCGTAAAAGAATGTCCACGGGTCGGTCATTGCGAGACCCACGTGCAGCCTAGTGCTGGCACGCAGGCTGCGCAAGTATACCTACTTGCCAGCCCCTCAAACCTTCCCTTGACTTAATGTTAGCCACCCCTACAGTAGGCCCACGGGCAGGGTGCATTGTAAGTATAAGGTAGGACATGCCTGACCAAGTTGGCATGTCCTAAATAGTGAATTACCACCATCTTCGTTCTTCACTATTGCGAGGTAGCCTGCTCTCCATTAGTTAGAATGGGCCGCCGGGATTATTAATGCTATGATCCTAGCTGGCTCGGGGAGCATGGTGCAATGTCAAGTTTGGTATCCCTGAACTCGGGGTTTAATTACGCATCCGTTGGTATGGATGGTTTTTGGACTCTGGGTTTGAAAATAGCACTTTTAGAAAGTGTCTATTTTCTTGTCTAACCATTTCTGGTTTCTGCTGGTTTTGCGTGTGTGTGACAGGGGCTGGGTGGCTCCAGAGGTCTGGATGAGTCAGGGTGGGATGAGTGGGACATTTGCGTTGAGAGTAGGGGGAGAGTAGTTGCTGATAGCCTGCCCTGCCTGATACAATGCTGGCTCCACCTCCTGCCAAGCGGCTGATGGCTCTGTGCCTGCCATGGACAATCCTAGCCCCACCTCCTGCCAGGAGGCCGATAGCTTTGCTCCTGCCAGTGTCAATGCTGGCTCCACCTCCTGCTGGGCGTCTGAGAACCCAGCCCTGCTCAGTGAATAAGCCAGGTACTTCTGCCCGGCTCCGCCCACAACAGACCCAGGATGTTGGGAAAGTCCCCGGCATGGACAAAGGGATCAAAGACGAAAAGGGGTATAAGAGGAGTGAGGAAATATAAATTTTATGGTCAAGAAATGTTCCCTAACGTGTACCCCGTCTCCATGTACGAGCTTAAAGTCGATGTAACTTCCCTCCTGTGCCAGCTATGAAGACGCAAATACATTTGCGTTCAACGTTAACATGTCCTCTTTCAGATCCACCCTGAATGGGTCGGATATTCTGTTCCTAAGTATGCCTTGCCACCGTCTTTGTATGGTGCACTTTCACGTATTTCTGGCTCTGTGCGAGCTAGGCCCTGTTTTCTGTCATCGAGCCTCCTTTCAAAGTCATCTCTGCCTCCTGAAACTGCAACGTGGGATGCCCCCCGTGAACTCTGTCCTACTTCCTTCGAGCCGAACGGAGCCTGGCTCGGCCTGCTTGCCTGCCAAAGACAGTATTTTACCTTCACGTTATCAGCATAGTCAAGCTCAGCTTCCCGAAAACACATTCCAGTCCAGCAGAATAGATAAACAACCCCTCAGCTGCAGAGTAAAGGGCCCGGCCTTTCTGTCTCCATGCAAGTAATTCATAGCTCCCGTTACCATGGTAGGCCCATGGCCCCCTCGCTTTACACACAGACACGTAGGCACATATGCACGCATTCATAGTCAGTATAGGATAGCCTCTGCCCAAGAGACCTTTCCTTCTAGATAATATGGTTCTCAAACATCAGATATCAGATATGATATAGGAACGAGTTGATCTGACATGCCAGACTTCTGTCTCTTTCCTCTAGTGTAAATGTCAAGTCCCCTGCACCCTCCAGCTTCACGTCAATCACACGTCATGCAGCTGCGCGCGCATCCAGACCTCAGATTTCTGCTGACATTGCAAGATTCTGCTACGTACCCACCCACTTGTGACACTTTCATGTGACGTTTCTAGCACACACCCCTGTGTTCACGCCTAGTTCACGCCTTCTGATTACGTATTGCTAACACGTGTGTGCTCTTATCTTGTTTCTCTCAGCTGTTACGCCTTCTGTATTGGTTTCCATTATGTGCTTTAAGTATAAAAGTTATGTATTGTCAATAAAGTATGCTCTATCCCTTCCTGAACCCCAGTGGTGTCAGGAACCCGATATCCGGTTCGAGAACCATTCCTTTTTAAGGAATAAAACCCCTAAGAACTCTAACACCACGGACTCTGCGTCTTTCTTTCCGATTGAGTTATTTTTTTATAAGTACTTACCTGCATAGAAATTAGGACTGTAATTAAATATTTACCACATTAATTTGGCGCCCGAACAGGGACCCCTCCCCCACCCCACGCGCCGGTTGGTGCGTTGCAACCTTTGCCCCCTGCCATAGTCAAGACGGACAACTACGCGTACCCGCAGGATTTCCTGTATCTCCCTCAGGCCTACGGAGGTGACGGAGACTGCGATCAGCACCCAGACGAGGCGGTGAGGAGTGCGGAGGATCCCGACCAGAGCCTAGCCGAAAGAAGCAAGGTCCGAGGTGTCAAGAGGCCCACCAGTTCCGAAGTATTCACGTGTCGAGTCCAGTCCAGTCCGGTCCAGTCCAGTCGAGTTTTCCGAGGCCTTCTGTTCCGTGCTTCCCGGTGAGTACCGTTGCTGGGGACGCATCTAGACGGGTGCATTATTATGTATCCGGTAAAGACGGGTTTGGGTACACAAACACGGTCTGCACTGTTTTAGACAGTGTATCTGTACTGTTTAGCAGTACATCAGGCATTCAAGTTCTTGCACTGTTCTTGGCAGTGTATCTGTACTGTTTAGCAGTACATCTAGTATCAAGGGTAGTCCATATGTGTCCAAAATGTTTCATGTGATTAATGTTGTGGTATGAGTGACTGTTTGATGTACATTACTGTGTTTTTGTATAACTAGCTGTGTTCAGAGTAAGTAACAAGTATCGAGTATCCAGTACCAAGTAACAAGATGCCGTTTTTCAATAAATTAAGACAGATAGGAACTAGGAAAGGGATACTAGAGGAAGAAATTCCTGTCCCCCCTAGGGACACTCCTGGAAATTTTATGTACCATAAGCATGGCTTAGATGCCATACTGTATCTAGATTTATGGGCCGATTATACCAAGCACCTAGAAGAGAGACACAGGTGGCCTGCTACAGGAACATGGGATGCCGAGTGCATCATGAGAGTAGAGGAAGCGCTATGGAAAAAGAAAGCCAGACAATCCCAGAAAGATGCCATAGAATTGTGGCGTAAAGAATCGCATAAACGTACAGAAAAAGCATTCCGAAAAGCAGAAAAACATAGAGAAGAGTCAGATGAGGTCCGAGAAAACGAATTAGTTACTGAAGGTATCCGAGTAAAAGCAGAGCAAGTAGACCGCATGCGAAACACTCTTGCAAATGGCATGTATTTAGTGGCCGAGGGTTTGCCTAAGGCCACTCCAGAAATACCGAAAGACCTGCCGCCACCATTGGTTCCAACTAAAGTAAGTCACAGGACCACCAAAGACATATTCCTTGCTTCCTATCTAGACGATGTAGCTCCCGCTTACACCAATTCACGTACCAACGTACCGCCTACTGACGGTGACGGTGGTGGCAACCCACTCCCAGACAATGCCCAGCCAGTACCGCAACAAAGTTCACCCGTTCGACAGCCTGCTCCACCTGTTCCTCCACCACTTCCCACACCTAAGCTTAATACCCTGAATCCGTTTGGGCCTGATCCTGGTAAAAGACAAGTTCAGTTACACATACAGACTCCACAGACAAGTCATGCTCAAACCTCCGCCTCAGGAGGTGCGACAGGTGGTTACCAGACCCCGCCACAAACACACAGATTAAACCTTAGGGACGTATTAAAGCAACGTACACCCCGAACACCAAGTTACGACATGCTTAAAGAACCCCTTTCAATTTGCAGATACGATCCAGTACCCGGTAAAGACGATAGAATGTTGTTAGCATCACTACGCTTACGAAAAGTTACAGATTACTTAGTGTTATTTCCAGGAATGACTGAACACCTAGATAGAATATATCATTTTGTCCAGACTGGGGAAGATCCTGACAGTATTAAAGAGGCCCTGGCTCACCAGAAAGCTGACACTCAAGGTTGTATATTACGCTTCTTCATAAATTGTTTAATAAGAGAACGAGACAGACCTGGAGTAGACAAGGACGAGATGGACGCACTAAACAAGTGGGGTCAGAATATAGCCGATGGAAACCATGATAAACAGAGTTGTATAGCAAGTATGTACAAAAGAATCAGAAAAGCAGTAATAGAAATACACGAAAAGGAACAAGAAAAGGAAAGAGATAGCGACAGGAATAACTCCTCCGCGGAGGACGAACCAGAGGAACATGACGCGGCTAAAGAAATGATAGCATATGTAGGTAAGGGAAATTACCTTAAGAAAGGCATTCGTCCAGAAAGCAAGAGAGTTTTCCTCTCTGGCATATCAAAAACGAGTTCTCCTGAATATCTGTTTCAAGTTACCGATAAAATTCTTCAAGAACGAATGGGGTACCATGTACTCAATTCTATGGATGAACAAGAACTAGCCCGGTCAGCAGTACTATGGGCTGACAATCCTAGCACATAAAATGATGATACAGTAGCACAGACATTTTTGAATCTTTCCCCAGACGAGCAGAAATTAGCTGGTATGTACATGATTCAGCATCTCATTTTGTTATACAGAAATCAGCATTCTGATCCAGGTCCCCTACCTGATACATTAGAAGCACTACTTATGAATAGATGGAGAGGCCTAAGTACCAAGTTAATTCAAATAATTCTAGAACAACGGCACAGATATAACGCTTTCTTAGGCCCACAATATGTTTCAGCTCCGCCCCCAGAAAGGAAAATGTTTCATTTTGACAGGCAGAATCCTTTACGAGAAGTACACCCAGTTATGAATAATGATAATACCCTACGACGTGTGTTTGTGTACACACCTTTAACAAAGTTGGAATTGTTAGAAATGAAGAAACTAGTACCCTGTCATGATAAAGACCCTGCAGGTTTTCACCGAGAACTTAAGGACATGTTACTCATGGGAGATTACACTTATACGGATATTATGAATTTGTTAAAAGTACTGTTGCCCACAGGCATTTACGAGAAACTCAAGGAAAAAGAATGGGAGGTGGGAGATAAAAAGATTATTTGGACTGAAATAGAGGACGAGGAAAAAACTCGCACTCCAGGGCTAGGCCTTGGGGACAAAGCTAAAGCCTTACCAGGTTTAATAGTACAGGTTTTGCCAAGATTATTGACAACTAAAAAGGAAGACTGGGACGCAATCTCAGCCTGTAAACAGAAACACGATGAAGATACTAGTGACTTCTATTCAAGATTCGAGAAATGTTTCATTATTAATAGTGGCTTGAAACCAGGTAGCGAGTCATACCCGCACCTTTTTGTAACAAAATTAGTCGAGAATTCCCTGACACAAGTTAAGAACCGTGTATATAAAGTCGAAAGTACATGGCAAGCAAATACGCCATCCCAGATGTTACAAATGTTACAATATCACCAGAACAGAATTAGAGAAGAACAAGATCACGAGCAGAGACGTATGAAAGACACGAAAATGAAAATGTTAGTGGCCCAGTCGGTTCCAGCCGACGGTCAGAAAAAGGGTGTGACCCAGACAAGTAATTCAGCAGCTCCTGTTAAAGGGACATGCAACTATTGCAAACAACCAGGTCACTACGTAAACGAATGTCCAGTCCTGAAACACAATATATCAACAGGTAAATCTAAAGAAAGACCACGTCAGCCTAGACAAGACCAGGTCCAGCAACAGACTTCACAGAATATACAGCCTATGCATGCTCCACCACATACAGTACAGACCGTAGCGGTATCACAGCCACAGCCCATTGCCGCGACGCAGCAAGTTTCACAACAGATGTACCAGTATGCCCAATCTGATTATCCCGATTATCAGCGATACACATGAAACAGCCTAGAGAGGGAGGTTGGCTTGCCTCTTATTGAGATTCCTGTAGATCAAGAGGGTCCTTATGTACATAGTCAAGTATTAGGAAAAGACAGAAAGTTTCTAATTGACACAGGGGCAAGTCGCACCACGATCAGTCACGACGAAGTTCCAGGGGCACCCCTCTCAGGCTCACAGAATGTTTCCCTTGGTTTTTCAGGACAACCTATTGTAAATGAAGTATCAGAACCCGTTTCCCTAGCAGTAGGTCCATTATCACGTGTTACAGACCTGTTACTCACGAAGTCATGTCCAGAAAACTTGCTAGGTATCAAGACACTGAAGGCTCTAGGAGCAGTGATATGTTGTTCTCCGGAGGGAGTTAGACTTTTTCTACGTGACTTTAAGGGTCACTATGTATTACGAGAGTTTGATGTCAGATTGAAAAATGTACCGAAACACCTGTGGGCACAAGGCACAACCGATGTGGGTTATATGCACATTACACCATACCGTGTTACACTCAAACCAGGAGTTGTTTTACCCCGAATCAGACAATACAAGTTACCACCCGATGCTGTAGTGGCTTTACTGGAAATCATTGAAGAGCTCATTGCCCAAGGAGTGGTCGTAGAAACCGACTCCAATATCTGTAATTCCCCTATCATTCCGATTCTTAAACGTACTGATCCCAATGCACCGCCAGTATATCGGCTGGTGATTGATTTACGAGAACTGAATAAATGCATTGTACCACAGTATCCTGTGGTTCCCGACATCTCATCCTTATTGACTGCTATTGATTCAGAAGCGACGTTCTTTACTGTAATTGACATCAAGAACGCCTTCTTCAGTGTACCCATTGATCCAGAGAGCCAATATCTCTTCGGATTCAGTTTAAATGGCCGAAGCTTCAAATTTTCACGCGCACCTCAAGGATTCACAGAAAGCCCCAGCATCTATAGCCAAGCACTGAAAAGACAACTTGATTGTATCACCATGCCAGTTAACACCGCTTTACTGCAATACGTCGATGATCTGCTGATCACCGCACGAAGTGAGCCCGAATGTGAACAAGCATCACTGACAGTTTTACATTTTCTGGCTGACAAGGGACACAAGGTGTCTCCTTCGAAGCTGCAATTCTGTGTTCAGCAAGTGGTGTACCTTGGGCACTTGCTGTCCAAGTGGGGAAGACAGCTCACACCTGATCGAGTTCAGTTAATTGCACAGTTACCACAACCCAAGACACAAAAGGAAGTGCGGGCCTTTATAGGCCTCACCTCGTACTGCAGACAATGGATTCCTCAGTATGCATTTCTAGCTAAACCGCTGATACAGTTGACAACACAGGAGGCAGCGACTTCGACTGCCCTCCCTTGGACTCAGGAACATACACAGGCTTTTGAGGAATTAAAGAAAGCTTTATGCCAAGCACCAGTTTTAGCGACACCATGTTACAGCAAACCTTTTACACTATTTGTTACAGAACGTGATGGTACAGCATTGTCTGTCCTCACACAAGATCAAGCAGGTTCACATAAGCCTTGCGCTTATTTTTCAAGTACATTAGATCCAGTGGCCCAGGCTCTGCCTGCGTGCTTAAAATCAGTTGCAGCGACAGCCCTAGCAATCAGACAAAGCGACTCAATAGTATTAGGACATCCACTGACAGTACAAGTTCCACATTCTGTAGAGGTCCTTCTAAACCGAACACAGACTCAACACCTGACTATAGCACGACTGACAGGTTATGAATTGACGCTATTCCAGCCACACATAGAAATAAGACGCTGTAACATTCTAAATCCTGCAACATTGTTACCCTCGGTTATGACAGATTCAGCCCCGCATGATTGTATAGAGATCATTAATGCAGTAACAAAGCCCCGACGAGACTTAACAGATGTTGCACTGACCAATCCAGACCTGACACTTTACGTGGACGGTTCATGTATGAGAACAAGCACAGGAGAATTAGTGGCCGCATATGCAGTGACCACCGAAACTGAAGTCAAAGAAACACACCGTATTGACACACTGTCTGCTCAAGCAGCAGAGCTTATCGCTCTGACCTGAGCCTGTATACTAGCCAAGAACAGGAATGTTAACATATATACAGATTCACGTTATGCCTTCGGAGTCGTACACGACTTCGGAGTGCTATGGCAAGAACGAGGTTTCTTGACCTCTCACGGTGCCAAGATCCAACACGGTCCCCTCATTCAAGCACTGTTAGAAGCAATACATCTGCCTTCAGGCATATCCATCATGAAGTGTAAAGCACATCCTAAAGTTACAGACTCTATCTCCCAGGGTAACGACCTGGCAGACCAAACAGCAAAACATACAGCATTGACTCACACCCAGACAACTGATGTGACAAAGACAATAGTACCGACACATTGTATGACAGTTAGGGATCCCACACTAGATGTAATCGATATTCAGACACATGCTACTCCAGACGAAATCAAGAAATGGGCTGAACTAGGAGGGATCCAGACAGATCAGGGATGGATGACGAAGGGAAAATCTACATGGTTTCTACCCGACTCTATGGTTCAAGTCATAATAAATACAGCACATAGTCCAGCCCACCTGGGAGAAAAAGCTATGTTAGACAGTTTACAGAATCTCTGGTTCAACAAACATTTACGAGCAGCAGCAAAACAGAAAGTGCGTACTTGCATGATCTGTTGTCAGTTCAATCCAGGTAAAAGCGTCCCTGTAGAGCAAGGTGGATTTCATCCTCCCGATCACCCTTTTGAAGTCCTCCAGATGGATTATATCCAGATGGAACGTTGTCGAGGATTCAAGTACGTCCTCGTAGTTGTTTGTGCACTTTCCCGTTGGACCGAAGCATATCCAGTCCCAGATTACACTGCCCCGACCACTGCCAAACAGCTGGTTCGAGAATTCTTCCCACGGTACGGCTTGCCTCGTATCGTGTACTCAGATAACGGACAGCCATTCTCATCCGAGCTCATGAAGCAGGTTTCACTCCTGCTAGGATATCAGTGGAAATTCCATTGCGTCCGACATCCCGAGGCAGCTGGCCTTGTAGAGAGGCACAATCAGACACTGAAAACTCGTCTTGCTAAAATATGTAAAGAGAAAGGGGTCGACTGGATAGTCGCCCTGCCAGTTGCACTATTCTATATGAGGATGGTCCCACATTCGAGATCAGGACTATCCCCGTATGAGGTGGTCTTTGGCCGGCCACCAAATATGTGGGGGACGCTCATGCCTAAGAAAATAACCGATGTTGACTGTAATATGCTGACAGATTACCTTGCCTCCTTGATGTCTGCACTCCAATCATGTCGTTCACAGGTTGCCGCAGCCTTTCCCGACAACACTGATGTGAAGCCACACGATGTCCGTCCCGGAGATACTGTCCTGATACGCAATTTCGACAGGAGGAGTCCGCTGGAGCCCCGTTGGCAGGAGCCGAAGCTCGTCCTTCTGACCACGAGGACTGCAATCAAGGTTGAGGGCCGTAAGGGGTGGATCCATACGAGTCATATTAAAAAATGTAATGAACTGTTGCCAGAGACAGACTCTTCCACCCCCTCAAAGGACTGCCCTGATTCTAGTGACTCTAAACTTCCCATGGTAGAGAAAACTCCGCAAGAAGAGTATAAATTAAAGTTGCGGTCTAGCAAGTCAGACAGTTTAATTGTTTAAGTCCTCCCCTAGGTGAATCGGTTAAATAGTTTCTGACATGTATCCCCTAGACCCCAATAGAGAGAGAGATAGAGAGAAACAGATCAAGAAGCAACGATATTGCAAATCTCTCAAAAGTTACTGTATTGTTACCTTATGGATTATGTTTTCTTTAAGTCTCACGATTATTGTCACAAGTGTAATTTTGCATATCTATTTTCCTATTGCTACACGTGCACATTCTTCTTCTAATAATACTGCCGAGCATTCTTTTAGTGAGTTACCCCCTCACGAGCTGTCTTACCGACTTGCGCTGCGCAACAATACATTCATTAGTATGTTACATCACTCTCATCAGACCAGCAACGCTACTAATTGTTGGATATGTGGCCGACTCCCTCACTACCAGAAATACAGGGGAGTTCTGCCCCTCTTCCCGTACCCGTTCACACACAATGGTTCATGTGGAGCCTGGTTTAGTTTGATTAATTCCTTAGATTCAAATTCTGTAGTTTATCAGGGTAACTGGGTATGGGGAAACTTGAACACAGTTTTGCATAGAATGTTATCCTGACAAAGAGGGACTTCCCAAAAGGACAGGGACTGATCTAGAAAATGAAGTATATGGATTAGGAAATTTTACACTTAACCTCATGATTCTGAATGTTGAATCCGAAACTGAGCCAGACTTGCCCACTATGTCAGTACTACCAGTCAAAGGTGAATTATGTGTCAGAAAGAATGGTTCCGTACACCTGGGTCATAGTAAATGTACTACTGTGGTCGAATTTAGTGATAAGGGCAAGTCCACATTCAAAGCTACACGTCATTCCTATTTCATTTGTGGTCAGACAGCATACATACGTTTGCCACTAGATTGGGATGGGACCTGTTACGTTGGATTCTTACTGCCACCTGTTTTCCTAGCTCCACCTGATTATCATAGAAATTCCCGTCTAGTTCACAGACCCAAAAGAGATCTCCCAATTGTCGACTACACTGAGACAGCATGGGAACAGTACACAGATTTCAATAAAGGTTTCTTTCCCTATTTAGGAGCTATTTTTAATAGTAAGTCTATCCGTCACTTGACCAGAACTCTCGAAGCAGTAGTGAAAGAGACTACTTCCGCCCTAGGTAACTTGACCGAAGAACAGTCTGCTATGAGACTTGTCGTTCTTCAAAATCGTCTTGTTATTGACGTCATACTAGCCGATCGAGGAGGAGCCTGTAAGGTCCTCGGGTCAGCTTGCTGTGTTTTCATTCCAGATAATGCTCCGTCCGTATATAAGGCTATTACCCGTCTCCATAAGATAGCTAGTCAGATACATCAGAATCCAGGCACTTGGACTTGGTCCGGTTGGCTCTGGAATACTATTTCAGCGTGGGGATGGAAAATACTGTCACTCCTTGGAACAATACTACTTATAGTATTCAGTTGCTGTCTATGTTTACAATGTGGGCCAGCGATTTGCGGCTTGTGCGCCACATCCTGCACTCCCCATTCAAGTCAACGTTCTAAATCCCATGTGAAAAAGGATGAGCAGATGATACTAACTACACAAATAAATGGATTAATGAAGATTGATATATCATGAAGGGTCCGTAGGGAACAAGGAGGGAATGAGGAAATATAAATTTTATGGTCAAGAAATGTTCCCTAACGTGTACCCCACCGTCTCCATGTACGAGCTTAAAGTGCATGTAACTTCCCTCCTGTGCCAGCTATGAAGACGCAAATACATTTGCGTTCAACGTTAACATGTCCTCTTTCAGATCCACCCTGAATGGGTCGGATATTCTGTTCCTAAGTATGCCTTGCCACCGTCTTTGTATGGTGCACGTTCACGTATTTCTGGCTCTGTGCGAGCTAGGCCCTGTTTTCTGTCATCGAGCCTCCTTTCAAAGTCATCTCTGCCTCCTGAAACTGCAACGTGGGATGCCCCCCGTGAACTCTGTCCTACTTCCTTCGAGGCGAACGGAGCCTGGCTCGGCCTGCTTGCCTGCCAAAGACAGTATTTTACCTTCACGTTATCAGCATAGTCAAGCTCAGCTTCCCGAAAACACATTCCAGTCCAGCAGAATAGATAAACAACCCCTCAGCTGCAGAGTAAAGGGCCCGGCCTTTCTGTCTCCATGCAAGTAATTCATAGCTCCCGTTACCATGGTAGGCCCATGGCCCCCTCGCTTTACACACAGACACGTAGGCACATATGCACGCATTCATAGTCAGTATAGGATAGCCTCTGCCCAAGAGACCTTTCCTTCTAGATAATATGGTTCCCAAACATCAGATATCAGATATGATATAGGAACGAGTTGATCTGACATGCCAGACTTCTGTCTCTTTCCTCTAGTGTAAATGTCAAGTCCCCTGCACCCTCCAGCTTCACGTCAATCACACGTCATGCAGCTGCGCGCGCATCCAGACCTCAGATTTCTGCTGACATTGCAAGATTCTGCTACGTACCCACCCACTTGTGACACTTTCATGTGACGTTTCTAGCACACACCCCTGTGTTCACGCCTAGTTCACGCCTTCTGATTACGTATTGCTAACACGTGTGCGCTCTTATCTTGTTTCTCTCAGCTGTTACGCCTTCTGTATTGGTTTCCATTATGTGCTTTAAGTATAAAAGTTATGTATTGTCAATAAAGTATGCTCTATCCCTTCCTGAACCCCAGTGGTGTCAGGAACCCGATATCTGGTTCGAGAACCATTCCTTTTTAAGGAATAAAACCCCTAAGAACTCTAACACCACGGACTCTGCGTCTTTCTTTCCGATTGAGTTATTTTTTTATAAGTACTTACCTGCATAGAAATTAGGACGGTAATTAAATATTTACCACAGGAGGACCCCTGAACCAAGAATTTAGATCACTTCTGACAAGGAACCCTGTAACCAAGGACAAGAGGCCTGCTGATCTGAGGACTTGCCTACCCCTTCTGCCAGTGTGCTGTTGTTGGGGGAATCCTGCAGTGCTTCTTTATTTTTGCCAAGGAACCAGGAGAGAGGAACTGTGTGTGTACTCTCACGCTTGCTCAGAAAATCTCCAAGGACTGGAAGAGTGCCAGTCTCCTGCTGAAGTCACAGGGCTAAAGGACTTCATCTGCTTACAAGTGCTATTTGCTGGAATCTGTGAATCCAGCACCTCTGAAAGAACCAGCAATCTCGACGCAGACGGACGTCGCCGAATCCAGCTCGACGTAGTGGGTAACGGCCCCAGTGTCCCGCTTCCTCGACGACCGGCCGCCGGGCCATAACGACGCCAGCAGCAACGCCAGTGAGTGGGAGTACGGCTCCAGCTCCAAGGGACCTCGTGTCTGCACCGCTGCTGATCGCATTGCCCTCGTGCCCTCTCGACGCCGTGAGCGCTGCTCACTCTGTGCAAACGCATCATCAACGACGACGCCTGCTGAGGCCTGATCGACACGAAGACGCGACGCCGGATTGCTCGACGTCGCTGATCGTGTGCTTCATTTTTCCAAAGGTACTGTGTTGTGGGGGTCCGTGTGACTCCAGGCTCGACGTAGCGCTCCTCGCGGTCGACGCCGAACCTGTGGATTAACTTTGCCTCAACGTCGTGTAACTCCCGTGTGAGTTACCCTGTTGCTAAGAACTGTGTTGCTAAGAAGAAGATTTGCTCTGATACTAAAGACTTTGTGCTAAAGAAGAAACTACCTTGAACTATTTTTCCTTCCCAGAGTATTTATTAAGATTGTGTACAGTTTTGTCATTATTTGGTCTTGTGCTAAGCCTTATATAAAAATACTTATTTTTATAATACTACTGTGTCGTGTCCATTTGTAGTGCCTTCACTTTATTTCTGTATGTGGTCATAAATGCTTAACACACAGCCTCTGAGATAAGCCTGTTCTGCTCTGCCAAGCTACCAAGGGGGTGAGCAGGGGTTATCAAAGGGTGTGATCCCCTCGCCCTGACTAGAAAAGGTGTGTCCCTATTTGTCAGAAGTGTATACCTCTGCCAACTAGAGACAGCCGGTTCTAACACAGGGGTTCTGGGGATTGTAGTGCCCTGCCCTGCACTCCACGCAGCGTCCAGCGCTTCCCTAGATAGTAGTGGGAGCGGGCAGCGGGAGGCAGGCAGGCTGCAATCAACAGAAGGTCAGCAGTCCTCCCGGGCACCCCAGCGGTAACGAAAGGCAAAGACCCAAGATTCTCCTTCTACTATATAATTGGATACTTCAACTTTGCTCAAAGCTATTTGTCTAAGCAGCGAATCATCCCTGCAGCGCCAGAGCCATTGCTTCCAGGAAGAATGATTCAAGAGTGTTTCAGGCCACTGCAGTGTTAGAAAAATAGGCAGCAGGCAAGTGAGACTCTAATGCAAAGACTCCAGCGCGCTTCCCCTTTACTTTGCTATACATCCCTCATAAGGCAGATTGGGCACCCAAATGTTTTTTTGTTTTTTTTGGGACGTGCTGTAGGCGTCTCTACCAAAGTCCTGCCAAAGTCCAGCTAGAGTCCAGCTCAATCCCTCCTCACCTTGCCCCAGCTCCTCACCTCTTCACCTCTTTTGCCTCTCCCAGGATCCGTTTCACACTCTCGGCGTGCTGCTTATTCTTCAATCCTCCTTTTTCCTGGTGATTTTACTGCTGCTGTAATCGCCTTAGTGAAGAGGCTCCCGAAGAGGTGCAGCTCGGTTCACTCCCCCCGAGCGCTGTGCACATTATGTTGTTAATGTGTACCCTGTCCAAATTACGCAAGAAGATGTGGCAGGTGCAGCACCTACGTTGAAGCTAGCAGTGTTGCTGTCTCACACATGTGCTGTGTAAACTACTCTCAGGGCTGGTGGTAAAAGATGTTGTGATGTACCTTCTTTGAATTCGCATAGTCTGAATCTGTTTTGGGGTACATTTCTGTGAATACTGGATATGTGTGCGACTAGTTTAGGTCAAGGTGTCCCTAAATGTGAGCTGTGCTGTAAGCTGAAGTGTTTTTGACAATCATTGTTGGCGCTGTCTCAGTCAAAATGTAAGATGTAGGAGACATAACATAGGTGGATTTAATTGATATATGTGCCCTTTCATCTCACCTACGAGGCGACCAAATGTGCATTGTCCATTCACTGTGCTGGCGGACATGGATGATGTGGATATACAGAAATTCCGTCTGGATCGACCTACCCTTCAGGACCTATGTGGTTAGTTGGAGCCCCATCTGAGGACTCGCAGAACCTATCCAACTGCTTTGACACCAACTTGTAAGGTGATGGCGGCCCTGCATTTCTTTGTTGCTAGTTCATTCCAGTACACAGTGTCCACCACATGTGGGATTTTGCAACCTATGTTCAGCATGGTACTACGTGATGTCCTGTCTGCTATGATGATCTACAAGAACAGATACATCCATTTCCCCAGGAGGCATGAATTGGCGTGAAGGATGATTTTTATTTCCTTGGCCACATCTCTAATGTTGTTGGTGCAATTGACTGCACACATGTTGGCCTGGTTCCACCAAATTCAAGTGAGCACACGTACAGGAACAGGAAGCATTTCCATTCCATTAATGTGCAAGTGGCATGCCAGGTGGATATGGTAATCTCCCATGTCTCTGCCAAATTTACAGGATCAGCCCATGACCCCTAAATCCTGCGTAATAGCATCGTACCACAGCTGAGGGCAAAGCTGCATCCAGAGCGTGCATGGATTGTGGGTGAGTATGTAGAGTCAAGTGGTGTGCTGTATGTGTGACATGCTGTTCTCAGCTACTGTTTATCCTACAATGTTGGTCTGTATCTCACACCTAGGTGACTCTTCATATCCCAACTGGCCTTGCTGCTGAGTACACTGAGGAATCCCTGGACCCCGAATGATGTCGGCTACAATGATGCACATGGCAGGACCCGTCGTGTGGTGGAGCATACTTTTGGTCTACTTAAGTCACGATTTTACTGCCTGGACAAGATCGGAGGTGCACTGATGTACTCTACCCTAAAGGTGTATCAGATCATAGTTGTATGCTGCATGCTCCACTACCTGGCCTTGCGCAAGGAGATCCCCCTGCTCCTGGAGGAAGATGAGCAGCCGAGGCCACCGCCAGCACACCCACACATGTCCAGTGATGATGATAGTGGAGAGGAGGGAGGTGCCGACCTGCATTAACAGCTCATCAACTGCTACTTCCCTTGAAGGTGAGTGAAAACGTATAACAGTGCCACTGTCTGCAGATTTTGTTGTTGATGAAGACCTAGATGAGCTTTGTGACTGCTGCCTGTTGTTGGCTCTGTGCTTGCTGCTAATGTTTCTGGGACAGGGTAGTCATGCACAGCTGCAGGATGTCTTTGTTGGTACTGTTGCTCATTGTAATGTGTGCAGAATTGAGTACCTTGATGACAAGTGTTGTGGAATGGCTGTGATGCCCTCACTTGACAAGTGAATAGTGTTCTCTTGTGTTTTTCTCGGTCCTTTCAGCCTCTCAGTGCCTCAAAACAATCAGTGCTCCAAAACAATCAGTGCTCCTGGTACATTGTAAACAGAGTCAACATTATACATCCTGTGAAAAACATGGAGCTGACACAAAAACTTATGTGTGTGAAGAGTGTTTATTTACAGTGGGTATATGAGACAGAGAAGTGAATATTGACAAAAAGGTGAAAAGTGAATCAATTAATTGTCTGTGATGGAAGATGAGACAATCGAGTAGTTACCACATTGATGTGGTGATCCAGTCCAACAGACGCATGCTATTAACCTGGCAGAGTGGGGAAGGACAGTCAGCAAAGTCAATGACAAGGTGAAGAGGGGTTCCATCATGGATGGCTCCTTGACGGGTGTTTGGCTAGTGCTTTGCCACTGTATCCTCCCTGGGATTTCTTTGGACGGCCCTTTGAACGTTTGGCAGGGGGAGCCTCTGCTGTGGGCTCAGCGGGGTCTGAGGACTCACCCCTCCCTGTGGCTGCAGGGGAGTTGGGGGAACCGTCATCCTGCAGGCCCCTGGAGGGAGGTGGAGCTGTTGTTTGGGCCACAGGCCTATCTTTTCGTTACCACCACAAGCTGGCCCAAGAGGTCCACGATTTGGCCCATGCGGTCTATGGACCTCAGCAGCAGGCGGAGCTCACTGGAATCTGCAAGAGCCTAACCCGTGTGTCCCTGGGCCTGTTCATATGCCCCAAGGACTCTGGCAATGTTGGCCAGGGTTTCGGTCCCAGTGTCCGATTGGGTTTGGCACCCAGTTGCCCTCCCACCTGCCCTGCTGTCCCGACCTGTGGCGTCACCACTCTACACACCCGCGTATTCTCCCTGCCCTCCGCAGATTTTGGGGTGGTGGTAGGGTGGTCACCCTCTGAGGCCGGGAGAGTGTTGCAGGCAGCACTGGTGGTGGTGGTGGTTGAGGTGGTGACCACAGAGGTTGTTACAGCAGGGGTCAGCATTGCTGTTGTCTCTTTGGTCAAAGGAGAATATCTCTTACATCTATGTCTGCGACTTGCCAGAGTTTTGAATGTAGTATGAATGCTGATGGAACTGGTATGAATGTATATGAGTTTTTTTTGGTGTGACAAAATCTTTTACCCTGGGGTTTACATGAAAAGTTATAGTTTTATATGATGATTATATTTTTGTATGTTGATCAATTGGATATTGTTTATTGACAATACATTTGATATTTAATGGAAAAGTTATTTTTTTTCAAAAAATGAATAAAGTGACAAAGAATATGGATGTATTTGCATGATGTTGTAATCTCATACAGCTCCTTCTTGAATTTGTCTGAATCATTGAAAAGAAATATAGGTCAAGGGGGAGTTTCTATAGTGTGGTCATCTAACGCCTAGTAGCACAATGACTTTATATGAAGCATCTTTGTTGATTACTTTGCATGGAAGACTTTACATCTGAGCATGAACTAGACATTCAATCTCATGAATACCTTTGTGATGTCATGTGCTTTGCTTTCTTTTTACTACAGACCATGCTTGTTTTGTTTTCATATGGGCCTTGATGCTCTGCCCCATGGCACTTACAGAAAGCATTCAGTGCTGTGCATGATTGTGCCCTGAATTTCTTCAATATGTGATTTGGTGTGTCACACTTTGGTTTTTGTGACAGTTACACACAGTCAGCTGTCTGCACACTGGAAGTGGCAAATGGATTTGTCACATTTGGTGGGATATGAGGGCTGGTGTGGTCATATGGCTCCAGGCTTTTAGGGAGAAATAATTGTGGGGTGCATGCACTGTCTACTTACTTGTTCTGTGGCACATTTGGGGGTATTTTCTGACACATCTTTCTGGGTGTGTGGTGAAGTGCTCCATCTTGCTCAGCTGTGGGACAAGGGAGCCTGATGGGAGTTGTAGTGCAGGCTTCCCACCCACAAACATCCATCCCTGTTTAGATGGCTTCCTCCCTGTGGAGCAGAGGGAGGGAATGGTTACACATGGCTTTTGGGTGGGGGAGTGTTCCATCTTGCTCAGATTTAGAAAAGGAGGCCTGGTGGGAGTTGTAGGGCTGGCTTGTCACACACCCTCCATGTGAAGATGTCTACCTACCTGTGAGTTTCAAGAGAGCAATGCAATAGCTGCCACATGGTTGTTGGTGTGGGGAGTGTTCCATCTTACTGCACTGTGGGACCAAGGGCCTGTTGGGAGTTGTAGTGCTGGTTTGCCACCCACACACACACACACACCTCCCTGTTAAGATGGCTACCTACCTGTTAGTTTAAAGTGAGCAATGCAATGGCTGCCACATGCCTCTGGCTGGGGGGAGTACTCCATCTTGCCCAGGTTTGAGACAAGGGGGCCTGTTGGGATTTGTTGTGCTAGCTTGCCACCCACATACAACCCATACTATGATGGTGGCGACCTACCTGTAAGTTTGTTTGGGGATGTACAATGGCTGCCACATGCTTTTGGCTGGGAGTATTCCATCTTGCTCAGCTTTGAGACCAGGGGGCCTGGTGGGAGTTGTAGTGCAGGCTTCTCACCCACCAACATCCCTCCCTTTTAAGATGGCTACCTACCTGTTAGTTTTATGTGAGCAACCCAATGGCTGCCACATGCTTCTGGCTGGAGGTGGAGTACTGCATCTTGGTCAGCTTTGAGACAAGGAGGCCTGGTGGGAGTTGTGGTGCAGGCTTCCCACCAACAAACACCCCTCCCTGTTAAGATGGCTACCTACCTGTTAGGTGAAGGTGTGCAATGCATTGGCTGTTACTTGGTTCAGAGTGTGGGGAGTGCTACATCCTGATGAACTGTGGAACTCTGGGCCTGGTGTGAGTTGTGGTGCAGTTTTCCCACCCACCAACACCCCTCCCTGTTAAGTTGACTCCCTACCTGTTAATTTGAAGTGAGCAATGCTATGGCTGCCACATGCTTCTGGGTGAGGTGGAGTGTTCCATCCTGCTCAGGGGTGGGACACAGGTACCTGTTAGGAGTTGAAGTGCTGGCCTTTCACCCACCAACAACCCTCCCTGTTAAGATGGCTACCTACCTGTGAGTTTGGTTAAGGAGGTACAATGGCTGCCACATGGTTCTGGGTGGGGGAGTGCTCCATATTGCTGAGCTGTGGGACAGGGGGCCTGGTGGGAGTTGTAGTGCTGTAGTGCTGGCTTCTCACACAGAAACACCCATCCCAGTTAAGATGGCTATCTATCTGTAAGTGTGGTTGGTGGGATACAATAGCTGCCACTTGCTTATGGCTAGGGTGGAAGCGTTACATCTTGCTGAGCTGTGGGATAAGGGGGCCTGGTGGGAGTTGTAGTGCTGGCTGCCTGTACACATCCAGCCCAGGGAAGGTTGCTAGCTACCTTTGGGGTGAATGAGAGGGAGTGAATGTTGGATCTGTGAGACATGTGTTGGGGAGTGTGTGGTGCACATGGGTGCATTTGGGCCTAGGAGGTGTAGCTTTGTATTTTTGCAAGACAGTACATAGCAGTGTGATGGTAGACATTTGTTTGTACTTACCAGCCTCCACTACCCCGGCTATTCCTTTGAGACTCTCGATGGAGTATGGCAAGCACCTTCTCCTCCCATGCAGTGAATGTTCTTAGTGGAATGGGAGGGCCACCGCTGGTCATCTGAGTCAGCTGAGTCAGCTGACGGATCTTATTGTTCGCATCTTTCACCTGCCTCTTCAGGTCATGCCACCGCTTCATAATCTCCTTCTTGGTGCGTGGGTTGTTCCCTACTACATTGACATTGTTGACTATCCTTTCCCACATTTGTGCTCTGGTGGCTAATAGTGTCTGTTGGACCAGGTGACCAAATAATTGTGGTTCCACTCTGATTATCTCATCTGCCATGACTGACAACTCCTGGTCAGTGAATCTGGGCATTTTCTATTGTGCCATGGTGTGTGGTGTGCAAATGGTTTGAGATGAAGGTGTGAAGGTGTGAGGGTGGTGGGGGTGGTATAAGTGTTGTGTGTGTGTGTCTGAGTTGTGCTGGCGAGATGTGTGGTGGTTTGCCTATCCAATGTGCTGTAGGGCTTAGTTCCTTCAGGGCTGGAACAGTGATAAGGATTCTGGTCAGGGAAGGGGCAGGTTATAAACTCGCCTATGTGGGTGTGTCAAAATGATGTACTGCTGTCAGGTGTGTTGTCCTGGGATTTGTATTTTTTTGTTGCCCTGGGGGTGTGTCTTTGGGGTGTGCGAGGTCTTTTTGGGGGCTTGGTTAGTTTGATGTGTATACTTGGTGGCCTTGTTGTGTTATTTTTTTTCCGACCACCATAATAGTTGAGGAGCGGCGGTGGGTATGCCACAGCCCTTCAGCCGGCTCTCCCATTCATCACTGTTGGCGATCACATCAGTCGGCAACAGCGGCTCTTTCGGCTGTCACCTCAATGGTATCCTAATTGTCCGTGTGGTCACTCCGCTGGCCTAGCGGCGGGTTTGGGTTTTTACGCTGCAAATCCGATCGATGTGGACTGTTTTTTAGCTGCTCCGCCCGCTACCAGCGGTCTTTTGTGGCATTGGTCCGTCGCTGTTGGATATATCTGCCAGTTGATCCTAATCAGACCGCTGGTTTTTTAGCGGTAGCTGCGGAAGGTTAATTTCCGCTACCATGGCGGTCAGAATGGTTTTCCGACCGCCATCCTAATGGACCCCACAGTATATATAATCCCTTGTCCTCTGAATCCTTTTACTTCCTTTTGTTCGCTTACTTTACTACGAGAAGCAAACATTTAGTCACATTATCCCCTTGGTACAAATGTTCCAGTGTCTGCCCATTACAGTTTTAACAATATGCTGTTGCAACAAAGACATCAGCAGGCCAGTTCATGTGCTAACATGTTCAATTCCGCCCCTTTCTCGCCATTTTCCTGTCATAGTCCACTTGGCCAGATAATTAAGAGAAATCACTGCCACCAGCCATTGAAGGATATTGACAGTCTGGAACTCAATTTAGACCCAGGTCGTGGCAGTGCATCTTTCCTGGTCCAAATAGGGGCCTAAGTTCTTAAAGCCAAATCAAATGGATTTTTAAAAATATTTTCTGCTCTCATTTCCCCAGACTCTGGTTTTCGATTAGGCATTGCAATTTTAGTCAACATAACATTATTTTTTTTTCAGACATTATTATTTTGAAACCAAACCCTATAAATCTTTTTCCAACTTAAAAATTCTTCCAGGATTAACACGACCAGGAAACATTTATCACATTTCTGTTAAGAGATGTTTGATTTCACTGAAACTCAAAATGAATTTAAAAAATAAACTTCTGAATTATATGCATATTCTAATAATTTCAAAATGTATGGTAGTAGCGTTTATATCAAATGAAAGCCAAAGGAGGAGATGTGGCCATGCTGCTAGAGCTTCCACAGTTGGAACATAGGAACCAGATTCGAAACCTGGACTAGGCTTCATATAAAAAGGAAGCATACCTTGCATTATTTGCTTTGCAATTACAGTAAAATTATGCGGAATTACGTGATGAGCGCAATACTGCATGAAGAGCTATTTTCTTAGCACACAATGCACCCCCGTTTCCAAAATTAATAAGAGATTGTATTTTGCCCAAAGAAAATAAAGCTAAATGCAACAGAAAAGCAGCAGCCAATCTGTTTGCGATCTGCTTCTGTACTCTTGGGTAGTCACCTTTGTCCAAATTTGCTCCATTATGTTTGGTAATTTCGCTTAAGAAGAGTAAAACACAAAATTACTAAAATTGCTCAGATTACTCTGTGTAAATAAAATGTTGCCTGGGCCTACTTTTAAGTTAAGTGTTTGTGTGTATTATGTTTAATCGATTATAAAGTTTACATTTAATGTGTTTTTTATTTTATCGTGTTAGTGTTTTCTTTTTGGGAGGGTTGGTTTTGTAGGGGAGAAAGATGGGAAGTAGTTAACATAAATCAATATTACTGGCAGTAGTCAGTTGGTAGTTCTAGTTGGGACCTAGTTTCCATAGCCAAAACATTTCTGACCAGCTTATGGGGCTGTTAGACAAATCTTCACAAAAATGTCATAGAAAAGTGGCACAGTGTGAAGTTATGCAAGGAAGGTTTCGGAGTGATCCGTCAAGTGGGAGCTGAGTAAAATGGGGGTGTCACAAAATGTGCAGTTCCCTTGCAATTTCCCTTAGGGATTTTGACCATGACTACAGTTACCGCCAAACTACTAAACAGATTTTCACCAAATTTGGCTGAGGTGTAGCTCTTTGTCCAGAAAGAGCTCTATTTGTTATTTGGTATAAATCTGTTCAGTATCTTTGGAATTATTAAAGAAAAAAGAAATATAGATATCTTGGGAAGCTGACCCTCTGTGGATCTAACAGATCTCATGCTGAAAACTGATTGGCTGCTAACACTGCAATAAAAAAGTGCTGGCAGCCATTTTAGGACTTGGACACAGCCGAGTTCCCAAAGAAAAAAAAGGGGGCAGGGTAGGAATACCCTGATCTTAGAAGCCTGGCGGTGGTGTCCCCCAGGGATACTGTCAGGGCCAAAAAGCATTTTTATTCCTTTATTTTGCTGCAAAATCATGGGTGGATCATCAAATTTGTCGTAAAATTTGGAAAAAAGTCAAGAGCGGTCTCGCACATTTGTTTTTACTTCCATCGCTGGGTGGACCAGGTCCAGGGGCAAAATTAAATTAATATATTGTGGGGGTGCATACTGTACCTCTATACATGTTGCATTTTTTGGTCCTGGGGACCAACACCTCCCCGAGGGAGGCCAATGTCAGTCAGTCAGTCA
Source organism: Lissotriton vulgaris (assembly GCF_964263255.1). NCBI lineage: Eukaryota > Metazoa > Chordata > Amphibia > Caudata > Salamandridae > Lissotriton > Lissotriton vulgaris. Next base: position 332,324,790 of record NC_141700.1, read on the forward strand.
ATTATCTTTATTCGATTATTAAAAATCATAAAAGAACGAGCAAAATTACATATCACCATTTCATCAAAGCACAAATTGTTACAAAGTTAAAACAGACAATCATTATTTTAAAAGCACTAAAATCACAATGATTCGTGCATAAATATTTAAAAAAGATAAAAAAAGGGGGTTATTAAAACGCGACACATTCAAATAGATAAAATAAGGAGGAAATTCATAATTCAGAGATAAGGTGCCTATATCTTGTGCGGTGCTTATTTAAACGTGCAACTAAAAAACTAGCAACAGAAAAAGCTACTTTTACATTAGGGAGGAGTTGCAAGAACAACAGGGCTGGATTTACCTGAATGAAACCCTGGTTACGTAAGATTGGAAGCAGGTATCTTCTAATCTCATTATAATGTCCGCAAAACATGATAAAGTGCATGGTGGAGGAGCCCCTTCCCACTAGGTAGCAGCAGATATAAACAGATGAAACCTAAAATGATGATAACCCATTTTATTACCATTTTATTGATCTTCTTACCTGCAGGCTACCAGCGAGGGCAGGGCAGGACATGCACTCTATGTGCAACAGTGAAGAGTAAGTGTGATGGGCACTACTAAGTGCGCATGATGGGGTGCGGAGAAAGAATATCGAAGAAGAAATATCAAATTTCACAGATATTGACGTAAAAATATCGTGGGTCAAGAATATATACAGAAAAATCATCGTGGTCAAGAATGTCGATTTTAGGTAAGTAATATCGATTTTAAAAATATCGAACTGTTGAATATCGTTTGTAAAAACATAGTTGTTAAAAGTATCTATTTTTTTATTAATGTTATGCATTTTAGTCAGTCAGTCAAAGATCTTTATTCGGCTGAATAACAACCAATAAAGAACACATAAAAACATAATTTCACAAAGATTAACATAATAAAATGTAACCGACATAATCAATGCACAAAAAAACATTTTCTGACAATATTATGGAGCTGAAATGCTGAGGAAATGAACTTATAAATCATTAAACAAGTAAATTCATCATTTAAAAGGAGTAGGTGGCATTATGCAGGTTGACACTTTCTTACGTTTAAAAATCTTAACAATGGTTTTAATGAGGCACATCTCGGGTTAAGCTAAAGTTTATAAAAAAACATAAAATGCAAAGTGATCTGTCCAGAGATTGAATCACATGGACACAATTCTAATTTAGCATCGCAATATGCATCACATGGGTAGGAAACCAAAAGATGAGCAATACCCATCCTGAACCTAATCAAGTAAAACATTTTAGCTTGATTAAAATAAAATAAAAGGAAAGGCAGGATTCAATTATTGGGGAGCTAACTAAGAGCGAATGCTCTACAACTAGTTTTTTTAACCATCTCTTGGCTCTCTCTTACTTGCATTAAATAAGAAAGAAAATCTCTTTTCAGCGTATCTCTTGGAATTGCGGATATTCTTCCAAGTGTGTTAAAACAATCCTGAGGTCCCAACTTCTCCAGTTGTTCTTGCATATTAGAGAGCCAGGGAACTTTTTCCGCATAATCCAGTTTCAAACAGTCTAAAATTATATCACGGTTCAGGGCTGGTTCCTCTTTTACCCAAATGTTATGCCAAAGGATCAGAGGTGCTAATTGCGTGCGAAAAGATAATGGTTTTGCACCTAATTCGTTATGACAAATGGTGGCAGGAGTACTTTTAGGTAGTGTCAACACATGTTTTAACATCATAGCAGACCACTCAGTAATTACATTCTCCCTACTGTGGCAGGGTAGGATTGATGTAGCTCGCCCAGTTACAATGGTGAAACAGCCTTGGCATAAGCTAGACCAGGAGCGGCTTGCTACCTGGTTAACGGAGCATAGCCCCCTTTTTCCGCCAGATATTGAGGGGGCACTTAGGAGCTTTCACGAATGGCTAATAGCTGGTTTGGACAGTTGCATTCCAGCCAAGCGAGGTGGGAAGGGACATGGGTTATTCAACCTTTGGTTCACCGACCTTCTAACTCAGGCAAAGAAGGGATGCAACAACTTGAACGTGCATGGCGCCATTCCTATGAGCCTTCTGCCAAAGCAGTGTATCGAAAGGCAGTTAAAGACTATCACTAACTCATCCGCAAAACGCGAGCAGAGTTTGTATCCAATAAAATTATGGGCAGTACTAATCCTACGAAGACCATTTTCACCTTGCTTAAAAACATGTAGAGTGCAGGGATGTCTAATCTTTCCCCCGTTACATCGAACCATCGCTGCAAAGACCTGGCACTTCATTTTATGAAGAAAGTGGACCTCATTTACCAGGGCTTTTCCACTGGGAGTACCCCCACTGAGAACATGTGTGGTGAGGGTATGATTTGAGGGTGGACAATTGTTTGTCGGCCTTTTCTCTGTTGTCGCTGCAGGAGTTTGGGGACCTGAGTGCTAAAATCAAATCGGGCTCACCAGCGGACAAAATGTCTTCAGCCTATTTCCACCAGCTTCTTCCTCTTATTTTCCCTGTGGTAGTAGAATTAGTTAATCTGTCACTGAAATCTGCCTCAGTCCCTAGGGAGTGGACGCATGCAAAAGTGATTCCACTCTTAAAAAAGCCATTGCTTGATCTGGACGACCCAGGTAACTATTGCCCTACATCTTAGTTACCTTTTATGGCGAAAGTGGTGGAGGCACATGTAAATTCAGTTCTATCTAAACACATGGACACTCATAACATCTTTGACCCCTCTCAGCATGGGTTTCGTCCCCTCCATAGTACCGAATCAGCTCTCCTTGCCGTTACGGAATCCATCCATAACCATCTGGATGCAGGAGGCTCCGCGGCCTTGGTCCTATTGGATCTAAGCGCCGCCTTTGATACGGTGTCACATGCGATTCTTCTTGAACGCCTTTGGACGATCGCAATCAGGGTTGTTGCCCTGGAGTGGATTTGTTCCTTCTTGACTGGACGATCATTTCAGGTGTCAGTCCCCCCTTTTCACTCGCAGCATTATCCTTTATCTTGTGGGGTATCGCAGGGTTCCATCTTGAGCCCACTTCTTTTCAATCTTTATGTGGGACCTTTGGCAGAGGTGGCCAGAGGTAGAGGGCTATTCTTGGTGTCGTACGCTGATGACACCCAGTTGGTGATTGCCTTTTCCAACAATTGCAGTGCAAATTTGGAAAGTTTTAGGATGGATCTGTTGGTGATCTCAGACTGGATGAAGGCTAACTGCCTTCAATTGAATGCCAGCAAATCTGAGATTCTTCTCTATGGGAAAGACTAAGAGCTGTGGTCGGAGCAGTGGTGGCCTGACCATTTAAACCCGCTCCGTTACCGAAAAAGATGGTAAAGAACTTAGGTGTTTGGTTTGACCATGGTCTAACCTTCGAGAAACAGACAAGAGCTGTTTCTGCGGTTTGTTTTGGGCTTCTGGGAGGCCTTAGACCTTTGCTTGGTCTTTTTCCATCGGAAGTGCGCCAAACCATCTTGAAAGCCTTCATTTTGGCGAGACTTGATTATGGAAATGCTCTATACCTAGGCGCGAATAGAGCAAGTAATAAATGCTTCCAGAGAGTCCAGAATGCGGCAGCACGTATGCTAGTACCACTGCCTAGATCGCAGTCGGTGGCTCATGTGCTCTTAAAGTTGCACTGGCTGCCCATCGAAGCCTGGGTTCACTTTAAGGTGCTGTGCATTCCGCATAAAATCTTGATGCACCAAGCACCTATAGGGCTTTCGGGTTAACTGAAGCCCTATGTGCGTAGGCGTGCCTTGAGATCCACCAACTGTGGTTTGGTTTGTGTCCCCCGAGTAAGGAAAGCTAGGGCGGGTGGCCCGCTTGTTTGGCTTTTTGGCAGCCAAACTTTGGAACTCCCTCCCAGTGAACATCAGAGTCATCTCTAATCTATTGATATTTCGGAAGTCTGTAAAGACAAGGTTATTCCCTGCATTTAATAATAAAGGACGCTTGTTGTAACCCCCCTGCTCCCGTTTGGTCTCTGGTTGCGCTGGGACACCTCGTCGCTGAAGCAGCCATGCGCATTATAAATACTGTATAAATAAATAAATAAATATTTTCTGCTCTCTAAATGCCCAAAGCATTGGTGCAACCCCAAACTCCGACACTATACAAAGTGACAGCACATGCTCGTGCTTTGTAAATATCTATAACGGCTTTTATGGGGCAAGAGTCTATTTTTTTTTTAAATCTAAAAATGGTCTCCACATTTTTGTTGAAGCCTCAAATCCTTGCATCGACTAAGTGGGACCAAGAATTTTTTTCATTCAAAAGGATGCCTAAATAGGAAAAGGTTGGCACCTGACACAATATTTCATTCTTTATATAAAAAGTTTCTATTTTTGAGGGTGATTTGTCTACCACCATAACATGTGAATTTGCAGCATTCGTTTTTACCCCAAATCCATCCATAAATTTATTAAAACTGGTTAAAAGCCTTTGTAGTCCCACCCCAGTTCTCGACATTAAGACACAGTCATCAGCGTATAGCAAGGCTGGTAGGGACCTGTGGACTATTGTGGGTGCATCTACATTTCTAATTCTGATGTGGCTTTCTAAATCATTTATATATAAACAGAATAGGAAAGGAGCGAGTAAACAACCCTGACGAACCCCACAGTCCATCTTTATTGGTAAGGTGAGCTTGCCAGCTGTTCCATATCGTACTCTCCCTGTGACTCCCTGATGCATTGCTGCTAGAAAATGGACAATAGCTGGATCAATGCCCATAAGCAGCATTTTCTCCCAGAGTCTCCCCGTCTGCATCCAGTCAAAGGCAGAAGTCCAGTCCATAAACCTGAGGAATATGGAACCTGACTTGGCCATAGTGTATTTGCCAAAGACCAGGTGCAGATTGAGGCACTGTTCTACAGTGCCCAGGCCTTTCCTAAAACCAGATTGGACATCAGAGAACTTCCCTTTTTCTGCTTCCAGGTCTCCAATCTCTCCAATATCACTCGTCCCGTGATCTTACAGGAGCAATCAATTAGAGAGATTGGTCGATAACATTTAGGGTCCGACCTGTCTCCATTTTTGTATATAGGGTCAAGTTCAAGAAGTCTTTATTCGATTGATTCATCATAAAAGACATACATTACATAATATACATGAAATTTAAAATGTATATAAGACAGAATAAAACCCTATAAAAACATATTAAATTACTTATACAGGCTTCTTATGAACAGATATAGGAATTGCGAAATCATTTAAAAATACCACAATATCACAAGTTAATACAGACTGCCCGGAAGTAAAAAGGCTTTGGATTTTTGATAAACACCTAGGATACATTAATGAACCTGGTTCTAAGAATCCAGGCCCAACCTAAGTATTTTGCTACTCCTGTTACAATTAGTGGTGACACATTTGATTTTAATATTCTTCTGGCAGTAACAGCCGATCGCGTTCCCAAATTTCTACAGAACGGACTTAACCATTTGGCTCTAGGGGCAACATACAAGGGGCAGACAAACAAAAAATGGTTTAGGCATTCAACTTGACCCGGACATTTTTTACAGTGCCCAGTCCCACCGGAGCCCCACTTTTTGGTAAACTCCCTTAGAGGCAGTGAACCGCATCTGAATTGGTGGAATAGTTTGCGGTCCAAGGGCTTTGTTATGGCATCCCAATATTTTTCAAGATTGGGAGCGTCTTTAATGGCCACAAATAAGCTAGTGAGATCACTAGAGCCCAGTCTCGAGTGTCTATTTTGGACCACCCATTCCCAATAGCATAATTTCAAAGCCTTTTTTGAAGGGAATGTTATGGTTGCGGGATCTAGCCACAATTCGCCGTACCCCATGGAAAACAGAGTGGTTCTAAGGTCCTTAAACCAGCCTATATTATAAGAACCCGGACGCTCTCTGACCTCCAAACAGGCTCTTGCATAAAAATGGAGTTTCGGCGTTGTCCAAAGGCGACGCCAGAATGCTAGCGGACGAAACCTGGCCTGGTCCTCCACAGGCTGGAACTCAAGATCATACAGAAGTGGGATCCTTGGTGTTGATTGTGGAAGACCTGTTACCACCCTAAGAAATTTATTTTGAGCTATTCTCAGGGGATCCAGATTACTATAGCCCCAAAGTTCGGCCCCATAAAGAACAGCGGGAAGAACCTTAGATCCATAGATTTTCACTAGCGGAGAGATTGGCCGAGTATGTGAGCCTTTGTGCTCTTTAATCAGGGCTCCTCCTAACTGCCTGTGCTTAAGGGCCATGATATCAACCTGGTGGGACCAATTTAGGTTCTCACTGAATGTTACTCCTAGATATGTAAACAACTTTGTTTGCTCCTGGGAGGTACCCCCCATGGTAACCCTTGCGGAGATCAGTTTGTTTCCTCTTAAAACCATAAATTTAGTCTTCGACACATTCACCTCAAGCTCATGTTCGCTGCAAAACAACTCAAACCTCATCAGGGCCTGTTGGAGACCCTGTCTAGTCTGTGAGATTAGAAGAGTATCGTCAGCGAACATGAGCAAGGGGATTTTCATCCCAGCTAGTGATGGAGCGTCGGTGGGATGGTTATCAAACTACTTGATGACCCTATTAATATACAAAGAGAAAAGGGTAGGGGCTAATACACAACCTTGCCTTACACCTTTGGCAACTGGAAACCTGTCCGTTACCTCCCCTGGTTTACCCCAGCGTACTTGGGCATAGGTGTGAGCATGTAGATTCACAAGAAGACGAACAAGGGGAGCTGGCATGCCCAGTTCTACTAAACATTTCCACATCCCAGCCCTCGGAACAAGATCAAAAGCAGACCTAAGATCCACGAAGGCCGCATAAAGGTTGCCTTTTCCTAGGAGAACCGTCTTCCAATAAAGAAGAATAAAACTGAAGGCCTGGTCTAAGGTACTCACATGAGATCTAAAACCAGCTTGAAGCGGAGTTAGAATATTGAAGTCGTCCATCCAGTCCTGAATCCTGCCAAGAACAAGACGGGCTATGATTTTTTGCACCGCGTCTATAAGGCTGATCGGCCTGTAGTTGGAAGGAACCGACTGATCGCCTTTCATGTAAATTGGCAGGATTTCATCCCCTGCCCAGGACTCGGGAACCCTTGCTCCAGCGGCCAAAGCATTAATCAGTTGAACTAGATAGGGAACCCATAAATCCTGGTCTTGTAAAAATAGATCAGCTGGAATGCAATCGGGCCGGGTGCCTTGCCCCTTGGTATGGATTGCAGGACAGTTTTAACTTCTCCACTTGTAAACTCTAGTGAATCGGCCGACATAGGACAAAAGATATATTCCTGTGCACTACTACGGCACCTAAATTGTTCCTCAAAATATTGTACCCATTGTTGTTGACCCACTGAAGCTGGGCTCGGGCGATCTTCCTGTGAAGAACCCCATTTTAATAGGTGCCAAAACCGTTGTAGGTTCCTGGAACTGAATGCTTCTGTCAGCATAACCCACCGTTCTTCATCCCATTTGGCCTTGGCTGTATGTTTTTTTTCGACGTTAAATGCCTTCCTAGAGGACCTGATTAAAATATGGTTCTTAAGCTTTAACGCTTTAAACAGATCACCATGGGTCCGATGGCACTCATCATCGAACCAGTTAATAGTTTTCATTTTCCCCCTATTACCCCGTTTGGAGATAGACTTTATAAACAGTTTTTTTAGTTCACTAAAAAGACTGGAGTGAATATCAGTAATGGCAACATTTATGCCCTCCCGGGAGTCACAATTTGAGATTTCAAGCAGTGAGTTAGAAACCGGAGATTTAATCATTTTGCGTGCATCAACGTCTACAGAGATTTTTGGCCAACGAACCCTTCTCATGTCGTCGGTAAGTGCAACTTCATCCTGAACTAAGTTGGGCATACTTGTTACTGGCCCAGAGAAGCTGAAATCGCTTAGTTCCGCCACCAATGGATTGTGATCACTTTCCGGACGGGACGTAACCTCCATATCCACTAAGACAGCCCACAATTTAACATCCATTAAAATATAATCAATTCGGCTGCTAAATCTACCATTACAAAAAGTGTGTCTGCCTGACCTGTCAGAACGCACTCTACCGTTTAGAGCACGCAAACCCTGATCCAAACACAATCCTTTGATAAAAATAGCCGCTTGTGACCATTTTTTTATCGGGGTTAACTCGAACTCAAGGAGTTTCTCGAATATATCGATGCACTCCTTATTAAACCCAGTGACAATATCTTGAAAAGGAGTTACTAAAAGAGGGGTACCTGAGGGAACCTCTATCACCGGAGGAACCGTGAGACCGGTAATAGGAGTGGCTGAAGGCGAAGAAGAGGCCTGATTATTAAATCTTTTCCTTTTGGCACCACCCTTTTTCCTCTTTTTCCTTGGAGGGGAACACACAGCCCTTTTGGGGTTCCTAACCTCGGGTCCAGTCTCACTATTAGTGTGTGACCGGATATTTTCACAAGGACCAACACTATCCAGAGAGCGATTGGTAAGTGTTGAGTGCAGGTTGGGCATTATAGTCTCGGCAACAGGAGAGTTAAGATCAATAAGACTGGTAGAGACGATGGGATGACTACTATTTCCCTCGCTATTAGTTACAGAGTCAGGTGGGGAGGTATTAGGGGCCCGAAAAATGCTAGGGATTTGATCGGTGCTAAATATATCAGCATCTCCGGCCGCCCTCCCAGTACTGGAAATATCTTGTAAAGTGTTTAAGTCTGGTTGGGTAGACAGTGGTTTGTTTTTTAGGTGTTCTATGGAGCGACGACGCTCAGCTCGTTTCTCAGCTAATAACAGCTCGTTGTCAATCGCCTTGTTTGCCTTCTCGTAATATTTATCGAGAGGCCCGAGGAACGATACACCGACACAAGGGGGGAGTGGATTAGACATATCAATAACTGGTCAAAAAAGATAGAATTTCTCACAATTTACAACACCAAGGAGACAATACCCAGAATTAAAAAAAAAAAACAGGGAGAAAATATCAGAGACCGGGCCCAGCCCAACCTCCTACGGCCCCTGACGGCTACAGATGGCCCCGCCATTGTCCCGGGCTTCTCCTGGTCGCTCCCGGTCAGCGGGGCTGGATGGATAGATTTATACTATCAGTGTGAGAGGGGAGGAGCATGCAGGGAGAGCGGCCCAGGTGGTGGCAATTGGGTCTGGCGGGCGCTCCTGGGACTTGGAGTCCTGCGCCCGCACTCGCTCGCAGCCCCGCACTACACAGTCACCCACAGTCAATGCCCCAGGCAAAGAACGACAGACTCCACGTCCAACCTCCGTGAAGCTAGATGAAGCCCCCACACGAAGCGGGACCCGCGAACAGTTACTTCAAAGGCAGGCAAGAGCAGGGAAATCTTCTGCGGCACGGAATCCCAGCGTTAGCACATCCAAATAGTGTATATAGGGTCTATTATGATCAATCTCCAGGTATTTTAGTACAAATTTTATATGTGTGATGTTTGCATGTTTGTGTAAGAATTGTTAGTATTTTTATTATACGTGTTAAAATTTTATAAGTTATTATATTTTTTTATTTAATTTTGTGTTTTTAGTTCCCTAACAGGCTCTGTGTTTATAGGGAAATAGGGTGGGAAGTAATTTAATTATATAAAATGTATTGATTACTTATAGTATTTTTCTTTATTTGAAATCTTTCGGTTTTAGTTCCGTAGCGGTTTGTGGGTTTATAGGGGAATAGGGTAGGAAGTAATTTAATTATATAATATTATATATAATTATATAACATTTATTGAATACTTTTTATTTATTATTTGTTTACTTGTTATAGTGTTAACTGTATAAATAAAATTAAATGATTATTAATTGTTTAATAATTAGTTGTTAATTTATGGTAATTGTGTAATTACTTTTAGGTGTTTGTTGTGTGTTTATAGATGTAAATGGTGTGAAGGGTGGGAAGTAATGTATTTTTCTTGATGAATTATTAATTAGTTGTTAATTTAAATTAGTAATTAATGATGATAATTGTGTAATTGTAAGTGCGTGTTGTGGTGTTTATAGGTGTGAAGGATGGGAAGTAATTTATTTTTTATTGATGAATCATTAACTAGTTGTTAATTAATTTAAATGAATTACTAATTAAATATGGTAGTTGTGTAAATAATTTTAGGTGTGTGTTGTGGATGTTATAGTGTTAAATAATGTGTACTCAATACGTTTATAATCTTTTTCCGTAATATATTTTAAATTCATTATCAATTATGTTAATTATGGAAATAAATTTAAATAAAAATGTTGGTCTTTTTGTATTGGTGTGGTTTTATAGGGTAGGAAATAAAATATATACATTTGTTTTATATATTCTGTTTGTTAATATTTGCTCCTTTTAAATACATATTGTTTATAAATGTATTTATTAATTTCTTTTATATAATCTTTGTACCTTTTTGTTATATGTAATTAACATTATAATATGTTATTTTTATATGTTTAAAATATTTAATTGTATATTTCTAAAATATTTATTTATTTTTAAGATTATTACATTTTTTACTGCTTGAATGTTATTAGTAAATGTTGTTTCTCTGCTATACAACACTTTCTCTAGTTTTGCACTCACTGGAGTGGGAATAGTAAGTTTTACCCCTCCGCTATCCAATTCTTTCCCCATCGTTGCACTCACTGGAGTGGGAATAGTAATTTTTACCCCTCCGCTAGTTAGCACTTCCCATACTGTTGCACTCACTGGAGTGGAAATAGTAACGTTTTACCCCTCCGCTATCCAATACTTTCCTTACTGTTGCACTCACTGGTGTGGGAACAGTAATTTTTACCCCTCTGCTATTCGCTATTCAACACTTGCCCTACTGTTTCACTCTTTGAAGTGAGAATAGTAATTTGTGCCACTTCGCTATGCAGCACTTTCGCTACTGTTGCAATCACTGGAGTGGGGTAGTAATTTTTACTTCCCGCTATCCAACACTTTCCCTACTGTTACACTCTCTGGAGTGGGAATAGTAATTTTTACCACTTCGCTATCCAGCACTTTCCCTACTGTTGCTATCCCTGGTAAGGGAATAGTAATTTTTACCCCTCTGCTATCTAACACTTATCCTACTGTTGCACTCACCGGAGTGGGAATAATAATGTTTCCCCTCCGCTATCCAATACCTTCTCTACTGTTGCACTCACTGGAGTGGGAATAGTTATTTTTACCCCTCCGCTATCCAACATTTTCCTACTGTTGCACTCACTGTAGTTGGAATACTAAATTTAATTCTTGTAGTATCCAACATTTACCCTACTTTGTGCACTCATTGGATTGGGAATAGTACATTTTACCACTCCGCTATCCAACACTTTCCCTACTGTTGCACTGTTTGGAGTGGGAATAGTTATTTTAGTCAATTTTACCGCTCCACTATCCAACACTTTCCCTACAGTTGCACTGTTTGGAGTGGGAATAGTAATATTTACCCCTCCGCTATCCAACACTTTCCATACTGTTGTACTCATTGCAGTTGGAATATTACATTTAATTATTTCTCTATCCAACACTTTCCCTACTGTTGTATTTATTGTATTGTGAAATGTACATTTTAATTTTGGTTTAATAGTTTAATGTTTTAATTAATTATAATCTTTTTTTATTTTAAATATTAATATATGTATATATTTTATTTTGATATAATGTAATTATTTTTATTAAATAAAGATAATAGTTAGTACATTATTTTAAAATAAATATATGTATATGTATAAATTATTGTTTGTCTGTTTATATTTTTTTAAATTAAGTTAAATTTTTATATTTAGTTAATATGTATTCAATGTAATTTATTTTTTCAAAGATAATGTTAATATTTTATATGTATTATTTTATTTCATTTATATTTTTTAATCGATATTTTTTACATCTATATTTTTAACTTCTATATGTTTAATTTGATATTTTTTAAGCATGGGCGGAAAATTCGTTTCGCTCGCGGATTTTGCGGATTTTCGGTAAATTCGCAATCCGCGAGATTCGCGAATCTCCCGCAAATCCGCGAGCAGCAGATTTTATGGCTTGCTCGCACTGTTCGCGTGATTTCGCGGCTTCCCAGTACAACTTCGCGCCCCGCGAATAAGCGCTAAATTGCAGAAATACGATCTTAGCAAAACTGAAACTACTTACCAGGTTCAAAAGTTCAGGCTCATCATTAGTAGCCATTTCCTGTAGTGCTTCCTGAGGGGCCCCTCCAGAGTTCAGTTGCCAGTTGCAACTATTATGTGACCCTGCTCTGAACCTCAGAATAGTTACACATATGCCACAAAGGTCCTGAATTACAGCTAAGGGAGACAAGCAGGAGCCAGGCTGGAAGTTCAAATCCATGAATCAGCCCCTAATTCATTATTGTCAGTTGGGGCAGGGCAGGTGTTGTAACTAATTTTGCAACAATGAAAGCACTTAGCAAGTGCAAAAGATCACTAATCAGGAAGCACTAAGGAAGCAGGTGCCAGCTAAAAAAATATTCTGTGACACATTAATCAGCCCCAAATTAATTCAGGTCACTTGAGGCAGGGAAGGTGTGCTTTGCTTTGCCACAATAATGTACACTGACTGGACAACCAGAGGGTGCTGTGATGAAACAGAGGGTGGCATGGGTGGGCCAGAGGGTGGCATGAGTAGTTAGAGAGTGGCAGTGGTGACAGAGAGTGGCAGTGATGAAGAAGAGTGTCCCAAACAGGCTGGACACGTAGAAACAACAAGTTCGCAAAACTTGCGACCCGACAGGTAAGTTCGCGTTTGCGAAATTGTACAAAACCCTCGCGAACTGGCAGAAACCCGTGCGAACACAAAAAAAAAATCCGCAAATTCGTGGAAATTCGCGGATTTTGCGGACTGCGAGTTCGCAAATTCGCGAACGCGAGATTCGCAAAATTCGCCCATGCTTAATATTTTTGTACTTACCAGTTTAAGTATAAGAAGTTGATATTTTTACAATCTATATATTTTTTCGATATTTTTACCATCAATGTTTTTAGCTTTGATATTCTATCAGTGAACCGAATGACGGTTTGGCCGGCTGTCTTAGGCCGACCAAACCATCACGCACACTGAGTATATCCTCACCCAGCTGTGTAGTACAACTGGAAGACAGCCGGCCAAACCATCATGCACACTTAGCATTTCTCCACCCAGCTGTGTTGTACAGCCGGGTGGAGAAAAGCCACAGGCTCCCAGGGACTGTCTAAGTGGCAAACTAGGCTGCTCAGACCAATCCTGATGCTGCTCCCTTGTTGAGAATAGTATTCCCAGCAAGAGAGCTGTGTCAGAATCGCCCTCTGGGCACCTGCACAGTATGCACCAGCCCTGAAGTTGGGAATCGGGATAGGAGAAATTGAGTGACCGCAGCATTAGTTAAGTTACGTTATACATATTTCTTTTCAGTCCGTATTTTTATTTTCCACCATCCCCCTCCACTGCCCTATAGCTGCAGATCCCGAGCAGCAGCTACTGATTTCCTTTAGAAATGAACAAAATGTTGGGGTCTTTTGTAATAAAAATGATGGCTAGTGTCCTAGAAAGTAAAATTCAGACACATTTTCTATGAGTGCTCAAATGTCTTCCTCATCCATGACATACAGACTGAAACATGCACTTTCACACATGCCAACATTTTAGAATAGTAAAGTGGGAGATTGAAGAAGTGGGAGATTGAAGCAGAGGACATTTTAAGTGAGGGACAGCTAAAATAAAGTACTTTTTACTTCAAAAATCGAGATTCTCAACCCTAAATTAGGTTTGATTTCATTTTGTCTCATTTGAGCACTAGCTGCTGTCTGTCGTCTCTATGTCCTTAACCGATTGGAAAAATTCCATTCAATATTAGGGCATGTTACTATCCCTAGTAATGGAATGCAGGATCACCACAGAATTCTAATGAATAGCTAAAGTACTAACCTTTTGTATTCAAGACAAAAGTGATGCACTCCTGAACTCCATTTATTTTTGGAGTAGGAGTTGTCGAATTGAAAGCCTTTCCCGAGGAGCAGGCCACACTGAGTGTGCATTGAGGTGTTAATGCAGTTTTGAAACCAGTGGGTTAAAAATGTGAGGTCCGGTATCTATCTATCTATCTATCTATCTATCTATCTATCTATCTATCTATCTATCTATCTATCTATCTATCTATCTATCTATCTATCTATCTATCTATCTTCACTGAAAAACAAAGGTTAAAGTGAGGTTAGTTTACACACTTAGAGCTTAATTCATGTGCACCTCCCCTCCGAAATTAACAGGAAAAAAACAACAGGGGAAATTATAGTTGGGTGTTGGACTGACACACAAAAAAATGCCAGTTTTCACTTTGTGCAACATGTATAACTTGTGTACCCATCATTTAATGCTTACGATCACACTCCTGAAGGGCTCTCTCTGTTTCAGGCGGTGTCAGGGATGGATTGTAAAGAACAAATAGAATATTTAAAAATAATACACTTTCAGTACTTACACTGCTAGTTTACATAACCTCCTTTTGGCATGCTGACTCATGGCATTGGGGTGAGTGAAGCGACGTGAGCCAGCTGTGCTTGCGAATGCTTCCTACTGTGTGGTCTGTTGCAGGCTCAGTGTTCCCCCCTGAGTAGCTTTGCTGGCCGGGTCCTGGTGGGGAGTTGCATGGAATATCCATGAGCTGTTGTAGGGCATCAGTGTCGACAGTGTGGTGGTCCTCTCCGGCATCACTGATGTGTTGTATTCTGTGCTCTGCTGAAGGTGTAGTGTGTCCCTCTGCGATGTGAAGGGGAGGTTCATGTTGACTTTGTGTTGACATGTATGTTGGCGCATTGTGCTGGTTTGCATGCAGACCGTATCGCAATATACATTGTGATTGTTTGGGGGGTGCTGGATTCTTCTGCGGGACAGTGTACATTTGGACTAAATGACGGATGTGAGGTCGGACGCGTACATTTCCACTTCAGTGTCTGGATCTGTTAGATGTTTTAGGCATGTTTCTGTGCATGTGCGGAGCCAGTTGTGTCCTCTGTTCTGCAGTGTGGGCTATGCGTGTTCCACGTTTTCGTCAATGTGGGTGTGCTGTTTGTGCTATGTGTGTGTTCTGCAGTGTGCCAAGGGGTCCTCGGACATAATCCTGCGTGATTTTGGGTGTGCAGTGTGCTACACCTCGTTGAGCATGTATGCCATTGTGCCCATCTCCCCCGTGTCCCCAGTCCCCGTTCGTTGCACTCCCTGTTGATGTTGTGTCAGGTCCTCTCGAGCTGTGTCTGTACTCCCTACTCCTTGCACTGTCTCCAAACTGATGACTGTGGCCTGGGTTTCCTCCAGCTCCTCCCATGGCGTTGGACTGCCACCTCCTGTCACCTTTGCTGCCTTCCTGTTAGCAGCGGGTTGGTGCCCGGTTTAGGTAGTCACGTCATGCCGGCACCTTTTGGCCTCCTGGATTGGCCTCCTTGGCACTCCGACTGCACTCCATGTGGTCTGCTAATGGGTCAGTTGCTGGTAGTGTCCTGTAACCTCTAAGATGATGGTCTTGTTTTCCTACGGTCTGCACCCCGTCTTCCTCTCCCTCTTCTCCTTGGCCTTCCCGGCCCCTTTGTTCCTTATTGGTGGTCTGTGGGGGTTGTGGGGTTTGCGTTGGCCTCTGCACTGGGTCAGGGTGCATCCATTTTGCTACATGCTTTGGCTTGTTTCTTGTGTATTCTTTATGTGGTTTTTATGGTGCATTGTCCCATCAGAAGCATGGGATTTGCAGGCCTGTGGCTGGTTTTCGCTACTTTTTGTACTGCGGTTTGCCTAATCGCATGTTTTTTTGCGTTCGTGTATCGCATTCTTGCGGCATGGCATTGATTTTCATACGGACATTTGCCACATTATCTGGTGTTTATTGCATGCTATCGCCTTGTTGTGAATTCCACATTGACACAGGGTAATTTTCCAGCGATGGGCTGCGATGTTAAAAGTTGTGTTACGCGACTCTTGCGGTAGTTATCACACGTTCTTGTGACCCCAAATGCTGTAGTCGATTGTCTACTCAAACACGTTTTTTATTTAATTGTAGGCTATCAAATTATTTATAAATTCACATGTCAGAGTAGAAAAAGCATCTAGGACATTTAAGCAAATCAGACATAAAATAAATGTTAAATATTTCAGTCAATCTCATAATTTGTGTATTATTTTATATAGGTTTGCTGGTTTGCACCCCTGGAATCTGGGCATTAAAAAGATAATCCCAAGGGTTACAATGTGTGTTTTACGTTAGTTTCACAGTTATTAAAATATATTAATTGTACTTTATTTCATGTAGAATACTTTCTATTGCGTATTTTGAATTTGGAGGCAGCTCCAGGGGTATATATATATATATATATATATATATATATATATATCAGTCCACATAAATAATGGAACTCGAGATAGAGAAGCAAAAAACAGCCATTATGAAAAAGCCATCAAGTCCAAATGTACACATTTCAAAAAGTAAGTCTTCCTGTAACTTCTGGTTCCTTTAATAGTTGAAGTTAGCTCTTATCAAGAAGACAAAGTGTTCAATCATCTGTGGCAACCAATAAAATGTGCTAAATGATGGGCTGAAGGCCGAATAGCAAGTGATGTATGTGCTAGTGTTTGTAGATTGTAAACCTAGCTCGAGAGCAATATAGCGTTGTACGGGGACATAGCCACTGGGAAGGTTCATGCATCGAGGAAGGTCAAGGGTATCGATCAGGTGTTCAACTTGTTATTTTTCCTTTCTAGGAGATTGAGTAATGATCTAATATCAATAGGGGATGCTGTTCCAGATTCTGAGAGCATGAATGCAGAAAGTTAGCTTTCTGTTATTTTCTCCATCTCCCAATCTTTTGTCTCCAGTATGGTGATATTCAGGTTGCTGGTCCGGTGGTGTTCCCCATATGTGGCTAGTTTGATTGCTAGAAAAGCTGTGTGTCTTGTTGAAGAATTTGTAATTGATGGAGCTGTTGTTTAGGAAAAGGGAGCCAGCATAGGTATTGTAATGTGGGGAGATGTGGTCACATTTCTTCCATCCTCCGTTTTCTCAAGAAGGAAAACTAGCACCAATCTATCTTGGTCTTTGTGGTGATCAGTTACTTGAATAATTGGTGTTTGTTGATAGTGAATCCTACATTTTTACATGGTATGACAGCTGGGGCCAAAGCCTGGTAGGTTTAAGTTGGAGAGCCAGACTTAAGTTGGAGACCAGACTTGAATATGGTTGGTGCTGTTGGCTAATAGCATAAATTCAATGTTTATGGGGTTTAGCTTCAGGAAGGTACTGCACATCCAAGGATTGATAAGTTTGACGCAGGATTTGAGTCTTGTGGAAATGAGTTAGCACTCCGACACAAGCTGAATATGTGCCCTTCATGGCCATCCACACAAACAGGGCCTTAAGTGGGGTGACAAAACTGGGTTGTCTCGTGAACGGGCGTGGTCGATGTAATAAAGGGCGTGGCTTAAAAACACATAAGCTAAAAATATGTGCTTAGCATAGTGTGCCGCCCCACTGGTATCTCTCTGCTTCTGTCATTGCATCCAGACATATAATACCACAACTAACATTACACCTACAACAAACCAGGGCTAAAGGATTTGTCAACGGTTATTAGTTGCATAAGGTAAATAAGCTACTACTATGGCTTCGTTATATCTAATATCGAAAATGCTTCAGCTCTGACATGACAAATCAAAACATTCACCCCAGTCAAGAGATCTGGGTTAAATCCATCATTCTTTTGCTCACCATGCCACTCCAGTTTAGACCTGGCCATATGCAAATCAGTCCTGACCCTGTGCCTCATGGAAACAGTCCAGCCCGAACTGCCAAGCTAGGTCCTCCCTGGACCGGAAACAAGCATCCTAGGACCAGGTTTGGGGTTTCAACATCCATCAGCCAGGATAGCTTGATTCAAGTTGCACAGTAAGCCTGGGACCCACGTCTGGGCATACCCGGCGCACTTGGGGCGAGAAAGCAAAAGACACACAATTGATGGACGGAATGTAGAAAGAATCAAAACATTCACCACTAGTCAAGAGATCTAGCCCACTTAAAAGCCCTGCACACTAATGATGTTGAGCTTGGGGCCAAATATGTTGCTCGAAAAAAGAGTTCCTAGCAGAGCTGGAGAGTGAGGAGCCTTAAGACTCAAATTTGCCAGAACAATCCATTTAAGGCAGTAAGAAAACAGTGGATCAGATATGCAATGTACTTCACAGTACGCAAAACAGAGGTAAAGTAACCAAGTGTTTACTCTAGTGCATCAGCCTGAATAGAAATAACAGTGACATAATGACAACCGCTGAGAATCCTCAGTGTCCAGTTCACTTCTTTCAACTCCGTCTTACTTACTATTGACAAATAGCCTTTTTTAGCTCCTTGTTCCCCAAATGTTTCAGTAATACTTTTTCAGTATGTGTCACAGTGCAAGAGGGTTGTTAAATTGTATTTTTTTCTTTGCTTTCCATCTGCTTAAAACATGCAAAGGCAAGACACAAATCACCCATCCTAATGCCAAGACGAGTAGGGCAGAATACTAACATACTTGAATGTTCACTAATTGAAAAACACACATTTATCGTGATATACATTTCTTCTATGAGCCTCTTTCTGACCTCCGCCCCTACTATGAACAGTGTGGTAATTTAAGCAAAATGCACGGCAGTAAAATGCATGATTAGTATGCAAGGAGAGTAGTACAAGATACAGCATTTCTAGATCCAGTAATCAAGAATCTACTAATCCCACGAAGTCATTGCAGACTAACATGGTGCACCTTCTGGGCTGCAGGATGTCTTGAAAGAAAGTAGCTGTAATTCCAGTCAGCAACAAAAGTAAAGGTGACTTGAACCACGAGACTGGTGCAGCAAATCCCACCTTGTTAACCCTAAAGGAATAGCCCTGCTGCATTGACATAATCGCGCCATCACCCTGCAAAAGGACACTCCAGAATTTCAAAAATGGCAGCCCAGATACATCAACATGTTAGCTGAGGACATCATAAGTGACCACACAGCCATTATAATCACTTGGTGTCCTTGTTCCCTCTTCAACTTAAAAGAGAGACTGTGACAGCAACATCTTGTTAGGGTGATTGCTGTGCCTCCAGATGTTCATACCATGTAGGGCTTGCAAAAAATGTAGGGGTGGGCACAAAAGAGGACTAAACAGCCTCGTGACTGACCAGAGCTCTGATGTCTTCCCATAATAGGAAGCACAAGAGGGAGAACAGTACTGGGTTCGTAATGTCAACCACCACAGGGATTGCCAAAATATTTCATTTGTTTCACTGTACTTGGAGGGGAAGGTGGACACTTAAAGAGCTGTAGGCGAAGAAGAAAGTGGGTGTTTTTAATCCATGGGTATTATTTATACTTTAGGATTGGTTCCCATACACACACTAGTAAAATGAAATGGCAATTCCCAGAATTGATACACAAGTATGTAAAGGCGTAGATTTGTTGGGCATAACTAATCTAGTCACCTCAAAAGTACACTTGATCATGCATTAAGAAACATTGTATAAGTAAATATTTATTTGCTTCTGAATTGATTTCCATTACATAGCATGCTGGTAGAAAAAAAGCTACACTGAATCGGCCAGGGATGCAAAGGAAATAATTCCCTCAAAATAAAAAGTAACTAAAAGCAAAATTAAATAAATAAGGGAGGGTGTTGCCCCAGGGAGATTAACACCGCATAGCACAGTGTATACGAGATAGTGTTGCACTCTATTTCATATGCCATACATTGGCTCCAGTGAGGACTGCAATATGTGGGCAACAATCAACTATCCAATAACTCTTGAAGAAAATCCACATTATTGAATTCTGTGAGAGTTGTTTTCCTCCTAAAAAGGTTGTGCGGCTGGGTGTGTCTGATGCCAACACAGTGATTCATTGGCATACTTCTTAATATCTGGTGTAGAAAATGATCATTTGAAAGTGTAATGATTACATTTTTAGTACTGGGTATGTGCTTGGAAGATTTAAGGTTCCCTGATTAGTTCTCAAGGTGCCCTTATTAAGATTAAGAATTATATGATGTCCAATTGCTGAGGGAACAGGATTCTGAAAATTATATTCATTCTTGCATGGAACCAGTGCCAGGACTTTATTGCCTTAAAATGCTTTAATATTTGTCCCTGGCTAGCCTTGTTTGTCGCTTCGTCTACATCGCACCAGTTAAACATGTCTTAAGTGAGAAAATGCAGTTACATTAATTAATTTGATATTTTTATGTAACTAACCAAGAGTTTAACTGTTTTAAGCCCTGAAGTTTTATTATTTTCTGTATTCATTTCTGGTTTTAAAGTTTAAGTGTTCGTAAAAGTCAACTTGATTTCTGCATTTTTGCATTTAGAAAAATACATGGCTTAAGCTTACAAAACGTGCCATTACCAGAAGCAATACCTGTTAAGAGTTCTATTTAAGAATCATCACATCTTCCCTGTTCTTCTTTTATGTACAGTTGGAGTATCGTGTACAAACTCTCCTCTTTACTGTAGTTTTATAGTTACCAACCCTAGGATTATAGGCGCCCCAGTTAAAGAAGTATTTTTGAAAGTCATATGTAGACCTCAGAATTTCTTCCACAACTCACCGACCACCTGGAACTCCACAGCCTTCTAGACTACTCCCAATCATGCTTCCATACCAACCACAGTACGAAGACAACACTCATCTCCACCACAGATGAGATTTGTACCCTTCTAGATAGAGAAGAAACCATCACTCTCATACTGCTGAACCTGTCAGCTGATTTCGACACTGTGTCACACCCCAACCTTATCAAAAGACTATACACAAAAAGCATCCAAGATCCAGCCCTCAAATGGTTATGATCCTTCCTCAAAGGGAGAACACAACGAGTCAGACTACCTCCTACATATCAGAGCCCAAGCATTGCAGTGTCCTTCAAGGATCATCCCTCAACTCCACCCTATTAAACATGTACATGACACCACTCACCAGTGTCATCAGATCTCACACCATCTCAGGCTCCTAAACCAGTGACACCCAACACATCCTCTCAATGTCAGACAAGTCCACCACGACCAGATTCAACCTCACCAAATGCATAATCACCACAGCAGAATGTATGAAAACTAACTGCTCGAAACTCAATGTGGACAAGACAGAAGTGCTGATCTTCGTGAACAAGAACTCCCCCTGGGACTCCACCTGGTGACCATCAGAGCTTGGCCCAACACTATCATCCACTGACCGCACACGAAACCTGGGATCATCTTAGATGATAAACTCACCATGGCCTCACAGGTGAGTGCAGTAAGACCCTCCTGCTCCACATTCTACGCATCCTCAGAAAAATCTTCAAATGGATCTTAAGGAACGCTAGGCATACTGTCACTCATGCCTCCGTCAGCAGCAGGTTAGACTAAGGCAATGCACTCTATGCCAGATTCCCCAACCTCCTCCCCCACTCTCTCTAAACCATCCATAACGCCTCAGCCAGATTCATCGTGGACCTCCCACGGTGCACTCACATCACACCTCACTGCAGGGAACTCCACTGACTGCCAGTACACAAATGCTGCTAATCCAAACTTCTCACATATGCATACCAGGCACTGCGCAACATAAGACCAGCTTATCTCAACTGCCACCTCAGCTTCCACAATCCCAACTGATACCTACACTTTGCCTCACTCTCTCTCGAACACAACCCTTGCATCTGCCTCATGCTCAAAACTAGGAATGGCCTCCCTCTACACATAAGAGCTTCCTCCAGGCTTCCAAAAGTCAGGAAGAAGATGAAAGCTTTGCTCTTCGAATAACACACAGCAGACAACATAAACACCTGCTCTAGCACCTGATACCCTACGGGTGTTAAGCTACACTTTTTAAATCCAAATAACACAACCAAACAACATACCAGGGGCCAGATTTACCATTCTTTCATCCAACTCAACCCATCAATGAAACTTGCTGCACTGCATTGCATGAAAGGGAGAGAGCAGAATTGTGCCATATCTACTACAATATGACATACTTCTGCTCTCTCGTTGGGGCCAATCTGAAAATCTGTAACTGTAGGCTGAGATCAAGCTGTAACTTCAGAGTTCCAGCTTTTCTTGAATATCTTTGGTTTGTTCCATTACTGCCCACTTTTCCTATACTCTCTAGCCCAGGAGTGACAATGTAGACAAAACAGATTCAACAGACAGTCTAAAATGGAAAAATGAGGCATTGCTCCAGCCCAGCGAGAGCAGCTCTTTTTGTTGGCTCCTGCCAGGCAGGAAAAATCTGAGTTTCCCTGGCTGCATCTGCATGGGCAGGGAAAGTAAGTCAGCCTCCACTTGGGCGGATCTAGGAAAATGCTTCTACTGGGTGAGAGATAACTTACTTACCCTCCCTTCACTACTGTGTCCTGGGGTTGCGATACCTGGGATACAGTATAAGAGCCAGGCTTTGATGGGGCCCATAAGTCCTTTTAAGGCTCTGGGAGTGGGGCTGCATGCCCCATCTCCCCTTTCATGGCTATCTTGGCCCAGGGAGTTGGGGTCTCCAGGGCCTGTTAAGGCTTGGCAAAAGGGATGCTGTCCCGCCTCAACTTCAACATGAATCTCTGACCCAGAGGACAGGGTCCCAGGAGCCTTAAAAGGCTTGGCTGTGGGATGTACTCCAAAATGTTTTTGGAAAATTAAGTGAAGATTCGTGAAAAACTGCCAAAGTTATAAACATACCCAAAAAAGTTCTTCCTATGGAAAGGCAGACCTAACTATAAAATAAATATATATATATATATATATATATATATATATATATATATATATATATATATATATATACGCTGAAAAAACCATAGGTTATAGACCATATATAGTTAGGAATTTGCATTTACAAAACCATGAAAATTCACTGAAAAAACCATTGGTTATAGACCATATATAGTTAGGGATTAGCATTTACAAAACCTTAATTTACTCGCACAAAACCATAGAAATTCGCATATATAGTTAGTTGCAATAACTATATATCGCCCACCCGCAACCCACTGCTGATGATGTCACATATTACATCATTCATGACATGGTCAGTGAATTTCATTGGTTTTTTAAAAGCTAATATCTATAGCTGTAAAATATATTCTTTATTACGTGACGTATCGTCTCTGCAGCGCAAACAAAACCCGTAACGTAAGCGCGCCAGAGCACGCTTACAGATATATATATATTTTTTTAACCTTAATTAGACAAAATCCACACGTGCACATATCTTGAGGCCTTGCAAAGGCACATCAAACAAACAGTCCCTACAATTTTGCCAAGTTTGGTGGAAATCTATTCCTTTAAATTTTATTTTACTGTTTCTCTTGGTTTTCCCCTTGTTACGCTTACCGGAACGCTACCCGGTACGCAAACCGGACGCTCCAAAAACACAAGATGTCGGACTCCCGTTACGCTGCCGGTTAGCTGCCCGGTTGGCGAACCGGGAAGCGCCTCTACCGCGAAAAATCGCAATTTTCTTTTTTTTTCTTTTGCCCCACGGGGCACTTTAATATCCCCCTCATCAATCCTAGGGGGTCAGGAGGGGTCTACCTTGCCCCCTTTCCTTCATTTCCCCCTTCGTTTTTCACCACCTCTTGTCTCTCGATCCTACCGAGAGACAAGATGGCAGCCGCTCCAGACTGTTTACAATGTTGACACCCATTCAGCTTCTCCTCAGACTCCCGTTACACTGCCGGTTAGCTGCCCGGTTAGCTGCCCGGTTCACGTACCGATTTGCGCCTCTACGACAAAAAATCACAATTTTTTTTTTTTATGGCCCCGCGGGGCACTTTAATATCCCCCTCATCAATCCTAGGGGGTCAGAAGAGGTCTACCTCGCCCCCTTTCCTTCATTTCCCCCTTTGTTTTGGCCTCCTCTTGTCTCTCGATCCTACCGAGAGACAAGATAGCGGCCGCTCCGGACTGTTTAGAATGTTGACAGACACCGGACAGCCAATCAGCTTTGCTTTGCAAAGCTCCGTTACGCGAATAGTACGCGAACTAGTCCGCTATCTAGGACGCTGTCACAGATATATCTGTTTTTTAAAACGTTAATTTCTCAAAATCCACTGGAGCACATATATTGAGACCCAGCAAAGGCACATCGGGCTAACAGTCCCTACAATTTTGCCAAGTTTCGTGTAAATCCATTCAGCCGTTCGAGCTAAAAGTGAGGCCAAACGCCCTATGGAAAAATGAATGGGAAAAACGTGTTTTGGGACCCCCCTTTTTTCTCGGCCCCCCTTGATGAAACCCCCCCAAATTTTCAGGGGCTGATCAGAAACAAAATGTGCCATTTTTCTGAAAATTTCAGCTGATTCCGTCCACAAACGCCAAAGTTATTAGACATAGAATTTTCAAAAGTTCCATAGAGAAAAAATCCTAACTATATATATAGGTTATATATATATATATATATATACTATATCTCCTACTGGTGGTCGCCAGTTATAGTTAGGCTTGTTTTCCATAGGGAATCTGCAACATTCTATTGGGAACAACTTTGGCGCCGGTTGAGGAATCTGCCTGAAAATTTCCTGAAATTTGCCTCGCTGCGCTCCGCTCCTTCCCTGAAGTTTGGGGGGGATTCGTCAAGCGGGGGCCGAGATAAAAGGGGGTCCCAAAATGTGTTTTCCCCATGATAATTTCCCCATGGTACGCTCCCCGGTGAGCGTACCGGGCTCTACCCCCGCGCAAATCGAAAATCAAACCTAGGGAGTCAGGGGGGGTCTACTCTGCCCCCTTTTGGTCATTTCCCCCTATGTTTTGCCACCTCTTGTGTCTCGATCCTACCGAGACACAAGTTGGCGGCCGCTCCAGACTGTTTGGAATGCTGACAGACACCCGAGAGCCAATCGGCTTTCCGCACGCGAACTCGCGTAGCGGGCTGGTTAGTGCCCCGGTGCGCTTACCGGGGCGCGCATATAGATATATATATTTTTTGGAACCTAAATTACTCAAAATCCACTGGAGCACATATCTTGAGACATAGCAAAGGCACATCGGGCTACCAGTCCCTACAATTTTGCCAAGTTTGGTGGAAATCCATTCAGCCGTTCGGGCTAAAAGTGAGGTCGACCGCCCTATGGAAATTAACATGGGGAAAACACATTTTGGGACCCCCCTTTTATCTCGGCCCCCGCTGGACGAATCCTCCCCAAACTTTCAGGGAAGGACCGTAGCGCCACAAGGCAAATCTGAGGAAATTTTCAGGCAGATTCCTCAACCGGCGCCAAAGTCATTCACAATAGAATGTTGAGATTTTCTATTGAAAATAATCCTAACTATAACTACCTACTGGCGACCGCCAGTAGGTAATATATGTGTGTGTATATATATATATATATATATATATATATATATATATATATATATATATATATATATATATATATACTTGTCACTTGATGTCTGTCTCAGCGAGTCCAAAAAACGTTTCCTCAATAGAGGTTACTCTGATAAAATCCTAGAACAAGCGCTTCAGAAAGCATGTTCCATTGGACGTAGTGCATTACTTGCAACAAAGGCCCCTAATGTTCCTGCAACTGAATGTAATGTAAGAATGATAACTAACTTCAGCACACAGGAACGGAAGATCAGGCACATTTTGTGCACTGAATGGCCCATAATTTTGACTGATGCCATTCTTGGGCCATTACTTTCCAAAACACCGACTATAACATTCAGAAGGGCGCCCTCTATGCGTGATGCATTAGACAGGCCAATGCCAGAGGGTCCACTTAAGAAGAGTCTCATCCATAAAACAGGCTTTTTTAAGTGCACCTCGTGTTGTGCCTGCACATTTGCGAGAAACAGTACACACTATGTTACTGCTTTCAGTACAACACCTATAGCCATCCGTGAATACCTGACCTGTAGGTCGGAATATGTTGTGTACAAATTAAGATGCTCTTGCAATCTTGAATATATTGGGAGCACTAAGCTCCCAGTACATCAACGTATTCTTCAGCACATTCGTGCCATTATCAACAGTGATAGTAATTACCCTGTGGCTAGGCATTTCTGTGCAGTACACGATAAAAAACTCAAAGACCTGGAGTACACTGTTTTATGTTCGGTGCCTCAGCCTACTCGAGGTGGTGACCGGTTAAAGTTACTCAGACAAAAAGAATCTCATTTTATACTGTCTTTAGACACTAAGGCCCCAAATGGCCTTAATTTGACGGAGGATCTGAGTAACTTCCTTTAAACATACCTCTGTGCTGATTCATTCCCTGTCTTTTCATCTTTTATTGGTGCTCGCCCTTCTCTTATAGCTTATTATTACCATCTAGCTACTTCATCACTGTTGACCTTTTTGGGTGTGCCTGTCTTGGATCGGTCACCGGCTGGTGACGATCTTCTGTATAAATTATCTGTAAATAGATATATTTTGCACTTAGGAACTGTATACTGTAATATATGATTGATTATTTCTATGTATACTAGCTGTCTCCAAGCTCATGTTTCTAAATATACCTAGTTTCGAGTTATGTGCTTTCCCTGAAAACAGCTCTTTCATTTTATTTTTTGGTTTATTTTATCACAATACTGTTTCTTTATTTTGTTTTTTACCACGTTTTAATTCACCACTTTTCATATGTTCGATCATTCGACCTGAGAGACAGTCTATTCTAGTTATTACTATACAATGTGATTAATGCTTGAACATGAAGTGAACACTGTGTTGCAATAGTGGGTTTGTGTATATACATTTTTCCAGTGTATTTTGGTAAACGCCACTTGAGTTTTCCATAATTGAAACAGGCACTATGCCGGTATTTTTTTGATGAAGGATTGTGGTGTGATTTTTTTTCCCCTGAAATGAATTGTTTAACACATTTAATCTCCCCACTATAAGATGAAATATATTTCCAGTGTTCACTTTCATTATCCTTTCATAAATGTGTATTTTTATTCATTTGTGTGAATAGTATTGTCTTTCTGCCGTTTTTGTCCACTTGCAACAGATAGTCTTTTCACTATGTCTATTTTCACTTTTGCAAAGTGGGTGTGTACACTTTTTTGTATTGTCCTACCTTTATTCACACTATTTATATGTCTGTACTGGCTCTGAGCGCGCTATGTAAACAAGCTCCCTAGTGGAGTGAAACGCGTCATCGTCTAACGAATAAATTGCCACTCTGCAACTCATTCGAGGTTAAATTGTGTTCTTTTGACCTTACTTCCGCTGCATTTCATTGGGGCCACTGGAGGTCCAAACCTGCTGTGTTCCGTCGAGCATTGTCGGAACAGGGACATTTTTATTTATTTATTTATATATATATATATATATATATATATATATATATATATATATATATATATATTAATTACCTACTGGCGGTCGCCAGTAGGTATATATAGTTAGGATTTTTTTCCTATGGGATTTCTGAAAATTCTATGTCAAATAACTTTGGCGTTTGTGGACGGAATTGGCTGAAATTTTCAGGAAAATGGCACAGTTCGTTTCTGAGCAGCCCCAGAAAATTTGGGGGGGTTTCGTCAAGGGGGGGCCGTGAAAAAAGGGGGGTCCCAAAACGCGTTTTTCCCATTTATTTTTCCATCACTCACTTTTAGCTCGAACGGCTGAATGGATTTACACGAAACTTGGCAAAATTGTAGATATGGTTTGCCCGACGTGCCTTTGCTATGTCTCAATATATGTGCTCCAGTGGATTTTGATAAATTAACGTTTTAAAAAACAGATATATCTGTGACAGCGCTCCGGTTAGCGCTCCGGTTCGCGTACCTGATGCGTAACAGAACTTTAGGAAGCGAAGCTGATTGGTTCTCCGGTGTCTGTCAACATTCTAAACAGTCCGGACCGGCCGCCATCTTGTCTCTCGGTAGGATCGAGAGACAAGAGGTGGAGAAAAACGAAGGGGGAATTTAATGAAAGGGGGCAAGGTAGACCCCTCCTGACCCCCTAGGAATGATGTGGGGGTTATTAAAGGGTCCCGTGGGGCAAATAAAAAAAAATCGATTTTTCGCGGTAGAAGCGCTTCCCGGTACGCGAACCGGGTAGCTCACCGGTAGCGTAACGGGAGTTCGCCATTTTGTGTTTCGGATGAAATAAATCACAAGATGGAGGGAAAACAATGCGGGAAATGGGTATAAGGGGGCATGGGAGACGTATCCTGACCCCCTAGGTTTTCTGAGGGTGGCTGAGGAGGCTCATATATGTCGGGAAAAGAAAAAGGAAATTTAATTTTTCGCGTGGTTAGCTGCCGGTACGGGAACCGGGAAGCGAACATAAGTGAAAATTAGTGAAAAAAAGTACATTCGAAATTTAAAAAGTGTAATTATAGTTAAGGTAGCTCTGAAAAGAGCTTTTGGGTTCTGTGTAAGTTCTAGGTACTTAAAAGTAGGTACCAATACACAGTCTTAAATTTTGTATGAAAACTCTGTTTCCCTCATCTGAGAAGTGCACACCATCTCCTCTGTAGATATCTTGCATGTAGTAACGCAAGTTATTGTTGTAGATGGCGCCCATTCCATGGTCTCTCATATAAGCTGAAACAGACTTATTTACATGTTTCCTCGCTTTCTCAATTTGTGGACAAATTTGATTGGACCACCTCCATTTCTGTCCAATTAAAACATTAAATAGAAGTTTCATATCATGTTCAATTTTCATTTACATTCTGATGCAGACATGTCCATTGGCTAACCTTAACAAGTCTCTAATACAAAGGTTTTCCTAGCCGAGTCTAACATCCTGCAAATCATACTTTCTAAATTAAAATTGTACACCCTAGCATTACGGGCCAATGGCAAGGTCGCAACCGGTGTCAGATCCCTACTACCAAAACTCTTGCCCTCACGGTGTGAGTGCCGGCCGCGCAGAGGACTGTACCCTCTGTGCCAACTCCAATTTCCCTTGTCTTGTTGGGGGCCCCCCATTTAAACTCGATGCCATCTTAAAGGTCGTCCGAGGACCCGTGTGAGGTGTCTGTAAGAAGGCATCGTGGACCCCCCCCCCACACTGTCTATCACATCCGCCGTCGCGGATATCCGGGCCCCGGGCAATTCGTAGGAGGGGCATATAGCCGCCTCCTCCCCTGGAAGTGGCCTATGGCCGTCCTCCACTAGGCGACCCATAGTTAGTGGGTGCCGCCTCCCCGTGGGATGGGCCAATGGCCGCCTCCCCCCGGGCGCTCCCATCCATAGTGGGTGGCGCCCCCCTCTAAGGACCTTGAAATTACTGCTCACCGATCATGACCTTACCGCCCGACCAAAAAATAAATGACATTTGGCTACATATTAAGGGAGAAAAAACATCCTCGTCTACTTGCAACATTTGTTTATTCTACAAGAAAAACAGTACCTTCAGACACAGAAGTCATAACATTAAAATAGACCTTCATATACCGCTAAACAGAGGGAAGAAGATGTTATCAGAGGAAAAGACTTTATTGCAGAACTAATATTGCTATAAGGGGCTGGTGGGTGGGTCAAAATTGCTCCTTGTTCCGTCGAGGGCTCACGTGCAACGAGTGGGTGCAGCTTCCAAGCACAGGAACAAGAGGATTCTTCTTTGGATTTCCGCTCTTTATTCCTCTTCGGGAGGGCGTGAACCCTCCGCCGGTACGCCTACTGGGCGTGGCCATCGGTGTAGGTGTCTAGGACAACCCTTCTTGGGCGGGAAAAGGCGCGCCCCGGCTACGCCGCTTCGGGCATACCAGCCGTGACACGCCCCCCGCCCAAAATGGTTTCCCGGGAGGATCCGGGCCCCCAACCATACGTTCGCGGGGACCGAGTGGTCGCCCCTTTCCATATGGCCGGGATGCCTGTCACCCCCTCCCAACACAATTCCCAAGGATGGGAAGACGGACGCAGTTCTGAACTTTTGGAGGGAGGGAGTTACCCTCCCGGCCGTATTTATTAAAATATGAAACAAAATTAAAACATTAAAATAAAAGTTTCATATCATGTACAATTTTCCATTTATTACATTTCGATGCAGACATGTCCATTGGCTAACCTTAACAACTCTCTAATACAAAGTTTTTCCTAGCCGAGTCTAGCATCCTGCAAATCATACTTTCTAAATTAAAATTGTACACCCTAGCATTACGGGCCAACGGCAAGGTCGCAACCGGTGTCAGATCCCTACTACCAAAACATTCGCCCTCGCGGTGTGAGTGGCGGCCGCGCAGAGGACTGTACCCTCTGTGCCAACTCCAATTTCCCTTGTATTGTTGGGGGCCCCCATTTAAACTCAACGCCATCTTAAAGGTCGTCCGAGGACCCGTGTGAGGTGTCTGTAAGAAGGCAGCGTGGACTCCACCCCCCCCCCCCCCCCACCCCACACTGTCCATCACATCCGCCGTCGCGGATATCCGGGCCCCGGGAAATTCGTAGGAGGGGCATATAGCCTATCTAAACAACTCGTAAGAGAAGGTCCGAGGGAAATGTTTAACGACAAAACAGGCTAATACCCCCTGTAAGACTACCTAAATAACAACAGAGCCTGTAAGTCAAATGGTGCTAAGGAGTGATAATTAACACTGGTGTGATTGCACGGAAGTGAACCTAACTAAAGACTATCAACTGTAGCTGATTAAGTCCTATCAGCCCACCCAATGGCGGAGCCTCATCATGTAGGACTCCAATTCCAAGGTAAGTATGCAATCGCCCAGTTGTAAATTAGCGATGCATTACTCAACCGAGGTAAGGTCACCACCGTTGTTAGACTTGAGGGGGAGACTGATATGTGCAGTGCAGGAAAGGAAAATAAAGTAGTGTGTGATTAAAATGGCTATTGAGGCAAACAAAGACCTTTATTAGCGTTTGCCTGGACGTCAGATTAAAAAATAGTGAAAAAAGTGTGAAAAAATCACTGTTTGACTTGCTTGGTAGAAAACTAAGTAAGATATAAAAGGGCCAACATGTTTCTGCCTTAAATGTGAAGAATCACTGGCATTCGTCAGGGCCGAATTAATATCTGCTACTGCAAGACACTATAATGTGTGTGAAAACTAAGGAAATGTACAAAAAAGTGAACAAAACGGAACCATCCTACCACATCTTGTCAGTGTTTTTTTTTTTGTTTTTTTTTAAATATTTTTTATTGAAGTCTTGGACACAGAAAAGCATAACGTTAATTAACCCGAATGTACACAGAACATCAAAAATTAGAAAGCACACATATCACCATGACAGTAAATTTGAACAGTGAAGATAAATACTGAAGGGAGATAGGGGAACACAAAGTAGAAAGGAAAAAAAAAAAACCCTATATGCCCTCAGGCTTAATTAACATCAATACAGAATGAACCCCATATCTTCTCGAACTTCCGAATCGACCCCGCTCTTTGAGCATACACTTGTTCGCTGTTTCTAACTTTTTGCATTTTATAACGCCATTCGTGTATATTGGGGCAATATTGCGATCGCCAATTTTGAAGAATTAATGATCTTGCCACAGCCATAGCGATATATATGAATTTAACGAAATGCCCTTCTAGCATTATTTCAGGATCGAATCCATACAAAATCATTTTATAGTTAACAGAAATTGGGATTTCGCACTGGTTTTGCAGAGACGTAAATATATTTTCCCAGAAAGGAACAATTTTGGGACATTTAGCAACCACATGCGACCAATTAGCAGAGTCATGCTGTAAACACCTATAACAATTCGAAGAGCATTCAGGATACATCTTATGAATTTTGACCGGGGTAAAATACAGAAGCCATTTACTGAAAAACAGCATTCTGCGCCAATTGGCCCCTCTCAATGCAGAAAAATTCAACACATTAATTCTTTTCCATGCGGCGGGCGTTAGTACCATGTTTTCCTGGTCTAGCCATTTATTACTTGCTTTGCCACATAAATTCGGATCCCTGTTCATGGTTAAACGTCGTTTCCACTCCCCTGGCTTCCTTTCTAGTATTGACAGAAAAAGTTCAGTGTATAGTGAATCAGGGGGGGAAAGATGTGTGGGATCTAATTGAAGCAAAACACCATAAATCAGCTTATATGAGCCCAGTAATATAAAATTGCCCTGAACCCGGGCCGTCAAATCTGACATCCTAATCCAGGTATCATTTTTTAAAAAATCATCCAGTTTCCTAAACCCTATTTTCTGCCATTTTTCTACTAACTCCAAATTAATATCCACCCCAAAGAATGAAAAATCTGAGCTAATGGGAGAGAATATATTGAGAAATGAGAGAGAGTGCCTCTTTAGAAGTGCTGTGCGTCTTTTAAAAAACCAGTGCAAAACCTTATACCTAACTGTTTTTGGTGATTTGAAAACTTGAAGCGGTGAGGGAATCTGAGCTTCTTTACAAATCAAAGCAAAGAAAAAATTGATAAAAAGTTGTTGGGTATTGTCCTTAAATCTAGTCAAAAATTGAGCCAAATAAGCATTATAATAGTCTTTCAGATTGGGAAGAGCAAGCCCTCCTTCTTCCTTATCCTCAAATAAAGTGTGCAAAGCAATGCGTGGTGTCTTTTTAGCCCATATAAAGGAAGAAAACAAAGATTCAGCCTTAGAGAAAAATGAGCCAGGCAGAGCGCAAGAAATAGTTGAAAATAGAAAGTTGAACAGCGGAAGAACCGACATCTTAATTAGAGCAACACGTCCCATAATAGTTAATGGTAGGGAATTCCATCTTTCAAACATTGCTCGGACTTTCTGCAACATTGGTACAAAATTCAAACTATAAAGATCAGCAACTGAAGATGAAAACCATATCCCCAAGTATCTTTTTGGTTTATTATTAATGCAAGACTTTAGGTCGGGATGAATTACAGGCTTAATGCCCCCGCACACTATAATTTCAGTTTTTTTTTTATTTATCCTATATCCCCCCAGAACCTCAAACTCTTCGAAAATTTGTAGGGCCTGAGCTTGACATTGTATTTCTGGCCTAATTAGCAGGATTATGTCGTCTGCGTAAAGTTTGATTTTAGGCATTAAGTTAATAGGGGGAAGTAACAGTGGAGCTTTCCTAATTGCAGTAGCTAACGGCTCTATGAAAAAAGCAAATATTATCGGGGACAGTGGGCAGCCTTGTCTAGTGCCACGTTTCACCGAAACAAGTCCCACTGATTCCGTATTGATAATGATATTGGCCCTAGCCCCAGAATAAAGATTCCGTATTAGATCTATTATTACATCTGGAATGCCGAAGTGCTGTAAAATAACAAAAAGTGTCTCCCATACTACCAAATCAAAGGCTTTTTCAGCATCAAATAATAAAATTAATGCTGGAATCTTTCGTGCTTCAAAGAAATCAAGAGCCTCCGTTAGAAAATGAGTATTGGTCAACAGCTGCCTTCCGGCAACAAAACCATTTTGATCTCCATGAATCACATCTGCGGCAAAAGAATTAAAACGAGTGGATAATAGTTTAGTGGTAATTTTATAATCTGTGTTCAATAACGTGATGGGTCTATAAGAGTTCGGGTCTGTCGGGGGTTTGCCCTTTTTAAGAAAGCTTACCACTGTTCCTTCCCGAAATGAATCTGGAACATGTCCGCCCATCAACATAAAATTTAATAGTTGTATAAAAAAATCTGCAAAGGTGTTGAAAAAAACTTAAAAAAATTCTGAGGGGAACCCATCATTGCCAGCAGCTTTCCCAAGTGGGAGCTGATGAACTACTTTCTCTACTTCCTCTCGCGAGAAGGGGATCACCATACTCGTTTGGTCAAATGAAGAAAGAGTGGGAAGAGATTGTTTTTCCAAGTACATCAATAAATTTTGATGGTCTATGGATGCTTGGGTATCATAAATTTTCTTATAATGTGTGACCATAATATCGCCAATTTCAATTGGATCCGAAGTGTTTCTAAAAGTCTCAGGAGAATAACAAAGAATGTATTAAATTCGACGAGGCTTGTTCTCAGGCCTGCCACGCCAAGAGTTTGCCAGTAAAATTACTTTCTTCATAGATTTTTTGAGAGCTCTTACGAAAAATCTCCTCACTCTGAGTATAGAGCTCCTGAGAGAACTCTCTTTTGGCCGCAATTAGTTGGTCATATAGCGATCTATCGAAGTTATATTGCATATGTATAGTCAAATCCTGTATTTTCTGTTGAAGCGCTTTATTCCTGTTCTTGGCGGCCAATGAATCGACTGCATCTCTCCCAATGACTAGCCCTCGGATATATGCCTTCAGAGAGTCCCAAACATAGTTGAGGGGGGCTGTACCCACATTCCGTGCGAGAAAATCTGAAATTTCTGTTTTGATACCCTCCACCCAGGTCTCATCAGTCAGATATTTCTTATTGAAGACCCAACGCTTCGGGGTTCTTACCCTATCGACCGATCCTACTTCCATAATAATCATAGCGTGATCTGAGAATCCGTTATAGAGGATCATCTGTTTGGAGAAAATAATTTGACGTGAAATTATAAAGAAATCAATTCGGGAGGAAGATTTGTACCTGCCGGACCAACAGGTATATTCCCTTTTATCCGGGTTTTGATTACGCCAGGGGTCCCATAAATTAAAAAGCGCCATATTATTCCTCAACGATCTAAGGGATTTAGGCTTATATTGAACCATCGACTTGCTGGATGAATCCAGCATTTTATTCATCATAATATTAAAATCCCCGCCTATGATAATTTCCCCCCTGACCATTAACAAGGAATGAAAAAGCTCCTCATATACCTCTGGTCTGTCCTCCGTTGGAGCGTAAAAACTAACAAACGTCACAGGATTGTTTCTATTAGGAATAACACAGGTGGCCCAACACCATCGGCCCATCCCATCATGCTCCACCTGACCCACTTGGGCTTCTAGTTTTTTACTCAAAAATAGTGCAACTCCCTTCTGTGACTCAGAACATGCAGATAATACTCTACAAGATGCCCAACTTTTAAACATAGAAAATTCCTCATTTTTCGACCTGGGTATGTGGGTTTCCTGTAACAGAATCACATCCGGCTGTTGCATTTTAGCCCATAATTCTATTGCTCTCATTTTTTCCTATTATTTAGACCATTTACGTTAAAGGAAATAATTTTCACCCCCATACTCGAAAATCTAAACAAAGGAAAATCACTACATAACTAATCCCCAAATCTGATAACAGACCATTATTAAGCCCAACATTGCCAGGAGTACCACACTTCAGAATTAACGACATTCTTAGACTTCCGGCTGTGTACAAGTAGATATATAAAATCATCCAAGACTTCTTTTTTTTTATTTCTTGCCCCATACCACCCTCCCCCTCCCCACCCTCTCCCTCTAGTCCCCCCATCCTTATGGCTCTTCCCCCACGCCCGCCATTCAGTCCCTTCCCGACCCATGAGGTGCCTTGAATTAGCACCCCTTAACCTTTCTCGGTGTCCAGTCCCCATCCTCCTCCCCCCTCGCACAGCAAAAAAAAAAGCAAAAAAAAAACATTTTTTAAAGTATTCAGTGAGATAAGTAGTCTCCTCTGCCTGCCGATAAACTTCCAAAGAAAACCCAAATTCATAAATTCACAAAGAAACTTCTATGCCAAAGTTCAAAGGGCAGTCTCACAGCCCAGATTCATTGGTCCTTAGAGATCATGGTTAACAGCCCCTGTGCTTCGTCAATATCCGAAAATAAATGAAATTTGCCCTTAACCAGAACTTTCAGTTTTGATTGCTGAGCAATCTTAGCTTGCGCTCCCCTGTCCTTGAACAATTGTAGCATTTTTACGAATTCCTTCCTCCTTCTAGCTGCTGCAGCGGACATATCCGAGAAGATCCGGCATTTAGTAGAGGGGTTAGCTGAAAATTGCCTCTGCTTGAAGGCCTTAGACAGGATAGCTTCTTTCACTCGGATATCTGCAAAATTAACAAGGATAGTCCTGGGTAGAGAGGAATTTGGAAATGGTTGAGCAGGAACACGATGTGCTCGTGTGATCGTCAAATCCCCTTTAAATTCTGGAATAACCTCATGGAGGAAGAAGGAGGTAAGCCACTGTATTATATCAGAGCCTTCAATTTTCTCGGGGACTCCCACGATTCTAAGGTTCGACCTCCTATTATAATTTTCCATTTCGTCTAGCTTTATTTCTAGAGACTTAGAGGTCTTAGAAAGAGATGACACCTCTTTTTTAGCATCAGACACATGATCCTCCAGATTCGAAATCCTTTTCTCAGCTTCCTGTAATCGTGCAGGAAAGGAAGATATCACTTCTTCAATTTTATCCAGCCTTTGATTAATAAAGGCCAGCTCAGACCGTTGCGAGTTTTTCATTTCCCTCACCTCGCCCAATATCATGTTGAGCATGTCTTTAACTGAAATATTGAATTCACCAGTGGTCTCCGTCTCCATTCCTAGAAACGGACTCTGTACTTCAGAGAGAGAAGATACCAATGGCTCCGCATCAGTTGACGCTCCATCTACCAAAAGATTACTTTCTTGTGACCCCAATGCCACCAGTGAGGGGATGTCTTTAACTCCCATTGTAGAGGGGATTAAAATTGGGCCTCCACCTGCTGGAGAAGGAAGAGATACAGGCATCAAATTGTCATTTTTTTCTCGAATAGGGGAACATTTTTAGAGATTTTCTGTGCCTGTCCTAGCCCCCCATCTTTAGAGGCTCCTGGTTTGATCGTCTCGCCCCTATTCACCTTAAGTACAGAATCGTCTTGCACTAGGGGTGGATTCTCTAGCAAGATTGGTTGAGCAGAGATGGGAAGGACAGACTCCGTGGACTCTTCTTCCTCATCCCCCGAGATTCCAGAAATATCAACTAATAAATCCTCTTTCTCAGCGCTAATGTCAGCATTCTTAGTGGCAGCTGCCTCATCCTTCATCTGCTGTCATTTAATACGCGCTTTAGCGCGTGCATTCAGCTGTTTGCCCATGCCACTGCGTGTTAACTTGTACTTCCAACTGTTTCAACGGAGAGAGAAAAAAAAAGAAAAAAACCCTTATGCTCTCCACCTGATACCCTCTTTGTGCCTGCCCACTGCAGATGCAGCAAAGTATGCTGGTACTTGAAGTTGGCCCA
Organism: Lissotriton vulgaris; assembly: GCF_964263255.1. NCBI lineage: Eukaryota > Metazoa > Chordata > Amphibia > Caudata > Salamandridae > Lissotriton > Lissotriton vulgaris. Next base: position 332,361,675 of record NC_141700.1, read on the forward strand.
AAACTGCGACCGCTGCCCAATTATATGGAGCTTCAGCGGCAGAGGGAACTTTCAGCAGGACATTTGAATGGGCCCCAAGGGCAGTATGCAGACAGTATGGAGAATAAGGGCGTATAAAAGCGTAGAGGCGTAGAAGAACAGGGAGGAGAGGCAAGTAGGGAGTACCCTGCCAGCTGTATCTGCGTTTACCAACAATAAGAATAGCAGCAATAACTTCTTCAGTTCTACACAGATATAATGAAGCCAAGATCCATTATAATGCAGTACAAGACCGTTGAAATAGAAAATCGCACAACTGATCATTAATCAACAGCTGTGCACAGAGCTCTCTCTAAGCTCTCCTCGAGGTGCGTATTTGCTTAGAAAATGTTTATCTGCTGTGCACCTCAGGAACAAAAAGCTAGCAACGCCAAAAAGATTAGGAGTGCTGAAGGTTCATCCAGACTGCGCATTTGCAGAATTGCGAGTTTATGTGCACTATTGTATGTGGCAGCAGGGTGACTCTCAATATGCCAATAACAGAAGTTCAGGCGTTGCAGTGAAGAGGAGTGCGCAGCTAGCAGATAAACACATGAGAAGTCTTCAAAAGTCAATGAAAACAGAAGCTAGCAGTAAACTCGCTCTCAAAACATTGTTGGCGAAGATGAAAGAAAGTCTTTACTTGTTCCTGCCTGATAAAATGTATCCCATGCGCCCGAAGTCCGTCACGCAAAGTGCAGAGCTGCTCCTCTTCACTCACATCCCCGTGAGACAGGCACAGATACAGGCGCAGCAGTTGAAGTCCTCGGCCACGGGACAGGAATTCAGCACCGCATCCGAAGCCTCAAATGCACCGCACCCGGTAGTAGCGAGCAGCACGCAAAACACTGCCAGTCGCCATCAGACTCGTGGTCAGGGGGAGGAGTCGGGAACAGGAAACCTTCGGCTACGTGGAGGCGTGGAACTCCACCGTAGCGGCCGCCACATCTTGTCAGTGTTGTTGTGGTGATGCGATGGATCTTTCCTGTGGAAGTACAAGAAGGACAAAAAAAGGAAAGAACAATGTAGACATTGCATTTTAACATTGCTCAAAAGTTAAATCTACACCAACCATACTATAGTGGGATGATTTATCGTGCAAAACCAGTGAAGACTCTCAAACCTAAGGCTGGACCATCACTCATTGGTAATAGTCACATACAAGGTGCATTATGACACGCCACCCAGTGATTAAAATAATGTACACAGTTTTAACACTTACCCAGCAGTGTGTGGGAAGTGGACCTCACCTCACCCGGCAACTGCTCGGACGAATAAGGCACCGCTCTGAACATATAAAGACAATATCTCAAAAGATGCATGTCTCTGGGGTATATACTCCCTATATTCAATAAAACCCACATGCTTTATCAACTGTCTGTCACGTGTTCCCACCCGGTGTCCAGGGTGGCCACGTATAACGAATATTGCATCTATACCTCCAGTGTAATTGAGAAGATGCTCATGGATTTGTATTAAAACTACTACTATTTTATCAACTAAACTAGTAAGTAATGGTATTGATTACTACTGTTTAGAACCAGTGGGGAGATATCCCCATTTCCTAAAGTCCATCTCAACAGCTGAGCAAAGGATTAAAGTTAAGCTGTTCAAAATTTAATGGAGGGGAGTCCTTCTGTTCTTATCTATTGACTAGGTGTAGGGATCAACCACTGAACTCCCTAGGTCCATCCTGGTAACATAACCCTGTCCCTGCTTACCTGTCCGTCGGTACCTTGAGGCTGAAAACGAGCCGAAGGGGAGGCACCGAGCGAACGATCTGGCGTCTATTTATAGCACTGATCTATCTCTAATGAGGCTCAGCTGAGTTACAATAGTGCGCGCTGCATTTGCGCGATACGCTGATTGCTACATCCTCGCGCATGTACACTTTAAAATAAACAACTAGCGCGCATGCGCGAACACAAGGACGCCTGCTTGAGCGCACCGCGCATGCGCGTTCGTGCAGCACTGACACAATCAGTCCCGGCACAGCGCGAGACACTGCTAACATGCTGTTATCTAGCGCTTGCGTGTTGTAGCCTTAATCTAGCTCTATTGTTAAATGTTAAAAGGCAAGGGAAACGCGATTGTATTGCAAATAACACCGCGATGTATTAATTAACTAATAGGACAGGACCCTTGCAAAGAAATTTGATTAAGCAAAGTAATGAGTGAAAAGTATAAAGTCCCATAAGTTAATAGCCTTAACAAAGAGCGTGAAGTGCGCGCTATTTTGCCGAAAGTCAGCAATAACAAATTATAAATCTGTGGAATTAAATAGGTCCTGGGCCAACTGCGCAGGAGGCCTTAACCCCTACAGTGGATGTACATATCTAGTGGATGTAGGTTGATGATGGATATGCAATAATGGTGTCAGTTATGAGAGACAAAGATAGACAAGTGGACTGTGTTTAACTTGAGAACCTGCAGGCGGTCAATAAGGGGCCTGGTGTCGCCAACACCCCAAATGGGTGGTAGTTAATCACACCAAAACTGGCTCGTTGTAACCACCAAAAGTACACATGGCAAGTGGTCCACCAAAATTACTCATAGCAAGGGGTCCAGTCAGATTAATAGCCAAGGAATATTGTCATTCAAGCCATCGACATCAGATTGTAATCTGTGGATCCACCGTTGCTCCTTCACAAAAAGAAAGTGGGAGACATTGGTGATGTGTGGTGGGATATAGGCTTTTCCAACACTAACCATAACATATCCTCAGGTTTGTGTTTCGCTTCCAAAAAGTGATTCGTGAGGCCTGTGGATTGCTTCCTACATCGGATCGTGCTTTTATGTTCGCTGATGCGAGCCTTGATCATCCGAGTTGTGTGGCCCACATACTGTTTTTTGCATGGGCAGGTGATCAAATAAATTAGTTTTTCGGAATTACAATTAGTGTGTTTTGTCAACTTCCAAGGTCTATTGGTGCCGATATCCACAGTTAAGGTTTTGCGTGTCTGTGGACAGGCCGCACAATTCCCGCAAGGGTAATGGCCTTGAACTGGATTGCTGTTCCAGATGGTATTGATAGTCTGTCTCATCTCTTTGCGTGGTCTGGTGTGCACCAGATTATCCCGAATGGAGGGTCCTCTTCTGAATGCAAACAGAGGGCGAGGTATCGTACCTGCTGCTGTATTTAATATCTTCCAATGCTTTAGTATGGTTTTCTTCACCTGGTTGGAAGATGTGGTGAAAGTTTGGACCATAGTCATCTGGTCACTTATGGTCTCAGGCCTCTTGTGTTGCAGAAGTGCTTCACGATTGTTGTGGAAAGCTCTCTTACGTGCACGGCGTATTAAATGATCCGGATAATGTCGATCTTTCAGATTGAGCGCTAGTTCCTTCGCATGTTGTTCATATAAGGTGTTGGATGAACAGTTCCTTCTTACCCTAAAAAATTGTCCTACAGGCAGGTTCTCGCGTAGGGACTGAGGGTGAAAACTGTGATAGGACAAAAGCGAGTTCCGTGCCATCGGTTTCTTGAAGAGCTCACTCTGTAGGCCTGCTTCTGATGGAAAAATCTGGAGATCCAGGTAAGCCAATCTCTCTTTGCTGCTTTCCATGGTAAACTTAAGGAACTGATTCCTAGAGTTTAACCATGTGTGAAAGGACGAAACCTCAGTCAACGTCCCTCTCCAGATCACCAAAATGTCGTCAATATAACGTTTCCACAATACCACCTGGTGGATAAAGGGGTTATTGTGGTTCAATGCATGGTCTTGTTCGAACTGATGCATGTATAGATTTGCCAAGCTTGGCGCAAATACACTCCCCATTGAGGTCCCTGAGACCTGTAGATAGAGATTATTTTGGTATTGGAAAAAATTCTCCATCATGGCGATCCTCGCGCACTCCATAATGAAAGCGACGGGTGTAATCGTGTCCATTTGTTTGGACTCCAAGAGACTCCTAACGCAGTCCAGTGTTGCTTGTTGAGGGATTGACGTATACAGCGATTCGACGTCGAAGCTTACCAGTAGATCCGTCTCAACATTAAATTCCACATCGGCCAGGAGTCTAAGCACATCACCAGTGTCTTGGAGGTACGTGGGTGTTTCCTGCACAATGGGTTTTAGAAAAAAATCTACGAAAGTAGATAAAGGCTCAAGTAACGAACCTATGCCCGATATAATAGGCCTTCCAGGAGGCGGTCTTTGTGCCTTATGAATTTTTGGAAGGCAGTAAAAATAGGGAATGACCGGATGCATGGTGATTAGATATCTTGCTTCGTGAGAAGTGATCCAGCCTTCTGCCAATCCTTCCTCAACCAGGCTCTTAATTTCATTGGAGATTCTGGGAGTTGGATCTTCATTCAGGAGACGGTAAGATTTGGTGTCATCAAGTTATCGCTGGCATTCTTGTTGGTAAGCCATAGTGTCCTGTAACACAATGGCACCGCCCTTATCAGCCGGCTTGATGGTAAGGGATCTGTCATTTGACAGCGCAGCCAATGCTGATTTCTCCAAATTGGACATGTTATGAAAGATCTTACGTCGTTGTTCGGTGTTCATAACGTCATGTGTCACTGCTTGTTCAAAAGCTAGGACATTGGCTGGTACTTGTTGATTTAGAGGAGTGAACGTTGACTTAGGTCTGAGGCCAGTGTTCTGTTCGCCCTGGTCAATCGCATTGAGCTCGTTCATGTTGGAGTTGGATGACTTGAAAAAGAAATGCAGGCGTATTTTTCTATAAAAACTTTCAAGCTCGCATCTCAATTTGAACATGTCACCTGTATTGGTAGGGACAAATCCAAGCCCCTTGTTGAGGACAATATTTTCAGTTGGTGTAATGGTCCTCGAACTCAAATTTACTACTAAGTCGCAGTTCCTGTGGTTGGGCCTGTCTTGTTGGGTTGTGGAGCCCAGTTCACGGTCTGTTGGTTTCTCCTTTTTCCGCGGTTCCTGCCACGGCCCTGCCATAAAAAAGACTGATCGTAGTAAAATGACGGATTTGGAGGATACATTGGCATAGGGTGACCCATATAGCCGCCTCCTCCCCTGGAAGGGGCCTATGGCCGTCCTCCCCTAGGCGACCCATAGTTAGTGGGTGCCGCCTCCCCGTGGGAGGGGCCAATGGCCGCATCCCCCCGGGCGCTCCCATCCATAGTGGGTGGCGCCCCCCTCTAGGGACCTTGAAATTACTGCTCACCGATCATGACCTTACCGCCACAGGCCGGATAGTTGACCGGCTATCCGGCCCCCCACAACTCCTCCTAAAGGTCATGCTTCCTCAAACCCCTTAGCCAAGCTATGAAGTCTCCTATGAGTAAGACATTCCCCTCCCGGGATAAGTAAACCCCATCATCTAGATACATGTGGTCACCCCGAATACACCCATGCGGAATACTGTGCAACTGCGCCGAGCGAAACAACCTACCAATCTTGTTGTTGACCTTCTTTACTGAATGGTTCAGTGCCGATACCGAAAGGCCCCCCGCCACACTTTCCTGGGAATCATGTGGGACCATGCAATCGTGCACCCAGGAATTCTTTTCGCCAGCCAGCTAACGGTGGACAAAACTCGTTCGAGTAATACTCGCCTACCGAGTGTCACCATGTCATTGCCCCCCAGGTGTACTATGTTTACAGATGGTGGTGACCTCTGCCCCCTAAGAGTCCCTCGAGAAAAGATTCGAACTGGTCAATACAGAGCCCGCCCCTTCCGTGGAAGGTCACTCTGTACCCGTATTCCCCACCTGCTTTCAATACGTCCCCGGCCCGCCTCACGTATGAGTGGCCCACGACCCACACCTCTCTCTCCTCAGCCGGTGATCTGACCGCTGGTTCCCTGGTGCCGGGTCGACTGCAAATTCCGCCCCGCATAACATGCTCGCGAAACTGTAAATTAAACAGAAGACAAGAAGCGTGAGTGCATGTAACTTGACTTCACAACATGTGCAACCGCACATACCTTTTAAAACAGTTCGAGGACCATCGTCCTAACAGTTTCACCTCTTCAGCATTCTGACCCCTGGCTGTAGCCTCAGTAGCAGCCCCTATCCTGAAGAAGTGGGTCCCAAACGCGCTCGGGTCCAAGCCCGCCGCTGCGATTGCCATTGTTAGCACCCTCTGAAACTGAAACCTTGTCAGTGGGGTGGCATAGATGTGTCTCAGCAAACTCCCACCCCATGTATCCGCCCTCAGCGCCAAGTATTCCTCGATGCACATTATCGGGCACATGGGGGACCCTCGCATGCGCTGGACAACAACACTGTCCCCCATAGCTCTTTGATCAGTCTTGGACTTAGCTATTGTGATTGCCATGGAATCACCCCTGATCATGATGTGATCCCGACACAGACCCCCCTCCACATCCTTCTTATTCTTTGCGACCAGTTAGCTCACCCGCATAGCCCCATGGAACGCTAATGCGAAAGCGGCCCTGAACAAGACTGCTTCGAAATGGGAGGAGCATGTCGTGGTTAGTATCGACATAAGCAGGGACAACCTTTCCAACCCAATCGGGCGCCTCTCGTCTACTCTACGACCCTCGAGGCGTTGCCAGCCACGAAGGGCTTTCTTTACCAAAAAGGAAGTTGTCGGGTCTTTGATGCCATGCACCTGCGCCATGAATGAAACGGCCGCCCAGTGCCTATTGGCCGTTGCCACTGATCGGCCTTCCCTGTGTAATTCTACCAGAAACTTTAGGAAGGAATCCTCCTGACCCCAATTCTGCTCCCCTGCCGGACCCAAAAATGCACAATAGGAACGAAACGCTCCTTCGTATGCCTTCCTCGTCCTGGGGGCTAAGCTTGCTGCCACGAGGTCTTGTAATCCGGGGCACCGAGTAGCCAGAGTACTTCGGGTAATGGTGCCGCCGCTAGGTCCGCTGTAGGTAGATAACCCCTGAACGCCTGCATATGTGAACGAGAGAGTGCATCAGCCGCATGATTCAATACACCAGTCACGTGTTTTGCCCTGAACTGCACATTCAGTCTCATGCAAAGTAGTACAATTTCCTTCAACAATCTCAATATCCACTTGCAGCGTGCTGCCTGATTATTTATACATTCTACAACAGTCATTTTGTCGAACCAAAATACCACAGAGCCATCTCTGAACTCGTCCGGCCATGCCATCAGAGCCACCAAAATAGGGAAGAGCTCGAGGAACCCAATGTTATTTGTGAGACCGTTGGTGTGCCACCACGTCGGCCATGTTTGCGCCGACCATAGATTACCCAAGATGGCGCCAAAACCCATGCTCCCCACCGAGTCTGTCCACAAACCTAGCTCGTCCGAAGATGCCGGTGGCTTGCTCCATACCACTCGACCGTTGAAGTCCGCCAGAAATGCCGACCAGATGCGCATGTCCTGGCGAACCTCTGCAGACAGTCTCGTGCAGTGGTGTCCTTCCTTGAGACCAACCATAGCCTGTGCAATAGAGCGGGAAAAGGGGCGGGCCTTTGGTATTACTCTTAGGGCAAAGTTAAGCTGACCCACTGCTTGTTGTAACTGATCCAGGGTCACCTTCTCCTTACTAAGGCACAGTTCCAGGGAAGCCCTGAATTTCGCTACTTTCCCTACTGGCAAACGGAAACATCCCTCCACAGAATCTAGTTCAATTCCCAGAAACTCCAGTGAAGTAGCTGGTCCAACCGTCTTACCTGGTGCCAATGGCACTCCGAATTCCTTCATGAGGATGCAAAAATCCTGTAACGCCTGCGCACATGTTGTGTCGCCGGCTGCCCCCAAGAACAGAAAATCGTCTAAGTAATGCATAACATGACTATGCCCAGTGGCTTTGGTGAATGCCCATTCCAAAAAACAGCTGAATTTCTCAAAGTGAGCACAAGAAATGGAGCAACCCATTGGCATATATCTATCCATGTAGTAATGTCCCTGGAACACAAAGCCTAACAGAAGCTGATCCTGTGGGTGTACCGGGAGCAACCGGAACGCCGACTCGAAATCTGACTTCGCCATCAGCGCTCCGGGGCCCAGGCGATTTAACATTGTGACGGCATCATCGAAGGATGCGTACCGCACCGAACAAACTCCCGGGTCAATCGCATCATTTACCGAATGACCCTTCGGAGCCGACAAGTTATGGATCAGCCTAAATTCCCCGGGGTCTGTCTTGGGGACCACTCCTAATGGGGAACATATGAAATTTGATACTGGCGGGTGCCCATATGGGCCTGCAACCCGACCCAGGGTAACTTCTTTTGCAATCTTCCTCTCTACCACCGCTGGGTAATGCTGAACCGATAGTTGGTTTTTACATAGTGATTCCCCACGAAAATTCCCCACCGGGATGCGGAAACCATATAAGAATCCATTCCTCAACACCCCAGCAGAGACATGATCAGGGTATTCGTTTAGCCAGGGGATCATTGCCATGATATCGACGGGGGTGGGTAATGGTACACAGTGGTCCCCCTCAGTCCTGTTTGGACCCTCCTCTACCTCCCGACCTGCCATTCTTGGATCTGCACGAACTCTCGGGGTGCGAGGAATTCCCGCACCCTGCACACGCATGTCTAAACTTACATGTCCCTTGTGGTCTGGTGCAGTTGCCCCTGTTAAAGCTCCAACAGACCCCTCTCTTTCCCCCAATCCCACCAGTCCTTGCTTGGTGGTCGCCACCGGGGCCCGCTCGAAAGGGCACCGCGGGCTGTTGGCGGGAAAACCCCGACCCATTTCCGCCTGCCGAGGACGTCTTCGTTGCGCCCGGCAGGAGTTGTTTCTGCCAAGAGACCGAGTCGAGACAATCCCACGTCAGGGACGCATCGTACTCCTTGGCCTTACGGAATTTCATATCATACCCCATCCACTCATTGCCTTCGTATGTTTCATAAAAATCCATTATCCGGGCCTGATAGCAAGACAATTCAGGCAAAACCTCAGGCTTACGTTCCCCCATAATTGCAGTAAACATCGCAAAGGCCTTGGCCCAATTTGTGATTGTCTCATCCACCCTGAATCCCGCCATTTTGGCTCGCCAGACACTCGGGTGCCACAAATCTTTCTGCGCCTTAGCATACTCCATCTCACGATGATCAGTCAACAGAGAAAACATATTTACATATTTGTCAGCCCATATCAATTCTTTCGTGGCCAACGGGATATGTTGGACCACTTTCTCCCGTCTTGAGGGCAAAGAGCCCCCCCCGCAATCGGCAATGCCTGCTTACCCGGCTCCGTTGACGTTCCCGCTGTTTTTTCGACGCCAGCTGCTGGTCCTTCCGGGGTCACCTGTGGGGGGACAAAAGGGAGATTTGCCTTTGCGGCATCTCGCGTCTGCCGCAACTGCTGTATTAGTAACCTGGCCTCTTCTGCCGTGTCTCCGGGCGCCGTAGCACCCCCTGTCTTTTTGCCGAGCCATGCGGCCATCTGGGCGGCTAATTCGGGAGGCATGTCTTCCTCGTTGGCGGGCGTCACCACAACCGGAATCGGTTGACCCGCGTCAGGGATTGGTACCGGGGCCTCTACTGGAATGGCAGGGGTTGCCGGGGGTACTTCGGGGACCGGAACCTCCCCCCCTGCCGCTCTATTCATGACCCGTTTACCCCTACCCTCAGGGACTACTCCCGGCAATGCCGGCCCTATTACCTTTTTTGGTTTACCCAGATTGTTCATTGCAGCCATCTGCTTCTTCATGTTCGCCACTTCTCGGCCAAGCGCCGGGACCATAACAACATTCCGTTCGATCTTCGCCATTCTGCTTACCAGCATGCGAAGCACCTGGTCAGTTTCGGGCTTCCTTCCTGCCTTCTTGCCAGACATTGTTTTCGGATACCCGATCCAAAATTTGATCGACAAGGCCTCGAAGTCGCTGAAAGAGAAACACAAGAATTACAAGTTCTCAAAATTGCTCCTTGTTCCGTCGAGGGCTCACGTGCAACGAGTGGGTGCAGCTTCCAAGCACAGGAACAAGAGGATTCTTCTTCGGATTTCCGCTCTCTTTATTCCTCTTCGGGAGGGCGTGAACCCTCCGCTGGTACGCCTACTGGGCGTGGCCATCGGTGTAGGTGTCTAGGACAACCCTTCTTGGGCGGGAAAAGGCGCGCCCCGGCTACGCCGCTTCGGGCATACCAGCCGTGACACGCCCCCCGCCCAAAATGGTTTCCCGGGAGGATCCGGGCCCCCAACCATACGTTCGGGGGGACCGAGTGGTCGCCCCTTTCCATGAGGTCAGGGTTTGGCAAATGTAAAAAGGTTTTCACCAATGGTATCAATTGGTGACATCTCAATCCTCTTTGGCCAATCCATTTGATTTCCACATTTTGTAAATTGAGGTTGTGTAAATTTCTGTTATCAGCATACCTGTGAGCCCAGTGGATGTAGCTATGTCCAAGAATCCAGACAGAAAACATGGTGAGAGGAGGTTCTGCTGCTGTCAGATGAAGTGTGGGAATGAAATGGCCGTTGAAACAGTAGGAGTTTGTAAAGAAAAAAAAGGTGGAGTTTCAGTGCTAATGATTCACTAGCAATGATTGGTGGATTTCCATTTCTGAAAACAGAGAGTTAGGGTGCATGGATGTGTTCTTTGAAAGATGTAATTTGAATGATTAAGAAAAAATGATTTTAAGAAACATTGCAGTGGATTAGCAGGTGTACTGAGAGTTCAGAGTTCATTTGAAACATTGTTGTGTGAGCTTGTAAACATGAGAGGCCTGTCAGGAGGTAGTTGCTATGGAAAAAGGGCAGAAAGGGCAGAGGGGGGGGAAGGGTGTTGATTTGAAAAAAGTGAGGGAAGAGTTTTGATTAGGTGACATAAGAGATATGTGTGATGCAATACAGCATTTCTGTGCCTTTATTGGTTGCAGCCTCTGAATAGCATACCCTTTGCTCTGCTAAAGAAAAATTGGTGTGTTTCTGAGACTGTTTTGAAATTCAAAAAGCATTTGCTAAGGTGAGAATTTTTATTTAGATAGAGACTAGTATAGTTTATGGAGAAAATAATGAAGCCAGCTGTGCATTTAAAATGTTGTTTTGTGTCAAGTGTTTTCATTATTTTTTCAAAAAATATTTTGCTTCTTTGACAAATTATAATTATAGATAATGTGAAGTATTAGTACTGACAGGGTGTGCTTGTACATAGGAGGTGTGCTGTGTTTTCAAATTATGACCAGAAAATCGTTTAATAACAAAAAGACATGCTTTTTACATTTATGAGAAGGAGAACATGAGGTGTGCTTTTTTAAATAAATATTTCACTTCCCAACATGAATATGGGAGAATAATTTGCTTGTTTGTTGGTTTAAAAACTTGTTTCTTTAAGTCATTTAGGTTTCACAATATGTTCTGCAAGAGTTACATAGTCAACATGGGGGCATATTTACAAGGCTTATGAGACACATTCATGTCATTTTCCCCATTTTAAAAGTGGCTTTAAAGGTGGTGCAAGGTCCTTGTAAATACACCCTCATGAGTGCTTTGCAAATTTAAATCATTTTCCCCTGGTGTATGTGCCTTGTAAATACGCCCCTATGTGTGCTAGACAATTTTAAGGTACTTCTCCCATGAATCTGGGAGACTAATTTGCTTACATGATGTGTTTAAAAATCGTGCTAAGGTGAGAAAAGATTTATTTAATTTAGAAAGAGATTTGTATGCTTTTTGGAGAAAATAAGGAAGCCAGCTAGGGTGTGCTTGTGCATAGGAGCTGTGCTGTGTTTTCAAATTGACCAGAAAATCGTTTTGTTTTAAAAAGAAATACTTTTCACATTTATGAGAAGGACAACATGGGGTCTGCTTTTTTAAATAAATATTTCATTTCCCAACATGAATATGGGAGAACAATTTGCTTGTTTGACGGTTTAAAAACTCGTTTCTTGAAGTCATTTAGGTTTCACAATATGTACTGCTAGAGTTTCATAGTCATGATGATAATAATGATATACATTTAGAACTGTTTAGGGGGCATGGATATGCTGAGGCTTCTGTAATTGTCAAAGGAGGAGAATTATGTACATTGCACTGCTGCATACAGTCCTCTCCTTCTGCGTACTCTTGGATATGCTAGATTATATCTGCTCAATGAGATACATAAGCTGAGGAAACACAGGTGATGTGATTGTGAAATGAACAAAAATATTTGCATGTTTTTCAATTACATCACCTGTGTTTCCTAACATTACTAATCACATTGTGCAGATGAGGTTTAGGCCTGACCAGGGAGACAGAGGAGGTCTGGCCTTTGTTGAAGTGTGCAGTGGACATGACTCACTTCATCTGTTGCCTGCACATGTATTATATCCTCTGTACTCTTCAACAAGCCAAAATTTCATCTACAACCCTGAGTAGGCCTCACCTCAAACAAACTTTTGTGACTGCAAGACCTGCCTTTTTGTTCCTAGATATTTCTTGGTTTTACCATGGCAGACAGACAATCCAGCATACCTCTGGATAGGCCACACCTTATGGTGGTGCAAGGGGCTTGTAAATACACCCTCATGTGTGCTTGGCCATTTCAAGTCACTTCCTGCTGGTGCTAGGGCCTTGTAAATACGCCCTCATGTGTGCTTGGCAATTTTAACTCACTTCCCCCTGGTGCATGGGTGTGGTAAATATGCCCTCATGTCTGCTTGGTAATTTTAAGTCACTTCCCCATGGTGCAAGTGCCTTGTAAATACGCCCCCTTTGTCTATGTTGTTAAATTACTGTAGGTAGAATTGACAACTAGTGTGTTAATTGTTTGCCTACTGTTATTGGTTTACTGTTTGGTAATAGTGGTTAATATCAATTTTTTTTTAAAATTTTCCACAGATTTAACTGAATATCTTTAGAAAACTTTAAAAATGCCCTCAAGGCAGAGAAAACAAAAAGAAGCAAAGCGACTTACACTCCACCTTGGTAAAGATTTGCAGCAGTCCTCTACTATTAAATCGTATCAAGTCGCCAAAATAGCTCCGGGTAAGAAAATGAAATCATTTTTAAAAAGAATTTGCAGACAAAAAAATACCAGTATTGAACATGTTTTAGTGCATAAGAAGAGAGAAAATTTAAAGGAAAAGGAAAGGCCCGTCCAAAAAAATTCTGCTAGAGCAGGAGATAAGTCTGTGCATGGCAGTAGAAGGGAAAATCAATTCAGGGACATTCGTAGGCGAATGTTCCGCAACAGGATAATTGTCAATTTGTTAAAAAAATTTAAGAAAGGCCAACAGAAAGTGGCATTTCATAAGAAAAAGAAAAATGTAGAGAAAATTATTGATCAGGCTTTCGAAATTAAGCGAAAGTTATTTATTTTGGTAATCAATAGAATTAGGAAACTAAACAAGGTAATTTCTGATTTCAAATCAAATAGTAGATTGAAGAGAGTAGTTAATCGTAGTAATTTTTGTGAAGTTTTCTCAGGAGAATGGATGCATAGTTCAAGTTGTGAGGCATTTTTCAATGAGGAGAGTTACTTCCAGGACAATGATTTGGTGCATGCAGTTGACACCAGTGGTCGAGCATATGAGGTAAAAGATGGTTGTCCGGTTGAAAAAGAAAAACTTGTGTCTGCAGATGGAGAAGAGGTGTTAGGTGATGAGGTTTTAGGAAGACGTCCTAAGGGACCAGTCTACACCTGGAAATGTAGTAGTATTTGTAGTGTGCGACAGGATTCCATCAATTTGCTTTGTGATTTTGTTCGTACATTTAATAAGAAAAGTTTAAAACAGAAAATGAAGTTGTTGCAAGAATTAGATCCTTGCAGAGTGAGAGAAGTAACAGGTTTACATGGGCATTCACTGGCTTGTCTTTCCAGAAGAGTATGCCAGAGTGTTTTTCATCATTTCAGGATGCTTGCAGTGCATCATAATAAAGTGAGGAAATTAGTGAGAATGTTGTATTATGCTGAGTCCGGCAATTATGCTTAAACAATTGAGCAGTGCTCTTTTGCATGGTTCAGAACTACATGTGAAGAATATTTGTGAAGAAATTGAGTTCTGTTACTTTGCTAGTAAAGACAACAATGTTGAAATTGACCCAGTAGAAGAAGGTAACGTGGAAGAGAGTGTACAGATTTCTAATATAGATAAGTTTCACAAGGAAATTTCCATCTTTCAGGTGAAATCAAGTGAAAGGCCCAATTTTACTTGTGTGTGTTGTCGACAGACTTATTAAAAGAATCAGACTAAGTTAGTGGATTTATATGCAAAAAGTGAAATGGAAAACAATAGTGAATGGAAGGATTTTGCCACATACTTGATGGTAGAAAATTGTTTTGATTTGGGATCGGACCAACGTATGTGTACTTATTGTTTTAACAAATTAAACCAAAACTGGATGCCTGCTAGAGCGGTTCATAATAATCTGGAATTGGTTGACATTCCTTCTGAATTGAAGGATTTAAATACTTATGAATCTATTTTGATTCAAAGTGTGCATCCCTTTCAAGCTATTGTACGAATGGAGCCAAAGACAGGGAAATTTCCTCCATCAGATTTACAGAGAGGATTAAAGGGAAGAGTTGTTTCTTTGCCTTTAGATTTGAAAAAAAACATTAATACAATTGGAGTAGAGAAAGTGGAAGAGGAACCTCTGGTTATCCTAGTTAATGGGGTTCCGACAAAGAGTAAGAAAATCTGGCAAGATTTAGTGGATGTTAGGAAAGTCAAAAAGGCAACATTGTATTTGATAAAAAACAATGAGTACTACAAGAATGTATGTGTTGCAGAAGAGGAAGTAAGTGAAGAAGAAGACAGCGAATTGTGTGCTGGACAAATTGAGAAAGTAGAAGCCTCTAAAACTGAAGAAATATATGAACATTATAGTGTTCATCCTTTGCATTCCAAGGAAGTCATGGGGAATGCTATTGAGTTGTTTCAAATGAAACAAGCCAAAGGGAGTCCCATTAGTGTTTGGGAGGAAAGTTTGGAAGCTCTGTGTTTTCCACAGTTATTTCCCACAGGTCGAGGAGGACGATATGATGAGCGACCTGATCAAATTCCTGCTTCCGAATACCGGACTTTACGATTGTATGCAGAAGATCCTAGGTTTCGTCAATGCATTCCCTATTTGTTTCATCTATTGTTCGAAAGTGATCTGTCTGGACTCTCTTATGCAGTGAACCACATCCTGAAAAGTGGTATACAACTGCGAAATATCTCAGCAAGGGACTTTATGTATAAAGTCAATGTGCAAGACAGTATTTTGGATTTTCACCTGATTAATCTGATGGCATGTCAGCGTGGTACTAATGAGTATTGGTACCGTCGACATGGTGACTTAAAATGTATGCTGAGGAACTTAGGAACTCCCACATGGTTCCTCACTCTCAGCTGTGCTGAGTAAGGCTGGGAAGACTTACTTGAATTTCTAAGAGAGGCAAATGAAAACATTGAAAATATTGAATTCAAGACACCCGGAGAACTGTGCTCTTTGGATCCAGTGAATGTATGCAGGTACTTCAATCATAGATTTGAAGCTATGATGTCTTTCATCACGAACAAGAAAAATCCACCTCTTGGAGAGGTGTTGGATTTCTTCTGGAGAAAGGAGTATCAAGCAAGAGGTGCTCCTCATATACATATGCTGCTGTGGATCAAAGATGCACCCAAATTTGGAACAGATCCGGATGACTTGGTGATGAATTTCATAGAACAGTATTCTACATGTGCTGTTCCAAAGACAAAGGAAGACAAAAGTCTAAGAGAACAAGTTTTACGGTTTCAAACCCATCGTTGTGGAAAGTACTGTCGTCATAAATTCAGAAACAAGAACAAGTACTATACAAAATGTCGTTTTGGATTTCCAAAATCGGTGATATCTAAAGGAAGAGTGAACAATTTGATGTCTTCGCTGCGACATAATGCGACGAGGAAATCACCCAAAAATACAAGAAACGAAGAGTCCAAGAACATCAATGACTACAACCCAGTGATTTTGTCCATGTGGAATGCTAACATGGATATACAGTTTGTGGCTGACAACTGTATGGCTGTGGCTCGGTATGTGACGTCTTACATCACAAAAAAAGAAAAGACAGAACTGAAGGATATGTGGGAGGACATTTCCCATGAAAAGAGCCTCAGTAAGAAGTTGTACAGTTTCAGTCTGAAGATGTTGTCGCATCGAGAAATCGGAGCTTACGAATGTTCTGACCGGTTATCTTCAGCAAGTCTCTATGCCAAATCTAGGAGTATCATTTGGGCAAGTCTTGGTCTTGCTGCAACACGTAATCGAGTTCTCAAACCTGTACGGGAAATTGAGTATTTGGCGGAGAAGGAGCCAAGCAGTACAGATATTTTGAAGACCAACATGTTGGATACATATTCTCCAAATAGAAGCAGTCACCTGGAGAATGTTTGTCTGTATGAGGTTCTACAAAATTACATTTTCAAGAGGAACATCACAGAAGATATTGATAAAGGAGTGTGTGCTGTAATTGGAAGTGAGGGATGTCTGGTCAAGCAAAAAAAATGTCTATTGGTAAATCGTCAAATTGGATTGCGAATCTCCAGAAAGAAAATACTTTTTCTATTTAGCTCTTTTGCAACTTTTCAAGCCTTGGCGTGCAGAAGAGGAACTGCTTGGAGATTTCCTCTGTTACAAAGACTCTTTCAATGCAGCCAAGGAGTACATACAATGTCCTGTTTTTCCAAAATATCTAGAAATGTTGAATGCAGAAATCGAGCAGGGAGCAACAATTGCAGCCAAGATTTCTAGAGACAGTTCTCAAGACAGTCAGAGTTCTGTTTCATTGAGTCAGGATCCACTAGGAGGACCAGTTATCGAAAATGAAGCTGCCACTGCCATGATTGAAGTGGAAAGATCCATGGCACATGCTCAGGAGGATGTGGCTAACTTAGAAGATTTGGAAAGACAACTCAACGTTGAGCAGAGGAAAATATATGACGAAGTTACCAGCATGTATGTATGTATGTATAGGCATTTATATAGCGCACTACTTACCCGTAGGGTCCCAAGGCGCTTCGACCGCTGCGAAACCCTTCCTGGCTTCCCTGAGAGATGGTCCCTTAATGGGTATCTCCAGGGTGAGACCAGGCATCCCCGGCGGTCTGGTGGGGCCGTTAGTGAAGATGAGGCAAGCTAATGCCCAGAGTTGCCGAGTGTGATCGCTGATCAGAGTGGGCACCGAGGCGAGAGAATTATCTTGAGTCCGCTGACCCTGGTCCAGAAACCTGCCGCGCCGGGAATCGAACCCTGGTCCCGGGCCGTCCTCTGCTCTCGGGTCTGCCGCCTTTAACCAGTGAGCCACACTACTTCACAGCCAAATTGATCATGGATTAAGTCATGAGAAGAAAGAGTGCTCATGTACGTCGTTGAAGCCTGTCCGACTGTACATGAGTGGAGAAGCAGGAACTGGAAAAAGTTTCCTCATTAAAGCAATTTCATGTTATTTGCAGAAAAGAACTGAGTCATCACTGTCTTGTGTTGTCACCGCTCCAACTGGACTGGCAGCACATAATATTAAAGGTATTACTTTGCATCGGCTACTGATGCTGCCAGTGGAGCATGATAGCAAATTACATTACCACAAGTTATCGGGAGATGCTTGTTGTGAAGTATCTAGAGTCCTGAAGAAGATGAAACTTCTTATCATTGATGAAGTAAGCATGGTTTCCAATGTCATGCTTGCCTTTGTGCATTTGAGAATGCAGGAAGTTCTTAAAACAGAGTATGATGTGTTTTTTGATGGCAAACACATGAATGTTTTCGGTGATTTTCTGCAGCTGACACCAGTGAAAGGACAACCAGTGTTTAAACTGGTTACGCATGAAGATACCAGGAAGTGCCTAGGGAGCATTGGCAACGTTAACATATGGTTAAACTTCAATTATGCTGAGCTGCGTGAAAATATGCGTCAGGCGAAGGATGAAGATGACAAGAATATTCTACAAGATGTTAGAATTGGGAAAGTGACTGAGCGTGGGAAAGAAGCTTTACATGCACGATTACTGTCAAATTTGTATCCAGAAGAAGACGTTCTGCCAGAGAATATTTTTCATAAAATTACTGAGAAGAAATCGGGAATATGTTTGATGCAAACTCTTGCAGAATGTTCCATCTTCAACAACAAAATGTTGAATTTAGAAAACCAAGAGATTGTGAAACTGGAAGCTATTGACAGAATAGAGCATATGGGTGCAACAATTGTTTTGTCTGAGAATTTGAAATCTAAATTGGATTCATTAGAGAAGACTATATCTAAAACTGCTGGTTTTGAAAAGACTCTGAATGTGTGCTTAAATTGCCGTATTATTTTGAGAAGGAATTTACATGTTGAAAGAGGTCTGGTAAATGGATCAATGGGTAATGTTGTTGATTTTGAGAAATAAAAAAATAGAGATGGAATTGAATTTTTAAAAATGAAATTTGATGGCATTGAGGAAGTACAGCTAATTGGTCGTTGCACAGCTAGGTTTTTGCTTGTAAAAGACTTATATATTCGCCGTAAGCAATTTCCTGTTTGTCTGGCATATGCGGTGACAATCCATAAATCACAAGGTTTAAGTGTAGACAGTGCTTTGGTGAATATTGGCAGTTCTGTGTTCAAGGAGGGTATGGCGTATGTAGCATTGTCACGAGTCAGAACTTTACCGGGTTTGTACTTGATTGAGTGTGATGTCACAAACATTTGTGCGGATCTAGATTGTGTTATGGAATACAATAGGTTAAGAAGAGAGTATGCACCACATTTGCCTCAATATCCTTTGTTTGAGAAACGTGTGGTAGGCCGGAAACGAAGAAATATCACTATTAGTAGGGAGGTTGTAGCAAAAAGACCAAAAGTCGATGAACTCAAAATTGTAAGCAGAAAGAAAATGAATTCTGTTGAAGATGTTGTTGGTTTTCAATTTGAAAATAGTTCTGGTGTCAACTGCTATGCTAATGTAGTGGTTAATGTTGTCTTTTCTCTAGAAATTTTAAAAGAACAGATTGTGATCAATTCAGATCAAAGTTTTTGCTGTTTGTTGAATTCTGTGTTAGAGAAATGTAGCGCTGATAGAACAAGAGTAGAAAGTGTGTCTGAAATTCGAAATCTGTTAGACAAATGTTCAGGTCAAACACAATTCTCTCAAAATATTCAGCAAGATTGTCACGAGTTTTTAATGTATATGCCTAATGTATTGCAAGATGAAGGTGTAGATGTAGATCATCTGTTTGGCCTTTCTTATCAATGGCAGCATGACTGCGAGAATTGTTCGTTATCAAGTACTACTAGTGTAGACTCAGAAAGATTTATATATTTAACTTTGCCAGACAGTAAATCAGTATCCTTTAATAAGCTAGTAAAAGCAGCCGATCAAAACATGGAGTATAGCCAATGTAAGTCTGCAATGCTGTCCACATTATTTATACGAAGATATGGCCAGTATGTCATTTTAATGTTTCAACGATGTAGGCCTGATGGAACAAAATTGACAACTTTAATTAAAGATTTTGTGGCTTCTCAGTTGTCAATATCAGAAAGGACTTTTCTAACTGCAGCAATAATATATCATGAGGGTCCTTCAACAACATCAGGACATTACACAACTTATTTGAAGTCTGGAAACGGCTGGTCATTCTGCAATGATTCTGTTTTAACTTTCAAAAAAAGATTGCCTTTTCACCTTAAAAATTCTTCCTGGTGTTCTTACAACCAAAATTTTAGGGAAGGAATCTCGGGATTTGTTCTGAGGAATTTCAAGAGGTTCTAATGGCTTCTACACTATGTAGCCTAGTGGATAAGTGTAGCACAGAGCAAAAATTGTTTGTTTTAATAAGCTAATTCAAGCAGCAGATCAAAAGAAAGAAGGAGTAGAGGTAATGTAAGTCTGCAATGCTGTCCACATTATTTATAGAAACTTATGTGTGAAATGTCATTTTACAATTCCAACTATATAAACCGGATGTAAATAAGTTGTCAAGTCTAATTAAAAATGTTTTGGCTACACAGTCGTCGATTTCAGGAAGAACATTTGTAACTGCAGCTATAATATGATAAGATGGTCCATTGACAACATCAGGATATTACACAGCTTATTTGAAATGTAAAAAAGGCTGGTCTTTCAGCAATGATTACTATTTGACTATGAAGCAATGTTGCCTTTTGACTTGTTTTCAGAAGTGAGAATTTAGGGAAGGTAACTGGACTATAATGATTCTAGGTGTTGCTGTAATTTAGTGTTTGCAACAAGGGGTGGTGAGGGACAGAGTCTCTGAATTAAGCAGAAAGCTCTCACCCAGTCAAGAGATCAGGGCTAGATCCAACACCGTTTTTTAGCTCACTGCACCATCCCAGTTTCAGAACCTGGCTGTATGCAAATTAGTCTGTTCCTGTCCCAGTGCTGTAATTTAGTGTGCTGTTTTAAATTGCTTTGTATGTCTCATTTTTCATAAAACGATGGAGCTTATCTTTCAGAAAGTGGCGGGCAGAAAATAATAACCGCACAACAGAGTATAAGCTGTTCATAGGACATCCTTTTACGTCATGGAAAGTAAGTTACTTTTGAGGAGTTCTGATTTCTCATTGGTTATATTATAATGGTTTTTTAAATACAATCATTTTGATTGTGGTTTTTTTCCCCGCTGTTATATGATGAATACCTTCAACTCACTGTTTTTAGTGAAATTTGATATATTCTGAGAACAGCAAAAATAAACCATTTAATATGTATAATTAATTCTGTACTTTGAATTGTGATTTTTAATATGTACTCATCTCGCCTCATTCTCACTCATCTTTTACTAACTTTTTTATAAAAAGAGGTTGCCAGAGTGCTAAACATTCTAGCATTTTTTTATAAATGGGAGGTAGTTCTGAAAAGAACTTTTTTTCATTGTTTTTGATGTTTTAAATTTTTTTTATTATTTTTATGAACATTTTTAGTCTTTTTTTGTATTTTAAGAATGGTTTTATATATTTTTTTTTTTTTTGGGGGGGGGAAACGAAAAACAGTCATTATGAAGGGCTCAACAGGAGCAAAAAAAAAAGATAATTTACTTTCGGGCCGTTTTGAACATTTATGATTTTCATAAGCTGTGTTTATGAGAGTTTTACTTTTTTCCCCATAGGAAATTAACTTGCCACAAAAAATACAGGTATGTTTCATGTTACCAAAGTTCATCTGTATGTTTGGGACCGTCTCCCTCGCCTCTGGTCCCGTTACTGTCTGTTCAGCTGATGTACTGGCCACAGGAGGGGGGTTTTCTTGTAGGTCACGTGCCTCTGCGGCACTGTAATTAATAGGATTCCACCTCTCCATGTGGCGATGCATGGTGTAATTCCCATAGCTGTATTTTTTATCTGTTCTTCTGGATAGTTCCATGTTACAGATCAAACAAGTGACATAACAGGCATTCACTTTTTTTGGCCCTGGTGATATGAAAAGAATTGCCAGATGTAGTTTACTTTGACATGGGACCTCCTTGGTTCTTCTTGCAAAAACGGCCTTCTCACTTGCTGATCTTCCTCTTCTTCTTCTTCTTCTTCCTCTTGATTAATGAAGACCTGAGGAGGTGGTCCATCCTTTTTTGGTGGTGGTGGTGGTGGAGGGGCTCCAGCAGCTGCAGCTACAACACTTGCCATTTTTGCAAATTTCCAAAGTAGGTCTTTCTCTCATAAAAATGAAAGTCAGAGTGAGGAAAAAAGGTGGAGCTTTCATCATTTGGGAAAAAAAATGTTCTAAACCAATGAAAAGTGTTATTTTTAGGTCATATGAGCTAGCCTTACATCATTAGGAAACCAAAAGTAAAATGAACCAATGAAAAGTTTAATGAACAAGTCACATGACCTGTTATGCTTACGTTACCCGTCCCGCTACGCACCCGGAGCGCTTCCTGGGCGCTGTGCTTCGCGCCTCGGTTCGCGCTCCGGAGCACTTTCGGGTGCGCTAACGCGGCGCGTCATAAGATGCAATACGCTGCAATGCGATACGTCGTGTTTACGCGATGTGTCACGATGTTGTTTTCTTGCGCGGCAGTTGCGCTAACGGAACGTTTCCCGGGTCGCGGCACCAAATTGAGCTAACGGGAAGCTGCCGGGTTGCGGATCGGTAGCGAAACAAAAAAAAAAATTTAAAAAAATAGATACATAAAAAAATTATATTACAAACATATAAAATATATGTTTGCATTAAAATAAGAATACATTTTACAGCTTTTCATATTTGCTATTAAAAAACCATTGAAATTCACTGAAAAAAACATAGGTTATAGACCATATATAGTTAGGGATTAGCATTTACAAAACCTTATTTTACTCGCACAAAACCATTGAAATTCGCATATATAGTTAGTTGCACTAACTATATATCACGCACCCGCAATCCACTGCTGATGATGTCACATATTACATCATTCATGACATGGTCAGTGACATCACTGATGACATCACTGATGACATCGTCCAGTGACTGTATGTTTCTGTAAAGTTAAAATATGTCTTACATATTGAAGAATGAGTGGATGTATAAGTGTCTGGATGAAGGATTTAGTAGGTGCATGACTGACTGTATGAGTGAGTGATTGAATGTGTCTCACTGAGTGCATGGGTTAGTGACTAAACTGTCTTAATTTGTGCATCATTATGTCTGTTGTTCTGTAAACTGTTGCATGTGTTTATAAGTAGCTATATGAGTAACTATATGGGTTATTGATTGGTTGCCCAAGTATTTGTATGGGAGACTGACTGAGTGTGTGTGTGTGGGTGGCTGGGAGGTGTATGACTCTGTGCATAGATGTGTGAGCAGTTGATTCACTAGATGTATGGTTTCAAAAGTGCATGTGGAAACAGCTGTATGGGCGGTTGACTGTGTGCATGAGTGTATTGGTGAGTGAATAGATATCTCAGTGCTACATGTCAAAGTAAGTACATATGTAAAACACAGTACATGTGAGAGTTGACATATATAAATAACTGTGCATAAGAGCCAGTGAATGTGTGAGTGGCTGTATGGATCATTGTGAACTTGTATCAGGGATTGTATAAGAGAGTAAATATGTGTTAGTATATGTTTGAATAAGTAAAGTTTGTATAACTGTATAGTTGAGGAAATGGAGGTGTGATTGATTCTTTGCATGACTGACTAGGTGTGTGAGTAACTCCATGGATGAGTGACAGTCTGTGAGTGTCTGTTTACACTGATTGTATCTAAGGTTATATTAGAGTCTGAAGAGGTTTATCGTATTATCACATGAATGATATCATCAGTGATGTGATCAGTAATGTCAAATGAGATGTCATCAGTGATGTCATCAGTGATGTCATTTGAGATGTCATCAGTGATGTCATCAGTGATGTCACTGACCATGTCATGAATGATGTAATATGTGACATCATCAGCAGTGGATTGCGGGTGCGCGATATATAGTTAGTGCAACTAACTACATATGGAATTTCAATGGTTTTGTGTGAGTAAAATAAGGTTTTGTAAATGCGAATTCCTAACTATATATGGTCTATAACCTATGTTTTTTTCAGTGAATTTTCAAGGTTTTGTAAATGCTAATTCCTAACTATATATGGTCTATAGCCTATGGTTTTTTCAGTGAATATATATATATACATTCATATATAAACATATATCATCTGTATATCTATATAAATACAAACATAAATGCATGCATACATATACTTATATGCATACAGATGCATGTTATTTACATGAAAGTTGAAAAAACACTAATAAAAGCAAAGCTAAAAAGCCACCTCATTACAAACAGAATGGCTTTAACTTAAACGAAGGCGAGATCTATTGCATTTTCAATGCTTGTTTACTTTGGTTCTATCAAGAAGGCATTCAGATGTGTCACACATTTGCCATAAATTCTGAATGTTAGCACTCTAGTTGCACATTAGATCACTGTAGTAAAGCTACTGCTCACCAGGGACGTCTGCTGCTGGTATTCAAAGTGCATGTTTCAGTCTGCATGTCAGAATTTTTTTAATGAAATAGAAGAGGATTTGAGAAGTCACTCAAAATGATCCCTAATTTTTCTTTCTGAAGCACTAATCATACTTTCTATGGCAAAATTAACCCCCTCATGTTCCTTTTTAAATTGAGTGTTTTCAGACTTACCACTTCATTCCAATCAAGATGGCTTCTGGTGTGCCATACTTTTGTCATAAGTAAGACTGTTAGCGCTCTAGTTGTTCTTTAGAACACTCTGGGACATTCTGTCATTGGGCTATACTTGGGGTACATCTGGGTGATATTTGGGCTACATTTAGGCTCTTTTGTCTCTGGTGGCCATTTTGGGAGACTGCATGTCAGAATGTTTTAATGAAATAGAAAAGGATTTGAGAAGTCACTCAAAATGTGCCCTAATTTTTCATTCTGCAGCACTAATCATACCTTCTATGGCAAAATATACCCCCTCATGTTGTTTCTTTTTAAATTAAATGGTTTAAGAGTTACCACTTTATTCCAATCAAGATGGCTTCAGGTGTGCCATACCTTTGTAATAAGTAGGACTGTTAGCGCTCTAGTTATTCTTTAGAACACTCTGGGACATTCTGTCATTGGGCTATACTTGGGCTACATCTGGGTGATATTTGGGCTACATTTGGGCTCTTTTGTCTCTGGTGGCCATTTTGGGAGACTGCATGTCAGAATGTTTTAATGAAATAGAAAAGGATTTGAGAAGTCACTCAAAATGTGCCCTAATTTTTCATTCTGCAGCACTAATCATACTTTCTATGGCAAAATATACCCCCTCATGTTGTTTCTTTTTAAATTAAATGTTTTAAGAGTTACCACTTTATTCCAATCAAGATGGCTTCAGGTGTGCCATACCTTTGTAATAAGTAGGACTGTTAGCGCTCTAGTTGTTCTTTAGAACACTCTAGGAGGCTGCAGTAGAACACAAAGGAATCAACTGACAGTCTCTGTCCTTGTTGGATGTACATGTTTTACTGAGAATGTCAGACTTCATTTTCACATGACTGAGAAAGATAATGTGAATTTACAGAAAACATGCTTTCAGTTTAGCTTATAGATCCCCTTCCAAACCACTGTGGGAAAATCATGAGATATTAGTTTTCTTTCAAACAATATTCATGATATCACAGCAGAAGGTTTTTTCACATGGTAAAATCACCTTAGAACCCACCACAAAACCTAAAACGAGTATGGTACCATCAACAAATGATTTATAATGTAACTAAAGTCCTAAAACCCTCTATTAACTACAATGCTTTTTAAGGAGGTGCTATCATGTATATTGGTCCCAAGATGGCTGCCAACACTTCTTGGATGAAGTGCTGACAGCCAATCAGATCAGATGTGTGGTTAGGCTCCGCCCAGATATATATCTTTTTTTGAACCTAAATTACTCAAAATCCACTGGAGCACATATATTGAGACCATGAAAGGCACATCGGGCTAACAGTCCCTACAATTTTGCCAAGTTTCGTGCAAATCCATTCAGCCATTCGAGCTAAAAGTGAGGCCAACCGCCCTATGGAAATTAACATGGGAAAAACGCGTTTTGGACCCCCCTTGTTTCTCGGCCCCCCCTTGATGAAACCCCCCCAAATTGTCAGTGCCTGCTCAGAAACAAAATGTTCCAATTTCCTGAAAATTTCAGCCAATTCCGTCCACAAACGCCAAAGTTATTAGACATAGAATTTTCAAAAATCCCATAGAGAAAAAATCCTAACTATATATACCTACTGGCGACCGCCAGTAGGTAATATATATATATATATATCTCCTACTGGCAGTCGCCAGTAGGTAGTTATAGTTAGGACCTAGTTTCCATAGGAAATAGTTCCCATAGGAAATAGTTTTCCATAGGAAATCCGCAACATTCAAATGGGCATAACTTTGGCGCCAGTTGATGAATATTCGCGAATTTCTCAAAGAAGATGGCCTGCTCTGCTCCACTCCTTCACTGAAAGTTTTGGGGGGATTCGTCAAGTGGGGGCTGTATAAAAAGGGGATCCCAAAATATGTTTTCCCATGTTATTTTCCATAGGATGATTAGACACGGCTACAGCCCGAACGGTTGAACAGAATTACAAGAAATTTGGCAAAATGGTAGAGTCTGATTCGCAGATCACGCTTTTGCTTAAATGGTGTAAATACCTCCAGTAGTTCCTGAGAAAATCAAAAGAAAAGAAATATATATATCTATAAGCACGCACCGTACTCATACAGGTCCGCGTACCTTCCCGTGCATGAGCTGCATGCTGATTGGCTGCCACTGTCTGTCAACATTCCAAAGCAGAAATTGTTGGCAGCCATCTTGTGCCTCTGTAGACTGAGGCACAAGAAAGCAGAAAAAAAATGTGTAGAACTCAAAAAGGGGGCAGGGTAGAAGCACCCTGACCCCCTTGGCCTGCTCAGGGGGTCCCACAAGGACCCCCAAGGCCCCAAAATTATAATTTTATTGAAAAATCGCGGGGTGCCCGTACTGTACACGCACGGTACACGTATGGTACGCGTACGTTAAGCGTATCTTCCCAAAAAAGCTGCATGCTCATTAGCTGTCAACACTTCAAACCAGGAAGTGTTGGCAGCTATCTTGTGCTCAGTAGACAGAGGCACAAGAAAGCAGAAAAACAAACGTGTAGAAAACAAAAAGGGGGCAGGGTAGAAACACCCTGACCCCCTAGGCCTGCCCAGGTGGTCCCACAAGGACTCCCAAGGCCCAAAAATGTTTTTAAAAAAACCCGGTTTGTTTTTTTTCAAATTACCCCCGGGGGGACCAAATCGCGGGGGCATAGTGATCAAGAATTGTGGGGGGGGTCCAATCCCCCCACACTGCCCCGGGGACCGCCCCCGGCGCATACTGGAGGCTCCTGGTGGGCTAGTTGGCCCCCAGGGACCCCCAGTATGCAAGGGGAATTAGTTCCCCCTCTGCAAACGCACCAAGGGTCTGCATTGAAGAGAGGTCTAAACATTTTTTTTTCAATTTATATTAAAAATATGTAATGTAATTTAAAAAATAAAATATCTAAACATAAATAATTTAAAATAATGTAGTACATCAGTATACAAAATATAACAATACATTTAAAAATTATCATTTACAAAACCATTGAAATTCACTGAAAAAAACATAGGTTTCAGCCACGTTATAGTTAGGAATTACCATTTAAAAAACCTTTGAAATTCACTGAAAAAACCATAGGTTTCAGCCACGTTATAGTTAGGAATTAGCATTTAAAAAACCTTGCAAATTCCCTGAAAAAAACATAGGTTTCACACATGTTATAGTTAGGAATTAGCATTTTAAAAACCATTGAAATTCACTGAAAAAACCATAAGTTTCACACCAGTTATAGTTAGCTGGTCATTTTACTCATACAAAACGTTTGAAATTCCCCCGTTATAGTTAGTTCAGCTAACTATAACTCGCGCGCCTGCAATGCACTGCTGATGACGTCACATATTACATCACTTATGACATGGTCAGTGACATCACTCATGACATCACTGATGACATCTCAAATGACATCACTGATGACATCATCCTTGTGAAAGAGTGGCAGGCCTCCTCTCACTCTAATATAACCTTTGATACACACATTCAAAAATAGAAACAAAAATTTTCCAGAAAATGGAGATACCAATACCAGTTACAACAACCTATTCCAACATGTACTCCCACATCCACTCATTCACCAACAGTTCTATATAGTCCCTCATACATGTACTCAATCATCATATGTACTCATACACCTATACATCCTGTTACACACCGATACTCATCCATAAAGTTACTTACACACATACTCACACATGCAAATAAACTATCAAACATCCATTTACTTGCATATACAGCTATACACACAAACATACACACATTGACTCTCCTAAAGGATCAATTATATAAACACATACTTAGTTGCACAGGAACTCTTTAAATCTCTAACTCATATATACTCACTTATATACACCAATACTCACATATAGTAGTTTAACACATATGTACTTAGTCATAAAGACAGTATTGAGACAGTCATTCACTCATTAACACACGTATACACACACTCATCCACCCATACAGTCCTGCACACATGCTGTCTTCAAAACACATATTAACAGTGAGTCACTCATTAATGCATCTATGTGCTAAGTAATATCCCCCACCAAACTATATAAACACTCAGACACTCATACCGATATTCAAAAAACCAAATAAAAACCTATGTAGACACTCATGTAGTTACTCATCAACCCATGCAGCCACTTATTCAAAAAATTTGTGAGACATATTTCAACATTACTCACTAACCCATGTATTCACTAAGATACAATTAATCAGTCAATTATACAATCAATTGTACAAAATAGTCATCCATTTAGACACTTAACCATTTATTCTTCCTTCGACCTTTAGGTATACATATATAAAAAATATTTATTTTTCAGAAAGACACACATCCACTGGATGATGTCATCAGCGATGTCATCAGTGATGTCACTTGAGATGTCATCAGTGATGTCATGAGTGATGTCACTGACCATGTCATGAGTGATGTAATATGTGACGTCATCAGCAGTGCATTGCGGGCACGCGAGTTATAGTTTGCTGAACTAACTTAACGGGGGAATTTCAAAGGATTTGTATGAGTAAAATGACCAGCTAACTATAACTGGTGTGAAACTTATGTTTTTTTCAGTGAATTTCAATGGTTTTTAAAATGCTAATTCCTAACTATAACGTGTGTGAAACCTATGGTTTTTTCAGTGAAAATATATATATATAAAAATATAAATGATACCCTCACTGGGGCCAAAATCAAAGATTTTTTTAAAAAAAAACTCCTGCAATGATGCGGGACTCCCAAAGGAAACAGAGAAAAACAACCAGTTGGTGGTGTTTGCTGTTTCAATTTTCATTAATATTATGACCAGGGCAAGGGGTTAATATTTTGAACCATTTGGGGAGGGGGAAAGAGTGGATATCCCTCCCTGAGCCACTCTTGGGCTTGATGCAATCCATCCCCAGTGGCCAAATGTAAATTAAAGGCAAGGGGCATGAGGCCACTATTGGTCACTCTTCCCTAAGCTTCTGTTTGGCCCTGGGGACCCCATCCCTGGGCCACAATTCTTCAAGAAGGGGGAGTGAGACAGTGCACACGGTTTCCACTGCATGCATTCAGCGCAGGTACCCCATTCCTGGGACGTCATACATCACGGTGTCCCAGGGAGACCACACTCTGTACACCTTGGTCCCCTGCCTCGGAGAGTGCCGGCAGGGAACTCAACTTTGCTCCCACCCTTGTGAAAAGTATAAAAATGCTGCTCCTGCTGAGGCGGGAGCAAAGGAAAGGTGTTGGGTCCTGCCAGCACACTGCATGGTGATGGCTGGGCAGCCAGATGCAATTGTGGGGGCCTTGGATCTCCACCCACAGCCTCCAACGACCCTCCACTTAGTGGATGCCCCAGGTGAGTGTATAAAACATATGTCTGGCTCCAGCAAGGGGGGCTGGCTAGAGTCACAGGGGTTTTGAGTCTCCTCCTGTGGCCACCACATAAAAAGGAGTTGTGTAGGCCCTTGGTGGGCACTGTAGCACCCACTTAATGAAAAACATGTTGACTCCCGTCAGAACACACCATGTGTGTTGGCTAAGAAGCCGGCTGGGGCCACAGGGTCCCTGGGGCTACCCTAAACTCTCAACTAAAATAAACTATATGGGGGTCCTGGGTGGGCAACGGGACACCAACAAAAATAATTTATGATGGAAAATATAAATAAAAACTGAGCTGTAGGAGCCGCTTATTTATTAGTCAGTGCTCCATGAAGGAGCATTTGATTTTTTTTTTATTTCAGCTTGGTTGTGCCCTACAAGAGGCATGGGATGAGGGCATTGCCAAGCCTTTCTTTTAATGTTGTGGGGGGCTGCAAGGAGTGTTGTAGCCCCCCAGCAACATAAAAAAAATAAGTCTCTTGGGTCATCAAATCTATGAGCTGAGGAGAACTTACCATTATTTCTTAAAGCACTCCTAGCTGAAGCTCCATGTGGGCAGAGGAATATTAAAAGAAACACTCAGACATGTTTGTTTTATTTTTTTTTTTAAAGAAACAAGATGTCTTAATCTTTCTTCTAACATTTGTTAGCCCACAAAATGCTATATTAAAAACTATATTAAAAGAAAGTCTCACAAACATGTTTTTTGATGAATGCTTTACTAAACGTTTTTATAATAATCGCTCTTAATAGGCATTGCATTATTGGAATTTCTAAAATATATATTACATAAACAATATTGGTGATAGATCGGCTTATACATATTGATATGCTCATGTCTTGAGAACACCAATAGGCTCCCTTTTTAGGTCGGCCTCTGCCAATGCGCTTGCGCATTGCAGATGTCGATCTATTGTAGCTGAAACAAACTCTTTAAACCAAGCGCGGATTGGATTACATGCAGTACATGTGCCCGTGCACGCGCTTCAGACCAGCCACAGCATTGCCGAGAGAGCACTTCAAAGGTTCCCTTCCACCCTTCCGACTAAAGGCATTCAAGCGTGAATTTTCCCCAGCGCGCAATGCCGAGGGCTTGTTTATATCAGCATCCTTCTCTGCCACATGCCTTTCTTTTTACAGCGTGCGTGACACTGCAATTGCAGTGGAAAGGACCCTGTCTTAACTATTCCGTTGCTGTTCTTCCCATGTGTACATGCATAGAGCCATTCAGAAATGCTAACAGCAATGCTTTAATGGCAAAACAAAAAAATAGAAACTGCCTCACGCAGTTATATAATGATGTCCGCGTAGCTTTTCGGGAGAAACTGAGTGAGTTAATTAAAAAAAGAGCCCAGTTTTGTATTCTTCCGAC
The DNA here is from genome assembly GCF_964263255.1 of Lissotriton vulgaris. Classification (NCBI taxonomy): domain Eukaryota; kingdom Metazoa; phylum Chordata; class Amphibia; order Caudata; family Salamandridae; genus Lissotriton; species Lissotriton vulgaris. Next base: position 332,392,371 of record NC_141700.1, read on the forward strand.
GGGTTACCTTATTTCTGTTAATAGCATTAGCTGACATGTAACGTGTGTGATTCACTTTCATACGTATTATACGGTAGATTAAGCCCCTTGGTGAAGGGGGGGGGCTGCTGAAACAATGTTGATGCATGTGTCAAGAAGTACTGTTGCTAGAACATGCTTATAAATAACCCTCGTTTAAACAAACAGGAGCTAAAATGTCAGGAGCATAAATTATCCACGAGGTTAGTGTTTTGCAGTCACTTTTCTTTTAGCTCGTGTTCACTGCAGTCTGGGCAATATATCCTTTCCCCTGTTAGTAAACGTAGCAGTTCCGTGGAAAAACGTGTACTCAAAACAGGCTTTAGCGTCCATGACACTTGCCTGAAGCGTACATATTCCTGGAACGAGAAGTAGCCTGCGGCATCTTTAAATCTGTAGTGTTCTATGCGTCGAGAAGACCGGTTGGCATTTCAGTAAAAAATGCGCATGATCTGTCCCACTGCTCAGTTGTTTGTTCTCCAGGTAACATGCCACCTTTCTTAATTCAAATTCAAGATGTGCGAGGCCATACTAACTTATTAAATATTAATTCCAAGATGGTCCAAGATGGTCTGTCCTAGTTTTTTATTTAGGACCTGTACATTGGATTAGATTTAGACGTACAGAGAGCCCTTTATCGATTAACATTTCTTTTTTTTTTTTTTAAGAATGACTTTTTATGTAAAGAGGCAACTGATCATGCAGGTTTTATGCTAAATCTGGATGATTTGCAGGTAGATGTATATTAGTGAGTAAAGCGTTTACTCTAGTTGATTTCTTTAGTCACTTTCATATGTTTGGGCTATAGCTGTACATCTTAAAGGTGAAGTCTGTGTAGCCTTGGTGTCACAGACTTTAATACTGCCATAATCACATTGGCCATCCTACCAACGCTGTTCGTGCCATAGGGCAGTTAAAAGGAGCATAAATCATCTAGCATAGTAGTGCTGTCTGTGGAGGACTTTAAGGATCTTGTGAAAGGTATGCCATCATGTACGTAATTCTTATTTTCATCCTTTTAGGAGTCAAATCCTTTGTATAAGCCTTGAATTATTTTCACCCGTCTGGAAACTAAAACTCCGCTACATTTCATGTCTTAGTTACTGGACTGAAAATATAACGCAACCGTGGTACACTGCCCTCTGAGTCCCTCATTCAGAACAGGAAGGATTTTCACTAATCAGCAACTATGCTCCAGGAACAAGGCAGTATTGGTAATCAAATGTATTGCTTTTACTAAGTAATTTTATTTATTTCTCCACGTAGTTGAAGTCTGTTTCAGAGCTCTCACAAATATCACAACAGTGTAACAGCAGGTACAGAAGTGTTCGTATAGTGCTTGAGGTAGCCCCTTTGCGACGGCTACCACATAGTGCCAGTATATGAATCCCTTTCCTTGCACTTAGTTATATTAGGTACTAAATGTTCGAAAGGCAGGCAATATCAACCATTAAAGCAATGCGCACACACGTTCTGCCCCTCCATCCCGCTAAAGTTTTTATTCACACCGATGCCTTTAAAAGTGTGAAATGATTAGCAAAGAGAGTGTGGAAGAAGGAGTGCCTGTGTGACAGAATCAATTAGTCTGGGCCATTAGAATTATGCGATTCCTTGCCTGCACCCTTTTCCTCATAACTGGATTTGCTGCATCTACCACATAATCCATCACATGATGCATAATCTGCATGTTTTAACAAAAAAAAGCGTTTCTAGTTCAAACAGATCAAAAGTTACTTAAAACGTTGCAACGTGTTCCTTCGCAAAAGTTAACAGGTAATTTCTCAGTTGCTAATTGCTCCATTTGGTTACTAAGCAGGTACTATTGAGGTGAAATATTTTCCCATACAGTGTTACGATGAGTAAAAGTTGCAAAATATTGAAATAATACCAACACAAAAAGAGCTGCCTTATCCTACATAATTTGCCTAACCTTGCTGGATAATTTCGTCCTCACCGGCTGCATAATTTTGTCCTCACCGGCTGCATAATTTTGTCCTCACCGGCTGCATAGTTCCAGTAGCCCTTCCATTAGGTTAAAGTACAACCCAGCACCACCACAGCACCACTCAGCACCACCAAAGCATCACTCAGCACCACCACAGCATCACTCAGCGCCACCACAGCATCACTCAGCGCCACCCCAGCACCACTCAGCGCCACCCCAGCACCACTCAGCGCCACCCCAGCACCCCTCAGCATCACCACATCATCACTCAGTGCTACCACAGCACCACTCAGCACCACCACATTATCACTCAGCACCACCACATTATCACTCGGCACCACCACATTATCACTCGGCACCACCACAGCATCACCACAGCATCACTCAGCACCACCACAGCATCACCACAGCACCACCACAGCACCACTCAGCACCACCACAGCACCACTCAGCACCACCACAGCACCACCACAGCATTACTCAGCGCAACCCCAGCATCACTCAGCACCACCACAGATCCCTATAGTCTTGTGTGAATACCTCATGTATGCACGGCTGTGTGTGTGTGTATGTATGATGATGCCAGTTCCATCTCGTATGTGCATAGGTGGACTATCCCTGCTCTGTACCAGCCAGGCAAGCAATCCTCCAATTTCCCTCCCTCTGTATGACCTTGAGCTATGTATTTCCGGTATGGAAAGGCATTCACGCTTTCTAAAGTTAGTGGTATATTTTTAATGGTCTGCCAATAGTCGAGCTCTAGCATTTGGGTACTTTACCTCCTCTCTTTCAAGTTCATGGGTATTAGGATCCATGCACACCACACACTGCTGCACGCCACACACTGCTGCACGCCACACACTGCTGCACGCCACACACTGCTGCACGCCTCACACTGCTGCACGCCTCACACTGCTGCACGCCTCACACTGCTGCACGCCTCACACTGCTGCACGCCTCACACTGCTGCATGCCTCACACTGCTGCATGCCTCACACTGCTGCATGCCTCACACTGCTGCATGCCTCACACTGCTGCATGCCTCACACTGCTGCACGCCTCACACTGCTGCACGCCTCACACTGCTGCACCCCACACACTGCTGCACCCCACACACTGCTGCACGCCTCACACTGCTGCACGCCACACACTGCTGCACGCCACACACTGCTGCACGCCACACACTGCTGCACGCCACACACTGCTGCACGCCACACACTGCTGCACGCCACACACTTCTGCACGCCACACACTTCTGCACGCCACACACTGCTGCACGCCACACACTGCTGCACGCCACACACTGCTGCACGCCTCAAACTGCTGCACCCCTCACACAGCTGCACCCCTCACACAGCTGCACCCCTCACACAGCTGCACCCCTCACACAGCTGCACCCCTCACACAGCTGCACCACTCACACAGCTGCACGCTGCAGGCCACACACTGCTGCATGCCACACACTGCAGCACCCTGCTGCCCGTCACACACTGCTGGACGCTTCACACTGCTGCACGCTGCTGCACGCCACACACTGCTGCACGCCTCACATTGCTGCACGCCTCACACTGCTGCACGCCTCACACTGCTGCACGCCTCACACTGCTGCACGCCTCACACTGCTGCACGCCTCACAGTGCTGCACGCCGCACACCGCTGCACGCCGCACACCGCTGCACGCCGCACACCGCTTCACGCCGCACACCGCTGCACGCCACACACCGCTGCACGCCACACACCGCTGCACGCCACACACCGCTGCACGCCACACACCGCTGCACGCCGGACACCGCTGCACGCCGGACACCGCTGCACGCCGCACACCGCTGCGCGCCGCACACTGCTGCGCGCCGCACACTGCTGCGCGCCGCACACTGCTGCGCGCCACACACTGCTGCGCGCCACACACTGCTGCATGCCACACACTGCTGCACGCTGCAGGCAACACACTGCTGCACGCTGCAGGCCTCACACTGCTGCAGGCCACACAATGCTGCACGGCTCACACATCTATCGCCCTCACTCTATCTATCTATCGCCCTCACTCTATCTATCTATCGCCCTCACTCTATCTATCTATCGCCCTCACTCTATCTATCTATCGCCCTCACTCTATCTATCTATCGCCCTCACTCTATTTATCTATAGCCCTCACTCTATTTATCTATAGCCCTCACTCTATTTATCTATCGCCCTCACTCTATTTATCTATCGCCCTCACTCTATCTATCGCCCTCACTCTATCTATCTATCTATCTATCTATCTATCTATCTATCTATCTATCTATCTATCTATCTATCTATCGCCCTCACTCTATATATCTATTGCCCTCACTCTATCTGTCTATCGTACTCACTCTATCTGTCTATTGTACTCACTCTATCTGTCTATTGTACTCACTCTGTCTATCACCATCATTCTATCTATCGATTGCCCTCACTCTATTTATCTATTGCCCTCTATTCATCGCCCTCACTCTATTTATCTATCTATCGCCCTCACTCTATTTATCTATCTATCGCCCTCACTCTATTGCACCACCACAGCAACACTCAGGGTTACCACAGCATCACTTAGGGGCACCACAAGATCACTCAGAGCCACCACAGCATCAGTCTGTGCAACCATTCAACAACAACTGGTTCAAATATGTTCTCTCAATGTTTCAATCTTTATTACAAATGTCACAAAAAGATGTTAATATTTCACTTCTTTTCTTGGATTTTCATCACAATAAAATACATTGAACATAATCGTCACAAAAGTTATTTACAAAAGTTTAAGCTATTGCCATTATAAATTACAATAACTTTTATATAATTATTAAAAAAAATTAAAAGCCATTGTTATTTTTAATATCAATACATCTAAGTCACATAAATACAAAACATGTTGCATTACAAATGCTATAGGTGTCACATTTGCAAACGTTAAAAGTATTGGCATTGTAAATGACAAAGCTATTAATTTTGCTTTTTTCAAAACCATCACATTAATAAAGAATGTGTCATTTACAAGACCAATTGCTCAAACTTTCCGAATGCAAGACCTATTGCATTGCAAATGCTTGTTAGATTTAGTTGTTGGGAGTCTTTGACATATTCAGTCAGTTCACCCGACTGTGGCCAGCCAGGACCTGTGTGATGAAATGTGCTCTGCTTATGCCAGGAGGCTGTGTGTGGCATGGGGTACTTGCCTGTTAATATTTTACGCATGACCTGCAGCCAACCCTGAGAACAATGAAAGGGGCAGGAGGAGGATCATAACCGCCTAAGCTCTTGTAACACTTTTTCTTCTCCCATGGTGCAGGACATCAATGTTTGGAGCCATGGTTTATAAGGCCCATAAGTCTCTTCGGCTAGAGGTCGGCACAGGAGGAGGAGCAGGAGGAGAAGCATCGCAGGCCCAGTGCATATAGTGCTTTGTCTTCTCACGTGACGCGGGATGCTCACAGGATTCGACCGGGTATGGCCCAGATGAACATCCGTCCAAGAGCAGGCTCATCTGTGCCAGTTTGAGCCTGGACAGGGCTGGGCCAGGCGCCCCCTCTTTCATTTATTCCAGGAGGACCAGTTTCCCAAGTTGTTTTGGAGAGTGAGTCTAGCCCCTCCATGGAAAAAAGGCAAGGGACCAGGTCATCTAATATGCCTCAAAGAGTGACATCAATTGCTAGCATGCTGGAAAGGGCAGTTCTGTGATGTATCAAATAATCCGGTAGTACGGCCATCCGCTGATAACTGAGATGTCCTATCTGGTACTACGTAACTCTAATGTGCCATCACGCACTGTGGCCTTCCTGTACGGCCATCCTTTACGCCGGAACCACAGCCAAACTCCAGAAAAGACTCCAGCGCATTCAGAACGCCTCAGCACGACTCATCATGGACATCCCCCGAAACAGCCACATCTCCGGACACCTGAGAGACCTGCACTGGCTCCCCGTCAGCAAGAGAATCACGTTCCGACTCCTCACCCACGCACACAAAGCTCTCCACAACCAAGGCCCCAGTTACTTCAACGACCGCCTGACCTTCTACACTCCCACCCGCCAACTCCGATCGACCACCCACGCCCTCGCCGCCGTTCCTCGCATCCGAAGAGCCACAACGGGAGGAAGATCCTTCTCCTACCTGGCTGCCAAGATGTGGAACTCCCTCCCCATCCACCTCCGACTGACCCAAGACCACCTCTCCTTCAGGAAGCAACTCAAGACCTGGCTATTCGAGCAGTAGAGGACCACCCAAGCGCCTTGAGACCCTCCGGGTGAGTAGCGCGCTATATAAATGCTTTGATTGATTGATTGTAGCTCCCTGAACCTGTAGCTAAACATAAGAAAAGGGCTCACTCACCCACCTCTTCTCTAGAGTAATGTAATGAGATATGTAATGAGTTATCTTCTATTCTTCACGTTCAGTTACAACCCATATTGGATCGATTTATCCTAATTTCATCTCAGTTAGAGGGTCTCCAAGCCACCCAAACCATAGTAAATGAACCTCCTCATGTTCCGAGCCCATGTTTACGATGTCAAGCATCATCTGATCTAGTGCAAGCCCTTGTGTAAATTCCTGCCCCTAGTCTCGGCACAACTATTGCCCCTGTTGTGACCACTCCCCTGACATCCCCATCGGGACCCGGTTCAATCGAGCTATTACAGCTGTCCATCATACTACTAGAAATGAAAATAGTGACCCTGAAGACAGACAGGCGTTTTGAGACTTACTCAACTGGAAAAAAAATAACATGAATTCTTTGAACCCAACGGTTATCGATTGGCTGTGTGAGACAGAGGATGCGGAATGGCTAACTGCAGCAAGATTTTAATGGTCCAAAGGGTGGTTGGCTGGTGCCCTCGACGGAAAATATTACTGGGTGCTGCATTGTGATTAACTTTCAAAACCTGATGTATACATGTATACAAGTAATGTGTTATCCTACCAGGGTAGCTTTTAGACCCATCATACTGAGATTGTTTCTCTGCCTCTTGGGTTGTACTGCAAGGCCCTACGATGCAGCCAAAGCAAGAGCATTCATTGGTTCGATGCAGCCAAAGCAAGAGCATCCATTGGTTCTGGTGGATTAAATCTGCATTCCAGCAACTGACCAGCACCTTCCCTGAGGTACCACTTGTTGGAGTTTGAAATGTAAATTTGCCCACCAGGCACTGTCCAGTAACTTCCTTGAGATAGCACTTGGCAGAGTCAGAATAGTAGACCTCCCCCAGCCACAGATCAGCACCTTCTCTGACTATACTGCAATTATTTATTAATTTTTAAATGAACTTTCTCACTGTTGGGGAAATATCCTAATTAAATTTATAAGGAAAAACCAAAATATTATTTTATTTTAACCTACATTAATGTGTACATTAAAGGTTCGCAAACTATATATGGTTTTGAGAATCCACCGAATTAATGTTTATAAACGTAAACAAATATATATATATTAATTTCTATTTATATAATAATGCATACGATCTATTTACGAAAAAGCTCTTTTTACCTTTCTTTTGGTGCTTTTTGTTCAGTATGTATTGATGATTTTAGGGCCTTTTTTTGGTTTGTAGAAACTGTCTTCTCTTTTGAAGTTTTGTTGATTAGTGCTATGCTCTAAAAAGAAAAAAGACCTTAAATATGCACCCTTGTCATTTTCCAGCACCTTCCCTGAGGTAACACTTGGCATAGTTAAAAAAGTAAATTTTCCCCACCCTATCTGTGTCCAGACCTTCCCTGAGGTAACACTTGGTGGAGTTAGAATAATAAATCGACCCCATAGCCACTATCCAGCACCTTCCCTGAGGTAATACTTCTCAGGGTTTGAAAAGTAAATCCCACAATAGGACCTCCCTGAGATAACATGTGGCGGAATTAGAATAGTGAATCTGCACCCCAGACACTGACCAGCTGCTTTCCTGAGGTAACTCTTAGCAGAGTTAGAATAATACATCTTCCCCCAGCCACTGTCCAGCTCCTATCCTGAGGTAATACTTGGCATAGTTAGAATAGTAAGTCTGCATTCCAGCAACTGGCCACCACCTTCCCTGAGGTACCATTTGGCAAAAGTTAAAATTGTAAATTTGTCGCTCAGCTACTGTCCAGCACCTTCTCTGAGGTAACACTTGCCAAAGTTAGAATAGTAAATCTTCCCCCCCCCCCCCAGCCACTTCCAGCACTATCCTGAGGTAATATTTGGTGGACTTAGAATAGTAAATTCTGCCCCCAGCCACTGACCAGAAACTTCTCTGACTTTACTGCAATTCAGTATTTAAAAAAAATATTACTATGTTGAGGAAATGTCATAATTACCATTTTGAGGGGAAAAAGCTAAATATTCTTGTATTTAAAATGGCATTATTGTGTACCTTGAAAGGGTATACAAACGGTGCATGGTTTTGAAATTCCACTGAATTAATGTCTTAAAATATAACAAAAAAAAGAATCATTTCTGTTCATCTATTGACATTTGAGTTCTATTTACAAAAAAGTTGTGGAAGCTTTATTTACTTTCATAGACAGATGTCAGTGTTTCACAGTATCAGGTGAATGTGGTCTTGCCAAAAGGCAGTGTACCACTGAATACAACATGGTGTAATCAATTGCTGAGGCACAACCTCTGCCTTTGAAGGTTGGTAAAGAACTACCACTACTTCCCATAAATTCCAAGATGTTAGAATTTCGGAAGCTTAGGGGCCTATTAGGATGGCGAGCAGACCCATGTCAACACGCCATCCTCGCGGTATTGGGACCGGCCGCCAGACACCGGCAATTAGGATGCGACTGCCACCCTGAGACTCGCATTCCGCATTTTAAGACTGCAGCAGGTGCTGCTTACAGGCCGCTAACGGGCCCTCATAGACAATGGGATGGTGTGAGATAGATTTCATTTATAGTACCGAGCATTGAGGAGAGTCAAAAGATTGCCCCTGGGCTGCACCCTGATACACAGCAAGTGTGTGCCGGAGTCAATCAGTAGAAGCAAGACCAGACAAAATTGTGAATCTATTTCACAATTTTGCAGTAGAGTCAGAGAAGGTCCTGATTTGTGGCTGGGGGGAGGTCTACTATTCTGACTCTGCCACGTGTTATCTCAAGGAAGTTACTGGACAGTGGCTGGTGGGCAAATTTACATTTCAAACTCCACCAAGTGGTACCTCAGGGAAGGTGCTGGTCAGTTGCTGGAATGCAGATTTACTATTCTAACTCTGCCAAGTGTTACCTCAGAGAAGGTGCTGGACAGTGGCTGGGGGCAGATTTACTATTCTCACTCTGCCAAGTGTTACCTCAGAGAAGGTGCTGGACAGTGGCTGAGGGGCAAATTTACCCCTCTAACTCCGGCAAGTGTTATCTCTAAGAAGGTGCTGGGCAGTGGGTATAGGGAAGATTTACTATTCAAACTCCAAGTGTTACCTCAGGGAAGGTGCTGGACAGTGACGGGGGCAAATTTAATATTTTAACTCTGCCAAGTGTTACCTCAGGGAAGATGCTTGACAGCAGCAGGGGTGAATATTTAAGGGTGTTTTTCTTTTTAGAACATAAAACGTAACGATAAAACTTCAAAGAGAAGAAAGTTTCTGCGAACAAAAAATGGCCCTAAAATCATTGATTATACCAAATGAAAAGCACTAAAAGAAAGGTAAACAATTTTAACGTTTGATAAAAACATATACATTTCAGAGATTCAGAAAAAGCAGTAAACAAATGTACATTTTCTTTCTAACCTTAGACACGATGCAAAGATGCAAAGACCAAAACAGACCTGAACGCCCCTAACAATCCAAGAATACCATCTAAATGACCCTGACGGCAGCAGAACAATAAAAAAATCCACAGGTACATTTTTTTAACATGATCTACACATGTGTACAATTATAACAACATTCTTATTTTTTAAACAGGAAAGTAACATGTATTTAACTTCCTCAGTTTCAAACTATTAACAGACTTTATCAGGTAACCTCACAGCAGGACCAATTGGTAAAGAAGAAAGCAATACCCAACATTATTATACCATACTCAAATACTATTTTTTCTGTTTCATTTGTGGATCATTTAAAAATAGAAAGCACAAGGCAATCAAGTTACAATAAACTGAAATGAGTTAGTCAGCTGTTAACATATGATGGCTATATTTATTGTAAGGAAAGGTTAACTGAGTCCAGGAGTCATTGGAGGAGTGTTGAATATTTTCAAACCGTTGCAGAGACAGGGAGGTTACTATAGGTGACATGGTGGAAGGACCCACAGAGCATAACCACTTTGCCTCTGCAATTGCGATTGAAGTTAGGGAAAGTATTCTACAAATGAAGACGCTTGCAGCCACCTCCATTGAACCCTGTGGCTCAGTTTTCTGGGTGGTATCCCAGAACATCCCCATGCATATTGGCAGTAGTATGTCCACAATCCCAAATTTAAGAAGACTGATTCAAGGATAAAAATAGGCAAGTAATCCCCAAGGAGTAAATACTCAATCCTACTCTGACATTAACATCCCCCTGAACTTACTGTTTCTTTTAATAACCAACCTTTTCTACTTTATGATAATGAGAACCCTCTTAAACTAATACTAATTTTTAGTAAAGTACATAACGGTAACACTTTAGATTAGATACATTTGGATGATGGATGAAGCGTTTAACTCAACTCCCCATCCATTCACCCAAATGTATAATATTGATGCAACCAAAAAGAACACTACCGTCCTGTTAGTTTGCAGTTTACTTCCTGGCAAACAATCTGCAACTTACACTGAATTATCAGTTGTAAAATCTAAAACAGCAAATAAAGGTCCTAAGAAAAGTATAATTGACTTTGAATTGCAAATGAATAATACAATGAATAAAATCTATCTAAACCGTCAAGTTCAAGGATATTTCTTTCACGTGTTCACAGCATATTGGCGAAAAATTTAAAAAACAGATTTAGCTGAGGATTATATGTCAAATAGTAATCTGCAATATGAACTAAAAAAAACTAACTGCATTGGGTTTTGTACCTACTGGATGTGTGGATGACGTCTACACTTTAATTATACAATCTGAATATTTTGCACCAAACAAGGAAAAATTGCCCCCACTTCTAAATTACTTTGAAGATACAAGGATTGGCCATCTGTGAGAAGATGGTTCTGTCAATACATTCCATTGCTTTTTGATCACCTGGTTTCTGGCCTTTTATTTTGGGGGAGCCTCAGACCAGTGACTCACCCATGTTAAACTGGACTGTGCATGTTTACCACTAGTGCCTGCCTTTTAAGATAAGGTCACTGTAACACAGCAAGGGAAGGAGGCACTCAGCCCAGAAACTATGCCCAGGTAGCCTTGTGCAGAAGGGTCCCTGCAGATTTGAGTTTTGACCTGGGATATACCTTATGATGTTGGTGTACAGAGAGGGAAAGTCAATGCGCTTTACTGTCTTGTCTGAAGTGACACTCCATTATACACTATGAAGAATACTGCCTTAGAGTGCGCTTCCACTTCTCCTTGGTCTAAAGACACCAGGACCATGCCAATGTACATTTTAATCTGTCAACAAATAACAATTTTATGAAGTCCAAGGTCATATGTGTACAGCTTATGGGTCATCCAGGAATATCACGTTTCTCTGGCTCAGCTCAGAATCAGACCCCAGGTCTTTTGCCACCCTGCTGGGCTTTAATGACTTTTCTCTCCAGCAGCTGGAACAAAGGCCTCCCCCCCACAAAAGGAGCAATTAACCTTGATATGGTCAGCTCCTAAGGAGGAAGGGGTGGAGTGGCTTCTCTGCATCAATCAGCCTGTGTCAGGAACAGGGTGGCCCAAGCTCACGAAACAAAGGGAAGGGCCCCAGACTCTGGAGCCAAACCAGGAGGACTTTGCTAAGGTTTGTTGGGGCAGGCCCTGGCAGTGATGTCAGCGAGGGTTGCACTTGAGACACCCAAACCACATGTGGCAAGTAACTCCTGGGTGATGCCAATTTGAAGTATCCCAGAAGGCTGTTCAAGGATGTTGAAACATAAGCACAAAGCTGATGTGGCACATCTGGAGAGGCCAAAGGTGCATCCCTGCTGGTACCTCCCACCCCACTTGAAAGGTCCTGTGAATTGTAAAAAGCACTCTTGGTTGTGCTTTTCTGATGGACACTGGGACTGGAGGAGGGCACCATGCACAATTGGAAGGAAGAACCCCCTGACTGCCATCTGGAATAAGGACTCTGCCTCTGATTGTCCCCAGGACCAGTAGGGCATTCCTGTAGGACCAGGGATGCTGGTCCCCTAACACCCACTGAGGACCAATTGGGGAAAAGACTTGGATTCTGTGCCAAGGAGTAGAACCATTGAAACCAGCTCCCTGCAACGTTCATCACCTTTGGGGCCAGGATGCCTGAAGAAGGTGCTCCATGTAGCTAGGGCTCACCACTAAGAGCAAAAGAAGGCCAACATCCTCAAAATTGGCCCCATTTATTGAAGTCTGGTAACTTTTGACACCTTATCTGGTAACGAAGTGCATGGGGCTCAACCGCCATTTCTAGTTCAGCCCCGGAGTAGACCAGGGCCTGGACGCTGCCCCCATGAGACAAAAAAAATGCCAGGGAACTCCATCCCTCAGCCCCAAGAAGGTCACTGTTGTGAGGGAGCACCGTCAAGCTGTGGAGGAGTGTGGCTCAATGTGGAGGAGTGTGGCTCAATGGTTAGAGCATCAGACCCTGATGCAGAGTTCTGGCCAGGGACCAGGGTTCGATTCCCGCCTCGACAGGGTCTTGGGCTCAATTTCCTCAGACTTGTTAATTCTCACCTCAGTGCCTATTCTAATCACGTGCCCCACGCTGCAACTCTGGGCAATAGCTTGCTTAGCCTCCACACCGGCCCCAACAGCGCTAAGGATGCCTGGCTTCACCCTGGGGGTGCCCAGGAGTGGAGACTTCACAGGGAAAGTCAGGAGGGGTTCAACAGCAGTATGAGTATCAGCACCAGGAAGCCGAATAGGCGACACCGCAAGGGGACCGTCTGGTGACAGTGCGCTCTATAAGTACCATGACATTTACATTTACAAGCTCCCATTTTAGGAGAGGTCCCAGGACCCCATTCCTGGGATTCGAGAAGTGAAAAGGGCAAGAAAGTGCTGTTGTGCTACCCCATGAGTGTGGGAAGGGGCTCAGGACCCCATCTCTGGGCACAGTGCCAAAGGAGAGGGGAGTGCCACTGCTCCCCCTTTGTGGCCCTCTTTCCCCACTCCTAGCACCTTCTCTGGTGAAGGCAGGAATGCCAGCCACACAGTGCACATCTACCCACAGGAGTATGCAGACCAGAATGCTGCTGCCAGCTCCTGCGGCAGCACATCAGAGTGCTGGCCACATGGGGAGCCAGCGGGAGCAGCTAGGGCTGGGCTTCCCGACCAGCCCCCCAAACAAAAAAAAGCACCATGCATGCAGGGTGCCTGGGTTGCTCTGGGCACCCTGACAGAAGAAAACATGGCACGGGGCTGCTAAAAAAAAAAAAAGACAGAATGAAGAAAGATACCAAAATGGCTCTTCCTGGCGCAGCATGAGAGCTGCTATTATAACATTCATAAAGGTCGTGAGGAGCTCCCCATAAAACCCAGGGAGCCTGGCTGCATTTTAGGTGCAAAAAACACTCATGATCAACTTCTGGTGGCCCCAGGAAAGTGGGGTCACCACCAAAATACAACTAAAGTGTGTAGGAGATGCATGAGGATTGTCAAGGTCCCCACCCTAAGTTGGATGGGACTCTGAACTGATATTCCCTCAAGGATTTTTGCTGATTGCAAGGCACTCCCCTGCTGGAGCTTTTGCTGTACAGCTGGGAGTGCCCCACCCTTTAGAGGCAAAGTTTATGGCTGCAATCCTTGTTGCCTGAAGAGGTTGAATGTGAGATTTCATGGTGTGTCAACATCCTCTGAAGTGAAAGTTGATAACTGTACATTGCTGTAAAAGTGATGTCATTTAGGGACTATGTTTTAATTGCATATAAAATCATCCAGAAATTCCTATACATTGTTCTTGTGACTGTTCAAGTGAAAAAATGGTGCTGTTAGCCACTCATTTGCCAGACCCCCCCCAGTTTTTCGTGATATCGGCAATCATGATTTTATTGCAAAATTAGCCAAGGTGCTTGATGGCTGCAATTTAACTTACTGGTGCTGTGAAAAAAACTAAAGCGTTTAATACTTCCCAGAGGTGTTGCAGCAGATTAGGCATGCAATCTCTCCCCACACTGTTTTGTTTGTTTGTCCCTGCTGCTAATTGCCCGATGAGCTGGGGGTCTGACCTGAACAGCAGGGAAACATCATCCGCACATCGCATGACTGATGGGGGTGGTTTGATTAGTTAACTCCTGTAGATATGTTTTGTCTTTCTTTCCATATTGGAGGCTTTGTGGCTTTCACTGATTCCATAACCTGGTAGGAGGCTACGTTTTTCCACAGCGCACACCATGAGTGCATGTATTTCAAGGCGCTCTTATATGTGCTAATAAGGCTATTAACACATTGAGACCGCCTGCCAATATATTGGCTCAGGAGGTTCGCTGTACAAAAATTATCTTTTTTTTTTTTAGTGCCGCGCACATTCAGAGCTCACGGATTTCTAGAAACTTTCATATGTACTAATGAGTTCAGTAACACATATGAAAACAAATGGCATTATGTTGGCTCAGGGTCTGTGCTGTACAAAAAGTATGCTGTGATTTGTTTTGTTTAGCCTCCTTCCCATTTAAAAAAAGAAAAGGCAAATATTGCAAAGAATTGTAAAAAAAAATATTTTTGTGATACTTTCACACCATCCCGCCAAGCAGAGGAAATCTTCCAATTATCTATGAATTACTCAGTGCATTCAAAACATAACATAACCACGAGTCTGAGCTAACTTTCCCAAGAAAAGGAGCACTGCATCTCAAATGCTTCATTTAGACACTCCACAGTTATGCAAATATTTGGAGAAGGTGCTGCAAACAAATCGTAACTTGGCTGGCATCTCTTTGCTGTGTGTGATGCATTTCATTCTAAAAAAGAACTGCTTGTGAACTTTGTTTTTTTATTGCCTGTTAAGGCACCTCACTAAATTCTAAACTGATAAACATCCCACAGTTCACAGAGTCCGGCTTTGTTGTGTTGCTTACTTCTGTACTGCTCCTTTAATCACACACATTCTTTCTTATGTCATTGCTGAATGTGGAATGTTACATATGTCATGTTGATGTGCATCCTTTGTAAGAGTCAGTTATCCATTGATGCAGATCTGTGCTGGATTACTTGTACTGTGCTCTTCGATTAAACAAGCTTCTATCTTAACCATCCTTGGATTCATCTTCATTTCACTGGCGACGGGATTCGAAGAGCAGAACCCACGTGGATACCTGATCTAATTTGGAAATTTAACTTGGTTTACCTCATTTCTCTAAGAAGGACGTTATTCAACTTTTGGACTTGGTAATTATACAAATATACTCTATTTACCTTTGGATTAACCTTATATGCTTTAGCATATCTTAATTTCGAGCGTTTAATTTTAAATACTAGCTTTTTTTTTGGAGAATACAAAAACAGGAACATTGACATTAACTTCTCCTTTAAATTCAGCCTTTCGTCTAACAGAAATGACATTTTGTTAATGTAATTGGAAACTAAAGGAAAGAGCTCTTTACCGCTTTTTATTGAGAAGTGTCTTGTTGGTACAAGCGTTTACCGTTATTTTCAATACGCTTTCCAACTCGCATTCAGCTCGCTCCAGCGCTTGCACCATTTCCAAAGGTAAACCATTCTGAACGACGAACTTGACGCATTGCTGTTCCACGGCGTTCCGCATTGAATGCTGCTACAACGTTCCGCTTTGAACTCTGGGAGTTTGCGTGTGACGTAACACGTTGCAGCGTAACGGCGGCCATTTTGGTTAAACTTGAAGGCGCGGACACCGTCGTTTTAAGCGTTCCGTTTAACATCAAACAGTTCTACATTGGGAAACGAAGAGACTATTTGGATTATTTTAACAGCGGATTACCATTAACGGTGATTCGCACACCTTGTCCTACCTGATCAGCGCGTTACCTTCGGCGGTGACTCGCACACCTTGTAAGTTTAAAAAAAAAAGAAGAGGATTAGAGTAATTTCAACAGCGAGTTGCAATTAACAGTGATTCGCACACTTTCTCCTACTTTCAAGCGAGTTGCCATCTACGGTGATTCGCACACCTTGTTATTTCATATTTAATTATTGATTTACAGTACATAGTATTATTTTATCAGCATAACTTCTTTTAATTGTGTTCTAGCACAGTTAGTGATAAGATTCAAAGTATCTAGTCCAGCATTTTTTCTCTTTAAATTTTTTTTTAATTATTGTAGCAGTAGGTTTAATTTAGGATGACTCAGCCTAACTACAATATTAGTCCTCCACAGGCATTTTGGGTTTTTGGTAATGAACCACCACTTAAGTGGTTGGAATGGAAACCTTATTTTTGTAATTACATTGATGCATTAGATGAGGATGGAAAAATGTCTCATGCTCAGAAAAAGAGACTTCTTCTTCATTCCTTAGGTCCTGTTGGACTAAAAGTTTATGAAACTATGACTAAACCCTCCTTTCCTGGTGATTTAAATGTTTATATGTTAGCGCTTTTGCATTTAGACACTTATTTTGCTCCTAAGGTGTGTATTGGCGTAACGAGGTATAAATTTTTCTCTAGGAAACAGACCAAAGAAGAAAATATTGATCATTTTTTAGCTGATCTGAAGAAATTGTCTTTGGATTGCAAATTTGGTGTTCTACAAGAAGAGTTAATTAGAGACCAAATCGTAATGCATTCTTATAATACCTCCATACAGGATAGGTTATGGATAAATGGGGACTCTCCTCTTGATGATATCCTTGCCATTGCACGCAAGGCAGAAATGTCTGGCAGATGCGCTAATGTGATAAAGAATGATAATAGTGCAATGACTAATGATGTAGTTTGCAAAGTTAATGCTACTGATAAAAAAGGTTTAACTATAGTTCTAGGCAGCCTTTTAGTTCTAACAACAAATCTTCTTCAACTAAACATCCTCAGTCCTCCTCAAATTTTAAACTTAAATGTTACAGATGCAACAGTTTAGACCATTTGGCTGACTTCAAAGGATGTCCTGGTATGAAAGCCAAATGTTCTAGTTGTGGTTTGAAAGGTCATTTAACGAAAGCATGCAATAGGAAAAAGAGAAGTAAAGTAAATTTCGTGAATGACATTGATGAGGAAGAGAACTTTGAAAATGATGTTGAGGATAATCTAGTGATGAATGTTCACGATAAGTTAGTTTTAAGAATAAGAGACGAAGACATGGTTAACAAACCTATTTGTACAATGAGTATTGGTGGTGTAGTTGTAAAAATTTATGCCGATTCGGGCTCACCTTATACCATTGTTAATGAAGATATGTGGAAATCTTCATTTATCCAACATGTTGGGGAGAAATTATTACCATCAGATATCCACCCTGAAGGTTATTTGGGTGACCCTATTGCCATCTTGGGTTTTCGTTGGTTTGTTTTCAGGTTCAAGGACAGGGAGTGTAGAGGGAAACTGTATATTTCGAAGAAAGGACCACCTGTTTTAGGGTGGTTCGACCAAAAACAACTCCACATTATCTTAGATCCTAATAGTAAAGAACAAGTCCTAGTAGTTGATGATTGTTCTATTGTTACGGATAGCATTTTAAAGAAATTTCCAAAAGTTTTTAGTAAAACTTTGGGGAATTTTGTTGGTTTTGAACATAAAATCATATTAAAGGATGATGCTTGTCCAAAAGGGCACAAGTGTAGAAATGTGCCTATCTTAGTGAGAGATGAAGTCAGTAAAGAACTGGATAAACTTGTGTCTACTGACATCATAGAACCCATTGAGGCGAGTGAATGGGTTTCGCCAATTGTCGTCGCAAGACGTAGCAACGGCAAAATCAGGTTGTGTGTAGACCTAAGATATTTAAACAACAACATTGTGGTTGACAAATTCCCACTTCCTAAAATCAATGAAATGGTCTCTAGTATTGGTAATGCCCAATGGTTCTCTACCATAGACCTATCGTCTGCATACCACCAGATTTCTCTATGCCCTGATTCAATGAAGTTCACGTCTTTTGTGACACCTTTTGGTTGCTTCCGTTATAAACGCATGCCGTTTGGTTTAGCCTCAGCGGCTGCTGTTTTTCAACGGCTTATGTACCAATTATTCAAGGGAGAAAAAGGTGTCAGATTTTTTCAGGACGATATTCTGGTCTTCGGAGATGATGAGAATGAGCATTTATCAAGGCTACATAAAGTTTTGAATATTCTTGAAAGCAAGGGCCTTACTGTTGAACATTCCAAATGTAAATTCGCTCAGAAAAGTGTAACTTATCTAGGTCATATCATTGACGCAGAGGGGGTTAAACCCAAACCCTCTTTGGTTTCAGCAATCTCCGAGGCTCCTGTTCCTACAAGTAAAGATGACATCAAGTCATTCTTAGGAATGGCTGAGTTTTGCTCTAAATATGTTCCTAATTTTGCAAGTGTTTCATACAATATTCGGCAACTTTTAAAAAAGGGTGTGAAGTTTGAATGGTCAAAGTCTTGTGATGAAGACTTCATGAATATTAAGAACGCTATTGCCCAGACCACTGCCTTGCACAGTTTTGATCCATCTTTAGAGAATGTAATTACTACGGATGCAAGTAACAAGGGTTTGGGAGCTGTTTTGGTGCAGATTGATGAGAAAGGGAAGGAAAATGTAATAGCCTATGCTTCTAGATCTCTTTCTCCTTGTGAAGAAAAGTATCCTATAATAGAAAGGGAGGCCTTAGCTTGTGCCTGGGCGCTTGATCATTTTAAGTCTTTCGTATGGGGCAAAATGTGTTTGTTACGAAGTGACCACAAACCATTAGTAAAGATTTTGACTACCGAAGGAGTTATCAATGCTTCTGCTCGCCTTGCTAGGATTTCCATGAGGTTACAGAATTTCATTTACAAAATTGTTTATGTACCAGGTAAAAGCGACGTTCTTGCTGATTTTCTGTCAAGAATGCCCGTAATGTTAGAGGAAGTCGATAATAATGATTGGAATGAATTGCAAATAGCATATGTTCATTATGAAGGACTTTCAGCCTTTAGCAAGGAAGAATGGAATAAGGAATATTCTGCTGATGAATGTTTACAGAAGGTAATTTCCTACACAGTTGAGGGTTGGCCAGAAAAAAAAGATATTCTAGATGATAATTTAAGACCTTTTTGGGAGATTAGGTCTGAACTCTCTGTTTCTCATGAGACCTTATTAAGGGGTGAAAGAATTGTTTCTCCTGGTGGGTTGCGTGAAGGAATCATTGAACTTTGCCATGAAGGTCACCCTGGTATTGTAAGATCTAAATCCTTAGTAAAGAATTTATTCTGGTGGCCGGGTTGTGATTCTCATATAGAAAAAATTGTTGGAGACTGTACCATTTGTGCTTCTGCTGACAAAACTTTGCGTACCTTCCGTCCTCCTATGTTGGAGTGTTCTCCTCCAGAATCTACTTGGGAATCTGTTGCTGTAGACATTATGGGTCCTATTCAGGATCAGGATGGTTCTCAGCAGTATTTAATTGTTATCATTGATTTGTTTTCTAAATGGCCTGTTGTCAAAGTTGTAGAGAGAGCAGATACTGATTCTGTTTTAAGTTTTCTGGATGAAACTTTTGTTACTGAAGGTATTCCTTCTTGCATTCTCACCGATAATGGTGTTCAATTCTTATCTGTTAAGGCGAAAAGGTATTTTAGCAAACTTGGTATTAGACATAGAACTACGTCCCTTTACAATCCTGGTGGCAATGGTGTAGTGGAGCGTTTTAACAGGGTACTGAAGAATACTATTCAACTTTCTATTAGTATTAATCTGGATTGGCCAACTCAGGTTGGAAAGGTTGTTTGGAACTATCGTATTACTGTGAATGATTCTACTGGTATTTCTCCTTTTGTTTTAATGAAGGGTAGGAACCCACGTTCTAAAACCATTCCCACTTGGTTATTTTCAGGTGAAATTGATCCCTACTCAAAGGACTTAGTTAAGGCACGGTTAGTTCAGGTCCATGATAAAAGTAAGAAATATCATGATTTGAAGCATGGATCAAAGGAGGTGATAATAAATGTCGGTGACTGGGTTAGAATTAAAAAACCTTTTAAGGTACAGAAAGGTGAGTGTACCTTTTCTGAACCTTTCCAAGTTATGGAAATTTTGAAAAATTCTGTTAAACTTAGTAATGGGAAAGTTTGGAACTTAAGTAGAGTTGCCAGATGTAATCCGGGTTCCTCTTCTAGGCTTGAAGTTTCTAATCGTATGTGGAAACCTGAAGATTTGGATGTTGATGACTCTAATGGCAACAAGGATTCTTCTTATAATTCTGGAGTGGTTACTTGCCCAAGTTCGTGTGAGGTCCCTGATCCTAGTGTGGTGGTTACTGAAAGCGATAACTTAAATTCTCCTAGCAATATTTCTGAGGAGTCAGTTGTCACTCCTATGGATGATGGTTTTGTTTCTGGTGAGGATTCTACTCTCCGCCATTCCTCAAGGAAGAGGGTGGTTCCTTCGTGGCTTAAAGATTATATCACTAACAATAGTTAGGGTTGTCACAAATTTTTGGTTATTACTTGTAGTAGTTGTATTTCACTTATTGTATTTCACTTATTGTATGCTTTCTTATTATTTTTCGTTTTTATTTTTATTATTAGATAGGGGGATGTGTTGTGTTGCTTGCTTCTGTACTGCTCCTTTAATCACACACATTCTTTCTTATGTCATTGCTGAATGTGGAATGTTACATATGTCATGTTGATGTGCATCCTTTGTAAGAGTCAGTTATCCATTGATGCAGATCTGTGCTGGATTACTTGTACTGTGCTCTTCGATTAAACAAGCTTCTATCTTAACCATCCTTGGATTCATCTTCATTTCAGGCTTACATGTGCAAATAGCTTGGCAAATGTATATGGTGTTCACAAATTGTAAACTTGCACTCCACTCAAATAACTTTACTCACGTGCCATATCAGGTCACTACATTGTAATATAGCGCACATTTTTGTTGCCTCTCTCATGTATGCTAATGAGGTCATTAATAAAAATGAGAGAGTCTAACAATGTGTTACAACATCTTTATGCCATTTAGGTGGCATTTTGGATCTTTTGACATTGCTTCTTTAAAGAGTCGGAAAGTTCTTGGGGTCAAATGAAGTCTGGGAGCTATTGTAAGGTATAACTTCTGGGCCTTGGCTCCTCACTAAATGGTCCATGCTCCAATGTCTGGCCATTCTCCAGTATCACAGTGTTGTTTTTGATCATGATGATTCTTTTGGGATTATAGGATTTGGATTCATTAACCCCAGTGAGGGTGGGTCTTTTCACGGAAACACAGTCTCCTACCGCCCACCTCTGGGGTTTAACTCTGTGCTTGTAATCGTAATGAGCTTTGTACGTGGCCTGATTGGAGGCAAATTTAGATTTAGTAATATCAGGTTTGTGTTCCGTCATTCCCCCCCTCCCCCCCCCCCCCTCCATCCAGTTCGGGAAGAATTTAGTACTGGGATTTCTTCTTCTGAGGGAAGAGAAAGTGGAGATAACAGTAACCAGTTTGGGAATTGTGTGATACGCCCAGAGCATGTCTTGTAGAGCTCATTCTATCGGAAGATGGTTGATGCAAGCTGGCTGGGAGTACAAAGCAGTTTTTAGGTGGGTAATGGCTAAACTGGTTGAAAAGCTGGTCCTAGCTGACGAGGTGAACTGGACTCCATTGTCTGTGACCAGGGTGGATGGGATGCCTTCAACTTCAAAAGTATCTTGCAGAAAATTAATGAGAGATTCAGTTGTGATTTGGTTCACCATTCTGATGCCAACCCAGTGTGATTGGTAGTCACTTAGTACAAATGCAAATCTTTTGATGACACTTCTTTTATTGATAGGACCGATGGTGTCAAGTGTAAGTTTTTCCCATGGTTTGTCAGGGATGGAAACCGTTGATAGAGGTGTCCTCTGGGTGTGTTTGGTTTTATCACTGTTAGCACATATGATGCAGTTCTTGACTTTTGCTTCGATCATAGAGTCCATGTTAGGAAGCCAATAATACTCCCTAAATCTTGTTTTTGTTAAGCTTCTCCTTAGGTGTCCTTCATGCACAAGGTCTATTGTTTTATCTCTCAAACCCTTCGGGAGGTATGATTTCGTTGTTTCTCCGTATGCAATTGTTGTTTAAGTTAATTTTGTGTCTGATTTTCAAAAATGTCTTTAGTTCCTGACTTACATTGTTGCATACTGTGCCTTACTCAATGACCGGCACAGACCTAGATTAATTTCAAACTGATAATATGTAGAGCCTTTGTTTGTGGCTCCACTGTAAACCCAGATTGTAATCCTCGTGCGAGGCTCCTCGCTCGTATCCTGTCTTGGGACTTCAGGATGAAGTGTTGTTGCTCCATCGAAACACCGAGGCTTGCCTGAAGTTTTCCCTCTATGAATGATTTCCAAGTGCACCTCTCATACAGAAATTCCACTCTCTACGAGCTTTTCTCGCCTTGTGGGTGTTGCCTCCTTTTCTTTCTCCACTCAACCAGAGGCTTGGGCTGCTTTCTGACTATGCCGGAATCTTATTCCTCTTGGGACATACATCTACGCTGCCACTTTTCCTGACAGTGCTCCGGACCACCCCTACGCCTGTCATTTACTTCCGCGGCTTACATGGGTGTGTCTGCTTTGGGTGCTCCTTTGGCTGCGCTTCTTGTCCTGCCCTCAGGACCTCCTCCGCATCGCGGCATCTCCCGGCGCCTCAACTCTGTGGGAAATCTCCTCAGCTCCCTTTTCCGCAGCAGTGCATTGCTGTTCCAGGGGATCGTTGAGGAGTTTCTTCGCCAATACCTTGAAACAGTCTTGCCTCACCACCCTCACTTAGTTTTCGCGCGTCTATTCTGTCACTGTTACACGCTCAATATGCTCAGTTATTTTGCTGCGACAGGCACACCACTTTGCATGTCCATAGCTTCCTCAATGTCACGCTCATTCCTCATCAGCGTTGCAGTATTTGGCACATCTTACAGCGTGCTATGTTTTATTCAACAATTGTTTGTTTGCCTTTCTCCTCTGCGATGATATACACACCATTATACTACACGTGACAAACATCTTCTTTTCAAAATATCTCCACGGTGACGCGCACATCATTTTGTATGTCAATATATTTTTAACCCTTCTGCAACGCGGATACAGTCTACATGACATATTCTCTGGGGTGACACGCACACCATTTGGCATACTTCTTCTTCCACAGAGATACGCACACTTCACAAAGTTCATTCCACATGTAGAATTATTTATTACAGCGGCACGCACACCACTCAACATGTCACATCCTTTCTACTTATACGCACATTATTGCTACGCTATTGTTATTGTCCAAATGTATCGACGTCTCTGCATCATTTTACATGTACATTCCTCTTGGTGTTCACGGTGACACGCACACCTGTAAGCGTGCCACTCTGGTGATAGGAGTACCATCACTCATCACGGATTCCTACTTATTTTCCTGCTCATCTTCTTAACTGTGACACACATTCCTTCCAGAGATCCTTCTTTCTCTCCTCTCAATCATATTCAGCCATGGCTGCCGCAAGCATGACCCAACCCCCTTCATTCCTTAACCCAACCACCCGTGGAAAAAAAATAGTAAAAATCTTTGAGTCCTATCTTACAGCCATTGTAGGGGGAAAGGTCAGCTCCTTAAGGAAACAACATATTTTACTTCACAATCTTGGTACCCATGGCCGGAAAGTTTTTGACACCCTACCAGAACCAGAGATAGAGGAGGAGGGTGAAGAAAATGCCAGGGATGCATATGAAATCTCACTAATAAAACTTGAAATACACTTTGGAGATAAAGTTAACATTTATTTATTTTATTTCGCAAACACTTAAAAACCTGGCTGTTTAATCAGTAATTCCATAGCTCATGCACAACCAGTGGAGAATATGATGCATATGTTCACAGCGCCGAGACGCCTTCGGGCCATTGTTCGTGCTTTATCAAATTTCATAAATAAATAGACAACCTAATCTACACAAAGCTATTGAATTGGCCAAGTCTATTGAACACACCGCGCTATGCATGAAGAAATCAAGCCTCGTACTGACCATGGACAAGTATCAGAGATTGCTGACCTTTCCACAGAAAATACCATATGCAAAATTAAAAATGAGAGGATTTCCAACCCTGCTCTTGACCACAAATCAAGCAACCTAACAACCCGAATTGCCAAATCATATGAGCAATATGCTAAAAGTTCAATAAGAGCGGCCACTTAGCAAGGGTTTGTCGGAGCCTACCTATAAAACAAAATAGTGCTGACGAAATACCTGACACTAAACTCCAGTCAGTTAAGAAAATTGTCTTTCAAGTACTGGACCCCAAAGCTAGCAACTAAATTAACTAACCACAATGGGAAATCAGTTAGGATGGCAAGACAATCAATATGTGTACTGATTCAGGTTCCCCCTTCACATTTGTGAACATTTAAGATTTTAAAAACCTGAACATTTGCCAAGAAAGTAAATTAATGACAGCTGACTTCTCCCCCAGCAGCTACACCAGGGACTCCATTCCTTTGACTGGCATGTGTAAAACTCACATTACTTTCAAAGACCGAGTTACCCTAGAAAAGGTCTACATAGTGGAAGAAGGGTCCAATCTCCTTGGCTGGCAACACCAGAAAGAGTTAGGTATTAAACCCGACCCTAGCAACCCTTAACAAGTACTTACCATTGACTTATTTATTGCCAGTAAAACCATCCTCAATGAATTCCCAGAGGTGTTCACTGTACGATATAGGCTCCCAATACCTCTTGGAACACCTCTATGTTATGATAAAACACAATCCACTGGCAGGGCTTACCAAAGGGAAGGGGAAGTGGATGTGAAATAAGAGAAGAAAAACAAACACTGCTTCTTCACTCAACCTGGTCCAGGCGGGTACCACGTCTTGTGTCTCTGAGAAATCTACAGCATTTATCGTACGATGCTCTGGCAAAGAAACAATGGGGATGAGTACTGGTGCACTCTCCGTACTCAAACACATGGACAAAATGTCATAGAACATAGAATCTATATAGATAAATAATATGTAATCCGCTATTGCGGGGATAACTTCAAGCGCTAAATATCTCTCTCCACTGGATTTGCATTGCGGAGTTCACTACGAGGACCTAAGATAGAACAGTTCATGCTAACTCAAATTATACTGATTCATTGGTAAAACCTAATGCCTGTTTTTATGTTTCCACTGTCTAATGTTCAGGAACAATATAATTTTGAATTGAAACGTAAATGAAGGCTAAACAAAAAAAAAGGAACTCAAAACACTATAGCACCATTCATCCCTGCACTCAGAAAACAAGAGACAATGATAGCTATAACACTGTATCAGAGTTGCCAACATCCTAATAGCCTATCATCATACAATCTATAAATACAAAAGAGTTCAGTTTAACATGTGATTAGTAAAAGCTCAATAAAGTATCCAAGCTTCTCAGTTGTCAGTTCTTGAAAGTCTTGTGAGCAAAGAGTTAAATAAACTAAGGAAACAGTTCAACATTTCACTAATAAAAGCTCAATATAATATACAGGCTTCTTAGTTTTCAGTTACTGAAAGTCCTGTGAGCAAATAGTCAAATAAACTAAGGTAATAGTTCAATATGTCACTAATAAAAACCCCATAAAATATGCAGGCTTCTTAGTTTTCAGTTCTTAAAAGTCTTTTGAGCAAAGAGTTAAATACACTAAGGAAATAGTCTCCTTAAGCACTGTTTGTCTCTTTAAATGTCACAGATTAATCATAGGGAAACTTCAAATTTGAGTTCAAACAGTCAAGACATGAAGAAATGCAGGGCACTTAGCTTATCTGAGGCTCTGCAGCGGACCTATCCTTTGGGGCCACTCTGCATCTGCAGAGAGGAATCTCCTTGCTGGCCGATGACAGCTGGTGGAACAGGAACCTCTTGGGTTACTGAAAATAAGCCAAGCAAGGGTAGGTACAAGGCTCGTCTATTTATAGTCAAAGGGACAGGTGTTTGCAAACATGAGTCAAATCCCACCCCTCCACATGCTGGAACACGAGGTTTGTCGCAGGGAAAGAGCAATGCAGAAAACAACAAGCATTGCTAGCACAATAAACAACACTGATAAAACCAAGGATATTTTTGTTGTGCATAAACACTACTCCTGCAGGCGAATGAAGAAGCAGCATTTATGGGGTGGGGAAATACGCATGGGCAGCCAAGGAGCCTAACGGGTGGGCACAAATAAAGCATGCTGGAGTCTGGGACCGGCGTACTTCCCTGACATTCACTACAGAGTTAGGACTTCTTAAAAACCTCCAACCCAAGATTAAATTGAAACCCAATGCTAAACCTATTACAAACAAAACCAGGCCCATACAACACCTCATGTGGGAACCCCTCAAACGTGAGTTATCCAGGTTACTGACCCTAGGTATTATCCAACCAGTTGATTGCACTGCCTGGGTCGCCTCTTTAGTCACCTCCAAGAAGGTCCAAGGGGATGATATCAGGGGATGATATCAGATTATGCATTGACCTCAGGGACCTAAATGATAACATCATCATTGAAAGACACCCCCTACCCAACATTCATGAGGTTTAAAGCACCATGGGGGAAGCTACGCATTTTAGTTTTCTGAACCTTTCAAATGCATACCATCAGGTAGAATTACACCCCGACTCCAGAGAATAAACAGCCTTCACTACTCCTCTGGGGTCGTTTATGTTCCTTAGGATGCTGTTCGGGATTGCCTCAGCGGCAGCTGTGTTCCAGAAAATAATGCAACACATTTTGGAAGGGGTTCCCAAAACAGTATGCGTCCAAGACGATGTATCAATCTATGTGGCTACTCATGAAGAACATGACTCGTCTCTCAGAGCTGTTCTCAAGAGATTTAAGGAGGCAGGTCTAACCCTAAAACAAGAGAAATGCCAATTCGGGGTGGGAGCACTAGATTACCTTAGGCACACTATATCAATTGGCAGATTTAAACCCTCCTTGATGCTGTAGTAAAAGCTCATGCACCCACCACCAAACAGGAACTTTTATCCTTCCTAGGTCTTGCCGAATACATGGTCAAATATGTTAAGAACTTTGCTGACCTCACTAATGACCTCAGGAAACTCACAAAAAACCATACACCTTACATATAGCTAGATAAGCACCAATTATCTTTCGATAACTTTAAAAAAGCTATCTGAACTGCTCCGCACTTATGCAATTTTGACTCTTACAGAAAGACCATCCTAACTATTGACTACAGCAATTAAGGATTAGGTGCTACACTCTCTCAGGGGATGTATGACATTACAACACATGCTTTTACCATGCATGCTTTTACATCGCAAGTTTTACAACGCATGCCTTTACAATGCATAGTGTTGAGGGGTGCTGGATAGTGAATAGTTTAATTTACTATTCCAACTCCAGTCCCCGTGGATTGTAGGGAAGGTGTTGGATAGTAAATTAAATCTATTCCCTATCCTAGAGCGCCCCCCAGCGCAATGCGTTTTAATGGTTTGCGTTGTAAAAGTTGGGATGTAAAGGCACTGCGTGGTAAAAGTTGCGCTGTAAAGGATGTTTCCCCTCTCAGGTCGTCAGGGGGAAAGAACGAATAGTAGCCTTCGCCTTTCGTACACTCAGCGATTCAGAAAGAAATTACTCAATAGCGGAGAGAGAAGCACTGGCCTGTTTCTGGGAAATCAAAGACTTTAAGTTCTATTTATGGGAAATAAAATTCACAATTTGCACTGATAATAAACCCCTCATCTACATGTTAAATCCCAAAGGTACCGCCAACAGCATACCTAGAGTGGCAAGATGGGTGCTGGGCCTTGACAATTTCATCTTTAAACTTGAATATGTCGCAGGCGACTTCAATTCAGCTGCCGACTTCCTTTCAAGAGCACCTTTAGATCTAGTGGAAATTTTTTAAACCTCAGAATATTCCATCTTACAGATTCACTCTTCTACCATAAACAAAAATGAATGGGTCAACAGCCTATCCCAAGATGCTACATTAACCCTTCTCAAAGAATACACCCTACAAGGTTGGCCAGCTACACGCAATGATGCAAGTCAAGAACTAAACATATTTTGGGAAAACAGACACAAAATCAACTTAAACAACAATTGCATATGGAGAAACAGCAAAATCATACCTCCCAAAGGGATGAGAGATAAAAATGAAGGACACCTAGGACGAAGCTTAACATAAACAAGGCTTAGGGAGCATTATTGGTTTCCTAACATGGACTCTATGGTTGAAGCCAAAGTCAAGACTGCATCATATGCGCCAATAGTGATAAAACAAAACACACCCAGAAGTCACCTCTATCCCCGGTTTCCATCTCTGACAAATGGTGGGAAAAACGTGCACTTGACATAGTCGGTCCTATCAATAAAAGAGGTGTCCTCAAAAGATTTGCACTTGTACTAACTGACTACCACTCACACTGGGTTGTCATCAGAAGGGTGAACCAAATCACAACAGAATCTCTCATTAATTTACTGCGAGATACTTTGCAGCAGAGGGCATCCCGTCCACCCTGGTCACAGACAATGGAGTCCAGCTCACCTCGGCAGCTATGACCAGCTTCCTAAACAGTTTAGGCATAACCCACCTAAAAACTGCTTTGTACTGCTCTCGGGCCAATTGCTTGGTCAAGAGGGTAAACGGGATGATAAAAGAGAACATACAACTAGCTTGCATCAACCATCTTCCGATTGAACAAGCTCTACAAGACATGCTCTGGGCATATCACACAACTCCCAACCTGGTTACTAGTATCTCCACTTTCTCTTCCCTCAGAAGAAGAAAGCCCAGTACTAAATTCTTCCCGAACTAGATTGCGGGCAAGCAAGAGTACACAGACCTGATATTACTAAATTCTAAATTGCCTCCAATCAGGCCAAGGACAATATTCAATATGATTACAAGCACTGAGTTAAACCCCAGAGGTGGGCGGTAGGAGACTGGGTTTCCGTGAAAAGACCCACTCTCACTGGGGATAATTAATCCAAATTCTATAATCACAAAAGAATCATTAAGGTCAAAAACAACACTGTGTTAACTTCTTCTAAATGGCATAAAGACTGTGTAATGCAATAACCTTAAATCCAGTCCTATGCCAGTCGTTGAGTAAGGAATAAAGGTGAAAACAGTACCTTAACCTTGTGGGCCACAAGGTGACAATTGGACTTGATATGGTGGTTGGACACAGAAGGGAAGGAGAGCCGTCCTGCTCCATTTAGCAGACCAGTCGTCGCAGTTTTACAAACTGTACTGCAGCGAAGGTGAGTGATTTTACTTTTTTATTCCGGCCTCCACTCTGCCCACCAACAAGCTTGTAGAGCCAGGGCACAGCTCACTCTCTATTCCTCTCAGTCAGGCTGCCTTGTCAACATTCAGAGGCAGCCTCTAGCCCAACAAAAGGAATGTACCAAGGGGAAAGGTGTAAAAGGGAAAGGCTAATATTAGTTTCCCTAAGTATCCAACTATAAAACTACAAACAGGAAAAGTAATAGATTATAACACTGAGGTTACTGATTGACAGGTCGCAGGTGGAGTGGCAGGTAGCAGCCAGACAAACAGACAATCAGGAAATTCATATCAATCCCACAGATATGCGTAGCGACACCTCAATCGTTCAGGGAGATTGGCCCAAATAAAGCACACATTGTTGGAGGGGGTGTGAGCATTTCCAAAACACCAGATGGTACATAAAGTTAGGGACACACAGCCAATTGTTATTGTTATTTTTGATTTGTAGCGCGCTCAATCACCTACAGGCCTCTAAGCGCTCGGGAATCGATGGTAAACAACAACTTTGACAGTACAGAGGGCATCCACTAGCCTACGTGGCTCACAGGGCTCTCCTGAACAACAGCGTTTTCAGCCCCTTTCTGAAACGTAGGAGGTTTCCTTCCTTTCGTAGTGGCTCAGGTAGTGTGTTCCATAAATGCGGAACCAGCACCGAAAAGGCTCTACCGCCCTTGGTGGCAAGTTTGTACCGAGGGCAGACTAATAGCTGAGAGTCTGAGGACCTAAGAGCTCTCTTTGGGCTATACATTGCCAGGCGATCTTTGATGTAAGCAGGTGCCATGCCATAGATGGCTTTATGGGCGATGCACAGATTTTTAAATTCCACTCGCTCCTTAATAGGGAGCCAGTGGAGGCTTTGTAGCAGGGGGGATGCTTTAGTGTGTCTTGGCTGTCTGAAGATAAGACGAGCGGCATCATTCATCACCACCTGTAGCCTATTTATCAAGGTTTTTGGTAGGCCAAGGTAGAGGGCATTTCCATAATCTATGCGTGAAATCACAGTAGCTGCGACGATGGAACGTAGCATAGATTGGGAAATGATAGGCACTAATTTCCGTAGCTGTCGGATGATATTAGTACAGCTGCCCACCACTGAAGAGATTTGGCTGACCATAGAGAGGTCACAATCCAGTTTGATCCCCAGGCTCTTCACGTTCAAACTGGGTTTTGGGGCTGGACCTAACTCTGCGGGCCAGTAGAGGTCACACCATGGTGAGGTGGTAGATGAAATAACCAAGACCTCAGTCTTGTCTGGATTGATTTTTAGGAGGTTTCCTGTCATCCACTGGACCGTGTGTCTCAAAATATTCTGAGTGTGGAGTTGGGCGGTGTTTGTATTGTCAACACTCAGCAGCAGCTGCGTGTCGTCTGCGTAGTTATATACTGTGCAGCCCATACTCGCCAGGGAGGCAATCAGAGGCTGCAGATATAGGTTAAACAGCAGTGGGGATAGGGCCGAGCCCTGAGGTACCCCACATTCTATTTCTCCCACTGCGGAGATTTCTTCTCCGAGTTGTATTCTTTGTGTCCTTCCTGACAGAAAGGACTGCAACCACTCGAAAGCCCGGCCTTTGATGCCAGTCATTCAGCCTTTCCAGTAGCAGCGCATGACTGACGGTATCGAACGCCGCTGAAAGGTCTAATAAAATCAGGGCGCTCGGTTTTTTACCGTCAGCCAAGCCTCTCAATTCATCCAGCACCGAGAGCATCACCAACTCGGTGCTGTGGTGTGCTCGGAACCCTGCTTGTCGTTCGTGAAGCAGGGAGTGGGACTCCAAGTACATGGACAAAGATTTTAATACATGTTGCTCCAGTACTTTAGAGAGGAATGGTAGCTGAGAGATCGGCCTATAGTTTTTTAGAATTGCGGGGTCTGCGCCAGGTTTTTTCAACAGCGGTCTTACCCGCGCTTCCTTAAGTGCTGCTGGTAGTTGTCCTAATTCCAGGGATCTATTTAGGAGATGGATGACTTGCTCCTCCAATAGTGGACGGGCTGCCTGAAAAACTTTAGGTGGACAAGGGTCCGCTGGAGATCCAGATTTGATTCTGGCCATCAACTGCTGCAGGCTCAAGATGTCAATCTCTGGAAACAGTGTGATAGCACAGTCAGTTTGATTTTGGGGGATTATAGGTGTAGCCATTCCATTAAGCGGCCCATTTTTTATGTCCTGGATGATGGTTCTTACTTTCTCCAAGAAATAATCCTGAAAGCAATTGCAGTTTATGGGAGACTGAACGCTGTCTGGTTTTTTGGTCAACTCCGACAGGATCTTAAAAGTCTCTTTCTGCACGTTGACTGCCTTACTTAGACGGGATTCGTAGTACTCGGCTTTGACAAGGATGATGTGTTTTTTGTATGCGTTCAAGGAGGCACGGTAGAGGTTCCTGGCAGAGTCCAGTTTAGTTTTCCTCCAGCTTCTTTCTAGGTTCTAAGTTTCTTTTTATGGTCCCTCAGTGCTGGCGTGAACCAAGGGGCATCCTTACCCGGGCCTTTTAGCGCCTTCATTTTTATTGGCGCTATCTGATCAATAGCTAGTGTCAGGGAACGCGTTAAATCCGCGTATTGCTGATCTAGACTATGATCTAAGTTCGGGGGGCAATCTCTGGGCAGGAATACCTCGGCGAGGGTCCTCAAATCGACCTCTGCCCATTTGCGGGTTTTCCTAGCCTCCAATGTTGGTTTGATTATTTGGCCCTTAATACGTAGCTCACAGGAAATTAGGTAGTGATCAGACCAGATACATGGGGCAACTTCTTTCAGCGTTAGTGAGGGGTCTGTAGTCCATACCAGGTCAAGGGTATGACCTTTGGTGTGCGTGGGGACATTCACGATCTGTTTAAAGTTTAGCGCTGACATCAAAGTGTCCAAATGGCGCATAGGAGCGTCCCAGTGAGGTTTATCCCAGTGCAAGTTGAAGTCTCCTGTGACTAAGATTTTCGAGTAGCGAGTACAAAGATCAGATATGATGGGGGCGAATAATTCCTGGAAGGTTGGGGTTGCGTTGGGAGGGCGATAGACCGCTAACACCACCCAGCATGAGCTGTTTACTGTGACTTTCACCCCAAGCAGATCAGCCAGGTCGACTGTCTCTGATAGTAGGATTTCTACTGACAGCATCTTTTTGAAAATCACAGCTACCCCTCCTCCCCGTGTGTTTCCTGGGCGGTTTTGCCATAAAGCATCATAGCCGCTGGGGAGGGCGGCCAGGATGTCTGGCATTGAGCTCTCACTCATCCAGGTCTCTGTTAAGGTCAGTATATCAGTGTCGTTGTTTTGCAACAGGTTATAGACCTCGACGTGGTGGCAGTGGAGTGATCTGGTATTTAGATATGCTATTTTCAGGGTGGAGAATGCATCTTGATGTATAATGTTCAATGGTTTGTAGATAGCATGTGTTCTTAGTATCTTTAGGGTGTTGTTATCAAGGCAAGCCTCACCCTTATCCAGATTACGTAGGTCTTCCGAGGTGTAGGAGCGCATTAGTCCAGAGGTCCCTGCTCCCGAGCCCGTCCGTGCGCGGACGGGCGCAGACGGGCTGGACTCTGGCGTGACTCCAACGACGCTCCGGCGAGCACGCCGCGCGTGCCCGCTGCGCGTCAGCATGGCTGTCTTAAATACTGTTCTAGCGTCCTTCTGACAACTAGAGCAGCCAATCCTTGCTTTGGATCCTTGCCCTCACCAAAGATGTCTGCCGTTCAGGCAGTGTGGTGCCCTTCCCTGATAGAAAAGCTCAGCTCTAAACACAGTAATGTGGCGAAAAACGGGTGCAGGTATGCAATCACAATGATTTTTAAAAGCAGGGTACAGGGCCTAAATAATACAGCAAAAAAACGGACAAAATGGGGATTTTAAAAAATTCAGTATTTCGCTCTCATTAAGTGTACAAGTAATATACATTTAGCAGAAACACCTCTGATCTGTCCAAGAGGCTATTCCCAAGTAGTTGGCCGCCTAATTTGCCTGTCTTAAATACTGTTCTAGCGTCCTTCTGACAACTAGAGCAGCCAATCCTTGCTTTGGATCCTTGCCCTCACCAAAGATGTCTGCCGTTCAGGCAGTGTGGTGCCCTTCCCTGATAGAAAAGCTCAGCTCTAAACACAGTAATGTGGCGAAAAACGGGTGCAGGTATGCAATCACAATGATTTTAAAAGCAGGGTACAGTGCCTAAATAATACAGCAAAAAAACGGACAAAACGGGGATTTTTAAAAATTTTTAAAAATTCAGTATTTCGCTCTCATTAAGTGTACAAGTAATATACATTTAGCAGAAACACCTCTGATCTGTCCAAGAGGCTATTCCCAAGTCTCAGGAGTCAGCACATGCAGTACACCCTGATGCCGGGTGAATTCGATGGTAGAGATGCAATTTGGTTCTTACATATGGTTCTTACATATGAATGTATCATTATTAGCAATGAGATCGACCTTTTCAATATTAACAACATCGAAGGTAAATTCTTTGTCCTTAAGTCTTGAATGCTGAAATTAGAGCATGGGTGAATGCAGAATACTGTTGTGATTAGGAGAGCATACACTATGACTTTTTCCTGCAGATTCCCTTTTTATTAGGACATAACAATTAAATGTCACTAAAATAAAGTACAGCAAACATGTCATGAAAAACGCAATAGTGTGCTGAAACATTTCCATGCTGCAATATTCTGGTGGGTCTGGTTTGCTTATTTTATTTCCAGTAATAAGTGCTCTCAGTCATGGTTATGTTTGGTGAAATGCTTTGTTGAGATAACGGTGTTGACAGCCACTCGTGATCAAAGTTTGCATGCTTCATTGCCAGTATTAAGAGCTCCCACCCTAATTTGTGCTCAATTATTGCATTTACATACTAGTGAATGCTTCTGACACATATGTGGATATAGACCCCTTTGGGAGGGGTAAGAATGTTTAAGCAAGGTCATCAAGATGTGTGTACATCAGCTTGTGTATATTTGCAGATTACTGCATTATACTGAATGGTGTCTGTAATAACTATATATATTCCTTTTTCAATACAAAAAGCACAGACGGGACAATCATTTATTGAGTGTTAGTACTGTGTATCAATGAATGGTGATTTGTAGCCCACACTACCTCTCTTGAGTAAGCCTTAGACTGCCCTGCTTCTCTACCCTTTTAGAGTCGAGCGATACAATGGGGTGGTTGGTTCCTAGTGGAGTACAACAGAAGACCCATTACTTGTGAAGGCCACACAACTAATGCCTCATTTTCTAACACCATCTAAGCAGGTCAGGCCAAAGAAGGAAACCAAGGTTTCCTGTTGACAGTTACTTGACTTGTTTAGAGGGAGGTGCAAAAAGCAATAATGTCATGAGGGACGGCATCATTCTTTCAACTCAGTTGGAGAAAGTCATCCCAGCCTTTATATTTCCAGGTAAGAAAAAATAAAAAATAGATTCCAGAAATGAGAATGGTACATTCATTGTCAGATAGTCTGAACCCTCAGATATCTACGGAAAGTAAAGAAATGTTAGAAAAAAACTATTGGCCAAAGTGAATCAATTTCTATTGATGAGAGGTTCAGACTAACTTGACAATATTGGCTATCACACTACTATCCACAACTAATACCTTCAAAAATTATTCTTCTGTTTTGACTGTACAAACTAATTTGACATTTTTGAAATTATTTTTTTAAATTCAAGAGTATTTCACTTCCTACCTGTAGCTGACTTCTTTCTTCAACTCTTGGTAATATTTTAAGAAATCTCTTGCGAAAGTCTCAAGTGATCCAGCAATCCAGAATGCTTGATTCAAAGCCAAATGACCCATCCAACCCCCCTCCTAAACAAAGGCAATCCCATTTTTCACATTGCTTTCTTTATAGATCCAGAAATAATAACTCAATTTTAATACACAAACAAATTGAATAGAAAATAAAAACAGCAATCCAAAGATCCAAGTGTTTTGTCTTCAAAAACATTGTCTTCTTTTTCCAAAATGTAAACAAATTTAAATTTGCTGCTTAAGGCACTATCTCCCGACTGACTCACCACTATGCCTTGAACCTATGTCTCTGACTCCCTGTGTATTCCTGAGTTAAACCGGATGTTTATTCTCCCATAAACTTACCTATCGGCTTCAGAACAGTATGCACTGGTGATCTATTGCAGTCCGAGGCCAGCTTCTTACTCGTCGGATCCTTCTGTGGCGGCTTGGTCTCTCCTCATCCAGCACAAGCAGCTGTGTATTCCCTTCTTTTCATCTGTTTGCTTCTTCGTCGAGAAAAATGCCACCAAAAGGAAAGGCTGCTGCTTTAGCATCGCATGGTCGTGCGTCACTTGTGTGGGGGGTGCCCACTGAAAGCCGCCCCCGAGATCAATCAAGCAGCGTCTGCGGCAACATCAACGCCGACATCCGCGGCAGGGGGTCGGAATTCAAAGGAGGACGCGAAGGAGAGCGCGAACAAGCAGTGGTCTCCTGCAGAGACTGCATCTCCCGCTACGGCTGCAACTGTGGTACGATCACAAAAGATTGTGCCAATTATGTTTCATAAACCGCCGGACAAGTAAATACAATTGCAAAATCCGTAAGAACCTCCGCATCGGCTGTGGGAGTAATGGATTCAGGCACTTTATCTGCTGTTACTCTCCCTGCTTCACTCTCTGTAATCGACACAGCAGTGTTGTCCGATAGTGCTGATTGTGCTGTAGCGCCACACTTAAGAGGGCCAAATTCTGCTCCAGTACTATCACTCTCCAATGGAAAGATGGCTAATCCTGCACAGCCCAATGGAACTCTGGGATTTGTAGTCTAATCCCAGATTACAGGGAATACTGCAGCAACTCCCATCAGTATCCATCGATCCAGGCCCTATATTACTCCCAAACAAACTAACCTTTGGTGCAATTTCAGACCCAACTGGCCTCAAAGCCTTTCGGAACTCGGGTTCAAACTCTAATGAGGATGTGGCAGGGGATGATAGATACTATTCTCTTTCAGACCACACAAGCTCTTCCGAGGAAGATTTTGGTGAGGAAAAGGACTGGACTGATGATGATGATAGTGAGGCAGGAGACTGGCGCACTAGCGATGCATTAAGCTCATATTCTGGCCCTCGTACAGTTCGAAAACTAGGCAAAGACCAAGGGGCCCTAGCACCTGGCCATGACGCAGGATCACTGACCTGGGATTATTCATTTTCCCTCCAACCTGGGTTGGAGAGCAATGATGTCACTGCTACTAATGTTGGGAATGAACATGGGACAAAACTTCCTTGCTCTCCTTCGGGTGAAATGACACTTGCAGTAATTTACCAAACCATCATGGCACATCGTGAGGAAACTCAGCAAGAGAGCGCTCGCACCCAAGGAGCATGCCGCAGGGTACATAATTCCATCCGGAGAATTGCTAAGACCTGTTTAGACACCGCATCTAGAATTGGGATGGCGGAAGAGAGGATCTCCAATCTCGAGGACGATATGGCTACCCAAAAGGGCGTTACCGATGCAATTAATGCTCAAAGGGAAGATATTACATGGAAGCTCACGGACTTGAAAACAGGTCCATCCGTAACAATTTAAGAGTCCTAGGAGTTCCGGAGGAGATTGAGGGATCGGATGTCAGACAGTTTATTGTCGAACTATTCACTGAAGCATTACCGGACGTTAAGCAATGGGATTGGCAGCTTGAGATCCAGCGGGCCCATCGTTTCCCATTCAAACCAAGGAAACACACAGGCCAAACCGGCGACAAGACCAGTGCTATTCTAATATGCCTAAATAACTACCTCGTCAGGGAAAGGATATTTGACTTGGCACATCCAGATAGGAAATGGTTGGACAAGGGCTGTCAGTACTTTGTTAGGCCCGACTTGTGTCCAGCTACTGTTGAGCGGAGGTGGCAGCTCCGTCAGCTAATAGCTCCTTTTCAGGCAAAATGGGCCAAAGTGTTCTTACTGTTTCCATCCAAACTAAAAATTGTCGTACAGGGCCAGACCAGATTTTTGTCCTCTGAAATACAGGCCAAGGAATTTCTGAACTCTCTAAACCCATTGTAGACATTCTAACGGCTACTATACATAGGCTTTTCTTTTTCTTTTTCTCTCAGGGCTTTTTTAGGGGATGAGAGGCTTTTGGGTGATGGAGGGTGCGTTCTTTGGA
This sequence comes from Lissotriton vulgaris, assembly GCF_964263255.1. Lineage (NCBI taxonomy): Eukaryota > Metazoa > Chordata > Amphibia > Caudata > Salamandridae > Lissotriton > Lissotriton vulgaris. Next base: position 332,429,840 of record NC_141700.1, read on the forward strand.
GCTCAGAGGATTGTGAACAATGTTTATTACTTGCTTTCCCTTGTTCTTATTCCTTTCCTCTCTCATAAGATCGTACCCTCCTGATCAATTTATGGTGGTGAGCTCACCGGGGGAGCTGCACTTTGGGACAGCTCTTCCATCACAAGGACTTCGGTCCTGGTGTCCTATGTAGGGGGTGGTAGGGTGATGGGGCTTCACTGGGATGGGTTCAGGGTAGGTCCAGCTCTGGAGGCTGGTTCAGGAGGGGTGGGTGGGTTGGGGGCGGAAAAAAAGCTTGTATATACACTTTAATCACGTTTTATTGGTGGATGATAACATAAACACAATATTCTCTTTGTTGTCCTTAACTTCTCAGTGTGTGTTACTTAGATCAGGTCCCTATTGGTTTGGGTTTTCTTTTTTCTACATGAATGGCCCACAGTAAGATGCGCATAGGTTCCTGAATATTTGTGGGCTGAATAATTGCAAGAAAAGAGCACTGTTTTCCAGGGTTGTTCAGGCCTTTCAGTTGGAGGTATTGTGCCTACAGGAAACCCATGTTTCATGGTCTAACCTTATCTGTCTGAAAATCCCCGGGTTTGATCTTGTTGGATGTTCGTTCCAGACCTCCATGATCAAAGGGGTTGTAATTTTATTGAGACGTGGCTTGGGCTCTTGTAGGAAATCCAGACAAGATAATGGTGGGAGATGGGTGATCTCTGAGTTGTTAATTATTGGTACACCCATAACAATATGCACTGTATATGCCTCTAATCTGGATGATCCAGCAGTCCTGCATCACCTAAATGTAGAGTTGGCCCTTTGGCCCCGCCCTATCTGTTTCTGTGGGGACCTTAATATTAACTTGCTTGCCAATTTCAATTTAGCTGTGGGCCAGAATTATGATGTAAGAAACCTAGAGTCTTTAGGGCACTTCAAGCATTGGTTCAAGAGCATGGCCTTATATACCTTTGGTTCCATAATAATAAGCTTCTAGATGGCTATACTTATTTTTCTGCCCCCCCATAACAAAATGGTCCGCCTAGATTATTGTTTCATGTCTCATCAATTGGTAGTCAATACTCTCATTTCAGTCCCGCCTAGGATTCTATCGAGCCACAATCCGCTGTTTATAGAACGCCCTTTGCCACGTATTACGAAACTGCCCAGGGTTTGGACATTTGAGATAAAGTTACTAGTAGAGCAAAAATATATTGATCACATGAACAATTGGATTTTAGAATTTCTGGACTTTAATAGAGACACTGCCCCCTGCTCTATAGTATGGGATACACTAAAAGCGGTGATTTGGGGGGTAACTAAGAGCTTTTCATCCTTTCGGCAGCGATCTATTCGAGGTCAAAATAATAATTGGGAGCCGCAGAGGTTCGATTAGTAACCGCAATTAAGGAGGGCCGCAATATCTCTCAGTCAGCTACAGATGGCTAAAGTCAGGGCCTCCTTGTTGGAGCTCTTTGGTCAGGACCTAGCCGCTAAATATCTGCAGTTCCGCTCCACGATGTTTGAGTATGGGGAAAAATCAGGTAGGGTGTTGGCTAAACGTCTCCAACAGTGTGGGGTAGCTAATGGTATTATTGAGATGAGACCCCCATGGCTCTATTCAGGAAACATCGGAGGGGGTCATGGAGGTTTTCTATCAATTTTATAGCTCTTTGTACACTGAGGAAGTGATGGACCCAGGTTTTGAATTTGATGTTGGGACCTTTCTCCAAGGTCTCAGTGCCACCCAGGTTACCGAACAGCAGAACGAACTTTTGCTCCTATAGAATGGGAAGAGGTTGAATGTGTGATTAACTCATTAGTCAACGGCAAAACGGCCAGTCCTAGAGCTTATTCCTTTGGAATTGTATGGTTGTTTTTGATCTGTGATCCGGCCTGAACTTTTGAAAGTACTACGCGACGCTCAGCGTGGCCTTATACCGAATTCCAGGCGTCAAACAACAATTACCCTCTTTAAAAAAAAAAAAGGATAAATCGGAGTTGGATCCTTAATCTTTCCACCAGATTTCCTTAATTAATACAGACCGCAAGATCTACTCCAAAATTCTAGCTACCAGACTGGCCTCGGCGATCTCTCCTTTAGTTGCACTGCAACAACATGGTTTAATTCCAGGGCGAGACACAGCTGATCATATTCGCCGCGTAATTTCACTTTTGGACTGGGCCCAAGTTACAAAATATCCCCTCGGTGCGATCCTGTTGGACGCCGAAAGGCGTTAGTCAGGGTCGCCTGGGGGTACCTTTGGGCAGTCCTTCGGTGGAAGGGGTTCAGCTCTGCGTTTTTGCAGGCAATTCAATCACTCTATATTAATCCAAAAGCAACCATTTCGATTTCAGGTAAATCATCCAGACCCCTTAGCATTGGCAGGGGTACCAGGCAGGGCTGCCCGAGCTTGCCCCTCCTGTTTGCTTAATATATTGACCCTTTTTTAAGTAAAATCTGGAGCGCTGGTGACATACTTCCACTAAGGGTCAATACTATAGAGTACAAGCTGGTTGCATATGCTGACGACATTTTAGTTTTGACTAGTAATGTGACCTCTGCTTTTCCAGCAATTGAATACCTAGCAAAACAATATGGCCAGCTAAGTTCATTTATCTTTTTCAAACTATTCCATTGGAATTCTCCTAATATACCCTTGCCAGGGCAGAAATGTGTTGCAATAGGTTTCTTTGGGGATATCATCAGCCGCGAAGAGCGTTCAAGTGGATGCACCTCCCGTATCAGCGGGGGGGGGGTTGGTCTGTCCTGAACTTGGTGCTTTACTACTGGTTAGCTCTTCTTCATCATCTCGCTCTACCATTGTTTGGGGACAGAGCGGTGCTGCTACCTTGCTGTAGACCATCCATTTTTGAAATTGGATTAGGGGACGATGCAAAGGGGATTCTTTTACAGGTCCTTGAACCTACAAGAAAACTAAGTTCAAGGTTATAATCACGAAATGACGGTGACGGTAGAACCACATATGCACAAGGGTGTATTTGAAAAAAATAATCAAATTCAACGATTTAAAGTATCTTATTGTGGCACTCAACTTCTTGTGGTTCACCGTCCAAGCCACACAATTGACACTAAATATAAACAAGAAGAGAAGGAATGCCCAAAGTCATGAAAAAAGGTTTTTGCAGTCCAATGCTGTAGTCCATAAATTTCTTTATTATATGCTTTTTCCAATATCCAAGGTTCTCCAACAGCACATGATGTATACACTCCAATGTAGAAAATCCAAAATTAAATATTCAATGTTTCAAAGTTCATAAATGCAGTTCAAATTGACACAGCCTACGCGTTTCGTCCTAGTTGGACATCATCAGGGCTGCGAATGGTAAACAAAGGAATTTTTTTTTTCAATCGACATCCATATTAGTAGTAACAATATACTTTGTCCATCAATCTAATCTAATACAATTTTAATCTATTTCACAACTAATATTTTGTCCCAAAATCATCCTGCCTATATTCCATTCTATGCACATATTTCTCGATATGACAGTAAAAGAGCCAGATCCACCTTGACTCAATGACTGAAATCTTACAGATCCCACAACTTAGCTCCCTTATAACAAACCCATAATATTAATAAAACCGTACCTTTGTTATCCGAATCAATACATCAATTAATCCTGTATGTGCACGAAATTTAATCAATCTCACCTGAAAAAATCAGACGGGTGAAGGCACACATTAAAACCATGCATTCAGCATCTGCGAGCATATATGTTTTAAATGAGTCCCCTTATTGCTCACCATTGAGTGGCTCCAACCAGTTCCCTATAGTGATTAATGCAATGATGAGTTCAGTTTTCAATTTATCCAGACATTTCTGTAAAGAATTATTTTTTTAAAATGAGATATATCTATTATGCCCATCAATACCATAAAGGTCATAAACCCCCTCAATTTATTATCACTTTCTCAATGTCCTTTACTCAATTATCATCAATGGCTAAATATTAATAAATGTGGTTATAGGGAGGATAGTTAAACTATATATTCATTCTAAAAAAGCTCCAAAATCACAGAAGGCAAGGCTCACCAAAATACTGCCCCATATTTGAATCTCTAATCTCTTGCCTCACAGGATGACAGTATTTCCTTCCAGTCCCAACTGAATCAACAATCTGCAAAGAACAATATAAACCGCATCTCATTTGCTGTGCCTCCATATACACGATGAAACTTTCTATAATGCATCCTGGTATCCTCTGTCACCCAAAAACTATGCCCTGTATCTCACCTTATTAGTATTCAAAAGTATATATATCAAGTCATCCTGCTCCAGCGACATGCCCGGTCCTGATAAATCTGCCGTGTGCTGTTTCAGTTTCTCGTCTCAGTATATATATGTATATATATATACCCCCTCGCCAATCAAAAACGAGCCTTAGTTTCACTACCAATTCCAACGACAATGCTTCCTCTCTGGTCCTCATTCTCCATTGGCCAATTACATTCTATCCGTATATTTTGATCTTTCGCCCCTCGGCAGGCTTGTGCTGCCACCCAATCACCTGAGTCTGCTTTTAAAAAAAGGCGGTTCCCTCTCTGGTCCACCAGCGAATTTTCTCACATTACCCACAGCCGGAAATAATCATGGTCACCGATCCCATTGGCTATTTTCACTGATATTCAACATTAAGCTTTTGGCTACACACCGGAAATATGACATCCTGATCATCAGTGATGTCATTTGAGATGTCATCAGTGATGTCATCAGTGATGTCACTGACCATGTCATGAATGATGTAATATGTGACATCATCAGCAGTGGATTGCGGGTGCGCGATATATAGTTAGCGCATCTAACTATATATGGAATTTCAATGGTTTTATGCGAGTAAAATAAGGTTTTGTAAATGCAAATCCCTAACTATATATGGCCTAAAACCAATGGTTTTTTCATTGAATTTTCAAGGTTTTGTAAATGCAAATTCCTAACTATATATCCACTATAACCTATGGTTTTTTCTGTGAATTTCATTGGTTTTTTAATAGCAAATATGAAAAGCTTTAAAATGTCAAGTACGTGATAGATAAAAACATTTTCGTATTTATGCACGCTGATGTGCTTTGAACGCTGCACCCCCCCCCTCCCCTCTTTTGTCTTAGTAGTACTCTCTCTTTGCAGATACTGAAGGGTAGTTAACGCAGGCCTTTACCCCCGTTGTAATCCGTCGTGCCTGCTTGTCTCTCCATTTGATTGATTGTTGTCCAAGCATTTACTGTTTTAGAATTGGTTCTCTTTGGATCATTCTCTATTTACAAACAAGCACAAAGTCGCAATACTCTGTTTAGTCTTTGCAGATAGTGAAAAATCGTGTAAAAAAATAAAAGTAATCGAGCAAAATCAGTAGGCCACTAATTGGATCTCTTTTTGACCTCGCTAAAATAGAAATATTAGGAACAACCCTTCATGAGAAATACGAAAATAGTGAGATGAACTGAGCTCCACACCATGAGGGCTGCAAGACAGCTCGGCTCCATCACCCATCCTGCACAAAATAACGACAAACCCTATGCAAATATTAAAAATATAGACAACACACCAGCAAAGAAACAGGGTAAAACATTTTATTAAAAAACTATTTACATAACGTTGGTTTATAAGATGATGTCAGTAGTGGACCGATGTGTGAATAGGTCGAAAGCAGCACAAGGCTCCAAGATCCGGATGGCAAGCTCCTGGATGTTGGGTGCCATAGTTCAGAGTTCTGAGTTTGAGCCTTTTTCAATGCCTGTGCTTTGTTGAATCAAAATGGCGGCTTGACACAAAGCTGACTCAAGCGTTGCTACTGATGCTATGCAGACCAAAACTGGTTTTCAGTTTGTACATTTTTCTAGATTTTTCAATCCAAGTTTGGTTGACTTTGTAGAACGATGGCTTCAAATTTTCAACATACGGTGTGGTGGCGCTGACTGGGAGGGGGCGCTTCGCTCCTGCCCCCTCCCCAAGTAAGATTTTCATACGTGAAAGTACATTAATGGTTTTGGTCCCTGAGTTGCTTCGATGTCACTGCCATTCTCAAATGGCATAAGTTCTGGATGTTGGGTGCCATAGTTCAGAGTTCTGAGCAGCGCTTGTAACACTGTCTGAAGCTTATTTCCACCTACTGCAGCTTCACTATTCTCAAAGTAAGTGAGTGTCGTTTGTGGACCTGACTGCATTAGAAAACAATGTGATATGTTACCTTCCTAAACAGCTTGACGGAGGCCCCTGAGGGGCGGTGTGATGGCCATGGACTCGGAGAAGACGCTTGGCTCCGACACCCTCCCCAAGTCTTATAGCACTGGTGTAGCCTGAGATCGCCCCCGACATAGGCGGCCGGCTCCCGGGGTCCGGCGGAACTTTTTGCCTTTTGATGACTCTTCAATTCTGAACCTTGTCCCACAATCCGTTTGACCTGAAGACACGCTGTACTGGGGCGCCCCTTTACCGTTTCAGTTGCCATTCCGCCCGCTTTTGCTACACTGTGCCTCTTCCGCCATTCAGCTGTTTACCGCCCGCTCTTGCGACTACAGCGTCTCGCTCATCATGTAGTTGAGTTGCTCCCGCTCTTGCGGTGCAGCGATAGGCGGCTGCCACAGGACTCTCAAAATGGCGGCCGGCTCTTCGGTTTTGGGCCTGGTCCACTAAAATGGCCCTGGGACACCTTTGAACTCGGACGCTTCCCTGATAGGGCTTGGGTCCCATTCTCGAAAAGCGTCCCCTCAGCCGTGAAGATTCTACAAAAGTCTTGGGGGCCTCCGACTCCCGCAGGCTTCTGGTGGGGAGCGGCTGCCATGATTGCTCGTGGAATGGCCATGACGGAGCTACGAGATGGTAGTGGTCTCATGCTGACGCCAGCTTTAGTCTGAAACATCCAGAAACACTGTAGACTACCAATTCGATCAGTTCCGGTAGCGCCCCAACATGACCCGGAAGAGAAGAACTTGCCCTCCCCTCTTTGACTGATGGTTCTTGTTGCCTGTCCCCTCTGTTGTCATTTAACAGAACTTTTTGGACTGCTGAAAGGGGTTGTGTTCCGAACGCTGGTTGGTGGAGACATTTTGACTATATTCTTGACCTACGTTGTCGCGTAATGCGTTATATGACACGCCGCGTTAGCGCACCCGGAAGTGATCCGAGGCGCGGCGCGCAGCGCGTAACGTAAGCATAACAGGTCATGTGACTTGTTAATAAAACTTTTCATTGGTTCATTTTACTTTTGTTAATTTAATGATGAAAAGCTTGGTCATATGACCTAAAAATTACGCTTTTTATTGTTTTCGAACAATATTTTTTTTTCAAACATATGTTATAATATTCCAGGCTAATGTACTTTCCCGGAAAATTTACAACTGTCTTGCAAGTAAAATATATTCCTTTTTCGAGAAAAAGGGCGTTTCTTCCTTCCATGACGGAGCCGTTGAGTAAAAGAGATTCGGCCTGCTGTCTTAGTCGCCGATACGCCTGATTATCAGATTCTTATCGATCACTTTATGTTGCAGACATGAAAAACACAACTGCCCGTGACCATTTATCTTTACTGCGTTCCTACATATTATACCTTTTATCCGTCATGTAATTGGACTGCTTTATTTCACTTGCCTTTTACTGATTCGAAAACAGTGACTAAAAGTAAAAACTTTACCAATGTAAATACTACTACCGTGTTTTGTTTTAAAAACCTTTATTGTGAAAATGTCAGTATACAAATACGGGCCTATAACCACGTGGGCCGGCCACGGAGCAAACTGAAATCGTATATGATGAGGAGACATTTACACTGTAGAAGAACGTAACGAGCGGGCCATTAGGTTGCAAGAACAAAGGTGTCTAACAGTTGCGGAATCGGTGGACGTACATTTTGTAATTAAAATAAGACAGGGCCACTTACAATAACATTTTCTAGATATACATTTGCGGGCAAGGAGTTACGAGTCCCATTTATACCGGCGCCATTTTGGGCGAGGCCGGGCAGGTCCAAGATATAGTCAAAATGTCTCCACCAACCATCGGCCAGACCAGAACCCCTTTCGGCCCTTTATGCTACAAGATGGTGTCTTCCATTCAGAAAATATTGTTGGCAGCATTTTGAAAGGAAACAGAAACAGCCGTTCTCCTAGTGAGTTTAACATTGTTACATTTAGGAAGAATGTTGAAGAGTAGTATGTGGAAAATCTGAAGCCATTTTTATACAAACTCTCAATCAGACTTGGATGGAAAAAAAAATCCTGAAGAATGTACAAACTGAAAACCAATTTATGTCTGTATAGCTTCAACAGTAACGCTTGAGTCAGCTTTGTGTCAAGCCGCCATTTTCATTCAATCAATAGCGTCCCCTTGCACACATTCAGGGACCTGGTCGTGTCTTCAGATGAAACGGATTGTAGGAAAAGAAGCAGAAAGGAAAAGGAAAAAAGTTCCGCCGGACCTCGGGAGCCGGCCGCCTATGTCATGTGCGACCTTTGGCCACACCAGGGCAATAGTAAAGCTGCAGCAGGTGCAAATAAGCTTCAGACAGTCTTACAAGCACTGCTCAGAACTCTCAACTGAGGCACTCAACATCCAGGACTTGCCATTCGGATCTTGGCGCCTTGTGCTGGTTCCGACCTATTCACACATCGGTCCACTACTGACATCACCTCATAAGCCAACGGGGCACCCCACGCCGACTTTCGGCGCAGCATTGTAGGATGGCCACACCAGTGCGGCAACTTGCTGGACACAACATCGGGGCCATCCAGATCTCGGGGCGTTCGACTCACTGTACCGCAAGAGTGACCGCAACTCAGCTGGACACGCCGTCTTTCGGCGCAGCATTGTAGGATGGCCACACCAGTGCGGCAATTTGCTGGACACCACCTCTGTACCATCCGGATCTCGGCGCGTTCGAGTCACTGTACCGCAACAGTGACCGCAACTCAGCTGGACACGCCGTCTTTCGGCGCAGCATTGTAGGATGGCCACACCAGTGCGGCAATTTGCTGGACACCACCTCGGTGCCATCCGGATCTCGGCGCGTTCGAGTCACTGTACCGCAACAGTGACCGCAACTCAGCTGGACACGCCGTCTTTCGGCGCAGCATTGTAGGATGGCCACACCAGTGCGGCAATTTGCTGGACACCACCTCGGTGCCATCCGGATCTCGGCGCGTTGTGCTGCCTTCGGCCTATTCGCACATCGGTCCGCTACTGACGCCGCCTCACGTGCCAACGGATTTTCTACGCTTTTTGTAGCCCTATGCCGCATAACAGGTCATGTGACTGTTCATAAAACTTTTCATTGGTTCATTTTACTTCTGGTTTCCTAAAGATGGAAGGCTTGGTCATATGACCTAAAAATAACACTTTTCATTGGTTTAGAACATTTTTTTTCCCAAACGATGAAAGCCCCACCTTGTTTCTGGATCATTCAGACTGAAGCTGGCGTCAGCATGAGAGCACCACCATCTCGTGGCTCCGTCATGGTCATTCCGCGAGCAATCATGGCAGCCGCTCCCCACCGGAAGCCTGCGGGAGTCGGGGGCCCCCAAGACTTTTGTAGAATCTTCACGGCTGAGGGGACGCTTTTCGAGAATGGAGCCCAAGCCCTAGCAGGCAAGCGTCCGAGTTCCAAGGTGTCCCAGGGCCATTTCAGTGGACCAGGCCCAAAACCGAGGAGCCGTCCGCCATTTTAAGAGTCATGTGGCAGCCGCCTATCGCTGCACTGCAAGAGTGGGAGCAACTCAACAACATGGTGAGCGAGACGCTGTAGCCGCAAGAGCGGGCGCAACTCAGCTGGATGGCCGCCACCTGGGGAGGCCCGTTCACGCCGCCTCCCCCACGCCCCCCCCCCCACCGGGCCGCCGCACGCCAATTTTCGGAGCAGCATTGTAGGATACCAAAACCAGTGCGGCAGTTTACTGGACATCACCTGGGTGCCTGTCGTACATGTTGTGTCAGCCATGGGACACTGGACACAGTGCCATCAACATCTCAACGCGTTCTGCTGCCTTGGGACTATTCGCACAACAGACCGCTACTGACGAGGCCTCCCCCCGCACCACCCGGGACGCCCCACGCTGTTTTTCTGTGCTGCATTGTAGGATCCCAAAACCAGTGCGGCACCCAGGCGACATCACCTGGGTGCCGTCCAGAACTCTGCACGTTGTGCTGCCTTGGGACTATTCGCACAAAAGACAGCTTCTAACCATTGTTGCTTTTTTGGGTGAAAAATGTTTAAATGTTTTTACAGTTTTTGTTCCGTTCATTATAGTTAAAAGTTAATAAAGTTTTATAATCTTACTTTGTTGGAGTGTTATCTATTTTTTTAAAAACGGGTGAATGGGGCCTTGAATCGGGTTATTGTCATGTGTGGGCTTTGGAAGTGTGCTGCTGCAGGATCGGACATTTCAAACTCAAATGCACGTTCTTTTTCTTACCTTTCCGAAGCATGGAGCGCAATAGCAGGCAGAGAAAGGGTGATGCACGTGTTGAACACTACCTGACCTGGCAAGTTGCTGGCAGTGCCCCCCCACCCGCTCCTGAAAGAGGGCACACACACACAGCCGCCCCGAGTACTTCACAAATCTTTAAAAGACCATGCGCTTGTTCATGAGGCTTAAATGGTTTATCACCTCTTCTAGAACCCCTGCATCGACCCTCTGACGTTTCCTGGAAAAATTACCATGTAACACAATACCAAGCCCTGTCAGCTGAAACCCCCAAGGAATCGTGGGGCATATTATCAAGGGGGTTTATCTCCGCTTTTTTGGCTTTAAAAGCCATGAAAGCGGAGATAAAATTATCTCCCTATTACCAAGCTGTCGCTAACACCAGTTAGTGACAGCTAAAAGGAGATAGCGACCATCTTGGGCCCCGCTTTGCATGTCAGTGATACTTATCACTAATGACATGCAAAGTGGGCGTGCCAAGATGTTAGCGACTGGAAACAGTCCCTAACATCGCTATCTCCTATTACCAACTTTTGGAGATATTCGCGCTAAGCGCGAATATCTCCAAAATCTAACACCTGCCCTGAGCAGTTCTTAGCCATGTTATCCAATGGGAGGTGGATAACATGGCTAAGAGCATTTGCTCGATAATACATGAATATCGCTGACTTTTCTGCGATAATAGCAAGGTTTATCTGCGATAAAAATCGCCGATGTGCGGCGATAATTTTTGTCTCTAAACAAGTTAGAGACAAAAATTATCGCTAGTTGTTCGTAATATGCCCCCGGGTTTTTGCTTGCAGAAATCGGGAGGCGGGAGACTAGCACTGAAAACAGTAGTCTCACGCCTGAATCGGGAGGGTTGGCATGTCTGAATTCTCTACAGCTGGGGCCATAAACTACATCCGCAGGGGTAGGTGATAGCCTGGGACCAGCCTGGCATCTAAAATGGCTGCCGTGCACGACAAAATTGTGGCATTGGAAAAAAGGCAAGATGGCGCAGCCGCTGGAAGAGATGTATCAACATATATCAGCCTCCTCAGCCACCCTCAGGAAACATAGGGGATTAGGATACGTCTCCCGCACCCCCTTATACCTAGTAATTTAATTAACGAAGCACAAAATGGCGAATTCCCGTTTCGCTACCAGTTTGCGGCCCAGTTCGCGGCCCGTGAAGCGCTTCTACCGTGAAAAATCATTTTTTTTTATTTTCCCCACGGGACCCTTTAATAACCCCAACAACATTCCTAGGGGGTCAAGAGGGGGATACCTTGCCCCCTTTCATTAAATTCCCCCTTCGTTTTTCACCTCTTCTTCTCTCTCGATCCTACCGAGAGATAAGATGGCGGCCGCTCCGGACTGTCACGCAGCAAAAAAAAAAAAAGCTCACGCACAGCCGCTGGAAGAGATGTATCAACATATATCAGCCTCCTCAGCCACCCTCAGGAAACATAGGGGATTAGGATACGTCTCCCGCACCCCCTTATACCTAGTAATTTAATTAACGAAGCACAAAATGGCGAATTCCCGTTTCGCTACCAGTTTGCGGCCCAGTTCGCGGCCCGTGAAGCGCTTCTACCGTGAAAAATCATTTTTTTTTTATTTTCCCCACGGGACCCTTTAATAACCCCAACAACATTCCTAGGGGGTCAAGAGGGGGATACCTTGCCCCCTTTCATTAAATTCCCCCTTCGTTTTTCACCTCTTCTTCTCTCTCGATCCTACCGAGAGATAAGATGGCGGCCGCTCCGGACTGTTTAGAATGTTGACAGACACCGGAGAGCCAATCAGCTTTCTGCGCGCAAAGTTCCGAAACGCGAAAAGTAAGCGGACCGGATCGCTGCCCGGAGCGCTGTTACAGATATATATCTTGATTTAAACGTTAATTTCTCAAAATCCACTGAAGCACATATATTGAGACCTAGCAAAAAGGCACATCGGGCTAACAGTCCCTACAATTTTGCCAAGTTTCGTGCAAATCCATTCAGCCGTTCGAGCTAAAAGTGAGTCCAACCGCCCTATGGAAAACTCAATGTTAAAAACGCGTTTTGGGACCCCCCTTTTTTCTCAGCCCCCCCTTGACGAAACCCCACCAAATTTTCAGGGGCTGCTCAGAAACCAAATGTGCCATTTTCCTGAAAATTTCAGCCGATTCCGTCCACAAACGCCAAAGTTATTAGACATAGAATTTTCAAAAGTTCCATAGACAAATAATCCTAACTATATATACCTACTGGCGATAGGTAATATATATATATATATATATATATATATATATATATATATATATATATATATATATATATATATATATATATGAACAAACCAATCTTCAGAAAAACCACACTTCAGTGGACACGAAGACACGGACCCAATGGTTGCAGGCAAGGAGATTTTATTTAAAACCTCTCCGGTATATATATATATCTCAGCTCCAAACATCCACGGACAGTGCATCCAAAGGAAAGTAGCACACACAGGGGGTAGTTCCACAACAGGTTTATTTAGGGAACTAAACAGCAACGACGCGTTTCGCCATAGGGCTTTGTCAAATTGTGCAAAGAGCATAGACGCTCGTCTCCTTAAAAAGACGTCATTCGGTATAATCAAAAGCAGAGAAGGACTGCAGTATTATTGTCGTAAATGGCCGCCATCTTAGGACGGTATACATCATCATACAAACGTATACACACATACGTAATTTGAATTCATGAATCAAAATATTGCATGGCTCGACAACAAACATAATAGCGATAATCACCAAATTATAATTCATGAATAATACAGCCCGAGATGGGCAAAGTCAGTCCAACTCTGTAACTCTCGTAAAATATAGCCCGCAATGGGCACTCATACAAGCATATCATATCCAATAGCGAGTGAGCAAAAATAGTACATGACACTCAGGAGATATAGTACTGTCATACATATTGACAATCACGTGCCATATCTACCCCATGTAGAGTACACAAGTGAAAAAGTTGCAGTAATTCAAGCGCAAATGCTATTAAAACTGTGTCAAAGTTGTCTCACTCCATGGATATGAATATGAAAAGCTCTCGCCCTGGATAGGCAAAGATACAATACCTGAGAGAAACTATGTATATACACCACCAAATGACATCTCTGCATTATCAATATATTAGCCAAGTTGAATGTTCAAATTAATTGATCCTATAATTACCCAAGTTATTCTAAGCTAGGAAAGATACAGTTGAAATGATGCAGTTAACAAAATATAAAATGTGCAAAATAGACAGAATATATATACATGACAACTGTTCAAATCTACTTAACCCAAGTGTACTGATAGCTCTTCATGCATGTTCAGGCCATTAGGATTTTTACTCTGTAAATCAATTATGTACCTGGATTCTAGCCGTCTAAGTTTCAGGAGACGATCACCTTCTCTGATATTGGCCGGGACACTATCGAGACAAATGTAGGATAACAGATCCCTGTTACTTTTATGCATCCTCTCAAAGTGCCTAGCCACGGGGGAGGTTTCGTCTTTCTTGGCAATGGCACGCATATGCTCTAAAATTCTCAGTTTAACTGCATTGGTCGTGCTGCCAATGTAGTTCAAACCACAAGGGCAGGTGAGGCAGTAAATCGCATACGGCGTGAAACATGTCAAGAATTTCGTGACTTTTTTGAGAATGGCCAGACCAGGTATCTTAAAAGTAAGCATCCGCTTACTATACTTACAAGCCTTGCACCGGCCACAGGGGTAAAAGCCATCGAGTACTGGTAATTTAGAGATTCTTTCAGGAGCAGAGTAATGGCTAGAAACCAAATGATCCCTAAGAGATCTTGCCTTCCTGAAAGTGACTAACGGGTTAGTAGGTAAGTCAGCCTTATATATATATATATATATATATATATTACCTACTGGCGGTCGCCAGTAGGTATATATAGTTAGGATTTTTTCTCTATGGGACTTTTGAAAATTCTATGTCTAATAACTTTGGCGTTTGTGGACGGAATCGGATGAAATTTTCAGGAAAATGGCACATTTTGTTTCTGAGCAGCCCCTGAAAATTTGGGGGGGTTTCGTCAAGGGGGGCCGAGAAAAAAGGGGGGTCCCAAAACGCGTTTTTCCCATTCATTTTTCCATGGGGCGTTTGGCCTCACTTTTAGCTCGAATGGCTGAATGGATTTGCACGAAACTTGGCAAAATTGTAGGGACTGTTAGCCCGATGTGCCTTTGCTAGGTCTCAATATATGTGCTCCAGTGGATTTTGAGAAATTAACGTTTTAAAAAACAGATATATCTGTGACAGCGTCCCGGGTAGCGCTCCGGTTCGCGTACTTTTCGCGTAACGGAACTTTGCGAAGCTGATTGGCTCTCCGGTGTCTGTCAACATTCTAAACAGTCCGGAGCGGCCGCCATCTTGTCTCTCGGTAGGATCGAGAGACAAAAGGAGGCTAAAACGAAGGGGGAAATGACCATAAGGGGGCATAGTAGATCCTCCCTTACCCCCTAGGTTTGATGTGGAGGCTTTAAAAGGGCCCCGCGGGGCAAAAAAAAAAAAAAAGTATTTTTTGCGTGGGGTGCGCCCGGTACGCGCACCGGAAAGCGGTCCGGGGAGCGTACTATAAGGAAACAAGAATGATAGACTTTTTAAATATTTTTTTTTTATGTTTATTTTTATTTACGTAGCAACATGTAGGTACCAATGCAGAGTCTAAAAATAAATAAACGCCGTCTCCTTTGTAGATATCTTGCAAGTTGTTTCAGAAGTTATTGTGGTATATGGAATTCATACCATAGTCTGTCTGGAAAGCCGAAATAATATGGAGGCAGGAGATGATAAAGAGATGTTAAATACACATTGGAGATAATATAGTTGGAGAAAGGAAGTAACTATGAGCAAACTTACTATGTAACACAAAAAAGTTGTACAGTATATTTTAAGTCTCACTTTATATTATATCTATTTTGGTACTATTTCATAATTTACATATAAAAAAGAATAATGTCTCAAACAATTTTTAATTTTAAAATTTAAATTTATTGTTCAGATTTTTCAAAATCTAAAAGAATTTGTAACATCAATTGATCTGGTATGTCCTCCTTTTCATTCCATGATTCATATTCTTCTACACATTCAATTAATTCTTAGTCTGTGTCATCCAAAAAGTCATTTTCATCCTTTTCTTCATTTGGATTGTTTTCAATGTTTATTTGAAAGGAAATATTATTTTCTTTCTGTTGTGCTTCCATTTTCTTGCTGTAAATTGCATAAAAAATAAAAATATCAGTAGAGATAGGTTACTGTTGAGTTAAAGTTCAGGCAGGCCCTTGTGAGTTTTTAACAGTGAAGTTATCTTTGGGCACTGTATGGATTCAGGCAGGAAGTAGAACTTTTAAAAAGTGCCTGTGATGAAGAGTAAGTAAATTCATAATTATACCATAGAAGCCTAACTCAATCCATAATTATAACAGAGAAGCCTATCTCAATCTCTAACTCTTACAGCGGGACATTATATAACTATCTGAAAACGTTTTCACAAATTATCATAAGATAGTTCTCATTTCAAATTTTTAAAATAACTTCTTACCTTTCAAAAACAAGTTTAAGTTGTCAATGAAAATGTTCTTGCAATGTTCTTCAGGAAGTAGTAGTCAAAATGGCTGTGTTTTTCTCTTTCTTTATATATATTCAGGTAATAATCAATCAAATGTTAGGTTAAAAAAGTAGAAAATGAAAGTAACATTTTAATTGGTTGTCAATTCCAACACTTCCGATGTGTTTTGTGAAGTAATTTACCTCAGGGAATTGAGAGGTCTACATGCTAAATGGCTAAATGGAATTCCAACCAAATTTGTGAAAATGGTAGGGATTGGTATGTAGTATGAGCTAATGTATATTTGGTGAAAGTGTCTCCAGTGGTTTTTCTGTAAATTACTTTCCCACCTTTTTTGAGCGAGTGCTTGTCAGTGCGTGTCCCGGTACGCAAACCTGCAGCGTTACGGGAGTCCTCCATTTTGTGTTTCGGTAGAATTGAGATACAAGATGGAGGGTAAATATTGTTCAAAATGGGTAGAAGGGGGCACGGTAGACGTATCCTGACCCCCTACTAGGTTTACTGAGGGTGGCTGAGGAGGCTCATATATGTCGAGGAAAAAAAAATTGAATTTTTCGCGCGGTTAGCTGCCGGTACGCGAACCGGGTAGCGAACCGGGAAGCGAACATAAGTGAAAATTAGTGAAAAAAGGTACATTCGAAATTTTAAAAGAGTAATTAAAGTTAAGGTAGCTCTGAAAAGAGCTTCTGGGTTCTGTGTAAGTTCTAGGTACTTATAAGTAGGTACCAATACACAGTCTTAAATTTTGTATGAAAACTCTGTTCCCCTCATCTGAGAAGTGCACGCCATCTCCTCTGTAGATATCTTGCATGTAGTAACGCAAGTTATTGTTGTAGATGCAGCCCATTCTATGGTCTCTCATGTAAGCGGAAACAGACTTATTTACATGCTTCCTCGATTTCTCAATTTGTGGACAAAATTGATTGGACCACCTCCATTTTTGTCTTTGGCATATATTGGAATATACCAAGGCAGTTTGAGGAAAAAGTGCCATCAATTGCTCAAAGGTGTCCTTTAAGAGCATTTCCAGACCTACCCCAGTCAAAATGCCCAAATCATTTCCTCCACAGTGCACTATTATGAGGTCAGGGTTTGGCAAATGTAAAAAGGTTTTCACCAATGGTATCAATTGGCGACATTTCAATCCTCTTTGGCCAATCCAATTGATTTCCACATTTTGTAAATTGAGGTTGTGTAAATTTCTGTTATCAGCATACCTGTGAGCCCAGTGGATGTAGCTATGTCCTAGAATCCAGACAGAAAACATGGCGAGAGGAGGTTCTGCTGCAGTCAGATGAAGTGTGGGAATGAAATGGCAGTTGAAATAGTGGAGTTTGTAAAGAAAAAAAACTGTGGAGTTTGAGTGCTAATGATTCATTAGCAGTGATTGGTGGATTTCCATTGCTGAAAACAGAAAGTTAGGGTGCATGGATGTGTTCTTTGAAAGATGTAATTTGAATGGTTAATAAAAAATGATGTTATGAAAGATTGCAGTGGATTAGCAGGTGTACTGGGAGTTCAGAGTTCATTTGAAACATTGTTGTGTGAACTTGTAAACATGAGAGGTCTGGCAGGAGGTAGTTGCTATGGAAAAAGGGCAGAAAGGGCAGAGGGGGGGGAAGGGTGTTGATTTGAAAAAAGTGAGGGAAGAGTTTTGATTGGCTGACATGAGAGATATGTGTGATGAATATCAGCATTTCAGTGCCTTTGTTGGTTCCAGCCTCTGGAGTGCATACCTTTTGTTCTGCTAAAGAAAAATTGGTGTGTTTCTGAGACTGTTTTGAAATTCAAAAAGCATTTGTTAAGGTGAGATATTGTTTCTTTATTTTAGATAGACTAGTATGCTTTTTTGAGAAAATAAGAAAGCCAGCTGTGCATTTAAAATGATTTTTTGAGTCAAGTATTTGCATTATGTTTTCAAAGAAGATTTTGCATTCTTTTACCAATTGTAATTGCAGATAATGTAAAGTATTAGTACTGACAAGGTGTGGTTGTACATAGGAGCTGTGCTGTGTTTTCAAATTATGATCAGAAAATCGTTTTTAAGGAAAAGGAATGCTTTTAAAATTTATGAGAATTTATTTACTTGCGATGTGACTCCTGCAATGCGTCGCTTTTGCGGAACAGATGCATGATGCATCTGTGTTGTTTTTGCCCCATGATGCTCCACAGTGTACATGTTAAAAGTGATGCATAAGTGGTGCAAGGGCCTTGTAAATACACCCCTATGTGTGCTTGGCCATTTGTAGTCACTTTCCCCGTGGTGCAAGGACCTTGTAAATACGTCCCCATGTGTGTTTGGTCATTTGTAGTCACTTTCCCCGTGGTGCAAGGACCTTGTAAATACGCCCCCATGTGTGCTTGGCAAATTTTGATTTTGATTGTTTGAGTTACATAGCCATGTTAAAAGTGATGGAAAACAATGTGCAAGGACCTTAAAAAAACGTTTTCATGAGTATTAAAGCATTTTAAGTCAGTTCCCCATGAATGTAGGTATATTATTCTTTTCATAAAAGGTTTAAAAACGTTTTTTGAAATCAATTAGGTTTCTTGATATGTACTGCTAGTGTTTCATAGGTTTGGGGCATATTTACAAGGCCTTTGAGTCCCTTTGATGTAATTTTTCCAATTTTAATATGACATTTCCCCTGGAGCAAGGTCCTTGTAAATACGCTCCCATGTGTGCTTGGGTAATTTAAGTATTGATAGGGTGTGCTTCTACATAGGACGTAGACTACATCTGTACAATGAGATAACTAAGCTGAAGAAATACAGGTGATGTGATTGTTAAATGTGCAAAAATATTTGCACGTTTTTCAATTATATCACTTGTGTTTCCTAACATTACGAATCACATTGTGCAGATGAGGTTTAGGCGTGTTCAGGGAGATAGAGGAGGTATGGCCTTTGTTCAAGAGTGCGGTGGACATGATTCACTTCATTGGTAGGCCTGTACATGTATTATCACCTCTGTACTCTTCAACAAGCCTAAATTTCATCTGCAACCCTGAGTAGGCCTCACCTCAAACAAACTTCTAGATAGTCCACACCTTATCGTCATCCTGAATCAATGATTTAAAGTGTTAGGGGCAGATTTATGATGGCTGTGCGCCTATTTTGTGCTGTTGTTGCATCACTTTTATAATGCAGGAGAGATTTACAAGATGCACCATGTTGCAAGATAGCAGCCGCAGGTCGTGGAGGGAGTTACGGTGGGGCAGGGAGGCGGGGAGGGGGAGGGGCAGGGTGGAGGGACCTAAACACTGGCATATGGATTATTGCAGGTAAGTACACAATTTAATGTGCGTCAAGTTTCATGTGGGCTTTTTGTTGCAGGGTGGGCAGTCATTTGCATGAAAGCCCTGTAAAACTATCACAGTAAAATTAAGAAGATTTCACTGAATCCTCTTTATGGCATTGCTGAATCAAATCCTTACTGTTATTGATTTACTGTTTGGTAATAGTGGTTAATAACAATTTTTATTATATTTTACCACAGATTCAACAGCAGATTATTTAGAAATTAGACAATGCCGTCTAAGGATAGAATCCAAAAGGCTACGAAACGTCAAAGACAGCAGATTACTAAATGCTTGCAGCAGTCCTCTGCATTAAAATCTCGTCAACGCACGAAGAAAGCTCCGGGTAAGAGAACGAAATCATTCCTTAGAAACATTTGTAGAAACAAAAGTATAACTATAGAACAAGTTTTAGTCCTGAAAAAGAGAGCCAATTTAAATGGAAAGGAAAGGCCCGTCAAAAAAGTTTCTGCTAGAGCAGGAGATAACTCTGTGCATGGCAGTAGAAGAGAAAACACATTCAGGGACATTCGTAGGTGAATGTTCCGCAACAGGGTAATTGTCAATTTGCTAAAACAATTTAAAAAAAGGCCAACAGAAAGTGGCATTTTATAAGAAAAAGAAAAATGTAGAGAAAATTATTGATCAGGCTTTCGAAATTAAGCGAAAGTTATTTATTTTGGTAATGAATAGAATTAGGAAACTAAACAAGGTAATTTATGTTTTCAAATCAAATAGTAGATGGAAGAGAGTAGTTAATCGAAGTAATTTTTGTGAAGTTTTCTCAGGAGAATGGATGCATAGTTCAAATAGTGAGGCATTTTTTAATGAGGAGTTATTTTCAGGACAATGATTTGGTGCATGCAGATGACAGCAGTGGTCGAGCATATGAGGTAAAAGATGGTCGTTCGGATGAAAAAGAAAAACTTGTGTCTGCAGATGCAGAAGAGGTGTTAAGTGATGAGGTTTTAGGGAGACGTCCTAAGGGACCAGTGTACACCTGGAAGTGTAGTTCTATTTGCAGTGTGCGACAGGATTCCATCAATTTGCTTTGTGATTTTGTACGGACATTTAATAAGAAAAGTTGAAAACAAAAAATAAAGTTGTTGCAAGAATTACATCCTTGCAGAGTGAGACAAGTGACAGGTTTGCATGGTCATTCACTGGCTTGTCTTTCCAGGAGAGTATGCCAGAGTGTTTTTCATCATTTCAGGATGCTAGCAGTGCATCATAATAAAGTGAGGAAACTAGTTAGAATGTTGTATTATGCTAAAAGTCCGGCAATTATGCTTAAACAATTGAGCAGTGCTCTTTTGCATGGTTCTGAAGTAAATGTGAAGAATATTTGTCAAGAAATTGAGTTCTGTTACTTTGCTGGTAAAGAGAACAATGTTGAAATTGACCCACTAGAAGAAGGTAATGTGGAAGAGAGTGTACAGATTTTCAGTACACATAAGTTTCACAAGGAAATTTCCACGTTTATGGTGAAATCAAGTGGGAGGCCTAATTTCACTTGTGTGTGTTGTCGATGGACTTATTATAAGAATCAGATTAAGTTAGTGGATTTATATACAAAAAGTGATATGGAAAACAATAGTGAATGGAAGGATTTTGCCACATACTTGATGGTAGAAAATTGTTTTGATTTGGGAGCGGACCAACGTATGTGTACTTATTGTTTTAACAAATTAAACCAAAACCAGATGCCTGCTAGATCGGTTTATAATAATCTGGAATTGGTTGACATTCCTTCTGAATTGAAGGATTTAAATACTTATGAATCTATTTTGATTCAAAGTGTCCATCCCTTCCAGGCTATTGTACGAATGGAGCCAAAGACAGGGAAATTGCCTCCATCAGATTTACAGAGAGGATTAAAGGGAAGAGTTGTTTATTTGCCTTTAGATTTGAAGAAAAACATGAATACAATTGGAGTATTGGAAGAGGAACCACTGGTTATCATAGTTAATGGGATTCCGACAAAGAGTAAGAAAATCTGGCAAGATTTAGTGGATGTTAGGAAAGTCAAAAAGGCAACATTGTATTTGATAAAAAACAATGAGTACTACAAGAATGTATGTGTTGCAGAAGAGGAAGTAAGTGAAGAAGAGGACAGCGATTTGTGTGCTGGACAAATTGAGAAAGTAGAAGCGTCTAAAAATGAAGAAATATATGAACATTATAGTGTTCATCCTTTGCATTCCAAGGAAGTCATGGGGAATGCTATTGAGTTGTTCCAAATGAAACAAGCCAAAGGGAGTCCCATTAGTGTTTGGGAGGAAAGTTTGGAAGCTCGATGTTTCCCACAGTTATTTCCCACAGGTCAAGGAGGAAGATATGATGAGCGACCTGTTCAAATTTCTGCTTCAGAATACCGGACTTTACGATTGTATGCAGAAGATCCTAGGTTTCGTCAATGCATTCCCTATTTGTTTCATCTACTGTTTGAAAAAGATCTCTCTGGATTGTCTTATGCAGTGAACCACATCTTGAAAAGTGGTGTACAACAGCGAAATATCTCGGCAAGGGACTTTATGGATAAAGTCAATGTGCAAGACAGTATTTTGGATTCTCACCTGATTAATCTCATGGCTTGTCAGCGTGGTACTAATGAGTATTGGTACCGCCGTCATGGTGACTTAAAATGTATGCTGAGGAACTTAGGAACTCCCACATGGTTCCTCACTCTCAGCTGTGGTGAGTATGGCTGGGAAGACTTACTTGAATTTCTAAGAGAGGCAAATGGAAACATTGAAAATATCGAATTCAAGACACCCAGAGAACTGTGCTCTTTGGATCCAGTGAATGTATGCAGGTACTTCAATCATAGATTTGAAGCTATGATGTCTTTCATCACGAACAAGAAAAATCCACCTCTTGGAGAGGTGTTGGATTTCTTCTGGAGAAAGGAGTATCAAGCAAGAGGTGCTCTTCATATACATATGCTACTATGGATCAAAGATGCACCAAAATTTGGAACAGATCCGGATGACTTAGTGATGAGTTTCATAGAACAGTATGCTACATGTGCTGTTCCAAAGACAAACGAAGATAAAAGTCTAAGAGAACAAGTTTTACGGTTTCAAACCCATCGTTGTGGAAAGTACTGTCGTCGTAAATTCAGAAACAAGGACAAGTACTACAAATGTCGTTTTGCATTTCCACGATCGGTGATATCTAAAGGAAGAGTGAACAATTTGATGTCTTCGCTGCGACATAATGTGACGAGGAAATCACCCAAAAACACATACAATTTGAAAAGAAACGAAAAGTCCAAGTACATTAACGACTACAACCCAGTGATTTTGTCCATGTGGAATGCTAACATGGATATACAGTTTGTGGCTGACAACTGTATGGCTGTGGCTCGGTATGTGACGTCTTACATCACCAAAAAAGAAAAGACAGAACTGAAGGATATGTGGGAGGATATTTCTCATGAAAAGGGCCTCAGTAAGAAGTTGTACAGTTTCAGTCTGAAGATGTTGTCGCATCGAGAAATCGGAGCTTACGAATGTTCTGATCGGTTATCTTCAGCAAGTCTCTATGCCAAATCTAGGAGTATCATTTGGGAGAGTCTTGGTCTTGCTGCAACGCGTAATCGAGTTCTGAAACCTGTACGGGAAATTGAGTATTTGGCAGAGAAGGAGCCAAGCAGTACAGATATTTTGAAGACCAACATGTTGGATACATATTATCCAAATAGAAGCGGTCACCTGGAGAATGTTTGTCTGTATGAGGTTCTACAAAATTGCATTTTCAAGAGGAACATCAAAGAAGATATTGATAAAGGAGTGTATGTTGTAATTGGAAGTGAGGGATGTCTGGTCAAGCAAAGAAAATGTCAATTGGTAAATCATCGAAAATTGAATTGCGAATCTCCAGAAACAAAATACTTTTTCTATTTAGCTCTTTTGCAACTTTTCAAGCCTTGGCGTGCAGAAGAGGAACTGCTTGGATATTTCCTCTGTTAGGAAGACTCTTTTAATGCAGCCAAGGAGTCCATAGAATGTCCTGTTTTTCCAAAATATCTAGAAATGTTGAATGCTGAAATCGAGCAGGAAGCAACAATTGCAGCTGAGATTGCTAGAGACAGTTCTCAGGACAGTCAGAGTTCTGTTTCATTGAGTCAGGATCCACTAGGAGAACCAGTTATCGAAAATGAAGCTGCCACTGCTATGATTGAAGTGGAAAGAGCCATGGCACATGCTCAGAAGGATGCGGTTAACTTAGAAGATTTGAAAAGACAACTCCACGTTGAGCAGAGGAAAATATATGACAAAGTTACCAACCAAATTGATCATGGATTAAGTCATGAGAAGAAAGAGTGCTCATGTACGTCGTTGAAGCCTGTCCGACTGTACGTGAGTGGAGAAGCAGGAACTGGAAAAAGTTTCCTCATTAAAGCAATTTCATGTTGTCTGCAGAAAAGGACTGAGTCATCGCTGTCTTGTGTTGTCACCGCTCCAACTGGACTGGCAGCACATAACATTAAAGGGATTACTTTGCATCGGCTACTGATGCTGCCAGTGGAGCATGATAACAAATTACAATACCACACGTTATCTGGGGATGCTTGTTGTGAAGTATCTAGAGTCCTGAAGAAGATGAAACTTCTTATCATTGACGGAGTAAGCATGGTTTCCAATGTCATGCTTGCCTTTGTGCTTTTGAGAATGCAGGAAGTTCTTAAAACAGAGTATGATGTGTTATTCGGTGGCAAACACATCATTGTTTTCGGTGATCTTCTGCAGCTGACACCAGTGAAAGGACAACCAG
This sequence comes from Lissotriton vulgaris, assembly GCF_964263255.1. Taxonomy (NCBI): domain Eukaryota; kingdom Metazoa; phylum Chordata; class Amphibia; order Caudata; family Salamandridae; genus Lissotriton; species Lissotriton vulgaris. The sequence goes on from NC_141700.1 coordinate 332,453,927, forward strand.
TGTTTAAACTGCTTATGCATGAAGATACCAGGAAGTTCCTAGGGAGCATTGGCAACGTTAACGTATGGTTAAACTTCAATTATGCTGAGCTGCGTGAAAATATGCGTCAGGCGAAGGACGAAGATTACAAGAATATTCTACAAGATGTTAGAATCGGGAAAGTGACTGAGCGTGGGAAAGAAGCTTTACATGCACGATTACTGTCAAATTTGTATCCAGAAGAAGACGTTCTGCCAGAGGATATTTTTCAGAAAATTACTGAGAAGAAATCTGGAATATGTTTGATGCCAACTCTCGCAGAATGTTCCATCTTCAACAACAAAATGTTGAATTTAGAAAACCAAGAGATTGTGAAACTGGAAGCTATTGACAGAATAGAGCATATGGGAGCAACAATTATTTTGTCTGAGAATTTGAAATCTAAATTGGATTCATTAGAGAAGACTATATCTAAAACTGCGGGTTTTGAAAAGACTCTGAATGTGTGCTTAAATTGCCGTATCATTTTGAGAAGGAATTTACATGTTGAAAAAGGTCTGGTAAATGGATCAATGGGTAATGTTGTTGATTTTGAGAAATACAGAAGTAGAGATGGAATTGAATTTTTAAAAATTTAATTTGATGGTATTGAGGAAGTACAGATAATTGGTCGTTGCACAGCTACGTTTTTGCTTGTAAAAGACTTATATGTTCGCCGTAAGCCGTTTCCTGTTTGCTTGGCATATGTGGTGACAATTCATAAATCTCAAGGTTTAAGTGTAGACACTGCTTTAGTGAATATTGGCAGTTCTGTGTTCAAGGAGGGTATGGCTTATGTAGCATTGTCACGAGTCAGAACTTTATCGGGATTGTACTTGATTGACTGTGATGTCACAAACATTTGTGCGGATCTAGATTGTGTTAAGGAATACAATAGCTTAAGAGAGTATGCGCCACATTTGCCTCAATTTCCTTTGTTTGAGAAACATGTGGTAGGCCGGAAATGAAGAAATATCAGAAATAGTAGGGAGGTTGTAGCAAAAAGAACAAAAGTCGATGAACCGAAAATTGTAAGCAGAAATAAAATGAATTCTGTTGAAGATGTTGTTGGTTTTCAATTTGAAAATAGTTCTGGTGTCAACTGCTATGCTAATGTAGTGGTTAATGTTCTCTTTTCACTAGAGACTTTAAAAGAACAGATTGTGATCAATTCGGAACAAAGTTTATGCTGTTTGTTGAATTCTGTGTTAGAGAAATGTAGCGCTGATAGAACAAGAGTAGAAAGTGTGTCTGAAATTCGTTATCTGTTAGACGAATGTTCAGGTCAAACACAATTCTCTCAAAATATTCAGCAGGATTGTCAGGAGTTTTTAATGTATATGCTTGATGTATTGCAAGATGAAGGTGTAGATGTAGATTATCTGTTTGGCCTTTCTTATCAATGGCAGCATGATTGTGAGAACTGTAGGCTATCAAGTACTACTAGTGTAGACTCAGAAAGATTTATATATTTAACTTTGCCTGACAGTAAATCAGTATCCTTCAATAAGCTAGTAAAGGCAGCCGATCAAAACATGGAGTGTAGCAAATGTAAGTCTGCAATGCTGTACACGTTAATTATACAAAGTTATGGCCAGTATGTCATTTTAATGTTCCAACGATGTAGGCCTGAAGGAACTAAATTGACAACTTTAATTAATAATTTTGTGGCTTCGCAGTTGTCAATATCAGGAAGGACTTTTGTAACTACAGCAATTATATATCATGACGGTTCTTCAACTACTTCAGGACATTACACAGCTTATTTAAAATCTGGAAACGGCTGGTCATTCTGCAATGATTCTGTTTTAACTTTCAAAAAAAGATTGCCTTTCCACCTTCAAAATTCTTACCTGGTGTTCTTACAACCCAAATTTTAGGAAAGGAATCTTGGGATTTGTTCTGAGGAATTTCAAGAGGTTCTAATGGCTCCTACTCTGTATGGCCTTGTGGATAACTGTAGTACAGAGCGAAAACTGTTTGTGTTTATAAGCTAATTCAAGCAGCAGATCAAAACAAGGAGTAGAGGAAATGTATGTCTGCAATGCTGTCCATATTATTTATGGAAACTTATGGGTGAAATGTCATTTTACAATTTCAACTACATAAACTGGATGAAAAAAAGTTGTCAAGTCTAATTCAAAATTTTTTGGCTACACAGTCATCGATTTCAGGAAGAACATTTGCAACTGCAGCTATTATATATTAAGATGGTCCTTTGACAACATCAGGATATTACACAGCTTATTTGAAATATAAAAAAGGCTAGTCTTTCAGCAAACATTACCAATTGAGTATGAAGCAATGTTGCCTTTTGACTTGTTTTCTGAAGTGAGAATTTAGGGTAGGTAACTGGACTATAATGATTCTAGGTGTTGCTGTAATTTAGTGTGCTGTTTTAAATTGCTTTGTATGTCTCATTTTTCTTAAAACGATGGAGTTTATCTTTCAGAAAGTGGCGGGCAGAAAATAGTAACAGCACAACAGAGTATAAGCTGTTCATAGGACATCCTTTGACGTCATAGAAAGTAAGTTACTTTTGAGGAGTTCTTATTTCTGATTGATTATATTTTAAGGTTTTTTTAAACACAATCATTTTGATTGCGTTTTTTTCCCCGCTGTTATATGATGAATACCTTCAACTCACTGTTTTCAGTGAAATTTGATATATTCTGAGAACAGCAAAAATAAACCATTAAATATGTATAATCAAATTTGTACTTTGAATTGTGATTTATAATATGTATTCATCTTGTATGCTCAGTCTTTTTTTACTACCTTCTATTAATTAAATTTTTTTTGTTCTTTCTTACACAGATTAAAAGTATAAAAATTACAATTGACTAAATTAACGACAATTATAAGGTAAGTGTTTTGTACTCTTTACGTTACATCTCTATCAAATTTAACTTTTATTAGTTCCACTGCTTCATTTCTTTAACCTTCAGTTTCCTGCCTTTGCTACTTCCCTCATTTCTTTTTCTATTACTTACTTATACTACTCTTTCCACTCCTTTTCTCAGTCCCTCTTTAAACAGTAACTGTGTGTTACTCCCTCTATTTGTCTTTCTTTTAACATTACTCTCTGTTTACTTACTCTTGTTTTTAAATTTTTTTTTTTTTTAATTCGCTTCCGGTTCGCGTACCGGCGCGCGAACCGGGAAGCGAATCAAAAGAAATAGAGGTTGCTAGAGTGCTAAACATTCTAGCAATTTTTCATAAAGGGAAGGTAGTTCTGAAAATAACTTTTTTTTTATTATTTTTGTTTTATATTTTTTTTGTTTTTTTTTGGGGGGGGAACAAAAATGATTCATTAGAAAGGGTTCATCAGGAGCAACAAAAAAAAAAGAATTTATTTTCTGGGACGTTTTGTACATTGATGATGTTCAAAAGCTCTATTGATTAGAGTTACACTCCTCTCTCCACAGGAAATTAATTTGCCGCAAGTTAAACCGGTTAATTTCATTTGGCCAAAGTTCTTTTGTAGATTTGGGACCGTTTCCCTTGCCTCTGATCCCGTCACTTCATTGGTGGATGTACTGGCAGGTCGGGGGTTATCCACCAAATCACGTATTTGGGCAGCACTGTAATTTATCGGGTGCCACCTCTCCATATGGCGATGCATGGTATAATTACCATAACTGTATTTTTTTTGGTTCCTCTGGAGAGTTCATCTTGGCAGATCAGGCAGGTAACGTACCGGGCATTTACCTTTTTTTGATGTGTGGGAAATGAAAAAAATTGCCAAATAAAATTTTCTTTTATATGGCACCTACTTGGCTGTTCTTTTAAAAATCTCCTTGTCCCTTGCTCCTCTTCCTCTTCTTCCTCTTCTTCCTCCTCTTGTTGGAGGATGACCTGAGGAGATGGTCCTCTCTTCCTTGGAGGTGGTGGTGGTGCTGGGGGTCCACCAGCTGCAGCTACTAAAGATGCCATGACTGAACAAGCAGAAACAGGTCTTTCTCTCATAAAAATGAAAGTCAGAGTGAGAAAAAAAGGTGGGACTTTCATAATTTGGGAAACAAAAATGTTCTAAACCAATGAAAAGTGATAATTTTAAGTCATATGACCAAGCCTTCCATCATTAGGAAACTAAAAGTAAAATGAACCAATGAAAAGTTTTATAAACTAGTCACATGACCGGTTATGCTTACGTTACGCGCTCCGTGCCGCACCTCGGATCGTTTCCGGGGTGCTGCGTTTCGCTCCTTGGTTCGCGTTCCGGAGCGCTTCCGGGTGCCCTAACGCGGCACGGCATGAGACGCATTACGCAGTAATGTGATACGTCGCGCTTATGCAACGCGTCACGATGTTGCTTTCTAACGCGGTACTTGCGCTAACGTAACGTTTACCGGTTGGCGGACCGGGTCGCGGAACAAATTGAAGCACATTTTACAGCTTTTGATATTTGCTATTAAAAAACCATTGAAATTCACTGAAAAAACCATAGGTTATAGACCATATATAGTTAGGAATTAGCATTTACAAAACCTTGAAAATTCACTGAAAAAACCATAGGTTATAGACCATATATAGTTAGGAATTAGCATTTACAAAACCTTGAAAATTCACTGAAAAAACCATAGGTTATAGACCATATATAGTTAGGAATTAGCATTTACAAAACCTTATTTTACTCACACAAAACCATTGAAATTCGCATATATAGTTAGTTGCACTAACTATATATCGCGCATCCGCAATCCACTGCTGATGATGTCACATATTACATCATTCATGACATGGTCAGTGACATCACTGATGACATCACTGATGAAATCTCAAATGACATCACTGATGACATCTCATTTGACATTACTGATCACATCACTGATGATATCATTCATGTGATAATACGATGAACCTCTTCAGACTCTAATATAACCTTAGATACAATCAGTGTAAACAGACACTCACAGACTGTCACTCATCCATGGAGTTACTCACACACCTAGTCAGTCATGCAAAGAATCAATCACACCTCCATTTCCTCAACTATACAGTTATACACACCTTACTTATTAAATCATATACTAACAACACATATTTACTCTCTTATACAAGCCCTGATACAAGTTCACAATGATCCATACAGCCACTCACACATTCACTGGCTCTTATGCACAGTTATTTATATATGTCAACTCTCACATGTACTGTGTTTTACATATGTACTTACTTTGACATGTAGCACTGAGATATCCATTCCCTCACCAATACTCATGCACAGTCAACCGCCCATACAGCTGTTTCCACATGCACTTTTGAACCCATACATCTAGTGAATCAACTGCTCACACATCTATGCACAGTCATACACCTCCTAGCCACCCACACACACACTCAGTCTCCCATACACTCACTTTTATCCACCCTCTTTCATCCCTCTTTACTCATGCGCTCTGCTGTTCTTTCACTCCCGTTCTCTTAGTCTGGTTCCCTCAGTACCCCTCATTCCATATCTTTCTCTTCTTTTCTCTTTACTTTCATCCCCCACTCACTTTCTCTTAGTAGCTATGCTTCAGTCCTCTTCCCCTCTCTTTCCTTCCTTCGCTCATTCACTCATTCCCTTACCTTACTCGACTTCACTCACTCTTTCTCTCACTACCTCTGTCCTGTCATATCCTCATTCTCTTACTCACTCCCTCTGTCTAAGCTTCACTACCTCCGTCCCCTCACTCTCTCACTCCTCTTCCATCACACTTACTCCGTATAACTCACCTACACTCCCTCACTTATCTTTCTTTGCTCCCTCACTGAGTCCTCTTCTCTCAGTCTCTTTCATTTCCTCTGTCTCCTCACTCCCTCACTCTCCTTGTCTCACGCTCAGTTGCCTTTACCCACTCATCTACACTCTTTCCTCAACCTCACTGCTCTTCTCTTACCCTTCCTCACCCCCGTTCCCTTACTCCGCTTTCCTCACTTATCCTCATTTCCCATGTTCACTCCCCTTCCCCTCACTCCCCTCCCACACTCACCTTCTTTCAGTCCCCCTACTTCACTTCCCTTCCACCTCTCGTCCCTTTCTTTGCTCCCTCACTCATTTTCCTTTCCTCTCTCACTGCACTCCACTCACTCCTTTTGAATTTGTAAAGAATATAGCTCATTTTGGAGAATTGGAGGTAGTTCTAAAAAGAACTGTTTTTTTTCTTCTTTTTTAGTTTAGTTTTTTTTTCTTTTTCCGAACGTTTTTAATTTTTTGTGGTATTTTTATCAGAACAAAAATAAAAATAGGGAATGCCAAACTGCTCAACAGGAGCAAAAAAAAGGGGAAAAATTAGGGCTGGGGAGGGCAGCGGTGTTCTTCCCTTTTGCGAACAATCAGGAGGATACTCTGCTCTCCAACACAAAGCAGTTCATTACACTGCTTACAACGAATGTTGATGTCTCTGAAAACAGGCTGAATGTTGGGAATCAGCTCCACTGATCTTCCTCTCCCCGATGATGTTTGTCCTCCGGTGGAAGTTGAGGGACCATCTCTCGGGGCATTCCGTGCCAGGTCTCTGACACTCTCCTGGGCATAGTTTTGGGGGTGCCTCCTTTGAACATGCCGAATCATCGTGGAGTTCCCAAAACTATATTTTTTGGTACGTTCACCACGAGAAAGAACAGTTTAGCAAATCTTGCACTCCACTTTAGGTGCATTTACCTTTTTCTCCCCTTCTGGTATTGTAAAAAATGTCCATATGAAGTGCTCCTTCACCTTTGGCTGAGGAGGGACCTCCTCAAGAAACCCATCAGACTCAGCACTGCTGCTTGATGGTCTTGCAGCCATTCTTTGGAAAGATTGTAAGACAAGAAGAGAATATGTCTTGCTCTCTCCAAAGTGAAAGTGGTAGTGAAGGAAATGGGTGGGGTTTTCATTAGTTGAAAAAAAAAACAGTTAGCCAATGAAAAGTGTTATTTTAAGGTCACATGACGACGCGCTTACGCTGTGCTCTCTGAAGCGCTTCCGGGGGCGCTTACGCGGCACGTACGTAGGCGCTTTCGGGGGTGCTTACGCGGCACGTATGTAGGCGCTTCCGGGGGCGCTTACGCGGTGCGCCTAAATGACGTTTTGTTAGATTTTAGGAAATGCGTTTAAAGTTAAAATATGGTTATTTATAATCAAAAATACTACTTTTATAAGTATGCCACTGAATGTCTTGCATTATTATTTACTTTAAATACACACTTTTTTTTCTGCACGCGGGAATAGCGCTCTCGCTACGCTCCCGGGTGCGCTCACCGGTGCATGCACCTTGAGCGCTCCGGGGTAAAATGATAAAAAAAAAAAAACATGAAAAATACTTTGGAAAATTAATTTTAGAAAAAAAAATATATAAAAAATATAATAATTAATAGTGATAAAAAGAAGAAACTAAAAAAACTTAATAATTCACTTTAAAAATCGTAGGCTACAAACTTGAAATTGCAAGGAATTAACTTTTAAAAAAACCTTAGAAATTCACTGAAAAAAACATAGGTTTCACAAACGTTATAGTTAGGAATTAGCATTTAAAAAACCTTTGAAATTCACTGAAAAAAACCATAGGTTTCACACCAGTTATAGTTATCTGAACATTTTACTCATACAAAACCATTGAAATTCCCAAGTTATAGTTAGTTGGACTCACTATAACTCGCGCGCCCGCAATCCACTGCTGATGATGTCACATATTGCATCATTCATGACATGGTCAGTAACATCACTGATGACATCATTTTTTTCGCAAACCCTGCTTTTTTGCGATTCACAGCGTTTGCGACAAAAAAACCAGATGATACATCTGCCCCTTAGTTCTCAATTTGTTTAAATCAAGGTTTTAACAGACGCGTTTCGGCATACTGCCTTTTTCAACTAAACAAGGAGCAGTCATGAAAACAGTCATTATATCCGGGGCATGCAGAAGCGCTTCCGGGTCCATCAATGAAAATAGAAAATAAACTCAAACCAAAATATGGCGTGACAACAGCGAAGTAAGAGGCCACAGAAATTTCTAACTGGACATTATTGAATCTTAATTATCCCACTGTTTTCAAAGAATTAAAGCATATTGTGCAAATTGAAAATACAAATAAATAGCCAATCTGACCAGCAGTGAAAAGGCTCACATGATTCATCACTTATAAATGGATAAATGCACATATATAATTCATCAATGCACAATTTCAGTCAAAAATCTAATCTAATAAATGGATAAATGCACATATATAATTCATCAATGCACAATCTCAGTCAAAAATTGAATCTAATTATTTAAGCCTTTATGGGATTCACAAAAGTAATTAAAATTAAGACCTCACTTAATTAAGCCCTGGGTGGGCAGAAAATTATCTTTGTTCGCTTTGCACTTTAATGGGGCAAAACACTTCCCCTCCATAATTGAGCCCTGGCTTTGCTTAAGTTAATATATACAACGCATCTGTATGTTGTAAAAAATATATAATCTCTTCATGTATAAAGAGCTTCACGCCCCTTAGGACAATTCACGAGAGTCCGAGGCAAACCATAATGAAGTCATGCAATGATTTTCTTTCAAACTTAACCCAGATGGCTTGATAGTTCTTCTCCTGTGTTTAAACCATCAGGGAAGGTAGTTTGTAAGTCAATAATGTATCTAGATTCAATGCGTCGTAGGCGCAACTCACAATTGTCCCCTCGATTATTTGCTGCAATATGATCCAAACCAAAGAATGTTAACTGGTTCCTGTTGCCGTCATGGTATTTGGCAAAATGCCTGGCTACAGGATAGGGGAACTCCTGGTTCTCAAAAGCTCTTGCATGTTCTAAGATATGCATTTTTGTGAGATGAACCGTACTGCCGATATATTTTTTTTCCACAAGGGCAGATTAGGCAGTAGACACAAAATTGCATATTGCATGTCAAGAACTTGGTGATAGTTTTAGGCTTGGACATGTGCAGAACTGTACATGAGAGAACCTTTTTGCTCCCTTTGCACGCCTTACATTTCAGGCACGGAAAAAATCCAGTGCCAATTCCAGTATAGAATCTTTCTCAAGGAAGCTGTTTCAATAGAGAAGGTTGTTATAAATGTAATGGAGTCACTGTCTGAGTGAGCTTTTTCTCTCTTTCATAGCAAGCAATTTTTTGGGATCTTATTCACTCTTGTTAGGGTCTTGGCTAATAGGTCCGGGCAGTAGCCTCGTGCCTTGAACCGATAAATGGATGCATTGGCCTCATGTTGAAAATCGCTGTCTAGAGAGCAATTTCTTTTGAAACGCAGCAATTCTCCGTACGGGATGCTATTCTTAAGTGATTTCTGCTGGCTGCCGTTTGCTTCAAGTACAGAGTTCCCTGGTGTGTCTTTCCTGTAAAGGGATGTACACATTTTATTATCCCTGACAAATACTTTTAAATCAAGGAATGACACTTCTGTTGAGCTGATATGCCCACTAAATTGCAGGTTCAACAAATTGTTTTTCAATGCTAGAATATATTTCTCGGCTTCATGTTTCGGTCCCTTCCACAAAATAAACAAATCGTCAATGTATCTATACCATGCAGTGATACAATTTACCCAGAGATTATGTTGGTCTAACCAGGCCACCTGCTTCTCCCACCAGCTGGCGAACAAGTACACGTTGCTGGGAGCAAAGCAGGTGCCCATCGCCATTCCTCGTATCTGCCGAAATTGCTGTTTCTGAAATAAGAAGATATTGTTTTTTCAGGCTAAACTCAATAAATTCCACCAACATCACATTATGTTCAGAAAAGTGTAGTGATCTACTATTTAGAAAGTATTTCACGGCTTCTACTCACTGGGTGTGTTCAATACAAGTATATAAACTTGTTATGTCCAAGACAATCATCCATGTCTCAGGTTCTCATGTTATATTCATGATGCTGTTTCTAAAGTGTGCAGTGTCCTTAATATACGATATATATATATGAGTATTTCTGCAGTATTGAGAGCTGCTCAAGCCCAAGGATCAAATTTGTAATCTTATTAAATAGGTGGCACCTTTAAAGTTAACCAAAATGTGGTCATTAAATAGCTATGAGGACATACTCAGGCTCCACACCAAACCTGTGAGGATGTATGATTGATTGCTTGATTGGCTTGTATAGCTCACAGTTAGTCACAAGGTGTCCTGGTGCTAGACTCAAAAAACAACCAGCAGCATAGCAAAAGAGAACTAAGATGAATTTTAAGACTTCTCTGGAAAATTTATTGGGTCGAGATTGATGGATATAATGGGAGAAGCAGAACCCATCATAGTGGGGTTTCTTAATGTGGTAATAGGCAGTGGTGCCTCAAACTCAGATCAAAGAGTGCTGGGGGAGTATATTTTGAGCCTCTACTGAGATTAGTTAGACCCACAGCATTGACAGCCCAGTTCTCAGTCATGACTTATCTGGAAACATGTAGCTATTACAGTTTGACAAACTAATGGGGTTTGTTTCCTGTTGGACCAAAACTGAGTAGAAGATGATCAGTTATTATTTGGATGGTCTACAATCAAATCAGTAGGTAGTTAGGAAGGCCTCATTATGAGGCATTCTAGATCTAAAAGAAGAGATTTTTTGTCTGCATCACTAGGCAGATGGGCAATTAATTTAAGGAAAAGTTGCATTTTTCCCAACATCTTAATGAGTAGGAAAGAACTGAAGTGACTTTGTTGATGTGTGGCATGAGAGACAAAGCAGATGATGCCCATCCTGAGAGTTGAGACGACAAGCGTGAGAAGAGTCTTCTTGAACTAGGCCACCGGGCTATAGCACAATTGAGAAGTGGCAACAAATACCAGGGGGAATATTTATGTAGTGTTCATGCAGCGCAGCAAGCCACTTTGCTGCCCTGTGTGGTGCTGTGTGAAAGGCGAAGGGCAGGGAAGCACCATTTTTAAAATAATATAATGCATTCCTGTCCTTTCCTTGCACTGGTGCACTTTTAGCTGTCTAGCGCCAATGCAGACACCCTTGCACCCTCTTGCGTGGCTCTAGGGTGACGGGAAACCTTCATAAATATGCCCACAGGATTTTAGTTTGATCTGAACTACATCCGACCCTATTGTTAGCTATATGTCCCATTACTGCATCAAGTCAGGTTTGAAAGATACTGACAGTTATGGCATTAGGTCTACTCAAACTGACAAACATTGGCATATTGTCACCATAACAGTAAACTGGCAACCCCAAATTCTTGACAAGAGTAGCAAGTGGCACAGTAAAAGTTTTAAATAGCTGGAGACGAAGGGAGGACCACTGAAGAACTCCACAGTGGAAGACTGATTATGAGGAGGGGAGAAGAGGCAGCTTAAGCTTGTGTTACTTGAACATAAAATACCTTGAAAAAAACAAGAGACTTTTGGCAAAACAGGAACAGTTTGTTTAAATATACAGAGCGTCTGGGGGAATAGTTACAGGTGCATGGTGCATCTGAGGGCTGTCTCAATTTACAGTCTGTCTGTGACCTCCTTTTATACAGTTCATTGTGTGTAGTAAAGAATTTCGGGTGATCCATTTATGGTGAGGAATGTAATTTGCACCCTTTGAAGTCATAAATTAATTGTCTAATGGAAAGGACAGGTGGGCCTCCACCTTGCATGGACACAATGTGGCCAGTAGGTAACGTGTCCATATGTCCGGCATGGGGAGCATGTGATCACTGTGTGTGCTGTGCCCTGATTGGCTATATATGTTCCTAACACATGTGGCTTCTGACTGTATGGTGTTTTAGGAACCAGCATACCCCTACGGCCATGTGTGCTGTATTGGGGCAATCTCCCTTGACCACTATAGTGTCACTGTGCCTATCTCTGGGATTTATCTAATGTTTCCTGTTTGTGTGTTTTTCTGCGGGCTAAGTGCCACCCCACCTGTGACCTATCAATCAGTGACCTCAGGCCTAGGTCTCAAAGCTTGCCTGACTACGTATTGCGAGTTGGGATTGATGTGGAGCTCACAACTGGTAAATTAGTTAACAAAGACACAATTTCGTTCTGATAAACGAATGCATCCTTTTTCATATTAGCATCGCCTTTTTTCATATTAACGTGTGTCCTGTCACAAATAAAACACAATGACATTATTATTATGTCTTTTTTTAGTTGGTGTGCTATTATATTTCTTAATATTTGTATTTGAGCCTTAAATTAGATTTTATTGCTTTTTACCAATTATGTCGAAGTGATGTAAAGGCTTTATGGGTTTGTTACTTAATACACCAAATAAATATAAAACCAATGAATCGATTCTGTTCAGAGCCCAGCAGATAAATCAGTTGCTGGAAATCTTTCTGATCAGATTTGGTTGGTCCACAGTTCAAAAGTTGTGGAATGATCCAGCAAAAGTAGCATAGTGATGCTGCCGTCATCAAATGGCAATGTGCTGTCCTGAAAGGTGGCAACAAAGGCCGATTCCGTGCTTGATTGAGAAGAACTAGGAGCATTTGATATTTCAAAGTAGAGAGGTAGGTAAGGCAATGTTTGACTCATAGGTGAGGAAGCCAGACTCTTTATCCAAGAAAGGGAATCCCGACGTTTTCAATGTGGAGTGTTACAATAGTTTTCAGCACGAATTTGCTTAGCCAAGCAAAGGATCAGCCGTACAGCAATCTACCCATAGACTCCTGAGACCCTAAGGGAAAGAAGCCATGGACACTCTGCACTTTCTTCTTCTTATTATTATGATTACATTTCTTATATAGCGCCAGAATCGACCCCCGAAGGGGTATCTCCGCGCTTGCCTTGGGAACCCGTCCTTGTTTTTCCCTGTGAGATAGCCCCTACAGGGCATCCCCAAGGTGAAAGCCAGGCATCCCGCCGCAGGGGGGCCGTTGTGGAGATTAAGCAAGCCTAATGCCCAGAGTTGCAGAGTGTGAACCCATGATTAGGTCAGGCACCGAAGCGAGAATTATCGAGTCCGTGGACATTTGAGCTCAGCACCCTGCCGCGTCGGGAATCGAACCCTGGTCCCGGGTCTGACCTCTGCTTCAGGGTCTGCCTGCTCTAACCAGTGAGCCACACTTCTCCACATCTTATCATTCATGCATGCCCTGGTACATAACATTTCTTAACAGCCCATTGATTGAAAAGGAATTTAACCAAAATGTTTTATTAGAATGTACATTTTTGTAATGGTTTTAATTAATCAAAAACAATAAATGTTTTACTCACTTGCTTAGATGAGTCAAAGGCAAGTTGAGGCAGTGAATTAGGGAGCAATGTATATCAATCACGGCAATGTGATTTACATTTGTATGTATTAAGCACACACACGCCAAAGCTTCATGGCGCGCCAAAGAAACAAAACAGTGAGGGAATGTAAATCTTAAAAGACGTGAGTTTTTAAAAGCTTCCTGAAAGGAAGAAGACATGTAGATGGCTGAAAGAAGCTGGGTAACTTGTTTGATTCCTTAGCCGAGGCTAACGACAATTCTCTGTCTCTAAAGGTTTTGGTGGTGTTAATTACAAAGAAGACTCTGAGCACAAGATTCTGTCCGGCTGGTATATAGTAAATTTAGAAAAAGAAAGCGAGGGCCCGTGCATGGACTATTTGATAGGGTATTACCATGGCTTCGAAATCGGTCCTTTTTCAATTGGAAGACTGCAATTCTTTGATAACTGCCGTGAGGGGATGAAGAGGAGGTACCAGTGATTAGTCGCGCCAACCTACGATCCTCTAATTGATTGAAGGCATACCAGCATTTTGTCTGAAAGCCATAAATAACTGATCTGTAATGTAGGCGGGTTTGTAGGGGATAGGCAGATGAGGAGTGCTGCTTTGACATTTTGATCTCCAGTATGGTTCAGGCATCAAGTGGCAGGGTTCCATATGCCCTAGAAGTCATCAAGGATTCTGTGTCAGTGTAATTCCAGACTTAAACTTAGACAAACAGGAGCTGTTCTGGAAGTTGCTCTTGTTAGAGGCTGCCTCAGTGAATACATCATGAACATGTGATAGCTTGTTTCAAATGACAAGTCATCTGGTCATGCCCAACCCAACAGAGAGCCAACTAGAAGTCAAGGTCATGTAACTCCAGGTAGCCAGCCCCAGTGTAGTCTCTTAGGGAGTGGGCAGGCAGTGTAGCGGAGGGATAGACAGGATCTGGTTTCTGAAGCCAAGGACTGGAGGGGGGCATATGTGGTTGCAAAGGTGCTAAGAAGTGCCTCTGTATCCGGTCTGACAGCTAATGGCATAATCCTAAAATGAAGAGCAAGGAGGGAAGCCAGGAGACGGCATACATAAAGACCCAGGATGGAGCACTATGAGGAGGGTCACAGGAGTAGCAGCTTAGTGGGGATCTCAAAGAATGGCAAACCAAACAGAACAGTATTTTCCCTAATATGGTTGATTTGTTAGGCCAAAACACATTTCTCAATGCCCTCAGTGGGAAAACGAATAAGAGAGATGGTGCAGTAGTTCTCAAAATTAGGTCAGCTTTTTTAAGGGGGATCTGGATTTGTTCAGTTTTGAGGCAATTTGCTAAAACACCATTTAAAAAGAATGACCTTGTAAGGGATCAACTAATCTGGGAGAAAACATTGTTCAAGGTCTTTGCACAATGGAAAGAGAGATTGGATCCTCGGAGTATAGCAATGATTTCATATCAGATGCAATGGAAAGAAGGACTTCTTCTGAGATGGGAGAGAATAAGTTGCATGGGGAAATTGACTTGGAATTAGATTAGGATGAAGAAAGCAGGAATATTAGGAATTTTGGCCCTTGTTGAGAAGGTGACAGTTTATTTGGGCTGTTCATAAAGTGGTTTGTTCAGGTATTCAGAATTGCATCCCACACTGAGAAAATTCATTGCTGAGAGAATTTAGGAGTTGTAACATTTGTGGTTAGTTTGAATCAATTAAGTAATAGAGTTGTTTCAGTGATTCTTCATAAACTCTCTCCTCTTTAAGTATTTTCTTACCAGGACTAGAAGAGAACTTGAAAGCATAATTGTTGTTCAGAGTTGTTCTGTTGAGAAAAGTGTCAGCCCAGGACAATCGGATTATGATCCTGGAACATACAGGCCAGATTGCCTGTCAAGGAGTCCTGGTTGTGTCGATATTTTTGGCAGCCATTTCAGTTCATCACCTGTACCCTCTTCCCTGAGCTTTTCTTGTTTTCACATCTCCCTTTGTTTGGTTCTTAAACGCCACTTCTTGTATCAGCCCTCGTTTCTGGTTATATTTGTAATTGGATATTTGATTCTCTCTCTCGGCAGTCATCTGCTCCTGGTGTACTAGTCTGCTGAGCGGTAAGTTCGGGATTCACATGTGTTTTAGATGTTACTGCTCTGTGGTGTATTCGTCTGTGGTGTCATTGTTTTATTGTGCAAAGCACATCACTAATGGCTGCTAAAACTCCAGACCGACCTGAAGAAGATTTGAAAGATTGCCATGCCTGTGAGTTTCTCCTTACCCTTCTCTTACTTCTCCACACCTGTCAATTGTGGCCCCTGCAGATACACTGGTGCATTTCATATGGGTAGGGAATTCAGGGGTTTTAATCTTCGAAAACTCAGGGATATGTGACAGGTTTAACTAGACATGCTTTCCATTGTTTTCATCTGTTGGGCATAAGCAAGGCTTTCATCACTGGCAATATGTCTAATAAGTTCTCTCTAGAAAACGTTCTGAAAAGAGCCAACTGTTTCAGCATGTGACAGCCTTTAGAAATGTATGTATGCTCCCATTGATGTTGTCTTCATGTTTCAGGTGCTGCCACACCTTCTTTTTTCCAAGCACATAATGAGTGTCCGTCAGGCTGAGCAAAAAGCAGCTTGACAGACACTCATCTAGTTAGTGTTAGGCTTTCCCGGGCTGAACATTTCACAGTACTGAGGGCTTATCCTCATCGCCCAGTAAAGTTTTGCGAGAGCCTCTCCGTCATGACGAGATAGTATCAGACCTGGGAGCTTCAGTTTTAAGCCTTGAAGGAACTAGGGCTTATTGTCTTTCAATAATGCCTCATCACAGATTGTGGTGGGGTCCGCAACTCTCATTGGCTGCCTCCCACTCTGTGACAAGTTCGGGAAGGTCCTCCTCTCATTGGCTGGCCAATGAAAAGGGCAGCCAATGAGAGTAGGAAGTGGGATCTTCTGTGCAGCCTTCTCTCAAGAAGCCTCCGGCAATCTCAGAAGCCTTTATCCTCCCCACTGTCACTGCTGTGGCCAGGTATGTGTTGGTTGAATATTGGGTCCATGTGTGCATGTATGTATGAATGTATGTGTATTTACATGTTCACGCTGTGAATGGATGTGTGTGTGAGTCTGTGAATGGTGGATATATGTACGTGCGCTTATGAATGGATGAGTGTGAGTGAGTGTGCATGTGGATGAATGGATGGATGTGGGAAGGTGTATGCACTTGTAAGTGGATAGGTGATTGTGTACCCGCACCACTGCTCATCCACATTATAGGCCGCCACTGAAAGGTTTATAGAACTTGAAAAAATGTTTAGGCAGAGTACAGAGCATAAGATGTTAAAGAAGTCGAAAAATTGCAAAATTAATAATATGCTTTTATTAGGTTTATTGTATCTGTGTACACAGTATGTTGTAGATAGTGAGGTGGACTCCTTGTTTTCAAGCCCTATTCATTTGTATAATCAAGTTTGATAAAGTACCTGCTGAACAATAACTTGAATGCAATTTATTTTGCATGGCTTTGCATATTAAATCAGAGCTTTAAATAACTCATCAAAGAGCAGGTAATAATTCATTTTCAGAATTCATTAAAGCAAAGTTAAACTAAGCTATTGACTTCCTTCCGAATAGAGCAAAGGAACATCTGAAATTGCCTTCTTAGTTTTCAATGTGAATTACTTATTATGTTTTCCAATCTGCATTTCCTGTTGCAGAAACAATGTGTGAGAAAATCGAATAAGCGAAAGGAGTTTTTGTAGTCTGTTTTAATTTAATTTCTTCACGAAATCTAAGTAAATTGAGTTATGCTGCTTTGAAAAACTGTTAACAGCTTTTCTTCTGCTTTTACATTTTATTTTCTGTTGGAAAATGCCCAAAATGAATCCTTACCAATTTCTAGTGTATCCAATATTAATGATGCATTTTTCTAAACATTGTAACTTACCTGAGATAACCGTCTATAACCTTGAAAAATACCCAAACAAAAATTCATTTAGGATATTTAGTTACTATAATGAAGTATTTAGTCAGTGC
Source organism: Lissotriton vulgaris (assembly GCF_964263255.1). NCBI lineage: Eukaryota > Metazoa > Chordata > Amphibia > Caudata > Salamandridae > Lissotriton > Lissotriton vulgaris. Next base: position 332,471,069 of record NC_141700.1, read on the forward strand.
ACGCCTCAGAACTATGCATATTTTACAGTCTGTGTGCCAAGTATAAAACCATGTAAATGCGTTAATTGCAGGTGTTAAATGTTGAGAGCATAGCGGCAGAACAATGGAAGATATCTCCACTGGAACTTTATCTTCTGCAATGCTTAGATGTTAATTACTGAATCTTTAATCTTAATAGCAGCAGACTGTGCAAAGGATTTTGATTTTTTCTATATTTTTACCAAAAGGCAACTATATTTAGAAAAATATCTATACCTTTTTTATTTATATTCTATGTGGAACTTCTTGTGCATTCTTGCACATAAATTAGATACAATTATGTATGTGTTGTCTAAGATGTATATTCTGGTAGAATTTTTATGTGCATTTATATGTTTTTCTTTTTAAAGAGCACCAACCACCCAAGGATATTTTGACGCTAGAAAGTAAACCAAATCATAGAACTGATCGAAGAACAAACCACAGACATCTTGCTTCCCTAATAGTATCTGACTGCGGTTGACTGCCAGGAGACACGTGCCCATCTTTAGAAGGAAGGAACATCAGTGACAGTGCCGCAGAACTAGCCAGGAAGACAAAGGTAAGGAAACAATAAACCATTACCATATTTACTTCTATGAGTCATACGACCACAAACGTTTGTTTCTCATTAAATAGATACGAATTTCAAACGAGTGCCACCTAGGAGTAATACAACCACACATTCTCTCAATCAATAAAACAGATTCCATGGTAATCACTCTGGAATGAATCATATTCAAAATAAAAGATTGACACGGTATGGTTTGAAATCCAAGCACAATCATCATAAGTAAAATAGGGCCTGATCTAGGGTCTGATGGATGGGTACTACATCACAAATGTGGCGAATATCTCCTCTGCCTTATTTCAAGTGCAATACCATATAATGCATCTGTCCATTAGACTCTAAATAAGGCCCTTAGTTACTTGATTGAACATATATCCAAGCTAAGGTTAAATGGCTTTTTAGACTGAAGATGGTGTGTTAAGAAATACTGGATTTCAGAAACTGAAAAAGTATATCTAGAGTTCTACATAACAGAGAAGGAAGGAAACAGGGGAAGAAGGGGGTCAAAGGTCCAGCCATCCTCAGCTGTTGGTAATTAAGTGTCACATTGATGAGCCCATAGTCGTCACCCATTGGTTGATTGTAACTGTTAATCGTAACATATGCAAATTCACATGTCTTTCTTTGGAAGAGCAGTCCTATGAACATAGAAAGGTACACTTTTCTTTTGAAGCATATACCATATTGCACAGCACTGGACATCCTGACTGGTATTGGCAACATGCATGAAACCCCATCTGGGAGCAATTGGTCAAGCTACATCTCATGTGTGCACCCCTGGCTGGATGTCATGTCATGATCCAACAAAAGGGGGGCATATTGCCATTTTCAACATAGTCACTCTGTTTATAGGACATTCCTCAGAAGCTTCATAAGTGCGTGAGCAGCACACTGAATAGATTTAAAAATGTACTGGAAACCAGCACGCAGGTCCTCATTCTTCCATGTTAAGTTATACCAGGTGGTAAAATCACCAAAGAAAAAATGTCACAACTTGTGGTGTTATGCAGCTGGATTTGACATCCCTATTGTGAGTTCCACATGTCAGAATGTGAGATTATATGCAGGACCAGTCCAACTGCAAAGTGAGAATGCATTCTAAGCTGCAAAAACCAGAACTTGGACATGATTATATGTGCAGATTCCACCAGGTAAAATCTGGAGGAATATGTGTGGGGAAACCAAGATTAAACAATATCAACACCCGAGTTAGAATCTGGAGCCAGGCAAAAAAAGATATTTGTGTCAGATTTCAGATCCTTGTACACGTTAGTGTTTCCAAGCAGTGTGATCTGCAGCTTATGCACTAATTGAAAAAGTTATCAAGTAGGCAAATACTATAATGTATGTGGCCCTATTTCCTTGTAAACTGGGCCATAGTCCCTTGTCACAGAACAGGATCATGATACAGCTCTCAATATCTCACAGTATAGATGGCACAGCTTGACAAAGGGCCATATTCTCCTCCATCACTACAGAGAAGCTCATAGCTGCAGTGCCATATTTCTCAGATGGATGTAGCATTCCTGACCAACTGCTAGTGCATCTGTAAAGGCTGTGCTCCTCTCGATTACACAGGGCTCATTACTGCTTGAGAATATTTTAATATTGGTGTTAGATGGTCTCAGTGATACTCAGATCGTCCTGTGGGCCGCATGCAGCCCTTCTAAACTCTTGGTTAACAGCAGAACTGAGCTGCTGTTTACTTAACTCCACACTAACATCAAAAAGATGTTACATGAATGGGCAAGAGTGTATTTCAAGGGTAATTTCAGTTAAAGAAAGGAAGCAACTAGGGTGTTCTGCACCACTTAACTTTACAAACACCTTCATTTTTAAAGGCATCTTGCAGCAAATGTGTTAAAGTAAGATAAAGTTTGTTCAAAATTCAAAAACTGTATTTCATTCGCATTCAGAACTGTTTCAACTTTGTACATCAGAGTATATCAGTGCAATCAGAAGTTTTTTTAAAAAAGAATGATAGTTTTCAAACATGAATTCAGGAACACTCATTCTTCACCCAACCCTGACAATAAATGCCAACAGCAAACTAGGAGGCAAGTCAGTGGCAGGTGCTTCTATTATACATGAACAGCATGAGAGTTGATTAAATCAAACAGAGGAGGTGGTTTTGTCCTTCACACTTCCTCAAGTCATGTGTTGCTAGGTCTTCATATGTGATCATGAAGAAAAAGGAGTAAAAATGAAATAAAACAATTGACTATGGTCACCCAAATTGGATAAGTGGAGAAACTGTGATTATTCCCAAAATTCTGGTTTCCCATTGTGCAATTCAGACATTAGCTGTATATGCTTCACTTTCCCTACACCCTACCTTACCGCCAGCCTCTCTGCCCCACCCCTGACCTCCACTCTGCTGGCATCCATGCTACTCTCGGTCATATCATAGACCAAACTTTGTGGCCCCTGGGAAAATGTTTGCGAGTACCCATGGTCTAACTGCTTGGGGCCTTTGATTTTCATTGCTCCATGTGGTGGGGTGGTGTTATTCATGTTAATTACTCCTGGGGACATTGTTGCCCAGTGAGACTTATAATAGCCTTGGCCAACGATCATCATTAGTGCTTAAGATCATTGATCTTCGCTGCTGCCTGGGGCACTTGATTTTCTTGCTCTCTGGTGCAATTGATGTTCATTGCACTTTGGGGATCATTCATGTGTTTTACTGTCAGCGAGACTGACACTCGTTTAAACTTATTAAAGCCTCCTGGGACATTGATGAACATTACTCCCTAGGATCATTGATGTTTATTACTGCATGGGGACACTGATGTTCATCAATGCCTTCAGACATTGAATATTATATTGGCCTGCGTTATTATTGATTTTGCTACATCAAGCTATTGATGTTCAGTACTGCCTTGTGGTCATTGATGTTCATAAATATCTTTATCCATTCACATGTTTTACCAGCTGGTTCACTGATGTTCAGTATTGCTTAGGCTTAATGAGGATCATGATTGGTCCTTACTACTGATATTCATTACATCCTGTGGGCATTGATTCTCTTTGTGCTCATTCATGTATGGAGCATTTAAGGCTCCATATTGGCAGATACCATTGATATTTGTTCTTGCCTGGGTAGAGCAAAAATGAGGTGGGTGAATTGCATTGAATTAATCTCTGTTGCATTGCAGTTAATTATTTTTGCCCTCCATGCAACTTCAGTCAGGACCCAGTTATATGTAAATTAACCTCGGTCGTGGTCCAATAAGAAGATTCCAGCCCGAACTGCCAGGCCAAGTCCTCTCTAAAAAAGAAACCATAGACTGATTTTGGTCTACTTAGACCTTGTCAGTTAGGTACATTTTAAGTCCTGTTACACAGTGAGAATGGGACCCAAGTTTGCCCATACTTGTGACATTTAGGGTATCACACTCAGGAAACAACGGTGGACGGAAATAGAGGCCTGAGTAAGTGCAAGTGACTGAGATTAATTAAAGCATTACACCCATCCCATTTTTGTTTTCATCTGTACAACTTTGAATTGACCTTCAGTGCAAAAACATACAGAGGAAATCATATTCTATTATTACTCTTTTTCTTCCTTATTTCCACAATTTTCTTTTATTTCGGTGAATAATTTTTCAAAGAAAATCTTGAGCATTCGACACAAATGACCTCCTGCTGAGTTCAGAATGTAGTCCAGTTTTCAGAAATGTACAACTGTGCCTGTTCTCCCATGGTTTCAAACCACAAAAAATAGAAATATTACCACTACTTTACATTTTTTAAATTTTCTTTTATTGAACATAGCAATAGGAAATCATTGGTACAAAACAGACCTCTTTCCCTTAAAATTTTAACATTTAAACAACTTATAGACAGTTACCAAGTGATAAAAGAGGAGTAAAAGGAGAACGAGAAATTCATCAATATTAAAAAGAGAAAACACAGCTGATTCCATTATTAGGACTTACAAAAGCCCTGTGCAAAAACCGCAATTTTTAAGTAAACAGTGCCACTGCGAAGTGCAAAAACTGCAATAAAGTGCAACTGCAAAGTGTGAGGCAATCCAATAAAGTGCAATCCTAAAGTGCTAGTGCAAAACAGTGCAACAACAGCTAGTACAAATCTGCAATCATACAAATAAAGTGCAAATATTCTGACAAAGACATATATTCATTAATGAGCCGGCTGTTAAAAAAAACTTTTCTTAACCAATCTAGACTATCTTTCTTTTCTCTTTCATGATCATCCCTTCAATAATTCCATATTCTCAAAACATTTCCAATTTTTTTCAAATCTTACAATAGCTCCCATTCTACCTGCATATGCTTTTTCAAAAGTACATGTTCTCCTCATTTTATTAAACCATTTTAGCTGTGATGGAATCTCCCTGGATTTCCAATTTTGAAGTATCAAAGACCGAGCAACTGCACAAGATATAAAAATAAATACTTTTTCAGTTTTGCTAAACCTGCTCCTGTCTTTGCTTATCCAAACAAGGCCACCTCAGCTACTGGCAAGAATGTTTTCCCAATTGCCAGCTCAATGTCTGCAAATATCCCCCTCCAAAAAGATTCCAACTTCGGGCAAGCAAAAAAAATATGATGCCATCCTCCCTGGCCCATAGCTTTGCATCTAAAACACCTGTTCTCAACTTCAGGGTACATTCTCTCCAGGGCTTCCAGTGTATATTACGCCAGCTAACGTGATAGAAAAGACATTCTCTTATAGTTAGCTGCCCAAAGTGATTTATTTCCCAGGTGGCACAATACCTCCCAGTCCTTAACAGAAAGAGTGCACTGTGACGAGAGGCGTATTTTATCTAAACGTCTGTCTACTACTGAGGATGATCTGGCGAAGTAGAGCATTTTATACCAATGTACTACACCTTTGTTTTTTCCTCCATACAGGGCTGTTATCAGGGCAGTGGGAGAATTAAGCAAACCACTTATCTCCTTTCTTATAAAATAGACCATCTGTATATATTCAAAAAATGTGGGACGTCTAGAGTTATTCGTTCTAGCTAAAACCTCATGCCAGCTGATTACCCTATTTTGAACTGTCAGATGTCTCAGTTCGCAGAACCCACAAAGTTCCCAGTTCCTTATATGGTTCAAGCTTATTTGAAGACCCATTTTTGAGCATTCGATTAAGCTCAAGTAATTAGAACCATCAGAGCCATGTTTTTTGAAAAGGAGCAGCAATCTTGATGTATACCCTTTCAGCGTCTTATATCTTGCTTTCTTGGGGAGCTTTGCTGTTTTCAGAAAGATTGGAATTTGAGAACCTGCCTCCTGTACCATCATTTCAAGGAAGAAATGGTCTCTCGTCTGTCTAATCCTTAATAATCCTGCCACAAAATAAAAAAAGCTGCTTCATAATATGTCTTAAAATGGGGAAGAGCCAGGCCACCTTGACCAACAGATAGTTGAACCACCAGGAGCCTGACTCTTGAGGTGTTTTTGTTCCAGATAAATCCTCTCAACATAGTTTCGAGTTCTTTAAAATAAACTAAATTGATTTTGATTGGGACGTTGCTAAACAAAAATATAAGCAGTGGCAAAACTGACATTTTAACCAGTGAAACCCTGCCCATCAATGACAAGGGAAGTAAACGCCATTGATCCAAAAGATTCCTTATTTTGCTCTTCATTTTAATATAGTTAAGGGCATAAAGCTGATCATAGTCACAGGTCACGAAGATACCCAAGTATCGAATTGGGTCCCCTTTCGCAGCTTGAGCCTGTAAATAAATAGGAAGAATATCTAGACTGGTGTTTAAAGCAAGAACCTCCGTTTTTTTCATTAATCTTATACCCCCCTATCTTCTCATAATCCTTGAGCTTCCACATGAGGCTCACAATGTTCTCTTTTTCAGGTGCCAGATAGAGAATAATATCATCAGCAAATAATTTTAATTTAGACATACCGATGATGGGGGGTAAAATAGCCACTTTGGGCCATATGTAGGTGGCCAAATACCGTTCGGTAAACCCGAAATCGGGTCGTTTTCGGCATTACGACCGGTATTTAGCCATTTCAGATGTACGTAATACCGAATGGCATTGATAATAACGAATCGGAAAATAATTACCGATTCCCTATTTACCGATCGGATAATACCGAAACCATGAATACCGAATCTGAAATAACGAATCGGTAAAAACCCCAAAAATGCGATGTAGCAAACCTCGGTATTACCGATTTTGACCAAAATCGGTAATAATGATTCAGCATTTACCACTTTTCAAGAGCATGTGGTAATCAGGTGCAGTGCATAAAAACAGCCACAAAATGCAACAGTGTGAACACAATGGCGGCCCTCTACCTCATAGCTAGGCGGCTACACTTGAGAGCAGCAGGAGTGAGGATCTGGAGACGGGAAGAGCGGATGTACAGACTGCGCATCACATTGTTCCAATTGACTGAACCTGAAATCCATGAAAGGTACAGACTGCACCCAGATACCATCCTTGACCTCATACAGGACCTTAAACCCTATCTGGAGCATCAGACACCAAGGGCCCACGCAATCCCAACCCATGTCCAGGTATTCTGTTGCCTGCAGCTCCTTGCATCAGGAAGTTTCCAGGGTGTGATAGCGGCAGTGGGTGGTGTGTCACAGAGCTGTCTATCCCGTTTCTTCAACACCTTCCTGGATGCCATGATGGATAGAATGGAACATTACATCGCCTTCCCAGTACACAGGCGGAGCTGCAGAGGACCAAGCTGGAGTACTACCAACTTGCGCAGTTCCCACACGTAATTGGCTGCATCGATGGGACACATATACCCATCTGCCCACCTGCAGCAAGTGAATATATCTACAGAAACGCAAATCCACCCACTCCATCAATGTGCAGGTGATATGTAATGCCAAGTACATAATAACTGACATCGTGGCCAAATTTCCCAGGAGTAGCCATGACTCGTACATCTTCCGGAATAGTGGCATCCATACACGTCTGCTTGCTGGTGAATTTGGAGACGGATACCTACTAGGTAAGTCAATGTGACACACCCTGAGGTACACCCTGGCCCAAGCTGTTGGTCACACAAATCAATGGCCCTTTCTTCTGTACATAGGTGACAGCGCATATGCCCTCCAGCCTTATCTACTCACACCATATCTCAACCCAACCACCCCAAGGGAGAGGGGATACAATGTGGCACATAGGAGCACACGCAACGTGGTGGAGCGCACTTTTGGATTGCTTAAAAGCAGATTCCGTTGCCTCCACAAAACAGGAGGTGCACGTCTGTACAGCCCCATCAAATGTTGCAAGATAATCGCTACATGTGCAATGCTACACAATCTGGCCACAAAAAAAGGAACAGCAGTGGAACTAACTGACTCAGAGGACGGGGACGAGGACAACCGTCAGCCAGAGCCCTGCGCAGCAGGTGATGCAAATGAACATGATGGGAGACCGAGACGGGCAGAGATTACCTCAAACTATTTCTGAGTTAGTAACGACTCAGAGCCAGTTACATGTTAAGGTGTTTATTAGGCACATCTCCAGTATTGTGATCAATGTCCAATTGGACCTGGGTTACATCACCCATCTCATGTATGGCAACAGGCATAGGTCTCTACTTCCTGCGTCCACGTGCTGCACGTCCACGTTCACTAGCAACACTGTCTGGTGTGTAGGAGTGTTCCTGTGCTTCCCCGTGGTGTTCACTGCGCCTCCTGTACTCGGTGGGTGAGGGCCTAATGCTACCAAGGCTGGTAGCCTCCTCACTGTCCCCCCCCTTCCATTGTGGCCGCCTTAGCATTCTGTAGGAGCTCTAGAGCTGATGTCATGGACACCATCCCCCTGGCCACATCCCTGCTGCAATGCGCCATCTCCTCCTGCATGGCGATGGACCTGCGACACATCAGTGATGTTGCAGTAGCCAGCATGTTCACAGACTTGTTATATGTCTGGAGCATCTGCCTCTCCCTGCGCCTCCCAAGACGGTCCTACTCCAGCCGGATGCAGAGGTTGTCCATAGAGGTTGCTACTCTCTCCATCCCCGCACACAAGTTCTCTCCCATAGCACTGATTCCCTTTTCCATCCTGTGCATATGCTTGTTGATGTGTGCCACCTCCCTGTGCATTAATTTCATCTCCCTCCACTGCAAGCGCTGTACCTTCAGCATGTTGCCTTCCAGTCCAGCAAACACACTTTCTCACTGCTCGGATGCTTCAGGACTGTCCGGCCTTGCCCTGCGGCGGCGGGATGAACTGTGGGCACCCCTGGATGGAGTACCATCCCTATCCCTTTTGGATCCCTGATGTATTGGACCATGTCCGCCCACTGTGCCCTCCTCTGACGACTCCTCCATCTGCTGGAGGGTGGGCATGGCATGCCTCCTGCCTGACTGTGGTGGTGGTGGTATTGGTGATCGTCGCAGTGGGGACTGGGTGAGAGGGGATTGTGGCCCTCCCTGGCGCTGTGGTGATGGCTGTGGTGGAGGATTGGGTGGCTGTGATGGCACCGAGCTTGTGGTCCCTGCAGGCATGCTTCATCCTCATGTTGCCTCCCCTCTGGCCTGGCTGACTTGCCTCTGCTGCCCTCTGCTGCACTGCGAGATGACTCGCCTGTAATGACACAAATGTAGAAGTACTCACTGCTCTGTCTGCAATGGAATTACATTAAACATCATACTACAGAGCACAGAGATTGTCCAGATGTAGCAAATTACTTTACCATGCTAATTTGTTTGCTAGCCTGACTGTCCTATACATCAGTTCCCTCTGACTACATCTCCAATAATGCATTGCAGGTAATCAGAAAGACATGGAGTGGAGTGGGAGCCCCCATACCACTATGGGGAATGGGGTTGTGGAGGAGGTAGCACAGCATGCTTGGCATGCTTCTTACCTTGTTTTCTTGCTGCTCTGGCGGAGCTGTCTGCGTCTCCCACGCCACTCACACTCTCCGGCTGGATGGTGGACTCCACCATCAGTTCCAGTGGTGTTGGTGCTGGGGCTCGGTTCTTTCCTCCACCTGTTTTTGCAGCCTGCCTCTGTCTCTCTGCCATCCATTGTTTTGCTGTCTTCCTGAGGTCGTACCACCTCTTCCTGATTTCCTCTATGGTGCGCTGGGTCACACCTATGGCATTGATTTTGTCCCGGATGCCACTCCAGATTTGCCTCTTCTGTGACTCGGGCACTTGGTGGGACTTTGCTCCAAAAAGCTTGTGGTGGTCTTGGCTGACATCCTGGATCAGTACCTCCAGCTCCTTGTCACTGAACTTCAGTTTTCTTTTCCTGTCACCTCCCTCCTTCTCCCTGTCCTGGCTTGCCATTTCAATGCTTGCTGTAGTATTTATTTTCTTGCTGGTAGCTGTGAGGCTCTGTTGCTGCTGGCTCCTCAGCTCACCTGCCTGCCTGCCTGCCTCACAGTGAGCTCCAGGTCCTGTGCAGCTGCCTGGGTGTGGCCACTTCCTGTTTGGGAGGTAATTGGATGATACAGGATTAGCTGATTCTACTAATTACGATTTTTTAATCGGTATTTACCGATTCGGTAATGTATTCTGTAACTCCGATTCGATATTTCGGTATTTAAATGTATTACCGATTTGTCCGCATTCGGTATTTATTACCGAATTTTAACAAATCGGTAAAGTGTAGCGATTTTTTATCTACATCGCGTTTACCGATTTCTTATTACCGATTCGGTAAAAATCGGTATTAAGGAATCGGTATTCTTGATTTACCTACATATGACCCATTGTCCCTTATTCTTGTCAGTAGAGGTTTAATAAAAAAAAGTTAAAAGCAAGGGGGACAACGGGCAGCCCTGCCTTGTTCCACGATTTATTTTAATCTTCCCGGCCTGTTTAGCATTGATAATTACCTGGGCCGATGCTCCCTCATATATATTATGTAGCATTTGAGTAATTGAAGCAGGGAATCCAAATTGACCAAGAGAAAAAAAAGCGCTGCTCAATTGACCAAATCAAACGCCGTTTCTGCGTCAATCAATAAAATACATGCGGGGATTGAATTAATATTAAAATAGTCTAATGCCTGTATTAAAAATTCAGTGTTAGCTGCCATATAACGACCCGCAATGAACCCCGTCTGATCTTGATGGATTACCTCCTGAGCTGCAAATATAAATCTTTGTGCCCAAATTTTCATAATTATTTTGTAGTCAGAGTTCAATAAGCTGATTGGCCTATAAGAATTCACATCCTCAGGGTTTTTATCCTTTTTAACAAAACTTATAATTGTGGATTCTTTGAATTCAGCAGGGACCTTTCCACCTAATCTAATATAATTAAATAGTTTTTTCAAGGGTGCTTCAAGTTCTTTAATAAAAACCTTATAAAATTCATTTGGGAACCTATCCTTTCCAGAAGCCTTTGCTCCTGATGTTGCCTTTATGCTGTCCTGAATTTCAATAGAACTTATTTCGCACCCAATTTGATGACTCAGAGTTTCCGAAATTTTAGGGATTTCTATATTAACACAATATTCCTGAATCATTTCTTCCTCTATCTGATATTCCGTGGAGTAAATTCTCTCATAATGATCCAGGGAAATCTTTGGAATGTTATCACTCTGTACCTCCTCTACTCCACCTTGAGGATCTCGGATTTTCACTATGTTGGATGACTTCTGCCACTTTCTCGTAGAATTAGCCAAAAGCTTTCCCACCAACTGGCTATCTTCGTAAACCTTTTGCTGAAAGGCTCTTGAACTATTTATCTCCTCCAGAGTGAAAAAATCCCTCAGCAGAGCTTTGGCCTGCTCCCATTGATTCGGGTGCTGGTGAAGCTTAAGGGCATATTCCTTCTCGGCAGCAGCCTGAAGTTCAAATATTTTTAACTTTCGTTCATTCGCATTAGCACTGGAAAATGCAATGATCTGGCCACAGGCTTCTGCTTTAACACTATCACTGCTGCAGCAATTCCCCCTCTACGCTGAAGATCTATGAATCCCATTGTTCATGGCGAGGTCAGCTCGTCATAAGCACACAACCAGTGTACTGCATGACGAGCTGAGGGGTTAAATGCCCCCCATACAGAAAAGGGCTCAGCTGTATCTTTATTCATTATAAAAAAATCTGTCACCCACTCTTTAAATCCAGAAACTCAATCCTCATTTTGGAGGAGGGTGCGATCCAGCTGCCACCTGGGATGCTCCCCATCCATTCCTCCTAGTACTAGCTTGACTTCAACCCACCCATGATCAGAAAAAGGATTACATCCTATCTGTGTTTTTGAGATCTGAAGAGATCTAGATATCAAGAAGAAATCTATTCTGGATGCCGATTGAAACCGATTGGAATAACATGTAAAGGCCTCCTTATCTACATTCATACAACGTCAGGGATCTCGTAATTGATATTCTGCTAGAAGTACTTCAAACATGCATTTTGTCTTGGGTTTTAATTGCTTCTTGTTCTTATTAGAAGTATCCCTCTTCAAATCCTGAATATAATTGAAGTCCCCCCTAACATGATCTGTCCTGGGGCTCCCCTTAAAACATCACTAATTTCTATCAAACCCGAGATATCATCGAGGATGGGGCCATAATAATTCACAAAGTTAAATATTTTCCCAAGCAGCTTCGCTGCAACCCATAACCACCTTCCTCTGGAATCTCTTTGAACCTGTAGAATTTCCCATGGCTAATTCCTTGCAAATTAAATAGCTACACCACTCTGGGAAATCCCTGCTGAGGAAAAGAACACATGAAAGAAGTATCTCCGCCAAAACAGCTTCGGGGCATTTGACTTCAAATGAGTCTCCTGAAAAAAGACTTTGATGATTTAGAGTTATTACCCATTTCAAGAGAGCTCCATACTTCTGCTTATTCAATAGTCCATTAGCATTAATAGACAGGATGTCGCATGAATTACATTTCATCTAAAAGCATATACAATCTCATCCAAATTACGTACCAACCATTAACGAATAACAAATTATTAATCCTACTGCACATGTTCCTTTTTCCTGCATTAACCCCCCCACCCTGAGCCCCCCCCCGGGAATATGGACCCCCCTTCCCTTCCACGCTACCCACATCCTTCCCTCTTCTTTCTCTGGGTGTCCTCTTACTACACCCTGTTGTGACCCGTTAACCCAAGGCCGCCCCAATTCTCGCAAAATTTTTCTGCTTAACGGAAGAAGGAAAAAAGGAAGAAACCATAGCTTAGTTCTTTCAGCATTCTCGGGCACTGGCCCCTGAAGAAATCTCATTAAGAAGGGATTGTGCCTCTATATTGGTAAACATGTAGAATTTCCCTTTGACCAAGACCTTCAACTTTGATGCAATCAAGGATTGGGCACGGTTGGCTTTAAATAAATGCAAGATTTTGACAAACTCCTTACGCCTTTTGGCAGCCGCCGCTGTCATATCAAGAAAATCCTACATTTTATTGTTTCTGATACTGAGAACTGACGTTGTTGATAAGCTTTGGACAAAATCCTCTCCTTAATCCTGAAATCAGAAAAGTTCAAAAGTATCGTTCTTGGAAAGGGTGAATTTGCGAAGCGCTGTGCCGGAACCCGATGAGCCCTTGTAATAGTCAAATCACCCTCAAACTCAGGTAGAACTGTATGTTGACTAAAAGAGTTGACCCACTGGATACTATTGGAGCCTTCTGTTTCCTCTGGGACTCCTACAATTCTGAGATTCGATCTTCTTGAATGATTTTCAAGCTCTTCAAGTTTGTTTTCAAGCAAAATCTTCTTCTTAGCTGCCTCCCTAGATTCACCCTCAACCGAATTCACTTTATCTTCAAGGATGGAGATCCTAGTCTCCGCCTCCTGCAATCTACTGGGAAATACCAACATAGATTCCTCAAATTTGTCCATTCTTGAGTGTAGGGCGGCTATCTCTACTTGTTGGTTATGTTTTATCTCCCAAATTTTATCCAAAATCAGATTCTGCATCTCGCGGATGTCCAATTGATATCTTGCTCTGTCCCTGAGAGATTGATTTCATCTGCTACTGGGTCAACATTTTTATCTCTTGGGTTCCCATTAACACTCGGCTGAGCATCCTCTTTTTCTACCACCATCACACTCCCTTGTATATTCAGATTATGGGAGGAATTTTGACCAAGTGCTCCCACATCCACCAAATTATTTAACACGGTTTGGGGGATTGCAATGGAGATACGAGTAAGGATTCTGGTCTTTGATCTTGGGACTGCGTCATAGATGTATCAATTTGACTTATGTTCTTAGTCTGTAGGGAAGTATCTGGCTCAGCTACAGAAATAGGAACCAAAGGGGATTGAAGGGGGACAGTTTTTGGAGTAGTTTTCTTAGTAAAAAGTGGAAAATTCTTCCTCTCCTTGCCTCAAGTGTCGACAGATCCTCTCCATCCAGGGTTAATTTCTCTGTAACTGCCGAGGTGGAAATGGCTATCGAAACTTCTGGCTTGGGAGATAGAGATAGAGGTACATTTAGAATGTTTACTTTGCCCGAAGCTGTTTTCTTTGACTCAGTGTGGTATCCTCCGCTGAAATCTCCTCTATGTTTTTTTCTTTAATTCTGTCTCTGGCTGCTTTTTGAGCAGCCTTTCTAGCTAGGGCAACGCGAGTCTTTGTTTTCTGTCGGGGAGCCAATTCTGTTTTATTTAGCTTTAAGGGCTCTTCCCCCCCCTTCTGCGGTTTGCCCCTTGTGCCCCTTAGAACAACAACCACTTACTCTCCTTCCCAGTGCTTTTACACCTTCCCCTTTTTATATTACTCACTGTGCACTTGAGTCTGGAGAATGAGAAGAAGCCGGATGGGTTGCCACCCTGAAGCTGCCCTGCACAGCACAGCACAGCCGTGGGGGATCACCCCCTGAGTCCCCTGGGCCTCCTCTTTAAGAAAACCAGAAGCTTTAAAGCAGACTTGCCCCCGCAGCTCCCTTCAATGTTTTTGATTTATTTCCTCAATCCGGAAATATCAGTAGGAGCTGAATCCACCTTCTTGCTGGCTGAGTGTCAATTGCATCTTCGCGTTTTTGCCTCAACCACGGCAGCGGCTGCCGTCTCCTAGCAGACCTCTGGCGTTTTATTATCGAAGAGTTGAAGCATTCCGATGTAGTTTAGCAGTTTTACAGACTGCTTTGCTTCTGGATTGCGTATCTGCGCTCCGTAGTCCAAAAGGAATTCAAGATACGAAAAAGACGCAGCAGCTCCAAAGCAACTGCTTGGAGTCTCACTCCGTCGTCCACCATTCCGCCATTCCAGGGGGCGGGACTCCTTGGTCACAGGTCACGGCTGGCTACACGGAGGCATGGAGCTCCGTCATTGCCCCACTACTTTGAAAATTGTAAAAACTGTAAAGACCAAACATAATTTTCTACTCTGACTATTTCTAGCTACTGCTGCCTTGGAACAGGGGTGATGGGGGGGATGAAAAAAAAATAAACTTACTGGCAACGTTGCTGACGCTTCTGCTCCATCCTCAATCTCGCACTGGCAGCACCAGAAGCAACCAGGCTCCCCCAGTCAATCACCACACTACATCAGCAGCATCATGATTGGTATGAGCGGCCATGAGCAGCCTGTTTGGCCATTCATGCAGTGCCTGGGAGCCTGTGCATGTTAAGTGTGCTTGACGGTTTGGCCGGTCCAAGAGGGCCGGCCAAATCGTCATGCACAATTAGAAAGTGCAAACTACTCCTCCTTGCTCTGACGGCAGCTAGCTCAGCCCTGCCCCACCCTAACCTGGCTTTGAGTCACGCGGAAAAATAAAAGGATAATAACGTCTTGTTATCATCATTTTATTTGTATTGTTTTGCACTGCTCAAAGAGCAGTCTAGCGATGTTCCTCTGCCTTAGTGGCGGAGCCACCACTGACTTTTTCTGAAAGCTGGGAAGAGGGCAATTTTAGCACTCTAAAACATTTGTTGATGCCTTTATTTAGGAAAAAAATGCACTTTTTACAAATCACTTTTTCTCATTTTTCATTTAAAAAACAACAAATGTATTCGAGCTAAATCTATATGTGGGCTACCTTTGCAACGGTAGGGGTTTACCACCTTTGAAAATGTAGATGTTCTATTTGATCTCCACATCCACTTACATTGACAATCTAGTGTCAGTCGATACTGGGACATTGACACTTGTGAAGGTCGATATTAAACACTTGGTAATATGAGACCAATCTCAGAGGCTTAATCTATTTGACTATAAGTTAGTATTAGAAACGGTTCCCATTCGTGTGTTAGGCCTTTGCAATTGCTGGAATGACCACCGAATCGCAGATCTTAGAAAGAACAAAAAATAGGGCTCGTGCAACCTGGTGAAAGCTGAACTGCCGTAGGACTAGAAATGATTGACCTGAATAGCATTGTTAATGCCCCGTATAGGACGGTGATAGCAGTTGAGATATTAGATCATCACCCTAAAGAGGACGTTTTGCTAAGAATGCAGAGTAGGTGACCACCTGTTACTAACATAACATGTGCCTACAAATATTTAAGGAAAACATGTCAGCGTGGAAGCCTGTTGATCATCTCTTGGCCTTTGATTTTGCTCTTGTTACTTGATTCTGTTTTTTTCATTCTAGTGTGTTTAATTGGCAGCAAAGAAAAGACTGTAGAAGTCAGTCGTAGTGAGATGATGAGCCTTTGTAGTACTGATTAAGATAATCCGATGACATCAATATCTATAAGTAATTAGTCAGACAAGATATAACCTTGAAGCATCTTACACATTTTAAATAAACAGTACATTTCTCAACATAATTATACATTTAAATGATTCTTTCCATAGAGTAAGACTATGGGATGGGAGGATGGGCCCTGCGATAAAGGGAAGTAAATGGTGTGGAGTATGAACCCAAAATTATTTTAATAAGTGACAGTCAGAGAATCATCTTAATTGCTGGTGCAATTTAGAAGAGGGGCACCTATACATAAAGCACTTGTACGTCAGTGAGAAAGATTAATTTACTTTTAAAGGTGAAGCAAATTTGTCTTTGAAGTTTATTTTCAGGCACCCATCATTGAGATACAAAATCTAAAAGTGTTATTAACATATCATTGGCTGATTCTTAAACATATGCCACGCAATATGAAAAAGCCTGTGCAAATTATGGATCAAAATATGGACATAAATTCCCTTTTGGTGCTTGATAAGAACTCAATAATATATCTTCCACTGATTTACAAGCATTTAAAAAATAGACGCAAATTTAATGAAAATTCAAAACCACAATAGACAGCTGCCATTCACCAGTTTAGAACTCACCTTCCTGTGGCTATCCCATGCAGATGAAAACATTCTCTTTGCCACTGTGCATTTGCCCATTATATCACCAAGCATTCCCACAATAAATACAGCCTGAAAGCATTGTGCCATTGAGGTGGGAGTGATTTGATATGTGAGATCTTTAGGGTCCCAGGGGCCATCTGACGCTTCCCCACCCCTGAATGGAAGTATAGTCACTGATGACACCCTGGCAAATGGGCCACCTGGCCCAATCCAAAGTTTGTCAAGGGTTGCAAACACATACACCCTTGCAGTGTGATTGGGAACTGATTGACGTTCTTTTTAGTGTCTGGCACTTTCTGTTGTGTTGCAAGAAATATATTTTTGATAAATCCTACAAACACATTTGAGATATTTTGGCATCCACTAACTACACCAACAGCTTTCTTCCTGGTTGAGCACCCATGAGAGAATTGGAATAGCTGTTCTTGTCTGATAAAATTTAAGGAGGAGCCACAAGGGTGTGTGCAGGCTTGGATATCTCCCAGACATGTGAAGGACTTCAGCTTCCTTTTCAACAGGTAACATTCTGTAAACTCATCTGACTTTCATTGTTACCTGCACTCTAACCCCAACACTGTACAATGATTGGTTACACAGTAATTGTGAAAAATATTGAGTTTCTAATATTGTGAGACACAAATATCTAAAAAAAAATTGTGATACAATAACATCATGTTGCAGGAAAATTGTTGTCAAGAATATCGTTTTTTTAGATGAGTAATGTTAAGAATATTGTTGTTTTTTATCATTTTCAATAATATAGTTGATAAAAAATATAGGTTTTTGATTATTTTAATGTGTTTTAATACATATAATATTATTATGTGTTATTATTCTTTGTCTAGTTATAATTTTTTTAAATATAGTTTGTAATTTTAAGTGATTTAGATTGGTTAAATGTAATTGCTAAAAAATAATGTATAGTGTCATATCGGGTTGTTGGGTTTGTAGGGAAGAAGTTAATTAAGTCATAATTATTAATTAATTAAATAATTATTTTGAATTAAGTATGTGATTGATAATTTTGTACATTATGTAGTATTGATTTATTTGAGTTGTATTTTAGGTGTGAATTGGTAGGTTTGTAGTGGTAAAGGGCGGGAAGTTAATTCAGTAATAATTACATATATTTGGTTTATCATTTTTATTAATATTTTAATTGATTAATAATGTATGTTGTGAAATAATTATATATTTTAGTTATAGTCTAGGTGTGGGCTGTTGGGTTTGAAGGGGTAAATAATGGGAAGTTTATTAAGTCATATTTAACTAACAATTATTATTAACATTTCATTTATCATTAATGTAAATTATTTGTTTCAGTAATATTTTAGGTGTGGCTGCTACGTTACGCAATGCACTGCTGATGACGTCACATATTACATCACTCATGACATGGTCAGTGACATCACTCATGACATCACTGATGACACCATCCAGTGAATGTGTGTCTTTCTGAAAAATAAATATATTTTATATTTTAGTTTCTATTTTTGAATATGTGTTTCAAGGGTTACATTACACTGAAAGGAGGTCTGTCACTCGGTCACAAGGATGGTGTCACTGTTTTTTTTAATTCTTTTTTGTTTTATATTTTTTAGCATCAGTATGAGTGTCTGTATGGTTTGGTGGGGGTATTACTTAGCACATAGATCCATCAATGAATGACTCACTGTTTGTATGTGTTTTGAAGACATCATATGTGCAGGACTGTATGGGTGGATGAGTGTGTATATGTGTGTGTTAGTGAGTGAATGACTGTCTTGTCTCACTAGTGTCTTTATCTTCGCGTTTTTGCCTCAACCACGGCAGCGGCTGCATAACTACTTAATTCCTGCACATTCCAGATTCTAGACCATAACAGGAGTGGACGTAGTTTTGCTTGATCGCAGATTGCCCGGGTACCTGCATCTAACAGCAATGGGATTGTTGGTGTGCTGTGGGGCAAACCCATTAGATCTTTGTGAAAGTTGTTCTCAAGGTGGGCCAGAGTGTCAACTTTTTGAGTGCCCCACAGCTCAGCACCGTAAAGTGCCGCACTTACAACCCTTGCCCTATAGATATCTAAAGGAGCTCCAATGGGTTTTGATGATGATGAGCGCTGCTCCTTGAGCAGTGCACCTGCCACCCTTTTATGGGTAAGGAAGACTTTTTGATGGTGTGACTTCCAGCTCATAGTATCACTGATGCGTATACCCAGGTAGTCAAATTCCTTTACACGATCAAGTGGAACGGAATCCAAAACCGGGGGATAAACAGTTTTTTTTGGCGGGTTAAGGACTAAAAACTTGGTTTTGCCTATATTTATTGCTAAACCCCTTTCGTTGCAGAAGCTTTGAAACCTGGAAAGCAACGATTGAATGCCCATCGGTGATTTTGAAATTAGAAGGGTATCGTCGGCGAACAGAAGCGTTGGGATCTTCCTTCCAGCCAGGGTAGGTGCATCTGATGGTTGTTGCAGAAGATGCTCCACCACTCCGTTAATATAAAGAGAAAACAGAGTGGGGGCAAGCACACACCCCTGGCGGACGCCTCTGTCCACGGGGATACGGGGTGTTTTCTCTCCCTGTCTACCCCATCTAATTTGGGCAAAATTACTATCATGGAATTTAACAAGCAACGACAGCAAGTAGGGTGGAAGGCCTAACCCAGGAATTTAACAAGCAACGACAGCAAGTAGGGTGGAAGGCCTAACCCAGACAGCAAGTAGGGTGGAAGGCCTAACCCAGTGTCTTTATCAGTAACTACATATGTTTTAATCTAGTATATGTAAGTATTGATGTATATAAGTGAGTATATGTGAGAGTGAGAGATTGTAAGAGTTCCTGTTTAAATAAGTATGTGTTTCTATAAGTGATTGTTTAAGAGAGTAAGTATGTGTAAGTTTCCTTAGAAGTAAGATGGTAGTGTTTGTATAGCTGTATATGCAAATAAATGGATGTTCAATAGTTTATTTGCATGTGTGTCTATGTGTGTGAGTAACTTTTGGATGACTGTCGGTAACAGGATGTATATGTGTATCACTACATATGATGAGTGAGTATGTGTATGAGTGACTATATAGAACTGTTGGTGAATGAGTGGATGTGTATATTGATGGTGGAATTACTGAATTGGTTGTTGTAACTGGTATGGGTATGTCCATTTTTTTTTAAATGTTAGTTTCTATTTTTGAATGTGTTTCAAGGGTTACATTACACTGAAAGGAGGTCTGTCACTCTGTCACAAGGATGGTGTCATCAGTGATGTCATGAGTGATGTCACTGACCATGTCATGAGTGATGTAATATGTGACGTCATCAGCAGTGGATTGCAGGCGCGCAAGTTATAGTGAGTCCAACTAACTATAAGGTGGGAATTTCAATGGTTTTATGTCAGTAAAATATCCAGCTAACTATAACTGGTGTGAAACCTATGGTTTTTTCAGTGAATTTAATGGGTTTTTTAAATGCTAATTTCTAACTATAACTGGTGTGAAACCTGTTTTTTCAGTGAATTTCAAAGGTTTTTTAAAAGCTAATTCCTTTCTATTTGGAGTTTCTAACCTATGATTTTTTTTTTATAAATTTGCTGTTTTGTGTAAGTATTAATTATTATTTTTTATTTTTTATAATATATTTTATTTTTTTTATCATTTTTTTCCTGGGGTGCTCTGGGTGCGCTCAACGGTAAGCTCTCCGGAGCTCTCCCAGAGCACTTGCTCGTGAAAAAAAATATGAATGAAAAGTAAATAATAACGCAAGACATTTAGTACCATACATATAAAAGCAGTTTTTTTTAATAAGGAAATGAAAATGATTTTGCATTACCATGAAACTATCAAAATGTCACTTAGGCGCGCCGCGTAAGCGCCCCCGGAAGCGCCTTAGTTCGCGCCGCGTATGCACCCCTGGAAGCGCCTACGTTTGCGCCGTGTGAGCGCCCCCGGAAGCGCTTCGGTGCACGCAGCGTAAGCGCGTCAAGTCATGTGACCTTAAAATAACACTTTTCATTGGTTGCTAACAGTTTTTTTACAAAGAATGAAATCCCCACCCATTTCCTTCACTTCTTCTTTCACTTTTGTGACTGAAAGACCTGCCTTTTTGCTCTCGGTTCTTTGTTGGATATCTTGGATTATCATGGCTGCCAGACCATCCAGCAGTGAAGATGACTCCAATGAATTCCTTGATGAAGAGCCTCCTCAGCCGAAGGTCAAAGAACATTTCATCTGGAATTTTTTTTCCATACCAGTAGACCAAAAGAAGGTAAATGCTCCAAAAGTGGAGTGCAGGATCTGTCACACAGTCCTGTCACGGGGTGACCCCACTAAAAAATATTCTTTTGGCAACTCCACAATGATTCGCCATGTGGAGAGGAGGCACCCCCAGAATTTTGCCCGGGAAAGTGTCAGGGCTCTGGCACAAGAGGTTCCAAGTGATGGGGCCTCTACATCCACCGGAGGACCAACAACATCGGTGAGGGGGAGATCACAAGAGCTGGTTCCGAACATTCAGCCTGCATTTAATAAAGGCGTCCTTAAATGCAGATACTGTGATCAGCTACTTTGCTATGGGGAGCAAAGTGTTCTGCTCATGGTTCGATCATTGGAGAACCATCGCTGCCGTTCCCAGCCCTAATTTCTTTTTGTTTTTTGCTCCTGTTGAGCAGTTTCCATTCCCTGTTTTTGTTTTTGTTCTAAAAAAAGAAAGAAGAAAAAAAAAGTTATTTTCAGAACTACCTCCAATTCTCATCAAAGAGCTATATTCTTTAAAAGAATGAAAAGGAGTAAGTAAAGTGGAGTGCATTGATAAAGGAAAGGAAAATGAGTAAGAAAGAACAGAAAGGTATGAGAGGGGAAAGGAAGTGAAGTAGGGGGACTGAAAGAAGGTGAATGTTGGGAAGTCAAGTAAGGAGAATGAGAGTGAACATGGGGAATGTAGATATTCAAAGAAAATGTAGAAAAGGAACAGGGGTGTGGAAGGGTAAGAAAAGATGTATTGCTGGAGTTGCATCATTTTTGTGACGCACTCCAGCAATGCATCACTGTTGCGCTTACAGATACATCTGAAATACTGACGTATCTGTAAGTACTTGCGACATAATGCATCATATATTTAATATGACGCATGAGTAGAAGACTGAAGGCCTCATTTATGAGGCCATGCATCACTTTTACGCCACCGGTACGTCACTTTTTGTGACGCACCAGTGCTGTAAAAAATGCACCTTATTGAGTCATATTTACAAAGTGACGCATCTAGGTAGATGCGTCACTTTGTAAACCCCTGTGCCACATTATACCTACGTCAGGTGTAATGTATGCAAAAGGGACATATTGATGCAAGAGCTGATGCAGTGAAATCTATGAGATATCACTGCATCACTTTTATGATGCTGTTGCGTCAAAATCTTGCGCCTGTTTCACAGCAGGCGTAAAACTGATGCAGGCCCTTTCACATGGGCCTGGCCCCATGTGAAAGGATGCATTGCTGGAGTTGCATTATTTTTGTGACACACTCCAGCAATGCATCCCTTTTGCGCTTACAGATATCTGAAATACTGACGTATCTGTAAGTACTTGCGACATAATATGACATATATTTAATATGACATATGAGTAGAAGACTGAAGGCCTCATTTATGACGCACCAGTGCTGTAAAAAATGCACCTTATTGAGTCCTATTTACAAAGTGACGCATCTAGGTAGATGCGTCACTTTGTAAACCCCTGTGCCACATTATACCTACGTCAGGTGTAATGTTTGCAAAAGGGACATATTGACGCAAGAGGTGACGCAGTGAAATCTGAGATATCACTGCGTCACTTTTATGACGCTGTTGCGTCAAAATCTTGCGCCTGTTTCACAGCAGGCGTAAGACTGATGCAGGCCCTTTCACATGAGCCTGGCCTCATGTGAAAGGATGCATTGCTGGAGTTGCATCATTTTTGTGACACACTCCAGCAATGCATCACTTTTGCGCTTAGTTACGTCTGAAATACTGATGTATCTGTAAGTACTTGCGACATAATGTGTCATATATTTAATATGACGCATGAGTAGAAGACTGAAGGCCTCATTTATAAGGCCATGCATCACTTTTACGCCACCGGTACGTCACTTTTTGTGAAGCATCAACAGCGTAAAACATGCACCTTATTGAGTTATATTTACAAAGTGATGCGTCACTTTGTAAACCCCTGCGCCACATTATACCTACGTCAGGTGTAATGTATGCAAAAGGGGCGTATTGACATAAGAAAGGGTCGTAGAGATGACGCAGTGAATAAACTGGGTTTTCCCCATGCTACGTTCCCCGGTACGCTCCCCGGTGCGCGTACCGGGCGCTCCCCCCGCGAAAATCGGAAAAAAAAATAATTGTGCCCCGCGGGGCCCTTTTATGACCCCCCACATCAAACCTAGGGGTCAGGGGGGGGTCTACTCTACCCCCTTATGGTCATTTCCCCCTTTGTATTTGCCACCTCTTGTGTCTCGATTTTACCGAGACACACGATTGCGGCCGCTCTGGACTGTTTCGAATGTTTACAGACACCAGAGAGCCAATCAGCTTTCCGCGCGCAAGTCGCGTAGCGCGCCCGGTGCGCTCCCCGGGGCACGTACCGGGGCGCGGCTATAGATATATATTTTTTTAACCTAAATTACTCAAAAAACACTGGAGCACATATCTTGAGACCTAGCAAAGGCACATCGGGCTGCCAGTCCCTACAATTTTGCCAAGTTTGGTGGAAATACATTCAGCCGTTCGGGCTAAAAGTGAGGTCGACCGCCCTATGGAAATTAACATGGGGAAACACATTTTGGGACTCTCCTTTTATCTCGGGCCCCGCTTGACGAATCCCCCCAAAAACTTTCAGGGAAGGACCGGAGCGCCGCGAGGCAAATTTGAGGAAATTTTCAGGCAGATTCCTCAACCGGCGCCAAAGTTATTCCCAATAGAATGTTGATATTTTGCATTGAAAAAAATCCTAACTATAACTACCTACTGGCAACCGCCAGTAGGTAATATATATATATATATTCACTGAAAAAACCATAGGTTATAGACCATATATAGTTAGGGATTAGCATTTACAAAACCTTATTTTACTCGCATAAAACCATTGAAATTCGCATATATAGTTAGTTGCGCTAACTATATATCGCGCACCCGCAATCCACTGCTGATGATGTCACATATTACATCATTCATGACATGGTCAGTGACATCACTGATGACATCATCCAGTGGCTGTCTGTTTCTGTAAGGTTAAAATATGTCTTACATATTGAAGAATGAGTGGATGTATAAGTGTCTGGATGAAGGATTTAGTAGGTGCATGACTGACTGTATGAGAGAGTGATTAAATGTGTCTCACTGAGTGCATGGGTTAGTGACTAATCTATCTTAATTTGTGCATCATTATATCTGTTGTTCTACAAACTGCTGCATGTGTTGATCAGTAGCTATATGAGTAACTGTATGGGTTATTGATTGGTTGTCCAAGTATTTGTATGGGAGAGTGAGTGTGTGTGGGGGTGGCTGGGAGGTGTGTGACTCTGTGCATACATGTGCGAACAGTTGATTCACTAGATCTATGGGTTCAAAACTGCATGTGGAAACAGCTGTATGGGTGGTTGACTGTGTACGAGTGTATTGGTGAGTGAATGGATATCTCAGTGCTACATGTCAAAGTAAGTACATATGTAAAACACAGTACATGTGAGAGTTCACATATATAAATTACTGTGCATAAGAGCCAGTGAATGTGTGAGTGGCTGTATGGATCATTGTGAACTTGTATCAGGGATTGTATAAAAGAGTAAATATGTGTTAGTATATGTTCGAATAAGTAAGGTGTGTATAACTGTATAGTTGAGGAAATGGAGCTGTGATTGATTCTTTGCATGACTGACTAGGTGTGTGAGTAACTCCATGGATGAGTGACAGTCTGTGAGTGTCTGTTTACACTGAGTGTATCTAAGGTTATATCAGAGTCTGAAGAGGTTCATCGTATAATCACATGAATGATGTCATCAGTGATGTGATCAGTAATGTCAAATGAGATGTCATCAGTGATGTCATTTGAGATGTCATCAGTGATGTCACTGACCATGTCATGAATGATGTAATATGTGACATCATCAGTGGATTGCGGGTGCGCGATATATAGTTAGCGCAACTAACTATATATGCGAATTTCAATGGTTTTATGCGAGTAAAATAAGGTTTTGTAAATGCTAATCCCTAACTATATATGGTCTATAACCTATGGTTTTTTCAGTGAATTTCAAGGGTTTTTTAATACCAAATATCAAATGCTGTCAAATGTCAAGTACATGATAGGTAAAAACATTTTCGTGTTTATGCACGCTGATGTGCTTTGAACGCTGCCACCCCCTCCCCCCCTCTTTTCTCTTAGCAGTACTCTCTCTTTGCAGATAGTGAAGGGTAGTTAACGCAGGCCTTTGCCCCCGTTGTAATCCGTTGTGCCTGCTTCTCTCTCTATTTGATTGATTGCTATCCAAGCATTTACTGTTTTAGAATTGGTTCTCTTTGGTTCATTCTGTATTTACAAACAAGCACAGAGTCGCAATACTCTGTTTAGTCTTTGCAGATAGTGAAAAATCGTTTAAAAAAACAAAAGGAATCGAGCAAAATCAGTAGGCCACTAATGGGATCTGTTTTTGACCTCGCTAAAATAGAAACATTAAGAACAACCCCTCATGAGAAATACGAAACTAGTAAGATGAACTTAGCTCCACACCATGATGGCTGCAAGACAGCTCGACTCCGCCGCCCACCCCACCCCACCCAAAATAACGACAAACCCTATGCAAATATTATAAATATATACAACACACCAGCAAAGTAACAGGGTAAAACGTTTCATTAAGTAACTATATACATGGCACCCTGCTGCAACATCGATCCAAATGTCTTTTGGTGACTCTTCCATTGTGAACATTGTCCCACAATCCGTTTGACCTGAAACGATTACACAAATAAAACATTTGTGAGTTTTAAATTTCCGGAAAAGTATAATTCACCAATAGTTTTCTCTGTAGATCTTTTTCCATTAACAATCCCAGTTCCATCACCCGCCCAGGATATCACTACTGTTAGTTGTCATTGTTGCTTCTGTTTTAATAAAAAATGTTTTAAGGTGTTTACTGTTTTTGTTGCGATGTATATATTTATAAGTTATTAAAGTGTTATAATCCTACTAATTTTTTTATCGATTATTGCTGTTTGAGATATTCCCTGTCTACAAACAGAGAAGAATAGAAATATTCTGTCTCCCTTTGCAGATAGTGAAGGATAGGTAATGCAGACTTTTGTCCCCCGTTGTAATCCGTCATGCCTGATTGATTGATTGGCTGGACATTTATTGTTCAAGGAATAGTTCTTTTGAGGTACTCTCTGTTTGCAAATAACGTGGAATAGAAATATTCTGTCTAGTCTTTGCAAGTAGTGAAGGGTGGGTAATACGGACCTTTGTCCCCCGTTGTAATCTGTCATGCCCATCTACTCCCCACTGATTGAGAAACTAGTTCCACCCGGACCATTTATTAGAGGTACATCATCTGACTCAACCGGAGAGAACCCCTAATAAAGAAGACATATGTAAAATACGAAGTAATCCCTGTATCCTGTTAAACAGAAACTTTAGCATGAAACACACTTGAAAAGGAAGGGAAAGAAATCTAACAAAATCAGTAGGCCTCTGATGAGTTTTTGACTTCGCTAGAAATAAGAAACATGAAAGTGGTGAAAGAAGCCAAGCTTGACGTTACGGCAGCCACAAGGTAGCTAGGCTCCGCCACCCCCCCCCCACTGCTCCAAGCATGTCTGTCCCACCGCCCGCCACGCCCAATAACGGTAACATGAAATAGATACAAATCAGCAGATACCTACCCCCATTCCGGAAACTCCCGAAGTGCAACAGGTTCGCGGCTACGCCCATCCGGAAGACGAGGCCTTCGGCACGTGTAGGGCGGGTCCTGCTGGCAGCCGTCGGCCGGGGAGGTCGTCGCGTAAGGTGGGCCAGGAGAGGAGCCGAGGCCGACGGGATCCCTCTTCTTTGTTCAATAATGGCTACGACAACGGGGGGGATGTCTTGCACATGCCACCGACCCCCCCCCCTCCCCTCGTATCTCCTGGTCTGGCCCGGCATGATATGAGCTCCCCGTTCGGGCCTGAAGCGGTGCCCTGCAGGCCACGGGGGGGGATGTCTTGCCTCTGCCTCCGACCCCCCCCTCTTATCGCCTGGTCCGGACATCACGGATATCAACGCCAGGTGACGGCGTGGGGTGCGCTGGGAGGGAGAGGCGGCACGAACGAGCCTCTCCCACCCCCCCAGGTGGGGGCCCCTCAGCTGCACCCCCAACGCTCCACTCACCCAACAAAAGGGTTCCTCCACTCTTGCGATACAGCAACGCTCCACTCGCCCAACAAAAGGGTTCCTCCACTCTTGCGATGCAGCGACGCTCCACTCACCCAACAAAAGGGTTCCTCCACTCTTGCGATGCAGCGACGCTCCACTCACCCAACAAAAGGGTTCCTCCACTCTTGCGATGCAGCGACGCTGCACTCACCCGACAAAAGGTCTCGTCCACTATTGCGAGGCAATGATGCTCCGCTCACCCAGCGGGGGTCTCGTCCACTGTTGCGGTGCAACGGCGCTTCTGAGTTCAACTAGAAAATGAGTCCTGCATCCAGAAACGTTATCCTCAACTTTGAAGATTCTATAAGAGCCACGGGGGCCCCCGACC
Source organism: Lissotriton vulgaris (assembly GCF_964263255.1). Lineage (NCBI taxonomy): Eukaryota > Metazoa > Chordata > Amphibia > Caudata > Salamandridae > Lissotriton > Lissotriton vulgaris. The sequence goes on from NC_141700.1 coordinate 332,498,602, forward strand.
CCCGATGGGGAATGACTGCCATGATCACCCACGGAACGACCACGACGTAGCCGCGGGACGTCGGCGCGCTCATGCCGGCGCCGGCCTCAGTCTTGAAATCACCAAAATCCTGCAAAACTACCAACTTGATCAGTTCCGGTGGGAAACCAGTATGACCCGGTAGGAGAGCTTTTTGCCTCCCACCCCTCTTTGACTGATGGTTCATGTCGCCAGTCCCCTCTACTACCCTTCAACGAAAACTTTTGGACTGCCGAAAGAGGTCCCGGTCCAACCACGAGTTGGTGGAGACATTTTGACTATACTTGGACCTTCCTGACCTCACCCAAAATGGCGCCGGTACAAATGAAACTATTGTGCCCCGATTGCTCAGCCTTGATATCATGAGATATGTATGCAGTTTTTAGCACATGAATTGATATGGGATAAGACTGATTATATGTTCGGACAATGAATTGATCCGGGATGGGTATTGATTATACGTTCGAACAATAAATTGACATGGGACTTGCATGCATCATTGATTACTGTATTTATTGAAGGTTAGAATTGTCGACACTTTTGGTACTTGCTCACAATGAATTATCGATATGATTTTGTTGCACTTGTCGCACTTTTTACTGATTATATGTTCGGACAATGAATTGATCCGGGATGGGTATTGATTATACGTTCGAACAATGAATTGACATGGGACAGGTACTGATTACATGTTCAGAAAATGAATTGATATTAAGTTCTAATGCATCATTGATTACTGTATTTATTGAAGTAATACTGATCTCTCCGCATGAAATTAATTTTCCACATGCTACACAAGTCAATCTCATCTGCCCAAAGTTCTTTTGCAGATTTGGGACCGTTTCCCTTGCCTCTGACTCACTTATTGCCAAGTCATTGGTGGATGTTTTTGCCGGTCGGGGGTTATCCCCCAAATCTCGAAGTTGTGCTTTAGAATAATTAAGAGGGTGCCACCTCTCCATGTGCCGATGCATGGTATGATTACCATAGCTATATTTTTTTTCGGTCCCTCTCGAGAGTTTTTTTTTTGCAGATGAGGCAGGTAACGAACCTGGCTTTAACTTTCTTTTCATGAGAAGGAAATGAAACAAATTGCCAGATAAAATGTACTTTCACATGGGACGTTCTTGGCATTTCTTTTAGTTTTTTATGCTGCCTTGGGACTATTCGCACAACAGACCGCTACTGACCATTGTTGCTTCTGTTTTAATAAAAAATGTTTTAAGGTGTTTACTGTTTTTGTTGCGATGTATATATTTATAAGTTATTAAAGTGTTATTTTCCTTCTACTTTGTTGGAGTGCTATATATTTTTAATGTGACACATAATTGTGAAGACTTTGATGTACAAAAAGGCATCCCTGGAATCTTCCGCTTCAGGCTCGGTCCCACACACCCTCACAGTGAGAATCCCCTCTCCAATCACAATACAGGATGGTTATCAGATTGCAGGAACGCGTGTAGTGTGACGGATCTCATCGGGTGGGGGCCTTGATCTACTGTAACTTCTTTGAAGAGGGGTGATTCTTTACAGTTGAGGCCATAAACTACATCTGCAGGGCTAGGTGATAGCCTGGGACGGGCCTGGACAATCGGACACAGAGGAAGAGGAGTGTCAGAGGGTGCGGTAGTGAATAGGGTGAAAGGGTGGTGTTGGGCGGGCACAGGGTGTGATTCTCAGGGAAGAGCAGCGCACATGGGAGGAGGTTTCTGGCCCATGCATGAGAGACAGAGCGGGGTGACCAGTGCGTGGGGGAGATGCTTGCGAGGGTGGAGAGCCATGCTGAGGATCGGCGGCGTGCAGAGAGTGGGTCTGGTCAAGGCATCTAAAATGGCTGCCATGCTCAACAAAAGTGTGGCATTGCAAAAAAGACAAGATGGCGCAGACAATGTTTATCAATAAGGATTAATTTATAACAATTATTTTTAACAAAATATTTACTCGCAGTGACAAAATGGCGGTCAACAGTTCCTGATTTCCATCGACTCGAACGTTAACAGACGTCACGCAGCAAAAAAAAAAAACGCTCACGCACATCCGCTGGAAGACATGTATCAACATATATGAGCCTCCTCAGCCACCCTCAGAAAACAAAAGGGGTCAGGATACGTCTCCCGTACCCCCTTATACCTAGTAATTTAATTAAATCGAAACACAAAATGGCGAATTCACGTTTCGCTACCAGTTTGCGACCCGGTTCGCGAACCGAGAAGCGCTTCTACCGCGAAAAATCTAATTTTTATTATTTACCCCACGGGACCCTTTAATAACCCCAACATCATTCCTAGGGGGTCAAGAGGGGTCTACCTAGCCCCCTTTCATTAAATTCCCCCTTCGTTTTTCTCCTCCTCTTGTCTCTCGATCCTACAGACAGACAAGATGGCGGCCGCACCGGACTGTTTAGAATGTTGACAGACACCGAAGAGCCAATCAGCTTCGCTACGCAAAGCTCCGTTACGCGAAAAGTACACGATCTGGAGCGCTATCTGGGACGCTGTCACAGATATATCTGTTTTTTAAACGTTAATTTCTCAAAATCCACTGGAGCACATATATTGAGACCCAGCAAAGGCACATCGGGCTAACAGTCCCTATAATTTTGCCAAGTTTCGTGCAAATCCATTCAGCCGTTCGAGCTAAAAGGAGGCCAAACGCCCTATGGAAATTAACATGGGAAAAACGCGTTTTGGGACCCCCCTTTTTTCTCGTTCCCCCCTTGACGAAACCCCCCCAAATTTTCAAGGGCTGCTCAGAAACAAAATGTGCCATTTTCCTGAAAATTTCAGCCGATTCCGTCCACAAACGCCAAAGTTATTAGACATAGAATTTTCAAAAGTTCCATAGAGAAATAATCCTAACTATACATACCTACTGGCAATATATAATATTCTTTTTTTTCATAGAAAAAAACATAGATTTCAGACACTTTATCGTTAGAAATTAGCATTTCGAAAACCTTAGAAATTCACTTAAAAAACATAGGTTTCAGGGACGTTAAAGTTAGTTGGACATTTCACTCATTCAAAACCAGAGAAATTCCCCTGTTATAGTTAGTTCAGCTAACTATAACTCATGCCCCCGCGATGCACTTCTGATGTCGTCACATATTACATCACTCATGACATCACTGATGACACCTCAAATGACATCACTGATGACATCATACAGTGAATGTGTGTTTTTGTGAAATTTAAATGTTTTATATATGGATATGTCAAGGTCGATGGAAGGACAAGTGGTATATAAGTGTCTAAATGGATGATTTTGTTTGTGTGAAACTGATTGTATAACTGACTGATTGACTGTATCTTAGTGAATACATGGGTTAGTGAGTAATCTTTAAATGGGTAAATATCTGTATCAGTCTCTCGTTTTGTGTATAAGTGGCAGCATAGGTTGGTGAGTAGCTACATGAGTGTCCATATGTGTTATTAGTTGTTTTTTTGAGTATCATTATGAGTGTCTGTGTGGTTCGTTGGGGGGTATTACTTTGTGCATAGATGCATGAATGAGTGACTCACTGTATGTGTTGACGACAGCATGTGTGCAGGACTGTATGGGTGGATCAGTGTGTGTATGTGTGTGTTGGTGAGTGAATGACTGTCTCAGTAGTGTCTTTATGAGTAACTACGTATGTTTTAAACTAGTATATGTGATTATTGGTGTATGTAAGTGAGTATATGTGAGAGTGAGAGATTGGAAGAGTACCAATATAAATGAGTATGTGTTTCTATAAGTGATTCTTTAAGAGAGTAACTATGTGTTACTTTCTGTAGAAGTAAGTGCAGTGGTGTGTGTATAACTGTATACGCAAGTAAATGGATGTTTCATACTTTCTTTACAAGAGTGACTATGTGTGTGAGTAACTCTATGGATGAGTAGCGGTGTGTAAGGGTATGTATAGGTGTATGAGTACATATGATGAGTGAGTGCATGTCTGAATGACTGTAAAGGACTGTTGGTGAATGAGTGCATGTGTGTGTAGATCTTGGAATTAGAGAATGGGTATGTTGTAATTGGTATTGGTGTGCCCATTGTTTTAAAAATGGTATTTTGTATTTTAGAGTGTGTGTATCAAAGGTTATATTACGGTGAGAGGAGGTCTGCCACTCTATCACAAGAATGATGTCATCATTGATGTTATCAGTGATGTCATGAGTGATGTAATATGTAACATCCTCAGCAGTGCATTTCAGAGGCGTGAGGTATATTTAGCTGAACTAAATATAATCGGGAAATTTCTCTGGTTTTGTAAGAGTGAAATGTCCAACTAACTATAACATCCTATGGTTTTTTCAGTGAATTTCTAAAGTTTTTTAAATGCTAATTTCTAACTATAACATGCCTGAAACATATGGTTTTTTCAGTGAATTTCAAAGGTTTTGCAAATGCTAGTTTCTAATTATGCCTATAGAGGTAGGACATGTGAAGAAAGAAGAAAAAACGCTCAGAAAGAAGCAAAAGAAATGCAGAAAGAAGCAACAGAAGTCCACAAAGACGAAGAAAAGTGCAGGAAGAAGCAAGACATGTGGAGAAGTTTGGCTCAATGGTTAGAGCGGCAGACCCTGATGCAGAGGTCTAGGCCGGGACCAGGGTTCAATTCCCCGCCTCGGCGAGTCTTGGGCTCAAAAATTCCACGGACCTGATAATTCTCGCCTCTGTGCCTATTCCAATCATGGAGTCCTACTCTGCAACTCTGGGCAATTGCTTGCTTAATCTCCAAAACGGCCCCCACAACGCTAAGGATGCCTGGCCTTCACCTTGGGGGTGCCCAGGAGTGGACGCCTCACAGGGAAAGCCAGGATGGGTTCCACAGCGGTATTCGTACAAGCGCCTTGAGACCCTTGCGGGTAAGTAGTGCGCTATACAAGTATCAATTTACATGTGCAGAAATAACCAACAGAGGAGAAGAAAGAGGCCTTGTTGCAAAATCATCCTGTGCCCACACCTTTTTTAGATGAGTACTGCTGGTAACTGACTCTAACTAACCAGGCCTAGAGCCAGTGCTATGCTAAAAGACACTTAGAATACAGTGAATACACCTACATACACTAGGGAACACTATGCGTTGGGGTACCACCATGATTAGCATGACCTCCTCTGTAAGGCCCTAGTACATAATAGGGCAGGGGGATTAAAACTACCTCTTAAAACGCTCTATGGGGTGTGTTTGCGCAATGGTGAAGGGAGGGGGCCCAAGGTGACGTGTGCAAACACGTCCTGTGGCCGTTTTAAGTTCATAGGTTATGTCCCCTTGAATCCTGACGGTCCCTGTGGTCCAACTAGCCAACCAGGTACCTCCAGTAATCGCCACAGAGCTGTGTTGCAGAGTGGTGTAAAAAGGGGCGTGACCTGGCCCACCTCTCTGCAATGCAGCGCAGTTGCGCCTACTGGAGGTACCTGGTGGGCTAGTTGGACTCCAGGGACCCTCAGGATTGAAGAGGAATTAATTCCCCAACTTACAACGCACCACAGGGCGTGTTTGCACACATTTCACCTCAGGACCGCCCCCTCCCTTCACCACTGTACAAACGCACCCTGTGGTCCGTTTTTAGTCGGAGGATTTGTTCCCCTTAAATCCTGAGGGTCCTTGGGTCCAACTAGCCCACCAGGTACCTCCAGTAAGCGCCACAGAGCTGCGTTGCAGAGAGGTGTAAAAATGGGCATGGCCTTTGAACACCTCCCTGCAACACAGCTCCCTGGCGAATACTGGAGGTTCCAGGTGGGCTTGTTGGCTCCCAGGAACCCCCATTATTCAAGAGGAATTAGATCCCCATCTTACAACGAGCCAGGGGGTGCGTTTTCAGAGTGCTGCAGGAAGGGGAGGGGCCTCCAGCGCGATGCCGGTCTTTTTTTTAAATTTGATTTTAAGAAAGGGAGCTGTGCGGCCCCCCTTCCATTCCTATTCTATTGGCCCTAAGGACCCCATCCCCCAGGGCCTGACCCCTATTTTTTTTTTGTTTTTTTAAATGGTAGGGTCCACATGGCCCCCTCCCGAGGTCAAATTGGGCCCCGGGGACCCCATTCCCTGGGGCATGGCCAATGTTTTTTTATATCTTTGGAGGGGGCTGTGTGGCCCCCCTCCCAGGCAACTACAGGCCCCGGTGACTTCATCCCCCGGGGCCTTGCCACTTTGTTGGTGTCCGTGGGGGGAGTCCCAATGCCCCTACTGTCCCAGCCGGCTCCCTACCTCCTGCGGGAGCCGCCATTGCTTTTCCACATGAGGAGCTGCTAAGATGCAGCTCCCCATGTGGAAAAGCAATCTGGTTTGAGTTTTGGAATAGAGAGCAGGTTGAGTGTTCTCTCTTCCAAAATCCAAACCACAGTTTGCTATAACAACTGTCATAGTAAACAGCAGGGCACCCCAGGACACTGCAGGAGCCGACCCTGGGGGGTGGCGGTCCCCAAGACCATCACAGGCTCCAAGAGGGGGCCCCCCTCCCAACATCTGAATAGCCCCGGGGATCCCCAAATTTAAATATTAGTGCTTTGGGGAGGTGCCGGTCCCTGGGGGTATGGGGGGGCCCCCCGCACACATTGTTTTACTGCCCCTGGGACCTGGCCCCCGGGGGCTTCAATTAAACAAAGCGCTGGAGCCCGAGCGTCTTTTTTTTTTTTTTTTTTTTTCTCAGCCCGATTCATGCGCCCAATGCAAATTCAGACGATAGTTTAAAAAAAATTGGGGGGAGCCCTGGGGGTCCTTGTGGGATCACCTGAGCAGGCCTAGGGGTCAGGGTGTTTCTACCCTGCCCCCTTTTCCTGTTTTGTGCATTTGTTTTACTGTTTTCTTGTGCCACAGTTCTACTGAGGCACAAGATGGCTACCAACACTTCCTTGTTTGGAGTGAGGACAGCTATTTGGCATATAGCTCATGATCAGGAGGGTGCGCAGATCCTCCGTGCCTCTAAATATCGAAACTTTTATTTTTGCTTTTCTCAGCAACTACTGAACGGATTTACACCATTTAGAAAAAAGGATGCTTTCTGAAGCAAGCACTACCTTTTTGCCAAATTTGGTGTAATTCCATTCAGCAGTACCAGCTGTAGCCGTGTCTAAAGTTTCCTATGCGAAATGCATTTTCCGACCTCTATTTTTTGAATTTCTCAGGAACTACTGAATGGATTTACACAATTCCGGCTGTAGCCGTGTCTAAAGTTTCCTATGAGAATTAATATGGAGAAAACACGTTTTGAGACCCCCCCTTTTTCTGGACCCCGTGCTTGCCCAATCACCCCGAAACTTTCTAGATAGGAGTGAACCGGAGCTGGCTGTTAGTTTTGATAATTTTGTGAAGATTCATCAACCGGCGTTAAAGTTATTGGGAAAAGAAAAAACGCTTTTTGAATAGAAACAAGGTCCTATCTATAAGTACCGACTGCCAGTAGGTTATATATATATATATATATATATATATATATATTTTTTTTTGCTCCAACAAACACCAGCCTGCGCAACACTCGAGCGGGTGCTCTTTTAGGCGGGGGTGTACCCGCCGCAAAAACGACTGCCCCCAGATTTCGTTTGCGTTCAATAAGAACAAAAAAACAGCACTCTCAGGGGGGGTTTCTCAGTGCCAACAGTTGTTTATTAGCAACCCAGCACAGACAAGACGCGTTTCGGCGCTTAGCCTTTGTCAATTGCAAGTTAGAACGCACCGCCATTACTTTTAAAAGCATTGCTTCGGTCACAGTGTATACAACTGGCATATAGATTAATGCATTGTCTAGATTAATATCTGTTACAACAGGGGTATGCCCATCTGTGAGCTGTAATATTAATGCTGACCGCATTGCCCATCCAGGGCGAAATAAGATTACTGAAATTACAGTAGTAGAGAAGTTGATTTGAGCTTTTACTACATTATAATGGAAGACTATGATTTTAGAATGTATATACTTTCTTTTTTCATGCTTGAATTGCACTTTTCAAAATGGCGATCAGTGTGCAATCTCGCTGTCTCCTTTCTAAATCCATGTTGTATACACTGTGACCGAAGCAATGCTTTTAAAAGTAATGGCGGCGCATTCTAACTTGCAATTGACAAAGGCTAAGCGCCGAAACGCGTCTTGTCTGTGCTGGGTTGCTAATAAAGAACTGTTGGCACTGAGAAACCCCCCCTGAGAGTGCTTTTTTCTTGTTCTTATTGACCGCGAAGGGAATCTGGGAGCAGTTATATATATATATATATATATATATATATATATATATATATATATATATATATATATATATATATATATATATATATATATATATATATATATATATATATCACAGAAAAAAACATAGGTTATAGTGGATATATAGTTAGGAATTTGCATTTACAAAACCTTGAAAATTCAATGAAAAAACCATTGGTTTTAGGCCATATATAGTTAGGGATTTGCATTTACAAAACCTTATTTTACTCGCATAAAACCATTGAAATTCCATATATAGTTATAAGCGCTAACTATATATCGCGCACCCGCAATCCACTGCTGATGATGTCACATATTACATCATTCATGACATGGTTAGTGACATCACTGATGACATCTCAAATGACATCACTGATGACATCACTGATTACAACATCCAGTGCCTGTATGTTTCTGTAAAGTTAAAATATGTTTTACATATTGAAGAATGAGTGGATATATAAGTGTCTGGATGAAGGATTTACTAGGTGCATGACTGACTGATTGAGTGAGTGATTAAATGTGTCTCACTGAGTGCATGGGTTAGTGACTAAACTGTTTTAATTTGTGCATCATTATATCTGTTGTTCTACAAACTGCTGCATATGTTGATCAGTAGCTATATGAGTAACTGTATGGGTTATTGATTGGTTGTCCAAGTATTTGTATGGGAAACTGAGTGTGTGTGTATGGGTGGCTGGGAGGTGTGTGACTCTGTACATAGATGTGTGAGTAGTTGATTCACTATATGTATAGATTCAAAAGTGCATGTGCAAACAGCTGTATGGGCGGTTGACTGTGCATGAGTGTATTAGTGAGTGAATGGATATCTCAGTGCTACATGTCAAATTAAGTACATATGTAAAACACAGTACATGTGAGAGTTGACATCTATAAATAACTGTGCATAAGAGCCAGTGAATGTGTGAGTGGCTGTATGGATCATTGTGAACATGTATCAGAGATTGTATAAGAGAGTAAAGTAAATATGTGTTAGTATATGTTTGAATAAGTAAGGTGTGTATAACTGTATAGTTGAGAAAATGGAGGTGTGATTGATTTTTGGCATAACTGACTAGGTGTGTGAGTAACTCCATGGATGAGTGACAGTCTGTGACTGTCTGTTTACACTGATTGTATCTAAGGTTATATTAGAGTCATGGTATTATCACATGAATGATATCATCAGTGATGTTATCAGTCATGTCAAATGAGATGTTTTCAGTGATGTCATTTGAGATGTCATCAGTGATGTCATCAGTGATGTCACTAACCATGTCATGAATGATGTAATATGTGACATCATCAGCAGTGGATTGCGGGTGCGCGATATATAGTTAGCGCTTATAACTATATATGGAATTTCAATGGTTTTATGCGAGTAAAATAAGGTTTTGTAAATGCAAATCCCTAACTATATATGGCCTAAAACCAATGATTTTTTCATTGATTTTTCAAGGTTTTGTAAATGCAAATTCCTAACTATATATCCACTATAACCTATGGTTTTTTTCTGTGAATTTCATTGGTTTTTTAATAGCAAATATGAAAAGCTTTAAAATGTCAAGTACGTGATAGATAAAAACATTTTCGTATTTATGCACGCTGATGTGCTTTGAACGCTGCCCCCCCCCCCCCTCCCCTCTTTTCTCTTAGTAGTACTCTCTCTTTGCAGATAGTGAACGGTAGTTAACGCAGGCCTTTGCCCCCGTTGTAATCCGTCGTGCCTGCTTGTCTCTCCATTTGATTGATTGTTATCCAAGCATTTACTGTTTTAGAATTGGTTCCCTTTGGATCATTCTCTATTTACAAACAAGCACAAAGTCGCAATACTCTGTTTAGTCTTTGCAGATAGTGAAAAATCGTGTAAAAAAATAAAAGTAATCGAGCAAAATCAGTAGGCCACTAATTGGATCTCTTTTTGACCTCGCTAAAATAGAAATATTAGGAACAACCCTTCATGAGAAATACGAAAATAGTGAGATGAACTGAGCTCCACACCATGAGGGCTGCAAGACAGCTCGACTCCGTCACCCACCCCGCCCAAAATAACGACAAACCCTATGCAAATATTAAAAATATAGACAACACACCAGCAAAGAAACAGGGTAAAACATTTTATTAAATAACTATTTACATAACTATTTTATACTTTTTATTGCCCGATCCGGCTAGCTCAATCGATGGAGCATGAAACTCATGCACTCTCATAGCAAGCGTTGCTACTGATGCTATGCAGACCAAAACTGGTTTTCAGTTTGTACATTTTTCTAGATTTTTCAATCCAAGGTTGGTTCACTTTGTAGAACGATGGCTTCAGATTTTCAACATACGGTGTGGTGGCGCGGACTGGGAGGGGGCGCTTCGCTCCTGCCCCCTCCCCAAGTAAGATTTTCATACGTGAAAGTACGTTAATGGTTTTGGTCCCTGAGTTGCTTCAATGTCACTGCCATTCTCAAATGGCATAAGTTCTGGATGTTGGGTGCCATAGTTAAGAGTTCTGAGCAGTGCTTGTAACACTGTCTGAAGCTTATTTCCACCTACTGCAGCTTCACTATTCTCAAAGTAAGTGAGTGTCGTTTGTGGACCTGAGTGCATTAGAAAACAATGTGATATGTTACCTTCCTAAACAGCTTGACGGAGGCCCCTGAGGGGCGGTGTGATGGCCATGGACTCGGAGAAGACGCTTGGCTCCGACACCTTCCCCAAGTCTTATAGCACTGGTGTAGCCTGAGATCGCCCCCGACATAGGCGGCCGGCTCCCGGGGTCCGGGGGAACTTTTTGCCTTTTGATGACTCTTCAATTCTGGACCTTGTCCCACAATCCGTTTGACCTGAAGACACGCTGTAGTGGGGCGCCCCTTTACCGTTTCAGTTGCCATTCCGCCCGCTTTTGCTACACTGTGCCTCTTCCGCCATTCAGCTGTTTACCGCCCGCTCTTACGACTACAGCGTCTCGCTCATCTTGTAGTTGAGTTGCTCCCGCTCTTGCGGTGCAGCGATAGGCGGCTGCCACAGGACTCTCAAAATGGCGGCCGGCTCTTCGGTTTTGGGCCTGGTCCACTAAAATGGCCCTGGGACACCTTTGAACTCGGACGCTTCCCTGATAGGGCTTGGGTCCCATTCTCGAAAGCGTCCCCTCAGCCGTGAAGATTCTACAAAAGTCTTGGGGGCCTCCGACTCCCGCAGGCTTCTGGTGGGGAGCGGCTGCCATGATTGCTCGTGGAATGGCCACGACGGAGCTACGAGATGGTAGTGCTCTCACGCTGATGCCAGCTTTAGTCTGAAACATCCAGAAACACTGTAGACTACCAATTCGATCAGTTCCGGTAGCGCCCCAACATGACCCGGAAGAGAAGAACTTGCCCTCCCCTCTTTGACTGATGGTTCTTGTTGCCTGTCCCCTCTGTTGTCATTTAACAGAACTTTTTGGACTGCTGAAAGGGGTTGTGTTCCGAACGCTGGTTGGTGGAGACATTTTGACTATATTCTTGACCTACGTTGTCGCGTAATGCGTTATATGACACGCCGCGTTAGCGCACCCGGAAGTGATCCGAGGCGCGTCGCGCAGCGCGTAACGTAAGCATAACAGGTCATGTGACTTGTTAATAAAACTTTTCATTGGTTCATTTTACTTTTGTTATTTTAATGATGAAAAGCTTGGTCATATGACCTAAAAATTACGCTTTTTATTGTTTTCGAACATTATTTTTTTTTAAACATATGTTATAATATTCCAGGCTAATGTACTTTCCCGGAAAATTTACAACTGTCCTACAAGTAAAATATATTCCTTTTTCGAGAAAAAGGGCGTTTCTTCCTACCATGACGGAGCCGTTGAGTAAAAGAGATTCGGCCTGCTGTCTTAGTCGCCGATACGCCTGATTATCAGATTCTTATCGATCACTTTATGTTGCAGAAATGAAAAACACAACTGCCCTTGACCATTTATCTTTACTGCGTTCCTACATATTATACCTTTTATCCGTCATGTAATTGGACTGCTTTATTTCACTTGCCTTTTACTGATTCGAAAACAGTGACTAAAAGTAAAAACTTTACCAATGTAAATACTACTACCGTGTTTTGTTTTAAAAACCTTTATTGTGAAAATGTCAGTATACAAATACGGGCCTATAACCACGTGGGCCGGCCACGGAGCAAACTGAAATCGTATATGATGAGGAGACATTTACACTGTAGAGGAACGTAACAAGCGGGCCATTAGGTTGCAAGAACAAAGGTGTCTAACAGTTGCGGAATCGGTGGACGTACATTTTGTAATTAAAATACGACAGGGCCACTTACAATAACATTTTCTAGATATACATTTGCGGGCAAGGAGTTACGAGTCCCATTTATACCGGCGCCATTTTGGGCGAGGCCGGGCAGGTCCAAGATATAGTCAAAATGTCTCCACCAACCATCGGCCAGACCAGAACCCCTTTCGGCCCTTTATGCTACAAGATGGTGTCTTCCATTCAGAAAATATTGTTGGCAGCATTTTGAAAGGAAACAGAAACAGCCGTTCTCCTAGTGAGTTTCACATTGTTACATTTAGGAAGAATGTTGAAGAGTAGTATGTGGAAAATCTGAAGCCATTTTTCTACAAACTCTCAATCAGACTTGGATAGAAAAAAAAATCCTGAAGAATGTACAAACTGAAAACCAATTTTTGTCTGTATAGCATCAACAGCAACGCTTGAGTCAGCTTTGTGTCAAGCCGCCATTTTCATTCAATCAATAGCGTCCCCCTGCACACATTCAGGGACCTGGTCGTGTCTTCAGATGAAACGGATTGTAGGAAAAGAAGCAGAAAGGAAAAGGAAAAAAGTTCCGCCGGACCTCGGGAGCCGGCCGCCTATGTCATGTGCGACCTTTGGCCACACCAGGGCAATAGTGAAGCTGCAGCAGATGCAAATAAGCTTCAGACAGTCTTACAAGCACTGCTCAGAACTCTCAACTGAGGCACTCAACATCCAGGACTTGCCATTCGGATCTTGGCGCCTTGTGCTGGTTCCGACCTATTCACACATCGGTCCACTACTGACATCACCTCATAAGCCAACGGGGCACCCCACGCCGACTTTCGGCGCAGCATTGTAGGATGGCCACACCAGTGCGGCAACTTGCTGGACACAACCTCGGTGCCATCCGGATCTCGGCACGTTCGACTCACTGTACCGCAAGAGTGACCGCAACTCAGCTGGACACGCCGTCTTTCGGCGCAGCATTGTAGGATGGCCACACCAGTGCGGCAATTTGCTGGACACCACCTCGGTGCCATCCGGATCTCGGCGCGTTCGAGTCACTGTACCGCAAGAGTGACCGCAACTCAGCTGGACACGCCGTCTTTCGGCGCAGCATTGTAGGATGGCCACACCAGTGCGGCAATTTGCTGGACACCACCTCGGTGCCATCCGGATCTCGACGCGTTGTGCTGCCTTCGGCCTATTCGCACATCGGTCCGCTACTGACGCCGCCTCACGCTTTTTGTAGCCCTATGCCGCATAACAGGTCATGTGACTTGTTTATAAAACTTTTCATTGGATCATTTTACTTTTGGTTTCCTAAAGATGGAAGGCTTGGTCATATGACCTAAAATAACACTTTTCATTGGTTTAGAACATTTTTTTTTCCCAAACGATGAAAGCCCCACCTTGTTTCTGGATCATTCAGACTGAAGCTGGCGTCAGCATGAGAGCACCACCATCTTGTGGCTCCGTCGTGGTCATTCCGCGAGCAATCATGGCAGCCGCTCCCCACCGGAAGCCTGCGGGAGTCGGGGGCCCCCAAGACTGTTGTAGAATCTTCACGGCTGAGGGGACGCTTTTCGAGAATGGAGCCCAAGCCCTAGCAGGCAAGCGTCCGAGTTCCAAGGTGTCCCAGGGCCATTTCAGTGGACCAGGCCCAAAACCGAAGAGCCGTCCGCCATTTTAAGAGTCATGTGGCAGGCGCCTATCGCTGCACTGCAAGAGTGGGAGCAACTCAACAACATGGTGAGCGAGATGCTGTAGCCGCAAGAGCGGGCGCAACTCAGCTGAATGGCCGCCACCTGGGGAGGCCCGTTCACGCCGCCTCCCCCACGCCCCCCCCGGGCCGCCGCACGCAAATTTTCGGAGCAGCATTGTAGGATACCAAAACCAGTGCGGCAGTTTACTGGACATCACCTGGGTGCCATCAACATCTCAGCGCGTTCTGCTGCCTTGGGACTATTCGCACAACAGACCGCTACTGACGAGGCCTCCCCCCGCCCCACCCGGGACGCCCCACGCCAATTTTCGGAGCAGCATTGTAGGATCCCAAAACCAGTGCGGCACCCAGGCGACATCACCTGGGTGCCGTCCAGAACTCTGCACGTTGTGCTGCCTTGGGACTATTCGCACAAAAGACAGCTTCTGACCATTGTTGCTTTTTTGGGTGAAAAATGTTTAAATGTTTTTACAGTTTTTGTTCCGTTCATTATATTTAAAAGTTAATAAAGTTTTATAATGTTACTTTGTTGGAGTGTTATACATTTTTTTAAAAACGGGTGAATGGGGCCTTGAATCGGGTTATTGTCATGTGTGGGCTTTGCAAGTGTACTGCTACAGGATCGGACATTTCAAACTCAAATGCACGTTCTTTTTCTTACCTTTCTGAAGCATGGAGCGCAATAGCAGGCAGAGAAAGGGTGATGCACGTGTTGAACACTACCTGACCTGGCAAGTTGCTGGCAGTGCCCCCCCGCCCGCTCCTGAAAGAGGGCACACACACACCGCCGCCCCGAGTACTTCACAAATCTGTAAAAGACCATGCGCTTGTTCATGAGGCTTAAATGGTTTATCACCTCTTCTAGAACACCTGCATCGACCCTCTGACGTTTCCTGGAAAAATTACCACGTAACACAATACCAAGCCCTATCAGCTGAAACCCCCGAGGAATCGTGGGGCATATTATCAAGGGGGTTTATCTCCGCTTTTTTGGCTTTAAAAGCCATGAAAGCGGAGATAAAATTATCTCCCTATTACCAAGCTGTCGCTAACACCAGTTAGTGACAGCTAAAAGGAGATAGCGACCATCTTGGGCCCCGCTTTGCATGTCAGTGATACTTATCACTAATGACATGCAAAGTGGGTGTGCCAAGATGTTATCGACTGGAAACAGTCCCTAACATCGCTATCTCCTATTACCAACTTTTGGAGATATTCGCGCTAAACGCGAATATCTCCAAAACCTAACACCTGCCCTGAGCAGTTCTTAGCCATGTTATCCAATGGGAGGTGGATAACATGGCTAAGAGCATTTGCTCGATAATACATGAATATCGCTGACTTTTCTGCGATAATAGCAAGGTTTATCTGCGATAAAAATCGCCGATGTGCGGCGAAAATTTTTGTCTCTAAACAAGTTAGAGACAAAAATTATCGCTAGTTGTTCGTAATATGCCCCCGGGTTTTTGCTTGCAGAAATCGGGAGGCGGGAGACTAGCACTGAAATCAGTAGTCTCACGCCTGAATCGGGAGGGTTGGCATGTCTGGATTCTCTTTAGCTGGGGCCATAAACTACATCCGCAGGGGTAGGTGATAGCCTGGGACCAGCCTGGCATCTAAAATGGCTGCCTTGCACGACAAAATTGTGGCATTGGAAAAAAGGCAAGATGGCGCAGACAATGTTTATCAATAAGGATTCATTTATAACAAAATATTTTATCGCAGTGACAAATTGGCGGTCAACACTTCCTGATTTCCATCGAATCGAACGTTAACAGACATCACGCAGCAAAAAAAAAAAAAAGCTCACGCACAGCCGCTGGAAAAGATGTATCAACATATATGAGCCTCCTCAGCCACCCTCATGAAACATAGGGGATTAGGATACGTCTCCCGCACCCCCTTATACCTAGTAATTTAATTAAAACGAAGCACAAAATGGCGAATTCCCGTTTCGCTACCAGTTTGCGGCCCAGTTCGCGGCCCGTGAAGCGCTTCTACCGTGAAAAATCATTTTTTTTTTATTTTCCCCACGGGACCCTTTAATAACCCCAACAACATTCCTAGGAGGTCAAGAGGGGTATACCTTGCCCCTTTCATTAAATTCCCCCTTCGTTTTTCACCTCTTCTTCTCTCTCGATCCTACCGAGAGATAAGATGGCGGCCGCTCCGGACTGTCACGCAGCAAAAAAAATAAAAAGCTCACGCACAGCCGCTGGAAGAGATGTATCAACATATATGAGCCTCCTCAGCCACCCTCATGAAACATAGGGGATTAGGATACGTCTCCCGCACCCCCTTATACCTAGTAATTTAATTAACGAAGCACAAAATGGCGAATTCCCGTTTCGCTACCAGTTTGCGGCCCAGTTCGCGGCCCGTGAAGCGCTTCTACCGTGAAAAATCATTTTTTTTTTATTTTCCCCACGGGACCCTTTAATAACCCCAACAACATTCCTAGGGGGTCAAGAGGGGTATACCTTGCCCCCTTTCATTAAATTCCCCCTTCGTTTTTCACCTCTTCTTCTCTCTCGATCCTACCGAGAGATAAGATGGCGGCCGCTCCGGACTGTTTAGAATGTTGACAGACACCGGAGAGCCAATCAGCTTTCTGCGCTCAAAGTTCCGTTTCGCGAAAAGTAAGCGAACCGGAGCGCAGCCTGGAGCGCTGTTACAGATATATATCTTGATTTAAACGTTAATTTCTCAAAAACTACTAGAGCACATATATTGAGACCTAGCAAAGGCACATCGGGCTAACAGTCCCTACAATTTTGCCAAGTTTCGTGCAAATCCATTCAGCCGTTCGAGCTAAAAGTGAGTCTAACCACCCTATGGAAATTAACATGGGAAAAACGTGTTTTGGGACCCCCCTTTTTTCTCGGCCCCCCCTCGACAAAACCCCCCCAAATTTTCAAGGGCTGCTCAGAAACAAAATGTGCCATTTTCCTGAAAATTTCAGCCGATTCCGTCCACAAACGCCAAAGTTATTAGACATAGAATTTTCAAAAATGCCATAGGGAAAAAATCCTAACTATATATACCTACTGGCGATAGCCAGTAGGTAATATATATATATATATATATATATATATATATATATATATATATATATATATATATATATATATATATAGTATGTACATTTATTTTGTTTATATTAAGAGTGTTTTATTTAGTCTCAATACATTTTTAGGGTTATTCAAATAGGTAATGTGTTTGAAGTGAAGTACTTTACCTACTGTTGCACAGACCGGAATGGGAACAGTAAATCTTACCCCTCAGAAGTACAATGCTTTCCCTACTATTGTGCAGACTGGAATGGGAATAGTAAACATTTACCCCTTGAAAGTCCAACACTTTCCCTACTGTTGTATAGACAGAAGTGGAAATAGTAAATCTTCCCCCCTCCAAACTCCAATGCTTTCCCACCAAAAGCACAGACTGAAGTGGTATTAGTACATTTTATCCCTCTGAAGTCCAACACTTTTCCTACTGTTGCGTTGATTTGAGTGGGCATAGTAAAGGTAACCCCTCCAAAATCCAATGTTTTACCTACTGTTACATAGACTGGAGTGGGAATACTAAATTTAACCCTTCTGAAGTCCAACACTTTCCCTACTATTGTACAGGCTAGAGTGGGAATAAAAGTTTACCCCTTGAAAGTCCAGCTCTTTTCCTACTGTTGTATAGATGAGAGTGGAAATAGTAAAAATTCCCCCCTGCCGAAGTCCAATGCTTTTCCTAGTGTTGCACAGACTGCAGTGAAATTGGTACATTTTATCCCTCTGAAGTTCAACGCTTATCCTACTGTTGCACAGATTTGAGAAAGTAAATCTAACCCCTCCGAAGTCCAATGCTTTTCCTACTGTTACATAGACTGGAGTGGGAATACTAAATTTAACCCTTCCGAAGTCCAACGCTTTCCCTACTGTTGTATATACTAGAGTGAGAATAGTAAATCTGCACCCCCTCCAAAGTCCAATGCTTTTCCAACTGTTGAACGGACTGGAGAGGAATTTGTACATTGTATCCCTCTGAACTCCAATGCTTTTCCGACTGCAGCACAGATTGGAGTGGGAAAAGTACATTTGACCCCTCTGAAGCCCAACACTTTCCCTACTAGAGCACAGGCTGGAGTGGTAACAGTAAATGTACACCCTCTGAAGTCCAGCACTTCCCTACTGTCGTACAGACGAGGGTGGGAATAGTAAATCTCCCTTGTTGCTGAAGTCCAAAGCTTCTCCTACAGTAGCACAGACTGGAGTGATAATGGTAAATTTAATGCCCCTTAATTCCAACACTGACCGTACTATAGCACAGACTGGAGTGGGAATTGTTTATCTCACCCTTTGGAAGTCCAACGCTTTCCCAACTGTTGTACAGACAGGAGTGCAAATAGTAAATTTAATCCTTCCGAAGTCCAATGCTTTCCCCCTACTCTATATAATATTTTTAGTAAATGTGTTTTATATGGATCTAAATGTATAATATTTAACCCTTCCATGCTGGGCCGTTTCCGCCGCTGTGCGGTAAACAAAAGAACAGTGCGGGCCGTGACGAACCCCAGCCGTCATCAGCACACGAGCGCCGCAGAGGGTGACGGCTGGGGTTCGTCACCAGCATGGAAGGGGTTAATTTATTATCTAATATATATATATATATATATATATATATATATATATATATATATATATATATATATATATATATATATATATATATAGCGTAACATAGTTAAAAAAATACGTTATTTTACATTTTATATTTTTATATTTAAAATGTATTACTGTGAAATAAAACACACACACACATATATATATATATGTGCATTTTATTTTCACAGTATATATATATATGTAAATATATGTGTGTTTTATTTTAATAGTAATATATTTTAAATATTTAAAAATATAATGTAAAATACATTATTTTATTAACTATGTAACACTATATATATATGTATATTACCTACTGGCGGTGGTCGCCTGTAGGTAGTTATAGTTAGGACAGAGTTTCCATAGAAATACATTTTTTTGTTTTGCTTATAACATTGGCGTTGTTTGAAGAATCTTCATGAAATGTTCAAAACAAATTCTTTGTTCATATGAGCTCCTATGTTGAATGTTTGGCGGTGATTTGTCAAGGGGTCCGAGAAAAAAGGGGGGTTCCAAAACGTGTTTTCTCCATGTTCATTTCCATAGGAAACTTTAGACAATGCTACAGGTCGATTGGGTCAATGGAATTACCCCAAATTTGGAAGGGAGTAGGGTCTTGGTCTAGAAAGCACGCTTTTGTTTATTTGGTGTAAATCCATTCAGTAGTTTTTGAGAAATATCAAAATTTACAGATATCGATTTTTGGGAATTCTGCCATCTGATTGGCTGAGACGTTACGAGCACAAGCTTGCTGCTGATTGGCGGTGCAAGCAGTTGCAACTAGGAAGTGTTGGCCGCCATTTTGTGATTCCATTGAAGCAAGTAAGGGGAAAAAAGGGCGATAAAAGTGGAAAAGAGGAGGGTAGGAGCACTGTAATCTCTGTGGAGTGTTTAGGGTGAGCTATAGAGGGGGTGCGAAGCAAAGTATTCACCCCTACCGGCGTGAAAGTGCTGGTCTATGGAAATTAAGTGAGTTATTGCCTAGAGTGTGATGCTGCTAAGGTGAGGTGGTGCGGGACTCGGGGATTAAAGCGTGAGCCCAAACTTTGTATCTTATGCTGTGAAGTCATGTGCCCCGCCGCTGCAGTACTGCTGTGGAAGTAGTGTCAGCATGTGTTTATACCTACTAGGATGAGTTACTGACTCGTACTGGTCTGAAAGTCCTGTGGTACGGAAAATATGTGAGGTATTGCCTAGAGTCTCATGGAACTAGCAAGTGTTGGCCGCCATTTTGTGATTCTGTTAAACCGAGTAAGGGGAAAAAGGGCAAAAAACATAGGAAATAGGAGGGTAGGAGCACTGTAAACTGTGGGGTGTTTAGGGTGTGCTATACGGGGGAAGCGTTAGCACAAATTGTGTATGTTATGCTGTGAAGTTATGTGCCGTGGCCGCTGCATTAAACCTGTGGAAGTAGTATCATCATGTGTTTATATCTAGTAGGATGAACTACTGACTCGCACTGGTCTGAAAGTCCTGGGGAACGGAATATATTTGAGGTCTTGTCTACAGTTTTATGCTGCTAAGCTGTCTGTCTTTGGCATATATTGGAATATACAAAGAGAGTTTAAGGCAAAGTAACATCAATCGTCCAAAGGTGTCCTTCATAAGCATTTCCAAACCTACCCCATTCAATGTACCCAGGTCGTTTTCACCACAGTGCACAATCACGAGGTCAGGGTGTTGGAGATGCAAACCGGATTTAACCAAAGGCAACAATTGGTGCCACTTCAATCCTCTTTGTCCAAACCATTTATTGTCCACATTTTGTAAACCAAGGTCTAACTCAATACGTCTCTGTTCTGCATATCTCTTGCACCAGAAAACATAGCTATGTCCTTCGATCCACACTAGCATTTTGAAGGTGTGGCTGGAAGGTATGGAAAGGTGTCTGTAACTCATGTAGTTTCTTCATAGAATAAGAGATCTGTTTAAAGATGGGGAACTAGTTTAGCTTCTCAAACAAAACGGCTCCTGATTGAGAGATGAAAAGCATTGTTTTTTAAAAGTAGGGTGCACATTCGTTTTTTGGAATAGTATCTTTGTGATTGGTTAAGAAAAAGCTGTTTTAACACGGAGTACATATTATAGGATAACATTTGATCAACTCAACTACACCTGCTACTTGCCTTTGGAATGCAGTGTTGGAACTTAAAACAATTGTGAACTTTTAACCTGCATGTGCCGTTAAATGTTCAAGAAAATGTTGCAAAAAAATGTCTTTAGGTTTATAAAATGGATGAAGTTTTAACCTGGAAGTGTTGTAGAATGTTCTGGAAAGTGTGCTGATAGAATACATTGCATTTCTGCCTTCTATGTGTCCTTGAATATTAAAAAACTGATTATAAGGAAAATTAGAAAGATAGGAATAGAGAGAAGTTTTGAAACCAAAAAGAATCCAGGAACTATTATTATTATTATTATTATTTGCTGTTTTATAACGCGCTCCACTACTCCAGAGTATCCTGCCGTGAAAAAGGAAAACAAGCAAGTGGCCATGTAAAGGAAAAATAACACTAATAGGCTGTTCTAAAAAGATGAGTTTTTAGTGCTTTCTTAAATGAAACAACATTTTCAGTCGATCTCAGGAAGAAGGGAAGGGCGTTCCAAGTCCTAGCTGCGACAACAGCAAGTGAGTAGCCTCCTAGTCGTACTCGCTGGAAGCGGGGCACACTATTCTAATTTGTTCTTTATTACCTACTGGTGGTTGCCAGTAGGTAGTTTATAGTTGGAACGAGTTTCCATAGGAAGATAATTATTTGTTTTGCTCATAACTTTGGCATCGTTTGATGAATCTTCTTGAAATTTTTGAAACTAATTCTTTGTTCATATCAGCTCCTATGTTAAATGTTTGGGGGTGATTCGTCAAGGGGGGCCGAGATAAAAGGAGGGTCCCAAAATATGTTTTGTCCATGTTCATTTCCATAGGAAACTTTAGACAAGGCCACAGGTTGAACGGGTGAACGGAATTACCCCAAATTTAGCAGGGAGAAGGGCGTTGGTCTAGAAAGCACGCTTTTGTTTATTTGGTGTAAATTTGTTCAGTAGTTTTTGAGAAATATCAAAATTTACAGATATCGATATTTGGGAATTCTGCCATCTAATTGGCTGAGGAGCTACGAGCACAAACTTGCTGCTTAGTGGCTGTGAGCTGTTGCAACTAGGAAGTGTTGGCCGCCATTTTGTGATTCTGTTGAAGCGCATAAGGGGAAAAAGGGGCGAAAAAAAGTTGGAAAGGAGGGTAGGAGCACTGTAACATCTGTGGGGGAGTGCAAAGCAAAGTAGGCACTGTTACCGGTCTGAAAGTGCGGTGTTGCTCAGAGTGACATGGTGCTGATATGGTATGGTGCTACACTCGGGTATGAAACCAAGAGGCTAAACCGTGAGGTCATTGTTGTAAAGTGATGTGGTCTGGTCTTTGTAGCATTGTAGCATACGTGTGTTAGTAGGCGTTTGTACCATACAGGGAGTGGGAAGCGAACTACTGACTGCTATCATGCGTTTATTCTATACTGGAAGCAGGAAGCACAGTTCTCACGCATACCGGTGTGAAGATTTGTGGATGAAACGGAGGTGATTACTGTAAAGGGATGGGGTCTGGGTGCTGTAGTATATGTTTGCAAGTAGTTTTAGTAGGCGTTTATACCATACAGGGAGTGGGAAGCAAACTACTGACCGCTACTGTGTGTTTATAGTATTCCGGAAGCGGGAAGCAAAGTACTCACACCTACTGGTGCGAAGACTTGGGGATGAAATCGAAGTAATTGCTGTAAAGGGATGGACTCTGGGCGCTGTAGTGTACATGTGCAAGTAGTGTTACTAGGCGTTTATATCATACAGGGAGTGGGAAGCAAACTACTGACCGGTACCATGCATTTATACTATACCGGAAGTGGGAAGCGAAGAACTCACGCCTACCAGTGTGAAGAGTCGGGGATCAAACCGAGCTGATTGGTGTAAATTGATGGGCACTGTAGGATACTAGCCGCTGTAGTATAAGTGTGTAAGACTGGGGGATTAAACTGTGAGCCTAAATTCTAAGCTCATTGGTGCAAAGTGATGTGCTCTGGGCGCTGTAGCATACCTGTGTAAGTAGTGTTAGTTTGCGTTTATACAATACAGGGAGTGGGAAGCAAACTACTCACCCCTACCCGTGTCAAGACTCGTGGATGAAACCATGAGCTCATTGCTGTAAAGTCATGTGCTCTGTATAGTATTACAATGTAAGTCATAGTAGAATGTTAGTATGTAATTCTACTAGAATCTAAGTATGCAATGTTGGAATGTAAGGCTATCCTGAGTGGAACCTTGTGGAGTTTGTAGACGGTGCTGGAGAAGACGGTTGTCTTGCTGTCTGCTCCTGTTGGTGGCTGTTTCAGGTGTCTTGTTTTCTTGTAATAAATCTACTTATCGGATCCACTGCTGTCTGCCTCTTCACTACATAAATTTGGCAATGAGCAGGAGAAGGTAAAAAGAAGGCAGCACTCACTAATATTTAAAAATTGCTTGCGTTGTGCTGAAGACCCGTTTTCTCCGTGTAGCTGTTTCTAATCATACCAGGGTCGTCGGCTCATTGAACTATGTCATACGACTTCTGGTAGGATTTATATTTTTAGATTTTGCGCTTCTTCAGTACATTATGGTTTCTGTGCTATACGTGTGTAAGTAGTGTTGGTATGCGTTTATACTAACACATGCATCATGGTCCTATGAAGGGCGACCTCTCAGGCGCAGCTCATACAATGTAAGGGGGTGTGCATTTGCATAACATTTGTGTTTGCTATTAGAGGGCGGGTGCATGGCTTCCATCCTGTGATAGCAAATCCTTGTTTGACTACTTGAAGCGAGAGGAGGAAAACCTTGTATTGCTTTAATAGAGGGGATGCAGATGGTAAAAATGGTAGGGGCACTGTAATATCAGAAAGGTTTGCCCTCATAATCTCCAATAAACAGATGATTTTCACAATAAACTATAGACAAGTGTTGTCAGAAAAAGAAGACCTATACACTCAGCTATTTATTTGAAAAAAAAGAAACCTTTATTAAAACACAAATAAGTAGAAACGTAAGTTTAATAGAACAAGCAGTATAATATAAAAAACACGTGGGTTGGACTCCAGTGGAAGCAGCGTAGAAAACCTGCAAGACAAAAATGAAACATAAGTATGTGTGCTATGTGGAAGAGGTAAAGAGGTAAATAAAGGTAGTCTGAATGTAAGGACGATAGTGAGAATGGGAGGGAAGGGGAGTGGGTGGAAGGGAGAGGGGGAGGGAGAGTCAGTCAGTCAGACAAAACTCTTTATTTTGATTAATTAAAATCATAAGAGAAGCAGCAATACATACATACGTTGTGCAAAAAATGGATAAAATAGATACAAATAAATAAATATGCATACATTTACAGACATTCATGTATATACACTACTTACAATTCATGATTTGTACGAAACAATTAATAAGCAAATGTCTCCGCCTGGCTCATAAGACCGTTATATAAAATACAATATAAAAATAAAAACAACTCTCAAGTTTCCATGATTAAAATATCAAAAATACCCCCCCCCCCCGAGTCAAAAGAAGAGGCTGGAGTGTTGTAATTTGGCAGCTATCAGGTTAAGCATTAGCAGAAGACATCCTGTATTTAGAGACTATTTTGTCCGTTTTGTGGAATCCATTTTGTATTTCTGTCAGCCATTTTGTTTGCCATGTGCTACCATGTGCTCTGTCCTACCTTCCTGTTTACTGCTCTTGAAATCTGCCTAGAGACGAGATATATTTAGCATCTTCCACCTTCACACATGCTCAGTTGAGACTGTCTGGATATGTCCACCAGAATTAGCAAACTGTTGGCTCCTCCCACTTGTTGCCTGTACACTTTCTGTATGACCTTATATGTACCTACAACCAGCATTTTGTACTTGTACCGTCTTCATTCGAGCCCCTGTGTGGGTATAAAAGGACAACGCTCCTTCCATTCAGTGTGCTACTTCATACATTACCGAAGGGTGCTGTGTGATGTAGTTCCACCTCATGAGGTTTAATAAACGTTATACTTTCTATTCCAGTTTCTGTGCCATCTTCTATTCTATGGTCTGAGGAAAGAAGGGGAACCCCTAGCACTGGTAGGCCTTGGTGAGGCCCACTACTACAAATTGGCGCATCCAACTCGGGGCTCATCGGACACTCGGATGCCCGAAAGACTGGTCGAGACGAAGGATTGGGAACTCGCTTTGGACTCAATCGCTGCCTGAGGAGACCGGAGTCTTGGCACCCACGGCGTTTTTCCTTTCTTTCTGATTTGACCATCCAGGTGGCGCCGGTCCTCGACTGAGATCTCTACTGTTGATTTGCCATGCAGTGACGATTTGGTCGATTTGAGAACTTGGCAGTTGGAACCTGGAGACCATTTGATTGGTAAGAGCCGTTCTGCGGCACTTGCTGTTGATTTTTTGATGCCTTTGATTGGTAAGGTAGTTTAGTATCAGTTACTGTGGCTTTTGTTTGTAAGATTGGCCAAAATTAGTATTTGTTTGAAAATTATATATGCATTGCAATTCATATAGGCAGGTAATAAGGAGATTTTTCTCTATTTTAATTTGTTTGAACGGTGCAACGTACGGAGAGTACCGTATGCGCTACTTTGATTATAATACTGCATATTCTGCATTTGGCATGCCTGTTTCCAGCACACTTCATAGGATGTGTTGCTTTTGTAAAGGTACCAGTTTAAAACTCGACGAAGCACAACCGGCCCCCCCAGAGGGGACGCCTAATAGGGACATGTATATTAACTGCATGAGTGCTGCAGCTTTTCCCGCTGTGTGCTGAAAATAAAAAAAAAAACACTTTACATGACAAAGCCAGCTTGTCATGCGTGCAGCGCAGGTAACGCCCATGACGAGCTGGCTTTGTCATGAGCACTGAAGGGGTTAAGTATGGTATTTCTTCCATAATGTTAAGCATGTTATGGAATAAATACACTCGTATGGATCCTGAGTTGCGTTGGCCTGTGCATGGTCATTTGATTTTCGAAAGATTCAGTATGTGGAGTAACGAATGTTTAAGCAAAAGGCTAGGCAAGATATGTTTTTGATATTGTTCATCCTACACCTCTACCTACGCTAATTGGAATGGCTACCCACCATTCTAGATCTGAAATAATCTCAGTAACGTGCCCACAACCAGCATAGGAGAAACTCAGGGAGCGACTGCCAAGCACTGTGTTTTATACCTCTGAGCAGGAGTTGGATCAACATCCCCTCTATCAACAGACCACTGAATGTTCAGTCGTGTCCAGAATTCACAGCTGGGAAGAGACTATATCTGGAGATTTGTTTCAAGGTGACACGTTTGTATACTATTCCTCCATTAAGACAGAAAGGAAACTACTGCTTTAGATATGTTGACATACTATAGAGTCAGAGCTCTGTGCAAAGATTATACTCCCTCATTCCCTCCAGAACATATGACATGTGGGGCTTTGCCCCAATCCTAGTGCTCTCAAAACCGAAACATTTGGTAACTAGAATATACACTATGATACACTTGGAGACTCTGTGGCTCAGCCTAATGACTAGAACCCATTGGGAATCCATGTTGGGAATTGTACTGTCAGATCTGCTTGGTCCCCTAATAGAGGTCTGCATTTGATCTATTTCAGATTTGTCCACCAAATACATCAAACCCCCCTGCAAGACAAGAAATTCAACACTTCCTTAATTTTCTAATTGTATGCAATTGTTCTTCCCCGGGCACTGATTTCATGCACCTTGCATGTGACAGCCCCAAGATTACAGAAACCTGGGTAAAAATATTTAAGCAGCTATTCTCCACAGTTGACATAGATGTCTCCACTCCCAAGGTGTTCACATTATTGGGGTTCACTATTCAGATTCCATCACATCTTAGACATTTTACTTCAATAGCCCTGATGTTTACCAAAAGACAAGTAGCATGTCAACTGGGAAGAAATAAAGCCCTATTGACTAAACCATGGCTTCTGGACCTGATATACCTCAATGAGCAACTAGAACCCTATGTTCCTCTAACTAGTAGTTAAAGGACATATGACACCCACTCCAGGCTTATTTTGCAGGGGCAGACTTCCCTCAATAGGTTGACAAGGTTTCAGTTGGTTGTGTATCACAAATAATTCAGGGAAATTTCATGAATAGGATATTGGAGTAGAGGCAGGGTTTAAATATGTGTACTATCCCCCCCTAGAAATGTCAAATTCCTACAGCTGCTAAATCTCATCCTTTATACTGTGGCTGTTGTTGGAAGACATGACTGCACAAGGCATTTGTTTGCATTTCAATGTAGGATTATAAGGTCTACTGTACAGGATTTCACTAAAATGTAATGAAACCAGCGATTGTTCTGAACTCCCCAGTTATGGTTAAAGCACATAATAATAATTTTAGAAATGTGTATCTGAACAAGCTGCCCAGGTCAGTGTTCATGTGTGGATTTGTAGGCTTCACATTGCCAACTGTCATGCTCAGCCTGTTCATCATTGCTTCCACAATCATGTCTGGTGATGATGCTCTTATACATTTCGACTGTACTTAGGATTTCATATAGCATCTACTTTAGTTACTTGCTTTGTAAATGTTAATGCAACACTTCTTTGATGTTTTACTTGTTATTCTGCTAAGTGGTGTCTGAACTTGGACTGCAGTTGTGAGATATATATATATAGGTTGCAGCGTGATCAAGGGCTTTCCGCCCGAAACGCGTCGCTGGTTCTGTTGTAATCTGCAATAAAAATTACCATCTTTGCTGAATTGCTGGTCCGGTCCTCTTCCTTGCTGGCGTGGAGGCGGTGTCTGCGAGCGCAGAGCAGGCTGGGGAGGAATCCCTTTTTTCATATATATATATATATATATATATATATATATATATTTTCACGGAAAAAACCATAGGTTTTACAGACGTTATAGTTAGGAATGAGCATTTAAAATACCTTAGAAATTCACAGAAACACAATCACCACAAACGAGAGCCACAACTAACGCTAATGATATGCAAAGTAGGCGTTCACGTGCAAAAAACCCACAAAAACACTACTTCCCCATATTTTCAACAACCAGCCAATTCTGCAATGCAATCCAAAATGCAGACTATAAGCCGACTTACCAGTAACAAATTAACATCAACCTTTAACTGGTGTAAGGAGGTTGACTATCTACTGCGTGAATTAGACCCAACTCATAGCCACATCTAAAGACCAACACGTGATAGAGCTACTGATCATGCAGCTCCGACACACAACAAGGCCACAACACCCAGCGCCACCACCACCAGATCATCCCCCCCTGGCCACACCCCGCTACCACCACCGAGGCAGCGCAAAACAGGACAACGGACTTTCCCAAAACACCATGTCCCCTCAGCGGTATAAATGCTTGAATGTTGGGAGATATGGCAACCAACTATATATGAAATAGGCAAGTGACCCATCAATAATAATGCGCACAATGCCAAGTTTAACGCTGATGTGCTGCACAGACCTCACTATGCAAAGCACAAATCTCTCCATGTAGAGATATACTATTGATACTTGTAGTGTAGTGCACAGTGGACGCAACCATGCTACCTCAGGTAGTGGGGAAGATCTCGGTCATGTAGCTGTGTTGTACCCCCTGGAAGCGGAAAGGAGTGGGCTGGTCCAACATGTGCCACTCCAGCATACAAGTATGAATAAATAGGCCAGGCACTGGGCGTGGTACACTTGTGGGAACCCTGGCACGTGGCTGCCGCCATGACCATGGGCCTCCTCCACACAGGACCCCTGCGAACCCAGCAGCACAGCACCGCAGTCTTATGTCTGTACTGACTACTGCCTTCGATCTACACTGCGGACAGCAGGTTTCACAATTTGAATTCAACCTTGATTCATTAATTGCACGGACAATTGTGCTCTAGGTCTTCGGATTTTGTCAAAAAGAAGTGCCAAAAAGCATTCCTTGATGTCTATGCTAACTACCGCCTTCGATATACACTGCGGGCAGCAGGGCTCACAATTCAGATGCAGTGGCGATTGCAGATGTCGCAGTCCAGTTCGCAAGACATGTTGGTCCCAGTGCGGCCCGCCGGGACCACGCATCATCGCAAGATGCGCACACGCTGTGTGCTTCAGGTGCTACTAACTCACTGCACCATAAGTCATCTCCACGTGGTCTTATCAAGGCAAGACATTGCTCCCAGTGCGGCCCGCCAAGACCCCGTATCATCGCAGGGTGCGCATAGGCAGAGCATTCCAGGTGCCACTAACTGTGCAGCTCAACTCAATGACACGTGGCTCTGCGTCCATCCTGACCTCTGCCTGTGCCCTACACTGTGGTTACACGGTTCACAATTCATGATTAGTAGCAACGCAAATTGTGTAAGTGACTATAATGGGTTAAGAAGACCAAATGGTCCCAATCTTGTCAGCTCAAGTCAACGTCACCTGCCTGTGGGCCTTTGCTGACCGCTGCCTCCGGCCTACACTGTGGAAGACCGGTGACAAGTGGCACCAACTAACCCTGTTCAACACAAGCCGATCCCACATGTGTAACTGGATGGCAGCGACCCCAACTTCGTGGCAGCGACCACAGCACCAGACTCCCTTGAATCAGTGAAGGATATTTGCATATGGAAGGTCAGCGGCACGTGGTGCCACTGAACCTGTATTACGCAGGCCGGTGGGGCCACCCACGTATGCACATGGCAATGGGCCCTTGCTCACCGCTACCTCTGACCTACACTGTGGAAGACCATCGACACACGGTGCCACTAACTGTCTTCAACACAAGCCGATTCCACATATGTAACTGTGTCCTGAGTCCTGAATAGCAGTGACCCCAACTCCGTGAGTCAACCACAGCACCAGACTCCCTTTGATCAGTGAGGCATATTTCCATATGCAAAGGCAGCGACACGTGGTGCCACTAACTCTCTTTAACACAAGCTGATCCCACATGTGTAACTGTGTCCTAGGTCCTGAATGGCAGCGACCCAAACTTTGTGGCAGCGGCCACCGCACCTCACTCCCTTCGATTAGTGAGGAGTATTTACAGATTGAAGTCTGCCGACAAATGGTGCCACAACCTGCACTACGCAGGCCGGTGGGGCCACCAACATGTGCACATGGCTGTGGGCCCTTCCTCATAGCTACCTCTGGCCTACACTATGGCCAGCAGGCCTCACAATTCACATACAGTCCTGATTCCACATGACGCAGTCCAGTAGGCAAGACACATTGCTCCCAGTGCAAGCCGTCCACATCAAGCATCATCACAGGCTCATACAGTCTCAATGCTTTCGGTACCACTAACCATATTCAACACAAACCAATCCCACATGTGTAACTGTGTCCTGAGTGCTGAACAGCAGTGACCCCAACTTTGTGGCAGTGACCACAGCACCAGACTCCCTTCAGTCTTATTTGTTGTTCTCTTCTTCAAATACATTTTTTATATGTACATCTATACATGACTAAGATTGTTCTTTGTCCAACCACACAGGGACACTTCCGGGCCCAAGAAGGTTGTTGGAGGTATGTTGGTAATGTGGGAAGAGGGTACATTACCTGCTAATGTGGGGAGAGGGAGCGTAAAAGTGGTATCACTCACAGAAATATTTCCGATATGTTTTCACAAATGTCTCGGACAGATGCCATTTGATGGACTGAATCATAAAACGGTTTTGCAATACTTATGTAGTGTGAGTTATGAACAGTTCGGACTCAGGCTCGCAGAGGAACAGCTGCAGCCCGTCTGCTCAACTCCCAGATGCAGTATTACAATCCGTCCGCGTGATTGTGTCTATCCCTGGCCTATTCCGTCGTACGCCACGCCACTTTGATTACGTTCCAATGTTAGGCCCACATAGCTACCTGTCGCCAGCGTACTAGCTGTTCGTGTGCAGGTCAGTGGTCTAATTCTCAACATCTCATGGCCACTCCCTGAGGGCAGGTTTGCACACACACATCAGAATCAATATGCAGGCAGATAGATCCAAAGAATGACCAGATACACAACAACCTGTAACGGAAAACCACACAAAGTATACAAACAAGGACATCAAATACTCTCCTCCTCTCATTCAATGTAAATTAAATAAGCAGATAGAAAGAACCTGCAACAACTGCAACATGCCCCCATTACAATATTGTAAACACCCAGCTGTAAACAGGTCAAACCATCAGTAACACAACAAATTAAAACAATTAATGTAGTCACCGTGTCCACGATCGGTGAGCGATTTCTCACCCAAAGTTCTCAACCAACACGAATCCTTTGTTTATGAATCCGGTGTAAATGTCACTAACCAATCCGCCATGACATAGTTATTTTAGGAATGTACTGTGATACTGAACCCACCTCCAAAAAAACGAAGACCAAAGTTCTCAGTACGTTGGAAAACTTGAACTGACACTCCAAATATCAGAGGCTCACAGGTCCAAAACTCGTCTTAACGTACTATACGCTTGGTTGGGTAAACATGTCATGTTTAAAGATGCCACAATTGCAGTTCTTACAAAAACGTTAAACAAATGCAGTCAAAACAGACGTGGTTGGCAGCCACGAGCTGAATTGAACCCTTCAGGCTTCATGTTGCACACTTCCAACCACAAGATGGCGGCACTCTCCCGACGCTGAACCGGGTGGCTCCCAGCCCGCTGGAGCAATAGAGCATCCTTCAGCAGCATGGCTACAGCTACTAAATTAGAAGCTCCCTTGAGGACGTAGGAGGATTCCATATCGGGTAAGATCGTGTGCGTTGAGGCAGGCACGCGCTGTATGTGACTTTCAAAACAGTGCAGCAGTTTATTTTTAAAAGAATGGTGAGTGGTGTGAATGAAATTGAAATCGCCAAAGTTCAACCAGGGACAGCAGGCACCCTACGATGTAGGGAAACAGGAGGGAAAACAGCACCGGTTGAGGTGCGAATCCTAGCACTCTGCAGGTAAATAAAGGCGCGGGGCGCTTGTTCAAGGACACAGCCTCGAATTTCGTCCCGATATACAATTCGTGATCTAAATTGTGATCTTCAAATTCAAAATTCAATGAAGAGAAACCACACATAAAATACTGCAATGTCCGCGTGAATCAGACTGCGAAGCTTCCCAACTTGCACATGCCAGAGCGTGACAGCATGCGGGGTGGGATCGCATTATAATCTCACAATCGATGAAACAAGCTGTTAAAAACCAATTGTAATTCCTCACGGTAGACAGCAGGGCTTGACAAAAGCAACTCAAGGCAGCAGGATGGCAATAATCTTCGCAGTAGCTATTTAAAACCAGCACAAAAAAATGGTCAAACGAAAGTCAAACGCCCTGGTCAGCATGTGAAAGTCAAATTAACAGATAAAGGTAAATCCAATACCTTTGTTCACAGGAAATATCAAAGAAACTTTAAACGCTCTGGACTGCAGGCTGTCCTATTGACCAAGGACACTGGTGGGGCTTACCAGAGCGTAGTTTTTTGTAATCTTCTTTCTTGAGAGTATTGTTCATGAGTTCCTGTAGTTAGTCAAATCCTTAGTTCCAGGGTAATACAGGGTAATCCTTCAGCAGCACGCAGTTTCTTTTACCTCATCGCCAGTGTTGTAAATAAGTAATATTCAGTAGCCAGATGATGTGTAGATATATATTGTAGATTTATTGATAAGTAGACCGCATCAGAAAGTTACTGGAAGATGTTAAGTCCATGTGATGCCCCACCAGGAGCAGCCTCAGTCCTGCTCAGCCTGCACACTCCAACTGACACCACAATCTCACCAGACACCCATCATTCTATGACATCATCAATCATCCAACATTCCAGACATCTCCATGCACACCAACACTCATTCTGGCTGAGCAGTAGAGAAGAGATACATAGGCAAGGGGAAAGGCAATAGCAGATCATAACAGTAAGGTATAGTACAATGGGTTGTGGGTCAGATACAGGTACTAGGCTTGTTCCAGTGAAATGTTTGCTTTCTGACATGGAATTTTTCTGAAGAAGTGGTCGTCAAAGAGTTATCAGCGGAGCAATCTACAAGCTGGATCCTAAGCAGGGCTCCATGACTGCAGGTTGCTGAAGAGCAGACTGAGGTAATATAAATTTTTATGGTCAATTGTGTCCCCTAACGTGAACCCCACCGTCTCCATGTACGAGCTTAAAGTGCATGTAACTTCCCTCCTCGACCTGCTATGAAGACGCAAATACATTTGTGTCCAACGTTAACATGTCCTCTTTCAGATCCACCATGAATGGATCGATAATTCAGTTCCTAAGTATGCCTTGCCAACGTCTTTTCATGGTGCACTTTCACGTTTTTCCTAGCACTGCAGAGCTAGGCCCTGATTTTCTGCCATCGAGCCCTTTTCCGTTCTCTGCCTCCTGAAAGCTGCAACGTGGGATGCCTCCCTGACCTCTGTCCTACTCCCTGCGCGGCGAGCGGTGCCTGGCTCGGCCTGCTTGCCTGCCAAAGACAGTATTTTGCCTTCAAGTTATCAGTATAGCCGAGTTCAGCTCCTCGAAAACACATTCCAGTCTAGCAGAATAGATAAACATTTCCCCGGCTGCAGAGCAAAGGGCCCGGCCTCTCTGTCTGCATGCAAGTAATTCATTGCTCCTGTTACCATGGTAGGCCCATGGCCCCTCGCATTACACGCAGACACGTAGTCACATATGCACGCATTAATAGTCAGTATAGAGTAGCCTCTGCCCAAGAGACCTTTCCTTCTAGATAATACAGTTCCCCAAACACAAGATATCAGATATGATTTAGGAACGAGTCGATCTGACATGCCAGACTTCTGTCTCTTTCCTCTAGTGCTAAATGTCAAGTCCCCTGCACCCTCCAGCCTCACGTCAGTCACACGTCATGCTGCTGCGCGCGCATCCTTGCTACAGATTTCTGCTGACACTGCAAGATTCCACTATGTATCCACCCACTTGTGACACTTTCATGTGACGTTTCTAGCACACACCTCTGTGTTCGCCCTCGTGCACGCCTTTCTAATACGCACATGTGTTCTTATCTCGTTTCTCTCAGCTGTTACGCCTTCTGTATCCATCACCATTATATGCATTTACTATAAATCATGTATTCTGTCAATAAAGTATGCTCTATCCCTTCCTGATCCTTTATGGTGAAAGGAACATGATACCCTGGTTCGAACCATTCCATTTTATGGAATAAAACCCATTTTGAAACTCAGATATCACGGATTTTGCCTCTTATTTTCGACTGAGTTATTTTATTGAACTTTACTGCATAGAAATTCAGACGGTAAATTTTTATTTACCACATTAATTTGGCGCCCGAATAAGTACCCCTCCCCCACCTTGCGCGCCGGCGGTGCGTTGCAAACCTAGCCCCCTGCCACAGCCGAGACGGACAATTACGCGTACCCGCAGGATTTCCTGTATCTCCCTCTGGCCAACGGAGGTGACTGAGACTGCGATCGACACCCAGACGAGGCGGTAAGGAGTGCGGAGGATTACGACCAGAGCCTAGCCAAGAGAGCAAGATCCGAGGTGTTTAGAGGCCCACCAGTTCCGACGTGCCTGTGACGTCACGAGTCGAGTCGAGTCCAGTCCGGTCCGGTCCAGTCCAGACAAGTTTTCCGAGGCCTTCCGTTCCGTGCTTCCCGGTGAGTACCGTTGCTGGGGACGCATCTAGACGGGTGCATTACTATGCATCCGGTCAAGACGGGTTTGGGTACACAGACCCGGTCTGCACTGTTTTAGCAGTGTATCTGTACTGTTTAGCAGTATATCAAGTAATTAGTGTCTTCAACAGTTCGTTTTTTGTTTTCGTTATAGAATTCAAGCCTAGTTAATCTGTGTTTAAAATGTTTCTATGTGATTAATGTCGTGGTATGAGTGACTGTTTGATATACATTACTGTGTTTCTGTGTCAAAAGTGTGTTCAGGTTCAAGTAAGTATCAAGTACCGAATATCAAGATGCCACTGTTTTCCAAATTAAGACAGATAGGAACTAGGAAAGGGATACTAGAGGAAGCGATTCCTGTCCCTCCTAGGGATACTCCCGGAAATTTTATGTACCATAAGCATGGCTTAGATGCCATCTTATATCTAGATTTATGGGCCGATTATACTAAGAACCTAGACGAGAAATATAGATGGCCCGTTACAGGGACATGGGATGCAGATTGCATCATTAGAGTAGAAGAAGCGCTATGGAAAAAGAAAGCCAGACAATCTCAAAGACGCTATAGAATTGTGGCGTAAAGAATCGCATAGACGTACAGAGAAAGAACTCAGAAAAGTAGAGAAACATAGAGAAGATTCAGACAAAGCCCGAGAAAACGTACTAGTTGAAGAAGGGATACGAGTTAAAGCAGAGCAAGTAGACCGACAACGAAACACCCTTGTGAATGGTATGTATCCTCTTTTGGCCGAGGGTTTACCTAAGGCCACTCCGGAAATACCAAAAGATCTGCCCCCTCCATTGGTTCCGACTAAATTACGTCACAAGACCGCAGCAGACATTTTCATTTCTTCCTATTTAGACGATGTAGCTCCTACCTATACTACTGCACCTGCCCATGTACCCGCACCACCTGCACCTGCTGACGGTCTCCTACCCCAAGACCATCCGCTCCCAGGTCCGCAACAGCAGATCCTTCCAGCTCCGCTACCCGCACTCGTTCCCGTTGTCCCCCCTGGTATTCAACAACTGCATCCATTAAATCCTTTTGGGACTGGCGTGGTCCAGGACCCAACCCAGCTACAGCAAGTACAGCAAGTACAGCCAGGTTATGCTCAAGCCTCCGGTTCAGGAGGTGCTACTGGAGGTTATCGAACACCCCCACAGATACACCGAGTTACAATGAGAGATTTAGCAAAGGCTCGAACACCGAAAACCGCTTCGACCGAACAACTTAGAAGAGAACTTACAGACTGCAGATATGACACTGTGCCTGGTACGTCAGGACCCATGTTGTTAGTGTCCATACGTTTGAGACGCGTTACAGATTATTTGATGCTACTACCCGAATTGCCAGAACATCTAGACAAATTGTATTTCTTTATCAGAACAGGAGAAGGACCGGAGTCTGTTGCCGACGCCATGTCACGTCAGAAAGTTGAGACTAAAGGTTTTGTAATGCGATTTTTGGTTAATTTTTTAATAAGAGAACAAGATCAGGCAGGTTTTCCGCAAACTGAGATGAAAAGACTGATTAAATGGAGCCAGAACATGGCGGAGGGTAAACATGAGAAGGAGAACAGTATACATATTATGGTTAAAAAGATCCGTAAAGAAATAATAGACATACATGCCCAGCGAGAACCTGAGGAAGATTTTGAATTAGACGATCCACTTTCCTCGCAAGAGGAGGGGGAAACAGAGAATGTAGCAGAAACATCACAACAGTCAGACAAAGAAATGATAGCATATGTAGGTAAGGGAAAATACCTTAAGAAAACAATACGTCCAGAAAGCAAAAGAATTTTTCTCTCTGCTATATCAAACCCGAGTTCTCCTGAACATATGTTTCAGGCTACCGATAAAATACTTCAAGCTCGAATGGGGTACCATGTACTCAATTCCATGGATGAGCAAGAACTAGCCCGGTCCGCAGTACAATGGGCTAACGATTCCAGTACATATAATGATGATGCAGTAGCTCAGACGTTTTTGAACCTTTCTCCTGATGAACAAAAATTAGCTAGTGTATACATGATTCAGCATCTCATTACGTTGTTTAAAAGCCAGCATTCTGATCCAGGTCCCTTACCGGACATATTAGTAGAACTGCTCTCTAATAGATGGAGAGGCCTAGGTACTGATTTAATTAAAGAAATTCTAGAACATAGACACAAGTATAGTGCTTTCATGAAACCACAGTTTATGTCAGCTCCACCACCCTCAGAAAGAAAAATGTTTTACTTTGATAGACAGAATCCCTTACGGGAAGTACATCCGGTCAGAAAAGACGATAACACACTAGAACGTGTATTTGTATATACACCCCTCACTAAAATAGAATTATTAGAAATGAAGAAAATAGTGCCCAGTCATGATAAAGACCCCGCAGGTTTTCACCGAGAGATTAAAGATATGTTACTCATGGGCGATTACACGTATACAGATATAATGAAAATGTTAAAAGTACTGCTGCCTGCTGGAATTTACGAGAAACTAAAGGAGAAAGAATGGGAGGTGGGAGACACCAAGATTGATTGGGCTGCACTAGAAGTTGAAGAAAATGGTCGTACCGCAGGTTTAGGCCTTGGGGATAAAGCTAAAGCATTACCAGGTTTATTAGTTCAGGTTTTACCCAGACTGTTAGCAACCAAAAAGGAAGACTGGGACGCAATCTCAGCCTGTAAACAGAAACACGATGAAGACACTAGTGATTTTTATTCTAGATTCGAGAAATGTTTTATTATTAATAGTGGCCTGAAAACAAGTAGCGAGTCATACCCACACCTCTTTGTATCAAAATTAGTCGAGAATTCCCTGCCTCAAGTTAATAACTGTGTTTTGAAAGTAGAAAGTACATGGCAAGCAAATACACCGTCCCAAATGTTACAAATGTTACAGTACCACCAGAACAGAATTAGGGAAGAACAAGACCACGAACAGAGACGTATGAAAGATACGAAAATGAAAATGTTAGTTGCTCAGTCAGTTCCAGCTGACGGTCAGAAAAAGGGTATGACACAGTCAAATAATACGGCGGCTCCCGTTAAAGGGACATGCAACTTTTGTAAACAGCCAGGTCACTATGTGAATGAATGAACGGTTCTGAAATACAATATAGCAACAGGAAAAACTAAAGAGAGACCACGTCAGCCTAGACAGGACCAGGTCCAACACCAAGTTCAGCAACATATTCCACAGAACGTCCAGCCAATGCCTGCTCCACAACAGACAGGACAGACAGTAGCGGTACCACGTCCACAGCCCATTGCCGCGACACAGCAAGTTTCACAGCAGATGTACCAGTATGCACAATCTGATTACCCCGATTATCAGCGATACTCATGAAACAGCCTAGAGAGGGAGGTTGGCTTGCCTCTCATTGAGGTTCCTGTAGATCAAGAGGGTCCTTATGTACATAGTCAAGTATTAGGAAAAGATAGAAAGTTTTTGATTGACACAGGGGCAAGTCGAACAACAATAAGTCACAACGAGGTTCCAGGGGCACCCCTCTCAGGCTCACAGAATGTTTCCCTTGGTTTTTCAGGACAGCCCATTGTTAATGAAGTATCGAAACCTGTTCCCCTAGCAGTTGGTCCATTATCACGTACTACAGACTTACTACTCACAAAGTCATGCCCAGAAAACTTGTTAGGTATCAAGACACTGAAACCTCTAGGAGCTGTAATATGTTGTTCTCCGGAAGGAGTTAGACTGTTTTTACGTGACTTTAAAGGTCACTATGTATTACGAGATTTTGATGTGAGATTGAAAAATGTACCAGAACATTTGTGGGCGAAAGGCCCAACTGATGTAGGTTGTATGCACATTACACCATACCGAGTTACACTCAAGCCAGGAGTTGTACTGCCCCGAATCCGACAATACAAGTTACCACCCGATGCTGTAGTGGCTTTACTGGAAATCATTGAAGAGCTCATTGCACAGGGAGTGGTTGTAGAAACCGACTCCAATCTATGTAATTCCCCTATCATTCCGATTCTTAAACGTACTGACCCGAATGCACCACCAGTTTATCGGTTGGTGATTGATCTGCGAGAATAAATAAATGCATTGTGCCACAGTACCCTGTGGTCCCCGACATCTCATCCTTATTGACTGCTATTGATTCAGAGGCGACGTTCTTTACTGTAATTGACCTCAAGAACGCCTTCTTCAGTGTCCCCATTGATCCGGAGAGCCAATACCTTTTCGGATTCTGTTTAAATGGCCGTAGCTTCAAATTTGCACGCGCACCTCAAGGATTCACAGAAAGCCCCAGCATCTACAGCCAAGCATTGAAAAGACAACTTGACCGTATTCTCATGCCAGTTAACACTGCCCTACTGCAGTACGTCGATGATCTGCTGATCATCGCTCGTAGCGAACTTGAATGTGAACATGCATCACTGACGGTTTTGCATTTCTTAGCTGACAAGGGACACAAGGTGTCCCCTTCAAAGTTACAATTCTGTGTTTAGCAAGTGGTGTACCTTGGGCACTTGCTGTCCAAGAGGGGAGACAGCTAACACCTGACCGCATCGAGCTAATTGCACACTTACCGCAACCCACGACACAAAAGGAAGTGCGGGCCTTCATTGGCCTCACCTCTTACTGCAGGCAATGGATTCCCCAGTACGCATTTCTAGCCAAGCCACTTATACAGTTGACAACACAGGAGGCAGTGACTTCGACTGTCCTCCCTTGGACTCAGGAACACACACAGGCTTTTGATGAATTAAAGAAAGCATTATGTCAAGCACCAGTTTTAGCAACACCTTGTTACAGCAAACCTTTTATACTTTTTGTTACAGAACGTGATGGCACAGCATTATCTGTCCTCACACAAGACCAAGCAGGTTCACATAAGCCGTGTGCTTATTTTTCGAGTACATTAGACCCAGTAGCCCAGGCCTTGCCTGCGTGCTTAAAATCAGTTGCAGCAACAGCCTTAGCAATCCGACAAAGTGATTCCATAGTGTTACGACATCCCCTGACAGTACAAGTTCCACACTCTGTGGAAGTTCTTTTAAACAGAACACAGACCCAACACTTGACTATAGCACGACTGACAGGTTTTGAATTGACATTGTTCCAGCCACACATAGAAATCAGATGCTGTAACATACTCAATCCTGCCACATTGTTACCCTCGAACATTACAGATCCAGCTCCACATGATTGTATAGAGATCATTAATGCAGTAACAAAACCCCGACGAGACTTGACAGATGTTGCACTGACTAACCCAGACCTGACACTTTACGTGGATGGTTCATGTATGAGAACAAGCACAGGAGAATTAGTGGCCGCATATGCAGTGACCACTGAAACTGAAGTCAAAGAAACACACCGCATTGATACACTGTCTGCTCAAGCTGCAGAGCTCATTGCTCTGACTAAGCATGAGCGGATTTTGCGGATTGGCAATCCGCGAATTTTGCGGATTTGCGGATTCGCAATCCGCAAAATCCGCGAATTCCCGCGAATTTGCGGATTTTTTTTTTTTTTGTGTTCGCCCGTGTTTCTGCCAGTTCGCGAGGGTTTTTACAATTTCGCAATTTGCGAACTTACCTGTCGGGTCGCAAGTTTTGCGAACTTGTTGTTTCTACGTGTCCAGCCTGTTTGGGACACTCTTCTTCATCACTGCCACTCTCTGTCACCACTGCCACTCTCTGACTACTCATGCCACCCTCTGGCCCACCCATGCCACCCTCTGTTTCATCACTACACCCTCTGGTTGTCCAGTGTACATTATTTTCGGCAAAGCAAAGCACACCTTCCCTGCCTCAAGTGACCTGAATTAATTTGGGGCTGATTAATGTGTCACAGAATATTTTTTTAGCTGGCACCTGCTTCCTTAGTGCGCCCTGATTAGTGATCTTTTGCACTTGCTAAGTGCTTTCATTGTTGCAAAATTAGTTACAACACCTGCCCTGCCCCAACTGACAATAATGAATTAGGGGCTGATTAATGGATTTTAACTTCCAGCCTGGCTCCTGCTTGTCTCCCTTAGCTGTAATTCAGGACCTTTGTGGCATATGTGTAACTATTCTGAGGTTCAGAGCAGGGTCACATAATAGTTTCAACTGGCAACTGAACTCTGGAGGGGCCCCTCAGGAAGCACTACAGGAAATGGCTACTAATGATGTGCCTGAACTTTTGAACCTGGTAAGTAGTTACTTTCAGTTTTGCCAAGATCGTATTTCTGCAATTTTGCACTTATTCGCGGGGCGCGAACTCACGCTAACAGTGCGAGCAGTGCGAGCAAAATCCGCTGCTCGCGGATTTGCGGATTTTGCGGGAAATTCGCAAATCTCGCGGATTGCGGATTTCCCGAAAATCCGCAAAATCCGCGAGCGGAACGGATTTTCCGCCCACGCCTAGCTCTGACCCGAGCTTGTATAATAGCCAAAAACAGGAATGTTAACATATACACAGATTCACGTTATGCATTTGGAGTCGTACACGACTTCGGTGTACTCTGGCAGGAAAGAGGTTTCTTGACCTCTCACGGAGCCAAAATCCAACATGGTCCCCTCATTCAGGAATTATTGGAAGCAATACATTTGCCATCAGCCATAGCTATCATGAAGTGCAAGGCACATACTAAAGTTACAGACACCATTTCCCAGGGTAACGATCTGGCCGATCGAACCGCGAAACACACAGCTATGACTCATACACATGCATCTGACATGACAAAGACAATAGTCCCCGACACCAACACATTGCATGACAGTTAAGGATCCCGCACTAGATGTAATTGACATACAGACACATGCTACTCCAGACGAAATAAAGAAATGGACTGAACTAGGAGGGATCCAGACAGATCAGGGATGGATGACGAAGGGAAAAGCCACATGGTTTCTCCCCGACTCTATGGTTCAAGTTATGATCAACACTGCACACAGTCCAGCACACTTGGGAGAAAAAGCCATGTTAGACAGTTTACAAAATCTCTGGTACAATAAACATTTACGAGCAGCAGCAAAACAGAAAGTGCGTACTTGCATGATCTGTTGTCAGTTCAACCCAGGTAAAAGCATCCCTGTAGAGCAAGGTGGATTCAATCCTCCCGATTACCCTTTTGAAGTCCTCCAGATGGAACATATCCAGATGGAACGATGTCGAGGATTCAAATATGTCCTCGTAATTGTATGTGCACTTTCCCGTTGGACAGAAGCATATCCAGTCCCAGATTACACTGCTCCGACCACTGCCAAACAGTTGGTTCGTGAATTCTTCCCACGATACGGTTTGCCTCGTGTCGTGTATTCAGATAATGGCCAACCATTCTCGTCTGAATTAATGAAGCAGGTTTCACTCTTGCTAGGATATCAGTGGAAATTCCACTGCGTCCGACATCCCGAGGCAACAGGTCTCGTAGAACGCCACAATCAGACACTGAAAACACGCCTTGCCAAGATCTGTGCCGAGAAAGGGGTAGACTGGATAGTCGCCTTGCCAGTTGCATTGTTTTACATGAGAATGGTTGCACACTCTAGAACAGGGCTATCCCCGTATGAGGTGGTCTTTGGTAGGCCACCGAATATGTGGGGGACGCCTCTGCCTCGAAAAATAACCGACGTTGATAGTAACATGTTGACAGATTACCTTGCCTCCTTGATGTCTGCATTACAATCTTGTCGTTCACAGGTAGCTGCAGCCTTTCCCGACAACACCGAGGTGAAGCCGCACGAGATTCCACCGGGGGACCTCGTTTTTGTGAGAAATTTCGACAGGAAGAGTCCGCTGGAACCCCGCTGGCAGGAGCCGAAGCTTGTTTTACTAACTACAAGGACAGCGGTGAAGGTGGAGGGCCGTAAAGGCTGGCTCCACTCGAGTCATATAAAAAAATATAATGGACTGCAGCCAGAGTTAGACTCTCAGCCCGGCCCCATCCTAAAGACTGATACAACACTCCCACTAGCAGAGAAAACTCCTCAACAGGAGTACCGTTTAAAGTTAAGGTCTAGCAAGTCAGACAGTTTAATTGTTTAAGTCCTCCCCTAGGTGAAGAGGTTAGACAGGTTCCTGACATGTACAAGCCAGACCCCAATAGAGAGAGAGATAGACAGAAACAGCTCAAGAAACGAGAATATTGTAAATCTCTTCGTAGTCATTGTATTGTGACATTATTGATTATGTTTTTTCGGAGTCTTACGATTATTGCTGCAAGTTTGCTGCTACACATGTATTTCCCTATTTCCATACATGCACATTTCTTTCCAAATAGCACTATCGAGCATACTTTCAGCGAACTACCACCGCATGAGTTATCTTACCGGCTTGCGCTGCGCAACAATACTTTTATCAGTATGTTACATCATTCTTATCAGACCAGTAATGCTACCAATTGTTAGATATGTGGCCGACTTCCTCCCTATCAGAACTACAAGGGAGTCTTGCCCCTCTTCCCGTATCCGTTCACACATAATGGTTCCTGTGGTGCATGGTTTAGTTTAATAAATTCCTTAGACTCTGAGTCCATAGTCTACAAAGGCAGTTGGGTATGGTGAAATCTGAACACAGTTTTGCATAAAGCATGTTACCCTAACAAGGAGGGTCTTCCACAAAGGACAGGAACCGATCTAGAAAATGAAGTATATGGATTAGGTAATTATACACTTAACCTCATGATTCTGAATGTTCAGTCTGATACAGGACCAGACTTACCCTCTATGTCAGTATTACCCGTCAAAGGCGAGAAAGAATGGTTCAGTACCTCTAGGTCATAGTAAATGTACTACTGTGATCGAATTCAGTGATAAAGGCAAGTCTACATTCAAAGCTACCCGCCATTCCTATTTCATTTGTGGTCATACAGCCTATATACGTTTGCCACTAGATTGGGATGGGACATGTTACATTGCATTCCTTCTGCCACCTGTTTTCCTAGCTCCACCTGATTATCATAAGAACTCCAGGCTAGTACCTAATAGACACAAGAGAGATCTCCCGATTGTCGACTATACTGAAACGGCATTGGAACAATATACAGATTTCAATAAAGGTTTCTTTCCCTATTTAGGAGCTATCTTCAATAGCA
Organism: Lissotriton vulgaris; assembly: GCF_964263255.1. Lineage (NCBI taxonomy): Eukaryota > Metazoa > Chordata > Amphibia > Caudata > Salamandridae > Lissotriton > Lissotriton vulgaris. The sequence continues at coordinate 332,542,141 of NC_141700.1, forward strand.
AAGCAATACGTCACTTGACCAGAACCCTTGAAGCAGTGGTAAATGAAACTACTTCCGCCCTAGGCAACTTAACAGAGGAACAGTCTGCTATGAGAATTGTTGTTCTTCAAAATCGTCTTGTTCTTGACGTCATCCTGGCCGATAGGGGCGGAGCCTGTAGAGTCATCGGATCGAGCTGCTGTGTTTTCATTCCAGAAAACGCACCGTCAGTATATAAAGCCATAACGCGTCTCCATAAGATTGCGAGTCAGATACATCAGAATCCAGGTACCTGGACTTGGTCCGGTTGGTTCCGGAGCGTGTTGTCAGCCTGGGGTTGGAAAGTCCTATCCTTCCTCGGAATAGCCCTTCTCATAGTATTCAGTTGTTGCCTATGTATACAATGTGGGCCAGCGATTTGCGGCTTGTGCGCCACATCATGTTTTCCTCATCCAAGTCCACGTTCTAAATCCCGCCTGAAAAAGGAAGAGCAAATGATGTTATATGAACAAATAGATGGACTAATGAGGATTGATATATCATGAAGGGTCCATAGGGGACAAGGAGGGAATGAGGTAATATAAATTTTTGTGGTCAATTGTGTCCCCTAACGTGAACCCCACCGTCTCCATGTACGAGCTTAAAGTGCATGTAACTTCCCTCCTCGACCTGCTATGAAGACGCAAATACATTTGCGTCCAACGTTAACATGTCCTCTTTCAGATCCACCATGAATGGATCGATAATTCAGTTCCTAAGTATGCCTTGCCAATGTCTTTTCATGGTGTACTTTCACGTTTTTCCTAGCACTGCAGAGCTAGGCCCTGATTTTCTGCCATCGAGCCCTTTTCCGTTCTCTGCCTCCTGAAAGCTGCAACGTGGGATGCCTCTCTGACCTCTGTCCTACTCCCTGCGCGGCGAGCGGTGCCTGGCTCGGCCTGCTTGCCTGCCAAAGACAGTATTTTGCCTTCAAGTTATCAGTATAGCCGAGTTCAGCTCCTCAAACACATTCCAGTCTAGCAGAATAGATAAACATTTCCCCGGCTGCAGAGCAAAGGGCCCGGCCTCTCGGTCTCCATGCAAGTAATTCATTGCTCCTGTTACCATGGTAGGCCCATGGCCCCTCGCATTACACGCAGACACGTAGTCACATATGCACGCATTAATAGTCAGTATAGAGTAGCCTCTGCCCAAGAGACCTTTCCTTCTAGATAATACAGTTCCCCAAACACAAGATATCAGATATGATTTAGGAACGAGTCGATCTGACATGCCAGACTTCTGTCTCTTTCCTCTAGTGCTAAATGTCAAGTCCCCTGCACCCTCCAGCCTCACGCCAGTCACACGTCATGCTGCTGCGCGCGCATCCTTGCTACAGATTTCTGCTGACACTGCAAGATTCCACTATGTATCCACCCACTTGAGAACACTTTCATGTGACGTTTCTAGCACACACCTCTGTGTACGCCCTCGTGCACGCCTTTCTATTACGCACATGTGTTCTTATCTCGTTTCTCTCAGCTGTTACGCCTTCTGTATCCATCACCATTATATGCATTTACTATAAATCATGTATTCTGTCAATAAAGTATGCTCTATCCCTTCCTGATCCTTTATGGTGAAAGGAACATGATACCCTGGTTCGAACCATTCCATTTTATGGAATAAAACCCATTTTGAAACTCAGATATCACGGATTTTGCCTCTTATTTTCGACTGAGTTATTTTATTGAACTTTACTGCATAGAAATTCAGACGGTAAATATTTATTTACCACAAGACTCTAAGCGCAGTCGCCGTCGAATGTGGAAAAACTCTGAGCGTGTAGAGTACAAAGTCTGTGCCCGGAAAGGCATCAACATTGATGGGTTGCTGCTTGGCGTCTGTTCCGAAGAAACGTTTCTGGAAGCCAGATTTCTTTCAGCAGGGCAACCCAGAAAGTTAAAACCATCAACAGCTTCGGCTCAACATCAGCTTTAGTGTCCTACCAGTTTTCTGGAGGAAAAGTTAGCAAAAGGTTTCTAAGTCCCAGGTTTTAGCAGTTTGATCAATAAGAGCACACTCTAAAAACAACCAAGGTTACAGGACATGAGGGGCACAACTATGAGGGGAATAAGATTCACTCCAACAGAAGACAGCAGCAGAGTACATGTCACATCCATTTGGAACTGGTCAGCTGGGCAATCACAAGAGGAAATCAATCAATCAATCAATCAATCAATCAGTGACACTTATAAAGCGCCCTACATACCCGTAGGGTCTCAAGGCGCTGGGGGGGGGGGGAGGGGGGGGTGCCGCTACTGCTCGAACAGCCAGGTCTTCAGCTTCTTCCTGAAGGAGAGGTGGTCTTGGGTCAGGCGCAGGTCGGTCGGGAGGGAGTTCCAGGTCTTGGCGGCCAGGTAAGAGAAGGACCTTCCTCCTGTAGTCGCTCTTCGGATGCGGGGGACGGCAGCGAGGGCGTGGTTGGCTGATCGGAGGTGGCGTTTGGGAGCGTAGAAGTTGACTCGGCTGTTGAGGTAGCTCGGGCCTTGGTCGTGTAGGGCTTTGTGTGCGTGGGTGAGGAGGCGGAAGGTGATTCTTTTGTTGACGGAGAGCCAGTGAAGGTCTCTCAGATGTCCGGAGATGTGGCTGGTTCGTGGGATGTCGAGGATGAGTCTGGCTGAGGCGTTCTGGATCCGCTGGAGTCTCTTCTGGAGCTTGGCGGTGGTACCGGCGTAGAGGGCGTTGCCGTAGTCCAGTCGGCTGGTGACGAGGGCCTGGGTGACGGTCTTCCTGGTCTCGGTGGGGATCCACCAGAAGATCTTCCGTAGCATGCGTAGGATGTTGAAGCACGCCGAGGAGACGTTGTTGACTTGCCTGGTCATGGAGAGGGAGGAGTCCAGGAGGAAGCCCAGGTTGCGTGCATGGTCTGTCGGTTTGGGTGCGGTGCCCAGGGCGGGAGGCCACCAGGAGTCGTCCCAGGCGGAGCGTGAGGAGCCCAGGATGAGGACCTCCGTCTTGTCCGAGTTCAGTTTCAGGCGGCTGGTCGTCATCCACTCGGCTACCTCTTTCATCCCTTCGTGCAGGTTGGATCTGGCGGCGGCGGGGTCGTTGGTCAGGGAGAGGATCAGTTGGGTGTCGTCGGCGTAGGAGATTATGCTGAGGTTGTGTTTGCGTACGATGGCCGCGAGGGGGCTCATGTAGACGTTGAAGAGGGTGGGGCTCAGAGATGATCCTTGAGGGACGCCGCAGGTGACTTCGGAGGCCTCTGACTTGTACGGTGGTAGGCGGACTCTCTGTGTTCTTCCGTCGAGGAAGGAGATGATCCAATCCAGCGCCTTGTCCTGGATTCCGATGTTGCTGAGGCGCCGTACTAGGGTGCGGTGGCAGACCGTGTCGAATGCCGCAGAGAGGTCCAGGAGGATGAGGGCCGCTGTTTCTCCATTGTCCATCAGGGCTCGGATGTCATCGGTGGCGGCGATGAGGGCGGTCTCGGTGCTGTGATTGGCTCGGAAGTCGGACTGTGAGGGGTCGAGGGATCCGTTCGTCTCGAGGAAGGCGGCCATCTGCTTGTTGACGGTCTTCTCGATGACTTTGGCTGGAAACGGGAGGAGCGAGATGGGGCGGTAATTCTTGAGGTCGGTGGGGTCCGCTGTTGGTTTCTTGAGTAGAGCGCTGAGTTCGGCGTGCTTCCAGCTCTCAGGGAAGATGGCGGTGTCGAAGGATGTGTTGATGATGTCTCGCAGGTGGGGTGCGATGACAGCGTCGGCCCTGTTGAAGACGTGGTGAGGGCAGGGGTCGGTCGGTGATCCGGAGTGGATGGAGTTCATCGTGCGGATGGTGTCTTCGGTGCTGATCGGGGTCCAGGCGTGGAGGGTGGTGGTGGGGGGTGGTTGTTCGGTCATGGTGTGCGTTGGTTGGTTGTTGAAGCTGTTATGTATGTCCGCGATCTTGTTGTGGAAGTATGAAGCGAGGGAGTTGCAGAGGTCTTGCGATGGGGTGATGTCGTTGTTTCCTGCGCTGGGGTTGGAAAGCTCCTTCACGATGCTGAAGAGTTCCTTGCAGTTGTGTGCGTTGTTGTCCAACCGGTCCTTGAATGCTGTTTTCTTGGCGGCGCGGATCAGCTGGTGGTGTTTCCGGGTGGCAAGTTTGAAGGAGGTCCTGTTGTCCGGTGTCGGTTCCCTTCTCCAGACTTTCTCGAGGGCTCGGCAGTTCTTCTTGGAGCTCCTGAGTTCGTCGGTGAACCATGGGGCCTTCTTGCTGCCGGGTCTGCTAGGCGGGGTCCTCAGTGGGGCGAGTTCGTCCGCGCAGTTGCCGATCCACTTCGTGAGGTTGTCGGCGGCTTGGCTGGGGTTCGCTGAGCTGTCAGGAGGGTGCTGGTTCAGGGAGGTGGCGAGCTGGTCTGCTGTGATCTTGTTCCAGCTTCTGCGGGCTGCCTGTTGCTGGTGTTGGTGGGTCGTCGTTCTCTTGAAGGTGAAGTGGACGCAGCTGTGGTCCGTCCATTGAAGCTCTGTGGCGTGGCTGAAGTCTATGTCTGTGCTGGATGAGAAGACTGCGTCGAGTGTGTGTCCGGCGAGGTGGGTGGGGGTGGACACCAGTTGCTTGAGTCCCAGGTTGGCGAGGTTGTCGAGCAGGGTGCTGGTGTTGCGGTCGTTGTTGTTCTCCAGATGGAAGTTGAGGTCTCCCAGGAGGATGTAGTCGGCGGAGGGGAGGGCATGCGGGCTGACGAAGTCGGCGATGTCCTCGCTGAATTGTGTGCGTGGTCCAGGGGGTCGGTAGATCAGGGTGCCTCTGAGGGTGGTGTTCGGGTTGGTGTGGATCTGGAAATGCAGGTGTTCGGCGCTGGTCAGGGTGTTGTCGGTGCTGGTCGTGAGACGGATGGTGTTCCTGTGGATGATGGCGATGCCTCCTCCCATCTGGTTGGCGTTTCGGTCCCTCCGGACGATCTTGTAGCCCTCTGGGATAGCGATGGCGATGTCGGGAGCGGAAGAGGCGTTCATCCAGGTCTCCGTGAGGAAGGCTACGTCAGGGGCTGTGGCGTCTAGAAGGTTCCAGAGTTCGATGGCGTGTCTGTGGACGGAGCGGGTGTTGAGCAGGATGCACTTGAGGTGGGTGCTGCTGGTGTTCGACTTGGTGGGTGCTGGCGCGAGGCTGGTCCGGATGCAGGTGAACTTGCAGGCGTGGCAGCTGAAAGGTCCGTGGGTACGTCGTGGAGTGGCTTGATGGCATTCTGGGAGTCGGTCGGTGTGGAGAGCGGTGAGGGTGGCGGCGGAGTACGTCAGGCGGGTCGGTCGGGGTCTTCGGGGACCAGGGGTCCTGGCGCTGGGCGCGGTCCGGTCGCGGACGGGCGCAGACGGGCTTACCTTTGGCGCGCCTTCGGCGCACATTCGGCGCGCCTGCTGCGCGTGGCCGCTGCGCGTTCGCACGGTCACCATATACCTCTGGAAGCTTATTGTGTCCCTGTAGTTCAAACAGCAGGTCAGCTAAGTGGCCCTAGGAGTCAGTTCTTGGGTCCTAGATTCAAAGCAAGTGAGTCCAGTCTTCCTTTAGGTTTTTCAGAAAGTAGGGCTGGCCTTCTGAGTCTTCATATAGGAGAGCCAGCCTAGCTAAGGTGAAAAATGACTTTGGATGGTTTTCACTGCCAGGACATGTATGCATGTCCTACTTTTTAAATATCAGGCATCCAGCACTATGGGTATTTAGAGTCTACCTTAAGGGTGACATAAGTATTCAAAAGGAAGATGTAGGCCAGGCAAAAGGTTTATTTTGCTACATGGAAATGGCAATTTGATAACAATGCTGCAGTGGCAGGCCTGGAGATATGTTTTATTGTGCTACTTTAGTGGGTGGCACGAGTGCTGCAGTCCACCTGTAGGATTTAATTTACAGGCCTTGGGCACATGTAGCACCATAAACTAGGGACTTATAAGTAAAATACATGTGTCAATTAGGAATATGCCAATGTCATCATATTTAAAGGAAGAGCACAAGCATTGTACCACTGGTTAGCAGGAGTAAGATGTTTAGAGTGCAATGGCCAACAAAAACAGGCTCAGTGCAAGAAGGCAAAAATCTCGGAGAAGGCCACATAAAAGATAGTTGTTTCCAACACATGCTATCTGAACAAATACAAAATTTGCAACCAACAGTGGACAGTTTTGCATGCAATATAAAAGTGTTGAAGAATATGTTAACTATTGTTTGTTAATTCCTGTTCTCCTTCTCAAACGGACATAGTGCAATGCCATCCTATGCTTCTCTTTCCTAGTTGCAGTTTCTACCAGCATGCCTTGTCACAGTGTTTTTAGCATTGAGGAAGGAAAAGCAGAGAAGGGCATGAGAAACCTCCATCCCTTCTGTGTGACCAGAATACAATTGGTGTTTCCAGTTTGTGTTGCCTCTCTGAGAGATACAGATATTAAAAAATGTGTGGCTTGATGAATTGAATAAAGGGCATTCTCTACTGGTAGGGTTCATCCTGCTTGCCCTCTTTAGTACTTTGAATAGTTTGCAACATAGGCTGTTCTGCATAGGTAATCAGGTGAGACTATAGGATATAGGTGAACAGGACATTGCATCCATCACAAAGTGATAGAACTGGAGCTTGAAGAGCAGTTCTGAAGCCAGATTCTGTGGTGAAAGCCTCCCTTTAAAGCATGAATAGCTAAAGCCACGTAGGCTTTTCCTCTTTGAAATGAGATTTTGAAGCTGAAGATGATGTCCATGTGCACTTCCACTGGAAGTCAGATTGCTCTTGGACATTTAAAGATCTGGATAGAAATAGCAATTGCAATTAGTTTGCCTAGGAATGGAAGGTGTGTGATGGTGTGGGAGGTTTTAAGATTGCCAAAGCTTAGTTTTGTATTTATCTAAAGAAGCAAAATCTGTCTTGTTTTGAGGGAATTCAAGAAGGTGCTTTGAATGAGGGATCATTTGAATCTTTTGAGTAATCACCTGAGCATTCTGACATGCTTTTGACACCGTCACAATGTTGCTGCCCTTCTTCGACATGTCCTGTTTGTGATGCGCAATATAATTTTGCATTTTGCTGCTGCCCACTTTGTACTCTATGGCATGTCTTCCTCTGATCTAAGGGAGCCTGGATGTCATGCTCCTAACTGTTCCAGTCCCTGTTTACCTTGTGTAGTTGCAATGAGCCACATACCAAAGGCCTTGTGGAAACACTCATAATTGTGGTGTTTTCCAGAGAACTAGGTGCAATTTTGTGTAGTACTCTATAAAAGGGTAACACAAGTCTAAACTGCAGCTAGTCTGAAGCAGTAGATATGGATGTCCTGATGGTTATACATTTCTGAGAGAGTGCAGGGAGCCTTTAATTCTAATTCATCTTTATGAGGCTTAATCTTCTTGTTTTGGATGCATTGTTCTGTGGACCTTTGCTTGGTGGTTTTTCGCGGGCTCATTGTTTGAATTAATCTTTGTTTGGGTGGATGTCAGCTTAAATAGCTATGAATTGGAATTCTGTAGGGCAATAAAGTTGAATCTTTAGGAGGTATAAATACCTCTCTTACAGCTACTTCTGCTCATTTTGAACTGTAATTTGCATTCCAGGGCTTGAGGAAATGTCCTGAGGAGGACTTTCAAAGCACACACTATGTTGTGGGAGTTTAAGGTAGAAGGAAAAGGACTGGATAGATACTGTCAAATGATGAAAAACCCTGGACTTGTGTACAACTACCCAAAAGGAAGAAACTGTGTGAAGTTAGGTTTTGTTGTAAGATCCAAACAATATTTCGTTTGAATCCTTGGACAAAGTACAGCTGTTATTATGTGCAAAATTAAAAATCAAAAACTCAGATTGTTAGTCACCTCATGCTTGGATTACAGGTGTGCGTACACGATGCGAGTCAGAATAGTCAAGTCATGATCCTGGCTGAGACGTTTTGGATTCGTTGGAGTTTCTTCTGGATTTTAGCGGTAGTACCTGCGTAGAGGGTGTTTCCGTAGTCCAGTCGGCTTGTGACCAGAGCATGGGTGACTGTTTTTCTGGTTTCGGTGGGGATCCAGCGAAATGTTTTTTTGAGCATGCGAAGAATGTTGAAGCAGGATGAGGATACGGCGCTGACTTGTCTGTTCATTGAAAGTGAAGAATCCAGGATAACGCCTAGGTTCCGTGCGTGGTCTGTCGGGATGGGTGCTTTTCCAAGGTCTTCTGGCCACCAAGAGTCGTCCCATGCAGAGGGGGATGTACCTAAGATGAGGACTTCTGTTTTATCTGAGTTCAGTTTCAGACGGCTGTGTTTAATCCATTCGGCAACTTCTTTCATTCCTTCGTGTAGGTTGGTTTTGGCGGTGCTGGGGTCATTGGTGAGAGAAAGGATCAGTTGAGTGTCATCCGCGTAGGAGATGATGTTGAGATTGTGTTGGCGAGCGATGGCCGCAAGGGGGCTCATGTATACGTTGAAGAGGGTGGGACTGAGTGAGGATCCTTGTGGTACGCCACAGATGACTTCAGTGGCCTCGGACTTGAATGATGGAAGGCGGACTCTCTGGGTTCTTCCGGTGAGGAACGAGGTGATCCATTCAAGTGCTTTTCCTTGTATTCCGATGTTTCTGAGGCGTTGTAAAAGGGTGCTGTGGCAGACTGTCGAAGGCTGCAGAGAGGTCGAGGAGGATGAGGGCGACTGTGTCTCCATTGTCCAGTAGAGTTCGAATGTCGTCTGTTGCTGCGATGAGGGCGGTCTCAGTGCTGTGTTTTGCTCGGAAGCCAGATTGTGAGGAGTCGAGGGATTTGTTGGCTTTGAGGAAAGCGGCGAGTTGGTTGTTGACAGCTTTCTCGATGACTTTGGCCGGGAAAGGAAGGAGCGATATGGGGCGGTAATTTTTGAGTTCGGTGGGGTCCGCTGTGGGTTTTTTCAGAAGGGCGGTGAGTTCAGCATGTTTCCAGCTTTCCGGGAAGGTGGCGGAGTTGAAGGAGCAGTTGATGACGTCTCGGAGGTGCGGTGCTATGACGGAGTCTGCTTTGTTGAAGATGTGGTGAGGACATGGGTCTGTGGGGGATCCTGAGTGGATGGAGTTCATCAGGCGGATGGTGTCCTCAGTGGAGATTGGGTTCCAGTCGTTGAGGGTGTTCAAGGGGGGAGAATGTTCAGCATATGGTTGGGTGGGTTGGTCTCCGGGTTGGTTGTCGAAGCTGTTGTGGATGTCTGCAATTTTGTTGTGGAAGAATAAAGCCAGGGAGTCGCAGAGGGCTTGAGAGGGGGTGATGTCGTTGGAGTTGGCCGAGGGGTTGGTAAATTCCTTGACGATGTTGAAAAGTTCCTTGCTGTTGTGGGCGTTGTTGTCTAGTCGATCCTTGAATGCTGTTTTCTTGGCCTTTCGGATTAGTTGGTGGTGTGTGCGGGTGGCGTTTTTGAAGGCGTCCTTGGTGCTAGTGGTTGGGTCTTTTTTCCAGGCCTTTTCAAGGGAGCGGCAGAGTTTCTTGGACTTCTTAAGATCATCGTTGAACCATGAGGCCTTCTTGTTGCCAGGTTTGCTTTGACGTTTTTTCAGTGGTGCTAGAATGTCGGCGGTGTTGGATAACCATAGGGTGAAGTTGGCGGCGGCTTGGTCTGGGTTAGAAGAGTGGGCTGGGGTGTTTAGAAGGAGCGATGAGGAGATCTGGTCGATGGTGATTTTGTTCCAGTTTCTTTGCAGAGTTGGTTGGAGATGGTTGGTGGGTTTCGGCTTGTTGTAGGTGAAGTGAACGCAGCTGTGGTCAGTCCAGAGGAGATCCGTAGTGTGGCTGAAGGAGACATGATTGCTGGAGGTGAAGATGGGGTCGAGTGTGTGACCTGCGATGTGGGTGGGGGAAGTGACCAGTTGTTTAAGTCCGAGGTTGGCGAGGTTGTCCAAGAGGGTGGTGGTGTTGCGGTCATTGTTCTTTTCAAGGTGAAAGTTGAGGTCTCCCAGAAGGATGTAATCTTTGGAGGGGAGCGCGTGTGGAGTGATGAAGTCCGTGATGTCTTCACTGAATTTTGCGCGGGGTCCTGGTGGTCTGTAGAGGAGGGTGCCTCTGAGTGTGGTCTTGGGGTCGATGTGGATCTGGAAGTGAAGGTGTTCAGAGTTAGCGAGGTTGACGTCAGAGCTGGTAGAGATGAGGATTGATTTTTTATGGACGATATCGATTCCTCCTCCTGTGTGGCCGGTACGGTCCTTGCGTGTGATCTTATAATCTTCAGGGATGGCAATGGTGATGTCTGGGGCGGAGGAAGCGTTCATCCATGTTTCTGTAAGGAAGGCGATGTCTGGAGAGATGGTGTCTAGTAGATTCCATAGGTCAATGGCGTGTCTGTGGACCGATCGGGTTTTGAGAAGGATGCATTGTAGGTGGTTGGGGTCGGGAATCTGTGGTGTGGTCGTAGCGGAGATGTTGTCGGTGCCGCTGAATTTGCAGGAGTAGCAAGAGAAAGGTCCATGGGTGTGTCCAGGAGCGGCTAGGACGCAGTTGGGGGCGCGACCGGGGTTAAGGGCTAGGAGGGTGGCGGCATCGTAGGTAATGCGGGAGGGCTGGGCAGCGCGAGGGGCAGGGGGTATGGTGCTGGGCGCGGTCCAGGCGCGGACGGGCGTAGACGGGCTTACCTTTGGCACACCTTCGGCGCGGGCGTAGCGCGTGGACGCTGCGCGTGGGACCATCTGACATTAATGGACAGTGGAGGGGGCGGAGCGTGGGAGGGGCAGCAGGGAGGCGGTAGTGTGGCTGAGGGGCGGGTCAGGGGAGAACAACAACAACAAAATGGAGGGTCCGAGGGAAGGCAGGCAGGGGCAACACAGACAATAAAAATGCAGCGAGTTAACAGCAAGCGCAATCAGAGCACAAGCGCTGGTGAAACAAACACAAACACTGATGAGAAATTGAGCAGCAGTCAGGATAATACATGCACAGACAAGCCAATAGTGAATCCAATAGCCTGAGCGAGGTCGCGCTGCGAGAGGCAGGTAATTAATTAAAGCGCTATGCGAGTGAGGCGCTACAATAATAGGCAGCGGCAGTTCAGTGATTAGCGCGCTGAAAACGATACCAGGGAGGCACAGAAAACGATAGCAGCTGAGGCACAGGAGGAGCGTGGTGGAGCGACCGTCCGGAAGCAGGTCCAGGATGTAAGTGTGCTTGTGTCAATCTGTTTATCTCACTTCTTGTATCACAAAGCAATACCCTAGACCCTCCATTATCTTCACAAAGAGTTCTCCTTTACAGTGCTTCTTCGCAATCCCCCATTAGAAGAGAGGATTACATTTCCGTGTATGTTAATGGTTAGTTCACAGTCTCTCGCTCATCAGATGACTGATCAGATTATCATTTACCACAGGGTAAATTTCCAGGCATTCTTACCCTGAGCTCTCCTCCTCTGCACTCTTTCATAGTCCATCACCTGAGTTTGACTTATTAAGGCTGCACAAAGGTAAGGGTGGCAAGTCTTTTTATGCGTTGCGTGAATATTTTGTGCCTGATCCTGACAATGAGGTCTTCACTATCAAAGCAGTGATAATGTTACTCTCATTGGAGCAGGTTTTTTAAAGAGTAGAGCTATCATGAATAGAGCTTTGAAATTCTTTGACCATCATGCGGGTGGTATTATCACAGTGGTTGCTGGTGTTTTTATGTCTTCAGATTTTGTCAATGTTTTCCTTGAAAACGTTTGTGATGGAGATTCATTTTTTCTTATAATTTTCATGGCGCTTGTGAGGCATGGGATTAATAAACTGATTGATGGCATTGAAGGGTATACCATTTTACTCCTGTGGAATGCACAGATGCCATTTGTTGGTGAAGGCCTGGTTGTACATTGATGCTGATGCCTTAAAGTTTGTAGAGAGCTACTTTCAAAGAGAGTGGCTGTCTACATCACAGAAAGGGTGTGGTTTAGGTCAAGGAGACGGACATTCACATTGTTTATGGGCTAGATTATGCTATTGAGCTGCAACCGCAGCCCGTGCTGGTAAGATCGGTGGAGCAGAGGGGGGATTTTGACAGACGATGACGAGGGAAAACTAATTATTTATTTTATTTTCCCTTGTCATCCTCCGTCGAAATCCCCCTCCACCTGGCCCCACCGCCCCACCGCTCGTACCTGCATGGGTCACGGCTGTTGAGCTGTTCAGAAGCTTATGGAGTGTTTTAAAAGGGACATTCTTGATTGGAGAGGTCTGCCACTTGCCTGGCTTTGGCTGTCCTCGATCAGTATATCTGGAGTACGGCAGAGCTAAGGCAAAGGCTGAGTAGTATTTTGTGTCTAAGGCTGTAGCCTTGATAAAAAAAAGTCCTATATGGGTTTGGCAACAGTATTGCCTTTGATGTTGGAATTACAGAAGAAGATGTTGATTTAGCTTGTTAAGCTATGATGGAAAGTTTGGACTTTTCAAATTTGAAGAATGCATTGGTTCTGGATTGTTGGTAGAACAGTTGCATGCTGATGGTCTCTGTAGATAAACTATGTCTTCTGAATGGCATGTAAATTATGAGGGCCAATACTCCAAAGTTTTTAGTCCAAGTCAATACTTTGGGGTGAAAGAGAATATCAGCCAGTGCAGCAATAGCTGCATCGTCCGAGGGTCCATGATTCGGAGATGAAGTCATTAATAACAGAACAGGAGTACTTTTTGGGAATGGCGTGAATTAAGTTGATGAAAGCTTGGAACTTCCTCCCCCTGGACCAATGGATGCTATGTTTCCGAAAAAGACGGTCTCTGCTTTACTCCTGCCTATATATCAGTGTATTTTGGTCAATTCTGACAAGTACTAAGATACTGGAAATGAATCTCTTGTTCGTGCTGTAATTAGAAAAAAAAATCTTTTTTTTCTATTTAAAAATGGGGGTTTGGGGGATTGGAGGCAGGGTGCCACGGGCCCTACTGGAGACACGAAAAATGGTCATGTACCCCATGGCTGGGTGGTAAAAATCAAGTATGATTGGGGTAGGGCAGGCCCCTCACACAAGGTAGAACTGGCCTATAGGGCAACCAGGCAGTAGCCGAAGGGCTGGTCTGTTAGACAATGTGTGAGCCTCTTGTTTGGAGCTTTGTGGGCCTGTTTTATGGTCTAATGGGCCGGTGTTTACTGAGGACCTCCCTGATAATATTACAAGCACTGCCTGAAATGAGCACAAATGCAAGCAGTCTCCCATACCTTGTAAAACACATATACAACATCTTTTTAAGTTCAGAACTGCCCTGATTTGCAAATGTGGACCTGTTTTTAGGTCTCAGCTAGTGTAGGCTGCACATGCTCAGTCTTGCTGGTGAGATCTTATGTCTCAGAGTAGCGGGGCTTAAACCCGCCCCTCTTCTCCATTGGCTGGCTCCCTAAACGGCAGTCAGCCATTTGAGAAGAGGTTTCTGTGACGTCATTTTTTTAAGCTAAACCCCGTCCATTTTGGATTGAGGGGCGTGTTTTTTGCTGTGCTTTCTCTCCGTGACGTCTTCTGTCACTCAACAAAAACACTCCCCCCAGTATGAAGAGGACGGGGCTCCTCATGGGGTGCCTGCCTGGTAAGTGCATGTAAACACCCAGAGTTGTTTATGCTTTTTTGGTCTGCAAGTGACTCGAATGCTCCCTGAAGCCGAAAGAGAAAATCTGTCTCTGCACCTGGCACCGTGTGAACTAAACCGGTATCCCCCGCACAAATGTAACCTGGGCCCGCATTAATGTAATCTACATTTGGCTCCATCTTCCCCACGAATGTAACCTACACCTGGTTGATTTCTTCACTCCTGCAACCTAAACCCGCTGCATGTAACGCACTCCTCTTTCTGTCTCCTGCTCTGACCTGACCGTCTCCTGGCTACAAGGAAATGCAGTGGTGATGGATGGAATGACTGCAAACAGTCTCAACGCTGCCAGTGACTTGGGTCGTATTTGAGGCCATCAGTTTACTCCCCCCTGCAGCACAACAGAGACTGTCTATATGCAAAGCCGCCTTCGTTTGGCACCAGTGGAGCAGTCCAGCCCAAACTGCGAAGCCAGGCCCCCTCCGAATGGGAACACAAACGTCAGCCATTTTTGTGCACTTAGAAGCCCAGGGCTGTTCTGTGCAGGGGGCGCAGCGGAATGTCTTGGAGCTTTATGCGGGGTAGAGTAGACACTCTGACTACCACACAAAAGTCAATCACTAACAAAAAGGAAGACATAAGAATGATTACTGATTTCAACTCACTCCATTCTGATTTACGGAGAAGCCTAACTAAGCATTGGAGTCTATTGAAATCTGAGAAAGCATTGACTAATTACATTTCAGAGCGACCACAAATCTGCTTCAGAAGAGGCAAAACATTACGGAGCAAGTTGAGTCCCACAGTACCTCAGGACACAACGAGTGCGGATTGGTTGACACAACGTGGTCTGGGTTTTCACAAATGCGGATTCTGTAGTGTATGTAAATGGGCTAAACATGGCACAACAAGTTTCATGGGCCCGGATGGAGTATCTCACACTATAAAGAGTAACATCAATTGTACAACCAAATTCGTAATTTATATTATTGAATGTGAATGCGGAAAATATTATGTGGGCAGCACGATTAGACAGTTGAAAGAAAGAATAATGGAACATGTGAGAGCTATTGTGAATTGTGATCCGAAATATCCAGTAGCGTTACATGTAGCTTCCTGTCAAAAAGATAAAAGCAACAAAAGTGTACAATTTTTTGGGATTGAAACTGTACCTTTGGCAGTAAGAGGCGGAAATCGAGAATTGAGGCTGAGGCGCACGGAAGCAATTTGGATTATGCGCTTAAAATCTGTGGAATTAGGATTAAATTATGACCAAGAAATGCAATACTTTTTAGGAGATTGAATTAATGTAGGACAATATCACAGTTACATTTGATTGTCATGAAATTTGCAAATGTTGCAGAATTGTGTTTGTGATTATGAAGACCTCTCGACACATAATTCTTTCCCTATGCTTGGGGGACTCTCCTGCACAAAATAGTATTATTATGAGATCTAGATAACATACTAATGACACTGTAAATAATATGATTGTATTTAGTGATTGTTATAAGAATTTATATGAAGTCACGGTATGATTGGGCTATTCACTATTTAGATCACTCATATCCATCCACGGTGCACACTACTCTGCGAAGAATGATGTCAAATTCCTAGTGTCACGCGGTACTTGTAACACAAGTCTAATAATTAGTAATACCCATTTTCCCAATAAACCATGTCCACCAAAAGACAGTGTTAATACACACTGCGCGTTTGGATCGCCTCAAGCGGTTTTTCTTTTGGATGTTTCCACAAAGTATGACCAACTCCATAATGGTAACAATAAGTGCATACAATTAAGTTTCATCTACTTTCACTCGGTATGTAAATATTACAATACCGCTATTCATATCAACTTCCTGATAGAAACATATATGCGCTTATCTATATTCAGCCACACGGACTATCCAACATGGACGTCCAACTCATTCATACCCGGTCTAGTTCGAATAAGGCGTCACGTCAGGACGCATATAACGTCTGTTTGGACACAGTCACGTGTCCAAACAGGAACAGAGCTCGGAGGAGGTGAACCCGCCAGCCACGCTGAGAGAGCCGCACACGGGTAAGTAAATTACGCGATCGCTAACAAACAGGGACTAAGAAAATATAATATTGATTCCAGATTCGGAATCGCCTTTAACTCTGAATTACTTTCCAATTCCGATTGCAGCCTGGTGTCCACAGAACAGGTACCATAACCATTATCCTCTAATATAACGGGAGAAAAATAGAGGTAAGAGCAAACATAGATCTTCGAGGGCATGAGTTCACTAAGTACCGGTCATTATTTACAAAAATGTCTTTACTCAAGTATAATTTCTTTTTGACAGTACTAGTTTCGAAAACCGAACACCATACAACCTTGAGAAATATATCGGGTGACCTCCGAGCCCCCCCTTTGACATTTCTGGTTAACATAAATATTTAAGTAGATTGAGGGAACTTAGACTGAACCATATATATATGCACCAAATGCCTCAGAACGAGAAATATGATGACATAAAGTCACCAATGAATGAGGAGTACGAGGATATACAATGACTAAATGGGAAATTCTTCGTGGGTATTTTATAAACAAATGGACATAATTCGGATAACCTTAGTGACATTGGGTATATAAGGGATGATTACCTTAGGGCAACATGGTGATTATGTAATACCGCGCTAAATATGGTGACATATTTTATTTTACTTTGCCACAGTAACAAAGATTAGAACCGTTGCTGGATACACTCGAATCGAGTGCCACTGGTCAAGGGCCCGGCTGGGTCGGAATTATCACCAGCTGAGCGGTGAGTCTGCATTCTGTACTTGGCAGACAGTCTTACCTTGGTAACTTCTTGCCTTAAAAACCACCATCATTAGGAGTTAGTGATGAGATTCTTTCGTTTTTGTCTTCCCCCCCCCCCCCCCTTTTTCCAACAGGCAGACCGTTTTCACGTTGACACGGCCATCTAGGTATGCTTTCGATATGACACACGTTTTCACTGTTTCACAAATAATTGGCATGAAGGATGAATGAGCCGCACACGGATAGGACACTTCCGCTGCGACGGTTAACGTTTGTCATTGCTTGCCGCCCCGGGGAAACCATTATATAACTTGTGTCCCCACACACAGCCATCACAAACACCACCACTTATAAGCACGCCCATATAGAATATCGGTACTATACACCTATTCTCGACACGGATGTGTTTTGGTGGCACTAGTGAAATAAGCTTGAAAAGAATCACTGTATGTTCACTGCAGTGGGAAGCAATTATTGTTTCTTTAAGACCATATACCATGGTCATGTATGTAAAATTCATTTATTCTAGATACATGCTAGATGCTATTCAATTGTTTGTTTTCAGCCCTGAGGAATCGCGAAGGCGATGAAACACGTGTCGGCTGGCTGTATTCTGCATTAGAGACTCCAAGATTTACGCATCTGTTGGAGTTTTTTGTCACTTCTGTCAATTGGTGTTGAATTGTTGTGAATTGTTACTAAACAATCTGTTCACTCAATGTTAGAGTGCATCGGCAATCCATGTTTTTCAGCTTTATGCGGGGTGGTGATCGCGCTGCAGCCTGTGGCTGGCGTCATTTAGGAGTGGTTCTTGGGGCTGTGGGGTTGTCGGGTGCTCCTGCGTTCGCGCGGTGGTGTATTTGCTGGCGAGCCTCCCTGTTTACAAACCGGCCAGCGTTGTGGTACCACTGGGTCTCCCCCTCCCCATTTGGTGCTGATGCACTTCCAGGCTACCCTTCCTGCTTCGGCCCCGCCCACCCTCCTCCCGCTTCTCGACACCGATTAGGGAGTTGGAAGACCCCGGTCCGGAATTCCCGCCTCACCCCTTTGAACTACTGAGGGCAGCAGGAGTGTATTCTGGGCCGGCCTTATTCCCGGGTCACGCTGCTAACTGGGGAGTAGCGGAGGCACTCACGATGGTGGCAACCCTATGTGGCATTTGTCCTGTGGACCTGTTCCCTCTATCGCTCGAGTGTACTCTCTGCCCCGGGTGCTCTCTATGGCTGACGCTGTTCTCGGTGTTGTCTCCCATGGCTTCTTCTTCCCTCTTCTACTTTATTCTCTCCCTCTCCTTTCCAGCTCTCCTGTACCTCCTTTCCCTGTTCTTCTCACCCGCCCCCTCCCTCATCCTCCTCCTTTCCTGGCTGCTCCCTTTTCCTTACTCTTACCCTCCTTCTGCCCGCATATACTGCCCCCTTCCGCCGCTTGGTCCCCGTCTTCTTGCTCTACTTTTCCTTTCATGCATCTCCCTTCTCTTCACTTATTTTCCTCCCTCCCCACACACCCTCTTCCTCTCTGAGCTCTGGGCGCCCCCTCTCTGCCCTCCCCTCCCCGCCCCTCCTCCTCCTGGGTGTGGTGCTGTACTTTTCAGGGTGGAGTCAGCTTGACTTGTCTGTAAGTCAGGTGGGTGGGGCTGGGCTCACTTCCCTCGCACACCTCACTACCTTCTCTCCTCCCCCTGCTCTCAGCTCTCCCTCCCTGCCTCTCTTGGGTTCTCCCTCCGGTCGGACGCTGCTCCCCGGGACCCTAAGGTGAGCTTGGCCTCCGTTCCCCTGCCAGCATCCCCCTGGGGTGGCTTCACTTCCGGCCACCGTGGGAGAGTGCCTGGGTGGGATTGGAACTCGGGGTGGGTGTGTTATGGGTGCCGCCGGCTTCAATCACTGCTCTTCTGTGTCTGGTGATTTTGAGGTGGTGGTAGTGATCTGTGTGTGTGTGTGGCTCTGTCTGTGTGTGTGTGGCTCTGTCTGTCTGTGTGTGTGGGGGGGGCTCTGTGTGTGTGGCTCTGTCTGTGTATGTGTGGCTCTGTGTGTGTGTGTGTGCGTGGCTCTGTCTGTGTGTATGTGGCTCTGTGTGTGTGTGTGGCTCTCTGTGTGTGGCTCTCTGTGTGTGGCTCTGTGTGTGTGGCTCTGTGTGTGTGGGTGGGTGTGTGTGGCTCTGTGTGTGGGTGCGTGTGGCTCTGTGTGTGGCTCTGTGGGTGTGTGTGGGGGTTGAAATGCAATAGGTCAAGCATTTGCGAGAGATTAAACTATTGGCATTGTAATTGATAATGCCATTTATTTATATGTTTTAAAAACAAAAATAATGTCCTGAGCAATGCCAATAGCTCTAACTTTAACAAAGACGAGACCATTGCATTGTAAATGCTTGTTTAGCTATCTGATTCGCTTATGGGCTATTTTTCTTTTGGTGGCTGCGCCTTCTGCGCCTATTTTGAGCCCTGGTGCCTTTGTCCCATCTGTCTTAACGATGGCTACATCCCTTTTTAGGGGATCTCTTTGTGCTACTTTACTGTTTTGCTTTCAAGAACTCATGTAATGTAATCTTGAGGTTATTGAAGGTCTTTGCAACAGGAGAAACAAGCACACACGAGCTATTCAATCATCTCTAGTACTTTATAGCCACTTTCCGGCAGATGCATTTAAAGCACACAGAAAAAAGTCTGAGTAGCTTTTTTCATTCGTGCCTTATGCTTCTGTTTTGGGACTCTGACATTCCCTCCATTAGTTCCACTGATTGATTTGATGTTTCTGTGTGGAAAGTAAGTGATTTGGCTTTTCCAGATGTCTCACATTTCACATGCGCATACAAGTCAAACAGATGAAGGTCATGCGCGCCCATTCTCTTCTGTTGTAAAGAGAACATAACTGAAAATACATGGCTCGCTTCTGATTCACCTCTTAGTAGGATATGTTCTTGTCTCTGCTAGCTGCATGTAATTAAACCCATTGCGGATATGTTTCCGCTATTTGCATATTGTGAGCCTCACAATGGTAAATGTCTGCATTATTACTTTGCCATCCTCAAATATAAGCAGTGACGTGTCCCGCCAGTCAATTGTTGTAATTAACAAAAATGTATGTAACCTATCTAACAATCTTATTTTATGTTTAATACCTTGTTTGGATATTTGTTTTGTCAGTCCGTCAAGATACAGAAACTAGAAATCCTTCTTTAAAAAAAAATTAAACGTTTTGTTGAGCAAGCAGACGAGGTTACTCTTTGGTTCAACCCCTCTGCTCCTGTTTAATTATATAAAAGGTCTATTTAAAGACTGCACTGGGTTGATTCACAAAAGCTTTTATGAGTACGGGAAGCAGTACAGCCAAATAATGAATTTACCAGTGCTTGTTCCATGACTCCAATTACCCAGCAGAAAGAATTCTATCTAAATTCTCCTAGCCAGAATATTGTTTATTGGAAGTAACTGATCGGGTGTACAAAATCAGCAATCTGTTTCTTTCACGAGTCTTATCAGAGAATATAAGAGCCTAGATGTCAGATCTTTTGCAGACAGAAAGTCTGAGGGGACGAATTGTGGAGCAATTCAACCAAATTGTCAAAGCCGCAGAAGGTCTGTCTCATTGCCTCTAGTGCAGGAATGTGGAGAGTAGAAAATACCCTTTAAATGACTCCATCATGGCTCCAAGTTTTTTGGAAACACAGGAAATCAATATATATATATATATATATATATATATATATATATATATATATATATATATATATATAATATATATATATATATATATATAATATATATATATATATATATATATATATATATATATATATATATATATATATATATATATATATATATATATATATATATATATATATATATATATATATATATATATATATATATATATAATATATATATATATATATATATATATATATATATATATATATATATATATATATATATATATATATATATATATATATATATATATATATATATATATATATATATATATATATATATATATATATATATATATATATATATATATATATATATATATATATATATATATATATTATATATATAATATTATATATATATATATATATATATATATATATATATATTATATATATATATATATATATATATATATATATATATATATATATATATATATATATATATATATATATATATATATATATATATATATATATATATATATATAGCAACATAGTTTCCAATTGATAAAACAAATTATATCAGTGAAGCTTGTTCCATATATCCAATCTCAGTTTCCTCCCTGCTCCACATTTCAATTAGAAATTGCGCATTCAATTTTATACATAGTACACATGCGTTGCCATCATTGTGCGAAACCTGGTAGAATTCGATTTTTACAATGAGTTGCAATTTGGCCACCATCGTTGGAACATAGCAAATTGCAATACAAATAGGTGGTATATCCCTAACCAAAACAATTTCTAAAACAACAAAGGTTGCGCTAAAGTTTATGCTAGACTGGGTAATTGCAGATAGTTTACTATCGGAAGCCATAGAACTCCGAGTACTGGGCAAGTATCAAAGATTTGTACCTCGTAGGCTGCTGACAGTGAACACTTGGGGCACCTGGAACACCTTGAATTCAATGTATTATTCCATGATGGAACCTACCTGGGGGTAAAATATAGCAGATTAATATATTTTTTTTATTTCAGCATGTTGAGGTTTTAACAAATTAGCAGATTTTAAGTAGTTGAAGCCACAGCAGAAACTTTGCACTGTTATATCAATTGACATAGGGAGGCCCGGTGATATGGTCCATTTCTCAGTCACCTGGTTATTGCAGTTAGGTAATTGTTTTTCCAAAACGTATCTAAGTTTTTAATTTTACTAGTTTTAGAATCAGTTAAAATTTCCATGATCTCAATTTCATCCCCCTTATCTTAATTCTCACCAAATAATCTCTTATTTGCAAGATTGTTTTTTAAAACCCTACTTTAGGAAGTTGACATTGTCGGTTAAGGTCCTCATATGCACTTATGTGTTGAAACGTATGAAATATGCCTATCTGTCCCATCCCTCTTTCTGCCCTCTTCTGTGCCATGTTGCAAAAGATTGCTGGTATATCTGTTTGTAGCCCAATAGGTGATTTATTGAGGGTTTTTTTTGAGGGGATATTTACGATTTTAACCCATTGTGCCAGATATTTCTGGTATCCCTAAAAACCTTGTACTTAACTTATTTAAAATAGTTGAAATCGAAGTGTTGCAACAAATTGATTATATGTTAGGGTTTCTTACGTTGTCTAAAGTATTGAATATGTTTGAGGGTCTCTTATGCATTGTTTTCCAGTGATAAAACTGGAAATCGGATAGTGACTATAGTAAGGAAACAGGTTTTTTGCAGGTGTCCCCCTACTTTTTGCCCATATTTGGACTACTAGCTTTTCAATTCTGAGAGTGTGCTGAAGCTCCATAATCATACGTCAGTGTTCTTACCCATTGCAAAGTGTATGTCGAATTGGCTATGTCCAATTGGCAAGGACTGACTTACTTATAAGTTACTCTCTGTTCTTGGAAGTGATGACGTATGACGGACGAGTAGAGGAGGAGGCTATGAAGCAGCCACAAAAGCAGCCACAAAAGTAGCCACGGCCGCTACAGCGAGGAATACACTTTCCCTTTTTATTTCTATATTGGCTGTACATATTAGCACCACAGGGGTAACAGGTAGCCTGACTTTCAGAAGCGGCCTGCATGGTCGGTCTGGTGCACTTGAGAGACGGGCTTCATTCCATCACCCTGCAGGTGAGCGGCAATGGGAAGCGAGACATAAACAAAGCCCCATAAATCCACAACTCACAAGCTAGGTGGACTGTGAGACAAGAGCAGAGAACCACAGCTTCAACCACAACAGTGGCCGCGACCAAGAGGCTGATGCCTTGATGTAGGTGGGGTGTCTTTGACATAAAAGATAGTACCTGGTTGCCGTTTAGAGCTACTCATTGCTGGTTTCTGATTGTGCCAGGCTCTGTAAACGATTGCAGAATACATAATACAGTGAAAGGTGAACTGCTGTATCGATGTGTTGCGGAGATACACTGGGTGTGGCAGATTACAGCCTGTCTGCTCTCATTGCTTTGACAGTATTACAACATTTCTGCAACTCTTGGTACCGGACTTACCGTTGGATAGTTTGGTTAATGTGTTTTTTTTAAAAATATTTTTATTGCGAAAGTATAAAATGGCACAGGTATACATGGTTATTCAACACTCAAATGTAAAAGTTATTAACATGCAGTTCTCAGGATAATACACAGCCATATTTTAGCCCACATCCCGGAGGCTGGGCGGTGTAGAATCAGAGCATGTAGGAAGGAAAAATGCAGTTGTGCATTAAGGATATGGAACCATCAGTGTATTCGCCAATTTTTCGTTTTTTAGTTATTATTCTATTTAACATTGAACAAGAAACAAACTCCCCGTGCATGGCATCATTAATATAATATTAAACAAGTCAAGTTATCCATGTGAGGTCCAACAGGGCACAGTCATTGTAATGTAGTAAAGACCTCTAGGGATCACAGCAATTTACAATTGTGCGTATCAAGGAATATTAACGTGCATTTGGAGGGGTACTACACCGGACTCAAACCCGCCAATTCAGCTCCCTCCCCAGCACACTCAGACTCAGACTCAGCTGGGGTGAATAATTCAGCACTGGTAGCATCTGAGTCATCCTCCGCCAACCCCTCTATGCACAACATCCTCCAAGCAAGCAGATCATCCTGTAGTTTCACATCTCTGCGAGAGCGCTTCATGTGGGTCTCTTCAGCTAGGGTCCATTCTCTGGCATCCCTCAGCCAGAGGGAAATCTCGGGAGCCCTTTGACCCATCCAGGTGATCGCTATGCGCCTCCTAGCCAGGACTAGCAGTAGTTGTAAGAATTTATAAGACAGCTTCTTCTTTCTGGGCTTAGGCACTAGAGCCAGGAGACAGTGAAGCGGGTCCAGCACAATTCTGATTTTTGTGGCACAACCAATGTGGTCTTCTAAGTCCCTCCAGAAGGAATGGACCAGAGGACACTCCCACGCTAGGTGGAGGAAACCCGCTTTCTGCGCCCCGCACCTAAGACAAATGTGTCGTCTGTCCGCAGATATGCGATTCAAGAGACCCGGGTCATGTAGGTGCGGTGGACAAAGTTGAAGTGTATGAGTTTGAAACGTGCATTGCAGGAGACCGTACTGGTCAAGAGCCCAATTCGTTTGCGCTGTCCTGGGTCCAGCTCCACCCCTAGATCTGTCTCCCAGGCCGCCCAAGTCGGTGCGATCGGGGGGGTTGAGTCCCGTCGCATGGCCGAATAGAGCAGGGAAATCAGCCGTTTACCTCTCCCACAGAATAGAATAATGTTGAGGGTATAAGTGAGCGGAGGCGCCTCCGGGAATTGGGGCCATGTTGTTCTGGCTATGTCCTGGAGACTTCTGTAGTGGAGGTATTGCCCCCTACTTTACTCAAAAGACTCTGTGGCACGTTCAAAGGACACAAACGAGTCGTCTGGGTAGAGGTCCGCTAGGGTCTCAAATCCGCCACATCGCCACTCTCGGTAGGACATACTCTCTTCCAATCGGAGTACCGGGGCTAAGATCCACACCGGGAGCTCCCTGTGAAACGGGGCCCTTCTCAATACCTTCTCGACGAATCGCTGCCAGATTCCTGCCATGTGCCCCACCACATATGGTAGAGTTGTATCAGCGCCACGTCCCTGCATCAAGGCCTCCCTCAGAGTCTTTTCATTCGCCGAACCTGCGAGTAGTGCTAGCTACCAGTTCTCCTCGTCAGTGAACCACTTCACGGCTGGGAGAAGTTGCGCTGTGTAATAATATAATTTGAATCTCGGGGCCTCAAGGCCTCCCTCTTCCCAACATCTTGTCACTGTGCGCAAAGCTACTCTACTGGGCCCAGCAAGTCAAGTGAACGAAACACTCGGGGAGGCAATGGACATAAGGTATCCTGCAATACGTATAAAATCCTGGGGAGCATCACCATTTTGGCGATCGCCAAGTGCCCCATAAGGGAGAGAGGGAGCGTGTTCCAAAAGGTAAAAGATTTGTGGAGAGCCTGGAGCACTCTGTCGATGTTATAAGTCAGCAGGGCCTCATCAGTTGCGGCTACTTGTATGCCAAGGTAGCGGAACACTTCCTGCTCGCAACGTAGACCCAAATATGGCATATCCATGCCTGGGTCCGGAATACAACCTGTCAATGGGAAAAACCAGGGATTTACTGAGGTTAATACGCAGCCCAGAGGCTGCTCCAAAGCGGTCCAGGGTCCGCATCAAGACGGGAATGGCCTCGGAGGGGGAAGTTAGATAGAATAATGAGTCATCAGCGTATAGTGAGATCACATTGACAGTATCCCCCACTGTGATTCCCCATTGCTGTAGCTCAGCGTGGGCAGAGATAGCAAGGGGTTCGATTGCCAGAGTGAACAGAAGAGGGGAGAGAGGGCAACCCTGACGGGTGCCTCTCCCCAGTGGCCACTCCTCCGAACGGGCCGATCCCAGTCGAACCCTGGCACGGGGCGCTCCGTAAAGCACTCTAATCCAGCTACGAAATCCAGGACCAAACCCCGTCTTCCGGAGCACTTCCATCAGGTACCCCCAGTGTACTGTATCAAAGGCCTTAGCTAGATCTATTGACACAAGCACGTGAGGACCCTCTCTCCCTCGTACCTCATGTAGGATATGATTTAGGCGGCGTAGATTCATCGCCGTATTACGGCCCGGGATAAATCCGCATTGGTCCGAATGGATCAATTGAGTAATGTGAGGGGCCAGGCGAGTGGTTAACAGTTTAGTAAGGATTTCTGCATTCGTATTAATCAAGGTGATAGGACGGAATGCCGCCGGATCACAACTATCTCCGCCCGGCTTCAAAATCATGCAGACTTCCCCCTGATTCATGGTGGGTGGAAGAGTGCCAGCGCCCAGCGCTTCATTGTAGACTTTTAATAGGAGGGGAGCCAGAACGTTCCCGAAATAGTGATAAAATTCGGCTGGGAAACCGTCCCTGCCAGGGGTCCTAGCACGAGGGAGGGCGGCCATCGCAGCGCTGATCTCGCCCAGTGTCAGCTTAGCCTCAAGTTCCTTCACCGCCGCCTCCGGCAGGGTTTGGAAGTCCAAGTCTCGAAGATATGAGCAATAGGAGTCCTCCGAACTCAAATGGTCAGCCTCGTACACTGTGTGCAGATGGGAGCGGAGGACCTCAAGGATATCCGACTATGAATGGACCATAATACCACTCTAATTTCGTAAGGCAACTATCCTTTAGGGCGCGAACTCACGACGAAGGATCCAGGCCAATAAGCGGCCAGATTTATCGCCTTCGTGATGAAGGCGTTGCCTGTACTGGCCCAATGTGAATTTGTCAAGTCTAGTAAGGATGTCATGTAGTGACACCTGCGCGTCCTTCTCTGTCTGCTGATCTAACACGTCAGGGTCTGACCGGGACTGGGCGCGCTGAAGCACAACCTCCGCATCGCGTAGTTCAGACAACAGTTGTTTCCGAACCCCGTAAGTGAGGCCCATGCAGGCTCCACGCACCACCGCCTTCAGAGCCTCCCATTTAGTGGAGTAGGGCAGACTATCACCCTCCCAATTCAGGTCTATGTAGTCCGACAGAGACGTCGCCACATGATCCTTTCCCAGCTGATCTTGAAGAATGTCCGTGGGCATTCGCCAGGTGCTGGGACAGGCAGCTCGATCAGCCCACTGCGCCATGCACGTCACCGGGGAATGATCTGACAGGTATCAAGCTTGGTGTGTAACCGTCAAGATGAGAGACGGAGTGAGATTAGCCACCAGGAAGCGGTGCAATCTGCTATGCGTGCCTTGTGTCGGAATATAGCACGTGTAGAGTTTCTGGGTGGGATGACCGGTTCGCCACACCTCTAGCGCCCCCAGATTGTGCATCACTTCCTGAAGACGCGCCATCATGCGGGGCTAAGTGCCCGACCGAGGGGGGTGGCGGTCTAACTCAGTGTGCAATACACAGTTGAAGTCCCTGAACCAGAGGAGAGGTGCATCCAAATCTGAGGCTACAAGATCCTGGAGCCGAGAAAAGAAGGCCGGATCATCGTTATTCGGTGCATAGGAGTTAAGGAGTAACAGTTCCTTGTCATCTAATTTTAGCCGCACTAGTAGGTACCTGCCGTCAACGTCTTCGACATACTGGACAGCGCAGGGGATCCCTGGGGCCACCCAAATAAGGACCCCCTTAGCATATGTGGAAAAGGAGGAGTGAAAGATCCCGCCCACAAGAACACAACTGAACCGGAGACCCTGCAATGCATCCTCCTCAATGTCCGATCCCTCCACAAACACGCCACAGAAATCTGGGACATCCTCGACAGCACCACCCCGGACCTAGCATTCTTCACCGAAACCTGGACCAACGCCACCTCAGGACCGGACATCGCCATTGCCATCCCCCAAGGATACAAGATCTACAGGAAGGACCGCCCCACCCACCCAGGAGGAGGAATCGCCATCGTCCACAAATCCAGCCTCCGCCTCAGCACACTCCCTGACGAGTCCACAGAACTGATGGAACACCTTCACTTCAAGATACTGGCCAGCCCCACTGCCGCCCTCCGAGGAACCCTCATCTACCGACCCTCTGGACCCCGCGGACCCTTCGCCAACTCCATCACGGACATTATCTCCCCGCAGGCCATCGCATCCACCAACTACACCCTGCTGGGATACCTCAACTTCCACCTCGACAATCAACTGGACCTCAACACCACATGCCTCCTGGACAACCTCCGCAACATTGGACTCTGCCAGATTGTGACCGAGCCCACGCACTCAGCAGGACACACCCTCGACCCCCTCTTCACTACAGGAAAATCCATCACCTTCAGCCACACCACTGAACTCCCATGGACCGACCATCGTTGCGTCCACTTCACCTTCAGAACACCCACCATCCACAGACACCAGCACCTGCTTCCACAAAGAAACTGGACATAAATCACTGATGACCAGCTCATCTCCTCACTCAACAACTCCACCCCAACCATCGCGGAAAACAACGACCCCAACACAGCAGCCCGAACCCTGCATAGATGGATCTCGGACTGCACCAACACCATAGCCCCCCTCAAAAAAAACAACAATACCCGTGCCAAGAAAGCCAGATGGTTTACCACCGAACTTCGAGAGTCCAGGCGCACATGCCGCCGCCTCGAAAAGGCCTGGAGAAACACCAAATCCACAGAAGCCCACAACAACTTCAGAGCCGCCACCAATGCTCACCATCAATTCATCAGAGAAACGAGGAAAAAAGCGATTGAAGACAATCTCCACCCACGCACTCAACAGCAAGTAACTCTTCAGCATCCTCAAGGAGTTTGCCCAACCCACCAGCGAGTCTACCAACATCCCTCCCTCACAAGACCTCTGCGACAAACTCAGCACCTTTTTCCACCACAAAATCAAGAGCATCTACGACAACTTCGAAGAAGACAACCAACACACTTAACCCTCACCAACCACCCCCGACACCCGGAAACCAGCGATTGATGACTGGACAGCCCTCACCACCAAAGACACACTAAAGACAATGAAGTCAATCCACTCAGGGGCCCCCACGGACCCCTGCCCCACCACATCTTCAACAGAACCGCTGACACCATCGCACCCATGCTCTGCCACACCATTAACCGCTCCCTGGCGACCGCCTCGTTCCCTGACAACTGGAAACACGCCGAGGTCAACCCCCTCCTGAAGAAACCTTCAGCAGACCCCACCGACCTCAAAAACTACAGACCCATCTCCCTGCTCCCTTTCCCAGCGAAGGTCATCGAGAAAGCCATCAACAGCCAACTCGCCACTTTCATTGAAGAACACAACATCCTAGACTCCTCCCAATCCGGCTTCAGAAAGAACCACAGTACAGAAACCGCCCTCCTCGCCGCAACAGACGACATCCGCACCCTACTGGACAAAGGAGAAACAGTAGCCCTCATCCTCCTAGACCTATCAGTGGCGTTCGACACAGTCTCCCACCGCACCCTAATACGCAGACTCTACGACGCAGGAATCCAGGACAAGGCCCTCGACTGGATCTGCTCCTTCCTCTCTGGCAGGACGCAACAGGTCAGACTCCCCCTCCCCCTTTCCTCTCAGACCCCACACCTACCACCTGCGGAGTCCCCCAGGGCTCCTCCCTCAGCCCGACGCTCTTCAACGTCTACATGGCTCCACTTGCCCCCATAGTCAGAACCTACAGACTCCAGACTCAACATCGTGTCATACGCAGACGACACACAGCTCATCCTCTCCCTATCCAACGAGCCCAACACCACCAGACGCAACTTTCGAGAAGGTATGGAAGCCATCGCCAAATGGATGAAAAACAGTTGCCTACAACTAAACACCAACAAAACAGAAGTACTCATCATGGGCCCAAACCCCGACGCCTGGAGCGGCACCTGGTGGCCCACCGCCCTCGGAAACCCGCCAACCCCCACGCACGCAACCTGGGAATCATCCTGGACTCCGAGCTCAAAATGGACCGCCAGATCAACTCTGTCATTTTCCTGCTTCCACACCCTCCGCCTCCTTCGTAAGACCTTCAAATGGATCCCCCTCGAACACCGAAAGACAGTCACTCACGCCCTGGTCACCAGCAGACTCGACTACGGCAACGCATTCTACGCCGGAATAAACAAAAACCTCATCCGCAAGCTACAGAACATCCAGAACGCCGCCGCAAGACTGGTCCTCAACCTGCCAAAACACTGCCACATCTCCCAGCACCTGTGCACACTCCACTGGCTCCCCGTTGAGGCGAGAATCACCTTTAAGATGCTCACCCACGCACACAAGGCTCTCCACGGCACCGGACCAGCATACCTGAACAGCCGGCACAAATTCCATGCACCCCAAAGGACCCTACAATCAGCCCAGCTCTCCTACGCCAAGGTCCCCCGCACCAGAAAGACCAGATCAGGAGGCCGCTCCTTCTCCTTCCTCGCGGCCAAAGCATGGAACGCCCTTCCGCTCCACCTCAGACAGACATATCGCTCCCCATCTTCGCAAGAAACCTCAAAACCTGGCTCTTCGACAGACCCCCTCCTTGATGGAATGGAACCTGCACCCCCCCACTCCTAGCGCCTTGAGACCCTTACAGGTGAGTAGTTGCGCTTTAACAAACTTCTGATTGATTGATTGATTGATTGACCTCTCCATTTCTTAGATAGCCGCTGTGCGCCGTCTTAATCTAAGTGGGTCTCCTGTAAACAGGCTACTGACACCCCATGTCGTTTAAGGAAGGAAAAGACTCTGTGTCTCTTGGTGCAAGTACCCAAACCACGCACATTCCAAGTTAAAAATTTAAACCCCATGGTCGATGATTGCGCCCATCCGGGCTATAGTATATGTACAATATGACCTGCCTCCACCTGACCCCCACTCCAGCAAGACCGAGAGGAGCAGCCCCATTAATGAGCCCCACATATGTCGGATTCATTATACATACAATGCCAGCAATAACCCCTACATTAACCCTAGCCCACCCCCCAAGAACCTTAGAACTCAGAACATCTCTAGAAACAGTTTCCCCACCCACGAGCAAAAGGACAGCAACAAATCGAAACTCCACCCCGCCCTTCCTCTGCCAGTGCCAGGACGTACATAGCCACCCCATACAATGCACTCAACACACACACACACACACACACACACACACACACACACACACACAACAAACCAAACCCACCCTCCCAGCCCCCCAAACTCCCTGAGAGACTCGGTGGTCTAAGACAGTTCCTGGGCATGTCCACTAAGATCAGTGATCAGCACGGGCGATATTTTACTCGAGAAAAAAAATTGGACCCTCCACCCCCATCCCGTACCTCAGTCCATTGGGGCGTAAGTCCTCTGCACCAGCTATGTATCTAGGACCCTTAGCATCGGTTGAAAATAGTGGTGGACCAGCAGAGGTTCAATAGGAGGCCCCTCAACTTGGGGGTCGACAGATGGTACAGCAATAAGCATCCCAGGTCAAGAGTTTACTCCAGCCTCGGCTCGGAAAGAGCAGTCTCCGGGATCACCGGGGCTGTGGAGTCTGTATCCAGCAGAGTTTCCTGTAAGGTGTCTGGGACCAGCACCTCACCAGGGACGGAGGCCCCAGGAGACCCCGGAACTGCCCTCATCGGTGATGTTCTCATATGAAGAGCGCCATCTGCTCCCACCGTAACTCGAGTATCAGGAGAACCTCGGGATCCAGAGCGACGTCTTCCTCTGCCTAGACGCTTCCTCTTGGGTCTGGTCCCCCAGGTCTCACGGGGGCCACCACGTTCACCCGGGGGCAGGTCATTCCCCCAATCTCAAGCCACTCCCACACCTCCGCTGGTGACTCGAAAAAGTGAGCACGGCCCTGAGAGAGCACCTTAAGTTTGGCCGGATATAGAAGCATGTATTGGAGTTTCATTTCACTGAGCCTTTGTTTAACTCCCAAGTAGGACTTTCTCTGTTCCTGCACCTGTTGGGTATAGTCAGGGTAAATGGACACGCGGCTGTTCTCAATTGTGAGGGACTCCGTTTCCCTTGCAGCTCTCGGGATACAGTCATGGTCCTAATAGTTTAGGATCTTTGCGATTAGGGCCCTAGGGGACTCGCCTGGGCGCGGAGGGGGGACAAGGGCCCTATGTGCTTGCTCCACGACAAAGACACTGGACAGTCCAGTCGGGCACAGGTGGGTGCCGATCCAGGTTTCCAGGAAGCGTTCAGCATTTCCCGCCTCCAATCGTTCCGGTACTCCCAGGACCCTAATGTTGCTTCGACGGGCCCTACCCTCCGCGTCCTCAGTTCGCCTCTCCAACACACGGGTAGTGGATGTAAGTTGCGCAACTGATTTTTGCAAAAAGGTCACTTCACCCTGCAACTGGGTAATATTTCCTTCTGCGTCTGAGACCTTGTCTGCCACCCTGCGAAGATGAGTTCAGAGTAGATTCACATCTATGGAGACAGTCTCTATCTGCCTTTCCAGGGCAGAGTGGGATCCCTGAATAGCCTTTAAGATCTCTGCTCTAGACGGCTCCACCGGTCCATCTCCCCCGTCCTCCGGGCCCGTCTGACGTGTGATCCTCTGTGAGGGCAGACGTGGAGTAGTATATTGTACAATGGTGTTAGGCTGGCAGGACTTTGAGGAGCCACCTTTAC
This sequence comes from Lissotriton vulgaris, assembly GCF_964263255.1. Taxonomy (NCBI): domain Eukaryota; kingdom Metazoa; phylum Chordata; class Amphibia; order Caudata; family Salamandridae; genus Lissotriton; species Lissotriton vulgaris. Next base: position 332,573,589 of record NC_141700.1, read on the forward strand.
AAGCTGCCATTGGGAGAGGGTAGATCTTGTGCCCAACCAAAATGTTCCCGAGAGTTCTCCTCAGGCCTGGCTGGCCAGAGAAGGAATGTAAGGATGGGACAAGGTCGGAAACAACAGGATCAATGGAGTCATGTCAGGCAACGCCAAGCAATCGTAATGTGGGCAGTATCCAAGCTAGGCCGGGCGACCAAGTAACAGGAGCAGAATTGAGGAAGCGAGCTCTCGTCCCCCCTTCAGTGTAGAAATGTTTGTGGGGGTCGGGAACCGGTACCTGCAATGGCAGCGAGGGAGTAGGCGGCCAGCAGGCCCACCCCGGCATATCAAGTTTTACCCCTCGCTCCCAAATATTTAGTAGCACGAGACTCAAGGCTCCAGGAGGGACTCCCCAGGGGAGCACACAGTCTCAGCGCAAGTTGAGCCAGGGATCTCCCCCGCCGCGTTCTCCCTCAGCGTAGTGAAGAAAGCGCTCCGGCACTCAGACAAGATGGCGGGCGAATAGGGGAGGGGCTCTACTGTTGTCTCGTCTCTTATGGCGCAGCGTCCTGCGTCCCCCTAGGTTATTAAATCACCTCCAACTCCCGATGGGGGGTTCGATGTGAACACCAGTCCGGGAGGGGGGTGAGTAGGTCCGCAGCCTCCGCGGATTGCGGGGAAAGGAGTAGGCCAGGCCGGCCGCCCGACTGCTCCGAATCCGACCCACTCGATTTTTGCCTCCAACAGGGGTCTGGGCAACAGCACCTTCTGCTGCCCTTGTGTTTCACAAGTCCTCCAAAGTCTCGGGGGCCAGCTAATTGTTCTCTGGTGGCTGCGGCGCCCGACCGGCAGCAAAGCTACAGGAGCGCAGCCCGAGAAGGGCGGCCGCCGTTATTTCCTTGCGTCGGTCGGGTTATATCACCGGGGTTCCCCGCTGGCTGCCAATCGCCTCCAGGTGCTCACCGACTGCAGCCTGTAGCACGCCGGGGTCCTCCAAGGACGTGCCCGGCCCAGGAACAGCGAGTCGTCGCGGTCGTGCGGGCCACTCGCACCTCCGCACTCCGCCACAGGCCCTTACCGCGGCATCGCGTAGATCAGCCTGGAGCTCTGGTCGCCGATAGTGACGCCGTCTTCGCTTTGTGGGGGTTCCACAAATCGCACCTTCAGTGCGGGGGTCTCAATCGGATCAGGAAGGCTTCCAGTTTGTTTTCCAACCGATTCAACAGCCCAGGCAGGATCTTATTGTAGGATTTACGGGTTCTCGAGACGGAGCTGGTGGAGCTCACGTCCTGTCGGCCATGTTGCTTGGCCACGCCCCTGGTTAATGTGTTTTATCTGGTGCTATACAGTTGGCTATAAATGAGGCACAAGGAAGTAGTATTGGTTAAAGCCTCTTACAGGAACCTTATATACACCCTACTTATGGTAACCTTATATACACCATATCTGCACCTTATTTGCATACTCAATGTTTCAGTGGAGACTCAGTGAAATGGAATATTACTGAGTACTTGGATAGCCTGGATAGCTTGGATAACTGGATAATTTAAGCTGTGACCAAGCTGTGATCTACTTAATATATTAATATATCCAATCAATCGATCCAAATAACTGGAAGAAGAGGTTCAAGGTGGGTCAATCAGTATAAGTCATGGGGGGCAAAAGAAAGAAAGAGACTAACGGATGATGAAAACATGAGCCGTAAAAACCTTGGTGCAGAGTAAGCAAGGTATAAGTAGTAGTGCTCAAAGGAAAGTGAGGAACCCCAGAGGTCATGGCAAAGGGGCCTCGTACAGAGTGGTGGGAAAGGAGAATGAGAACGAGAAATCAGTACTATATGAAAATACTGATGTAGTAAGTAATGCAGGAAGTAATGAAGCAATACATTTGGAAACATATTCAATATATATTGCCGCGAAGAGTTAAATATATCAGGAGGTGGTAATACTATTAATGATCCTGAATTTGAGCAAGTAGAAGTTACATATGCCTCAATAACATCTGGTCAGTTGCTGGAGCTGGATTATTTAGTTAATTTGTTCAACTCAAATTTGAATTCAAACCTAGTAACATCAAAGTTGCAGAGTAACACTTCCCAAACAATCCAGCCATAAGATGGTGTACAAAACAGGATCATGAAACAAAAAAAACAGAATGGGGAAAAATATGCAAGTTCATCCCCAGGTGATGAAGATACTCCTCCAACATTTCCGGTTCTGTCTGCAATGGGGGCAATAAATGGCACACTGTCACAAATGTTGGATATGTTGGCAACACAATCCATCTTATTGACAGAACAGGTTGACTATCTTAAACAAATTGCAGCAGAAATGGCATCAATAAAGGCAACTTCTGAAATATTGTTATCAATAAAACAAGATATGAGTGAACTAGCAATAGCAGTACCCCAACCATTGTACAATGAAATAGTACAGCTCGGAACTCATAATGCACAGCCATCCATGGTTAATACAAATATCCAAAATAAGGATAATATTGTGCCATCCTCAAGCAATAATGCAGTTTTATTGAAACATATTGTGAACTGCATACCAGGACTAACCAAAAAATGAGAAGACAAAGATCTTAGACGTCTGGCACACTCAATTAATACTGGAACAAATGAGGAAGTGAAAACGAAATGATGGTCCTCTATGTACTCAATAGATAAACAGATTGGAGATTCATAGAGCAATTAAAGGAAACAGAATCCAAGATAACAAATTACTATATAAATAATGATAACTTAGCGAAGAAAGATGTATACTTCATTTTATACCAGTAAATAAATCCGTAGGTCCACATGACATACTAATTCAGCAAAATATATTAAAGCTACTAAGTTGTTTAGAAAGCTTAAAAGATATAGATTCAAAATTACTTGTTGCTGTTCGCTTTATTTCAGATAATGATATAAATACTGCCTATACAACTACTAGAACAACATGGTCATCTCAGAATGTAGCTTTAAGGATCTTGGACGTAAAAGAATTGCTAGCCGATTGGGGAATTACAATCAGACAACCGGAGAAATCGAAATGTCCACACATGCTGAGAACCGTTAATAGACGAGCAGAATATGAAAAATTACCCTTAAGTACCAGACCATCGTAAGAAGGTCCTGAAGACTACATAAATCTAAAAATTTCACTATCACAGCAAACAAAAAAGAGGCTAATGCTCAATGAGTTATAGAACCATTGAATCAGGGGTGATGCAGTATCATATTTGACTAAAAAGTATTCCTAATGAATATGACGTAAGGGAAGTTCAACATAGTGAGTTCTCCATCCTATCGTGGAATATAGCAGGCTTTGTTCGACAATTAAAAAAATGCTGGATAAAAACTATCTATAACAATATGTCATATGTTTACAGGTAAATTGGCAATCAGCAAATTTAACCATACAAATTATAAAACACATGAACAACACCCGAAATTAAACCAAAAAAGAATGCATTGGAAGGCTAAGTGGAGGTCTGACAATATCAATAAGTACCAAACTATGTATGACAAGCATCTTTGAAGTATATATTACCTGTTCTTTTAACAAATCGAAACTCTACAAAGACTTTGATCATCAATGTATATTTTTCTCCCCAACTGGTGAAAAATAATTGTAGATATCGGACAACAGTAGACGAATTGGAGCAAATAATGGTTGCACATAAAAAAAAATTGGTGGTTATAACTGGGGACTTAAACCAAACATTACTGCTTCTGGTGAATAAAGCTACAAGTAGTGAAGAACCAAATATGAGGTATAATATTTCACAAACCAAAATGTGTTTACAAAATAAGCCTCAAAAGATTAGCACCTTAACAAAGTTCACATATGATTAATGATAGACTCAGGATACAGAACCCTAAACGGAAGGTTAGCTAAAGATTAACCAGCCTCATCAACTTATCTAGGACCTACAGTATTCTCCACCAAAGCACTATACATTTGTGCATCATTCTTATTTCCTTCTTCGCAAAAGTACGCTATCATACCAAGACTTGAGAGTGGCTATGATGCTCCAAGGCTAGAAACCATGATCATTATGAGACCTATGCATTGACCAATAGTGGCAGATTCACTGCTGTGAATGGAGAAAAAGCTTATTAGGAATAATACGCTAAAAGAGAAGGCAGCTAATCTCGATGGAATCATGACATCGAGTGCTGAAAAAGATTGTGCTACTAGAAATTGGGGACAACTTGATAGATGCTTGCCAATCTATACTAATGAATATATTATCAACCCTTGTGGCGAAATTACAGAAACCGTGAACGAACATTGTAATTCCAACCAAGACTCAGCAATTAACTGAATCACAAAGTTCACTGCAAGATGGTGCAACATATATTAAAACGTCCAATATCTAATGAGCGCAATCTGAGACTACAAGACTTAAGGAAGTAGTGTGGCTCACTGGTTAAAGGCGGCAGACCCGAGAGCAGAGGACGGCCCGGGACCAGGGTTCGATTCCCGGCGCGGCAGGTTTCTGGACCAGGGTCAGCGGACTCGATAATTCTCTCGCCTCGGTGCCCACTCTGATCAGCGATCACACTCGGCAACTCTGGGCATTAGCTTGCCTCATCTTCACTAACGGCCCCACCAGACCGCCGGGGATGCCTGGTCTCACCCTGGAGATACCCATTAAGGGACCATCTCTCAGGGAAGCCAGGAAGGGTTTCGCAGCGGTCGAAGCGCCTTGGGACCCTACGGGTAAGTAGTGCGCTATATAAATGCCTATACACATATACATAAGGAGAGAACTTAAGAACCGTAATTTACAAATAAAGTGGGATAGTGAGAACAATGTTTACGCACAAATATATCATGCTATATTAACCAGGAATGCACAAGCATATTGGTCTCTGGTGAGAAATGGTACAATTTCATATAGGCTGCCAGACGATCGGTTTATCCTGAGTGATAAGTGGGAAACTCACATCAAAGTTCTGTATAGGTCAACTATTACCTGCAATTATGCATCACCAAAAGTTGATGGAATGTTCCCAGATATAACAAAGGAAGAAATAGTGGAACTAATAAAACATGCATGCTCATCTAACGCAGCGGGACCAAATGGTATCCCTATAGGTCTGGTCAAGTTAAGCACAACCTTTTGGAGTACGCTGCTAGAACAGCTATTTTCACAGGTAATCAAGCTTGAAAAGAAACTATCTTCCTGGAAAGGAGCATTGACCATCGAATATACAAACGAGGTCCAAAAGCTGATCTGTAGCTACAGATTATTAGCGTTATTAGACTTCACACGGAAATTGTTTGCAAAACACCTTCAAAACAAATTAAGTCTCTGGGCAGAAGAAAAATCATTAATACCAACAACACAAATTTCGTTCAGGGTGTTCAACAATTGATAACATCATTTCACTGTCTCTATTAGGAAAAAAAGCATGCTTGCAGAAAACAGCATAATATGCCTGCTCTGTGGATTAATCCACAGCATTCGATAAGGTAAATCGACAAAGGCTATTAAATAAGCTTATAACATGGGAAATTGATCCGACTCTTCTGAATTTTATTACCAAACTAGATTTGGAAACATAGCTACAGGTAAAAGTAGCACACGATAATACGCTATCACCAAAAATCGATACCATAAATGGCCTTAGGCAAGATTGTGTTCATTTCTCACACCATTGTTATTCTTGCTCTACATTGCTGACAATGTGTCAAATAGTTTATTGTATATGATTACTTAAAATTGTTACAATTTACACTTTAAAATATATAAGACATAAACGTCAAACTAAATACCACTTAATAGCAACGAGATTTGCAATATTTAAAATCGGAACAGCATTAGTAGTGCACATTGGATATTAACTAACAGTTTGAACAATCTACGAAAGTTCTATTATTCAGATTGTTCAAGGAACTCGGGTGACTGAAATTGTCCAAAATGAATTAACTAGGTCCTGTTAAGATAAAATGTCCCTATAAAGGTGCAAAACTTTACATAAAAATTTGATTGACTACCATTTTTCTGTTATTCCAATTATCCCATGATTCGTTAGGCTATTAGTCCGCTTGTTACCTGGGCTTTTGAAGTGATGCCATGCTTGAACTAAGCCCATGCCGTCCTTATTCATACTTTTTTTTAACTTCCTCTAAATCGGATTCACTCTTACTTTTGCCAGATATTTTACACCCCGGCACGCCAAGATTATAGAGGACACTTCTAACCAACGTATCACAGCTTGCCTGCATCTGCGAATGTTCAATTCATTAAAAATTAGTTTTAAAAGCTGTCTCCTTAAATCCTTGACAGCGGGGCAAGCACACAGCAGGTGAGTTAGTGTTTCATTGCAAAAACCGGATAGGCGACAGTGTGCTGCTTGTTGGTTGCTTTTCCAGGAAGGCTGTAGGTCTTTCAAATCATGAATACCCAACCAGTAATCAATGAAATTCTTTTTCAACTCAGCGCTGAAATGAGTTACTAAGTATGCCTGAGGCTTTGTTGATATGTAAGAGTTGATCACAGTCCACCCATGCTGGCGTTTCAAAGTTGTTATTTTATCTTCTAAGAAAGACTTCTTCTTTGCTATATTATTTACCGATTTACCCAAAGCTGCCCGGTCTACCAAGCTCTCCCATGTCGTTTGTATGTCAAATTCCGCCAATGATTTTTTCAGATGGGCTCCCCATGAATTTGGAATGTCTTGATCCATCTGGATTTTAATTTCTTTCCAGCATAGACTATTCAATGACCCCGGCTCAGGTGCACGAAATTTGTGGCATAGTTTCACGAAGCCGCTCATGCTCTGGAATTTCTGATTCTGAAGGCCGTATTCTAGCCGAACCTAAGCTGGGGAGGCGGACTTTGGTAAGTTGAAAACTGCTTTATAAACTTTTGTCTGGAGTTTGTTTAAAAAATTCAACGTCTTTAACGTACCAGACTACTAGGGCATACGACAATGTGTGAGGAATTTGTGCTGCCATCACTTTTAAAAGATGGGCATGGTTCGGGCAACCCAATTTTTTATATAGTATTCCATATGCAAAGATTAACAATTGCGTTTTTGCTTTTGAGTCCATTCTGTGTTCCTTATGTGTTGAGCCTCGCCCCAGTGTTAAGCCGAGATATTTGTAGGCTGCTTGCTCTTCCACTATTGTCCCATTTACAAACCATTTGAACTTGGTTTTTTTAGGGTCCATTAGACATAAAACCTTGGGTTTATCTTTATTTAATTCCAAATTATCTTGATCCAGATAGGCTACTAAGTTATTGATTGCTCTTTGTAGCCCGACCCGATTGAGCTTTGGCTTAGCACCACAATATTGTCTGCATACTGTAAGAAGGGTATTGGCTCTTTGGACAAGTTTGGTGGATGGCAATCAGCTGCTTGCATGTATTTAATGATGTCTGCCATAATAAGTTGAATAAGCTCGGGCCAGGACACAACCTTGTTTTAGGCCTTGCTTTGTGTAAATACTGGTGGTAGTACTACATCCTTTGCCTAATTTCTCTCTTGCCCAGGTGTCACTGTATAGGGCTATTATTGCGTCCAGTAATTTACTTGGCACCCCAGGCTCTTTGTTTTTCCCAGAGACGATTTTTGCTTACTCTGTCGAATGTGGCTTTCAAGTCGACAAAACATGCAAACAAACGTGTTTTCTTTTTTGCTGCTTTTTCAGTTAAAAGTGCCAATGTGGCCAGGTTTGTTAAGGTGCCGATACCTGATCTAAAACCCATTCGAAACGTGGGGATTGTGCTCATTTCATCCATCCAATCTTGAAGGTGGAGTAGTAGGCTTGATCCATATAATTTGACCTCTACGTCGATCAATTATATTAATCTGTCATTTTCAGGCTTATTATGATCTCCCTGTTTAAATATTAGATGAATGATGTTCCCTTTCCAAGATTTGGGAAAGTTGTTCTGTCTGTAGATTTGATAAAAAAAACTGCACAAGGTAGTCAGCCCAAAAATCCGGAGCATGTTTAAATGGTGCATTGGGGAGCCCATTCGGGCCTGCCACCCCCTCAGTTTTTAATCGTTTTATTATTCCTCTCAATTGCTTAGTATCAATCAGATCATTTGAATCGTTGCAACTTGCTGCTTGTCCCAAGACTTTATATTCTGGCTGTGGCAGTCTGGTGTTTTCTTCTACATAGGGTCTTAGATCTTGTGGTGATTCTGAGGTGACTGTTGTCATAGCACGCTTATCATTCTTCGTACTGCTGTACCTATTTTGTACATGCTGTAGCCAGATTGTTTCGCCGATTCCTGCCTCTTGTAATTTTAAACCATTTGTCACATTATTTTGATGCCAATTTACTTGCCCACAGTAGTTTGTCCAGATTTTTTCTTTATATGATCTTTTTGCTTCCCTCGGCATCATCTTGTATTTATTCCGAATTTCCTTCAGTTTCCCTTGTCTGTTTTCTTGCCCGTTTTTGCAGCCACAGCTTGAATTCGCACCTCTCTTGCCATCCTTCTTATTTCTTCTCGTAGAGTAAGGTTAAACCATCCTGGTGTCTATTCTTTTTTTGCTTCCGTTAATGGCTGGAAATTTTCGGATGAGGACGAGGCACAAATCTTCCCAACTTTTTAGTCAATTTTCTTCTGTCGGGCCCTATTTGACTCATATGTTCCATAAGTGTGTCCATTATGGTCGTCATGTTTAATCCTCACCATTTTAATTTCCGCAGGTTAAACTTTTCTGCGTGTTGTGCAAGCCTGTTTATTTTTTGCACCTGGGCAAGGGTTATGTTGATGTTTGTAATATGCGGGAAGTGGTCGCTTTCTATGGGCTGACAAACTTGGAATGAGACTATTCTTGGAACAAGATTGCTGACATAGATATGGCATTAAAGTCTGATATGGGTACCACTTTCCTTGATAATATATGCAAGTCTCTCCTAAGGAAGGCCTAAAGAGCCCAATGGCAGGTAGATGTGTATTATTAAGGAAGACATGTAGTTGACATGTGTCCTAGCAGCAACGCCCCTAAACTTTCAATTTTTCTGTGGAAAAGTCAGTTGCCCCATTGGTTAACACAAGGTTACAGTCTGGCACCCCAGTATAAATAAATTCTGAATGTGACTACCTAACTGAGTACTGTAAGGTATCCAGTTGATCACAACATTTAGCCCAACCTCATGCCCAGGTCGTATGTAATGTCACTATTACCATATAGCCACTTTTAGAAGGTTGCTACTCTGTATCCTAGCTGGTCCAGTGGCCTCACATGGGCAAGGATTCTCAGAGAGTTTTCTGCCCACTCACCCACCCACTAAGCGCTCAATTGTGAGCATACACGAAACGCCAGACTTGTGGGGATGGGACAGTGAATTTCCAACTTCCCTAATTTGTTTAGGGCGGTTGGACGACAATTGCACGATGCAGCCACCAGGGAACCACCGTTCCCTAGTGGTGTTGAGACGGTCAGGAGGCATCAATATTCTTGGTGGGAGCATCGTGGTCCCCCCAAGCATATTAGGAGTTTCCTCTCTGCCATGGTTTTCATGGCAGTCCCTCCTTCATAAAAACCCTGGCGGAGAGGAAACAAAGGGGGCCCCCTTGTGACTTTGTGCCATGGGGTGCATACATTGAGCCCCACTGTGTGCATGCACCCCTGTTACTGCACGGCACAGACTTTTAAGTCCATGTAGTGCAGGAACTGTTTTTGGCTTTCTCACTGCGGTGCCATTTTTTGATGCACTGCCGTGGGAATGCCAAAAAAAGCCCGCCAGACACAAGGAAACTCGTAGTCTGGTAGGCGGCCCGACCACAGGTTTAGCAGTGCATTCTGTGGGGCAGACCCGGCCTGCCAAACTCATTATCAGGCCCATGACAGGATGAATGTGGGGGCACAGTTTGAAAAGGGAGGCATTTGGCAGCTGTTTGTCTGCAGACCAGAAGTCAAGGTTGGTGATACTATATCTTAGCTATACATGAGGAGAGGGGATTTAAGGCAACTGTGAAGGAAAACAATTGCTTCAGCTAGGGACAATAAGTAGACAGGAGATAACTTATAGAGTGTCTTTATACACAGAATTACAGGAAAGTAACGTTTTTTTTTGATTTGCTAATTACTTTGGCACCGTTTAACAAATCTTTAAAAACTCCCCACACACCTCAGCTCCTTCCTGTGAAGTTTTAGGGTGATCCGTCAAGTAGTGCCTGAGAAAAAGGGGTCAAAAAACAGTTTACCAATGCAGTTTCCATAAGTAAATTTAGACAGCTCTACAACCAAAACGGCTCACCAATAAACTACAGCAAATTTGGCAAAATGCTAGATCATTACCCAGAAAGCATGCTTTTGTGATCTGGTGTATATCTGTTCAGTAATATTGAAGAAATAAAGGTACAAAATGTATTGATATATTGGCAGTGGGGCTGAATTTCGAAAGTATAAGCCTCCTGTTGGTATTCCAACAAAATATCAAAAGCAATATCTCATCCTACCAAAATATTGTGTGCAAAATATTGTGATATGGAAATATCATCTGCTAGAATATCGTTGTCAAGAAGATCCATTTTAAGGTAACTAATATCGATTTCGAAAGTATTTGTGTCAATATTATCATTTACAAAAATGTAGGGGTCGATTAGGATGTCGGGTGGATCCCACTGACAGAATGTCAGTGCCGGTCGTCTGACATCGTAAGCAGCGGTCCGACCTCCACATTACGATGTGATCATTGAGACAGCTGCAGGCTGGGGGAAGAACAACACTTCCGACAGTACAGGAGATCCCCTTGGGGCGTCAGTCGGACAGATAATCCCCAAATGGCGTCTGTGCCTGCTCAGGCACCACCGTTAAGATTATGATGTCTGTTTCCAACAGTCTTTCCATGTTGGCCATGCTGACATGGAAATGCTGTCCGAAAGTGACTTTGGGAGTCCCTAAAAGGACCCTCATTCTCCTGCAGCCTCCACTTTGAGGACTGGGGTGCCCCACCCAAAACGGTTATTTTTCATTTGAGGCTTGTGCTGCAGCATGCAGCACAAGCCGCAATAGAAAATATACACTTTCTGAGCGGCGGGGAGGCGGTCACATCATAATATGGGTTGCAGGACTACTGACTCCTTGTTGGGGGGTCCCATTTCCACTACAATGTCACCAACATCCCAAAGAGGCCCTCATCTTGTTACTATGATTTTTTTAAATTATTGTTATGTATTTTCGTATATATTTTAAATGTATATGATAGTTATTAAATTTAATAAAACTAAGGGGCACAATATGATGGCGGGCGGATCCCGACGTGAAAAGGGACCGCCCGCCAGAAGGGCTGGGTCCCATGGGGGCCATTAGGATGCGCCCGCCACAGTGGCGGGTACATCCCTCATATTTAACATTGCGGCAGGCAGTGCTAAAAGCACCGCCCGCCGCAATGTTAAAATTGCATGTCCTGCATTTCAATGCACAAAGTGACAGGCACCGCGCGGTGCCTGCCATGTTGTATATTGAAATGCAGGGGGGGTACCATAGGTACCCCCATGTGCACCCCACACCTCCCAGAGTCCCTGGGGGCCCGCAACGGGCCCCCGCAAGAGATTCCTGCATGCCTACGCCATCACGGAAAGGCATGTGTCCGCCACCTTCATAATATGGATGGCGATGTCTAGCAGACACCGCCACCATATTAAACTCTTTTCCGCCCGGTCGACTTGTCGACTGGGCAGAAAAGCGGCGGACGGTCTTTCCATCCGCCCTGGTCCCCTCGCCCTAGTAATATGGCAGGGGGGAAATGGGTGGCAGGCGGGGATGGATCTCGGGCGGATCGCCACCGCCATGCGGGCAGTGCTGATCCGCCCGAGATCCTAATGACCCCCCAAGTGATTTTTAGTACCATAGTAGGTTGTGGGTTAATATGGGTACAGGGTGGGAAGTAATTTATTTATAATTACTTCATAATTAGTTTGAAATTAATATTAATTATTGAATTTACAATTTTATATGTTAATTGCGCAATTCATTTCTTTTGAGTTAAAAGTTTAGGTGCAGGTTGTGGGGTTAATAGGGGTACATGGTGGGAAGTAAATGTATTCTAATAATTATTATTTTATTTTTTATCAGAATTATTTATTTTATTGATAATTAATTAGGGTACTTGTGCAATTTTTTATTTAAATTTTAGGTGTGGTTTGTGGGATTCATAGGGTTACAGGATCGGAAGTATATTAATTACAATTAATTAATATTTCACTTTGAAATAATAATCATTATTTAGTTGATCATTAATTTTGTTAGTTGGGAATAAATGTTTTTTGTCACATTTTAGGTGTGATTTTTTGGTTTTGTAATTAAGTAATAATTGATTAATAGATATTAATTAATAAATTGATAGTTATGGTAATTGTGTAATACATTTTTTGTTAAGTAAAATTTCTGGAGCGTATTGTGCTTGTTGTAGGGTTATAGTGTCAAAAGTAAACTAATATCTTACAATTAATTTTTAATTAATGATAATTAGTTCATTGATATATATTTATGTTAATAGTGTAAATAATGTTTTTGTCAAAGTTACTTTTTAGGTACGGGTTGTGAGTTTTTTAAGGGTGTATGGTAGGAAGTAACTAAATTAGAATTATTTAATAATTTTTTTGTTAATAAATAATGTTTAAATAACATTATTTTGTTCAATGAAAAATAATTATGTATATTGTGTAATAGATTAAATGTGTTTTGTGGGTGTGTGTGTGTTGTAGTCGTTGAATGCATAAATTGTGTATAGGGAATGAATTATAGTAAATAGTAAATAAAGTTGATTTATAATAATTCTAGAAATTAAAAATAATTGTTAAGTATGTACATAAAATATTTTTTAGAATATATATTAGGTGTGAGTTGTTGAAGTTGTAGAAGTAAATGGTGGGGAGTTAATTAATGCATTATTACGTATTTGTTAATAAATATTGAATTGAGATTTGATTAAAACAATGTTGAAAATAACTTATATGTTTGGTGTGAGTTGTTTTATTTACAAGAATAAATGGTGCGGTGGAAACTAACTATAAATATTTTAGGAATACATGTGTATTATTAATATTTGACCTAATATAGTATTATGTAACATGTGTAAATAATATTTTCCTAACATTTTCAGATATGCATTGTATCCTTTTTTTAAATATACGGTCGAATGTAACTTAACTTATAACAAATTTAAATATATGTCATTATCTTATAAACATGAAGGGGTCTATTACAATGGCCGGAAGAAGCACGACTGCGGTGCTTGCGGTGCGGTAAAATGCAATTTTCCGCCTGCGAGTACCGGTCCCCATGCCTGCCATATTTCAATGGGCAAACACAGCCCATTTCCTGTCTGACACGGTGCAACGCTAACAGCCAACTAAAAGCGCCTGCCACCGAGGCTGTGGGAGCCAATGGACACTCACCACTGTGCGGATTGACGTCCCGATAGCTGTACAAATCAGGATGCCCCAAACAGCCTGCTGCACTGCAGCGGAGAAACCGCCCAACCGGAGACGGCGGAAAATCAACAGCGGAGCGAGCGCAACCAGATTTACGACCCCTGCCACCAGGTCCCACTGCAATGGACCCAGCCTTACACGTTTTCCCTGCGCTGTACATGATATACTACCAGCAAGTCATGGACCGTCGAGGACGCCGCTGCAGGTATGCAATTACACAACTTCGCCCACAAACACACCACACAACTCCAGAGCTGCCATAGGGTCCATGTCCACACCACACACCCTGCTGGGGACAGGAACACATCAACAAGTGCATCCACACATGTCCCAACTGTCACAAAATCACCCCTCCGCATCCAGGTCACCCATCTACCGCAATTTTGCTATAATGTCCCGGTCACATTACTGCAGCGGTGAAGCTGCGGGAAAACATGTGCTGAATGCAGGAAGGCAGGGCCTGCGCCAGGCCTGGGCAGTGCACAAAGATCACAGGGCCAAACCTCCACACACCAGGCCCTCACCCTGAAGGGAAATGCCATGCGCCTCACCTGTGCGCCCCTATGTACAACAACCACCCAGGTAAATCCACACCCTGCACCACACACTCCAAACAACTAGGAAGGTAGCCTCAGCAGGCAGGGCTGCAGAGGAACACACAGCACAGAAACACATAGCCAGGCCAACCCTCACACCACAGCTACACTACACACATGGCAATAAAACTAAGTCCAAGCACAAAATAAACACCCATACAGAATAGAACTAAACACTCAACTGGACACACAGACATACCCCACACTGACACACAGCCACATACACAGACCACAAGTCACCAGCAATGTAGGACAACAAATAGGAAAGCAACAGTGATGGGCACACCAATGGAAGGTCAAGGAGCCAAGCACTAAGCCATTGTATACCACGTGCAAGACAATGAACACATGTCAACACCCTTACCCCAACAAATCACACATGGCTGCTACAGTGAGTGAAATTAAACCACAGCCCCCCCATTTGCAACAACTCAGGGAGACAGCTAGGAAAACCATGTATAGGCTCAGGAATGAAAGGACGTCACTGAAGTCAAACAGACAACAGCCACACATCTGCATCCAACTACTAGATAGGTGTGGCTCAGCAGCACCACACACAGGGCCCATTTACAAACTCCATAACTGTCTAACACAAGTAGGATCCTCCACACATACCCCGACTACACATGCATCACACAACAAGAGTGTCAAACACACAGAAGAATGGCAATAATGTCAAGTCAATACATTCACAGACAATCACACTCCCTGGGGGCATACACAAACATCACCCACGCTCAGGGACACCTGAATCAATGCTGACACCAAAACAACATCCACCAACATAAATAACAACACACACAGGATTACAACCAGACAAGACCTGATCTGTGCAGCAAAAATGTAGTAAGGCAATGGGAGCGATGACAGGTATGCTCAGATGTGAGTCCTGTGCTCTCCAAGCTACTGGAATGAAGCTATCCTGGCTGATGAGGCCTGAAACCGGTCCTAGGATGCTTGTTTCCAGTCCAGGGAGGACCTGACTTTTTGGGCTGGACTTTTCCCATAGGGCACAGGGTCAAGACTGATTTGCATATGGCTAGGTTCACACTGGAATGGTATGGTGAGGAAAAAAATGATGGATTTAGTCCCAGATCTCAGGTACTGGGGTGAATGTATGACATTGTTCTGCATTCTGTCCATTAACTGTTGTTTTTGCTTTTGTCACCCCGAGTGGGACGGGTATGCTCAGACGTTAGTCCTCTGCTCTCCATGCCACTGGAATCAAGCTACCCTGGCTGATGAGGGCTAAAAGCCTGAAACCGGTCCTAGGATGCTTGTTTCCAGTCCAGAGAAGACCTGGCTTGGCATTTCGGGCTGGACTGTTCTCATGGGGCACAGGGTCAAGACTGATTTGCATATGGCTAGGTTCAAACTGGAATGGGATGGTGAGCAAAAAAGATGATGGATTTAGGCCCAGATCTCTGTACTGGGGTGAATGTATGACATTGTTCTGCATTCTGTCCATCAATTGTTGTTTTTGCGTAAGGCAATGGGAGCACAGACAGAACAGGAGGACTCAACATCATCACTCAGCAACACTGCACAGACGACATACCCCAACACAGACAAGAAGTGCTTCATCTCAAAACAAATATCGACACGAAATGGGAAAAATGGCCCTACAATGAAATACAGACAGACATTCCACACCACCCAGCAAGTCAACACGGTGTCATAGTGTACCACCTGCATGCACATGCACAATCCTGACAAATAACAGCTCACACATGATGGGAGAAAAGCCTCAGGATGCACCCAAAACAAGCCCAGGAACAAGAATAGCCCTGAGTGCATTTTACAGACACACAAGTAATGCACACCACACCGGAAACACACATCAGGGTCAATCACAACACACTAATAAAACACATACACTGACATGTTAATAGAACATCACACACAGAGCATCTGCCAGCTGCAAGAGATAACAATAACACATACCAAACAGTGCACACATCCACATTAAACACACAACAGATGCACATGCCAATACATCACATTGCTCAACACGGCAGGTCATCAGGGGGTGCACACCAGGCAAGGACAAGGCAACATACACTCACAGAACTGCATGCACGACAAACAGTGTTTGCACAACAAACATACCAGTACCACACATATAATACTGACACAACATGAACACACCCACCACCAATCAGCACAGCACTGACACAACATCACGCTCAGAAAGTGAAGCAGTACCACAGAAAACACACATACAGCCAATACAGCACACACACATGCACAGGTCTGGGACTACCAGGTGACAACACCATGACTAGAGGACTGTGCATCACAAACAGCAGAACTGCAAATGAGTAAACATGTCTGCAAAACAAGAAAGAATATTACATATTACTAATTGGTTGAATGGCATCAGTGGCACATTGGTCCTGGGCACAGAACAGCTCCAGAAAGCATAGTGAAGTAAATGAACTGATGGGGAGGCATACACAATGACAAGTAAAGGGGCCAGCTGACATGAGAATGAAGTGGTGTGTATGCCAATAGTGGACAGGTAAGGAGTGCCCCATACTTATATAGATGCAGGGCGCACACACAATGGGTAGGTATCAGAAGCACTGATAGGCACAGGGAAGGGGAAAACAGCAAGGCCAGTGGCCACTTCAAGGTGTAGAGTATGTCCATGAGATCCTGCACAGGGAAGGGGTAAACCGAGAAGCTGCACAGGCGAGGCTCAAACATCAGTGAACAACAATTCCAGTGGCCAGGACACAGTGCAGGTGGGGTACGTGAGAAGCTGCACAGGCAAGGCTTGAACATCCGTGAACAGCAAGGCCAGTGGCCAGGATAAAGTGCAGGTGAGGTAAATTAGAAACTGCACAGGGAACAATTAACACAGCCAGGAGCAACAAGGTTAGTGGGAAGTACAAAGTGCAGAGTGAGTACATGAGATCCAGAGCTGGGAATGGGTGGTACTGTACCCTGCCATGGTCAGCAACACACTAAGGGTGTCAACAATGGCCAGTCCATAGCACCATTGTGGGAGAGACATGTATGTGAGGGGGAATAACACTCAGACTTGGCTGACAGTCTGACTGGGAGGTGGCTATGTATCAGGCCAATTGGGGGACTTGCCTGGGGAGAGAAAGAGGCCCAGCTGTGTAGAGGCAGCAGTGGTTTGGGAAGCCTTAGTGCTGCTAGGACCAGGTGTGGTAGAGCCATCAGTGGTCCATGAAGCCTGAGGGCTGCTAGGACCAGGTGTGGTGATGGCACGTGGAGGTGGACTCATGCTGCCCTGAGACACAGTGTGTGTGGGAGTATCTGGAGGGGTGCCAATCCACTTCTTGGGGATTCAAAATGGCTTCCCTGTCTTGGGATTAATGGCAAGTGGTGGGTACACAACAGGCCCACTTGCCACAAATGTAGGATCATGTGCAGATGGTGTCCCTCCTTCTGGGTACATACTAGATTCTGCAAGGTGCTTGGCCTGGATTGCCTCTGCCACTGCATCCCCTGTTTACAAGGTGTTCCCCCTACAGTGGCCTCCTTTCCCTGCTTCACAGGGCTCTGGATGGAAGTCGATGTTGAGGGTGAACCTGCCTTGGAGCTCTTTTATATGGACTATTAGCAGGCACCTGTTTCTCAGTGGGCACGTAAATTGTCTGCTTGTCTTTGCTAGACAGTTTTGGGACAGATGAGTCCTTGGCTGGGGACGCCTCTGAGGTAAGTGAACCTTAGGCCTACTTCTTGGCTTCCTTGCCCTGGGTGTCGCATGAAGGGCTTTTGCCTCTGTGCCCTGGGGTGGATGTAGCTTTCTGTGGGGATGGTGTCTGCACCCTGGACTGCTTGAGCGGCTGCTGATACCCGGTGCTGTGTGTGCTGCATCTTTCCCTTGATATCTGGGGTGTGTGGTCACTATCTTTAGATGTGGCCACTGGCAGGGTGGTGGGCCTAGAGACTGGAGCGGGACTATGAGATTGGGCCAGTTGAATGGCTGCGGTTATCGCAGAGGACAGAGAATGTACCTTCCGGTGTAGCGCACCCACGTCTGAATGAATGCCCTCCATGTAAGCCAACACCTGTGCCAATTTTGTGTCATAGTCTAGGAAGGCATTGAGGAGAGTTTTCTGCCCCACACGCAGCTGGTGGAAAAGGACCACAGACACAGCACTGATGGCAGAAGGAGGGACAAGGGCAGGTGCAGTGGTGCCTGAGCTGAAGGACACTCTTCCCTTTTTTGTGGTGCGAGCACGGGCAACAACAGTGGAAGTAGCTGGGAGGGTGGGCACTGAACGCTGTGTGGTAGACGAGGAGGCAGAGTAACCGTTCCCTATGCCTGACAACATAGATGTGTCACCGCCATCGTCAGATGATGTAGAGGTCTGCGTCTTTGGCTGCGAGTCCTCTAGAAGACTTCTGTCCCCCTCTGATTTGCTGGTGACGTCCGTGTCACTGTGCTTGTGTGCAGCAGCTGCGCTTGATGCCTCATCGCTGTGTCCGTCCCCTTTCCTTCTGTGCCCATGTGAGATGCTGCAAGAGAGAGAGAGAGAGAGAGAGAGAGAGAGAGAGGTAGGATCAATACATTGGCATCAACATTACAAATATCTGCAAGCAAAGCACCAGAAAATATGAAGAATCCTCCATGTTGCACAACACCATTGGCAGTAACATCGTGCAACCTCAATCAAAAAATCGAAATTACTGTGGCATCATGCAAACTTGGCATAAGTCACCCATGTGATGAACACACAGCCAAATAGCCTGTTGGTAGCTCCGTGTAACCAGACACACAGATTCCGCTGTGCACACCTAGGACCCTGAGAGGGGACAACATTCTCCTCCCAACATGTTGCCACTGTCACATCTTGAGCCAGCAGAAGTGGCCAACACAGAGACAGACTCCAACATATCAGCCTACAATGGCCATGAGCACATGCCAACCACCATGTCATTTCTTGGGGCACAACTACACTTGCACATTGGTGTCAGATGTGTAGTATGCACAAATCTGATAAGAGGCAATGCACACATTGATGATGGCACACTCAGATAAAGCACTTTGCCGTACCCTGCCATGGGATGTCTCTGACTACCCCAATGAAGATGATACCAGAAGGCCACAACTACAAATGCGAAGCCAAGGGCCATTACACCAATGACATAGGAGAGTACAGGTAGGCCAAGCCATTGCATCACACTAGCAAAATCGGGCCCATGCTTGGAACACATGCAGCCCCTTAACACCCAAAATAACACTCCCAGAATACTCACCCCCAGCTTGCTGCTGATGCCCCTTCAGATGTGCATCCAGTTCAGGCTGCATCGCAGGTAAAATGAGTGCTGTGAGTGGTGTCATGCTGCACCGCTCCAACCTGCCAGCCTGAGGGATCAGCCCCAGTGTCATCTCAGCCATGTTCCTGCTCAGCCGGCAGATGTCATCCCACCTCTTGTGACAGTGGGTGCGAGGCGGTTGGAGATACCCAGAGCCCGCACCTTGCATGCAATGGCCCTCCATGTGGCCTTACGCTGGTTGACTTTGAGCTGCAGGCATGGGAGACAAAAGGGTGAAATAATCATTGTAACATGCCACCATTTCCCAGGACAGGAGTATGACAATGACTCATCCCAACTTCAGCCAAAACTATAGCAGAGACACACATTAATTCATACAGGTATGAGGGTGGACACAGTACATGCCCATCTCATAGCCATGCAGGTTGCCAGCACAGTGCCCAATGTGTATGCTGACCACATCTACTGCATCTACTGTGGGACATTGCTTAATATGTTTTTTGAAGACTTATTGAGTCCAAAACTGCTCAGCCCTCAATGCATTCGTCCTTATCCTGCCCCACTGTGTCAAGGAAGTCACTTTAAGGGACATAAACTCATAAACGCAACCCCTCATCACAAGACCGGTCATGTGCAATTTGCATGGCTGTAATGGCTCATTGATGGAGAGTCAAGAGGAAAAGCACACATTTGACACTCTGTACATTCAGTGATGTTTCCCTGTCAGCGTTGAAACACTGCAGGGGACAGGCGTGCGCTACCGCGGTGGTGCATCTTTCAAATGCTTCCAATGACCGGCCCCACTGCGATTTTCACAATTGGATCAGGCTACCACTATTCTGGTCCTATTGGCAGTGAGGGAAGGGTCCATGGCGGTGACACATTGCAGGGGACAGACGTGCGCTACCGCCATTGTGCATCTTTCAAATGCATCCGATGACCGGCTCCACGGTGGCGGAGCATGCCTTCCGCGATTTGCAAAATTGCATCAGGCCACCACGATTGCGGGTCCCATTGGATGTAAGGGCATGGTCCATGGTGGTGACACAGAGTTGGTGCCAGGGGGTAGCGACCGCAATTCCGGGGCTATGCATTGCTATGAGTGACCGGGATCAGGGTGGCGGAGCATGCCAACAGCCATTAGTCAGGTGTATATGCCTATCAGTCCCTCGATGTTGTGTTGGGCCATGGAGGTGACACACCGCTGGTGCCAGGCAGTAGTTACCGCGATCCTGGGGCCATGCATTGCTATGAGTGACTGGGATCTGGGTGGCAGAGCATACCAACCGCCAGTAGCCTGGTGTATATGCCTATCAGTCCCTTGATGTTATGTTGGGCCATGGCGGTGACACACCGCTGGTGCCAGGCAGTGGCCGCCATGATTTCGGGGCCATGAGTGACTGGGATCTGGGTGGCGGAGCATGCCAACCGCCATTAGCCAGGTGTATATGCCAATCAGCCCCTCGATGGTGTCTTGGGCCATGGCGGTGACACACCGCTGGTGCCAGGCGGTAGCTACCGTGATTCCGGGGACAAGCATTGCTATGAGTCACTGGGATCTGGGTGGCAGAGCACTTTGAATGCAAATATGGATGCACATGCTGTGTCAATATTCAATTGGAAGTTGTCAACAGTGAGCAGCGTGCACATGATAAATGGCATGTCATTGTGCACACAATGCCAATGTGACATTTCCCCCACTGCTGACTGAATACACAAGCCGTGTATGTGATCTTGAACATTGCCATGTGCTTCCTCACTTATCACTTGTGATGTTGATGTGCATGTACACTAAACAGGGTTGTTTTGCACTCTGCAATGGGTACACAGTGCAATATGTGAAAGGGCTTAATAAATCCCACTGATGTATCTGTTAATGGACATTGTGCAGATTGGACTGTCCAGTTTTCGTGGCTCATACACACACACTTGTTGTTTCGGCACATACTCTGCTCATTGTGTTGTTGATGTGTGCCTTGTGCAACCTGCACATGAAGGTGGGGCAGGCATAGCTGATATTTATGTGACAGTAGTGTTGCAATTTAACACATATGCTGGATGGATTACTCTCAGGGCTGCCTGTGCTAGATGTGGCCATATCCATTTGTGCATTTACATGGCATGTTTTTTCTGGAGGCACTTGCTGTGTGAAAGGGGACAAGTGTACAAGTAGTATAGCAGAGGTTGTCCCTACATGTGAGGTGGTGTGTGACTCGACAGTGAGGTGAGTAATTGTTAGTGTTGTGTCACTCAGGACTTTAGAATTTGGACATGTGTAATGTTGTATTGCATTGACATGTGTCCCCTTTCATCTCTATTAGGAGGAGACCAAATATACATTGACCCTTCACAGTGCTGGCAGACATGGAGAATGAGGAGATCATCTGGAAATTCCGTCTGGATCGACCCACCTACAGAACCTATGTGCTATCTTGGAGCCCCACCTGCAGCCTTGCAGAACATATCCAACTGCTTTCACCTCAACATCGAAAGTGATGGCGGCCCTGCATTTGTTTGCCACTAGATCATTCCAGCACATGGTGTCCAGCGCAGGTGGAATGTCACAACCCATGTTCAGCATGGTGCTACGTGATGTCCTGGCTGCTACGATGATCTACAAAGACAGATATATCCATTTCCCAGGAGCCATGAATTGGCAGCTGTTTTTTCCCCTTGGCCACATTCCAAATGTTTTAGGAGCCATTGATGGCAAATATGGTGGACTGGTTGCACCGCAGGTATGTGAGTACATATACAGGCATCAGAAAAATTTCCAGTCCACCAACGTGCAATTGGTGTGCCAAGCAGGTATGATCATCTTGCACATGTGTGCCAAATTTCCTGGCTCTGCCCATGACTCATACATCCGGCGTAACACCATCATGCTTTAGGTGATGGCTAATCTGCTTCCGGAGTTTTTTCTTGGATTGTGGGTGAGTATGCAGAGTCGACTGGCGTGCTGTGTGTGTGACATACTGTCCTCTGCCACAGTTGTTTTCAAAAGTAGGTCTGTGTATCTCACACCTAGATGACTCTGCATATCCCAATCATCCTTGGTTGCTGAGTCCCCAGCGCAATCCCCAGACAGCGGCTGAAGTCTGCTATATATATGCCCATGGGAGGACCCGTCATGTGGTGGAGCATACTTTTGGGCTTCTGAAGTCACGGTTTCGCTGCCTGGACAAGACCTGAGGTGCCCTGATGTGCTCGCCCAGAAAGGTGTGCAAGATCATTGTTGCCTCCTGCATGCTCCACAACCTGGCCTTGTGCAAGCCGATCCCACTGCTTCTGGACGATTATGATCAGCCAAGGCCCCCGCCTGCAAACCAACCCATGTCCAGTGACGAGGATAGTGGAGAGGAGGAAGCTTTTAACCTGCGTGGACAGCTCATCAACCGCTACTTCACATGAAGGTGAGTGACAAGGTACAATGGGGACATTGTCTGCTGATGTTGTTTCTGGTGAAAAGGTCGATGTGATCTTTGTGACTAACACCTGTTATTGCCTCAGTGTTGGATGGCAATGTTTAGGGGACACGGTAGTCATGCACAGCAATAAGAGGTGTATGTCGGTACTGTTGCTCATTGTAATGTGTGCAGATTGGTGTACCTTGATGACTGTTGTGTGTTGGCTGTGCTGCCACCGCCTGACTAGTGAATAGTGTTCTGTTGTATTTCCCTAGGTCCCTTCAGCCTCTCCTTGCCTAATGACAATCTGTGCTCCTGTGACATTGTGATCATGGTAAAATTTTTACATACTGTGATGAACATGGAGCAGACACAACAACATTTGTATGTAAGCAGTGTCTATTTACAAGGGATATATATGACAGTGGAGTGAATATTTACAGAAATGTGAAGGGTGAAGCAATGAGTTCAGAGTGATGGTAGATGAGACAAGTCCAACAGACGGATGCAAATAAAATGGCATTGTGGGGAAGGATATTTGAGATGGTCAAAGGCAGGGGGAAAAGGTTTGCCATCATGGGTGGCCCCTTGGCTAGTATTTTACTAGTGCTTTTCTGCGGCTTGGGCCCAATGATTTCTTAGGGCGGCCCCTTTGTTTCTTGGCAGGGGGGGCCACAGCTGCACCACCAGTGGTGTCTGATGAATCCGCCCTCTCCCTGCCCGCAGGGGAAGATGAGCAACTGGCATACTGCTGGACACCGGAGGGAGGTGGAGGGGTAGTGTGGGGCCACAGGCCTTATCCTAAGTTCCACCACCATCTGGCCCAGGAGGTCTACAATTTGTCCCATGCGGTGGTTCATGGACCACAGCACCTTGGTGAGCTCACGAGCATTCTGGTAGGCCTGATCCGTTTGGGCCTGTGACTGATCGCAAGCCCCAATGACCCTGGTGATGTTGGCCAGGGCTTCGGTCCCATGGTGCTGTTGCCTCTGTGTCTTCCTTGACCTCGCCCCTGCCCTGCTGTGATGCTACTGTTGGCTCACCACTGCATACTTGCTCTGGCCTCCGCAGTTGTTGGGGTGGGGTGTATATCCTCTGGGGCGGGGCGGATATTGCAGACAGCACTGGTGGTGGCCACAGGGGTCGCTCCAGCAGGGCTCAGCGGAGTAGTGGGTGTTGTTGTTGCTGGGGGTGTGGGGTGGCAGTGGTGTCCTGGGACCAGTTGCGTGGTGACATGCCAGATGGGCCAGCTTCCTGCTCAAAGTCAGAGTCCAGGGAATCTGCCCCAGGGAGTCCATGTTCCAACGGGGGAGGTGTCTGGCTCAGCAGGTTGGTGTTCCTGTCCTCTGCGGTCAGTTCTTGGTCACCTGGGGGATAGATGGGAGATGGTCATTGATGTGCACACCTCAAACTTGCAGTTCACTGTCTCTAATTAACAGGTAATGCAGGGCGCTGTTGACTATTTCACACATATGTCTTCACACTGGTTATCATTGTCATGATGTGGGGGTACATAATAATTTTTGACCATGGTGTGACATGTCAAGGAATACCATGCCCCACATGCATATTTCATTATTACAATGAAAGGTTGTCATCTGACAACTGGCGAATTCACATCTTTGTGGAAATCATCTTTGCTGTTTGCTCTGCCTGGCAGCCATTACATCTGGGCATATACTAGCTATTCTCGTCTGATGCATTCCTTTGTCCTGTGCTTTGACTTTGTAGTTCAACAGACCATGCTTGCTTACTTTTCCTATGGCCCTTCATAGTCAGCCCCCATGTAAGTTACAGTGAACATTCATTGCTGTGCATGTTGGTGCCCTGATTTGCTCCAACATTGTATTTAGTGAATCACACTGCTGTTTCTGTGGCAGTTGCATATGCGTAGCTGTGTTCACACTCTATCTTGAGATAGTATCTGTGCCAATTTATGTGTTATGTGAGGCCTTGTGTTGTCATCCTTCTCCATGCTTTTCTGTATGTATGCTGGGGTGCAGGCACTGACTTTCACCTGTCCTGTTATCACATTGTTGTTCACTTTCGGGAACATGATTCTGGGTAGCGTATAGTGCTCCATCCTGCTCAGGGGTGTGACCGAGGTGCCTGTTTGGAATTGTAGTGCAGGCCTCCCGAGTCCCAACCACAGACAGAACGACCTTGTTGTATGGCTACCCACCCGTTAGGTTTCAGTGTACAATGCAATGGCTGCCACATGATGGGGGTGGTGAGTGCTCGATCTTGATCAGCTGTGGGACAGAGGGCCTGGTGGGTGTTCTAGTGCCTGCTTCCCACCCACACACTGCCCTCCCTGATAAGATGGCTACCTACCTGTTAGGTTCCAGTGTACAATTCAATGGCTGCCCCATGCTGGGGTAGGGGGTTGTGCTCCATCTTGATCAGGAGTGGGCCAGGGGGCCTGGTGGGAGTGGTGGTATAGGCATCCCACCCACTAACAGCCCTCCCTGGTGAGATGGCTATCTAACTGTTAGGTGAGGGTGAACTATACAATGGCTGGGACATGCTTCTGGCTGGGGTGGAGTGCTCCATCCTGCTCTGGGGTGGGACAGAGGTGCCTGTTGGGAGTCTTAGTGCAGGCCTCCCACCCCCTCATAGCCCTCACTGGGTAGATGCCTACCTTCCTGTTAGGTGAAGGTGACCATGCACTGACTGACACATGCTGGGAGGGGGTGAGTGCTCTAGCCTGCTCAGGGTTGGGACTGAGGTGCCTGGTGGGAATTGTGGTGCTGGTTGCCTGTACACATGCCACCCTGTGATTGTTGTATTGCACTGGGGTGAATCATATGGAGTAAATGTTACATCTGTGAGACCTGTGTTGGGTGTTGTGGTGCTGGCGACTGGACTTGTTCCTAGGAGGTGTTGCTTTGTAGTTGTGCAAGACAGTACATAGCAGTGGAATAAGATGCATTTGTTTTTGCTTACCAGCCTGCACTCCCCCAGCTATTCCTGTGAGACTCTCTGGATGCAGGATGGCAAGCACCTTCTCTTCCCAATCCGTGAATGTCCTGGGTGGAAATGGAGTGCCTCAGCCAGTCCCCGTGGCCAGCTCATGGTTCTTGGCCCTCTTCTTCTTCACAACTGTCTTCAGATCATGCCACCACTTCATGATCTCATTTCGGTTTCGTGGGGTGTTCCCCACTGCATTGACCTTCTCAACTATCCTTATCCACATTTGTGATCTGGTGGCTGATAGTATCTGTTGGACCAGGTTGCCAAACAAATGTGGCTCAACTCTTTTTATCTCATCTACCAAGACCCTTAACTCACTCTCAGTGTATTTTGGCATTTTTCGTGGTGCCATGGTGTGTGGTGTGGCAAGGGGTTAGAGGTGCAGGTGTGGAAATAGGGTTGTGGTGGTGATGTGTGTGGTATTTTGATGTGCAAAGGTGTTAAAGGTGCGTGTGTGGTAGTGGTGGTAGGGATGTGTGTGTGTTGTAATCTTTTGCCTCTCCTTTCAGATTTGGTTGATGCCCTTCTCTTCTGGAGTGTTGCAAAGGATTGTGGTCAGGGAAGGGGCTGGTTTTATACTCAGCTATATGGGTGTGTCAAAATGGGGTATTTCTGTCAGGTGTTTTGTGTGGATTTTCCTGGGATTTGTAGTTTTTGATTTTGCAATGGGGTGTGTCGCTGGGTTTTGTTAGATGTTTTTTGGGCAGGACTAGTTTCCTGGGTGCACTTGGTGGTCTTGTGTGTCTTCATGCCGGCCGCCATTTTTTTACGGTGCATCTGCAGCGGTGGCTATGCTCTAGCCCTTCCGCCATATCTCCCATTCATCACTGTTTGCGACCGCTACGGACGGAAACAGAGGAACGTACCGCGGTCACATCCGGGGTATCCTAATTTTCTGGCCGGTGTCTACGCTGTCCTGGTGGCCGGTTGGTGGGTTTCCACCGTGAATCCGACCTCCGCGGACTGGTTTGCGAAGTCTCTGCTCGTGTCCGGTGGTTTCTCAGTGGCTCTTACCTCCTCAGTCTGATTTTTTGGGGGTTGATCCTAATCAGTCCGCCGGTATTTCTGCGGTGGTGGCGGGTGGTTGTTTTCCACTCCCATGGCGGCGGGGTGGGTTCCGACCGCCATCTTAATGCTCCCTGAAGTTATTTATTATAGTATGTGTTAAATGTGTTCTGTTTTTTAAATGTAAATAATATTTTACCTATTAGTTATTATGTTGTGAATATATATTTGTATTTTAATTATAATATTATTTGTAGTTATATGTATTTAACAATGCAATACATATATAAGTATTTATTTTTAAATGTTAGATTTTTGTTTTTTTTTACGTATTCATATGTTCAATTGTTTTCTCTGTATTTGAAAACATAGTTGCACTAACCCGATTGACAATAACACATTTTAACCCTCCGCAATCCAACACTTTCCCTAGTGTTGCACCTACTGGAATGGGAATAGTACATTTTACCCCTCCACAATCCAACACTTTCCCGATTTTTCCAGTGGCTGGAGTGGGAATAGTACATTTTACCTTTCCTGAATCCAGCATGCACTGTTGCACTGACTGGAGTGGTGATAGTAAGTTTTACCCCTCCGCAATCTAACACTTTCCGTACTGCTGCAGTGAATGAATTAGGAATTGTTAATTTTACCTCTCCACTATCCAACACTTTCCCTAGTGTTGTACTAAGTGGAGTGGAAATAGTATATCTCACCTCTCCACAATTCAACACTTTCCCTACTGTTGCACTGAATGGAGTGGAAATGGTAAATTTGACCCATCCGCAATCCAACACTTTCCCTAGTGTTGCACTTGCTTGAATGAGAATTGTAGGTTTTACCCTTCCGCAATCCATCACTTTTTGTACTGTTATACTGCATGAAGTGGGAATAGTACATGTTTCCTCCCCGCTATTCAACACTTACTCCAGTGTTGCACTGACTGTAGTGGGAATAGTATAGTTTACCTCTCCGCAAACCAACACTTTCCCTACTATTACACTGATTGGAGTGGGAATAGTAAATTGTATCGCTTTGCAATCCAAAACTTTCCATATTGTTGTAGTGAATTGAGGGGAAATAGTAAAATGTACTCCTTCGCGATCAACCATGTTTGTACTGTTACAATTAGTGGAGTGGGGATAGTAAATTTTACCACTCCAAAATCTAACACTTTCCCTATTGTTGTATTGAGTGTAGTGGAAATAGTAAAATGATCTGGCAATAATATCAGCGAAATAACAACTCATTGAATGGCGGAACCAAGTCTGGACAATGCAAAGAAATATTGAGAGAGCATAACATAAAGCTAAGAACCATGGAGACAAAGGCAACAATCTGGCACTGAGCCTACAAAGTACACCTAAGGTTGATCATGTTACTCTGTAACATGTGACTATATGATGATATCCCGCAGACAAACAGCCCGCATACCATCAGTCCGCAAAAATAATCACTCATGTACTATTAGGCCGCAAATTAAAGGAACTAAAATTTTTAGAACGAATATGCCTTTAGCAACCATGCCTTTACAACGTAAAGGCATGCATGTTCAAGGTATACTCGTTGTAAAAGTTGTAAAGGTAAGTAAAAGTACACTACCCTACCCTACACTACCCTACACTACCCTACACTCTAATGTAGTACCCCTGCACCACCCACCCTTGACACAGTCCTTTTTCTACATTTACACTACCCAGCACGACCCCCCCAACACTACCATAAAGCACTTTACTTCCTTACACAAACACTACAACAGTACCTTAATACACTACCCCCAGCATGACCCTACACAAACACTACAATACTACACTAAACCACAACACCCCCTAAACCCCAAACCACTACCCCCAGCATGACCCTACACTACGCAAACACTACAACACTGTAAATGTATGTAATGTAAATGTATAGGCATTTATATAGCGCACTACTTACCCGGAGGGTCCCAACGAGCTTCGACCGCTGCGAAACCCTTCCTGGCTTCCCTGAAAGATGGTCCCTTAATGGGTATCTTACACTACCCTACCCTAAACCACTACACCCCAGCATGACCCTACACTACACAAACACTACAACACTACCTTAAACCCTAAAACACTACCCCTGCATGACCCTACACTAAAACACTACCCAAAACCGTAAAACACTACCCCCAGCATGAACTCATACTACAACACTACCCAAAGCCCTAAAACACTAACCCCAGCATGACCCTACACTACACACACTACAACACTACCCTAAACCCTAAAACACTACTCCTGCATGACCCTACAATACGCAAACACTGCAACACTACCCTAAACCCTAAAACACTACCCCCAGCATGACCCTAAACTACGCAAACACTACCCTAAACCCTAAAACACTATCCCCAGCATGACCCTACACTACCAAACACTAAAACACTACCCTAAACCCAAAAACACTACCCCCAGCATGACCCTACACTACGCAAACACTACAACACTACCCTAAACCCTAAAACAATACCCCCAGCATGATCCTACACTACACAAACACTACAACACTACCGTAAACCCTAAAACACTACCCCCAGCATGACCCTACACTACGCAAACACTACAACACTACCCTAAACCCTAAAACACTACCCCCAGCATGACCCTACACTACGCAAACACTACAACACTACCCTAAACCCTAAAACACTACCCCCAGCATGACCCTACACTACAAAAACACTACAACACTACCCTAAACCCTGTAACACTTCCCCCAGCACGACCCTACACTAAACAACCACCACAACTCTACACTACACTAACACAACACTACACTACACAATCACTAATCCACGAAAAAATTAACACAAACCCACTTACCTGTCTCGTCATCGTGGTTTTCACAACGCAAATGCATTTACCATACATGCCTTTAAAACGTAATTCCTTGTAAAGGCATGCTTGATAAATGCACATGCGTTTTGAAAAAATGCGGGATAATGGTATGCGAGGTCAATGAGCTTGGGGGATAATGGTATGCGGACTGAAAGTCAGCGGGATAAAAAATGCGGGATAATGGCTGCAAACCGGAACATGTACAATACATTAAAAACGATGAATGTAAGAAAGGAGATAGTCACTGAGACTATCACTCTAACTGTAAAAAAATGTGAAAAATGAATATTGACAAAAACTAGGTGAAAGCATGATCATCACAAAAACCGAACCGTGATTAGCCACAAATAACAAAACACAAAAAAAACGAATATCTCATTACAAGAAAGTTGATGAAATGGCTCTATTGCATTGTGAAAATGATAGAACAAACGATAAAGATCTTGTTTGAAAATGACAATAAGAGAAAAAAGTATCTTTTTTAAAAAAATCAAGTAACCTTGGGGTTAATATATTTTGTGTAAACTACCTGACCCACAATGCATCATAATGTGCAAATTGGTGATCAAGTATATGAACAAGAAACAGTGAAGGGACTAACAATTATTTGTACCGTGATCAAGCCCAGCAGGGTGAAAAGCGTTGGTGAAGGGGGCTATATGGCACTGCAATAACATGGAATAAATCGTTATTCTGCAAGAAAGACTGTGGGAGTGCTGCATGTTTTTTCAAATTGGTGAGGGATTGGATATGAGGCCTGTCCAGCCTTGCCACGTGCACCAGCAGTGAAAAGTGCGCACTTCGTATTTTGGGCGATTTGGTGATTACAATATATATATATATATATTCTCAAATTCTGTTTCTGCTTCTAGGCTTGCTCACATCCTGCGCCCGCCCAAACAGCACAAGCACGAACCTTGATTTTAGTGCTTTTCTTGATTTGTGAAGTTGCGTGCTAGGCGCCATAACGTTATAACGTTTCGGCTCTATCCTTGTTCACATGACATATATATATATATATATTATTCAGTTTTTCCAAAGGAAGGTTTTTCCTCGTGCACTCCCGTGTGTCAATTTCAAGAAACCACACCGGGTTTAAAGTTGATTCACAATGTTCTTTCTTTATTTTTCAGCATCTAGCAAAACCTAACGCGTTTCGGTCTCTACGGAGACTTTGCTCACCTGTGAGCAAGGTCTCCGTAGAGACCGAAACGCGTTAGGTTTTGCTGGATGCTGAAAAATAAAGAAAGAACATTGTGAATCAACTTTAAACCCGGTGTGGTTTCTTGAAATTGACACACGGGAGTGCACGAGGAATAACCTTCCTTTGGAAAAACTGAATAATTTGATCGCAGCGGGTCCTGCTGCGCCTCGCGTGCACCGCCCCAGAGCGCCCGAGAGCCTCCGCATCTGGGCCAGACGGAATCAATATATATATATATATATATATATATATATATATATATATATATATATATTACCTGCTGGCTGTCGCCAGTAGGTATATATAGTTAGGATTTTTTCCCTATGGGATTTTTGAAAATTCTATGTCTAATAACTTTGGCGTTTGTGGACGGAATCGGCTGAAATTTTCAACAAAATGGCACATTTTGTTTCTGAGCAGCCCTTGAAAATTTGGGGGGGTTTCGTGAAGGGGGGGGCCGAGAAAAAAGGGGGGTCCCAAAACGCGTTTTTCCCATGTTAATTTCCATAGGGCGGTTGGCCTCACTTTTAGCTCGAACAGCTGAATGGATTTGCACGAAACTTGGCAAAATTGTAGTGACTGTTAGCCCGATGTGCCTTTGCTAGGTCTCAATATATGTGCTTCAGTAGATTTTGAGAAATTAACGTTCAAAAAAAGATATATATCTGTAACAGCGCTCCGGGCTGCGCTCCGGTTCGCGTACTTTTCGCGAAACGGAACTTTGCGATGCGAAGCTGATTGGCTTTCCGGTGTCTGTCAACATTCTAAACAGTCCGGAGCGGCCGCCATCTTATCTCTCGGTAGGATCGAGAGAGAAGAAGAGGTGAAAAACGAAGGGGGAATTTAATGAAAGGGGGCAAGGTAGACCCCTCTTGACCCCCTAGGAATGATGTTGGGGTTATTAAAGGGTCCCGTGGGGAAAATAAAAAAAAAATGATTTTTCACGGTAGAAGCGCTTCACGGGCCGCGAACTGGGCCGCAAACTGGTAGCGAAACGGGAATTCGCCATTTTGTATTTCGTTTTAATTAAATTACTAGGTATAAGGGGGTGCGGGAGACTTATCCTGATCCCTTATGTTTTCTGAGGGTGGCTGAGGAGGCTCATATATGTTGATACATGTCTTCCAGCGGCAGTGCGTGAGCGTTTTCTTTTTTGCTGCGTGACGTCTGTTAACGTTCGATTCGATGGAAATCAGGAAGTGTTGACCGCCAATTTGTCACTGCGATAAAATATTTTGTTATAAATGAATCCTTATTGATAAACATTGTCTGCGCCATCTTGCCTTTTTTCCAATGCCACAATTTTGTCGTGCACGGCAGCCATTTTAGATGCCTTGACCAGACCCACTCTCTGCACGCCGTCGATTCTCAGCACGGCTCCCCACCCTCGCAAGCATCTCCACCACGCACTGGTCACCCCCGCTCTCTCTCTCTCATGCATGGGCCATAAACTTCCCCCCATCTGCGCTGCTCTTCCCTGAGAATCACACCCTGTGCCCGCCCGACACCTCCCTTTCACCCTATTCACTACCGCACCCTCTGACACTCCTCTTCCTCTGTGTCCGATTGTCCAGGCCGGTCCCAGGCTATCACCTAGCCCTGCGGATGTAGTTTATGGCCCCAGCTGTAGAGAATCCAGACATGCCAACCCTCCCGATTCAGGCGTGAGACTACCGATTTCAGTGCTGGTCTCCCGCCTCCCGATTCCTGCAAGCAAAAACCCGATTCCTCGGGGGTTTCAGCTGACAGGGCTTGGTATTGTGTTACGTGCTAATTCTTCCAGGAAACGTCAGAGGGCCGATGCAGGGGCTCTAGAAGGGGTGATAAACCATTTAAGCCTCATTAACAAGCGCATGGTCTTTTAAAGATCTGTGAAGTACTCGGGGCGGCGGTGTGTGTGTGCCTTCTTTCAGGAGCGGGCGGGGGGGGGGGCACTGCCAGCAACTTGCCAGGCCAGGCAGTGTTCAACACTTGCATCACCCTTTCTCTGCCTGCTATTGCGCTCCATGCTTCGGAAAGGTAAGAAAAAGACTGTGCATTTGAGTTTGAAATGTCCGATCCTGTAGCAGCACACTTCCAAAGCCCACACATGACAATAACCCGATTCAAGGCCCCATTCACCCGATTTTTTAAAAATATATAGCACTCCAACAAAGTAGTAGGATTATAAAACTTTATTAACTTATAAATATATAGAACGCAACAAAAACTGTAAATACATTTAAACATTTTTTGGAAAAAAGAAGCAACAATGGTCAGTAGCTGTCTTTTGTGCGAATAGTCCCAAGGCAGCACAACGTGCTGAGTTCTGGACGGCACCCAGGTGATGTTACCTGGGTGCCGCACTGGTTTTTGGTATCCTACAATGCAGCTCTGAAAAACGGCGTGGGGCATCCCGGAGGGTGCGGGGGAGGCCTCGTCAGTAGCGGTCTGTTGTGCGAATAGTCCCAAGGCAGCAGAACGCGCTGAGATGTGGATGGCACCCAGGTGATGTCCAGTAAACTGCCGCACTGGTTTTGGTATCCTACAATGCTGCTCCGAAAAACGGCGTGGGGCGCCCCGGGGGGGGCGTGTGGGAGGCGGCGTGAACGGGCCTCCCCAGGTGGCGGCCATCCAGCTGAGTTGCGCCCGCTCTTGCGGCTACAGCGTCTCGCTCACCATGTAGTTGAGTTGCGCCCACTCTTGCAGTGCAGCGATAGGCGGCTGCCACAGGACTCTTAAAATGGCGGACGGCTCTTCGGATTTGGGCGTGGTCCACTAAAATGGCCCTGGGACACCTTGGAACTCGGACGCTTGCCTGCTAGGGCTTGGGCTCCATTCTCGAAAGCGTCCCCTCAGCCGTGAAGATTCTACAGAAGTCTTGGGGGCCCTCGACTCCTGCAGGCTTCCGGTGGGGAGCGGCTGCCATGATTGCTCGCGGAATGACCACGACGGAGCCACGAGATTGTGGTGCTTTCATGCTGACGCCAGCTTCAG
Organism: Lissotriton vulgaris; assembly: GCF_964263255.1. Lineage (NCBI taxonomy): Eukaryota > Metazoa > Chordata > Amphibia > Caudata > Salamandridae > Lissotriton > Lissotriton vulgaris. Next base: position 332,607,256 of record NC_141700.1, read on the forward strand.
TCTGAAACATCCAGAAACAAGGTGGGGCTTTCATCGTTTGGGGAAAAAAAAATGTTCTAAACCAATGAAAAGTGTTATTTTTAGGTCATATGACCAAGCCTTCCATCATTAGGAAACCAAAAGTAAAATGAACCAATGAAAAGTTTTATAAACAAGTCACTTGACCTGTTATGCGGCATAGGGCTACAAAAAGCGTAGAAAATCCGTTGGCACGTGAGGCGGCGTCAGTAGCGGACCGATGTGCGAATAGGCCGAAGGCAGCACAACGCGCCGAGATCCGGATGGCACCGAGTTGGTGTCCAGCAAGTTGCTGCACTGGTGTGGCTATCCTACAATGCTGCGCCGAAAGTCGGCGTGGGGCGCCCCGTTGGCCTGTGAGGTCGCGTCAGTCAGTGGGGGCTGTGCGTCTCCCCCAAGATGGAGGTTCCTCGGCTGCAGTGGGGCGCCCCTTAGCGTTTCACTCGCCGTCCAACTGAGTTGCGTCCGCACTTGCGGTTACAGTAGGCCGAAGGCAGCACAGCGCGCCGAGATCCGGATGGCACCGAGGTGGTGTCCAGCAAGTTGCCGCACTGGTGTGGCCATCCTACAATGCTGCGCCGAAAGACGGCGTGTCCAGCTGAGTTGCGGTCACTCTTGCAGTACAGTGACTCGAACGCGCCGAGATCCGGATGGCACCGAGGTTGTGTCCAGCAAGTTGCCGCACTGGTGTGGCCATCCTACAATGCTGCGCCGAAAGTCGGCGTGGGGTGCCCCGTTGGCTTATGAGGTGATGTCAGTAGTGGACCGATGTGTGAATAGGTCGGAACCAGCACAAGGCGCCAAGATCCGGATGTTGAGTGCCATAGCTGAGAGTTCTGAGCAGTGTTTGTAACACTGTCTGAAGCTTATTTGCACCTGCTGCAGCTTCACTATTGTCCTGGTGTGGCCAAAGATCGCCCATGACATAGGCGGCCGGCTCCCGAGGTCCGGCGGAACATTTTTCCTTTTCCTTTCTGCATCTTGTCCCACAATCCGTTTGACCTGAAGACACGACCAGGTCCCTGAATGTGTGCAGGGGGACGTTATTGATTGAATCAAAATGGCGGCTTCACACAAAGCTGACTCAAGCGTTGCTGTTGATGCTATACATAGTGAAGTAGTGTGGCTCACTGGTTAGAGGCGGCAGACCCGAGAGCAGAGGACGGCCCGGGACCAGGGTTCGATTCCCGACGCGGCAGGTTTCTGGACCAGGGTCAGCGGACTCGATAATTCTCTCGCCTCGGTGCCCACTCTGATCAGCGATCACACTCGGCAACTCTGGGCACTAGCTTGCCTCATCTTCACTAACGGCCCCACCAGACCGCCGGGGATGCCTGGTCTCACCCTGGAGATACCCATTAAGGGACCATCTCTCAGGGAAGCCAGGAAGGGTTTCGCAGCGGTCGAAGCGCGGAGGTACCCCTTCGGGAGTGATTCCAGCGCTATATAAGCACACAATTAATTAATTAATTAATTATACAGACAAAAATTGGTTTTCAGTTTGTACATTCTTCAGGATTTTTTTTTCCATCCAAGGCTGATTGAGAGTTTGTAGAACAATGGCTTCAGATTTTCAACATACTACTCTTCAACATTCTTCCTAAATGTAACAATGTGAGACTCACTAGGAGAACGGCTGTTTATCTTTCCTTTCAAAATGCTGCCAACAATATTTTCTGAATGGAAGACACCATCTTGCAGCATAAAGGGCCGAAAGGGGTTCTGGTCTGGTCGATGGTTGGTGGAGACATTTTGACTATATCTTGGACCTGCCCGGCCTCGCCCAAAATGGCGCCGGTATAAATGGGACTCGTAACTCCTTGTTGTGTACTGGTTGAACAACCTTGATATCACGAGATATGAATGCAGTTTTGATGCTCATGGCGGGCGGGGACGAGAATTGATTGAATATTTCGACATCCCTATTGATATTAAGTTCTGATGTGTTATTGATTACTGTACTATTGAAAGTTCGAATTAACGTCACCCATGGTACTTGCCCGCAAATGTATATCTAGATAATTTTTTTGTAAGTGGCCCTATCGTATTTTAATTACAAAATGTATGTCCACCGATTCCGCAACTGTTAGACACCTTAGTTCTTGCAACCTAATGGCCCGCTCGTTACGTTCCTCTACAATGTAAATGTCTCCTCATCATATACGAGTTCAGTTTGCTCCGTGGCCGGCCCACGTGGTTATAAGCCCGTATTTGTATACTGACATTTTCACAATAAATGTTTTTAAAACAAAACATGGTAGTAGTATTTACATTGGTAAAGTTTTTACTTTTAGTCACTGTTTTCGAATCAGTAAAAGGCAAGTGAAATAAAGCAGTCCAATTACATGACGGATAAAAGGTATAATACGTAGGAACGCAGTAAAGATAAATGGTCAAGGGCAGTTGTGTTTTCCACTCCTGCAACATAAAGTGATCGATAAGAATCTGATAATCAGGCGTATCGGCGACTAAGACAGCAGGCCGAGCCTCTTTTACTCAACGGCTCCGTCATGGGACGAAGAAACGCCCTTTTTCTCGAAAAAGGAATATATTTTTCTTGCAGGACAGTTGTAAATTTTCCGGGAAAGTACATTAGCCTGGAACATTATAACATATATGTTTAAAAAAAAATAATGTTCGAAACCAATAAAAAGCGTAATTTTTAGGTCATATGACCAAGCTTTTCATCATTAAAATAACAAAAGTAAAATGAACCAATGAAAAGTTTTATTAACAAGTCACATGACCTGTTATGCTTACGTTACGCGCTGCGCGCCGCGCCCCGGATCGCTTCCGGGAAGCTCCGCTTCGCGCATCGGAGCACTTCTGGGTGCGCTAACGCGGCGTGTCATATAACGCATTACGCGACAACGTAGGTCAAGAATATAGTCAAAATGTCTCCACCAACCAGCGTTCGGAACACAACCCCTTTCAGCAGTCCAAAAAGTTCTGTTAAATGACAACAGAGGGGACAGGCAACAAGAACCATCAGTCAAAGAGGGGAGGGCAAGTTCTTCTCTACCGGGTCATGTTGGGGCGCTACCGGAACTGATCGAAGTGGTAGTCTACAGTGTTTCTGGATGTTTCAGACTGAAGCTGGCGTCAGCATGAGAGCACTACCATCTCGTAGCTCCGTCGTGGCCATTCCACGAGCAATCATGGCAGCCGCTCCCCACCAGAAGCCTGCGGGAGTCGGGGTCCCCCAAGACTTTTGTAGAATCTTCACGGCTGAGGGGACGCTTTCGAGAATGGGACCCAAGCCCTATCAGGGAAGCGTCCGAGTTCCAAGGTGTCCCAGGGCCATTTTAGTGGACCACGCCCAAATCTGAAGAGCCGGCCGCCATTTTGAGAGTCCTGTGGCAGCCGCCTATCGTTGCATCGCAAGAGCGGGAGCAACTCAACTACATGGTGAGCGAGACGCTGTAGTCGCAAGAGCGGGCGGTAAACAGCTGAATGGCGGAAGAGGCACAGTGTAGCAAAAGCGGGCGGAATTGCAACTAAAACGGTAAAGGGGCGCCCCACTACAGCGTGTCTTCAGGTCAAACGGATTGTGGGACAAGGTCCAGAATAGAAGAGTCCTCAAAAGGCAAAAAGTTCCGCCGAACCCCGAGAGCCGGCCGCCTATGTCGGGGGCGATCTCCGGCTACACCAGTGCTATAAGACTTGGGGAGGGGGTCGGAGCCAAGCGTCTTCTCCGAGTCCGTGCCATCACACCGCCCCTCGGGGGCCTCCGTCAAGCGGTTTAGGGAGGTACCATATCACATTGTTTTCAAATGCAGTCAGGTCCACAAACGGCCCTCACTTACTTTGAGAATAGTGAAGCTGCAGTACGTGCAAATAAGCTTCAGACAGTGTTACAAGCGCTGCTCAGAACTCTGAACTATGGCACCCAACATCTAGAACTTATGCCATTTGAGAATGGCAGTGACATCGAAGCAACTCAGGGACCAAAACCATGAACGTACTTTCACGTATGAAAATCTTACTTGGGGAGGGGGCAGGAGCCAAGCGCCCCCTCCCAGTCCGCGCCACTACACCGTATGTTTTTAAATCTGAAGCCATCGTTCTACAAACTCAACCAACCTTGGATGAAAAAAACTAGAAGAATGTACAAACTGAAAACCAGTTTTGGTCTGCATAGCATCAGCAACAACGCTTGCTATCAGAGTGCATGAGTTTCATGCTCGATCGATTGAGCTAGCCGGATCGGGCAACAAAAAGTATAAAATAGTTATGTAAATAGTTATTTTAATAAAATGCTTTACCCTGTTACTTTGCTGGTGTGTTGTATATATTTTTAATATTTGCATAGGGTTTGTTGTTATTTTGGGCGGGGTGGGTGACGGAGCCGAGCTGTCTTGCAGCCCTCATGGTGTGGAGCTCAGTTCATCTCACTATTTTCGTATTTCTCATGAAGGGTTGTTCCTAATGTTTCTATTTTAGCGAGGTCAAAAAGAGATCCAATTAGTGGCCTACTGATTTTGCTCGATTACTTTTATTTTTTTACACGATTTTTCATGATTTTTCACTATCTGCAAAGACTAAACAGAGTATTGCAACTTTGTGCTTGTTTGTAAATAGAGAATGAACCAAAGAGAATCAATTGTAAAACAGTAAATGCTTGGATAACAATCAATCAAATGGAGAGACAAGCAGGCACGACGGATTACAATGGGGGTAAAGGCCTGCGTTAACTACCCTTCACTAGCTGCAAAGAGAGAGTACTACTAAGAGAAAAGAGGGGGGGGGGGCAGCGTTCAAAGCACATCAGCGTGCATAAACACGAAAAAGTTTTTACCTATCACGTACTTGACATTTGACAGCTTTTGATATTTGCTATTAAAAAACCATTGAAATTCACAGAAAAAAACATAGGTTATAGACCATATATAGTTAGGAATTTGCATTTACAAAACCTTGAAAATTCACTGAAAAAACCATTGGTTATAGACCATATATAGTTAGGGATTAGCCTTTTCAAAACCTTATTTTACTCACACAAAACCATTGAAATTTCATATATAGTTAGTTGCACTAACTATATATCGCGCACCCGCAATCCACTGCTGATGATGTCACATATTACATCATTCATGACATGGTTAGTGACATCACTGATGACATCTCAAATGACATCACTGATGACATCTCAAATGACATCACTGATGACATCACTGATGACATCTCAAATGACATCACTGATAAAATCACTGATAACATCTCATTTGACATTACTGATCACATCACTGATGATATCATTCATGTGATAATACCATGAACCTCTTCAGACTCTAATATAACCTTAGATACAATCAGTGTAAACAGACAGTCACAGACTGTCACTCATCCATGGAGTTACTCACACACCTAGTCAGTTATGCAAAAAATCAATCACACCTCCATTTTCTCAACTATACAGTTATACACACCTTACTTATTCAAACATATACTAACACATATTTACTCTCTTATACAATCCCTGATACATGTTCACAATGATCCATACAGCCACTCACACATTCACTGGCTCTTATGCACAGTTATTTATATATGTCAACTCTCACATGTACTGTGTTTTACATATGTACTTACTTTGACATGTAGCACTGAGATATCCATTCACTCACCAATACACTCATGCACAGTCAACCGCCCATACAGCTGTTTCCACATGCACTTTTGAACCCATACATATAGTGAATCAACTACTCACACATCTATGTACAGAGTCACACACCTCCCAGCCACCCATACACACACACACTCAGTTTCCCATACAAATACTTGGACAACCAATCAATACCCCATACAGTTACTCATATAGCTACTGATCAACACATGCAGCAGTTTGTAGAACAACAGATATAATGATGCACAAATTAAGACAGTTTAGTCACTAACCCATGCACTCAGTAAGACACATTTAATCATTCTCTCATACAGTCAGTCATGCACCTACTAAATCCTTCTTCCAGACACTTATACATCCACTCATTCTTCAATATGTAAGACATATTTTAACTTTACAGAAACATAGTCACTGGATGTTGTCATCAGTGATGTCATCAGTGATGTCATTTGAGATGTCATCAGTGATGTCATCAGTGATGTCATTTGAGATGTCATCAGTGATGTCATTTGAGATGTCATCAGTGATGTCATCAGTGATGTCACTAACCATGTCATGAATGATGTAATATGTGACATCATCAGCAGTGGATTGCGGGTGCGCGATATATAGTTAGTGCAACTAACTATATATGAAATTTCAATGGTTTTGTGTGAGTAAAATAAGGTTTTGAAAAGGCTAATCCCTAACTATATATGGTCTATAACCAATGGTTTTTTCAGTGAATTTTCAAGGTTTTGTAAATGCAAATTCCTAACTATATATGGTCTATAACCTATGGTTTTTTCTGTGAATATATATATATATTCACTGAAAAAACCATAGGTTTCACACCAGTTATAGTTAGCTGGAAATTTTACTGACATAAAAACATTGAAATTCCCACGTTATAGTTAGTTGGACTCACTATAACTTGCGCGCCTGCAATGCACTGCTGATGTCACATATTACATCACTCATGACATGGTCAGTGACATCACTTATGACATCACTTATGACATCACTCATGACACCATCCAGTACATGTGTGTCTTTCTGAAAAATAAATGTTTTATTTATGTATATGTAAAGGTCGATGGAAGAATACATGTTTAAATAGGTGTCTAAATGGATTTTTTTTAATTGATTGGTTAACTGGCTTATTAAGTGTATCTTAGTGAATACATATATTAGCGAGTAACTTTTAAATATTGAAATATATGTATCAGTGTTTCACTTTATGTATAAGTGGCTGCATGGGTTGGTGACTGACTCACTGTTTGTATGTGTTTTGAAGACAGCATATGTGCAGGACTGTATGGGTGGATGAGTGTGTATATGTGTGTATTAGTGAGTGAATGACTGTCTCACTATTTTCTTTATTAGTAACGACATATGTTTTAATCTAGTATATGTGAGTATTGATGTATATAAGTGAGTATATGTGAGAGTGAGAGATTGTAAGAGTTCCTGTTTAAATAAGTATGTGTTTCTTTAACTACCTACGCGGATGACACCCAACTTGTGTTGGCAGTACACAAGAACGGTCCAGTGGTAGCAGCTAAGTTTCAGGAGGGGCTACTGGATGTACAATCATGGATGCACAGTAACTGCCTAAAACTTAATGCAGAGAAAACCGAAGTTATGACCTTCGGTAAGATCTCCCCCGAATGGTCCTCAACATGGTGGCCCAGTCAGATGGGCTCTCCCCCGGTTCCTGCTGTTAAGGTTAGGAATTTGGGAGTTATCTTCGATAACAAGTTATCATTTGGTTACCATGTAAATAAATTGGTCTCTGCTGCATTCTTCGTGCTGAAGAAAATAAAAAAACTCATGCCATACCTGCCTGCCTCGGCAGGGAAAACACTCATCACCACCTTAGTGTTTTCGAAGCTGGATTATGGAAACGCCCTCTTCCTTGGTACAAACAAATACATTCTGAATAAACTACAGTCTGTGCAAAATATGGCAGCACGGATCCTACTTAATATTCCCTGGCGACACTCCACTTCAGTAGCCATACGCCATCTACACTGGCTAAGGGTGGCGAGCAGAATCAAATTTAAGGCTCTCTGTATCGCCTATAAGGCCATCCATCAGACTGGACCGAAGTTCCTAAAGGAAGCTTTTCAGGTGTACATACCTGGAAAGGATTTAAGATCAGCAGCAAGCTGTCTATCGCATGTCCCCCGCACAAGAACGGCCACATGGGGAGACAGACGTTTCCTGGTAGCAACCCCCAGATTGTGGAACACACTCCCCTTGCACATTAAAACAGCACCAACACTCATTGCCTTTCGCAAAGCCTTGAAGACATGGCTATTCAACCAATATGTTCACGCCCAGAATTTTGTGCATCCCAGAGTATCTCACTGTGCCTAGACACCCTAGGGTATTAGTTGCGCATTAAACATTCCATAAATAAATACATTTAAGTGATTGTTTAAGAGAGTAAGTATGTGTAGGTTTCCTTAGAAGTAAGCTGGTAGTGTGTGTATAGCTGTATATGCAAAAAAATGGATGTTCAATAGTTTATTTCAATTCAATTCAATTCAATTCAAAAGCTTTTATTCGGCAATTTGCCATCAAGCCAACAAGTAAAATACATTACACATAAAACAAAGTTACATCAATTAGAAGGGTAAAGTGCAAATTGTTGTGCAATCCTCATGTAAAATCCTAGTTATTTACAATCCACATTAATTTGTTTACAATTCATAAAAGGGCATATACATTTTACATACAAGGGAGTTTACAGACCTCTGATTTAAAAATTTTTAAATAATTTAAAAGCCAGAATTAAAAACTTTGTGTCTATGTTTTAAAACCATACTTTTTCCTTATCAAGCAGATACTAAAGAGAAATCGGCTGACTCCAAAAGTTATCAGTCTAGTGGACAAGGATCTGAGTAATCTTTCAGCCTCTTTGTATGAGCGTATACCCAAATTTTTGCAAAGGGGTTTAATCCATTTTGTACGTTGAGCATTATATAGTGGACAAAAGAAGAGGATGTGGGCCTCATCTTCCCTTTGCTTCAGGTCGCATAGTTTACAAAGTGTGTCATCTCTGTTGGGGTTAGAATTCCCCCACCGGCACGTATTGGCATTTATTTGGAGGACCCCATACCTGTATTGGAGATACATAGTTTTAGCCAGGGGTGGTTCCACCTCATCCATAAATTGTTCAAATAAGGGAATGTCCTTGAATTGCAAAAACTCAATTGATAATGAACCTGTAACACGATTATGTATGTTAGAATTCATGTAATACCAAAAGGCGGATTTTACCTGGTCTTTACAATTAGGTTGCATGGATGTTGGGTTTTTCCAAAAGTGTGAAAGGCCCAGTTTAGTGAACCATGCAGATATATGTCTTAGCCATTGAATTGAATTGTAAGTATCCAGTTCCATAATTTCCAGCAGACACGCCCTATAGTCTGCGAGTTCCGGGGTTGTCCAGATTCTTACCCAGTAAATCAGTGGCCTCAACCAGCATAGATAGTCAGTACGTTTAAAGTTTATGTCTAGAAAAACAGGTGCTAAGGGTGTTCGTGTTGGTAGACTTAGCAACCTCCTGCAGAACATATTCTCCACAGTATGGAATGTTTGTTTAACATACGGCCCCCAAATCTCGGCACCATATAGGGCCGCAGATTGTCCTTTAGCTTTGAATACTTCAATTGCGGGTGATATAGCTTTTGAAGTACTCCTTCCATGAATTTTCAGAATGGGGAAGGAGTTCTGTTTTAGTATCAATCTACTTTTTTCTAGCTGGTTTGACCAGGACATTTTGCTATCAAACCTAATACCCAGGTAATCAAACGATTCCACATATTCAAGTTTTGTATTGTTTAAGGCCAGGTTTTTCTTAAAGGATTTTGGAGGGTTAATGGCCATGTATTTGGTTTTACTTGAATTAATTTCTAACCCCTTCTTTTCACAATAACTGTAAAATTGATTTACCAAATTTTGTAAACCTTTTGGAGTTTGAGATATTAAAATCGTGTCATCTGCAAAAGGCAGCGCTGTAACAGCCTCATTACATAATTTAGGGGAGTCGTGGTTACACTGTGCCAAAAAAGGGGGGATATCATTTACAAATCAAGAAAAAAGAGTCGGGGCCAACACGCACCCTTGTCGCACCCCCCGTCTGACTGGAATAGCTTGAGTGAGTTCGCCATTTCTTCCCCATCTTATTTTTGCAAAATTGTCTGTGTGAAGTTTTACGAGGTTAGACAATAATTCATCAGGGACACCCATTTGCCCTAAAGTGTTCCATAACAGTGAGCGGGGGACCAGATCGAACGCTGAGCGTAGATCCATGAAGGCAACATATATGCTGCATTTTTTAATCTGGACATACTTCCAGCAGATGCACATGAACCTATGTACCTGATCTACAGTACTTGTCCTAATTCTAAAACCTGCTTGGTATTTTGAGAGGATTTTAGTATCCTCAATCCAATCTAAAAGACGATTTAAAATATGTCTGGCAAAGATTTTTTGTAAAATATCTATTAGACTTATAGGTCTGTAATTGCCGGGGTTATAGCGATCTCCCTTTTTGTATATGGTTACTATTTCCGCCCCCTTCCATGATTTAGGGATCGGAGTGCCTAGCAAAATAGAATTGCACAGGAAATTTATGTAAGGGCACCAAACTTCTATATTATGAATAAATAGATCGCCCGGTAATTTATCCGGACCCGGTGCCTTACCTGCCTTAACTGCCTTAATAGCACACAATGTTTCCTCTGTGGTGAATTTTTCCGGCTTAGAGTGAAGAGGACTGTATCCAGAGCAAGGGTCTACAGAGGGTAACTCAGATGCATCATATAATTTTGCAAAGTGGTCAAACCAAATTTTCCCATCTAAGAAAAAGTCTCTGTTGGAGCTCCCTGTTTTGTTATTTTTGGATATTAGGTTCCAAAAGGTGCATTGATCATGTGACCTGGCAGCATTTAAAAGGTCATCCCAAATTGAATCGTCCCACTCTTTTTTCGCTCTCATGAGAAGGTTCTTATATTCGGTTCTACACTCTTTAACCTTCTTTTGATCTTTAGATTTTACAGCCTTAATGAGATTCTCTTTGGCCAGGCGACACTGGTTGTTATACCATGGTGTCTCCAGTTCCAATTGCTGTTTAATTTTACTATCCCTGTTACACGGTTTGCTCAAAAGGGGGATTAACTCTTCTATTAAATGATAGTGCATGATAAGCACTTCGTGGGATCCCATAACCAACTTATTGTATGAGGAAATAATGTTTGAAAAAATATTATAAATACCTATGAGTGTGTCCTCTTTTGCCAAGATATGTGGCCACTTTATTGCTCTCCTATTGTTAGAAATTTCAACCTCACCCACGTCATTGTTCATTTCCAACCCACTATCTAATGGGTGGAATAGTGCCGGGAGTAGCCCTAGCTCAAGGGGGAAGTGATCGCTTTCTGGTCTATTCACAACAGAAAAAGACAACAACAGGTACCAAAGGTTAATAGTAATCAATACATAATCAATAAGTGACTTTGCAATCCCTTTGGTATAAGTGAAATTAGATGGCCTATCCGGATCCAATCTACCATTACATGCTCTTAAGTTGTGAGATATCGTCAACTCATATATCTGCATAGCTGCCACCGAGTTTTTAACTGCTTTTACACTATCTAGCCGGGGAATATTATTGGCCCTATCCTCATTTTCAAGGATATTTTCTAACCCCTTGACGGGCTCAAACTGACAGTTGAAGTCCCCTCCTATAATTATACTAGGGTCCTGCTCCAGGGTATTCAAGAACCTGTTTAACTGTTCCACAACCAATGATTCCTTATTTCGAGGATTGGGTCTGTTGTAAATGTTTAACAAATAAATGTCCCCAATATCCTTCGTAGAAATCTTTACCCCAAGCAAATCTTTAGAACCAATATTACAAGGTGATACAATGACATCCAAACATACTTTTATCCAAATTATCAGGCCCCCTGATGGTCTGCCTCTCACAGAAGCAGTGGCCCCACAATGGTATGCTTTATATCCTAGTCTATGCACCATATTAATTGCCCATGATTCTTGTAGGAGAATAATGTCATACTCTTCCAGAAATAAACTCCAATTTCTATCGCATAGGTTCCTGGATACCCCTGCTATATTCCATGACAAGATTTTTAAAACACGGTTAGGTTTACATGACACTGGAATGCTGGGGCAATTGTTACCTGTACCCAGGATAGAGGATAATGCCCCTACATTGGAATCATCAGAGGTCTCATGGGAAATTGTCAAACCCTGCAAAACGTTAGGTGCCACTATTGACCTAACTAGATCTGGTACATGGCCACTGTTCGATATAGCCTCTCCTTGATGGTCTTTGGAGGGGCTAAGGGACAGGGCCATGACCGGTCTGGTTTCCATGTTATCCGGAGAGGGGAGCATTATTCCAGGATGTACAATTGGTTTTAAACTGGGGTTCTCTTTGGTACTATACAGGGAAGATGGAATTTCATGTGTACCACTTTTTCCTTCTTGTCAGTAACCCCACCATGACCAATTTTTATCCCCTTCCATGGAACCTGGGAACATTCTTCCTATTGGAGTTGGAGGGTCAAAAAAAGAGTATTTGTTATTCATCGGGCCTAACCGGGATTGATCTCTGTTGTCTTGGGGCCGCTGCATGGGGTAGAAGTAGCTGAGGTCATAAGTACCAATTCCTAGATAACCACCTCGTTGGTTCTGGCTATACACAAGTTGAGCCACCGAGGGGTCCTTAAAATTGACTAGAATACAATCACCTACTATATCTTTCTGCCTTGTTCCCAACCAGCTAATTCTTCGGACATTGATAACCTGACAATTGACAGAGTAAGGCAAAGGTCTATTTTCTTTGAGCCAGAACAGTGTCTTGTTTTTCAGCTCATCGTATGACTCCCTTTTGTTGGGTTTCAGGGGAGGGACCCCGGTGAGCACAACTACGTATGGTTGGCATCCCGGAGGGAGGTGTGCATTGGGGGTCTTTTTCATTGTTGGATTGTCTCCGTCAGTGTCCGTTACTTTAACATTATTGTCCGAGCCACAGTTAGTAGAACAGGTAATAGTTTTAGGCCCGACATCCGACTTGGGTGGGGCCGGGGCTTGAGGTATGGTGGTTGTGTTAGCCAAGTTTACTTTCCGAGGTGCAGGTTTCGGTGGGACAGTCAACTGGGTACCACCTTTATTTGAGGGTGCTTTGACAGATTCCGTTTGATCTTTCCTTGAATCGTTAGTGGGTCTGTTCAGCTGGGTCCCACTATCACTCCTCGGTTGTCTGAGATGTTGTGTTGGTTTAGAAACTAACGGGCTAGGATCCACCCTTATAGTTTCTCCGCCAATCTTAGAGTGTAATTTTACCAAGGATTTTAGGGCGAAAAAGTTATCTAGGGAGGTTTGTTCAAATTTATCCAGACGTTCTGTTAGCCCTTTTAATTTTTCGAGGACTGGCGAAAGCAGGGTTGTCATGAGTTCTTGCATTTGATCAACCAACGGGTTTTTGGCAGGTGAATTCTTGAGACAGTCCAAAATCTGTTTTTGGCCAAGTGTGGCGTTATGGTCCACCCCCGCTTGTGAGGTAATTACTTCTGGCCTCGTGGTTATTTTTTCTTGCTCTACAAGTTTACAAGAGGTGCCTCCATTTATGTAGTTCCTGCGGATTCTTTTAAGTGTTTTAAGTCTGTAGGCTTTTCTCGGAGAGACCACTCTCTTCCTTTTGACAGCTGGTCGACTGTTTTTTGGCGACGGTGTGTTGAGGACTGGCACTGAAGGTGAATCGTGCACCAAGATTACAGGTAATGTGGGTGGATCAGGTGTTTTGTTGATCAAACAATTGTTTGTACCAGTGCCTATTTCGGTACTGCCTGTGGGTGCAAGGTCCGAGATGATGTTAAAAGCGCCATTATCATGACTTGGGTCGACAATGCAAGGTTGTAATAGACCAGTTGGAACAGATAATAATGGTTCAGCAGGGGTGGTGTTAACCGGAGATATAGCATTGACTAGCGGTCCTAGTGAGGAACGTTTATGAGCCATGTATTCCCTTGACAATCTGCGTTCTGCCAGGATAATTTCCTTTTCCACTACGGACACAGCACGGGTAATGAAATTGTCCATTGTACATAGGGTCGGGTTTCCCCCTCGTCTGGTGCTTCTACCTGAACGGGTAGTCATTGGTGAAAATGAGGACATGTGGGATTACGGTAAACTTTTATGACGTCCGCTGCCCACAATTAACAGGTTTACCTTAGTTGTTGGGGAGGTGGCCCGACCCGGCCCCTGCTGGCCCCGGACGGCCACAGACGGCCCGCCCTTTGCCCGGGCTTCGCCCGGCGTCCCGCTTGCGTCCCGCAAGACGGAACCTCCTCTGGTGTTATAGGACGGCAATGAGGGCGGGGCACGCAGGGGGGCGCTGACCGGATGTCACGTGGTCAGCAGGGACTCCTGGGATAGTGAGTCCCTGCCGCGCTACCCCTGCAGCCTCCAACGATGTTCCTTTTCCCTCTGTGGCACGTCAGGCAGGCGATGGCAATCAGCGTTGGTGGGTCCGCGTTGTCCTCCCACAAACGAAGCGGCTCCTGCGTAGCAGGAGCGGCGAGGTGCAGAGTTCCAAGCAGGAAGGATGAGAACGCTCCCACAGCGTCTCGGCGTTCAAGGAGGTAGGGTCACACAGACCGGCGTTGGTGCTCCCAATTTGGCCTGTTTGCCAGTGAGGGCGGGGCACGCAGGGGGGCGCTGACCGGATGTCACGTGGTCAGCAGGGACTCCTGGGATAGTGAGTCCCTGCCGCGCTACCCCTGCAGCCTCCAACGATGTTCCTTTTCCCTCTGTGGCACGTCAGGCAGGCGATGGCAATCAGCGTTGGTGGGTCCGCGTTGTCCTCCCACAAACGAAGCGGCTCCTGCGTAGCAGGAGCGGCGAGGTGCAGAGTTCCAAGCAGGAAGGATGAGAACGCTCCCACAGCGTCTCGGCGGTAGTTTATTTGTATGTGTGAGTATGTGTGTGAGTAACTTTTGGATGTCTGTCGGTGTGTAACAGGATGTATAGGTGTATCACTACATATGATGAGTGTGTATATGTGTGAGTGACTATATAGAACTGTTGGTGAATGAGTGGTTGTGTATATAGATGGTGGAATTACTGAATTGGTTGTTGTAATTGGTATGGGTATCTCAATTTTTTTGAAAATGTTAGTTTCGACTTTTGAATATGTGTTTCAAGGGTTACATTACACTGAAAGGAGGTCTGTCACTCTGTCACAAGGATGGTGTCATGAGTGATGTCATGAGTGACGTCATCAGCAGTGCATTGCAGGCGCGCAAGTTATAGTGAGTCCAACTAACTATAACGTGGGAATTTCAATGGTTTTATGTCAGTAAAATTTCCAGCTAACTATAACTGGTGTGAAACCTATGGTTTTTTCAGTGAATTTCAAAGGTTTTTTAAATGCTAATTCCTAACTATAACTGGTGTGAAACCTATGTTTTTTTCAGTGAATTTCAAAGGTTTTTTAAATGCTAATTCCTAACTATAACTGGTGTGAAACCTATGGTTTTTTCAGTGAATTTCATAGGTTTTTTAAATGCTAATTCCTAACTATATATAGGGCCTCAAACCTATATTTTTTTCAGTGAATTTCAAAGGTTTTTTAATAGCAAATTACTATAACTATGAAATGTAATATGTTTTATAATGAATCCTATATTGTATATTTATGTAATACTATTTTCTTTATGTATATTTGTCATGGTTTTTTTTTTTGCCCTGGAGCGCTCCCGGTGCGCGTACCGGTGAGTGCACCGGAAAGCGCAGCCTTGCAGTGCTCCCCGATGCGCGTACCGGTGAGCGTCCCGTTTGCGCTAATGCCGCGAACGAAAACATAATCGTGACGTATCGCGTAGCCGCGTCCGCGTGATATGCATGGCGTAAGCGCACCCGGAAGCACTCGAGCGCATATGATAGCGGTACGTAAGCGCCCCCTGGGGCGCGCTCCAGGGTGCGCAGCATAAGCGCGTCGGGTCATGTGACCTGAAAATAACACTTTTCATTGGTTCAGAATAGTTTTGGTTTCCAAATGATGAAAGCCCGGGTCATGTGACCTGAAAATAACACTTTTCATTGGTTCAGGACAGTTTTGTTTTCCAAATGATGAAAGCCCCCACCTTTTTTCCTTATTCTCACTTTGTCCTTTGACTGAGGAAGACCTGTTTGGAGACCTATTAGTACCAATTTGTACTGAAAAATGGCTACAGTAGCAGCAGCAGCAGGAGCATCTCAGCCACCACCACAAGGACCACCACAACACCACAGTGGTGGAGATGAAGAAGAAGAAGAGAAGGAGGAGGAGGAGGAGGAGGAGGAGGAGGAGGAGAGGAGGAGGTTCCTGCCTGAAGATACTACCCCATATAAGCCAAAGGGGCACATTATCTGGGAGTTTTTTTCAATCCCAAAGGACCTCAAGAAAGTAAATGCGCCAAAGGTTACTTGTCTAATCTGTGGCACTGTACTTTCCAGGGGAACCCTATCAAAAAGTACTCTTTTGGCAATAACACCATGATTTGCCACATGAAACGCCGACACCCTAACAACTATGCTGCGGCAGAGGTCTGAGAAATGACCAGAAACCCTCCCCAATCTTCTCCCAGCACCTCCCAAAGTAAACAACCTACTCCATCGGGTCCAGAGACAAGGGAGATGGTCCCAAACATCCAAAAAAAGTTTGGAGAATTCAAATTCGTTTGTATATTTTGTGGAAAAACAATTACCTATGGGGAGCAAAGCATTAAACTCATCAACCGTGCTGGTGACAACCACAATTGCCCAAAATACCCTTAATTTTTTTCTGGTATTTTTGCTCCAGTTGAGCCGTTTACAATTCCCTGTTTTTTGTTTGTCCCCATAAAAATAACAAAAAAATATAAAATTGTTCATAAAAACCAAAAAAAGTAAAAAATGTTCCAAAAAACAATATCCGGGACGCTGTCACAGATATATCTGTTTTTTTAAACGTTAATTTCTCAAAATCCACTGGAGCACATATATTGAGACCCAGCAAAGGCACATCGGGCTAACAGTCCCTACAATTTTGCCAAGTTTTGTGTAAATCCATTCAGCCGTTCGAGCTAAAAGTGAGGCCAAACGCCCTATGGAAAAATGAATGGGAAAAACGCGTTTTGGGACCCCCTTTTTTCTCGGCCCCCCCTTGACGAAACCCCCCTAAATTTTCAGGGGCTGCTCAGAAACAAAATGTGCCATTTTCCTGAAAATTTCAGCCGATTCCGTCCACAAACACTAAAGTTATTAGACATAGAATTTTCTGCCCATGAAGAAGAGGCTTGTCCTCGAAACGCGTCGGCACGAACTTTTTATCAAGATGTAGATGCTGGTTCTCTTCCTACAATAAAGCGTTTTGCTTTCAGCTGCTGCGAGTGCTGTCTTTGAAGCTTTCGGGCGTTTGTATTTATATATATATATATATATATATATATATATATATATATATATATATATATATATATATATATATATATATTTGTTTATTAGTACATTATTTTAAAATATTCAGAAATTATAATATAAATATATAAATTAAAATTATTAGTTTAATGGTTTTTTAACTAGATATATGTAAATATATACATACATATGTATGTTTGTTTAACTTTTTAAAATTAAGTTTCATTGTTATGTTTGTTTAAATAGACATCAAATCTATTTTATTTTTATTAATAATACTATTTAATATATGTAATAATACTATTTAATATATGTAATATTTACATTTGTATATATTTAAAAAATAATATTTAATGCAACAATATTAATGACAACAATATTTTTTTTCAATATTTTTGTACCTATCATATAGGATGGCAATTTTTTTGACAACAATATTTTGTTCGCAATATTTTAGTGTGGCAATATTTTCAGAGGCGATATTTTGTCAGTGAACCCTCCTGATTGGCTTAGGTGGTTTTTCCGGAATCAGCACTCTCACCGACTGACTACAACACAAATAGAAATGTTGCAGTGGTCATTACAGGTCTCCTGAAATTAAAAAAAATATATCATACATAATAAAAAACTCAAAATAATAAAAACCAATTGGGGTATCACCACGAGGGTATCCCGACATACTGGGAAAACGAAATGTAAGGTCAAGGTCCAGTGAGGATTGGGCATTGTGGGGGGTTGGGTCTGGTAATGAGGTCTTAATTCACATTTCTTCTAAACCTAGAAATTCTGGGGAAAAAATAAAGGTTAAAGTGACATGATACTATCTCATTTTGCCTTAAAATAATCTCAGGCAATGACTGAAGAACCAAAGGTTATTTTGAAGTTAAAGTTATGTAAATGAATTAGTTTATAGGTAACATTTTAAAGTGTACAAAACATGGTATTTTAACAGTTATGGTCTGCTTATACCTTCACAGATTGTATTACTTATGGTGTAGTCAATTACATCACGGATAACATCTTAAAATGGCATAATTGCTGACAACACTGGGCATGGTGGGAGCACAAGTTCTAGTTAGCTCATGTTTTCTTAATTTAAGATGTTCAATTTTTACTGACATTTTCACATATTACATCACTGGCTGCAGCAAGAACCAATGGGCCTCATTAAGATGTCAGGTGGATGAACCAATCAACCTTAGGTCAGAGGTTCTGACCACAGGATTAGGATACGACCGCCCATGGGGCATTCCCAAACATCTATTTTCCAATGGAAGCTTGTGCGGTGAGCGAAAAATACCCGCAGCACAAGGTTCTATTGAAAAATGGATGTTTGTAAACATCCCTGCACTGTGTGGCAGGCGCCATGCGATGCCTGCCACACAGTGCAGGGATGTTTGGGGGGTACCTCAGGCCCCATAGCGGAGGGCCAGTGGGAATGTGTCCATGCTAAGAACCCTCAAAGTTATATTCAGACGACTTTTAATGTTAGAAAGGCCGACATGGAAGTGCTGTTTTGAACCAACATTGTAATCCCGATGGTGGAGCCAAGGCTGGTTCCGCCTACATTCCAAGGATTACAATTCTGCTACGCTTCTGACGGGCTCCTTGAGCCTGTCAGTAAAAGAGTGGAATCCCCTGCGTTTTTTCCTCCAAGCGCCATCATCATAATACCGCAGTCGGAGGAAAACTATGGATATCAGGCAGAATGCCTCCGACGGACTGTTGGATGGCTTTCCGCCCGACTTCCAATTGGGGCCCAAAATGTTGCACCCACTATTACGGGACACAGGAAGTCGGTTCCCATGATCCAATACTCACAAATATGAATTAATATGGAGCGGTACAGGGGAATATTTCTTTGGGCCGAACAATACCACAATAATTTTGCAGGAGATTTCGAAAGATCATGTGGGAGTTTTGCAGGACCTAGTGCTGTCCCCCTCCACCTTGTACCACGAGACTCCTGCAGAAATCAGTGCAACTCATATGCTCCCAAAGGAGTCCGGAGAGCAAGTGTAACCCATAGACTCACACAGGAGACCCAAAGAGCTGAATTTTTTTTTAAAGAAGACTGTGGGGTGGGGATCCTTGGATGGTTGATCATGCAAAGGGTTTGTCACCACTTTAGGGTTGACCATGTGGCCAACTCCAAACCACCTACGGCCAAAGATTATAGGGTGTGTAAATAAGACTTTTACTTTACATTGAAAAAAACTGAAATTCATTGAAAAAAACGAATATTAAAGTAGTAATAAGATATTGTCTTAGTTTGAAAATTCACGGAAAATACAAAGGTTACAGATACATTATAGTTAGGTATGGCAATAATATCTAACTTTACTTTATAGAAACCTCCAGAAAGTTACTGAACAGTAGTAGGTTCTATGGTGTCAGCTTTAATGTAATCAGTTATGTGATCAATGATGTGTCTTGAGGTCTCATCTCATCACACCATGCACAGTTTTATCAATGACATCAGTTCAGTTGTCTTTAGTAATATTATCAATGATGTAACAGAACAGATCATGCATGTTGTAATATGTAAGGTCATAAGCAATGCATGGCGAGAGCATGATAGTTACTTGAAATAACTATAACTTTTGAATGTCAGTGTGTTTTTTAAATTTAAACCTTTGCATTTAAACTGACATCTAACCCTTGTTTTTTCCGGTGAATTTCTGAGGTTTTTTATTTTTAATGCAAGGTAAGATATTATTACTGTACTTAATTATAATACCAATATAATCTTTGTTTTTCAATGAAGTTCTGTTTTAAAAAAAATGCAAAGTAATATTTGAATACAATACGTTACTCTAACCCCTCGCCCAAATGACCTGCAACGAGTGGCCTGGCCCTGCACCAAACCTGAAAACCATGGGCGATCAACCCCCGCCATATACAGACTTCTGCCATGCACAGCATGGCGTTGGTCACGGGGCTTTCCCTGCAGCCTGACCCTGTATCCAATTCCCTGCCACTAGCCAACCTCCCTGCTGGGCATTGCCTTTGGGTGTGTGCAGTACAGAGTTGGCTGCAAGCTGCCAATGACTTGCCTCACTTGGTCAACAAATGTTCCCACTTGTTTTTCTTTACGCTGAAAATAATGACTTTAGTGGGGCCTTATCCAACGGCTCTCCAGCTTTGAGAGGAGTGCAGCCTGCAGCCTGGTCCCACTGGAGGATTTTGACTTCAATGAAAGTGGATGGCCTGTTGTTCAACCAGGGCGATGGAGTATATTATTCTGTCACCCAGGTGGAGGAACCACCCTCCTGATTTAGAAATGACCACCAAGCTGGAGGTCATTTATAATGCATTGCCGTTCCCGCAGTTCCTGTAAATGTATTTTGATGTTTGCTACAGGACAGAGCCTTGAACAAAACAGTTTCCTTTTTGGAACAGAATTTTCTTTTTGAAAATAAAAAATAAAATGCTTTGCTGAGCATGGAAGTCCTTAACCATGATGAGGGAAGCCCTTAGCAGTTTTTACTGCCCTTACTGCCAAGCTTTTCCTGGCAGTGATGGGCAGTTAACACTGACCTCTAATTCTACAATCTAAATCAGGTGGGCAGATGTATAGGTCTGCCTCAGACCACCCTACTGCACAGGCCATCAGAGTGGTTTATTCATGGCAAAGACAATGTTGATAACTTGAGGATTGATAACTTGAGCACGCCCCTCTTTGACTCAGCCGTGCGACATTTTCATGGTATTTTCGCACTAACTCTCCATGAGTGCAATCACGCTGGTAAAACTAATGGTGCCTTTTTGGAGACATTCTCGCAACGTCCTCTGAATTTGCCAAATAATGAGGTTGTCGATTCACCAACGCATCCACCTAACCGGCTGGACTCTAAGTACCAGCATTCATAGCACCCCCTCAGTCCTTCGTCGCTTTCCGAGTTCCGATTAGTGCAGGTTTCAGTCTCTCTCAAACCTACGTCCAGGAAGCACTGAACGCGTCTGGCCGCTGCTAGGATTGATTCCCTCGAGCACAAGTGCACTTTTCCAGCTTGTCTGCTTAATGCAGCCGACATACTAAACGCGGTACCACGCAATCTGACTCGCTCCCGCTTTGCTTTTCACAGCGGCTCTGTGCTGGAGAAACTTTTCCGCCGCAAATTAATCTTGCACAAGACTCCGTGATTGATTGCCTCTCCAGCCCGTTCAACCTTTGTATAGCGTGCAGGTAGGAGAAGCTCTACACACGATCTGTTGGATGCACATCCATCTAACTGTAGAACCGCTGACTGATGTGGGCTCTAAATATTTTCCCTTTCCAGCTGACATAAGGAATGTGAACTTGGTTACGTCCCCACGGCGCACCGCTTTGCGGGCGCTCTTCTTCTGGACACCTACACAACTAGAACAAGGTACTTAATTTGTAACCCTAAACACAGGAACTCGTTGAGGGTGTTTTAATCATTAATTCCATCGCCCTTTGCCACCCTTTTTATTCATTCCCTCATCTTTTTTCACAGAATTACTTTCCTGATCTACAGTTTCCTTCCACTCCTGCAAGTGGTGCAGGTAATTTTTTGCTCTACGCACTTGTGGTTAGACAGAGAGGTCCCTTCACTTGTGACACTACCAGTTTGACCCCCCCCTTTTTTATTTTTTCTAGTGAAGATTGTTTCCAGTCCCCGTCCTGAGGAGAACCGTCAATTATCCTGGTTCGAAACGCGTTGACCCCCAGCCTGTGATAAGAGAGAGGGGTGCAGCCAGGGATTAAATGATTTCCACTTTTGTGGGCCCTTGCATGCAACCAGACTAAATATTTAGTCACAGGTCGTTTGAGGCAGGCAGTTTTTCCATCCTTAATTCCTCCTGTCCACTGGTAGTTTCAGTTTTTAGGACTGGCCTTTTGCTTATATGTTTAATGTTTCCTTTGATCTCAATTCATTTGAAATGTATGTAATGTTTTCTAAGTTACATTTTGGTGTCATGTAATTGTTTCATGATTCAATATTCATGTTTGTGTATTTTTTGGACCTATTGTGCACACATTTGTTTTGTTTTTGTATTTGACTTGGCTGTTTTGTGACAGTGTTTCCATTTTGGGCGACATGTTTTTATGAATTTTGAAATGTGATTGTAAAATCAAATAAATGTTTTGCTAAGTAAATAGCCTGGCCATGCAGTACTTTTGGGCTGTGTGGGTTACAATTAGGATTCAAAAGTTTCCTGGCAAGCCATTTTTTGCTCTGTTTCTTCAATTGTTGAGGTCCAGGCTGGCCAGTGGTTAGGACCCATAACCTTTCTGTGTATACATTCTAAAATAAAAGGCAAGGAGTAGGGCAGAGGGCAGAAGGGCATAACGACTGTGGCAGAGGGCAGAAGGGCACAAAAATGAGTGGGGCAGAGGGCAGAAGGGCACAACAACGAGTGGGGCAGAGGGCAGAATGGCACAACGAGTGGGCAGAGGGCAGAAGGGCACAACAAGGAGTGGGGCAGAGGGCAGAATGGCACAACAAGGAGTGGGGCAGAGGGCAGAAGGGCACAACAAGTGGGGCAGAGGGCAGAATGGCACAACAACGAGTGGGGCAGAGGGCAGAAGGGCACAAACGAGTGAGGCAGAGGCCAGAATGGCACACAAATGAGTGGGGCAAGGGGCAGAATGGCACAACAACGAGTGGGGCAGAGGGCAGAATGGCACAAAAACGAATCGGGCAGAGGGCAGAAGACCACAAAAACGATTCGGGCAGAGGGCAGAAGAGCACAAAAACCAGTGGGGCAGAGGGCAAAAGGGCACAAACACGAGTGGGGCAGAGGGCAGAAAGGCACAAAAACGAGCGGTACATCAGGGCAGAAGGGCACAAAAAACGAGAGGGTGGCAGTGATGAACCAGAGGGCGCATCGCGGTCTCGCACAAAAAAAACCCTGCAATCACGCAAATCGCCCCGCGAACACGCTAAAATTTAAAAAATCCGCAAATTTGCACAAACACGCGAAATTCGCCGATTGCGATTCGCAAATCCGCAGATTGCGAATTCGCAAATTTCACCCATGTTTAGTTTTTACAGCAGGATACCCCCACTTGTAGGAAACCACACAACAGAAGTAAAACTAAAACTGGAATTAGTGTTGTGAATAGTTTTGACACCCATAGATGGATCCTAGAAAAGATACTACGCCACTAGTCCAGCTGAGGGGCACCTCCCTCCTTCGTGTCGGCTTGCAGAAAATGCAGTTCTTGGATGGCAAAAGCTAATGTCCCATTTTCCATGTCGTTTTTCAGGGATACAGATAATACAGGTAGCACCAATCTTGGCACTCAAGCAACCCTCCATCGCTGTCATTATGTCCAACATGTACTACTGGTGCATCACCATAACGTGGATTTCTCGGATCTTACTTGATAACGTTTAGGGCAAGCTCAGTATCATTTATCATCTTCCGCATCTCCTACGTGGGTATTTGTAATCAGCGGGCGTTTACCTTTGTTTGCATAATGAAGAAGGGTATTGACCTTCCTGTGCTTACTTGAGTTTCTGTGAACAGTCTAAATATTTCTGGAATGTCCTTGTTCTGAGCCCAGCCAAAATAATCTGCAGTTCTTCTCCTTCGAGCCTGATGCAACAGAGTTGTGTTCTTCTGTAACATATGTTGAGACAACTCAGACAGATCTTCTCCACGGATGACCAGTGTTGGTGTGTTATATGGTCACAAGGGTACAGAGGCCCCACCATCCGGGGACAAGCTGGGTGCACCAAAATGCCAGTAGATATCCATCAATGTAGAGGTGCCCCATTGCAGGTCTGGTATGTGCAGTAAGTATCACGCCACACTTTTTGTTGCTGCCCAACAGTTATGTTCCTTTGCCTCCGAAAGATAAAGAATACATAGTAAGTTTCTATACAATTAGGGGTTGCCCCTTCCCTTCCAACCATGTGTACCTATTGATCTTGGTATCCCAGATTTCCTGGCACGTGGCGTCAATGCTAGCTTTGGACCCCCTCCCCAGAGACTCCTTTCCCCTAGAGTGATCAAGATGAGTGGCCCTGCACTTGAATTCCATGACCTGGGTCCACTTGTCATTAAAGAAGGTGACCCCAAAGACTTAAGGGCCACTCTGAGACTGTAGACGGAGGCAGGAGGAGATGTATTTGTGCACTGGTGCAGTGGTCTTGCAACCTCTAAGAACCTCTTCTCCACAAAGTCCCCTGGCCAAACAGTGTCCTCCCCTATATTGCCCCTTCTGTGAATCCTGTCTAACTCAGTTTCGATGTTGGTAGGTTTGGTGAAAAGGTATAGTGCTGTGGGGTTGGCTACATACCGGGTGTTGTTTACTACTGCTCTACGGGCTTCTACTCTATTGGGTCGAAGCTTTGCCCTAATCCTACATAAGAACAGGTGGACGAGGCATTTTTCTTTCAATTGAGCTCATGGGATAAGTAAAGCTTGTCTGCACCTACGGCATGGTGTATCAGTGAACATATGTAGCACAATCTGTTTGTGGTTTGAGATTCTGTAGTGGTCATGTGTTGGTACCAGGTTTTGTGTAGTGTGTGAGGAATGCTGGCGTTTGTTTCATTTTAGGTATACGTGAGGTGAGAGAGGTCTCTGCTCATGAGTTGCCAGAATTTCGAAGTAAAAATTATGAGATTACGCATACTTCTAGTAGCAGAGGGGCTTAAGAGTACCCCGGCTAACTAGAGCGTGCACAAAAATATTAATGGTGGGTGGCAAACTCCGCTCCACAGTAGAGTTTCTGGAGATTTATTTGCTCCACACTTTGGGTGCCAAGTTCATCAAAAACTCCACCCAGTCTAAAACTGCCTTGCATTGCAGGTAATTGCTGAACCATCTAAAGTTAAACACAATTTGATGTGCCTTTCATTGCTAGTTTCCCTAGAAAAAATCTCAGTCAGTCAGTCAAAATACACTTTATTCGGTTTATAAAAAAACATAAAAGGCCATAAAAATTACATACAAGATTAAAAATCGACAATTCATTAATATACAAAGTCAGTGCTGAACCCAAATAAACCATTATACAACATATTTAAACAATTTAAAATCAGTAAAAAAGATACCATGATTAATGTAAAGCATTCAAAGGGACGTGTTTACTCTTAATTCTAAATGCTGCCGCTAAGAAACTTGCAACACTAAAAATGATGCGAGTATTGCCCAACATCTGGAGGTAAATAAGTGCGAGCCTGACTTGGATAAAGCCGGCCTCCCTCAAAACAGGTAATAAATATTTCTTCCTTGCTGTAGCATAAAACCCACAGAACATCATAACATGCATGGTACCTTGATTAGAAAATGTATCACATTCACAGGGAGGGGGCTCTTCTGGTTTTGCCCATGTTTGATAACAACCTAATGAGTAATGAATCAGGTTAAACCTGAATTTTGTCAATAAAAATCTGTGTAGGGGTTTAGTAACAATCTTTAGGTACTGTTCCAAAGAGGGGGTGGTGGTTAACACCAAGTGTGTTCTTACTGAAGGTTTCACTAGTTCCTTCTCCTCTCTGTCTAAACATACCCTCTCCAAAAAATGACACTTAATCCATTTAACGTCCTTTTTCCTAATACTGGACGGTAACAAGAAAAGTTCAGGTCTGCCCAGATATGCAAAGGTATTTTTCAGGTAGTTCAACCAGGGTATTTTCGTTGCATGATCCAAGGGCACAACATCCGACAAGATTGCATGGTTCAGGGTTAGTTCTGAATTGAGCCATGCTTTCGCCCAAAATACTAGGGGTGCCAATTTCAGTCTGTCCGAGAAGCATGACAAGCCCACCTCCGCATGGATGGAAAAAGTAGGGGTGGATTTAGGGACAGAAAGAAAATGCCTTAAGAGCCCATTTTCTACCCTTTGAATTTTATCTTGGGCAACATAACTCCATAAAGCAGACCCATAGGTTGCGATGGGGATAGATTTGCTGTTGTACACTTTCAAAAGGTCCTCCATCGGCCTGGCCCCTAACCTTTTTGAAAAGCCCATCAGGGCGGACGTAGAACAAGCCAGGGATAAGCTCTTAGCCTTAATCTGGGGAACCCATGACCCCCTCTCGTCGAACAGGACCCCCAGGTAAGGAAAAACTGTAACCCTTGAGACCACCTCCACCCTTACAAATGAAAATTTGGGATTTGGGCTTGCTTCTCTGTTGGCCAACTATCATAGAGTGGGATTTTTTTGCATTAACTCTTCGGTCAAGGTTGTCCATGAAGGCCCCAAAGAGGTCCAGCAGGGTCTGAAGGCCATTACCAGTGCGCACTATTAAGACTGCGTCATCCGCGTATAGGAGGGCTGGTACATTGGCTCCTCCTACACACGGGACGTCTTCTCCCCCTACCTCTAGATGTTTTCTCAACCCGTTGATATAAATGGTAAAGAGGAGGGGGGCCAAGATGCATCCCTGGCGCAACACTTTCTCTGATCTAAATGTAGACGTGCACCTGCCTTCCTTGGTAACCCGTACTGTGGCGAATAACTCCTGGTGCAAAGAAGCCACGAAATTGACTAGCGAAGCATCGATCCCCATCTCCAGTAAGATGGACCACAACTTAGACCTATTTACCAAGTCGAAAGCCATAAAAGCCAGGTAAAGTGACCCCTCCCCGGCAACCGTATATTTGGAAATTAAAAGGTGCAAGTTGGAACATTGGTCCAGAGTGCCCTGTTTCTCTCTGAACCCATATTGTATGTTCGAGAGACCCCCACAGACCTCTAAATTTTCCCTTTATGTATACAGTAAGACTCTGCCTAAGATCTCAATGGCAGAGTCAAGAAGGGAAATGGGTCTGTAGCATGCTGCGTCCTCATGTTGCCCCTCCTTGAATATTGGCACTATAATTGAGGTGGCTCAAGTGGCAGGAAATGCATTATCGTTGGCCGCACAGAAAACCTTTGTTAACACCTGAAACCAAAGGGTCGGGGAATGTCTGTATAGGTCTGCCAGTACGCCGTCCGGCCCCGGCGCCTTATTTTTCGAGGTTTCCAGAATGGCCTTCTTCACTTCGTCCTTGTTGAACTCTACCGGGGCGGAAACAAGGGCTGCAGTTGTGCCACAGGAGGCAGCACAATCCTTGTCGCCATATACTTCTTTGAAATGGAGAAGCCACCTCTCGTCAGGGATTACGCAGTCTGTAACTGCGTTATCTACGCCTGCAAAGAACAGTTGATTTATGGTGTCCCAAAATTGTTTGCTATCTCGGAGAACGTCTATTGAGAGTAGCTTATTTCATGCATCACTTTTAATGGCGTTTTTCCTCCTGTTTAAGATTTTTTTGTGTTCTCTCCTCAAGTTGGGGATGAGGGCCTTATCTCTCGGGACGGTTGTGAGTGCTTGCTTCAGGCGCCTATGGATTCTTGAGCAGTTGGCATCGAACCACTTAAAAGGCCTAGCCATTCTCTGGGTTTGGTTTGATGTCCAGTCCCTCGATATTTGTGTGTATACTGATTCAAATGCTTCAATGATTGCTCGGTTGGGGGCCTTAGGGTCCAAACAGGTCGCTATATGACCCTCAATTTTAGGAAGTAAATTCACAGTAAAACTTTCTGGGACCACCTTACCCCATTTAAGCCGTCTGCCCTGATCTGTAGGCACCACTGCGGCCCATGTCTGAGAGGAGCCTGCCAGTTTGCACGTGGAATCTCCCCAAGACATGTCCAGCAACAAAGGGTTGTGGTCACTATAGGAGGATGCGATAACCTTATACTTCCTAACCTTAGCGATCCTCCCTGGGGATACAAAAATGTAGTCTATGACAGACCCAAGTTCTGTACCCTTGTATGTGCATACTCTCTCCCCCCCCCCCCCTGTATAAGATGGTTCATATAGGTTAAGATTTGCTAATAAGGCTTCAAGGGCTTCACCTGACTTTGTATGTTCGAAATGAGGGGCCGTTGTACCTAAGAAGCCCTCATACTCTCCTGTATAACAGAGAGATTTACATAAGTGAATATTAAAATCGCCCATTAAGATGAGCTCAAAAGTAGTGTATTTGTTTAGATTGAAATTACCTAAAAATGTGTCCAGGGAGGCAATGTGATCGTTATCCACCGCCCTGTCCCAGGAATTGTAACAATTAATTAAAAGGAGTGTGCAGGACAGTGAAACAATCCATTCCACAATTAAAAGGTTGGGAGAACCTGACTCTAATGGCTTAAATGACTCGGCGAGCTGTAAGGAAAAGAAAAACAAAAGACCCCCCTTAGCTCTGCCTGCTGCACTGGGTGTTGCTGGGATGGAAAAGCAGGAAAAGCCATTCAGCCAAGAGCTTGCTGAGGTGTCCCAAGATTCTTGTATGGCTATCACATCATAGCTAGAAACAAAGTTAACCCACACAGTATCAGTCCTTTTGGCTCTAATACCAGCAACGTTCCAACTAATGAATTTGCACAATGCTATGCCCACTTCCAGGAGGGGCCCATTTACGGGGGGCGACAATGAGGCTGGTTGTCAGTCAAACTCCTCTATGTCAGCAAGTGGGCGAATCTATTGAACAAGACTGGGTTGGGACCTACGGCAGAGATAAGGGGTCTACCTTCTGTGGCCCTGTTTGTTACTACTCTCCAACCATTCCCGACTGTGGCCGGAAGGCGTAGCCAAGGATATGAATGTACGCGTAATTGATGTCTGCCAGGCGGCGGGTAAAAAAAGCCCAAAGGAACCGATCTCATGATCCCAGTATCTTGGATCGCTGAACTGTCCCAAAACAGACTGTCCGCCAGGTTTGGACTATCAAAATTAACTATGATGCAGTCACCCTTCACAGTTTTGGGGCAATGTCCAATCCATCCTATCCTTCTAGCCATTATGATCCTGTTAGAAACGACTGTTCCGCCACTGCTAATGTCGGCGCACCATTGGCTGGCCTTTTGTATTAGTGCCACTGTGGATTCTGACTCCCCGATTACTAACGGGGTGACCCCTATAAACGTGGCAACAAGGGGTGCGGCCGCCCGGGGCAGATCTAGATGTAATTGGCACCCCTTAGGCCTTTTACTAGGTGCTTGGCAGTTATACTCAGGGGAATGATCATTAGCGCCTGAGGTTGGCTGGATACTAAGATGACTACTTAAAGGATTACCAGGCGGCCGCTCCCTAGTGATGTCTTCAATCCTTCCCTCACAAGGCACTGGTGGGACCAAGGGAATTGCTGGATTATGTGTGATAGTATCTATACCACTCTTGTCCGGCCTAGTGGTAACCTGGGCGAGATCAAGTTTTTTGACTAAAATGGAAATTAGGGCACATTTCTTTAACAAACTGGCAAGGCAAGTGTTCATAGTATCAACAATGTCCTTTGCTATGCCCACTAACAAGGGTTCAATTCGGGCAACAAATAATGCTTCTAGATGCTCACCAAAAGTGTCCATATCTAGTTGTTCCGCATTGTTACCACACTCAGTCTTTTTCCTCTTTTTGGTGATCACTTTGTTCTGCGGTCCAGGCCCCTGGAGCTGGGTGGGGGACGAAGGTACTTGTAGTGATGCTTGTAATGTTTACTTATTAATGTGCCTCTTTAGGAATGTTAGAATTGTTATAGGTCATGTGTAGAATGTAAGTGTGTCATCATGCTTGTACTTGGAGTGCTGGCCAGTCCTGAGTTCTTCTTCAAGCTGGCAGCACCTTATTACCTGTACTACTTCACTTGAGAATAAAAGGAAGATTTATACTAATTGGAGTGTATGAGTCACTACAAATTTGGCGACGAGGATGGGAGAATTCCAAAGGTAAAATTGCTTGCATTCAAGAGGTTGCACAAGAATGTACCTCATCTTCTGATGAAGAAGTGCTATTGTTACAAAACGTGGTAAAAAAGAAAGCAGTATTGAATATTTCTGACATTGATTCCAGTAAACCCTTATGCCAAGTCTCATTAGGTGGAATCATGACGCAACTTGCTGCGGATTCTGGATCACCCTATACGATTGTGAATAAGCATGTTTGGGATCAGAAATTTGTTAACCAAATTGGTCATTGGTTGGAACCTTCTGATATCTCACCTGTTAGTTATACTGACAACACTATTGAGATTTTAGGGTTCAGGCTTTTAAAGTTCAAGTTCAAAGGGATGCCTGCCACTTGTAAACTTTGTGTCTAAGGATGGCCCTTCGGTGTTAGGTTGGAGGGATCAAAAAAGCCTACACATAATTTTAGATCCCAACAGTAAGGAACAGGTTTTGGTTTCTTGCATAAGTGAAGACACCAAGAAATGGGTTATTGATGAGTTTCCTTCTGTATTTACTGGCACTATTGGCAAACTGAAAGGTTTTACACATCAAATCAGATTAAAAGACAATGCAGTTCCAAATATCCACAAAGCTAGGAATAATTCTCTCATCATTAGGGCTGAGGTTAAATCCGAATTGGATAAATTGTTAAATTCTAGCATTATTGAGACTGTTGCGGTGGCTGAATGGGTTTCGCCATTGGTCGTCGCACGCAAGGCCAATGGTAAGGCCCGTTTATGTGTGGATTTGAGATATTTGAACAGTCAAATTTTGGTTGATCAATATCCACTTCCACGCATTGATGAAATGTTGTCCCTAACCAAAGATGCAAAGATATTTTCCACTTTGGACCTCTATCAGCAGCTTACCATCAAGTTGTTCTTGATCCTGAAAGTAGACATCTAACATCATTTGCTACCCCATTTGGATGTTTTCGATTTAAAAGAATGCCGTTTAGCTTAGCTTCTGCGCGGCAGTATTTCAGAGGCTTATGGCCAACCTTTTTGGACATATCAAAGGGGTAATCTTTTTCCAAGATGATATTCTAATCATGTGAAAAGATAAAGATCACCATGACAACCTCCTGAGAAAAGTTCTAAAGATTTTAGCTGATAATGGTCTAGTTGGGGAGCTCAGCAAGTGTACATTTTCGGAAAGTTCTGTTACTTACTTAGGTCACGAAATCTGTGATGAAGGTATAAGACCTAAAACGAAATTAGTTGAGGCTATTGTGAACTCACCTGAACCTAAGTCCAAGGATGAACTTAGATCATTTCTTGGATTATCTGAGTTTTACTCTAAATTTGTTAATCAATTTTCACAGAAAACCTTTCACATGCGTGTTCTTATGAAGAACAAATCACCTTTTGTTTGGGATGAAAAATGTAGAGCTGCATTTAAGGATATCAAATATGCCATAGTTAATGCACCTATGCTACAAGGTTTTGACCTTTCCGCCAAAACTTATTTGACCACTGACGCTAGTGGAGTTGGGTTGGGGAGTGCTCTCTCACAGATTTCTCAACAAGGTGATGAAGTGGTTGTAGCTTTCGCTTCACGTTCTTTGTCGCCTTGTGAGGAAAAGTACTCTGTGATCGAGCGCGAAACTCTTGCTGTTGTATGGTCAATGGAACATTTTCGTAAATTTATTTGGTGTAAACAATTTATTTTACGTTCAGACCACAAACCTCTGACCAAACTTCTCACTACGGAGGGTTTGTCCAGAGCTTCAGCCAGGATTGCTTGTTTATCCATGAGACTTCAAGATTTCATATACACTATACAATATGTACCTGGAGCAAAGAATGTGGTCACTGATTTCCTAAGTAGGTTACCCTTACCCATGAAGGAAATCGATTTGAACTCTTGGAATGATTGTTGCGTTGCAGGAATCTTTTCTGATCCTCATGGCCTATCAAAGGATGATTGGGATTTAGCATCTGGCAAAGATGGGGTACTTGAAACAATCAAAACAAAAATCAACCAAGGTTGGTTTGTTTTAGCCAAAACTGACATTCAATTTAAGCCATTCTGGGAGGTCAAAGATGAGCTCAGTGTTGACGGTGATTTCTTATGTCGTGGTGACGAACTCGTACCACCGTTAGGTGTACGTCAAAAGATTATTTCCTTGGGCCATGAGGGACATCCGGGAATATCCAGAACAAAAAGGGTTATAAAAGCCTTGTACTGGTGGCCTGGCATTGATTTGGAGATCGAAAGGTCCGTTCGAGACTGTGCAATGTGAATGTTCTGATAAGAGCCAGAAAACGCTTAATCCTCCAATGTCCTCTCTTAACTGTCCCAAATTACCGTGGGAGGAATTAGCGTTAGATATTATGGGACCTATTGTGTGGCAAGATGATTCTATCAAATTTATCTTAGTCTTGGTAGATCTATTTTCTAGATGGATCGAATTGAAAGTGGTTAACAAAGTAAACACTGATGCTGTTATAGCATTTTTGGATGAGTGTTTTATCAGAGAAGGTCTTCCTGCTTCTATTCTAACTGACAATGGTGTTCAGTTCAAATCTGATACCATGAGGGTCTTTATGGAATCGTCTGGTATCAAGCAAAGATTTTCTGCGGTTTATCATCCTCAAGGCAATTCTGTTGTAGAGAGGGTTAACAGAGTCATTAAAGGTACCCTACAACTGGCCAACAAGAATAGAAAGAATTGGTATGTCGAACTTGATAAAATGTTATGGTCATATAGAATCACTATTCATGAAACTTGTGGTGAGAGTCCTTTTGGTTTAATGAGAGGCAGGTTTCCTTATTCCAAGTTGAATCCTGTGTGGATGGGCAGAAGCAAAGAATATGTTTGGAATGCTAACAATGTCACTGACAACATTTGCAAATCTCAGGACAAAAGCAAAGTGTATTATGATAGAAAACATGGCACCAGGGATACTCACGTTGAGGTTGGTCAATTGGTTAGAGTTAAGTCTTCCAAGAAAACGGGTAAGTTGCAACCTCGCTTTTCAGATCCCAAAACCATTACTAAAGTAATGCGCAATACCGTTTTATTAGATGATGGTTCCATTCATCATATGAGTGAGATTGCCTTTGCCAGAGGATCTGATTCTTGCAAAAATAAGAAAGGGGATGTGGGTGATTTTGGTGATTTTTGGTGGTTGACTCCAGTTGGGTCCTTAGATTCCAGTACAGATTCTCTTGACAGAGACAATTTTGTTAGTCAACCTTTAACTCCTCTGGTTGTGTCTGAGTCTTTGGTTGAAGATTCTCAGAACGTTGGTGAGGAGCCTGGTCACTTATTATCATCATCTCTTTCTGAAATTCCCAATGGTATTAGCTCTTCTTCTCAGATTCAGTGTGATCCCAATCCTTCTGTTTCTAAGGGTTTGCAATCTCCAGTCTTTACCAGAAGTGGAAGAAGTGTTGTTACTCCTAAATTTTTAAAATGATTTTGTATGTAAATAATTTCTTTAATTTGCTTTTGTTTTTTTAATTTATTTTAAGGGGGAGGATGTGTAGTGATGCTTGTAATGTTTACTTATTAATGTGCCGCTTTAGGAATGTTAGAATTGGTATAGGTCATGTGTAGAATGTAAGTGTGTCATCATGCTTGTACTTGGAGTGCTGGCCAGTCCTGAGTTCTTCTTCAAGCTGGCAGCACCTTATTGCCTGTACTACTTCACTTGAGAATAAAAGGAAGATTTATACTAATTGGAGTGTATGAGTCACTGCAGTACTGGAGCACAGACTTGGGCTGGGCAGGGCGTTTTAGCAGCACAAGTGTTGGGTTTAAGAACTATCACTTCAGGCTCTAAAGGTACACCAGGGGCTAAGATAGAGTCCGATGTACTGGGCTGAGTGATAGGAGGAGGGGATATCAAGCCCAACTCTTGTTGAGCTGTTGCTATTTCTTTGGACAAAGCCCCAACCGCTGATGTAAGATAGGATAAAATTGACTCGGAATGTCTTGCGACTTTGGCCTGTTTCCCACACTCCTCTGTATTTGTAATGATCTTACGCTTACCCATGATGAAATGTCAGTGGGGTGGCCCAGCCCTGCCTTCTCCTGCCCCGTAGGTGACAGACGGCCTGCTCTTGTCCCGGGCTTCTCCCGGCGCTCTCCGTGGGGCGGGAGCCGTTCCCTGTCCTTAAGGCGCCTCTGGGCGCACCGCTGACCTCACTCCTGTGCCGAAAGCTGGGGCAGCTGGGAGTGGTAGTTTAACCCAGCTGTTGCCCTCACGGCGCTCGGCGGAGCTTGCGGGTAATGGCAGCAGCAGGCAGCAGGAGGCGTTTCCCTCACGGCGCTCGGCGGAGCTCTCAGGTGGCAGATGGGCTATGCACAGCAGGAGCCGTTCCCCTCACGGCGTGACTGCTCTGCGCTTCTGGTAAGTCCCCCAGGAGCTCCAGGCGCTCCCTATCCTTAAGGCGCCTCAGGGCGCACCGCTGACCTCACTCCCGCGCCGAAAGCTGGGGCAGCTGGGAGTGGTAGTTTAACCCAGCCGTTGCCCTCACGGCGCTCGGCGGAGCTTGCGGGTAATGGCAGCAGCAGGCAGCAGGAGCCGTTTCCCTCACGGTGCTCGGCGGAGCTCTCAGGTGGCAGATGGGCTATGCACAGCAGGAGCCGTTCCCCTCATGGCGGGACCGCTCCGCGCTTCCGGTAAGTCCCCCATAACAAAATCTGACTCATTGTGAGACTTCTAGAAATATCACATTGGGCTTCCAGTTTCAATGGAAGTGGCATAATAAACGTCACTAAAAGTTCTTCTAACCTTGAGGTGTGGGGAAGAATGTGAGGTCACAGCACTAGGAGTGATGGAGCTTGTAATGCAAAGATGGCCAGCATCGCTGGGCAGCCATTGCATGGAACAGGAACCACAGTGTTAAACAGAAGAATAAATGAAGCTGGCCCAGGAGAGCTGCTTGTGCAAGTGATGGCACCTTACCTCTTGGATGCGGCTCTGTAGATCCCTCCAACGAGCAGCTGTTCTATCATTCAGAGGCTCCAGTCGCTTATAAAGCAAAGCAGAGCTCTGCTGTGACATCAGCATGGCCGGGATTCCAATTCCGTCTCCTGATTCACGGAAGGGATTGTTGGTTCATCATGGCCAGTGTCACTAGGTGCTGACAGCTAGAGGGGAGGAGCAAGGGGATATGGGAGGGACTCTACAGGGGAATCAGGGGTATTGATGGCTGAACTATTAATGGTTGGTGTGGGTGATAGTTCGGCACAGACAGGCGGTACACGCCTTTCATTACCATGTGAATCCATGATGAAGGCAGCGAAGCAAGCGTGCAGTAGCAGTGCTCACTGTTCAGTGTTCACCAGGAGGAGAATGAGACCCCGGGCATTGCTGAAAAAGCTGCAGTTGTTCGTGCTCAGCACCCTTCTCGTCCTGGTCTGCTGGATGGCTGCCTAGACTACAGAACAGTTTCCTCCTCTTTCATAGGTGCGTCTTCTCATAACACATGTGCACTAGTTGTTTATTATCAGGGTGGCAGGCCAGGATTCAGCAGCGTGCAGAACTCTGCAGAATCTCACTGAGTTTTTAGGCAGCTCTGCGACCTCAGCCCACCCCTAAAAAGTACATAACTTAAAAAACATTCATAGGCTGAAGTATTATCTTCAGGGGCGTGGTCTGTTGTCTGGGTACCCAGAGGTATCTTGTCTTGGTGCAGAACAAAATGTCTCTTTAAAAATGGGTGTACAGTCAATTTACAGTCTGTGGTACTTGAGCAGTTGTTCTTGCTAAAGCCCTATTGAAAGCTTTGGTCAACGGGTTGGCAGGCCGCAGCCATGATGGTGCACCTGCAGCTTGGTCGCAAACCTGTAGGATAAGAGCTGTGCGTTTTAGGCTAGATTTGAAAAAATACATAGTTAGGCAATTGTTTGGAAAATTCCTGCGATTACATTTTACTAATACACTGGATGATTTTACTGGGAATGAATTTCCCTAATAGGGTACTGGAAGGAGGTGCTAGGATTTTTGGGGAATGGCGAGTTTTAGACAGATTTTAGTGCTGTTTGTATTTTGGTTTCCCCCCTCTCCTTGTTACGGTGAGGAGAGTACTCTTTCTCAGTGGGCTGCTCCATTTAAAGATGTGATATTTTATTTTGTGACGCGGTATCCTTTTGACCTGAATGTGCTGCGTGCAATTGTGAAGCAGAGGAGGATGCTTGATTGTTTAGGTCAATGTTTCCGTTGCTACATGTGTGTCCCTAAGGTCTCCACACGTGGCTTGGAATGAGGTTTTGTCTAGTTGGGTTGAGTTGCTGCATTATGCCCTTCTTCTGGAATGGTTGAGGATTTCTGGCAGTTTTTAGGCTGCCCTGTGCAGGTTCCAATGGGAGTTTACCTATGGTCTAAGTGTTGCTAATTTTAACAAGGCATACTGAAGGTTGTTGAAGGGTCATTCGGTGCACCCCGTAGAGCCCTGCAGGGAAATGGCTAGAATTGTTTTTGTATACTCAACTTTTTGACCAGAGTTGGGGGGGGTCTCTTTGTGGACTTTGTGTGATTGCTCTTATGTGTGTAATGCTAATTAACCCAATAGATTTTTTCCTATTAAATGGTGACATGTGACTTGGGTTTCTTAGGAGTTTTGAGGACATAATTTGCCCTACGCTTGTTGAGGAACCTGGACCCCTTTGCTGGAACCTTTGCCTAATTTTGGAACTAAAGGAGGGCCTCCATTTAGTGGTAAGGCCTGAGGGTGGTGAGACGTACATAGCCTGGCCAAAGTTGAACTTGGGTGAGGTGTCCTGGGTGCCTGTTTTTATGTAATAGCTGGGGGCCTACCCTGCTCCCTTGTCAGACTGCCCTCCCCAGGGTGTGGTTACTAATTCCACACTGAGGGCCCAATCGCATTGGGAGCCCTGAGGGCATCTAGATGGCAAACTCTAGCATGGATTCTTGTTCAACATAGTATTTTACGGCCTACACAACTGTTGCACTTGTAGGTAAGAAAATATGTCTGCACGTTGGTGTGAAGGGGTTCACCCTGTTGGGGCGATCTTGCTACTGTGTGTTCGTATTTTGTGACTGCGCAAAGGCATTTCTTCCCCAGATAGTTACCCCTAACTGCCATGGGCCCTGTGTTTCTTGAGCTGGGTTCCCTGCCTGCTGCAGTAACTGCTGCCACACACTTGGCCAGCTGTTCAGTCCCTGCTGTAGCAGGGCACCAGCTGCCTGATATCTCTGGGGCTGATTGGAAGCTGCAACAGAGTTGCTCAGGGCTTGATTTTGCGAATGGGTATTCTGTGTGTGCTGTCCTGGGATTATACCTTTCTGATCGTGATGCATTTTTGATGGCACCCATGTGGCCCATTCTGTGACAATAGTGGCAAGACATCTGACCTCTTGGTCAGAGACCTGCCTTCCGCCCGCAGCGCCACCAATGTGCTACTGCCACTGACCCCGTTCACCTGTTGCTGGCAGGTGTTTAAGGCCCTCCTCCAACCACAGGCTCCTGCATGTGCCTCATCCCTGGTGGTCCATTGGGAGAGCCTTACTCTTCTGCTGGTCCACTGCTGCCTGTCTTATGTTTGTGCCAGTTTTTCTGTTTATCTGAAATTGCGCCATTTTTGTATCTTTTATGTTTATTGTGTCCTTTCTTTTATTGTGTCCTCTGATTGTGTCTCTTCTGTTATTGTGCCCGTTTTCTTTTTGTTTTGCTGCACTGATTCCTCACCATGACCCGACAGAGATCTGGGCCTAAATCCATAGTTTTTTTGCTCACCATGCCATTCCAGTTTAGACCCAGCCACATGCAAAACAGTCTTTACCCTGCACCCAATGGGAATGGTCCAGCCCGAACTGCAAGGCCAGGTCCTTCCTGGATTGGAAACAAGCATCCTAGGGCCGGTTTTGGGCTTTCAGCCCTCATCAGCCAGGATAGCTTGATTCCAGTGGCATAGAGAGCACAGGACCCACTCTGAGCATACCCCTCCCACTCAGTGTGACAGATGCAAAAAGAACAATTGATGGACATAATGCTGAACAATGTCATACATTCACCCCAGACAAAGATCTGGGCCTAAATACATTGTGTTTTTGCTCACCATGCCATTGCAGTTTGGACCCAGACATATGCAAATCA
This sequence comes from Lissotriton vulgaris, assembly GCF_964263255.1. Classification (NCBI taxonomy): domain Eukaryota; kingdom Metazoa; phylum Chordata; class Amphibia; order Caudata; family Salamandridae; genus Lissotriton; species Lissotriton vulgaris. The sequence goes on from NC_141700.1 coordinate 332,645,127, forward strand.
GTCTTGACCGTGCACCCAATGGGAACAGTCCATCCCCAACTGCCAGGCCAGGTCCTCCCTGGACTGGAAAAAAGCATCCTAGGATCGTTTTCAGGCTTTCAGCCCTCATCAGTCAGGATAGATTGATTACAGTGGCATGGTGAGCAAGAGATCCATGTCTGAGCATACCCGTCCACTTGGGGTGACAAATACAAAAAGAACAATTGACAGACAGAATGCAGAACAATGTCATACATTGAGCCCAGTACAGAGATCTGGGCCTAAATCCATTGTTTTTTTTGCTCACCATACCTTTCCAGTTTGGACCCAGCCATATGGAAATCACTCTCGACCCTGCACCCAATGGGAACAGTCTAGCCCGAACTGCCAGGCCCTGTCCTCCCTGGATTGGAAACCATCATCCTAGGACTGGTTTTGGGGTTTCAGCCCTCATCAGCCAGGATAGGTTAATTCCAGTGGCATAGAGATCACAGGACCCACGTCTGAGCATACCCGTCCCACTCGAGGTGACAAATGCAAAAAGAACAATTGATGGACAGAATTTAAAACAATGTCATACATTCACCCCAGTACAGAGATCTGGGCCTAAATCCATTGTTCTTTTGCTCACCATGCAATTCCAGTTTGGACCAAGCCATATGCAAACCAGTCTTGACCCTGCACCCAATGGAAACAGTCCAGCCCGAACTGTCAGGCCAGGTCCTCCCTGGACTGGAAACGAGCATGTGTGGTGAATCTGTCTTGCATACAGTCAAATGGAGCCTCTAAGATGGATTTATTTAACTCATTTTAAGGAATTTACAACATTTTGATCGTCTCGAGATTTTTTAAATAATCACAAATTGTACTCTAATTGTGGGTAAAACTGTGTACATTGGGTGGTACCGAAAACCAATGACAATCTACTGGTTACAATCTCTATAAATTTGATGCATCAAGAAATAGAACATGCAACAATAAACAACAACAAATGCAATTAAATATTACTACGAAACAGTAGGAGTAGATTTGTAGGAGTAAACTATCAAATGTAAAATTTTGATTTGGGAAGAAATTGTTATTATTTCATAAAACATAGACTCACTAATATGACATAACATTTAAACATGAAGCAAATTGCAGCACCACAATATCAATATATACATAAATGGAAACATCTAAAAGAGAAAAAGGTTACCAGTAAAACAGATTATTTTGTCCTTAGCCCCTCCTAGTGCCTACAACCCGAGGGGAGGGGATGCTCCATGTAATATGCAGAGCTAAGTGAGCCTGACAATCTGTCCCTATTGGCTTGGCAAACAAAAATCGCACCGATTTGTGAGGAGAAAAAGGAACAGCCTGACAATTATCGGCCCTCTGTGGCCAGACCCAAGCTATACCTTACTACCAAGGTCCGAATTGCTTTTTTCCTAACGTCAGTATTACATCATGTATGACACCCAGGGTTGTGTGTACAGACTGCCTGAGGGCCAGTGGTCCAAGTGAATAACACCTCTCACTTCATTTATATACTACCAGCTAAATACAAACCCTCCCAAATAGCACTAAAAAACTCCTTGAGACTAAAACAGAAGATTGAAATGCTGGCTCTGGATTACTCCCAGAGACTATGCGTACCTCTGTACCACACACAGAGGTCCAATCTGTACCTATCTAACACCCGGAGACAAACTTACCCTATATAATGCCCAGTGGTAAATGTAATGTAAATTGATAATTGTATAGCGCACTACTCACCCGCAAGGGTCTCAAGGCACTTGTACGAATACCGCTGTGGAACCCATCCTGGCTTTCCCTGTGAGGCGTCCACTCCTGGGCACCCCCAAGGTGGAGGCCTGGCATCCTTAGTCTTGTGGGGGCCGTTGTGGAGATTAAGCAAGCTATTGCCCAGAGTTTCAGAGTGGGAATCCATGATTGGAATAGGCACCGAGGCGAGAATTATCAGGTCCGTGGAATTTTTGAGCCAAAGACCCGCCGAGGCGGGGAATTGAACCCTGGTCTCGGGCTAGACCTCTGCATCAGGGTCTGCCGCTCTAATCATTGAGCCACACTTCTACGGTCCCTAAGTAACACCCAGAGACAACTGTACCCTGTGCCCCCCACTGGGGTCCCAAGCAGTAGCAGCCACCTTTGCCCACTCTAGCATGCTTACTAGGGGAAAAAGCAAAAGTGATCTACGCGCATGTCCTAGTTTGCCACACGCCATCTTATGGGACTATGGATCCTACACTGTGACCTCTGTCTCTGGATAGACCTCTGCCCCAAGGATTCAGCAGAATTTCTGATTAATTATGCTGTCTTCTCACTGACCTTGTTTGCGCAAATGTGAATCTATTCAGGCAGGGGTTCTTCCTTTGGCAGCAGTGCGGTTTGATAATCCAATCTCTCCTGGCTGGCTCACCAAAATGTTGCTTGGATATGATTATACCTTAAATGAATGAATAAACAAGAGGCCTTTGGCAAAACAGGAACAACTTGGTTTAATTAAATCCAGTGGCCGGGAGAGTAATGACAGAGGTACGCTTGAAGACGGTCTGAAAGTACAGAAGTTTGAGCTGCACATATACATTTTACATTTTTGTGGGTACAATAAAACACTTTGATATTCTTTGAAAGGCACCATATTCATAAATAACAATTTTGGACATCTGATAAGGGACACAGAGAGCTAGTGTGGGACAGGGTGTAGGTATCCAGATGTCTAGTGTGGGTAGGGCTTGATAACCTCATGAGATGTGCATGTCCTGGTTGGATGAGTGTTCCTACATATGGCATCTACCTTTATAGTAGTTTTAGGAAATGCACCTTCTTGGCAAAAGTTTTTTATTGGAGCCAATTTCCTCAGACCTGTTTGTGGTGCAACTATCTGTGGAAACAACCAAGGGTTTTCCCTGGGTGCACAATTGTATTTGGGCTAAGTGAGACCCCACCAGTGGACTGTCACTCAATAACCGTGGGTTGGGGTCGCATGGCCTGTCTGACTTGGGGTTGATGGGGTAGTCACTTAGGGTGAAACAAACAGCAATGATACAAGTTCGTTAAGACTCAAACAAATAATGTGGCAACCATTGACTTAACTTCTACTGACATCTTCAATATTGTGTGTACAATTGTCATAGCATACATTGATATTGTCTTTACTGATATTATTACGTGTGTTTTGATAAAGTCATACATTGACATTGTTTCTACTGGTATCGAAATTGTTATGTGTGCATGGAATATGTCATACATTGACATTGCATTTATGAGTATCAAACGTACTGTGCATGCATAGTACGAGGCATTCATTGACGTTGCATTTATGAGTATTGACGCTGTTCTGCGTGCAGAGTTTATGGCATACGTTGACATTGCTTGGTATTGCCACTGTCGGGTCTGCACACATCATGTTATACATCAACATCTTATTCACCCATTCGAACACTAAATACCCTACTGGAAGTTCAGGAAGACAACGTGTAACTTTTTAAATGTTTCTTTCCCCAACTATTTATTAAAAATCTGAATTTACTAATTAATTGGATTGTTAATTAAAAAAAACACAGGACTGCCCTGAGTATGCTCCTAGTTAAGAAAGAGCTAAAGAAACTCCTCTTTAAAGAACGCTACATCACCATACAGTAACAGTCCACTTCCATTCTCATAAATTGGCTACTCCTCCAATCACACTTTAACTGTGTCTTTACCTAAAATCCTGTATAGTGCTCCTCTGCCTTTTGGCTAGGTTTGCTCTTCATAAATACCACATACACATATAGATACAGCTTCAAAGTAATTTTCTGGGGCTATCCGATTATGTGGGACTCTCTTCCTGAAGATCTAGGAGAATATCTGCTATTTCAGCAAACAGCTTTAACAAAGGCCCAGATGTTAGAGCTATTTTATGGTTGCAAACACTCATTCAGAGCTTGCAGGAGCAAAATTGGGGTTTCCTATATAAAAATCGCATTTCAGGAATCAGTTTACTATCCTTAAAAATGGGAATGGGAAACCCACACCAATTCAGTGTTTGGAATGTGTGTACTGTAGACGTCGCTTCAAAATACTGAAACGGTACAAGATGTAATGGAAGCAGGAAGCTGTTTACAGCTTTGGGCTGCTCTACCCATAAAAGTGTATCAGTCATGTCTGGTCTTCGTGAATTTTGGAATGCACACATGGTTGTCAGTGGCAGAGCCAAGGCACCTCCCAGGGGAGTATCTTTTTAGTCCTGGAGGGCTTTAAGAACAATACAAATTGTTTTAAAAGTTATACACTGTTGCAGCAGAAGCCAGTGGAGATTTTTCAAGGCCATGGGGGGCAGATGTGGGAGACATGAAGTAGAAAAAGCAGGTGCCTATAAATTTAGTCATGTCTTTTCATGGACAATTTATTTCCCAACGTTACCCCTAGGTTACAGACAGAATCAGAAGAAGATACATTTACAGCAGAAGGCACGGGCAAAAATTTCGAAGGAGTTGCAATCAGGACTTTGCTTGTGGAGCAACACAAGCTCCTTTTTTCCCCTGTTAAATTTAAGGGAATTTAGATTGAGCTAGCTGATGACATCATTCATACAGTTATGAAAAGCAGTGACAGATGCTGGTTGACCATTGTCTAAAGACAAAATTAATTGAGTGCCATCTGTGTAATTCACCAGTCTGAAATTATGAGATTTAATGAGAGTGAAGAAACACAAGGAGATGATGGATGGAGTGCTGAAACTTTTCAGACACTCACCCTTCACCCTCAGTCACAGATCTAGGTTGAATCCATTACCGTTCTTTAGCACACTTTGTCACCCCAGTTATGACACAGCTATATGCAAATCAGTCTTGACCCGGTGCTTCATGGGAACAGTCCAGCCTGAACTGCCAAGCCATGTCTTTCCTGGACCGAAAACAAGCATCCTGGGGCTGTTTTGGGCTAACAGCCCTCATCAGCCAGGCTAGCTTGTATCAAGTGGCAAAGTGAGCAAGAAACCCATGTCTGGGCACACTCTGCCAACTTAGGGTGAACAAAGCAAACACAAGGAGATGATGGACGGAGCGCTGAAACCAGTGAGACTGGGCAGTCGCTTCCAGCATCTACATTGCATAGAAAAATCTCCAGGCAACTAGATGGTCACCCAAGATGGCAGCCACTTGTGTCCCATCTAACACGGGGAAAAACTTCAGCGCCAACCTCCGTTAACACAGCCAATGTTATTGTAAATCAAGATGCAAGGTTTAAAATAATGTGTTTTGTAGGCTACAAAGGGTTACAGTGAGCCTATGCAAATAACAGCAATTAACAGCAGAGCAATGATAATGTTAATAGCAGCGGGAGAGCCCGGTGAGGCTGTCCTATACTTTTTTATTTTTATTGCTTGTGTCCAGTGGGCTCACCAGCCTGCCAGCCCGCCAGGGGACAGATTAGGGGCACTCCTCCATAGTTGCCCCCAAGTATCCACCAAAAGATTGTTTTTCCCTTATTGGGGATCACAGGCCCTTTCTCAAGGGGCCTCACTCAACAAAATACGTCCTTGGTGTTTCGATGGTTTACAGTCCATGAAAGCAGATGGGGCAAACTCCCATATATGCCCTCAAGAGGAACAGAAAGTCTGTGTCTCGCACTTGATTGGAGGGGGTACTGGCTCTTGCCTAAGTGGCCTCTCCCTTAAAAAAAATGTAAAAAAAGTCCCTTGTGTCTAGTTTGATTCTGCCCCAAGAGAGAGATTGGGGCCATCCTCTCCAATCGGGGAACAAAAAGTCTGCCTTCAGCCTAGATTGTGGGGAGCACTTGCCCAGCCAAGGGGCTAAGCTTCCCCTTGCCAAAAAAATGTGTCTGGTGGCTAGTGGTCTTTCAGGAGCATGGAAGATAGACTGGTGGCAAGAGTGTCTTACCCTTAGATGGGAAGGAGCACTGGCCCTTGGCCAAGGAGCTGTTCCTTCCTCACCAAATAATCCCTGGATGTCTAGTGGAGTGGACCCCTGCTTAGCGATCGCATGTTGATTGTGACCCAAAAGTAGGGATACACTGAGGTGAGACAGTGCTGGAAAGAAAACATTCTCCCCTTTTCTGTGCTGCCTCTCCCACAGAGATATGTGTTTGGGGGCCGGATTATGCCCCATGCACATATAAAAAGTGTAAGCAGACCACACCATTAGCACTTTTTATTTGCTGTGATGTGAGACCAGCATGGTTGCTTATGTTATAGCCAAACCAAAATACATCTGAGAGCTTCCCCTGTGTCCTGACTTTGATTTTGCAAAAAGAGAATGGTTCTTCTTTGAAAGATATAACCTTTTTCCGTTTCAGTGCTGAGGATGACCCATTGACGTCCTCTGCTCTTCAGAAATGGAGCCGACAGTTATAACGTCAATGTGTTGTCCTCAGCACATGTAGGAAGGTGGATTAATATTTGGGGTGGACAAGTGCCCATCTCAAAAGATAAGACCATCACCTGTCAGATGTAATGCAAGTTAAATAAAATAAACCTGTGCTCAATCTCTCGTAATGTGGCATAAACAGTCAGGCTTAATTCAAAGGGAAAGTGTGGAGTATTTAAGAAGTTCATAAGCAGTAAAAAAAAGTCATAGAAAACACAACAAAATTCCACAACTAATTTTAAAATAAAGAAAATAATCCAAAACTCAAACATTTGAAAAGGGGAACAGGAGATATGTGTCAAACACTCACCAGGTCCCAACCGCAGAGTGGACACTGGAGCCGATGCTGAACATCCTAATTCTCCCAGGGCCTAACTTGTTCAAGGAACTGAAACTCCTTACACAAAGCATGACCCCTGGGAGGAAGGGGGTTGGGATGAGAAAAGATAGACTTGCAGTATTGGATCTGCTCTGCGGCTGTGCGACACTGCAATCTATCACTTCTACGACCTTCTATGTTTACGAGGTGCCAGAACCTCCGGTTTTACAATGTTGCAATGTACTGGAAATAACAAGAGGATGCAGTTACCGTTGATACACTGATACAGGTCTCTAAATACAGTGTTAATAATATCAATGAGAGAGAGAGGAACAGGAAAATAGGCTAGTTCATTTCCCAATGGTATATGTAGAATTCAAAAAGAGCTAGCTATTGGTTAGAAATTCAAAATGGGTGTGCAAGGAAAAAACATTTGTTTTTTATGAAGTTCCTCATCCACTCGCCAACCTAAAACCATTTTGTAAACCACCTATTTAATTAACACTTCACATAAAGGTCCTGACAAAAGCCATAACTACTTCAAGGCCTGACTGAAACATGTTGACCCCATTGGATGTGGGTGCCCATAGTCATCTCCATACACATTCGCTGCCTTGTTTTTAACACTGCTAAGGGCCCACTAGTAAAATTACCCCTGTGGGCATTGGGACCCTTAGGACAGTTTTTTAACCCCCACTCACAACACCACCACTGCCGCTCACTTAACACAATCCACTCCGCTGTAAAAAGATGTTGCAGCACACCTGATGAACACTCTGTGCCTTTGGTGGTGGCCGATGATGAAGCATGCCTCCAACTAGGTTGGTGGGTGAGGGCCTCATAAAAAACACATGTTTTTTCCTTGCACACACATTTTGAGTTTCTAACGAAGAGCTAGCTCTTTTTGATTTCTACTCTAAATACAGTGACCACACATAAACTTCAGTGACATCCACTTACAGGTTTCATCCGTGTTAGATTTGGCTTTTTCACTGGGTTTACCCACAGACGTATTGCCTTTTGACCTCCTGTTTATGACCCTAGTTCTTTTGGTTTTAGAACTCAGGAAACGTTATGTCTGCTATTTTGTGCTAATGTGCATATGCTCTCCATGTAAATTATGTAAATGGAATAGTGTTTCGATGTTTGGCTGATTTGATTTACTACTAAGTTCTAGTTTAGTGCACTGTGTGTGCCCAGGGTCTTTAAATCAAATGCTGCTAGTGGGCCTGTTGTGTAGTTCCTATAGAAAATATACAGATCTGCACGTTTAGGCAACATACACTGTAGGATTGGTGTCAGACAAACTCTGATCAGTCCCACCGGGTATGTTGGCCCTTTTGTACCAGCTAGCTCACAGTGCCACTAGAATCTCTACTTACCAAGGAGAGAATAGTTCTTGTCAACCATCAAACATGACAACCCTGCTCCCTCAGGACCGTGGAAACAATGTACTACATTTCGCTGAGCCATTCGTGCTCACTTAGTCTGTCTCAGAGAGACACACTGAATAAAACAAGCTGGGCATTTTCAATATTCATTTATGGAACAGTTGTTATTCTGGTGTAGAATAGATGTGCTGCAACAGCAATTAGACATTATAAGATATAAATGATTAACAGTACTATAAAGGTAAAAGGATTGTATAGTTCTACCATCTTACTAAAATTATGACTACATTCAAGTATATAAAACACATGATAAAAGTTGCATACTCCTACGATGCCTCCCTATCTAGATGTACCTAAGTGTACCTGGCATGGGTGTAGGTGTTAAGCCAAGAATTCCTCTAGGATTCAGTCAACTCAATTACCTGAAAAGTAAGACTATAGGACCCTGTCCTGGTCTCGTGCTGGACACCCCGCGAGGGATGTTAGACCACTGCGAGCTGGAGCATCTGCATGCAGGAACCTCAGTGTCTCTGGTCAGAGTATCTCGATCTCCTCTTGATATCTTAGCAAGATGTGATGTATAGGTACCAATTTTTCTCCCCAGGGGTCCTACCTTGCTGTTTTACTGTGTCGGTTTAAGGATGACCTTGGGCATAAACTTTATACATAGATTTTATTCAGGAGATGGCAGTCCTGCGGTGCTTCCAAGAACCCTCATGCATAATGTGTGAGATTTAAAAAAAGGGAAAACCCACATTCTGAATGCAGTGTACTATCTAGGTAAAGGTCAGTCCCTGTAAACAGTGACAAGTTTAATGTAGGGAGAGATTATAGGTGAAGGGTGACAAGTTTACTGAGGCCTTTATTATAGTACCTATATAGACAGAACCTCCAGGATTTCGTGATTTCGCGGTTTGCTGCGAAATCGGCACTTTTTTGAAAATGCCCCGATTTTTTACAAAAGTGCCTGTGAAATCGGCACATTTGTAAAAATTCTGTGATGTTTACAAAAGTGCCCGGTGAAATTGAGGAATGAAAATGACAAAACCAAACACCCCTTTAGTACTCCTGCTTTTAGTGGAAAAACAGCACACAGGGTTTATAAGCCATGTGTGATGAATTAGGAACCTAAAATCTTTAAGAGGCTGTTCTCTTTAAATAGATTTTATGACGGGCATGCCTTGGGCTAGGCTGGAGATGTGAGCTATAAACATGTGCAGAGAAGGTTTGATCTGTAAAACCTTTCAGCAAGTTCAACAAGTGGATGGCAATGCTATGGTATAAGTCGAATATAACACCAATGTGGGGGGGGGGGAATAAGGGCTTGTGCAACAGAAGCAAGAGAAGGGGGTCCAGGGCCCGTGATAGGTCAGCAGGCCGAGGGTGGAGGGGAGAGAGCGAACCTGTGGCTCAGGGAGGGACAAGGAAAGGGGGAGACAGAGAGCCTGCAGTGAGTGGAGGGACAGAGAGAGGCAGACACGAAGCCTGCGGTGAGTAGAAGGGTGGCGCTATGAACATAGGGACAGACAGAGGAGAGGCAGAAAGCCTGTGATGACTAGCGGGGCTGGACGTGAGAAGGAGGGTCTGTTTTGAATGCAGGGACAGAGACAGAGGAGAGGCAGAAATAACAGAACAGCTGTGAGAAGGAATGAGGGTGGGTTATGGAGAGAGAGATAGAGAAAAAAAAGGAGGGCATGTTATGACTTCAGAGAGAGAGGAAGGAGACACAGCCTGTGATGTATAGAAAGGCTGTCAGCAGGGACACTGGAATTATACGATGGAAGAGGCCCAAATTATGTGGCAGGGCTAGGTAAATTAAGTGCCAGGAAAAGACAAATTATAGTGCGGCACGTTTGTGATCTTGTTATCTCAGTATTTAGTCAGTGTCACACATATTAACTCTATCTTGTCAAAGGTTTCACCTACATTTTAACACTATCTTGTCAAAGGTTTCACCTCGTCAGCACCAATTAGAAATCCATATACAGCAATAAGCAACAGAGGGCCGACCAGTCAGACGCAGAGGGGCATCATGAGAACAGAGTTAAAGGGTCAAACAAATGCCCTGGCCTGGGCTGCCTGACCCTGGCTTTCCGAGCTGGCTGCCCGAGCTGGCTGCAACATGGCACATTGTGTGATCTTAGGCAAATATTTAATTTTACTAAGGTAGCTTCTGCAATGCCATTTCCTATGGGATGCTACCAGGCCATCTCAGAACCTATACTAAAGCAAACAGAGGATTGCATTTCCAAGGGATAACAGCCTTCACCTGTGGGCTGCTTCCTCTGTTCCATATCCCAGGTTGCCTATTTCAAAGAGGACTACTCTGATTAAACAGTTTCCATTGATTTAAGGCTGAGAATGAATAATTATGAGTAAAATAAAGTGCCGCAAAAATGCCCCTAAATTTCCATATTTGTGCCGCTAAATTTCTATATTTGGACCGCTAAATTTGCTAATCCATGCCTCTATATCCTGGGGGGTCTGTTTGGAATATAACACCCACTCCTCTTCCGAATGGACAACATCGTTTTAAATTCTACATTTACTACTAGGTGTTCTAGATACTCGTACGCAAATATACAAAACATTACTTTCTTATTGTCTCAAAAAACATTTGTCTAAAGATGGTTTCATAAAAATCAAAAAAAAATGTGAAAAGGGAAAGTATTACAAATTGACATATAGGCTACTTGCTCTAATATGTCTGTATGTATAGTCCTAACTACTACAATCATTCTGAAAGGCATGCAAGCATGAAAGAATTTGTCAATTTAGATATGGAGTTTCAATTTTCTGGTTCATTTTTCAAAAGCCAAATTTCTTCCTATCACAACACGGGCCAAATGAGTCAAATGTTTGTGTCCTGGCTGGTAAATGCAACATTCTCGTTGATTGCTTCCGAAGTTGGCGTTCCCTGTAACACCTCGCAGATTATGTCTGTTGAGCACAGATGATTTTCCATACTGTCCACAGCTGGTGCTTGGGCAGCCTGTGCGCCATCCATGGCCTGGGTGTCAGAGGAGGAGCTGGTGTCTGTACCAACAGGTGCTGGTGTTATCTGCGGTGGCTCTAAGAATACAGTCATCAACATTGGAATACGCTGGGTCAATGTCCTGTAGCGCACATGATGGAAGTGTCAGACAGAGATCCAACACGCATTCTTCCCTGCAAAAAAGGCATCGGAGGACAGGTAAGATACAGCCCATCCAGACTGGTCTAAATGATAGGAACCAAGAAGCACTTAGTTCCCATAGGCGAGGTGTGCTTAGAAGTTGTACGATGCAATCACTGTATTTTCTCTCTAGGAGTAATGTTTCCATCTCCTTGATAACTGCGACATCCATTTTGTAGCAGAAACACAACCATCAGGATACCTGCTATTGGAAACAGGATCAGCAGCAGTCCTCCAAAAATGCTTCCAAATACGGAGTGTATAAAGTTTGGTATAACTCCGAGGACCGTCTGAACGGTGCTTAACTGTCCAGAACCTATGTTCTTAAATAGGTGGACAATGCCTGTCATTATCAGACATGTTAAAGATATGATTTACCATTTCTGCGAAATAGAAAGGGCAGTTTGTATTCCAGTATCTCACTTGAAGACCTTGCTGCTTGGAGATCAAAAGTCTTTCAAGTGCTGCTTAAGGACACGGATTTCTGTGCAAGCATGACTTTCATCCTGCTCAAATAACAAACTGCATTGGTGAAATATTTAATGAAGGCTATAGCGGGCCTCCCTGGATGTATGTGTTGGGAATACAATACTTGCATTCAGCAAGTTACCCTGGAACTAAGTGTTACCAGATATGCAATGCCCAGAAGCATCCTCAGCAACCTTGATCGTTCAGCATCAAGTAACTCCCATTCAAGAGTAGTCTGAAGTGATCACAGCAGTTGGGGCACCCTCTAATTGACGGGACAAGTTTGCTATTGAACCATTACAGGCCCCATGAAGCATAATATCCTGGCATATAATTGATCCACTTAACGTATTCTTGCAGTTAGTACCGCTTAGAAATACTTCTTTTTCCCCACTCCGGCATTGAAATCTGTACGGAAATTTTCAAGATTCTTTGATGAATTCCCCACCCATGTCTTCATATCTGTCTGCCTGCATTTGTACTAGGCAATATTGGAATTGAAAGGTTGTGACCGGAAGAGTTATGTGGCCATGGATTAACCATTCTGTGGATGGGGATTCTGCCATTGTGAAGGCTACTCTGACCAGTTTTTCAATGCGCAGCATTGTATTCTTTGCCCTCCTCTGCGCCATTTCTATCTGTTTCTCTGTCAGATTGTACGAGGAAAACAGAGACATGCTGTTCATAAAACACCATGGCACATAGCCTGTGCACAGATTGCAGCGTCCACCTCAGTAACATAATAGAATGTAATTGCGATTGCCTGTGTTGTAATATAGACAAATCTTGTTCTAGTATAGCGAAAGCGGAAGATACAATGTTGCCTGGTGAATATATCCTGGATGTTAAAGTTGTTAGCCCATTATCCACCACTGCTAGAGCTTTCTCTGGGTTAATATGATCCATTTCTCTTTCCATGACCTCTTGTTGTAAAATTTTCCAAATCTCATTGTAGAAGGCATAATAGAAATGTTTGTGATGTGGTTTCCTAGGACCTAATAAAAAATCCCAAGTTCCACATCCGCTGTAGTTCAGGATAAGTGTTGTTTCACCTGTTTGAGTGTTGAGGTTTGTAGCCAATCAACTTGAAGCTGTTTCAAAAACAAAGTACCTGTCATATTTTCTGACTCCTCAGTAGAGTCAGATAGTTCAGACGCGGCAGAAGGTCCTAGTACCTCCTCCCACACCAACCCCCTTTTTTAGTAAGGGCCAATCCAGAAACACAGGCCCACTGAGAGGGAGAGGGAGGGGGAGAGGGAGATCCAGACCCAGGTACAACTTCCCCCCAGAAGAGCGCCAAACCAGGAATAGGTACAACCAATGGGGATACCAGTACTAGACACTGACATACCACCACAGAATAATATGGAGACAATACCTATATTCAATCTCTCCCACCACCAGCTGAACTCTACAGATATTGCCTTATTGAGTGGAGGTCTTTCGTTTGTCATTGCTGAGAAACCTAATTGGTTCAACATACAGGCAGAGATCCTAAATTTCTTTAGAAAGGTTAGACTACAGGCATTTTTTAAAGACTGTGACACCCCCCTAAAGACTGACGCAAAGGGACTTCGTCCTGTGTCCACTTTCAAACCATCAAGTGGCACTATTCCTCCTGAGGTCATAACCTTTGAGCACTTGGTCCTGCGAGACCTGGGTAAACTAAAAGAAAACTACAGATTTACCCCTTACAATATCAGCATAGACATAAAAGATAGCCTAGCTAGGCCTAAACAAAACGACAATATTGTGATAAAGCCTTGTAACAAAGGTGGTGGGATTGCCATTCAAGACCGAATCACCTACGAGACTGAAATTCTGCGCCAAGTGAATAACACAGCCCACTCTGAACAACTGAACTGCAATCCTGTAAAATACATCAGTGAAACCATTCTCCAAATCACCCAAGAAGCCCTAGATAGTGGGTTCATTAGCAAAAATGAATTTCTGTTTCTTAACAGCAAGGAACCACGCACCCCGGTACTATACACACTACCTAAGGTGCACAAAAACGCAGAGGAGCCACCAGGTAGACCCATCCTCTCTGGATGTGGTTCTATCGTGGAACAGTTGGGAAAATATATTGACTTCTTTATAAAAGATCTAGTACAGGACACCACTACTTACATTAAGGATACGACACACCTTATCAACCTGATTGAATCAAAACCCTACCATCTCAAAAGTGAACTCCTTGTCACTCTTGACATAGTCATTATACACGAATATCCCACAACAAAAGGGGATGGATGTGATCAAGAAGCATTTAAATAATCGACCAGCGCCCCATCGAGTACCGACTGATTTTATAATCAGTCTACTTGATATCGCCTTTACCAAAAACTATTTCTTATTCAAAGATACATACTATAGGCAGTGCAAGGGCACATCTATGGGACAATTTTCGCCCCCAACTTTGCCATTCTGTTTGTGGATGAACTAGAGCCTAACATCATCCTCAACAACATAAACCCATATCGCGACAAAATCCGCCTGTGGCGCAGGTACATTGATGGTGTCCTGATGATCTGGAGTGGGGATGAGAATACTCTGAAATAATTTTGTAAATGGCTTAATGCAAGTCAGCCTGATTTGAAATTCACATTCAATTATGACAGACACCAAGTAGACTACCTAGATGTCACAATCAAATGCTTGGATGAACAACTATACACCACCCTCTTCGGAAAACCGACCGAGTGCAACCCCTTGCTTGAATGCCGCAGCGCTCACCCCAGGGCACTTAGGGACAGGCTCCCCTATGGCCAATTTCTCTGGATTAGGCGTAACTGCAAGCTTAAAGAAGATTTCTTTGTAGAGGCTGAGGTTCTATGCAAAAAACTGACAGCAAGGGGGTATCCCAGGGAACTAGTGAGAAGGGCCATGAAAAGAGCCTGGTACGCCCACTGGGAACACCTACTCCAACCCCAAGCAAATAAAGCATTATCTAGAATTACCTGTGTAACCACATTTAGCACAGTCAGCAACAAACTGTCTTAACTAGTTAAAAACACTGGTCAGTCCTGGACCCACTGGAGCTGAACATAGGAATTCCTTTGTTCTCCTTTAAAAAAGGATGTAACCTTAAAGATCACCTAGTAAGGGCAGCCACTGTGACCAGCAAGAACAACATGATTGAGACATGTCTCAACTTACCACCCATTCTAGGACCCTACAAATGTAATCACTGCATGGCATGTGACTTCACCAGCAATACAAAAGTGTTTGAGTATGACAATTGTAAACATATGCTAAAATCATTCACCAACTGTAATTCAAGAAACATGCTCTACTGCATTGAAGGCCCCTGCAAACTACTCTACATTGGCCAGACGGCACAGCAGATAAAGACCCGGATCTCTCAACATAGAAGCAGAATCCACTGCAAGGTTGTCACAGCCCCACTTGTGGAACATTACCTCTCACACGAACACTCAGAAAATTACATAAAGTGGCAGGTAATAGATAAGCTGTTGCCCAATACAAGGGGAGGCAACCAACAGACTACCTTGAATCGTTTGGAATGCAAATGGGTTTACAACTGCAAAACAATTGAAAGGAGACTCCACACACTTGATGAGTGGAATACTTGCATTTGGCTTTACTGTACCATACCTGAATGTCGTTACCCAAGATCTGAACCATTGCTGTATGAATTCTCCACATACATTGTTATATGCCTACATCCGCACCACATGATAGTTACTGTAAACCTTTTTTCATTGAAATGCTTTTGAAAACTTCATGCTTAAGACCAGGGATATAATTGTTGGACACCGCCCACCCTATCCTATTGATGCTACCTTCCTGTACCCAGACTGGCAGCAAGCGCAGCGCAAAAAGTCCCCCCAAAAAGAACAGAATCCTCTCTCATAAGGAGCCCTGTCCCTTGAAAACTCATCACCCATAATTCCTGTAGCCAGACTGGCAGCCAGCGCAGCAAAAAAAAGCCCCCCCCCCCCCAAAAGAACAAAATCCTCTCTCATAAGGAGCCCTGTCCCTTGCAAACTCATCACCCATAATTGTTTCAGATTGTACTCAGGCAAACTGATCATCCACACTTGTATTATACTGTTTATACAGAATAAAAGGTGGCTTTTTTACACTACCGCCACAAAGATGAGATTCTCGCGCTAGAACCATTCTTAATTGTGTCCTACGCGCACTAGTAGCGTCCATACACTCGAGCATGTGCAGTATTGCAACTGCAGCTCTCTCCTCATTCCCTTGCGCATGCACAAATCTCACACATGCACAAAACACACCAGGAAGTAGTTTTAGCCCACAGGAACCACTGTCTCATGTCATACCCAACACGAGCACAGCGAGGATGGAGGAAGCCTGACCACGGCCGCAGACCGCAGCGTTTAAGTGAGTAAAATCCCGAAGGGGACATTGGCGGTTCCCATCCCCGCCTCCACTTAATCTAAATTAAGTTCTCTCATTTTTCCTCAGCTTCCAAGAGGACCCCGGTTAGCACATCGGTAATTATCTTGTGCATTCCTAGTACACAGACTTCAGACATTTACTCAAATTGTGTATATATGTAATATAATACAATTTCTACACACAGGCCATGGCGCTAAGTTAGGACACTATTTATTACTGCAAGCACCACGGAAATTAGTAGCACTTACCTACAAGTAAGCATTTCTGGGCCAGCTCTTATTTGTTAAAAAGCCCCCACTTAATCAAACTGTTTAACCTGGACCATGACACCATGCATCTCTGCCCAAGTTTCCATTGTTTAATTCTTCCCCTTATTTATTTATTTATTTATTTATTGTATTTATAGAGCGCTCTGCAACCCTACGGGCATCCTGGCACTGTGTTCATATAGCTGATAAACGCTGGGCATCATGGGCCTTAGATAACGCAGGAAGACTACCAAAAATTGTCGAAAAGCTCCAGTCCTACCTCAACAGTTGCTCCTCGATTCATGTAAGTAAAAAGCCTTAGGTTTGATTAATACACCCTTTGTGCACCATGAGATTTTACTGAATATCAATCTCCCACAAACCAGATCCATTTGTTGCCTGAACCAGAGACAGACAGTCATTACTTCTTCAACAAAAGCATCTTACACCCATAAGCGGGGATTGAGAGAGACAGAGTAAGTTCCATAATTACATTAATCCTTAGATACGCGCGCCCCTTGACTTACATTCTTTAGCTTCAAGCAGGCCCCTTGCGCGCCAATGTGAATGCACATTTGTTAACTCTTGACCTATTCAAGGTGCATGTAAACTATTGTCTATCATGCCACTGGGAGCACCAAATCACTATATTAAGAATCTATTATGTAGGGCGAAGTGCTAATTTAATTCACCTTACTACAGTTTCAGGAAGCTCATCTAGTCCTGATGATAATCTTAAATCATTAAAGATCGAAACGTCGTCGGCCCACCCAAGGACACTCCCCCACCCCATTGTATATAGCTCTGTGAATTACTCCTTGTTTTAATGTGACATTTCGTATATTCTCACTTTGTTCACTCTTGTCACGATATGCACTTTAACACTCATGTGAGCACCTCAAATGCATCTCTACATGTTGAAAATATGGATCAAATATTTTTTTTCCACATGTTATCCTACATGTTCTGCTCCTGAGATTAATTTGATACTAAAAAATTCTCTTGTTATTTTTTACCTACTTACACCACCCTTGAACCATTGTTTGCCCTAACATACCTTGTAGCCAGTCAAGGCATAACTTCCCAACACTGTATGATGTCACTACCCCTGAGTGTTGTCTTTGTACATAACAGGAATCTGGCCTAGTAATACTAAATCCTTTAGTTTTACCTAAGAATCTTTCCTGACAGTTGTTGGTGTCTACGGGCCAAACCAACCACTCCTTCCAATCGGGATCTGATCTATTGCTTTGCAAAATGTCATTTACTGTAACTTCTTTCTGTGATGTTATGTTATCCTGAGTGTGTGATGGTGCTGGCACGCGAGGTGTATTCAAATATGTATTCCCGGCTAACCCAAGACAAGTTGTTTGTTGCACTGTTTAATTCACGAACATTATTTGTTGAGGAATCAGACATGTTGTAAATAATGCCTCTGGTCCCTGGACCTGCCAGTCTCTAGTACCCAGACTGATTTAAGTCTATGGTGTCTTTCCATAGGCTGAACCCTTGTTCAGACAATAGGGCAATAAAGGAAGCAGAATAGATCTGTTTGGTGTTGGTCAACATATTTTTCTGTACTGCTGTACGTACAACCTTATAGTAATATGAGGCTGGGTCTGATGTGTTAAACCCTGAAAAATGTGGAAAGTTTTGTGGAAATGTTTTCAAACTGCTTTTCGGCGGTGTTGGGCTATGTTCCCATTGGTGATATGTGAAAACATTCCTAGGGTTAGCAGATTTATGCAGAAAGTGATGACCATAATGTTGATGGCGATACATGTTCTCAAAGTCTGATGTGTCTTCTAACATTTCATTATTAGAAAAAACAGCAGATTTCCCTAAATCAGACAACATATTTACAGTTTCATAATCCCAAGCATCGGAAAATTACTAGAGGCAATGATATCACTCAATGATATTTAAATAAATGTGGTATTTTTAAAAGTTCAGTTGGGCCAAATACATCGTAATCAACCTTGTCCAATACTATACAATCAGGTGTAGGAACTGCTTTTATGTTCACCGATGACAGGTCTCTTCTTTCACGATGTGATGATAAGTGCGGTTCCAGGATCACGTTCAGTTTTTGTGCCGCAGAGATGTCTTGAAGATAAGTTCCATTAATAAGCATACTAAAAACAGTTACTAGGCCTATCCATAAAAGAAAGGTGATACCTGGTATGTCTTTTTAAGAAAGTTCATAAAATCTTTAAATCGCTGTAGACTTGTTTTTTAGGCTGGCGTTGTTTCAGTTTTGCTTGGATCTAACGAAAAGGTTTCAAAGTCAATGAAATAGCCAGATGCAGTTTGATCAATTTTCCATAGTTTCGCAGGTTTTATGGAAACTGAAGCTTGTTCATGTTGAGGCATGTTGACGTAGATTTCCATTTTTCGTCAAATTGAAATTTGTCTTTCAGTTGAGTTCTCATTTTGAACTTCATTATCTAGGGGAATGAGATCTATTGCATTGTTGCTTAGTCCTTCATTCTGTGTAGGTGACCCTTCAAACATGATGAGTATTTCTGTTTGAACTTCTTGTATAGTTGCGAGAGGAGGGTGTCTGTTACTTCAGAGTGCACGTGGCCTACTACTCCGTATCGGCCACATAGTGTGGCTTGATTAGGTCAATTGAGATAAATCTTTTCTCATTTTTACCGGCAAGAGTTGGCAGAAGTACAGTTCTTGTTCCTTCAACTGCCAGGATAGGTACAGGCTTTCAGTAGGATAGCCCAAATTCTTTTTGTCCGTTATTTTCTCTCTGACCAAATCCCCAACTTTAGGGATCCAGACAGGTCTTGCAGTGACACTTTTTACTTCCCCAGTGGCGTGCTTCTTTATATTAATAATACTGTGTATTGCCCTGGTTTTGTTCAGGTCCTGCCAAACGTTTATGGATGTCAAAAGGTTTTTCATCCGCCACTGTGCCTTCACAATCAAGATCAGATATCCACATTCTCGTCCCAAACAGGACCTCATAATGAGTGACTCCCCCTAGAGAGCTCCTTGGCTGATTGTTTAATGTAAGCATGGGCGGAAAATCAGTTTCGCTCGCGGATTTTGCGGATTTTCGGTAAATTCGCAATCCGCGAGATTCGCGAATCTCCCGCAAAATCCACGAGCAGCGGATTTTGCTCGCACTGTTCGCGTGAGTTTGCGGCTTCCCAGTACAACTTCGCGCCCCGCGAATAAGTGCAAAATTGCAGAAATACGATCTTAGCAAAACTGAAACTACTTACCAGGTTCAAAAGTTCAGGCTCATCATTAGTAGCCATTTCCTGTAGTGCTTCCTGAGGGGCCCCTCCAGAGTTCAGTTGCCAGTTGCAACTATTATGTGACCCTGCTCTGAACCTCAGAATAGTTACACATATGCCACAAAGGTCCTGAATTACAGCTAAGGGAGACAAGCAGGAGCCAGGCTGGAAGTTCAAATCCATTAATCAGCCCCTAATTCATTATTGTCAGTTGGGGCAGGGCAGGTGTTGTAACTAATTTTGCAACAATGAAAGCACTTAGCAAGTGCAAAAGATCACTAATCAGGAAGCACTAAGGAAGCAGGTGCCAGCTAAAAAAAATATTCTGTGACACATTAATCAGCCCCAAATTAATTCAGGTCACTTGAGGCAGGGAAGATGTGCTTGCGTTGCCACAATAATGTACACTGACTGGACAACCAGAGGGTGCTGTGATGAAACAGAGGGTGGCATGGGTGGGCCAGAGGGTGGCATGAGTAGTCAGAGAGTGGCAGTGGTGACAGAGAGTGGCAGTGATGAAGAAGAGTGTCCCAAACAGGCTGGACACGTAGAAACAACAAGTTCGCGAAACTTGCGACCCGACAGGTAAGTTCGCAATTTGCGACATTGTACAAAACCCTCGCGAACTGGCAGAAACCCGCGCAAACACAAAAAAAAAATCCGCAAATTCGCGAGAATTCGCGGATTTTGCGGATTGCGAGTTCGCAAATCCGCAAAATTCGCGAACGCGAGATTCGCAAAATTCGCCCATGCTTAGTTTAATGCCCTTTGGACTCCATACAGATGTTTTACCCAATTTCAACCGGAGCTTAATACTTTAACTGTTAAAGGTTGCTTTAAGTCCCGGTTTTTCCTCTCCACAACCAAATTTCCCTCGGGATGGTATAGAGAGGAGTACCGCAATGCTACACCCAGAATTCCCATAGCTTCGTGGTAAGCCCTAGATGTAAAGGTGGGGCCACGGTCAGAATTAAGTATGCCGATTGCGCATGTCCCTATAAAGACTCACAAATCTTTTATAACAGTTGGCGCTTCAGCCGAGAGCTGGGGCCACACCCAATGGAACTTAAAGCAGGAATCCATTGCAACCATGATATACTTGTAAACACATACGAGTAGTTTCACTGATATTAGTAATGGTGTCTGCACTGGACGTGTTACGGTGGAGCCTTTCATCTGTAGACAGACAGTTAAACAAACGGTTGAATTTGAATTTAAAAACATTTGTATAGCGCGCTTCTACCACGCGGTTTCTTGGCGCTTTTAGATTGCGAGGAGACAACAGGAACAGAGGGAGTTAGACTGCGTGAGCTCGGTAGAAGAGCAGGGTTTTAACACCTTTCCGGAACTCAGTGTAAGAAGGTGTCATGCGGAGTTCCACAGGAATGGAGTTCCAAAACACAGGAGCGAGAACCGCAAATTTTGTTCCGCCAGCCTTTTTCTTTCTGAATCGGGGGGTGGTTAGGAGTGCCAGATGGGTGGAGCGAAGCTCTCTGCCCGGTATGTAAGGCTTAATGGCGGAGCAAATGAACTCCGGAGCGGTGCCCATTTTGGCCTGAAAAGTGAGGCAGCCAAGCTTGAACAAGGCTCGCTCTTTCACCGGCAGCCAGTGCATTGCCTGCAGTAGAGGGGTGGCACGATGGAATTTAGGCAGGCCATGGATCAGGCGAGCAGCCTGATTCTGCACTAGCTGCAGGCGGTGAATGGCATAGGCACGCGCCGTTATAGATAATGTTGCCATAATCAAGGCGCAAGAGCACCATAGCCATCACTATAATCTTTAGGGCGGGTAGGGAGAAGAAGCAAGAGCTCTTCCTAATGGTTCTGAGGGAGAAAAAGCAAGAGGAAACAACAGAATTAACCTGTGAGTGAACAGAGAGTGAAGGATTAAGGAGGATACCAAGGGTTTTGACTTTGGGAACAAGAAGCGGGGGGACACCAAGTGAGAGAGGCCAATGAGAAGGAGACCAAGGACTGCAACCACCTCCGGTCAAGACTAGCTCCGTCTTGTCCGGATTGAGTTTGAGGTGGTTGCAGTTCATCCAATCCTGGATGAACATCATAACAGATTGAACGTTCTGGGAGGATGAGGGGGAGTGAGAAAGGTTGAAAATTAGCTGGAGGTCATCGGCGTAATTAAACACCGTGACCTCGAGCTGATGCAACATAAAAATGAGGGGGTAGATGTATAAATTAAACAAAAGAGGGGAAAGTGAAGAACCTTGGGGGACCCCGCACACAACCTTACGGGAGGCAGCAGTGAAACCAGCTAGGTGGACCGCCTGAGCCCTGTCACTCAGGAAGGACTCAAGCCAAGCGAAGGCTAGGCCCTCTATGCCTGCCGCCCTGACACGGGTTAGAAGGATGGAGTGGTCCACTGTGTCAAAAGCGGCGGACAGATCTAAAAGAATGAGGGCCTGCGGGAGATTGATGTCGATGCCCTCGCGTAGGCTGTCCATCACTGAGATCACCACCTTCTCCGTGGAGTGGAGGGGGCGGAAGCCCGCCTGCCGAGGGGAGAGGCAGTGATTGGTTTCCACGTAGGTGCTCAGGGTGCTGGTTACATGAGTTTCTAAAACCTTACCCAGGTAAGGTAGGAGGGAGATGGGACGGTAGTTGGAAGGGGATGAAGGGTCGGCACCAGCCTTTTTTAAAATGGGGATGACAGCCGCGAATTTGTGGGGGGTGGGAGCCACTCCGTTACTGAGTGAGTCATTCAGAAGTGTGAGGGATGGAGTCGGACAAGCTAGGAAGATTTCTCTCAGGATACGAGCAGGGGCAAAGTCCAGGGGGGAACCTGACTTCACCTTTTGAAGCAGAGGGAGAAGCGTGGCTTTGGTCAGGGGGGAATGGAAGTGAGTTTAGAGGTGGCAGCAGGGGGGAAGGGGTTGATGAATGTGGGGGATGGGAAGGGGATATTGGCCTTGATCTTTGCGACCTTATCAATGAAGAAATCGTTGAGCGAGTCGCAGAGAGGTTGGGAGGGGGGGATCGAGGCCGTGGCTCTGTTAGATGAGGCAAGCTTGTGCACCGTGGCGAAGATTTCTTTGGATTGTGACTCCGCTGACAGTATCCTGTTAGAATAGAACATGGTCTTGGCATTGAGGATGCCTTGCTTGTATACCTTGAGCACGGAGAGATAAGTAATTTTTTGGGCGGGGCAGTATGCTCTTCTCCATGCACGCTCTGCTCTACGTGCGGCCAGCTTCTTCTCCTTGAGGTCATTGGTGAACCAGCGGTTGGCAGCATGGGCTCGCTTGACCGCGATCCGCCTCAAGGGGGCAAAGTCGTCGCCTGCTTGGGTCAGCCAGGTGTTGATGGTGGCCAGTTGGACCGGGGCGGCGAGGCTGGAAAGGTCGGGGCTGGAGTTGGCCAGGGATGAGCAAAGGGATGGCATATCAGCTTTACTTCATTTTCTGACCCAGATGTTCTTGGGGAGTGGAGTTTTGACGGCTGGGGCTAACGCAAGGGAAAAGGAAATTAAAAAGTGGTCAGACCAGGAGCAGGGGGAGATGATGGGAGGAGTGATGGGAATGTTCAGGGTCCAGACCTGATCGAGCGAGTGGCCATGTACATGGGTGGGGCTGTGGACGTGGGGTATAAAGTTAAGACTGATCATAAGATCGGTGAATTCTTTAGAGAGGGGGCTTTCGGCAGGGTCATTAGGCCAAAAGTTTAGGTCGCCTAGGACTAACACTGACAAGTTGTTAACTACCAGTGTTGCGAGAATGTCCTGGAGACTAGAGACAAAAGTAGGAGTGGGGTGGGGGGGACGGTAAATAAGAACAGATGTTAGGGGAGCCGAGTGGGAGCTAGAGCGGATTATCAAGCAGTCGACTTCAGGAATAGGGGGAGAGGGAAGAATCTGGAAATGGAGATCAGTGTGAGCTATCAGGGCCACTCCGCCGCCTCTTCTGCCCTCCGGTCAATCCGCTCGGATGGTAGAGTATGAGGGAGGTAATGCTGCTAAGACATTGGGCAGGGAGTCGGCCTTAAACCAGGTCTCTGTTAATAACAGGAGATCCGGTTTATGGGTATCGATATAGTCGAATAGCTCATACTGATGGCTGACTGCTGATCTGGTGTTGAGGAGCGCGGCCGTGGTGTTGAAGGCCGGAATGTGGGGGACAGATGGAAGGGGGGGGGGCAGGAGGGACAGTGCAGGGCAGGGGGGACAAACCTCATATGACAGCGGGGGGAATGGGCGGTAGACTGGAGAGAAGACCTAGGTGTTTCAGCAGTTCGGAGACAGACGAGCCAATGGTGCCAGGGATCCAATACGAAAGAAGAAGGGGGGAGGAATAAGTCAGCAAAGGAACATAAGGAGGTGCCCCTTGCCCCGGCCTGCCACGGACGGGCGCAGACGGGCTGGACTCTGGCGTGACTCCGGCGCGTCTACGGCGCGCCCGCTGCGCTCGTCTACGGCGCGCCCGCTGTGCTCGTCCACTGCGCTGACACATGAGGGACGTTTAAATGGAGGAGCAGCGTGGGGGGGAGTGGCGTGGGTGGGGTTGGGCGATCCAGCCCAAGCCAAGATGGAGGCCACGGCCGCTGAGAGCCCGCGATGGAATTAGCTGCCTGCCAGCCCCGCACAGCCCCTAGGAAGCAAGGTAGGTGTTAAGAAACCTGTTGATTTTCAGTGCAGGTTAGAAAATGAAAGAACACAATCAAATGTAAAATAAAAGCGTGCCTCGCTCTTAGTCAGCATGACAACGCGCAAGATTTAAAAATACAAATGCAGCCCTCAGCTCCTGCTAGCAAGCCCACTGCCACCGGGCTGCTCGCAATCGCTGGGAAAATGTCAGAAGCGCTCCTAAATGGAGGAGCAGCGTGGGGGGAGTGGCGTTGGTGGGGTTGGGCGATCCAGCCCAAGCCAAGATGGCGGCCACGGCCGCTGAGAGCCCGCGATGGAATTAGCTGCCAGCCAGCCCCGCACAGCCCCTAGGAAGCAAGGTAGGCGTTAAGAAACCTGTTGATTTTCAGTGCAGGTTAGAAAATAAAAGAACACAATCAAATGTAAAATAAAAGCGTGCCTCCGCTCTTAGTCAGCGTGACAACGCGCAAGATTTAAAAATACAAACGCAGCCCTCAGCTTCTGCTAGCAAGCCCACTGCCACCCGGCTGCTCGCAATCGCTGGGAAAACGTCAGAAGCACTCCTAAATGGAGGAGCAACGTGGGGGGAGTGGCGTGGGTGGGGTTGGGCGATCCAGCCCAAGCCAAGATGGCGGCCACAGCCGCTGAGAGCCCGCGATGGAATTAGCTGCCAGCCAGCCCCGCACAGCCCCTAGGAAGCAAGGTAGGAGTTAAGAAACCTGTTGATTTTCAGTGCAGGTTAGAAAATAAAAGAACACAATCAAATGTAAAATAAAAGCGTGCCTCCGCTCTTAGTCAGCGTGACAACGCGCAAGATTTAAAAATACAAACGCAGCCCTCAGCTCCTGCTAGCAAGCCCACTGCCACCGGGCTGCTCGCAATCGCTGGGAAAACGTCAGAAGTGCTCCTAAATGGAGGAGCAGCGTGGGGGGAGTGGCAAGGGTGGGGTTGGGCGATCCAGCCCAAGCCAAGATGGCGGCCACGGCCGCTGAGAGCCCGCGATGGAATTAGCTGCCAGCCAGCCCCGCATAGCCCTGCATAGCCCCTAGGAAGCAAGGTAGGTGTTAAGAAACCTGTTGATTTTCAGTGCAGGTTAGAAAATAAAAGAACACAATCAAATGTAAAATAAAAGCGTGCCTCCGCTCTTAGTCAGCGTGACAACGCGCAAGATTTAAAAATACAAACGCAGCCCTCAGCTCCTGCTAGCAAGCCCACTGCCACCGGGCTGCTCACAACCCTTCGTGAAACACAGTAACCTTTTCTAGATATTTCTAATTACGGTAAGAGCTCTTACTTTATTCTTTTAAGGACAAACTTGTCAGCAAGTCTTTTAATGCTTAATTTTACTTTGAAAGACAAGTGAAATATTTTAGACACTGATGTGCTTCTGCAAGAAAAGAAAGACAGTAAAGTTCTTGAAGAGACATTGCATACTGCTTAATTAGACGCTTGGTTACCAGAAAAGGAAGACCTTCATTTTGAGAAAGAACCTTTTAACAATTAGTGCCTTTGAACAATTTGTTCTTTGAAATATTTATCAAGAATTCTGTGTCCTTTAAAAGACTGATATTGTTAAGCGTTTTGTTTTTGTTTGTTTATTTTCACAGAATCTTTTGAGCAAAAGTCTTGCTTTCTACTAGGTATGTATTGTTCCTAGCACATAACAAGACATTGACAAATCTTGGTAAGACATGATTCATACCACTTAAACCAGTTTATTTGTTTGTTTATATAAGGACACAGCACGGTTAAAGGAAACTAATAGCAGTATTTGAATCCAGGAGGTGACTTAAACATCCGGATTCTTTTTTCTTGGTACGTGAAAGAGGAAGCTCTAAAAGTAGTAACCGTCTAGTGACTAAGAGTTTTGTATAAACAAGGGTTTGTGTATTGATATTTGTCTTTCTCTAACAGACAAAAGCTCCAAGTCACATTGCAAGGAAGAACCAGGAATTCAGTCCCTTTCCATCCCCTGAGAGATCCATGGTTGATTCTAGTACTTGGACTCCAGTGTTTTGTCTTCTTGTCTCTCCTTCCCATTCCCCCATTCCCCCTTTCCCCCGTGAGTCAATCAGAGTGGTAAGTGAACCTTTTCCTTGGCGTTCTGGTTGATTTCAGAGGGAGTCTGGACCTGGCAGTATCGAAGAAGGAACAAACCGGAGTTCAGGTGGGTGACTTTGCAACAGAAAGCAAAGCCACAAAACAACCCTTGTTTCTCATTCGTTCCTGCGGCATGGAATTTGGAGACGGCACCATAGACCCATCCCAGTTAACCACATTGGTCCGCAAACTAACAGAAGAGATGCACGAGCTAAGACAAGAAAATCAGTCCCTTCGTGTTCAGCTTCATAAAACCAAAACTGGGTTTACAAGTTGGAGAGATCCAAATCCAGAACAAAATAAACCTGTCATCGCCCCTTCTTCCTCAACCTTAGGTTCCAGTTCAGCCAAAACTTCTAAGTTACTGTGGTTTCCCCTAGTCAGCTGGATGGGGGTCCTTCTCACAGGTTATAGATGCCAAGTACAGCAAATTCAGTTGATCTGGTATTCTTTCACAAGTTCACAGTGTTCCTAGAAAGTCTAGGTGAGGATCCAGCTTTGTAGGATTCACCGGCCTGGAGTTAAGAAAACCCTAAGATTCTCCTAGACTCTCACTGACCAATGGAGTAAATGTTTCCAGGCTGTTGCCTACCTACATTCTCAGTAGGTCCTGTTGGCCTTACTGCAAACAGACCCAAAATTCAATGTGCAAGGGGAATTCTACCATGGCCAAAGTCTTCATCCACACTTAAAGTTGGGCTATGATTGCTGGAAGAGTTAAGGGGAGTGTACCCTGAATATTCTGCTGGCTCAGATTGGGTCATCTCTGCCCATTCAGGTTGACCTCACAATCAAAGTGGTTTATTGTGTAGCTCCTGGAACGAATGTAAGAGCTCATTACAGGCAGGGCAGCAGCTACAGGCTAAATTAGGAAAGGTTCTTGAACTTCTTCTGTCACTGTTTCTACTGATAATGCAGAAACACTGATGTAATCTGTGTTACCAATATTTGCAATTGCAATAGGTAAACAAATCAAATACAGTGAAAATAGCTTTTGGTGATTTATTCTCTGTAGATGCATACTAACATTGTGCCATTTTTAGGCAACATGTACCCTACCTTATGAACAATAAGGTAATTTTAGGGGTAGCTTAATTAGCAGTTAGAAGGGAGTTTTTTTTAGGTCTACAAAGAGTTTATTTTTAAAGGTCATTCTCCTAAGAATATGAAAACTAGCACTTTGGTTAAAAGAAAGCTTTCTGATACAAAATTATACCTGAAGATGGTAAAAAGGTGATTGGCACAAGCGCAGATGACCAGCTTCTTGGTACAAGCGTAGATGAGGTGGAAACTTTTTCAATTGTTCTAAAAGCTTCTTTAATTCTGTGGTAAAGAACACTCCCTATTTAAAACTATTAAATGCTTATTAGTGGGCAGCATTTCATAGAATTGATGAAACTGAATGGAATGAAATGAGGAAACACAATGAAAGCAAATGGTTTTGCTAAGAGTTTTTAGTAGTCCCATCCCGAAGTGCCACTTGCCTTGGAACCAATAATCTGTTTATTGAAGAGGGGTATGTCTGTTTAAATAAGGAACGAGCAATATGTCCTTTCTAGGCCGAAGACCATAGTATTAATTCCGTATATAAGAATGCACGATAAATTGTTTTTCGGGTAAAGAAAAATGAGATTATATGAATAGACAATCAATAACTTTAAACAAAATCTACAGTTTGATAGTATAGTGATTGCAGGTTTTTGATTTGCAGGGTTAGATATACTTGTGTGGGTTTTATGCAGACTATAAAGAATCCTTCCACTTGGTGTACAAAAAGGAAGCATAGTCTTTGTTAAGTGAGGGTTTTCATTCACATTTAGAGGAGCCCGTCATCTCGTCAATTCCAAAACCATGACACTGAAAGGTGAGTGAGACTGCAAGATGGCGACCAGGATGGTTTGCTCCAGTCCATCTAGGCTCTGTGCAAGATGTCTCTCTCGGGCTGGAAGGTACATTGTTATTTTTAGCTTAGAAGGTTAAAATGTAACTTCAGCTTCTCTTTATAATTCCCTGAGGGTTGTACGTTTCTACAGCTGTGCAGTTTTTTGA
This sequence comes from Lissotriton vulgaris, assembly GCF_964263255.1. Lineage (NCBI taxonomy): Eukaryota > Metazoa > Chordata > Amphibia > Caudata > Salamandridae > Lissotriton > Lissotriton vulgaris. The sequence continues at coordinate 332,673,470 of NC_141700.1, forward strand.
CGTTCTGCTTAGTTCTTTTTTAACAGTCTGCCAGTTGCAGCGTGCTTCGTTGCTGTTGATCGGCCACAGCTAGCGACTCTTCTTTTGCTGCTGTGCTAGGATTGAATGTTTTCCGGGTGCCTGTGGGATTAATGGCATAGCCAGTGTGTCATGGGCCCTAGAGCAAAGAAGGACATGGGCTCTCAGGTGCTGTTTGAAAATTAAAATACAGCATAAATCAGGGTTGAGTGGGCCCCTGAGGCCTCTAGGCCATGGTGCCACTGCACCTGCTGCACCGACGGAAGCTACGCCTCTGTGTAGGACTGGTGCGTTAGAATCCATGAGGTACTTACAGTTGAGTGATCACCCTAGTTGACCTGGAATGTGGAAATGGGGTTCGAGTCCTGCAGTTTCGTACGTTGGGTGTGGCTGCAAAAGCTGCAAGGTTGTTACCTGATTGTGTGCGTTCTAAGGTCTTTTTATACATTTAGAGGTTTGTGAATTTAGGGTGCTTGTAATTTGCTAGGACTTTTTCTCGTGGCTAATATTAGACTGAATAGTTACGATATTCTCCTGAAACACACTGTTAAGAGTTCTCATGAGGAATCTGTTTTCTAATGAATACAGCCTGTTGCTAATTTGAGAACTTGGACTCCATTTTGAGAAGTTTGATTGACATCAAGGGAGCATATTTATAAGCCCCTTGCACTGCCGTAGCGTCACGTTTTGTCATGCTCCATCGGGCCAAACCACCAAATCATATTTATGAGGCCACGCAAAGCCACTTAGCATGTCTTTCAATGGCCTCATAGATATAGAGCAGGAAAGGCAAATCTTTGTGTTGCCTTACTCTGCACTAGATGCCCCTTCCTGCACAAAACAACCCTGCTGGCAACACAGGCTCCTCGCACTATGATGAAAGGATGCTTTTATTGGCGCTTGGCTACGGAAACTAAGCCATCGCAGGGGGAAAGGACAGAAAGCACCGTAGTGGATAAATACGGTGCATTCCTGCCTTTTCCTGGTGGTGCAGTGCATGACTTGCTGCCTTGGGTTGCGCCACCAGTCTTATAAATATGCCCCCTGGTCCCTCTCATTGTGACATTCTATTGTGGTGGTGTATCATTACTTTCTTTTCTCACACAGCATGATGTTGACTTTTTAGAAAGCCTCTTGTCATGTTTTGCTCTATGGACTGAAGAAAATTAGGTCTTTTCAGGATTTTCCCTGACTTTCCTTACTACCCAACTCTAAAGGCAGGAATAGGGGAAGAGAGATCCACTCTTTTGCTTTACAGCCAAGGTGCTGACCTATAATTTAATAGTAACCTAGAGTATTCATCACTGAACCACAACACTCTATGGCTGTCTGTCAAGCAAAGGATTACTCGTAGGTCCACCTCTGATCACAGTTTTGTTGGGTTGGGGCAGCATGGATCACAGCAATAAGTTAAAACCACTTCTGCTCCAATCCCATCCCATGATTCTCCAGTTCCATTTTCAGCAAGAATGTGTTTAGCTCGTCGCTTTTGTGTTGAGAAAAAAAGATAGTTGCCTTCTGGTTTTCATATACACCAGAGCCTCCAAATAATGTAACAATATGTGTAAAAAAGAATTTATGATTCAGTCTGAACCAGAATGCTGGAGAGTCACGTTCCTTTTGTTTCAAACATGCACATATATGGTATATGTGCTTCTTTAATAGTAGGGCCTAAAACCTGTTATAACTTAAATTATTTAATGTTATTAGATTTTTTTTCTGATACAGTGTCCCTAAACGCTGTTGTTCCATTTGTATTTCTCATAATATACGAGCTCTGTACACTGTTCAACAATGGATCTACTTTTTAAGATTACATTTCAGCTGCACATTGTGATAACGTTTTTTTTCTGTCACTTTGCTGAATAATACCAATTTCATTCAACTTCAGATGGCGGGGTGCGGAATCCCATTCATATTACATCTAATGGTCATCGATTTCTACTTGGACATCATAATGCAATGAGCCTCATCACATCACGCTCCAGCCAACGCTTATTGATTTTATCACTGTTACAATTATGGCTGGTTTATCGGAATGGGCTGCTTAGTATATTAGCCCAGTCATTTGAGGTTTTATCCTGGTATCATCCCATCCAGCATGAGAACTAGTTCAACGAAGGTCGAAGAAGCTTTATTACAAGTGTAGTACTAAAACGAAATGGAAATGGAATAATCTAGGCATGAAGTTACTCTAGTCTAAAGACGTTTTCAGCAACTACTGGAATAATATTTGCATACACTAGCATCTTTCTTTCGTTGTTAATTTCTTTCTTTCTTTCCTTTTTTTCATTTTCTTACTTTCGTTGTTAATTTTTTCTTTCTTCCTTTCTCCCCTTCTTTCTATTTCACCGCATTCGTCCTTCAATTTATCTCGAGCATTTCTTTCCCCTGCTCCCTCATTGCTTCTATCACACCCTCTTACACCTTCTTTCCTTTCTTCTCATCATCTGCCCCATTCTTTCCTTCCATCCCTGTCCTTCCTTCTATATGGCCAATTCATTTAATTGATTGATTCATTCATGCGTTCATTCATTTCGTTGCTGTTATGCATTCATACCAGACATCATTTCTTCCTTTCTCCCTTTCTCCCTTCCCTTCTATTTTACGCCATTCGTCCTTCCATTTATCTCGAGAATACCTTTCCCCTGTACCCTCACTGCTTCAATCACACCCTCTTACACCTTCTTTCCTTTCTTCTATCCATCTGCCCCATTCTTTCCTTCCATCCCTGTACTTCCTTCAATATGGCCAATTCATTAATTGATCATTCATTCATGCGTTCATTCATTTTCTTATTGTCATGCATTCATACCTGACATCTTGACATTTTTCCTTTCTTCTATTCTACCTCATTCCCAGTTTACCTCCTTGTTTCGCCATTCATATCTCCCTCCCTTTCTTCCTGGCTTCCTCTAATCATTCCTTCCATCCTCCTAATGCAAAGGGCCAGATGTAGGAAGCCTAATACCGGTCAGTAACGGCGGTTACCGACCCGTATTAGGCTTTTCAGATGTAGGAGGCCAGATTTCAGGGTTCGGTAATTTACCGAATCGGTAAGTTAAGAAATCGGTAAATTACTGAATTCTTAAAATACCAATTCAGTAAATTACCGAATCTGTAATGTAGGGAGCAATCAAGTGAGTGTTCTTACATTTAAGGATTCGTTATTTACCACCAACTATTAGTGGATGGTAAATAACAAATTCCTTTTAAAAAGCAATTTTTTACTTTTTATTCGGTACCATGTGGCAGACATTATGTGTGCCACATGTGCACCCATCCTCTATTTAGGGGGCAACAGGGTGTCAATGTGACACCCTGCCACCCTTGAAAGGGTTCCCCCTATTACCGATTCGGTATTTACCGAATCAGTAATTCCCATTCATTCCTATGGGCCTCTAGGCCCATAGGAATGAATGGGAATTACTGAATCGGTATTTACCGATTCAGTATTTACCGAATTGGTAAATACCGATTCTTAATTACGGAATTTTACCGATTCTGTAATTTTTACCGAAAAATTATCTACACCGCATTTACTTATTCTTAAATACCGAAACGGTAAAATTCGGTATTTAAGAATAGGTACATTGAGATTACCCACATCTGGCCCTTAGTGCGGCTACTGCAAGTGGATTATGAATATCTGTAGTGGTACCTAGTCATATAGCCTTCATTATTGAAATGGCACCCTTTTATCAGTTTTTCCAATCAGTCTCCAACACAAATATGCCAAAGAGGAAAATGCACTAATGCATAATTATTGAGGCTGAGAGTTTTTAATTATTTGTACAGAAGATGAAAAATATACCTATTTTTAACATGCTCCATTACATACAAATATAACCTGTATGAAATGTGGTTAGCAAAGCAATATAGATCTGATCGGGCCGAACATGAATAATCACAATGAAATTCCACTGCCATGATTTATCGGAGTGGGTGACTGTTAGACCTGATATCCTCGGTGTGCTTTTCCCCACCTTTTTGCCTTGAATCCTCCTGTTTGTGCTGACTTCATTTTTTGGCTTTAGGACTCTGCACACATTACCACAGCTAACCAGTGTTATAGTGCTTGTGCTCTCTCCCTAAAACATGGTATCATTGGCTTCCACCTCAGTGACACATTTAATTTACTTCTATGTCTCTAGTAAGGTGGTACTACATGTACCCAGGGCTTGTAAATTAAATGCTACTGATGGGCCTGCAGCATTAATTACACCCTACACTTAAATAACCTTTTAAACATCTCTCAAATCGGAAATTGCAGCAAATGTGCAGTTTTAAAACTTTTACCAGGCCTAAATCTTCCTTTTTAATACACATAAGTCATCCCTATGGTATGCCTTACTTACACAGTTCAAAGGGCAGGGTGCCATCTATTCAACTGCTATGACTGCTAGCCGTTCCTCTCCCACAGATAACATTGGTTAACCGTTTTACATTTAACAAGTGACAACTTTAATTTGAGAGCAAGTAGGAAGACCAAATTTGCTCTTTAAAGATTGTAATTTAAAAATAGCTTTAATGGTAAAGTTGGTTTTGAAGTCACAAATCTGAAAATGCCACTTTTAGAAAGTTGTCATTTTCTTGTCCTAACCATTTGGTGCCTGCAGTCTGTATCATGTGTCACATGACTAAGTGTAGCTTGCAGTTGATCTTTGTGTATTCATCCCAGACAATTAAACAAAGGGGTAAGAGATATTGTCAGGATGGGCCATCTTTGTCAGGATAAAGGTGAGGAGCTGTCACCTACCACATTTGCATATCACAAAGAATCTGCCTCAGGAAATATCCTTTAAAAAGCAGTATTCACCACATGGTGCCTTTACCACGCAGCTTTTACCATGCAAGCATTTACCACACATGCTTTCTTTTGGTACTTTTACAATGTATACCCTCACCACACATGGTAAGTCTAGTTAAGGAAAGAATACATATATTTTTTTACCAACTCCACAAACCTATTGTTGAACTCTTAAACGGGTGCCTCCGTCGTGAGCTTGTGGTGCTCACTCAACAATATTCCACCAAAGCTTCTCACAAAACAAAAGGATCACTCATCGGGCTATACAGATGAACTTTATTTACGATGCGTTTCGGTATCACTACCTTAATCATGTCAGTACCATTGCACTCTGTCAAGTGTTCATCGTTGAATAAGAGTTCATTGATGAACATAGAGAGAGGACTTACTTGTAATATGGCTAGTTATTAGTCTGTTCACTCACAAATAATGTCCTGAAAAATAATTTCACTAGTTGATGTTCTCCTCACAGTGCGTACAGGACAAATATGCAACATACCAAGTATTAAAATCCTCTCTGCACATTGACGGTGTCAGTTCATTCACTCTAATTTTACCGCACTTGGTTACGGTCTTGAGGGTTCCGGTCTCAGTGACAGGCACAGATCCATTATAGTAATGTCCTTTCTACTAGGTGGGCTTCGTATTCCACAGTGGCGTCTCTGACAAGTCAAAATCCATCTTTACCAACTCCACAAACCTTTTGCCAAACTCTAAAACGGGTGACTCCGTCGTGAACTTGTGGTGCTCATGCAACAATATTCCACCAATGCTTCTCACAAAGCAAATATATATTTATATTTATTTATATATATATCCGTAGAACAGTGCTTTGTCTCCATAGGCCAGGGGTCCCCCTCTCACCCTAGATCCACGCAGACACGGTTCAGGTTCGTGCAAAATTATTTAATCAGTGCAAGCACATCGCATGACATTTCGGCTCCGAGGAGCCTTGTTCACATATATATATATATATTGCTCCGACCAAACGTTGCAGGTATCCCACGTAGCTCCAGAACGAGAGGGCGTGTCGCTAGCCAGCACCTGCAGGCTGGCAAAACATGCAGACCAGGCTCCCTTCAGGTGAGAAAAGAGTGAGACACAGCTCCGGGATAAACTGGAAAAGGCTTTATTAATATTAAAACCCTCTGTGTGCAAAGTCCAAAGAAACGCTCGGCAGACGCGTTTCTGCTTTCAATTAGCTTCATCAGTGCCTGTTTCTGTGGCTTTTCATTTTCTTGGGGGTCAGTTGATTTAAAGATGTCTGCTATGACCACTTCCCATCAGGTGATTTCTTGCCCCTCCTCCGCCTTTGGGACTGCTGAGCACCTGAGAATCAACTGTAAGACTGACTATGTGGTTTACGTTTTGGAATGTTCATGTGCACTTAGATACATAGGCAGCACAAAACTGCCAGTGCACAAAAGAATCCTCCAGCATGTACGCGTGATCTCTAACAAAGATCAAGCTTACCCAGCGGCAAGGCACTTTGAAACAGTACATGCAAGTAACCTAATACATTTGAGTTACTATGCAATTGACTGTGTGCCCCCACTACGGAGGGGTGGCAATCGGGAGGTTGCCCTTCGCCTTTTGGAGACACAATACATTCTTGAACTGAATACTAAGTCCCTGTCAGGATTGAATACAACTGAGGACTTATACACATGTCTCTAAAATGGTACCTTTATTCTGATATTTATTGTCTGTGGTTCACGCTTTAACGATTTTTAACATAGACCAACACAGAGCCTTTCCCAATGTCCATACAGTATTCTCCTTTCCTATTGATTAAGGGATGGTTTTTAATCATTCATGTGGGCTACAATAATTATTGCTTTTTACATTTATTTTTTGAGGGGTTGTTTCACTTTACCTCTTTGCACATTTTTTACTATTCTCTTTTCCGGATGGTCAAGAGTTGATAGTATGAAGTCGGCTTTTCCTGAATAGATTAATAGCTAATGATGTCTGTACTGCCCACTGGGGCTTCATTTTCTGAGGATGAATTAACATTCACCTAATGTATTGGACAGAATTTATACTTTTGCACTCTATGCTTTCTTTTTGCACAATATGACTGTGTATTTATGACCTGGTTGATTAACATAATTAGATACTTAGTTTTATTGCTGTATCTTAAAGTGTAATTTTTAAAGCATGTTTACATTTAAACATTTTGTACTCATGATTTTTCATAGAAACATATCTATTAATTTGACTGTCCCTTATTAGATGACATCTTTTACCGTATAAAAGGAATGATGTTTTTATATGGTTTATTTAATGATTTTTTTAATATACTTTTATATATGTATACATATTTATATATATTTATCTGTATATAATCCAGGCACGCTTTGTAAACTAATTTTTGCATTTATGCAGTAATTTAAATCACAGTCTGTTGTTTCTTTAGGATATGTATAGAGTGCGATAGTCTCTTTGCTATCTATTAATGTACATATCAGCCGACTTTGTTCTTTAATTTGCACTTGCACTTTAAAAAGTTCTTCTTTCTTACGCACCGAGTCATGTGATCAAGGCCCATGTGGGGCTGAAACGCGTCATGGCGGCGATGCAGTGTGTTCAAGTAAACTTATCTGCACAAAGAACTTATTGGGTCCGCGAAAATTCATCTTTCTGGCTGGATTGGATTGTTGTGGATGAAATACTGAGATAGAGATATATATATATATATATTACCTACTGGCGATAGCCAGTAGGTATATATAGTTATGATTTTTTCTCTATGGGACTTTTGAAAATTCTATGTCTAATAACTTTGGCGTTTGTGGACGGAATCGGCTGAAATTTTCAGGGAAATGGCACATTTTGTTTCTGAGCAGCCCCTTAAAATTTGGGGGGGTTTCGTCAAGGGGGGCGAGAAAAAAGCGGGGTCCCAAAACGCGTTTTTCCCATTCATTTTTCCATAGGGCGTTTGGCCTCACTTTTAGCTCGAACGTCTGAATGGATTTGCACGAAACTTGGCAAAATTGTAGGGACTGTTAGCCCGATGTGCCTTTGCCGGGTCTCAATATATGTGCTCCAGGGGATTTTGAGAAATTAACGTTTAAAAAAAAGATATATCTGTGACGGCGTCCCGGGTAGCGCTCCGGTTCGCGTACTTTTCGCGTAACGGAGCTTTGCAAAGCGAAGCTGATTGGCTCTCCGGTGTCTGTCAACATTCTAAACAGTCCGGAGCGGCCGCCATCTTGTCTCTCGGTAAGATCGAGAGACAAGAAGAGGAGAAAAACGAAGGGGGAATTTAATGAAAGGGGGCAAGGTAGACCCTTCTTGACCCCCTAAGAATGATGTTGGGGTTATTAAAGGGTCCCGTGGGGCAAATAAAAAAAAAATGTTTTTTTGCAGTAGAAGCGCTTTCCGGTTCGCAAACCGGGTAGCGAACCGGGACGCGAAACGGGAATTCGCTATTTTGTGTTTCGTTTTAATTAAATTACAAGATGGAGGAAAAACAATGTGAGAAATGGGTATAAGGGGGTACGAGAGACGTATCCTGACCCCCTATGTTTTCTGAGGGTGGCTGAGGATGCTCATATATGTTGATACTTGTCTTTCAGCGGCTGCGCGTGAGCGTTTTTTTTTTTTGCTGCGTGACGTCTGTTAACGTTCGATTCGAAGGAAATCAGGAAGTGTTGACCACCATTTTGACACTGCGAGTAAATATATTGTTAAAAATAATTGTTATAAATTATTCTGTATTGATAAACATTGTCTGCGCCATCTTGCTTTTTTTCCAACGCCACACTTTTGTCGTGCACGGCAGCCATTTTAGATGCCTTGACCAGACCCACTCTCTGCACGCCGCCGATCCTCAGCATGGCTCCCCACCCTCGCAAGCATCTCCCCCACGCACTGGTCACCCCCGCTCTCTCTCTTATGCATGGGCCATAAACCTCCCCCCATCTGTGCTGCTCTTCCCTGAGAATCACACCCTGTGCCCGCCCGACACCTCCCTTTCACCCTATTCACTACCACACCCTCTGACACTCCTCTTCCTCTGTGTCTGATTGTCCAGGCCGGTCCCAGGCTATCACCTAGCCCTGCTGATGTATTTATGGCCTCAACTGTAAAGAATCACCCCTCTTCAATGGAGTTACAGTAGATCAAGGCCCCCACCCCATGAGATCTGTCACACCACACGCGTTCCTCTTATCTGATAACGATCCTGTATTGTGATTGGGGAGGGGATTCTCACTGTGAGGGTGTGTGGGACCGAGCCTGAAGCGGAAGATTCCAGGGATGCCTTTTTGTACATCAAAGTCTTCACAATTATGTGTCACATTAAAAATATATAGCACTCCAACAAAGTAGTAGGATTTTAACACTTTAATAACTTATAAATATATACAACGCACCAAAAACAGTAAACACGTTAAAAAAAACAAATTTAAACAAAAGCAACAATGGTCAGTAGCGGTCTGTTGTGCGAATAGCCCGAAGGCAGCACAACGCGCTGAGATCTGGACGGCACCCGGGTGATGTCCTTTACTTGCTGCACTGGTCTTGGCATCCTACAATGCTGCACCGAAAAACGGCGTGGGGCGCCCGGGGGGGGGGGGGAGGGGAGGTGGCGTGAACGGGCCTCCCCAGGTGGAGGCTTGTCTGCTGTAGTGGGGCGCCCCTTTAGCGTTTCAGTGTCCATTCAGCGGTTTTCCGCCCGCTTTCTGCTGCACTGTGCCTCATCCGCCATTCAGCTGTTTACCGCCCGCTCTTGCGGCTACAGGGGGGAGGCGGCGTGAACGGGCCTCTCCAGGTGGAGGCTCGTCTGCTGTAGTGGGGCGCCCCTTTAGCGTTTTAGTCTCCATAGTCTACAGTGTTTCTGGATGTTTCAGACAGAAGCTGGCGTCAGCATGAGAACACCACCATCTCGTAGCTCCGTCGTGGCCATTCCGCAAGCAATCATGGCAGCCGCTCCCCACCGGAAGCCTGCGGGAGTCGGGGGCCACGATGACTTTTGTAGAATCTTCAAGGCTGAGGGGACGCTTTCGAGAATGGGGCCCATGCCCTAGCAGTCAAGCGTCCGAGTTCCACAGTTGCCCAGAGCCATCTTTGCAGGCCAGGCCCAAGCCTGTGGAGCCGACTGCCATTTCGTGAGTTCCGTAGCAGCCGCCTGTTGCTGTACCGCAAGATTGGGTGCAATTCCGTTGGATGGCGGGTGAGACGTTGTAATAGCAGGAGCAGGCGCAATTCAGCTGGCTGAGCGAGGCACTGTGTCGCAAGAGCGGGCGCAAGTCAGCTGGTCGAGTGAAGCGCTGGGGTGTAGCTGAGAAACCTCCATCTGGGGAGGCTCGTTCGCGCCGCCTCTCCCTTCTACTGCACCCCACGCCGTCTCCTGGCGCAAGTATATGTGATGGTCGGACCAGGGCACCGCAGGACGTGTCTTCAGGTCAAACGGATTGTGGGACAAGGTGTGGAATAGGCGCAATTATCTCGGGGGCCTCCGTCAAGCTGTTCAGGGAGGCACCGCATCACATTGTTTTCCAATGCAGTCAGGTCCACAAACAGCCCCCACTTACTTTGAGAATAGTGAAGCTGCAGCAGGTGCAAATAAGCTTCAGACAGTGTTACAAGCACTGCTCCGAACCCTCAGCTATGGCACCCAACATCCAGGACTTATGCCATTTGTGCAAGGCAGTGACATCGAAGCATCTCAGGGACCAAGCAACATACCATAGACATAGACCTTCCCACAACCTCTGCCTTCCTTCTTACCTAGTTATTGTTCTTTCACTGCCACTCCAGGCTTTTAGTCTGTGGATGGAAAACCATGAACCTACACTCACCTATAAAAAATTTTACTATTGATGCTTGGCTGAGGCCAAGGAGATCAGAGTGCATGAGTCTCATGCTCGATCGATTGAGCTAGCCGGATCAGGCAATAAGAAGGTGGTGGTGGGGATGGCGGCATCAGCAAGGCATCCCCCCACACAACTTGTCGGACATCACCTCTGGATGTACTGGGGACGAGCCTAGGCGCATGGTGTCGTCCCCGGGCAATTTGCACAACGGTCCTCCACCCCTAGGCCGCCAGCTATGCTACCTCGACAGGAACAGTGATGGATGTTGCAGCAGGCTGCCATGTAAATAGTTATTTAATAAAACGTTTTACCCTGTTACTTTGCTGGTGTGTTGTATATAGTTATAATATTTGCATAGGGTTTGTCGTTGTTTTGGGCGGGGTGGGCGGCGGAGCAGAGCTGTCTTGCAGCCATCATGGCATCGAGCTCAGTTCCTCTCACTAGTTTCGTATTTCTCATGAGGGGTTGTTCCTAATGTTTCTATTTTAGCAAGGTCAAAAAGAGATCCCATTAGTGGCCTACTGATTTTGCTTGATTCCTTTTGTTTTTTTAACGATTTTTCACTATCTGCAAAGACTAAACAGAGTATTGCGACTCTGTGCTTGTTTGTAAATAGAGAATGAACCAAAGAGAACCAATTCCCAAAAAATAAATGCTAGGATAACAATCAATAAAATGGAGAGGGAAGCAGGCACGACGGATTACAACGGGGGCAAAGGCCTGCGTACCTACCCTTCACTATCTGCAAAGAGAGAATACTCCTAAAAGAAAAGAGGAGGGGGGGCAGCGTTCAAAGCACATCAGCGCGCATAAACACGAAAATGTTTTTACCTACCACGTACTTCACATTTTACAGCTTTTGATATTTGCTATTAAAAAAACCATTGAAATTAACTGAAAAAACCATAGGTTATAGACCATATATAGTTAGGAATTAGCATTTACAAAACCTTATTTTACTCGCACAAAACCATTGAAATTCGCTTATATAGTTAGTTGCACTAACTATATATCGCGCACCCGCAATCCACTGCTGATGATGTCACATATTACATCATTCATGACATGGTCAGTGGCATCACTGATGACATCACTGATGACATCACTGATGACATCACTGATGACATTTCATTTGACATTACTGATCACATCACTGATGATATCACTGATGACATCACTGATGACATCTCCAATGACATCACTGATGATATCACTGATGATATCATTCATGTGACAATACAATGCATCTCCTCACACTTTAATATAACCTCTGTTACATCCAGTGTAAAATACAGAATATAATTTTTTAAACCATTGACACACCAATACTAGTTACTACATACACACTCACTGATTCCTATGTCTACACACAGATTCACTCATTCACCCATACAATCATTCATACATACAATCACTCATCTTTACAATACTATCATATGCACTCATACACCTATACAGACACTCACACTCTGCCACTCATCCATGGAGTTACTCACACACCTAGTCAGTCCTGTAAAGAATCAATCACACTTTCATTTTCTAATCAATACAGTTAAACATAGAGTACCTTACATTTTCAAACCTATACTAACACATACTTACTCTCTTATACCATCATTGATACAAGAACACATTGATCTGCACAGAGTCACACATCTCCCAGCCAGCCACATACACACTCAGTCTCCCATACAAATACTTCGACAATCAATCAATAACCCATATAGTAACTCACATAGCTACTGATCAACACATGCAGCAGTTTACAGAACAACAGACATAATGATGCACAAATTAAGACAGTTTAGTCACTAACCCATGCACTCAGTGAGACACATTAAATCACTGACTCATACAGTCTGTCATGCACCTACTAAATCCTTCATCCAGACACTTAAACATCCACTCATTCTTCAATATGTAAGACATATTTTAACTCTACAGAAACATACTGTCACTGGATGTTGTCATCAGTGATGTCATCAGTGATGTCACTGACCATGTCATGAATGATGTAATATGTGACATTATCAGCAGTGGATTGCGGGTGCGCGATATATAGTTAGTGCAACTAACTATATATGCGAATTTCAATGGTTTTGTGCGAGTAAAATAAGGTTTTGTAAATGCTAATCCCTAACTATATATGGTCTATACCCCATGGTTTTTTCAGTGAATATATATATATATATATATACACCTTGGAGGTTTTAGGGGTGGGTAGAAGTGTAGGGTGGTAAGTGTTTTTTTAGGGTTCAGGACAAGTTAAGGGTATATTCAGAAATAAGGGTATTTTTAGGGTGATCGTGTGGATAAATATATTGGGTTTTATGTTTTCTTTAGGGTTTAGAGGTGGGTAAGCGTATTGGGTGTAAGGACATTTTAAGGGTTGGGGTTAGTATGGGTATTGGGTTGCAAGGATGTTTTAGTGTATAAGGGTGGGTAAGGTTATTGGGTGGAAAGGGTATTTTTAGGGTTATGGGGTGGGTAAGGGCATCATGAGGTAAGGGTGTGTTAGAAATTGGATCTCTGGCTGGCCAAGGCTCGTGCCAAAGTCAGTCAGAGACCACCATTCCTAAATCAGGGCAAGAGAGTTACACACCAAGATAACCCCTGCTCACCCTCTAGGTAACGTGACGCGAGCAGCAAGGCTAATCTCGGAGGCGATCTGTAAAGCGTTTGCACCCAGCAACAACACCCAAGGCCCACCACAAAGGAAACTCCACACAAGGTTATATAAAAAAATAGCCTTTGTATTATAGCAAAACACATTAGATAAAAACACACACTTTACAATGTGCCAACAGGCACGGGCAGAATTTACAGGGGATTATTTACAGGACAGGGCCACATGGACCACTATTAGGGATATGCACTTTTAGAATTAGAATACTTGTTGGAATTAGCACTTTGTAGGAATAATAATACTTAGCACATAGAACATAGAACATATAATGACTGTAGCACCATTAGTGGAGAAGTGTGGCTCAATGGTTAGAGCGGCAGACCCTGATGCAGAGGTCTAGCCGGGACCAGGGTTCAATTCCCCGCCTCGGCGGGTCTTGGGCTCAAAATTCCACGGACCTGATAATTCTCGCCTCAGTGCCTATTCTAATCATGGAGTCCCACTCTGCAACTCTGGGCAATAGCTTGCTTAATCTCCACAACGGCCCCCACAATGCTAAGGATGCCTGGCCTCCACCCTGGGGGTGCCCAGGAGTGGACACCTCACAGGGAAAGCCAGGACGGGTTCCACAGCGGTATTCGTACAAGCGCCTTGAGACCCTTGCGGTGAGTAGTGCGCTATACAAGTATCAATTTACATTTACAGCACCAAAATAGTACATGTAGCACGCAACCAGTAATTACTGGTAAAGGTAAGTACCACTTATGCAACCCTAATCACCTTAGGAGAATCACGCAGGGAACCAGGACCTCACTAGCAGGACCTATAGAAGGAGATACAACCACCTAAGCATAAAACACATAGCAAAGGGAAAGAAGCCAACCACATGATGCATAAAAACGCATCCAGAGGTGCAGGAAGAACAATTGCGCAGAAATCACATTGGCAAGTAAATCACATGTTGCGCAAGGTGCACATAGGCACAACACCAGAACTGTCCCTCAGGCCAACAGGCCTTTCAGGGGCTAAAAAGCCCTCAGTCCAAAAGTCAGGGCAGGCTGCACAGGCAGCCAAGGAACAAGCCTAAACATGGCAGCTGCCCACTAAGTGCTGGGCTGCTTGGAGGCAACGGGAAAACGCGCGTTGGAGCCTCGTGGGCTCAAGGACAGAATGGGGGGGGCAAGTGGGAGCCTCGGGGGCTCAAAGAAATGTGCCAACACTGGGCGGGCAGCCCGCTGCCAGCTGGGGCCGCTCTACCACCCTCAATGCCCCTCAAAATGATGGAGTCCCTCTCGGGGAACTCTAGAAGTAACTATGCCCCCTGAGCCTTGCAGGTTCTAAATGCACAAAAATGCCCCGGATCCCTCGTGGGCTCGAATTACTAAAACTGCGCCCGAGCCTCGCAGGCTCTAAAGAAACAAGAGGCCCCCTTGGAGCCTTGACCGGTTCTCAAGCACATATGCCGCTGTGCGGCTCGTGGGCTTTTCACCCACAGAATGCCCGGAATGTTGGAGTCCCGCTCGGGGGAATCTGGATTAAAAAATGCTCAAGAGCCTCTCACGGGGCTGAGGGGTGGTCGCAGGCAGCGCGGCGGCCCGGGGGGGAGGACACAGCAGCTGGTGGTACAAACCGGGGCAAATGCCGGTTGAGCACTGGCTCCTTTTAAATAAATAATGAATCGAGGTGGGCACTCAATATTAATGGAAATCAGCAATTAAAACAGGTCAAATGCCGGGTGGGCACCGGCTGAGAACAAGTGAAGCACTCAAGCGCTAGGGACAAAATAAAGCGCTACCAGGCTCTATAAGTAAAATACAGCACTCCCAGGCGCTACAAGCAAGGTAGAGCTCCAGCAAAGCTCTTGAGGCAGGCAGGTGGGGCAAGGCTGGGCCCAGAGCCAGCTCACTGGGCCCTCCAGGCAGGAAGGAAATCCCCAATGGTGGTCCTTCTGGTGCCCAGCAGCAGCAGCCCCCCTCAGCAAAAGGATCCTGGAAGAGAACATTTTGGAAGGGGACACAGCCCCTTTTTATACATTAAATCCCTTTGTCTCAGGGTGCAGGGTGGGGGAAAAACCAGTCGCAGCTGGTTTTGGAGTACTTTGTTTTCCTCAGCCACCCTTTCCATTCACTAGGCAGGCTAGGGTCATTAGACGCACCACAGGGTGCAAAGCCAGCATTGTGTGGGGAAAGCCCAGCCCTATTCAGGACCCAGGTGCACCACTCCCTCACATCAGCATGCTAATCTCTCCACTCACCACCAGGACAGACCCATCCAGACTCCTGGAGCCAGGCTCACCAGCCAGCTCCAGCCAATCACACGCCAGCACCCTTACTGCACACACACACCAATGTCTAGAAGTGGCACTTCCACACTAGACACAATCATGCCGCATACATCATTGCGCAGCATTCAATCTCACGAGTCCGCACATACCAAACTCGAGCCTGCACTCCCCACACATCAGGAACTAACATGGTCACAGACATTCCCCATGCATTCCTATGGGAGGGCAGGCCAATCTCACTACACGCACGCACTTTACCCTTGGACACAGGGAAAAAGTGCGCAGAGACCAAAAATCACTACCACGGATCACCATTCAAAACCTAAAAGTTTAGATGTTAACCTGCCAGAAGGGCCAAGTCCAACAGGGTGATTTTATGTTTTAAGGATATGTAAGGTTATTTGGTGTAAACAGTATTTTGGGGGTCATCAGTGATGTCATTTGAGATGTCACTGATCATGTCATGAGTGATGTAATATGTGAGGTCATAAGCAGTGCATTGGGGACGGCATGAGTTATAGTTCGCTCAGCTAACTTTATCTGCTGAATTTTACTGATTTTGCTATAATGAAACCTGAGCCTAATTATAATGCTCATATGACCTTTGTTTTTCCAGTGAATTTCCACTGTGTTTTTAAATGCTCATTTGTAAGAGAAACATCCATTACAATGCAGTCATTACAACAACCTACCTTTACAACGCAACTGTTGCAACACAACTGCCTTTACATTACATGCCCTTACAATGCATGCCTTTACAATGCATGTTACAACACATTATAAGGTAAGTAATGGAGATTTTTTTTAGTATTAGGGTGGGTATGGGTTTTAGGGTATATGGGAATACAAATTTGTACCCCATACTATCCAATACTTTACCTACTGTTGCACTCACTGGAGTAGGAATAGTAATTATTACCCCTACACTATCCAACACTTACCCTACTCTTGCCCTAAAAGTATTATGCGTTGTAATGGTATGTGTTGTAACGGTAGTTTTTAAAAATGCATTGTAATGGAATGCATTGTGAAATCATGCCATGTAATGGTAGTCGCGATGTAAAGACGGTGTTGTAAAAGCATGCTTTGTAAGTGCATGCTTTGTAACATCATATATTCAATTCCTAACTATAACGTTCCTGTAACCTTTGGTTTTTTTCAATGAGTTCCTATGTTTTTTTAACAAGTAGCAATGTTTGCAGAGTCGTGGAGAACGGGGGCTGGGCCTCTGACCAGCTCTCAGGAATTCTGCTGTGTAGGATTTAAAGGAGGTACCAGGAGTGCTTCTTGGCCTTAATCTCCCTGGGGGCCAACTACACTCTTCTGTTACCGTTACCGCCAGTAAGTCCCACACAGCAGGATTGCTGAGGGAGTGTCGGAGGCCGTGGTGGCCCCCTTTCTCCACCACTCTTCAAACACGCCTCCTGGTGCCCTACTATATGGGGGACAAGTCCCCTTGGCTATTGAGGGTCCTTGGGGCCCAACTACCCCTCCTGAGGGGTAGTTGGGCCCCAAGCCATCAGGACTCCATCCCCCAACCAGCAGCATGGAAACAAGCCTTTTAAATTTTTTTAACATTTTCTGCCCCATCCTCTTCCCCCGAGGCCTGACATTTTCTTTTTATGTTTTTTACTTTTCATTAAAGGAAGGGGGGGCTGAGCGCCCCCCTCCTGAGCCTTTGGTGGAACTGGGGACCCCATCCTCTGGGGCCAGGCCTTTAGATATTTTGTGGAAGAGGGGAGGGGGCCTGTGGCCCCCCTTCTCAGGCTGATTTCAGTCCCAGTGACCCTGTCCCCTGGGACCATGCCTTCATATGTTTTTTAAAAATGGGAAGGGTGCCCACACGGCCGCCCTCTCTGGAGCTGTTTCTGCCCTTGGACATCATCCCCTGGGGTCTGGTCACTTTGTTGAGGACTGCGGGGGGAGCCTGAAGGTCGCTGTGGGAGCCAGTGTTGCTTTGAGACCCAGGGAGCTGCTGAACATGTGTCTGTTTCCATGCTCACTTGACAGCGAGCAGGGAAACAGGCATGCCCTGCGTGCAGAAAGCGAGCACATTTTCTGCTCTCGCTTACTGAATGCAGAGTGTTTGCTATGGCTGGATAGAAACACCTCTCCCACCAAGTCATTGCAAACTGCAATGTCCTGGGGGTGGGCACCCCACCACATTGCCGGAGGTGGCTCAGGGGGTGGCAGTCCCCAGGGCACCCCCGGATTAGTATAAGAACTTGCCCCGGGACCTGGCCCACTTGGGGGTCTATATTAAACAAAGCTTCGTATTTTTATTTTATTTCAATGGGAGTTGTGGATCCAATGCTGCTCCCGCCAAACATAAACAAAATGCGTTCATGGCCCTGGGGGTCTCCGTGGGACACCCCCCAGAGGCCTAGGGGTCAGGATGTTTCTACCCTTCCCCCTTTTCTTAATTTTTTATGTTTTTTTCTTGTGACTCCGTTCAACCAAGTTATAAGATAGCTGCCAACAGTTCCTGGTTTGAAGTGTTGGCAGCCAATCAAATCTCAGGCACGATCCTTCCCCAGATATACAATATACAATTGGAAATTTCTTTAAATATCTCTGAAACTACTGAACGGATATACACCATTTAAAAAAAGGGTGCCTTCTGGACCTACATCAACCTATTTGCCCAATTTGGTGTAATACAGGTCAGCAATTTGGGCTGTAACTGTGTCTAAAGTTTACTATGGAAATTAACATGCAGAAAAAGCATTTTGGGACCCCCCCCCTTTTTCTACCTTCCCGCTGGACAGATCGCCATGAAAATTCCACAGCAACTGCTGAAGTGACTAGATTATTATAATCTATGTGACTGCAGGTAAATAAAATACCTGTCTATAGCCTGGGAAGCAGTGTGATAGCTAACTGTGAAAGGCTTGCTGGCTGTAACATTGTGTTCACAATAATTAATTTAGATCTGTCTTTGTCACACATTTCCAAAATAAGCAAACCAGACCTAAAACATCAGACACAATGTTTCTCAGTTCACCAATCGTGTGTAGAGCTTCTCACCTAACCAACTCAGGCCTACAGAATTGGTGGTAAACATTTCTACAAAGCAACCATAAGGTACACAGTCATAAAATCAGAAAGGTATACACAATTGCAGTTCTTTTTAAGAGAAATAGTATCTTTCCTATGAGGACCTAATATGGATTCTCACAGAGCATACCTTCTATATCTATTTTTAATATAAGATTTGTTGAGCTCCAACCCATGAGAAGGGCAATCTGCTCGATCCAATTTTCAGCAGCCGCAGCAACCTGAATGTTGACTCCCCTGTCCCCCTCCCATGGTCAGACCATTTTTTGATTCCGTTTTCTTGGGCCATCCACAAGGTCCCCCAGTTACCCCCCCGGACAACAATCAGGAGGAACTGGTCAAAACTCCAGCTGGATTCCTGGATGCACAGTCTGGACTCTACCCGCCCGCCTCCCTGCTCAAACCCCAGTGTAGCAAACGAAAATTATGTCAGCTGGATCACCAACTCATTAGACACTATCCTTCCCCTCCGGAGATCCTCATCTAAGAGAATGTATAAATCCGCGCCTTGGTTCTCCGACTCCTTAAGAGAACTAAAACGCTGCTGCAGGCAACGAGAGAGAGCCTGGCGCTTAGACTTTCTCCCGGAAAAAAAGGTAGCCTACAAAGAGGCGATAAAAGCTTATAGAGACGGGATTAGGACGGCGAAAGCAACCTTCTACTCTGATAAAATCCTAGAGGCTAAATCTAAGCCCAGGGAAATTTTTCAGATAATAAAACACTGCTCAAGTGTCACCACCGCCCCCCCTCCGAGCAAAACTCAAGACCAATGCAACAAGCTTGCAGACTTTTTCCACAACAAAGTCCTGAAAATATATTCCACCTTCCAAACGGGAGCCACAGCTCCGGAGACAGCTGACCTACCCTCTC
This sequence comes from Lissotriton vulgaris, assembly GCF_964263255.1. Classification (NCBI taxonomy): domain Eukaryota; kingdom Metazoa; phylum Chordata; class Amphibia; order Caudata; family Salamandridae; genus Lissotriton; species Lissotriton vulgaris. The sequence continues at coordinate 332,692,957 of NC_141700.1, forward strand.
CCAAAATTCTCCCTCCCCCAGAACAGTCAACCCTCGATCACTTCCCTCCCCTAGACCTCGACACCCTTGGCAAAATGGCACGCCAAGTTAAATCGGGCTCCCCTCGGGACCCAGCCCCACCAGAAGTTCTGATACAAGCACACGAAGCCACCCTGCCTGTTATCTTGGAACTTCTAAATACATCTATAGCCTCATGCACTGTTCCTACAGCATGGAAACAAGCCATGGTACGGGCATTGCTGAAAAAGCCTACCCTGGATCCCGATGATCACTCCAACTATCGTCCCATTTCACTCCTCCCTTGGGCTGGCAAGGTGTTGGAAAAATATATAAATGCCCAGCTGGTCCAGTTCATCGAAAATCACTCCCTACTGGAGGTATCCCAGACAGGTTTCAGGCCGAAACATGGCACCGAAACTGCCTTACTAGCGGTCGCCGAGGAATCTCGAAGGGTCCTGGATCAGGGAGGATCAGTGGCAGTGATCCTCCTTGATCTAAGCGCCGCCTTCGATACGGTCAGCTATGCCACCCTGCTGAACCGTCTCCGGGACATCGGAGTCTCAGGCGACGCTCTAAGGTGGTTCGACTCCTTCCTGTCTGATAGATCCTTTCAGATCTTCGATGGTGACATAACATCAACCAGCAAGCCTCTCAGTTGCGGAGTACCACAGGGATCCTCTTTGAGCCCTGTGCTATTCAATGTCTACATGAGACCACTGGCTGGGATCGTCGAACCGTACGGCATCAAAATTGTGTCGTACGCTGACGACACTCAGTTAGTGGTATCATTGGCTCAAGATAACATCAGTCAACTCCATGGAGGCCTGCTGAGCTGCCTAGAAGATGTCAAGGAATGGATGACCAGCTCCTCCCTCAAACTAAATGGAGACAAAACAGAGCTCTTGCTTCTAGGCCCAGCCTCGCCAATACCTTTTACTTCCTTGTGGCCCCAAGCTCTGGGCACTCCCCCCACCCCCAAGGAAAGCGTCAAGAGCCTAGGAGTGTGGTTGGACAGGAAACTTTCCTTTGCCACCCAGGCTACTAAGCTGTCCGCCACCTGCTTTGGCATCCTTAAAACTCTAAGGAAAGTCCTTCCACTTCTACCGCTAGAAGCCAAGAAAGTGGCAGTACAAGGCCTCATTCAGTCCCGCCTGGACTCAAATAATGCCCTATATGTAGGGGCTCCCGAGATGAACTTCCGGAAACTCCAAGTGGTGCAAAACTGCGCAGCACGCACCCTGCTACAGATTCCACGAGCCCAGTCAGCCAGACCTGCACTAAAAAGTCTTCACTGGCTACCAGTCAAGTACAGGGTGACATTCAAGGCACTGTGTATTGCGCACCGGGCCTTTTGGAAAACAGGACCCGCAATTAACAGCAACCTTGTCATCCCCTATCACCCAAATAGGAACCTTCGCTCCACCGAGGCTTTCTTGGCAGTGGTTCCTTGAGTGAAGAGAGCTAGATCCGGGGGCAGGTTGTTCTCACTGAACGCAGCTAAACTTTGGAACACCCTCCCCCTTTCACTCCGTTCCAACCCGGACCTGCTCGCATTCCGCAAAAAGTTGAAAACTTTATTATTCGCCAAAGCCTCCGAGCTCTAATCTGTCACTCAGCATGTCTCTCCAATTCTTACTTCAGCGCTTGGACGCCCTTGGGCAGCAACCGCGCTCAATAAATTTATTTCTAATTCTAATTCTCATTCTAATTCTAATTCTGTTACCCGTAGGTGTCCTGGCGTTATGGGAAGTCTTGCCTAAGGATCAAACTGGAGACATACTAATTGGTAAACTAATCAGTAAACAGTCAGGTTTTTAAAGCTTTTCGAAAGGCCATAAGGCTCGGTATACCTCTAAGATTTAGGGGAAGCTTGTTCCATGCTTTGGCTGCATTTTCCACAAAGCTTTTTCCACCCTTTTTAACAAATGGCACACAAACCTGTTTAGCATCAGATGAGCGTAGTGATCTATTTGGCGTATACCAGTACAGTTCTTTTAGATATGCCGACCCTGCTCTGTAAAGTGCCTTGTGAACCTGATACATTGCCTTGAACATGGCACGCTTACTAACTGACAGCCAAGGTAGTTTTCAAATCGCTTTCGCTACTGGAGCATATTTTAGGATGCCCAACAGCATTCTAGCAGCTGCATTCTTCAAGAGTTGCAACCTCTGCATTAAACCTTACTGAATATTGCAGTACAGGCTATTACAAAAGTCCAGCCTTGTCATAGTGAGGGCTGTGATCACTGTTTTACGACATTCAATAGGTAACAAAGGCAATATTTTCTTACAGGACCTAGGAGCGAAAGATGTTGAAGAGGCCACTGAGTTAACCTGGTCTTTGAAATTGAGCTTCAGATCTACCCACTCACTGAAGTTTTTAACCTTCCTATTGGGTGCAGGAAGAGTGCCCAGGGTGTCTGGCCACCATTCGGGAGTCCAAAAATTAGGATAATTCCCAAAAACATACCACCTCCGTTTTACTGGAGTTTAAATTAAGGCAGTTTTTTGCCATCCATATCCCTACTGCATTTATGCAATCTTTAAAACGGACTGCTGTGCTCTTTAACTTAGCTGGTAGAAGAGACACCATGATTTGGGTATCATCCGCATAAGTAGTCATACTGAATCCAAATGACTGTATAAGGGGCGCCAGAGAGGACACATATATTAAATAGTGTCGGACTCAGTGAGGACCCCTGCAGGACCCCACATGGTAGTGAAAAAGGTTTGGATAGAAATTCCCCCAATGCCACCAGCTGACTCCGTTTTGACAGAAATGATCTTAAAAGTTTTCAAGCCGAACCCTGTACACCAATATCCTGCAGCCGGTCCATCACCAAATCATGGTGGACCGTATCGAATGCTGCAGAGAAATCTAACAGGATCAGAGCAGCATTGCCACCAAGATCTATAATAGACCTTATCTCTTCTGTAGATTTCAAAAGAGCAGCTTTGGTACTTTGGCCCCCTCGAAAGCCCTACAATGTTTGGTCCAAGGCTTGAGTGGACTCCAGAAATTGGCTAAGTTGCATATTTAAATTTCTCTCAATGATTTTAGCAGGTATCGAAGTCTAGATATTATTCTTCAGAAGGGGCAGAATAGAAGTTTTTTTCCAGTCCAACAGAAAATATCCCTCTGAATACATGAAGTTAAAAATGGGTCTCAAAACTCGAGAGACTGGCTCTGCCGCTAACTTTAATAAAGCTATCGGACAAGAGTCTGAGTGGGACCCGGATTTCACCTGCATAAGAAGTTCACCAGTTTCTGTAACTGACAGTTGGGAAAATTTGTCCAGTAACACTTTCTATTCCAACTGTCGGTCAACCGTTTGGCTCGTTGTACTCCTAGCTGTAGCATTAGAAAAAGAGAAAATAGCATCCACTTTCTCATAAAAGAAACTAGCCAATTTTTCACAAAAATCCAAGCTTGGCATAATTGTAATCGTCACTGGATTGGCCAGGCTGGTGACTGTATTAAACAGTTCCCTAGCTGAGTTTTTTGCTCTATTAACCTTCATGGAAAAAATAGGAGCTTTGCCTGATGAACCTGCTGTTTGTAAAAGGCAAGACCACGTTTATACTCCTCCTTAACAGTATCCTTGTACTCTGTTCTCCTTCTTCTCTCCAGATGTTTACAAGTCAATTGTTGTTCCATGAGTGCCTGTGAAAACCACGGAGCGGAAGACAGCCGTCTGGTGGGGTAGAATTTTTTTTTAGTAGCAAGCATGGTCCCTGCTGTTTCTAGCCAGCTAGTGTAGGAGCATGTTGCCTCTTCTAAATTTGAGAGGGGCATACCTACGGTCTTATTGAGGATGTCGCACAAATCCTCAGCCACTGCTTTATTCCACGCTCTTTTCACCAGTTTCTTTTTTATAACTGGCTTCTGCGGAAGACGCTCAGGGATAGTGAGGTTGAATAGAACCGCTTTGTGGTCTGACCATGGAAGCGGAGTTATTATGGTGATTAATAACTGCGAATCATTAGAATAAATGCCATCAAGAATGTGTCCTGCCTGATGAGTCGCATCAGTCACCAATTGATCTACATTACTACACTTCTTTAAATCTAGCAGTTTGGCTGGGTCAGGATCTAAAAAAGTTTCCAGATTGAAGTTAAAGTCACCTAGAATAGCATAGGAACTAGCCAAGATACCGGTTTCAATAAGTTTGCCCACCTGCTCAATGAAGCGGCCTCTGGGGCCTGGTGGTCTATAGATAAGTGAGCCTTGAAAAGTATAGTGGGGAGATAAGCGGAAGGAGAAGTCTAACACCTCGCAACCTTCCACCTCTCTCGGGCTAAAAGAAGAAAGACGGGAAGAATGATAAATGAGCACTAAACCAACTCCTTTTCCCATAGGCCTGATCAGAGTATGACAAACAAAATTAGGAGGCGTCACCTTGACCAGGTCCGGAAGCATTATCTATTCAGGATTCTGTAATAAAAGCAATCTTAATATTTTCAGCTTCAATGAATAAAACACAATCTGTGCTATGTTTGATCAATGACCTAACATTCATCAAAGCAAATTTCCATGTTGAAGTTGAAGTCCCAGTGTCTCTCTCAAACTTTGCTTCATGAGTTCTAGACCTCTCTAGGGTATCAAACTGTAACTTTGGAATTGCAATCCCACACATATCTATGGGTTGTCTCATGGGTTAACCAACTACATCTTTTACAGTAACCTGTGAAATTCCATATAACAACATACTTATCTTTTAGGGTTGATGTAACTAGCTTAATTCCTTCTAGCTGAATCATGAGGAACTACCTAAACATTCCGCGAGATCATGTGAAATCAAGTGAGAAGAGTGATGCTGCATTTAGGGCTATTTTCTTTGAGCAAAAATGACCCCTTAAGTCAAAATGGACACGAAGATACATTTTGCATGAAGAAATAGCTCTAAATGCAACCGAACATAAATAGCGAGCATGAGTTGTTATTTACGCTCACTAAATGTACCATTCGGTTAAGATTTTCCCCTAACTTACTCCTGGCATTTTGCACTTGTTTCTTACCTTTAAAATGAACACTTGTGTCCAAAATACTGCTGTACCAGGTGTAAGCTTTGCCACAAGCAAGCAGAATTTTTAGTGGAAGCACACACATTTATTGAAAAAACAAAAAAGACCTGTGGCAAAGCTTACACCTGGTACAGCAGTATTTTGCAGTAGTAGACTGGTGGCATCCAGGCCCGTGGGGATTTCAACCTCCACCACCATTTGCACAGCAAATGAATCCATTTGGACAAACCCCTCAGTTTTTTCCTAACCAGTCTTTTTTAGGACGTGGCCGGGGACAAAACCGGGGAAGGAAAAGAGGACAACAAACCGTCCAATGGGATCCAGACCTCTCATTTCCCAACACACGGAGCAGGAGAGCTGCTCAACAGAGCAACAGCACAGAAACGACCGGTATTTAACAGTGAACTTAAGCTCCCGCAGCTTGACATCCGTTGAACAAACAGTCTTGGAAAAGGGCCTAGGCTTTGTCCCCACAAATAAGGGAGATCCTTTTCAGATCAGAACTGAACTTGAAAAATTCTTACGCAAGGTGCGTCTACATTTCTTTTTTAAGAACAAAACTGAACTTTCTGATAGTGGCAAAGACGAACTTACCAACACAGGGTTGCGTCCGAAATCTACCTTCACCCCCTGAGCCACCAAGTGTCACCACTTGTAACCACCTTTGAGCAAGCAGTCAGATACGACATCGCACAAATGCAAGATGCTGAGTTTCAGACATTTCAAAATTTCTTCAAATCAGAAAGACAGGCTCTGACTAGTCTCACAAAAGATCCGACTATCATAATAAAACCAGTGGATAAAGGGGGAGCAACGGTAGTTTTAGATATGGTCCAGTATCGACAAGAATGTCTGAGACAATTGGATAACCATCAATTCTATCGACGTCTATCTGAAGACCCCACTCCACGTCTACTTTCTGAGATAAAAAATCTGGTAGATGAAGGACATAACGACATAACGAAGGGTGGATTACATCTCAGGAAGCTAGATTCTTGGTGACAGAGAACCCTGTTACTCCTGGGTTCTATTGCCTACCAAAGATCCACAAGGCCACCAGACCACCACCGGGGCGTCCCATCATTTCGGGGATTGGCTCTCTCTTCGAACCTCTCTCTACCTTTGTAGATTTCTTTCTTAGACCCCTCGTCAAGAAGATGCCAACATACTTAGAAGATACAGCTGATGTTCCCAGACTGTTACCCAGTGCAGAGTACAATGTAGAGACCGACCTGCTGGTCAGCTTTGACGTCAAGTCCCTCTACACCTGCATACCCCAACAAGACACCCTGGACACCATAAGACATCTCCTGTCGTCAGAAGATTTGGATAGTATCACTCCTGTGAACTTCATCCTAGCATGTGCTGAAATAGCAATGAAAGAAAAAAAATTCAAATTCGAGGAACAATTTTTTCTCCAGATCTCCGGGACATCCATGGGGGAGTGTTTTTGCCCCCAGCCTTGCCAACCTTTATGTACATCAATTTCAACAGGACTACATTCTCAACCATAGTAACCCATTCTTCCACCAAGTGGTGCTATGGAAGAGATATATAGATGACATCCTGATGGTATGGCGAGGCTCCGAAAGAGAGATAGAGTCCTTTCACCAATGGCTGAATGAACGTAATCAATATCTCAATTTTACGTTGGAATACAGCCATGTCAGACTTTCCTTTTTGGACTTGTCCATTTTTTCAGAAGCAGGAGGTTTGCAGAGCGAACTGTTCACCAAACCTATGGCAAGGAATTCCCTGCTGCTTTTTAATAGCCACCATCCACGTTCCCTGAAAGAAAACCTTGCAGTTGGGCAATTCCTAAGAGTGAGGAGGAACTGTTCATCTCAGGCATTGTTCAGCAAACATGCTACCATCCTTTCTACCCAACTGCAGGAACGCAAATACCCCTCACATCTCGTGAAAAGAGCATGGAAACGTGCATCGAACAACAATCGCAAGGCTTTGCTGGACAGGCGTCCACCGAAACCACCTCTTGAAAGGCTAACATTTGTCAGCACATTTAATGCACAGTCTAACAGAATCCAGAAATCTGTGCGTAAACACTGGGGTATTTTGAACACCACGGATGCCAATATCCCTTTACCCCTCTTCTCATTTAAAAGAGCACCCAGCTTGCGTGACACTCTGGTCCATACTAGACCAAGGACACAGAACATTGAGAGATCAACGACTCTATGGGACCTACCTCCAGTTACAGGTCATCATCCATGTGGATCATGTAGTGCTTGCCCTCAGACTAGCAAAACTAACTCGATTGATCTAGGGACAGGGAGGACCTGGGTCCTTAAAAAACATACAAACTGCAACACAGAAAATGTTATATACATGATTACTTGTCCCTGCTCTCTCAGATATATCGGATACACTACTCGCAAAATCAAATTGAGAATTGGGGAACACTAGAGCACCATTAGGTGCCACAAACAGGCCACGAAACTTACGAGCCATTTTCTAACCTGTAAGCACACAGCGGATGAAATGAAATGGGTTGTCCTAGAACATCCTTATATTCCCCCTCACATAAGTAATGTGTCAAAATTTCTATTCACGAAAGAACAGAAGTGGGTTTTCCAGCTTCAAAGTGACTCTAAGGGGCTCAATGACGATATACCATGGGCTTCGTTATGACCACTCTAACACGTTCTTTACCCGCTAAAGGTTTATGTGCAACCTTTCCTCAATCCCTGGTGTATTAAAAAAAAACTTTTCCTATGGGCATTTAGATGACTCGTCTGAATTACCAGCATGAAATGTAGAATATCATCATTTATGTTTCCACATTGAGATAACATTATGTTGATATTGTATACAGCTATACACATTGTCCATCATGTTCATAGTGAAGTCAGGGCTCACATTCTTGTTGCTATTAATATCTACACCCAATACATGAGCTTTTGCTCAATTCTACATACCATGAATATCTTGAGTATAGATTATACTCGAGGAGGTTTAGCCTTGTTTCTGTTGCAAACCCGACCTGCAAACTTCCGACTTAATCTCAACTAAACTCTGAGTCATGCAGATCAGGTCCTGTTCGGGACTAATTTCATTTTACAAACCCTAGTTCCGCTCGTATTGCTAGCACGCATGCGCGATCACTGGAGCTCCTTCGCGCATGTGTAGTTCGAGTCCTACGACCAGTGTAGCCTTCCTGATTCTGCGCATGCGTAGGTCCTATTTTCCATCATTTCAGCTTGCCTGCACAATGTCACAATACCGGCGCACGCGCATTAGGAAGTCAGAAATTCCTTTCCTGAATTGAACACCGTATCAGCGCACCCGGCCAGCTGTACCCGATCATCCAATTAGATCGGGTATACATGGCAAGGTGAGCGCAGTCCAAGTTACCTCCACTCCTGCTCGGACGCTGGCCGAAGAGGTACCGACAGACAGGTAGGGTTTCTGTAGTAATTAGGACCTTACATCATGGGACTTGTGCATGAAGTCTTTCTCTTGTGTTACTTTAATATGAAACCTTGAACTTAGCTGTTTTTTACAAGTTAGTCTATATGAGCTTACCTAGCTTTTTACAGAGTTTCTCTGTTTTTAATCAATATGTTCCTCAGTGAGATCTATGGATTGTTTTTTTGCCAAGTTGTTTTTTTGCCAAGTTGCATTTTGCAAACAACTACAATCACTTCCTCTCCATGCATGGTCACTACCATGTTCATTTTGGGGTTGAGTCTCTTTTCTTAAATCAACTGGTGTTTGTTAGTATATGTTTGGGATTAGTTGATTATATACACTGTGTACCTTGAAAATTTCTTTTGAGGTGCTTTACACTTTTCCATTTCTAACAGAGCGGGGCCTCCTTCTCCCCGAGTGGGTGCCGGGTGAGGTGAGGTGATCTCCCACAGAATGCTGGGTGAGTGACATTCTACAGATTAAAGTTTCTAAATTTGGAAGGATCATTATCAGAAGAACTATACAGCTTCTGATGGGCGTGGAAACTTTTCCTTTCGCCTTGTTTGTCTAGTTGTGTTGTGTTCTAATTTCCAAAATACCATCATGCACCTCTTATACTTTGTTGTCCTTTTTCTTTAGGAGAATAACGAATAGTTGGATAATCACCAGAGAACATTTGGGCTCAAAGTTTCTGGTAGGAGTAATCCATATTTTCAATGCACTTAGTCTTCACGAATTGCAGTCGCTTAATATCATCTGGTCCTGAAGAAAGCTTGGACTCACTGTCCACATAAGCTGAAACATGTCGACCTTAATGCACTGCACCGTTATATAGTCATTTTTTAAGACTATTAGGCGTTGCTTTTAACCTTTGACCCTGGGATAATACTTAATAAACATATTTTATGTCTCAGGAGCCAATTTTATTTACACTTCACTTTCTTTTCACTAGCACTGCACTCCATCAGTTCTACTCTTGAAATACTGTGGTCTGGAAGAGTATTTTCTAAATCCATCTCCGCATCACTATCAGGTGCGTTGGGAGAGATCTGGATTTATGATATGTATCCCACATGACGATACTCCACCATAAAGGTGGGCTGATGGGAATTTTTCCAACCCAGTGTTATCATAGTGGTGACATGTTGGTCTAACGTTTTTTTTGCGCGACACAACACACAAACATTCATGTGGACCAGGTAACTCTTTTTTGTTTTTTCAATAGGTATAGGGGCTTGAGCTACCGTGGTCGTTAAATATCCCCTTTGACCCCCCTCACTTGATTTTTCAGCACACACATTTAACCAAATCAAATCCATTGCTAAGGAGAACCAACATGGGGGTGGCGTCTAAGCCTTTATCTCAGTAGTTCTTTAAAATCTTTTTGTTGATCAAAAAATACTGCTGTACCAGGTGTAAGCTTTGCCACAAGCAAGCAGGATTTTTAGTGGAAGCACACACATTTGGCCAAATAAAATCCAGTGCTAAGGAGTACCAACGTGGGGGTGGAGTCTAAGCCTTTATCTCAGTAGTTCTTTAAAATCTATTTTTGTTGATCACATAAGGTTAACAAGCGCTGCACTGTCAAGCTAATCCCAAAAATATAATGTAAATAGTATAGCAGTTGGCATCCCATACTACTCTCAAATAAAAAACTGCACTCTGAAGTCTAAAGTTAACAATAATATGGGAGGGTGTTGGGACTGCAATAAATTGCTAATGACTGCCCTCCTCCCATGTGTGCTGCCGCCAGAGAAAAACAAACCGCATAATTTATCTAGTTATCAAAGAAACTTTAACAGCATTAAAATGACATTGGTGTACCCCCGAAAGATGAAACCATACTGCTGCAGGCTCAGACAGCTGGATAGATAAAGAAAATATTAACAAATGGGCGGAGGGGAGTCACTCTTTTTCTGTGGAGACACACAACTTCTGCCCATCAAAACATCTACTTGTGGCAACCAACATGTGGGTGGGGCCAAAGACCCTCTGTCTGGTACTCCTGACAGCTCTATTTTATATTGATCATTTTATGTCAGGCGACAGCTGCACTGACAAGCCAGACCTGAAAAAGCATTTCATTAACTTGCATGTTGCTCCAATATTCAAATATTTCCCTGCTTGTTTTGTCAGCTTCATGACTCGTAAGCCCTATTATCTCACTTCTAAACCACTTTGACAGTTTGACTTTTAAGCCGAACCTTACTGCAGCTGGAAAATTTTCCAGGTCAGTTCAATCTTTTCATTTCTTATCAGCATGCAAAGCCACAATACATCTTGAAATACCACAAAGAGCTTTTTCATACCCACGACTTTTGGTGGATTGAACTTGTTTTAATGTGTTGCTGTATTTCATGTTCCACACGCCTTTTCATAATAGAAACCTACATGGCAGATTTCAGTGCGCGAATCCCTTTGTTGCTGTGAATATTGCAGCTTTGATTAGATAGGAATTGTGAGCCATGCCGGTCACCGTGCAAAGATCAATGCCCTGCTAGCCTGCCCCTCAATTTTAGTGAATAATATGCCAAGACAGGCCTTTGCCTGGTGTGTATTAAATACATACAACTGAGAAGTGGGGAATACGCTGGATTCCAAAAATAGAAATCTTGTCAATTATTCATCAACAAATATTGGTTTTCTCCTTTCACTGCAGAGTTGAAACGGTGTTACTCATGCTCAGGATTTCTTTTCTCTCTCGGCTGCTGACTGGGGACCTTGGGTCTTCCAGAACGCACACAAGGTTAGCCTACCTCTGACCCTAGAGGGATAATAGTTATGATAACAGTGCAGCTATTTTTCAGAGCCATGTCCTTGGTGAAAAGTCAATCGTTTTTAGACACAGGTTATGCGATATATTACATATCAATTTTAATTGGTACAGGTGAGATACCTTACTCAAAACATAGAAGCTGACATTTTCATGCACTTTAAATACTGTGGCATCTGTTGGCATGGAGAGCACGGCCTGCAAAATGGGGTTAGAAGAGGAAAGTGGAAAGAGGGCGGGAGATCCTTAAAAAGGGGTCAAGTGGATCCATAAAGGGCACTCTCTTCCTCCCTCTAGTTTAGGAACTGCCTAGAATACATGGATTTCGCCCTTTTCAATGACGAATGAGTGCAATCAACATTGACTCTTACTCATATTAGACCTTGTTACCAGCTATTAGTTGTCAGCTGTGGGTCTAAGCACTGGTCTGTAGCCATGCGTTCAGTCTCTACACAAAGACCCTTTGCAATATAAAAAGAGATAGCGCTCCAAGGTAAATTGCCATCATTTCGAAGCCGAGATATTTTAATCTAGTACTTCATGTGCATTAGCGCGTAGTATCTGCTTTACTGCTTAGTTTTATAAACATTTAATTTGCGCCGTATTTTGGGGTATTATTTCGGGGAGGACCACTCACCTGCACTATAATAGTCATTTCACCGCTGTTTGGCGGGGCCTGGGTGCTGACTCTGGGTGGGTGACATCTTGGGGGAGGAAGGGTCGTGTGTGGGCGCCATTTTGGTCGGCATTCTAGTTGCAGCGGGACGCGCCTGCCGCTCTTACGCTATTTAAGACAGTCTCGAAGGGGAGTCTTCCTTCCAAGGTAAATTGCCATCATTTCGAAGCCGAGATATTTTAATCTAGTACTTCATGTGCATTAGCGCGTAGTATCTGTTTTACTGCTTCGTTTTATAAACATTTAATTTGCGCCGTATTTTGGGGTATTATTTCGGGGAGGACCACTCACCTGCACTATAATAGTAATTTCACCGCTGTTTGGCGGGGCCTGGGTGCTGACTCTGGGTGGGTATGTTTTGACACGACAAGGGAAACCCAAAAGGAATCACACTAGGGTCCTTGGGCAATAGGCTATTTTACAGAACAGGGGACCCTAGACATTGAGGATCAAAGTAAGTAATAGACATATACTAAATAGTATATATGACCTCTGCCCAGCCGGGCAGGTTTTTTAATTATCCAATTTTTTATGTTACTCAGTATAAATGACAGTTGTACAAAAGTGGGCACAGCCTGTGACCCACAAGAAACAAGGACAAAACAAGTGACACAAACAATTATGTAGAAACGCTCAAAAGCGGTCTGTACTCATTCCATGGTAATACAGACTAGTTTACAATCACAGCAACCCATTGTTGTTCAGAAATTATGAAGTCAAATCAACATATGGTGCATTTAGGTCGACGACGTTTCGATGCAATTACACAATACTTGCATCATCATCAGGACAAAAAAATATATATGTCATGTTTGTCTTGGAAATTGATTACAATCACAAAGCCTTTTTTGCGAGTTTACATAATGCATAGGAAAAGGGAGGAAACAAAAAATAAAAAATCAAGAAAAAGTCATTAGAAGCGACTAGGCATGAATCCAATTCATCTCATATTGAACATCACTACTCAGTAATTTCCATAGTGCTGTGTGGAAGAACTGGATACAATTAGTGCAATGGGGCACATGCTAGTGATTAAAAAGAAACATGCACAAGTGTGCGTTTCAGGTGTATTAAAAACGGCGCAGTGAAAAGAGCTGTTTAAAAAGCTATGAATATCAAAGGCTTGTGAAGATTTCTTGAAGTGGTGAAAACGGCGCAGTTTTAGAGGTGTTCTATTTAAGGTGATTTATATACATGCTCATGGCCGCGGGCGCCAGGAAAAACTGTGAATTATATTGGGCTGTAGGTCTGTTGTGGGATCGGCGCAGTGAAGTGGAAGGGGGAGGTGTTGAAATATAGTGCTTAGAAAACGGCGAAGTTTCGATGTAGATTTGACAATCAACCGACTAAATATGCGTGAAGTATCAACCCTTTGAGGCGCATATATGAAGAGGTTACCTCGTGATTGTTCAGAATGGCTCCATAGTAGGCATTCCGCACAGCGTTAGACACTAATAAAGGCAAAAGTTAAACCCAGATGAGCTATTAGAATAGTTCCCGTGTTTGCAATGCGTGCAATTGATGTAATTCGGGGCGAAAATGAATACTCACGATAGTTTCGTTTCCGTGAAAGATAATGGGAGGCTGAAACAAGGGGAAGGATTAATTAGGTCTACCGGAGGATTACAACAACATGCGGGGAAGCCGAGGGACGTTAATAAACTTACTTATTCCGGCCGTTCAATACGATTGGTCCTGGTTAGTACTTCTGAGGGATCTGGCGGGAAATAGGACTCGCCATTAGTTATCTGCCCAAAGAAAACTATCAATAAAGTGAAGGGCAAGGAGCGGTACTTACAGTCAGTTGCAGCATGATGGCTGGACGAGGGGGTTCTGGCGGTGATCGCTAGTGGGCTGGTATGAGTGACTCGTAGTTATAGTAGAAAAAGGACTAGGCGCCGGCGTCAATGACTTCGGCGGCCATCTTGTACTGGGTTTAGTTTAAGTTAGTTCAGCTAAGGGAGCTACAGTCAACAGGGAAATACAGTGGCTTGCTAAACGCTTATCAGGATAATGAATAAGTAATTAATGCAAGAAGGATTGAACAAAGTTGTGTTTACATGGCTAAGAAGGGGAGTGACTTCGCAAAAATAAATAGCAAGGTGGTCATCAAGTGGTAGTGATGGTGATGCGGCGCAAGTGGGGCGAAGGTGCTCAGTGAACAATTCTAAACATATTTACAATTTATACGATTATATTACAGTTTCATAACAGGGAGGTCCAGTCCTCAACTCTGTTTAGTCCTTTTCGAATGCTGTCAGTTCTTAGGATCCAGTGGAGTTCCACTTTATTCAACAGTTGAGAGATATCCGCTCCTCTTGGGGGCGGTTTTACCTGTGTGATCACTGTCCATGAAAAGTAATTCTCTGTGTGCCCTTTTTCCATGAAGTGTTCGACTAGGGGTGCATTGGTGGTTTGGGACCTAATCCGGCTTCTATGTTGTCCCATCCGGAGATTGATCTTTTGGCTGGTCTGTCCTATGTATATTAACATGCAGGGACAGAAAATTGCGTACACCACATTTTGTGAATTACAGTTCATAAAATAGTGCCTTTCATATCTGATTGTACCAAAATTGAATGTTTTGCCTTCTATAGTTGACTCACATGAAACACATTGACCGCACTTTGCGTGGCCTTTGAGAGTTGGTAAATTCTAACAGTGTCTCCCTGGGACAGTACCATGCTCTTTTCATTGAGCGCCGCACTAGTTTGCGTGGATAACCTCGATTTCTTAGTTTATGGCTTAATGTTTTAGCTTCTGTGAAATAATCCTGTTTGTAATAGCAATTCCTACGGATGCGTAAAAATTGCGAGTAAGGCAATGAATCCTTTAGGGCACGGGGGTGATGACTTGTGTAGTTTAGAAGGGTATTCCTTTCTGTTGGTTTGCGGTGGAGTCTGGTTATTAGTCGTCCCTCAGAGTGTTTTATTTCAAGATCTAGAAAAGGCAGAGATTCTTTGCTGGTAGTCATTGTGAATTTTAACCCTCCACTATTGTTACAAAGCCAGTGTGTGAGTTGGTCTGGGGAAGTGTCTGAGTCTTGCCAGATCATAAAAATATCATCAATATACCTCTTCCACAGGCTGATGCCACTGTGGAAGGGGTTTGATGAATCCAGAATAGTATGATTCTCAATGTAGTCCATATACAGACTTGCTAGGTTGGGGGCAAAAACAGCCCCCATGGGAGTTCCACGGACTTGCCCATAGAATTGTCCTTCGAAGAGAAAGAAGTTTTTGGTTAGACATATCTCTAGAAGCTGCAGAATGAATTTGGATGGTACATTGTGCGGTCTCGGGCGTGTGTCTAGAATGGATTCGATGACACGGAGTGATTCGAATTGGGGAATGTTTGTATAGAGTGGAATCACAATGACTACCAGCAAAGAACCCCGCACCAAACATAATCAGGAAAGAATTACATGTGTGACCACATTTT
This sequence comes from Lissotriton vulgaris, assembly GCF_964263255.1. Classification (NCBI taxonomy): domain Eukaryota; kingdom Metazoa; phylum Chordata; class Amphibia; order Caudata; family Salamandridae; genus Lissotriton; species Lissotriton vulgaris. Next base: position 332,708,301 of record NC_141700.1, read on the forward strand.
CCCCAGCATCAAATGCCATCAAAAAAAGTGTACTAAAACACTGGCCAGTTCTAAATGCCGGTATTCTTAACTTGGAACGACCGATGTTCGCTTTTAAAAGAGCAAAGAACATAAAGGATCATTTGGTCTGTGCCTCACTTCCACAATCTGATTCAAGGAATACCCTAAATGATTTATGGAATTTACCAACTCTCAAAGGCCACGCAAAGTGCGGTCAATGTGTTTCATGTGAGTCAACTATAGAAGGCAAAACATTCAATTTTGGTACAATCAGATATGAAAGGCACTATTTTACGAACTGTAATTCACAAAATGTGGTGTACGCAATTTTCTGTCCCTGCATGTTAATATACATAGGACAGACCAGCCAAAAGATCAAGCTCCGGATGGGACAACATAGAAGCCGGATTAGGTGCCAAACCACCAATGCACCCCTAGTCGAACACTTCATGGAAAAAGGGCACACAGAGAATGACTTTTCATGGACAGTGATCACACAGGTAAAACCGCCCCCAAGAGGAGCGGATATCTCTCAACTGTTGAATAAAGTGGAACTCCACTGGATCCTAAGAACTGACAGCATTCGAAAAGGACTAAACAGAGTTGAGGACTGGACCTCCCTGTTATGAAACTGTAATATAATGGTATAAATTGTAAATATGTTTAGAATTGTTCACTGAGCACCTTCGCCCCACTTGCGCCGCATCACCATCACTACCACTTGATGACCACCTTGCTATTTATTTTTGCGAAGTCACTCCCCTTCTTAGCCATGTAAACACAACTTCGTTCAATCCTTCTTGCATTAATTACTTATTCATTATCCTGATAAGCGTTTAGCAAGCCACTGTATTTCCCTGTTGACTGTAGCTCCCTTAGCTGAACTAACTTAAACTAAACCCATTACAAGATGGCCGCCGAAGTCATTGACGCCGGCGCCTAGTCCTTTTTCTACTATAACTACGAGTCACTCATACCAGCCCACTAGCGATCACCGCCAGAACCCCCTCGTCCAGCCATCATGCTGCAACTGACTGTAAGTACCGCTCCTTGCCCTTCACTTTATTGATAGTTTTCTTTGGGCAGATAACTAATGGCGAGTCCTATTTCCCGCCAGATCCCTCAGAAGTACTAACCAGGACCAATCGCATTGAACGGCCGGAATAAGTAAGTTTATTAACGTCCCTCGGCTTCCCCGCATGTTGTTGTAATCCTCCGGTAGACCTAATTAATCCTTCCCCTTGTTTCAGCCTCCCATTATCTCTCACGGAAACGAAACTATCGTGAGTATTCATTTTCGTCCCGAATTACATCAATTGCACGCATTGCAAACACGGGAACTATTCTAATAGCTCATCTGGGTTTAACTTTTGCCTTTATTAGTGTCTAACGCTGTGCGGAATGCCTACTATGGAGCCATTCTGAACAATCACGAGGTAACCTCTTCATATATGCGCCTCAAAGGGTTGATACTTCACGCATATTTAGTCGGTTGATTGTCAAATCTACATCGAAACTTCGCCGTTTTCTAAGCACTATATTTCAACACCTCCCCCTTCCACTTCACTGCGCCGATCCCACAACAGACCTACAGCCCAACATAATTCTCCGTTTTTCCTGGCGCCCGCGGCCATGAGCATGTATATAAATCACCTTAAATAGAACACCTCTACAACTGCGCCGTTTTCACCACTTCAAGAAATCTTCACAAGCCTTTGATATTCATAGCTTTTTAAACAGCTCTTTTCACTGCGCCGTTTTTAATACAACTGAAACGCACACTTGTGCATGTTTCTTTTTAATCACTAGCATGTGCCCCATTGCACTAATTGTATCCAGTTCTTCCACACAGCACTATGGAAATTACTGAGTAGTGATGTTCAATATGAGATGAATTGGATTCATGCCTAGTCGCTTCTAATGACTTTTTCTTGATTTTTTATTTTTTGTTTCCTCCCTTTTCCTATGCATTATGTAAACTCGCAAAAAAGGCTTTGTGATTGTAATCAATTTCCAAGACAAACATGACATATATTTTTTTTGTCCTGATGATGATGCAAGTATTGTGTAATTGCATCGAAACGTCGTCGACCTAAATGCACCATATGTTGATTTGACTTCATAATTTCTGAACAACAATGGGTTGCTGTGATTGTAAACTAGTCTGTATTACCATGGAATGAGTACAGACCGCTTTTGAGCGTTTCTACATAATTGTTTGTGTCACTTGTTTTGTCCTTGTTTCTTGTGGGTCACAGGCTGTGCCCACTTTTGTACAACTGTCATTTATACTGAGTAACATAAAAAATTGGATAATTAAAAAACCTGCCCGGCTGGGCAGAGGTCATATATACTATTTAGTATATGTCTATTACTTACTTTGATCCTCAATGTCTAGGGTCCCTTGTTCTGTAAAATAGACTCTGGGTGGGTGACATCCTGGGGGAGGAAGGGTCGTGTGTGGGCGCTATTTTGGTGGGCATTCTAGTTGCAGCGGGACGCGCCTGCCGCTCTGACGCTACTTAAAGCTGCCACATGCAAACGTGCAGCGTATGCGTGCAGCGGGCGCGCCATAGGCTCGCCAGATGCGAAACCATGGCGCGCCATAGGCGCGCCGGAGGCGCGCCAGATGCGAGCCCATCTGCGCCCATCCACGCCCAAACGGGGCCTGGGACCATGACCCCTGGTCCTCGTCATAGGTATACCAGAGGAGAGCTGTTGGAGGTAAACCTTGGGACTTTTCATCTCAGTCAGACATGTGAAGCCAAACTCAGTCAGGAAGGGCTGCTGAAACGCCATGGCATCAAATCAGGACTTAATATTGAATATCTGGCACGAGGCTTGTGCTATGGCCTTCTAAACACGCATTCCTTACAGAAGCACAACCTGGAAGTGCTCTCCTTACTACAGGATGGAGAGTTGGATATCCTGGGTGTCACGGAAACATGGCTAGAGGACTCCTCGTTGCCGGACTTGGTAGCCTCTATCCCGGCCAACTTTACGGCATTCTGCCTCAATAGAGCAGGTACCATGAGAGGGGGCAGAGTGGCCCTTTTATACAGTACCTGCCTGAGGGGCAAAAGATTTTTTGCTGAAAGCCTGGGAGGAGCCGATGTCTTGGGCGTCAAGCTCGGGATAGGGATGGATTGCTGGACTATTTTGTTAGTCTACCGACCCCCCTGGGCGTTGCCGAACTTTCCAAATTTATTCCTGGAATTGGTCCAGGATGTTCGATCACGTTACAATAACGTAATTATCATGGGTGACTTAAATTTCCATTGGGAAAAGTCCCCGAAAGAAGGCCAAGCCAATCAGATAGATGAGGCGCTTAGGTCCTTTGGGTTAGTTCAGAGGGTAATGGGCCCTACACCGGAGAAGGGCCATACCCTGGATCTCGTTTGGATAACAACCTCAGAACATGGCCGGGATCATGGCCCAGTAGTTGCGCAGCCTTGTGCATGGTCAGACCACTATCTAGTGAAAGGCATGATATCGGTTGATGAACAGAAGGGGAAGTCCAGAGCAGGATGGAAGGTTGTGAGGAAATGGAAACATATAAATGGGGATGAAATGGTAGCTCATCTCCTAGCTCGTCCTCATACTAATAAGATGGAAGATAATCCAGAAATTATCTATAATGACTTAACAGATAAACTGAAAAGGGTAGTGGATCTCGTGGCACCAGCTCAAAGGATGAAGATAGCAGATAGAGGAGCTGAGGCCCCGTGGTACAATGAATTCCTTAGGGAAAAATTTTGGTAAGGAAAGCTGAGTTCTATGAGGACAGGATTTCCAGAGCTTTTGACCCACAGAAAGAAATTTTTAAGGTCCTTACGGAACTCAGGAAAAATAAGGAGCAGAGTTCTGAGTTTAAGCAAGAAGACTGCCAAAAATTTCAGGACTATTTCTCCACTAAGATTAAAGACCTCTTATCAGAAATTGCTACTACCCCAATTTTGGATTGTACTCTACAGACTGTCCCGGTCATTCATCCAGTTGATAACCCCTTGGTCACTCTGCCCTTGATTATGAAGGACAGACTGTCAAATCTTGTGGGGCGGGTTAAATCTGGCTCCCCGGCCGACCCTTGTCCCCCGGAGGTCTTTAAGTTAGCCATGCCAGGTATTGAAGAAGATTTTTTGACTCTCCTCAATAACTCCCTACAAATAGGACTGGTTCCATCCTCCTTTAAGGTGGCACGGTTGATCCCCCTGCTGAAAAAAACTGGGGCGGACGTTAAGAATCTAAAGAACTTTAGGCCTATTTCTCAGTTACCATTCTTGGCCAAAGTTCTGGAGCAGCATGTCCTTGCGTATCTCGCAGACCATCTGGAGAAAAATGTCTTACTCGAGCAAAACCAGGCTGGGTTCCATGTGCATCATAGCACGGAGCTAGTGATGCTATCCATCCTGGATGAGTTAAGGAATAGAGCTGACAAGAAACTCCCTGGGGCCCTGGTGCTATTAGACCTCTACGCGGCTTTTGACACCGTTTGTCATAGTCAATTGTTGCTGCGGTTGAGGGACTTAGGCATCCAGGGCACAGCACTTGTCTGGCTCTCCTCTTTTCTCCAAGGGAGAACTCAGAGAGTTCAACTGGCGGACTTATCTTCAACCACAGTGCCGATTACCTGTGGTGTACCACAGGGCTCTGCCCTTTCCCCTCTTTTATTTAATGTTTATTTACAACCCCTGATTTCGGCTCTTAACCAGATGGACTGTCAAAATCAACAACTATGCTGACAACACCCAAATTATCATCCAAATGGAGGATTGTCCGGGTGCACACGCAAGAATGCAGAATATCCTAAGATACACAGCTAATTGGATGTCTCTGAACTCTTTGAAAATCAATCCAGACAAGACCGAGGTGTTGCCAATTACCATCATGGGCAACCCCTGGAATGATCAGTTCTGGCCATTAGAACTAGGAGCACCTCCAGAACCTGCAGCAGTAGTGAAAAGCCTGGGCATTTCCTTGGATGGGAGTCTGACGATGCAAAAGCAAGTCTCGGGGGTGGTGGGCACGTGTGTAGGCCTCCTTCGACAACTAAGGAACATTTCCTCACTCTTGTTCTTTGCCACCCTAAGACGCACTGTTTCTGCCATGATCCTAGCCAGGATGGATTATGGCAACTCACTATATGCAGGCAGGGCTCCCTCAAAAACATCTGAACCGTCTGCAAATTGTTATGAACGATGCTGCAAGATTGATTTTCAATAAACCTCGGAGAACGCATGCTTCTCCTCTATTGCGTGAACTCCACTGGTTACCGGTCAAACAGAGGGTTTTGTTCAAAGGGCTTTGCATAACGCCAAAAGTCCTGTATGGAAAGGCGCCAAGCTACATCAAAGCCTGTTTGGCCCCATACAAACCTGGTAGACGGCTGCGTTCTTCAGATGCTACCCTGCTAACTCAACCGCGTTTCAGATTATCCACCCTGGGTGATCATGCTTTTTCTAACATCTTTCCAGCTGTCTGGAATAGTTTACCAACCGAACTGCGCTAAGAATCCAACTTGTTGCCTTTTCGAAAAAAACTAAAAACAGTGCTTTTCCAGCAAGCATGGGGTGTGCTGTAATTTGATGATCGGCTGTAGAATTTGATTGGTATATACCTGGTAAAGCGCTTAGAGTCCCCGGGGTGATTACGCGCTATATAAATCAAATAAATAAATACATAAATAAATTATCTATTGGGCAACAAAACTTAGCGTTCTGGGACTTTCAATGTTGATTCGCACATTTTAAGTATGGACTTAGAATTTCTTCATGTGAATGACATTCATCTCAGGTCTTTAAAGTCTTCAACTGGGGCAGAACCAAAGGTATGGATAGCCCACCTGTTCTTTACTAAACTCAGCTGTCTGATCACCTTAAAAAGTAATACCCAATAGACAACTCAAGATCACAACCCTTGGGCCCATATACCCACCACAGTGTTTTGACATTCACCCGTTATCTCTTCATTACTGCCTAGTAAAGGTTTTGGACATCATCGCTGAATGCCACACTCTCCTAGAAAGTCAGTGATTGAGCCCTACCCTAGGCATACACAACACCTATGTTACAACCTATGCCAGTTGTGGCTAACTTTGCAAGAGTTTGTGTTATTGTATACAATATATACAAATAATAAAGAAAAAAATAGGAAAAAAATTGACTGTAACCTCATTTGCATTTGCAGAAGTTGATACCCCCTTCTTCTAGGCAAGGTGATGCTTCAATGGTTTTGAATATAGCAAGAAAATGACAGTGTCCAGTCAGTTAATACTACTTTCTTTACTGTACATAGTTGGAAGCCTCAGTGGACAAGGCATTACTGTACTCAACCAATAGGTCATGGACTGGCATGTTTGCTGAAGTAGTAGGTTGCAGTGTCTTAAAGATTCTTATGTGTTCATGAGTGATTGGCAGATGGAGCACCAATGGGTGTCTCTTGTTGGTTGCCCAAATGCTGTTCCTGTAATAACATTGCTCCACTGGAGTACCTGGTCTTGAGCAGGAAACCATAAAAACACAAATGGAATCCTTATGTCTCAATTAACTATGTTAGGAGGGCAAACATCAACTCTACGTTATAACAGTTTAATTGCTAACCTACATATTTTCAGTGCTTTAAATCACTCTGTCTTAATATATAGTTGAGCTACAGACTAAGGATTACTGTTGTAACTTCTCCCATGGTTTCACCCACCTCCTCCTTTCCCCCCCTACGCATTCCCCACCTTGGTTTAGCCCGTGCTATCAGCTGAAGGCAGCAATCGAATGTTGAGATGTTGACTGAGATTATACATGACAAGCTGGGAGCACCTGGGCTGATTATACTTCAATAAACTACCTTTGAACCCATTGGTCTGGATATATATTTTACTACATTGTTGGCGACGTTGGAAGGAAGCTGAGCCAGGGTCAGCAAGGTGTTTCCCCCCTGGAGCAGTTTTAAGAAGCTTGGTCTGAGTAAAGAAAATTACAATAGACTTACCCATTCCGTGGTGTATCACCTCTGCATTTCGTCACGAGAGCTGAGCAGGGTGTGCTGGGCAGAGAAGGCGAAGCATGCAGACCTATATGAAGGGCAGCAGCTGAAAGGGGACAGAGGGTGCGATCTGCTGCTTGCTTCAGCTGGCTGGTGAACAGCAAATTAGACAAATGAGGTGCCCCTGCCCGAGGCGGATCCACGGTATGCACCTGTTACAACGCATTTTTTACAACGCACTACCATTACAACGCAGGCATTACAACGCATACCATTACAACGCATTGCGCTGGGGGGCGCTCTAGGATAAGAGGTAAGTTTAATTTACTATCCAACACCTTCCCTAGGGTCCACGGGGACTGGAGTTAGAATAGTAAATTATACTTACCACTATCCAGCACCCCAAAGCGCTATGCGTTGTAACGGTATGCGTTGTAAATAACGCGTTGTAATGGTATGCGGAGTAAAAGTATGCGTTGTAACGTCATACATCCCGGATCCACAGAAAGAAAGACGGAAGGTGAGCCGGTGTAGAGCGAGTGGGAAAGTTTCCCGGTTTGCCGTCGTGAATTTCTGCTAGCAATGACTGGCGCCGGATGGTGAGTGGATGCGCTTTCACATGAGGTGTGCCCAGCGACTGGGGTGAGGAAATCAGTGATAATTCACGTCTGTTCCCGTGGAGTACTCCATGCCGTGACTGACGCCGAGAGGTGAGCGGAGGCGTTTTCGCTTGAAGTTTGCCCAGTAGATGGTGTGAGGAAACTGCCTCGGTGTGTTGATGATCGTGTGGGAGAGTAGTGGCGAACAGCGTTTTTGACTAACAGACTGGTGTGCAAGAGGAACGAAGGCGACCGGGATGCCTGACTGACTGTTCCTGACTAGCCTGCAATGCTCCTCACAGGCAGTTCCCGCCTTTGAACTTTGTTTTCATTTTCAATTGGTTCGTTGAGGGAAATTCAGCAGAGGAAGAAAGAGGACTGATTTCTTTTTCTCTTCAAGTGGTTTTAGGAGCATAACTTTCCTAATGAAGTGTGTTTAAAGGTAAAAGTAGCTGTTACAGTAGGTAATTTTCACCTCCCGGTGCAAAACTAATATCTTTCCCTCAAAATATACCCATCACATTTATTTAGAGGTATTTGAAAACTAGTGCCCTGCATTGGGTAAACATTAAGTGACAGTTACGGGTTTCCTTTGGGGGGACCCTATCTTTATGGCCATGGCAGGGGCAGGAATGAGTCAGCCCCCACCTTTCTTAAATGATCTAGGTGAGCCTGACATCCCATGGAAAAGGTGGGAAGGAATTTTCAAGTCATACCTAATAGCAATAGGGGGAGGTAATTACAACAATGTGAGAAAACAACATATATTACTGCATAACTTGGGGATTCATGGCAGAAAGGTTTTTGAGGACATTACAGGCAGACAGGTAGACGATGAACAGGAAGAGGTAGAAGGGACTAATGTGTATGAATATACGTTAAGGAAATTGGAGGAACATTTTAAAGTTAAACTTAATGTAGTACTAGAAAGGCACACATTTTACAAAAGGGCGCAGAAGAAAGATGAAAAAGTCACTAACTATGTTGCTGTCCTGAGAGGTTTATCTGTCACTTGTGAATTTGGGGCATTGACGGATTCTATGATAAGAGACCAGATTGTAAGATGTACAAATGATCCTAGGATCCAGGAGGAACTTCTCACTAGGATTCCTGATCTAGAGGAAGCACTAAGTATTGCAAAAGGTTTGGAGCACACTGCGTTGTGCATGAAGGAGATGAAAATACACGAGGGGGTTACCAAAGAAAAAAATGGGAGCAAGGTGGTACATGAGGGGGAGACAGTTTGTAAAGTTGGGGAAAAGGCTAAGAGCAATCAACGCAGCAACATACAAGGGTTATTATGCTACAAATGTGGTAGTCCAAATCATCTGGCAAACAACTGGAAGTGTCCTGCCAGGGATGTGTTATGTAGGAAATGCAACAGGAGAGGGCATTTTTCAAAGGTTTGTAAGAATATCAATCCAGAAGTTCACATGGTAGAAAATGTAGAAATTGGCGAAGGGGGTGAGAAAACATTTATATTTCAAGTGGGGGATGACAAGGCAAATGAAAGTAATGAGTATCCCAAATGTGAAATTACCCTTGATGGAGAGAAATTTGAAGTTTATGCTGATTCGGGCTCTCCTCATACTTTGATTGACAAAAGTGTGTTCGACAAAAAGTTTGCAAAATATGGTGTGAAACTAGAGAAAGCTGACATTAGTCCAGTAGGTTACTACAAGGAACGTATTCCATTAGAGGGTATGTCGAAAATGAGGATTGCATTTAAGGACAGGCACACTGTGGGAAATATGTTACCACGAGGGGTCTAGCCTTCTTGGGTGGAAGCACCAGAAAGAGTTAGGGATTAAGCTGGATCCCAACAACAGAGAGCAAGTGCTTTTAGTGGAACCACCTAGTATTGCTGAATACTTAACCATGGAATTTAAGGAGGTGTTTAATGAAAATCTGGGGTGTTGAAAAACTATATGCACAGAATCACTCTCAAGGAAGGAGCTGTACCAGTGGTACATAAAACATGATCCATTCCTCGGCGCATGAAGGAGCCATTGAAAAGTGAGTTGGAAAAACTGGTCAGCCAAGGGGTGATCAAGGAGATTGAAAGTTCAGCATGGCTGGCTCCGGTCGTCATCACGACCAAGGATGGTGGAAAGAACATTAGGCTATGTGTGGACTTGAGAGACCTGAATGCAAACATTCATGTAGACAGATATCCACTCCCGAGAATTGGAGAGATGTTGAGCACCATTCAAGGGGAAAAATTCTTCAGTGTCTTGGACCTGTCCTCGGCCTATTATCATATAGAGCTACATCCGGAGTCACAGTCCCTGACGGCATTCACAACCCCTTTTGGAAATTTTAAATTTCTGCGGATGCCTTTTGGTTTTGCGTCTGCAGCCTTCCAACGGGTTATGCAGCACATTCTTAAAGACTGCGCAAAAACAATGTGCTTCCAGGATGATATCCTGATATATGGATCAGATGAAAAGGAACATAATGAGAACATCAATGGAGTGTTAAGTAAATTGAGGGACGTAGGCTTCACTACCAGAGTGAGCAAGTGTAAGTTGGGTGTGAGCTCTATGGACTACTTGGGCCACACAATTTCGGAAGAAGGCATCAAACCAAAGTGCGATCTTGTCAATGCAGTAAGAGTTGCTCCCACGCCAAGAAGCAGAGAAGAGGTAGTGTCATATCTGGGACTGGCAGAGGACATGGCCAAATTCATCAAAGATTTCGCCACCAGGTCTTATTCGTTGAGAGAGTTGGTAAAGAAAGATAGCATCTTCTACTGGGGACAAGACCAAGAGACGGCGTTTAAAGATATAAAAAATGCAATCATACAGGCACCCTTTATAGGAAAATTTGATCCTGAAAGAGACATAATAATTTCTACAGATGCCAGCAACCGAGGAATAGGTGCCACTTTAGCACAGCGAGTGGAGGAGTTAAAAGTTGTAGCTTTTGCGTCCAGAACCCTCATCGCTCCTGAAGCTAACTATTCCACGTTGGAAAAGGAGGCCCTAGCTTTATATTGGGCAATAAAACATTTCAAATACTACGTGTGCGGAGTGCAATTTGAGGTGCATACAGACCACAAGCCTTTGGTACCTTTGTTCACCCAAAAAATATGGAAGAGATGACCCCGCCCATAGCAAAGTGGGTGTTGGGTCCGCAAGGTTTTAATTTCAGAGCTGTATACATTCCGGGGCAACAAAACAGGGTGGCGGATTTCATCTCAAGGGCTCCCATCTGCTGTGATGCTGAGGAGGAAAAAGTGGATGACACTATTTTGGAAGTAGGCATGGCGGCAGTGGCAAAGGAAAAATGGGAAGCTCAAATGGAACAGGACGAAACCTTGAAGAGGGTGAAGAAGTATATCGTGTCAGGATGGCTAAACAGGTGCAAGGAACTGGGCACCGAAATTCAACCGTACTGGAATGTTAGGGAAGACCTATCGGTGGAGGGGAACTTCATCTTGAAGTCTGGAAAACTAGTTCCTCCCGAGGGGATGAGGAATCAAGTGATCTCTCTGGCCCATGAAGGTCATTTGGGCAGAAGTCTATGCAAGTCAAGGTTATGAGCAGACTACTGGTTCCCAGAAATGGATCGAGAGATGGAGGAAAAGGTACGCGATTGTTACGCATGTAGCTTAAGCGACAAATCAAAAGTAACTAAACATTCTCCCTTAATCCTGGTTGAAGTACCTATGGCACCCTGGCAAAAACTGGGTTTTGACATTACGGGCCCCATTCATGGCAGAGGCTCCCAAGACTGGTACCTGTTGGTATTGATTGACTATTACTCAAATTGGATAACTCACAAGATTGTATGTAATATCAATACTAAGTCTTTGATACACTTCCTAAAAGAGGTCTTTTCAAGAGAAGGTATTCCTACAACATTGATAACAGACAATGGCGTGCAACTGATCTCGGAGGAGATGAAAGAGTTTCTAAGAGACTGCTCGATTACCCATATCTGTACACCGTTGTAATGTCCCAAGGCGAATGGCAAAGTGGAAAGAGCGAACCGCCTGTTGAAGGATTGCATGAATCTGGCCAGCAAGTCGGGGAAAAACGTGGAGGACGCCATCATGGAAACGCTGTGGGCATATCATACCACCCCCAACTCCACTTCAGGACACTCACCATTTGAGCTGTTGAGAAGAAGGAAGGCTGGATCTAAGCTTTCCCCGAATTGGATGGGCAAAAATGTTCATGTGGAAGTTGATCAGGAGGAAATGAGAAAGAAAATTGAAGACAAACAAAGCAAATACAAAGATTGGTACGAGAGGAAGTGGGGTGTAAAGGAGAAGAACCTCAAGGCAGGACAGATGGTGTACATCAGAAAGCCTGACAAATTAGGGAAAAGAGGAGACAGATTCTTCGCCCCAGGGAAAATAAAGGAAGATAAGAGCAATGTGGTAGTCATGGAGGACGGGAAAATGTGGAGCCAAGACCGGGTAGTTCCTGTTACAATTAGAGACAACCAAATAAGTGAGGGGAATTCAGAGTCGGGTGACAGAAGGCAGGAAACGGGGCAGAGAAGAGAAAGTTTCAGACAAAGAACCACCCCGTTCTGGCACGAACAGTACAACATGAGGTAACCATCAGTTGTGCCATCTTCTAGAGGGCTCATTATATCTCCCATCTGTTAAACCTATGTATGGAACCTAGGAAGGGTCTTCTAGGCAAGACCCTATGTTTATGGCGTTGTTTTGCTCTTTGCATTATGTTGTTCTGCACCCTTTCCCATTCTCACCTTCAACCCCTTAGCCGCTCCTTTCTCTCTCTCTCTCTCCCACTCACTCTCTCTCTCTCTGGTTCCACGCTCCCTTCTTTTCTATAATCTGTGTTCTCCCTAGGGAGGATGATATGTTGTAACTTCTCCCATGGTTTCACCCACCTCCTCCTTTTCCCCCCTAATCTTTCCCCACCTTGGTTTATCCCGTGCTATCAGCTGAAGGCAGCGATAGAATGTTGAGATGTTGACTGAGATTATACACGACAAGCTGGGAGCACCTGGACTGATTATACTTCAATAAACTACCTTTGGACCCATTATCCTGGATATATCTTTTACTACAATTACCCCCTTTAAAATTTGGCGGACAGAGTAATTACCGCTGCCATGGCGAAGTACTTTACTTTCACCATGGCAATGGTATTTCACCCACTGTATTGACAGATGTCTGCTGCCCCTGCCGACACCTCTTGCATTTCCAGGAACCGGCATTACAACAATAAATGCATTGTAAGTTCGAAGGATGTCAAGCTTACAACTTTTAATTTTTTTATTTCTCAAAACAAGATCCCAAAGTGGGATTTCGGTTTGGAAAAGACAAAAAAAAAAGTCCTCCCTCCCCTAGGAGCATTTTTTCGTGTTGTGGTTATTTCCCAGTTTTCACTGCCCCTTACCACCATGGTTTTCATGGCGGTGATGGGCAGTGAACACTAGTGATGAGTCCACCCACTCTAAATAGGGCAGGCGAACACATCTGACGGACCTTACTCTTTCAGGCCATTGGAAGTGTATGAAGGTTACAGAGACGGAGTAGTCTCTGACGTCTACACACTGAACGTCCAGCTGACTGAAGCGGATGGACCTTAAGATTGTCGGAAAGGGTGCTCCGTCGCTGTTGTGTCAGAGTACCCTATCTTTTGCACCAACATCTAAATCAGGCCTATGTCATAATCTTGCTGATTTTGGGGAGAAGGAGGCTTGATGAGTCACCAAATATGTATTAAAGGTTGAATAGAATTCATCAAATGTTTCCTCAAACATTAATCTCTAATTACTGGTCGGACCTCAGTGTCATGGCCACCTTTAAATTTTTCGCAGAATAGGTATTATGGAGACCACCATCCAACTCCTTTATCCTTATAAAGTAAGACAATCACTACTCTAGAGCCAGTGATTGTTATAGCACCTGAAAAAGTATTTTTTTTTGTATTCCTTTTGTCTGTTTACTCCTACAGTTGAAACACTGTTATGAACAAAAGTAGTAGATATTCCAAAATACTCTTTAGGTACATTAGGCCTTTATCCATGGAGAGTGAATACCCTATCTACTGTAACATCACAAGAGATCTAAAAACACGTTTCTTTGCTATAGTATCCACAAAGTAATTAGCCAAATACAACCCCTATAAATCCCAAGAGAGTCAAAAGCAGAAAAGAGGGGGATGTGGAGTGATAAATAGTAGAAAAACACAGAAAATCAGAATACAACATGCTTTGAACCCTGATACTCTCAGTACACCCAGGAGTAGGTTCCCCAAACCCACTTGATGAGTTGCGAAATCACCAATAATCTCTAGAATTCCATAACTGACTCTATATGCACCTCAATCCTTCTCATCCAGTTTCCGCATTCAAGTTGTCAAGTAATGCTCTGGCAGTTTTAGCCTGCACAAAAACATAGCCCCCTTCCTGGTGATCGACCTTCAGCCTCATGGGGAAACCCACCAATGCAGCGAGTGCTTTGTCTTTCATTTCCATTTACAATGATGTAAGAAACTTCTTTCTGCATGGACTTTGTAGGTTTATGTTTGAAAAAAGCAGGACTCTGTCCTCTCCTACATGTATGATCTTTCTCTTTAGTTCTGTACATTTGCCTTGCAGTACACTGATGGCAGAATCATCATCACCTCACTGTTGACCCTGCTCTCACCAACTGCAGTCCCAACTCTGTTTGTGATTGATCTGATTCTCTATCAACCTCGGTCATCTCCAATAGTAGTGTTTCACCCTGGGTCTGAGGACCCGAAGATGGGGTTCTTTTGGTAGATTGTCCATGGGTTTGATATTTGCATCCTAATAGTCACCCCTCCCTCACTCACAATCTAAAGTTTTCCAAATCCTGAGGGTGGTTCATGTGTCAGCCATTTGAGTCTCCATTGCTTGAGCCCTCTGTGCCACTTCCTCCTTCTCCATTACATATAGCCTTTGTACCCGGGTCTCTCACATGACCCCTTTTTCTTTTCTTGTCTTCTCCACATGATCTTAAAATGCCAGTGGTAATTCTTTTGCCATCAGCCATGGTGGAGTCTCATCCTAAGTTGGAGAATACTACTATAGAGTACAGAATTGTCCCACAGTTCCAGTTAACAACACCAGGCTTATTTTCATTGATGGGGTATTCCCTTGGGAGCTCCACGAGGGCTGAGTCAGGCACACCAGGCCAACTGTGCCTTTAAAATGCCTGTTGGTTATGGTCTGATCTTTGCCCGTTGGGGGAAGACTATAAATTCTTATGGTATAACCCCTCATGTTATGGACGTCAAGGGCCCTCAAAATGGTCATCACTGTTGTATTGGTTAGCTGCGTCACTCTGCTAGTTTCATACTACTTCCCTGGTCTCCGTTCACTCTAAAATGCCCATGCTTCCCCAGCAGCATCTCTGACTCTAATATCCGGGGCTGAACTGCACAGGCAGCACCACCATTATAATTACTGTAGTCCATTTGTGCCTGAACTTCAACACTATACCCAGGTTGGACCGAGAGGGAGGCTACAACTGCCTGCAACCAGAGTGGGTTCCTCACATTCAGCCCCACCGGGAGCCTGCCACTATCCCTCGCAATGTTCAACTCCAGCTTTCCTCGCATGGCACTCAAAGATATTCAGAGGCAGAAGATTGTGAATTCATTCCAGAGCACCACAGGGACATGGCCATCTTAGGCACGCCGCTTTTATTAATTCTTAATGTTTGTTTCGGGTTACGTCTTTAGTATTAGTTACGTATAAATTGTTCTTTGATGCTTATTTAATTTTATGGCAGTCTTTGTTTATTCTTCACCTTTTTACTTTTTCCTTTGTTTCATGGGATGACTATGGTGGTGACCAAAAATCTCAATTATTGTTAGATGACTCCACTGGCCGTCAGGACCAATGTTGCAGACTCAATGAGATCCAACTGCCTGAAGGTGAATACGGACAAGACGGAAGTGCTCATCTTGGGAAAGAACACCTCCCCGTTGGAGGACACATGGTGGACCACTGGAATTGGAACCTCACCTACTCCCACCAATTATACCAGCAACCTCAGCATCATCATGGATGTGCATCTCTCCATAAAGCACAAGGCCAACCCAGATGCCTCCCCTGGCTTCCATACCCTCTGCATGCTTCGCAAGACCTTCAAGTGGGTCCCCGTCAGCATCAGGAAAACAATGAGTCAAGCCCTAGTCACCAGACGACTAGCCTACAGAAGTACACTCTATGCCAGAACCACCACCCATCTCCTCAAACGACTCCAGACCATACAGAACTCCACATCCATACTCACCTCGACCTTCCAAAAGTACCAGCATCACCCCCACCACAGAAGCCTTTCCTGGCTCCCCGTCCAGAAGAGATGCAAGTGCAATCTGCTGACTCACACCTACAAGACCATCCACAACACCGACCCCTCTTTCATCCACCACCACCAGACCTTCCACCAGCCGACCAGAGAACTCAGATCTGCCTCCCTCACACATGTTCCCCGTATCGGGCAGAGCCACAGTGGAGATTGTTCTTCCTCCTGCCTCACCGCCAAGTCTTGGAGCAATCTCCTACTCCATCTCCAAACCTCTGCTCACTCGCTGACTTCAGGACCAGAGGCTAGCATTAAGCATAAACTCTTTCAATGCCACTCCTGCAGCCCTTCAAAGTATTAGTGTTATATCATTAAAACCAAACATATTCCAGAATTAGAACTCATACAGCCTGTATATAAACCCCTATCATTGAATCCTTATCCGATTTCAAATGCTGCAAGTTAAGTATGCCTTTTGTTTCATGCACACTTATAATGTGATGTGTGGTTATTTTTGATTAAGTAAAGGGTCCTCTAACTTTTAGAAATATTGGATTTGAAACGTGGGGATTGGTGTCTCTTCAGCATTTATTCAAAGAGATCTTTTTAATCTGTAAATTGATGGTTTTTTTAGGTTACAATTTTTAAATAATTTTGTATTAGCATATTGCGGTGTTCAAAAAACTTGTTGAATAATTGATTTAGTTTTTTTGTGCGGATAGTGCTACTTCATTTTTATTTATGTGGTTGAACCTCATAAAAGGCAACATTCATTGTGCTCTTAGGACCACTCGTGAGCCAACATAATTTGTTTACTGGGTCATGCATGAGGCAGAACCCTCCTGTGTGTGCGGATGACTGGTGACATGTTTACAGTGTTTTTTAATCCCCAGTCGCACTTGATACTGAAGTCTCATTGGTGACCGTGTCATCACACATTTAAAAATAATAATGTGTGCTTGAGATGTATGGATTATGTGACCATTTTGGTGTAGTTATAAGACCCATTGCATTGAGTAAAAATGAGTTAGCTCATTTTTGGTGTACCACTTTTAGGCCAGCAAAAATGATCCAAGCGATGTAAATGTTAAATGCTTCTGTTTGAAGGCATCAGAATATCAAATTATAGGGCGGATTTGAATTTGGGCAATTTGTTTAAATTGGAAGGGTTGTGACGGTTTAATTGTAGTCAATTGTACTTGGATTACTTTACATCACTATGTAAGAGGGTCTGAAGAAAATTCTGTTGGGATACTTGGTATAGCTGGCCACAAAATTATAAGAAAATTGATTCAGGCAGAGATGAAAGCTTCAACGAAAGAAGCTATACATTCTGTCATGAGCAAAAGAAGGCAGGATTACATTTCTGATGACAAGTATTGGACTGTTAGACCTGACATCATTGGCTTGAGTCTCTCCTCCATTTTTTCTGTTTGCCTCCACAGGGTAACCCACACGGGGGCTACATGGACCTTTTCAAAAGATGAGGAAGTTAGAAAAGGAAATTCTTTATATAAAGTAAATCATATGGAGATGAAGCCTAAGAGAAGAAGAAGGACATGACTTTAACGGATCACTGACACAATATTGATGTCAAAAATATCGATATACAGAAATATGGAGTTAAAAATATAGAATGCCAAAATGTCGACTTCCTATCTCCAAATAGGTAAGTACAAAAATATTGAATCAAAAATATCGATGTAAAAATATAGACAGTCAAAATATCGACTTTTTTAAATAGTTAAAAGTAATTTAAAATTAATAAAATAATAAATATAACTAACTGAAAAATACTTAAAATACTTAAATAACATTAAAATGAATAGATAATTAATATAATACATTTTTTTTATACATATATATATATATATCCGCGCTCCTTTCTCCTGCTGATAGCGTAGGGATGACAATTACTATTCCCACTCCACGGAGTGCAACAGTAGGGAAAGTGTTGGATAGCGTAGGCATAACAATTACTATTCCCACTCTAGTGAGTGCAACAATAGGGAAAACGTTGGATTGCGGGAGGGTAAAAATGACTATTCCCACTCCAGAGAGTGCAACAGTAGGGAAAGTGTTGGATAGCGGGAGGGTAAAAATTACTATTCCCACTCCAGTGAGTGCAACAGTAGGGAAAGCGTTGGATAGCGTAGAGGTTAAAATTACTATTCCCACTCCAATGAGTGCAACAGTAGAGAAAGCGTTGGATAGCGTAGGGGTTAAAACTATTATTCCCACTCCAGAGAGTGCAGCAGTAGGGAAAGCATTGAATAGCGTAGGGATAAAAATCACTATTCCCACTCCAATGAGTGCAACAGTAGGGGGTAAGCGTTGGATAGCGTACGGGTAAAAATGACTATTCCAACTCCAGAGAGTGCAACAGTAGGGAACGTATATGCTTCATATATGAATGAAAATTAATTAAATATTAATACCAATTACATTTTTTTTAAATAATTATTAGTTTTTTATAATAAATTAATTAATTTCAACAAAAATAACCAATGTGCCTGCCGCTTTGTGCATGTAAATGTTAAACATGCATTTTTAACCTTGCGGCGGGTGCTTCTTCAAGCAGCACCCGCAGCAAGGTTAAAGGAACAGGATCTGACCGCCAGGGTGGTGGTCACATCCTAATTTGCATGGAGGGACCGCCGCTGCCCATGCGGACGGTCCCTCTTCCTCGGGGGTGGCGGACAGACGCAGGTCCGTCCACCATCCAAATGACCCCCTTAATTTGGATCCAGAGTTGATTTCCTTTCAACTTTATTTCAGAAGTTAACAACAATAAATCTCTGAAAAGTTTTTCGAAGCCATGCCATGGGTGAGGAGTCACACATTAGGGGTATACAATTGAATCTAGAATTATTAAGAGGGTGGAGCTTAAGGGCTATTGGCTTCATGAGCACTGCTAATGTTGGGCACATTGTTGAGAAAAAGAAAGCAATGTTAATTCAAAGCAGGGAGACATAGCTGGAAGAGAGGCTAATAAGGAAGCTAATGACCTTCTTTAAGGTGACAGTCTTGTAAAGAGTCTACCGCAGTTTGTTTCAACTTTAACACCTCTATAGAAAGCTCAGAGCAACATCAGAAGAAATTTCATTCTTACAGAAGAGGGTATTTTGGTAGGACCAGCAGAAGGGGACTGTCTACTGCCAGAGAGGGTAAAGATCTTAATTTATGTACCAGACAGAGCCTTCAGAAAAAGTTCTCAAGCCACAGCTTTCTTTCCGCGAAGGAGATGAGCAGAGAAAAGCAGATCTGTTTTAGAAAGTTGGAAAGGCGCTGGTGGACTCCTGGCGGAATACCACAACTTTTTCAGTTTTTTCCCATAAGGAAGGTCAAAAGATGTTTGAGAATGTGCCCATATGTGTCAGAATCTAACCCAAGACAAACCCTTGAGAACTGGAAATGGAACAAGGCAACTAAATAGAGTTTGTAGAGGTACCAGTGTGGGTGAAGAAGCCAAGAGAATTGATCCTGAATCAGGAACAGAAGGAGTTGGCAGATTCTGAGGTAATGCATGTGTTAGGGAAAAAAGCTACTATGGCAGTGGAATACAAATTCAAGAGGTACCCCTTTCTTAGTAGAGAAAAGGTACACAATTTGAAGTCTGATAATCAGTTTGAGGAATCTAATGTGATATTTAGTTTATAAACATTTTAAGATGGAAGGGATGCATCTTCTAAAGGACCACTGGCAGGTGTGCAATTGATGAGTAAAATTCAATTTCAAAGATGCATATTGTATGATTCCAATGAAAGAGAGCAGTCAGACCTTGCTACAGCTCAGATGGAGAGGCCAATTATACCAATGTCAGAGTTTGTCTTTCGGGTTATCATCATCCCTGTAGCATTTACAAATGAACTCAAGTCAGTGGTGGCATATTTATGAAAGAGAGAAGGGTGTGCATTATAACATATCTAGACAGCATCCTTTTAATCTCTTAGTCTGGAGGCCAAGGAGCAGTTAGCTGTAGTGGGAAAACTCTTGCATAGGTTATGTTTCATTGTTTTGGGATTACCAACCTAAACAGGTGGGTTGTATGCTGTGGGGCAGTTGTGGGAACATTCTTGACCAATGGAGCCTAGACCTAGACCAATAGTACATCGTACCACATTCCTTGCCTTCAGCTTCATTCCAGTCCTACTAAACAATCATAACAGCAGGTAGGGGTATGGTAAGTCATACGATGACACCAGCTGCAGTCCCTTTATCTCCACCAGAATGGTTTAGCGCTAAATTAGCCACATTTATGATACAGTGTCAACTGAATTTTGTGTAGACACACCTATTTTCTGGACCAGTAATCTAGGGTAGCCTTGTACTCTCTTTTTTCGTTAAGCAGTGGCAACTTGGTCAATTTGCTGCTCGAAAGGGGTGACCCTTTACTTTATGATTTTAAATCATTTAAAAGAAAAATGAAGACATTTCCTGGCAGACATACATGCTTTTTAAAGGCCGTATATTAATAATTGTAAGATAGGGAAACAAGGACTTAGTATCTGATATCTCATCCTTCAGAAGACTAGTTGCAGAAACAGGCTAGTCTGAACATGCATTCTAAATATACTATGGGTTAAAAGATGAACTTAAGGACCTTTTGGCTCAAGTGGTGGATGCCTCCATGACCTAAAAGGACATTCAGAGAAAGAGAAAACATGATAACATGGTGATTGTAGTGCAAGAAAGGAAAACTGAGTGACATAAGACCTATGATTAGAGCCAGCCGGTGCATATTGTGAGTCTAAAAGGTCCACATTCCAAGTAAGTATTCAAATTAAGACCTACTCCAAAGTTTTGCCTTTATTGTAGAAAAGAATGCCACTTTCTTAAGGACTGCACAGTAAACCTAAGAGCAGGACACTTAAAATAAAAATAGTAATCCTTGGTGGAAGCAATGGAAAGGCAAAAGAACACTCCAGCTGGAGTAGGTTATCATCCTCTACTGTTCACACCTTGACGGTTTTTCATCAGTTAGCTAACATAACCCAAGTTAGTTCATGTACTTATTTTCAAATAATGCCTGTCACATTGACCTTATCCATAGGGGTAATAGTACCATTACAGATTCTGCTAGACTCAGGAGCCACAGGGAATTTTATGCATTTCTTTGTGTCCTTAATATAGGATTCCCACTTTGAAGAAAAGGAACACTAAGAAGCAGTGTATTCCATAGACGGTAGCAGGTTGTCATCAGGACCTAGTTATAATCCAGTACAAAAATACTTGTACTCCTGCACTTCAAATACCAAAATCACATTAATAACATTTAAAATGTGAGTTAATCAACACTCCACATTTTCAAGCCATCCTAGATATGCCTTGGATGGAAAAACACAATCTTCAAATACATTGGAAAAACATTCAAATGTCCCTATATTGTAATGTATTTTGTTGTGAAGACACACAATATTTCATATGCTATATTTAGTGTGTGGTGGTTCAGGTTTCAAATCATTCAGTAGACCATATTCCTGACTGTTAGATATGGGGGTCTCTAGTTGGCAATGGTGTAAACCTTTGACCAAATAGGGACTCTTGCTTCTAATTCAGGGAAAGGAGATTACACTACTGGATAACCCCTGCTTACCCCCTTGGAAGCTTGGCACAAGCAGACAGGCTTATCTCAGAGACAGTGTGTTAAGCATTTGAGAACGCATACAGTAATACAGTGAAAACCCTACAGATGGACACCACACAGCTTTTATAAAAATAAGTATTTTTTATATAGACTTAACACAAGACCACAAACGACCAAAATCCACAAGACTGTAATCAATAATAATCTTCAAGGTGGTAGAAATAGTTCAAAAATAGTTTATTCACTGAAAAACAGTCTTTAGTGTTGCTAAAGACTGTTTTTCAGTGAATAACCCCAGCAGGAGTTATCAGGGCATCAAGGTCAAAGAAATCCCAAAGAACGGCGCCCACCGCGAGGTGGGGGGTATTGGGCCTGGAGTCAAAACAGACCCACGGAAAACAGTACCTGGGAAACTTGAAAACAAAGACAGCTCACAGCGTTGGAAAGGTGATGCGTCGTTGGAGCGTTTTGGCATCGGTTCCTTACTTCAGGGGAGATGATGCGTCTGTTTCTTGGATGCTTGCGCAGGCAGGGGAGGCGTCGGTTCCTGACCGGAGAGGAGGTGACGTAACAATGGGGCTGAAACCACGGTTCCGTACGATTTCACGATGTTGATGGATTCTTGACCAACCACGTCGACAATCGGCTCCGCAATGATATCGGCATCCATGCGGCACTGCAGCAGGCATCGGGCCGGAGTCGCAAGTCGGAGCAGCGCTCACGGCTATGGCAGGCTTACGAAGTCGTTCGCTGGTGTCGATGTGGCACGACGGCCGGCGCCGGGTCTATGTTGCAGGTTGGAGCAGTGCTCATGGCTTCGATGCAGATGACTAATACCAAAAAAAAGGTATGGCTCTAATCAGTAAGGCTGAGCCCTGTGAACAGTACAACAAGAAAAAAATGCCAATACTGCTTCCTTATTCAAAACTATTTGGCGAAAAATGCATAGACCACAAGACGCTGCATCTAAAAGCTCATTAGTAGCTTTTTATTCAAATATACAATTTTTTTACAACCACAAAAAATTCAATACATTTAAAACCAAATCACATATAATGGGATTCAATGTGGACACAGGAGCTAGTGAAAAATCAAACAAACATTCATACACTCTCACAGACTCACTCTTTCTATCACACACTAAATACTAAACCCCAATGATACCAAGTCTAACACTGATCAATACCAAGAATATTTTGATGTGTTTGATAAGATAAAGACCACCATCTTACCCCAATATAGGTCCTTTATTTGTTTGATAGATCTCCAGCCAGGGGACCAGTTACCATACAGTAAGATCTATGCCCTTAAGAAATAAAAATCTATATTTACAGCATTATTTGAATGCGCTATTAGAATTTGGACATTGGACTTATCCATTCTTCGAAATAATGGTGGCCTCATTTATGCAAAGTGACGCATCGCTGCTTGAAAACAGCAATGCGTCACTTTTCATTGTGCCCTCCTTGCGACATGCTGGATGCGTCATATTCACAGCATGATGCATCATGTCGCAAGGAGTTACAGATAGGTCAGTATTTCTGACATATCTGCAGGCTCAAAGTGACGCATTGCTGGAGTGTGTCACGAAAGTGACGCAACTCCATCACTGGGTCATTTCACATGGGCAAGTCCCATTTCAAATGTGCCTGTGTCAGTCGTACACCTGCTGTGAGGCAGGCGTAAGATATTGACACATTTGCGTCCTAGAAGTGATGCAGTGAAATCTCACAGATTTCACTGCGTCTCTTCTACGAGGCTTACTTGTGTCAGAACGCCCACACTGCAATCATTATACCTGTCGCAGGTATAATGTTGTGCAGGGGTTTACAAAGTGACACATCTACCTACATGCGTCACTTTTTAAATATGACGAAACATGGCCCATTTTTTACCCTGCCAGTGCGTCACAAAAAGTGGTGCACCGGTGGCACAAAAGTGACGCGAGGGATCATAAATATGCCCCTTAGTCTTTTCACCTCTCTTCTTCATGCACAAGAAGGGAGGCAAACTAAGAATGTGCATCGATTATAAACACAGAGTTGGCTGAATAGATATCCTTTACCTTTTACACCTACATTATTGAAATAGTTTATAAAGGCATCTATATTTACCAAGCTGGATCTTCCAGGGTTTACCATCTTGAAAGGGTTTGAGCGGTGAAAAGTAGAAAACTGCTTTCCAAACAAAATTTGAACTTTATGAGTATCGTGTCATGCCTCTCAGTGCTTGCATCCCCCTACAGCATTTCAGTACTTCATGAACAAAATACTGAGAAAATATTTGGATATCTGTGCTATTGTTTACATATATGACATCCTATTGTACTAGAACACCATGCCAGGACATGTTAAGCATATCAGAGCAATATTGCAATGTTTTTGGGAGAATCAACTTTATGCTAAATTGAAAAGATGTGTTTTCCTCACGAAAATAGCGGAATTTGCAGGTTCATCACCGTTGCAGAGGGGATCACAATGCAATCAAATAAAGCTGAAGCTATTAAGAATTCAGAATCTCCTAAATCCGTCAAAGAAGTCCAGAATTTTTGGGGATTCACAAATTTTTATTGTTGCTTCGTAGATCACTTCTCTAGCAATCTTAACTCCCATTATAAAACTCTTAACAAAAAGAGTATCATTTGAAAGGTCACAAGAAGCTAAGAAAGCCTTCAATAAATTAAATGAAAGTTTCAACACCACCATGATTCTACAAAATCCACATCAACTATTCTTGAAGGAAGCAGCTGGCTCCTCGGTAGCAGTCGGTTGAGTACTATCTCAATGCAATCCAATCGCTGGACTGCTCCACATAGTAGGCTATTTGTCTCAAAAATGTAGCTGAGCAGAAAGGAATTACACTGTGGCAGACAGAGAACTATTACTGGCCTTAAAGTAGCATTTGAGGAATGGACAAATTATTTACTACAGGCAGGTCACTAATCATATTTTTTCAGTGACAATGACTTTATAGTCCAATTTTTCCCAGATGTGAAAAATGGTAAAGCAGACACCTTTACAAGATATGGCCATGAACCCTCAGAAAACCTTGACGAAATACCTAGGGGCCGATACCTATCCAGTAAAAAGCGCTCCGAATAGCCGTTCGGAGCTTTTTTCCCGTACGAATCGTACCCTGCAACGTCCCCCGTACGTACGATGAAATACGATTCGTACCAGGAGCTGGACTCCATACGAATCGTACAGAGAGCATATGACTCTAATCTCCGTATGAGTCTCACTCGGAATCCGCTGTACGTGACATCTGTACACGACATTTGTACGGTTCGCGGCTGGTTTATACGACCCAGCAAGTACGATACGTGTCGGGTACGCACCGTACAACCCTTTTACTACAGGAGCTGAAAACAGCCGTAAAAGCAGAGTTTGCAAAGAAACAGGTACGGAACGGCCCCCCTGGGTACGGCGCGTACCCTCCATGATCGCAGGGGTACGGTGTGTACCCCTGCGATCATGGGGGTATGCACCGTACACCCAGCATATAGGGGGTACGCACCGTACCCCATGTACGCTGGGTGTGCCGTACCCCTGCGATCACGCCGTACGGTGTGTATGTGATTGTGCGCTTTTCCGTACGAATCTCCCTTATCTGACGTGGACCGTAGGACTCGCGTCATGATACCCCAGTCCAGACCGTACTCGTCGGGTCGTACGGCATGTGTACAAGTTGTACGGTTCACTGTTTCAGCCTTGCAATTTGTACGGATTGCGACGATTCGGACGGATTGCACAGAATACGGATCGTACTACGCGACTCGGACAGACAGGTGCGAATCGTAAAGCGATGGCTCCGGATAAAAATCATACGGACGTTTTTTTCCCAGGATCGGAATCGGGCCCCTAATGCAACAGAGGCAAATAGCGTTATAAGTCCTTTATCTTCTTCAGACTTCATGCATTCCCTTTTGAAAAGTCACTCTAAGAAATAAGTATATCAAATAAATATTGAGAAATGAGGACATTTTTGTGGAGGCTTATCTTACTACAAGGAAGCATTATTTCTGCTCTCTAAGAGTTTGCAGGAGCAGGTATTGAAATGCTGCCATAACTCTTTGTTGGCTGGACACCTAGATAAAATCAAAACCTTGCAGATTTGGCATTGACAGTTTTGATGGCCTAACGTCGCCCGAGATGAAGAGACATTTGTAGAAGCCTGTGGAATTTGTGCTCAAAGAAAAAGTGTTCTCCAACTTCCGTCAGGGCTATTATGATCCCTATCGGTGCCCACAGCTCCTTGGGGACCTGTGTTGCTAGACTTTACTGTTTAATTGCACAAGGTTATAGATGAATAATCAAATTAGCACACTTTGTACCATTGAAAGGAGTGCCCCTAGTGAAGGACTTATCTATAGTATTGCAATCCGTGGTACTCTTCTATATCATTCATTTGGTACTAATATCTGATGGGGGAACTCAGTTATGTTACATTTGTCATAAAGCTTGTGTAAACTAATGGAGTGAGATGCACAATTATTATCTGGGAACCATCCACAAACTGATGGTCAAACTGAGAAAGTGAATCAGTCTATAGTGCAGTATCTACATTGTTACGACTTGTAAGAAGACTGTGATTGGAAGGAAAATCTACGGCTGGCAAAGTTTGCGTCCAACACCTTCATTCAGTCACTGGTTTCGCACCTTTCTATTGTATCAAGAGTCATCATCTAAGATTGATTGTTTGGGTGATACCAACAAGCATGAGCAAAGCCCCACTGTGAATGTGTTACATAAAAGACTAAGTTAAGTGCATCTGAACACTGTGAAAAAGTTAGTACTAGAGAAACAAAAGTATAAACTTAATGCAGATCAACACTGTAGCAAAAACCCAGAATATCATGAAGAAGATGACATATGGCTAACTTCAATACATTTAAACCTAAAGGGAAAAATAAGGTCCAACCAAAAATTAAAGGGTCCTTTACTGTAGCTAAAGTAATTAAGTCAAAAGCTTTAAAGGTAGACTCAACATATAGTCTTCCAGTACATCCTGGGTGTGACATAGCCCTAATAAAATCAGTAAAACCTAATATATGGAAACACACTATCCATGGACCTGTCTTAGTAAATGAAAATCTATAAATTGATGTCAAAGCAAGAATCTGGAACAATGTACACTACCTAATCGATTGGAAAGGGTGTGGCTCCAAAAATAGAACCTGAGAATCTGTCAGTCATGTACACACACCACAACTCTTACTTTAATTCTGCCTCAATCATCCAAACAAACCCAAACTAGTGTGGAGGCTTTTGGGAGGTGAATGCTGATGAGATCCAATCTTAAAAGAGCTGGATTGTGTGATTACTTATGAAGGAGGTCAGGAACTCAGAAACCAAAGGAACCAGTTGTTCACTAGCAGCCCACACAAGCTATTCGCACACCTAAATACTTCTAGAGTTTCCAGGCTAGACAAGCTATGGGCACATCCAGAAGCATCTAAAGACTTCCAGCCCAGACAAGCTATGGGCTCACCTAGCAGCTTCTAAAGACTTTCAAGCCTTGTGAGGTTTGAGGATCATGTTGGGTGTGGCTCTTCTATTTGAACCACACCTTAACTGCCACTGGTGCTCGTTCTTCAGAAGCATCCCTTAGCAGTGAGACTTATCTGTTAGTTTCCTCACAGCAGAGTCAGTGTCCTAAGTTGGCAGTCCATGGCTGGACAGTTGCTGCAAAAGAACCCGAACCTTAAGTATGACTCAAGCCATATTTGAAATATGGTAAGGTGCAGGTGCTTAAAGTTGATTTGATAACTTACCCTAAAGCTTTCCTGGTGAAGCTGCAACTCTGAATACTTGTAAAAGAAACCTATAAAGGTTAAAAATACTTTTATTTATGCTAAGAAAGCAGAACAACAAGATACAAAAGCAGTTCCAAGAGACTATCAAAAGTTGTTATGTTTTGATGTTGCTACACTTTTAAAACTTGATTCAATTTGCCACAAGACTGCTGTAGAAAATGATGCTGAGACTCACAAAAGACAAACCCAAGGAAACCCTGAAGTCAATCAAGGGTTAAAACTAGAAAGAGTTTCAGGGGTATAAGGCATTGTAGGAGCCTTCCTGTTGAAGATAGTTTAAAGGTTGCACAAGTGAAATAAACTTGTGCGCATGGATACTATGTTTGTTCATTGAATCTTGAGTAAATGTGAAGCTAATATGGAGAAAGAGAGACTAAAGTTGCACTTTACAAAAGGGGAGGTCAAGCTGAGAGGATGCTAGGACATAGTTATTGTAAGTCTCAGTTTTTTCCCTAAGATGAAAAGAAATCTAGAACAGTAGATTGATAACAATGGAATATAGTGGAGAACTGGGAGAGTTTAGGTATGCCAAACTTTGGAACTGTATGCTGCTTACTTTAAGACAGATGCACAATCTCCTCCCCTTCAGGAAGGTTCTTAAGAAGTGGTTGTTCCAACAATAGTCCCACGTTCCTCTACTGAGTCAACCTGTCACACTCACTCAGCGCTGGTACACTCAGCCGAGTGGCTGCGGGCTCCACAAATCCCCTGGTAACGTAACAAATAGGTAGATTACCAAACAACCAATAGCTTTGCCTGCAGAGACACCAAAGGGTGCGGGAGGAACTAACATATGTCTTTAACTTCCAGTAGTCTTCTGAGACTTAGTCTGGCACACCATGCAAGACAATACATTATGCCGGAGGGATTCCTCTAGAGCCCAACGCTATGTACATCTCTTCTCTCATTTGACTCCCTCTTCTCCTATTGCCCTGTGCATCACGTAGTGGGACCTGGGTGACAGAGGAGTCTGTCACCCACAAGCTTGGCAAATTCATATCCCTCCTTTAAGAAAAGCACCAGGTGAGTGCTCAGATGATGACACATTGCCAACAAAGAGATGTCTTTTATGATTTCTTCGAGGCTGAATGGATTTTTGAGTTTTCAAATCAACACATTTCAAGCAAGACCCGTGTTATCAAGGAAAAAAGTAAGGTTAATAAGGAAGGAGATGCGAGATGATGACATGTCTTGATGAAAGAGGATTTGTCTTTAAGGAATTTGGCCTGTGTGATAGGGCTGTATGATCAGGCAATCTTTCAGCATTAAGCAAAGGTTTGTGGTATGCAGACAAGGTTATACTATTGGTGAAGCAAAGGAAGGGTTGGTATGGAATGGTGGGTAGTAACACAGCCCTTCAACGCTATCCTGTGTGGAATGATTCAAACAGTAATAGTCGGATGCCACTATTCAGAAGCAAGAGTGTTTTCCCTTGGTAAAAATCATCAGAACCCAGCAATCCAAAGTTGTTGTTTGAAGAAAACACACACATTTGCATCCATACCCACCTTTAAATTTATTTTTTAGTTACCCCCAATCCCTTTTTCACAAGTGAATCGATCCTTTTCAATTGCTCTGCAAGGGAGAGCTGGAGAAGTCATTGGGAGCTCTTGCCAAATATCCCACTTCTTAAGTGGCGTACTACATCCCCTTAACACTAACCGAAACACACAGTAAATCATATAACATATTTTACATATCCTCTTCCTCACCTTTCTTATTGCATTCCCTTCTTATTCAGCTAAATATTTTTAAAAAATCACTCTGTCAGACAGAACCTCTGGCAAACTTTGTATAGATCTGCTGCATCTAGCAAGACATTGGCACGACATTGCAGACCTGATCGATTTAGTGGAGTTGGCAGATGCTGATGTCACATTCGTCATCCTACTTCTTCCCTTAGATTGGTGGAGACCAAAGGCAGTGGGGGAGAAAGTGGAGATGCAGGAATACTCCTACAAATCCAACACGTTCCCTTAGTTTGTAGAGACTCAGTGTGGTGGTGGTGGATTAGCATGGGACAATAAGATGCTTCCATCTGGCCTCTATAGGCAGAAGGAGATGAAGAAGATACCCAAGTCGGCCCTTCAACCACTTCCTAGTGTTTTTATTACATTGCAGTGAAGAACTAATTGTTTTATCACTGACTGATATAGTGAAATATTTATGCATTTTTTCATTTACGGATTTTAAAAGCACAACAGAGTACCTGAGTTCCTTCAGAGCAAGGCATCAGAAACCAGAGCCGGCATGGCAATTAATGTTCTGGACTATAGGTATTTAGAGATGCTTACAATGGACGTAGATCTGATAATATTTGATTTCTCCCCTGATGATCTTAATTTGTATCATTGGTTCCCAAAGGCATGAATAAAAATATACTAGCATACAAGCATTATCATATAGCAACACACTTCTGGAATGTTTGAAACATAGGTCCTGATTTAGACTTTGGCGGATGGGATACTCCTTCATAAATGTGCCAGATATCCCCTCCACCATATAACAAGTGCCATAGGATATAATATATTTGTAATACAATAGATGGGATATCCACCACGTTTGATGGAGTATCCCATCCATCAAAGTCTGAATCCTCAAATACTTCTGATTTGCGGTTGCATTAAGACACACACCAATGAGATTTTTTGTAGAGTTAGCTAATTGAAAATACAATCACATCTGTGAAATTGTATGACTTGATTCATTGTCCTATATAGAGAGAATAAGTGCTCACATCTAGACACTTGAGAGAATTTACCTGATTAATTTGGTGCTAGAAAGAAGTGCCAACATAAGCATATTGAGACCAAAGGGTGTCCAAAGCAGGTTAGAATAACCCAATTCTCCAATCAGGTTGGTGAGAATGCAGTTTAGCCTGCATGCTTATATTGTTTGCTTTCATTGCTTGTTACTCTACGGCACAGGTCTTCAAACTGTGGGGCGAGTCCCCTGGGGGGGGAGGGGGGGGGGGTGTGGATGGGTTTCCAGGGGGGTGCAAAGGCCTCTGCAAGCACATGTAAATAGAAAAGACAGGAAGTGCAGCAATGTTTATTTGCTGCATTTCCAGGCTGTCTACATTTACTCCGAAGCCCTTAGAGGGCCCTGGGGTCAGAGGTCAGTGGGTGTGCTGCTGGGAGCTCCAATGGGCAGTGTCTGGAGTCTTATTAAGACTCCAGCATGCCCAAGTGTTTCACAGGTCTCTAAGGACCATTTGCATACATTTGGAAATTGGTTAGCGAGGCTTAGTTTTTTTTCTTCTTTCAGTAACCCCTGGGCCAGACTCTGCCTATTCCTTGCATTTGTATTTTAAATTTACTGCTGTAGTGTGAAAATATATTTCATGAAAAAGAATATAAAAAGGGTTGCCAATAGAAACAATGCCAGCCATGTATGTTTAAAGAGCCTGTAAAGACCTTGCTTTGACACTAAATAGGGTTTTAAATAAAAAAGTATGTTTTCATTTGTAATTTGACTTTGTCTGTTCCTTTTATTTTCAGTCATGAAACATTCAGGCAGCCCTAGAACACATTCAAAAGAGCTTTATATTTGCTTTTAGAGGTACGAACAGATAAGTACTGAAAATAGGGCTTTATTTGACTGTTTATTTTTGTACCGTCTGCAACATCAAAATAATGAGATGGCAACCATAAGCATAAGACTGGAAGTTTGTTGCAGGATCAGCACATTATTTATTTCCTTCACCTTCGATTCCCTGATTAAGTCCATAATAGGAACAAGTTTAACTTATATCTGAAACCCTACGCCCCGTCAGAAACACGTTACCTCACAGTGGAAGGCCCTTTCAAAAGGTTGACTGGTCAGCTTTCTGTTGCTTATTGCTATATGTGGGTGTTAATGTGGTACTTATGAGGGGCAGTAAAGGCCAGGACAATGTTAACAAGTGTAAAAATATCAAACTAGTGTAGTAATGCTATCACAAAATATGCAGCATAATTCACCTTTGCTTGCTGCAGAATTTAGTCAACCATGCTGCATAATTTGGCTTTCTCCTGTCGCATAATTTCAATGGCCCTGTTTATAGAGCTATGAGGTCAGAGCCTGTGGCAGTAAGCACTGTGAATATGTAAGTCATTATTTTAAAACAGTATTTACATACTCTAAGCTAGGCTTCTGGAAAATGATGCAGTGATTGAGATAAAACAAGTTCTTACAAAACATACTTTTTAATAATACGAAATCAAACTGTATCTAATGCAGACTTTCTTGTATGTGTCTCCACTAATCCAGATCTCCGCTGATAACTCCTTTACATTCCATATTAAAAAGAATAGATCTTTGCCACATTAAAGCTTTCAGCAGATCCACTGGAAATAATCCGCAGAAGAGGACAGCATTATGCAGCAGGTTTGACTACATTATGCAGCAAGAAAAGGTAAATTATGGGGCACAATGTGCCACACTTTGTGGTTGGCATTACTTCATTATTTTGTCATTTTAACTCACAGTAACGCTGTCAGGGGGAATATTTCACCTCGTTAGTACCAGTGTAGCACCCAAATACAGCAGTAAGCATCTACAAGAATACCAGTCAATTTTTGCAAAGGGCCTTCCACTGCTCCGGAACACTTTGTCACGCTTTAAGTAACTTTTTTACTGTTTGAGCTAGAATCAATTTTTTTTATTGAAATCTGCAGATTAAGTAGCAAATGCAGTAAACGGATATGTGGAAAACCCTGCTGCTGCAGAAACTCATAATTCCATGGTTTCTTTTTTAACTTTCTGCACTACCACCACACACTTCGATTTCAGGCAAATGCATCTGAAAGTCAGTATTAACCATTCAGGGGCAGTTTTTTTGTGAAAGCTGAGTCCATGGGGTGGCAGGTAGAAGGCCAGCAGGGTTGCATTCAGATGCAGATCCCTAATCCTCTTGATCCCTGGGGCCTCACAGTAATGGTCTAGGAGACAGAGGAAAGGAGCAAGATTTATAGATACTGTCAAAGAGAAGGCCCAGAATAGGGAGCATTGTATGCAGACTAATGTTTATGTTTACAAATGGCCAGAGACTGCTTCTTCAGAGAGATACCCCAAAGAAGGGGACAATGTAAGTACTTTTGTTTTTTAAAAGGGACATTCATTAGTGAAGCTGGCACTGCTGCCAAGTGTGTAAGTGGCCACTGCTGGTTATCATAAAGGAGCAGATGCAGCAGGACTGGAACCCAGGGATTTGGGTTTCCAGTGCATCACAATTATGACTCTCTACCTTTTAAAAAAAAGGGCATAAGAGCTTATTGTCCCTTCAAGCATTAGGCCAGAGGTGATGATCCATCATGGTGGGGAAGAGGTAAAAGAGGTAGAGAAGATAGCCTGCTACTCAGGACTGCAGTTATCATTAGTGCAGCATGTATAGTTGGATTGGGGCCAAAGAGTGTGAGTGGCTCACAACACCCCAAATATGGGGAGCAGTTTGTTTGGAATATCTGTTTTTGTTTGATGCATTTGCTGTTTTATAAGTCACATTTTTGGTACAGTTCATAAGCTATAAAAAAAAGTATTCCTGAAATCCTCTCATAAGCCTGGCTCCCTGCAGGCAGCCATGTCCCTCCCGCTCCCCAATCCTTGCCATAAAGTTTTGGAGGGGGGCCCGACCTCAAAACATTTTGCTTAGGGGGGGCTCAGAGTAAAAAAGTTTGAAGACCTCTGCCCTACGGGATCCACTGTAACTGGTTCTGTATTCTATGTCCCTTTTTAAGTGTTAGGAGTATACCTTCTCTAGGCCATGGTAGTTACAGTGGGGCAAGAAGGGAGCTGATCCTCAAACTATGGCTGCAATACTGATATAATTAGAGACAGGACCAGACTGTGAAACCAAAAACAGCCTTGGCAAAGATGCTCAAACCAGTCCCGCGCCCTTTATCTTCTACTTCTATCTCTCTTTCATTCATCCATTCTCTTTCCCTCCTACTCTCCTCTCTCTCTTCTCCCTCTTTGATCAGGATAGCTCTACCTTTTTCCTACCTCCCTCTCTCTTTTGAAGCCTCCCTGTGTCTGCTGCAATTAACCCAGTGGAGCTGGAGAAAGTCATAGAGGCACCAGGGGAGAACCTGGGCTTTCAAAACTGGCCTTCAAGTACCCCCACCCACCGGGGAAGTGCCTAGTGAAATATAAGGCCTGTCTGGCCGAGAATTCATGTTACCATTCATGTATATTCGTTCGCTGAAACCAAAGAATGCACCCCCCCCTCACCGAATTTTGTGAATACCGCCAGATGATCAAAACCTGACATTATCTTGTTTATACTGAGCACTGCTAAGCACTAAATTCTTGTTTAACCCCTGGCCTTCCTGCCTAGGCTTGCAAATATGGACATTCAGAGCCACTAGTAATTTCGGTTTGATGTTGAAGGACACTCTTATCACTTTGGCATCAGCAGTAGCGGTGGGTGGTGTTTGGCAGTGGGAGGCACATGGGGCACAATATAAAATAAAAAATACACTTACCTTGCCGCCGGGTCCCGCGTCACTGCCCCTGCTCTCCTCCCTCTTGGACGGAAGCACAGCCAGGCTCCCATGACCAATGCAGTGTCGTGATTGGTCTGAGCGACATGGCACAGCACACAGCCAGGGGCTGAAGGGATGACCATGTTCTCCACGCAGGCAGTAATGCAGCATGCATGTAGAACAGGAACAGTGTGCATGACTGTTTTGGGTGGCCCAAGAGGGACGACCGACAAGTCATTGCGCGCTTAAGGAGGGTTCTACCACTCCTCCCCTGCTCTGAAGCCCCGCCCATCACACAAAGCGCCCGCAGCAGGAGGGAAAATTAAAATGATAACATTATGGTACTATCATTTTATTTTTTACTTTTTTCCTGCTTCAAGGCAGTGGGGCAATGTACCTTCTCCTTAGTGAGGAGCTGCCCCTGGGTATCAGAGTGAGACAGCATGCATTACACAGGATACTGATCAGCCCATACAAGAGTAGTCCCTTATGATGACAACAACCAACCTGCTGATGGTTGAGCTACAGGTTAAAATCTGTGTAACTCAATGGCAGGCTATTCAACTGCCTAGTACACTTACATACTGCGTTTGAATGTGCAGGATAAAAACTAAGAGCAGAGGTATATAGCTACATGCGAAAAATATACAGCGCGACCGCACGCCAAGAGAATCATATATCATACAGGAGGTGATGTGATTCAGTTTATAGCTCAAGGGTACATTTGTAATCTGTGTGGAATTATTCTTACCGCAAGCTAAACTGCTAGGAGCTATGAAACTTCTTTGAAGCATGTTTAGCTCCCCGTTCAATCTGTGGGGCTAGGAATCCCTTTAGCAATGCTTTGCTGTCATCTGAAAGGCAGCTTGCCCCTGTCAGCCGAGGATCCGCTCAGCTTGCTGTTATGTTGCTTATGTCAGTATTTTGTTTAACAGTACACAGATTGCTTGCACAAGCAGAATGCAGAGTGACAGGTTTCCATGTTCTCTAAAGTGAGCTTACAGTTTTACAAATTGCTGTAACATTTAGGACTCAAAGGAAAAACTTAAAAGTAAGCCAGCTCTGAATGTATAGGGAGTCTTAAAAATAAAACACATTTTTATTTCGCAGAAAAAATCCATGCATTGGTGATTGAACCAACCTGGCCAATATATTTCACCAAGTAAATAAAATCAATACATTTCCTAAACTTAATGGAATATCCTCAAAGTTAAATATTAGATGTTAAAAACAAAGACAGCATTACATCAGTACCATCTTCCTGCTATTCAACCCCCCTAAACCTGAGCATGGTTCTCTTGAGAGTGTTGCTTGACACTAAACTGGGTGTCATTTGCTCATGAATACTGTGGACTGTGTTGAGCCTGTAACTTGAAAGTGTTTTGCAGTAAGTTCATAGCTTACTGTTAGACCTGTCATCCTTAGGGTGGTCATCCCCCAAACCTTTTGCTTTTTGCCTCTACGTTTTGCTGAATCCTTCTGTTGGCCTTAGACTCTGAGCACTTTACCACTGCTGACCATAAAGTGCATGTACTTCTTCCCTAAAAATGTGTGTAATTGGTGTATACCTGATTTGCATACTTAATTTACTGTAAGTCCCTTGTAAAGTGGTATACCATATACCTATGGCCTGTAAGTTAAATACTATCAGTGGGCTTGCAGTACTGATTGTGCCACCCACAGAAGTAGCCTTTTAATCCTGTCTCATGCTTGCCACTGCAGTGCCTGTGTGTGCATTGTACTGCCACTTCGAATTGGCATTTAAAACTACTTGCTAAGCCTTAAACTCCCCTTTTACTATATGTAAGTCACCCCCAAGGTAGGACCTGGGTATCTCTAAGGGCAGGGTGATATGTAAAAAGGACATGTACATTTATGTTTTGCATGTCCGGCAATGACAAACAGCTATATTTGTTTTTCACTGCTGTGAGGGCTAATTCTCTCAAGTTAGCATTGGAAATTCACTTTTACACTTGTAATTGGCAATTCCTGATCAGAAAGGTAATGATAAATCTTCCTTCCTGGCAAAGTTGAATTTTACATTACTCTTTTAGAAATGCCACTTTTGGAAAATTGGCATTTCTGTGCACTTACTGCTCTTTGTGCCTTGCAGCCTGTCTCCAAAACACATCTGGGGTGGGTGACAGCTACACTTTGTGCATTTCCTCTAGATAGCCACAAACACAGGAATGGTAGATGTGTCTGAGTACCCATCTACATACATCTGTATTCAGATGGCCCTATCTGGGCCGGGTGTAAGGGAAGAGCTAACACGTTACTGAATAGGTAGTTTCCTGTCCCCACATAGGGGGCTGATTTACTTCCCCCTCATAGATAGCCTGGCAGACAGGGCTGGATTGAAAGGAGGACCTGCGCACTTAAAGGAGCTGCTTTGAAGCTGGAGTTCTGGACTTTTTGGTTCCGTCCAGAGGTGTCAGGGACAACACCCGAAGACCCCGGAGTTCTACCTGTCTCGGTGCACAAATAAACAGAAACACGGGCTTCTCGATGGTGGCGTCAAAGACCAAAGGTTTATTACTGCAGGGACACAGAAGTCACAGAAACTACACACGGGCAGAATCTAGGAGCCTGTTCAATTTGTACAAAGTGGGTTGCTCCTTAAATACTAAATTTTCAGCTTGGGGCAACATTCTTCACATGCTAGTACATTTCTAAACCTTCATGTCCTAAACAATAAATATTTGGCGTTACACAAGAATCGTCAACAATATCTGATGTCAAAACATTACGAACGAGGGGTTCCCACTGTTCCATCATAATCCCATGTCAACTTTTCATTCAAGAGCTGGGCCGCCTCATCGTAAATTTCGTTACCTCCCCCTAATAAAAGCCCAGAAGGAAAGGAACAGAGCCAGGTGCAGAAGATAGAAAAGCAGGATAAGAGATGTTTGTGGGTCATAAATGGGCAAGGCTACCACCTTCGGCCGCCTAATCATGATCAGGCCAACAAACACGAGAACCAGTATAGCAGGACTGGCCTCAGGCTGGGGGGGCAGCTTCTGCCGAGTCATGCGGCCACAGCGTTTCTGTCCTAAGGTGCACGTGTCACTAGCAAGGTGAATCGTCGGCTAGGGCTTACGTGTCCTTAGTGAAATGGGTTGATCAGAGGTCATTGCGTGTCCATTGACTATGTGAGGGCAAGAATACAAAATGGCTGCCATACTCTAAGATGGATGCCATGGGTGAATCAGAAATGTGTTTATAACAAGAGTGCTCTTGCTCGTAGCATAGCGAAAACACCAGGATATGCTAAATGGATCATTTGCGGTTCACTGATACCTAAATTATGAATTTACGACAATGTTGAAAACACGGGTTCAAATCGTCACGGAACCTCAGACCCTCCTTTTGCCGTTACATAGGCAATTACTCAGTCTATATCAGAATCTATCTCGATGTTCATTAGGTCAATGATATGCTGTTGCATCATCATCCTTTCTCGTACCTTGTCTCCAAACACAGGTGGTTTTCTAAAACAGGTTGCAGTACAGAGACTACACAAAGCAGGACCACATTGGATAATAAGGCAGCACGAGAACAGGAATACTAAGATAATACCAACGACCATCAGAACCTTCCATCCCCACGCTGATAGAGTCCAAAGCCACTCCATTAAGGACCAGTTTCCCTTGTCTACGTGAATAGAGTCGGAAATCTTGTGTAGCTTAGAGATCGCTTCGTATACAGTCGGAGCATTATTGGGTATGAAAACACAGCAGCTCGATTGGATCATTCTGCATACCCCACCTCGATCTGCAAGTATTACGTCAAGAACCATACGATTCTGCAACGTCATGAGACGATCCGCCTGGAGCTCAGCTGTTAAGTTACTAAGGGCACCAGCAGTTTCTGTAATAGTAGATTCAACTACCCGTGTTAGCTGACGTAGATTTCTACTATTGGCCATAGGCCCCCAGAACGGAAGGAAACCTTTGAAGAAGTCTCCGGCTTCCTGACCAGCGGTATCTTCTTTGCTGAAAACACCTCTTGCTACTCTGGTCTTGTGATAATCTGGGGAAGCAGTGTACGTTGGAGGCAATAGTCGAGCAATATAGCATGAACCTGAAAAGTCAGCAGGCAACCATGTATATGCCCTATCCTGACAGATGAAGTAGGTACCCTTAGCAGTGAGAAAGGCAGGGGAAGAGTTAGACGGATACACATAAGTCTCAACGCAGTCACTCTTCCCTAGCCGAGCTCTTGGATTTCTCCCATTACCTTGCAAACAGACTTGACCTCGGTGAGGCACGACCCAAACTGGAGTGGAGCTCTTGCGCTTGCTTTCACCCAAACTAATGCGATACTCTGTGGAATTCCAACTCAGATATACTCGTAGTTCATCCCTAGGATAAGATGGGGTGTTATTGACGTCTTTAATCATATCAATGATTCCCTTGACTAGAGCTTTATTAGCGGAGTTATATTTAGCGGAACGTGGTGGACGCGGGGGATAGGTCTCAAGGGCATAGACAAATATAGTCTGGAAGGCCTGAAATGATCCATTATAGCTAAAAGGCAAGACCAGATAGGGAATGCCTTTATCCATAGTGTGTGGTATCAATCCACATACCCAGCAGTCTGTGGTGTTAACTACCAGTTGGTGTTGATGCAAGAGTTGTACAAAAGTGTTATTTATGAATTCTGAGCGTCGAGCTTGCTCATGTTCAGGGAACGGGTGAAAAGAATGGTAAGAAGCAACAGTAGAAGAAACAAGATCATGGGGAGGCACTGTACTTGTTATTGGTGCAAAAATTAGATGTACACCAAAGACGATTCCACCCACCAACGTTATTAAAACAATCAAAAACGTAATTGCACATTGCATCAGAAAACATTTGTTATGAAGAATCTTGTAAAGTCTATTTCTGCGAACATAAATTACATTCTCTCGGTGCAGCTCAGGAAGCTCCATCTTCTACAACCGCTCGCGACCACTGATGATGTGTACGTAGTTGAAAATGCCTCTATCAGCCCTGGGAGTTCCCAGAACTAACAGAAAGGCCGACCTTGTGTCTGGCCCCCGCAGATTCAATTAGGCACACAGCCACGACCCTACGGCTACCCAGATGGCAAGGTAATTAAAAGAATATACAAAGTATTAGCAAACTTCCTGGCTGAAGGCAATGTATCAAAATTAAAATATGTAAAATAGGCAGTTTCCTGCTTTATTAGTCTTTTGAATGAGAACGTAGGTTGTATCTCAATTTTCCTGGCGTTGTTTGGTCTGGAAACAGACTGTTTTCAGCAGGAGTTACAATGTTCGAGTCCGCAGATGGCAAATGTTCGTTTGATGCAGGGGACAAATGTTCAGTGTTCAGAGGAGCAGTTTCAGAAGGGGATTCAGAAATCGGTGAGTCAGTAATCAGTTCTGCATCACTGAAAGGAAGGTATCTAGGAACTGGTTCGGTTTCAGAGGCACCAATTCCTTTTTTCACCCAGTTATCGTAAGGAAGTGGAAGGGGTACACGCTTTGCGTGCGTTGCATGGATCCAATTCTTTCTGCCAGCCACACGTATAGCGGTCCTCGTCGCCAACAGGACTTGGAATGGTCCGACGAATTTGGGTTGGAGATTTCTGGTCCGTCCAAAGTTCCTTATGACGACTTGATCACCGGGCTTCAGCTGATGACCTGGACTCTCCGGTGGCTTTGGCAAAGCATCGAAAACCTGTTGGTGAATGAGACTCAATTTAGCAGTCAAGTCAAAAAGGTAATCAATTAGCATTGGATATTCCAGGTGCTTGAATTCTTTCGGTCTAGGTACCCCCCAAACATTCGCAGGTCGACCGAACACAATCTCGTAAGGGCTAAGCCCTACTCGAGAATGTACAGTCCCTCTTGTGGATAACAGAGCCAACGGTAGTGCGTCTGGCCAGGACAAGCCTGTGGAGGCCTGTATCTTGGCCAGTTTCAGCTTGAGGGTGCCATTGTAGCCCTCAACTAAACCAGCAGACTGAGGGTGATTCGCACTGTGAAATTTTTGTTTTATGTTTAAACCTGCACACACACTCTGCATAACTTTCCCTATTAATTCACTTCCATTATCTGACCATACAATCCGTGGCATGCCGTACCTGGGGAAATATTCCTTGAGAAGGATTTTGGCAGTGGACAAGGCAGTATTGTCCTTTAGTGGATATGCTTCGATCCACCTAGAAAAAGCACAGACTACCACTAGAACGTACTTGAGGTTGTTGCAACGATCCATGTGAATAAAGACTAACTGGATCACTTCGAAGGGGCAGGAAGGAGGAGCGAAGTGACCAGCGGGTGTGGGGATTCCCTTGCCAGGATTATGCATCAGGCATATCATGCAATTTCTCACCACTATTTCTGCACACTTACTAATTCCATCATTCTTCCAGACTGGAGCCAACATCTTACAAATCCCTTTAGAACTGATGTGCGCTGCTCCATGCGCCATCGTTACTACTGCAAGCACATACGCATCAGGCAACATCCAACGCTGCTGTTCCGACAAATCAATCCAACATCCATTCGAGTCCAATTTACCCGTATTCTCTTTCCATGCAAGCTTTTCCTCTTCAGTCGCCTCTTCTTGAATTGCTTTCACACTTTCCACTGTATCCTCACACATTCCTGATTCAGTAACCCATCTTGCAGACGTTGCAACATACATTCTACTCATGGTATTCCTAGCTGTCTGTTTAGCGGTCTCATCAGCAAAAGCATTTCCACGACCAACATCATCCGTGATTGCTCGATGAGCACTGCACTTCACAATCGCAACTTCAGTCGGTAAGGTTAGAGATTCCAACAAGTCATTGACTAACTGACCATGTTGGATCTTAGTCCCATGGGACGTAATGAAACCTCTTTCCTTCCACAAACGACCAAAACTATGGGCAACGCCGAACGCGTACTGACTATCTGTGAACACATTCACTCTCTTTCCCTTAGCTAAAACACACGCTCTTGTCAACGCGATTAATTCTGCAGCTTGGGCAGAATTCTGACTCACTCTTGCAGTCTCCACAATCGTACTCAGAGTCATTACTGCGTAGGCAGCTGTCACATCACCATTCTCCAATTTAAAACAAGACCCGTCAACATACAACGTGCCATCTGGATCTGGTAACAGAGTGTCTTTAAGATCAATTTGTCCTTTTGTCTCTTCCTCGGTTCTGAAACAACAGTCATGTGGTTTGGAATCATTCGACTCCTGACTAGTCGGCAACAATGTTGCTGGATTCAATACATTGCATCTTTTAATCTGAATATGACTCGCCAACAGTGTCAGCTCATAGCCTGATAATCTAGCACTGGTAAGATGCTGTGTCTTGGTTCGGTTCATGAGTGTGTCCACAGCATGAGGAACCATGACCACTAGCATGTTGTTCATGACCAAACCAGCAGATTGTCGAATGGACGCTGCAGCTGCTGCTGTAGCTCTCAAGCAACTAGGCAACGCTCTGGCTACCGGATCTAATGTTGATGAGAAATGCGCACAAGGGCGTTGTTTATCACCAAATCGTTGCGTCAGAACACTCAACGCACAACCTTCCCTCTCATGAACATAGAGTGTAAATGGTTTACTGTAGTCGGGTGTACCTAACACAGGAGCTGAACACAATGCATTTCGTAATTCAGAAAAACTTTGCTGACATTCGGCAGACCATGGCACCGGACTCGGAACACCTTTCCCAGTCAAGGCCACCAATGGTTTTGCCAAGAAAAAAATGTGGGATCCATTGCCTACAGTATGAGGTAATACCTAAAAAGGCACGCACTTCTCTCTGTGTACTAGGAACATTCATCTGCATAATTGCTTTTATTCTCTCTGGGGTCAACCTTCTTCCCTCCTTTGACAAGAGATGACCTAGGTAGGTCACTTCTTGGCAACAGTATTGCATTTTGGAAGGTGACACTTTGTGATTTAAATCAGACAAATGATGCAATAAGGAAATTGTAGCTGCTTTGCAAGTTTCCTTGTCATCAGCAGCCACTAGAAGATCATCGACATATTGCACTAAAGCAGAACCAGTAGGAAGTACAAAAGAATCTAACTGACTTTTTTATGCCTGACTGTAAATGGATGGGCTCTCACAATAGCCTTGTGGAGCACGTTTAAACCTGAAACTTCGGCCTCCTAGAGAAAAGCCGAAAATATCTCTGCTTTCTTCGGCTATCGGAATGCTGAAAAAGGCATTCTTCAAGTCGATAACTGAAAACCATGTGGCTGTAGCAGGAATCAATGTTAACAACGCAGTAATGTCTGGAACCACAGGAAACTGTGGAATCACAATTTTGTTAACCTCTCTAAGATCGATTACAAACCTATAGACTGGAGGCTTAGAAGGATCAGTGCGTTTCAGAATTGGCAGTACAGGACTGTTGCAGACATTTCCTCTAGTTTCTTCTACTACGCCTTTCTTGATCAAATCTTACACGATCAATAAAAGCGCTCATTCACCTTCACTAGATATCTTGTATTGAGGGATTCTTGGAAATTTGACATTTGCTTTCAAAGTGACTACGTATGGTGGAATTTCTAAAAGACCAACATCGTTAGGACCAGTCGCCCAAAGAGTATTAGGGAGAGAACGCAGCTCTGGTGGGAGCGCATCCATTGATAAGTACATCGGGGGGATGATTCTCTTACCCAATGTAAGCTGTACTCCTGCCGGAGAACAGTACAGAGTCGCATATAGGCGTTTTAACAAGTCTAAAACAAGCAGATTTTCATTACAACCAGTCGTCAAAATCAGGGGTGCTTTCAATTGACGGGGTCCAACAGAAATAGACAAAGGACCAGATACGGGGTTATGAACAGGGGCGCCTGAAAAACCTACTGAAACATTTGTTAAGCCAGACAAAGGTGCGCCAGGGAGTTTCGCGTGTATGATAGAACTTTTTGCTGCACCAGTATCCAACAGAAACGGTTCGACTACACCTGATGTGGCTACTGCGACATAAGGCCCACTCTGATCTACTGGAACTGATACTACTCCCTCTCTTTGTCCAAGGCTGTCCTAGTACTCATTTTGCTGAAATTCCTCACTAACTTCACAGTAGTCTTCAACGTGATACTGTTGAGATCTATTTGGTTGTGCAGATTGTCCATTTCGCTGATCAAAATAATTAGAAGGGCGATCGTTCGTTTGTGGAGGCATAGCACCTCGTCCTCGACCTCTAGAATTTTGCATAGAACTAACCACGACCTCTCTGAGCTGCTGCAGCATTATTTTGTGCTAGTACTGGACACTCATTCTTATAATGGCCTTCCTTTTTGCAGTACGCACATTGATTCCATTGATATTGTGGTCTCTGAGAACCATAATCTGTCCTCTGATATGGCCCTTGCTGTGTGTTAGTCTGATTATTCTGATTCGTGCGAGGCGGATATGCCTGCTGCAAAAGAAC
The DNA here is from genome assembly GCF_964263255.1 of Lissotriton vulgaris. Classification (NCBI taxonomy): domain Eukaryota; kingdom Metazoa; phylum Chordata; class Amphibia; order Caudata; family Salamandridae; genus Lissotriton; species Lissotriton vulgaris. The sequence continues at coordinate 332,751,413 of NC_141700.1, forward strand.
TTTAGTTTTTAAATCTTTCGTTTTCTTATCTGACTTTTCTTTTTCTTCCTTATCCCTATTTTCATAGTACTGAGCAGTTGCAAGTATTTGCGCAGTCGTAGAGACAGCCCACGCACTTTCAGAATCTTTTAATTTATTACTGAGCTCTGGTAACAGATTGTGCACAAATTTATCAACAAATAATCTCTGGCCTCCTTCCGTGCTCATATCCTGACCACTGTGATCTACGAAAGTTTCTTCAAACCTTGTGAAAAGTCGGAGACACTTTCGTCTTTTTTCTGTCTGCATGCGGATAACTTGTCCCAGTTAACACGCAATGCTGGCATCAAAGTTTTCATTAATTCGATTATTCTGCCGGGCAAATCAGCAATTAGAGGTTCAGGTTTAGAGCCACCTATTTGTTGACCATCTGCCGCTATTATAGCTGCTCAATCACCACCTAGGGCAACTGGATGATTTTCTTTACGAATTTTAGCCCAAATTGGTTGTGGAACTACTTTGCCAAATAACATGTCAATGTCCGCTAAATTCATTACACAAGCTTCAACTGTTTGCGCTAACTCTTTGTAGTATCCGGCTGGATTTTTACGCGGATCTGGCAAGGCCTGTTTCACTGCTAGCACTTCAGCTCGTTTCCACGGAACGTGTATCCACACTCTCTGGAATTGGGCCGGAGCGGCAGCAATACCATGGGCCGCATCAGCTTGAATGGCTTCGCGCCAAATTGGAGGAACCTCCCTCATAGGATATTGACAACCTTGTTTCGTACTACGTTTCTCTAATTCTCTTGGTGAACGAAGGGAAGGATCGAATCTAAAATCTAAAATTAATTCCATTGCTTCTTTTATCTCTTGACCAACTATCATACCCGCAGCAAATTTTTGTTGAACTTGGATTAATTCATCAGGTACTTGTTCAGATTCGCTCTCTTCCCATTCTTCACGTAAAAGGGAACACATGACATCAAACACATAGCGCTGTGTCGGTTCCTTCCATTGCATGAATGTATCTAATACATCTCGCACACTATATCTTCCCATTTTCGAAATCCACCTAAGGGCAGTGGAGTCTAATATTCCACGTTCTTCACTACTAGGAAGCTGACTACGTCTCTGAACGGAATCAGAGACAGGACTTCTAATCAAAGTTTTGTAGAAGGGAGATAGGATATTAGTGACAGAATCAGTGATTCTCCGACGAACAGAAAGCGGAGTCATATAGCTTGCAGAAGTTTGGAGGAGAGTAGTAGTCGGGACAGAAGAAATAGCAACAGTAGGGGTAGCAGGCGGTACAGGCATAGGCAGAGGAGCTGGCAACCCTGGAAGAGGGGGTGCCGGAGGAACATTAAGATTAACCACAGGGAGTACAGGAGCTTGATTCGGGGGTGTAGGAGCCGGAATACCAGGCTGTCCAGCAACCGGTAATTGAACATTAGGCAAGGGTGGAGCTGTAGCACCTTGTACATACGGTGGGGGTGACCTCAACAAGTAAGACAACAGGGGATCCTTTTCAGGGTCCTCCACTATCTTAGCTGTACTCGATGGCAAGGCAGGATAGCACTTGTCTATCGCTAGATTACGCTCTCTATTGGCCACTTCCATCGCTTTCTCAGATTCATTGAGTTGCAGCTGCTTGCCAGACTGTTCTAAAGTCAACTCTTGTTCTTTCTGTTCTTTCTTCAACTTTTTAGTTTCTCTCTGTTTGGATTCTTTTCGCCAATAACGGAAAGAATCAAACATTGCCGGCCGGGCTTTCTTCTTAAACAATTTCATTTCTAAATTGTCAAGAATTTCAGGTTCAAAACTACCATGCAGTGGCCAACTAAGGACACCGTCTTTTTCCGTGTAGCGGATCCATACCTCGTTATAAGAGATAGGGCCCACTCCAAACTTACAATAAAGATCATAAAGAGGAGTTCCAATCGGAGGAACCAGACATGAGTCCTCCAACCGGGAATCCCTGTTGCAACCAAAACACGATAACATACAATTTTTCCGACTTACCATTTTATAATCCGGAACACAGAACAGACACAAAAAAAAGGTGCGCACTTGAACCAAGAATTTAGGCCTACCAAAGCGAACAAATGTATCGATACCCAAACTAAACCAAATGATTATCGTAACCTGAACAACCAATGATAATCTTACGAAACCAAACCAAGAACTAAAAGGATTATCCAAACAGGAGCAAACCCTTACGAAGTAACCAAACAACTAGCAACCACTTAATACTTAACTGAGGCACTGAAGACGTCCCCAAGGAGAAACCCGTCTTGTCTCGCCGTACTAAGGTCTGCACCTCGGGTCCAAGACAGCGCGACAGTCAAGGCAGCGGACCACTACAGCCGTCCGAAAGGGAACCCTTGTGGAAGAGAACGTCGGGCCACTTTTGCGATATGCCGGGATCGATGAAGTGGGGCGCCTCCCTCTGGAATCTTCACACGAAGCTTCTCAAATTCTTCAGGCTTTTGGACCGGTACCGAATGACGTCGCCCCACATTGGGCGCCAATTGGAGTTCTGGACTTTTTGGTTCCGTCTAGAGGTGTCAGGGACAACACCCGAAGACCCCGGAGTTCTACCTGTCTCGGTGCACAAATAAACAGAAACACGGGCTTCTCGATGGTGGCGTCAAAGACCAAAGGTTTATTACTGCAGGGACACAGAAGTCACAGAAACTACACACGGGCAGAATCTAGGAGCCTGTTCGATTTGTACAAAGTGGGTTGCTCCTTAAATACTAAATTTTCAGCTTGGGGCAACATTCTTCACATGCTAGTACATTTCTAAACCTTCATGTCCTAAACAATAAATATTTGGCGTTACACAAGAATCGTCAACAATATCTGATGTCAAAACATTACGAACAAGGGGTTCCCACTGTTCCATCATAATCCAATGTCAACTTTTCATTCAAGAGCTGGGCCGCCTCATCGTAAATTTCGTTACCTCCCCCTAATAAAAGCCCAGAAGGAAAGGAACAGAGCCAGGTGCAGAAGATAGAAAAGCAGGATAAGAGATGTTTGTGGGTCATAAATGGGCAAGGCTACCAGCTTCGGCCGCCTAATCATGATCAGGCCAACGAACACGAGAACCAGTATAGCAGGACTGGCCTCAGGCTGGGGGGGCAGCTTCTGCCGAGTCATGCGGCCACAGCGTTTCTGTCCTAAGGTGCACGTGTCACTAGCAAGGTGAATCGTCGGCTAGGGCTTACGTGTCCTTAGTGAAATGGGTTGATCAGAGCTCATTGCGTGTCCATTGTCTGTGAGGGCAAGAATACAAAATGGCTGCCATACTCTAAGATGGATGCCATGGGTGAATCAGAAATGTGTTTATAACAAGAGTGCTCTTGCTCGTAGCATAGCGAAAACACCAGGATATGCTAAATGGATCATTTGCGGTTCACTGATACCAAAATTATGAATTTACGACAATGTTGAAAACACGGGTTCAGATCGTCACGGAACGTCAAAGCCACCCCCACATGAATGCACTTTTGGGTATAAGTACCTGGTCTCTGACCCCCTAAAATCATATATTACTGGATTTGTAACTAAAGCTGTGCCAGAAGAACAGAAATGCAGCTTAAAGGACTCCACTTTACTGCTGATCTGGAAGGCCTTCTTTTCTGTTTGTTGCCATTCTGCCTGCTGCTCTCTGACTTTGTTGAAGGAGAGCTGGACACTGCCTTTTCTCCAAGTGTGCTTCAAGGGCTTGTTGGATTGTCTCGTGTTTCTTGAGACTCAGGGATGTCAAAGCCTCTACCCCTGCTCCCATGTCTGGTTTACTGACACTGGACCCAGATACTTACAATACGGATATCAACACATCTTCTGTCTGCGTGTGACCAAACCGGCACATGAATCCAGTTGAGAAAGGAGAATAGGTGCATTACTCTCGGAACCAACGCATCGCCATGAGGGCACTGACATAATGGAACCGCATATCGCCGCCGCAGCAGCCTAGAGTGATCGATGCATCCCTCTACTGTGTGTAGAAACCTGGTGCATTGCACTTCGGAATTGGAACCAATGCATCTCTGCATGTCATCTGCGGAACTGATGCATCACTGTCACTGCAGAATCGACATAAAAGCATCCCTCAACTGTGCCCCGCATTTCGCTGTGGCAACCAGGATAAGGTACTTTGTTCACTAGGGGCGTGTATGGATCCTGTGGATGGCCTCGGCCACATTGAGGTCAGCCCAAACTATTGACATTGACCCAGTCCAGCACGACCTCAAGCAACCTCTGAAGCGCTATTTGCTTAAAATCTTTTACTTACTGTTTAAAATTTCATATCTCAAATTCTATACATTGGATTCTTGTAGTTGTGGTATTATTTTGTCCAGAATATAATAATCTACATTTACAAACCTATGTGTAGTCTTTTTGTGCTGCATTCATTGTGTACTGTGTGTGTGTTGCACAAATACTTAACACATTGCCTCTTTAGATAAACCTGGCTGCTCTGTGCCAAACTACCAGAGGGTGAGCACAGGCTACCTTTTAGTGTATACTTAGCTTACCCTGACTAGAGGGGTGGTTACTACCTGGTCTGGGTGCATACCTCATCCAACTAGGAATCCCAGTTCTAGCACTTACATAGCTTCTTCTTGATCATTCAAAACTCTATATAACTATCTTACTATCTATTGGTCAATCTAGATAGAGATAGACATAGATATAAAAAACAGCACTGGCGGCCAAGTTAATTAAAATAGTTGCAGGGCAGGCATGCACAGTCACTTTCTCCCATACACAAGCACATGCAGTTGGACATACCAACACCCATCCATTCATAAGCAAATTTTCACTTATCCATTCATCCACAAGCACACATAGGAACATACTCACACCCATCAATTCACAAGGACACACAATTGCTCATGTAAATGTAAATTGATACTTGTATAGCGCACTACTCACCCGCAAGGGTCTCAAGGCGCTTGTACGAATACCGCTGTGGAACCCATCCTGGCTTTCCCTGTGAGGCATCCACTCCTGGGCACCCCCAAGGTGGAGGCCAGGCATCCTTAGCGTTGTGGGGGCAGTTGTGGAGATTAAGCAAGCTATTGCCCAGAGTTGCAGAGTGGGACTCGATGATTGGAATAGGCACTGAGGCGAGAACTATCAGGTCCGTGGAATTTTGAGCCCAAGACCAGCTGAGGCGGGGAATTGAACCCTGGTCCTGGGCTAGACCTCTGCATCAGGGTCTGCCTCTCTAATCATTGAGCCACACTTCTCCACTCATACATCCACCCATTCAAAAGCATACGCGGTTGCAACTATGCATTCACTCATACATACACAATTGTTCAATAAAGCTCTTTCTTTGTAGACCACAATCAGGCCATTTGGGTGACAGGAAGGAGAGCATGAAGGCCCAGGAAGGAACTGGATGCTTCAGCAGGGAAAAAAGAAATCGAAGACCCTGTCACTTCCTCTCATTGACTAACCTGGTCAAAGTCCGTTAATGAGAGGAGGACCTTCCCTAACTATCCGTGAAACTTGTTCATCCCACCTCACTCTATCACGAGTTAGGAAAGCATGCCGTCAGGTGTCACTGATAGACAGTCAGCCACGGGCAATTGCGGGGCTTAAACATAAATAACTCACAACTAACTCTATCAGGGATACTCCTCTACATCATCAGAGGGAGGATCATCATAGTGCTTTGCTAGGCTGATGATGTCACTGCCCTCAGAGTTGTGAGATCTTCAGCCCTACAATCTTTGCCTTAGGCTGCCAATTACCTCTGCTTTAGGTCGTCAACTGCCTGGCTTCCTGGCCCTGAGTGTCTTTTCAGCTGACCTTTACTCAGTCTGACAGACAGATGCTTTGGAAAAGAAGGATGGGAGGGTAGAGCCCCACTGCCAGCACTGATGGCAGCCACTAAAAAACACACATTTTAACATCTGGAATAGAAACAGTTTAACATCTGAATTACGAAAAGCAACATAATTTCATACTGATATGAATTCATTCAACTACCTTACTAAAAAAAGAGTAGATTAAACTTTATTCCCATGAACTTCTATGTCCATAATAGTGAACAGCAAACTGTATCAATGAAAAGAAGGCATGCTCATTCAAATCAAGTAGACTATGTCAAAATAAGGCGCTCTCCCTTCGAAGTTGTGCTGCTAGCTCAAAATATGTTTCTTTTTAGCCTGCATTAAAACTTTGCAATTATTATGAAACTACTACCCACAACAGATCTATTTATACTTAAGAATGCTCTCATTACACCTTCAACACATGGCTGAGTACCAAATCCAGTTAGCTATTCTGCAGAACTCTTTTGTACATTACAAAAATGTTCTCATATTCATAAGCTTTTGGTAACATTGCCCCCTCACTAAGATTACAGTCCTCTCCCCTAGTAATAAATTTACAAATTCAGTTGGAATACTATAAATCATCTCACTATCTACAAAACACGTACCTATTAATACATAGCCAATGCATTGTCTTTTGGTTTGATCTGACACTTGGCTACGTCTCTGAATAATGTCTCCATTCCTTAGGACACTTGTGAACATTTTCTGTGAATAAAGGAAACATTTCCTTGAGCACCTGTTTATTCTCGGCTGTATCTTTCCCTTGTTTCTTCAGACGTTAGGGCATGATTAAGACTTTGGTGGATGGGGTAAACCATTACAAACCCGATGGATATCTTTTCTGCCGTATTTCAAGTGCGCTATAGCCTATTATACTTACAATATCGTGGGCAGGATAGCTGTTTGGCTTAGATAGAGTATTACATCCACCAAACTCTGATTCACACCCTTAGGACAAATATGACCCTGCGCAAACATCAAAAGCAATCCCTTCAGTCTTCACTCCATCTCTCGTTCCTACCTGCACATCTTCTGTTTAAATCAGTACAATAACCACCATCCTTCAATGCTATTCAAATATGCTCCTTAATGGGTCATGTAGGACATAGTCACTAGGTGGACCAACTCTCAATGTGCACTTCCATCCTGTGGTTGGATGTTGGCTCACCAACATCCTCTGTCATCAAAAGCCTGAGAGAGTCCCCAGCAGCTACTCTAAAGTCAAGAGCTATCTCTGGGCTAAGTGTAATAAGGTATCACCAACGAGTCTGAAAGGGGTACAGACCAAACTAATCTGTGCTGGCAGACTTGAACCAAAGATGCTTCCTCTTTCTCCCAACTGCATTTGCCTTGATCTCAGCATCTTCTCTAAAATATAAATGATGACAACATAGGAAGACTCATTTTTAGCTTGATCCTGAACACTCCGCACAAGAGACATACAGACACACACGTTTTCACATAGAACAAAATAGATGCCCTGGTAGTTGCCCTTCATATTAGTAAACAATGTAGTTTTGAGAGCTCCCAGGCAATCCCATACAAATCAACTTGGGTGAAAAGTGGAGTAGCCTCTACCTTTGTTTATGTTGTTTTTCATGGAGACCTTTGATAGTGCCTTCAGTAAGCTTCTGATAAAAGCTTTTGGCTCCAGCATTTATTGCTTCACAAAATAAGTACTCAATCAATCTGGAGTTTGTAAAGTGTGACTATTCACCTGTGAGGGTCCCAAGGTCCTGAGGGGGGGGGGGAGGGCTGTTTATTCATCTGGGCATGGAGGTTCAATTGAAGAGCCAGGTCTTGAGATCCTTCCTGAATTGGGTTAGTGACTGGGATTGCCTGAGGTGGAGGGTCATGATGTTTCAGGTCTTTGCTACGGGGTCGGAGATGGATCTATTTATCACAATAGAGAGTGAGAGAAAAGCAGATCAGTTGCAGTCTCCCAGATAAACTTTTATCACATATGAGCAACTGCTGTCACTTGAATTCCTTACAGAATATCAAGCATTGCTCGGAGGCAAGAAAGTGGCAATGTGCCCGGTCCCTAAGTAGTACAACAATGTCCCTTGCCAGATGTCTTAGTGGTGAGTTAGGCGTCTATTCCAATATCTTTGGTTACCCCACCGCCCAGACATCTGATAAGGGACATCATTATACTACTAAGGGACCAGCCACATTGCTCATATGTGAGGAAAGGAGATTAATCTTCCTTTGGTTCTGGTCTTGTGAATCCATGCGACGGAGGCCAGGGCAAGTTGGGCAGAGAGAAGTAGTCTGGTGGATACGTGGAATTAGAGGAGGTGGTTCAGATATGCTGGTCCTGCTTCATGGAGAGATTTGTAGGCATGTGTGAGGAGCTTGAAGGTGATTTTCTTGTTGACTGGGAGCCAGTGGAGTTGTCGGAGGTATTGTGTTATGTGGCTGCAGCGGGGGATGTCAATGAGCAATCTGGCTGCAGCGGATGGCTTCTTCAGCAGGGGCTTAATCTTGGCATGTTTTCAGTCATTGGGAAAGGTGGCGGTGTTGATGAAGCAGTTGATGGTGTGGTGAAGCTCTGGGGCGATGGAGTTGGCTGCTCTATGGAAGATGTGATATGGGCATGGGTCCGATAGGGCTCCGGAGTGGATGCTCTTCGTGGTCTTGAGTGTGACATCTGTGGGAAGCGGAGTCCAGTTAAGCAGGGTCTGTTGGGGAGTGGTGAGGTTGCATGTGGTGGTGATGGGCATTGTGGCAGGGTCTTGGTTGTCGAGGCTGTTGTAGAGTTGCCTGATCTTGTGGTGGAAGAATTTTTGGCAATATGTAGTTAGTGTTCCTCATTTCTTAGATATGGAGCTTGAAAAAATCTATTTTTATAGTTAAACTTGATTGCAATGCACACTGTGATTACCACTGCACTCGATGTGGCCCACATTAGGCATGCTAATTCAAAGAAAGCACAATGGGTGGATGGCATTTTTTATTATGATATATACGAATTACCCGTGAGATTTGATTTGAAGATAAATATTAGTCGCTGTTATTAATTAATAGCTGCTGACCACTACTGATGTTCCCATTTTGCGAGTTTGCGAGGTCATGTTATTCTTCACATATATAAAAAGGGTTCTCATAATATTGTTGTGAGTTAGCTTCCAGTTACACTATTGGATTCCACAGGCATGCTATTCATGAAAGTAATCCTTAAGTATTTAAGCACTTGAGGACATGACTCTCCCTTGATTGCAGTCCAAGAAGGAGGATTCCGAGGCATTTGTAGCACCATGGACAACATTCTGGCACTTCCATTAATAGTAGATTAATGCTTATGATAGACATAATATACAATAATAGACTGTTCATATGCCTTTGAAACAGTTGAATTAGATACACGTTGGTCCAAACCATTCAATAGGACAATCTCTGGTGAACTTTTGAAAATAATAATTGCTTTATATTCCTATATTTGAATCCATGTAACCTAAGTTTCTAAATTCCTGGGGGGCACATGTACAAGGAAATGTCAAAGCATAGAGCTGCAACAAATTTGAAAGCGCTGCGCACCAACATTTCCAAAATGCAGGGATGCGCCATATTTACAACTGTACGGCAAATCCCTGTGGGTTTCCTAGCGCTGGCGCTAAAATTTGCCTAGTGCCACAGGATCACCATTGCACCAAAGTGCAAGGTTGCCTGCATTGCAGGGAATTATTGTTTATGTGCAGGAAGGTGTTCCTTATCTGTGACTTCAAAAGAATTACTCTACTTACTTATGTGTATTCATATCAAATGGGTTTCTGCTTCTTGTTCAAGCGCTGTATGCCAAAGACTGCCCCAGCCACTCCAATGAGAGTACAGGATGCACATTTCATATCACAACAGCCTCCAAAACTATAGAATGGAAGCAGGCTCCAAGCTTCGAAGCACATCAGCAGAAGACATCTAACACTACAGTAGGTCAGAGGGTTGACATATTGAAGCATAATACCAATTCTTACAGGAAGTATTACAGGTTAAATACAGACACTGAGCATTTAAACAAAACCACTGTATCTAAGGGGTATTGCAACTCAACCTAGTAACAAAACAGAATGCAAAGATTATTCACCACACACTGCAAATATGCTGAAGGCCGTTTAACTTTACTTTATCTGAAATCACATTGCTACTTCAATACAATACGACCATAGCTGCACCCTGAAGCAGTTTAACATTTTCCAAAGTATCAATGGGTAACCTGGCCCCATCACCAAAAGAGGTGTCAATGTCTCTCCTGGATCCAGATAACATTCTTTCATGTAGCAGACTTATCACCAGTCTTTTATGAAGCACTTTCAACTTTTACAACATTGTGTCAATGAGCAACAGCTAGTCTAAAGTATTAACCTAAGGTGCTCTCAGGGTAGGTGATTGGAGGTGGAATTGATGACCGTCGCAGGTGTTGAAAGTTGAGTGTGAAGGGTATCTGGGCAATGGCAATGCTTGATCACTACTGCTATCCACAGATTTTATATTCTCTTTTGTATTGATCACTTGTATTAGTATACTAAAAAATGCACTTTAATTGTATTGAGAGCCAATGCTTTTGGGTTATTTTGTATTTGCTTCTGTCAGCGACACAGGAAATCTAGATTTTCCTAGCTTTAGTGAAGTAAAGTCTGGATTTTATTAAAGACACTGAGGCAAGTAAATGCATTTTCTTTCTTGCTTTATTATAACAGCAGCCAAGATAAGAAAACTACACAAACAGTGGGAAAAACAAACTAAAAGTTGATGTTTGTGATTGCCTTAAAAGCAAGGTTGAATATTCTTCAAAACTGAGATTCAGACGGGGGGCGTGGCTTGCGCGCCGCTGTGGTATGGCGTGTTGCGCTTGAGCTCCGGGGTGAGTTGATCCCGTTGAGCGTTTATCTCCGTCTCTTGGTGCCCTCTTGACCGGAAAAACCACACACCTACGGCGGAACATGTGCTGATCTCCACGACGCTGTTTTTCCGCGATTTTAATCATCGGAAGTATGCGTTCTGCTTCAATCCTCGCAGGCGCTCGCATTCCTGAGGAGCGGCCGCCATTTTGCCGCGTATGACGTTCCTGTCATCTGTCTTCTGAGGCGCCGCCGCGGATACAATTTAACAGTCTTTCGTGTCTGTCGAAAGGTTTCTTCACACAACGGCTACAATGGTAACATTTATGATTTTTTTCTAATGTTACTTCTTGCTGCTTGGCTGGGTTCGAAGCTGCTCACAGTTTTTGTTCTCTCTTCACTGATTCACTGTGATGCTCATGTCGCTATATTGAGGTGTATTCCTGTTTATTTATGCTCATATTTCAACCGCTAGATTAGAGTAGCGTGTTTTGAGTGTGAATTGCCTCTTTTTTCACTGTTTCTGGCTATTTTGCGCAACTCTGGTGCTATACTCTATCCCAGGGGTATTCTTATTAGTCTCCTGCTACAACACTGTCAGTATGAGTCGCTCCTTGAATAGCAAAGACTCTAAAGACCCGGGCACATCTTTGAAGCGACTTAAGTCAGTCTCTCCGACTCCTGAATCGCCTCAGGCGGACAATACCTCCACATTGGACACCATCTTGGCGCGCCTCAATGAGGTTCATGATATTGCGCAGTCAACCAAAACTAACACTGACCTACTACAAGTGGAAGTGTCTGCTATCAGGAATGATTTTAAAGCCCTTTCTCTACGTGTATCAGCGACAGAAACACGGATAAGTTCCGCTGAGGATGGTATGCAAAAGCAATCCAGGTCCCTTTCTCAAATGGAGCGGTCTATGGCGGCGATGCGCAGAGACCTCACGGAGCAGGAGGACCGTAATAGGAGATCTAATCTGCGTATTTTTGGCCTACCGGAGGACTCAGAGAAATCATCCACCTCCATGATTGAGTTCTTATCTCATTGGATTCCTGATACACTTCAACTATCTTTCCACAGAGACTTTGAGATTGAAAGAGCACACCGTGTTCCAACGTTCCGTTCTAAGGCAGCCACCCAGCCAAGAGCAATCATTTTTAAGCCCTTACGACATCAACACACTGAGCTGATTTTGTCTCATATGCGCAAGATTAAACAACTCAACTGGGATGGTCATCGCATATCCATTTCACAAGACTTTGCCAGAGACACGGTCATAAGACGGAAAGGTTTCTTGAATCTTCGAAAACGTCTCACTGACTTGGGCATTCCTTTTTCCTTTTCTGGTCCATCCAAGTTTCGCATTACATATAAAGGGCGTTCCAGAATCTTCGATGAACCGGCAGACTTGGCAACGTTCTTAGACAACCAGGAGGAGATAGAGATGGAGATTCAAAGAGCAACGACGCAGACTCCTGGGGCCTCAGGGACCTGATTTGCTGTTCTCTCTACTTCTGGTTATGTCTTTTTCTGGATGGTTACCTTCTCTTTTTTTTTTTTTTTTCCAGTTATGCTTTCATGTTGATCTACACCTCCGTTATTGTATGTCCTCTCTCTGTTCTTCTTTCTATACTACTCTGATAGATTTCCTTCTTTCTAGTATCTGACTTCTCCTTCTTTTTTCTCTTCATTATCCTTCGAGAAATTTCTTGTAGATCCTTTCAATTTTCTCTTCTTCTTTCTTCTACCCGTCTTCTCTGATTTCGTGCGTATTTGTACCTCTTTTTCAGCTCCTTTTTCTTGCTCCTATCTATTTTTATTACGGTGTGTTTCACTTATATTGTTGCTGTTTATACTTACTAGTTACCTGCACTTTTTATAGTTATTAGTTGCAGATTTATTGTCTATAATTCAAGTATTATTACTTCTTTCATTAGCATTTTGTATTATATTTGCATTGCACTATGTAGCATTGTACTATCGTGGTGTAGACTTCTTCTTTTTCTTTCTGCTCTTTTTCATCTTCCCTCTCGGTTTCTTCCTCGTTTCTACATGCTGTTCTCATACACCTTTTTTTTTCTTTCCTCTTATGTACCTCCATTTTATAGTATAGTTATAATTAGGTGTTTTTGTATGATTCATATGCGATTTCAGTACATATTTGTTCCTCTATTCACAAAATGATATATGTTTTTAAGATGTTTCGTACATAATTAGGCTTTTCCTATATTTTATAGTATTGTTATTTCAGTCATACTCTTGCGCTTGCTGGGGTACTGTTATTCTACTCTGAGTGGTATTTTTCTTCTAATAGCCATATAGTATCTCATTATAAAATGTATTTCTATGTGTATGGCTTATCTATTGCCTTTTAGCTCACTGACAGTTGCTTTTCTTTCATAATGGGCTATTCTTCTTTACCAACTTTTGCTCCTCGTACGGGTCTTCGACTCGCCTTTTCCACGTTCTCCCTTGCATGATATGGGTCTCTTTTAGACCTCCCCCTCTGCCTCGTTTCTCTCTCTTCTCTACTCTTTCTTCTCTCCTTCTGGCTTTTCTTTTTTCATGGTTCTCCCACAGGGTTGCTCCCGTAACATCTATTTTGTTTTGTGGCTGGTCTACTATATTTTTGTACCTCGTCCTTTCTCTGTTCTCATTGTTGTCTTCGAGTGTATACCCTTCAGTTATATGCCAGGTTTAAATGTATTATCCCTTAATGTTAAGGGTTTAAATCATCCGGTCAAACGATCTAAAATCTTAGATTATTGTAAATCTCTCTCAGCGGACTTAGTCCTATTTCAAGAGTCTAAGATTACTAGTAGAGAAGCGTTATTCTTGAAGAAAGAATGGGTGTCGGATGTGGCTTGTTCAGATGCATCTGGTAAACGCAATGGTGTGGTTACGTTGGTTTCGAGGAATTCGGGTTTATCGATTCTCTCTTCTGAGCATGACTCGGATGGTCGATGGCTCTTATCTAAATTATCGGATGGACAACATGAGCTGTTTGTTATGAATATCTATGCTCCGAATATTGATAACCCTGCTTTTTGGAAATCCATTTCTAAAAAATTGCATGATACCCCACATGCTGGTAATCTTATTGTTGGTGGGGATTTTAACTTACCTATGGATCCTTTATTGGACAGAAATTCCGCATTTCAGTTTCGTCCGCCTAAAGCACACAAACAGATGCTTAACATGTGTTCCATTGCTAAATTGCATGATATTTGGCGTCTCCATAATCCCACTGGTAGTGACTTTTCTTTCTTTTCCTCCCCTCATTCCTCATTCTCTCGCATTGATTATCTCCTAGTTCACTCTTCTCTTGTCTCAGCTTCTTCTTCCCCGCTTATACATCCCATTGTCATCTCCGACCATGCTGCGGTCACTTTTACGTTATCGTCCTTTGCTCCGAAACCACGTGGTCGTTCCTGGAGACTTAATACGGAGGTGTTATATGTCTCTACCCAAGTGGAAGAATTTTCCAAGGATATAAACACTTTTTTCCGTGAAAATGAGGTTTCTGTATCTTCTCCAATAATTCTTTGGGACTCTTTTAAATGTACTTTCCGAGGCCAAGTTATTGCATGCATGTCCAAACGCAATTTAGCGATTAAAAAAGAACTTACTGATTTATCATCTGAAATCAAGACTCTGGAGGCTTCCTTTAGGCATACTAAAGATCCAACTATCCTACAACAAATTAAGCTTCTAAAATACAAATATAATACAATTGTCACTAAAAGAGCGCATGTTGGTTTCCAAGCACAAAAGTCCAAAAAACTACTTTTAAAGAATCGGGCTGGCAAACTTTTGGCTGCTACATTAAAATTCCAAGACTCCTCATCTAAATCCTCTCAGATCTCTTCTATTAAAGATCATAATGGCTCTAACAAATTCCAAACTGAGGAAATTCTTGAAGTTTTTCGTGATTTTTATAACAAATTGTATACCCCCTCTAACCAAGCCTCTTTTGACACATGTCAAGATTTTTTAAAATCAATTCCGATTCAATCAGTATCAGAGGAAGATCGCTCCACTCTAAATGAACCTATCTCACCTGAGGAAATAGTTTCTGCCATCAAGGCCACCCGTTCGGGGAAAGCTCCGGGCCCTGATGGTTATCCGATCTTATTTTATAAAACCTTTCTCCCGTTGCTTGTTCCTAAATTACAGGTTGTCTTTGACGCTTTTGTTCGCAATGGTTCTGTCTCTGGTACGGCTGCTGAAGCCACCATAGTGGTGATCCCAAAAGAGGGGAAGGACCATTCGGACCCTAAGAATTTCCGCCCTATTTCGCTTCTCAATATGGAAGCGAAGATTTTTGCTAAAATCCTGGCTAAACGTCTAGAATCCTTTATTCCCAACTTAGTCCATCCCTCCCAAACTGGTTTTGTTAAAGGTAGGCTAGCAAGAGACAATATTCGCACTTTCTGCCATATTATTGGGGCGGCCAAGCGATCCCAACTACCTGCCGCGGCCTTGGCCCTCGATGCGGAAAAGGCCTTCGATAAGGTTTCTTGGCCTTTTCTTCGAGCTGTTTTACATGCACATAACCTTGGGGAATCATTTATTAACATGGTAATGTCTTTGTATTCCCAACCTAAAGCTAATATTAGAGTTAATGGTTCTACATCCTCTTTTTTTAATCTTTGCCAGGGCACGAGACAAGGATGTCCTTTATCCCCTCTCTTGTTTTTGTTATCTATCGATCCTCTCCTTCGGCTGATTGATTTACACCCCGATATCAAAGGGTTCTCTTTTGGCCCTCATTGTCTTAAAACTGCAGCCTACGCTGACGATGTTCTCATTTTCTCGGACGATATCGCGTTAGCCATTCCTGCTATCTCTGACACCATTTCTTTGTTTTCTAAAGTTTCGGGATATACCCTAAATAAAGACAAGACAGAAATGTTCCCTTTAAATGCCTACTGCTTTCCTGCGCATATGGGTTCGGCTGGCTTTAAATGGCAAGCTACCCATCTTAAATATCTAGGCATTTATTTCTGTTCGACACTACATACCACGGTTACGTATAATGAGTCTCAAACTCTGGCTAAAGTTCGTCGTCTTCTGGACACATGGTCTCCAAAACATATTTCATGGTGGGGGCGCCTACAAACCCTTAAAATGATGATCACGCCGATTATAAATTTTGTCTCTTCCATGATTCCGATTAAATTATCTGATTCTTTTTTTCGGGAAATCGATGGTATCACCTCCAAATTTTTATGGAGCGAAAAACGTGCTCGGTTAGCATACAAATATTTACGTAGACCCTGTGATATGGGAGGTTGCAATTTCCCGGATTGGGAAAAATACCAGACTGCTTTTTTGGCCTCGCAAGGTGCCCTATGGTTTTCTCCCCCAACCCGTCATATTCCTCTATGGCTACTCATAGAACAGGATTTAGCTGCTCCCTTACCACTTGCCTCTTTTTGTACTACTTCCACTCTACATATTCTGTTCTCCCGATCTATCATTATTGATACAATTGTCGCAATTAAGAAAGTGGACAGGAAGATGGCATTTCCTCTGCACAAAACTAGATGGTCTTCCATTTGGCGTAACTCCAAAATTAAAATCAATATCACTCCCACACTCATGTCGTATTGGGCGTTGAAGGGTGTCTCTCTGGTACAACATCTGTATAATGATTCTGGTGAGCCCTTACCTTTCTCTACCTTAGCGCTCAAACACTCTCTAACAAATCTAGACTTCTATACTTTTCTTAAAATCAAGGTTGCGATCTCGAAAACTCGTCTTCACCCCTCCTCGTCCACCATCTCACTGTTTTCTATTTGGCTCAAAGCGGGTCATGTTGCTTCCCACATATATAGGTTTCTATCCTCTACTTCGCTTCCTGATCAGACGGTTGCACAGCAAAAATGGTCGCGTCATTTTGATCACAATATTACGGATCATATCTCCTCCGAAGCTTGGCAATCCATTGGCAAATTAGCGTTACGTAACAAAATAGCTCCTTCCTTAACACAGTCCAAGTTTTTCTCGATCAATCTACTCCACTGGACTCCGGTCCGTCTTCACTCTCTCAACCTTAAGGAGGATGACCTCTGTTGGAGTTGTGGCGTTGAGGCAGGTGATTTTCCTCATATGTTCTTTAACTGTTCCTTACTTAAATCTTTCTGGGACCTTATTCAGCAACATTTGTCTCTTATCTTTGACATTGAGCTCCAGCTCTCTTTTCCTTTAGTTATTTTAGGCCCCTGGGCGGCTCCTACACCTCTTCCCCTTGATCCATTGCAATTACAACTGTTAGACCTTCTTTTATCTGTAGCGATCAAAGTTATCCTTATGGATTGGAAGTCTTTCTCGTCTGTTTCCTATCATACTTGGTGGGCATGGGTTTCCTTCTTACGCAGTGCTCACACCTCAGTAGATCTAGCACACCTGTCACCTTCCATCTCTAGTGGGGTCTGGGCAACGCTGGATGACTATATGGAACTCTCTGCGAATGGTGTAGTCCCTCAATTTCCTGCTGTTATGTCTACCTAATTTTTGTCTGGTTGTTGCGTTACATTGGGTTGTTCCTGTGGGATTCCTTCTTTCTTTCTTCCTCTTTCCTGTCCTCTCCTCCCGTTCCTTCCTTCTGCTGCTTTTTTCCTTGCTCGCCTTCCTTCTTCCTGTTGTTCCTATTACCTTCCCCTGCCCCTATCCTCATCTTAGGGACTGATACGTTCTACGTTCTGAATAATGTATTCCTTTATTGGCTCAATTCATTACCTTCATTTTAGGTGCCTGTTTCTCCAATTTTACTTACATTGAGCTTAGTTAATGATCAAATATTATCCATGGTTTCACGTTTTTTTTTTTTTTTTTTTCCTTTTTCTCATATTGGAATGTATCGCCTCTTTGTATTTTGTTGGATGTTATTTGGATCATTATTTCTCTCAATAAAATCCTCTTGAAATGAAAAAAAACTGAGATTCAGACGTGATCCCGCCTTTCCCACAATGGTGGCCTAAAATTTCAAAAATTAAGAGTCTTGAATATCGTTCTGCGCTAAGGTCTTGAACACATAACAAATTTCAGAGATTATGGGGGGAACTGGGATAGGCGGAGTGACAAGAATTTTTTTTCCTGTTTGGTCATTTTTGGGGAGAAAAAGTGCAATATTAGAATGAATTATTATGATTAATGGGACAATGTGCAATACAAGGTTTTCCATTAGCTGTAACATACCACACTTCTGACAAAAGTGGAATTTGTATAGTGCTTTTTCCTTTTTTTTATTTATATGAGGCAAAGTTTGATAAATTTGAATCGATAGTTGTAGGAACTCTTCCAATAAAAATTAAATATTTAAAAAAGCGAAAACTACAAGATGATGTCACAATCACAACAACCAATGAAGTGTTCTGTAATGCAATAATAGTTTTGACTGGAAGTAACAAGTCCTCTTTTCTTGCGAGAGGTTATCAAGGATAACGTAAAATAGGAATAATAAAGATAATGATCGTGAAAGCCATGAGACAAGTGAAAAGGTCTTTCGCCAAGTCTAACACAGGAGCTGAAGAAAGATGCAGTTGTTCCATAGTACCTATTCAGTAAATGGGATCCTGAATTTGTAAGTTCTCCCTAAATATCCTACTTGTTGCTTATTTGTAGTTCCTCTTTAAATGGCAGGAGTCAGGGATGCTGTTGGCACTATGGAAATTATGGGAAGGTTAATAATGAAAGTGGTAGGATAATACCGGCCTTTGTGTATTTAATAAAATCTAGACTTTCCTTCAACTAAAAAGCTAGGAAAATCTTTTTATTAAAAGACCAGAGGTTCTTGTAGTATTTCTTTAAAAAATAGACCCAGCAGTATTAGCAACATTAGTAATATGTTTGCAATAGTATATTATAAAAGTAGAAACATTAGATTATTTTACCGATCTTAGACTGTCCACTAAGCCAGCACCTGCCCAAAAGGCTTTTGAAGGAATTGCCTCTCTAGTAGGCAGAGCTCCAAAAAAAGAGCTTGTATAATGTCTGTTAGGTTCATAATCCATCTAACCCACTGATCAAGAGTAGTAAATAACGCTGGGTTAAGGGGCCTTTGAAAGTACACCAACAATTGGACTAAAAAACGGGTCGTTTTACCAATATATGTTTTAAAATAATTTCCAACACAAAGTTTAAGTTCAGAAGGAAATTTTGGCAATCATTATATTTTTTTTAGTCTTCTCCGTATTTTGAAACACACACCAGAAAGGGTATATTGGACTGAAGAAACATCCATGGCCTTAACACTAGAAATACATTTTAAGACATTAGGCATAATAAAACTGTTAGTTCTGCTACTGAGAATTTCAAAGAAAGATCAACATTTTCAACTTACAAGCACACTTATAATTAAATTATCATCTCCCTTTGATTAGATTTGGGAAAAGGAGGTTTACATTGTTTTACTCCATTAAAAAGATGACACATTAATGGATTTTTTCTTACTAATCTTCCATTAACCCTTTCATGTTCAACTGAAATTGCAAATCTAGAAATATTAACGGCCCTATATGCTTTACCTTGCTCAGCCAGAGAAGATACAAACTTCACTATCAAGGTCATATCTGCTGAAAGATGATCTGAATCCCTGTCCAGATATCAGTTATTCCATACCTATCATGATATTTTGTGAAGTTTATTTGTTCCTAAACCCAAAATGGTGAATGAATTGAGCAACTTCTTTCAAAAATCCCGGGGTTCTTCCAGCGGACCCAAATTCTTCAAGCTACCAATGCTAGGGATTGGTTGAGTTTCATGTCTTGAGATTGACCTACAGGTTGAGAAAAAGATTGAGGAAGGTTGGTATAAGAATTGGATGAGACACTGATAGTTCCAAGACTGTAGAAAGCCAAGGTCGAGCATTACAGAATGCAGTTAAGAGAACTCAAGAAGATTTCTTCCAGCGCTTTTGGGTTAATACTCGGGTAATCATGAGGAATGGGGAAAATTAAATTGATATGCTGGGACCAATTCTTAAGAGAAGCATCCATTGCTAGAGCTTTGGCATCTGGCTTCCACCTGAAAAAAGCAGGAAGTTGGGTATTAAAATGGGAAGCAAATACATTAATTGTCATTGTTCTGAATTTTGAATATTTGTTCCTGAATATTCAAGGATGCAGCCACCAGTGGCTGGAGTGTCTGAGGTGTCTAGAAAACTAGCCTGCAATAGCGTTTAGATTCCCTGGAAGATATTATGCTTTGACTGAATGGTTCTGTTATAAGCAAAACTCAAAAAACATTTGGCTAGTTCCACTGATGATTTGGATGTGGTTCCTCCGAAATGTTTGATGTACCTCACTGCTTAGAGATTGTCCACTGTTTGGAAGGCAAAGGAGCCTGCAAGCTTCAACAATTGATGTGCTGCGATGACTCCTGTTCTAACCATGTACCCCCAGACAAGTACTGACCACATGTTATACCCCAACCTATCCGACTTGCACCAGATTCTAAGACAAGGTCTGGGGCAGTTGAGAAACTCACCCTTCCATTCCATGCAGCCAACTGGTCTAAGCACCCCTGAAGCTCTACCATACACTCTTGATCACATTTTATTAATTCTGTATAAGGGACACCTTTGCTAAGGTCCTATTTTTAGTCTTTGAAGGGATCAGTAATGTAGAGGTCCTGGAAATATGGCTTGGATGGATGAGGCGACGAGGTCTATTAGTCTTGCTAAAGATCTTTGTAACAAAACTAACATTTGCAGAGGGTATTGTATCTCTTTCTTGATTAAAACAACTTTCTGGTGAGACAATTGTAAAACAGATGTCTTTGCATCTAATATGAACCCCAAGGATTCTACTTGGAAGGAATTAGATTAGATATCTCCATATTTATTAGGAACCATATGTTTTTAGATAACTGGTGACAAACCTCCAAATGAGACTGTAAATGAAGTTGATCCTAGGCCATCAGGAGTAATTTGTCTAGGTAAAAAATCAAATAAACTCCTTGAGCCCGTAACTGGGCAACTTCCAGTCTCATTATTGTTTTGAAGCACCATGGTCCTCAAGAGCGGCCAAAAGGCAGGTTTTTGAATTGGAAAGATTTCATTCATTGAAGCTTAAGGTATATCCTGAAGGCCATATGTACTGGGAACATTAGATATGCATCCTGAACGACTAAGTGGACCATTTATTTGCCCTCCAAAAGCAAATCTCGGAGATGTATGATTGTCGACATCTTGAAATGATGGTATAGAACAAAATTGTTGCACGTCTTGAGGTTTATGACCGGATGGATTTCCTCATTCTTTTTCTGACTAGAAATATGGTACTTGGAACCCCGAAGCAGTTGAAAATTGTCTTTCAAACAACCTCTTTTAGTAGAAGAGACTGAACCTCTGTGCTTACTACTTGTTTTTGATCTTTCAAGAAAACTAATTGATGAGATAGTTCAAACCACTTTATTCGATTAATTGACATCATAAAAGTACACATATATTCACACATCATAAAATACATTTAAGACAATAGGTAATATTAAAATCACATAAAAAACCTAACATAATACCATTTCATATCCCCTTAAAAATACCAATACAAGTTAGTACAGAAAAATTCATGGTTCAATCATAGCTAGGCATCTTAACTTCCTTGACCTTACAGCAGCTACAAAATAACTGGCAATATTAAAAATATTCCATGTAGTATCCAGTAATTGCAGGTACATTAAGGCAGGTTTAACCTGTAGGAACCCCTTGCCTCTTAAGAGTGGAAATATATACTTTTCCATAATATCAGAGTAATGACCGCATAAAAATATAAAATGCGTGGTATCTTGAATTGAGCAGCTGTCACAATCACAAAGTGCTGCCTTCTCTGGTTTACTCCAGCAATGAAAGGTTCCCAATAAAAGGTGTATCTGATTGAACCGGAATCTAGTTAGCAACCAGCGATAAGGCCTTGTTTCTAGCTTTAGATAGGGCTCAATAGAGGGTGATGTAACTAACAGGAAATGAGCCTTAACCAGAGGTTTTTGTACTTCCTCAGATTCCAGTTTCTGCGACCTTAAGGACAAAAAATGCTTTTTAACCCACCTTATATCTTCTTTAACAATGCCCTCTGGGGATTCAAAAATTTCTGGCCGCCCAAGTTTCGCAAACATTAATTTAACATAGGAAAGCCACTGTATTTCATTTCCCCTTTCTAAAATAATAGTCTTTTAAAATACGGCAATTAAGCGTTAATTCTGGATTAAGCCAGGTTTTTAGCCAGCAAATAAGTGGAGCCATGCTAATCAGATCGCAAACATACCCCATTCCCAGCTCCTGGTGAACAGCAAATGTTGGGGTAGATTGGGGGATAGACAGGAGGGAGCGAAAAAATTTATTTTCAATCGTCACCTCCTCACCTTGCTTATACCCCCAAATTACAGCTCCATATAACGCTATTGCCAGGCATTTCTCCTTATAGATGAAAAGAATCACCTCACAAGGCCTTCCCCCTAGCCGTTGTGTGAAACTTAATAGGGCTGATGTAGATCTACCTAAAGCATTCTTTTTTGCTAAGCGCTGAGGGCCCCAGGAACATCTGTCATCAAACAGGACCCCAGGTAGGTAAAGGCCTTCACACTCTTAACCTCTGCCCCCTTGCAATAGAAGGTTTTCATGTTATTTTTGCATCACCCCATAGACATAACATGTGATTTGCCAATATTTACTACTAGGTCCAGAGAGTTCATGAACTCCCCAAAGGAGTTCAGTAATCTCTGTAAGCCTATCGGGGTACGTGCTAAAAGGACGGCATCGTCCGCGTATAGGAGAACCGGAATGGTACTGTTCCCTATACGTGGAAAATGCAAAGTAGCAATATCCAGGGATTTAGCTACAGCATTGATGTACAAAGTAAAAAGTAGAGAGGCCAGGATGCACCCTTGTCTGACCCCTCTACCCGATCTAAAGTGTTTAGTGCAAGTGCCTTCCTGTGTCATCCTCACGGACGCAAATAGATCCCGATGGAGATCAGCCATATAGAATACCAGACTAGCGTCAGTCCCTAAATCCAGTAAAAGGGACCACAGCTTTGATCTGTTTACCAGATCGAAAGCTGTGGATAGGTCCATAAATCCTAGATAAATAGACCCCTTAGAGGCTACAGTGTATTTGTTCGTTAGTAGATACAAATCAAGGGACTGGTGAATGGTGCTACTGCCCGATCTAAATCCATATTGGAAATCCGAGAGAATCCTATTATCTGTTACCCACTCAGACTCCTTAGTTAAAATAACTTTCCCCAGGATTTTAACAGAAGAATCAGTTAGTGAAATAGGTCTATAACACCTCGGGTCCCCTCTCTGGCCTTTATTAAAAAACAGGAATGATTATAGAGTGGGACCATGAGGCAGGAAATCCATGAGAAACAAAAGAATTAAAAACATTTGTTAAAATCTTAGCCCAAAGTATGGCATTGCCCTTATAAAGGTCGACGGGGACACCATCAGGGCCTGGAGCCTTGTTACTTGCAGAATCATGTATTCCTCTCTCCACATCCTCCTCTTCAAACAATAAATTGGACTCTGGCGAGATATCGTTAGGTGCTATAAAGGAGTCGAATACCTCGTTACTCGCATATATAGCTTCAAAGTGTTTCAGCCAATCATCTTCTGTGAAATTAATTTCAAGTACATCATTCTCCTTGCCTGTTAGGAGTGGACTATTAACAATAGACCAGAACTTCGAGCTGTCCTTTAAAATTTCTTTAGACATCAAGCTATCCCAAGCCTCTGATTTAATTTCATTTTTGCGAGTTTGCATACTTAATTTATATTCTTTTCTGAGGCTAGCTATAAGAGCTTTATCCCTGGGTAGAACTTTCAATGATTTAATAGATTTTGATGCGCCCTGGAGCATTTTGAGTCAAACCATCTTTTTTCTTGTTTACGTTTAGGTTTACCAGTAGCGGTTAGGTCTAAAGCAACCTGTTTACAGATTGTTTCAAAAGCTCTAATGATCTACCCCTCTGAAGTGGAGCTGTCCGCACATTTTCTGATATCTTCTTTCACCTTTACACTCGGACTATCTAAAAAATGCTCCAGGACTATTTTTGCCCATTTTATCCTCTTCCCTTGATCATGAGTTCTCACACTATTTGGTCCCTTGATGTTGTCTATGGCATCAATATGGCAAAAGCCTTTGTCTATTACCAGGTTGACCGGGTTGTGATCACTGAAGGGAGAGTTAATTGCATTATAAAAAATACATGCCCTAACAGGGCTGGGGATAAAAATATATAGTCGATGATCGACTCACTTTCCCTAGCTTTAAACGTTACAACACTCTCATTACTCTAAAAAAAACTTGGCTCGTAGAGGTCAGCACATGATAAAAGATCCTCAAGAACCTCCCCCTTGTGAGTATGCTCAAAATGAGGTGGGGATGCAGAAGATGGCCCATGAATTTCATTAATTCGACAGTTAAAATTACACAAATGAATATTAAAATCCCCTAAAAGAATGATATCAACATAAGTGGTTTGATGTGCTTTGTACACTTTTAAAAACTGAGCCAAATGGCACAAATGTTCGTTAGGATACTCATTATCCCCAGAGTTATAGAAATTAACTAACAAAGTTTTATCATGATTTGAGGTAGTGAGCTCTGCTATTAAACAATTAGGAGAGGCAGAATGTAAAATCTTTACAGCACCTTTTAGCCTCACTGAGAGGAGGAACATCAACACTCCTTTGGCTCTGCCCGAGGGGGTTGAACGGGCTGGCTGGAAATAAGATTTAAAACCGTCCAACCAAAAGTTATTATCCTTATCCCAAGTCTCTTGTAGGGCTACGACATCACAAGCTCTAATAATCTTTAACCAGTTTTGATCACCCCTTTTCGACCGAAGCCCTGCAATATTCCAACTCATTAGCCTAAATTTGGAGTCTACCTCTATAATAGTATCAGGCTCATCAGGAGGGAGTCGTAGGGTCACAGTTATAGACCCTAGTCAATCATTCTCAGTTAAACCGGACAGTGGCGAAAACCTATTTACAAGGGCTAGAGTGTCTTTACTCGTTGTTACCTGGATACCTTGTGGTTTGATTGAGGAGATAGCTCCGGATCCTCCCCCACCAGGGAGATGATTCCTATTTGTGGGGTTGAATGACAGTCTGCCTAGACTTTCATAGGAATAATGAGGATACGGTCTTATTCCTCTGTTTAGCTGACTAGGGGGAGGATAAAAGAAACCCAAAGATACTACCTTCCTCTCTCCTCAAATCAGAACCATTACACATCATTCAGGGTACAACATGTGGGTTGTTAAAATTAACAATGACACAATCCCCTTTAATTCCCTTTTCCGAGCTCCCTAACCATCCAACACGCCATGCCGTTATGATATTTGGAGAAATCTCAGTATCACCTACGCAATTTTGGTCACACCATTTTTTAGTGAAGGCTAGTAGGGCATCAGAAGATTCAACCTCACCCTCCGTCAGTGGGGGTACCCTTACAAGGACTACCACCAACGGGGCTGCTTCAGGGGGAAGATTGATGATAGGTTTATTTATTTTATTTATTTATTTATTTATTTATTTTTAACATTTATAAAGCGCTGCTTATACCCTTGGGCGTCAAGGCGCTAAACCATTATTAACAAAGGAAGTATAGAGGCATGAGTGAAGGAATCAGATAGGACGAAATGGAAAGATATTACTGAGAGAACAGCGAAGTTTTCAAAAGTTTGCGGAACTGAAGCAGTGTGACACTTTGTCTGATATTGAGAGGCAAGGTGTTCCAAAGTCTGGGGGCTGCAACCAAAAAGCGTCGGTCACCCCAAGAGACTGTTTTGGTACGAGGGACAACCAATTGGCTGAGCGTGGCTGATCGTAGGGCTCTTGTGGGTTTGTAGCTTTGAAGTTGTTCTCTTAGAAAATGAGGTCCTTGATTATTAATTGATTTGAAAACTATACAGAGTGCTTTGAAATGAATTCTCTTTTGTACAGTCAGCCAATGAAGATCTTTTATGTTTTTGGAAATGGGTTCGAACTTTGTTTTGCCGGTGAGGAGGCGAGCTGCTGCGTTTTGTATAGTTTGAAGTTTGGCAATTACTCTGCTTTGGGCATTGAGAAATAGCCCATTACAGTAATCCAAGGAGGAGAGGACAAGGGCAGAAACCAGTGTCTTGATGGCAGAATCAGGAAGAAAAGGGCGTATTTTGCGGATCATTTTTAGCTTCAAGTGTGCTGCAGATGCTGTTTTGTTGGCATGATTCATGAAATTAAGTCCATCATCGAAGGTAACTCCCAGATTCCTGACCTTCACGGTCGGCGTAGGAGGAGTACCGAAGGTCTCTGGCCACCAGCAGGTGGACCAAGCTGGGGAGAGTGGACCAAAGATGAGAACCTCAGTTTTTTCTGAGTTCAGCTTTAAGCAATTTGTCGCCATCCAATCTCCTATGTCTAGGAGCCCTTTCTTAAATTTTTCAGCTACTTGCTCTCCGTCGCCTTTAATCGCCAACACTAGTTGGGTGTCGTCAGCGTACGAGGTAAGGCTCATCCCATGTGCTTTGATGGTTTTAGCTAGGTCCGACACGTAGATGTTAAAAAGTGTCGGACTAAGGGATGAGCCTTGAGGAACTCCACAGGGGGCAGAGAGTTGAGCTGATTGGAAGGGTCCCAGGATGACAGCCTGCGTTCTTTTGTCAAGGAAGGAAGCTATTAGGTTTTTGGCAGTGTGGCAGATGCCAAGTCCTTGGACACGGTCGACCAAGATGTTGTGGTTGACCGTGTCGAAAGCCGCTGATAAATCTAACAGAACCAGTATGGCCGTGCCACCCTGGTCCCTGATGACCCTGATATCATCAGCGGCTTTAATCAAGGCTGTCTCGGTCCCGTGATATTTTCGGAACCCAAACTGCATGTTGTCAAGAAGCTGGTGTCCCTCGATAAACTCAGAAATCTGGGTATTCATGATTTTTTCAATCGTCTTTGCCATGAAAGGTAGACTAGCAATTGGTCGGTAGTTTTTTAACTCGCTTTTGTCGAGTGAGGGTTTTTTTAACAGAGGTTTTAATAGTGTATTTTTGAGAGGATCCGGATAATTACCCGACTGCAGTATTAAATTGCAGACTTGTGTGAGTGTCGGTATGATGACATCCATGACTGGTCTGAGGACAGATAGAGGACAAGGGTCCAGGGGTGAACCTGATTTGATGGTCAGGAGTGTGTTTTTTATTTGATCCTGGGTGACTGGTTGGAAACAAGGGAAGGCATTAGCTGGGAGGGAGGTGGCGGATGAAATTAAGCCCGGAGGTGATTTGGAGGAGAATGCTTGGTAGATGTCGTCTACTTTAGTGTAAAAAAGGAGGCAAGAGAGTCGCACAAAAATTGTGATGGGGGGGGCGTGAGGTCAGGGGAGTTACCTGATAAAACTTTGGTGATTAAAAATAGTTGTTTGCTGGAGTTCTTGGCTTTTTCAATTTGGTCACTGTAGTAATCTCTTTTTGCTTCTGCTATCATGTTTTTATATAGAGCTAAGGATTCCTTATAGGCCGACTTACTACTGGCATCGTAGTCTTTTCTCCAGGTTCTTTCCTTGCTCCGGTTTATCTGTTTTTGTGTCCTTAGTTTATCATTATACCAAGGTGCGGTGGGTTTAGCTCTATTACTGGAGTGCTCCTTGGAGGGGGCTGATTGATGTGTTGCCTGGCCAATCCAGTCGTATAGTTGCTGGAGAGCCAGATTGGGGTCTGAAGCGAGCACTGGGCAAGTTTGTTCCAGTATGAGCTTCAAATTTTCTAAATTTATATTTTTCCAATCTTTAAAGGATAGTTTAGGTGCAGGTTGAGGATTGTTATTACAATGATTGTTGGTGGGAATATTAGCAAAGATTGCAAAGTGGTCTGTCCAAGGCATGGGCAGAATATTGATGATTTGCAGTCCTTCTAAGTTGGAGAAAATAGGGTCTAAAATGTGACCTGCTTGATGGGTGGAGGATGTGACAAGTTGCTTTAGCCCTAGATTACCTAGATCAGAGATAAGGGCGGCAGATTCGGCTAGGTGATCTTGATCTAAGTGAAAGTTCAGGTCACCTAAAACCGTGAAGCTGCTTTCCGTGGCTACGGATTCCATCATGGTATTTATATTAGACAAGAAGGACGTTTTTGATCCCGGAGGACGATATATTAATATACCCTTGAAATTAAACAGAGGGGAGATGTTGATAGCAAATTGCATGGCCTCACAGGAGGTGGAAGGAATAGGGATGGTTCTAACGGGGTAAGAGTCTCTGGCAATTATAGCCAGCCCGCCCCCTCTTTGTTTGGGCCTGTCCTGACAGTAGGCTTTGAATCCCTGAGGCACAGCGATGACCAAATCTGGCTGTGAGGTATCATCTGTCCAAGTTTAGGTGATAAACAGTATATCAAGAGAGTAGTCAGTTATAAGATCAGATATTTCCTGCCTGTGCTTGCCGAGAGAGCGAGCATTTATAAGAGCTATGGAAGTGAAAGCACCTACATCCTGTTTGATTGAAGAACCGTTGTTTTGTTGGGGATGTATTAGAGGCATAGTGTGATGACAATGAGGGCAGATGGTTGCCGTGTCCTTATCGATCTCTGAAGGTTTGATTTTTAGGCATTTGGGCATATTAAGTGGACGAAGGGCATATAGGTAATAGCTGGCGTAAGTTATAACATCCCCTGGTAGATTTTCTCTCATAAGAAGTAACGGCAAAACAACTTCTTTTGTCAGGACTGCCGTACAATATGGAGCTGAAAAATACTTTAGGTAACATTGAGCCTTGACTATGGATGAAAAGGAAGCTACACATTTACTCATTTCCTTTATATAGGAATCTTCAGAAAGCAAGCCATTCACTTGTTTTCCTTCTTCCTTAGAACCTAAGTTTTCCATTTTAGGGTCTATTTTCCAAAGAAAGTCTTTTAATTGCTATTGGGAATTAGCTGTGTTTCTATTACCTGAGATACAAATTCATCGTTCAGCCCAATTAGACAATGTATTATGGATCCACCTGTGTGCCCTCCAGTCTAGCTTTCTCAACTAAGTCAAGAATTATTGTTAGAGGGCCTCTTCAATCCAAACTTCTGTCCTGGCAAATTTATTCAGTCCCAATCCACTATTTGTTAAAAATCTTTCCCAAATGTTGAAAAAAAAGCAGCAAGTTATACTCAATAACTGGGGTAGCTGTGATATTATTTTAAGGAGAAGGATGAGGACATTCCAACCATAATCTATTAGATGTGACTTTACATAAAAAATTCCTTAAGAAGATATAGTCAGCTACATGCTTTGACGAGAACAATTTGGGAGACTTTGGGTGATGAATAAGGTTTAGGGTCAAACATAGGCTCACCAATAAAGTTCAAGATTGTTTTGTTTCAGCACTGAGAAGTCTCTCCCATGTCATACTGAGAATGTTTCCGCCTATTCTCAAGAGTTCCTTGCCTGATAAAAAGTATCTGGATCCATGATTATCTTTATTATCACCAGGTTTGTAACCATCCTGGGCCATGTCATAATCTTACCTCTTTAATGATTTACATTAATAGGAAAGGATAATTTATCCCACAAATTTGAATCCTCATGGGCGGGAGGACCACATTTAAGAGAGTTTACATTTTTGTTAATAACAGATTTATGTTGTGTCAATTGGCACTTTTTACCTTTCTGTCATTCAACATTGTCTTTGTGCAACAATGATTTTTGTTTTGAGGCTTTCAAATTCTTTGAAGTACCTGACATTATATCACAAAGCTCTTGTTGGACATAGTCCTTAACATAGCAATTTAACAGATCTCAAACAATCAGCGCCTTCTTATTCTCAGTATATTTTAAATTATCTTTGGACATTGTTATTGTTTAAAAGAGAAAGTAAAACAAAGGGGAAAGTAAATAAATAATTCTCCACTAGACAGGAGTCTCAGAGATAAATCACAGGTAATAATTGTACAAACAGGCAATAAAACAATGCATCTGACAGAAGAATGGAACCCCCGAATGAAGAAATTCTGAATGTTTTGGAGTGCAAGACACTATCATGTAATGTAATGTAGGTGTTGCCCAGGATGCACCTCACAAAAGGTGGCAACAGTAAAGCCATGTCCCTGGTTGGAAAAGTGCGAGATTGAACAATGGAGATTGCTCTTCACCCTCCCTGGAAGAAGACGATGCGAATGCATTTCCATCACATAAATAGATCTCTGTGACTGCAGAAGCAGAATACTCAAGAAATAACAGTGTTAATATTGATGTCAATGTACCAAATGATACGTTTCAACAAAAGGGGGTTGCTGAACTGTTCCTAAAGAAGATTGAACAGATTGGCTTGACCGAAGGTGTGTGTGTTACACCTTTGGGCATCCATTTTGTTGGACGTGTTTGCCTCACACACCCGGAAGGGTGTCATGCTTCATCATAGGCGTTGCTCCTCGTCGGGGAGGCGGTGCAATCCCCGATGGGCTCACCTCAGAGAGGGGCTCTTTGGCGGAGATCTTTTTGTCCAACAGCCTATTGGTGAAGTGCGGGTATGTGGGTCAGGGCAATCAGTATCCTGGAGAAAAGGAGTAACCCATGTCAGGAAATATGATTTACTGAAATAGATAGCTACACGTGGTTGGAAGGGAAGGGGCAATCCTAATTGTACGAAAACGGATGCCCAAAGGTGTAACACACACACCTTCGGTCAAGCCAATCTGTTCAATCTTCTTTAGGAACAGTTCAGCAACCCCCTTTTGTTGAAACGTGTAGTCTACACGGGCACAAGCTGATACTGGACCTTCCTCCCTCTCCCGGGGTGGTAATTGGTGCCCGTCTGATCAACTGATCTTTCTCCCTCCTTTTTGACGAATGTACCAAATGATACATGTGTGCATAAAAATGAAATCGAATCACTGCTGTTGAAATCACCCGGGATGACCGCTCCATCCACTGAGTTGGAAATACGTGGTCAAGAAGACCCTGCAACCTAGGCCTAAGGCAACTGATTGACAGATCACAGATGAGGTGGCACATAACCAGTAGAACAAATATGCGAAAAGGAAAAACCCAGATTAGTCCCACAGATAGGCAGTGACACTACAATGGTCCGAGGAGATTGGCTCCAATAAAATGCTCATGGCTGGAGGGCTGAGCATTCCCAAACCATCATTAAGTTAAATGCCACATGAAGTTAGAAACACTCAGTCAAACAGGAAACAGCACACAAAACACATGCATTGTTAACGCGCTCTCCATGCAGGACATCTCGACACGTTACCCATTGGCCCTCATTGTGTCCACGCAAGGTCGAGACCAGGAGCGTCTCCTCCATTAAGGCGGAACAGCGCAGCCCCACTGCTTTCTTGCAGTGCGAGAAGCTGAAAATAAGCTGGTATTTTAAATACCATTTTATTTTCTGCTTCTTGCGCTGCGAGAAGGCAGAAGGCAGGAGAATGCCTGGTTGGGGCGGGTGGCAGGATTTGCCTGGTTCGTTGTAGGGTTGGGAGGAGTGGCTTGCACCATTCTGAGTACCCTGACTGCCTTGGTCGGCTCTGGGACGACCAAAGCAGTCATGTGCACTCTACATTTTCTCTATATCGGCTGCATAGAGAAAATGGCCTTCCTACAGGTGCCCGGCTGAGTGCTGTCCTGGACTCAGCACCAATCACAATGCTGCCATTGTAAGATTGGCTAACAGGGGGAAATGCCCACTATTTGTCCGTGATAGACATCAAGAACGCATTCTTTAACATTTTGTGCCACCCCAACAGTCATTACCTGACTGGTTTTACCTTCCAAGGGGTTCAGCTGCTATATCAGAGACTGCCGAAAGAGTACTTTTAGTCCCTCACTATCTATAAACGAATACTGAGGCAGGATCTTGCTACCTTCCGATCAAACAGCACCCTGATTCAGTACACTGATGATATCTTAATGGGCAGACCCTCTGAGGACCTGTGTCGCTAGGGCACAACAGCCCTTCTGACTGCACTTGCCTAGAGAGGATACAAAGTGAAGAAAGGGAAGTTTCAGTATGTTCAACAGGAGCTTAGTTATTTGGGCCAACTAATCTCAGCGGCCGGTCGTTAGATCACATTGAAATGCACAGATTCTATCTGGGCTATGCCACCACCAAAAACAAAAATGGATATTCAAAGTTTTTAGGACTATGCAACTATGTTCGGAAGTGGGTCTTTGACTACAGTGCACTTATTGCCCCCGTATTCTAAGCCATGAAAAAGGTAAAAACTGCCATAAGGAACTAGCGTGGACGACTGAAATTCAAAAAGCCTTCAATAAGCTCAAAACAGAAATAATGGACTCCCCTATGTTGTGAACGCCCATTTATAAGAAGGAATTTCTCTTATTCAGCCACAGCGGTGGGTGAGTCGAGTCAGCCGTCCTAACACAAAAGTAACCCTTTGGGCACAAATCCCTTGCATGCTACAGTGGGCTCCTGGACTCAGTCATGCAGGGTCATTTCCCATGTGAGGAGGCACTAGCCGCAGCAGCCTTTGCTGTCGACAAAAGCACCTCCATTGTAATGAGGCATTGCTGACACTGCATGCAGGGTATTCAGTGTTTGCAGTAAACCAAAAGAGCAAGAACACACAGACTACTCAAAAGATATCAGGCTATTAACTAATGCTCTCAAGGCTTTCTCTAAAACTAGTCTGTGCCAACTAGTGCACCCAGCCACTTTCCTAGGCCATGAAATTCAGGAGAGGAAGGAGATCCATGACTGCGTAACATACAGCCCTGAGGGAATTAGTTAGGCAGAGGAGGAGTCCATCTTACATAGTGAGGCATTGTTCATCAACTGTTCCTCAACGATAGACAAAGAGACAGGTGGAAGACATACAGAGCAGCAGTAGTAATGGCTCATAGCAATGCACCCTCAGAGATACTGCAAGTAACATTACAGATAGCTTTACTCCCCCACCTTTCAGCATAGGCAGAAGAGCTGACAGAATTAACTGAAGCCCTCACCGGAAGCTCAGGAAAGACGGTAACCATCTACTCCAATTCAGCTTAGGTCACCAGCATTGTGCAATCTATCATAGGAAGGTGAAGAAGGTGAGAGTTTCAGAAATCATGATGGCCCTGTCACCCACAGGGGCCTTCTAGAGTTATTGATCAATGCGCTGAACCTGCCTGAATGTTTGGCCGTGGTAAAGTGTGGTGCTCATACTGGGGTTAAAGACTTTATATCTCGGGGGAATGCACTAGCAGACCAACTTGTGAAAAGGGCAGCCTAAGGTCAAAGATACACACATACTCCCTTTACAGCAGGAACATGGGACCTCATTTACTTTATTTTGATGCACAGCAGTGCAGCAAGCCTCCCTGCTGCGCTGCCTTGCGTAAAAATAAAACAGGCAAGAATGCGCCGTATCTATAAGATACATAGCCTTCTTGCCCTTCTCCCCTGTGCCAGCGCACAAGCAGCAGGCGGGCACCAGTGCAGATACCCTTGCGCCATCACCCCAGGGTGCCTGCATTGTGGGGATAATTATTGTTGTGCAGGAAGGACACCTTCCTACACAAAAACAATCATTAATGGCTTTGTTCTCCTTCTAAATGTGCTGCAGATTGCAGCACACATAGAAAGAGCAAAAAACAAGGCAAAATAAAAGTATTTCTCCTCATTGTCCATCTCTTACTCCTCTCCTGTGGAGGCATAGGATTCTGAAGCATTCCCAGGTTTACAACACTTTGTAAATCTGCAAATATGTCAGGTTTCATGGATGCTGCGTCTGAACAACTGCAGCAACACCCACGGAATGCCCCTTTCATGCAGAGTAATGCGTGAAAGGGGACCATATTTACAAGGCCAAGTAAAGTCAAGCAGGGTGACTTTATGTGGCCTTGTAAATATGGGCAGGCACTCTCCGCTGACAGTGCGTCAAAAAAAGTGACACACGGGTGATGCAATGGGCTTGTAAATGAGCCCCTAGAAACAGACCTACCACAAGACAAGCCGAGCACAGAGACATCAACGTTATACTTGAGGTAGTAAAGAATCAGCATTTTCCAACAAAACAGAGTGATGGTTAGACTGGGGAAGTACACAGACCTCACATGACCTTATATGCCCACACATACCTGCAGGGAAACCCATCATGCCACACAGCTTTGTTAACAGTTTTACCCGATTGCACCTACCAACACACACAAGAAAAGACATGAAAGTGGAACTCCAGAGCAACTGGTTTATCCCTAACCTTACAGAAACAGTAGCCATGTATTTAAATGGATGCACCGTCTGCCAATTTTACTCACCCAAACCTACACTCAAGGTTGTGTCATCAGGCAAAGTGTAACCGGTAGAACGATGGAAACCCCCATCCCCAAAACAAGGATCAAAGTAAACTGAGGCGAGCTCACAGGTTCCTTGTGTATCAGAGGAAATATAAACTAATCCACTCAGCACAAATGAGAACTGTGGTGCAATACTGCACATACCAGACATGCAATGGGGCACCTCCCTGCTGAGGGATATCTACTGACAGTGCTGCAAGTTTGCCTACACCCAGCTTTTCCCTAGATGGTGGGGCCTGTACTCCCTGGCCACAATACACACCGCTACCATGGTCATTCCTGGAGAAGATCTGTCAAAGTTGTACCAACACTCATTACAGAATAAAACAACACTGTTGCATCAGGCTCAAGAGAAAAGAACTGCTCATTTCTTTGGCTGGCCTCAGTTCAAGGATATTCTGGAAGAATTCAGACTGTTTTCTGACACACAAGTAATGCGGGAGGGTCCATACCTTTCTTCACTGTGCAGACGAAAGCAAATGCCCGCAGTTTGCAAATAACCAGATGGTAAAAGGCAAAAATGAACAGTACTAAGCTCTTCCTTAATGCAATCAATGAGACAACTAAGAGCCTTCCACCTCATGGTGATGCAACAGGGATATTTGTTGGACCTGGGGAGAATGGCCCCAATAAAACGCATATGGACAGAGGGCTGCACGTTCCTACAACATCATAAAGTTAGCTGCCACATGAAGTTAGAAATGCTCAGCCAATCAAGTCACAGCACATACAACACATGCAGTGATCAAACTTTCCCCATGCCAGACATCTGGACAAGTTACCCCCTGGCCCTCATTGTGTCCACGCAAGGTCCAGACCCACCTGCGTTTGTCATCTGTGGCTCCATGACTAGGCCCACATTCCTCTCCCAAAACAGGATCTATGAATTGTTTTTTGATGCTACAAGAAATTATAAAAAGGAGTTCAAAAGGATTGTCCTTTGAAACAGTACTCAGACCCCGACTCTGTAACTGTGCTCCCAAAGTGTTTGATTAATCCAACTGTTCCTGTTTTGCCAAACACATCTTGTCTTTATTTTTTCCAATGTAAATTCATATTCGAACAACAACAGTGTGATCAGCACTTATTCACAAGCCTCAGTAAGGGCCTGAGGAAACCAAATATATTGATTACATGTGATAGTGCCACAGGAGCAATACATTGATAATAATGTCATTTTAGGAAAAACAACCAATACTAAAGAATAAGGAGAACAAACAGCAATAATAGTATAAATTGGAATTAGGAAGAGATTACTTATCTTGACTGTGAGCAGCAACAAAAGAGGGCTTTTTGCTTTCAGTCCAGACTATCAGTGAGGCATACTCTCTGTCTTCTCTGCACTTGATTTTAACAGTCTGGTTTATATCATGGTTTATATCATGGCCATTGTTGGCTGCTTTTGACACGGTCGACCATGATATTCTGGTCGGCCGTGTCAGAGATGCCGGCATCCAGGGGCGAGCCCTTGAGTGGGTTCGCTCCTTTTTAAGCAATCGGCACCAGGCAGTTCGCCTCTCCCACTTTTCAGCGGATAAAGTTAAGTTGATATGTGGTGTCCCTCAGGGTTCTTCCCTTTTTCCCCTCCTTTCTAATTTGTACCTAACTCCCCTTATTCGTTCTTTATGTGGTAGCAATGTCACCGCATTTAATTATGCGGATGACATTCAGTTGGTTTTTGACATTGATTCCTCTGACCTATCCATTCACAACTTTCAGTCCACCCTGTGCCTTATCAGTGATTGGACGGGAGAAAATCAACTAAAGCTCTACCCCGACAAGCCCTAGTTGGTCTTGATCAGGGGCGCCTCCAATCCTTGGAGTTCCAGCTTCTGGCCTTTGTGTCTTGGCTCTCCTCCTTGCCCTGTCGACTCTGCTAAGAGTCTGGGAGTTATTATTTGTAAGGACCTCTCGATGAAGTCCCATATTAATGCTGTGATCTCTTCTAGCTTTTTCTACCTTCGAAAGATCCGCAAAATATGTTGCTTCCTCACTACAGAGGCCCTTACCCTGGCCCTTCTGGCACTCGTAATCTCCAGGATCGATTACGCTAACTCCCTCTATGTTGGAATTCCTGCATACCAGCTGAACCGTTTGCAGCTTGTACAGAACCAGGCTGCGAGATTAATTTTTCAGCAGCCCAGACACCACCATGTTCGTCCCCTGCTTAAAACCCTTCACTGGCTCCCGGTGGCCAAACGCTGTTAATTTAAATTAGGTTGCATCACCTTTAAAACCTAGGCCGGCTTGGCCCGGTTTTTATTTCTTCTCTCCTTCACCACTACCTCCCATCGCGCAACCTTCGTTCCTCCCATCTCGCCCTCCTCACGACTCCCACTTTTAAGTGCAAAAAGCATGGTGGCCTCAGATTTTCGTTTCTTGCCCCCTCGTGCTGGAATGCGCTCCCTCTGGAGCTCAGACTTACCACTTCTTATGCCCATTTTAGGTCCCTCCTGAAAACTTTCTTGTTCTGTTAAGCTTATGACTAAAAACTCCTTCTCTCTGTTGCCTTGACTTCTGACTGTCCGTCCTCTTTTGCTCACAGCGCCATGAAACCGTTGGGTGTAAGTGCGCTTTGCAAGAATTTTAACATAACATATCTTGATTTTAACAGTCTGGTTTATATCATGGTCAAAGTAAAGTCTGGGTCCCCAGAAGACCCCAGCCCTCCTAGGGTGTTTAAAATGGGTCTCGCAGTGGTAGGGCCAGAGATACTATCCCTACTGAACCTGTCTCTAGCAACAGGGACGGTCCCACACAAATTTAAGGAAGCCATAGTAATCCCACTGCTAAAAAAAGCAGGGGCGGACCCTAAGAATCTGAAAAATTCTCGACCGATCTCCAGACTTCTGTACCTGGACAAGGTGCTTGAGCAACATGTGCTTAGAGTGCTTTCATCTTTCTTCGAAGAGCATCAGCTGCTACATTGTAAGCAAGCGGCATTTAGAGCTCACAACAGCACTGAGTTGGTGATGCTTTCAGTACTGGATGAGCTAAGGCTAACAGCTGATAAGAAGTTCCCCTCAGTGTTGATCCTATTGGACCTCTCATGGTGAACCATGTACAATTGGTGGCCCGTGTCCGTTGGCTGGGAGTTGTCTCCTTCCTGGAGGATAGGTCCCAAAAAGTCCAAATAGGGTAATGTACATCTAGGCACAGTGCCTTGCCATGTGGGGTTCCACAGGGCTCTACATTGGTACCCCTGCTTTTTAACATCTATCTGCAGCCTCTGATGGAAGCATTGAAACTGGAGTGTCAGGTATACAATTATGCCAATGACACCCAGCTAATCATTCGCATTGATAATTCCTCCCAGGCACAGCTTAAGGTACAGAACATCCTTGGGTTTACCACAAACTGCATGACTTTGAATTCACTCAGAGTATACCCGGACGGAGGTCCTTGCTATCGCCACAGGGGCTAACCCCTGGTCCAGCCTCTTCTGGCCACAAGAGCTTGGCACCACTCTGATACCGGTGCCCGCTGTGAAGAGCTTGGGTATTGGGTTAGATTTCATGTTCGTGATGGATAAGCAGCTAGCTGAGGTAGTGGGATGTTGTATGGGATTGATGAGGCAATTGCGGAAACTTGCACCCTTGCTGTCGTTTGCAACTATGCGTACTGTGATGTCGGCTGTAATTTTGTCACGCCTGGACTACGACAATGCTGTATAATTGGACTCCCCGATAAGCTTCTGGGGAAACTCCAGGTGGTTCTAAACGACGCAGCACAACTGATTCTCAAATTGCCAAGAAGAACACATGCCACTCGCTTGTTACAGCAGCTACACTGGCTCCCTATGAAGTAGAGGATCAGATTCGAGGGTCTGTACATTGCACATAAAGCTAAGTATGGAGCGGTGCCCAGCTACACTAAAGACCGTTTGATGCTTATGGGCCTAGTTGCTGTCTCCGTTCCCAGGAAGCACACCTGTTGGCTGGTCCACATTTTAACTGAACAACCTTAGGGGGACATGCCTTCTCGGTTGTGATTCCCCAGCTTTGGAATAAGCTCCCAGAGAGTCTGCATGGTGGGGTGACTCTCCTTCCATTCACGAAGAAACTTAAGACTATTTTGTTTACTGAGGCATGTCGATAATGTCACCCCAAGCGTTGCCCTGTTTGCTTGTAGTATGGCACTCCTGGGTTTATTGTTTGTAGCGCTGAGAGACCGCTAGTGATTTGCCACTTTACAACTATGAAAAAACATAACATAACATAACTATTATTGTATTAAACTGTCTTTCATTGGTTGTTTTCATTGTGACATCCTGTTCTTTGTTTTTCCCAGTGTTATATGGGAAATGTAGTTTGTTTGTCTTGGCTGCTATTAAAATAAAGTAAGAAAGAAAATGAATACAAGAAGGTTTCGGTCTTGTAATACAATCAGTGCTAAACTCAATAAGCACTGGACTAGCTCTAGAGTTGCCTGAATTTTCCCTATAGAGGCAGCAGGATGTATTCAGATACTGCATGGTCCCAAAATAGAATGCAGTACAAGATAATTTAATTCAGTTTCACTGCACAGATATGACATGGTCCAAGGACACCTGTCTCTCAAATGATAAACAATGATGGATTGCCATCCTTACTTTAGCATGGCTGGCTGAGGTAAGAAATATATTTTAATTTGCCCATCTTTCAAGATGCATTAATAGTCAGTTAACAAAAAACTACCCGGTACATCTAGAAAGGAAGTGTAATAATATGAGGTATTCTTCCCATTGAAGTTACAGATTTTTACCTTCACGTTAGCCCTAGAAGGTGTCATTTTGGCTCCTCAAATTGCCCTCCTACTCATGATCCTACGTGGTACCTCGGGGTTGTCTATGCAGCTCATCCCTGTTCAATCTCACATGAAATTTTGGGTTTATTCCTGGTCAGTCAGGAATCTAGGCGTGAGCAAAGTTCACTTTTTCCAACTTCAGAGACATTTTTTAATGTATCAATTTTAGGAACTTTACGAAGTGCAAAAGTTTCAAAACGCACCAAAAGTAGGTTTTGGAGGCAAAAAAGTAAACCCTACGTTTGCATGTTTCCTTGAAAACTGGATGACCGAATTCTAACTGAAACTTACAGTGCTTCTATAACTAGCTCCAAACCTTTCACTTAGTTTCCTCATCTAATAGCTCAATCCTGTCATATGACCCACATTTCGAAAGTGAGATGATATGTTCTATCTTTTTTTCTCATCTTACTCTCAAATCATATATCAGACCTCATTTTGGGTACTACCATACTACAGGGCAAATGGGAGACAGGAACACAACCGCCATGGTTGGGGTTATTATTGTCACTGAAGTCCTAAAATCTGTTATACTATGATTCTATAAACTTGGTTAAGCATACCCCTTCCACACTTGACTCCCAGGTTTGAAAGGGCAAGCAGTCACAAGCTTCCCAGGGAGGTAGAGTGGGGTTCCCAAGCTCAGAACCCAACAATCAATCAACAATCCAAAAGGATAAATGGCCATTTTAATTAAAAAGTAGATACCACACAGTTTAACAAAGGTATAATTACAGGGTTGCAATCTATGATCCCCACTGATGGCACTCTTCAGTGACCTCTCCTCTTTTGTGGGACTTCTATTATTTATGGTCCCCAGTATGTCCTACTTCATTAATCAAGCACAGGTGCAGTTCACCCTGACTTACTCCACTAGTTACTGCATAGATCAGTTTAAATGCATTTGTCACAAAAAGGGCAGGTCAACAAAATGTCTCCTGCATACAAGGTAGATTTCTCTGTGCTGCTCAGTATTTCAGTCTATTTGCACTTAGGCCTAACTTTAAATTCTCGTTGGAGTTGCAACTATGGGGGCACTGCCAGGTACACTCAGGGAACCTGAAACTGTTGCAGTGCCTGCAGGGAGGCAGCACTGTATGGACGGCCTCACTCCGGTTACGTATCACTGGCAGAAATCAGCACTGCAGGCCTGTTTGGCGAAACTTGTCTCCTGGCCAAGTATTCAGTGGTTGGTCATCTTTGGCAGCTGTAGTCTCACAGGCTGATCATAAAAGTGGTATAGTCATTGAAGCTTCTGGGCTAGGTCTTCAGTATGAGTTCATCTTTGGCAGATGCAGATTCCCAGACCAATTGGGGCTTTACCATCATCAGTGATGGTAGTCATTCTTAGAGCAGTACCACAGTCAGAAATCGACAGCTCGTCTTTCAGGTGCACGGCAGGGCACCAAAAGACATGATGGTGCTTTTCACTTGTGTAGCTTGGTGCACAACAGGAGCTCCTCAAGGACACCCAGTAACCCCACACAACAGTGGGTCACTTCTGGATTTACTCCCATGAGCAGTTAGGTTCTTCTGTGTATTCCTTTGAACAGGAACCCACTGGGCCTCACCTCCAGGAAAGCCTCTCCTCCTTTAGGGCCAGACACTATCCTTCCTTCTCTCAGCAGGCTGGCTTCTTGTATACACCTTTACTAGATAGCCGATGCAGATCCACAGTCTAAGGTTTCAATTCTGATTTGAGTTGGCTCTCTTTCAGAAATCATTGTCTGGCTGTCTCTCATACACAATCTATATGCAAAGGGATGGCTTTCCCAGCAAGTAGCAATGATGCTGACACCAAGGAGTATCAAAAACAATGATGCAATGAAGTGTAAGATCACTGCACTTGGCCATCATCAGCCTTTCTGGAGCAGTAATAGGACCTGACAAAAGGCCATACGTGGATAGAATCTTCACCTTGAACAACAAAAAGGGCAGTCCTATCCATCACCTCTACCATCTATGAAATGGTAGTGCTATGTAAGGAGGAATCGGTAGCTGTTTGCCTGCATGGTCCTCACTGAAATTCTAAGGTTGGCCCTTCCTCCATACTCCCTCACTTCAGTGGCTGGGTCTCCACCCTCCAGTCACAAGAATACAGTAGATACACTTGCACTGTCTGGTGGAGCTGTATCCACCCTTTTGAGCCATGCTAAATCAGGGGCTATCCAAAATGAATCCCATTGGCCCCAGCAATAAGGCTCGCTCCATAAACAGAGACTGAGCCCAACAACCACACATGTATTACACCTGCACTGCACTTACACACTCTTGGCATGCACACTGAATGTCAGTGTCAGTGTTTGGGTTCACACTAAAGGAGAACTTTACGTAAGTGTGATTAGTAGACCACACTCTACTCTGACACAGTATAAATGTCGGAACATAACACATTTGTCTCAAAACCTAGTGTGTTATCACTATTGCTTTATGTGTCTAATCAACACCATGGAATGACGTCCTATGCCAGCTATGAGGTCATCCTTGGCTGCACATCTAAATCACAGAAGAGGCCCTAGTCCTTGCACTGCAATGAACAGGTGTAGGCCTCTGCACACATAGTAGATTAGTGTAGTAACAGGGTCATACCAAAAGTCAGGATACCAGTTTCACATGCAGTGAGGTGAGGGCAGGGCGGGGTGCATGTCCATTCTTACATGCAATGGACATTCCCATCCCAACAACCCACTTTGCAAGCCTAAAAAACGAACCTTTCTGTTACTATCACGGTTTACATAAGCTTATACCATTCATCCAACCTGAAAATCTGAGGAACAAATGCAAGCCTCATCATGGCCGTTTTTCTGTTGGAAGGAGTGCCCTCGTTGCTCATATCTCAAAAACGTCATTAGCTCCACTTAAACCATCCTTTGAGTCTGTCATAAGACTAGTGTTAGGAAACAATACTTGTGATCATATCACCCTCACACTCATCTCCCTCCATTGGCTCACTATGCATATACGAGTCATCATGAAGTTGCCTGCACATACTACAAGGCTCCTATTCTGCAGGTTTTCAAATAGAAGTGATGCATTTTACGAAGGCACCAAATCTTGTATAATTTTGGGGAGACCCCGTTCTTAAAAGACAACGGGTCTTATTTAAAAATGTGCAGAGCCAGATGTGCACTATAAAACAGCACTTCTCCCACGCAGCCAAACCAGCTGGGTCTCCACGATGGTCATGTTGTCCTGTTTAGAGTGGCATGGCCATCACTCATTTTCCTTTCCGGTGTCTGGCAAGCAATATATGTTGGACATGTACGTGGACCACGATTAATGGTTCCCACCTGCAGGGAAAAATCTTCCCGTACACTGAGACCATTCCTTTTTTTGTTATCAACAAACAATCTCCCACTCTGGGAGAGGGTTTCCTGGAAAAAAGGGAGACGTTTTAAATACAGTGCCCACTTGGCAAACTTCATTGCTAGAAAAGGAGTCACCATGGTGGCAGCTCCATTCACAGTAGCTGCACCCTAGAAAATAGTCACGAGGTAGGTGCGCAATCTCTAAGTATGCTGGGTGGACCTCCACCATGTTGGTGGAGGTCATTACCTCATTCTGTCTGGTAGTACAGCAGGCCACTCACCAATGGGCTAAATAATGCCCAAAATCCATCAACCAAAGT
This sequence comes from Lissotriton vulgaris, assembly GCF_964263255.1. Taxonomy (NCBI): domain Eukaryota; kingdom Metazoa; phylum Chordata; class Amphibia; order Caudata; family Salamandridae; genus Lissotriton; species Lissotriton vulgaris. Next base: position 332,793,781 of record NC_141700.1, read on the forward strand.
TTGTTTTGTCTTGATCTTAGGACCCTGACCAACCTCATGTTTATCCCTCAATCCTCCCCCAATATGTCAGAACCTCATTCTCACTACTCCACTTCAGCAAGTAGATGAAGGCCTGGTTCTTCAACTAACTTTGCAGTTCTTTTCCAGATGGCTCAGAGCGACTCCGACTTGACCTACACACCTGCTCAAGCACCTGGATACACTCAGGGGTGACAAGTGTGCTCAATAAATTGATTAACCATAACATAACAATCCTTTTCTAATAGAAAGCCTTGTAGACGCATCTCTCTAAGTTCCAGCGCATGCAAACACTGACCTTCTTCGTATTTATTCTATGTTATACCTTAATATTATGCAGTTTTTATCTTGTCTATGAACAGTGCCCCACTGCTGTGATGCCTAGAAAGTGTTTTAAAGTATCTGAGTATTTACCTCATTTAATAAATACCTGAAGAAGCGATATTTAACTTGTATACTTCCCGTGGAAAAGTGTGGCTCAATGATTAGAGCGGCAGACCCTGATGCAGAGGTCTAGCCCGGGACCAGGGTTCAATTCCCCGCCTCGGCGGGTCTTGGGCTCAAAATTCCCCGGACCTGATAATTCTCGCCTCGGTGCCTATTCCAATCATGGGTCCCACTCTGCAACTCTGGGCAATAGCTTGCTTAATCTCTACAACGGCCCCCACAACGCTAAGGATGCCTGGCCTCCACCTTGGGGGTGTCCAGGAGTGGACACCTCACAGGGAAAGCCAGGATGGGTTCCACAGCGGTATTCGTACAAGTGCCTTGAGACCCTTGCGTGTGAGTAGTGCGCTATACAAGTATCAATTTACCGCTCCAACAATATTTACATTTATTTCTAGCAGGATACCTTAAAGGGTCTTTAAATTGCATGAATAATGTGTTTACGGTATTATAGTGTAAAAACAGTCTTCAGTATCTGAAGACCCAAGGCTATTCGTCTCTGTATTCATAAGAGTGATATATTATCGCAAAATCCTTCATTATCAGATGAATTTTCAGTGGCGCTCAGAAACCCTGGTTTAGTCTCAATACTCATCCCAACTTCTACTAGCTGTTATGATCTAATGTTTCCAGGGACGCATCTCAGAGTGAGTCTATACTGAATACTTCCAGAATGACTTACATGGAATTTGAGTGAATTAAATGTACTCTAATACATATACTCTACTAATAATTACCAATACTGTATTATTACTTTCTTTATTATAGGAATTCAGATGCACAGAATCGGCTTTGGAGACTTTTACATAATAATAATAGGCACAGAGCATCACAAATTCCGATTTCAACGATGCTTTCTGCTCCACTTTCAAAATGAAGCCGGAGATTCACTTGCATTATGCCCTTTCCTATCCTCTGTAGCCTTGAGTGGATTAAAAAGCCCTCCAGTTAATCAAATTCAGCTTCTTCATTGAGCCTGTTTGCACTGAATAAAGCAGATCACATTAAATTCAACATTCTTTCTTGTTCAGAAGTATTTAAAACTATTCTCATTTCTGATATTGCAGACTTACTGGCATACAAGTATGCCTGCACTCGTATAGATAAGCAAACACCCAATGCACAGTAAAAACAAACCAGTTTTAAAGGTGGCTGAAACAGTTTGTTGATACTAAACGAAGAGGAGTGTACAGCATTTCTTTTTACTATAATCAAGCGATTTTTATTTCGGGTCATATACAAGATGCATGTAAATGTGCTACAAGCACACCAAAATCCAAGGCATATTGAAACTAATGCACAGCAGATGATAAATAACACTGTCTTAACATTCATTGCTTTTCCAGTACAAAGTAGATGTGTTAACAAAGCATCTTGGGCCACATGTATGAAGCTATTTTGCATTTGCAAACAGACCGATTCACATAATCGGCTGTTTGCGAACGCAAAAAAGGCTTTTCCTGTGTATCAAACCCTATTTAGTGATTTCGGTAACCTGCTACCGAATCACAAAATTTGTTTGCGATTCGGTATTTGGAAGGGGTGTGTTTAGGGCGTCCCTTCCAAATACCGAATCGCAGTGGTGTGTCTGAATATTTTGTGAGAAGGGGTCCCTTAGGGGAGGGGAACCTTCCCCTTTGGGAATGGTGGCATAAACGTTTTTTTATGCAGGAAGTGGACCCATGAACAACTGCCTGCTCTTAAAAAGTTACATGAAACTTTTCAGTTTTCTCTTTTAAATGCAGCCTGTTTTCCTTTAAGGAAAGCAATCACGGATATGGTGGTCTACTGACCCTAGCAGGCCACAATTACTGTGATACTAGAGATTCCTAGGGGTTGTAAATTGCGACCTAACTTGTTAATATTAATGAGGTAGGTCAATTTTTGACCCCCTAAAAATTGGTAAATAAAACTTTTAAAAAAAATATTTTATTGATTTTTTCCCTTTATGCAAGGAAATGATAATTCTTCAATACAAAAATAAAAAAGATGAACGGATAAGTGGGGTCAGCAAACAAAGAACACATTACAGAGTTAAATCAGGTTCACCGGCGGACCCGTGTCCCCCAAGGATCTTTAAGAAAGCATGGTTAGGGCTAGAGGACGACATACTATCACTCCTGAATAGCTCACTCATAACTGGATAGGTTCCATCCAACTTCAAGGAGGCTCGTCTGATTCCCCTCCTGAAAAAGGCAGGGGCTGATACTAAGATCCTGAAAAACTACAGGCCCATTTCACAGATACCGTTCCTAGCAAAAATCTTGGAACAACACGTATTGCCCACTCTCTCGCAACATCTAGAAAATAACTCTCTACTAGAGCCCAACCAGGCTGGTTTCAGGGCCCACCATAGCACGGAATTGGTCATGCTTTCCGTGCTTGGCGACCTGAGAATCAAAGCGGACAGGAAGAACCCAGGTGCCCTGGTGCTGTTAGACCTCTCCGCGGCATTCAATACGGTCAAGCATGACCTATTGTTGTCGCGGATGTGGGACCTCGGTATTCAGGGCACCTCCCATGCCTGGCTGACATCCTTCCTGGAGTCACGGGTCCAGAGAGTTCAATTGGCTAACCTGGTATCGGAGGCAGTAGGTATCACATGCGGAGTCCCTCAGGGCTCGGCATTATCACCTCTATTGTTCAAGGCCTACCTGCAACCTCTCATCTCAACATTAAATCAGATGGACTGCAGTATATACAACTATGCCGACGATACGCAGATTATTATTCAAATCGACAACTGTCCAATGGCATACCAGAGAATGCAGAACATCCTAAAATTCACTGTGAACTGGATGATGACCAACTCATTAAAAATAAATCCCGATAAGACCGAGGTGTTGGCGATCACAACTGCATCCAGCCCCTGGAACGATCTCCTCAGGCCTACCGAATTAGGGCCATCCCCAATACCAGCTGAAGCAGTGAAAAGTTTGGGCCTGATCATTGATGCAAACCACACCATGTCTGCCCAATTCTCAGCCGTAGTGGGTACTTGTGTGGGGCTAATGAGGCAATTGCCCAAACTATCCCCTATCCTGACGGTAGAAAAGAGCAGTATCAGCACTGATCCTGGCACGCCTGGACTACGGCAACGTTCTGTATGACAATATCCCTCAAAAATTGTCAAGCAGACTTCAGATACTCATGAACGATGCCGCCAGACTGATCTCCAATAAACCTAGAAGGACTCAGGCTACTCCCCTCCTCCATAAACTCCATTGGCTGCCGGTGAAACAACGGGCAAAATTCAAGGGCCTATGCATTACGGATAAAGCACTGTACGGACAAGCCCCAAAATATATAAAGAAACGTTTACTTCCATACGCCCCAAGCAGGAATTTACGATCAGCAGACGCTGCGCTACTGATTTGTCCGCGTTTTAAGCTATCCTCCTTTGGAGGGCAAACTTTCTCCCATACAATTCCCAGTGCATGGAACAAACTGCCAGAGAGCCTGCGCAAAGAAACAAACCTATCTTTCAGAAAAAAGCTAAAAACGGTGCTGTTTCAGGAGGCTTGGGGTAATGCCTAAATCTCCCCCCTCTAGCATGGTGCTCACTCTCTGCAAAGCGCTTAGAGACCCCTGGGTGATAAGGCGCTATAGAAATCTAATATACAATACAATACAATACATCAAAGATACAATACCAATTATAGCAGCAAAAAGCACAAAAAAGAGAAAAATAACATCTTAAGCTAAAAGAAATGAGCAGTAGCTATCAAATCTTTATAACTTAAATCCAGTCAGTCACAACAGCCAAATCTTTGCTCCCATTGCCCTCTTCCTTCTCCCCTTGGTCTTATAGATGGCTACTTCAAGGTTATACATCGCCAGAAGTCTTGCCCGCCAACTAATAAATGATGGAGGATCAGGGGTAATCCAATCCTTCGTGATACAAGCACGCACAACCGCCATGCATGCGAGTTTGCTGGCCACGCCCCCTTCTCAGGCCACGCCCCCTGCCCGCCCTATTTGAGGAACGCTGATCACTAGCGTCCTTAGACAGAATATCTCCTGAGGCGGAAGCCGGGAGTAGGCGAATTACTGCTCATTTATTTTAAAATTGTAAAACTTGTTGTGTTTTTAGCCTTTACCTTTAACTGTGCATACCTCCCTGCCAGCGCGCAGCGGACCCTCGCTAAGGGAACAAGCACCACACCGACATTACCGGCGAGTTTGCTGGCCACGCCCCCTTCTCAGGCCACGCCCCTAGCGTTGTTCCCTGACCATATAAAAATGTGTAACCCTAGGAAGCGCAGCGGACGAGCGCAACCCCTACATCTCCCGTTACGCAAACCTGGCACTATACCTCCGATGAACTTCGAACCATCAATTCTCAGGTAAACCTGTCTTGTGCTCATAAATACGGCCCACTCGAGCTACCTTCCCAATGCAATGACTGCAAGACTCACCTCAAGCCTAAACCCCCCACATCAAACCAACAACTCTTTAGACTGTTCCTATTGAATTGCAGGTCTCTTCCTAGACACTGCACAGAGCTCTCCCTGTTAATTGAAGAGGAAAAACCGGACGCTCTCTTTCTAACGGAGACATGGCTTACCCCTCACTCTGACTCCGAATTGGTTCAAATCCTGGGGAAGGAATATCAAATTGTAAGACAGGACCGGGAACAGGATAGAGGGGGTGGACTAGCCATCATTTTTAAAGACTGTTTCACCTGTCGCTGCACCCCTAACCCCTTTCCGGAATGTGAAAGCATGTCCTTTACCTTGGAATTCTCCCCCAATTTAAGTTTCTCCGGAACACTTATATACCGCCCACCAGGCACTCCCAAACAGTTCTACGAAACTTTGCCACCGCTAGTCGCAAATGGCGACTAGGATACGCGGAAACAGATAAAACTATTTACAGAGACGCCATCAGGCTATACAAAAAAGACATAAAAAGTGCGCAATCGTCATACTACTCTAACCAGATCGCAGAGGCCAGCTCCAGCTCGAAAGAGATATACAAAATAGTCAAAAGCCTCACCACCCTCCCTACCCCTCCGTCTATAACGGAGAATCCACAGCTCCGCTGTGAAGACCTGGCTAATTTCTTCTCTCAGAAAATCAACCTTATCTACTCATCCTTCCCATCTACAGAACAGACTGTTCTGACTAAAGCACTCTCTGGTCCCCCTCATAACCACTCACCCTATCACCCTCCGGTGTTGGAGGAATTCCCCCAGTTGCAGGCAGATCACCTCACCTCCCTCATGCACCAAGTGAAGTCGGGCTCCCCCAGAGACCCAGCACCCCCATATGTTCTAGTCTCGGCTATTCAAACCATCCTTCCCACACTGCTTGGAGTACTCAATACCTCGATCGCTACCAGCATAGTACCAACAGCGTGGAAGCAGGCTATGGTGAGGGCCCTGGTTAAAAAACCTAACCTTGACATCAAAAACTTCAACAATTTCCGCCCGATCTCCCTGCTGCCTTGGGCAGCCAAAATCCTGGAGAAACACATAAACAGTATAGTAACAACTTTTCTCGAACAATACCAACTGCTCGATCCATCCCAGACTGGCTTTCGCCCCAAGCATGGGACCGAGACGGCACTGCTGGCAGTCACAGAGGAGTCCAGGAGAATCGTAGATCGGGGAGGATCGGTGGCAATCATCCTCCTCGATCTGAGCGCCGCATTCGATACCGTTAACCACGGTATCCTCTTGCAGCGTCTCCTGGACATCGGAATATCTGACAGAGCTCTGGAGTGGCTCAAATCCTACCTGAGTGATAGATCCTTCCAGGTGTACGAGGGCAATGTCACCTCCTTCAGCAAGCCTCTGGGGTGCGGAGTCCCGCAGGGATCATCCCTAAGCCCGACGTTATTTAACGTCTACATGAGGCCACTGGCTGAGATCGTCCGCCCGTTTGGTATTAAGATCGTTACCTACGCGGACGACACCCAGCTGGTGGTCTCCTTGGCACAGGCAGGCGGTCCCTCGGCGAATGTAGATCTCGCAGGTTGCCTGGAGATGGTCAAAAGCTGGATGACCAAGTCTTGTCTCAAACTTAATGGAGACAAGACAGAGCTCATGCTCCTGGGTCACACTTTACCATCTACCATAGACACACTCTGGCCCCCCAGCTTAGGTCCGGCTCCAGCTCCCAAAGACGCTATTAAGAGCCTTGGTGTCTGGCTCGACAGGTCCCTGTCCTTTGACCAACAGGCAACAAAACTTTCTGCCACTTGCTTCGGCATCCTGAGAGTCATCAGGAAGATCTTGCCTCTACTCCCCTTTGAAGCAAGAAAAACCATAGTCCTGGGCCTGATCCAATCGCGGCTGGACTATGTAAACGCATTGTATCTCGGAGCTCCTGACTTCACTTTACGCAAACTACAATTAATACAGAACTGCGCAGCCAGAACACTTTTACAAATCCCCCGCAGATCCTCAGTAAAACCAGGACTAAGGATACTGCACTGGCTCCCCGTAAAGGAAAGAGTAGATTTCAAATCACTCTGCATCGCACACCAGACTTTCTGGTCTCGAGGCCCGGCTATCAATCTCCCTCTCATTACACCCTACCTACCCACTAGACAGCTGTGTTCCACCTCTGCTAATCTAGCCATTGTGCCGCAAATAAAGATATCAAGGTCCGGAGGCCGTTCCTTCTCCTACAATGTGGCAAAAAAGTGGCACGCCTTGCCTCAGCATCTCAGATCAAACCCTGACATTCTCTCCTTCCGTAAACAGCTGAAAACGCTACTGTTTACTACATAATCAATGGAGCTGAATCTGCCTTCCTTCCAACTTGAACCTCAGCAATATTCTTAGCGCTTGGACGCCTCAGGGCAGCTACCCGCGCTTTAGAAATCTGAATTCATTCATTCATATAAACACAAAAGAAGCCATTGCTTTAGATCTTGTTTGTGCGGCAATGCCTGAATTATCCCCTGGCATCACTAGTTCTCCAGTGATACACACTGGCGATCCCATTAATAAAGCTAGGAAACGCTCAAAAGACAAACAAAGGTCAGCCAATTTAGGGCATGCATAAAACATATGAAGAGCTTCTGCCGCAAATTAGCCTCACCTAGTGCATTTAGTTCTCGCTGCTGTTCCCCATTTGGAGATTTTCCTAGGGGTATAATACATGTTTAAATGGCCATATAATGTTGTGCGCGCATCCTACCCGTCAGCATGACTTTGTTTGCCAAACAAAAGGAGCTACTAAGATCAAATCCCTCTAAGTTTAACATCCTTGCCCACTTCTCTTGACATTGCTCTATATCATCTGGTAGTATCCCTATCAAGTCAGAATAAAAAAGACCAATGGATGTTTTTTTCCCCATCTTCTCAATTAAAGGGAATTTTCTAAATTGATGCTCTAAGCCCAGGCCTAGTGTATTAATAAAGCTGCGAATTTGCAAATATTTAAAAAAAGTCATGTTTTCCAAGCCATATTCTCTTTGTAACTCTGTGAAAGCGGGCAGTTGAACACCCGGACATAGATCTCCTAAACGATGTATTCCCTTCTGACGCCATCTAAAAGCAGTTTGGTCTCAAAAGATCAAAGGGAGTGCACCAGCAGCTTCAAATGGAGTATAAGCGTTTAAATTCGGGAGACCCAAATGCCCCTTGACTCGCCTCCACACAGCAAAGGCAGCTTTAAGAATCTAAAATGTGGTTTTTTTAAATTAACTTCCAGTACTTTAACCAAGCAGCCATTGGCCTCTTACCCTCTTCCGCCCAATAGTAAAGCAGAAAATATGGAATACCCCAACCACCACGAATTCTAGGCAGCACCATCTTTTTATACGCTCTTCTCTGCCTTTTATAACTCCACAAGTATCTGGAACTAATTCTCTCAAGTCTTTAAAAGCATGAAACTGGAAACTCGAGTGGAATAGTTCTGAACATATACAAAAGTTTGAGCAGCACAAGCATCTTCAAAACTTTCGAACTCCTGTGCAGAGATAGATGTAGATTGTCTAATCTCTCGAGCATTGAATTCACTTTATGAAGTACAGGGTTCATATTCATTTCAGGGATCTTATTATTTGCTGAAGATACCATAATTCCCAAGTAGGTGGCTTCCGAGACAATAGGTATACCATCAGGAGGTTTGCCACCAATACATAAGGTCTGTGTCTTGCATAAATTTAACTTGTACCCCGAAAAGAGCCCAAACTGTGATGCCAATCCGTCAATTATTGGCAGAGCGGAGGTCAAATCGCTGGTAATGATGACAATATTGTCTCCATAACCCAGAGCTCTATACTCAGTATCACACAATTTAGCTGGTTTAATGTCAATGGATTGGTTTAATTTAGACAAAAAAAGATCAATATATAAGGCAAATAATAAGGGCGAACATGGGCAACCTTGTCGTGTACCTCGGCTGATTGAGAACAAACCCGATTCTCGACCTGCCAAGTGTATGCAAGCAGTTGGAAGCTGATACAATGACTTCAAAGCCTGAAGCATCCCAGGTCCAAACCACTTTAGCCGTAAAACCTCCTTCATGTATGGCCAAGACCCCCTGTTGAATGCCTTCTCAGCATCCAACAAGGTGATTCCAATTGTAGTCTTTGTGGCTTCTGCCCAATCCATCAGAGCTATAACACGCCGAACATGATCAGCAGTATCCCGGCCGGGAATAAACCCATGCTGAAACTGTGAGACCAGAGTTGACATGATCCTCGATAAGCGCATAGCTAGAATTTTAGAATATTTTTTACTGTCAGCGTTAATTAACGAAATAGGCCTATAAGATGATGGTGAGAGGGGGGGTTTATCTTTTTTTATAAATACCGTAATGATAGATTTTCGCCAAGACAGTGGGGCAATTCCCCTTTGTGCGGTCAAAAAAGTCATCAACATTTGTTCCTTCAAGACCGACCGAAAAGTTCAAAATAATTCAAGCGGAATCCCCTCGGGTCCCACCGCCTTACCGACAGCCAGAAATATTATTGCTGCCTCCACTTCCTCCCAGGTAATGTCAGCATCTAACTCTTCCTTTTGATCTGCAGTTAGCTTAGAGATCATACTATCTCCACAAAACTCTGCTACTTTCCCTTCTATTTCCAGAGCATCCTCATTCATATACAATTGACTGTAGAATTTGCCAAAAACCTCTAACACTTCCGCAGGCATTGCATAAATTTGCCCCTGCTCATCCTGGATGCAATCGATCCTCTTGGCCACGTCTTTCTGTTGTAGCCTTTTAGCTAATATTCGAAAAGAGTTTTCACCCACCTCATAAAGCTCAGACCTGTAAACTGCCATTTGAGTAGCTAACTTAGTAGCGAAGTTTTGATACACCCTCATTTTCTGAACAGCAAGATCACTCAAGATTTGTTCTCAATCCTGACCGCTACTGACTGCCTGCATAAAATTAATTTCTAGGAGCCGTAATTTGTTCATCTCATCAGCGAATTCTGCCCTTAATCTGCGTTGTTTATTAATGGAGTAACTTAAGGTCTCTCCCCGCACTCCTGACTGAAACCCATCCCATAAGGTACACACTGGGGCAGACCCACAATTAATAAAAAAAATCTGCTATCCAATTAGACATTTGTTTACAATAACCGGGGTCAACTAGTAGTTGATGCTCGAATGTCCAGGGTTTTATAGGAGACCTATACAATACGAAGTTTCTATTTCTAATATGATTGGATTATGGTCAGAGATTATTTTAGGTTGAATGTCAATCCTAGCATTAGTTGATAGCTCTGCCGTTATAAAAAAAATAGTCTAGCCGTACATACTTTTGATGAGGGGCAGGGTAAAAAGTATTCCCAGGGGCACCCGATCCTTTTAATCACCAGACGTCTACTAGTCCAAAATCCTTACGTAGACCCCTGGTAGCTTTGAAGACTTTGTTTTTTTCACATCATACAGATGATTACCCAGTATATCTACATTTCCTACTACGTAAAGGTTAAAATCCCCACATAGGATTAAGGGAGATGGCCAAGTAGCAAGCTCAATACTAAATTCATTCAAAATGTCAGGATCATCGGAATTGGGACCATATAGTGAACAAATAGTTACCACAAGGCCATCTATCCTCAACTCAATAATCCCCCACTGACCATAAGAGTCTGCTTTGACGCGCTTGCACTCCCCCCCACCCAAATCTCTTCAAAATGGCAACACCTCTTGTAGTCGACCCTTGCCGTGTACAGCACACGTTCCAAACCTAGATCTCTTAACCATCCCCTATTATTCCATGCAATATGTGTTTCCTGAACACACAACAATGCTACCCTTGAAATTGGTAAATAAAACTCGATGAGTTTCATACTCACCGTCCCACTCCTGATATGCAACGGATATTGTCAGAGTTTATCTTTCTTGGTTTTCTATTTTCGACTAATTGAACTCTCTGTAAAGTGCTCTGTTACCCTTCTAGGATCAAGTTTGCGCCATATAAAACTTTATAAATACATAAAATAAAATTTTTAAAAAATACATGAGGAATAGCTATTACCTATTTGTGATTCGCAAAAAATCACAATTAGGTAATCCCGATTGCTAATGTTGATGCATGAGGCCCCTTGTCAATAATTTAAATATTTCTTGAGCTTTCCAATCAATATGGTCTAAGAACATTGGAGGAAACCTGTAGTAAACAATTTTGATTAGGCTACAACATATTATGCGGAAATCAGGAGGTGGTATTTTTTCTTCTACTATTCAGTTTTGTCTCTTAGGGTCAGATTTATTGTTTGGCCTTAAGGGTACTCCATCACAATTGTGCTGGAGTGTGTCTGTCCACCAAACCCTCAGTTTTATGGCTCAATTCAGAATCTGGCGGACAGTCAGGTTTGTGACGGTGGAGCCCACAATGGCTCTACCATCGAAAAATTTACTCCGAGGGCGCAACAGATTAGGAGCAACAAGAAGAAAGCCGTGAGATCATCCTCTGTAACGAGTGCTGATTCTGTGATTTTCTTTTTCTGTCAATCACCAACAGTGACAATCTGAGAGTCATGACAGAAAAAATAATAATTACCCAACCATATTCAGAGGTAGAAAATTCCCTGATTGATGGGGTAATTAGTTACGTGGTTTTAAAAAACAAGCTCTCACTCTCGGAGTTTGCTTTTCAAAAACAAAATGTTTGGTGGATTGGCATCAAAACCTTTTGTTCTACAAACACTTCCACACTACTCAGTCACCAGACATCATATCATTCCTTGTCCTTCTACTGAGCGTTCACTGAAGGATTGATGCTGCTTCTAGGCCAAGTGCCTCTTTGACTAGCAAACAATAAAGAATAAAAGGTTCAGATGAAGGTCTTACCTGTGACATTAGGTGCTAGGGAAATAAACATGCATGAATGTAAGACCAGTTGTCCTTACAGCTGCTTCAAAGAAAGCGTTGCTTTCAATGGTACAGCAGGTGCAGTGGTGCCCGGTCCCTGGTATCTAAGAGGCCCACTGCAGCCCATTTATGACTGTGTTAGGGAACGGCGGGCCAATTTACCCGCCGTGCTTTAGGACCCATGGTTCCTATTCCGCATTACTGGTAGAAAATCCTGCATCCTTCCTTTGTTATACCCATTGTTTCTCAAGCTATATTTCTAGATATTTAAATCAGCAGTGAAGCTCCAAATAGATTGCCTCTCTTGCTCATATGCTTCCTCAATTCATATATTTATGAACTATTCCTTTTAGCCACCTCCACATTAGCCCTGGTTTAAATGTTATCCATCAAACTTATTGTGATCTTTCAACTGCAGGCCACCCCATAGATTCAATGTATATCAGTTTGCACCTCTCAAGGAATGGCTGTGCTCCCTTGATCTTCGGCTGATATTGATTTTAAGGGTTTTGAGAATACAGTAAAATGTAGGCCAATGTTCAATCCTGAGGACAACAGATGATCCCACAGAATCTATTTACCTGTATGCAATTAGACATATGCAGTGAGAGTGTTGAATAATAAGGGAATGTGTTTCTTTAATCAAACCAATCGCTGACCCCCTTTTTTTTTTGCTTCATTGTTATCAACCTCTTTTTGTTTAGATACCACTCTGCCCCCTCTCTTTATAAGTAAAGAAGATATCTCTAGACATAGTTAGTGGACACCACTGTACGTACGCCCATATTCAGGCATCCCTTTATTCCTACCATGTTTTCCACTATGTTTGTTATCTTATAACGATTATCTGCACCTGAAACCCTGAAGGTGCTTTTCTTTTTTTTTTTTTTTTTTTTTTTTAATTTTATTGAGAAAAAAGAAAGAACAATACACAAGGCAATAATACAATATGTCAATGTAAAAAATAAAGGAGACACCCTTCTTGTCGAAAAGGGAATGGGTTTAAGGTTAGTTGAAAAAAAAAATGTTTCCCTTTTCTTGGTTGTAGAGGACAGATCAGACTGTGGAGACAGTCCTACTATCTTGTAGCCTAATTCGAGGTCTGATTTAGTATGAGGCACCCCATATGGCAACAAATTTACAATTTATACTGGAAGGTATCACAATATTTCAATGGATTACCAACAAAAAAATGTTAAACACACAAGATCAAAGGTAAAGGAGTGAGAGGTCATTATTGTGCTTTTCCTTTTTTAACTATAATTGGTACCATGTTTTTATTAATTGAATGTAATGATTTCTTTTCATGAAATGTCCATGTATGTAAACAATTGTTTTTAATACAATCATAATAAATGAAATATTTTTAACTTTAGAATCATTCTAGTACAGTATATATATATTTTTGACCTCTCACTCCTTTACCTTTGATCTTGTGTGTTGAAAAAGTTTTTGTTGGTAATCCATTGAAATATTGTGATATCTTCCAGTATAAATTGTAAATGTGTTGCCATATGGGGTGCCTCATACTAAATCAGACCTCGAATTAGGCTACAAGATAGTAGGACTGTCTCCACAGTCTGATCTGTCCTCTACAACCAAGAAAAGGGAAAATGTTCTTTTTTCAAATAATACAAAATGCACAGACATGTGTTCACAAAGGAAGGACTTCTGAGTACAGTGTTATTCAGCATATAACTAATACAGAGAGTAGGGGGGTCAGCGGGGAAGCAAGTCAATGATAACATAAAGTGAAAGATACATGTCGGATCAGGGGGAGAGGGAGACATCTAGGATCTCAATGAAAGGTGGCTTACATATATTTCCACGGTAGGCATTCCACATGCTCCAGATTTTATTCCATTTCCTAGGTCTACCCCTTGCCACATATACAGAGTCTCTCTAAACATACACCAATCCATGTTTTCCTTCCATACCGATACCGTGGGCGGTCGCTGGGAACCCCACAACTGTGCGATGTCTCTCTTAGCAATCATGTTCCCAAGGGTCGCCCACTGGGCCTGAGCAACATTATAATCATTTGGTTCCCACACATTCAACAGGCAGCGCCTGGCTTCAGGCAGTAATACCACTCCTGTGACCCTTTCCATCACTACATGCACACGGTTCCAGAATTCAACCACCTCTGGACACCACCAAATTATATGAAGGAAGGTTCCAACCATTCCACAGCCACGCTTACATAACCCATCGGGAGAATAACCCATACGAACCAAGCGCAGAACAGTAACATACACACCATGAAGGATTTTAAGCTGGACACAGCGGAGACGGGCAGGTATAGCCACCTCCTTAGGCGAAGATAATGCGGATTGCCAGTCCTCGTCATCCAGCTCCAAACCGTCACCAGTCCAAACCTCCCTGAGACGTACAAGTAGATCCGCCCGATTGTTGATCAACTTCTTGTACATTAATGAAATCGTGCTTTCGGGCACATGACCATCAAGCACCCGAACCTCGAGCGGGGATGACTCAGGGATGTCGGCGCCAACAGTGAAAACCGAGGTCAAAGCATGGTGAATCTGTGCATACCTGAAAAACTCCCTGTCCCTGTTTAATGCCTCAAAGGTCTTAATTTTGCCCTTGGCCCAAAGGTCGCCCACACTGCTTATACCAATCATGTCCCATTTCTCAAAACATTTTGTTTTCCAGAGACATCCCAATCTTTCAGACGCATATAACGGGGTTGCACGGGTCAGTCGGTCTCTCCGTCCCAAAGCCACATTGCAATCATGCCATACTCATACAGCAATCTTGGTAGGTCCAGATAATTTCCTCCCTACTACCTTAGAATAGAGCGCCCTATTGTAGTTCCCGCCCACTAACAGATACTTGTCCATCTAGAATGCCGGGTTAGGACCAGGTGCGTACGTTGCGTGGTTGATCGCACTCAGCTGAGAGGCCCAATAATAACGCCTGATATCCGGAAGCGCTATACCTCCGTCGTACCAGGGGAGCGTTAGCTTAGCAAAGGCGATACGCGCACGTCCGTCCCAGACTAGCCGCCTCTGTAAGCTCTCCACCTCTCGAAAATAGCTCGCCAGAATAATATCGAACGTATTCTGGAGCGCGTTCAAAAATAGTGTCAGGGACATCATTTTGAAAAGCGCCGCGCGCCCGAGCGGTGACAATGGTAACCTACGCCAGCACATAACATCCAGTTTCAGCCTCTGAAGAGGGGGAGCAGATTGCGCTCGTAGCGAACAGCGGGGTCTAAAGATATGAAGATCCCAGATATTTGAATCCCGTCTGCGAGACCTGGATAGGAAATCTACGAGGCAAAGGAGGGAGACCACCCGAAAGCACATAAACACAGGATTTAGTCCAATTGATAACGAGACCTGAGTTCTTTCCAAACGAAGTAAGCACATCAAACAACACGTTCAGCTATTTTCGGGGGAATGTAAGATACAACAAGATATCGTCTGCGTAAAGCGATACGCGATCCTCAAAATCTGGGGTCCACTGGATACCCTTTATCGAAGGCTCCCATCGCAGCCAGGCAGCCAGTGGTTCCAGAGCGAAGGTGAAAAGTAGGGGGGATAACGGGCAGCCCTGCTGTGTACCCCTCCCGAGGGTAAAGGAGTCTGATACTCAGCCATTAACGATTACCTGAGCCAGCGGCTTCTCATATAAAAGTTTCACCCACCCGATGAACCCGGAACCGAAACCAAATTACGCGAGAGCGGCCCAGAGATACGGCCATTCTATTGTGTCGAAGGCCATCGTGGCGTCTAAGGAAGCCAAAATGGCCGGCTCATGAAGAGACGCCGCCCTCGCGAGGATGCCATGTAAGCCCCGCAGGTTAAGGGCAGTGTTGCGATGCGGGATACAACCAGACTGATCTGGGTGGATCAGGTCACTAATTACCTTGATCAGTCGGTTGGCTAACAATTTGGCTAGAATTTTGGGTTCGGCATTTAAAAGCGAAATGGGCCTAAAGGAAGCACAGCAATCCAGCGGCTTCCCCTCCTTGTGGATAACCACGATCGTAGCGAGACGCTGATCACGAGGAAGGGAGCCAAGGTCTCGTGACTCCAGGAACATATCCCGAAGATACGGCGCCATTTTGTCAGGACGCAGTTTGTATAGTTCAATGGGCAGACCATTGGGACCCATCGCCTTGCCGGAGCGAACGGAACGAATAGCGGTGGCAACCTCCTCCGCCGAAAGTGGTGCATCCATTAGGTCTCTGTCGACCTCTGATAGGCGCAGCAATGCAATGTCGCGCAACAACAAATGAGAGTCTTCCTCTGCCCTATCAGAGACCGGAGAGTACACCGTTTGAAAATGTTCCACAAAACACTCAACAATCTCAGCTGGGTCCGTCACACACACTCCATCAAGTTTCTCAATCACGGGAACAACACAACTCACCCTTTCTTTCTTATCAATCCACGCAATCAATTTACCAGCCTCCAACATCATACAATCTGGCCTGAAGCTCTCTATTCATTACTTTGGCAGCATCAGTCACCAGGGCTCTGTAATCTAGCTGCTTCAGGCCGAGGGAATGTAGTTCAGCACGAGTCACGCCAACCTCGAGGTCACTCTCTAGCTCGGCTATATCTGTCTCAAGACAAACAGTTTTTTCATATTTAGTTTTCTTAGCACCAGCGATTAGCGACAGAGCCTGTCCACGGATAACCGTCTTGAAAGCCTCCCACAATGACACAGATGAGGACACAGACCCCACATTTTCAAGAAAATAGTGATCAAGGGACCTCATCAAATCAGGGCGGGTCTTAGGATTGCGAAGATACCAAGGGTGTATGGGAGCGACCCGTCCTTCGCTACACACTTTAGTATCCATGCAGAGCCACAAAGGGGAATGGTCTGATATACCCCGGGCAAGGTGTCTAATTTCTCTAACAGAGGAGGATTGCGCTACCGGCATCAGAACGTAGTCAAGTCTGGAGAGACTGCTGTGGGCCCCAGAATGGAAAGTGTATTGTATCTGCTCGGGATGCATCAACCTCCAGCAGTCTACCAGACCAAAAGTCTCCAAAAACCCACTCAGCCATGATTGAGACTTGGTAAGATCTCTGGGGGGGTGGCGATCTACGCTGCCTGAGACAACCGAGTTGAAGTCTCCACCCATCACCAGGGTACCATCAGGAAGCCCCAGCACTACACGCCCAATATCAGCAAAAGTAGAGGTCTATAGACCCGGCGGGACATATACGGTAATCAGTGAAACAGTACTTCCCTTGCATCTGCCAGTGAGAGCAGCGTAGCGCCCCCTATCGGCATGGATTACATCATCTATTTCCAAAGGGAGAGAGGACCGGACAAGGATGCCCCTAGAACCAGAAGTAAATCCCGAGTGTGCAGCAAGACTATACCCTCGCCTGTTCATGGCGTGACACGTGTTCCCAATCAAATGTGTTTCCTGCAGGAGAACGACATCGGGGGAAAGGTGTCGCAAGAACTTTGGCACCACTCCCCATTTTATCTTATCACCCAACCCATTGACATTCCAAGACATTAGCCTCAACCCACTACCCCCCATCCCGGTAAGGAATGCAGAATCCACCCCACAAAGAACACAATGACCGGATCAAAGAAGAAAACAATAAGTTGTCTTGAGAGAAAATAACAAACACACAAACTCCCCCCTCCACCCGCCAACCTGGACCCGTTACAACACCCCCCACCCTGCACCGCTGCGTTAGACTCAAAGCCACCCCAACTTGCAGTGTGCCTGTCGCCCTGACATTAAACTAGTCTACAAAAAGAAACCCGGCGTAGGAAAGAGTCTCATTCCCCCCGCCACCCTCAGGCATACATCAGTGAAACACAATAGTATTAGAATCATCAAACCCAGCTGTGTGATAAGTCAAATGTTCGGAAGTCGGGAACCACAGTGTCACTATTACTCCGGCACACCACCTTCGGCAACACCAGGGTGATCAGTTCGATCGTTCTGCGTAGATAGAGCATCCAGCCAGTCACTAACACTTTCAGGACGGTCAAAGAAAAACGTCCGGTCCTCGTATTCGACATGAAGCCTAGTTGGAAATAGCATTACATATTTCAGGCCCACGTCTCGCAGTGTTTGCTTCACTCCCTGAAATCCCATCCTTTGCCTTTGAATAAGCTGGGTGAAGTCCGGGTAGAAGCTCACTGTTGTGTTTTCAAACTTTACAGGGCCGGTCACCCTCGAGGCCTGCAGGATAGCGTCTCTGACTCTGAAATGAAAAAGCCTGGCAATGATAGGCCTCGGCGGGGCACCCGGCTTCGGTTTCCCACCCGGCACTCGATGGGCACGCTCCACGGCGAATAATTTGCTCAGACCTGTTGGGGCGAGGTGATTTAGGATGAGGTCTTCCACCAGGAGATCCGTTGCGGAATTTTCAGGGGTTTCAGGGACACCAATGATGCGTATGTTGTTATGTCGGGCCCTGTTTTTAAAGTCCTCCCGTCGGTGAGCCATGAGGTCATTGGAGGATCGCAGATTACCGATTTCAGTCTGTAGGTCTGACACATCGGTCGTGAGGCTAGATGTCTTTAAATCTAGCGACTTGACCCTTTTATTGGTCTTAGACAAGTCAGCTCTGATCAGGGTAACATCGATGGCTGCCGTGTCGATTTTAAGAGCGAGAGCTTCATATTGCTGCCAATGGAAGCCTTCATGCTGGCAATGGTGCCCATGACATCCTGGAGAGTCAATTCGGTCGACGCAGCCAGGTCTTCCTAGGCATCTTCCAGAGTATGGCTGGTACCACCGGGGGACCCCTTAGGATGGGTATAGCGGTCCATGACGTTAGTTCGGATCGGTCCCCCGCGTAGAGGCATCTTGGTTTTCCGCTTCTCGTTGTCGGCCCTGTTAGCCATCTTGGAAAGTGTGCCCCGAAGGGGTTCGCGAGACCTGGTGAAAATGGCCGTTCGCGAGCAGATCACCAGAGTCTTCAAAAGTGGGCTCAAGTGGCATAGGTAACAACGTAGCTCAATACAAAAGCACTCACGACCGCAGGCACACGATGAAGAGGCAGAGCCAGGCTGGACTTCGGGCAGACCGGAACCGTCTTGCGATCTGATAGTGCCAGGACCCAAAAACGAAACTGAAAGTTGGTTCAAGGCTGCTGGGGGGAGCCCCTCAGGCCGTTGTTGTTCAACTACTTCCCGGCGTCCTAGCTTGTCAAGCCCCCGGCTTCGCCATGGGTGGGCCTCAAAAGTTCAGATCAACGTAGCTGCAGTTCCCGAAGTCCAAATTCAATTTTTAAAAGAGCAAAAGTGTCAGCCGAAGTTCATCTCCAATAACCCGTATTCAGAATCAGGATATCTTCCAGGATATGTGCGAAGGGCGGCGAGGGTCTCGGGAGCCCTGTGCTCACGCAGCTATCTCGGATGCTCGCGAAGCTCCTCCTCCCTGAAGGTGCTTTTCAAACAATTTGAATATGTCGGTGAATGGTTGAAAATAATTTTTTAGGTAGAGATTACATAGATGCCTATTGCTGAATTAGCCATAGGAAAATAATACAAAGAGTGGGCGACACATCAAGCAAAGATGCATTGTTTTGCCCTCTAAAACAATGATAGATAATCTAGGTCTGGAATGCCAGATCCATGCCATTTTTTCAAGATAACCATAGATATGTCAGTGAGTTCATACATTCATTGCATGCAAGTACATCATGTAGATATCCAAACATCTGACATGAATTCAGACCTAGGTTGAACAACCCTGTTCTAGAATGTCTGGATACTGGTTGGGATGACACCATGAATCACAGCGCTGCTTGGTCTTAAGAGTCAATACTTAGAAATTAATGATATATAACTAAAGGTCTTACAGCAGCCTCACTAAATACAGAACGTTCCATAATTTGCAATATCATTAAATGCAGCAGGGAAATAACGTTTGACAGTTATTGCTTCTTAAAGATGTATTATTTTAAAAGCACTTCTATTAATGTAATGCATATTCAAGGTCTTTCTAGCAAAAACGAGCAAAGTCCAAGCATTTGATATGATTGACGTAAAACTGATCATAAAGCACTGTTCTGGGTGCATTGCCAAGATGGCGCGGGAAGCACTCGTCTTTATGTAGAGCGCTGCTCCATACTGGGTCCGTCCGCATTCATCCTGATACTTTGGGGTGATCTGGTCCCCTCACAGACCCTTGGCTGTTTCGGAGAGACAGAGGGGCTGCGGCTCACCCTGGTGGAGTCAGCAAAATGACAGAAGTGGGTGCAATGCCCTCCCAGCCTGGTGGACCACTCGGCCTGGGACTTGATCGGCCACAGTGAAGGGTGAGGCAGGCCATTGGGCTCGAAGAGGGGACGTTGCAGTGAGGGTCAATTGAAACCCCAGAGTGCTGAGGTTCCGTGACGATTTGAACCCGTGTTTTCAAGTTTGTCGGAAATACATAATATTGGTATCAGCGAACCGCAAATGATCCATTTAGCATATCCTGGTGTTTTCGCTACGATACGAGCAAGAGCACTCCTGTTATGAACACATTTCTGATCTACCCATGGCATCCATCTTAGATCATGGCCGCCATTTTGTGTTTCCTTGCCCTCACATATGCAATAGCCTCTGATCACTTCATTCACTCCACTTTGATTAAGGACACGTAGCCTTAGCCGGAGATTCACCTCTTACATGACACGTACACCTTAAACTAGATCACGCTGAAGCTGCATGACTCGACAAAGGCTGCCTCCTCTGCCCGAGGCCAGCCCACCTGAACTGGTTTTCCTGTTCATTGTCCTGATCATGATTAGGCGGCCGAAGCTAGTAGCCTTGCCCATTTACAACCCACCAACATCTCTTATCCCGCTTTCCTATCTTCTGCACCTGGCTCTGCTCCTTTCCTTCTGGGCCTTTATTAGGGGGAGGTAACGAACTTTACGATGAGGCGGTCCGGCTCTTGAATGCAATATTGACAAGGGATTGTGATGGACTAGTGGGAACCCCTCTTCGTGATGTTTGGCATCAGATATTATCGACAGTTCCTGTGTAACGCCAAATATTTATTGTTTAAGACACAAAGGTTTGGGAATGTACTGACATGTGAAATATTTGCCTGAAGCACAATTTTTGGTATAAAAGGAGCAACCCTCAATGTACAAATCGAACAGTCTCCTAGTCTCTGCCCGTGTGTAGATTCTGTGATTTCTGTGTCCCTGCAGTAATAAACCTTTGGTCTTTGACGCCACCATCGAGAAGCCCGTGTTTCTGTTCATTTGCGCACCAAGGCAGGTGGAACTCCGGGGTCTTTGGGTGTTGTTCCCTGACACCTCTGGACGGAACCAAAAAGTCCAGAACTCCAATTGGCGCCCAACGTGGGGCGACGTCATTCGGTAAGGGTCCAAAAAGCCTGAAGAGTTCGAGAAGCTTCGTGTGAAGATTCCTGAGGGAGGCGCCCCACTTCATCGATCCCGGCATATCGCAAAAGTGGCCCTGAAGTTCTCTTCCACGAGGGTTCCCGTTCAGGACGGCTGCAGTGGGCCGTTGCCTTGACCGTCGCCCTGTCTTGGACCCGAGGTGCAGCCTTAGTACAGCGAAACGTGACGGGTTTCTCCTTGGTGACGTCTTCAGTACCTCAGTTAAGTATTTAGTGATAGCTAGCTGGTTACTTTGTGAGGATTGTTAAAAATCCTTGATCGGTTCTTGGTTTGGTTTGGTTTCGTAAGATTATCACTAGTTGTTCTGGTTACGATAATCTATTTGGTTCAGTTTGGGTATCGATACATTAGTTTGGTTTTGGTAGGCCTAAGTTCTTGGTTCAAGTGCACATATCTGTTTCGTGTTTTGTTTGTTTTGTGTTCCAGACTGAAAATGGTAAGTCGGAAAATGTTGTCTTGTTTTGGTTGCAACAATGACTCACGATTGGAGGATTCTTGTTTGGTTCCTCCAATTGGGACTCCCCTTTATGACCTATATTGCAAGTATGGAGTGGGTCCTATATCTTATAATGAGATATGGGTCCGTTATTGTAAGAAGGATGGTGTCCTTAGTTGGCCACTACATGGTAGTTTTGAACCCGAGATCCTTGATAATTTAGAAGCGAAATTGTTTAAGAAGAAAGCCCGGCCGGCAATGTTTGATTCTTTCCGTTACTGGCGAAAAGAATCTAAACAGAGAGAAATGAAAAGGTTGAAGAAAGAACAAAAAGAGCAAGAAGAGTTAACTCTAGAGCAAGCAACTAAACAACTGCAAGATAATGAGTGCGAAAAGGCTATAGATGTAGCAATTAGAGAGCATAATTTAGCGATTGACAAGTGCTACCCTGCCTTGCCATCGAAAACAGCTAAGATACTGGAGGATCCCGAAAACGATCCTCTGTTGTCTTATCTGTTACGTTCACCTCCACCGTACGCACAAGGTGCTGCGGCTCAACTTGTACCGAATGTTCAATTGCCGGTTGCTGGACAACCTGGTGTTCTTGTTCCTCAGAATCTAGTTCCTGTACCTCCTGTGGTTAATGTGAATGTTCCTACGGCTCCTCCTCTTCCTGGGTTGCCGACTTCTATACCTGTATCTGTCTCGCTTACACCTACTACTTCACAAACTATTTTCATCGATACTCCTACTGCTTCGCAATCTGTTCCTACCTCTACTGTGTTCTCTACGTCTGCAAGTGTATTAACTCCACTTTCTGTACGTCGAAAAATAACTGATTCTGTTGCTAATATTCTGTCTCCTTTATATAAATCCTTAATTAAGACTCCTACTTCTGATTCAGTTCAGAGACGTAGTCAGCTACCAAGTACTGAAGAACGGGGAGTTTTAGATTCCACGGCTCTCAGATGGATTACGAAAGTTAGAAGATATAATACGAGAGATGTATTAGATACGTTTATGCAGTGGAAGGAACCAACGCAACGATACGTCTTTGATGAGATGTGCTCGTTGTTACGTGAGGAAATAGAGGAAGATGATGTTGAATCAGACTTGGAGGATTTAATTAAGGTGCAAAAAGAGTTTGCTGCAGGAATGATAGTGGGTGATAATATAAAAGAAGCGATGGAACTTATTTTGAGTTTTAGGAATGATCCATCTCTTCGTTCGCCGAGAGAATTAGAGAAAGGTAAAATGAAGCTAAGTCGCCAATACCCTATGAGGGAGGTTCCTCCGATTTGGCGCGAAGCTATTCAAGCTGATGCGGTTGCTGGTATTGTAGCTGCTCTAGCACAGTTCCAACGAGTGTGGATACACATTCCATGGAAGCGAGCTGAAGTACTAGCAGTGAAACAGGCCTTACCAGATCCGCGTAAGAATCCGGCCGGATATTACAAGGAATTGACACAGACAGTTGAAGCTTGTATAATGAATTTGGCAGACATTGACATGCTATTTGGCAATGTAGTTCCACAACCAGTGTGGGCTAAAATTCGTAGAGAGGATCATCAAGCAGCTTTAGGTGGTGATTGGGCAGCTATCACTGCAGCGGATGGTCAGCAAACGGGTGGTGCAAAACCCGAACCCCTAATTGCTAATCTTCCAGGTAGAATAATTGACTTAATGAAGACTCTGATGCCTGCGTTGCGTGTTAATTGGGATAAATTATCCGCATGCAAGCAAAAGAAAGATGAAAGTGTCTCCGACTTCTTCACGAGGTTCGAAGAGACTTTTGTAGACCATAGTGGTCAGGATATGAGCACTGAAGGAGGACAGAGATTGTTTGTCGATAAATTTGTGCATAATTTGTTACCTGAATTATGCAATAAATTAAAGGATTCAGAGAGTGCGTGGGCTGTTTCCACGACTGCGCAAATACTTGCGACTGCGCAGTACTACGAAAATAGGGATAAAGAGGAAAAGGAGAAATCAGAGAAGAAAACGAAAGATTTAAAGACTAAAGTTCTTTTACAGCAGGCGTATCCGCCTCGCACGAACCAGACTAATATGCAACAGAATTCGTATCAAAGGACAGATTATAGTTCAACCAGGCCTCAATATCAGTGGAATCAGTGTGCGTACTGTAAGAAAGAGGGTCACTACAAGAATGAATGTCCGATTTTAGCGCAAAATAATGCAGCAGCAGCTCAGAGAAGTCGTGGTGGTTTTGCGCAGAATACTAGAGGTCGAGGGCGAGGTGCTATGCCTCCGCAAACGAATGATCGTCCCTCTAATCACTTTGATCAACGAAACGTACAGTCAGCTCAACAGAATAGATCTCAGCAATATCTTGTTGAGGATTATTGTGAAGTTGATGAGGGATTCCAGCAAAATGGGTACTAGGACAGCCATGGACAGAGAGAGGGAGTAGTATCAGTTCCAGTGGATCAGAGTGGGCCTTATGTCGCAGTAGCAACATCAGGTGTAGTCGAACCGTTTCTGTTGGATACTGGTGCCGCAAAAAGTTCTATAATTCATGCGAAACTCCCTGGCGCACCTTTGTCTGGCTCAACGAATGTTTCCGTAGGTTTTTCAGGCGCCCCTGTTTACAACCCGATATCTAATCCTTTGTCTATTTCAGTTGGACCATGCCAATTGAAAGCACCCTTGATTTTGACGACAGGTTGTAATGAAAATCTGCTTGGTTTAGATTTGTTAAAACGACTATATGCGACATTGTACTGTTCTCCGGAAGGAGTACAGCTTACTTTGGGTAAAAGACTCACTTCTCCGATGTACTTGTCAATGGACGCACTCCCGCCAGAGCTGCGCTCACTCCCTAATTCTCTTTGGGCGACTGGTCCTAATGATGTAGGCCTTTTAGAAATACCACCGTATGTAGTAACTTTGAAAGCAAATGTAAAATTTCCCAGAATTCCCCAATATAAAATATCGAGTGAAGGAGAACGTGCACTTTTATTGATTGTGCAAGATTTGATTAAGAAAGGTGTGGTTGAAGAAACTCGAGGAAATGTTTGTAATAGTCCTGTATTGCCAATTCTGAAACGAACTGATCCTACGAAGCCTCCAGTATATAGGTTTGTCATAGACCTTAGAGAAGTTAATAAGATTGTGGTTCCGCAGTTTCCTGTGGTTCCAGACATTACTGCCTTGTTAACATTGATTCCTGCTACAGCCAATTGGTTCTCAGTCATCGACTTGAAGAATGCCTTTTTCAGCATTCCGATAGCCGAGGAAAGCAGGGATATTTTTGGCTTCTGTCTAGGAGGTCGAAGCTTCAGATTTAAACGCGCTCCACAAGGCTACTGTGAGAGTCCATCTATTTACAGTCAAGCATTAAAAAGTCAGCTAGATTCTTTTGTCCTTCCTCCAGGTTCTGCCCTAGTACAGTACATAGATGATCTTTTAGTGGCTGCCGATGACAAGGAAACTTGCAAAGCAGCTACAGTATCGTTGTTATATCATTTGTCTGATTTGAATCACAAAGTATCACCTTCCAAGATGCAATACTGCTGCCAAGAAGTGACCTACCTAGGTCATCTCTTGTCAAAGGAGGGAAGGAAGTTGACCCCAGAAAGAATAAAAGCAATTACGCAAATGAGTGTTCCACGCACACAGAGAGAAGTACGTGCCTTTTTAGGTATTACCTCCTACTGTAGGCAGTGGATCCCAAATTTTTCTCTTTTAGCGAAACCATTGGTAGCTTTGACTGGGAAAAATGTTCCGAGTCCGGTGCCATGGTCTGATGAATGTCAAGAGAGCTTTACCGAATTACGAAAAGCCTTGTGTTCAGCTCCTGTATTGGGTACACCTGATTACAGTAAACCATTCACGCTCTACGTTCACGAGAGAGAAGGTTGCGCGTTGAGTGTCCTGACACAGAAGTTTGGTGATAAACAACGCCCTTGTGCGTATTTCTCATCAACATTAGATCCGGTAGCCAGAGCGTTGCCTAGTTGTTTGAGGGCTACAGCGGCAGCTGCGGCTTCCATTCGGCAATCTGCTGGTTTGGTGATGAACAACATGCTAGTGGTCATGGTTCCTCATGCAGTGGATACACTCATGAACCGAACGAAGACACAACACCTTACCAGTGCGAGATTATCTGGTTACGAACTGACACTACTAGCGAGTCATATTCAGATCAAAAGGTGTAATGTATTGAATCCAGCAACGCTGTTGCCGACTGATCAAGAGTCGAGTGATTCTGAGCCACATGACTGCTATTTTAAAACGGAGGAAGAGACAAAAGGACGCATTGACCTGAAAGATACTCCGTTACCCGATCCGGATGGTACGCTATATGTGGACGGGTCATGTTTTAAATTGGAGAATGGTGATGTGACTGCTGCTTACGCGGTGACGACTTTGAAGACGATTGTGGAGACTGCAAGAGTGAGTCAGAATTCTGCCCAAGCTGCAGAATTAATAGCTCTAACGAGAGCATGTGTTTTAGCTGAGGGAAAGAGAGTGAATGTGTTCACAGATAGTCAGTACGCATTTGGCGTGGCCCATAGTTTTGGCCGGTTGTGGAGAGAAAGAGGTTTCATTACGTCCCATGGGACTAAGATTCAACATGGTCAGCTAGTTAACGACTTGTTGGAATCTCTAACCTTGCCAACTGAAGTTGCAATTGTAAAGTGCAGTGCTCATAAAGCAATCACGGATGATGTTGGACGTGGGAATGCTTTTGCTGATGAAATTGCTAAACAGACAGCTAGAGATGTGATGAGTAGAATGTATGTTGCAACGTCTGCAAGATGGATCGCTGAGTCTGGGATGTGTGAAGATACAATGGAAAGTGTGAAGGAGATTCAGAAAGAAGCGACTGAGGAAGAGAAACGTGTATGGAGAGAAAATACGGGCAAGTTGGACTCGAATGGATGTTGGATTGATTTGACAGAGCAACAACATTGGATGTTGCCGGATGCGTATGTGCTTGCAGTAGTGACAATGGCGCACGGAGTAGCGCATATAAGTTCTAAAGGTATCTGTAAGATGTTGGCTCCGGTCTGGAAGAATGATGGGATCAGTAAGTGTGCAGAGAGAGTGGTGAAAAATTGTATGGTGTGCTTGATGCATAACCCTGGCAAGGGAACTCCAACTCCAGCTGGTCATTTCGCTCCTCCTTCCTGTCCCTTTGAAGTGATTCAGTTAGATTTCATTCACATGGAACGCTGTAATAATTTGAAATACGTCTTGGTGGTGGTTTGTGCTTTTTCCAGGTGGATAGAAGCATACCCACTGAAGGACAATACCGCCTTATCAACTGCCAAAATTCTTCTCAAAGAATATTTCCCTAGATTTGGAATGCCACGGATTGTATGGTCAGATAACGGAAGTGAGTTTATAGGGAAAGTTATGCAGAGTGTATGTGCAGGCCTAGGTTTGAAACAAAAATTTCATAGTGCGAACCATCCCCAGTCAGCTGGTCTAGTGGAGGGTTATAATGGCACCCTCAAGCTGAAGATAGCCAAAATACAAGCATCCACAGGTTTGGCTTGGCCAGACGCACTTCCTTTGGCCTTGTTATCAACGAGAGCAACAGTGCATTCTAGAATAGGGCTTTCTCCATACGAGATTGTGTTTGGCCGCCCGGCAAATATCTGGGGTGTGCCAAGGCCTAAACAATTTTGCTCCATTGAATATCCTATGTTGATAGACTACCTTTACGACTTGACTGCTAAATTGAGTCTTATTCATCAACAGGTTTTCGATGCACTACCAAAGCCTCCGGAGAGTCCAGGGCATCAACTGAAACCCGGCGACCAAGTGGTGGTCAGAAACTTCGCGAGGACAAAGAATCTTCAGCCTCGCTACATCGGCCCCTTCCAGGTCCTGCTGGCAACGAGGACAGCCGTACGTGTTGCTGGCCGCAAGCACTGGATTCACGCTTCTCACGTAAAGCGTGTTCCGTTGCCGCTGCCTTACGACGACTGGGTGAAGAAGGGAATTGGTGCCTCCGACACTTTGAAACCTGACTCTCCTCCTGAGAAAACTCCTTCGAACATTGAACATTTGTCTCCAGCATCAGAAGAAACTTTGTTATCTGCGAACTTAAACTCTGCAACAGCTGCTAGTGATACACTATTTTCCGATCAGACAGTACCAGCGAAGAAGAGATACAACCTTAGAAGCCATAAAAAAGACAAATAAAGCAGGCAACTGCATATTGTAATTTTGATATATATATATATATTGAACTTTTGCTTTTCAGCCAGGAAGTTTGCTATTGTTTATTGTTTTTAAAATTGCCTTGCCGTCTGGGTAGCCGTAGGGTCGTGGCTGTGTGCCTAGTTTGAATTTGCAGGGGTCTGACACAAGGTCGATCTTTCTGTTGGTTTTGGGAACTCCCAGGGCTGACAGAGGCATTTTCATCTACGTACACATCATCAGTGGTCGCGAGCGGATTGTAGAAGATGGAGCTTCCTGCGCTGCAACGAGAAAATGTGATTTATGTTCGCAGAAACAGACTGTACAAAATTCTTCGTAACAAATGCTTTTTGATGCAATGTGCCGTTACATTTTTGATTATTTTAGCAACATTGGTGGGTGGAATCGTCTTTAGTATAAATCTGATTTTTGTGCCAGTTACTACAGTACCTCTGTTGGAATTAGGTAGCCTGGCCTAGGGCAAGACTAGCATACAGAGGCACAGTGTAAAGGTTGCAGACCACCCAAAAGTAATTCCACGCAATAGCACTCAAAAAGAAAACTCTACACCAAAATGTATGTGAAAATACGTGCTGCTTTATAAAAATAATATGCTCTTTAGTTTCAATTTATACAATGTAATACATTTCAGCTCTTCTCCAGAATAGCGTTTATACCTTTGATTCAGAGAAGTAATTAGCACTCTTCCTTCTGTAGAGAAAATTACAGTTCAAAGCATATAGATGTCAAGGATTCAATATGGCTTCCTTTAGAGAATTAAAGATGTCCCAACAGAATTACATTAAACAGTGTCACTTTGCATTAATAAACAGTGTCATCAATAGATCATCACATTAGTCTGCCAGGTCACTGGTTACTCCCTCACCACAGGGCTAAGCTCTCTCACCCCTTTCTCCACCCCTTTATGTAGGGCTAGATTGCACACGCACAGTTTAGTGCCGGAATTCCACACGTTCACTATT
Source organism: Lissotriton vulgaris (assembly GCF_964263255.1). Lineage (NCBI taxonomy): Eukaryota > Metazoa > Chordata > Amphibia > Caudata > Salamandridae > Lissotriton > Lissotriton vulgaris. The sequence continues at coordinate 332,822,506 of NC_141700.1, forward strand.
CACTACAACAGTGGCTATAAGGATTTGAAGGGGTTTCCCTGTAATCAAAACAGTCAGTGCACTTTTCTCACTTCAGCCTAGGTTTCCCTCTGATGACTTGCTTGATATCTGCTTCCCTAGACTTTGTAGAGCGTTAGGTTGGGGAGCTGAAGTTAACCTCCCTCACACCTTCTCTGGCACAGTTTAAATGACAGTTGACTGGTGATCAAGGCACCTAATTAGATGTTAATGCATGGGAGAATTTGCCACACCAGCAAGGGCTCAGCCCTATACTTCCTCTCCCCTCCCACTCCTCCTTACTGTATTCTGAATTTCTGGTCCGGCCCCAGTCCACAGGGGGGGTAGGGCTCTCAACCGGCACCACCAAACAACACCCGTGGCAGTGGCAGCCACCGATCCCCGCCCAGCCAGTCTTTTGGACACAGCGCTGGGGTGGGGAGGTTCAGTCGTGTTGGCCCGTCGTTTCCTCTCACTGGCTGACTCGAGCGCTAGGCAGGCCGACGTCCGCTCGATCAGCGGAGGCTGAAGGTTCCCGCTCCACTCTATGCCAGCTCCGCTGAGGTGATCTGTGGCGCGCCGCCTCTCAGGGTTCTCACGCGTCTCCCAGGGCAGTCTCAGTCGCGCATGTGCGGGGAGACTAGCGGCGCAACCTGCAGCGCCTCCTCTCACTAATCGGCACTCGCGCAGATGCAGGGGGATTAGCGACGCCACCGGCACCGCCTCCTTCCACTAGAGGGACACTCGCTCCTGCTCCTGCGCAGGGGAATAGTACCTCACTTCCTCTTCCGCCGCGCCGATCAGATGACGATCGGCAGCGCTCTCCTGCCGGCTGCACTGCTTGACAGGATCCTCGCCCCCTTCAGAGCAAAGACGCCTCAGACTTCCATGGGTATCCAGTCGACCCAGGCACCGCTCTGCTCAACCGGGTAGGCAAGGGCTCCAGCAGGAAGGCGGGGAGTCAGTTAGTAACCCCAAGAGGGAACGAGGGGGTGAAGGTGGGACACCGTCGTCTGGGGAAAGGTCCAAGGTTACTTGACTGGACCAGATCGATTTCAGGCCAATGGTAGGGTTCGGTCAGCAGCACAAAGGGGAACGTCCTCTGAAAGATGCTGTCAGTTAATGAAACCAACTAGCTTCTCCTAGCGCGTCCTCCTCCTCACACTGCAGCCTCTCTCCTCTCACACTGGACTACACAAAATGGCCTCCTGCCCCCTGCCCTTTTATAGCCTAGCCTCACAGAGTCCAGTAGGGTCCAGAAGGTTCTGGAAGACCTAATGTAATCCTATGGGGCTGACTATGGTGTGGCAGTTGGTGACAGTTAGGGCCCTCCATTTTGTGACAACATGAGGTTTCCTGACAGCACAGGCCTCGGGCCCGAAGTAAAAGATCACAAGGGGGGGAAAGAACACCTATCCCCCTGGTCAGCACCTACAAAAAGTTAGTAGACACAAAAATTAACAAGGGTATGAGGGGCAGAAGGGGGACAAAATAAATAAAAATTAGGAGGGACTTCGCCAAAAAAAGCCAGACAGGTCTAACACGCGTCCCCCCCAGCTGAAAGTGGGGAGAACTACCCAACCCCTTGGGAGTCCTCATCACTAAGGCGGAAATACCTGGAGAGACCGTCTGCATTGGCGTGGTCCACTCCAGGCCGATGTTCCACCCGGAAGTCCATTCCCTGTAGGGAGATGGACCACCTCAACAACTTGGGATTCTCCCCCTTCATTTGCATCAGCCAACGAAGGGGTCGGTGGTCGGTCTGAACCAGGAAGTGCGAGCCAAAGAGGTATGGCCGCAGCTTCTTCAGAGCCCACACTACCGCAAAAGCTTCCCTTTCAATGGCACTCCACTTCTGTTCCCGGGGAAGCAGCCTCCTGGATAAGAAGACTACAGGTTGATCCAGGCCCTCTTCATTGAGTTGCGATAACACTGCCCCAATGCCATGTTCTGATGCATCCGTTTGGACAATGAACTCCTTGGAGAAGTCTGGGGCCCTCAGGACCGGTGCCGCACACATTGCCTGTTTCAACTTTTCAAAGGCTTGCTGACAAGCCTTTGTCCAAACTACCCGCCGAGGTTGTTTCTTGGAGGTGAGCTCTGTGAGGGGCGCTACAATAGTGCCATACCCCTTCACAAAGCGACGGTAGTAACCTGTGAGGCCCAGGAAAGCTCGGACCTCAGTCTGTGTCTTGGGGGGTTCCCAGGCCATGATTGCCTCAATCTTCGCCTGCAGGGGCTGCACAGTCCCCCTACCCACCAAGTGTCCAAGGTACACAACCGACCCCTGCCCAATCTGGCATTTGCTGGCTTTGATGGTCAATCCAGCTTGTCTCAGTGCCTGGAGAACGGCCTGCAAATGCTGCAGATGGTCCTCCCAACTGCTACTGAAGACAGCAATGTCATCCAAGTAAGCAGCAGAGAAACTCTCCATTCCAGAGAGGACCTGGTTCACCAGCCGCTGAAATGTGGCAGGGGCGTTCTTGAGCCCAAAGGGCATCACACAGAACTGGTAGTGTCCCTCAGGTGTGGAGAAGGCTGACCTTTCCCTTGCTCCATCTGTCAAGGAGATCTGCCAGTACCCTGAAGTGAGGTCAAAGGTACTCAAATATTGGGCAGCTCCTAGCCGGTCAATCAATTCATCCGCCCTAGGGATCGGATGAGCATCAGTCCTTGTCACTGAATTCAGTCCTCGGTAATCCACACAGAACCTCAGTTCAGGTGTGGTGCCTGGGGGTGCGGCTTTTGGCACGAGCACCACCGGACTGGACCAAGGGCTGTTGGAAGGTTCAATTACTCCCAGCTCTAGCATCTTGGCAACTTCTCCATGTATGCTAGCCTTCACCTTGTCAGACAGCCGGTAGGTCTTGGACTTCACTGGTGGGCTGTCTCCTGTGTCCACATCATGGGTACACAGGTGGGTCCTTCCCGGGACAAGGGAGAACAATGAAGAGTACTGCTCCAGTATCCGGCGGCAGTCCTCCCGTTGCTCAGGAGTGAGAGTGGGAGAGAGAATCACTCCCTCCACTGACCCATCCTTCTCTTGGGATGAAAAGAGATCTGGGAGAGGTTCGCTTTCCGCTTCCTCTTCCCCGTCAGTCACCATCATCAGAATGACCTCGGGCCTCTCATGGTGGGGCTTGAGTCGGTTGGCATGCAGCACCCGTAGGGGCTGTCGAGGGGTCTTAAGGTCCACCAGGTATGTGGCCTTACCCTTCTTTTCCAACACCTCAAAGGGGCCTGTCCAGCGATCCTGGAGGGCGCTAAGCTCTCCAGGCTCCATCACCCACACTTTCTGGCCAGGCTCCAGTTCCACCTGGTGAGCATTGTGGTCGTACCACTCCTTCATGACTGCCTGGCTGGCCTCCAAGTTGTCAGAAGCTTGCTTCCACAACTTCGCCATTTGGCTCCTGAAGGCCAGCATGTAGCTCACCACATCCTGGGGGGGTTTCCTGGGAGATTTCTCCCAACCATCCTTCACCAGGCTGAGAGGACCGCGTACAGGGTGCCCATACAGAAGCTCAAAGGGGCTGAAGCCCACTCCCTTCTGGGGCACTTCCCTGTAGGAAAAGAGCAAACAGGGTAGGAGGACATCCCATTTCCTCCGCAGGCTCTCGGGCAGACTTCTGATCATGCCCTTCAAGGTCTTATTGAACCTCTCAACCAGTCCATTTGACTGGGGGTGATAAGGAGTGGTGAACCGGTAGGTCACTCCACACTCCTTCCACATTGCCCGCATGTAAGCTGACAGGAAGTTGGTCCCCCTGTCGGACACAACTTCCTTGGGAAATCCCACTCGGGTAAAGATTCCCATTAGGGCTCTTGCCACTACAGGTGCAGTGACTGTCCTCAGAGGTATTGCCTCTGGGTACCGTGTGGCATGATCCACCAGTACCAGGATAAACCTGTGACCAGCTGCTGTTGGTGGATCCAAAGGCCCTACAATGTCGATGCCCACCCTCTCAAAGGGGGTGCTAACGACTGGAAGTGGTTCCAGGGGAGCTTTTAGCTTCACCCCTGTTTTCCCACTGGCCTGGCAGGTTACACAAGTCCTACAGTATGTGTTGGACGCCGCTTTCATCTGAGGCCAGTAAAAGTGGAGAACAAGCTGTGCAAAGGTCTTGTCCTGGCCTAAGTGTCCTGCCAGGGGTATGGCATGAGCCAGTTCCAAAAGAAAGGCTCGGTACTGTTGCGGGACTACCAAGGCCCTTGATGAACCAGGCAAGGGTACCTTGGGTTCACTGTAGAGGAGTCCATCCTCCCAGTAAATATGGTAATGTCCCGTAACATCACCTGCTGCTTGGGCTTCAGCCTGTCGCCTCAGTCCCTCAAGGGTGGGGCACTCCCTCTGCCCCTTACAGAATTCCTCTCTGGTAGGACCACCCTCCACATGCCACTCCGCAGGGATGGGTAAATCCTCCAGAGAGTCTACTTCCCCCTCCACGGACTCCTGGTCCACCACTGCAGGTGGCCGATCTGTCTCATGGGGTGTGGAAGCCGGAGCAGGCTTTCTCTGTCTCCGGGTCTGTCCCTTCTTAGCAGCGGGTTGGGCCATTGTTCCAGGCTCCAACCCAGGCGAACTCCCTCTCCGGGCAGTCGCTGACCGTGTGCTGACACAGGCCCAGTCAGGTGTACCCAGCATCGCAGAATGCGTCCGGTATTCCACCTCTCTCCAAGTGTTGTGTTCCATGTCATTCCCCAACAGACAATCGACTGGCACGGCAGGGCTTACGGCAACTCGAAGTGAACCTGCAACCCCCTCCCACTCAAAGGGAACCTCAGCCACTGGATAGTGGCCCATTCTGCCGTCAGCCATCGCGGCGGGGTGGAGTACATTTGGAACAACCTGCTCTGGGGACACCAGCTGACTTCTCACCATAGTCATGCTGGCTCCTGTATCCCTCAGAGCCTCCCCTCTCTGGCCATTGATGGTAACCCATTGCCCATACTTTGTAGTATTTGGGGGCACCTGGATCTTTGGCACCATCTCCCGCTCTCCCAGGGACACTAAGGTGACACCCGCCCACTCACCCCCCTTATCTAAGGGTAACTCCTCCCCGAGCGCTACACTAGCTACTCCCGGTGACTTTCCTCCGGTGGGAGGGGGTGGTCTCTTTGGGCATCTGACATCTCCCTTATAATGTCCAACGCCACCGCATTCAAAACAGTGGAGAACCCTGGGCTGCTGGCTCTGGCCAGGATGAGGGTTCCGGGGCGGGTTTGCCCTAGGGGTGAAACCTGCTCCCTTCCCTTGGAAGTTATTTTGGGGACCTTTAGAGAACTCTTTCTTTTTCTCCCCCCCCTCCTTCTTCTGGGGGGCGCCCTGTCCGGCTTTTTGAGATTCCCCTCCAGTCCCCTTGGTGGACACCCGGGTACTTGTCCAGATGTCCGCCTCCTCTGCAAGCTTCCGGGGATTGGTCAGCTTGCTGTCTACCAGGTGTTGGCGCAGCTCGGGAAAACATTTCTCGAGGAGGTGTTCTCTCAAAAACAGATCGTACAGCCCCTCATAATCCTTTACCTCACTGCCCTTGACCCAACCCTCTAAAGCCTTTCTGGCGTAATCAAGGAAGTCCACCCAGTTCTGAGTTCCCATCTTGTGGCTCCCCCTGAACTTCTGCCGGTACCTTTCTGGGGTGAGCCCGAACTTCCTCAATAACGCCAGCTTCATGGTGGGGTAGTTTGTCTGTTCCTCTGGATCCAGGGCCAACAAGGTGTCCCGACCAGCAGGAGGCATGTACTTGTACAAACTACCCCCCCAGTGCTTCTCCTGCACTCCATGAACCTTCAAAGAAACCTCATAAGCGGCCAGCCACTTAGCAACATCATCCCCCTGACTGAAGCTCGCTATCAGGTCCTTTGGGATATAGGGTTTGGTCTCCCTGGCTGACTCTTTCGGTTCGCTGCCACCATTCCTAACAGGAGAGGACCCCCGTTGTAGACTTTGGAGCTCCAGTTCCTTCAGCCTAAACTCGTGGACCATCCTCCTCTCCTCTTTCTCCTGTTCCAGCTTAGCCAGCTCCCACTTTAGCTGTCTTTTCTCCCTCCTATCGGTGAGCTCGGCTTCTGTTAGGCTTTTCCCAGAAATGCTACTGCCCTTTCTGGAATAGGACACTGGTCCGGTGAGCAAGTTTTCCCCCTCATGGCGGAATAACTCCTCCACCCCCCCTTCTGTGCCCTGGTCAACCTCTTCATCCTCCTCCTTTGTCTCTTGGTGTGCCTCCACCCAGGCCCTAAGGCTAGTCTGGAGCTCCCCCTTCCTAGCACCATGTTTGAAAAAGACCCCCATCTGCTGGCAGAACATTCTCAATTGGGGCACAGAATAGACTTCCAGGTTTTCCACCGCAAACTCCATGGTGAATCTGGCAAACCTGGATACACACCAGAAATTTCAGAGGGGTGAGGGTAACCTAAAACCAACTCCACCCACCACCAGGAATAAATTTAGAAAAAACAAAAAAGACTAATTGGGAGGGCCGCAAGGAGAAAACTCCTGGTGTAGGTTGGGTGTATTACGCCAAATTACTAGTAAGTAGCTGCAACCAAGTCCGCAATCCCACCGCTAGGCACCAATATGTTGGAATTAGGTAGCCTGGCCTAGGGCAAGACTAGCATACAGAGGCACAGTGTAAAGGTTGCAGACCACCCAAAAGTAATTCCACGCAATAGCACTCAAAAAGAAAACTCTACACCAAAATGTATGTGAAAATACGTGCTGCTTTATAAAAATAATATGCTCTTTAGTTTCAATTTATACAATGTAATACATTTCAGCTCTTCTCCAGAATAGCGTTTATACCTTTGATTCAGAGAAGTAATTAGCACTCTTCCTTCTGTAGAGAAAATTACAGTTCAAAGCATATAGATGTCAAGGATTCAATATGGCTTCCTTTAGAGAATTAAAGATGTCCCAACAGAATTACATTAAACAGTGTCACTTTGCATTAATAAACAGTGTCATCAATAGATCATCACATTAGTCTGCCAGGTCACTGGTTACTCCCTCACCACAGGGCTAAGCTCTCTCACCCCTTTATGTAGGGCTAGATTGCACACGCACAGTTTAGTGCAGGAATTCCACACGTTCACTATTCACTACAACAGTGGCTATAAGGATTTGAAGGGGTTTCCCTGTAATCAAAACAGTCAGTGCACTTTTCTCACTTCAGCCTAGGTTTCCCTCTGATGACTTGCTTGATATCTGCTTCCCTAGACTTTGTAGAGCGTTAGGTTGGGGAGCTGAAGTTAACCTCCCTCACACCTTCTCTGGCACAGTTTAAATGACAGTTGACTGGTGATCAAGGCACCTAATTAGATGTTAATGCATGGGAGAATTTGCCACACCAGCAAGGGCTCAGCCCTATACTTCCTCTCCCCTCCCACTCCTCCTTACTGTATTCTGAATTTCTGGTCCGGCCCCAGTCCACAGGGGGGGTAGGGCTCTCAACCGGCACCACCAAACAACACCCGTGGCAGTGGCAGCCACCGATCCCCGCCCAGCCAGTCTTTTGGACACAGCGCTGGGGTGGGGAGGTTCAGTCGTGTTGGCCCGTCGTTTCCTCTCACTGGCTGACTCGAGCGCTAGGCAGGCCGACGTCCGCTCGATCAGCGGAGGCTGAAGGTTCCCGCTCCACTCTATGCCAGCTCCGCTGAGGTGATCTGTGGCGCGCCGCCTCTCAGGGTTCTCACGCGTCTCCCAGGGCAGTCTCAGTCGCGCATGTGCGGGGAGACTAGCGGCGCAACCTGCAGCGCCTCCTCTCACTAATCGGCACTCGCGCAGATGCAGGGGGATTAGCGACGCCGCCGGCACCGCCTCCTTCCACTAGAGGGACACTCGCTCCTGCTCCTGCGCAGGGGAATAGTACCTTACTTCCTCTTCCGCCGCGCCGATCAGATGACGATCGGCAGCGCTCTCCTGCCGGCTGCACTGCTTGACAGGATCCTCGCCCCCTTCAGAGCAAAGACGCCTCAGACTTCCATGGGTATCCAGTCGACCCAGGCACCGCTCTGCTCAACCGGGTAGGCAAGGGCTCCAGCAGGAAGGCGGGGAGTCAGTTAGTAACCCCAAGAGGGAACGAGGGGGTGAAGGTGGGACACCGTCGTCTGGGGAAAGGTCCAAGGTTACTTGACTGGACCAGATCGATTTCAGGCCAATGGTAGGGTTCGGTCAGCAGCACAAAGGGGAACGTCCTCTGAAAGATGCTGTCAGTTAATGAAACCAACTAGCTTCTCCTAGCGCGTCCTCCTCCTCACACTGCAGCCTCTCTCCTCTCACACTGGACTACACAAAATGGCCTCCTGCCCCCTGCCCTTTTATAGCCTAGCCTCACAGAGTCCAGTAGGGTCCAGAAGGTTCTGGAAGACCTAATGTAATCCTATGGGGCTGACTATGGTGTGGCAGTTGGTGACAGTTAGGGCCCTCCATTTTGTGACAACATGAGGTTTCCTGACAGCACAGGCCTCGGGCCCGAAGTAAAAGATCACAAGGGGGGGAAAGAACACCTATCCCCCTGGTCAGCACCTACAAAAAGTTAGTAGACACAAAAATTAACAAGGGTATGAGGGGCAGAAGGGGGACAAAATAAATAAAAATTAGGAGGGACTTCGCCAAAAAAAGCCAGACAGGTCTAACAACCTCCCCTTGATCCTGTTACTTCTACTGTTTCTTCTATACACTCTTTTCACTCGTTTCCTGAACATGAGCAAGCCCGACGTACAGAGTTCATTAACAACACTTTTGTACAGCTCTTGCACCAACACCAACTGGTAGTTAACACTACAGACTGCTGGGTGTGTGGCTTGATACCCCACACTATGGATAAAGGTATTCCCTATCTGGTTTTGCCTTTCAGCTACAATGGATCATTTCAGGCCCTTCAAACCATCTTTGCTTATGCCCTTGAGACCTATCCTCCGCGTCCACCACGTTCCACTAAATATGAAACTGGTCCTTTATGGAGTGGGTTTGGACTCTGATCTCAGCGTGGGGATGGAAGGTTCTAATGGTCATTGGTGTCATCTTAGTATTCCTCTTCTCATGCTGCCTGATTATCCAGTGTGGTCCAGCCCTGTGTAGCCTTTGTGCTGCAACCTGTTTTAGGAAACCACCTGCGTTTGGAGAAAAGGCACGAGAAAGGATGATGATACAACAACATGTCACTGACCTGATGAGTATAGAACTAGACTCTGATATAGACTGAGTAATTGCCTATGTAAGGGCAAAAGGAGGGTCTGAGGTTTCGTGACGATTTGAACCCGTGTTTTCAAGTTTGTCGGAAATACATAATATTGGTATCAGCGAACCGCAAATGATCCATTTAGCATATCCTGGTGTTTTCGCTACGATACGAGCAAGAGCACTCCTGTTATGAACACATTTCTGATCTACCCATGGCATCCATCTTAGATCATGGCCGCCATTTTGTGTTTCCTTGCCCTCACATATGCAATAGCCTCTGATCACTTCATTCACTCCACTTTGATTAAGGACACGTAGCCTTAGCCGGAGATTCACCTCTTACATGACACGTACACCTTAAACTAGATCACGCTGAAGCTGCATGACTCGACAAAGGCTGCCTCCTCTGCCCGAGGCCAGCCCACCTGAACTGGTTTTCCTGTTCATTGTCCTGATCATGATTAGGCGGCCGAAGCTAGTAGCCTTGCCCATTTACAACCCACCAACATCTCTTATCCCGCTTTCCTATCTTCTGCACCTGGCTCTGCTCCTTTCCTTCTGGGCCTTTATTAGGGGGAGGTAACGAACTTTACGATGAGGCGGTCCGGCTCTTGAATGCAATATTGACAAGGGATTGTGATGGACTAGTGGGAACCCCTCTTCGTGATGTTTGGCATCAGATATTATCGACAGTTCCTGTGTAACGCCAAATATTTATTGTTTAAGACACAAAGGTTTGGGAATGTACTGACATGTGAAATATTTGCCTGAAGCACAATTTTTGGTATAAAAGGAGCAACCCTCAATGTACAAATCGAACAGTCTCCTAGTCTCTGCCCGTGTGTAGATTCTGTGATTTCTGTGTCCCTGCAGTAATAAACCTTTGGTCTTTGACGCCACCATCGAGAAGCCCGTGTTTCTGTTAATTTGCGCACCAAGGCAGGTGGAACTCCGGGGTCTTTGGGTGTTGTTCCCTGACACCTCTGGACGGAACCAAAAAGTCCAGAACTCCAGTGCGGGCCCTTTTGCAGTACGATTATGTTAGAGAGAGGAAGGGGGGTGGCGGTGCTGCAGTGGCACACTGGTGTGGAACCTGTGGGGCCATGTTTAATGGCCGCCTTCCCTTTATCTGGAGCCCTTGAACCTACTAACTGCCTCTCTGAGCAACAGAGGTGCTGTGGGTGCCTGGAGACATCCTTGAGCCCCTCCCCCCCAACTGGCCCCCTATTGGCATTAGCAATGAGACACCTGGTACATGGCCCCCTGGAGATGTGCTGACTTGTTTGGCCGATTCCCTGGTAACGTCGAGATGCGGAGCACTGCTCAGACGACTCGGGCTCCCCTGCATGCAGGATATTGGAGCACTGACTTCCAGGTGACGCTCTCCTCCCCTTCCCCCTCTCTTGTTGCATCAGGAGTCGAACATAGTGTGATCATTGGGCCATCGGTATTATTGATCCTTGCTCAACAACTCACCGGCCGTGCTGCCCCCAACGGCCTTTCTGGATGCCCCTTGGCCCCTCCTGGATGCCTTCGCTGATGGGGTAGCAGGTATTCAGACACTGTGAACGGCGGTGGTTGTAGTATGGTCCAGGTGAAAATATTCAAGCCTTCACCCCAGAAATCCATCATGGCTTAGCTGGTAGCCTCCCTCGCTCCAGTGGACCCAATCCACCAGCTGGAATGCACACTCTAAAAAAATACGGGGATGTTTGACAAAGTGCTGAAAGCTATCCAAGACTCCAATCTCACCATGGAGGCCCATCTCAGGGTGATACAGATAGAGATTGGGCTGCTGCAAGCTGATCATGTCAAAGTGATGTAGAGAGTGGATGACGCAGAATCCTCCATGACTTTCACGGACCCTCCATGTAACGTCAACTGAAACCATACATACCAAAATGAGTGATCTCCAGGCAAGCGCAAAGATGCCAAGGGGAACTCTTGGTGCAATAGAATCCTTCTCCTAGGCTTCCCTGAGAGGTCAAAGGGCCCCAATGTAGAGCTGTTGCTGGAAGACTGGTAGACCAGTACGATTTTAGCCAATTGGATCCCAGTGGTTTTTTCCATCGAGAGGGCACATAGAATTCCTGGCCACCCCACTCCACTGGGGGCACTTCCAGGTCCTGTGATAGCATGCGTGCTTGACTGCAGGGATAGAGATCTCACTTAGCAACTGTTCCATACAAAAGGCCCCTGGACCTACAACAGAAACAACATCACAGCACAACTGGACTACACCTCAAAGGTCCAGCGACTTTCCAGCACCATTGAAGTCATCATGGCACAGCTGGGCACCCTGGGACTGACATATGCTTTATTTTTTCCTGCTAAGCTTAGTGTTGTAGATGCTGACACAACACATTTATCCCCTCGCTAGAGGAGGTCTGGACCAGGTTGCATCCCAAGGGAGTGCAGGACCAGCTTGGATCGACTGGAGGTGATGTCTGGTCTAGTGGGGGAACTCGACGCCGCTCGCACCAACCATGAACTTGCCCCTCTGAGGAACACGCTGCTAAGGAGCAGATGCAGGTGGTAATGGAAGGTTACCTGCATGGTACTAATGTATTCCAGGTCCTAGCCCCTCGTACAGGGCAGGAGTTGGAGCTGGGAGCCTTCATTTCTGTAACCTCAGATGGAGAATTTACGGTTGGGCAGGCAAGCTCTCCTCGAAGAGGGATCCTAGTTTCCTAACTTTCCATTGACGTTAAGTGCAATATACTTAGCTCCTATATGAGGGGGATGGTCGGGGAGTTTGGATATCCTTTAACACATATGTTGACTTTGCTGGGGACTCCGCACTATACAAACTTTATAATTGGACCCAGGAGGATCAAAGTGCCACAGGTTCTTCTGTTGTATAGCTCTTGGCCCAACCCTCCAGAGACTTCCACAAGGTCTGTTTTGCACTGATGACACGTATTAGTTACTTATTGCCCTGTTGGGGATTCTGTGTCATGATGGCTGTTAGCATTCAAGCCAAGGGTGAGGGAGTTATTGTTATGTTAATGTATATGTTTTCTGTTAGCTTTGAGCAGAGTAGCACCAGGGACTGCTTAGGGATGGTCAGTGACTTGGGAGGGGGTGCATTGAGCAGCCTGGACACTGGGCAGATACACAATATACATGGCTACCACATTCAATGGCCTGACCTGGAATATCAAAGGCATGGAGATACCAATGTGGCAACAAAGGATATACCTTAGGTGTAGGCACATTCATATTGCTTGCACCTCCAGGAGACACATCTCACTGCCATGGAGCTGTACAAGGTCTCCAGGCACTGCAGCAGATAAATATAGAGCACTGGATATTCCGCCTATGCGTACAGGGTCCTAATTTGGATTGCTCTGGTGGTGCCCTGCATGAAGAGTAGGACTATAGTAGATCCTGATGGCTGCTATATGTTATTAGAGGCAGCACTAGATAGACGACCCCTATCAGTGATCTCATTATATGCACCAAACACGCTGCAGGGAGACTTCCTTCCCACACTATGACTGGCCCTACTTTTGGACCACCTGGTACCGACCCTATGGGGAGATTATTTCAACTGTGTTCACAACACTGACATTGACCGCTCGATTCCCCCTCTCCGGGGACACGGGGTGTTCAAGATGCCAGGCATTTTTGACAGTGGATGGCTGCAGTGCAGCTACACAATATCTGGTGGATGGGTGAACTGGGGGAGGCTGAGTACTCAAACTACACCCCAGACCACCACGTACACGGGAGGATGGGTCTAATCCTCTGTAATTTAGAGATCTGGCCTCGGGTGCTCAGCTCTGAATACCTGGTTTGGGCACTGTCAGACCTTAGCCCCCTCAAGACTGCATTTCACTGGGGTGAGGTCAGAGCACTGATACCAACTTGGCGACTCTGTCCAGAGTCTCTTCTTGACATACAAAATTGTGACACCATTAGCACCCACCTTCTTTGCTATGTTCAGGAGAATGAGGCTCTATAGATTCCAAAGGGGTGGAATAGGACGGAATGAAAGTTGTCATGCAAGGACATTGTATTTACCCCCCAATTGGGAGGAGCGGTCCTCCCTACTCCGTTGTTTCCTAGAATTGGAGACGCACCTGGAGGTGACCAAAATGGAAACAGTAGCAGTTGTTGAGGCTTACACATACCAGACTGACCTTCGGAAACAATGTAGGGAAGAGACATGCCACTTGGGCAATATCGACTATAATTCCTCCTTGGCTCACCAACATGTGGACGGAAACAACTGGATGCACTCTGGCATGGCTACTGCAATTGGCTGCACCTCGGACTCTCATAGGAGTGATTTGTAATTCCGCTGGGGATATCGTAAACAGTCAAGCGGACAAAAATGGGGTCTTTGTCCAACACTATGAGGTACTCTACTACTCTACTCCCTTCCTCCAGACCCTCCATCGGACTGGTCCAGAACTATATGCGGGAGGCTACCCTTTGCTGGCTGACCCCCCTGCAACTCCAGCAACTGGAACACTCCTTACAACGCGAAGAAATATAGGTAACACTGGCAATATATCAGCCACCAATCTCTGCTAGAATAGGTATATGCAACCTGATGTACGCCAACACCCTTCGCCTCACAAATGCCTCTTTGGAGCATGCCTGGGATAAGAGCTGTGCTGGTAGCACATGATCTGCTATCATAGCAGGAGGTGGGGATTATCTGTGTAGGTGACCTCTATAATGATGGAGCCCTGCCTGAGCTCCTTTCAGGAGCTGCAGGATATGTATTGGCTGGGAGCCGTGGTTTCTTGCATATAACACACTTATCCTGGAGATCAGGGGTATGTGGGCGGTAGGACAGAGGGAACAACCCTCCATCACAGACTTCAGTGCTTCCTAACAAACAGCATGGGTAGAAAAGCGATCATGATGCAATACACAGCTTAACAAGTTGCGGATGCAGATCACACCTTGCAAAGTAAGCTCTGCTGGGAAGAATGCCTGGGGCTGTGCTTTCAATTAAGCAATGGAGGATGGCCATGGAAAAGGGGAAGCGTGCTCCCTGAAATGCCCGCCTCAGATTTACACAGTTCAATTTTTTACATCACACATACCTTACACAGCACCAATTCGATGGAATATTTCTGGGTGTGGCCCCATTATGCCTGCAGTGTTACCACAAGGATATGACCTTTCTACAAATGGTACGGGAATGCCTGACATTTGCCCCGGTGTGGACACAGGTGATGGAGCATATCTGAGCAGTGATAGATGTACAGTTGCATCCTGACACAGCCCTCTTTAAGTGCTTGATTGCAATGTCCTGGAAGGCTGACCCGATGCCTCCTTTTAAATGTTGGCTACGGATAGTAGATATATGAGCAGTGGCTGACACAGATGCCATGTCCAGACACCTACAGTAGAGTGGGTGAGGGGGAGCTGCCACGCTTTTGGACACATATGTACTCAAATTCTTGGACTGATTAAATGCCCCTGCGTAGTGTTTGAGTATAAACGAAGTAGGGTGATTGCTACTAGCTTGAACATCTATCCCATAAAAAGCCTTGAGAGGATCCTTAGATATCCGTCGCCCGTATGGGGGGGCACTGTATGACTAGCCAATAGATGTATCTTATTTCCAGACCCCTTCCTAAACAGATGCTATTGCCATACTAACCGCCTATAAGCCACCATGAGCCTGTACTCTTCTGCAGTGGTGGTGGGTCTCATACGTCCGGTAGGGTAGGTGGCCTGAGCCCTCCATCTATCACAGATCACAAATTAAAGCTATAGAGGCGGTGATAGCCTCTTCATAGTTCTGGTTACCTACATTACATCGGTAAAGCATTCTGAATCTTTCTAAAACCTAGTATTCAATACTTAAGGCTGTTATGCATAGATGTCCATGGTAAAAGATGCCATTTGGACACAGAGCCCATTTTATTCTTTATTTTATAATTTAGTGTACAGCTTTTCAGTAGTTTTTCTGTAGGTTTAAATAGAAGATATACAAATATCTGACCCCGGAAGCGAGAAAAACTACTGATGTCTGGGAACTCAACATTATTATACATGGATGTAGACTGCTCAAAGTAGATTCTTTTTATCCGTTTGCAATTCTGTGAAGTCTTGTGATGCCTCCGGAATGCTGTGAAGTTGGTGGACCCTATTGTGTAAACGTTTTTTCTGGAACTATAGAATGGAAGAGTTGTAGTGCCCCATCCCCTGGTCAGGCTAGAATGTTTCGTAGAAGAGTGAAACATCCCTGGCTCCCATTGGTACTGTAGTGATTTCAGGCAGCAAATTTCCTTGCAGGGCAGGGTATCGTGAAAACCGCCGCACTACATCTCCCAGAACACCCTGGGCTCTGGCGGTCCGGAGATCACAAACGGCTGTTGATACATAAGCGCCTACCAGGAAAGGGGGGTGCGTGTCAATCCTTCCTGTTCCCTTGACTGAACCTGTTGTGTACTACAGAGACCTTCTTCTGCGGACGCCGGAGTTCCGCGGACGCTTTCCTTCCCGCTGATGAGGACGATGCCGGAGTTCCGCGGATGCTTTCCTTCCCGCTGTTGAGGAGGACGCCGGAGTTCCGCAGACGCTTTCCTTCCCGCTGTTGGAGGACGACGCCGGAGGCCTTCTGCGGACGCATTCCTTCCAGCTGTATGAGGTAGGATCTAGTGTATTAGATAGCGCGGCTGTGCTATCAAGACTGCTCATTTCATTTGCTCTTTTCATGTTGCTTTCTTTGTCGCCATACTTTCATGTGAGGAATTCCCTACTCGACATTTTCTATCTGTCGTGACTTTAACTACAAGTTACTCCCCCCCCCCCCACCTCCCGGAAACTATCCCGAGACTTCCAGAGCACAAAGCCTTTCTATGATAAGGCTGCTATTCTAGAGCTGTGAATTCAACAGCTGAAGATTGTTGCTGGGTATTCGTGCAAAAGCCCATGTTATTGTGGGGCGGATTAAAGCCCAAACATTGCTGAGCATCTAGTAAGTGATTTATAGCACTAGTCCTCGCTAATGTGTATGGGTCAGCCTAATTGTTATAGTAAACAAGCTCTCCTTTTTGTCTCAATAGCTGTCCTGTGTTAAGAAGAATCACACCTTGGACCAGACCGAGATGGGTGCCCTATCAGCAGTGTCCTTTCTTATTTTGTCCCCTTCCCTTTTCCCCTGGAGTGCGACCTGTCCTAATTGTGTTCATCACGTTGGGGGAGTTGGCGCTTGAGGGAACTGGGAGGCTCCTCTTAAGCTGTGGTCCCTGCTGGCTAGAAAGACAAAGGTTAGTGGCATGTGCGTTTCTATTTTGGACTACTAACTTTCTGGCAAACCGTGACAGATTGACAAGCCCAAGTTAGACGCCTAGCCCGGACCATGGATACCGGTGCGGT
Source organism: Lissotriton vulgaris (assembly GCF_964263255.1). NCBI lineage: Eukaryota > Metazoa > Chordata > Amphibia > Caudata > Salamandridae > Lissotriton > Lissotriton vulgaris. The sequence continues at coordinate 332,839,028 of NC_141700.1, forward strand.
GTTAGCCTCACTGCTTGAGAGCTTTAACGCACTATAGCAAGAAGTACATGCATCTAGGTTAGAAAATAAGGATCTGAAATGAGACATGAACACTATGCGTAGAGAAGTCGCAGGTATCACGCGCAAAGGCCCAGGAGCTGGGTCCTATATCAGGGAGGCAACTCTTCCCCCACCAGGGCAAATAGCACCCCTTCCCTTATCCCCGACCGCATCAGGTGGTGGGTTCTTTACAGCTACTACCATTCTGCCGTCCTCCACTAGCCATACACCTACAGTCCATGTCATACAAAACACGGGCATACCTTTGGCCCCTCCTGAACGATGCTATGGGGATCCCAAGAAATGTGAAACATTTTTGAATCAGTGCAGACTCCACTTTCTTTGTAAACCCGCTGTATTCCAGGATGAAGCTGCAAAAACCGCTTTCATGATGTCGTACATGGGTGGGAATGCTGCAAGCTGGACTATACCCCTGATGGAAAGGAACGATCATGTGCTTCACCAGTTCACCAACTTTTGCTCTGAAATGAGGTAACTGTTCGACCACAAGTCACACATGATGACCCTGGATCGGGAACTCCTCACACTACACCAAGGGTCACAGGATCTGTTATCCTACATCACGTCCTTTAACCGACTCGTGGTTAAGACGGATTGGTCTCCGGAAAAGAGAACCACCTTGCTCTACCAGGGCCTGAGAGGAGAACTGAAAGATTTTATTTCCCAAGTAGTCCAGTTACCAGCGACCTGCGAATAGCTGATCGACCTAACGGTTCAATTGGACCATCGTTTACTGGAAAGGCAAGGGGATAGGAACCGGGGAGAGATACGAGGATGGTACCCAAGACCGAGACCCCTTGCTGAGGAACCCCCCAAAACCACAGACGGGGCCGAACCAATACAGATAGGTGGTATTCGAGGCCCCCTTACGATGGAAGAACGTGACCGCAGGAGGAAGATAAAGCTCTGTTTGTATTGCGGCAAGGGCGGTCACTTCATAAGAGAGTGCAAGGCAAGGGCCCAACAACCGGAGAGAAACCCCCCTACTCGAAGACCCGCCGTTCCTGGAACAAAGGAGGCGTCTGAAAACTGAGTAGTCCGAACCAGAAGGAGATCACTGGGTTGGGCGAACGATGTACTTCGATCTCCTCACTAATAGCTAATACGTTAATGCCAGCTGTGGCTCACATCAATATGACGTTGTCATTGTGGGTTTCTTCAGAAACCGCCACCCAAGTGGATGCCCTGCTGGATTCTGGTGCCACAGAAACGACATGGATATCGAGTATGCATCCTCCATGGGGGTCGCATGGGAGAAGAAGGAAGAACCAGAGAACGTGAAGGCAGTGGATGGTTCCGCTTTAACTTCAGGACCAGTAGTAAAGCATACCCTGCCTCTTCGCATGCAAAATGGGACGGACCACTCAAAGTATATCCAGTTCAACTTGATAGTGGCACTTCAGTTCCGCCTAATCCTAGGAATGCCCTGGCTGACCTTACACGACCCTACCGTGAGTTGGACCGCTCGCACCGTGTCCTTGAACTCTGCCTACTGTAAGGAACACTGCAGACTTCCTCTCCCCTTATCCACAGAAGAAGAAGAAAAAACCACCTGCGCACGCTTCTTGGCCTCGGCATGTGCACCAGAAATTACTTGTAGCGCTACCACCTTGCCAGACGTATATTTGGAGTTCCAGCCTCTCTTCAATAAACAGAAAGCCACTCACTTACCCCCTCACCGGGTCTATGGTTGCTGCATTGAGCTACTTCCCGGTGCTGCCATTCCCTGCAGCCAGGTCTATGCTCTCACAGAAAAAGAAAATCAGTATCTGAAGAACTATATAGACGAAAACCTGGCCTCTGGATTCATTCCTCACTCCACTTCTCCAGCCTCCTCGCCCCTTTTATTCATACCGTAAAAAGAATGTGCAGAGCTAAGAATGTGTATCGATTACAGGGCCCTAAATAACATCACGGTTAAGAACTGGTACCCCCTACCATTAATTTCTGTCCTAATGGACCAATTGAAAGGAGCTCAATACTTTACAAAGCTGGACCTAAGGGGGGCCTACCATTTAGTCCGGGTCAAACATGGAGATGAATGGAAGACTGCCTTCCGGACCAAGTTCGGCCTTTTTGAGTACAGGGTGATGCCGTTCAGGCTCTGCAACGCCCCAGCAGCCTTCCAGTATTTCATGGACGAGGTGCTAAGAGGATTGCTTGATACCATCTGCATGGTTTACATCGACGATATCCTCGTCTACTCTCATACTCTCCAGGAACACGTTGAACACGTAAGAGAAGTACTGGGTCGACTACAGCAACACTCTTTATACGCTAAACTGGAAAAATGCCTATTCCATGCTCAAGAAGTGACCTTTTTGGGGTACGTGATTAATGCCAACAGCTTTCAGATGGAGACCGGTAAGGTGGAGGCCATCACAAGATGGAAGACCTCTCAGTGCGTCAAATCCGTGCAGAGTTTTTTAGGCTTTGCAAACTATTACTGAGGCTTCATCAAGGATTTCTCCAGGATAATACATCCCTTGTTCTGTCTGTTGCATAAGAATGTTCATTTCATCTGGACTGAAGAAGCTGAACAATCATTTTAATACTTGAAATAAAGATTCACCCAAGCTCCAATCTTGCGTCATCCTGATTCACAGCTCCCGTACATACTGGAAACCGATGCTTCCCAGTACGCCTTGGGAGGGGTCCTGTCACAAAGGCATCCCACAACAGGACAAATCCACCCAGTAGCCTACTACTCCAAGAAACTGAGCCCTAGTGAAGTCAATTACTCTATCACTGACAAGGAGCTGCTGGCCATCAAGAAAGGATGCGAGGAGTGGAGACACTACCTGTTGGGAGCCCGTTACACCATCGAAATCTACACTGACCACCGAAACTTGCTGTTCCTGAAAACAGCCAAGGCCCTAAACCCTCGACAACTCCGATGGACTCTCTTTTTCTCGGACTATGATTTCGTCATCAAGTATCTCCTGGTCCACAAAACTGAAAAGCCGACGCCCTCTCCCGGAACCTGGACATCCGAGAAAATCAGGCAGCTGACGACCTCGAACCACCCTCCATCTTGTCAGAAAAGGCTTTTCCAAGACACACAATTGCCTTGCTCACGTCCTCAGACTTCCTTGAGGATATTAAATTGTCATTGGCGGATGTCCAGGAAGATCCCCAGTGGCGGTCATAGAACGACAAACATTTGTACTATCGTCATGCCTTGTACGTACCTGACCCCGGTCTACATTTGCAAATACTGAATTGGGCACACGACTCCGTGTTAGGAGGTCATTGGGGTGTGTACAAAACCATAGCCACTATAGAGCTGGTGGCCTTCCATGAGAGACGACACAAAGAATTACGTCAGAAACTGTTCTGTGTGTGCCCAGAGCAAGGCCCGACATACCAGGCCGACGGGGCTGCTCCGCCCCATACCCATTCCACCCAAACCGTGGCGCACGGTATCCATGGCCTTTATAGTGGAAATGCCCTTGTGTCAGGGAAAAACCGTGATCCTAGTGCTGGTGGACCACTTGACCAAAATGGGTCAATTCATACCGTTGGAGGGTTTACCGATGTCTGCAGAATTGGCACTAGTTGTATTGCAACATCTCATCAGGGCTCACGGCATTCCGAGTGTCTTCATAACGGACAGGGGGTCGCAATTCACTTCCCATTTCTGGAAGTCCTTGTGTAAGACTTTGGACATTGACGCCAGGCTCTCGACAAGTTATCATCCCCAGACGGATGGTAAAACCGAACGCCTCAACCAGACTGTTAAACAATACTTGCGCTGTTTTACCCTACAGAACTCCGCGGACTGGGTTACCCTCTTATGGTTCAAGTCAAGTCAGAGAATTTATATAGCGCACTACATACCCAGAGGGTCTCAAGGCGCTTGAGGAGGGGTGGGGAATTACTTGTCAAATATCCACGTTTTAGGTTGCTTTCTGAATGCTAGGTGGTTCTGGGTAAGGCGAAGGTAAGTGTGAAGTGAGTTCCAGGTTTTAGCTGCCAGGTAGGAGAAGGATCTACCTCCCATGGTGGTTTTGTTGATGCGAGGTACAGTGGCAAGGGCTTGGTTGGATGATCGTAGTTGGCGGGAGGGGGTGTAGAAGGACAGTCGTGTGTTGAGGCATTCTGGTCCGATTTCGTAGAGTGCTTTGTGTGCGTGGGTTAGGAGCCGGAAAGTGATCCTCTTATTGACGGGAAGCCAGTGGAGGTTTTTCAGGTGACTGGAGATATGTTCTTTACGCGGGATGTCTAATATGAGCCTGGCTGAGGCGTTTTGGATTTGTTGGAGTTTTTTCTGGAGTTTGGTGGTAGTACCGGCGTAGAGGGTGTTTCCATAGTCCAGTCGGCTCGTGACCAGAGCGTGGGTGACCGTTTTCCTAGTTTCGGTGGGGATCCAACGAAATGTTTTTTTGAGCATGCGAAGAATGTTGACGCAGGATGAGGAGACGGCGTTGACTTGTCTGTTCATTGAAAGTGAGGAATCCAGGATGACGCCCAGGTTCCGTGTGTGGTCTGTCGGGATGGGTGCTTTTCCAAGGGCTTCTGGCCACCAAGAGTCGTCCCATGCGGAGGGGGAGGTACCTAAAATGAGGACTTCTGTTTTATCTGAGTTCAGTTTCAGACGGCTGTGTTTCATCCATTCGGCTACTTCTTTCATTCCTTCGTGTAGGTTAGATTTGGCGGTGCTAGGGTCATTGGTGAGTGATAGTATCAGTTGAGTGTCATCCGCGTAGGAGATGATGTTGAGGTTGTGTTGGCGGGCGATGGCCGCGAGGGGGCTCATGTATACGTTGAAAAGGGTGGGGCTGAGTGAAGATCCTTGTGGTACGCCGCAGATGACTTCAGTGGCCACTGACTTGAATGGTGGAAGGCGGACTCTCTGGGTTCTTCCGGTGAGGAACGAGGTGATCCATTCTAGTGCTTTTCCTTGGATTCCGATGTTTCTGAGGCGCTGTAGAAGGGTGCTATGGCAGACTGTGTCGAAGGCTGCGGAGAGGTCGAGGAGGATGAGGGCGACTGTGTCTCCATTGTCCAGTAGAGTTCGAATGTCATCTGTTGCTGTGATGAGGGCGGTCTCAGTGCTGTGTTTTGCTCGGAAGCCGGACTGTGAGGAGTCGAGGGATTTGTTGGCTTCGAGGAAGGCGGCGAGCTGGTTGTTGACAGCTTTCACGATGACTTTGGCCGGGAATGGAAGGAGCGAGATGGGGCGGTAATTTTTGAGTTCGGTGGGGTCCGCTGTGGGTTTTTTCAGAAGGGCGCTGAGTTCAGCGTGTTTCCAGCTTTCCGGGAAGGTGGCGGAGTTGAAGGAGCAGTTGATGACATCTCGGAGGTGCGGTGCTATAATGGAGTCTGCTTTGTTGAAGATGTGGTGAGGGCATGGGTCTGTGGGGGATCCTGATTGGATGGAGTTCATCAGGCGGATGGTGTCCTCAGTGGAGATTGGGTTCCAGTCATTAAGGATGTTCGAGGGGGGTGAAGGTCCAGCAGATGGTTGGGTGGGTTGGTCTCCGGGTTGGTTGTCGAAGCTGTTGTGGATGTCTGCAATTTTGTTGTGGAAGAATGAAGCTAGGGAGTCGCAGAGGGCTTGAGAGGGGGTGATGTCGTTAGAGTTGGCCGAGGGATTGGTAAATTCCTTGACGATGTTGAAAAGTTCCTTGCTGTTGTGGGCGTTGTTATCTAGTCGGTTCTTGAAAGCGGCTTTCTTGGCATTCCGGATCAGTTGGTGGTGTATGCGGGTGGTGTTTTTGAAGGCGTCCTTGGTGCTGTTGGTTGGGTTTTTTTTCCAGGCCTTCTCGAGGGAGCGACAGAGTTTCTTGGATTTCTTAAGATCATCGTTGAACCAGGAGGCCTTCTTGCTGCCTAGTTTGATTTGTCGTTTTTTCAGTGGTGCTAGGATGTCGGCGCTGTTGGATAACCATTGGGTGAGGTTGGTCGCTGCTTGGTCGGGGTTTGAGGAGTGGGCGGGGGGTTTTGAAGAAGTGATGAGGAGATCTGGTCGATGGTGATTTTGTTCCAGTTTCTTCGCAGAGTGGGTTGGGGGTGGTTGTTGGATGTGGGCTTGTTGTAGGTAAAGTGAACACAGCTGTGGTCAGTCCAGAGGAGATCCGTAGTGTGGTTGGCTCAATTCTTGTATAACAACTCCGAACATTCGACCTTGTGTTGTTCCCCGTTCTTCTGCCTTTTGGGTTATCATCCTAACATCCTACCCTTCAAATGGCAGTTACCTCCAATCTTCCTAGCGTGCAGGAACATCATGCTCACCTACAGGCGGTTAGACTGGATGCAAAACACCACTTGTCGGCCACTCAAGCTTCGCAGAAACACTTCGCTGACAAAAAACGCAGTCAGGAAACGGTCTACCAAGTGGGGGACAAGGTGTGGCTATCTACCAAACACATACACCTTAGGGGCATCAACAAACTAAAGCCAAAATACATAGGTCCCTACAGTGTGGATGAGGTCATCAACCCCGTAGCAATGAGACTGGCTATCCCCCGCCCGTGGCACATACACCCTGTTTTTCACGTGTCCCTGCTCCAACCCTGTCCCTTAGACACTAGATTGCAAAACCACCCCCCCCCCCGGTGCTAGTGGAGGGTTTGGAGGAGTACGGGGTGCATGAGCTGTTGGATTCTAGATTGCACCGTGGCAGGGTACAGTACCTAGTGAGTTGGAAGAGCTTTGGGGTTGAGGACAGAACCTGGGAACCTGAGCAGAACCTCCATTGTCCTGGCCTGTTAGAGCAGTTCCATCAGACCCATCCGGGAAAGCCCGGTCGACCGCCGAGTCGGCAGTCCTTGAGAGGGGGCTCTGCAGCGATTTCAAGCAGCAAATGTCCTTGCAGGGCAGGGTATCATGAAAACCGCCGCACTACATCTCCCAGAAAACCCTGGGCTTTGCCGGTCTGGAGATCACAATCAGCTGTTGGTACATAAGCGCCTCCCAGGAAGGGGTGGGTGCTTGTCAATCCTTCCTGTTCCCTTGACTGAGCCTGTTGTGTACTACAGAGACCTTCTTCTGCGGACACCAGAGTTCCGTGGACGCTTTCCTTCCCACTGATGAGGACGACGCCGGAGTTCCGCGGACGCTTTCCTTCCCGCTGGTGAGGACGACGCCGGAGTTCGGCAGACGCTTTCCTTCCCGCTGTTGGAGGATGACGCCAGGGGCCTTCTGGGGACGCTTTCCTTCCCGCTGTTGGAGGACGATGCCGGAGACCTTCTGCTGATGCTTTCCTTCCCGCTGTGCGAAGAAGGATCTAGTGTATTAGATAGCGCAGCTTTGTTATCAAGACAGCTCATTTCATTTGCTCTTTTCATGTTGCTTTCTTTGGCGCCATACTTTTACGCGAGGAATTCCCTACTCAACATTTTCTATCTGTAGTTACTTTAACTACAAGTTACTCCACCCCCAGGAAACTATCCCGAGACTTCCTGAGCACGAAGCCTTTCTCTGATAAGGCTGCTATTCTAGAGCTGTGAATTCAACAGCTGAAAATTGTTGCTGTGTATTCGTGCAACAGCCCATGTTATTATGGGGTGGATGAAAGCCCAAATATTGCTGAGCATCTAGTAAATGATTTATAGCACTAGTCCTGGCTAATGTGTATGGGTCAGCCTAATTGTTCTAGTAAACAAGCTCTCCTTTTTGTCTCAATAGCTGTCCTGTGTTAAGAAGAATCACACCTTAGACCAGACCGAGAGGGGTGCCCTATCAGCAGTGTCCTTTCTTATTTTGTCCCCTTCCCTTTTCCCCCGGAGTGCGACCTGTCCTAATTGTGTTCATCACGTTGGGGGAGTTGGCGCTTGAGGGAACTGGGAGGCTCCTCTTCAAGCTGTGGTCCCTGCTGGCTAGAAAGACAAAGGTTAGTGGCATGTGCGTTTCTATTTTGGGCTACTAACTTTCTGGCAAACCATGACAGGTAAATTTTTAATGTACCTACAGATCCAGAAATAGTCCACAACATGCGCATATTCTATCAAAGCAAACTCAGAGTGACAGTGCATTGATGTTGCTCTATCCTAAAAAACCTTATCTGAATTGTGCTTTGGTACCAGTATGCACTGTTTACAGCCATAGCAAAAGCATATTTTCGATTGCTTATAATTTCTACTCTGGCAAAAGTGGGGAAGGAGGAGATTTGTTTAGGAGAACTTTAAAATCTACCAGTAGTTACAGTGTATTTCCATAGAATAGGTAAGATAACCTTTAATCAGGTGCTGTAAAAACAACACTGTTTGATTCTGTGACCCTACCAGGACAAAATATAGGAGTTTTTAAAGGGTCCTCATTTGTGATTTTGCTTACTCATTGAATTCTTCACCCAGAAGGATGATAGGTCTTGGTGGGCTAAACCAGAGATCTGGGAGCTCTTGATATTGTAGGGATAGATAGTGTAAAAATGTTCTAACCATGAAAGACAATTTAATTGATGATCGCTCTGAAAAGATTAAAAATACGTAATTACTGTAATACTGCTATTTACGGCCATTGGAGGGTAATTTGTCCTTTGGTATGTTCTCCATGTGGGTCAGGAGGACTTCATCTGGGCCAACAATATCCCTAGGTAATATTTAAGGGATTCTCTTGTGATTCGCTAGTCATCATTTTAACAAATAAGTACATGCATACACTCATGTGGACTTACATACCTGGGAAGACACTGGTCATCTGAAATGGTAGGACAAAGGTGGTTAAAGCATTTCTAAAATCAGTAGTGTTCACAAAGTTGATGTAAAGCACACATTGTGATGTCACTGCAAAACTGCAAACATGATGGTGTTGCAAGTGATACATGTCACTCAGACATGATAGGACTAGACAATTACAAAGAATAAATAACATGTTTAAAATCCATGTGGTGTTGTCACTGATTTCATTACACATTTACCCCTTAGGACAGCATTATATGTTTACAGCTAAAGGAATTTTAGCATAACAGATTTCTTTAGACCACAACTTGACTTTGGGTCGATGATCAAACAATAGGAATCACCTATCTTCAATGCTAGAATATGGATAAGATCTACCTCCCCTTGCAACTATACCTTCTACACTCATACACCATAGGACTAGCTGGCACCTTGGCAGCAAATCGAGGATACATTTATACAGGTGACAAAGTCATGCTCAATACTCTCAGGCCCACCGATTTTAAGTGACCTCAAAATAACAAAGTCTTGTCACAGGTAGAGTACTGGAATTCTTTATATGGATCCTGTTTTTTTCTTTTTCCCCTGGTCAGAAATGCTTGATACAATAAATCCATGATATGAACATAAAGGCAAGAGAGTTGCAGAAACAGGCAAAAGGGGTACAGAAAGAGGGAACAGGTAGGCAGACTGAGGCAAAAGAGGTGCAGAAAACGGCAAGAGAGGTACAAACAATATAATGTAATGTAATGCAATCTTATAAAGCACACTATCACCCCACCGGTATCCTGGTGCTGAGGTTATATTAGCTCCCCTATTCAAAGGTATTTCCCTGAAGCAGACAGTTCCGCATTACACCCTTGGGAAGAGCCATGTTTTAAACTTCCTCGTAAAGTGTAGGAAATCTTCTATTTGCCTAAGATTAGGTGGGAGTTTGTTCCATAGACAAGCAGCTGCACAGCAAAATGCTCTACCTCCAAACCTAGTGGTTCTAATTCTGGCAAGAGAACTGCAGAATGAGGCAAGAGGGATGCAAAACAGGAAAGAAGTGTACAGAAATAAATAAAAGAAGTGCAGAAAGAAGGGACAGAGGTGCAAGTAGAGAGAAGAGGGTTGCAGAAAGAGGCACAAGGGGTACAGAAAGAAGCAAGAGACGTGCAGAAAGAAACAAAAGGAGTTCAGAAAAAAGGAACAGAGGTGCAGAAAGAGGTAACAGTGGGGGCAGGAAGAGACAACAGAGGTGAGGAAACAGGCAAGATGGGTGGAGAAAGAGGCAAGGGGTGTAGAAAGAAGCGAGTGGTGTAGAATGAAACAAAAGAAGTGCAGAAAGAAGGAACAGAGGCGCAGAGAGGCAAGAAAGGTACAGAAAGATGGAAAAACCGGTGCAGAAAGAGGCATGAGAGGTGCAGAAAAAAGCACGAGAAGTGCAGAAAGAAGCAACAGAGTTGCAGAAAGATGGAAGAGGGGTGTAGAAAGGGGCAAGAGAGGTACAGAAAGAAGAAACAGGGGTGCAGAAATAGGAAAGAGGGATGTAGAAAGAGGCAAGAGGGGAGCAGTAAGAGGGAAGAATGGTACAGAAAGAGGTACAAGGATTACAGAAAGAAGGCACATATATGCATAAAGAAGCAAGAGAAGTGCAGAAAGAAGCAATAGAGGTGCAGAAAGAAGCAATAGAGGTGCAGAAAGAGGGATGAGGGGTGGACAAAGAGGCAAAAGATGTGCAGACAGAAGTATCACAGGTGCAAAAATAAAGGGGCACTGGGATGGAGAAAGTGCAGAGAGGTGTGCAGAAAGAAGCAAGAGAGATCCAGAAAGAAACAAAAGCAGAAATAAGGAACAGGGGTGCAAAAAGAGGCAAGAGGCGTGCAGAAAGAAGCAAGAGTAGTGCAGAAAGATGCAACAGAGTACAGAAAGAGTCAAGAGGGGTGTAAAAAGAGGGAAGAGGGTTGCAGAAAGAGGGAAGAGGGGTGCAGAAAGAGGCACAAGGGGTACTGAAAGAAGCAATAGATGTGCAGAAAGAAACAAAAGAAGTGCAGAAAAAAAGAACAGAGGTGCAGAAAGAGCGTTCAGGGGTACAGAAAGAAGCGACAGAGTGAAGAAAGAGGGAAGGGGTGGAGAAAGAGGCAAGGGGTTGTAGAAAGAAGCAAGAGAGCTATAGAAAGAAACAAAAGAAATGCAGAAAGAAGGAACAGAGGTGCAGAGAGGGGGAAGAAAGGTACAGAAAAAGGGGAAAGGGGTGCATAGGAGGCATGAGGGATGCAGAAAGAAGCAAGAGAAGTGCAGAAAGAAGCAACAGAGGTGCAGAAAGAGGGAAGAGGGATGTAGAACGGGCAAGAGAGGTGCAGAATGAAGCAAGAGAGGTGCAGAAAAGGGGAAGAGGGATGGAAAAGAGGGAAGAGGTGTGCAGAAAGAAGCAAGAAAGTTGCAGAAAGAAACAAAAGAAGTGCAGCACGAATGAACAAAGGTGACGAAAGAGGCAAGAAGGGAGCAGTAAGAGGGAGAGAAGGGTACAGAAAGAGGCACAAGGGTTGAAGAAATAGGGCACAGAGCTGCAGAAAGAAGCAATAGAAGTGCAGAAAGAAACAATAGAGTTGCAGAAAATGGGATGAGGGGTGGAAAAAGAGGTAAATGAAGTGTAGACAAAAGTAACACTGATGCAAAAAAGAGGAACCAGGCTGCAGAAAGTACTGAGAGGGGTGCAGAAAGAGCAAAACAGGTGCAGAAAGAAACATAGGAAAAGCAGAAATAAGGGACAGGGGCTCAGGGAGAGGCAAGAGGGGTGCAGAAAGACAGAGAACGGATGCAGAAAGAAGCACGAGTGGTGCAGAAAGAAGCAAGGTACAGAAAGAAGCATGAGTAGTGCAGAAACATGCAAAGGAGGTGCAGGAAGAGGCAAGAGGGGTGCGGAAAGAGGCACAAGGGGTGCACAAAGAAGAAAGAGAGGTACAGGAAGAAGCGAGAGGTGCCGGAAGAGGGATGAGAAAGAGGCAAGAGAGGTGCAGAAAGTAATTAAAGAAGTGCAGAAAGAAGGAACAGAGGTGCAGAAAGAGGCATGAGAAGTGCAGAAAGAGAAGAGGGGTGCATAAAGAGGCACAGGGGTGCAGAAAGATGCAAAAGAGGTACAGAAAGGGGCAAAATAAGTACAGAAAGAAGCAACAGAGATGCTGAAAGAGGGAAAATGGGGAGAGAAAGAGGCAAAAGAAGTACAGAAAGAAGCAAAAGACATGCAGAAACGGGGAAGAGGGTTGGAGAAAGAGGCAAGAGTGGTACAGAAAGAAGCAAGAGACGGGCAGAAAGAAACAAAATAAGTGCAGAAAAAGAAGGAACAGAGGTGCAGAAAGAGGGATGAGGGGTGGACAAAGAGGCAAAAGATATGCAGACAGAAGTATCACGGGTGCAACAAAAGGGGCACCGGGATGGAGAAAGTGCAGAGAGGTGTGCAAAGTAACAAAAGAAAGGCAAAAATAAGAAACAGGGGTGCAAAAAGAGGCAAGAGGGGTGCAGAAAGACAGAAGAGGGGTGCAGAAAGAAGCAAGAGTAGTGCAGAAAGATGCAACAGAGTACAGAACAAGTCAAGATAGGTGCAAAAAGAGGGAAGAGGGGTGCAGAAAGAGGGAAAAAGGGTGCAGAAAGAGGCACAAGGGGTGCAGAAAGAAACAAAAGAAGTGCAGAAAAAAGGAACAGAGGTGCAGAAAGAGGCAAGAGAGGAGCAGTAAGAGGGAAGAAGGGTACAGAAAGAGGCACTTGGATTGCAGAAAGAAGGCACAGATATGCAGAAAGAAGCAAGAGAAGTGCAGAAAGAAGCAACAGAGGTGCAGAAAGAGGGATGAGGGGTGGACAAAGAGGCAAAAGATGTACAGACAGAAGTATCACGGGTGCAAAAAAAGGGGCACCGGGATGCAGAAAGTGCAGAGAGGTGTGCAGAAAGAAGCACGAGTGGTGCAGAAAAAAGCAAGGTACAGAAAGAAGCAATAGTAGTGCAGAAAGATGCAAAGGAGGTGCAGTAAGAGGCAAGAGGGGAGCAGAAAGAGGCACAAGGGGTGCACAAAGAAGCAAGAGAGGTACAGGAAGAAGCAAGAGAAGTGCCGGAAGAGGGATGGAGAAAGAGGCACCTGCTTTATTTTATCTATTAGTGCTTCCTGATTAAGCTAATTTAGTAACTATTTTAGGATGGCGCTGGCAGCTTGCCGGCGCCATCCTAAAATAGTTACAGGGGAGGATGTGTGTTTTGTCGATGCTGGGTAGGTGTGCGTTCTCCCCATATCTATCGTCGAAAATTAGCTATGATGCTTGATGGAGGCCTTTGCCTAATTGACTTTCACGAGCTCAATCCCTGTGCAGTTCCTGTGACCACGAGCTTCTCTGATCCGTGCCTGTCCTTTTATACACACAAGAGGCATGTGAACTCGCATATAAGCCTTGCCCGTTTGGCCCTGCCCCTCACACTAGCGATGCGCACCGTTTTCCCGCCCAGCCATTATACACACAATACGCTGAATCCGCAAATTCGCGGATTTTGCGGATCGCGAATTTGCAAATTCGCGAATTGCGAATTCACAAAAGTTGCCCATGCCTAGAAAGAAGGCACAGATATGCAGTAAGAAGCAAGATAAGTGCAGAAAAAAGCAAAAGAGGTGCAGAAAGAGGGATGAGCGGTGGACAAAGAGGCAAAAGATGTATAGACAGAAGTATCACGGGTGCAAAAAAAGGGGCACCGGGATGGAGAAAGTGCAGAGAGGTGTGCAGAAAGAAGCAAGATAGATGCAGAAAGAAGCAAAAGGAAAGCAGAAATAAGGAACAGGGGTGCAAAAAGAGGCAAGAGGGGTGCAGAAAGACAGAAGAGGGGTGCAGAAAGAAGCAAGAGTAGTGCAGAAAGATGCAACAGAGTACAGAAAGAGTCAAGAGGGGTTCAAAAAGAGGGAAGAAGGGTGCAGAAAGAGGGAAAAGGGGTGCAGAAAGAGGCAATAGATGTGCAGAAACGGGGAAGAGGTTTGGAGAAAGAGGCAAGAGGGGTACAGAAAGAAGCAAGAGACGTGCAGAAAGAAAAAAAAGAAGTGCAGAAAAAAGGAACAGAGGTGCAGAAAGAGGCATCGGGGGTACAGAAATAAGTGACAGAGTGAAGAAAGAGGGAAGGGGTGGAGAAAGAGGCAAGGGGTTGTTGAAAGAAGCAAGAGAGCTATAGAAAGAAACAAAATAAGTGCAGAAAGAAGGAACAGAGGTGCAGAGAGGGACAAGAAAGGTACAGAAAATGGGGAAAGGGGTGCATAGGAGGCATGAGGGATGCAGAAAGAAGCAAGAGAAGTGCAGAAAGAAGCAACAGAGGTGCTAAAAGACGGGAGAGGGGTGTAGAAAGGGCAAGAGAGGTGCAGAAAGAAGCAAAAGAGGTGCAGAAAAAGGGAAGAGGGATGGAAACAGAGGGAAGAGGTGTGCAGAAAGAAGCAAGAAAGCTGCAGAAAGAAAGAAAAGAAGTGCAGCAAGAAGGAACAGAGGTGCAGAAAGAGGCATGAGGAGTGCAGAAAGACAAGAGGGGTGCATAAAGAGGCACAGGGGGTGCAGAAAGAAGCAAAAGAGGTACAGAAAGGGGCAAAATAAGTACAGAAAGAAGCCACAGAGATGCTGAAAGAGGGAAAATGGGGAGACAGAGGCAAGAGAAGTACAGAAAGAAGCAACAGACATGCAGAAACGGGGAAGAGGGTTGGAGGAAGAGGCAAGAGGGGTACAGAAAGAAGCAAGAGACGTGCAGAAAGAAACAAAAGAAGTGCAGAAAGAAGGAACAGAGGTGCAGAAAGAGGCTAGAGGGGTGCTGCAAGCAGGAACAGAGGTGCAGAAAGAGGCAAGATGAGTGCAAAAAGAGGAAAGAGGGGTGAAGAAAGAGGCACAAGGGGCACAGAACGAAGCAATAGATGTGCAGGAAAAAAACAAAAGAAGTGCAGTAAAAAGGGACAGATGTGCAGAAAGAGGCATCAGGGGTACAGCAAAAAGACAACAGGGTGAACAAAGAGGGCTGGGGGAGAAAGAGGCAAGGGATTATAAAAAAAGGAGCAAGAGAGCTATATAAAGAAACAAAAGAAGTACAGAAAGAAGGAACAGAGGTGCAGAGAGGGGCAAGAAAGGTAAAGAGAGAAGGAAAAGGGGGCATATGAGGCATGAGGGGTGCAGAAAGAAGCAAGAGAAGTGCAGCAAGAAGGAACAGAGGTGCTGAAAGAGGCAACAGGGGAGCAGTAAGAGGGAAGAACGGTACAGAAAGAGGCACAAGGGTTGAATAAAGAAGGCACAGAGCTGCAGAAAGAAGCAAGAGAAGTGCAGAAAGAAGCAATAGAGTTGCAGAAAATGCTATAATGGGTGGAAAAAGAGGCAAAAGAAGTGGAGACAAAAGTAACACATATGCAAACAAGGGAAACCAAGCTGCAGAAAGTGCTGAGAGGGGTACAGAAAGAGCAAAAGAGGTGCAGAAAGAAACATAAGAAAAGCAGAAATAAGGAACAGGGGCTCAGAAAGAGGCACAAGGGGTGCAGAAAGACAGAACAGGGGTGCAGAAAGAAGCGGGAGTGGTGCAGAAAGAAGCAAGGTACAGAAAGAAGCAAGAGTAGTACAGAAGAAAGAAGCAAGAGTAGTGCAGAAAGATGCAAAGGAGGTGCAGGAAGAGGCAAGAGGGGTGCAGAAAGAGGCACAAGGGGTGCACAAAGAAGAAAGAGAGGTACAGGAATTAGCAAGAGACGTGCCAAAAGAGGGATGGAGAAAGAGGCAAGAGGGGGTACTGAAAGAAGCAAGAGAGGTGCAGAAAGTGTCTAAAGAAGTGCAGAAAGAAGGAACAGAGGTGAAGAAAGAGGCCTGAGGAGTGCAGAAAGAGAAGAGGGATGTATAAAGAGGCACAAGGGCTGCAGAAAGAAGCAAGAGAGGTACAGAAAGGGGCAAGATAAGCACAGAAAGAAGAAACAGAGATGCTGAAAGAGGGAAAATGGGGAGAGAAAGAGGCAAGAGAAGTACAGAAAGAAGCAACAGACATGCAGAAACGGGGATGACGGTTGGAGAAAGAGGCAAGAAGGGTACAGAAAGAAGCAAGAGAGGTGCAGAAAGAAACAGAAGAAGTGCAGAAAGAAGGAACAGAGGTACAGAAAGAGGCAAGAAGGGTGCAGAAAGAGGTAAGAGGGGTGCAGAAAGAGGGAAGAGGGGTGCAGAAAGAGGTAAGAGGGGTGCACAAAGAAGCAAGCGAGGTACAGAAAGAGGTGCAGAAAGAAGCAACAGAAATGCAGAAAGGGGCAAGAGAGGCACTGAAAAAAGCAAGAGTGGCTTGCACACCATTAGTACCAATTTAACACCCACATTTAGCAATAAGTAACATGTGACCATTCTAGGTTTACAAAGGACCTTCCACCACGCGTTAACACTTGTTTCTGCATTTCTGGTAACGTTTGAGCCATTTGAGCTTGAAACAAGGCTTTTTCTGTTTAAATCTGCAGATTAGGCAGCACTTGATGGATTATATGGGTAATGTGGAAAATGTATAATTGTGCTAAAGTTGGTGCAGCCAACCAGTCGCATAATTCCAGTGGCCCTGCTCATACCTCTGACTAGGTACAAAAGTGCTACTCAGTAATTCCTTCTTTTTCTTTTCTCATTGAGTTAATAGTTTAGCTTCTATCGAAACAAGTAAGACTACATTTGAGATAAACACTCCAGAAGTCAGACTACCATAACACATAATTGCGCTCCGTAACACATAATCCCCCTCTACATAATTCTTATACACTAAACACCATTTACTTTCTATCCACATAATTTCACTGCACACCATACCACAAATTTCCAGTACACACAACGTACATCCACTCCACTCCAAAAAATATCAGTAAAACACTATTACATTTACAACGCCAATAGCTCTAACTCTTCCAAATGCAAGATCTTTTAAATTACAAATACTTCTTTAACTGATAGTCATGTTTACAGAGTAGTGGAGAAAGGGGGCTAGGCCTCCAACCAGCACCCAGGAATTCCACTAGGACTTACAAGAGGTACCAGGAGGGCTTCTTGGCCCCCAAAGTCCCTCATGAGTAAAGTGGACTTCATCTCCCAAACAGTACTGTGCAAGGAGGTGCGTTTACAGAGTGGTGGACAATAGGGTGTGTGGCCTCCGAAGACCTCTTAGCAATGCCACTGTGTTGGACTTAATGACGGTAACAGGAGGGGTAGTTGCCCCCCAAGGAAAACATTTGGTAGCCAACTACCCTTCCTATTACCTCGAGTAAGTCCCACACAGCAGCATTGCTAAGTTCTCATAGCAGACCATGCCCAATTTCCCCACCACTCTGCAAACACCCTCCCCCATGCACTTTTGGATAGGGATTAATGTCCCCTTCACTGCTGGGGTCCTTAGGGGCCAACTAGCCTACCTGTTACCTCCAGTAAGCAACGCACAGTGGCCAGGATTCAAGGGGACTTAAGCCCCCAACTTATTACGTACCAGGAGGTGCTTTTATAGAGTGGTGCAGGGAGGGGTGGGGCCTCCGGTGGGACGACAGCTTTTTTTTTGCAAGAAGGGGGGCTGTGTGACCCCCCTCTTTTAATATTATTGGAGCCCTGGGGACGCCATCCCAGGTGCATGGCCATTGGAAAAATTATTTTATATGAGGAGGGGAGCCGTGCAACTCTATCCCCAGGCCAATTTCGGCCTCCCCACACTTATCTGCATTAATTTAAGCCCCGGGGAGGTGGCGGTCCCTAGGGCCTGGCGGGGCCATGAGGCCCCCCCACGCATAGGATAAACAAAGCCCTGGGGAGGTGGTCCGGATTCACGCACCCAGCAGGAATCCGGCTGAAAATTATGCTTTTCTGGCCCTAGGAGCCCTTGTGGGACCCCCTAATGAGGTCTAGGGGGTCAGGGTGTTTCTACCCTGCCCCCTTTTCTTGTTTTTTAATGTTTTTTAACTGTTTTCTAGTGACTCGTTTACCGAGTCACAAGATGGCTGCCAGCACATTCTGGTTTGGAGTGTTGGCAGCCAATCAGAATTAAGCTTGTGCTCCGGAGTATTCGCAAATCCTCCTCGGTGCTCAGATATTGATAATATTATTTCTCTTGAACTATTGAATGGATTTACACCATTTAAAAAGAGAGTGCTTTCTGAACCAAGAACTACCTTTTTGACAAATTTGGTGTAATTCGGTTCAGCAGTTCGGGCTGTAGCCTTTTCCAAAATTCCTATGGAAATTAACATGAGGAAAACACGTTTTGGCACCCCCCTTGTTTCTCGGCCCCTGCTTGACGAATCACCCCAAATCTATCAAGATAGGAGCTGACCTGAGCTGCTCATTTGTTTTGGAAAATCCACGAAGATTCGTCAAACGGCGCCAAAGATATTGGCAAAAGAAAAAAAGCTTTTTGAATAGAAACAAGGTCCTAATTATAACTAGCTACTGGTGATCACCAGTATATATATATTTGAAGAAAAGAGCAGTAACCCATGTGGAGGATTCAAAGGCGCACTTTATTATGAAAGAGTCTTGAGCGAATGCATTTCAGCGTATCAGCCTTCGTCAGTGCTCCTCTCCGACCTCTTCATATGCTGTGGCATAGGCAACCCCTGCCTCGAAGGAGATGTAACTACCTTGCTCCGCCCCCAGATAACATTGAGCACACCTGTGTGGTTCTGTGGATCCAGACCACAAGTCCCAGAATGCCTTTGTGTGATGCATCCCAGGTAAGGAATTGCTGGACGGGGTGATTCTACCGGAGTGGGAATCGGGAGCAGGCACAGTCATGAAGCAAGTAGGGAGGTAAGGCAATTTCAAAGTCCAGTGCCCCCTCGAGTCCTCTGAATTTAGACGCAGCAGCCTCTTCGCCTGGGGTCCTTAACGGGGGTTGGCTCAGGAATCCCGGTCACCCAAATCGGAAGTATGCATACCTCCAAACCGCTGTGTATCCAGGCGTCCTGGCTGGTTCTGGACGCGATTGTTATCACAATCAAAGTACAAAAGTTCGTCAGAGCAAACCAGACTGTCCTGACCAATTGTGCTGCGGGGTTTCTGTAATGCGCGCTGGCACTCGCATGTAATACAACGAAAACCTCCTTTGAAGAAAAGAGCAGTAACCCATGTGAAGAATTCAGAGGCGCACTTTATTATGAAAGAGTCTTGAGCGAATGCATTACAGCATATCAGCCTTCGTCAGTGCTCCTCTCCGACCTCTTCATATGCTGTGGCGTAGGCAACCCCTGCCTCGAAGGAGATGTAAGTACCTTGCTCAGCCCCCAGATAACATTGAGCACACCTGTGTGGTTCTGTGGATCCGGACCACAAGTCCCAGAATGCCTTTGTATGATGCATCCCAGGTAAGGAATTGCTCGACAGGGTGATACTACCGGAGTGGGAATCGAGAGCAGGCACAGTCATGAAGCAAGTAGGGAGGTAAGGCAATTTCAAAGTCCAGTGCCCCCTCGAGTCCTCCGAATTTAGACGCAGGAGCCTCTTCGCCTGGGGTCCTTAACGGAGGTTGGCACAGAAATCCCGGTCACCCAAATCGGAAGTATGCATACCCCCAAACCGCTGTGTATTCAGTCGTCCTTGATGGTTCTGTACGCGGTTGTTATCATAATCAAAGTACAAAAGCTCGTTATAGTTAGCTGAAATATAACAGGGGAATTTCAATGGATTTGTATGAGAGAAATGTCCAACTAACTATAAAATGTCTGAAACATATATATATTTTCAGTGCTAATAAAATCATGCACCTGATCCTGTGGTCCGTCTCCTCTCTCGCTGGTGTGGCTGAGCAAGCTTGCCGGAGGTGCTGCGGAGCTATTTGTGAGTGCTGTTTACCCTGGCTGGCTGTAACTCCAGAGCGAGGTGGAAGCGACGGAATGGTGAATATATATATATATATATATATATATATATATATATATATATATATATATTCACTGAAAAAACCATAGGTTATAGACCATATATAGTTAGGAATTTGCATTTACAAAACCTTGAAAATTCACTGAAAAAACCATAGGTTATAGACCATATATAGTTAGGGATTAGCATTTACAAAACCTTATTTTATTCGCACAAAACCATTGAAATTCCATATATAGTTAGTTGCACTAACTATATATCGCGGACCCGCAATCCACTGCTAATGATGTCACATATTACATCATTCATGACATGGTCAGTGACATCACCGATGACATCACTGATGACATATCAAATGACATTTTAAACAGGAAGAAGATCATTTGGGGGAGGACATGCCACAGTGATTGGGCGCTGAGGAAGGCCACAGAGCCGAAATGCATTCGCCGCCACTGCTTACCTGTGAAATAAACGGCTGTTTGTCCTGCAATCCCTCTGGCCTCTGAGTCCTTCTTAATTGGAGTGCTTTCCCGTCATATTTTCTGCGCGAGCCAGACGACGCAGTACAGTTGGCCCCGATGCACTCAAGTGTCCCACCGGCAAATTCTGGCAACACGCTGCTTGCAGTGTTTTTGGTCATCGAGGGATCGATAGCTGGTGGGACAGCCAGAGACACAAGCGTTCCAGTGGGGAGTATCTGGTATTTGACCGGTGAGGGATCACAGCCCGTATTGACTGCCCCTGCTCATTGGGCTCAACGCGTGCGGTCATTGGTAGCAACGGTACGAGGGACCAGGTACGGGCAGCCGTGGATGTTCCCAGGTGTTGGATGAGCGCCTACCTCTGCCTTCCTGCATCCAGCAACAGCCTACAGCGGACCCCATCCCCCTACACCACCCACCCGGACTAGCCGACACAGTGCATCCTGGGAGATGTGGTTCAAAAACTTTGGAGAACTACAGAGGGTGAGCCAATTGCCTCGAGGGGGAGGTGACTCTCATGCTGGAGAATATTTTAAACAGGAAGAAGATCATTTGGGGGAGGACATGCCACAGTGATTGGGCGCTGAGGAAGGCCACAGAGCCGAAATGCATTCGCCGCCACTGCTTACCTGTGAAATAAACGGCTGTTTGTCCTGCAATCCCTCTGGCCTCTGAGTCCTTCTTAATTGGAGTGCTTTCCCGTCATATATATATATATATATACGAGTTCGGCTTGTGTTCTTGGACACGCGAGCTTTCATATATATATATATATATATATATTTATTACCTACTGGCTATCGCCAGTAGGTATATATAGTTAGGATTTTTTCCCTATGGCATTTTTGAAAATTCTATGTCTAATAACTTTGGCGTTTGTGGACGGAATCGGCTGAAATTTTCAGGAAAATGGCACATTTTGTTTCTGAGCAGCCCTTGAAAATTTGGGGGGGTTTTGTCGAGGGGGGGCCGAGAAAAAAGGGGGGTCCCAAAACACGTTTTTCCCATGTTAATTTCCATAGGGCGGTTGGACTCACTTTTAGCTCGAACGGCTGAATGGATTTGCACGAAACTTGGCAAAATTGTAGGGACTGTTAGCCCGATGTGCCTTTGCTAGGTCTCAATATATGTGCTCCAGTAGTTTTTGAGAAATTAACGTTCAAAACAAGATATATATCTGTAACAGCGCTCTGGGCAGCGATCCGGTCCGCTTACTTTTCGCGAAACGGAACTTTGCGCGCAGAAAGCTGATTGGCTCTCCGGTGTCTGTCAACATTCTAAACAGTCCGGAGCGGCCGCCATCTTATCTCTCGGTAGGATCGAGAGAGAAGAAGAGGTGAAAAACGAAGGGGGAATTTATTGAAAGGGGGCAAGGTATACCCCTCTTGACCCCCTAGGAATGTTGTTGGGGTTATTAAAGGGTCCCGTGGGGAAAATAAAAAAAAAAATGATTTTTCACGGTAGAAGCGCTTCACAGGCCGCGAACTGGGCCGCAAACTGGTAGCGAAACGGGAATTCGCCATTTTGTGCTTCGTTAATTAAATTACTAGGTATAAGGGGGTGCGGGAGACGTATCCTAATCCCCTATGTTTCCTGAGGGTGGCTGAGGAGGCTCATATATGTTGATACATCTCTTCCAGCGGCTGTGCGTGAGCTTTTTTTTTTTTTTTGCTGCGTGACAGTCCGGAGCGGCCGCCATCTTATCTCTCGGTAGGATCGAGAGAGAAGAAGAGGTGAAAAACGAAGGGGGAATTTAATGAAAGGGGGCAAGGTATCCCCCTCTTGACCCCCTAGGAATGTTGTTGGGGTTATTAAAGGGTCCTGTGGGGAAAATAAAAAAAAAAATGATTTTTCACGGTAGAAGCGCTTCACGGGCCGCAAACTGGGCCGCAAACTGGTAGCGAAACGGGAATTCGCCATTTTGTGCTTCGTTAATTAAATTACTAGGTATAAGGGGGTGCGGGAGATGTATCCTAATCCCCTATGTTTCCTGAGGGTGGCTGAGGAGGCTCATATATGTTGATACATCTCTTCCAGCGGCTGCGCCATCTTGCCTTTTTTCCAATGCCACAATTTTGTCGTGCACGGCAGCCATTTTAGATGCCAGGCTGGTCCCAGGCTATCACCTACCCCTGCGGATGTAGTTTATGGCCCCAGCTGTAGAGAATTCAGACATGCCAACCCTCCCGATTCAGGCGTGAGACTACTGATTTCAGTGCTAGTCTCCCGCCTCCCGATTTCTGCAAGCAAAAACCCGGGGGCATATTACGAACAACTAGCGATAATTTTTGTCTCTAACTTGTTTAGAGACAAAAATTATCGCCGCACATCGGCGATTTTTATCGCAGATAAACTTTGCTATTATCGCAGAAAAGTCAGCGATATTCATGTATTATCGAGCAAATGCTCTTAGCCATGTTATCCACCTCCCATTGGATAACATGGCTAAGAACTGCTCAGGGCAGGTGTTAGATTTTGGAGATATTCGCGCTTAGCGCGAATATCTCCAAAAGTTGGTAATAGGAGATAGCGATGTTAGGGACTGTTTCCAGTCGCTAACATCTTGGCACGCCACTTTGCATGTCATTAGTGATAAGTATCACTGACATGCAAAGCAGGGCCCAAGATGGTCGCTATCTCCTTTTAGCTGTCACTAACTGGTGTTAGCGACAGCTTGGTAATAGGGAGATAATTTTATCTCCGCTTTCATGGCTTTTAAAGCCAAAAAAGCGGAGATAAACCCCCTTGATAATATGCCCCACGATTCCTTGGGGGTTTCAGCTGACAGGGCTTGGTATTGTGTTACATGGTAATTTTTCCAGGAAACGTCAGAGGGTCGATGCAGGGGTTCTAGAAGAGGTGATAAACCATTTAAGCCTCATGAACAAGCGCATGGTCTTTTAAAGATTTGTGAAGTACTCGGGGCGGCGGTGTGTGTGTGCCCTCTTTCAGGAGCGGGCGGGGGGGCACTGCCAGCAACTTGCCAGGTCAGGTAGTGTTCAACACGTGCATCACCCTTTCTCTGCCTGCTATTGCGCTCCATGCTTCGGAAAGGTAAGAAAAAGAACGTGCATTTGAGTTTGAAATGTCCGATCCTGCAGCAGCACACTTCCAAAGCCCACACATGACAGTAACCCGATTCAAGGCCCCATTCACCCGTTTTAAAAAAAATAGATAACACTCCAACAAAGTAAGATTATAAAACTTTATTAACTTTTAACTATAATGAACGGAACAAAAACTGTAAAAACATTTAAACATTTTTCACCCAAAAAAGCAACAATGGTCAGAAGCTGTCTTTTGTGCGAATAGTCCCAAGGCAGCACAACGTGCAGAGTTCTGGACGGCACCCAGGTGATGTCGCCTGGGTGCCGCACTGGTTTTGGGATCCTACAATGCTGCTCCGAAAATTGGCGTGGGGCGTCCCGGGTGGTGCGGGGGGAGGCCTCGTCAGTAGCGGTCTGTTGTGCGAATAGTCCCAAGGCAGCAGAACGCGCTGAGATGTTGATGGCACCCAGGTGATGTCCAGTAAACTGCCGCACTGGTTTTGGTATCCTACAATGCTGCTCCGAAAATTGGTGTGCGGCGGCCCGGGGGGGGGGGGCGTGGGGGAGGCGGCGTGAACGGGCCTCCCCAGGTGGCGGCCATCCAGCTGAGTTGCGCCCGCTCTTGCGGCTACAGCGTCTCGCTCACCATGTTGTTGAGTTGCTCCCACTCTTGCAGTGCAGCGATAGGCGGCTGCAACATGACTCTTAAAATGGCGGACGGCTCTTCGGTTTTGGGCCTGGTCCACTGAAATGGCCCTGGGACACCTTGGAACTCGGACGCTTGCCTGCTAGGGCTTGGGCTCCATTCTCGAAAAGCGTCCCCTCAGCCGTGAAGATTCTACAAAAGTCTTGGGGGCCCCCGACTCCCGCAGGCTTCCGGTGGGGAGCGGCTGCCATGATTGCTCGTGGAATGACCACGACGGAGCCACGAGATGGTGGTGCTCTCATGCTGACGCCAGCTTCAGTCTGAATGATCCAGAAACAAGGTGGGGCTTTCATCGTTTGGGAAAAAAAAATGTTCTAAACCAATGAAAAGTGTTATTTTTAGGTCATATGACCAAACCTTCCATCTTTAGGAAACCAAAAGTAAAATGAACCAATGAAAAGTTTTATAAACAAGTCACATGACCTGTTCTGCGGCATAGGGCTACAAAAAGCGTAGAAAATCCGTTGGCACGTGAGGCGGCGTCAGTAGCGGACCGATGTGCGAATAGGCCGAAGGCAGCACAACGCGTCGAGATCCGGATGGCACCGAGGTGGTGTCCAGCAAATTGCCGCACTGGTGTGGCCATCCTACAATGCTGCACCGAAAGACGGCGTGTCCAGCTGAGTTGCGGTCACTCTTGCGGTACAGTGACTCGAACGCGCCGAGATCCGGATGGCACCGAGGTGGTGTCCAGCAAATTGCCGCACTGGTGTGGCCATCCTACAATGCTGCGCCGAAAGACGGCGTGTCCAGCTGAGTTGCGGTCACTCTTGCGGTACAGTGACTCGAACGCGCCGAGATCCGGATGGCACCGAGGTGGTGTCCAGCAAGTTGCCGCACTGGTGTGGCCATCCTACAATGCTGCGCCGAAAGTCGGCGTGGGGTGCCCCGTTGGCTTATGAGGTGATGTCAGTAGTGGACCGATGTGTGAATAGGTCGGAACCAGCACAAGGCGCCAAGATCCGAATGGCAAGTCCTGGATGTTGAGTGCCATAGTTGAGAGTTCTGAGCAGTGCTTGTAAGACTGTCTGAAGCTTATTTGCACCTGCTGCAGCTTCACTATTGCCCTGGTGTGGCCAAAGGTCGCACATGACATAGGCGGCCGGCTCCCGAGGTCCGGCGGAACTTTTTGCCTTTTCCTTTCTGCTTCTTTTCCTACAATCCGTTTCATCTGAAGACACGACCAGGTCCCTGAATGTGTGCAGGGGGACGCTATTGGTTGAATGAAAATGGCGGCTTGACACAAAGCTGACTCAAGCGTTGCTGTTGATGCTATACAGACAAAAATTGGTTTTCAGTTTGTACATTCTTCAGGATTTTTTTTCCATCCAAGTCTGATTGAGAGTTTGTAGAAAAATGGCTTCAGATTTTCCACATACTACTCTTCAACATTCTTCCTAAATGTAACAATGTAAAACTCACTAGGAGAACGGCTGTTTCTGTTTCCTTTCAAAATGCTGCCAACAATATTTTCTGAATGGAAGACACCATCTTGGAGCATAAAGGGCCGAAAGGGGTTCTGGTCTGGCCGATGGTTGGTGGAGACATTTTGACTATATCTTGGACCTGCCCGGACTCGCCCAAAATGGCGCCGGTATAAATGGGACTCGTAACTCCTTGCCCGCAAATGTATATCTAGAAAATGTTATTGTAAGTGGCCCTGTCTTATTTTAATTACAAAATGTACGTCCACCGATTCCGCAACTGTTAGACACCTTAGTTCTTGCAACCTAATGGCCCGCTCGTTACGTTCCTCTACAGTGTAAATGTCTCCTCATCATATACGATTTCAGTTTGCTCCGTGGCCGGCCCACGTGGTTATAGGCCCGTATTTGTATACTGACATTTTCACAATAAAGGTTTTTAAAACAAAACACGGTAGTAGGATTTACATTGGTAAAGTTTTTACTTTTAGTCACTGTTTTCGAATCAGTAAAAGGCAAGTGAAATAAAGCAGTCCAATTACATGACGGATAAAAGGTATAATATGTAGGAACGCAGTAAAGATAAATGGTCAAGGGCAGTTGTGTTTTCCACTCCTGCAACATAAAGTGATCGATAAGAATCTGATAATCAGGCGTATCGGCGACTAAGACAGCAGGCCGAGTATCTTTTACTCAACGGCTCCGTCATGGAACGAAGAAACGCCCTTTTTCTCGAAAAAGGAATATATTTTACTTGCAGGACAGTTGTACATTTTCCGGGAAAGTACATTAGCCTGGAATATTATAACATATGTTTTAAAAAAAATAATGTTCGAAAACAATAAAAAGCGTAATTTTTAGGTCATATGACCAAGCTTTTCATCATTAAAATAACAAAAGTAAAATGAACCAATGAAAAGTTTTATTAACAAGTCACATGACCTGTTATGCTTACGTTACGCGTTGCGCGCCGCGCCTCGGATCACTTCCGGGTGCGCTAACGCGGCGTGTCATATAACGCATTACGCGACAACGTAGGTCAAGAATATAGTCAAAATGTCTCCACCAACCAGCGTTCGGAACACAACCCCTTTCAGTAGTCCAAAAAGTTCTGTTAAATGACAACAGAGGGGACAGGCAACAAGAACCATCAGTCAAAGAGGGGAGGGCAAGTTCTTCTCTTCCGGGTCATGTTGGGGCGCTACCGGAACTGATCGAATTGGTAGTCTACAGTGTTTCTGGATGTTTCAGACTAAAGCTGGCGTCAGCATGAGAGCACTTCCATCTCGTAGCTCCGTCGTGGCCATTCCACGAGCAGACATGGCAGCCGCTCCCCACCAGAAGCCTGCGGGAGTCGGAGGCCCCCAAGACTTTTGTAGAATCTTCACGGCTGAGGGGACGCTTTCGAGAATGGGACCCAAGCCCTAGCAGACAAGTGTCCGAGTTCAAAGGTGTCCCAGGGCCATTTTAGTGGACCAGGCCCAAAACCGACGAGCCGGCCGCCATTTTGAGAGTCCTGTGGCAGCCGCCTATCGCTGCACCGCAAGAGCGGGAGCAACTCAACTACATGATGAGCGAGACGCTGTAGTCGCAAGAGCGGGTGGTAAACAGCTGAATGGCGGAAGAGGCACAGTGTAGCAAAAGCGGGCGGAATGGCAACTGAAACGGTAAAGGGGCGCCCCACTACAGCTTGTCTTCAGGTCAAACGGATTGTGGGACAAGGTCCAGAATTGAAGAGTCATCAAAAGGCAAAAAGTTCCGCCGGACCCCGGGAGCCGGCCGCCTATGTCGGGGGCGATCTCAGGCTATACCAGTGCTATAAGACTTGGGGAGGGTGTCGGAGCCAAGCGTCTTCTCCGAGTCCGTGCCATCACACCGTCCCTCGGGGGCCTCCGTCAAGCGGTTTAGGGAGGTACCATATAACATTGTTTTCAAATGCAGTCAGGTCCACAAACGACCCTCATTTACTTTGAGAATAGTGAAGCTGCAGTAGGTGGAAATAAGCTTCAGACAGTCTTACAAGCACTGCTTTTGTAAACATTTTTTGTTTTTTTTGTATTTTTGCACAGTTTTATATATTTTTTTTGTTTTTGATGGAGGGGAAACAACAAAGCACAGGCATTGAAAAAGGCTCAAACTCAGAACTCTGAACTATGGCACCCAACATCCAGGAGCTTGCCATCCGGATCTTGGAGCCTTGTGCTGTTTTCGACCTATTCACACATCGGTCCACTACTGACATCATCTTATAAACCAACGTTATGTAAATAGTTTTTTAATAAAATATTTTATCCTGTTTCTTTGCTGGTGTGTTGTCTATATTTTTAATATTTGCATAGGGTTTGTCGTTATTTTGTGCGGGATGGGTGATGGAGCCGAGCTGTCTTGCAGCCCACATGGTGTGGAGTTCAGTTCATCTCACTATTTTCGTATTTCTCATGAAGGGTTGTTTATAATATTTCTATTTTAGCGAGGTCAAAAAAAGATCCAATTAGTGGCGTACTGATTTTGCTCGATTACTTTTATTTTTTTACACGATTTTTCCCGATCTGCAAAGACTAAACAGAGTATTGCGACTTTGTGCTTGTTTGTAAATAGAGAATGATCCAAAGAGAACCAATATGGCCGAGATACCCGCCACCCCCTCTCAACACAATCCCCAAAAGAAGGGAAACCGGAAACAGTTCTTGAAGTTTTTGGAAGTGGGATGGAGTGACCATCCCGGCCGTATTTATTAAAACAAAATAAAAACATTAAACGTTTCATGTTATGTACAATTTCATTACCATATTGCGATGTTTGGCTAACCTTAACAGATTCTCTAATACAGAGGTTCTCCTAGCCGAACTAGCATCCTACAAAACATTTCTTGACATATTGAAATTGTACAACCTAACGTTTAAGGGCCAACGGCAAGGTCATAACCGGTGTCAAGATCCCTAACCAGACTTACCCCTCCCACTTGGGATGGGCGACAGCACGGAGGCGTACCTCAAGTGCAACTATTACCAATTTCCCTTGACTTGACGGGGGCACCTAAAGACTCGACGCCAGTTAAAGGTCGTTCGAATACTCGTGTGAGGTATCTAGAAGGTATCGTAGACCTTATCCCAACCCCACACAACTTACCGCATCTGCCGTCGCAGATGTCACTGGCCCCGGGAAATTCCCCAGGAGGGGGCTGTAACCCCTCCTACAAAGGAAGGGGCCTTGACCGCCTTTCCTTTACTTCCGGCGACCCATCCTTAGAAGGGACCGCCTCCCCATTGAGGGGCCAATGGCCACCTCTCCCGAGCGCTCCCATCCGTGTTGGGTGACGCCCACTCATAGGGATCTACTAATTAGTGCTCACCGATCATGACCTTACCGCCACAGGCCCGGATAGTTGACCGGCTATCCGGGCCCCCCACAAAAATCCTACCTAAAGGTCATGTTTCAACGTTTCTAACCATGCTAAGAAGTCTCCTATGAGTAACTCATTTCCCTCCCGAGACAAATGAACACCATCCCCTAAATACATACTGTCATCATTAATACAACCATGCGAGATAGAATGCAATGTCTTGGAACGGAACAACCTACTCACTTTGTTATTAAGTTTTTCTAACAGAATGATTCAAAGCACGGATCGAAACAGCCCCCCGCCACACTTTTCGTGGGATCATATGAGACCACGCAATTATGCACCCCGGAACTCTCCTTGCCAACCAACTTACAGTGGAAAGCATTGCCTCTAGGAGAAGTCGTCTACCGGTGGTGACCAAATCATTGCCCCCTAAATGTACTATGACTATAGACGGCGGTGACCTCGTCCGCCCTAACAAACCCTCAAAGAATGCCTGAAACTGGTCAATACAGAGACCGCCCCTTCCGTAGAAGGACATTCTGTACCCGTATTCCCCAGCTACGTGAATCATGTCACCTGCTTCGAATACGTCTGCGGCACGCCTCACGTATGAGTGGCCCACGACCCACACCTCTTTTCTCACAGCCGGTGATGTCTGACCGCTGGCCTGGTGTTGGGTCGACTGCATAGTCCGCCCCGCCTCGAAGGCTTGCGTAACTGAAAACCAAACAAAAGACAAGAAGCGTGAGTACATTATTACAGCTTCACAACATGTGCAACCGCACATACCTCTTATAACAATTGGAGGACCAACGCCCCACTCGTTTTACTTGTTCCACATTAAGACCCCTGGCTGTAGCTTCAGTGGCAGCCCCTATCCGAAAGGAATGGGTCCCAAATTCGCCCGGGTCCAAGCCCGCTGCGGTAATTGACATCGCGAGCACCCGCTGAAACTTCGTCAGTGGGGTGGCGTCCGCGTGTCTCAACAATGTCCCTCCCCATGATGCCACCCTTCGTGCTAGGTAGTCTTCTAAACACTTTACCGGACACATGGAGGACCCTGGAATCCTGCGAATGACTATGCAGTCCCCCACCCCACCTTGATCGGTTTTTGACTTGACAAAGGATACAGTCATCGTCTCACCCCTGATCTGAACGTGTTCCCGGCACAAACCCCCCACCACATCCTGTTTGTTCCTTGCCACCAGCTCACTTATCCTCATCGCCCCGTGAAATGCAAGCGTAAAAGCAGCTCGGAACAAACAGGCCTCGAACTGAGACGAGCATGTGGCGGGGAGTGTGGCCAGCAACTGGGCCAATCTATCCAGACCTATCGGGCGCCTCTCATCTACTCTGCGACCCTCAAGGCGTTGCCACCCACGTAGCGCTTTCTGTACCATAAAAGACGCTGTCGGGTCCTGGATATTATGAGCCCTGGCAACAAAGGAAATGGCAGCACGATGCCTTTGGGCTGTAGCCACCGACTTCCCAGCCCTACGCAAGGACATCAGAAAATGTACTACCCAATCCTCATGCCCCCAAAGCCCCCCTCTCTCAGTCCCCAAAAAGGCTAAATAGGCCCGAAACGCCCCTTCGTATGCCTTCCTCGTTCTTGGTGCTAGACTCTCTCCCACGAGGTAACGAAGTTCGGGGCACCGAGAGACCAGAGAGCTTCGGGAAAGGGTGCCGGCTCTGGGTCCGCTGAGGGAAGGAAACCCGAGAAAGCCTGTATTTGAAAACGAGACAGTGCATCAGCCGCCTGATTCATCACCCCTGGGACATGTTTCGCTCTGAATACCACGTTCAGTTGCATACACAGTAAGACAATTTCTTTAAGCAGCCTTAAAATCATTTTACAACGTGCTGCCTGACTATTGATGCATTCTACAACGGTCATATTGTCAGACCAAAATATGACAGAGTGATTTTTGAATCCATCGGGCCAGGTTCTGAGGGCCACCAAAATGGGAAACAGTTCAAGGAAAGCAATATTACTCGTCAGCCCCTCTTCATGCCACCATGTTGGCCACCTTTGTGCCGACCATTTTGTGCCGAAGATGGCGCCAAAGCCCATGCTTCCCGCTGAATCCGTCCATAGACCAAGCTCTTCAGAGGACAAGGCTGGTTTGTTCCAGACGACTCGACCATTGAAATCCGCCAAAAATGCTAACCAAATACGCATGTCTTGGCGGACCTCAGCCGATAATCTCGTGCGATGATGACCCTCCTTTAGGCCGACCATCGCCTG
Organism: Lissotriton vulgaris; assembly: GCF_964263255.1. Taxonomy (NCBI): domain Eukaryota; kingdom Metazoa; phylum Chordata; class Amphibia; order Caudata; family Salamandridae; genus Lissotriton; species Lissotriton vulgaris. The sequence continues at coordinate 332,869,807 of NC_141700.1, forward strand.
GGCAATCGAACGGGAAAAGGGGCGGGCCATTGGGATCACCCTTAGGGCAAAATTCAACTTCCCCACCAATTGCTGCAATTGATGCAGCGTAACTTTAGATGCATTAATACACATTTGCAGGGCTGCCCTGAATTTCGACACTTTGGCAGCTGGTAAACGAAAACAACCCTCACTAGAGTCCAACTCGATCCCGAGAAACTCGAGGCAAGTCGTGGGACCCACAGTTTTACCTGGTGCCAATGGCACGCCAAATCGATCCATTAATACACAAAATTCAGTCAAGGCCCGGGCACATTCATCATCCCCAGCGGCCCCAAGGAACAGAAAGTCATCGAGGTAATGCATCACATTTCGAAAACCCGTTTTCTTCGTGTAAACCCATTGTAGAAAACTACTGAATTTCTCAAAATATGCACAAGATATAGAGCACCCCATTGGCATACACCTATCCATGTAATACGAACCTTGAAACATGAATCCCAGAAGACGTTGGTCGTCCGGGTATACCGGGAGCAAACGGAACGCTGACTCGATATCTGATTTCGCCATCAGCGTCCCGGGCCCCAGGCGATTCAAAATGGCTACGGCCTCATCAAATGATGCGTACCGCACCGAACATACCTCTGGATCAATTGCATCGTTCACAGAAAGGCCATGAGGAGCTGATAAATTGTGAATCAATCGAAACTCACCTGGGTCCTTCTTGGGGACCACCCCTAAAGGAGAACAGACAAAATTCTGTACCGGGGGAACACTAAACGGGCCGGCAACCCGACCTCGGATAACCTCTTTCCGGATCTTATCCTGTACTACAGTCGTATGTTGCAAGACGGAAAGTTGGTTTTTGCACGTCCCGACACCCTGAAAGTCCCCCACCGGGATGCGGAAACCATATGAAAAACCGTTTCGTAGCACCCCAGCAGAAGTACGATCTGGGTATTCGCTGAGCCAGGGAATCATCGCCAGGGTATCAATCGGGGTTGGTAAAGGCGCCCCTCGGACTACATTAGACCTGTTTGGCGCCTCCTCTACCCCCATTTTCACCCGTTTTGGCTCTGCACGAGGACTCAGGATGGGGTGCCCCGCAACCACTACATTCGTGCTTGAATTTACAAGATCCCGGGGGCCTAGTACATTTACCTTTGTTGAAATTGAAACAGAAACCCCTCTTCCCTGTATTGCCGGCGGGTCTCGGATAATCGTCGGTACCCGTACCCGACCGAAAGGGCGTCCCCCCATATTGGCGGGAGGACTCACCAACAGTACTCCCCACCAACGGCATTTTCAACCTCCCCGACTCTTTCATTTTATCCCATGTCAAAGAATCATAACAGTCCCAGGTTAAACTTTTGTTATGCTCCATCGCTTTCCTGAAAAGGTTGTCATAACAGAACCATTGGTTACCTTGGTGCGATGTCGAGTACCCCATAATTCGTGACTGATATACTGGAAACTCAGGGAGCAATTCAGGCCTACGTTCCCCCAAAATTGACGTAAAATTCCCCAAGCATTGCCCCAGTTGCCAATATTCTCATTCACTTTAAAGGCGGCCATTTTTGCGCGCCAAACACTTGGATGCATCAGATCCTTTTGACCCTTAACAGTTTCAACCTCATAATGATCAACGAGCAAGGAGAAAATGTTTACGTATTCCCCCGCCCAAATCTTTTCCTTTATTGCCAAAGGAACATGTTGCCCCAATTTTTCTCTACGAGAGGGTGTTGACTCATCCCTTGCGATCGGCAATGGCCGCTTACCTGCACCGGACGCTGCTTCCGCCCCTCGTGGCTTGTCTATCACCGCATCCGGCGCGGGCACCTTGGCTGTATCACGTTTCTCGCGCAACTGTTTAATGAGTGCTTGCGCTTCGGCAGCCGTGGCGCCCTCGCTACTGTCCCCCAACCACGCTGCTAACTGTGCCGCCAACTCGGGAGGCATATCCTCAGCGGATGTCGGGGTGACTACGACGGGAATCGGATTCCCTTCCTTCGGTACCGGGGCCGGTACCGGGGCTGGCGCCTCGAGCGGGGAACAGGGAACCAGGACGTCTCCCCCGACCGGCTCCCTTCTCGGCCTCTTAGGCCTCCCTCCGGCCGGTGGACGCCCCGATCCCTCCTCACCGTCTCGCCCCGCCAACTGCTTCTTTATCTCGGACATTTCCTTCATGAGGACCCGAACCATCTGGTCAGTCGACATTCTCTTCGCGCCTTTCTTGGGCATCTCTCAGACGAAGTATCTAGAAGACAAAAAGAAAGATTAAAACGCTCAAAATTGGCTCTTCGTTCTGTCCCGAGCTCACGTGCAGCGAGGAGGTGCAGCTTCAGAGCACAAGAACAAGAGGATGTTTTCTGGTCTTGCGTCCCTTTTTATCCGTCTTCAGGGCGGGCGTAAACCCGCCCCTGCCTGCCCCGAGGGCGTGGCTGGCTGCGTCAGTGTCTAGGCCAGCCCACTCTAGGGCGGGAACAGGCGCGCCCCAGCTACGCCGCTTCGGGCATACCAGCCGAGACGCGCCTCCCGCCCAAAAATGGCTTCCCGGGGGGATCGAGGCACTCGGCCATACGTTCGGGGGGACCAAGTTGGTCGCCCCTTTCCATTCTAAAACAGTAAATGCTTGGATAACAATCAATCAAATGGAGAGACAAGCAGGCACGACGGATTACAACGGGGGCAAAGGCCTGCGTTAACTACCGTTCACTATCTGCAAAGAGAGAGTACTACTAAGAGAAAAGAGGGGAGGGGGGGGGCAGCGTTCAAAGCACATCAGCGTGCATAAATACAAAAATGTTTTTATCTATCACGTACTTGACATTTTAAAGCTTTTCATATTTGCTATTAAAAAACCAATGAAATTCACAGAAAAAACCATAGGTTATAGTGGATATATAGTTAGGAATTTGCATTTACAAAACCTTGAAAATTCAATGAAAAAACCATTGGTTTTAGGCCATATATAGTTAGGGATTTGCATTTACAAAACCTTATTTTACTCGCATAAAACCATTGAAATTCCATATATAGTTATAAGCGCTAACTATATATCGCGCACCCGCAATCCACTGCTGATGATGTCACATATTACATCATTCATGACATGGTTAGTGACATCACTGATGACATCACTGATGACATCACTGATGACATCTCAAATGACATCACTGATGACATCTCAAATGACATCTCATTTGACATGACTGATAACATCACTGATGATATCATTCATGTGATAATACGATGAACCTCTTCAGACTCTAATATAACCTTAGATACAATCAGTGTAAACAGGCACTCACAGACTGTCACTCATCCATGGAGTTACTCACACACCTAGTCAGTCATGCAAAGAATCAATCACACCTCCATTTCCTCAACTATACAGTTATACAAACTTTACTTATTCAAACATATACTAACACATATTTACTCTATTATACAATCCCTGATACAAGTTCACAATGATCCATACAGCCACTCACACATTCACTGGCTCTTATGCACAGTTATTTATATATGTCAACTCTCACATGTACTGTGTTTTACATATGTACTTACTTTGACATGTAGCACTGAGATATCCATTCACTCACCAATACACTCATGCACACAGTCAACCGCCCATACAGCTGTTTCCACATGCACTTTTGAAACCATACATCTAGTGAATCAACTGCTCACACATCTATGCACAGAGTCATACACCTCCCAGCCACCCACACACACACTCAGTATCCCATACAAATACTTGGGCAACCAATCAATAACCCATATAGTTACTCATATAGCTACTTATCAACACATGCAACAGTTTACAGAACAACAGACATAATGATGCACAAATTAAGACAGTTTAGTCACTAACCCATGCACTCAGTGAGACACATTTAATCACTCACTCATACAGTCAGTCATGCACCTACTAAATCCTTCATCCAGACACTTATACATCCACTCATTCTTCAATATGTAAGACATATTTTAACTTTACAGAAACATACAGTCACTGGATGTTGTCATCAGTGATGTCATCAGTGATGTCATTTGAGATGTCATCAGTGATGTCATCAGTGATGTCACTAACCATGTCATGAATGATGTAATATATGACATCATCAGCAGTGGATTGCGGGTGCGCGATATATAGTTAGCGCTTATAACTATATATGGAATTTCAATGGTTTTATGCGAGTAAAATAAGGTTTTGTAAATGCAAATCCCTAACTATATATGGCCTAAAACCAATGGTTTTTTCATTGAATATATATATATATGAATATATATATATATATATATATAATTTTTTTTTTACACAAAGAATGCGGCACAACAAAGCTCCAAAATGCTTTTTAGAGGGTTTATTGCTCCAGCTCAGACCAACGCGTTTCAGCCTAGGAACAGGCTTTGTTCACGGTAAGTGAGCACTCAACTAGGTTTCCTATTTATCCCACCTGGCTGTTATGGTGCAGTATGGGATTTGTAGTTCATGTAATAAAAGAAATTATTTTACATGATTTCGACATTAGCAATTTAAGCACTTAATTATTAAAATTAGGCACTTTAACATTGCGTTAGTCATGAGTTCACTGTTATGATAATAATATGTTTATCTAGTTATTAAGAGTCACAGTATAGAATCTATAGTTTCAGTTATGGCATTAGTACCATGAATCAACAATATTCCATTCTATGTTTTTGACATCTCACTGGGTATAGTACCTGATTTAGATAGATCATATTTTTACATTATAACCATCGCAGTTTGTTAGGTTAGTCTCTGATGTTATTCTAGATATACATAAAGTTCCTCATCAAAGTTCATCCCTCTGGGTATTTTCGTTTTAGGTCTAATGATGAACTTTGATTCAGTTTGTCGTAGTTTACGTTTTTTGTTACCTCCTCGTTCATCCATCTCAATCATATGTATACCATAGTAGGACATGGCCCTCCAGTCACTTTTTTGACAGGTTGCCATGTGTTTGGCAGTTGCATAAGACATGTCTTTGTTTTTGACTGCTCTGATGTGCTCCAAAATATGTTTTTTTAGGGCACAGGTGGTGCTTCCTATATATTTGGATCCACATTTGCATTGTATGATGTATATTACATGGGTGGATGAACAGTTTATCTTTTCAGTAATTGGGAAACTTTTTCCATCAGTTTCTTCTAAGGTAGTTTTGTTTAGGCCAATTTTGAAAGCTTTGCAAGCATTACATCTTTTAAATCCTTTTCTTTGGTCTGTTAGCCAGTCACTTTGTTTTTTAGTTTTTTTCTCTTTAAAATGGCTGTGTACCAATTTGTCTTTGAGCGAAGAAGTTTTTTTGTAGGTAATCGTTGGTTCAGTACCTACTATCTTCCCAATATCAGGGTCCCCTGATATCAGGTGCCAGTATTATTTTATTTTGCTTTTTATGATTCCACTTTCTTTATTGCAGGTTGTTACAAAGCGAGGTGGTCCATTAGGATCGTTGGTTTTCAATTTTGGAATAAGTATTGTTGTTCTGTTTTGTTTAGCAGCTTTCTTTTTGCACTTTTCCAAAGTTTGTTGACTGTATCCCCGTGTTCTCAGTCTTTCAGCTGTTTCCTCAATTTTGATTTCTGCATCTTCCTTTTTTGAACAATTTCTTTTCATGCGAATGAATTCGCCATATGGGATGTTAATAATTAAGTGCTTAAATTGCTAATGTCGAAATCCTGCAAAATAATTTCTTTTATTACATGAACTACAAATCCCATAATGCACCATAACAGCCAGGTGGGATAAATAGGAAACATAGTTGAGTGCTCACTTACCGTGAACAAAGCCTGTTCCTAGGCTGAAATGTGTTGGTCTGAGCTGGAGCAATAAACCCTCTAAAAAGCATTTTGGAACTTTGTTGTGCCGCATTCTTTGTGTCAAAATTGAATGTCGGGCCAGGATCCGGCCCCCATGCAGAGCACCCACAACAGAGCGCTTGGAGTCCTGTGGATCACTTCGGAGGTTTGTCAAAGTGACTCCTGAGTGCCCGCTTGTACTGCGAGAAGAGGAAGAGCCGAGTGAAGTCACCGGAGGTCGAGTGCCGTGAGACAGTGTCGGAGTACGCCGTCGTACTGGGAGTCTCCCGAAGGTGAGTCGCGAGAGCAGCCATTGTGCAAACTCGAGCAACAAGTGATGTGTTCTCCGTAATGCCCGTCACTGAAACTGTTGCCGTATACATTACGGAGGTTTCGAGAGGCATCCGGGGAAATAGTTCCATCGAGAGAGAAAGAATAAATATTGACGCTCCGTGAAAGCTCAGTAAAGTGAAAGTAGAAGGACAGCGTACGAAATAAGCACGCCCGCATTGTGTAAACAAACCAACGATTTCCGAAATGGAAGCGCGAGCTGCAAAACGCGCTGACAAAGCAAACAATATGTTTAAAGCCACCGCAAATACAGGAAAAGACAAGGAGAATCCGAGTGCCAATAATGTCATTGCACCGCAAGCAAATGCTTTAAAACAAATGTATAATCAAGTAGAAAAGCTGTACAAGAAGGAAATAAATAAAAGCTGGGAAGTGATTGATTTAGAGAAATATATCGAAGTAAAGAGAATTCCACAAGGGTTAAGAATCTTCACAATGCCGACACATCCAGAAACTAAAAGAGAACTGATTGAAGAATGGATGCAAAACAACACTGCATGCTCTTTGAACATGATGCACATATTAATACAACATGCCAAAATGGACATACTTGATATTACCACCAAAATCAAAGAAATTTTAGATAAAATCAAACAACACCCTGACAAAGGAGAGGCAACAAAACTCAGAAAAGAAATGGATGACAGACTAGAAAAATACGAAACTGAGATAGAAGAGCGTAAGGAACGCAAATTCAAAAGACATGAGAAGGACCATCTCTCAGGGAGAATACTAACATTCGCACGTAGATTTGACCATCTGAAAAAGAATTTCCCAAAGGGAACCACACCACCAAGTACCAGTGGATCACAATTAAGTGATGGAATTGAAAGCGAAACAAGTGACACTGGTTACGATTTTTTTTAGAAGACGTGCGGCTCTGGAATCTGGACAAATCATTGTCCCGAGGAGGGAGCCATGGAAGAGGAACATTTCGCGGCAGAGGAAGGGGGTCAAACACCGCTGCCAGAAAACAAGGAAAACCAGAAGAGCCAAAAGAAAGAAAAACCTACCCTTTGCGAAATCGGAAATAGAAAATCTAATAATAAATCTATCAAAACATGAACTCACTGAAGAATAAACCTCTATATTAAACAAAGGACTCTCCTTCTGTCCGGAGAAACATTTCAACCCTGTCGAAACAAGGATTGACTTTTACAAATATGTCCGTAAATTAAAACTAGCAAAGATACATGCACGGCGATCAAAACAATCTGAAAATACGGAAGCTTTAACAATCCCCGAGGAACAAACATCGTGGCAGATCCAAGAAGTCCCAGTTCTACAAAATATTTTTGGACTACTATATGAAGAGGATGCATCACAAATATCGGGATCTCAACTGATGGAAGATCTAGATATAAGAACTGATCGGAGGATCAATAGTGGATTGAAAAACAAATCAAAATTCTGTCCAACACTATCACCTGGGAACAGAATTGACATGTTTTCTGAAGCGGTAATAGAAGAAATAGATAAACTTTCAAACATTCGGAAGAAAAATAACAGAGAGAATCTAACCAGCAAAGAAAGAAATGCCATAAAAACATTGAATGATGACCCATGCCTAATAATAAAGCCAGCAGACAAAGGCGGCAATATTGTCTTAAAGGAAACCAACGAGCGGGAATCAGGTAATCAGGTAAGTGAATCAAAGGAAAGAACTCCCTGAGTGCCGAGGAAACAATAAGCAAAAATAATGCTAGCACCACTCTCTATATGCTGAGTGGAGTCCCGCTAGTGGTGTCGGGTCAAAGGCATAAACAAAAAGAAAGAAAGAAGCCTTCCTAGTTAAGCACTGGAAAGCTCAAAAGGATTTCTTACACCAGAAAAGACGGTGTCTCCGGGAGAACAAGGAGCTCCGATGTGGAGCACACAAACAACAGGAACACACACCGGAACGGGCCGTGAGCGGAAGTGACGCAATGCAGTTGGTGCGATTACTAGAGCACGAAGCGTCGGACTGTAGGTAAGACAGGCTTTTAACTACTGCCTGACCCCTCGCTCCTGTGCACAGCGACGCGGCCATCTTGTTACATGTCATGCGAATTGGCAGGCGTGACAGAATACCCCCCCTAAGATCCCCCCTACGGGTTTGGATTTACCGGGGTGCTGTCTATGGAAGTTCAAAAGGGTGCTACAAGGAATTTGTTTTATAGAAAATAGTAGCTCAGTTGGGAGTCGTATTGTAAATATCACACTCCAGTGTACCTACAGGGTATCACAAATGACAATAGTTCAAACAGAATAGAAATCAATCATTGGAAGGAGAAAAATACACGGAGAAAATTAAAAGAATGTTGTTCAGAAAATTTATATGAATTCAGTAAGGTAAATTGTAATTCGAAATGCAGGGAGACATCTTGAATGAGTCAGGGAGTTTGAGTTTCATGGCAACAGGATTTACTATTTTTACTATCTTGTAGGGGCCTATGTACCTGGGTTTAAACTTACAAACCCCCCTCATCTTGATGTTTCCTGTGGAAAGCCAAACCTCATCTCCCTGCTTGTATGGTGGTTCTGGACTCCTCCTTAAATCTGCACCTTTCTTGTACCTCTGTTTGGCCTGTTCCAAATTGTCTACTGTTACTTTGTGCTCTCTTTGTATCTCTTGTATCAGTTCTTCTGCAGCAGGTGGAACATTATCAGTAGTTAATCGAGGGGTAACAGAAGATGAAGGAAGTTTAGGCAGAAATCTAGGATGGTAACCATAGGAACAGAAAAAAGGAGTGTAACCTGTAGAGGAATGATGACTATTATTGTACGCCATCTCTGCCACCCATACCATATCATCCCACTCTGTAAGAACACTCAAAACCTGGCTTCTTATGTATTGCTCAAAGCATTGGTTCACCCTCTCGGTTTGCCCATCAGTTTGGGGGTGATGACTGGACGAGAGTCTGACATCGATACCTAACAGAATACACAGGCCCTGCCAAAATGTTGATACAAATTGTGCCCCTCTGTCTGAAACTAGGACGAATGGTAATCCGTGTAGTCTAACAATGTGCTGCAAGAAAACAGAACCAATATATGAAACAAGGGAACCCGTAAAGGTAGCAGAGGACCTCGGGTAATTACTAATTTTAAAGCTAGCAAAGGTCCTAAGCTTTTAGATGTGTAGCAAAATAATAAGCACAGGCTTAGAATAAGAACTGTGTGTCTTTTTCCTCCAGTGTCCAGCCGGACAAGGGGGTATTTATTTCAAAAGATTGGTGAAAGTATACAGAGTTTAAGAGTGGAACAAACCACAAAATGATAACTGGGCACAATTTGTACCAAGTCAGAGAGAGAAACAATACATGACAATAACAGACAAACAGGTTGGAGAAAAAGGTGGCTTACAGTACAGTGAAATCTTACGTAAGCTCTAACCAACAGTGACTGCAACACATATTACAAAATGAAAAGGAAGCAGTACTGTACAAACAGTCGACGTAATGTTTTAATCCCTGTCTCCAAAATTAAATTGGTATCATCTTCAGGACTATGAATTTCAATTTTGCCTGATTGTGTTTGTAAAAGCCTGTGGGATTTAAACAGGAGGGAGAACAAATTATCTCAAGGGAAAATATTTACAGCAAGTCAGTTACATTTCTATACAGTACAAAGTTCCTAATGTGCAGGAACGGTTCAAAGACAACTGTGCACAGTGAGTGCATGATTACTTCAAAAGGGCACGGGTGGAATTGTGCTCATTTTTTGATGAAAAACGACGAAGTGAGCGGGAGACCATGCAGGTAGAATGGCTGAGTAAGTGCATGGTTATTTACAAAGGGCGCGAGTGAATGAGTGGTAACTTCCAAAGGGCACGATTGAAGTTGTGCTCATTTTGGTGGTGAAACGACAAGGTGAGCCGGAAACCATGCAAGTAAAATAGTAGAGGGTGCGGGGCAAGGTTGGACGTTCGACGCGTTAGTGGTGCTTGTGGCCGAACGAAGAAGCGCAATACGACAGTTAGCCAGTGACTATGCGACCGGGCAAGGGGGCCAGTAGTGGCTGTCTCGCTTGGGTGGTCGGCGTACTAACCTAAGCACTAGAGTGTAGTAAGGTCACGACGGTGACGGGTGGAGGCAAGTAGAGACTTCAATCTGTCTATGGTCAAATTGAGAAAAGAGGGAGGCCATTAGCATTAGTCGTAGAGCCTGGGTGGCGTAATTGAAGCGGGTCGTTTGACTGAATTACCTTAGCCACCAAGCGAGTATCTTTCGGCGGCGTCGCGTTCGATGAGGAAACTGCGGTAGTGTTTCCATCCAGATAATGAAAGTGTGACCAGCATGAACAGAATGGTGGTATTTAGAAAGTGGTGCCTAAGGGCAGTGCGGGTCATGACGAAGTTAGACTGAGGAGAGGGTTACCTTGGCAATAGTTTAGTTACTGCAGGCTTGTGAACGGCCACGCACGATGGGGCAAGCCTGTTCGAGGTGATCCTGTAAAATAACAAGGGGGGATCAATGGGACGGCATCTTGAGGGTGAACGGTGGCTGTGGGGAAAGGAGTGACTCTTACCGCTATGTGATCACCGTGGGACGGCGTGTGGGTCCCGTCTGGTCAGCGTAGTGGCTGTTGCATGCAGGCTATGGAGATGTGCGTGTTATACACCCATCTCGAGGGTCGTGGAAACTGAGAAAGGACTAATTATGAGTCCTGAGCGGCTGGAACATGAGCGCCATCTTGGAGTGGTGAATCGGCAAGGGAGTGAGTGAATAGGTGAGAAGGGTGACATGAAAGATTTACAGCTCACTAAAATTGAAAAGGCTCACTGAGACAACAGAATATAATAATGACAGTTTGGAGATGAATGGTGAAATTGAACAGATTGTTCTATGCGCTTTGGCTCAAGGGCAGTTCATTGGGCTTGAAGAATTGCAAGTACTTGCGATTTTTGGGTTTACATACAGTTCTTGGGTGATCACGGAGGAAGTTATACCAAGCTGAATCGGATTTCTATGCGTCTTTTGGATTTGCACAAAGTTCCAGGGTACACAGGAAATTACACCAGGCTGATCCAGTCCTCTGATCTGTTGAGGCCATCCTGTATGGAGTTGAATTGGATGATGGATTTGAGCTCTTTCTTGTTCAACAGTTGTCCCATATACCCACCTCTGGGTGGTAGTTTCAAGACCTTGGGTACAGTCGGAAGGCTGGTAGCTTGTTCCTCATCGAATATACACCCATATTCCTGATATTGTGAGGGTAAAGAGGGATTGATAGGTGAAGGAGAAGGTGATAAAACCACCATAGTGGTGGTAGGCAATGAGGCTCCCTCCAGATTATCCCCGCAAATCTCAGTCCTAAATACGACTGAAGCTAGTCTCCAATCAATATCAAGGTTGTGGGTGTGTAGCCAAGGTAATCCTAAGAGGATGGGAAATTGCGGTGACGGGATGAGATCGAATGTTAATTCCTCATGATGCCCTCGTGTCAGGTCTAACCGTATCTTTCCTGTTTGGAACTTTGTGGGTCCAGATTTAAATGCACTGCTGTCTATAGTCGTGACTTGTTCCCATATCTCCTTAGGAGTCCATTTCACTTGATGTTGTTGTGCCCAGTCCCTATCCATGAAATTCCCTGTTACTCCAGAGTCTAACATAACAACCTGTATAGATTCTTCTTCCCAGCTTAGTTGTGCATGGATAAAGAAATGACTGGGTGATTTGCTCTTAGATTCTAAAGATGAGACCGTTAAACCTGAATTACCCGAAGTCCCTATCTCTCTGGACCCCGGGCTTCCCAGTTTTCCGATTTCTTTGGCTGAGAGGGTTTGACTGGACATGACCCCAGAAAGTGTCCTGGTTTTGCCACAATAAAGACACAGTTTGTTGTCTCTCCTTTTTTGTCTCTCTTCGGGACTCAGGGGACCTCTGATCGAACCTATCTGCATGGGTTCTGAGTCTTCAGGAGTCTTCTCGGTTTCTGTTTTTTTCTCCCTATACCCATAACTTTTAAAGTCTACTTTTCCTCTTTCGCGTTCCTGGATTCTGTGATCCAGTTTTACTACTAAATCTATAAGTTCTGGACATCCCTCAGGAGGTTCAACGGCCTGAGACAGAGCGTCTTTCAAGTCGTCTCTTAAACCCTTGTAAAACAAAGCACTCCGCTTTTCTTCAGGCCATCCTGCTTCTGCTACTAATCTTTGGAACGCTGTTATATAAGAGGCCAAGTCTTTGGTACCTTGTTTTAGTGATCACAATTCCGTATCAGCGGAATGAGTAAAAGTGTGTCTGTCTATCAAACATCTTTTTGAACTCTCTGCGGTATGCTGAATAATCTTGTAACAACGGATCATTTCTTTCAATCAAAGGGATGGCCCAGTTGGCCCCGGATCCCCCTAAATAAGAGATCACAAAAGATACCTTCGCCGATCAATAGGGAAAGGACTCGCTTTACACATAAAGTGCAGTTGACATTGACTAATGAATGCAGCGAATCTAGCAGTGTCTCCTAAAACACATTCTGGAGGGGCCAAGGGGACAGACTGGGGAGTGGAAACCTGAATGACGGGAGAAGGGACACTAGAGCTTCCTCGCCCACTGTCATGGTCTACCCTTCTCTCTCTTTGTAATGCATCTACCCTTGTGGCCAATGATTGGGTTTCCAGCTGCAGATTACCTAACATGTTAGCCAAATCAGCCATCGTTACTTGGGTCAGTTCCATGGCACTCGGGCGGAAAAACCCACGTGGGCTTCGTGCTCTGTAATGATCCACAAGCGATTTCCACAGGAGTGCCAGGAGCTGATGATAAGCCCAACCTCTCCCCCTCCCCACCAACACGTCTACTAGACCGTAGTCCGTGGAGGTGAAATGAGGGAAAGGAGGGAACAAAACAAGGGAAGGAGGGTGGAAAACACTTCGGACCGGGAGTCTCTTGTATGTCGGAAACTGGCACTGTAATGAAAAAAAGGACAATGAACAATGCACAACGAAAGGACGAGACCCCACTAATACTATATGCCAGTCCCTTGCCTCCCAATCACTTTACCTAGAAATAATAAACAGGAATCTTCTCATGTACACTATACGTCCTTGGTTAATTGCCACAGCTATTCTTTCAGAGGTCGTTGCTTGTGTATAACTCTGTGGAAGAAGAGAAAAGGTCATAAGACACAGAGACATGTACCTAAACTAAAGAAAACTGTCTACCAATACAGGACTTACCCTAAGGGAAGTGTATGAACCTCAGAGATGATTGAGGATTAAAAGAGATGGTGGGCTGAGGATGATCCTGTATAACAAAAGAGGATCCCTTGTAATCATAAGTGAACAATAACTATAAAGCAAAAACTCAGAAATAGCGCCAGGCGCCTGTACTTGATCTTCTGTGTCTCCTCAGCTGCAACCCCTGCCAATTTCGATACACTGTAGACTGGTCCGTAAATGTCGCGAAGTAATAGAAGCTTGGAGGGGTAAATAACGGTAGTATATCTCTGGCAAACTACGAGTCTCACAATGCCCCACAATGGCCTCCACACCTGTTCTGCCCAAGTCCGGCCAGACAACGGGAACCAAATCTGGCTGACGGGCGGAACCGGGAGTAAGGAGTGGGAATCAGGTAAGTGAAGCAAATGAAAGAAGTCCCTGAGTGCAGAGGAAACAATAAGCAAAAAAAAAATGCTAGCACCACTCCCTATATGCTGAGTGGAGTCCCGCTATCGGTGTCGGGTCAAAGGCATAAACAAAAAGAAATAAAGAAGCCTTCCTTGCTAAACACTGGAAAGCTCAAAAGGATTTCTTACACCAGAAAAGACGGTGTCTCCGGGAGAATGAGGAGCTCCGACGCGGAACACACGAACAACAGGAACACACACCTTAACGGGCCGTGAGTGGAAGTGACACGACGCAGTTGTGTGCGAACACTAGAGCGCGAAACGTCGGACTGTAGGTAAGACAGGCTTTTAACTACTGCCTGACCCCTCGCTCCTGTGCACAGCGACGCGACCATCTTGTTACATGTCATGCGAAATGGCAGGCGTGACATAGTTCAGCTAACTATAACACGCACGCCCGCAATGCACTGACGTCACATATCACATCACTGATGACATCATCCAGTGAATTTGTGTCTTTCTGAAAAATAAATATTTTTTTTATATGGGCGATGGAAGAATGAATGGATAAATAAGTGTCTAAATGGATGTTTTTTTTGTAAAATTGATTGTATAACTGACTTATTAAGTATATCTTAGTGAATAGATGTATTAGCAAGTAATGTTTAAATATTAAATATATGTATCAGTGTCTCACTGTGTACGTGGCTGCATGGGTTGGTGAGTAGCTACATGAGTGTGTTTATGGGTTATTAGTTAATTTTTTGAGTATCAGTATGAGTGTATGTATGGTTCGGTGGGGGATATTACTTAGCGCATAGATGCATGCATGAGTGACTCACTGTTTGCATGTGTTTTGAATACAGCATGTATGTAGGACTATTTGGGAAGATGAGTGTGTGTATGGGTGTGTTAGTGAGTGGATGACTGTCTTATTAGCATCTTTATGAGTAACTACATATGTGTTAATCTAGTATATGTGAGTATTGATGTATATAAGTGAATATATGTGAGAGTGAGAGATTGGAAGAGTTCCTGTATAAATAAGTATGTGTTTCTATAAGTGATTGTTTAAGAGAGTAAATATGTGTACATTTCTGTAAAAGTAAGTCTAGTTGTGTGTGTATAGCTGTGTATGCAAATAAATGCATGTGTGAGTATGTGTGTGAGTAACTCTATGGATGACTATCGGTGTGTAACAGGATGTATAGGTGTATGAATACATATGATGAGTGAGTACATGTATGAGTGACTATATAGAACTGTTGATGAATGAGTGGATGTGTATGTAGAGTTTGGAATTACTGAATAGGTTGTTGTTAGTGGTATTGGTATCTCCATTGTTTTGAAAATTGTAGTATCTATTTTTGAATGTCTGTATCAAAGGTTATATTAGGGTGACAGGAGGTCTGCCACTCTTTCACAAGGATGATGTCATCAGTGATGTGATGAGTGATGTCACTGACCATGTCATGAGTGATGTAATATGTGACGTCATCAGCAGTGCATTGTGGGCGCGCAAGTTATAGTTAGCTGAACTAACTATAACGGGGGAATTTCAATGGTTTTGTATGAGTGAAATGTCCAGCTAACTATAACATGTGTGAAACCTATGTTTTTTGTGTGAAATTTTAAGGTTTTTTTAAATGCTAATTCCCAACTATAACACGTGTGAAACCTGTTTTTTTCAGTGAATTTGCAAGGCTTTTTAAATGCTAATTCCTAACTATAACGTGTGTGAAACCTATGTTTTTTCTGTAAATTTCAAAGGTTTTGTAAATAATTTTTATTAAATGTATTAATTATTATATTCTTTATTTTTATACTAATTTGTTACATTTTTAATATAAATACTTATAGTTATTTTATTTTTTAAATTATATTTCATATTCTTATTGTAAAATAAAAACAAAAACAAAACTACATTGCAAATTGTTTCTTTTAATAATTTTTTCCAATATATTGAAATTGAATTCTATATAATTCCTTTTTCCTTGTTTTTTTGGGTAATCGAACGGTACACGTACGGTAACGGAATTACTACACATTCATTCTGAGAAACTTTTATACACTAACATAGAAATATAGTTTTTTCTCGGACCAGTAAATGTACTTCTAAAAAGAACAGTTTTTTTGTGTTTTTAGTTTTCTATTTTTTTTGTGTGTTTTGTCAACAAGTTTATAATAATAGAACTAGAACACAAAAAGGGTCCAACAGGAACAAAAGAATGAAAAAAAAGTACTAATGTCAAGGACACCAATGCTCCTGAATCCTGCGGCTTATCAGGTCGATAGACTGTTCCCCATACCACAAAGGTTTATCGCAATACATGCATACAATTTTAACTTCACCAAAGTCACGATCCATTTGTGGCTCTGGACTGGTTGCTGAAAATGATGCTGCAGCAGTTGATGTGCTTGGTGCAGTGGCTTGTGGGCTGTCCTGCAACCTCCGTCTTGCAGCTCGAGCAAAGTTGTTGGGGTGCAAGTTCTTGTCGCACCATATTTGCTGTGCCAAAGGAGTATTTTTTACATGGATCACCCCTTGAAAGAGTTGTTTCGTAAATTTTACAGGTTACTTTTTGAGTTTTAACCTATTTTTGCCCTTCTGGAAAAGTAAAAAACTTCCAAATTAGAGCTTCTTTCCTCTTTTTTAGAGGTTCTTCAGGAATGAAATGTCCATCTGAAGAATGGCTGGAAGATAAGTCCGTTGCTGGTATTATTGTTATCTTCCTTCTATTTCACAAGATTCTCAGAAGAGATGCTCTTTCTTAGAAAGTCAAAGTCGAATGATTAAAATAGGACAGAACTTTCAACAGTTGCAATAGGAAGTGTTAGAACCCAATCAAATCTCTTCTTTTAAAGTCACATGACTTTGCGTACGCTTATGGTGTGCTTACGGTGCTCTTACGATACGAGTACTCATGACGTTCTACTGTGATTTGTGTAATTGTTTTTAAAAGGAATATACGATTTTTAACAGTTTAAAAAAACTATTTTCATAATTATCACAGATAATGTGTTCCCTTAGTATGTACATTAAATACATAAATATATGTTTTTAAAGAACTAGAAACATTGCCGCCTTTCGTGTACAGTACGCCGTATGTGACATCACACAAAAGCTTTGATGCGATGCGGAACGTCAAAGCATATTCGTACCGTATTCACGGGTACACTGAATATGATTAGCAGTACAAAGTATGGTATGATCACCCTCTTAGTGACAAATCAGAGCACAGGGCGCGCTAACGAGATTGGTTAGAAGTGGTCACTCATTGGAGATCCGATTCTGGGCCTGCCTCTGCGCACATGATAACCTCGCCCAGTCTCTCTCTGTTGTTCCTTGCTGGTGCACACACACTTGCACATACGCGGTGCACGCCCGTCCACACTCCCCAGATGCCACCACCTAGGATGCTTGCTATCACTAAGCCTGGACACCAATGGGAGGTCCCACAGGGACATCATTCTTGTAGTGCGCGAAAACGCACCAATGACGGTCCTGGGCTTGGTTTGGTCAGCCCCTGGGGTTTACATAGAATGTGGGCACTGACTTGACCACGCTCTCTTTTGCCTGCGTGTGCTTGGATGAAAGACACACTGTCGTGGTCGATTTTACTATGAACTGTTTGGTCCAGCGGAGGAGGACTCGTCACACTCGACGTGGTGTCACTGCTGCTGCCGTGCAGCCAGAATACCATAGGCGCGGAGACAGCGGCGCCTGTGCGCAGCCCACCCCAGGCCTAGCCAAAGCCCCAGCCTTTTAAGACAAGAGACGACAGAAGCAAACGTAGGAGAAGGAGCTGTAAATTATATCTGCAAGATAATATTTTTTTTACTGCGTCACGTGGCCCTCCAAGCTCTGATTTGGTTTACTTGTGCTTCATCCTATTTGCTCCCTCCTAATCCTCCCGTGACTTTTACTATTTATTGTTACCTCACGTGGCCTTCCCAGGCCTATATTGATCGTACTTGAATGATTCTATTATTTAATTCCTTTTGCATCACGGGTAAGTGTAGGTGAAATTTGCGGATTTCGGGGTCCGCAAATTCACGCGAAAGCGAATTCGCGGTCAGCAAAATTCGCGAATATGTGCGAATTTGCAACTTTTTTTATTTTGGCGTGTTCGTGGGTTTTTTTTTCAGCGCGGCTACTGCGACTTACCCATGCGGTCATTTTTGGAGACGGCCATCTTGTTCGCGAGAGGAAAACAACTCGGCAAACTCAGAATCAAGGTAAGTCAACGCAGCACGTGCGAGATTGTATTTTTGAAGTGCGAACAAGCAAAAAAAAATAGCGAACTTGCGCATTGTGGATTGTTTGGCAATTTTGCGCGATTCGCGGATCGTGAAATTGCCAAAAATCCGCGAATTTCGCGAACAAATTTTCAGCCCATGCTTAGTCACGGGACACTGTTAGGCCTCTATTTAATAATTTATGCGTGCAGGAATTTCTATGTCGTATTTTTAAAGTGTGAATAGCAAAATATACAAGATAATGGACGGAATGTGGCACAATGGCAAAACATTCACCCCAGTCACAGACATGGATGGCATGGGATTGTGGTGATTTTTGAGTTTTTTTTAACTTTTTGGGGTGGTGTTGGGGCCTGGCCATGTGGGTGGGGGCCATCATGAGGCCTGGTACAGGCAGGGCCTGGCCATGTGGTGCGGGTCAAGGGGCCATTTTGAAGGCAGGCAGTGTGCTCAGGCCTGCACCCACTTTGCCTTGCTTTCAACCATTATGCCCAGGGCTACTCATTGGTGCATGGGCCTAGTCTTTCTCTGGGGTGTCTTGAATTTAAACATCATTGAGGGCATGGATGGCATGGGATTGTGGTGATTTTTGAGTGTTTTTGGACTTTTTGGGGTGGTGTTGGGGCCTGGCCATGTGGGTGGGGGCCATCTTGAGGCCTGGTACAGGCAGGGCCTGGCACAGGCAGGGCCTGGCCATGTGGTGCGGGTCAAGGGGCCATTTTGAAGGCAGGCCGTGTGCTCAGGCCTGCACCCACTTTGCCTTGCTTTCAACCATTATGCCCAGGGCTACTCAGTGGTGCATGGGCCTAGTCTTTCTCTGGGGTGTCTTGAATTTAAACATCATTGAGGGCATGGATGGCATGGGATTGTGGTGATTTAGGAGTGTTTTTCGACTTTTTAGGGTGGTGTTCAATCAATCAATCAAGAAATTTATATAGCGCACTACTCACCCGGAGGGTCTCAAGGCGCTAGGGGGAGGGGGGCCTGCTACTGCTCGAACAGCCAGGTCTTGAGTTGCTTCCTGAAGGAGAGGTAGTCTTGGGTCTGACGGAGGTGGGTGGGGAGGGAGTTCCATGTCTTGGCTGCCAGGTAGGAGAAGGATCTTCCTCCCATGGTGGCTCTTCGGATGCATGGAATGGCGGCGAGGGCGTGGCTGGTCAAACGAAGCTGGCGGGTGGGAGTGTAGAAGGTCAGTTGGTTGTTGAGGTACTTGGGACCCAGGTCGTGGAGGGCCTTGTGTGCGTGGGTGAGGAGTCAGAACGTGATTCTCTTGTTGACGGGGAGCCAGTGCAGGTCTCTCAGGTGTCCGGAGATGTGGCTGTGACGGGGGATGTCCAGGATGAGTCGTGCGGAGGCGTTCTGAATGCGTTGGAGTCTCTTCTGTAGTTTGGCTGTGGTTCTGGTGTAGAGGGTGTTTCCGTAGTCCTGTCGGCTGGTGACGAGTGCCTGTGTGACCGTCTTCCTGGTTTCGGTGGGGATCCATCGGAAGATCTTCCAGAGCAAAACACCGAGAGGACACACTGCGAGGGGGCCTGCAGTTTACCTGCCTCGCCGGACCATCTGGGCTTCGTGGCATTGCTGGGTCCCTGACGCTGTGGTCTCCCCCGTCGCTGAGCTGCTGGTAACGCTCGGCCGCGGAGCGGGGTCGAGACTACAGCTCCCAGCCTGCCCTGGGAGAACATCGCCCACTTCCTGTTTGGCGTGAACGGAGGCGCACAAAAGCATACAGCTCCCACAGAGGAGTGGGAACGCCGCAAAACACCGAGAGGACACACTGCGAGGGGGCCTGCAGTTAACCTGCCTCGCCGGACCATCTGGGCAGAGGGCGGGCCGTCTGTGGCCGTCAGGGGACGACAGAGGGCAGGACAGGCCATACCCTTTGGGCGTCACTATGGGAAAACGTAAGCTACTTAGACAGGAGAATGACAATGAAGATAAGAAACCCAAGGTGGCTTAAAAACAGGATACGATAATCTCTTACCTAACCTCTGCTGTGGGGGCCCTAAATGAGGAAATTGCTATTGCCGAAAAGGAATTAGGACTGGATGCCACAGATACATCTCCCACCGTGCTAGACCACGCTTTACATATAGCCTGCCCCCCCTATCCCCCTTGAGCCTGTTGTTGCCATTATACACCCACCCCAGGTCCCTATACCCCCTCAAGTAACATCTCCTACGGTACAGGATAATCCTGGACCAGTACTATCACATGAGCATAAAGATCGCATGGGGGTAAAGGAAAAACGCAGGCTTGTAAAGAAGGGCTGTAGCAATAATAAATCTACCTTGGATCCGGACCTGCCTGACAGAGCTGAACTGAATACTAATGACACAAGGTCCATGAATTATCGGGCTGATATAGTGGAGGGGATGTTTGAGTCTCGCCTGGAGCCGGCTCTCGTAGCCATTGCCAAGGACATTGTGGATACTCTTAACTCCTGTGTACATAAACTTTTGGACAAATGCAAAAACATTGATAATTTCATAAAGGAATACAAAGCAGATCCTAGTAAGACAACGATCCTGAAGGATGGGGGGGGGGGGGGCAGACCCAAAACCTTCTCTAGGCCATGTGTAGCAAATGAAATACCTGGGGGGCAGATTAGTGAAGATAACATTGGGCCCAGAGAGTCACAGGTAATCTCAGGTGGGCAGTTGTGTACGCCCGTAATTATATAACCTCACATAGGGGACTTGAAGACCAGTCTCCCACCGACTACCTTTAGTAAACCCACCCAGAATAGGAGCCATTTTCTGCATCTCCCACCAGATACGGCACCCTTAGTAGCTGTTCTAACTGGAATTCCCCCCCTGAAACCTGGCATGAAAGAAACTGATCATGATCTATTGTCTAGGACACAAACATGGTGCTCTCAATTTTGTAGTGGCGGAGATGATATCTCTAAGAATATCATCTCAGCAAGGCGGGCAGAGTGGGTAGGTAGGCGGCGAAAATGCCTATCAGGGGACTGTGTGGTTATTAACTTTAATTACCCTAATGTTGCGAATAGACTGTTTTGGGATGGGTCTGAACTCAAGGGTACTTGCATTATACCTCTACCACTGGGTTACTTTTATCCACCCCAAACCAAAAATCAGTACAATAGGGCGGCCCTCCCTCTCACGAGTGGTTGTACGATAGGAGTAGTTGGTTATGTGA
This sequence comes from Lissotriton vulgaris, assembly GCF_964263255.1. Lineage (NCBI taxonomy): Eukaryota > Metazoa > Chordata > Amphibia > Caudata > Salamandridae > Lissotriton > Lissotriton vulgaris. The sequence goes on from NC_141700.1 coordinate 332,890,933, forward strand.
GACTTCCCTATCAGGCCAGACAGACTGACCTAAGAAAGGGGGGTTGGAATATAGTCCAACACAGTAAAAAATCATCCCCTGTCAATGACTACAGTACACCCATTCCCCTAGAAAACCGATTTACTCCATTGACAAACATGGAAACAAATGATTGACTAAGTAATCATGATCTAATTAATGAGGACAGTAGATCGAGGTCAGGTAGCAGATTTTCTCGAAAGATTTTAAGTTGGAACACCGCAGGTTTAAAAAATAAACAAAATGATGCATCATGGATTAACTTCATTCAAGGCCATGATATAATAGCCTTTCAATATACCTGGGACTTAGATAATAGTTTCTGTCTAGATGGCTTTTCCTCTTTTTGTGTGAAGGCTTTTCCAGGCCTGGGAGGCTGACCTAAGGGAGGACTGCTACTATTGGCCTCATTGGACCTGGTAGGATCATTCAAAAGGCTTGACTTCGCCTCTGACAACATATTGATTGCGGAATGGGGGGGTTTAATCCATACCACCATTCTGTTAATCAATTTTTATAATGTTTTAGAGAGAGAAATATGTAACTCTAATTTCAGCGCCTTAGAGCGTTTTTTAGATGAATATAAAAGTCTGCATAGCACCTCATTCGAAATTGTGTTAATGGGAGATTTTAATATTCACCCTTGCAGATGGGATTGTTTGGCTGATCAGCAGATGGGCCCTCTTGGATCCTCCGCTGTACATTTTGAACATACTCAACAGGGGGAAGCACTGGAGCCTTTGTAAGCTAGCCTTAACCTCTTTGAGGTAGATGGGTTTAGGGGCGAGGAGAGGATAGCAACATTTAACGGGAGAGAGTCTGGTACAATCATTGACTACATATTTGTTTCAACAGGTCTGATTCCTGCAGCTACCTCTTACAAAGTTGAGGACTCAGTATATAGCGATCATAACCCGCTTATCCTGGAGTTAGATTTAGGGGATGTAATAATCAGACGAAACACCACTGGTATAATTAAAAACACCCTGAAACTGAAAGACCAGTCCAGGAGACTTAACTGGGCGAAGATAGTCCCTGACTCATTTATGTCAGATTTACTTACCGAAGCAGAAGCAGATTTTTCGGTTTGCCTTGATATAGCAGCTAGTGGAACCAACATCATTGAAGCCTTCATTTCTATCTGTAATAAGGTTAATGAGGTTTTAAAAACCAAATCCAAAGTCCCAGCATCTAACCATCCATGCTGGTTTGATGGCAATTGCTCCAAAGCACATAAAGCATTATTACACGCCCTGAAACAGAAACCAAGAAACAGGGAGGCTGTAATTACCCGGAGGAGGGCCTATAAAAAAGCTGTAGCAACAAGGAAGAGGGCTATTAAAACTGCAGCATGGAATGACCTTAGTACAATAGATACCCAGAAGGATAGCAGTAAATTCTGGGGCATAATTAATCATCCATACTTCTCCAGTACAGAGAATGCTGCCCTGGATTGTGTGATTGCAGATGATCTATGGGTAGCCCACTTTAGTAAGATCTATGACAATGAGGTTGCTACTACACCTACACCACTCAATTCCATACCCATTCACAGTCCCCGATTGTTACATTTTGAATTGGCCGATGTTGAAAAGGCAATTGTGGAAACATCCAAAAACAAAGCCCCAGGCCCTGATGGGGTTCCAGCTGACCTATACAGGACTCAACCCACTTTATGAGCTAAGGTCCTTACTAATGTCTTCAACTCAGTTAGTTCTAATGGTTTCCCACCATCCTGGTCAACATCAACTATAATACCGGTGTTCAAAAAAGGCCTGAGATGTGACCCCTCCTGTTACAGACCGATTTCCTTAATCGACTCTGCCATTAGGATCCTGGGCAGAGTGATTCTCTCAAAACTGGAGGATTGTCTGAAAGATGGAGGGGTCCTCTCTAACCTTCAGTATGGGTTTCGAGCTAAAAGAGGCACATTAGATCAATGCCTGAATTTGCAGATGCTCATTAGTAAGTACACCCAGGCGAAGGATGGCATGCTCTATATGGGGTTTATGGACCTGTCATCAGCCTTTGACCTGGTAAATAGGGGAAAATTGTGGGAAATTCCGAAGAATTTGGGAATTGACACATCCTTGGTGAATTTTTTAGATTCGCTTCATCATGGACTGAAGGCGAATATCCGTGTTAACAGGGAAGGGGGGTGCACTCGCTATTTTGACTCTAAGCGGGGGGTAAGGCAGGGGTGTATCCTGGCCCCTCTGCTCTTTACCCTCTACATAAATTCCCTAGATAAACATCTGGAAATGGCCACCCAGGATACCCCCTATGTGGGTAACTCTGCAGTTCCGGTTCTCCTTTATGCCGATGATGCGGCACTGCTGGCACGCACAGGACTGGGGCTGCAGAGACTTTTAGATTCCTTTGGTGGCTTTATGGAATCATTAGATCTGAGGGTGAATAGTAAGAAGTCCCAAGTCATGGTGGTTGGAAAACGTCCAAAAACATAGAAAACACTGCCCTTTTCCTGTAATGGTGTAGTTTTATCCATTGTCCCTGTATTTACGTACCTTGGCGTCATTTTTGATCTAAAGGGAAGCTGGGCCCCTCAAATTGATGCGAAATGCTTAGTGGTCGCTAGATCATCCTCTGCTCTAATGGACTTTGCAAGGCGGTTAGGATCCAGGCCCATGGAGTCACTTTTAACCATCTATAAATCTAAATGCCTATCAATAGCGCTGTATGGGGCCTCATTATGGGGATATTTGCAACAGGATAAATTACAAAAAATAGAGAACACGTTTTTAAGGATCCTGTTAGCTGTCCCTCAATCCACGCCTGTGTATACAATACAAACTGAGTTGGGACTGAGCTATATCTCTGATCTCATACGTTTAGCCCCTATAACTTGGATTAATAAGGAGATATCACTGAACCATGCTATTTTAAAAGATGCAATGGCACTTGAAAAAGCACATAAAATACCCTGATTATGCTACATTAGAGATGTCTTTGCTAAACTGGGGCGCCCAGAGCTTTTTTATTCCCCGCATTTGTTGCAAAAAAGTGATCTGAAGTGGATAAAGATGAATTTTATGAGGATGGTAGAGCAAGAGCGGGAATATGTGGAAATGAATAAACCTCTTGTTAGATCAAATTATGTTCTAAAAACCACTCCACATCTAGAACCATACCTCAGAATTGTATCAATACCACATCACCGACATCTCTTAATCAGATTTAGATTAAATATTGTTCAGTATACTTTGGGCATTTCATGTGTGTGGGGGAAACCAGACCTTACACCTCCCTGTAGTTGTGATAATGTCTCTCCCCAAACCCTTTTGCACTTTATTATGTTTTGTCAGCATTTTTCGGATATCAGGAAGCAACATCTAGTGCCAATACTAAGAAAAGCAGGATTTACTCAGGTTAAACCAGCACTGATGTTTTTACAAATGTTAAGCACTCCAAAGGTGATGTTTGGTGTTGCTAGCTTCTTGGTGGCTGCTGTACGTAACAAGAATAAGAGAGTGGCACTTAGGCCCCTGGAGAATTGATTATATCCCTCTGCCAATGAATTGATTATATCCCTTTGCTAATGAATTTTGACAATTTTAACCCTTGGATATGCTCATTAACAAGATTTGATTTTATGTATTTTATATATGTCATATGTATAATACTGTGTATCAATAATGACAATATTTTAATGTTTTTAATACTTTTGTGTGTAATATAATTATGTGACCGCTTTTATGATTTTTATTAATCGAAATAAAGTGCTATTGACTTGACTTGACTTGATCTTTCAGAGCATGCAGAGGATGTTGAAGCACGAGGACGAGACAGCGTTGACTTGTCTGGTCATCGAGAGGGAGGAGTCCAGAATGAAGCCCATGTTGCGTGCGTGGTCCGTTGGTTTGGGTGCGCTGCCCAGGGCAGGGGGCCACCAGGAGTCATCCCAGGCGGAGGAATATGGTCCCAGGATGAGGACTTCTGTCTTGTCTGAGTTGAGTTTCAAACAGCTGTTCTTCATCCACTCGGCTACTTCTTTTCATCCTTTTGGTTCTGGTGGTGGCTGGTTCATTGGTGAGGAAGAAGATCAGCTGAGTGTCGTCGGCGTAGGAGATGATGTTTAGGTTGTGTTGGCGTGCAATGGCCGCGAGGGGGCTCATGTAGATGTTGAAGAGGGTGGGGCTGAGTGATGATCCTTGTGGTATGCCGCTGATGACTTCGGTGGCCTCGGATCTGAACGGGGGCAGGCGGAATCTCTGGGTTCTTCCGTCGAGGAACGAGATGATCCACTCCCGTGCCTTCTCTTGGATTCAGATTTTGCTGAGGCGTTGTACTAGGGTGCTGTGGCAGACAGTGTCGAACACTGCGGAGAGGTCCAGGAGGATGAGGACCGCTGTTTCCCCGTTGTCTAGCAGGGCTCGGATGTCGTCAGTGGCTGCGATGAGGGTGATCTCGGTGCTGTGGTTGGCTCGGAAGCCGGATTGCGAGGGGTCGAGGAATCCGTTCGTCTCGAGGAAGGCGGCAAGCTGTCGGTTGACGGTCTTCTCGATGACTTTAGCAGGAAATGGGAGGAGCGAGATGGGGCGGTAGTTCTTGAGGTCGGTGGGGTCTGCTGATGGTTTCTTCAGGAGGGCGCTGAGTTCGGTATGCTTCCAGCTCTCCAGGAAGGTGGCGGTGTTGAAGGAGCAGTTGATGACGTCTCGGAGTTGGGGTGCGATGACCAAGGCGGCCTTGTTGAAGACGTGGTGGGGGCATGGGTCGGTTGGTGATCCAGCGTGGATGGTGTTCATTATGTGGATGGTGTCTTCGGTGCTGACCGGGGTCCAGGCGTGGAGGGTGGTGGTGGGGGGCGTAGGTTCGGTTGTTGGATGCGTGGGCAGTGTGCCGAAGCTGTTGTGTATGTCGGCGATCTTGCTGTGGAAGAACGAGGCGAGTGAGTCGCAGAGTTCTTGCGAGGGGGTGATGTCGTTGGTTCCGGCCCTGGGGTTCGAGAGCTCTTTTACGATGTTGAAGAGTTCTTTGCTGTTTTGTGCGTTGTTGTCTAGTCGTTCCTTGAATGCTGTCTTCTTGGTGGCGTGGATCAGCTGGTGGTGTTTGCGGGTGGCGTGCTTGAGGGTAGTCATTTTGTCTGTAGTCGGGTCTTTGCGCCAGGCTTTCTCGAGGGTGCGGCAGATCTTCTTGGAGTTCATGAGATCGTTGTTGAACCAGGAAGCCTTCTTGCTGCCGGGTCTGCTGGGACGGTTTTTCAGGGGTGCAAGGTCGTCAGCGCAGTTGGTGATCCACTGTGTGAGGTTGTTGGCTGCCTGGTTGGGGTCCGTTGAGCTGGCGGGAGGATTCAGGTTCAGGGATGTGGAGAGCTGGTCGGAGGTGATCTTGTTCCAGCTCCTGCGGGGAACCTGTTGCTGGTGGTGGTGGGTCGTGGTCCTTCTGAAGCTGAAGTGGACACAGCTGTAGTCTGTCCAGTGGAGTCCGGTGGAGTGGCTGAAGGAGACGTCCTTGCTGGAGGAGAAGACGGGATCAAGCGTGTGTCCGGCGTAGTGGGTGGGGGTGTTCACCAGTTGCTTGAGTCCGAGGTTGGCGCGGTTGTCCAACAGGGTGGTGGTGTTGCTCTCCTTTTTGTTCTCTAGGTGGAAGTTGAGGTCCCCTAGGAGGATGTAGTCAGCGGAGGAGAGGGCGTGCGGGTGGATGAAGTCTGAAATGTCTTCGCTGAATTGTGTGCGAGGTCCTGGGGATCTGTAGATGAGGGTGCCTCTGAGTGTGGTCTTGGGGTCGGTGTGTATCTGGAAGTGGAGATGTTCGGCGGCTGTGAGGGTGTCGTCGGAGTTGGTTGTGATGTGGATGGTGTTCTTCTAGACGATGGCGATGCCTCTTCTGTCTGGTTGACGCAGTTCCTCCGGGTGATCTTGTATCCGTCCGGGATGGTGATGGCGATGTCGGGCGCTGAGGAGGCGTTCATCCATGTTTACGTGAGGAAGGCGATGTCTAGAGATGTGGTGTCGAGCAGGTTCCAGAGTTCCACGGCGTGTCTGTGGACGGAGCGGGTGTTGAGCAGGATGCACTTCAGGTGGTTGCTGCTGGTGCTGGGCTTGGCGGGTGCAGTGCCAGTCCGGATTCAGGAAAAGTTGCAGGGTCGGCAGCAGAAGGGTCCGTGGGTGCGTCACGGGGTGGCTTGTAGCATCCGGGGATCCGGCCGGTGTTGAGTGCGTTGAGTGTGGCGGCATCATACTTCCGGCGGGTGGGATGGCCTCTGCGGGGGCCAGGGGTTCTGGCGCTGGGCGCGGTCCAGGCGTGGATGGGCGCAGATGGGCTTGCCTTCAGCGCACAAACGGTGCGCCCGCTGCGCGTGAACGCTGTACGTACGTGGGGGTGTCATAAGAAGGGAGCAGGGAGGGAAGGTCCGCTGGGTGGTGGGAGCGGGGGGTCCAATCGGCTGGTGGGGGCCGGGGCCGCAGGGAGGCAGCGGCGGGAAAGTCGGTTGCGGGCGGGCGGCTCAGCGGCGGCTGGGTCGCGGGCAGCGAATCTGGTAACTCGCAGGAGCGGTAGCAGGAGGAGCGTGCGGGCGACCAGGCCTGGGCAAGGCTCGGTGGTTGCTCCCGAGGTAGAGGCAGTGGTCCCCTTAAGAAGGGAGCAGGGAGGGAAGGTCCGCTGGGTGGCGGGAGCGGGAGGTCCAATCGGCTGGCAGGGGCAGGGCCACAGGGAGGCAGCGGCGGGAAAGTCGGGTTCAGGTGGGCGGGCGGCTTAGCGGCGGCTGGGTCGCCTGCAGCAAATCTGGTAACTCGCAGGAGCGGTAGCAGGAGGAGCGTGGGGGTGACCAGGCCTGGGCAAGGCTCGGTGGTCACTCCCGAGGTAGAGGCAGTGGTCCCCTTAAGAAGGGAGGGAGGGTCCACTGGGTGGCGGGAGCGGGGGGGTCCAATCGGCTGGCGATCGGGGTCCAATCAGCTAGCAGGGGGCGGGGCCGCAGGGAGGCAGCGGCGGGAAATTCAGGTGCGGGTGGGCGGGCGGCTCAGCAGCGGCTGGGTCGCCTGCAGCGAATCTGGTAACTCACAGGAGCGGTAGCAGGAGGAACGTGGGGGCGACCAGGCCTAGGCAAGGCTCGGTGGTCGCTCCCGAGGTAGAGGCAGTGGTCCCCTTAAGAAGGGAGCCGCGAGGGAGGGTCCGCTGGGTGGCAGGAGTGGGGGGTCCAATCGGCTGGCGGGGGGCAGGGCCACAGGGAGGCAGCAGCGGGAAAGTCGGGTTCGGGTGGGCGGGCGGCTCAGCGGCGGATGGGTCACCTGCAGCGAATCTGGTAACTCGCAGGAGCGGTAGCAGGAGGAGCGTGGGGGTGACCAGGCCTGGGCAAGGCTCGGTGGTCGCTCCCGAGTTAGAGGCAGTTGTCCCCTTAAGAAGGGAGGGAGGGTCCACTGGGTGGCGGGAGCGGGGGGTCCAATCGGCTGGCGATCGGGGTCCAATCGGCTAGCGGGGGCGGGGCCGCAGGGAGGCAGCGGCGGGAAAGTCGGGTGCGGGCGGGCGGGTGGCCGGCTCAGCGGCGGCTGGGTCGCCTGCAGCAAATCTGGTAACTCGCAGGAGGAGCGTGGGGGTGACCAGGCCTAGGCAAGGCTCGGTGGTCTGGCTTGGCCATGTGGGTGGGGGCTAAGCATGGGCAAATTTTGCGAATCTCGCGTTCGTGAATTTTGCGGATTTGCGAACTCGCAATCCGCAAAAATCCGCGAATTCTCGCAAATTTGCTGATTTTTTTTTGTGTTCGCGCGGGTTTCTGCCAGTTCGCGAGGGTTTTGTACAATTACGCAAACGCGAACTTACCTGTCGGGTCGCAAGTTTTGCGAACTTGTTGTTTCTACGTGTCCAGCCTGTTTGGGACACTCTTCTTCATCACTGCCACCCTCTGTCACCACTGCCAATCTCTGACTACTCATGCCACCCTCTGGCCCACCCATGCCACCCTCTGTTTCATCACAGCACCCTCTGGTTGTCCAGTGTACATTATTGTGGCAAAGCAAAGCATACCTTCCCTGCCTCAAGTGACCTGAATTAATTTGGGGCTGATTAATGTGTCACAGAATATTTTTTTAACTGGCACCTGCTTCCTTAGTGCTTCCTGATTAGTGATCTTTTGCACTTGCTAAGTGCTTTCATTGTTGCAAAATTAGTTACAACACCTGCCCTGCCCCAACTGACAATAATGAATTAGGGGCTGATTAATGTGTCACTGGATTTGAACTTCCAGCCTGGCTCCTGCTTGTCTCCCTTAGCTGTAATTCAGGACCTTTGTGGCATATGTGTAACTATTCTGAGGGTCAGAGCAGGGTCACATAATAGTTGCAAGTAGGCAACTGAACTCTGGAGGGGCCCCTCAGGAAGCACTACAGGAAATGGCTACTAATGATGAGCTTGAACTTTTGAACCTGGTAAGTAGTTTCAGTTTTGCTAAGATCGTATTTCTGCAATTTAGCGCTTATTCGCGAGGCGCGAAGTTGAACTGGGAAGCCGCGAACTCACGCGAACAGTGCGAGCAAGCCATAAAATCCGCTGCTCGCGGATTTGCGGATTTTGCGGGAAATTCCCGAATCTCGCGGATTGCGAATTTACCGAAAATCCGCAAAATCCGCGAGCGGAACGGATTTTCCGCTCATACATAGTGGGGGCCATCTTGAGGCCTGGTACAGGCAGGGCCTGGCCATGTGGTGGGGGTCAAGGGTCCATTTTGAAGGTAGGCAGTGTGCTCAGGCCTGCACCCACTTTGCCTTAGTTTCAACCATTATGCCCAGGGCTACTCAGTGGTGCATGGGCCTAGTCTTTCTCTGGGGTGTCTTGAATTTAAACATCATTGAGGGCATGGATGGCATGGGATTGTGGTGATTTTTGAGTGTGTTCCGACTTTTTGTGGGTGTTTTTGGGGCCTGGCCATGCGGGTGGGGGCCATCTTGAGGCCTGTTACAGGCAGGGCCTGGCCATGTGGTGGGGGCCAAGGGGCCATTTTGAAGGCAGGCAGTGTGCTCAGGCCTGCACCCACTTTGCCTTGCTTTCAACCATTCTGCCCAGGGCTACTCAGTGGTGCATGGGCCTAGTCTTTCTCTGGGGTGTCTTGAATTTAAACATCATTGAGGGCATGGATGGCATTGGATTGTGGTGATTTGTGAGTGTTTTTTGACTTTTTGGGGTGGTGTTGGGGCCTGGCCATGTGCGTGGGGGCCATCTTGAGGCCTGGTACAGGCAGGGCCTGGCCATGTGGTGGGGGTCAAGGGTCCATTTTGAAGGTAGGCAGTGTGCTCAGCCCTGCACCCACTTTGCCTTAGTTTCAACCATTATGCCCAGGGCTACTCAGTGATGCATGGGCCTTGTCCTTCTCTGGGGTGTCTTGAATTTAAACATCATTGAGGGCATGGATGGCATTGGATTGTGGTGAGATTTGAGTGTTTTTCGACTTTTTGGGGTGTTCCTCTGGCTTCCATTGCTTTTAGGTGCACAAGAGAACCACCAGTGCCAGGAAGAAGTCCTGCAGCGGTGTATGCAGCACAACGTCAGGTGACGTCACGTGTGGCCACAGACAAGACAACTCTGCAACTCGTGCAACTGCGGCCTGCTGTTCTGACATCTCAAGAAGATGGCTCCAAAGAAAGTTGGTCGTAGCGCCTCAGGGAAAAAAGTCGCCAGTGCCACTGCCAGTAAGTAGGAGCAGAAGAAGCAAGTGGCACCACCTACCAAGGAGAATGGTGTGCCCACCCACACCTTTTTTGGGAAAAAAAAACTACGCCTGCAGCAGCAGTGGGGTCTGCTGGGGACCAAGCTGGAAGCAGCACCGCCCCTACTTTGGGCTCATTGCCACCACGCCAAGCTAGATCCAAGACCATGAGTGCTGCTGAGGCAGCCACTTTACTTTCTCAGTCACCATCGACCAGTGATGTTGGCTCATCACAAGAAAGTACCATCCAATCAACGCCGGGTGTAATTCAGCTGACGAGTGTTCAAGAACCACAGCCACAACCACAGGTGCAAGTAGTACAAGCGCAAGTACATGGGCAAGGAGAGGCGCAAGTACAGCCGCAAGGAGAGGTGCAAGTAGAGGCGCAAGTACAGCTGCAAGGAGAGCCGAAGGAGAGGCACATGGACAGGTGCATGGAGAGGTGCGACTAGAGGTTCATGGAGCGGCACAACTGCCTACAACGCTTGTTCCTCCAGAAGTAGGGGCACATCAGGAAATTGCTATTCAAGAGGAGGTATTCGACAAAGCCACTCCTCCTGATGATGATTATCCATTGTCTTCCAGATCCCCAGCAAGGTCAAGGAGGGATACTAGAATTTCTTCTTCAATCCCCCTTCCTTCTGATGATGCTGATGTTGATTGGAACCCACCAATGCGGTCTGAGAGTGAGTCACCCCATGATGAGCCGACAAAATGTAGCTAAGCCTGAAAGGAAGGCTCCCGCAAAGCTTCGACTTATGGGTGATGTCGACGAACAAGTATTGGTATGTTGTATGTTCTGCTGCTGATGAACAGTCTGACGATGACCCAGTCATCACAGTCGTCACTCCAGCCCCAGCAGGCATGCAGCAGACAGACATTTTAACCCTAGCCCGGATGGCTGCTGAGCGGGATATGGGCGGCATGGCACTGGTACCACCAGCCTTAACTACAACACCAACCCGACCTACAGCTTCCATCTTTTTTAGTCAGAAGCGCCGGCAGTGACCTCCATCCAGCTCGACCTCAAGTAGTGGTGCTGTAAGTGAACAACAGAAACAAATTCAGCCACGCCTATCCTCCGCTTCATCTGGCATTGAAAGTCAAAGTAGCAGTAGCACCTCCACCACCAGCAGACATCACCAGTCCGCAGTTTGGGACTTCTTTACTGTTAGCGCAAAGGCGGAAAACGTGGTCATTTGTTCGATTTGTAAAACATCAGTTAGTCGGGGTAAGCTTGGTACCAACTATGGTACTGGAGGCCAGAGAGGTTATCTCAAGTTACACCACCCTATCCAGAGGGAAGCAGACATGAGGAAGATCAAGGAAGCCAAAAGCAAAAAAAATCCAAATGTAACGTTGGTATTGAATCTGATGATGACGAGAATCTGATTGTGCAGGGGGGAAGTGAAGAAGCGACAGACATTTTATCTGGTGCACCCAGTACCCCTGTTTTGTTTGCAAATTCCGCCCTAAGTGCGCTGGGGATGCCCAGACGTGGGTCCCAGGCACTCCACACCACTGGAGTCAAGCTAGCCGGGCTGATGAGAGGTGTTACCTCGAAACCGGTCCGGTCCTCGGATGCTTGATTCCGTTCTGGGAAGGACATGGCTTTTGTAGTTCGGACTGGACTGTTCCCATGAGGCTCAGGGTCAGAGCTGATTTGCATATCGCCATTGTCTAACCCAGGGTGGTGTGGAGTGCAAAAAAACGATGGATTTGGGTCCAGATCTTTGGACTGGGGTGAATGTGTGACATTGATCCACATTCGGTCCATCACTTGTTTTGTTTGCAAATTCCGCCCTAAGTGCGCTGGGGATGCCCAGACGTGGGTCCCAGGCACTCCACACCACTGGAGTCAAGCTAGCCGGGCTGATGAGAGGTGTTACCTCGAAACCGGTCCGGTCCTCGGATGCTTGATTCCGTTCTGGGAAGGACATGGCTTTTGTAGTTCGGACTGGACTGTTCCCATAAGGCTCAGGGTCAGAGCTGATTTGCATATCGCCATTGTCTAACCCAGGTGGTGTGGAGTGCAAAAAAACAATGGATTTGGGCCCAGATCTTTGGACTGGGGTGAATGTGTGACATTGATCCGCATTCGGTCCATCACTTGTTTTGTTTGCAAATTCCGCCCTAAGTGCACTGGGGATGCCCAGACGTGGGTTCCAGGCACTCCACACCACTGGAGTCAAGCTAGCCGGGCTGATGAGAGATGTTACCTCGAAACCGGTCTGGTCCTCGGATGCTTGATTCCGTTCTGGGAAGGACATGGCTTTTGTAGTTCGGACTGGACTGTTCCCATGAGGCTCAGGGTCAGAGCTGATTTGCATATCGCCATTGTCTAACCCAGGGTGGTGTGGAGTGCAAAAAAACGATGGATTTGGGCCCAGATCTTTGGACTGGGGTGAATGTGTGACATTGATCCACATTCGGTCCATCACTTGTTTTGTTTGCCCAGTACCCCTGGCAGCAGCACTGCAGTGGGATCGCCCATGCCCTCTACCCCTGCAACATCTATGAAGCACACTAAGAGTGTTGGAGACACCAATGCGCCTAACTGGTTTGAAGAGGTCTTCATCATCATCATCACATAAAATGATCCAGCCCACCATTGGCAGAATGTTCTGGTCGGAGGCGCCATTTGAACGCAACCACCCAACGGTACGTCTGTATAACTCGAATCTGGCTAAAATGCTAGCGATGGACCTTCTCCCTTATTCTTTCGTGGAAGGGGTGGGGTTTCTAGAATTAGTGGCACCAGTCTGCCCTAAGTGGAAGGTTCCTAGCCGGTCCTATTTTGCCAGAGTTGTGGTTCCAGCACTACATCAAGATGTGCTGGAGGTGATTGGGGCAGCATTGCAGAAGAGTGCTGTTCACAATATACACTTGACAACAGACATGTGGACCAGTTACCAAGCCCTTGAATACATGTACATCACTGCACACTGGGTCTCTTTTGCAGGGTCTTTTGCAGGGGTTAGAGACTAGTATAGTGCAGTTGCTGACCTGGACACAGTTTTTCAAGCTTCTCGGAAACATGCAACATTAGCCATGTTTGCCATGAAGAAAAGTCATACTGCAAAAAACATTTTGGAAGATTTTAAAAGTAAGGTCTCTGAATGGCTGCAATCAAGAAATTGCATAGTTGGTTATGTTTCCACGGATAATGGCAGTAATATAGTTAGGGCCATGCAGGACGGTGACTATTTCAAAGTGTCGTGTTTGGCGCACTGTATAAACCTGGTTGTTCAAGATTTCTTGAAAAATTAAAACCAGGTCAAGAAGTTACTGATCACCTGCCGAAGAATCTGCACACATTTCAGCCATTCTTTTAAGGCCCGGAAGGAGCTGAGGACCATTCAACATAAACGTAAAGTGCCAGTCAAAGGACTCATCCAGGAGGTGTCAACACATTGGAACTCAACCTTTTACATGCTTGAGCGTCTGTTTGAGCAGTGCATGGTAATCAATGACTATATCTTTACAGTAGGTTCTACTAGTAATGACTTGAGGCTAGAGTCGGAGGAATGGCAGCTAGTTAAAAGCCTGACAGACATGCTTCGTCCTTTTGAGGTCTTCACGCGTGAAGTCAGTAGGGAGGACTGTTGTTTGAGCAAAGCTATCCCATTGTTGCGCATGCTAGAGCACCAACTGAAGGCGGTGTCTTCAACGTTGAGAGATGATGGTGGAAAGCAAGCTGCATATCTGTTGGCGGAGAACTTATTAAGCCGCCTAGTTGCCAATGAAAGGCTTCAAAAGATACATACAGAACAACATTACATTTGTGCCACTATTCTGGATCCACGGTACAAAAAAGCAGTGGCCAGCAAAGCATTCATTCCTTTTGATGAGGTAGATGTTTCAAAGTACAAACATTGGATAGCTGTGTCAGCCAGACGGTTTGAAAAAGATCGGCAGATAATTCAAGGAGCCGTCAGAAGTCCAACTGAATCAGCAGGCGATCCAGCGTCAAGTTCTACTTCTGAATCTGTGGCCAAAGGGAGTCATTTCCCCTCACAGCCGTTAACGACACCAGCAGCAACCCTATCATCATCCTCACCTGCACCAGGCCCAGCCATAATATTGTCGGAAGCGGATTGGCTAACTCATCAAGGGTTTGTTCGTTCCAGTGCTGAGAAGGTCACAGATGGTACGCAAAGTGGAGCAACCGTGGAGAACCTTGAGTTGATGGTGCAGGCCTATCTGGATGAGCTAACACAGGTCTTTTTTTATACAAACCCATTGCTGTATTGGTATAGGAAAATGGCTCTATTGCCACTGATCGCCAACCTGGCTCTAAATAATTTTTCTTGCCCACTCGCAGGTGTGTCTTCTGAATGTGTTTTCAGTGCTGCTGGTGCCATTGTAACTTCAAACAGGTGCCGGCTCTTGGCCAAAAATGTGGAGAGGTTAACACTGATCAAGATGAATCAGCACTTGATACCACCAGATTACAAAGTATGTGAATGCATGCAGGAAAAAGAGGACACCAACTTAGGTGACGGAAGCTCTTCTCTGTTACCTGACCTACTGCCATCTCATATCATGGAGTTGGAGGACGAGCTCTACTTCCCAGACACGAGCCCTGAAAATGACTTCCTTTTTTTCGTCCTTATTCACTTTTATTCCTGTGTGTCTTTCTTTGTTTTGCAACTTTTACCACAGCAAAACTATAATCACCTAATCACAACAAGTCCATCAGCAGCACTGTCTTCATCTTATATTCCTTATTAATTTGAAGGTGCCTCAGTCTGCGTTCCTGAGGTTCACAAGTTCACAACTCAATCATGCTCCTTTATACTCCTCCTCCAGACTCCCCCTATCCATTTCCCTCCGCGTTTAGGCCCTGTTCTGTCCCTGTCCTCAGCTGCCCAGCAATTAGTGGCCAGCTGCTATGTTTAGGTTTTGGTGCAGTGGCGCAACCTGGACTTTGATGTAAGTTCTGTGCTAAGGTAATTTTTGCGAATTCTCCTGTGCTGCACCTCTGAATGTGTTTTATGCATCATGTGCCTTGTTCTTACACCGCTAAATGTATGTTTATGCATCATGTGTTTTTGTTCCCAGGCCTATACCCCTAAATGTACAGTCATATTTAGTTAGTTGTTTTCTCCTACTACAGGTGTTCCCTGTGAGGTCCTGGTTCCCTGCGTAATATTCTCCTATTGATGGTTAGGGTTGCGTAGGTGGTACTTACCGGTTACCAGTAGTTACTGGTTGTGGGCTAAAGGTATTTATACTCTATGTTCTAAGTGCTAATTCTAATAGTATTTCTAGTTATAAAAGTGCTGATTCCTGACAGTGGTACAGGTGGCCTGTCTTGTACATATCTCCTGTAAATTCTGCCCGTGCCTGTTGGCAAATTGTGAAGTGTGTGTTTTTATCTAATGTGTTTTCTTGTAATACAAAGGCGAATTTTTTTATACATAACCTTGTGTGGAGTTTCCTTTGTGGTGGGCCTTGGGTGTTGTTGCTGGGGGTGCATGTGCAAAAACTTGACTCACATTGCCTCCGAGTTAAGCCTTACTGCTCGTGCTACGTTATCAAGGGGGTGAGCAGGGGTTATCTTGGCGTGCAACTCCCTTGTCCTGATGTGGAAGTGATGGTCTCTGACTGGCTTTGGCGCAAGCCCTGGCCGGCCAGGGATCCCATTTCTAACATTGGCTCGTTCATAATGATGTTGGCAATGTTTAGGGGGTTTGGTGTTTTTTGGTCCAGAATTGGCAGAATTTTGGCCTTTTTGGGTGTTTTGCGGGCGCGTGTGTTTGGGTGAAAACTAAGTGAAAACTAGTCGTAGACCTTCCTTCTTCTTCTTCTTCTTCAAAGAGCGCAGCAGTTCGATTTTGTTCTGCCTTGCTAAGATTCTTGTGATTCGCTGGAACAAGTGACTGTCTAGGTGAGTTTCAAGAGGATCAAAGTAGCGGAAGTGCTGAAACCAGCAAGGTTTTGTGAACAGCGCAATTTGCCATCGTTTGAATATACCAGTAATGCATGTTTTTAGGGGGCTGTGTGGGGGGCTTCTAGGTGTCTGTGGGTGGGTTTGGGTGTCTGGGAGCACTGCTGGCACAGTTTAATGTTGATTGCATTTGTTTTTCAGGAAATCCATGATGGAAAAGTGGAGTTATGACCTAGCTGCACAGCGTATTTGGACAGAATTGAAGGTAGGCCCATTTTTGCTTTTTGCCTGTTTGGGGGTATTCTGCTTTTAGGCGGGTGGCTGCAGGGGTCTGGGGGCATAGCTCGGAAGGTCTAATATCGGAATCAAGTGTTTAGGACCAAATCGGAGGTGAAAAAGTTTTTCAATTTTCAGGCATTTTGCTTACTTTAGTGTTTTCGGGGGCCTGTTTGAAGGGCTTCCTGGTGTTTGTGGGTTGGTTTTGGGGTCTTGGAGCAATGCTAAGTATGGGTAGTTTTGATTGCAAGTGGTTTGAAGAAAATCCATGGTGGCAAAGGGGAGTTAGGGCCTAGCTGCAGAGCGCGTGTGGCGTGATTTGGAAAATTTGCCTGAAAATTTCTAAGTCCCCATTTTTGTAGTTTTACTTTTTGGCTGTATGGGGGTCTTCTACTTGTTTTCGCCTGGGATGACGTCTCTGGGGGCATTGCTGGGAAGGTCTAATACCAGTTAAAAGTGTTTTGGATAAAATCGGAGGTAAAAAGGTTTTTGCATTTTTGCTCATTTGCTTGTCTTTAGGATGCTGTTTGGGGGGGTTCCTGGTGTTTGGGGGTGGGTTTTGGGGTCTGGGAGCACTGCTGGCACAGTCTAATGTTGATTGCATTTGTTTTTCAGGAAATCCATGGTGGAAAAGTGGAGTTATGACCTAGCTCCACAGCGCGTTTGGACAGAATTGAAAGAAGGCCGAAAATATTTTAAGGATGAGATTTTCCATTTTTGCTTTTTGCCTGTTTGGGGGTGTTCTGCTTTTTTGTGGGTGGGTCGGCGGGTCTTGGGGCATTGCTGGGAAGGTCTAATACCGGATAAAAGTGGTTTTGAGAAAATCCATGCTGGAAAGCGTTTTAGCACTTTTTGTAACTTAGGGCTAGCAGCATTATTGCATGTGTTTGCGGGTGTTCTAGATTTTTTCAACTGGGTTCTGGGGTCTTAGAGCACTCGTGGGAATGTGTAATTTTGGTTGCAAGTGGTTTGAAGAAAATCCATGGTGGGAAAGGGGGATTTGGCCTAGTTAAAGAAAGCGTTTGCCACTATTCTTAACTTAGGGCTCGTTAGGGTTAGCCGTATTGTATTGCATGTGTTTGGGCGGGGGTTCTAGATTTTTACGACTGGGTGGGGTCTTGGAAAACTTGTTGGAATGTCTAATTTTGATTGCAAGTGGTTTGAAGAAAATCTATGGTGGGAAAGGGGGGTTTTGGGCATACTCTGAGTGCGTTTTGACACGATTTGAAATTAGGCCTCTGCGAGGTAGCAGCAGAATTCTGCTCATTTTTGGGAGGGTAATGTGGGGTGTTCTAGATTTTGGGGATTGTCATCTCTGAAAGTGACGGTATAATTTTTGCACTACACAGCGTGCCTTACATATTTTTTTCTCCGAGGTGTCTTTAACACTTACTGTTGTGTTTTTCCATCATCAACTACAGGCAGGCTTTTACCCTGTGCCATCGATGTACTACTCAGGCTTACAATTAGCGATCCGCAAATCCGCATCCGGCAGGCAGTGGACAGTTTGTCTGGTCACCAAGATTGATCGACGGAGCATCCGATGGAATGAAGGAGTACCGCGAATAAGAGGAATGGCTGGATGCATCAACTTCAAAAATTCAACGGGACAACTACAAAAAACAGTAACAGTATCCAAAATTCTCCTTATCTTTTAAATGATATTCTTGTGAACTTGAACTTACTTCTAAGAGTGTGACTCTGTGCGTTTGTTTGATCTCTGCTTCAAATTCATCCCTCCAGCTATTTTATACGTCTTTGCTATGTTTAACACTAATTTAATGTTCTAAGTGTTTATTCTCTCTGAGGGCAGAGAGGCAAGTGAAATTGCGTAATGACTGCAGCCCTGTACTGTCAACTTGTTTCTTCGTAGTTACTAGTAAGTTGCAGTAAGTAGTAGTACTACTTTTCAGTAACCTAACAATCCATTTAGTACTTCTGGCATGCAGTAGTGCACTTCCTTTATGTCCCTTTAAAGATTTATCAATATCTTGTAATCCAAAGATTTGTTTCTCTTCATTTGTTGTTTGACTGTCCATGCTGTGTTTTTTTCCTCTCTACCAAACTTTCCCAAAAACCCTCATTCCCATCCAATTTTCAAACCCTAACCCTTTTCCCCCGGGCTGTGTGGTATTTCATTGAGGTGTGACTGACAACAACAATAAATTCCACACACTTGCTGGGGAGGATCAGGTCAAAGCAACCAGAAGTTCATGTGCGCCATCATGGATTGATAAGAACATCCTCCTCCTACACGACGTGAACAATCAAATGCTTAATGCTTACCTTACATTGGCACTGCTTAGGCTACAATTTAGGGCACTGTTCTGTACCGTACTATCTATTGTACTGTTTCTAATGATTCGCTCAGGCCACTCAATGTTTAATTTCCTCTTTTTTTTCATATGGTGATACTTCCAGTGTGTACCACTACTGCTACCAGCACAAAAATGATATTGCATCCGTCGAGGATTCAAGTCAACAACAAACCTTAATCACCATTTGCAATGCAGCCAGCCCTGGGGCTACCCCGATTCTCAAACACAAATCACAGGTAAGATAAGCATATTGGAGAGGTAGTAGAATAATGGGCTAGGAGGACTAAGTTGGGAGGAGAGCAGAGACTGACAGTACTACTAGTAAAGTACAGTAGTAGGGCTACTAAATTTACTAACTCGGTTACTTGCATTTTGGTCGATTTCAGGACTCAATGTTTTATTCATGTGGGTAAGTTTGAAGAAAACAAACGTCCAATAACCACCGCCAACCCCCACACAAAATAATATATGAACGCGTATACTGTATTTTTTGTACCCGAACTCACCCCCCTCCCTTACCCAACCAATGTCAAAAAGTCCAAAAGTCCCCTTTCCCAAACACCCAATTCCCACCCCCCCCCAGCAGTCTTTAAAAAAGGGGCAAGGGACAGTCACTACCTCCGGTGGCGTAGCAAGCTGTTGCTGCATGTCCCGCTGCTCTTTGCGGAGGTCCCGGAGCTGGCGCTGGTGTTTTTCGCACAACTGCTCCAGGTAGTCCACTCCCTTTCGGAGGCGGCGCACACGTGCCATCCAGGCTCTGGGGGGGGCAGCTGTTGTTTTTGCTGCTGTGCGGCGGCAGCGTGAGGCTGTTGGGCCGCGGCTCCGTTTGGCTGGAGGCTTGTGGCTGGTGGACCCGGGGGCACAGGAGGAGGATGTACTGGTGTAGTGTCCTCATGCTCCCAAGCCCACACCGGCGATACTCTACACAAATAGCCTCCAGCTTACGGGCCCTGGCCCGGACAGCCATCTCCTTACGGGTGAGCTTTTTTGAAGTAGCATCTATGAAGAAAGAAAGAAAAATACTGTAGCCAAAAGTCTTTAACATAAAGTCAAAATAATTCAACAGAAAGTTGACACTCAGTAACACCAGCATCAGTAACACCAGCAAGTAGCAAACACAGTATAACATTTTGAAGATATGGGACCAGGTTTTTTTTGATTGTCAATCCACAACTGGCGCCTCCCGTATGTGACGTTATTTATCATTTCTAACCACTATTTTGAGGGTGCCCCAGATAGGAGGAAGAACCTAAACCTCCAATTAGGACCAAGATCCAAACATAATTGATACAACCGGCTACCGGGTACTATGGAGGTTATCGCTGATTTGTCTCAGCCGTCTCAGCTTTCCAGCGTCTCCGCGTGTAAACTGTTAATGACTTCCGCATTTACACGCGGAGACGCTGGAAAGCAGTACGGCTTAACGTGCCGCTCACACTGATACTCCTATGGTGTGTCACATCTTTGGTATTAACCATCACACGGACGGCTGAGACAAATCAGCGTGAACCTCGACAGTACCCGGTAGCTGGGTCAGAATTAGAAGTGGCTGAGAGCACATAGCCATTGTGGCAATAGTTTTGGAACCGCTGCCCGCGGGAGCCCTGATGAAGTCGTGGGCTACTAGCCCTGACAAAACACGTGTTGGCTGGGCGTGGTGGATAAAATCTGAATTGAAGAAAAACTTCTATCAAGACTACTTCCACATTGTTTGTCTATTGGTTGTGTTGTTTGATTACCTAAAGCATTTACTCTGTAAAAGGCGACGTGTGCACAGATACGTGTTGTTACAGTATAACATTTTGACATGTATCTTTCCGCCGTCTTTGTAAGCCTGTGACATTACTGGGAGTTTCAGGAATTCCACTAGCAGCACTATGGGTGGACTCACTACTAAATACATAGTCCGAGAGTACTAAAAAAAGGCCATACTTCATCCACTCAGCGTCTGCTCTACTACATCATACACCTCTGCTCTACTACATCATACACCTCTGCTATCGACGAGGAGGATAAAGAAGATAACATCCAGGTTTCGAAAGTGCGTCTATGATTCTTCTTAATGTCTCAAATGTACAAAAATGTCTTTTTGTCAAAAACCAACTAACACCCTTTTCATTATATTTTAGAAACCGCTGTCTTCTTATGTTGATTTGCATTCAACAAAACCATTCTTTACAGTCATAAATATTAAGACTCGTTCGTCCTTCGTTTCACCCTTCTTTAACTTTTCGTTCTTCACGTCCCTAAACTTCATCTGATATGACTTGGCTTCACAATAAAAATTTGCCAGCTGAGTTGAAGTGAAATAGAGGGGGCCATTGGTTACCAGAGAAGTACCGCCGCTAATGCTATTAAAAGTCAAGGTTGACTGCCTTCTCCGTGATAGCCCAAAAAGTAGTTGTAAATTAGTAAATGTTCTTGACAGTACAGTGTACTTATACTAGTGTACTGAGTACTACTGTGCAGTACATCATAACTCCTTTTCGAGCCTACTCAAAAAAATTCCGATAAGTAAGGAGTATAATAACTTACCACCGTCCGCCGCCACCGAGTCTTCCCCCCAGCTCCTCCTGGTGGCACCGCCGCATCCAGAGTGGACCCCTCCGCACTGCTGGCCCGGGCACTGGTGGTCATCTGTGACGCATCAGATGTTGTGACGTCTAGGAAAAACATGTCATATTTTCAGATGCCATACACAACCGCCTATTTTGTCTCGTAATGGAAGAAAATGATACATAACACATTTTTTTATTACTGGGATTGAAAAAAAGTAACGGTTTTGGGGAGGGTGTTAACCTTTTATATGCTTATTCCATTAAATGTTACACTTCTTCTTATGACAACTGATGAATGCTTGCTTAACAGGCACCATTTTTCTCTTTACAGAAAGAAGATTCCATTGCCCTTCTGCCAGACGATTCACCAGCTACTACTAAGTCATCACCAGCAGTACTTTAAGTACTTTAAAGAAGGTGAGGGCTCCCGCACAGTTATTCTAATAATTTCATATGTCTGGTAACTATTATTAAGTTTGAGTCATACTAATTTCATTCATGGGAATGTTGTTTCAACTTTAACGTCATCTTCATCCATCAGAATACTACGCTATTAAAAATGAAGAAATGTTTTTATTTCTTAATTGAAAATAAAACTTTAAAACTAACAAACACTGTGTGGTTTTTGTTTGAGTGAGTGAGCGGAAAGGTTTGAACTACTGCACTTGGCAGTCATGTTTCAGTGACTCAGATAGGCCGGGACTCAGAGGTAGTCTTCTTCTGTTCTTCTGGGTCATAAAATCATTGGTCAGACATTCTAGATAGTCGGTCAGGGGATTGGGGGTTCAACTTCTGTTTGGACTGAGGTATGTAGAAAGTTGAACTGCACCTATCATCTTGTCAATACTTCTTTGAGTGCAGAATAGTCCCTGAAACACTAGCGGTATGGGATGTGCTCCTCTCAAATCATAAAGGACACTGCTACCTTTTACTTGGTGCAAACAATGACATTTTATTGTTGGAAATTGTCAAAGCACTTACATTAAGAAGACTGGAATAGACAGCAAGGGCAACCCAGAGGACTGCACTCAGTGCCTGGAGCTATTGCCTGATCCCCTTCCACATCTCCAGCTGCCACCCTCCTACCAGCCATAAATGCACTCTTCACCATTCTCACTCTACAAATTGGAAAACGGTCCAGAAAAATCTAACCCTCCATCCCTTTTCCCCAATCAGTGCCCCATCTCTATCCGGTAACATCGATAGAGATGCAGTCCGCCTCGATAACTGGCTTTCACTAGAAATTGCTAAACGATGCCCTTCCAATCAACAGGATAGTACTTTGAAGAAAACTAAAATCAAAGCTCCTTGGTACACGCCCGACTTAGCCTCCGCACATCTACTCTGCAGGAAAGCGGAACGTAAATGGTGCAGAACCTACGATAATGGCGACCGAAGCACTTATATTCTGCAGAGAAAAAACTACCTCTCCACCATCAAATCGGCCAAAAGAACCTATTACGTAAATGCCATTAAAGAAGCCAGCCAAAAGCAAAAAACTCTGTTTACAATAGTAAAAACCTTCACCAACCCCAAAGCTCTCCAACCCGAAATCCCCCCATCGCAAGAGCTATGTGACAAGATCTCGGATTACTTAGATGATAAAATTACCTCCATTCAAAAAAACGTTCCCCCTCCAACACACAAAATCCCCTATCCGGACCAACCGTGCCAGGCCGCTAACAGTCTCAAAAAGTTCACTCCGGTGACTCTGACTCAGACCAGAGAAGCGATCCTTTCCTGCAAATCTGGCTCCCCCTCCGACCCCTGTCCCCCCAAGATTCTCCACCTCATCATTAATGAAGTCAACCCTATCGTCAATGAAATAATCAACCTATCCCTCAGTTCCGGCTCCGTTCCTCTCTCATGGAAAAAAGGCGTGGTTAAGCCACTTATGAAAAAGGCGAACAAATCCCCAACGGACTTGACCAACCTCCGCCCTATCACCCTGCTACCCGCTCTGGGTAAAATAACAGAACAGCTAGTCCACAAAGAGCTCAAGACCTTTCTGGAATCCCACAACTTACTCCATCCCCAGCAATCCGGGTTCCGGTCCAAACATTCAACTGAAACCGCCCTGATCGAACTGACCGACACCATTAAAACCTTACAAGACCAACGGAAGAAGGCTATTTTGATCCTTCTTGACCTCACTGCAGCTTTCGATACCATATCCCACTCCATCCTGATCAACAGACTCATTGACATCGGCATCTCCAACTCAGCCCTATCATGGATTAGATCTTTTCTCAGCGATAGGTCCCAAACCGTCACCCTTGGCTCCTTCCAATCCAATGAGAAAAAGGTGTCTTCCGGAGTCCCCCAGGGGTCCATCCTAAGCCCCCTCCTCTTCAACATTTATCTCATTCCTCTTCTCACCCTGATAGAATCTTTCGGCATAACCGTTACTTCCTATGCCGATGATACCCAGCTTATCATCCCCCTAGACGACAATTCCAACAAGGCAGAGCTCAATCTTAAACACTGCCTAACGGCAGTTTTCCAATGGATGGACGCTAACCACCTCCTCTGCAACTCAAATAAAACTGAGATCCTCCCCATTGGAAAGAATGCCTCGTTCTGTCCTGCCTTGTGGTGGCCTGACAACTCTGTAGCTCCCCCTCAGACTGTCACCTCTGCCAGAAACCTCGGGGTCCTTTTTGATTCTGACCTCTCATTCGATCACCACGTCACGTCCGTAGCAGGAAAATGCTTCGGCATAATCAAATCCTTGCGAAAATTCTTTGATTTTCTCCCCCTCGACTCCAGAAAGACAGTTACAGTGGCCCTCATTCTCTCACGAGTGGACTACTGTAACGGCCTTCTGGCAGGGACCAAGAAGTCAAATCTTTCGAAACTCCAAAGTGTTTTACACACCGCCGCCCGCCTTGTCCTAAAACTTCCACGTAAATCCTCAATCTCCGCAGCCCTGAAGACCCTACATTGGCTCCCCTTGCACAAGAGAATACTCTTCAAGATTCTCCCCGTTGCCTTCCGAGCATTTAACAAATCAGGTCCCTCTTATCTTACCAGACGCTTCCCTCACTATAATCCGAGTCGTTCCCTTCGATCCTCACAAGAAAACTTCATGACCTCTACCAAGTTCAACCTGAAGTCTAAAGGTGGTAAAACCCTTAGTACCATGGCTATTAGAGCCTGGAACAGCATGCCAAGACATCTCAGACTTCAGACGCTTGAGAAACCTTTTAGGAAACTCCTCAAAACTTGGATTTTTAATCTCTCCGATGACTGGACAAAAGCTTCAATCTAGCCTCCCCCCATACCACTCTGTGATCTGGTCTCAAGGACTTACAGCGCCATGATGCTCCTTCCGGAGCGAACGCTGCGCTTTATAAATACCCCTCCAAATATCCAAATATCCAAATATTGCTGTATCAGAGTTTTGTTTCACACCGTTTGCCGAATGGGCAAGCTTACCTACCTACACAGACCGACTCATAATTGTAAATAGTAGTAGCACAGAGAGTGATGGTAGAGGCAGGATAAGAATGTAGAAATTAGTCTACATTAGAAGAAAAACAAAGACTATTTTGTAAAACATATAGAATTATTAGGAACCAGTTTGTAATGAATAGGAGCTGTAAAAGTTAGGGAAGTGTAAGTATTAATATAACAATAGAAGAACTTACTGGGGCCAGCAGAAGAGCCCGTCCACCTTCTGCCACCGGAGTCTCTGTTGCCACCGTCGCCTTGCCCCTGGGAGGTCCTGGTGATCATGAAATAAAGAAACACAACATGGATGATTGTTTTTTTTGGGAAATATTTGATTTCTTTGTACTCAATCTAAAATTATGTCGGGGAAACAAATTAACATCAATTGCATCTGATCTGGTCAACTAGGAGGATAGTAGTACAGTATTGCAGGATTCACAGACCGTCTAATAGGAAAGTTATGTAATTCACTAACTACATCAACAACAAAAAGGTTCTACTACGACTGCCATCATTCAGCATCACGAGACGTCGCGTGACAGACACAGTCCGTCATCATGATTGCAGACCAGTAACAAATGTCCTATAACAAGTAATAAATAATATACTCAACGTATCAATCCACCACTATCTCTTAAAAGTGGCAGCAGCAGGAGTACAAAGAAGGACTAGAGTGTACTGTCTCTAGCATTACGCAGTAATGCTCTCTAATGACTAAAAAGTTGCAAACAAGTAAGTATAGTAGCAACGCCAATATAAGGCGAGCACCTGCAATGACAGAAGCTATTTAAAGATTAATTTACCTGCAATGTAATCAAATCAGCAGCATTCCTACTCTTCAGGGAAACAATAGATTAGCAATATAACAGAGCAGAAGGAAAAAAGTAGGTTTTAAATAGCTACTTACCAAGCCCAGTGATCTCCACACCGAGCAGGTCGAGCTCCCGGTCCAAGATGTCACTCCACTGGTGCGTCACTTGCTGGTAGGTGCGCCGGACCCCAGACTCCTTATGCATGCGCCGGCACACCTTCTGCCACAGCTGGCGATGGCCCCAGATGCCGTAACCGGAAGAAATCCGCCCACCTGCTGCCACGGTCTTAGGGAGGTGGACTTGTACAAAAACCAACAAGGCGGCCACCTCCACCGCAGAGAAGATCTCCCTGGGCTGGACTTCCTCCCCCCTCAAACGCCCGCAAGGGAGCCGGGTATGGGGTGCTGGGCCCTTCCCCTTGCCCTTGTCGCCTCCCTTAGCCATGGTCCTGGGCACAAGAAGAAGGAAAGAAGAATAGATGTGAAAAAAATAAGAGAGAGAGCGAAAGAAATAAAGTAGGTAATAAAGTAACAAAGTTTTAAAAAAACACAAAATATAGATGTAGGAAATTGAAGAGAGAGATAATAAGCAATAAAAAAACAAAAACAATTCAGAGAAACATAGGATTACATAGATGTAAGATGGATAGAAAGGTAGCATGCCCAAAACCATAGCAGTGAATGAAAAACAAGATGGCCACGCCCATAGTGGACCGTGTGGGTAAGTCTGCGCGATATTTCCCTCACAAGCACGCAAAAACGCCACAAACACGTAATCGTGCGCCGCATACGACACAAGCATACAACTAGCGCCCCGAAACGGAAACACGCCACGCAAACAAGATGGCTGCGCCCATACACGACCGCATGGGCAACCTCGGGGTCGGTGCGCTGCAAGTGGTCCGCGAATAAGCAAAAAACCACACGAACACGTAAAAAAAAGGAAATCAGCGAATTCGCAGTAATTTGCGGATTGCAAGTTCGATTTCGCACCAATTCGCGCCCCGCGAACCTCGCGAAATGGCAAAAAAACACATTTTGAAAAACTGAAAGCACTTAGCAGGTGCAAAAGTTCAAGCTAATTTGTAACTATTCCCTGTAGTGCTTCCTGAGGGGCCCCTCCAGAGTTCAGTTGCCTACTTGCAACTATTCTCTGACCCTGCTCTGACCCTCAAATCAGGGTCAGAGAATAGTTACAAGTATGGCACAATGCTCCTGTAAAAAATAACTTCAACAGGAAGGTCTTACAGCTAAGGAAGCAGGTGCCAGACTTGAAGCACAAATTCAGTGACACATTAACCAGCCCCAAATTAATTCATCTCAGTTGAGGCTGGGAAGGTGTGCTTTGCTTTCCCCCCATAATCTACAGTAGTGAACAAGAGGGTGGTAGTGGTGAACCAGAGGGTGCTGTGATAAACCAGAGGGGGACAGTGAGGATCCAGAGGGAGCAGGGGCAAACCAGAGGGTGGCAGTGATGACCCAGAGGGTGGCAGGGATGAACCAGAGGTTGGCAGTGATCAACCAGAGGGTGGGAGTGATGAACCAGAGGGTGGCATGGATGAACCAGAGGATGGCAGTGATGAACCAGAGGGTGGCAGCCTTGAACCAGATGGTGGCAGTGATCAACCAGAGGGTGGCAGTGATGAACCAGAGGGTGGCACTGGTGAAGCAGAGGGTGGCAGTGATGATCCAGAGGGTGGCAGTGGTGAACCAGAGGGTGGCAGTAATGAACCAGAGGGTGGCAGTAATGAACCAGAGGGTGGCAGTGATGAACCAGAGGGTGCTGTGATTAACCAGAGGGGAACAGTGATGATCCAGAGGGTGGCAGTGGCAAACCCGAGGGTGGCAGTGATGAACCAGAGGGTGGCAGTGATGATCCAGAGGGTGGCAGTGGCGAACCAGAGGGGGCTGTGTGTGAGAAGTTGGCCTGGTATATGATGATCACTATTCTAGTGAGCACCTTGCACCAGTCCATACGACCCTTATGGTGATTGGTTGTAAGTCAACCTTATAGACCAGCTATCCTAGTGGTAGCATGAACAAAAGCAGTCTTAGGCTAAACTCAAGAGTGCATGTGAAGCCAGCTGTTTTATCATATGCAATTCTTTAAATACCAAATGAAAGGACACCATACAAATGATATATTATAAAATATATGTATTTATTTCTAGAATAATCCCCTTGACTCTTTATGAGCACAGGAGCACAAGCGTTAAACAAAGAACACAGTACAACATTCAATAGGTGTGCACCTGTTACAACGCACTTTTTACAACGCACTACTGTTACAACGCATCCATTACAACGCGGATACTGTTACAACTCATGTTTTTACAACGCATTTTTTTACAACGCAGGTACCTTTACAACGCATACCATTACAACGTAAGTATTGGTAAGTATATAGTTATATTTTAAATGTTATATGTTTGGGGTTAAGGGGTATTTTTAGGGGTTAGGGTCAGTTTTCAGTTTTTGGGTAAAGGGGTATTTTTAGGGTTCAGGGTCAGTTTTCAGTTTTTGGGTAAAGGGGTATTTTTAGGGTTCAGGGTCAGTTTTTAGTTTTTGGGTAAAGGGGTATTTTTAGGGTTCAGGGTCAGTTTTCAGTTTTTGGGTAAAGGGGTATTTTTAGGGTTCAGGGTCAGTTTTCAGTTTTAGGGTAAAGGGGTATTTTTAGGGTTCAGGGTCAGTTTTCAGTTTTTGGGTAAAGGGGTATTTTTAGGGTTCAGGGTCAGTTTTCAGTTTTAGGGTAAAGGGGTATTTTTAGGGTTCAGGGTCAGTTTTCAGTTTTTGGGTAAAGGGGTATTTTTAGGGTTCAGGGTCAGTTTTCAGTTTTAGGGTAAAGGGGTATTTTTAGGGTTCAGGGTCAGTTTTCAGTTTTTGGGTAAAGGGGTATTTTTAGGGTTCAGGGTCAGTTTTCAGTTTTAGGGTAAAGGGGTATTTTTAGGGTTCAGGGTCAGTTTTCAGTTTTAGGGTAAAGGGGTATTTTTAGGGTTCAGGGTCAGTTTTCAGTTTTTGGGTAAAGGGGTATTTTTAGGGTTCAGGGTCAGTTTTTAGTTTTTGGGTAAAGGGGTATTTTTAGGGTTCAGGGTCAGTTTTCAGTTTTTGGGGTACAGGGTAAAAAAAAATTAAATTTAATTTTAAATTACATTATTTAATAGTAAATAAATTAAATTAAATTACTTTGCATTATTTTTGGGGTTGAGGGTCAGTTTTGAGTTTTTGGGGTACAGGGGTACAGGGTAAAACTAAAGTTATAATTTTTTTAATTTACAATAATTAATTTTAATTATATTTAAAAAAATTACTTTATTTTTTGGGGGGGTTTAGGGTCAGTTTAGAGTTTCTGGGGTACAGGGGTACATGGTAAAAATAAAGTAATATTAATTTAAATTAAAATTAATTAACGGAAATTAAATTATTTAAAATTACATTAAATTATACTTTTAAAATTAAGTTACTATTATATTATTCTTATTAATATATACTTACCTATACTTACGTTGTAATGGTCTGCGTTGTAAAGGTACCTGCGTTGTAAAAAAATGCGTTGTAAATACATGCGTTGTTACAGTATCCGCGTTGTAAAAAACGCGTTGTAACGGTATGCGGAGTAAAAGTCCGCGTTGTAACATCATATATCCCATTCAATAAGATGCACAATTATGGATAGGCAGGGTGGCCATTCAAACCATATATTAAGAATGTGGTATAAGTACCACGTCACAAACAATGAACAGGCCTAGGGCCTAGGGAATCGCTGGGCCTACACTGGACTAACGAAGGTTAGGACACAGGAGGCCCACAGGATGCGGGTGCAGTGTCTATAGGCAACTGCGTTTACCATACAAGTCAATGGTGCGAAAAAATCTGAAAGTTATAGGTTTAGGAGTCTTCCGACTGGACACAGAACTTAGCCACTAAAAAGTAGGACACTAGAGGTGTAAACCACTATAGGAGCACCGGTGTAATCTCGTTACCTCACCCACAGGAAGCGGGTGCATAGGTGCCAAAGTGCGTCGGGTTTCTTTGTGGAGTTCTATGGAGCCTGGAGGTAAAGATGCTGCAGGCGGCCAGGATAGAAGAGTCCGGTTGGATCCAAGGGTGGATCGAAGATGTAGAGTACCTGAAAGCAGAGGGGACAGAGTCTAGGTCACTAGCCAGTCACCAGGATGGAACCAGGCAGTGTCGGGTTGCGATCAGGTGCTATTGAGTAGTTTGTCTCTGCTGCCACGTGGACCAGGAAGGATCAAAGATAACCAGCTGGTGGACACGAGCTGTCCCACAAAGGCTCTTGCTGTCTGCGGTGTTGGTTCTCAAATTGGAGTCACCAAACCTTGGCAAATTGAACCCAAGCAGGACTCAAATATGTCTTCTGGATCGGACCGAGAAGGTCAGATCGATGGCTCATTTTCAGGGG
Source organism: Lissotriton vulgaris (assembly GCF_964263255.1). NCBI lineage: Eukaryota > Metazoa > Chordata > Amphibia > Caudata > Salamandridae > Lissotriton > Lissotriton vulgaris. The sequence continues at coordinate 332,920,332 of NC_141700.1, forward strand.
AGCTAGGGCCAGTCTGGAGCAACCAGACCAGCAGTGTAGTTTTGATGGATCGTTGTCACAGAGGCCACTAGCCAACGGGCAAGCGACCGGACAATGCGGGAAGCAGGAAAAGGGCAAAAGGGCCCCACGTAGCACTCGGTGAATGTGGAGGGGTGATCTTTGGAGCACAGGCTGCTCGGGGATGGGGCATCCGAAACCCCAAAGCACAGCGTCGAGGGTGCCTAGGGGGCTGCACAGGAAGCACTTCGTCGACTCTTCAAGATGGCCGTTCCCACGTCTCTCGTCGCCTCCACGGGTCTCAGCTTTGCCAGGACTGTGGATCGGGCTGTTGGATGTCTCGGAGTCTGTGTCTTGTTGATCTCTGTCGTTCGAGCTCTGGCGGGAGAAACAGCAAAGAAATTCTTGATGCACTGATGGTGCCTGCTTGCACAGGGTGGCCACTCCTTGACCACAAAGGAGATTCTTAAGTCTTCCACGTCGAGTGGGATGTCGAAGGATCCAGAGTTTCATTTCAAAGTTTCAGTCAGGATGATCTGGTTTGCATTGGCACAGCTCCTACCTTTATTCCAAATCTAGGGGCTAGATCTCCTGCTAGGTCCCTCCAATGGGTGGGACCCAGGAAGGGGAGGTTACACCCCTTTCCCTTTGTTCAGTTTCACATCAGAGCTGCGGATGGAGAGCCCCAGCACCGGTTTGAACTGGACTTTGCATGGGACACCTTGTGTGCCCCAGACAGTGTCTAGTTTCATTCAGCCCTCCCTGCCCCAATCCACAGCCTTGAACCAGAGGGTGGCAGTGATCAACCAGAGGGTGGCAGTGATGAACCAGAGGGTGGCACTGGTGAAGCAGGGGGTGACAGTGATGATCCAAAGGGTGGCAGGGATGTACCAGAGGATGGCAGTGATGAACCAGAAGATGGCAGTGATCAACCAGAGGGTGGCAGTGATGAACCAGAGGGTGCTGTGATAAACCAGAGGGGGACAGTGATGATCCAGAGGGTTGCATTGGTGAACCAGAGGGTGCTGTGATAAACCAGAGGGGGACAGTGATGATCCAGAGGGTGGCAGTGGCAAACCAGAGGTTGGCAGGAATGAACCAGAGGGTGGCAGGGATGAACCAGATGATGGCAGTGATCAACCAGAGGGTGGCAGTGATGATCCAGAGGGTGGCAGTGGTGAACCAGAGGGTGGCAGTAATGAACCAGAGGGTGGCAGTGGCAAACCAGGGGGTGGCAGTGATGAACCAGAGGGTGGCAGGGATGAAACAGAAGATGGCAGTGATCAACCAGAGGGTGGCAGTGATGAACCAGAGGGTGCTGTGATAAACCAGAGGGGGACAGTGATGATCCAGAGGGTGGCATTGGTGAACCAGAGGGTGGCAGTGATGAACCGGAGGGTGGCCGCGATGAACCACAGGGTCCCAATTAGGCTGGACATGTAGAAACAACATGGTCACGACCGTTGCGACCACACAAGTAAGTTTGCGTTCCCGAACTTGTACAAAACCCTAGCGAACTGGCAAAAACAGCAACTTCGCAAATTCACACGAATTCACGGATTTTGCGAATTGCGAGTTCGCTTTCGCACCAATTCGCGGATCACGAAATCGCAAATTTCGCCCATACTTACTCAAGCTATCCTGGCTGAAGACGGCTGATAGCCAGAAACCGTTCCTAGGATACTTGAATTCGGTCCAGGAAAGAAAGGGCCTGGCAGTTCGGGCTGGACTGTTCCCATGAGGCACAGGGTCAAGGCTGATTGGCATATGGCCATGTCTGAACTGGGATGGTGTGTAGTGCAAAAAACCTATGGATTTAGGCCCAGATCTCTGTACTGGGGTGAATGTATGACATTGTTCTGCATTCTGCCCATCAACTGTTGTTTTTGCATTTGTCACCCGAGTGGGATGGGCATGCTCAGACGTGAGTCCCATGCTCTCCACACCACTGAAGTCAAGCTATCCTGGCTGAAGACGGCTGATAGCCAGAAACCAGTCCTAGGATACTTGATTCCGGTCCTGGAAAGACATTGCTTGGCAGTTCGGGCTGGACTGTTCCCATGAGGCACAGGGTCAAGGCTGATTTGCATATGGCCATGTCTGAACTGGGGTGGTGTGCAGTTAAAAAAAACAATGGATTTAGGCCCAGATCTCTGTACTGGGGTGAATGTATGACATTGTTCTGCATTCTGTCCATCAACTGTTGTTTTTGCATTTGTCACCTCGAGTGGGATGGGTATGCTCAGACGTGAGTCCCATGCTCGCCACACCACTGGAGTCAAGCTATCCTGGCTGAAGACGGCTGATAGCCAGAAACCGGTCCTAGGATGCTAGGTTCCGGTCCAGGAAAGACATGGCTTGGCAGTTCGGGCTGGACTGTTCCCATGAGGCACAGGGTCAAGGCTGATTTGCATATGGCCAGGTCTGAACTGGGGTGGTGTGGAGTGCAAATAAACAATGGATTTAGGCCCTGATCTCTGTACTGGGGTGAATGTATGACATTGTTCTGCATTCTGTCCTTCAACTGTTGCTTTTGCATTGGTCACCCCGAGTGGGATGGGTATGCTCAGACGTGAGTCCCATGCTCTCCACACCACTGGAGTCAAGCTATCCTGGCTGAAGACGGCTTATAGCCAGAAACCGGTCCTAGGATGATTGATTCCGGTCCAGGAAAGATATGGCTTGGCAGTTCGGGCTGGACTGTTCCCATGAGGCACAGGGTCAAGGCTGATTTGCATATTGCCCTGTCGGAACTGGGGTGGTGTGGAGTGCAAATAAACGATGGATTTAGGCCCAGATCTCTGTACTGGGGTGAATGTATGACGTTGTTCTGCATTCAGTCCATCAACTGTTGTTTTTGCACTTGTCACCCGAGTGGGATGGGCATGCTCAGACGTGAGTCCCATGCCCTCCACATCACTGAAGTCAAGCTATCCTGGCTGAAGACGGCTGATAGCCAGAAACCGGTCCTAGGATACTTGATTCCGGTCCCGGAAAGACATTGCTTGGCAGTTCGGGCTGGACTGTTCCCATGAGGCACAGGGTCAAGGCTGATTTGCATATGGCCATGTCTGAACTGGGGTGGTGTGGAGTGCAAAAAAACAATGGATTTAGGCCCAGATGTCTGTACTGGGGTGAATGTATGACATTGTTCTGCATTCTGTCCATCAACTGTTGTTTTTGCATTTGTCACCTCGAGTGGGATGGGTATGCTCAGACGTGAGTCCCATGCTCTCCACACCACTGGATTCAAGCTACCCTGGCTGAAGACGGCTGATAGCCAGAAACCGGACCTAGGATGCTAGGTTCCGGTCCAGGAAAGACATGGCTTGGCAGTTCGGGCTGGACTGTTCCCATGAGGCACAGGGTCAAGGCTGATTTGCATATGGCCATGTCTGAACTGGGGTGGTGTGGAGTGCAAATAAGCGATGGATTTAGGCCCAGATCTCTGTACTGGGGTGAATGTATGACATTGTTCTGCATTCTGTCCATCAACTGTTTTTTTTTTTGCATTTGTCACCCCGAGTGGAATGAGTATGCTCAGACGTGAGTCCCATGCTCTCCATACCACTGGAGTCAAGCTATCCTGGCTGAAGACGGCTGATAGCCAGAAACCAGTCCTAGGATACTTGAATTCGGTCCAGGAAAGAAATGGCTTGGCAGTTCGGGCTGGACTGTTCCCATGAGGCACAGGGTCAAGGCTGATTTGCATATGGCCATGTCTGAACTGGGGTGGTGTGTAGTGCAAAAAACCTATGGATTTAGGCCCAGATCTCTGTACTGGGGTGAATGTATGACATTGTTCTGCATTCTTTCCATCAACTGTTGTTTTTGTATTTTTAGAGTGTGTCACGTGCTCTTGTGTCTGTTCTACGTGCTTGATGGTATTTTCTTCTGCAGCACATGGCCCTCCCAGCTCTGTTCTGCTTTATTTTTGTGGGGTACATGCTTTGTGGTTCATCGTATTTGCTCCCTCCTAATTCTCCCATGACTTTTAATATTTATTACTGCCTCACATGGCCTTCCCAGCCCTGTATTTTTATTGATCGTAATTGCATTATCCTATTAATTCCTTCTCCGTCACGGAGCCCTCCTAGGCCTTTCTTTAATAAATTGTGTGTGCATGAATTTCTGGGTCGTATTTTTGAAGTATGTCACGTGCTTTCGTGTCTTTTCCTAAACATTTTACGCTTTTGATGGTATTTTTTTCTGTGTCAAGTGGCCCTCCCAGCTCTGTTTTGCTTTATTGTTTAGGGGTACGTGCTTTGTGGTTCATCGTATTACCTCCCTCCTAATTCTCCCGTGACTTTTAATATTTATTACTGCCTCATGTGGCATTCCCGGGCCTCTATTCTTATTTATCGTACTTGCATGTTCCTATTATTTAATTCCTTCTGCGTCATGGGGCCCTCCTATGGCTTTCTTTAGTAAATTGTGCGTGCATGAATTTCTGGGTCGTATTTTTGAAGTGTGTCATGTACTATTGTGTCTGTTCTTCGAAATTTTACGTGCTTTATGGTATTTTTTTCTGCGCCACGTGGCCCTCCCATCTGTTTTTCTTTATTTTTGTGGGGTACATGCTTTGTGGTTCATCGTATTTGCTCCCTCCAAATTCTCCCATGACTTTTAATATTTATTACTGCCTCACGTGGCCTTTCCAGGCCTCTATTCTTATTGATCGTACTTGCATGTTCCTATTATTTATTTCCTTCTGCTTCATGGGGCCCTCCTAGGCCTTTCATTAATAAATTGTGCTTGCATGAATTTCTGAGTTGTATTTTTTAAATGTCACGTGCTTTCGGGTCTGTTCGTAGAAATTTCACGTGCTTCATCATATTTTTTTCTGCGTCATGTGGCCCTCCCAGCTCTGTTTTGCTTTATTTTTGTGGGGTACAAGCTTTGTGGTTCATCGTATTTGCTCCCTCCTAATTCTCCCATGACTTTTAATATTTATTACTGCCTCACGTGGCCTTCCTAGCCCTCTATTCTTAATGATCGTAATATCTTTTTTTTTCTGCTTCACGGGGCACTCCTAGGCCTTTCTTTAATAAATTATACATGCATGAATTTTGTGTCGTTTTTTTGAAGTGTCTCACATGCTTTTGTGTCTGTTCTTAGAAATTTTACGTGCTTGCTGGTATTTTTTTCTGCGTCACTTGGCCCTCCCAGCTCTTTTTTGCTTTATTTTTGTGGGGTACATGCTTTGTGGTTTATCGTATTTGCTCCATCTTAATTTTCCCATGACATTTAATATTTATTACTGCCTCACGTGGCCTTCCCAGCCCTCTATTCTTATTGATCGTACTTGCATGATCCTATTAATTCCTTCTGCGTCACAGGGCCCTCCTATACCTTTCTTATACATTTTACGTGCTTGATGGTATTTTTTGTGCCTCACCTGGCCCTCCCAGCTCTGTTTTGATTTTTTTTTCTCCCATGAATTTTAATATTTATTACTGCCTCACATGGCCTTCCCAGGCCTGTATTCTTATATATTTTGCTTTCATAAATATATATGCTGCATTTTTGTGCTACGCCACATGCTTTGTGTTTCAACATACATACTCTCCCCTAATCATCATATTTGCTCCCTTTTAATCCTCCTCTGACTTTTAACATTTCTTCCTTCCTCACGTGACCTATAGTTGTTCTTTATGTGCTCTAGTTGGCCTACAAAAGTTTTGCCTCCTCAGACTAGCATAGATTTAATTCATAATAATAGTTGGATTTATAGCCTTGACACTACGGTGTTGCACTGGCCCTTTATTTGGCTTAGGTTACCTAACCATTTTTCCCTCTATCGTACATCTTTTTATGACATGTTTTCGCCAAAATACATGTTTTGAACACTTCACCACTTCATGATCAGTCTTTAAGTGCAATTGCTTCCTTTTGAAAGTCTAATGGTAATTGTTTGTCCATGATTAAAATGTTGGTCTTGATAGTTATGTAGACTATGTATACCAAGGCTGCTCATGTAAATGCTACTACTGGGCCTACAACAATAATTGTGCCACCCACACAAGAAACTCTAAATATAAAAATCAAGCCTATCACTGCAGGGCCTGAGCGCCGTTTGTTAAACTGTCATGTTTTCAAACTGCATTTATTTGACAGGCCTTACCTCTGTATTTGTATAGACTGTACTCTATATCCCTCGCTTAAACTCTCTGCACAGAACATATTTTTCAAACTTTATTAATATAAGAGTTATTTTGGCTGAAAATTTTGTGTTTGAGAAACGTTTGTGGTAGGTTGTAAAACTATTTTCTTCTTTAACAAATGTTACTTTTTCAAAATTAATTTGCAGGAAGCATAACCAGTGATAATTCACCAGCACCTTAACCATCTTCAGAACCTGTTCGATCTTCAGAACCTGTTCGATCTTTAGAACCTGTTCGATCTTCAGTACCTGTTCGATCTTCAGAACCTGTACCAGGTACACCATGTTCTGCTACATTTAAATTGTGTTATACTATGGCTAATAGCGTATGATGTATATATTGGTTCCTCTTTAGAAGCTCATGTGCTTTCATATATTTTTACAAATAATCGTTGCCTTTCTCTCAGAAATATGTCTCTCAACACCAAATATATGTATATTTTCATTCCTATTACAGTTACTTATCTTTAATTATTAGTTTACCATCAATGTGTGTACTGAAATTCTCTACTCTGAAACCTATGATTGCTTTAACATTCAGGTTCGACTTTTGCTCAACATATACATTTGTTATTATGTTTTAAGTTTGCAGAATGCTACCCAACTCAGCAGCCAGTTGTCCAGATCTTTACTAATGTAATATTTCTGGGGAATTATGGACTGAAAATTGCAATGAACCTAATGGAGTCATCACGTTTGACTTTAACATTTCAATGATAAATAAGGTTTCACACTGTACTGTTGTCCTGAACATTGGATTCTTCTTTATTTTAGTTTTTTCATACAAGATCTTTCATTGATAAAGACATATCATTACTTTTTAACATAGTGTAGTAAGATATTGTCATTATAGTTGTGAATTTCAATATTGTTTGTAGTGAAGCCATTTGAATATGTTTGCAACAGTTGCAACTGTCTCTAATCCTGGATCTAAAAATACCTAGACTCATGCATAATATATAGGAAACTAAGTTTTTAATTGTTAGCATTTCTGTTATGATGTCCTAATGTGCATCTTTTTTTACATTTAGAGTCTATTGAAAAGGATTGTGTTGTCTGCAACCAAGATACTTCAACAACATACGTGCAAAAGTTAATGGTAAATACTCTCAATGAGTGTAAATGCAGAATATCAAAATTAAGTGATATTAGTCCTTGGAGTCTTTAGAACGCATTAAGTCTCCAGTTCACATTTGTCTTATACAGGGTGTATAGTACTCTCACTCAGATAAATGAGGCCTTTGCAAGGGTCTTTTTAGAGTTACGTCCACCATGTTGGAAAGCTGACTATGCACCCATCCAAGTTATGGAGTCATTACCACGTTTCCACTATGTGATGAGAAATAACTATGTTTACAATTTAAATACATATAAAGTTTTCATTTCAAAAAGCTATTGACCTTTAAACAATGCAATATTAATAACAAGTTACTTTTCACTATCTTCCCAACAGGCCCAATGTTTCGAATGCAGCAGATGACTTCACCTTGAATTTATAAAACCAAATGTAAATCCTACTTACCTTTTACTGGTTAGATATGTACAAAATGTATGTTTTTAAGTAACATATGATTGCATGCAAGATGTCTAATTAGATATTTGCACACTCCTGCAATCTAGTGTTGTGTCCGAATTATCATAAAAAATAATGTTGAGACACACTTCTTTCAGCTGTCACCATTTGCACAATCCTTTTAGAGTTGGACCAGACTTCCTCTAACATTCCTACTTAATTTACTTTTTGAAATTAAGCAATTATTTTGTTTAGGTGTTGAAATATGAATTTAAATCTTCCTCCTCTTTGAAGGTCAAAAAGCAATACAGCTCCTCTACACATTATTGTTCAATGGTAGTCTAAAAAGTAGTGGTAATTCCACTATCACTAAGGTAAATGTCTGACAATAGAATCTTTGATATAGTTACACCACGATTCCATGGTAATAATACAAAAGGTGTGTTTAGACTCAACAAAAAGAACAATTATGCACTTTTTATGCTGGACAGTATTGCTTCTAAACACCCTTTCACTGCTTTCTTCCATACCTTCAAAAAAGATTTAATGGATTTACATGCATAGTCTTTCAGGTCTTTATATCTCTAATGTAAAATAAGCGTACTTGTTTTTCATTTCTTTTGTCACTGACATATATAAACTCATCAGTCGCTCCTATTGCAAGCTTTTACAATCCTGAATGCTGAGTGCTACGTTTTGTGTGAGAGGATGCCCATGCATAACCATGCTAAGTTTTCTTTATCTGCATGGACACATGTAGTGTAACCTGTCAAACACTTTAAAATGCTACCCTCCCACTAGTCCTAAAGGCGGATGTAGAATTCAACCTTTCTTCATAAAATAGAATTGGATGTCACTAAGTACAAAGTATTTCTGTATTATGGATGCCCTAATGTGCCCCTTAAAGATTCCAGCGAAGTCCAGACACATACTAACTGAAACACACCAACCATTAGTAACCTGTAAAATTTGCCAAGAAAACTCTTTCAAGGTGTGATAAATTTAAAAAATACTCCTTTGCCACAGCAAATATAGTGCAACACGTAAATAACTTGAACGCCAACAACTTTGCTTGAGCTGCAACACAGAGATTGCAGGACAACCCACTTGCTGCTGCACCAAGCACATCAACTGCTGCAACAGCATCCTCAGCAAACAGTCCATACTCGCATATAAATCTTGATTTTGATAAACTTAAATTTCTATGCATTTATTGCAATGAACTTTAATGTTACGTTAAACAGTTTATCAACCTCATCAAAAACAAGAAACAGGAGCATTGCTCTCCTCAACATTAGTCATTAGACATTTATCAAGCTTTTTTGTTGTAAGAACTACCCCGTCCGAAGGCAGTGGGAAATTTGCACACTTACTGCCTTTCTTGGCTGGAGTTATCAATTATTATTCAATTTGATATTCTGATTCAAAGTCAAGGCCCTTTATCAAGCCTTTTTTATGTAGATACTACCCCAGCAGAAGGCGGTGGGAAATTTGCACACTTGTTGCCTTTCTTGGCTGGGGTTATCAATTATTCTTCAAGTAATTTAAATTCAAAATGCAGGCCCTTTATTAAGCCTTCTTGGTAACTACTACGCATGAATAACAGTGGGTAATTTGCACACTTGCGTCCTTACTTGCATCCTTTCTATCACACAGTGTGTGTACTTTGTCCACTTGCATTGGTTCCTTAGATGTGCTACCCATTTCACAGGTTCCCACTGCGGAATCCGACACACAGTCTGTGTAATAGACTGGAAATCCAAACATCCACTTCCCTCACAAGGCAGTGGGTACTTTGCGCATCTGTAGCCTTTCTTATTTTTCACCTTTTTTATCTTCCACTCAATCAACATATCATCTACACATACACACACCTATTTCTGCCTTTCTTGGCTGGGGTTATCAATTATTCTTTAATTTCATATCCTGATTCAAAGACATGGCCCTTTATAGAGCCTTTTTGTTCTAACAACTACCCCGGCCGAAGGCAGTAAGACATTTGCACACTTGCTGCCTTTCTTGGCTGGGGTTATCAATTATTCTTGAATTTCATATTCTGATTCAAAGTCAAGGCCCTTTATCGAGCCTTTTTAATGTAGCTACTACCACGACCGAAGGCAGTGGGAAATTTGTACACTTGCTGCCTTTCTTGGCTGGGGTTATCAATTATTTTTCAAGTAATTAAAATTCAAAGTGCAGGCCCTTTATTGAGCCTTCTTGGTAACTACTATGCATGAATAGTAGTGGGTAATTTCCACACTTGCGTCCTTTCTTGCATCCTTTCTACCGCACACTGTGTGCACTTTGTACACTTGCATTGCTTGCTTAGATTTGGTACCCATTTCTCAGGCTCCCACTGCAGAATCCGACGCACAGTCTGTGGAATGGACTGGAAATTCAAACATCCACTTCCCTGACAAGGCAGTGGGAACTTTGCGCATCTCCATACTGTCTTATTTTTCACCTTTTTTATCTTCCACTCAATCAAGACATCATCTACACATACACACACCTACTTTCAGCCTTTTTTGCTGGGGTTATCAATTATTGTAATATTTCATATTGTAATTGAAAATGCAGGCCCTTTATAGACACCTACCCCGACCATGCTCTCCCTCCCAGCATCTGTCGGGGAGAGCAGGGGTGTAACACAGGCCCCTCACCAAGTACAGCCTGGTTTGCCAGTTGGTGTCACTCAAGCCTGAAATTGGTACACTGAGTGCTGCCTGGGTTGCAGGGTGCATCAGTCACTCCTAAAGTTAGTGCACGGTGTGCCGCCTGAGTTAATGGATGCGTACAGCCTATCAATCACTCCTAGAGTTAGTGCACCATATGCCACCTGGGTTGCCGGGTGCATTTCACCCACTCCAACAGTTAGAGCACTTTGTACAGTCTTGGTTGCAGGATCTGTGTCAGTCACTCAAGAGTTAGTGCGGTTGCTGAGTAATTTTGAAATTTTAATGACAAACCCCGGAAAGGTGCCAATATTGTTATTTTACAACCCTACCACCCAGTGTCGGGAGTGTGTACTTTATGCACTTGCTTGCTTACTTAAATGTGGAAGTAGTTTCTCAAGACTCTCACTGCGGAATCCAACTCCCACTCTGTAATGGACTGGAAATCCAAACATCCACTTCCCTGACAAGGCAGTAGGTATTGTGCGCGTCTGCCGCCTTTGTTATTTTTAACCTTGTTCATCTTCCACTCAATCAACACATCATCCACACATACACACACCTACTTGCTGCCTTTTTGACATGGGTTATCAATTATTGTTCAATTTCATATTCCTATTCAAAGTGCAGGCCCTTTATCAAGCCTTTTTGTTGTAGGTACTACCCCGGCCGAAGGCAGTGAGAAATTTGCACACTTGCTGCTTTTCGTGGCTGGGGGTATCAATTATTCTTGAATTTCATGTTCTGATTCAAACTCTTGACCTTTTATCGAGCCTTTTTGTTGTAACTTCCCCGGCTAAAGGCAGTGGGTAATTTGCACACTTGCAGCCTTACTTATTTTTTACATTATTCACCTTCCACTCAATCAACACATCATCTACACATACACACACCTACTTGCTGCCTTTCTTGGCTATGGTTATCAACTATTCTTCTATTTCATATACGCATTCAAAGTGCAGGCCCTTTATCGAGCCTTTTTGATGTAGTTACGACCCTGGTCAAAGGCAGTGGGAAATTTGCACACTTGCTGCCTTTCCTGGCTGGGGTTATCAATTAGTCTTCTTGTAATACAAATTCAAAGTACAGGCCCTTTATTGAGCCTTCTTGGTAACTATTACTCGTGAATGGCAGTGGGTAATTTGCACACTTCCTACCGTTCATGTATAATAAAAAGCTTAATAAAAGTCTACCAATATTAAAAAAGAGCCAGTATAGTCTATGGTTATCAAATCTTCTGTTTGTTATTCTAATTCAAAGTACAGGCCTTTTATTAAGACTTCTTGGTAACTACTAACCGTGAATGGCAGTGGGTCATTTGCACACTTGCAGCCTTCCTTCTTTTTTACATTATTCATCTTCCACTCAATTAACACATCATCTACATGTACACACACATACTTGCTGCCTTTCTTGGCTATGGTTATCAACTATCCTATTTCATGTTCGTATTCATAGTGCAGGCCCTTTATCAAGCCTTTTTTTTGTAACAACTACCCCAGCCGAAAGGCAGTAAAAAATTGCAAACTTGCTGCCTTTCTTGCGTCCTTTCTACCGCACAGTGTGTGTACTTTGTGCACTTGCATTGTTTGCTTAGATGTGATACCCATTTCTCAGGCTCCCACTGCGGATTCCAACACACAGTCTGTGTAATGAACTAGAAAACCAAACACCCACTTCCTTTACAAAGCAGTGAGTAGTTTGCACGTCTGCTGCCTTTCTTAATTTTCACCTTATTCTGCATCCACTAGTAGAAACACACCTACCTGCTGCCTCTCTTAACTGTCTTTTCCAACTATTATTCTAATTCAAAGTAGAGGCCCCGGAAAGGGCCCGGTGTTGTTATTTTTCAGCACTACGGCCCAAAGTGGGAACTTAGTGTACTTGCTTTGCCTCCTTAGATGTGGTAGTCATTTCTCAGCCTCCCACTGCGGAATCCGACACCCTGTCTGTATAATAAAAAGAATATCCAAAGATCCACTTCCTTGACAAGGCAGAGGTTAGTTTGTGTTTCTGCAGCCTTTCTTATTTTTCACCTTATTCATCTTCTACTCGATCAAGACATCATCCACACGTACACACACTTACTTGCTGCCTTTTTGGCTGGGGTTATCAATTATTCTTCAATTTCATATTTTGATTCAAAGACAAGACCCTTTATCGAGCCTTTTTCATGTCAGTACTACCCCGCCAGAAGGCAGTGGGAAATTTGCGCACTTGCTGCTTTTTTTCGCTGGGGTTATCCAGTATTGTTCAATTTCATATTCTGATTCAAAGTGCAGGACCTTTATTGAGCCTTTTATTGTATCAACTACCCCGGCTGAATGCAGTGGGAAATTTGCACACTTGCTGCCTTTCTTGGCTGGGGTTATCAATTATTCTTGAATTTCATATTCTATTTCAAACTCATGGCCCTTTAACAAGCCTTTTTCTTGTAACTACTTACCTAACTAAGCACACTGGGTAATTTGCACACTTTTGCAGCCTTTCTTATTTTTTACATATGGCCTGGATACCCGTCACCCCCTCCCAACACAATCCCCAAGAATGGGAAGACGGATACAGTTCTTGAGCTTTTGGAAGGCGGGAGGGAGTTACCCTCCCGGCCATATTTATTAAAATATGAAACAAAATTAAAACATTAAAATAACCGTTTCATATCATGTACAATTTCATTTATACATTACGATGTTTATTGGCTAACCTTAACATATCTCTAATACAAAGGTTCTCCTAGCCGATTCTAAAACATCCTGTAAATGCATTTCTCAAAATTCAAATTGTACATCCTAACTTTACGGGCCAACGGCAAGGTCGTAACCGGTGTCAGTTCCCTAATACCAGAACTCCCCCCCTTACTTGTGAGGGGCGGGCGCACATAGGACTGTACCTCTGTGCCAACTTCCAATTTCCCTTGTCTTAACGGGGGCCCATATTTACTCGACGCCATCTTGGTGGTCGTCCGAGGACTCGTGTGAGGTGTCTAGAAGGTAGCGTAGACCACCCTTCCAACCCCAACACTGCTTACCACATCCGCCGTCGCGGATGTCCTGGCCCCGGGAAATTCCAAGGAGGGGACCCTTAGCCCCTCCTCCCCAGGGAGGGGTCTTGACCGCCTTCCCTTTCGGCGGTCCCATCCTTAGAAGGGTACCGCCTCCCCATGTGAGGGGCCAATTGCCGCCTCCCCCCGGGCGCTCCCATCCATAATGGGTGGCGCCCCACCTCTAGGGATCTTCCAATTACTGCTCACCGATCATGACCTTACCGCCCGACCAAAAAATAAATACGACATTGTTTAAACTAATGAGAACGAAATAAACAGTTATACTAGCATTTCAAGTATAAACTTTTATCTCTACAATACACTTCTTTCATCACAGCTGCGATACTCGCCTGAGTTCATGCTAAAAGAGCAACCATTTATTGTATATCAAAACATCAAACTTTATTAGAAACAACCTGAAAAAGAGATAATATCATCATCAATCGACTTTATTGCAATACAAAACGCTGTCATCAGGGGCTGGTGGATGGGTCAAAATTGGCTCTTGTTCCGTCAAGGGCTCACGTGCAACGAAGGGGTGCAGCTTCCAAGCACAGGAACAAGAGGATGCTTCCTTGGATTGTTGCTCCTTTTATTCTTCTCCGGGAGGGCGTGGACCCTCCTTCGACCGCCTACAGGGCGTGGCCAACTGTGTAGGTGTCTAGGACAACCCCTCTTGGGCAGGAAAAGGCGCGCCCTGGCTACGCCGCTTCGGGCATACCAGCCGTGACACGCCTCCCGCCCAAAATGGCTTCCCGGGGGGATCGGGGCACCCGACCATACGTTCGGGGGGACCGAGTGATCGCCCCTTTCCATTATTCATCTTCCACTCAATCAACACATCATCCACACCTACACACACCCACTTGATTCCTTTCTTGGCTATGTTTATCAACTATTCTTCTATTTTATATTCATATTCAAAGTGCACGTCCTTTATCAAGCCTTTTTGTTGTAACAACTACCCCAGCCGAAGGCAGTAAGAAATTTACACACTTGCTGCCTTTCTTGGCTGGGGTTATCAATTATTCTTGAATTTCATATTCTGATTCAAAGTCAAGGCCCTTTATCAAGCCTTTTTAATGTAGCTACTACCTTGGCCGAAGGCAGTGGGAAATTTGCACACTTGCTAACTTTCTTGACTGGGGTTATCAATTATTCTAAAAGTAGCTAACAACTCAGGAACATTATTTTCATTTACAAACAAATTGCAAAGTAATCGTATCTGTAAAACTTCTTTGCCACATTCAGTCATTTTTACAATTCTTATATCTTATAGAATAGGTCTATAATGAGCATAATTTGCTTGTTGCATATTTGTAATATATTCCATATATTCAAAATATGACCAATTGTTAACATTTCCAATGCTACATTACATCTTTTACGTACACTACCTGTGGAGCATGACAACAAATTGCAATACCACAAGCTATCTGGAGAAGCTTGTTGTGAAGACTCTTAAAGAAAATGAAACTTCTCATTATTGATGACGTAAGAATGGTATCAAACTTAATGTTTGCTTTTGTGCATATAAGAATGCAGAAAATTCTTAAAACAGAGTATGACATATTAGTCTCAATTTATTTAAGGCAGAGACAATTGTACTATGTCCCCAGATTCTTTTAACTGAACAAAATAGCATTCATCGATGTTTGTGTCGAGTACTACCTTCGATATACAATGCAAACAGCAGACTTCACAAGTTCAATTTAGCTTTCAGTTTGTTTACTGAGAATTATCTTCAATCAATTCTGCGCTCAGTAGAGTTGACAACTAGATACCAACAGTGACAGCACTACAGAAAACATTCAATACAATCTTGATTGATTTAAAACAGAGACAATTTCACAATCTCCTCAGATTTTCTTAAAGTTTGAACAGTAGAAAATTTAGCCTTCATTTCTTTAATTTAGAGATATTTCTACTGTATGTCTTCAGATTTTGCTTAAATAAGTGACAAAAAGCATTCCTCCATGTCTGTGTCAACTACTGCCTTCGATCTACACTACGGACAGCAGGGGCCACAACTTGAATTCATGTTCTAACTACACTATGCGCAGCATTAACATTAGCCTTCATTTATGTAAGACAGAAACAACTTTATTAATGGATGGCACAAGAAGCATTCCTCAATGTCTGTACTAAGTACTACCTTCAAATGTACACTACGAAGAACAGAGTTTATCTCTTCATACCTTGAGTCACACCAGTACTACAGAAAACATTGAATCCAGCCTTCCTTTATTTAAGACAGAGACTAATGGATTCTATGTCTACCGATTTTGTAAAATAACGTGACAAATAGCATTCATCTATAACTGTAATCACTAAACCCTTCAATCTACATTGCGGACAGAAGGTTTCACAACTTGAATTCACCTTTCCATCTACACTAAGGACATCATTGAATCCAGCCTTGCTTTATTTGAGACAGACAATTGTACTGTGTCCTCAGATTCTGTTAACTGTGACAAAATAGCATTTGTAAATCTTTGCGTCAAGAACTGCCTTCAATCTACACTGAGGACAGCAGGGTTCACAACTTGAATTCAGCTTTGCAACTAAATTTGTCTTCTATATCTGTGCTGACAACTGCCTTCAATCTATTATGCAGTCAGTAGAGTCCAAAACTTGATAGCAGGAGCTCCACTACTACAGAAAACATTCAATCCAGCCTTGCTTTACTTAAGGTGGAGACTAATGGATTCTATGTCTTCCGATTTTGTAAAAGAATGTCACAAATAGCATTCAGCAATAACTGTGCTCACTAGAGCCTTCAATCTATCTACACTGCGTACAGCAGGGTTCACTACTTCAATTCAGCTTTCCTTCTACATTAAGGACATCATTGAATCCAGCCTTACTTTACTTAAGGCAGAGACAATTGTACTCTGTCCTTAGATTCTGTTAACTGTACAAAATAGCATTCATCAATGTTTGTGTCGATTAGTACCTTCGATCTACATTACGGATAGCAGGGTTCACAACTTCAATTCAGTTTTCCATGCAAATTTCTCTTCACTATGTTTGCTGAGAAGTGCCTTCAATCAATTCTGCGTTCAGTAGAGTTCACAACTAGATACCAAGAGCGCTAGCACCACAGGAAACATTCAATACATTCTTGATTTACTTAAAACACAGACAATTGCACAATATCCTCAGATTTTCTTTAAGTTTGAACACTAGGAAATTCAGCTTTCATTTATTTAATGCAGACAAAATTCTACTATATGTGTTCACATTTTGTTTAAATAAGTGACACAAACCATTCGTCTATGTCTGTTAACAACTGCCTTCAATCTACACTGCACAGGGAACATACAAGCTCAGCGCCAAACATACTACTTACTCAGTGCACCATAAATCATCACAAAGAAGAGTGAACACTTTTATGTCACAGTGAGACATACTGTCCCTTTTAAATGGAATTGATGCAGAATTCAATCAAAAAAAGACGTTACTTCAATTTCTGTAACTCCCTCCCCGACCACACATCATCACAGGGTACGTTCAAGCTCAGCACCAAAGGAATTACTAACTCAGTGCACCACAAATTATCACCATGTGACCGTATTGAATGAGATGACTTATTTATAAAAAAAAATACCATACCTTTTGAAAATATACTTCAACTTACTTCTGTGAATGGACAACCAATATTTATCAGGAAACCTGATTTTAAAGACTTTGCTACTAATGCGTCCTGCTTGAACCACGCATCATCGCACACTCCACAGAACATTGTTGCTGTAGATGCACACATGCTTCCTTTCTTGGCTGAAATTATCAATTATTCCTCAATTTCATATTCTGATTGAACATCAAGGCCCTTTATCAAACCGTTTTGTCATTTCTACTACCCCAGCCGAAGGTTAATACTCCAAAAGTAATCTGTAAAATTTGCCAAACAACTCTTTCAAAGGGTGATCCATAGAAAAAATACTTCTTTACCACAGCAAATATAGTGTGACACATGAAGAACTTGCACCCCAACAACTTTGCTTGAGCTGCAGCACAAATATTAAAGGTCAACCCACCTGCTGCTGCACCAAGCACATCAACTGCTGCAACAGCATCTTCGGCAACCAGTCCATACTCACATATTAATCTTGATTGTGGTAAACTTAAATTTCTATGCATTTATTGCAATGAACTTTTGTATTACGTGAAATCGTCTATGAACCTCATCAAAAATAGGAAACAGGAGCATCACTGTCCTGAACATCAGTCACTACACATTCATCAAGCTTTTTTGTTGTAAGAACCACCCTGTCCGAAGGCAGTGGGAAATTTGTGCATTTGCTGCATTTCTTCGCAGAGGTTATGAACTATTCTTCAATTTGATATTCTGATTCAAAGTCAAGGCCCTTAATCTAGCCTTTTTGTTGTAGCTACTTCCCCGGCTAAAGGTAGTTATTAATTTGCACACTTGCAGCCTTTCTTGTTTTTGACATAATTAATCTTCCACTCAATCAACACATCATCTACACATACACACACCTACTTGCTACCTTTCTTGGCTACGGTTATCAACTATTCTTCTATTTCATATCCGTATTCAAAGTACAGGCCCTTTATCAAGCCTTTTTTATTGTAACAACTACCCCGGCCGAAGGCAGTAAGACATTTGTACGCTTGCTGCCTCTCTTGGCTAGAGTTATCAATTATTCTTGAATTTTATAATACAGTTATAACAAATTTAATTAAGACAGTGATTTTATTTATAAACCGCATTTTATAAGAAAAAGAAAACTATAGAAAATCTATTTGAGAAGGCTTTCAAATTAAATTTTGTTTTGTTTCAGTAATCAATACAATTCGATCACTGGATAAACCAATCCCTTTAATGAAGGCCAAAAGTAAGTGGAAAAGAGTAACTAACAGAAGTCATGTTTCAGAAGTTTTTTTGGGTGAATGGAACCATAGTTCAAGTTCTGAGCCTTTTTTTAATGATGACAGTTATCTTCAGAGTAATGGTTTGTTGCATGCACATGACACTAGTGGTCATGCTTATGAGGTTAGAAATGATTGTGCTTTTGAGAAAGAGAAAATTGTTCCTAGAAATGCAAAAGAGGTGTTGCTGAGTAAGTTTTAGGGAGACGTCCTAAAGCTCCAGTGAACACTTGTAATTGTAGTAGTATTTATGCTGTAAGTCAAGAATCTATTGATTTTTTACGCAATTTCTTACATAACTTTATTAAGAAAAGTGTTAAACAAAAGATTAAGATGTTGCAGGAATAAGACCCTTGCAGAGTGACAGAAAATACTGGTTTGCAAGGTCATTCTCTGGCTTGTCTTTCTAAAAAAGTTTAACAAAGTGTTTTTCACCAATTCAGAATGTTACCAGTTCATCATAGTCAAATGACTAAATTAGTCTGAACATTATATTACGCAAAAGGTCCAGCACTAATTTTAAAAAAGGTGAACAGTACTCTTTTCCGTGCATCTGTATCAGATGTAACAAATGTTTCTGATGAAATTCAGCTTAGTTACTTTGGTCCTCAGGAAGACAGTGCAGAAACTGAGATATTAATAGAAGAAAATATGGAAGAGAATGTACAATGTTGTACTGTAGAAAATTTTGAGCAGGATATTACAAAGTTTAAGGTGATTTCACATGAAACGCCAAATTATTCTTCAATTTGTTTTTAATGAACTCATTATAAAAATCAAAAGAGGACTGTTCATCTGTATTTAAAAAGTAAAAAGTGAAAATAATAATGAATGGAAGCATTTTGCAACTTATTTGTTGGTAGAGAATGGTTTTCATTTGGGTTCTGGCCATCTTATTTGTTAATATTGTTATAACAAATAAGTTGACAACAAAATGCCTGCTTGAGCTGTGCATAATAATCTTGAGTTGGTAATTATTCCTTCTGAACTGATGGATTTAAATACCTATGAGTCTATTCTTATTAAATGTGAGCATCCATTTCAGGCTATTGTTTGTATGGAGCCTAAGACAGGAAAATTGCCTCCTTCAGATTTACACAGGATTAAAGGGAAGAGTTGTATATTTGCCTGTATCTTTTTTATAAAAAATTGAAATAATTGGTGTAGAAAATGTAGAAGATGAACCTTTAGGTGTTCTTGTTAATGGCATTCCTACTAGGCGTAAGAAAATCTGGCAAGAATTAGTGAATGTTAGGAAAGTGAAAAAGGCAACGTATCTGGTAAAAAAAGTAATCAATATTATAAAAATGTGTATGTCAGCTGTGCTGAGTACACTTCGGATGATTTAATTCAATTTTTACAAGACACAAATACAAAGATAGTAAATTTTGAATACAAGACACCTGGAGAATGTCCTCTTTGGATCCAGTTAATGTATGCAGGTATTTCAATCATAGATTCGAATCTATAATATCTTTTATCCCCAATAAAAATATTCTCCTCTTAGAAAGGTTTTGGATTTCTTTTGGTGAAAAGAGTATCAACCTAAAGATGCTCCTCACATACATATGCTAATATGGATCAAAGATGCTCCCAAATTTGCAACCGAGTCAGATGATACTGTGCTTTTTTTTAATGGAAAATATGCTACATGTGATATACCCAAAAGTACATAAGATAAGGATTTAAAACAACAAGTCTTACGATTACAAAGCCATCATTCTGGGAAATACTGTCGTTGAAACTACAAATTTAAGAACAAGTTCTACACCAAATGTTATTTTGTATTTCCACGTACTGTAATATTGAAAGGAAGAGTTAACAGTTTTATATCATCTTTGTTACATACTACCACAAGAAAGTCTCCAAAAAAATACCTACAACTTAAGAAGAAATGCAACCCAGTCATTTTGTCCATGTGGAATGCTAACATAGACATTCAATATATTGCAGACAATTCCGTTGCTGTTCCTCGATATCTAACACCCAACATAACAACATCAGAAAAGACAGAACTAAAGGAGATGTGAGAAGAGATTTCCTACAAGAAAAGTCTAACTAAAAAATTATATAGTTACAGTTTAAAGATGTTGTTTCATCGAGAAATTGGAGCTTATGAATGTTCAGATTGCTTATCATCTGCAAGTCTTTACTCCAAATCTAGAAGAATCATTTGGCTGAGTCTAAGTCTTCATGCAACACCAAATCGAGTACTTAAATCTGTACAAGAAACTGAATATTTAACTGAAAAAAAGCCAGAAAGTATACGTATTATAGTGTATTGGTTCATAACACTTCCTATTCTAACTGTTCAAAGATCCCTCCATTTTTATTCATTCTACCTTGACTTCCTAAGAAGGACCATCTCTTCTGAGAATCCTGTCAAATAGAAGGAAGATCACCATAATAACAGAAATGGAATAATCTTCCAGCTTTTCTTCTGAAAGGATTTCATTTCTGTAGAGCCTCCAAACAAGAAGAAAAAAGCTCTAATTTGGAACTTATTTACTATCCCTGAAGGGGAAAAAAAGGTTAATGCTCCGTGAATAACCTGTAAAATTTGCCACAAAATTCATTAAAGGAGTGATCCATGTAAAATATACTCCTTTGGCACACCAAGTATGATCCGACATATCAAGAACTGCACCCCAATACCTTTGCTTGAGCTCCAACACAGAGGTTACAGGAAAACCCACCTGCTGCTGCACCAAGCACATTGATTTCCGCAGCAGCACATTCAGCAAGCAATCCACACCCACAAATTGATCCTGACTTCGGTGAAATTAACATTCTATGCATTTATTGTGATGAACTTTTGTCTTACGGGGAACAGTCTATCGACCTAATAAAATGAAGGGAGTACGAGCATAGCTATGCTCAACATTACATTTTTTGACATTATCTTGTAATTGGTATCAACTACCCCAGCCGAAAGCAGTGCTAAATTTGCACACTTGCTGCCTTTCTTGGCTGGGATTATCAATTATTCTTCAATTTCATATTCTGATTGAACGTCAAGGCCCTTTATCGAGCCTTTTTGTCATAGCTACTACTCCAGCCGAAGGTTAATGCTTCAAAAGTAATCTGTAAAATTTACCAACCAACTCTTTCAAAGAGTAATTCATCTAAAAAAGACTTCTTTGACACATCAAATATAGTGCGACACGTGAAAAACTTGCACCCCAACTTTGCTTGAGCTGCAACACAAATATTGCAGGGCAACCCACCTGCTGCTGCACCAAGCACATAAACTGCTGCAACAGCATCTTCGCAAAGCAGTCCATAATCCCATATTAATCTTGATTTTAGTAAACTTAAATTTCTATAGATTTATTGTGATGAACTTTTCTGTTACGTGAAACAGTCTATCAACTTCATAAAAAAACAGAAAACAGGAACATATCTGTCCTCAACATTACTCATTAGACATCTATCAAGCTTTTTTGTTGTAACTACTCCGACCGAAAGCAGTTGGAAATGTGCACACTTGCTGCCTTTCTTGACTGGGGTTATCAATTATTCTTCTTGTAATACAAATTCAAAGTGCACACCCTTTATTCAGCCTTCTTGTTAACTACTTCCCGTAAATTACAGTACTTGCATCCTTTCTTCCGACGCACAGTCTGTGTAATGAGCTGGGTATTTAAATATCTACTTCCATGATAAGGCAATGGTTACTTTGCGCATCTTCAACATTTCTAACTTTTTACCTTACTCATCTTCCATTCAATGAAAACATCATCCACATGTACACACACTTACTTGTTGCCCTTCTTGGCAGCGGTCATCAATTACTCTTCAGATTCAAAACCTCATTAAACAACCTTAATGCAACTGAAGGCCAGAATCAATCCTGACCTGAGAGAGCCATTGCTCTCCTTAATTGGCCCTTAAACCATGGGTAAGGTAACACAAGATCTAGACATAAAGTCAAGAACAAGTTTTTATATTGTGCCCCCAAATGTACCCGGAAATCAGTGTCTCATGACCGAGCCCCACGGAATGGCATCATTGAGACCTAGCTCAAAAGTGGAAAGGTGGTAAATCCACCTCTGTTCCTTTTAAAAAATACTGCCTTCATTATCTTGTCTCATCTGCTCAATTATGGTTCATTTGATATCATTGGGGCTATGCTTCATTTGTAAAAAATGGGTGGTCAATTTGGTTGTACTTTTGCGACATCTAACATTACTGCGATGTTCGCAAATACGTTGCTAAATCTTTCTGGTGGTCATACCCACGTACTTCAAATTGCAAGGGCAGATGATTAAATAAATAACGTTTCTAGAATTGCAATTTGTATGGCTCCTCTGGTGCCAGAGTTTGTCTGCCTCTAGATTCAATGTTTGTGTAGTTGTGGTTAAGTGGCAGACACTGCATCCTCCACATGGGAAATTCCCAGTCACTGGTGGTAGGCCCCAGGCTGTCAACACATCATGATCATGTCTAGTATCATTAATTTTCGGACGGATATGAACCAAAGAGTCTTGCAGGCTCCTATCTCGTTTGTATGAGAATAAAGGTTTTTGCCAATTGTGTCTGTTACTGGTGAGAATTTTCCAATGTTTCCCAATGCAATAACTCACAGCATTCGATATGCTACTGTAGGTCATTACACATGTCAGAGGGACATTGGTTTCTGTCTCCATGTTGTATTCCTCCCAAAGGGCTTCCCTGTTTTGATTTTTTGCCCTCTTGCAACTCTTGTTTAGAATCCTGTTCGGATAGCCTCTTTTCTGCAACTTAGCCGTCAGATCTTTAGATTGTGTTTTAAAATCAGACAAATAACTGCAATTTCTGGGAATACGCAGATATTGACCAAAGGGAAGATTTTCTCTAAGGGCATATGGGTGGAAGCTCGAAAAGTGAAGAATATTGTTCTTACTGGTAGGTTTGTAATAAGTCTTAGTGGTCAAATGATCAGCATCCCTGGTGATTGTGACATCCAAAAAAACAATGGAGTCAGCATGGTATTGGTGAGTGAATTTAAGATGTGGATCACATGTATTCACCCAATCAAAGAATGCCAGAAGACTATCTTTTGGGCCTTGCCAAATAAGAAAGACATCATCAATGTACCTCTGCCACAGGATAACATTGGATGTTTGGCAGAAAGGATGTGTGTACATTCGAAATTATACACGTACAACCCTGCTATACTGGGGGCAAAGGTACTGCCCATCGAAGACCCTGTCTTTTGTAGATAGATTTTGCGCTGGTATTCAAAAAAGTTGCGTTTGAGTGCTAGTGTAGCACATTCAATAATAAATGTGCGAGAAGTTGTGTAATCCCAAGTCGCTTGGTCCAGGACGTCGGCTAACACTTTAATAGTCGCATCCTGCGGGATGCAAGTATATAGGCTTTACATATCTATGGAGACTAGAAAGCAAGGTTCCTCTGGCATCTTCACTGTTAGAAGCATGAATAGCAGCCTTTTGGTGTCTTTGATGTACGTGCTTGTAGCCTGGACCAAAGGTTTTAAAAAGAAGTCACAATATTTGGATAAGGGTTCCAAAAGAGAACCTATACCCGAAAATATGGGTCTGCCAGGCGGTGGAAGGCGATTCTTATGAGTTTTAGGTAATGTATAGAAATACGGAATCTTGCCTTCCGAGATAGTCAGAAAATCGGCTTCATGTTTACTTATCAGGTCATCACGTTCCGCTGTCAGTAATCTCATCCTTCAAAAAAGGAGAAGGATCTTGACTGGAAACCACATAGTTGTTGGTATCATCTAGGATGCGTCTACATTCTTGCTCGTAGGCTAAGGCATCTTGAATAACAATGCCACCCCCCTTATCCGCACTTTTAATGACTATATCAGAATTCTTCTGGAGTGATTGGATGGCTTTGAATTTATCCGCCGTATGATTTTTATAGGGCGTCGGTTCCTTTAGTGCCTCCACTTCATGATATACTGCTTACTCAAACGCAATAATTTCTGCGGGTATTAGATGCGATGGGGGTGTGGAAGATGATTTGAGCCTGAAATCAGTGTCACTGCCTGAGCCTTGTCGGTTCTCAGGAGACTGGTTTTCAAAATACATTTTTAATCTGAGTTTCCTGAAAAATTCATTTAATTCGCAATGTAGCTTAAACCGATCAAGACGCGGTGTGGGTATAAATCCAAGTCCTTTTTTCAAAACTGTGATTGCAGCTGGATTTAAAGTTATGGAAGATAGATTCGTAATCAAACTCTCGCATTGCTGGGGACCGCCCTCTGCTCCAGGGTCTTGCTCCTCGTGTTGTCTCCCACAGATTCTATTCGGGTCCCAATGTACCTGGTTGGCACCTCTCCTTCTGCCCCTGCCCCTCTGGCCAGACCCTAAAAAAGGCTGGGGATACATGTTAGGTTGAAAAAGGGTGGGTGGTGCAAAATGTGGGTTCCCGCCCTTTGATGGTGGGAACGGATGCTGTTGGTACATATTGGGGTGAAAACCCCCACCTCCTTGTTGTTGGTAGGGGTACCACTGCTGGATGTTATGGTATTTCCTACCCCTACCTCTGCCTCGCTGTTTGTTACCCATGCTACCAGAGATAGATCCACTGGAATTGGTGTCATCTGAATCATCAGAATTGTAATTTGTACGATCTGGTGGGGTATATTCTGCGCTAGCATAGACATAGTTTTTTGTGTAGGACCACCTTTTGAAATATCTGGACTTTCGATTGGGCTAAATTATCTTTGTATTTATTGAGC
This sequence comes from Lissotriton vulgaris, assembly GCF_964263255.1. Classification (NCBI taxonomy): domain Eukaryota; kingdom Metazoa; phylum Chordata; class Amphibia; order Caudata; family Salamandridae; genus Lissotriton; species Lissotriton vulgaris. Next base: position 332,945,319 of record NC_141700.1, read on the forward strand.
TCTTTGTTGAACTCATCAAGTTTCTTTTTATAGCCAGTTATTGTGGTTTTTATATGATTTTCTGTTGCCTGAATTTCAATTAATAGAGCTTCTGAAAGGCGAAATGCTGTTTTGATAATCAGAATTGCCCAGTCATGTGTGCAATGCCAGGCAATCCGTGCCCATTCTTTCCTAAACACGCTATCTTCCAAGAAGATCTGTGGGGCATTTGCCACTAAAAGGCCTTTGGAAGCAATGTTATTCGATAAATATTCTTTCATCATAGTGCCATGCAGAATGGCTCGAATGCGATTCCTTTTTTGTTCACCCAACTTGTCCCAATCGGTAGATTGCGAAATGGCTTGGGAAACAAGTGGGTCAGCAAACAAAGAGGGGTTATTTAAAATTGCATCGGCTTCCTCTTTTGAATAGGAGAGGCCTGAATCTTCCATCGTACAGGTGTAGACGGTGCACTTAGTTAAAAATTAAACTCTCGCAGCTGCACGCTGCCAAGCATAGTTAAACAAGAGAGAAAAGGGTCAGTCTGCCACACTTATACCCCTTAGAGTTAGAATATCAAACAACAAAAGAGTAACCAAATAAACAGAAAGAGAGAGTGAGTAAAAAAATTCAATTACCACAACCAATATGACAAGGACTGGGCGGAATGAGTCAGTACACACTGAGAAAAAGGAACCCTCAGGCACCAACGAAGTCAGTGGCCAGTTTTCATCATTGAGTTCTTGTTACAGGTATGTGCATTAGTACCATATAGTGAAATGAGTGAATTATAAAAGGAGGTGTAACTGTTCCCTAATATAGAGAATTCCTTTTAATAGAGGGACAGTTCATCTCCATTAAAAACAAAGTGAGAAACGGACAAAAGTTGGTTGAGTCAGTTTGAACCAAACATGTCCTAAAAATTATTAGAAATTGGTCAACATGTTTCTGCTATCACGAACCGTCTCAGCTCAGCATTCATCAGGACCATACATACCCCAGCTGGTGTTCAGCGCAGGCTAAGGTGCAAACTCCAAGATGGGGAAAAGACTAACTTAGTAAACAGACTCACAGAATTCCCATGTAGGAGTCCTCATAAATGTATGGGGGATACAATCTGAAAAGAAACACAAAAACATTTTGTGACTTGACCTCTTTAGCATCGCAAAGTCGAACATACATTCCTGAGGAAGTAGAAAGGCTATAATCCCATCCTCGATTGAGGGGAGTGGACTAGGTCTTCCAGTGTAACATAATTGACTGCACCCAGTGAAACGCGTGCATTCGGCACGTGAACAAACAAATACTCGAGTCAAGCCAAACGGAAAGTGGAACAGACCCGCTCTACATAGAGGCTGTTATACTCTAATAAGTATCTCTGCATGCCACAAGAAGAAACGGCTGGCTCTTTTATTCATGTATTGCAAAATTATTAACTTTCTGTAAAAAATCATCACCCTTAATGGTGTATGACAACAGAGGTTCACCTTATCAAGTGCCCGTAAAAAATACACCTTGTAACATGGAAGAAAGTTGTAATTATATCAATTTCTTTTTTTTTAAAATAGACAGAACATCAGGGGACTCACTGTTTGAATTCGTTATGAATACAACGTGGGCTCGTGGCAGGGGAAACCTTCAAGCCCAGAATCGCTGTAAAAGTAAAACACACCGGTCACTTGAACCACTCGGGACCCGTATTTAGCATCTTAAATACATTTCTCTTCATTAGTAGTAAAAAATGGCACCTTATTTCGCTCACACAAAAACACTCACTTCTTTCCGAGCGACAACCCACTGATACACCTACTGCGGTCACATCCACGGCCCGAAAACAGATTGTGCTAGGCGCCGGTTGTTTTTAGAAAAGATGTAAGCAACGTCCGTGTGGCCCACGTGACACCGAAAGGGTTTCAATTCTTAAAGCGGTATGCACCATAAGAAAATGGGATGATTTCTATCACATGACGTGAAAATTGCAACCCAGTACGTAAATGTGTCAACTGTTTTGAACAAATTACAACAAATTCGGAGCACGGTGTGTCAATATTGTTGTTCGCTTAAATAGATTGTGAATGACGCGAGGGACACTTTCTTATGCTTACCTTGACAGCTAGAACTTTATTGACAAATACTCCGTGGACAAAATCTCATTGGACAACCTTAATGCAACTGAAGGCCAGAATCAATCCTGACCCTGACCTGAGAGAGCCATTGCTCTCCTTAATTGGCCCTTAAACCATGGGTGAGGTAACACAAGATCTATACATAAAGTCAAGAACAAGTTTTTATAATTGTGCCCCCAAATGTGCCCGGAAATCAGCATCTCATGACCGAGCCCCACGGAATGGCATCTACCTCTGATTTTTTTCAAAAATACTGCCTTCAGTACCTTGTCTCATCTGCTCAATTATGGTCCATTTGATATCATTGGGGCTATGCTTCATTTGTAAAAAATGGGTGGTCAATTTGGTTGTACTTTTGCGACATCTAACATTACTGCGATGTTCGCAAATACGTTACTTAATCTTTCTGGTGGTCATACCACCGTACTTCAAATTGCAAGGGCAAATGATTAAATGAATAACGTTACTAGAATGGCAACTTTTATGGCTCCTCTGGTGCCAGAGTTTGCCTGCCTCTAGATTCAATGTTTTTGAAGTTGTAGTTAAGTGACAGACACTGCATCCCCCACATTGAAAATGCACAGTCACTGGTGGTAGGCTCCAGGCTGTCAACACATCATGATCATGTCTAGTATCATTAATTGTCGGACGGGTATGAACCAAAGAGTCTTGCAGGCTCCTTTCTCGTTTGTATGGGAATAAAGGTGTTTGCCAATTGTGTCTGTTACTGGTGAGAATTTCCCAATGTTTCCCTATGCAACGACTCACAGCATTCGATATGCTACTGTAGGTCCTTACACATGTCAGAGGGACATTGGTTTCTTTCTCCTTGTTGTATTCCTCCAAAAGGGCTTCCCTGTTTTGATTTTTTGCCCTCCTGCAACTCTTGTTTAGAATCCTGTTCCGATTGCCTCTTTTCTGCAACTTAGCTGTCAGATCTTTAGATTGTGTTTTAAAATCAGATAAATCGCTGCAATTTCTGCGAATACGCAGATAATGACCAAAGGGAAGATTTTCCCTAAGGGCACGTGGGTGGAAGCTCGAAAAGTGAAGAAGAATGTTCTTACTGGTAGGTTTGTAATAAGTCTTGGTGGCCCTCTTCCACAAATTAGGTATGTAGGGGAGGGCGGGAGGGAATATTGAGCCCCGGGACGCAGCGGACAAGGTAAGTGCTTTTTATTTACTTTTCTTTTAGTATTTACACAAATTAGGTATGTAGGGGAGGGGGGCAGGCGGTGCGTAGTGGGGCTACGTGAAGTGTGTAGGCGGGTGTAGTTTCTCGCCCACTTTGCATAGCTTCATGTAGCCCCACTACGGATACTACCCTCACCCTTAAAAACTGATTTTGGTTCGAATGTGGTGCAAGCAGCTTTATCAGTTCTAGTTTCTCTAACACCCACCACTTGAGTGTCAGTCTCCCCACTGGATGTGATACCTCCCAGAGAATATACAGTATGTAATATGTCTGTATCACCTACATTTAACTCAGGGAGTGGATCTACCATTTTTTTTTTGTACTTGTCCCACATTAGTTCTGTTACTCATGAGTGTATGCCATTTAGACAATTTAAGTTTCCTTACAATTTTAAAAACATCAACTCTAGTGTTAGAGTAATCAAAAAGTTCATTGGGACAACATGTATGACCTAAGCAAAGAGTCTTTTTCTCCTTCAAATTCAATGTTCTGTATGAAAGATTAATTATAGTTTTATTTACCATTTGTTCATCCATCATTTTTTCCTTTTCTTGTAGCGACCTCGTTTTGTTCCCACTGGCTTTTTGTTGCTTGAATCTCCTTTTCTTGAGCTTGAGTCGTCTCGGTCATGATCGCCCTTGCCTCTTGCTCTTCTCCTTCTTCGTCCTCAGGCTTGATTCTTTTGGAAGGGTGGGGGTTGAGTCATCTCTGCTTCTTTCTTGAGCCTCTTTCTTAGTACATGAAACTCGTCTAAAAAAGACCCTGGTTTCTTAGTAATTTTTGAAGTTTCAACTTCGGATGATGTACTTGCCGTTTGTATGGATGTGTCAGTATCAGTACCACTCAGTGGAATAGATATAGCTTGAACCCCTTCAGCGAGTGGCATGTCAGTTGTCTTGTTTACCTCTCCTTGTTGTTTGTAGAGATGGTCATACTTCCGACTATATGTTAGGATCCGTCCGCTCTCATAATCTCCACAGTCTAGGTGTAATTTCCGTTGTTTCCGATATTTAATGTCCTCCTCATATTTTTTGAGTCTGCTTTTCAACACATCTTTAAATATGTTTATCGTTTCTTGATCTGGATATTTTTTGAAATCTTCCTCCAATTCTTTAATTTCCTTTAATATGCTCTCACGATCCTCCCAGGCATATTTAATCAATATACACAGCATGTTTTTTGAACTCATTGCGGAATTGCTGGCCCATTCTTCCAGCATACTTTGGTTTGGAAATTCCTGGGACGGAGTACTATATATTCTTAATCCTCGTGGATCCATTTTTTCTCTACGTAATCCTGGAGAGAGGTTGCCTTCCACCACTTTGAGCATTCCTGTTTTTTCAGTTTCTAATATTTGCGTAATTTCGAGCTCAGAATATTACCCTCTGGTTTTTCTGTTGTGGGCATAATACTTGCTCCTTTCCCTGGTGCTCTAGCAAATAATGCCATTGCCTCGCGGCGTCTTTCACTATCTTCTTCCATATTCTCACTAAATGTATGTCTAGATGGCCTGCGTACTGCAGTGTCTGTATTCCTAAAGATTTTAATGTGATGGTAAATCTTAGAATATGCGAGGTATAGCTGTTCCGCTTGTTTTGTTCATAATGTCAATGAGTCTTTTCCAAGAATAACCCCCCCACCCGTTGTGAGCGGTTCCTGATGCCACTCGAAAATATATGTCAGGTTAAGAACGATAAAGGATCATGGTACAGTTCGTGATAGTTGGTGATACCAACTATTAATCCCTCCAGTGGAATACGTTTATTGTCCTTGCCTTTTCCTAGGTATACACCCACTCCCCGTAGTCAGCCGTGGTCACGGGAGTGCACCAGTGCCCGCCGGCACTGGCGTTTCTCTCGTTAAACAGCTTAAAGCGAAGAAGGGCTTACCGTCAGGTCAAAGCTGGCGTTCCAATATTGGCTTCTGCTATGCTCCTCGGTGGCCGGCATTCGATCCCTCTTCCTTCAACAAGAAGGGTCCTTCCGGGGTCGGCTCCCTCGTCAGTTGACGCATTTACCGGCAAACCCAAAAGCCGGATAAATTTAATTCCAATTCGCAACTTGTTTGATAAGCATAACGCGCACTCAGGGATTATTCTTTGCCATGGAGTTCTTTATTCCAAGAAAACGCTATGCGTTTCGCCAAAAAGTTGGCTTGATCACACGATAACCAAACAAACAATGCTAGCAAGTTAAATAGTAAACATAGATGAGTTAGCTCATTGCCTGTATGTCATGTGACATTGAACTTGGTGGCCATTGTTAAATGGTAAAAATTACATGATTCACAGTAATCAGTAAACTGAAGAATACATGTTTTAGCGATTCAACAAGCTTGTTACACAATATATAGTATCAATGCCCATGAGTTCTCTCTGTATTGAAAGTCATACCGTTTACTTTTGTACTTTCATATGAGATCGACACCAGAAAAAGTGTGTAAAGTGACTCTCACCGCGGCAGCCATTAAAAATAATAATGCGAATGGTTTGCTCGGTTTCATCTCATGAATCAGAAAGAACAATGCATGCATCTAACTTCTTCAAGTTACTGCATGTTATTCTATCAATACATATATATATATATATATATATATATATATATATATTCACTGAAAAAAACATAGGTTTCAGGCAGGTTATAGTTAGGAATTATCAATTAAAAAACCTTAGAAATTCACTGAAATAACCATAGGTTTCAGGAGCGTTATAGTTAGCGGGACATTTCACTCATACTAAACCATTGAAATTCCTCTGTTATAGTTAGTTGTACTAAGTATTACTCACGCAACCGCAATCCACTGCTGATGATGTCACATATTACATCATTCATGAAATGCGCAGTGACATCACTGATGACATCACTGATGACATCTCAAATGACATCACTGTTTTTAAAGTAAATTTTAAAAACACATGTATACTTTTTATAGTAAAAACAAACTTAACATTATTGTTTTATAACTTATAATTATACCTCCTAGTTTTATGGTATTTATTATTTGGACATTTCCCTCTGTATTTATCCATATTTTTTTAATTATTTATTTATTTTACTGATAAATATGCACTCATGGCTGAAAGACTGACCGTTTTACTCATCTAAACACTCTTAGATAATAAACTATACACAACCTTCATATTAAAATGTGCAAGTTTTCTTATACGAGGATATATATTGCTCTTTATGGCTCTTTACTAAAAGTCTTTTATTGTTTTTACCCTTTTACTTTTAGAACGCCAGACCTATTTTCCTACTACTCATCATTGACAGCATTTACACACGCTCAAAAAATAACCCAATTTCCGTATTTATCCACACTTTAAAATAAATACTGAAGGGGAAAATACTTTTCTGTCTGTATTAATCTGTAAAAATCAATAAAAACATAAATCAAGGAGCCCTACTTATAATTAAAGAATATTTTCAACTTAATTAGCAGTAATTAATATATAAGTGTGGTTAAAGTATGCCGCAGCACCTATAATACCTCACTTTCAAGAACTGCATTCATAGCTCGATTCTAAACTCCATCAGCATCTCAGCCCACCACTATCTCACTGTAGGTAAAACCTTGCTTAATCTTCCCAGCGCTCCAAATGCCGGCACACCTTTCTGGGGGGTAGCTTTACGCTTTACAAATGCTGGCATTTTTTTATTAAAAAGCATAGTGATAACAAATATTAATACGTTCTTTTTTTTCTTCCATTGTAAACAATATTTTTTTATATCTTCTATTTAGATGTTTTTAATCATGAGAAAGCAAAGGACACAGTTTACCGGGTAACACTTTTTAAACTCTCCGACGTATGTAGATATTAAGGACCTTATACGTGTTATTATGGAAATCGAAACCTATACAGCTTCGCAGTTTGTAACTTTTCCCAACACGTGCACAAGTAAAACAGTTAAAACGTGAGCACGTGTGAACTGTAAAACGTGACACCTACATAGGCGGAGCCGAATCTTCCTTCCTTAGACTATTAAACAACCAAAAACGTTATAAAACACACGTATTGTGCGATTAATTTCATTTTTGCGAGTTATTTCTGCATCGCCAATCTGTGATGCAGGTTCCCTTTTCTAGCATCGGATTCTTGCTTTGCGTCAACAAACATATTCCGGAGTTGTACATTGTTTCATTATGGCATAGTAGATAGTTATTATTTGTGGCTATTTGTCAATATTTAAACATTTATATCTAGAAAAAAGTGTTATTCCATGTTTTTCCCTTTTTCTCTGTAACGTCAGCAGCTTGTTTTCAGAAACAGATAGATTACAACAAACATTGCTCCTTTTCTGCCTCCTTTCAGCCTATATATTGTGATTTTCTATATTATAATATTGACACTGTACTTCGATTTAGAGGTGTTGGTGACCCGTCGGCGCAAACCCTAAACATTTACAATCAACGTCACCACCTTCGGGCATTTTCCCCTAGGGATTATAGACTGTTAATATGTATATTATAATATTAACAGTTATGCTAATCTCAATGGACTTCAAGACCCGTCGTCACAAAGAGCAAAGATTTATAAGCAACGTCACCAGCTTCTGGTTTTTAGTCTGTTCCCCCCTTTTGATCATGTACTGTGAATATCTATAGTATAATTTTCACAGTCATGATCTCAGAGGAGTTTATGACCCATCGCCACAAAGGTCCAACTTCTTGACCTCCCGGAGAAAAGAAGCTCAGAAAATAATTACCGCTCGAAAGTATTTTGTTATGGATGTTCTGTTAAATAGATAACTTTATTTTCCTTTTCTTTTTACTGTAACAATTCTATCAATCGTTATATTGTAATAGATTGTCCTATTGTTACAGAATAGGAATAGGAGATTTTTCGACGCCATCTGTAATACAGCCTAGAAAACATTACAACATACTTGATCAGATATTTTTTTCAGGAAGCATATTTTACGAAATTGCAGAATAGAAAATATAGCTTGCATACATACTTTGTTACTTTAAATATTTGATAAACCCTACATTTCTAAATGTTATTTTCTAATTTCTATTCTTCTTATTTGTGGTTTCTATTCACCTTCTCCCTAAAGCATATATAGGACCAGTTCCGTATATTTTAATAGTACCATCCTATATATTATTAAGTGAGTATGTGATTTGTTAGCGGAAAAGTGTGCGGCCTCTAAGCACTATGACAGAACGTTCCTGAATTCTACAGAATACAAATTTGAAAAATAATAATGTATACATTTCTATGTAATATGAAGTCACTTGTATTTAACTGTTTTTTACTTGTTCACCTCACCTCACCTCAGATAATGTAGTGCAGAAGTTTTTGATGTAGCACTTCTATTCTACTATATCTAAAAGTAACTGATGCCCTTTTACAATATCAAGAATATGGGGCACACTTTTACAAATTATAGCAGAAAAAAGGTGAGCATGGCCACGCTTAACTGATATTTTTTAAAATTGCATTTTTAATTGGAATCCCTTTCATATATACAGCGTCAGTTTCTGAAGAAATTTTTTTTGTATTTGCTAAATAAAAACTGTTTCAAACCTACACTGAAATTGCGCAACCACACCTTCCCATCAGAAAAGTAAACACCACATTGTAAGTAAATAGTGCTCCTGGGAAGTATCCCACCCGCAAACTTGATAAAAAAACATGCAAGGCACTGTCCTTTTTCCGCCGTGATTTGAACACCACACGGCAATCATATAAATGGCCCTTAACCCCATTGCTGCGGCGGTTATTTTTCCGCTACGCAGCTTTTTTCTAAAAGCCGCGTTAGATGACGAGCTCAGCTCGTCATCCGCACACGACCACCGTGGCTGATGACGAGCTGAGCTCGTCATCAGCATCGAAGGTGTTAAAACATATAAAAACAATTTTTACCTTCATAATCCCTGTTCACCACCTTGTGACCACCGTACAGGATTATTAGTGTCCCTAACCTCCCCTCTACTAGTTTCTTTTCTCATTCTCCACAGGCTCCCACGTTACCTTCGACCACACCACCGAACTCCACCGGACCGACCACGGCTGCATCCATTTCACATTCAAGAAACCAACCACGCACCACAGCACCCAACAGCTGCCTCGCCGCTGCTGGAGCAAAGTCACCGAAGACCAGCTGATCTCCTCCCTCGCCAAGAACCCACCCACTGACCCCACCAACCCAGATGCCACAGCCCAAAACCTCAGACAGTGGATCGATGACTACGCCAACACCCTCAACCCGCTCAAGAAACCCTCCAGCAGCCATGCCAACAAGAGAGCCACCTGGTTCACCGACGAACTCCAGCCCTCTAAATGCGTATCCCAGAAACTGGAGAAGACATGGCTCCATGAACGCACACCGGACAACCAGGCAGCCCACAAGGACGCCACCCGCGGACACCACCACCTCATCAGATTAGCCAAGAGATCCTCCTTCAAATACCGCTTGGATAACAACACAAACAATAGCAAAGAGCTTGTCAGCATTGTAAAGGAACTCTCCAACCCCAGCGCCAACGCCAACAACATCCCGCCCTGACAAGAACTGTGCGACTCACTAGCCATCTTCTTCCACCACAAGATCGCTGACATCCATGACAGCTTCAACACCACGACCGCCCCGACTACGCCAGATTCCACCTTCCCAGTGAACACCACCAGCGGCAATCGTCTGACCTCCTGGTCCAACATCAACGTCGACAAGACATGTAAAGTCATGAACATCATTCACTCCGGATCTCCGTCTGACCCGTGCCCACACCACGTAATCAACAAAGCAGATGCAGCCATCACACCCAAACTACGGAAGATCATCAACATCTCCTTCGAAACAGTGACATTCCCCGAAAGATGAAGCACGCTGAAATCAATGCCCTCCTCAAGTGCCCAAAACGGAACCCAAGGACCTCAAGTACTTCCGGGCCATCTCCCTGCTCCCGTTCCCAGCAAAGGTCATCGAGAAAATTGTCAACATGCAACTGGCCCGCCACCTCGAAGACAACAACATCTTGGACCCGTCCCAGTCCGGATTCAGACGAAACCACAGCACACAGACAGCCCTCATCACCGCCACGGACGACATCAGGCGGCAATTAGACAACGGCAAAACATCAGCCCTCATCCTCCTGGACCTGTCAGCCACCTTCGACACGGTCTGCCATCGCACTCTAAAGACACGCCTCCTAGAAGTCAGAATCCAAGAGAAGGCTCTTGACTGGATCTAGTCCTTTCCGTCCGGCAGAACCCAGATCGTCCGCGTCCCACCCTCCCGATCCGAACCCACCGAAATCATCACGGTTTCCCCAGGGCTCATCCCTCAGCCCAACCCTGTTCAACGTCTACATGGCCCCCCACGCACAAGTGGCCCGCCATCACTACCTCAACATCATCTCCTACGCTGACAACACCCAGCTCATCCTCTCCCTCACCAAGGACCCACACACCGCCAAAACCAACCTCCGATTGGATGAAGAGCAGCTGTCTGAAGCTGAACTCGGACAAGATGGAGGTCCTCATCCTCTGACCCACCCCCTCAGCCTGGGATGACTCCTGGAGCCGACCACACTTTGAACAGTACCAACACCCACCAACTATGCACGCAATCTAGGATTCATCCTCGACTCCTCCCTTTCCAAGTCTAAGCATGTCAACGCCATCTCCTCCTCCTGCTACAACACCCTCCGCATGCTCCGCAGGATCTACAAGTGGCTCCCGACCGAAACAAGAAGAACGGTGACACAGGCCCTCGTCAGCAGCAGACTGGACTATGGCAACGCACTCCATGCAGGAATCCCAGCCAAACACCTACGATGACTACAACGCATCCAAAACGCCTCTGCCCGACTGATCGTCAATGTCCCCCATTGCATCCACATCACCCCCCACCTGGGAGACCTACATTAGCTCCCCGTCGACAAGAGGATCACCTTCAAGCTCCTCACGCATGCACACTAAGCACTCCACAACGTCGGACCAGCCTACCTGAACAGCAGACTCAGCTTCCACACCCCCACCCGCCAGCTCCGCTCCGCCAGCCTCGCCCTCGCCGCTGTCCCCTCGCATCCAACAAATGACCTCCGGCAGCAGATCCTTCTCCCACCTCGCCACCAAGACCTGGAACACCCTCCCTACCCACATACTGCAGACCCAAGACCTACTCGCCTTCAGAAGACTCCCCAAGACCTGGTTCTTCAAGCAGAAGCATCACCCCCCCTCCCCTCAGCGCCTTGGGACCCTCACGGGTGAGTAGCGTGCTTTACAAGTACTCTGATTGATACTCCTTTGCAAGTGCTTCACAAAATCTCTAACAACAGTGAACCGTTCCCACTCAATAAGGAGCAAACTTGTGCTCGAAACACTTAAGCCAATAAAATGTCCATGTTGTTCTGCAGAGGAGAAAGGAATGACTGCCAAAATTTCTACTTTTAATGCTTCAAAGCCAATGAACATTAAGCTTTGCATGGTCCAACTTGGAACACGTTACTCAATGAAATATCCCTAATAATGCGCGAAGAGGGAAGGAATCGCTGACAACACTTCTACTTTCAACCGTTTACAGCTAATCAACATTAGGCTTGGGAAAGGTCTCCTTGGATCACGTCAGCAAATCAGATGTCCCTCCTACTCCGCAGAGCGGAAGTGAATGTCTGAAACACTTCTACTTTCAATAGTTCTCAACCAACCAACATAAAGCTCAGGAAATTCCTCCTTACAACATGTAAGCCAATTAGATGTCCTTGCTATTTTCCGGAGCAGAATTCAATTGCAGAAAACACTTCTACTTTCAATAGTTCACACCCAATGACCATTAAGTTTGTTGTTGGAACACGTTAGTCAATTAAACATTAAATTTGTTCCACGCACACATACAGATCATGCCGTCCTACATGTTAATACATTTCCTGTAACAAAGGGACTCTATCCGTAACAAAAGTGAATACGGCCTAATAAATAAACATTATTCCACATTATATTAAAGAAAAGCCGCGATAAACCGCATTATTATTTTCCCGATATAATTTACACAGCCTACTGCACCCCCCTCCCAAAATGAGTGAAGCACCGGGACTGTGGGGGCCCCAGCGAACCACCGCTATTATTTTTATTATATTTTCCACTGACTTCTTCTACGACTAACAGTTCCTATGGAAAACTTGTGAATCTCAAGCACAGTAACTGTTTCGATTAGCAACATAGTGTGGTGAACTTCTAACCTTTGTGCTCACTTAAGTGTTCCATGAACTGTTACTATGGTAACAGGCAGTAAGCAGTTTGGGGGTAGGGTTGAAAAGTACTGGATGTACAGAAACCGTTATATTTACCCAGAAACCTCTACATGACAGAAAGGAAAGCAAAGTAAGACAGAACACTGTGTAGCACATTTACAAGCCCGTTGAGCCACTTTCGCGTCACATTTCCCTCCTAAAAATGATGCGACAGTAACGCAATGAACTTGTAAAACTGCCCCTATGCACATTACGAGCAAAAGAAGTACACAACTCATTCAATTCTTTATCGATCACAATTGGACAGTGTTGCCTCACCATTCACAATGCACTTCAATAAATACTTCGTGCCTATTTAAATCGGAGGCGAGAATGTCGACATTACAAAACTTAGTGGCATATTTACAAAGACAGAGTTAAAATTGTCGCAACTTTAACGACTGCAACCTGCAACAAAAGCACTGAAAATGGACTTCAAAATCCTTTATCTTCCCAAAAGATCTTCTCAACGTTGCTGTTTGCTATGCAACAGTGAGAGCCACCCCCCGGAGCTATAAAATAAATGGTTGTGGGGGGCTCCAAGGCCCCCCTGCAAAATTAGAAATGTGGGGACCTCAACAACCCCCCTCAAGCCCGGGGAACCACCACCCCGTATTATGGAAGGTAGACTGCGTGGCCCTCAGTCTGGACCCCTCGAGGGCCCTGGGGACCACCATGCCCCAGGGCCTTCTCCTGCAGTGTCCCGGGGTGCCTACCCCCGGGACACTGCTGTTTGCTATAAGAAGGCGGGAGTCTCGTGGCTCCCGCCTGTTGTAAACGTATCTAGGACCCTAATTAAATATTCCCGATTTATGCCCTTATGTGGTTATAATAAATCATATCCTTATAAAGGCATAAGAATCATATCCATATTTAGTAATAGCCAATGCAGTCCAAATACAACAAGGCTACTTCCTTTGACTCCTAGAAAGTACAACAAGTTCTTTAAACAAACCAAACATCCAACAACCTGGGAATTCCCTATGCTTTTGTTTTGAATTGTCCTAGAACTCCTGCGAGTCCTGAAAGAACTGCCAGTTCTTAGTGACATCTTTTATTGACGTCTTATGTCCAACCTTACGTCAAACACGGCACCTTCCAGGTATAAATATACCAGCGTTTGCCTTAAGCAACACACGGTGGTTTGGAGCAGAATGGCTATCTACTTATCCGAAGCCCAGCTGATGCGAGTGCCGAAGGAAGCCGTCCCTCCCATTCGACGCACTGAGAAAGACGCTGTCTTTTTCTCCTGCCGAGAAAATCCAGCTCCAGTGTTTCCAGTCACCCTTGCGGGTTACTGGGAGATCGAGTCCTGAGAACGAGATACAAGACCTCCTTCATTCTAAAACCAAGGTACGGAGCTGATTAGACCCTTAGAGAATTCTTGATTCAGATTCTTGGCAACACTAACTTAACTTAAACTGCAACTCCCTTACTCCTTCCCACGTACTAGGCTTAGGTTAGGTACACTGGGGTAGGCGTATTTTAGAAGCACCAGTTGAGTACGTTTAGTCAACTTTTATCATTGTATGTATTGTATATATTTTATCCGTTTTAAGTATCATATGGCTCAGAAACCATATCAATGCTTTTACAATATTATTTCATAATACTCCTTTTACAGTACGCACTTTACTTTATAAGTCCTGCAATTGTGGTAATTCACTTCTCTTGCATGAGAAAGAAGACTGCTCAATAAATAACACCTTTTATTGAAAACGCCCGTCTCTTTATTTCTCTGCACACTGGTGAAACTAAGTATGCACTATTGACTGAGTGAAATATCTATCTACTGTTTTCACACAACTCTGGAGATATACTCCTTATTCTGCGGGAGCAAAGTTGTCATGTTTATGCGGTTGTCAGAAGCTAATCCCTTCTTGTCTAATCAGGGAAGTTAACTCCTCCCTGTTCATTCGAGAAAGTTTCTAGTGACCGCTGAGCTAGCTAGCATACCTAATTAAGTCTAACATATTCAGTAGAGACCTAGTCGACCTCAGTCCTACGTCTAAACTGCCGTTTATGTTATTCCAAAGCGCAGAGCCTATGGGGAATATAGGAACTACACTACATGGCGCCCAACGTTTGGTAAGGCGATAATCTAACACAAGATACTAGAGTAACTCAGTCGTGCTTTTTCACACAGACCCCTTTTCCCGCAAAAACTCCAATTGACGTCTGGAGTGGGTGAAAGGTTAATATCCGCCAAAACTTAGTAGGAAGAGATTCATATGTATTAGTTTTCGGTATAGTCAATGTTGAAGGATACACAATGTTCCAAAATATTGTGCACCTAATCTTTGTTTCCTCAAAACTTGCTCTGCAAACTTTCTGTCAGTAAAAATGTCAGACAGTGAGGACGAAAGAGACAGAGCTAGACTAGTAGCTCAACTCGTAGCGGACGACACACTTGTCCGAGATAACGACCCGGATGCAATAATCATCCCGGTCAATATAAGAGAAATCATAACTATAAAACTTATAGAAAATGGAGTAACATCAAGAGGTGGTACAGTCGTATTTGTGGTAGAGGCACAAGAATTTCTACAATATGAATAGGAATGTCCTCTGCCGACCAAGATTCTGCCTCTGGAACATTACGGTTGTATAATATCTACAGACGGCTCAGCACAACCCACAGTTGGGGGTAAACAAGCCTACAGTGCTGCGTGCGCGATTGTTAAAGGTCGTTGGCACGAAGGAAAATTTAAACCTTTGGTAACTAAAACTCAATCACTCGGAGACTGTACAGCTCAGCGAGCTGAACTACAGGCTTTTAAGATGGCACTTGAAAATAGCGATCGCAAATTCCCCACAGTAATAGTGTGCGATTCCTATTACTGTGTCCTGTCTTACAATGAATACTTGCAGAACTGGGTCCAAAACAACTTCAAAGATGCAAAAGGTGGCACAATCAATCATAAAATGCTTTGGGATGAGGTAGTTCTTTTACAAAAAGAACTTCAAAAGACTCACGTGATTCATACACTGAGTCATCAACGTGATGGCGTTCACTTTGCGGGGAATTCATTGGCTGATGAGGCAGCGAAAGCAGCTGTACAAATGGCTTCTGTAGCTGCCATTACTCGGTCAAAAACAAAAATAGACAGTGAGATAATGCAAGCTGTCAGTGCTTCAGTAAAAGACAGTGGTAAGACACTCCCGAAAGGCTTTCCAGTAAAGTACTCATACATAACTGATGCGAACAACATTCCATTTGCTCAAATCCCTGGAGTGGGGGATAGAGCAATTCCAAACACGGAGCACAGATTAGGACTAATTTTAGTGGCACACGAAGGGCTCGCCTCTGCACACGCTGGTTTTTCTGCCACAGTATCATTATTAAAACAAAGATATTGGTGGCCATGAATGAGAAAACAGACTAGGAACTATTTTCTAGAATGTGAAATATGCCAAAAAATGAAAGTATCAACAGTGAAACTACCAGCGCAGACGCCCCTTGTAATCTCAGTCAAACCATTAGCATGTGTTTACCTGGACCACTGTGGTCCCTTACAAAGGGACGGCAACTATAAATACATCATGGTCGCAGTAGATTCCAGTACGAGATTCATTTGGATGTGGCCCCAGCCCTTGGCTGATGCCAGAACGGTTATAAAAGGTTTGCGAGTTTTTATCGGCACATACTCAATTGGCATGCTACATTCTTACCAGGGTCCTGCATTTAGCTCTCGGGCTTACAAGGAGGCCATGGCCAGCATGGGCATTGCATTGCGGTATTCTAGTCCATTCCATCCCGAGGGAAATGCGGTAGTGGAGAGAAAAAAACGTGACATAAAGCAATCTATAACAGCGAGGGAATTAGGTTCAGGTGACGGGGGGTCAAACATCTAATAAGTGTCCAACGTAGTCTTAATAACATGCCAAGAAATTATCTAGGAGGTTCAGTCCGTACGAACTTTTATTTGGTACTAAATGATCATCCAGGACTTGGATTGTCAGACTTCAGTGGTGAAACAAAAAAACTTTGATATCAAAGATCGTTTGGCTGTTTTACAGGACTTAAATGAAACAAGAAAAAGTCTGAGTAACGAAAAGCTAAAGCCAACAACCACTGAAGAAAAACCACCTATCCCAGCAAGACCTGTCTGGACTCCAAAGATTGGGTATCTAGTCAGAGAAAAGATCGCGGTGAAGAAGGAATTTGGGCCTTCTTTCAGAAAAGCAGTACCTGTCTTAGCTGTTAGCGGAACAATATCAGTTGTACTTCCGCCCCTTGCTGGTAAAAAGGAGATCCGACTTGTATCAATGGACCTGGTGAAACCACAACCATGTGGCCGATAATAAGTAGTAGGCCCAGTGGACTCCCAAGAAATAGCAGAAGACCAAATCTTGCTACAATCCAAGAGGTTCAAACTGAGAGACTAATCACATTTGATAAACCTACAGTGATTAAAAAGGACTTTGCCCCCGCCCCCTGCTCACATCGGCAGATATACATCACTGCCCATCCCTGTCTCCAGGTGACTATGTGAAGGATCTCCCTCCAAATCCCAAGGAGGAGATCGCGCTACCCAAATTTGTAGCCGGTGTTAGCGCACAAGCAACATGCAAGTCGCCTAAGCCGGTCACGAAGGACAACAAAAATGCCAAAAAAATGGCATTGCAGCAAAAGAAAAACTTGGCTAGGTCTGCTTTCGCCCGTAAAAAGGCAAAGGTTGCGAGAGCCCAGTTTTTCAATTGCCGCCGCCAACTAGGTGCCCCTGCTTCAGAGGCAGTATTTGATAAACCCCACGCAGCTAGCTCCCACATTGATTTGCATGTAAGTGGTACTAACCAAGTTCTGGCGGGAAATGGAAGGGCTAAACAGGATGAATGCTCAGCAGGCTTAAGCAACGTTGGTTCAATGGAGGGTGGACTGAGTGAGGACGGGAGGGACAAGAGGGGTGACGAGGAATTTGTTCAAACGGTTTGGGATACACTTAAGAAGTTACTCATCCCCCTGGAACTTAAATTATCCAGAATGGAAAATCATCTGCTTGAGATGGACAGGACTATTGTTACACTGGCCAGCCTTAGTCTCAAGCAGATGGATGCAAGACTTCCACAGGGAGAGGTACCCCCACAACCGATAGTAGCTGAAGCATCTCATGCTACCACCCCGGGGCCCAAACCTACACCTATACCTAAACCCCGCACTAAAACCATCCCTATCCCAAAAGCTAGGTCTGGCCCTGCTAAAGATATCCCAGTGCCAGTCAAACCTAAGCACACAGCTTCTAGTGCTGGGGTCGATCCACACTCCCAGAAGACTACTGTACGTTCGAAACCAATGCCTGCAGCCGACTCGCAAGTCAACCAACCTTCCCTTAATACCCAGCCATCTCTCGCTCCCGACCTAAACAGACCCAACTTTCGAGGCGGTTACATTGACTTACCACCGGAAGCCACCCCTTATGTTATAGTTTTGGCCGGTGTACCTACCCTTGACCCAACAGTGAAAGAGGACCATTGGTCCCTCAAGAACAAGGTAATACACTGGCTTAACATAAATAGACATCTCCCAAGCAACCAACGAAGCCATGTACTCATGGTACGCAGAGTACCATGGGTTGGACCGAGTCATAAATCGATCATGGGTGACTGTATTGTGGTGACTTTTGCCGATCCTCACACTGCACAACACCTTTGCTCATGGGCCACTACCAAAGATGATCACACTGTTGTACTCAGACCCCTTACTTTTTTTTATCCCCCTAGGAACCAGCAGAGGATGGGTGGGGCATGGTCAACAATACAAAAGTCTGGGAATAGGGTATTTGGAATTGGGGGACCAAGTCAGAATGCCTGGTGGCACGGTGTTCCGACATCTAACATGTTTGGTTGCCTTGAGGAGGTTGACTGACTCGGGGTGGCGAACCCAAAAAAGAAGAAGCTGGTAGGTCCTAACACACACTCCACTAAAGGAAATAGTGTAGCTTGTTTGAAGTCACCAGTTGCACAACAGATATCACTTGTTAACGCCTCCAACCCCCCCCTGACTGATAATGGTATCTCATCTATACTATTAACATGCAACACCAATAACTCTGAAATCAGTAAAACCAATAATCCTGCTAATGTTATAAAAATTGCTTCATGGAACATAGCGGGCCTCCGGGGCCGCCTTGAGGACGGCGATTGGGCAGATTATATCTCATCCCACGACATAATCCTCTTTCAGGAAACCTGGTCAGTTGCCCCTTTGTTTAGACATGGCTATCTAAACTTTTACAAACCAGCTATACAGGGAACGAAGGGCAGGGCCTCGGGTGGCCTTACCATATGGTTAAGGCAAAGCTTGGGATTCACTGTTAGAGAATTAGATGGGACGAACCCGGATCTCCTCTGCATATCACTATGCAAAGAGAACTGCATGGATTTAATTATCATTAACATCTATGCCAGAGGCTGCCAGGGTGGTCGGAAACAACCTATCACTAACGATCTGGAAGATCTTTTAAATGAGCACAAAAGCGACCAGCTCACAATAGTGGCTGGCGACTTGAACTGCACATTTGAACCGATCTTGAACCTTGCAGAGGATGTCTGCCTAGAAGAAGATCTCACTTGGAACATCCCCCCGCTATCAATCACTAAGGGAGTCAAGGGAACAGAGGCTGCCCTTAACTGGCTTGGGTTCTGTCTTGAATGGGGCCTTCGCGCAGTCAATGGTCGTAGCGTCTCTGACAAGGAGGGAAAGCCAACATTCGATAATGGAACCTGCTCTAGCCGTATTGATTATATATTAATCAATATTGAAGCTTGGGCTTCTGTAGCAGATATGACCATTGATACCAGGCCGGAGAGCGATCATAATCCTCTCTCATTATCACTTACGATTCCAGGGTTAGGGCCCCCTCAGGTGGAATCAGACTGTCTCACATCTGACCTCACCTTATGTGACAACAGAAGGCGGGTCAAATGGTCCAGAGTGGCAGCTGACCCTGAGCTTGTTAACCAAATTGAAGAACTGGTCCTACGTACCAAAGAAAAAATGATAGCACCCTCCCCCGTTGACACACCTACTTCTCACAATGTTGACCTTCATGAGGCGTGTTTTGCGTCCATTAAGGAACTGCTCACTAGGCCGTGCCGTAAAAAGAAGGCTACCCAACCGAAGGGTTGGTACAACAAAAAGTGTAGAGATGCCCATGGCACCCTTATCACTGCCGTTAAATCTAGAAACACACTCGATATTAGGGCAGCAAGGCAGGTTTATAAGCGCACAATATGGGAAGCTAAAAAGGAGTGGGACGACTCATATTGGTTAGACCTCCTCCATGCATGCGAGAATTCTAATCAAACCAAGTTCTGGGAGATAGTTAGGCGGGGCAGGGGTATTGATACACTATCCCCTGAAAATCATGTCTCTGCGGCAGATTGGGTTAAATTCTTTTCTGCCCATTTTATTGACCAAAACGCCCTACAGCTGACAGAAAGTCCCTTACTAGAGTCTATTACAGCCACACATGGGGATAAACTTACCTTTAGCACATTAGACACAGAGCACGCTTTAGGTTCAATTCAGTCTGGGAAAGCACCGGGCATTGATGCCGTTCCAGCTGACCTTTTTAAACTGAACTTAGCTCTGTGGGTCCCCTACATAACTATTTTAGCAAACTCTATCACAGCTGGGGAAAGGATACTGCAGTCCTGGAAAGGGGCTGAGATCATTCCGGTCTTCAAGAAAGGGGATCGATCTTCACCCAAAAACTTTCGTCCCATCAGCTTGATCGATACCATACAGAAAGTGGTCTCACGAATGGCCCTTGCTAGAATCCAGGGGTGGATGGAGTCAAACAACATACTCTCCCCCATGCAGGCAGGGTTCAGATCAGGTACTAGCACCCTTGATCAGGTGTTTCGCCTAACTATGATCTACTGGAAGGTGGTCCTCTTGGGCGGTGGTGTCATCTACGCTGCCTTTGTCGACCTTCGGTCGGCATTTGACCTTGTTCCCAGAGCTAAACTCTGGGATGCTCTGAGAGATATGGGTCTCCCTCCTGAGTTATTAGATCTGGTCAGGCGTCTTCATGAGGACAACTTCGCACATGTAAGATGGGGCAACCAGGGTCAGGTGACCACCAGCTTCCCTGTCGAACGAGGAGTCCGGCAGGGTTGTGTGCTGGCCCCTACCCTGTTTCTCCTGTTTATCAACCGGGTGGTTGCATTCTTTAAAGACATCAATACTGATGCACCCATCCTGGGGGGGTCAAGGTATCCCATGCTGATATTCGCAGATGACACCCTGCTTCTTTCAAGGACTCGAAGTGGCCTACAGGCCGCTTTGAATAGATTTTCTGAATTCTGTGCCATTAACGACCTCCAGATCAATGCTGATAAGACTAAATTTATGATTTTTAATAAAAATAAACCCATCTCCAGCTCATTTACATTAGAGGGTGTCCAAATAGAACAGGTTAAAGCCATGCCTTATTTGGGCGTGACCCTGGACCACCAGCTAACCTGGAAACCACAGCTAGAGGTGCTAACTCTTAAATTTGTCCGCCTCACAGGATGTTTGCTAAAGGAGCAGAAAAAAACCTTGACAAAACGTATCGCACCGGTGTTAAAAATTTATGAGGCCAAGGTGAATGCTGCTACCCTTTATGGCGCGGATATTTGGGGATACAAAGGGTTGCCGGCTCTTATCAGCGCGCAGAATAAGTTTCTGAGGAACATAGTGGGGCTCCCCCAATCTTCTCCTACAACACCATTGCTTTTAGATTTGGGTTGCAGGCCTCTGGATGAGATGGCTAGATACCGCCTTATAGCCCTATGGCGTCGCCTTTGGACGAGCCAAGAGCTTAGTTTGTTTGCCCAAGAACTAGGTGAGGTTAGGGCTCTATGGGGTGCACAGAAGATCCCTTGGCTACAGGAGGTCAAACGAATATTATATTCTATGGGCCTCCCAGAGCTATGGTTGCACCCTGAAAGCTCTATCTTCCCATCGAAAGTGGAATTTAGAGACCTGTACTGGGCCGATAAAAAATCTGCTTTAATTACACTTTCCTCTAAGAACAACTTAACAGGTCAATTTCTTATGCATAAGATATCCCCATCTCTTGAACCTTATTGGGACCTGATAGGCAAAACACTTGATCGTAAATTGTACCACCAATTTCGAGTGGGAACTCTGCCTATCAAATCTTTTACTGTAAAGTGGGCAAATAACCAAAGCAACAAGTGCCCCTTTTGTCCCGATCAGGCAGAAAGTCTGGGCCATATATTCTTTGCTTGTCCTGCGTACATATCACCCAGACTCAAATGGTTGAAGCCAGTCTGTGAAACACTTAACTGTAGAAGTAGCCAGACAGCCCTTCTTAAATTAAGAGACTTACGCGCTACAAAGTTTGTGATCTGTATTGCAAAATTTTTGGGCTGGCTGTGGCTCATCCGTGCTAAGAAACTGTAAACTGTAATTTGTAAAATGTCTTTTTATTTCTCTTAAATGTTACCAAACTGTTATACCAAAGCCATTTTCTCTTTTAACTGCTTAAATGATGGGGATCTTAACGCACAATTTTATCAAACTTGGGAAATGTTATTATACATGTATTTGGATGTCTTTTATGAATTTTATTCGAAATAAAGACTAATTGAACTGAAAAAAGGACTTTGCAGCAAAGCCATGGAACTTGTGCCTCTTGAAACCCAAATTGCAACAGTTCATCAAGAAACACCAGTCTACAACGATGTAGCCTCGGACTATACAAATGTAACAAAAGAAAATCCAAAGATCAATGGAAATCCGGAAGCAACCCCACCAATTGACAGAACTGCATCTGGCTACTTTATCAACTTTGATGACTTTTCCGATGATCCAAGTGAACATGGAGACAAGCCAGCAACAAAAACTTTTAAAAAGAAAATCACAGAGCTCTTTCATCAACTGAGAGAAACATATCTAACTTCACCATGGATTAAATTATGGATTGTGTTAGGTGTACTTTTCCTCCTTCTGTGGCTCATCTTGGTTTTAAGTTTGGGTAGATTTATTGATGGAAAATATAGTACAATGCACACAGCAAGTCAGAACATGAACTTAGTCCTGAAACCACACAGATCTTCTCACATCGAGAACTATCATCAGTGAACATCACAGCCATCCCTATACCTGGTGGTATAGCATGGGACAGAACTGACTATGAAATCTATGGCCCGGTTGAGCTCTTGAAATTTCCACACCAATTTAAGATTTCCTTAAGTGACTTTGTATCACCTAATACCTTCTCTGATGATTGGGACTTTGAAAATATTAATAATATGATGTCAGATTTAGAAATGTCAGCAACATTTACAGAACATGAATATTTACAGGGTTTGTCGAATTATGAGGAAATGTATTGTTACAATCACTTTGGGCATCATTGTCTGCATAAGTCTGCAAATCCTAGAAATGTTTTCAGTTATAATCAATGGGAACATTGTCCAACTCCGCCAAAAGGCAGTTCGAAAATATTTTATGAGAAATGTTCAAACTTCTCCGGGTTTAAATACACTAATCCAGAAACGTTTTATTTCAAAATGTTAAATAAGACAGGAGTGAAAAACATGTTGACAAATACTAAACTGATTTATTCGAAAAAAAATTATGAAAACATGTCTACATTTGATTTTGAATTTTGGAAAAACAACATTGAGGCAAAAACCATTTGGGGTACAAAAGAATGGCAGGTACAGGGTCTATAATCATTGTTTAGAGCCTGCATGATCCCAGAACAAATAATGTTCCTGAATGACACAGTTCAACAAACAACCTGTCTTGGTTTAGCCAAGATAAAAGATTAAAACAACCCGTCTATACCAAAGCCTATGTCTGATAGAAACACCACTACAGATGAGGAGTTAGACGTGTCCTATATTTTAAAACAAAACAGAACACTTCCTGTTTGGAACAAATGGTTGATCTGGCCCACAGACACTAATAACTGTCAAGATAGATTCCTGAACAAAATACAGGGGTTTAAACAGAATAGGCCCAGACCCAAGATATTCCCAGAGACAACATCCAGGCATAGTTACAACATACAGTGTAGGAAAACTATGCCTCGACTGACTACAGAAATCCACACTTCCCGAAATTAAGCAACACTTAACTTTACCTATCCCCTTCGCTGCTCATGACGAGCTCAGCTCGTCATGAAGCACAGTTGAGCTGTGCTTATGACGAGCTGAGCTCGTCATGAATAGAGGGATTCATGGAATTTCAGCACAGGATGGGAAAACCACTAGCAGCCAAGGTGTTAAAGAAGGTGCTGACTTGCGAGATTTCTTACTGGGACCTCGCAAACAGCGTCAAAAATGTTTCCTATACGCCGGTATATACGAAGCTTACAATGAAGCTTGGAAGGTAACACAAATTGAAACTGCAGAAAAAATACGAGAAATTAATCGTATTAATTTGGAAAAATCCCTTTCTGTAGTGGACAATGGGTTAACGACTCTGTCCTCCACAATTTATTAATTGGACAGCATTGTATCATCTGCTATTGATATAATAGAACAGGATATGATAATGTTACAACATGGTCAATCCCAATTGCGTTCTATTGTACAGCTAGGCTGGACGTTCCAAAACCTCCGTTCAGGCCACATGCCATTGTCTCTAATCAACATAACGTCATTATTTCCTATCTTTAACCTTACTGATAGACAAATCTCATTGGCACAAAAAGGAGCAGATTATACGGTGCTGAGCATTGAAAAACTAGAAAGATTACCATTGACAATGTCAGAAAGACCTGTCATTGAATGGATAATACATGGCACCATTACAATCCCGATAACAACTTTTCAGTTTCAATACTGCCAAAAATATATACCAGCAGGCCTTTATGAAAGGTTGGGTAAAGGATACATCAAATCAACTTGGAATTTACCTTTTACACATAAATGTTATAGTGAAGGGAAAAAAGAGGTATTTCTTAGTGGTAACAATTGTAAAAAATTACTAAGCGGCACACTTCTGTGTCAAGGTATTAACTTGCATGGAGCCTGCGAAGGTTCATCAAACAACCTTCATGTCATCTGCACGGCACCCCTGCTACACAGATAGAGCCCTTTTTCAGACAACTTTCCAACGGTAGCTACGTTACATTAAGTGACCTCAGCTGTTGTGGCATGATGCCAGGAAAAGTCTATCTCGTGAGCGTCACTCCCAGGGTCATTTGTTGTATGCAAGTATTGTATCCAGACAGCAATCCAGACATGGAGGCAGCAATATGGCCTTCTGTGAATATCTCTTCAATTCGAATTGATACTTTAAGCAGAATGAAGTCTATTCTTTTACAAACAACTGTGCCTTTAACCTCGTCCAAAGAAACGTATGACCTGCAAGTTGCAAGGACAGCGGCAGAGATGCATCACCTATTATCGACAAATTGCCCCGTGCATTTCGGAGAAATGTTAAGCCAAATTTTAAACATGTCAGATACCAGTGGCATCGCACATGTATTTAAGACAATTTTTTCGGGACTGTTAGCACCCTGTGAAACAGTTCTGGGCATCTTCCCGAATGTTGTGCATTCTCTTTTCGGTGGCCTGCCTCTTATTTTGGGACTCGTCGCAGGAATTTTATTTTTGTTCCTTCTGCTACTATATGGCAAGCCAAGTCACAGACAAAACTCAGGCTACAATGGAAGAAACGATCCTAGCAATACGATACAGAGACCGTATCACTAAGGTCCTCGGATTGGCCCGGCTAAGAGATCTGAATACTACATGGCTTCTTTCATTCAGACCGATCTGGCAAAATTGCATCTTACCTGTGCAACGATGTCTACTATGCGAAGAAGAATGCGTGTTGGACGTGTGTCTTAAGCTACCATCAGCAGTACCAATGGATATCAACGCTTTGCTTTGTCCGGTAACGACTCATGCAACGTGTTATCCCCAGCGGCTACCGATTCTGATGACGGCATTTGTTGAGACTTCACCATTATGATTAGGTGGCGGTGAAGTACGAGATGAAAGCGGCACCACACAGGTACAACCTTCTGTGAACATTGCTGATCTGAACACCGATGATGGCAATGCATCGCATATATGCACTATTTCTGATTTTTCAGCGTTGGCCCAACTTTCACCTGCTGTTGTAGACGAATTTTCTGCCGGTCTAGCTGAGGTAATGTTCTCTCCTAACAATGAGAATAACATTTGAAATAGCGAGCACACAGCGTTTCCTGAACTCTGAATTCGGACTTCAGTTTTTATAAACAGCACTGCTGAAAACAGTCTGAAAAACAGCAGCTGGTTCTCTCCAAGACTCATCAGAGGGGACATTTTTTGGATTTGGTCTTTGCTGACTCTAGTCAGGGAAGGGTCAGAAACATCCTTTTGCAATGCTGGACGGACCACTCCCTGGTCCTCTTTTCCGTAGCTCTCCCGATGGGCTACTCCAAGACCAGTAGCACGGGAACGGCTAGGACCTGGAGACAATGGTCCAGGCTTCTGAGAGGCGCAACTCTCCCAAATCTGCTCTCTGAAGCCTCTCAGCTGGTAGACAATGTGAATGAAAGCTACAATGCCCTTACCCAGCAAATTACCACCTCCTTGGATATGCTGGCTCCTCTAAGAAAAACGCGAGATAGAACAAAAACTGCCATGCCATGGTTTTCGAGGGAACTCCTCCAACTTAAACAGCAGTGCAAACAAGCAGAGCGGAGATGGAGGAGACATTATCTGGCATCGGATAAGGTTCTCTTCAAACAGGAGTTGGCAGCCTATAAGACACAGATTAAGTGTGCAAAAGAGAGGTTTTTGGAGGAGACTTTACTGTCAGCTTCAAACAAAGCACAGGCTTTGTTTAAAATTATCAACGTGCTGTCACGACTGGCCTGTCTTACCACAGCTATCCCAGCCTCTCAGTTACTATGCGACTCGCTGGCCAAGGCCTTCGAAGATAAGATCGCGACCATCTTGAGCAAATTGAGTCCCATGACACCAGGGGCTGCTCACTCACCTACATCTGAGATGGAGGCTGGGAAAGCCAGGCTGGAAAGTTTTCCTCTTCTGTCTTTCGCAGAGTTTGGTGCTCTAGCGGATAGCTTATCCTCAGGTTCTCCTCTCGATGTACTCCCGCACAAACTCTGGAAAGTTTTTAGGGAAGAGCTGTTCCCTCCTCTCCACGCAATCTGCTGCCAATCTCTTGGCTCTGCCCGGGTCCTGGATAGCTGGAAATTAGCGGTTGTATCTCCATTGCTGAAGAAAGAATCACTGGACCCCCTGTGCCCCGCTAACTACAGACCCATTTCATTACTTCCCTTTCCAATCAAGATACTGGAAAAACTGGTCACGAAACATCTGTCCAGTTTTTTGGAAGTTAATGACTGTCTGGATGCGGCGCAGTTTGGTTTCAGACCAGCACATGGAACCGAATCAGCTTTGGTGACTGTCTTGAGTGACCTTTGTTCGCGTGCCGACTATGGAAGAGCAGCCTTTCTAGTGCTGCTCGACATGTCGGCAGCGTTCGATACGGTCAGTCATGCCATTCTGACCAGGAGACTGGAGGAGGCTGGAGTGACAGGCCTGGCCCGGGATTGGCTTGTATCATACTTGGCCAACAGACATCAGGTGGTTGCCCTGCCCCCCTTTCAGTCTACCATCAAAAGGGTCGGTCAGGGATTACCCCAGGGCTCGGCCATCAGCCCCATTCTTTTTAATCTTTACCTCCACCCCCTGGTCAAGCTAATTAAATCTTTTGGCATTTCAGTCACCAACTACGCCGATGACACCCAGCTCGTTTTCTCCTTTGAAGGGGAGAATGCGGTGTCTCAGGAGACCTTTCACCACTGTATGGTCACCACGGCAACATGGCTGAGCAACAACTCGCTGCAATTTAACAGCTCCAAGACAGAGGTGTTGCATTGCTCAGCGGACCGGGTCCCTCGACCTTTACCACAGGACTTCTGGCCCCCCTCCTTTCAGGGCACGGCAGCAGTAGCTACCTCGGTTCGGAACCTGGGAGTGACAATGGAACCTAATCTTCAACTGGATGGTTTCATTGACAAAACAGTGTCTACCTGTATGGGTCTGCTGTGTTCCCTACAGAAGATTCTCCCTCTACTCCCCGCCCAAGCTAGACCAGAAGTAGTGCGCAGTATCATTTTAAGCAGACTAGATTACTGCAATGCACTGCTTCTGGGGGCACCTGTTACGGTGATAGGCAAGCTACAACGAGTGCAGAATTTCGCGGCCAAATTAGCACTTTCCCATCGACATTTTGACTCGTCTTCCGCAGCTCTTAGAGACTTGCATTGGCTTCCCATCCCTCAGCGGATTGAGTTTAAGGCTTTATGCCTGGTCTTCCGGGCTTTGCATGGATCGGGACCGCTGCCCCTACAGGAGATGTTCTCCTGGTGCACCCCCACTAGATCTCTCCGATCTGCCTCCGCCTATTTGGCTGTTGTTCCCAAGATTGGGAGAAAGCGAATGGGTGGCCGCTCCTTTGGCTTCACGGCATCTAAGTTGTGGAATGATCTGGCACTGTCGCTCAGATGCTCAGGAGACCTTCTTTCTTTTAAAAAAGAATTAAAAACACACCTGTTCCCTAGGTCAGGGTAGTTTCTCTTGCCGACTCTGCATTGACTGTGCTTCAGGATCTGTTTGATCTCAGCGCCAGGATGCCCGTTGGGTGACAGAAGCGCTTTATAAGTGTGTTATACATACATACATACATACATACATTTGGAACTTTTTTTTCCCATGAAAGCAAAGGTATTTTTTCCCAATTTCCAAAATATTTACCTTTTTTTGGCACATGATACTCTGCTTAAAGTAGAACTATTCTTAGAGAACAGAACTTCTATTCTTAGAGACTCTAGAGACAATATTTTTGAAATCAGTCTCCAGCACATGTACAATCTTGTGTGAATATGTGATGAAATGGTCTCAACCTATTTTTCTGCATTAAGAGCCATTTAATGAATGTAAATTTCGTGATTCATTCAGTCAACATTCTAAATGTACAAAATGTTATCTGAATGATACCACTGCTTAAAGCGTACAGTATAATACTCATTTTCGTGTATCTATACCATTTCAAATGCATTTGATGTATTTTGGGGTGGGCTGGAAAACACATGCATACTTATATGTTTATATATTGCTTAGTATTTAGTAATGATGGACATTATACGTGGAGTGGGTGTTGTGAACGTATCTAGGACCCTAATTAAATATTCCCGATTTATGCCCTTATGTGGTTATAACAAATCATATCCTTAAAAGGCATAAGAATCATATCCATATTTAGAAATAGCCAATGCAGTCCAAATTACGGCAAGGCTACTTCCTTAGACTCCTAGAAAGTACAACAAGTTCTTTAAACAAACCAAACCTCCAGCAACCTGGGAATTCCCCATGCTTTTGTTTTGATTTGTCCTAGAACTCCTGCGAGTCCTGAAAGAACTGCCAGTTCTTAGTGACATATTTTATTGACGTCTTATGGCCAACCTTATGTCAAACATGGCACCTTCCAGGTATAAATATACCAGCGTTTGCCTTAAGCAACACACGGTGGTTTGGAGCAAAGCGGCTATCTACTTATCCGAAGCCCAGCTAATGCGAGTGCCGAAGGAAGCCGTCCCTCCCATTCGACGCACTGAGAAAGACGCTGTCTTTTTCTCCTGCCGAGAAAATCCAGCTCCATTGTTTCCAGTCACCCTTGCGGGTTACTGGGAGATCGAGTCCTGAGAACGAGATACAAGATCTCCTTCATTCTAAAACCAAGGTACGGAGCTGATTAGACCCTTAGAGAAGTCTTGATTCAGATTCTTGGCAAAAGTAACTTAACTTAAACTGCAACTCCCTTACTTCTCCCCACGTACTAGGCTTAGGTTAGGTACACTGGGGTAGGCGTATTTTAGAAGCACCAGTTGAGTACGTTTAGTCAACTTTTATCATTGTATGTATTATATATATTTTTTCCGTTTTAAGTATCATATGGCTCAGAAACCATATCAATGCTTTAACAGTATTATTTCATAATACTCTTTTTACTGTACGCACTTTACTTTATGATAAGTATTGCAATTGTGGCAATTCACTTCTCTTGCATGAGAAAGAAGACTGCTCAATAAATAACACC
Source organism: Lissotriton vulgaris (assembly GCF_964263255.1). Taxonomy (NCBI): domain Eukaryota; kingdom Metazoa; phylum Chordata; class Amphibia; order Caudata; family Salamandridae; genus Lissotriton; species Lissotriton vulgaris. Next base: position 332,974,948 of record NC_141700.1, read on the forward strand.
TTTTATTGAAAACGCCCGTCTCTCTATTTCTCTGCACTCTGGTGAAACTAAGTATGCACGATTGACTGAGTGAAATAGCTATCTATTGTTTTCACACAACTCTGGAGATATACTTCTTATTCTTGGGGAGCAAATTTGTCATGTTTTTGCGGTTGTCAGAAGCTAATCTCTTCTTGTCTAATCAGGGAAGTTAACTCCTCCCTGTTCATTCAAGAAAGTTTCTAGTGACCTCTGAGCTGGCTGGCATACCTAATTAAGTCTAACATATTCAGTAGGGACCTAGTCGACTTCAGTCCTAAGTCTAATCAGCCGTTTATGTTATTCCAATGCGCAGAGCCTATTGGGAATATAGGAACTACACTACACGCCCTCCCATAGCAGACTTGGTTTGCATTTTGAAAGACACAGCAGTGAAATCTGTTCTCACTTTGAAAATGCAAACCAGATTGCTTTTCCACAAGCAAATTAGCATCTCCCCATGCGGAAAAGCAATGTCAGCTCCCGAAGGACACGGGGAGCCAGCGGGACCATGGTGGCACTGTGGCTCCCCCCACGGTCTCCAAAATTTTTTATAAGACCCGGGGGATGGGGTCCCGAGGGATATTAGAAATTACTGATAGGGGCAATTTTTTACGGTAAAACTAAAAGTTGCGCACCCAGCGGAGCGCTCAGTGCTGGGTGCGTGACTTTTAGTCAAGCGGAGGCTGAAAAAAAAGGGGGGTCCCAAATGTGTTTTCACCGTGCAATTTTCCATAGGGACCTTTAAGTGAGACTACAGCCAGAACTGTTGAACGGAATCACACCAAATTTGGCAAAAAGGTTGAGTTTGGTTTACAGATTACCAGTTAATAACTTTATTTCGGCCAACTCGGGCCATAAAAGTACATTATTACAATCATAAAACCACAGGAAAAAGAATAAAAATTAGATAACAAGACAATACAATCATATTCCTACATTTGTTACACTTCAAAAATATTGGCTAACGATTATCTTAAAATCAGGTAGCGCGCGAGTTATAGTTAGCTGAATTAACTATAACAGGGGAATTTCAATAGTTTTGTATGAGTGAAATGTCCAGCTAACTATAACATGTGTGAAACCTATGTTTTTTTCTATGAATATACTTGGGGGCGGGGGCTTACTTACCTTCCAATGAGGGTGGTACTGGACATTTTGAAGATGCAGGTGGGGTCATCACGTGTCAGCAACAGCAACCGAAGAAGGCTCATTGCCGAAATGCATTTTGCTACGCTGTCTCTCATTAAAAACGGCTCCTGCACAGTTCCCTCGTGTGGCCTCTTCTCCTTTCTTATCTGCGAGGAGTGCTGGTTTTTATATATATATATATATATATATATATATCTATCCACAAACTCCGTGATATCGTCGAAGCTGCCCACTGATAGCGCCTGCCCCAAACAGCACAGACACTGACCAGGATTCCAGCGTGATTTTTATTTATTGATTTGCGTGCTAGTCGCCATATCGTTTCAGCTCTAAACCAGCCTTCTTCACATGATATATATCCTGGTCCGTGTCTGTGCTGTTTGGGTCAGGCGCTATCAGTGGGCAGCCTCGACAATATCACGGATATCGTCGAGGCTGCCCACTGATAGCGCTGATAGATATATATATATATATATTCACTGAAAAAAACCATTGGTTTCACACATGTTATAGTTAGCTGGGCATTTCACTCATACAAAACCATTAAATATACATATATATTCACTGAAAAAAACATAGGTTTCACACGTTATAGTTAGCTTGACATTTCACTCATACAAAACAATGGTTTTTTCAGTGAATTTGCAAGGTTTTTTAAATGCTAATTCCTAATTATAACGTGTGTGAAACCTATAGTTTTTTCAGTGAATTTCAAAGGTTTTGTAAATGTTAATTTTTAAATGTATTAATTATTGTATTTCTTTCTTTTTATACTAATTTCCTACATTTTTATTATAAATATTTATATTTATTTTATTTTTCGTATTCTTAATGTAAAATAATAACAACAGTAAATTGAATTTTTTTTATTAAGTACATTTCTTTCAATATATTAAAATTAAATTCTATATAATTCCTATTTCATTTTTTTTTGGTAATCGTACCGTACGCGTACGGAGATCGCACCATCCTTTGTACATCTAATCGTACTCTGCGCCTACCTGCGCATGCGCTACAAATGCGATTTCACGTTACCTGTCGCATCAACACTTTTGGGTGATGACATGTACGGCGTCCAGTACGCGTACGCGCGAAAATTTCTAATTGTTTAAAAACATATATTTATGTATTTAATGTGCATACTAAGAGAAGACATTATCTGGGATAATCAAGAAAATAGTTTTTGACTTTTAATAAGTGTATATTACTTTTAAAAGCATTTACGCAAATCGCGGCAGTACATCATCCGTACTCGCATCGTAAGAGCACTGTAAGTGCATCGTAGGCGTACGCAAAGCCATGTGACTTTAAAAGAAAAGATTTGATTGGTTCACAACACTTCCTATTCCAACTGTTGAAAGACCTCTCCCATTTAAATTTTAACCTGACAAGACAATGGGTAGTTTGCGCATCTGCAGTTTTTCTTATTTTTCACCATATTCATCTTACACTCAATCAACACATCATCCACACATACACACATCTACTTGCTGCCTTTTTTGGCTGGGGTTATCAATTATTCTTCAGTTTCATATTCTGATTTGAAGTCAAGGCCCTTCATCGAGCCTTTTTGTAATAGCTACTACCCCGGCCGAAGGTAGTGGGAAATTTGCACACTTGCTACCTTTCTTGGCTGGGGTTATCAATTATTGGTCAATTTTATATTCTGATTCAAAGTGAAGGCCCTCTATCGAGCCTTTTTGTTGTAGCTACTACCCTGGCCGAAGGCAGTGGGAAATCTGCACACTTGCTGCCTTTCTTGGTTAGAGTTATCAATTATTCTTGAATTTCATATTCTTCTGATTCAAAATAAAGGCCCTTTATCAAGCCTTTTTGTTGTAGCTTCTACCCCGGCTGAACACAAAACCAGATGGCAGGACTATGTAAAGCATCTAAATCTACAGCACTACATGCCAAAAAGAAATGCTTACTGTGTAAGTGACATTTTCCATCTGTAAGACTTAAGATCTGTCAAAGCAGTGTATTTGGTGTTTGGTATTTACAATGTGACGCATCTGGAAGGTGGATCACATTGTAAAGCCCTGCGCCAGAAGGAGGCTTTCCTGCGCAGGGGGGTGGGGTGTTCTGGCGCAGGAACGCCTCCTAAAAGTGACTATTCACCTTACCTGTTCGAAACTAGTAGATGTTTTGTAGCAAACTGCAAAGAATACTGGTACACTCAGTATATATATATATACATTTTTTAAAAAGTCTTTAAAAGATACAAACCATATTTACACACTTTTGTACTTTATCCATGTTTTGTTACTTCAGCTCTGTAGATGCACATTCCATGGATCATTTTTAACACTTACTTATACTTACCTTAAACATAATAAGTAATAAAACAATTATATATTATAAAATAAGCATCTGTGGAAGACAAAAAAAGTATAGTTACAATATATCTTTTACAACAGAAAATACATTTTAAAGCATGTCATTTGCCTTTTTAGCTGTTCTCAGAATATATTGAATTTCACTAAAAACAGGGCCGTCAATAGTACTCATCACATAACAGCGGGCAAAAAAAAAGACAATCAATCAGATTATCTTAAAAACATCCAAAATTCTCAATAACAATCTAAAAAATAGAAATAAAACATATGTTAAATATTTTTTCTAATAGCAATTTCTTACGTAACTATCAGATATCTCAAACAATCTTAAACTAACAAAACACTATCATTAATTTTCATACACTGCAAATAAAGTTATTTATAAATATATCCTGACAAAATATACAACAAATAGTCCTTAATGCTTTTTATATACTTTTCCTCATGGCCAAATAGTATATTTCAAATTCTTACTTCAGAAGTTGTTCAATATTAATCCTTAGCTTCCGTCTCCTACCTTTCTGATCCAAAACCACTGACATCATTTGCAACGTCCCCTAGGGCTTATCCCTCAACTTGACACTATTCAGCCTCTATATGGCTACTTCACACAAGTCGCTCACCATCACAACCTGAACTTTGTAAGCTAAGACAACGACACCCAACTCGTCTTCTCCCTCACCAATGAGCTACATAGCACCGAAAGACGTCGCCAGTTGCATAAGGATCAACTCTCTAAATATTAATTCGGACAACCACCTACAATGACTACATCCAAAACACCTCCGCTCAACTGATCTTCAATGTCCTCTGCCGCAGACACATCATCCACCACCTGAAAGACCTACATTGGCTCCACCTTGACAAGATGATAACCTTCAAGCTCCTCACCCTCACTTACAAACTACTCTACAACACCAGACCAACCTACCTTAACAGCAGTAATCTTGAAAGGACAAATATTGTTCCTAAAATTTTGGCTTCAAAAATATTAGGTAAGAATTTGGTAATTTTTTAGGCAAACGTTGTTTAAAAACCATTTGACTGTCATTACAATGTATCCAACCTTTCAGACATTTTAAATAAACAGTGTAATGTCCAGATGTTGTAGAAGGTCCGTCATGAAAAATATTAGCTACAGCTACAAAAGTTCTACCTGATATTGATACTTGACTAGCTACAACATTTTTAATTAAAGTTTCCAATTTTCTTCCATCATCTCTACAACGTTGCAGCATTAAAATTACATACTGTCCATTTCTTTGTATAAATAATGTTGATGACATTTCTGAATTACATTAGCTACATTCCATGTTTTGACTTGCTCCTCTAACTAGATTGTTAAAAGACGCTGATTCACAGTCAGGTAAAGTCAAATATATGAATCTTTCAGTGTCGAAGTTAGTGCTACATATAAACAAACAATTTTCACACTCATGTTGCCCTTAATAAGAAAGGCCAAAAAGGTTTTCAATATCTATACCTTCATCTTCCAATACAACAAGCATATACATTAAAAATTCCTGACAATCTTGCTGAATATACTGCGTAAATTGAGTAGAACCAGAACATATGTCCTAAACATTTAGAATATCAGAAACACTTTGTATTTTACTGTTATCACTACTACATTTCTCATAAACAGAATTCAACAACAAACATCATTTTTCTTCCCGATTTTCAACAATTTGTTGATGCAAACTTTCAAGAAAAAAAAACATTAACAACTACATTAGCATAGCAGTTGACACCAGAACTATTTTCAAAATGATAACCAATATTCTCTTCAACACTGTCCTTCTTTTTGCTTGAAATCACAACTTCATCTTGTTTTTTTTTTCTCTACAGCTTCACTACAGATATTCTCAAATCTTCTTTTTCTACCTACCACAAGCTTTTCAAATACTGGATATTGACCTAAATTGGGTGCATATTCTCTTCTTAACCTATTATACTATTTTACACAATTTGCATCTGCACTTATCTTTGTCTCATCAAAATCAATCAAGTACAATCCAGATAAAGTTCTGACTCGAGACAAAGCAACATATGCCATACCTTCTTTAAACACAGTACTTCAAATATTCACTAAAGTCCTATCTACACTTAAACCTTGAGATTTATGAATGGTCACCGCATATGCCAAAGAAATAGGAAACTGTTTTCTGCGTACATACAAATCTTTTACAAGCAAAAACCGAGCTGAACAATGAGTACATTGTTGTAGTTTGCAATTTCATCAAATTTGATTTTCAAAAATGTAATACCATCTGTATTTACATAATTAACAAAATCAACAATTTTACCCATTGCTCCATTTACGGAACCTTTTTCCACATTCAAATTACGTCGTGAAATTACCCTACAGTTTGCACATGCATATAAATTCTTTTCTAAACCAGCAGTTTTATTTATCGATTTCTCTAAAGAATCAATTTCCTCTTCAACTTTTCAGTCAAAATAATAGTGATTCCTTCATGTTCTATTTTATCAATAGCTTCCAATTTTATAATTTCTTCATTTTCCAACTTTAAAATGTCTTCATTGAATATAGAACATTCACGCAGTGTTGGCATTAAGCAGATTACAGATTTATTTTCAGCAATTCTCATATATATTTTCTCAGGAACAAACAATATTTTCAATTAGAAACAAATTGGATTGTAATCGCCTCTGTAAAGCTTCTTTGCCATGTTTAGGCACTTTCCAATTCTTATATCTTGAAGAATAGTTCCATAATCAGCATCATTTGCCTGTCGCATATTTCTAATAAGTTCCTTATACTCAAAATATGACCAAATGTTAACATTTCCAATGCTCCCAAAAGACTTTCTGGTATCTTCATGCGCCAATGTTTTAAACACTGGTTGTCCTTTTCAAGGAGTAAGTTGTAGTAGATCTCCAAAAACTATGACGTGTTTTCCTCCAAATAATACATCACACTCTGTTTTAAGAATTTGCTGCATTCTTAAATGCACAAAGGCAATCATTAAGTTTGATACCATGCTTATCTCATCAACAATAAGAAGTATAATTTTCCTCAAGACTCTTGAAACTTCACAACAAGCTTCTCCAGATAGCTTGTGGTATTCCAATTTGTTTTCATGCTCTACTTGTAGCAATAATAAACAATGTAAAGTAATTCCTTTAATATTGTGTGCTGCCAATCCAGTTGGAGGAGTGACAACACAAGACTAATGCGACTCAGTTGTTTTCTGTAGAAAAGTTGTGATAACTTTAATTAAAAACTTTTGCCTGTTCCAGCTTGTCCACTCACGTACATTCGGATAGGTTGAAATGATAAGCAAGAGCACTCTTTCTTCTCATGAAGTAATCCATGATCAATCTGTTCTCTCACTTTCTCATATATTTCTTTCTGCTCAACATTTAGTTGTTCTTCCAACTTTCCTAAGTTTGTTACATCTTCTTGAGCTTGATACACTACTGTTTCCACCTCTTCCATAGCAGTTGCTACTTCATTTTGAACAATTGGTTCTCCTAGTGGATCCTGACTTAACGGAGCAGAAGTACGACTCTCTTGAGAACTGTCTCTAGCAATCTCAGCTGCAATTGTAGCTTCTTGCTCAATTTCGTCGTTCAACATTTTCACATAATTAGCAAAAACAGGACATTCTATAGTATCTTTATTTGCATTGAATAAATCTTCATAGCACTCAAAATCTCCAAGTAATTCCAATTTTGAACGCCACTGCTTGAAAAGTTGCAAAAGAGCTAAATAGTAAAATTCCCTTCAGAACCAATCACGGCATATATACCATTATTGATATTTTCTACAATATTCCGTTTAAAAATATAGTTTTACAGCACTTCATAGAGACACATGTTCTCAAGATGATGACTTCTATTTGGATAATATGTATCTAACATATTTGTTCTCACAATATCTGTACTTTCTGGTTCTTTTTCAGCTAAATATTCAATTTCTTGTACAGATTTAAGTACTTGATTTTGTGTTGCAGCAAGACCTAGACTCATCCGAAGGATTCTTCTAGATTTGGAGTATAGACTTGCAGATAATTAGCGATCCGAACATCCATTCTCAAAGAAATTGAAGTTAATCATCCCAAGCATATTCAGCACAGCTTAGAGTAAAAAATCATGTAGAAGTTCCTAAGTTCCTTAGCATACATTTAAGTTCTCCATGACGACGGTACCAGTACTCATTAGTACCACGCTGACATGCCATGAGATTAATTAGCTGAGATTCCAAAACATTATCTTTCTGCTGTACTTTATCCATAAATTCCTTTGCCGAAACAATTTGCAGATGTACACCTGTTTTCAATATATGATTCACTACATAAGAAAGTCCAGACAAGTCACTCTCAAACAAAAGATGAAACAAATACGGAATACATTGTTGAAATCTTGGATCTTCTGCATACAACATTGATGTCCGGTTAGATGCAGTAATCTGCACAGGTCAGTCATCATATCGTCCTCCTTTCCCTGGCCGCCGACAACCTCACGAAGTGGATCAGCAACTGCGCGGACGAGCTCGCCCCGCTGAGGACCCCGCCCAGCAGACCCGGCAGCAAGAAAGCCCCATGGTTCACCAACGAACTCAAGAGCTCCAAGAAGAACTGCCGAGCCCTCGAGAAAGTCTGGAGAAGGGAACCTACACCGGAAAACAGGACCACCTTCAAGCTTGCCACCCGGAAGCACCACCAGCTGATCCGCGCCGCCAAGAAAACTGCATTCAAGGACCGGCTGGACAACAACGCACACAACTGCAAGGAACTCTTCAACATCGTGAAAGAGCTATCCAACCCCAGCACAGGAAACAACGACATCACCCCATCGCAAGACCTCTGCAACTCCCTCGCCTCATACTTCCACAACAAGATCGCGGACATACACAACAGCTTCAACAACCAACCAACGCACACCACGACCGAACAACCACCCCCCACCACCACCCTTCACGCCTGGACCCCGATCAGCACCGAAGACACCATCCGCACGATGAACTCCATCCACTCCGGATCGCCGACCGACCCCTGCCCTCACCACGTCTTCAACAAGGCCGACGCTGTCATCGCACCCCACCTACGAGACATCATCAACACATCCTTCGACACCGCCACCTTCCCTGAGAGCTGGAAGCACGCCGAACTCAGCGCTCTACTCAAGAAACCCACAGCGGACCCCACCGAACTCAAGAATTACCGCCCCATCTCGCTCCTCCCGTTTCCAGCCAAAGTCATCGAAAAGACCGTCAACAAGCAGATGGCCGCCTTCCTCGAGACGAATGGATCCCTCGACCCCTCACAGTCTGGCTTCCGAGCCAACCACAGCACCGAGACCGCCCTCATCGCCGCCACCGATGACATCCGAACCCTGATGGACAACGGAGAAACAGCAGCCCTCATCCTCCTAGACCTCTCCGCGGCATTCGACACTGTCTGCCACCGCACCCTAGCACAGCGACTCAGCAACATCGGAATCCAGGACAAGGCGCTGGAATGGATCATCTCCTTCCTCGACGGAAGAACACAGAGAGTCCGCCTACCACCGTACAAGTCAGAGGCCACCGAAGTCATCTGCGGCGTCCCTCAAGGATCCTCGCTGAGCCCTACTCTCTTCAACGTCTACATGAGCCCCCTCGCGGCCATCGCACGCCAACACAACCTCAGCATAATCTCCTACACCGACGACACCCAGCTGATCCTCTCCCTGACCAACGACCCCGCCGCCGCCAGAGCCAACCTGCACGAAGGGATGAAAGAGGTAGCCGAGTGGATGACGACCAGCCGCCTGAAACTGAACTCAGACAAGATGGAGGTCCTCATCCTGGGCTCTTCACCCTCTGCATGGGACGACTCCTGGTGGCCTCCCGCCCTGGGCACCGCACCCAAACCGACAGACCATGCACGCAACCTGGGCTTCATCCTGGACTCCTCCCTCTCCATGACCAGGCAAGTCAACAACGTCTCCTCGGCGTGCTTCAACATCCTACGCATGCTACGGAAGATCTTCTGGTGGATCCCCACCGAGACCAGGAAGACCGTCACCCAGGCCCTCGTCACCAGTCGACTGGACTACGGCAACGCCCTCTACGCCGGTACCACCGCCAAGCTCCAGAAGAGACTCCAGCGGATCCAGAACGCCTCAGCCAGACTCATCCTCGACATCCCACGAACCAGCCACATCTCCGGACATCTGAGAGACCTACACTGGCTCCCCGTCAACAAATCACCTTCCGCCTCCTCACCCACGCACACAAAGCCCTACACGACCAAGGCCCGAGCTACCTCAACAGCCGAATCAACTTCTACGCTCCCAAACGCCACCTCCGATCAGCCAACCACGCCCTCGCCGCCGTCCCCCGCATCCGAAGAGCAACTACAGGAGGAAGGTCCTTCTCCTACCTGGCCGCCAAGACCTGGAACTCCCTCCCGACCGACCTGCGCCTGACCCAAGACCACCTCTCCTTCAGGAAGAAGCTGAAGACCTGGCTGTTCGAGCAGTAGCGGCACCCCCCCACCGCCTTGAGACCCTACGGGTATGTAGTGCGCTCTATAAATGTCTTTGATTGATTGATTGATTGATTGATTGTTGGAAACAACTGAAGTAAACAACAAGCTTCCAAGCTTTTTTCCAATACACTAATGGGACTTCCCTTTGCTTCTTTCATTTGGAATAACTCTATAGTGTTCCCTATCACTTCTTTGGAATGAAGTGGATGAACACTATAATTTTCGTAGATTTCTTCAGTTCTGGACTCATCTACTTTTTCAATTTGTCAAGATATTGAGTCACTATCTTCTTCTACAATTATTTCTTCTTGTCCCATATACACATTTTTATAGTATTGATTATTTTTTTAGCAGATACAACGTATCCTAACATCCACTAATTCTTGCCAGATTTTCTTACTTCTAGTAGGAATGCCATTAACTAAAACAACTAGAGGTTCATCTTCAACATTTTCTACATCAATTGTTTCAATATTTTTCTTTAAATCTAAAGGCAAATACACAATTCTTCCCTTTAATCCTCTCTGTAAATCTGAAGGAGGCAATTTCCCTGTCTTAGGCTCCATACAAACAATAGCCTGAAATGGATGCACACATTGAATAAGAATAGACTCATAGGTATCCATCAGTTCAGAAGGAATATTTACCAACTCAAAATTATTATGCACAGCTCTAGCAGGCATTTTGTTTTCGTCTAATTTGTTGTAACAATATTTACAAATACGCTGATCAGACCCCAAATCAAAACAATTTTCTACCAACAAATAAGTTGTAAAACCCTTCCACTCATTATTATTTTCCTTTTCACTTTTTAAATACAAAGCAACAGTCCTGGTCTGATTTTTATAATGAGTTCGTCGACAACAGGTACAAGAATAATTTGGCCTTTCACCTAAAATCACCTTAAAGTTTGTAATTTCTTGCTCAAATTTTCTACACTACAAAGTTGTACATTCTCTTCCACATTTCCTTCTATTAATGTCTCAGTTTCTGCACTGTCTTCCTGAGGACCAAAGTAACTAACCTGAATTTCATCACAAACATTTGTTACATCTGATACAGATCTACGCAAAAGAGCACCGTTCAACTTTTTTAACATTAGTGCTGGACTTTTTGCATAATACAATCTTCTGACTAATTTCCTCATTTGAGTATGATGAACTGCTAACATCCTAAAATGGTGAAAAACACTTCCACAAACATTTTTAGAAAGACAAGCCAGAGAATGACCATTTCCAACCAATATTTTCTCTCACTCTGCAAGGGTCTAGTCCTTGCAATATCTTAATCTTTTGTTTAACACTATTCTCAGTATAGTTATGTAAGAAATTGCGTAAACAATCAATAGATTCTTGTCATACACTACAAATACTACTACAATTCCAACTGTGCACTGGAGCTTTAGGACATCTCCCTAAAACTTAATCAGCTAACACATCTTCTGCATTTCTAGGAACAATTTTCCCTTTCCCAATAGGACAACCATTTCCAACCTCATAAGCAAGACCACTAGTGTCAACTGCATGCAACAAATCATTACTCTGAAGATAACTCTCTTCATTAAAAAAAGGCTCAGAACTTGAACTATGTTTCCATTCACCCAAAAAACTCGGAAAAATTACTTCTGGTAATTACTCTTCTCCACTTAGTTTTAGCCTTCATTAAATGGATTGGCTTATCTAGTGATCGAATTCTATTGATTACTAAAACAAATAATGTTTTTTTCAATTCGAAAGCCTTCTCAACTAGATTTTCTATACTTTTCTTCTTCTTATCAAATGCAGTTTTTTTTTTTACATTTCTTCACTTCCTTAATAAAAATCTACAGAGCTCTATTATAAAACTTTTTTTCTTAATTTCCTTAAATAGGTTTTTTCTCATTTTACTATACACTGTTTTTTCAGAAGTTCATTTTCCATGATTGTTCTCTTTTTTCTTGTTTTTGTTTTGGGTTGCAGATACACGAATAGTATTTTTCACTTTGTGCACACTACACTTACAGCCAGATTCATCAATGTCCCGATTTGCGAGTCCTTAATAGCGATTATAAAGGAATCGCTATTAATGACTCGCAAAATGGGATTCATGTAGAAATCGTAATATATTTTTGCGATTCCTCCAGCTTCCTATTTGCGATTAGCAAATTGCTAATCGCAAATAAGGATGCGATTTCAAGGGTTCCAGGGGTGTCCAAAGGACACCCTGTAGCACCCCTGAAATGTAAATGTAGACTGATGTTGCGCACACACATGTCCAAAGGACATGTGTGTGTGTAACATACAACTTAGAAAAATGCACTAAAGTGCATTTTTCAAAGTTTTTGCTATTTACCACGAAGTCAGACTTCGCGGTAAATAGCGGCCAAAAATAGCGATTTCGCAATTCAAAAATGGTTAATGAATTGCATTTAAGGAATCTCAAATAAAGATTCCTTAAATGCAATTCCTCGCAGTTTAGAGATTTCGCATATTGCGATTTTTGCATTTGGGATGATGAATCCCAAATGCAAAAATTGCGCTTGTAAAGGGCCAGATTCTCAGATTCTGGCCCTTTGCGAGCCAATTTTTCAATGATGAATCTGGCTGATAGTGTTTAATATTTTCCTCAGAAAAGTCTTTGTTCTCTTACCAGGACTTTTTTTCTTTTTTTTAACACATTGTTCTTCACTTAAATCTTGTGGATGACTTCTCTTTAAATAAACAGCTTTCTTTTGTTGTTTCCTCTTTTGAGCTTTTGTAGGCATGATGAACTTTTTTCAGTGTTGATAAATAGAATTTATTATAAAAAATATATATAACATTACAAAAATAAATATATGAAATATACTATTATATTACTTATAAGAAAAGAGTGGGGATTATGAAGACACATTTATTTATTTTATTTATAACACTTATAAAGCGCGCAATTACCAGTCGGTGTCCTGGCGCTGAAAAGGTGGGACTATGAAAATAGGACTTACATCAAGAGAAGAAGGAGTATGAGACAAGGGAAAATATGAGGAGAAAGGGGAGTGTAAGCAGACACTGCAATATAAGGGGATAAAGGGAGTATGGACAGACTGGAAAGTATGAAGAGGCAAGGGAGAGTATGAGGAGAAAGGTAGAAGTATGAGAAGAGAAGGGAGAGTATAAGAAGAAAGAAAGAGTGTGAGGAGAGAGGGTGGCAGTATAAGGAGAGAGAAGGACTATAAAGAGATAAGAATGAATATGTGGACAGAGGCACAAGTATGAGAACAAAAAAGGAATACAAGGAAAGGGGGTGTGTATAAGGAAAGAGAGGAGAGTACCAGAAGAGAGCAGGGAGAATGTGAGGAAAAGTGGAGCATAAGGAGAAAAGGGGTGTACGAGAACAGAGCATACAGTATGAGGAGAAAAGAAGGAGTATAAACAGATGGGGATTATGAAGAGTGAAAAGTGTATGAAGATAGAGGCAGGAGTATGACAAGAGAAACAAATATAAAGAGAGAGGTCAGTATGAAAAGATGGGGAGTATGAGGAAAGTGCTGCAGAGTGTATCCAGGGAGTCAAGGAGGAGTAAGAGAAGAGAGCAAGCACTATGAACAGAAAGAAGAAGTATAAACAGAGAGGTCAGAAAATGAAAATAGAAAAGGAGTATGAAGAGAGACTCGAAAATATGAACACAGAGAGAAGGAGTATAGGACAAAAGGAAATATAAGAAAAAGGCAGTAGTATGAGGAGACAGGGAGAAGTAAGAAAAAAGAGAGGAGAATATAAAAACAGGGGGGAGTATAAGGACAGGGAGAGAATGAGGTGAGGAATGTGACAATACGAAAAGAGGGGAATATCAGTAGAGAGTGGGGAGTATAAGAAAAGAGAGGAGAAGTGTGAGCAGAGAGAGGGGACTATGAGAAGAAAAAGAAAAGTATGAGAAAAAATAATAGGGAGTATGTGCAAAGAAGAGCGAGAATAAGAAGAAGGAGAACATATAAGAAGAGAAGAGTATATATGAAGAAATAGGAAGGAATATAAAGAGAGAGAGAGACAAAAGTGTGGAGAAAAGACAAATTTAAGGGAAGACTGAGTATATAAGGAGAGAGGGAGTACTATGAGGAGACAGTAAGAACTATGAGGACAGGGGTAAATATAAAGACAGGAGAGAATATAAAGAGTAGGGTAAGAGGAGCAAGTATGAAGAGAATAGAGAAGTATAAGAAAAGAGGAGAATATAAGAAAAAGGAGGTAGTATAATGAGAAGGGAAGGAGTAAGTGGATAGAGGAGGGAGTATGACAAGAAAGTGTAGAAAATATGGAAAAAGGGTCGAATATAATTCCTTAATGTAGACAGATGTATAGTGTGATATTGGACAAAAAAATGAGACCATGCATTATACCATAACACATTTACTACTGTAAAATGTTTAACACCTTGGCTGCTATGGGTTTTCCCCTCCTGTGCATATTTGTGAGCTTTCCCATTATACATGACGAGCTCAGCTCGTCATCAGCACAGCTCAACCATGCCTCATGATGAGCTGAGCTCATCATGAGCATCGAAGGGGTTAAGTGACTATACACATTCCATGTATATAACTACTACATTTCAATGAACAACCGTGACTCATTTTGCAAATACGTATGCAATTTACTACATTATTTCTACCAACATTACATCAAAAAAAGTGACACAATAAAACAACAAAGAGGCACAAGGGGCTTGTAAATGTGCTCCAGGGTATATGCAGAGAGAGACAAAAGGAAAAAGAGGAAAGAACAGGGAGTATGAAGAGAAAGATGAAGTATAAAGAGACAGGGAAGAAAATAAGGAGACAGGAAGAATAAGTACAAAGAAAAGCACTATAAGGACAGATGACATATAAGAAAAAGTGGGTATTAACAGGAAACAGGAAGGAGTAAGAGGAGAGAGGAGGAAGTATGACAAGAGATGATGGAAAATATGGAAAAAGGACGAATATATTGCCTTAATGTACACAGACACACAGTGTAATATGTTATCTGGAAAGAGGTCACCATCAACAGGGGCCACCTGTATGTTGTGTTCGTGGACCTGAAGACCTCTTTTGATTCCATAAATCGGGAACAGCTGTGGGTTACCCTGAGGGATATGGGGATGCCGGTTTATTTGGTCAACATCTTGATCCGTGTGCACTATGAAACCTATGCCAAGGTGAGATGGAGTAGTGACGCTGCCCTTTCTAGGAAAATATCCATACAGAAAGGAGTACGCCAGGGGTGCTTCCTGGTACCAACTCTTTTTACTCTTTTTATAAATGGCATTATAGGAAAGCTTTTTAATTGTGGTGGGGACGCCCAAAATTGGCTGGTCAACAGATCCCATGTTTATTATTGGCTGATGACACGCTACTTATTGCAAAAACCCCTAGTGGCATCCAAAATTTGTTAAATAGATTTGAAAAGGGAAGGGGACTAATGATAAACTGTGGCAAAACTAAATACATGGTTTTCAACCCTTATAAGAAAAGTACAGGGCCCTTGTTTTTGGACTCTAGAGAAGGTTAAAGCCTTGATTTTTTGGGAATCAGGATAAGTGAAGATGTGTCCTGGTCAAACCAGATTAGAAAGAGTACCTTGAACCTTCAAAATGTTGCTAGAGCACTGTTGTGCAAGATCAGAACCTCCCCCTATAGACCACTAGCCCCTATATTAGAAATTCACAAGGCAAAGGGCTGAGGAGCTTCCTCTATGGGGCTGAGATGTGGGGCCTGGATAATGTAAACGAGTTGACCAGGGCTGAAATCAAGTTTATGAGGGCAATCGTGAACCTCCCAGGATGCACACCCTTAATACCGCTTGGATCTGATTTAGGGCTAAGATGCATAGGATATTATGCTATCCTAAGGGCGCTCACCTTTTGGTTGAGAATCTGGGTGAGTAGAGTGAAGGTACCCCTAAGGTGTGCTATGGGCGAACTCCTTGATTTACATAAAAAAAACAGGGCGAGTCAAATGGCGCACACAACTATTCTGTTTTAAAAAAAACGGTTCTGGGCTTTTATGGACCATGAATTCCTGATAAATAATTTTAATGGCCCGCTTACAACAAATTTTCTTAATTTTAAATGCGAGCTTACCTTTGAATAATTTTTAGATGATATTGAGCCCCTTCATGCTAGATCTATATAGTTGCAGTTCAGGTATGGGATTTTACCATTGGACACTAGTAAATGGGTCAATGCATTTGTTTCATCTATATGCCCTGTGTGTTTGGATAAACCAGAGACCATAGAACATTTCCTCTTTTTCTGTACTGCATATAATGATTATCTGAAAAAATGGATCATTCCTGTGTGTCACATTTTAACATGTATTCGCCCCTCTGATGCCATTAGGATATTTGCATCTGATAATACCAGGTGGCTTGTATTTGCATTAACTAGGTATCTTCTGTATGCGTGGCGGAAACGTATGAAGTTTTTATCAACTTCATTTTAGCACATGTATAACAGTATTTACTGAAATGAATTTTCATTACTTCTCAACTGTAATTGTTCTTATTTGGAACATGATGTTTTTACCACATTTTATTTAATTGTTTTCGATACTGTATTATGATGGTTTTTACTCTTGTAAATGATCACATTTTCTCTTGATCGAATAAATTACTACTACAGTGTAATATTAGACAAAAAAATGACACCATGCATTTTAGCAAACACACATTTACTACTGTAAAACAGTTAAGTGACTATACACATTCCATGTATATAACTACTACATTTCAATGAACAACCCTAACTCATTTTACAAATACATATGCAACATTACAACCAAAAAATTGACACAATAAATCAACAAAGACACCAAGGGGCTTCTAAATCTGCCCCAGAGTATATGCAGAGAGAGAGAAAGAGGAGAGAAACATGAAGTATGAAGAGAGAGGGGAGAAAATGAGGAGACAGGAGGAATATGAGGAGACACAGGGAAATATAAACACAATGAAGGGCACTATGATGACACATGAGGATGTAAGAACAAGCATTCGCAATGCAACAGGTCTGGCATTACTTAGAGTTAGGAAATTTGGCATTGTTTATATTTAGCTGGATATGTTTACTGGTTTGTGTACTGTGTGTCTTAGGGAATGGCAGGTCTGTATCTATCTGTGGAGTAAGTCTGTGTATTATAGCCTTCACATGCCATGTTTACATTGCCAGTGAGGCTAACAATAGACATATACACAGAGACAAAAATACAGAGAGACACATGCACCGATACAGACCGAGACAAACACACACAAATGCACACAGAGAGACCGACACGCACACATAGAGACTGACACATGTATAGAGACGCACACAGAGACACACATAGAAACAAACATGCACACACAGAGAAGAGACGTACTTACAGAGACAAATGCACATATAGAGACACACACAGAGATAGAGACGCACACACAAAAAAATACACGCAGATAGAGACAAGCACACCGACATAGAGATGTGCACCGAGACAGAAACATGCACATAGAGCCACAGACACAGATACAGAAACGCGCACACATCAAAAAGCACACACAGACAGAGATGTGCACACAAGAGAAAGACATGCACACAGACACGGAAACGCACACACAGAGACAGAGGCGTATACATAAAGAGAGACGCACACACTGAGACAGACACGCACACACAGACTGAGACACACAGAGATACACAGACACGCAGATACACACACACAGACATAGTTTGGTAGCTAAGTGGGCTAAGGCATCCGCTACAGGGGCTTATGCTTAACCGTACATTTACAGTTGTTTCTAACTGTATCCCTACCCCTTACTGCCCTTGCTCCCACAGGTGCGAATATTTTGCCCCTCTGTTTTAAATACAGTACAAGGCAATACAATGTAGTTAATTGCTGTGGTGTTTATGTTTTGGCTTGTGTTCTGATGTTAATGCACGTTTTGCGAAGTGCTTCAAAAGGTGTCTTTCAGTTGGGCAGTATCAGCGATACTCCAGATGAAACAAGTAATGACGCTTTAAAACCACCACCGCTTTTATAGTTTCAATGGGACAAATAGTGCCATATATTTTAGGGAGTAAGTATCGGGAGATGCAGAGCGCCTACCCGACTTCAATGCAGGGAAAGGGGGTTGGCATTTCTAAGGAGCACAGCAATGTTATTGATAAGGCAACCACTGTCAGTGGTTCAGCCCACAGCAGGTACATACACTGCAAATTCTCTATTGAACGCACTGGAGAAAGGGACCGGTAGACAGCAGAAGCTTGCAGGGCCAAGAGCCCCCTCTTCTGCAGCAGGGAGGTCGGGCGGGCGGGCAGAGGGGAGTCAAGCAACAGGGTGTCACGTGGCCCGTAAGGAATGCAAACAATGCTGTGACTCTTCCAGCTTCTTTCTGTAGAGTAGTGTGGAGCTAAAGTTATAATCAGTCATAACCCGGGCTTCCCTGCTTAAACAAACTGTGTGATCTTATGTAATTATTTTATTTCACCAATTCCCTCTTTCTACATGATCATATATGAAAACGCATTCAAATCGGTGCTTTCAGAATCCGACCTGTATAAACATAGCGTGTTCGATTTTATCATAATTTAGGTGATGCGTGTGATTTGCATGACAGACATTTCCAGGCTCGTTGGCTTGGCTCTGCATGGAAATAACCAGCAAAGTTGGAAATGAGAAATATATTAATTAGGGATGGAATATACGGCATAGTAGTCAGATAGATTTAGCTACAACCCTGTATCGCACCCCTCCAAAAAGATATGTTTTCCTTGGCTGTTATGGAAGATTTGAAACATTTTAGATTTTAGAAGAGGAGAGAGAAGGGAGTATGACAAGAGAGGGTAGAAAATATGGAAAAAGGAGCGAATATAATTCCTTAATGTACACAGATGCACAGTGTCATATTAGACAAAAAAATATAAGACCATGCATTTTACAAAAGACATTTACTACTGTAAAACGTTTAAAAAGGGGCAAATATAATTCCTTAATGTACACACATGTACAGTGTGATATTCGACAAAAAAATAAGAGACCATGCATTTTACTATTTACTACTGAAAAACGTTTAGGTGACTATACACATTCCATGTATATAATTACTCAATTTCAGTGAACAACCCTGACTCATTTTGAAAATACATATGCAATTTACTACATTATTTCTGCCAAAATTACATCAAAAAAACTGACACAATAAAACAACAAATACGCACCAGTGGCTTGTAAATCTGCCCAGAGTGGATACAGAGGGAGAGAAAGGAAAAAGAGGACAGAACAGGGAGTATGAAGAGAAAAATGAAATATAAAGAGAGAGAAGGAATATGAGGAGAGACAGAAACTATAAACAAAAAGATGGGCAGTATAAGGACAGAGGAGAATTTAAGAAAAAGAGGGTAGTACCAGGAGAGAGGAAGGAGTAACGGGAGAGAGGGGAGAGTATGACAAGAGAGGGTAGAAAATATGGAAAAAGGGGCAAATATAATTCCTTAATGTACACAGACGCACAGTGTGATATTAAACAAAAAAATATAACACCATGCATTATACCAAAACACATTTACTACTATATATATAATTCCTTAATGTACACAGATGCACATCGTGATATTAGAGAAAAAATATGAGACCATGCATTTTACTATTTACTACTGAAAAACGTTTAAGTGACTATACACATTCCACGTATATAACTACTACATTTCAGTGAACAACCCTGACTCATTTTGCAAATACATATGCAATTTACAACATTATTTTTGCCAACATTACATAAAAAAAGTGACACAATACAACAACAAAGACGCACAAGGGGCTCATAAATCTGCTGCAGAATGTATGAAGGGAGATAGAAAAGAATAAGAGGACAGATCAGGGAGTATGGAGAGAAAGATGAAGTATGAACAGAGTGGGAGGGGAAATGAGGAGATAGAAGTAATATGAGGAGAGACAGAGGAATACAACAACAAAAAGACAAAAGGGGCTTATAAATCTGCCAAAAGTGTATGCAGCAGTGTATGTATACTGACTACAAAATTGTAGATTTAGAACACAAGCCTAATTCTAAACAAGCAACACTATTAACTACTCTACAACTGAAAAAGTGACTTCACACATGCTACATTTTTTAGTACTGCACTTTATTTGCACAAAGGTGACTCACTAAACAAATTAACTTACCAAATGATTTTATCACAATAGTTATCCAAATGCAGAGAAAGTAAGTATATAATTCTACACTCTTCAGAAGGATGAACACATTACTCTTACTAAAAAGAAAATGTACCACATACATTCCCTTACAACTTATCAACTCACCTTTGAAATTGATTTCTAGATTGAGAAGAATGCCACTCACACAGCAGATATTCTTATACAGAATCGCTCTACTTCAGTGCTTGCAGCAGAACCAAACAATGGCACCTATCCCTCTCAATTTAAACATATATACATGTTAATAACAAATCAAATTCCTTCACACATCAATTCAAAACCAAACACACATTTCTATTGGTTCAACATTTCAAAACTTTCCAACTGACATAACTTTCCACCTTACCCACAACAGATCATGCAAAAGTCAACTGTCCATAGAGGTCAAAAGTTCAGCACACTGTGAAACACTCCTTCTCAATAAGTTTAGACTCTGCATAGGTACATACTTATAAGTACCAATAAAAAAAAATAGCCTCTAATCCCCGGGGACCCCATCCCCCGGGGCTGAAATATAACTTTGGGGACCGTGGGGGGAGCCCCAAAGCCCCCATGGTCCCCCAAGTTTCACCAAACATTCTTTAGAAGCAATCACGGTCTATCGAGCAACAGCAATGGAATTGTCTGCAACGTATTGAATATAATTTGACGTGTAGAAAGAGTTAAATTGAAGTTGTGAACTCTGGTGGCCGCAGTGTTTATACAAGGTAAGCACGCGGCCTAGATATACAATGCCTCCATTGCAATGCATTAGAAATAAATCGCGTATTTACAATCCCGTTGTGCCACTTTTGTATCAGTAACGCAGTAGGTACTTCCATATAGACACCACTGAATGCGGGACTATAACAGAAGTGAAATGTACTAGGCACACTGCACACGTAAAATCGTAGTGTTAACTTGAGTTTTAATGCTTCACCTTATTTAGTCACATCTACAAAATTTTAAACTCTAACTTTCTTTTTTGTTTTGCAGATTACCTATTTTATGTCTTTTGGAGTCCACATCATAATTTGTTTATAATATTGTTTTTTTAAAAGTTATTTTTCTAGTTGTAGATCATATTATCTTTAAGTTACGTTTACAGTTATTATTGTTTTAATAAAAGTTAATTAAAAAAACGATATACTTCTTTTTTTTGGGGGGGGTGACGATCCACAATAAAAATAATATTTATAATTTGAAGTACTATAGTAAGATGTTTGGGAGTACAGTTGAAAATTACTGGCGTACAATAAGTTATATTTTCTCTGGATGGACTAAAAGACAGAAAGGAAATCAAAGTAAAACAAAGCAATGTGTACCACATTTATAAACCTATTGCGGCATTCTCACGTGCAAAGCTACAACCCCTACAAAATTAAGTGTGTGGGCCTCAATGACGTCCTTCAAACCACGGGAACAATCACCCTCCAGAGATTTCTATATTGTGTGATAGGGGCTGCGTGGCCCTCCACCTGGTGCCCTGGAGTCCACCACGCCCAGACCCGGTTGTTGCAGTGTCCATTGAAGAGAAACAGCCATTACAACGCAGTCATAAGCACGCATGATCATCACCACAAATCCATTAGCACGCAAATGGCTTTACCACGCATGCTTTTACAACTAGTATACATTTACCACGCATGATAAAGTCATAAGCATGGTAATGGCTGTGTGGTGACTGTCACACGTTGTAATGACTGGCATACGTGCTTCAAATTAGTTTTTAGCTATGCGTGTGGACAAGTCCGATAAGATCGGAGGCCAAGGACAAACACTGTGGTGTCTGTGGCAGGAAATCTCAAGGATCACAGAGAAGATAGTCGGGGGATAAAATGAAAGTAGCAGGTATAATAAAAATAACGGAGGAAAACTACTAAAATGGACGGAGTATGTAATCAATGTTTGGCACCTCGGCAATACGTTTCAAATAAATATAGATAGAATATGATTAATCGTATATTACAAAAGTGTAGCAGCGGACGAGGCACACGGCATGGGAGAAGAAAGCAGCAAATTTATTATCTGAAATGAGGAAAGGTTTGCTTGGCGAACTTGAAGAAAAAGAAAGAAGAGTGGGCTTGGAAACGAGGCTGCGCATGCGTAGAGAGTACAACTGGTGCAGAAAACGGAACGTTTTCTTACATGCTGCTCTCTCTGACAAAAAGCAATCTGCTTTCCTACTTGAAAGAGAGAGCAGGTTAACTTGCTCTCTCTCTCAAATTCAAAAGCGGTTTGCTGTGGTAGAGTGGGAGCCGCAACGCTCCTGCCCTACCATAGCAAACAGCAGTGTCCCGGGGTAGGCACCCCGGGACATTGCAGAAGCCAGCCCTGAAAGGTAGTGGTCCTCAGGACCATCAAAGGCTCCAGGAAGGGGGCCGCAAGGCCCCCCTCCCAACATTCAAAAGCCCCCAGGGGTGGTGGTCCCCAGGGCTAGGGGGTCCATCACGGCCCCCCTATTTTCTATATTAGAGCCCCGGGGAGGTGGCGATCCCCGGGGCATGTGGGAGGCTTGAAAACCCCCCCATACACAGTTTTTTTGAAAAAAAAAGAGGCCATGAGCCCCCGCATACATATAGTTAAAGCCCCAGGGGATGTTGATTCCCGGGGCAGGGGGGCCCCCCATTATGAAAAGAAAATTGCCCCCGGGAGCTAATTAACAATAAAGCAGGCTTCAGCTTTTTTTTCCGCCCAAAACGCCTACCATCCACGTACAACGCAATTTAAAAAAAAACATTTTGAGGACCTAACGATCCATGTGGGACCCCCTGAGCAGGCCTAGGGAGTCAGGATGTTTCTACCCTGCCCCCTTTGCGTGTTTTTACAATTCTTTCACTGCTTTCTTGTGACTCGGTTCTACCGAGGCACAAAATGGTTGCCAACAATTCCTGGTTTGGACAGTTCACAGCCAATCACAGTATGCAGCTCGGTTTTCGATACACTACATCTCGTTTTTTTTTTTTTTTTTCAAACGTTTTACATTTTTTGGGGTATTTTTATCAGAACAAAAACAAAAATAGGGAATGCCAAACTGCTCAACAGGAGCAAAAAAAGGGGGAAAATTAGGGCTCGGGAGGGCAGTAGTGTTCTTCCCTTTTGCGAACAATCAGGAGGATACTCTGCTCTCCAACACAAAGCAGTTCATTACACTGCTTACAACGAATGTTGATGTTGCTGAAAACAGGTTGAATGCTGGGAATCGGCTCCAGTGATCTTCCTCTCCCCGATGATGTTTGTACTCCGGTGGAAGTTGAGGCGCCATCACTTGTCGGATTACGTGCCAGGTCTCTGACACTCTCCCGGGCATAGTTCTGGGGGTACCTCCTTAAACCTGCCTGATCATTGTTGAGTTGCCAAAACTATATTTTCTTCTAGGGTCACCCCGTGAAAGAACAGTTTGGCAAATTTTGCACTCCACTTTTGGAGCATTAGCCTTTTTCTCTCCTGGTGGAATAGTACAAAATTTCCAGATAAAGTGCTTGTTCACCTTTGGCTGAGGAGTTTCTTCCTGGATAAACCCATCAGAGTCCTCACTGCCGCTAGGTGGTCTTGCAGCCATTCTTTCTAAAGTAATGAAGAGAAACAGGGAACAGCTCTTGCTCTCTCCAAAGTGAAAGAGGTAGTGAGGGAAATGGGTGGGGTTTTCATTAGTTGTGAAAAAAGCTGTAAAGAACCAATGAAAAGTGTTACATTAATGTCACATGACTTGACGCGCTTAAGCTGCGCACACCGGAGCGCTTCCGGGGGCGCTTAGCAGCACGAACGTAGGCGCTTCCGGAAGCGTTTACGCGGCGTGCCCAAATGACGTTTTGCTAGCTTTTCGGAAATACGTTTAAAGTTAAAATACAGGTATTTAAAATCAAAAATAGTACTTTTATAAGTATGCCACTAAATATCTTGCATTATTTTTTACTTTAAATACAAACTTTTTTTCTCGCACGAGGGAATAGCGCTCTCGCTGCGCTCTTGGGTAAGCTCACCGGTACGCGCACCCTGAGCGCTCCAAGACAAAATGATGAGAAAAAATAAACCTACATGAAAAATACATTGAAAGATTAATTTTAGAAAAAAAATAATAATTATTATTAGTTATAAAAAACAGCTACAAAAAAATAATAATTCACTTTAAAAATCGTAGGTTACAAACTCAATATAGTAAGGAATTAGTTTTTAAAAAAGCTTTCAAATTCACTGAAAAAACATAGGTTTCACACCAGTTATAGTTAGCTGAACATTTTACTCATACAAAACCATTGAAATTCCCATGGTATAGTTAGTTGGACTCACTATAACTCGCGCTCTCGCAATCCACTGCTGATGATGTCAAATATTACATCCTTCATGACATGGTCAGTGACATCACTAATGACATCACTGATGACATCTCAAATGACATCACTGATGACATCATTCATGTGATAATATGATGCACCTCCTCACACTCTAATCTAACTTTTGATATATCGAGTATTAAATACAGACTACCATTCCAGAAACCATTGACACACCTATACCAGTTACTACATACGCACTCACTGATTCCTAAGTCAACACACACATCCACTCATTCACCCGTACAATTACTCATTAATACAACACTATCATATGCACTCATATACCTATAGAGATACTCACACACTGCCACTCATCAATGGAGTTACTCACACACCTAGTCAGTCATGCAAAGAATCAATCACACTCCCATTTTCTCATCTACACAGTTATATACACATAACCTTAATTATTCAAACATATACTACCACATACTTACTCTCTTTTACAATCACTGATACAAGAACACATTGATCTATACAGTCACTTACGCAATCACAGCCTCTCATGTATAGTCATTAATATATGCCAACTCTCACATGCACTGTGTTTTACATATGTACTTACTTGGACATGTAGCACTGAGATATCCATTCACTAACCAACACACCCATGCACCCAGTCAACCGCCCATACAGCTGTTTCCACAGGCACTCTTGAACCCATACAACCAGTATATCAACTGCTCACACATCTATGCACAGAGTCACACACCTTCCAGCCACCCCAACCATACTCACCCTCATATACAAATACTTGGGCAACCAATCAATAACTCATATAGCCACTCATATAGCTACTAATCAATACATGCAGCAGCTTGCACAACAACAGACAGAATGATGCACACATTCAGACAGTTTAGTCACTAACCTATGCATTAAGTAAGACACATTTAATCACTCACTCATACAGTAAGTCACGCACCTACTAAATCCTTCATCCACACACTGATACATACACTCATTGTTCAATATGTAAAACATATTTTAACTTTACAGAAACACAAATTCACTGGATGATGTCATCAGTGATGTCATTTGAGATGTCAATGATGTCACTGACCATGTCATGAATGATGTAATATGTGACATCATCAGCAGTGGATTGCGGGCGCGCGAGTCATAGTGAGTCCAACTAACTATAACGTGGGAATTTCAATGGTTTTTTATGAGTAAAATGTTCAGATAACTATAACTGGTGTGAAACCTATGGTTTTTTCAGTGTATATATATATTACCTACTGGCGGTCGCCAGTAGGTAGTTATAGTTAGGACCTAGTTTCCATAGGAAATCCACAACATTCTATTGGGAATAACTTTGGCGCCGATTGACGAATCTTCGTGAATTTCTCAAAGAAGATGGCCCACTCCGCTCCTTCCCTGAAAGTTTTGGAGGGATTCGTGAAGTTGGGGGCAAGAAAAAATGGGGCTCCCAAAACGTGTTTTCCCCATGTTATTTTCCAAAGGATGATTAGACACGGCTACAGCCCGAACGGCTGAACGGAATTGCAAGAAATTTGGCAAAGTGGTAGAGCCTGATTTCTAGTTTGCCCTTTTGTTGAAATGGTGTAAATCCCTCCAGTAGTTGTTGAGGAAAATGAATTTGAAAAAATGTAAATATCTAGAGACGCGCACCGTGTTCGCACCTTCCCGTGCATGAGCGGAATTCTGATTTGCTGTTAGACGTCTCTGAACATTCAAATTGGTGGAAACCAGGAAGTGTTGGCCGCCATGTTTTCTCCAAGGCAGAAGCGGGAAACATGAAAAGGGGGCAGGGTGGAGACCCCATGACCCCCTAGCTTTTCTCAGGGGGTCCTGAAAGGATCCTGGAGGCCCCCAAAACATTTTTTTTTTTTAAATCGCGAGGTGCGCGCACGGAGCTTGCACCTCCCGAGGCAAAACAGAGTGAAAAATTTAAAGTGAAGAACGTGAAAAGGGGGAAGGGTAGAGTCTCCCTGACCCCCTAGGCCTTCTCTCGGGGTCCCTAAAGGCCCACGAAGGGCAAAACATTTTGTAATTTAAAAAAAAAAAAAAGCGAGGTGCGCGCACGGTGCTCGCACCCCCCAGCCGCCATTTTGTGTAGTTTCACAAGATAGTGAAAAACAAATGTGGTAAAATTGAGAAAGGGGCAGGTTAGAGTCTCCATGACCCCCTAGGTCTTGTCAGGGGGTCCCTGAAGGACCCAGAAGGGCAAAAAATATATTTGTTTTTCAAAAAAAAAGTTGAACGGTGCGCGCACGGCGGCAAAAAAAATTAAAAAATACGGTTAAATTACAAGTTTGAGTGTTTAGATGTTGGTTGGCTCTAAAAAGAGCTGTTGTGTTATTTGGGTGTTTTTTGTACCTACAAGTAAGTACCGATGCAGAGTCTTAAGTTACAGAGGAAGACTCTGTTCCCGTCATCTGTGAAATGTACACCGTCTCCTCTATAAATGCCTTGCATGTTGTAACGTAAGTTGTTGTGGTATATAGAACCCATGCGATAGTCTCTGAGGAAAGCAGAAACAGATTTATTCACATGTTTCCTTGCTTTCTCAATTTGCGGACAATATTGGTTGGACCATTTCCATTTCTGCCTTTGTGTTATATTTGAATATACAAAGGTAGTTTGTGGAAAAAGTGACATCAATTGTCCAAAGGTGTCCTTTATTAGCATTTCCAGACCTACCCCAGTCAATGTGACTAGGTGATTTCCACCACAGTGCACAATTATGAGGTCAGGTTGTGGGAGATGCAAAAAGGATTTTACCAATTGCATCAATTGGTGACATCTTAATCCTCTCTGGCCAATCCACATAATGTCCACATTTGGTAAATCAAGGTTGAGAAAGCATCTATTTACTGCATACCTTTCACTCCAGAAACTATAACTGTGTCCCACAATCCACACTCTAAGCATCTTGAAGTGAGATCCGGTTGTACTCAGATGGGCTCTGGAAATGAAATGGCATTTTGAAAAGCAGGAGTTTAGAAAAAAAAGTGGATTAGATTCAGTGTACTTGAAATAAAATAAGTGATTGGTGGTTTCTGAAACTTGAACATTGAAAGCTAGGGTGTATTTTTCTGTTTTTTGAAAGAAGTAATGCAAATGGTTGAGAAAAGGTCATTGAAAGGAACATTGCACAGTATAAGATGGTGTATTGAGAGGTCAAACACCATTGCTGGGTACATTTGCAACATTGTATGAAGAACTTTTCACCTGTGAGTTCAGTTAGCTGTACTGTGGAGTGTTACCATGGTAACAGGCATAGAGAGAAGTGGGGGGAAGGTTGAATATTATGTGAGTTTGAAAGTGTTGAAAAGTAGAACCAATTAAAATGTTAGTTTAGTTTTGAATTTCTGTGGGAACAAATTTGATTGGTTAAGTATGGGGATATGTACTTAAAATCTGAGAGAATCAGGGACATTTTGCAGTTGCAGTGTTTAAGGTACATTTCAGAGATTCTGCCAAAGAAAATCTGGTGTGTGATTGCTACTGTTCTAAATCTTCAAAATCATTTTTAAAGGTGAGTTATTACTTTGTAAGGGGATATATGTTGTGCAGTTTAGGTTAATAATAAAAATGTTTTCTAATGTGGAAGTTACTCACTTTCCCTCTCTTCGTAATACTCTCTGTTTTATTAGACCTCCTGTTACTAATGATCCACTTAATATAGAAAGAGTGTTGTATATACTCTTGGGTAGATTTTGAAACATATTGGGCCTTTTTCTTGTTGCATTGTGTCTCATGTTTGTATGATATGCTGGCAAAAAACTAATGGTGCATATTGGAAATGTATTTTGGAAATGAGTGAGGTTTATGCACTGTAATGTAGTGCTCATTTATATGAGCTGTGCTCTATCTCTTAAAGGATTTACTGTGGTATATTTTTTTGGATAACATGTATGGTTGTCTGTGTAAATTAAAGAATTACATTTACATCTTTTTCTATAATGTTACCTGTTTCTACTCACAGTTTCCATGTCTTTGCTGATAGGGTACTCTTTATTTTGATATTGTTTCTCATGTTTTGATTAAATGCTGGTATAGAGATAGTGTTGTAAATTGGAAATGTATTTTCTGTGTGCACTATCCCTCTCCCTCTGCTGCACCCTGTGCCTGCACCCTCTCATGTACATCTGCAGAGGCCTGTTATGATATGGCTGCTGGTGTGTATTGGACAGTGCTACCATGTGAAATATTTTCTTTCTCTGCCTGTAGTTTCTCACCCTCTGCTTATACCATTTTGTCTCTGTGTTCACTATCCCCCCTCTGTGTGCTCCAAGTTTCCTCTGCATGTGGCATTGTCTCACTGTTTTCAGCATTTCTTCTGTGTTGTACCATTGTATTCTCTGTGTGTACCATGTCTGTGTGTGCTTGTACTATCTGTGTGTCTGCTTGAAACATCTCACCCTCTCTCTGCACCATCTTTTTTCCTGATTACACCATCTGTCCCTTTGCCTGTACCCCTGCACCATCTATCCTCTGCCTGTACCAGTTTAGTCTTTGCCTGCATTAACTTATTTTCTGTATATACCATCCCTGTCCCTTTGCCTGCACCCTCTGCATGTACATCTGCGGAGGCCTATTAAGATATGACTGCTGGTGTGCATTACACAGCGCTACCATGTTAAATCTTTCCCTTCTCTGCCTGTAGTTTTGCACCATGTCTGTGTCTGCTTGCACTATCTGTGTCTCTGCTTCAACCATTTCACCCTCTCTCTGCACCATCTTTTCTCTGACTGCACCATCTGTCCCTCTGCCTACAGACCTGCACCATCTATACTCTGATTGTACCAGTTTACTCTCTGCCTGCATTATCTCATTTTCTGTCTGCACCAACCCTCTCCCACTGCCTGCAACCTCTCGTGTGCATCTGCAGAGTCCTATTAAGATATGGCTGCTGGTGTGTATTACACAGCGCTACCATGTTAAATCTTTCCCTTCTCTGCCTGTAGTCTCGCACTATGTCTGTGTCTGCTTGCACTATCTGTGTCTCTGCTTGAACCATTTTACCCTCTCTCTGCATCATCTTGTCACTGACTGCACCATCTGTCCCTCTGCCTGCAGCCCTGCCCTATCTATCCTCTGATTGTACCAGTTTACTCTCTGCCTGCATTATCTCATTTTCTGTCTGCACCAACCCTCTCCCACTGCCTGCACCCTCTCATGTGCATCTGCAGAGTCCTATTAAGAAATGGCTGCTGGTGTGTATTACACAGCGCTACCTTGTTAAATCTTTCCCTTCACTGCCTGTAGTCTCGCTCCATGTCTGTGTCTGCTTGCACTATCTGTGTCTTTGCTTGAACCATTTCACCCTCTCTCTGCATCATCTTTTCACTGACTGCACCATCTGTCCCTCTGCCTGCAGCCCTGTCCTATCTATCCTCTGATTGTACCAGTTTACTCTCTGCCTGCATTTTCTCATTTTCTGTCTGCACCAACCCTCTCCCACTGCCTGCACCCTCGCATGTGCATCTGCAGAGGCCTATTAAGATATGGCTGCTGGTGTGTCTTACACAGCGCTACCATGTTAATTCTTTCAATTCTCCTCCTTTTTGTGTTTCTGAAGCAAAACAGAGCCAAAAACAAAAGTGTATACCGTGAAAAGGGGTGTAGGGTAGAGACTACCTGACCCCCTAGGTTTTCTCAGGGGGTCCCTGAAGGACCGACAAGGGCAAAAAAACATTTTTTTTACAAATAAATCACGAGGTGCACGCACGGTGCTCGCATCCCGAGGCACAAGACTATGAAAAATAATAGTGGAGAATGTGGAAAGGGGGCAGGGTAGAGACTCCCTGACCCTCTAGGCCTTCTCAGGGGGTCCCTGAAGGACCTCGAAGGGCAAAAACAACATTTTTTTAAAATAAAACCTGCGCGCACGTCAGAAAAAAAAATACAGTGAAATAACAAGTGTGAGTGTTTAGATGTTGGTTGGCTCTAAAATGAGCCGTTGTGTTAATTGACTATGTATATCTATGAAATGTATATATATTTATATTCACTGAAAAAACCATAGGTTTCACACACGTTATAGTTAGGAATTAGCATTTAAAAAACCTTAGAAATTCACTGAAAAAACCATAGGTTTCACATACGTTATAGTTAGGAATTAGCATTTAAAAAACTTGCAAATTCACTGAAAAAACCATATGTTTCACACATATTATAGTTAGGAATTAGCATTAAAAAACCTTGCAAATTCACTGAAAAAACCACAGGTTTCACACACGTTATAGTTAGGAATTAGCTTTTAAAAAACCTTGCAAATTCACTGAACAAACCATAGGTTTCACACACATTATAGTTAGGAATTAGCATTTAAAAAACCTTGCAAATTCACTGAAAAAAACATAGGTTTCACACATGTTATACTTGGCTTGAAAATGTTATTTTCTATTTTTGAATGTGTGTATCAAAGGTTATATTAGGGTGAGAGAAGGTCTGCCACTCTTTCACAATGATGATGTCATCAGTGATGTCATTTGAGATGTCATCAAAGATGTCATGAGTGATGTCACTGACCATGTCATGAGTGATGTAATATGTGACGTCATCAGCAGTGCATTGCGGGTGCGCAAGTTATAGTTAGCTGAACTAACTATAACGGGGGAATTTCTCTATAACATCCCTGAAACCTATGTTTTTTTCAGTGAATGTATACGGGACTAGTGTTTGGTTGCATATTTTATTTGCTTTCAGTTTTCCCACTGTGACGTATTCCCATGCATAAATGTTTTTCAAATTGTCTGCTCTAACAGGATAATCTCTCAGTCAAGTGTACATATTTCGTGAGTTTTTCATTACGTTATGTTTTATCTGATATGTTGCAAACATTCAGCTGTATTGTACAGTCACACACACTTGCATTTGTTGGGCTATGGGATGATTAATTACACCAGAATGTGTTTTCTATGTCCATTGCAAGGTCCAGTGGGAGGTCCAGTGGGGAGAGCTATTTAACATGCACAATTAATGGCGCCAAACTAGATTGAGAAAGGCCTCTGTGAAGGCTGAAACGTTTCTTGTACCTGGGATTGAGGGTGACATGATCCAATAAATTGATGCCGAATCCTGAAACCACTTTGTGCCTGTGCCTTCTTCCACGGAGTTCTTCTTTATGGGAGCTGGATATTTTGTTCATTAATTGCAGCGTGAGCGGTCGTCATGCTTTTCATGGGACACCAGTCGTTTGTGACTCTGCCTTTTCAGACCGGACATTGGGAGGAGTGCGTGAGTGCTATAGGCAGAGTCCCCGGATATGCAGCCAGGAAGTGGATTGTGGATGACTGTGGTGAGAGACGGTGGTCCCAGAGCGGGGCGGCCTTCGCAGTTGCCAGCATGGGATCCGGTGTTCCTGCCTCAAGAAATGCCTCACCCGAAATACTGGGCTTTCCGGTGACTGGGCACCGCTGAAACTAAAGGTGATGCAGTGAGGTGGTTACGGCACAAACATCATTTTTGCCATGAGGTCGCCCCCAACCCCGAGGTGATGTCTGATTTAATTCACATCCTTGCTGCCAGGTATTTACCTTTGCCCCAGTGTCATCCTTCTATTTAAAAGCCCGACTCAGCTAAATAAACACTTGTTGATCCATACCTGCAAGCAGTAACTGGCCAATGTGTGGCATTATGGGGACCGGTAGTTCCAAGGGGTATGTTGTACAAGCTCGAAATTTGACATTGATTCCAAAATACAGTCGATGTTGGAACATGTGACCCCGAGGTGGAAACTCTTCGATTCTTGTCGCTACAAATGATGGCAGCTTGGCAGGCAACCTTACAGACAAGTGTAATTATATGCAGCTGAGGGCCAAAGACGCGATGAACGGAAATAACAATATCGGCTCATTTGAGCCTGCGGGGACTTAGATGCCTGACATTCTGAACTATCAGTTCCATTCAGCAGCATGGATTTTTAACACATTTTAAGTGTACAGACTTTACAGGACTAGTGTTTGGTTGCAGATTTTATTTGCTTTCAGTTTTCCCACTGTGACGTATTCCCATGCATAAATGTTTTTCAAATTGTCTGCTCTAAAAAGATAATCTATCAGTCAAGTGTACATATTTCGTGAGTTTTTCATTACGTTATGTTTTATCTGATATGTTGCAAACATTCAGCTGTATTGTACAGTCACACACACTTGCATTTGTTGGGCTATGGGATGATTAATTACACCAGAATGTGTTTTCTATGTCCATTGCAAGGTCCAGTGGGAGGTCCAGTGGGGAGAGCTATTTAACATGCACAATTAATGGCGCCAAACTAGATTGAGAAAGGCCTCTGTGAAGGCTGAAACGTTTCTTGTACCTGGGATTGAGGGTGACATGATCCAATAAATTGATGCCGAATCCTGAAACCACTTTGTGCCTGTGCCTTCTTCCACGGAGTTCTTCTTTATGGGAGCTGGATATTTTGTTCATTAATTGCAGCGTGAGCGGTCGTCATGCTTTTCATGGGACACCAGTCGTTTGTGACTCTGCCTTTTCAGACCGGACATTGGGAGGAGTGCGTGAGTGCTATAGGCAGAGTCCCCGGATATGCAGCCAGGAAGTGGATTGTGGATGACTGTGGTGAGAGACGGTGGTCCCAGAGCGGGGCGGCCTTCGCAGTTGCCAGCATGGGATCCGGTGTTCCTGCCTCAAGAAATGCCTCACCCGAAATACTGGGCTTTCCGGTGACTGGGCACCGCTGAAACTAAAGGTGATGCAGTGAGGTGGTTACGGCACAAACATCATTTTTGCCATGAGGTCGCCCCCAACCCCGAGGTGATGTCTGATTTAATTCACATCCTTGCTGCCAGGTATTTACCTTTGCCCCAGTGTCATCCTTCTATTTAAAAGCCCGACTCAGCTAAATAAACACTTGTTGATCCATACCTGCAAGCAGTAACTGGCCAATGTGTGGCATTATGGGGACCGGTAGTTCCAAGGGGTATGTTGTACAAGCTCGAAATTTGACATTGATTCCAAAATACAGTCGATGTTGGAACATGTGACCCCGAGGTGGAAACTCTTCGATTCTTGTCGCTACAAATGATGGCAGCTTGGCAGGCAACCTTACAGACAAGTGTAATTATATGCAGCTGAGGGCCAAAGACGCGATGAACGGAAATAACAATATCGGCTCATTTGAGCCTGCGGGGACTTAGATGCCTGACATTCTGAACTATCAGTTCCATTCAGCAGCATGGATTTTTAACACATTTTAAGTGTACAGACTTTACAGGACTAGTGTTTGGTTGCAGATTTTATTTGCTTTCAGTTTTCCCACTGTGACGTATTCCCATGCATAAATGTTTTTCAAATTGTCTGCTCTAAAAAGATAATCTATCAGTCAAGTGTACATATTTCGTGAGTTTTTCATTACGTTATGTTTTATCTGATATGTTGCAAACATTCAGCTGTATTGTACAGTCACACACACTTGCATTTGTTGGGCTATGGGACGATTGGTTACACCAGAATGTGTTTTCTATGTCCATTGCAAGGTCCAGTGGGAGGCCCAGTGGGAAGGGCTATTTAACATGCACAATTAATGGCACCAAACTAGATTGAGAAAGGTCTCTGTGAAGGCTGAAACGTTTCTTGTACCTGGGATTGAGGGCGACATGATCCAATAAATTGATGCCGAATCCTGAAACCACTTTGTGCCTGTGCCTTCTTCCACGGAGTTCTTCTTTGTGGGAGCTGGATATTTTGTATATATATATATATATATATATATCTATATATATGTATATGTATATGTATATGTATATGTATATATATATATATATATATATATATATATATATATATATATATATATATATATATATATAATTTTTTTTTTTTGCAAACAATGCCAATGCCCATCCAGGGCTAAATTGTATATAATCTAACTGCAACACAACTTTGGTAACGTTTAATTTTGTGAAATGATGTGACTTTCACGTAAATTTTCAAGTGAATCTCGCATTTGTAGGTACTTGCGGCGCAACTACCATCTAGACTTATGGTTGAAAAGCGAGAATGAATATTGAAGTTAATTTTTCCTTTCATGTTGCAATTGATGTGACAAATGAATCAGTTAATTTGGTTTTCTGCCATCCTGTATATATGTATATATGTAACATAGTAGATTGCCCGTTCAAAGATGGCCGCCGCAGAAATAATGAATGCATTGCCTTATGTACCTTCTTTTATGTTCATGCACATTAAGTTAATCACGTGTTTGATGACGATCACAGTGTTTATTGATTTAAATGTAATTTGAAAATAATGTCAGTTACACTGACGAAGGCGGTAACGCCGAAACGCGTTTGTATACTGACTACCGAGGAGGTCTTTGATGAATAAAAGACTTGGCTGACCTACGCCGTATTGGCTTTGAGTGCTCTCATTCCTCTAAACCCGAGAGTTTGGGGTTTTTGCGTTTTGCCAATATATATATATTATATATATATATATATATATATATATATATATATATATATATATATATATATATATATATATATATATATATATATATATATATATATACATATATGTTTCAGACATTTTATATTTAGTTGGACATTTCTCTCATACAAATCCATGGAAATTCCCCTATTATATTTCAGCTAACTATAACTCAAGCCCCAGCAATGCACTGTTGATAACGTCACATATTACATAATTCATGACATGGTCAATGACATCACTGATGACATCACTGATGACATCACTGATGACATCATCCAGTGACTGTGTGTTTCTGTAAAATTTAAATATGTTTTAAATATATGCCAAGATGTATTGAAAAATGAGTCAGTGTATAAGTGTCTGGATGGAGGATTTAGAAGGTGCGTGACTGACTGTATAAGTGTGTGATTAAATGTGTCTTACTGAATGCATGGGTTAACGACAAAACTGTGTGAATATCTGTATCAGTCTTTCTGTTGTTGTGTAAGCTGCTGCATGGGTTGGTCAGTAGCTATATGAGTGTCTATATGGGTTATTGATTGGTTACCTGAGTATTTGTATGGGAGACTGAGTGTGATTTGGAGTGGGTGGGACATATATGACTGTGTGCATGGATATCTGAATGGTTGATTCACTGGGTGTATGGATTCAAGACTGCATGTGGAAACAGCTGTATGGGTGGTTGAATGTATGTATGGGTGTGTTGGTGAGTGAACCGATGTCTCAATGGTACATGTCCAAGTAACTATATATGTAGAAGGCAGTGTATGTGAGATTTGGAGTAAATAAATGATTATTCGTGAGTGTCAGCGATTGTGCAAGTGGCTGTATGGATGAGTGTGTACTTGTAGCAGTGATTGTATAAGAGAGTAAGTATGTGTTAGTATATGTTTGAATAAGTAAGTTGGTGTGTGTATAACTGTATAGGTGAGAAAATGGGAGTGTGATTGATTCTTTGCATGACTGACTAGGTGTGTGAGTAACTCCATAGATGAGTGGCGGTGTGTCTCTATAAGTGCATGAATGCATATGGTAGTGTTGTATTCATGAGTGACTGTATGTATGAGTGATTGTATGGGTGAATGAGTGGATGTGTGTGTAGACCTAGGAATCAGTGAATGAGTATGTAGTAACTGGTATTGCTCTGTCGATGGTTTTGAAAATGGTAGTCTGTATTTTACAGTGGGTGTATCAAAGGTTATATTAGACTGGGAGGAGGTGCATCAGATTTTGACGTGGATGATGTCATCAGTGATGTCATTTCAGATGTCATCAGTGATGTCACTAACCATGTCATGAATGATGTAATATGTGATGTCATCAGCACTGCTTTGTGGTGGCGCGAGTTATAGTTAGCTGAACTAACTGTAACAGGGGAATTTCTATGGTTATGTACAAGTGAAATGTAAACTAACTATAACATGTCTGAAACCTATGTTTTTTCCAGTGAATTTCTAAGGTTCTTTAAATGCTAATTTCTAACTATACCATGCCTCAAACCTAATGGCCCGCTCGTTACGTTCCTCTTCAGTCTAAATGTCTCCTCATCATATACGATTTCAGTTTGCTCCGTGGCCGGCCCACGTGGTTGTAGGCCCGTATTTGTATACTGACATTTTTACAATAAAGGTTTTTAAAACAAAACACGGTAGTAGTATTTTCATTTGTAAAGTTTTTACTTTTAGTGACTGTTTTCGAATCAGTAAAAGGCAAGTGAAATAAAGCAGTCCAATTACATGACGGAAAAAAGGTATAATATGTAGGAACGCAGTAAAGATAAATGGTCAAGGGCAGTTGTGTTTTCCACTCCTGCAACATAAAGTGATCGATAAGAATCTGATAATCAGGCGTATCGGCGACTAAGACAGCAGGCCGAATCTCTTTTACTCAACGGCTCCGTCATGGAAGGAAGAAACGCCCTTTTTCTCGAAAAAGGAATATATTTTACTTGCAAGACAGTTGTAAATTTTCCGGGAAAGTACATTAGCCTGGAATATTATAACATATGTTTGAAAAAAAAATATTGTTCGAAAATAATAAAAAGCGTAATTTTTAGGTCATATGACCAAGCTTTTCATCATTAAATTAACAAAAGTAAAATGAACCAATGAAAAGTTTTATTAACAAGTCACATGACCTGTTATGCTTACGTTACGCGCTGCGCGCCGCGCCTCGGATCACTTCCGGGTGCGCTAACGCGGCGTGTCATAAAACGCATTACGCGACAACGTAGGTCAAGAATATAGTCAAAATGTCTCCACCAACCAGCGTTCAGAACACAACCCCTTTCAGCAGTCCAAAAAGTTCTGTTAAATGACAACAGAGGGGACAGGCAACAAGAACCATCAGTCAAAGAGGGGAGGGCAAGTTCTTCTCTTCCGGGTCATGTTGGGGCGCTACCGGAACTGATCGAATTGGTAGTCTACAGTGTTTCCTGATGTTTCAGACTAAAGCTGGCGTCAGCATGAGACCACTACCATCTCGTAGCTCCGTCGTGGCCATTCCACGAGCAATCATGGCAGCCGCTCCCCACCAGAAGCCTGCGGGAGTCGGAGGCCCCCAAGACTTTTGTAGAATCTTCACGGCTGAGGGGACGCTTTTCGAGAATGGGACCCAAGCCCTAGCAGACAAGCGTCCGAGTTCCAAGGTGTCCCAGGGCCATTTTAGTGGACCAGGCCCAAAACCGAAGAGCCGGCCGCCATTTTGAGAGTCCTGTGGCAGCCGCCTATCGCTGCACCGCAAGAGCGGGCGCATCTCAACTACATGGTGAGCGAGACGCTGTAGTCGCAAGAGCGGGCGGTAAACAGCTGAATGGCGGAAGAGGCACAGTGTAGCAAAAGCGGGCGGAATGGCAACTAAAACGATAAAGGGGCGCCCCACTACAGCTTGTCTTCAGGTCAAACGGATTGTGGGACAAGGTCCAGAATTGAAGAGTCATCAAAAGGCAAAAAGTTCCGCCGGACCCCGGGAGCCGGCCGCCTATGTCGGGGGCGATCTCAGGCTACACCAGTGCTATAAGACTTGGGGAGGGTGTCGGAGCCAAGCGTCTTCTCCGAGTCCATGGCCATCACACCGCCCCTCAGGGGCCTCCGTCAAGCTGTTTAGGAAGGTAACATATCACATTGTTTTCTAATGCAGTCAGGTCCACAAACGACACTCACTTACTTTGAGAATAGTGAAGCTGCAGTAGGTGGAAATAAGCTTCAGACAGTGTTACAAGCACTGCTCAGAACTCTTAACTATGGCACCCAACATCCAGAACTTATGCTATTTGAGAATGGTAGTGACATCGAAGCATCTCAGGGACCAAAACCATTAACGTACTTTCACGTATGAAAATCTTACTTGGGGAGGGGGCAGGAGCAAAGCGCCCCCTCCCAGTCAGCGCCACCACACCGTATGTTGAAAATCTGAAGCCATCGTTCTACAAAGTCAACCAAACTTGGATTGAAAAATCTAGAAAAATGTACAAACTGAAAACCAGTTTTGGTCTGCATAGCATCAGTAGCAACGCTTGAGTCAGCTTTGTGTCAAGCCGCCATTTTGATTCAACAAAGCACAGGCATTGAAAAAGGCTGAAATTCAGAACTCTAAACTATGGCACCCAACATCCAGGAGCTTGCCATCTGGATCTTGGAGCCTTGTGCTGTTTTCGATCTATTCACACATCGGTCCACTACTGACATCATCTTATAAAACAACGTTATGTAAATAGTTTTTTAATAAAATGTTTTACCCTGTTTCTTTGCTGGTGTGTTGTCTATATTTTTAATATTTGCATAGGGTTTGTCGTTATTTTGTGCGGTATGGGTGATGGAGCCGAGCTGTCTTGCAGTCCTCATGGTGTGGAGCTCAGTTCATCTCACTATTTTCGTATTTCTCATGAAGGGTTGTTCCTAATATTTCTATTTTAGCGAGGTCAAAAAGAGATCTAATTAGTGGCCTACTGATTTTGCTCGATTACTTTTATTATTTTACACGATTTTTCACTATCTGCAAAGACTAAACAGAGTATTGCGACTTTGTGCTTGTTTGTAAATAGAGAATGATCCAAAGAGAACCAATTCTAAAACAGTAAATGCTTGGACAACAATCAATCAAATGGAGAGACAAGGAGGCACGACGGATTACAACGGGGGTAAAGGCCTGCGTTAACTACCCTTCACTATCTGCAAAGAGAGAGTACTACTAAGACAAAAGAGGGGAGGGGGGGGGGTGCAGCGTTCAAAGCACATCAGCGTGCATAAATACGAAAATGTTTTTATCTATCACGTACTTGACATTTTAAAGCTTTTCATATTTGCTATTAAAAAACCAATGAAATTCACAGAAAAAACCATAGGTTATAGTGGATATATAGTTAGAAATTTGCATTTAGAAAACCTTGAAAATTCAATGAAAAAACCATTGGTTTTAGGCCATATATAGTTAGGAATTAGCATTTACAAAACCTTATTTTACTCGCATAAAACCATTGAAATTTCATATATAGTTAGAAGCGCTAACTATATATCGCGCACCCGCAATCCACTGCTGATGATGTCACATATTACATCATTCATGACATGGTCAGTGACATCACTGATGACATCACTGATGACATCTCAAATGACATCACTGATGACAACTCAAATGACATCACTGATGACATCTCAAATGACATCACTGATGACATCACTGATGACAACTCAAATGACATCACTGATGACATCTCATTTGTCATCACTGATCACATCACTTATGTGATAATACAATGAACCTCTTCAGACTCTAATAAAACCTTACATACACTCAGTATAAACAGACACTCACAGACTGTCACTCATCCATGGAGTTACTCACACACCTACTCAGTCATGCAAAGAATCAATCACACCTCCATTTCCTCAACTATAAAGTTATACACATCTTACTTATTCAAACATATAATAACACATATTTATTCTCTTATATAATCCCTGATACAAGCTCACAGTGATCGATACAGCCACTCACACATTCACTGGCTCTTATGTTCAGTTATTTATATATCTCAACTCTCACATGTATTGTGTTTTACATACGTACTTACTTGCTCATGTAGCAATGAGAAATCCATTCACTCACCAACACACCCATGCATAGTCAACCGCCCATATAGCTGTTTCCACATGCACTCTTGAACTCATACTCCTAGTGAATCAACTGCTTACACATCTATGCACAGAGTCACGCACCTCCCAGCCACCCACACACACACTCAGCCTCCCATTCAAATACTTGGGCAACCAATCAATAACCCATATGGCCACTCTTATAGCTACTGATCAACACATGCAGCAGCTTACACAACAACAAACATACTGATGCACAAATTAAGACAGTTTAGTCACTAACCCATGCACTCAGTGAGATACATTTAATCACTCACTCATACAGTCAGTCATGCACCTACTAAATTCTTCATCCAGACACTTATACATCCACTCATTCTTCAATATGTGAAACATATTTTAACTTTACAGAAACATACAGTCACTGGGTGTTGTCATCAGTGATGTCATCAGTGATGTCATTTGAGATGTCATCAGTGATGTCATCAGTGATGTCACTGACCATGTCATGAATGATGTAATATGTGACATCATCAGCAGTGGATTGCGGGTGCGCGATATATAGTTAGCGCTTCTAACTATATATGAAATTTCAATGGTTTTATGCGAGTAAAATAAGGTTTTGTAAATGCTAATTCCTAACTATATATGGCCTAAAACCAATGGTTTTTTCATTGAATTTTCAAGGTTTTCTAAATGCAAATTTCTAACTATATATCCACTATAACCTATGGTTTTTTCTGTGAATATATATATATATATATATATATATTCACTGAAAAACCAGGATAGACAAAGAAATGACACAGTGATGTAAAAGTTTCTGAAAGAAATGCCGAGAACGTCCCATGTCAAAGTGAATTTTATCTGGCAATTTTTTTCTTTTCCTTCTCATGAAAAGAAAGTTAATGCCAGGTTCGTTACCTGCTTCATCTGCAAAAAAAAAAATCCTAACTATATATACCTACTGGCGACCGCCAGTAGGTAATGTATATATATATATATATATATTACCTACTGGCGGTCGCCAGTAGGTATATATAGTTAGGATTTTTTCTCTATGGAACTTTTGAAAATTCTATGCCTAATAATTTTGGCGTTTGTGGACGGAATCGGCTGAAATTTTCAGGAAAATGGCACAGTTTGTTTCTGAGCAGCCCCTGAAAGTTTGGGGGGGGTTCCGTCAAGGGGGGGCCGAGAAAAAAGGGGGGTCCCAAAACGCGTTTTTCCCATTCATTTTTCCATAGGGCCTTTGGCCTCACTTTTAGCTCGAACGGCTGAATGGATTTACACGAAACTTAGCAAAATTATAGGGACTGTTAGCCCGATGTGCCTTTGCTGGGTCTCAATATATGTGCTCCAGTGGATTTTGAGAAATTAACGTTTAAATAAACAGATACATCTGTGACAGCGTCCCAGATAGCGCACCAGATCGCGTACTTTTCGCGTAACGGAGCTTTGCGTAGCGAAGCTGATTGGCTCTCCGCTGTCTGTCAACATTCTAAACAGTCCGGCGCGGCCGCCATCTTGTCTCTCGGTAGGATCGAGAGACAAGAGGAGTAGAAA
The DNA here is from genome assembly GCF_964263255.1 of Lissotriton vulgaris. Lineage (NCBI taxonomy): Eukaryota > Metazoa > Chordata > Amphibia > Caudata > Salamandridae > Lissotriton > Lissotriton vulgaris. Next base: position 333,016,540 of record NC_141700.1, read on the forward strand.
AACGAAGGGGGAATTTAATGAAAGGGGGCAAGGTAGATCCTTCTTGACCCCCTAGGAATGATGTTGGGGTTATTAAAGGGTCCCGTGGGTCAAACAAAAAAAATGGATTTTTCGCGGTAGAAGCGCTTCTCGGTTCGCGAACCGGGTCGCAAACTGGTAGCGAAACGTGAATTCACCATTTTGTGTTTCGATTTAATTAAATTACTAGGTATAAGGGGGTACGGGAGACGTATCGTGACCCCTTATGTTTTCTGAGGGTGGCTGAGGAGGCTCATATATGTTGATACATGTCTTCCAGCGGCTGTGCATGAGCGTTTTTTTTTTTTTTTTGCTGCGTGACATCTGTTAACGTTCGATTCGATGGAAATCAGGAACTGTTGACCGCCATTTTGTCACTGCGAGTAAATATTTTGTTAAAAATAATTGTTATAAATTAATCCTTATTGATAAACATTGTCTGCGCCATCTTGCCTTTTTTGCAATGCCACACTTTTGTCGAGCACGGCAGCCATTTTAGATGCCTTGACCAGACCCACTCTCTGCACGCCGCCGATCCTCAGCATGGCTCCCCACCCTCGCAAGCATCTCCCCCACGCACTGGTCACCCCGCTCTCTCTCTCATGCATGGGCCAGAAACCTCCTCCCATCTGCGCTGTTCTTCTCTGAGAATCACACCCTGTGCCCGCCCGACACCTCCCTTTCACCCTATTCACCACCGCACCCTCTGACACTCCTCTTCCTCTGTGTCCGATTGTCCAGGCCGGTCCCAGGCTATCACCTAGCCCTGCAGATGTAGTTTATGGCCCCAGCTGTAGAGAATCACCCCTCTTCAAAGGAGTTACAGTAGATCAAGGCCCCCACCCGATGAGATCCGTCACACCACACACGTTCCTACTATCTGATAACCATCCTGTATTGTGCTTGGGGAGGGGATTCTCACTGTGAGGGTGTGTGGGTCCGAGCCTGAAGCGGAAGATTCCAGGGATGCCTCTTTGTACATCAAAGTTTTTACAATTATGTGTCACATTATAAATATATAGCACTCCAACAAAGTTGTAGGATTATAACACTTTAATAACTTATAAATATATACAACGCTCCAACAAAGTAAACACGGTTAAAAAAACTTTTTAAACAACTATTTACATAACATTGCTTTAACCAGGATAGACAAAGAAATGACACAGTGATGTAAAAGTTTCTGAAAGAAATGCCGAGAACGTCCCATGTCAAAGTGAATTTTATCTGGCAATTTTTTTCTTTTCCTTCTCATGAAAAGAAAGTTAATGCCAGGTTCGTTACCTGCTTCATCTGCAAAAAAAAAAATCTCGAGAGGGCCCGAAAAAAAATATAGCTATGGTAATCATACCATGCATCGGCACATGGAGAGGTGGCACCCTCTTAATGATTCTAAAGCACAACTTCGAGATTTGGTGGATAATCCCCGACCGGCAAAAACATCCACCAATGACTTAGCAATAAGTGAGTCAGAGGCAAGGGAAACGGTCCCAACTCTGTAAAAGAACTTTAGGCAGATGAGATTGACTTGTGTAGCATGTGGAAAATTAATTTCATGCGGAGAGATGAGTATTACTTTAATAAATAGATCATATGAAAATCATCAATGTCCAAAACGTCCTAGAAAGTAGTTTTTGTCATTTTTGAGGAAGAGAGATAACCTACAGTGGTACGGGGTCGTTTTCGTTCGTACTAGGGGGGCCAGGTGACATTCGTTCGGGGTGGCTTAGGGGCATTTAAAACAACTTCCCTGATACAGGTGGCATATAAAGTAGAGGCTAAATACCAGGATCTTTATCGATTGCTTTATGCTGTAGAAAAATGAAAAAAACACAACAAACCTGGACCATTCATATTTTCAATGTTTCTGCGTACTATACTTTTTAACCCTTAACTAATTGAGCTGCTTCATTTCACCTGCTTTTTTAAAAAAAAATTAAAAAAATCGGAAACAGTGGTCATTTCTTCGAAACGTACCAATCTACGCGTTACAACTACGTTTGCTTTTTCAAAAACCTTTAATAAAAATGTTGGTGCCCAAATACGGGCTTACAACCCCGTGGGCCGGCCACGGAGCAGGCTGGAACTGAAAATGGGGGGGGGGGGTATTTATTTGTGGAACACATAACAGAGAGTCAGTGGTCGTTGATTTCATAGTAAAAAGTGCGACAAGTGCAACAAAATCATATTGATAATTCATTGTGAGCAAGTACCAAAAGTGTTGACAATTCGAACCTTCAATAATAAATACAGTAATCAATGATGCATTAGAAGTTAATATCAATTCATTGTTCTAACGTGTAATCAGTACCGTCCCATGTCAATTCATTGTTCGAACGTATAATCAATACCCATCCTGGATCAATTCATTGTCCGAACATATAATCAGTCTTATCCCATATCAATTCATGTGCTAAAAACTGCATACATATCTCATGATATCAAGGCTGAGCAATCGGGGCACAACAAGGAGTTGAGAGTTTCATTTGTATAATACCAATTTTTTAATGAATCGGTAATAAATCAGATGTTGGTACCTACATCCCATTTACCGATTTTGAAATACCGAATTGGTAAAATTCGGTAATATTCGGTATTTCAAAATCGGTAAATGTGATTTACCTACATCTGGCCCTAGGTGTATTATTGTTTTACATAAAATGTTTTAAAACTTTGTTTGAAATCAAATGCATGCACACTTAGGGCCAGATGTAGGTGGTCGTTTCAGGCCAATTATCGACCGGTTACGGCAGTTTTCGGCCGTTTCCGATCGTTAAATGGCAAATCGGTATGTAGGTGCTTAAATCCAAGGCCACGTGTAGGTAAATCTACATTTACAGAATCGGAAAAATTATTTCTTCAGTAAAATTCCGAATCAGTAATTTTACCGATTCTGTTAATTTGTTATGTAGTGGGGAGTCTTCTGAGTCCCAAAGGCCTTAACAAATCGGTATTTTAGCATGAAATCAAACTTCATGGTAAAATACCGATTCCGGTGTGCATGCACATGTGTGCTCGCACACCTATGTCATGTGAAAGGCAGCCCTGCCCTTAGGGCTGGTTTGTTTGCCACATGGCACCTGTGCCTGTTTTGAGGGTGTCAGAGGGTGTCAAAGTGATACCCCATGCACCCTTGTGCATACTTTTTTTTTTTTATAGCATTGTCGAATCTAGTTCTTACTGTTATTGATTTACTGTTTGGTAATAGTGGTTAATAAATTTTTTTATTATATTTCACCACAGATTCAACTGCAGATTATTTGGGAATTAGACAATGCCGTCTAAGGATAGAATTTGAAAGGCTACAAAATGTCAAAGACAGCTTGACCCCGGGAGCCGGCCGGCTATGTCGGGTGCGATCTCAGGCTACACCAGGGCTATCAGACTTGGGGAGTGGGTCGAAGCCAAGCGTCTTCTCCGAGTCCGTGCCATCACACCGCCCCTCGGGGGCCTCCGTCAATCGGTTTAGGGAGGTACCGTATCACATTGTTTTCAAATGCAGTCAGGTCCACAAACGGCCCCCACTTACTTTGAGAATAGTGAAGCTGCAGCAGGTGCAAATAAGGTTTAGACAGTGTTACAAGCGCTGCTCAGAACTCTGAAGTATGGCACCCAACATCCCGGACTTATGCCATTTGTGCAAGGCAGTAACATCGAAGCAACTCAGGGACCAAAACTATGAATGAACACTCAAAATCTTACTATTGATGCTTGACTGAGGCCAAGGAGATCAGAGTGCATGAGTCTCATGCTCGATCGATTGAGCTAGCCGGATCGGGCAACTAAAAGTATAAAATAGTTATGTAAATAGTTATTTAATAAAATGTTTTACCCTGTTACTTTGCTGGTGTGTTGTATATATTTATAATATTTGCATAGGGTTTGTCGTTATTTTGGGTGGGGTGGGTGGCGGAGCCGAGCTGTCTTGCAGCCATCATCGTGTGGAGCTCAGTTCATCTCACTAGTTTCGTATTTCTCATGAGGGGTTGTTCTTAATGTTTCTATTTTAGCTAGGTCAAAAAGAGATCCCATTAGTGGCCTACTGATTTTGCTCGATTCCTTTTGTTTTTTAAAACGATTTTTCACTATCTGCAAAGCCTAAACAAAGTATTGCGACTCTGTGCTTGTTTGTAAATAGAGAATGAACCAAAGAGAACCAATTCTAAAACAGTAAATGCTTGGATAACAATCAATCAAATGGAGAGAGAAGCAGACACGACGGATTAGAACGGGGGCAAAGGCCTGCGTTAACTACCCTTCACTATCTGCAAAGAGAGAGTACTGCTAAGAGAAAAGCGAGGGGGGGGGGCAGCGTTCAAAGTACATCAGCGTGCATAAATACGAAAATGTTTTTAACTATCACGTACTTCACATTTGACAGCTTTTGATATTTGCTATTAAAAAACCATTGAAATTCACTGAAAAAACCATAGGTTTTAGGCCATATATAGTTAGGGATTAGCATTTACAAAACCTTAATTTACTCGCACAAAACCATAGAAATTCGCATATATAGTTAGATGCAATAACTATTTATCGCGCACCCGCAACCCACTGCTGATGATGTCACATATTACATCATTCATGGCATGGTCAGTGACATCACTGATGACATCACTGATGACATCTCAAATGACATCACTGATGACATCTCAAATGACAACATCCAGTGACTGTATGTTTCTGTAAAGTTAAAATATGTCTTACATATTGAAGAATGAGTGGATGTATAAGTGTTTGGATGAAGGATTTAGTAGGTGCATGACTGACTGTATGAGAGAATGATTAAATGTGCCTCACTGAGTGCATGGGTTAGTTACTAAACTGTCTTAATTTGTGCATCATTATTACTGTAGTTCTGTAAACTGCTGCATGTGTTGATCAGTAGCTATATGAGTAAGTATATGGGTTATTGATTGGTTGCCAAATATTTGTATGGGAGACTGAGTGTGTGTGGGGGGGTGGCTGGGAGGTGTGTGGCTCAGTGCATAGATGTGTGAGCAGTTGATTCAGTAGATGTATGGGTTCAAAAGTGCATGTGGAAACAGCTGTATGGGCGGTTGACTATCAGCATGAGTGCATTAGTGAGTAATTGGATTTCTCAGTGCTACATGTCAAAGTAAGTGCATATGTAAAACACAGTACATGTAAGAGTTGACATATATAAATAACTGTGCATAAGAGCCAGTGAATGTGAGAGTGGCTGTATGGATCATTGTGAACTTGTATCAGGGATTGTATAAGAGAGTAAATATGTGTTAGTATATGTTTGATTAAGTATGGTGTGTATAACTGTATAGTCGAAGAAAAGGAGGTGTGATTGATTCTTTGCATGACTGACTAGGTGTGTGAGTAACTCCATGGATGAGTAACAGTCTCTGAGTGTCTGTTTCACTGAGTATATCTAAGGTTATATTAGAGTCTGAAGAGGTTCATGGTATTATCACATGAATGATATTATCAGTGATGTGATCAGTAATGTCAAATGAGATGTCATCAGTGATGTCATCAGTGATGAAATCAGTGATGTCATTTGAGATGTCATTTGAGATGTCATCAGTGATGTCATCAGTGATGTCATTTGAGATGTCATCAGTGATGTCACTGACCATGTCATGAATGATGTAATATGTGACATCAGCAGTGGGTTGCGGGTGCGCGATATATAGTTATTGCATCTAACCATATATGCGAATTTCTATGGTTTTGTGCGAGTAAATTAAGGTTTTGTAAATGCTAATCCCTAACTATATATGGCCTAAAACCTATGGTTTTTTCAGTGATATATATATATATATATATATATATATCCAAATCCACAGTTCAATATTTATATATATACACATTTATTTTTTATTCTTTTAGATTTATCAGGATGGTGGATATTAGGAATGCAACTCATGTCACTACGTGCCCCAGTGTTTTCACCCTTGGTTTAAGGCAAACCAGAGGGTTTTGGGCGCATGCCAGCCATAAGGGTGTCTTCAAGCACAGGCCATTCTGAGGAGGGTCAGTGTGTATTTGCTTCGAAGGGAGACCAAAGACTGTAGCCAGTCATGGAAGGTTTTTGGGGCTGACTGCCAGCAGCTGCCTATTTACTTCAAACAAATAGTAGGACTTTCCTTCCTTTTACCACCTTGTTTTGAAGATTCTGTGGCCTATAGTATAAGACACAGGGCTGAAGATGCTGATGGGGAGGTTGGCCTTAAATCCAGGAAAGGGTGGGATAGATGGAGGAACTTGCCTTTATGAATACTTTGCAGTTTAATTAATAGGTGTAATATTTATTTTCTGTGAACTGTATAATAGTGCTTATTCCAGGAAGACATTCTTATTGTGGATTGTTGCTTCTTTGTACATTGAAAACTGCAACAATAATCAGAGGGTGGTTTCAGCCTAGCCCCAGGTATCTAGTCACCATCACTCTTGGAGGTCAAGCAGAATTCTTAAGTAACTTTTGATACCTCTGTTGTGCAATACATCCAAGCCTGTGAAGTGGATCTAACCTCTTTGTCAGCTTACTGTGAGCCAAGTATCAGAATATTTCCACCCTGGAGTGGTGCAGCTTTACATCCTCATTGAACTCTCCATTGAATTCTCCCTCAGGTCATTGAAATTACTTTTAATCTGATTCTCTAATTTGTTGCATTAGAAATGACATTAGGTGATATCGACAAAGGTATGTTTAATTCTTTTGGTAGATCACTGTCAAAAACTGCTGCCCACTTGTGCAGTTCACTCAGGCGTATATGCCTGCCTCAGTGTGGAGATTCCTAGTCACCAGAACTGCCATGGAGGTGTATACACTGATACAGTTCCAGGAAAGAACTGGGGAGCTCACTGTCTCCTTCCAGCCAACCATCCATCCACAGAGATGGCCATTGAAATTGATATTGTAACATGAGCTGCTCAGAGCCCCACATGTGTACATATTGGCCACGTTGCATGATACTGGGGTAACAGAAAAATTACATGCAATTTTACCATTACCCTGTGGTCATTTCCCACCAGTAAATTTCCAATTACAAGAAAAACACAGTGGAGTGAGAAATTATTGTGTGGGACTGAATTTTCCATTTGGGGAATCTCAAGAATTTCACCACTCCATGTAGTTTTGCCACATATATTTGCCACTTTCTCTGAGCAGGTGGTAAAAGTGTACGAGAACCAGTGGGTGGGAGGTGAAGGAGGTGTGATGGGAGTAGAAAAGTAAAAGGTAAAGTATTTCTGGGAGTGAGTAGTATTGCATGACCCCTCCCCCAATCAGACACAAACAGAAATTAGACATGGCTGCTGCTGAAATCAAAATCACAAGTGATTTTTCCAGCTGGAAAAATCAAGTCCCGGTTTTCCAAACATAGATAAGACTAACTGATCGCAAACAGGCAAAGTGAAATTCTATGAAGTAATTCCACTCTAAAAGACTCATAATTAGACCCAAAGTTTCAAACCCCTGGTACTCCTCCAGCTGCACACCACAGGTAGGAATGTAGATGGAATTCCAGTGTAGTAATATAATATTGAAACATATATTGTTAACCATTGGCACTATTGTATGGCATTACTGTGTTAATACATATCTGTTTCTTTTATGTACTTAGATTCACTTTCAGTTGTGATACCTTTATGATTGCATATGGAGACAAATCTGTTTAAATAATATAAATGCAACAAAAATACAAACATAAGATTGAGTTACTTGAAATTGAAGCAATCATAGTGCTGGTAAGGTGAGCAGATGAGTTGTGTAATGTGTTAGTTACTGAGATGTTTTTGTTTTACTTTGAAAAGAGATCGTTGAACTTTACAGGGGGCAAGACTTTCTTTGTCCATTAGCTTAATAATGGAAGTAGAATGTTAAAATGTAGGGCTGAACAGTCAGAAATCCAGAGTACTTTAGTTTAAGAGTTGCATACAAAAAAGTTTCAGATGAATTTGGAATCAAGAGAGAACCATGCAACTAACACAAAAGGAAACTTTGCTTTTAATGTGTTTTAGTTTGTTAAGTTATATTCACAGGGTTTGCCTTTTGTAAATTCTGCTTCTAAAACAAAATATACAGCCTTGAATGATTTTATAAGCCAACCATGATTAATCTTCTAACACCAATCACAGTTTCCCATATAATAAAATGAGTTTTACAAGCCAGCAGTGGCAATTCACATTTCACATCATTTGTTTGGTATTCTCTCAGCAGCAAACTGGTCATGAACTACTGAAGGGAGCGTGGGTGTGTAAGGGGCATGCACATCTTGAGAACAATAAACATCAGGAAGCCATACGATGCTCCTTTTACATTCAAGTATAAAAAGTGAAGCAAATAGGATTCAGAAAATTGAACTATCCTGTAAAACTGCAGGCGTTGGAATATGCAAAATGATAGTTACTTTTAGCTTAGCATGTTGAGTAGTACTAAAAAAGTAATCTATAAAATAACATGGCAAGAATTTGTGATGCTAAATCTTCATGCTGTGCACTGTTAATAACTGCAGATTAGACTTTTATAAGTGCTTGTTTCATTGGACATGAACCAGCCATAATTCAGAACATTACCAAGCCGTGCCCGATGCTTATCCACAACTCATATCGATTATCATGGGCTGGCAGTTCTCTTTTGGGTCTATTGGATGCTGATGCACATCAAGTTTAGCTATTGTGCGCCAATAGTGTGTGTCTCAGACCGCTCTAGTTTCCCAGGTCCATACATGAGCAACTTATCCGATGCAGGTTTTTGCTTTAAATTCTGCGATTTGCATTACTGTTTACCCCATTATAAAATCTGGTGTAGAAGTCCCAGAATTCACAGCAAACAACAGGGATTGGATGAGCTACTCAGACATGGCCCTCTAAATCCTGAGATCCCTGGCCTCACAATCCAACAAGTGCACACATTGACATAGATTCTACTTAATAAGTGGTGTTCCTCAAATGATATTAAAGGGAAGAATTTGAAAGGCCTATTATGACATGCTTCTATCTGCATGACAATATTTACGAAGTGTTAGACTTGGTATCTTTGGCTTTACATCCCATTGAACTTGTTTATACCCTGACATTTTGTTCCTACTACCTGTATTTTTGAGGCTGTGCTGGATTTCGTTTTTGCTAGCTTACATGCTTCGAGCAATTTGTCATTTCTGATCACTGTCGCAGTCCAAGTGCTCCTTGTGTAATTTGGTATTACCATTGGTACTCCCTGAGTGGCATATTTGATTTACTGGTAAGTCTCTAGTAAAGGGCGCTGAGTGTGCCAGGGCCTGTAAATCAAATGCTACTAGTGGGACTGCAGCACTGATTGTGCCACCCATGAGTGTCCCTGAAAAGGTATCTGAGACCCGCCACTGCAGTGTCTGAATGCAGTTTTAAACTGCCATATTTGTCGGCCCTAACCTTCTGTTTCTTACATGTAAGGCAACCCTCTGGTATGACCAAAGTACCCCCACGGGCAGGGTGCAGTGTATGTGAAAGGTAGGACATGTACTGGTGTGTGTCACGCGTTCTGTAATGAAATAGTGTATTTTGCTTTTCACAATTGAAAGGCTATCTATCTGCCCCATAGGATAGGACTGAAGATACTTTGTAACATCTTACAAGTATAACTGCCCCTTGGGGCAATTTAGAAGAATACAGTTTAGGTTCTCTATACTCAAAATTCAATATTACATCTTTTCGGAAAGACTTTTTTTAAATGATGTGTATGAAAATGCCACTTTTCGAAAGTATACAACACACAATTGCCAAAACCACATTTACTTCAACATGAAAAATTTCTTTCTGGGATACAAAAATATGTATTATATTCTAACCCGGCAACTTTATTTAGTGCCAGTTATTTATGTACTTTTTAAAGTTTTTCTTACACAACGAATAGCAGTTTTTTGTTTTATTGTTATGTAACCACTTTCTTTGTAACATGTCTGATGTTAGTATATTGATTTGACATTTTTTGTTTCTACGTGTGCGAAAATCATGTACAGCAGTGTAAGTATTTGAATGCACAGTATGTCTTATTTCTGCTATTCGTTGTGTAACAAAAACTTTAAAAAGTACATAAATAACTGGCACTAAATAAAGTTGCCGGGTTAGAATATAATAAATATTTTTCTATCCCAGAAAGAAATTTTTCATGTTGATTTAAATGTGGTTTTGGCAATTGTGTGTTGCATATTTGAAAAAGGGTCTAGCCTTAACCACTATTTTTATAGACCTATCTCCTTAGGGTTTCAACTTTTAGAAACTAGGCATTTTCTTGTTTCCTCAGTCTGTTTGTCTATTGACTATCTGGTTTTGAAGTGGATGGGGCTGGGGATGTGCATTCACTGTAGCCTGCCATTCGGGGGGGGGGCGGTTGAGGTGTGCCTGGCCCTTCCTGGATGACTCAGAGCTGAATTCAATATACCTTTGCTGCATTTAGAGTAGCGGGAGGAGTTTTCCTTGCACCTGAATAGAGCATGTCTCCCTTGTACAATGATGTCTCTGCCCCATTTGGTCATACTGCTCCAATGACGACAGAACTGGTTTGGACTGGGCTCATAGAGCCTTGCGCAAAAAAGAACAAAAACAAAATGCGGTATAATTAGTGGGGCTTAAAACCCAGAACTTTAGATAACTTCTGGACTTAAGTGCCAAGGAGAAGAGCTGGAGAGCTGTGAGGAGGAATACTGCCCCTTTGCTGTGTGCTGTGTAGGGTTGGCCTGCAGTTGCTGCTCCTGCCAAGGAAAGAACAAAGACTGAAGTTTTGCTGTAAACCTGCTTGAAGACGAATCTCCAAAGGGCTGTGTGTGCTGGCCTCCTGTTCTAAAGTCTCAGGGACACAGAGACTTTGTAGTGTAGTTCCTATATTCCCAATAGGCTCTGCGCATTGGAATAATATATTCAGCAGTGTAGACATAGGACTGAGGTCGACTAGGTCTCTACTGACTATATTAGACTTAAGGTTTGCCAGCTAGCTCAGAGGTCACTAGAAACTTTCTCAAATAAACGAGGAGGAGTTTAACCTCCCTGGATAGACAAGAAGGGATTAGCTTCTGACAAACATATAACATGACAACTTTGCTCCCTCAGAATAGGAGTGTATCTCTAGAGTCATGTGAAAACAATAGATAGCTATTTCACTCAGACATTTGTGCGTAATTAGTTTCACCAGAGTGCAGAGAAAAGAGAGACGGGCGTTTTCAATAAAAGGTGTAATTTATTGAGCAGTCTTCTTTCTCATGCAAGAGAAATGAATTGCCATAATTGCAATACTTAATGTAAAGTAAAGTGCGTACAGTAAAAAGAGAATTGTGAAATAATACTGTAAAAGCATTGATATGGTTTCTTAGCCATAAGATACTTTAAAATGGATAAAATATATACATACATATATACATTGACTAACGTACTCAACTGGTGCTTCTAAAATACGCCTACCCCGGTGTACCTGACCTAAGCCTAAAACGTGGGAAGGAGTAAGTAAGTAGCAGTTTAAGTTAAGTTGGTTTTGCCAAGAATCTGACTCAAGAATTCTCTTTAGGGATTTAGTCAGCTCAGTACCTGAGTAATTGAATGCAGGAGGTCTGGTATCTCTCTTTCAGGACTCGATATCCCAGCAGCCCGCGAAGGCGGCTGAGAACACCGGAGCTGGATTTCTCGGCAGGAGAAAAGACAGCGTCTCTCTCAGTGCGTCAAAGAGGAGGGGCAGCGTCCATGGGCTCTCGCATCAGCTGCGCTCTCGGGCAAGTAGATAGCTGCTCGGCTCCAAAACCACCACTGTGTGTTTGCTTAAGGCAACGTTGGTATATGTATACCTGAAAGGTGCCGAGTTTGACGTAAGGTTTGGACATAAGACGTCAATAAAGATGTCACTAAGAACTGACTGTTCCTTTAGTGTTCGCAGGAGTTAAATGACAAATCAAAACAAAAGAAAATTGGGATTTCCCAGGTTGCTGGAGGTTTGGTGTGTTGAAAGAACTCGTTGTGCTTTCTAGGAATCCAAGAAAGTAGCTTCTGCCATGCTTTGGACTGCAAGGGCTATTTACTTAAATATGGATCTGATTCTTATGCCATTCTTATGCCATTATCCCAATTTTCTTTTGCTCTTCAACCTTCTATGACACACTGTGAGGACTTAGCCTCATTTTTTGTCGAAAAGGTGGAGGCTATCTACAAGTCATTCGCTCAGTTTCCTATTGCGGAGACTAGCCCTACGTCACTGGTTCATAAACCATTATTGATTATTCCTAGCCCGACCTTAGATGAATTCATTGCCCTGACGACTAAAGTTAAATCCGGCTCCCCGGACGACCCCATGAGACCTATTCAATTCCGGGAATTTGCTGAAGGCTGCTATCCTGCTCTGCATGGCCTTATTAATTTGTCCTTCAGCACGGGCAGTGTTCCTAAAGCTTGGAAACAGGCGACGGTTATTCCAATTCTTAAAAAACCCGCCCTCGACCCTACCAAGCCTGAGCACTACCGACCTATATCTCTTCTCCCTTGGCCAGCTTAATTAGCAGAAGCTCATGCTAATGCTATTTTATCTTCTCACCTGCAGGAAGCAAATATATTGGATAATTCCCAAAACGGGTTTCGCGCAGGCCACAGCACAGAAACTGCCCTTCTGGCTGTGGTGGAACACATCAGGCATTTGTTGGATCTGGGTCAGACGGCGGCACTGATCCTTTTGGATCTCAGTGCCGCATTCGATACGGTGTCTCACCAGATTCTGCTACATCGCCTGATGGAAGTGGGAGTCGGAGAGGTGGCACTTGAGTGGTTTCGCTCCTTTCTTAAGGATCGTGCCTTTAAGGTTTCCACTCCCCCTTTTGTTTCTGCTTCTCGCCCCATACTCCAGGGTGTTCCCCAAGGGTCGGCCCTAAGCCCTACCTTGTTTAACTTATATGTTCAGCTATTAGCGGAGGTAGCCCACAGTTTTGGTCACTCCTTAGTGTCATACGCCGATGACACGCAGCTGGCGGTGGCACTTAATGGCGACTCCAACATGGATGCCCCCACCTTTCAGTCAGCTCTAAAAGCTGTGGCAGGCTGGATGGAGAACAATCGGCTCCAACTTAATGCCTCTAAGACCGAGGTCATTATTTTTGGTAGGGAAAGTGAATTATGGGGAGATCAGTGGTGGCCTTCTGATCTTGGCCCCGTCCCTTCCCCTGTGACAGAGGTTAGAAACCTCGGGGTGTGGTTCGACAATAAGCTTTCTTTCACTTCCCACACAAAACGTGTGGCCGGCACTTGTTTTGGTACTCTGCAGTGTCTCCGACCAATCTTTAAGTTCTTCGATGCGGAGACCAGACAGATTATTGTTCAAGCCCTGGTTCTTACCAGACTGGATTATGCTAGCTCCCTGTTTCTGGGCCTAAACCAGGCTGAGCTATCTCGCCTTCAGAGAGTTCAGAATGCGGCAGCTAGGATGCTTGTTGGCCTTCCGAAGTTTGTCTCGGCCCGTCGGACCATTCAGGATCTCCATTGGCTGCCGGTGGGGCAGAGAATTAAGTTTAAAGCTCTGTGCTTAACTTTTAAAATTCTCAAAGCAGCCTCCCCTCCTATCCTTGCACAGACTATCCAGCACTATGTCCCTGCCAGAGCTCTTCGCTCTGCTGGATCAAATTTGGCTATTGTGCCACATTTTAAAAAATCTAGGATGGGCGGTCGCTCTTTTTCAGTGTTGGCAGCATCCCTTTGGAACTCTCTGCCTGCCCCTTTGCGCTCCATTCCTGAGTTGCTTCCTTTTAGGAAGGCACTTAAAACCTTCCTTTTTGCCACAATCTAGGCCCTTTTTTTTCTACCTTTCTGTCGTGTTGTGTTATTATTCTCCAAAGTGCCGGGACGCCACTTTGCTGCGGCATCCGTGCGCTATACAAAAACCATATAACATAACATAACATAACATAACATTATAGGGATATTATTGATTATAGCCGTACAAGGGCATAACATAGCAATATTGATTTAGGTTCCTAGATAAAAACACAATACCCACTCCACGATCTAATGTCCATCATTACTAAAACTAAGCAATAGTAAACATTTAAAGGTGCATGTGTATTCCAACCCACCCCAAAATACATTTTTTGCATTTGAAATGGTGTATGCGAAATACACGAAAATGATAAGTGGTACTGTACGCTTTTCAAGCAGTGTAATCATTCAGTTAAACAAGCTTATATATATATTAGCTGAACGATTTATGAAAATTACACATGAAATGGCTCTTAATTCAGAAAAGAAGGTCGAGACCATTCCATCACATATAAATACAGTTGCTGTAAATGTGCTAGAGGCTGAGGTAATATATTGTCTCTAGAATTTCCTAAAAAATAGAAGCTCTATTCTTTAAAAATAGTTCTACTTTAAGCAGAGTGCATGTGCCAGAAAAAGTTAAATATTTTGGAAGTTTTTTGAAAAAATAATTTTGCTTTCAGGGGAAAAAATAGTTCCAAATCTTTTCAGTAGCTTTTGTTTATCAAAGCTGAAGGCCGAATTCAGAGTTCACTGGAACGCTGTGTGCTCATTGCTTAAAAAGTTATTCTTTCTGTTCAGGGGAGAACATCATTTCAGACAGACTCACAAAAAATTGGTCTACGACATCAGGAGAAAGTTCGACCAAGTTTGAAAGTGCCGCAACAGTGCAGTCGTGAGAATGATTGCTATCATCGATGTCAGGATCAGCAATGCTCACAGAAGGTCGTACCTGGGTGATGCTGCTCTCATCTCGTACTTCACTGCCACCTAATCGTAGTGGTGAAGTCTCAACGAATGCCGTCCTCAGAATGGGTAGCCGCTGGGGACAACACGATGCATGAGCCGTTACAGGACTTAGCAAAGTATCTGTATCCAATGGTACTGCTGATGGTAGTGTAAGACAGACGTCCAACATGCATTCTTCTCCGCATAGCATACATTGAAACACAGGTAGGATGCAATTTTGCCAGATAAGTCTGAATGAAAGAAACCAGGTCCTATTCAGATCCCTTAGCCGTGCTAAACCAAGGACTTTAGTTATGCGGTCCCGATAGCGTATAGCTAGGATCGTTTCGTCCATTGTTGCTTGAGTCTTGTCTGCGACTTGGCTTGCTATATCAAAGCAGAAGGGTCAAAAATAAAATTCCTGCTACGAGTCCCAAAAGTAGTGGTAGGCCCCAAAGACAGAATGGACAAAATTGGGAAAAATGCCCAGAACTGCCTCGAAGGGTGTTAACAGTCCTGAAAAAATTGTCTTAAATATATGTGGGATACCACTGGCATCAGACATATTTAGGATTTGGCTTAGCATAGGGTATGTATCTCTGCCATTGTCCTTGCAACCAGAAGATCATACGTTTCTTTTGATGACGTTAAAGGCACAGTTGTCTGTAAAAGAACAGACTTCATTCTGCTTAAAGTATCAATTCGAATAGAAGAGATATTCAAAGAAGGCCAAATTGTCGCCTCCGTATCTGGAGAGCTGTTTGGATACAATACTTGCATACAGCAAGGGACCATGGAACTAACGCTTACGAGATAGGCTTTCCCTGGCACCATGCCACAACAGCTGTGGTCCATTATTAGAATATAGCTCCCGTTAGAAAGCCGTCTAAAGAATGGCTCTATTTGTGTTGGTGACATGAAAGGTTATTTGACGTCCTCTCACAGGCCCCATTCAAATTAATACCTTGGCACAGAAGTATACCGCTTAGTGATTGTTTACAATTGTTACCACTAAGAAATACATTCTGTTTCTTTTCACTATATATATGTGTGTGTAAGGCAATTTCCATGGCAATTTCCATGATGGCTTAATGTACCCTTTACCCAACCTTTCATACTGGCCCGCTGGTATATACTCTTGGCAGTATTTAAATTGGAAAGTTGTTATCGGAATTGTAATTATTCCGTGTATTATCCATTCAATGACAGGTCTTTCTGACATTGTCAATGGTAATCTGTCAAGTTTTTCAATGCTCAGAATCATATAGTCTGCTCCTTTTTGTGCCAAACTGATTTGTTTATCAGTAAGGTTAAAGATAGAGAATAATGACGTTGTGTTTATCAAACACCATGGCACGTAGCCTGAGCGCAGATTTTGCAACGTCCAGCCTAGCTGTTCAATAGAACATTATTGAAACTGACTGTGTTGTAACATTAGTAAGTCCTGATCTATTATATCGATAGCAGATCATACAATACTGTCGAGTGAATATATTCTGGAGGACAGAGTTGTTAACCCATTGTCCACAACAGAAAGTGATTTTTCCAAATTAATACGATCAATTTCTCGTTTTTTCTCAGCTGTCTCAATTTGAGTTACTTTCCAAGCTTCGTTGTACGCAGCGTATATACCGGCCGCTATGAAACGTTTTTGACGCTGTTTGCGTGGTCCCATTATGAAATCACGCAAGTCAGCACCGTCTTTAAGTAAAGTCAAGTGTTGCTTAATTTCAGCCAGTGTGGATGTCTATAGCCATTCAAGGCAGAGTTTCCCTACACTGTATGTTGTTACTATCCCTGGATGTTGTCTCTGGGAGTATCTAGGGTCTGGTCGGGTCATTTTGAACCCATGTTTTATGTTCAGGAATCTATCTTAACAGTTATTTGTGTCTGTTGGCCAGATCAACCACTTTTTCCAATCAGGATGTGTTCTGTTTTGGTGTAAAATATTGGATACGTCTATCTCCACATCTGTAGTGGTATTACTATCAGGTATTGGCTTTGGAATAGACGGTTTGTTTAAGTCTTTAATCTTAGCTAGGCCAAGACAAGTAGTCTGTTGAATGGTGTCATTCAAAAATATTATTTGTTCTGGGATCATGTAGGCTCTAAATAATGCTTCTAAACCTTGGACCTGCCAATTTTTTGTACCTCTGATGGTTTTCGTTTCAATGTTGTCTTTCCAGAAATCAAAACCAAATGTAATCATTTTTTCATAAAATGTTTCAGAATAAATCAATTTAGTATTTATCAACATTGTTTTTATCCCTGTCTTATTTAACAGTTTAAAATAAAATGTTTCTGCATCACTTGTGTTAAACCCTGAGAAGTATGGGAATTTCTCATAAAATGATTTTCGAACTGCTTTTAGGTGGAGTTGCACAATGTTCCCATTGATTATACTTAAAAACATTTCTAGATTGAGCAGATTTATGTAAATAGTGATGTGCAAAGTGATTGTAGCAGTACATTTGTTTGCATAATTCAACGAACCCTGTAAGTAATCATTGTCTGTAAATTTTGCTGACATTACTAAATCTGACATCATATTATTTATGCTTTCAAAACCCCAATCATCAGAGAATGTGCTTGGTTTTACAAAGTCACCTAATGAAACCTTGAACTGATATGGATATTATAAGAGTTCAACCGGGCCATAGATTTTGTAATCCGTTTTGTCCCAAGCTACCCCACCGGGTATTGGAATGGCTGTGACATTCACTGATGATGGTTCTCTTTTCTCGATGTGAGATGACTTGTGTGGCTTAAGGACCAAGTTGATGTTCTGACTTGCTGTGTCCATTGTACTGTATTTTCCCTCAATGAATTTTCCCCCAAAAAGTACCACGATGAGCTAAAGCAGGAGGAAAAGTACACCTAACACAATCCAACATTCAATCCATGGAGAAATCAGATAGGATTCTTTGAGTTGATGAAATAGTTCAGTTAATTTGTCTTTGAAAGTTTTTGTTGTTGGGTTTCTTCAGATTCTCTTGGATCTTCAGAAAAGTTATCGAAATTAATGAAGTAGCAAAATGCAGTTCTGTCAATTGTTGGAATTGCTTCCGAATTTTCCTTTGCTTTTTCATTTTTTCTTTCATTAGCATAGTCTGAGGCTACATCGTTGTAGATGGGTGTTTCTTGACGAACTGTTTCAATTTGAGTTTCAAGAGGCACAAGTTCCATGGCATTGTTGCATAGTCCTTTTTTATTCACTGCAGGTTTATCAAATAGGATTATTGTCTCAGTTTGAACTTCTTGGATTGTAGCAAATTTTGGTATTCTGCTATTTCTTGGGCGTCCACTGGGCCTACTACTTATTATTGGCCACATGATTGTGGTTTTACCAGGTCGATGGATACAACTCGGTTCTCCTTTTTACCAGCAAGGGGCGGTAGTACAACTGATCTTGTTCCGCTGACAGCTAAGACAGGTACTGCTTTTCTGTAAGAAGGCCCAAATTCCTTCTTCGCCGCGATCTTCTCTATGACCAGATCCCCAATCTTTGGAATCCAGGCAGGCCTTGCTGGGACAGGTGGTTTATCTTCAGTGGCTGTTGGCTGTTGTTTTAACTTTATGTTGCTCAGGTCTTTTCTTGTTCATTTAAGTCCTGTAAAACAGCCAAACGATCTTTGATATCAAAGCATTTTCTTTCTACCACTGAAGTTTGACTACCTAAGTCCTGAATATGCATTCTAGTTCTGAACAATAGTTCGTACGGACTGAAACCTTTTAGAGAATTTCTTGGCAGATTGTTAAGACTACGTTGGACACTTGTTAAATGTTGGACCCACCCATCACCCGGACCTAATACCCTCGCCGTTATAGATTGCTTTATGTCCCGTTTTTTTCTTTCCACAATCCCATTTCCCTCAGGATGAAAGGGACAAGAGTACCGCAATGCCATGCCCATGCTGGTCATGGCCTCCTTATAAGCTCGAGAGCTAAAAGCAGGACCCTGGTCAGAATGTAGCATGCCATTTGCGTATGTGCCGATAAAGACTCGCAAATCTTTTACAACAGTTCTGGTGTCAGCCGAGCGCTGGTGTCTGTATTTTTGAGTGAATCTAGTCTTAAAAGGAAATTAATGGTACGCTGGATTTTACGTATAGATAGCCTTATGCTAACTACAAGAATGGTCATGGCAATACTCCGGTCGGTGCAGGCTCATCCCCGGCCACCAGTATTCTGATTGTAATTCTTTCAGAAATTCCTTGATCTGTTTGTGCCTCGGACCTTCACCCATGTATGCTTCTGCTATTAATAAGACTTCCTGTTCGTGTTTGGAATTACTCTATCCCCCATTCCAGGGATTCGAGCAAAAGGAACGGAGTTTGCATCAATTATGTATGTATAATTGAGTGGATAGTTTACGGGTAGTGCTGCACAGTCGCCTTTTGAAGATGTTTTTACCGCCAGCATGGTTTCCCCGTCTATGTATTTTTCTGAATGCTTTTTTGTGGCTACGGAAGCCGGTTGAGCTGCTTCCGCTGTGGCTGTATTAGCCAATTAATTCCCTGCAACGTGAACGCCATCACGTTGATGACTCAGTGTATGTATCACATGAGTCTTTCGTAGTTCTTTCTGCAAAATAACTACCTGTTCCCAAAGCTTCTTATGCTTTATTGTGGCACCTGTGTCATCTTTGTAATCGTTTTGAACCCAGTTCTGCAAGTCATTATTGTAAGATTTGATGCAGAAATGTGAATAGCACACTATTAGTGTCGGGAATTCACGATCAGCATTTTCAAGCGCCATCTTTAAAGATCTGATTTCAGCTCGCTGAGCCGAACAGTTTCTCAGTGATTCAGTTTTTGTTATTTTTGGTCTGAATTTACCACAGCGCCAGCGACCTTTAACAATCATGCACGCTGCATTGTAGGACTTATTATCCACATCGTAATGTTGTGCAAATCTGTCCATATAGATTACACAAGAGTACTGTTGGAAAGGCAGAATTTCGATTGGCAGAGGATATTCTTCTTCATATTTTAGATCTTTCAGTTTTTTCATGTTCGGGTCAAAATAGTATTTCATGTCTTCTGCAGCAAGACAATATTCCCACTGTATCCATTTTGGATCTAATGCCACCGTTTTTAGATTAACTGGGCTTAATAACTCCTCAAGGGCTGATTCTGCTGTAAAAACAGTTATTCTTTTGCCTTGGGCTTGGGCTCTTTCTTTTGCTACAATAGTTTGAACCGCATTTACAATATTCTCTGTAAGACCGAATGTTTTTTCAGCTTCTGTGTACAAATGTGATGTAAGCTATTGGTACCGTATTTCCCTCATTAGAAGTCAGGTACGTGAATCCGCATCTTCCTGGGATGACTCGGATTACAAGGTTGCGTGTGTTGTCGCGAGTTTGTAATTTCGTTTTAGCTAACATGTCTGTTTGCAATGATCTCAAAATTTCTGTGTGTTTCTGAGTCCAATTGATTGGTTTAAATTCAGGTTTGATTAATTCATAGAGAGGTTTAACCCTCTCTGCATAATTTAGAATGTAAGTTATTCCGAAATTCAGGAAACATAGTATTGATTGTAAGTTCTTCAGTGTTTTTGGTGCTTGGAGTACAGCGCACTTCTCTAAGAAGTTGTCTGCTAGGCTTCTGCCTTCACTTAATATTTCATATCCTAAAAACAGGACAGTTAGGTGGGCAATTCATGACTTTTTAAAGTTGAATTTGTAACCCTCTGCTGCAAACCCAAGTATTATGGTGTTCACTCTTTTCAAGTGAGTATCCAGGTCCTCATCTGTGAGATAGATGTCATCAGCATAAGATAATGCCTCATCATCATATATTTGTTGTAACTCTGTTACCCTTGCTGAGAATAATCCTGGGCTATTCTTGAATCCCTGTGGGAGTCGACAGAAATTTTTATGTGACCCCCATTATTGAGAAAGGGGTTAAATACCTGCTTTCAGGTGCAATGTTTTGACAAAAGAATCCATTAGAGAGGTCTAATGTTGTTTTGTATTTTTTAGGAACGATGTTATTCATTAGTGCTGCACTGTGTGAGTTTTGTACAGCAAATGTCTTGCAACATGAGTTAAGGTGTCTGTAGTCCAAGACTAGATGATATGAATTGTCTGGTTTGGAGACAGGAAACAAAGGATTGTTCATTTGAGAGGTGCATGTTTCGATCACCCCTTGGTATTCAAGTTGATCTAAGATCTCCCTGACTTGTTTTTTAGTTTCTTGCTTAATTGGGTACTGCCTTTGTGTAGTTGGTGTACAAGGGGAGCTTGGCCCTAGTGGACAAGTGGGGAGGCTGGGCCTAGTATATGTAATCAGAAAAAAGAGTGCCTCTCCACAACTCAATTGCAACCATATTTATGGAACATTGAAAACGCCGACTGTCGTTTCCAACCAGGTACTTTTATTTATACCACTTAATTGGACAGTTGTACTTCATTTGTCAAACAAAACATATTATGAGCAGACAAGACCTATGTGTAACATGAGATCAAACCAAAGTAAAACTTTGAAATACACCACAGTGTCAAAACTGAATATAAGCAAAACTCAATATAGTCATTGGTTAAACAGACAATATATGGAATACAGACAATAACATTACAACATACATTACAATCAATGGTAAATACAATTAGACATTTGATTGAAGCAAAAGAGAAGTAAAGTAAAGAGAAATTGGGAAAAGAGACGCGAAAATGAATTCGAGAATCTTGTGTGACCAGTGGTTGCTGGTGAATGAATTATCCTTTTCTAATTAGCCGACGCGTTTCGAATCCAGAGGATTACTTTCCAGATTCTCATCAGGGCATGGTTATTCTGTCTGTAAATTTACCAAAGAGAAGGAAAGATTGTGTAAACTTCATGAAACAAGAGCGACAGTCTCCCTATATTGTGACACTCAGCTAGGGGGAACCTACCGGTTTTGAAGGAAGCTAATTCAATGAAAGTGTGGCAGTGCAGATTGAAGAGGGAATCCAGGAATTGGAACTACCTATGACAAAATGAATTGGCATTAGACCGATTAAAAAGCTAATGACTGAAGAGTGCGAAATACTTTGTTTAAAAATGCACATACCGTCAACTTTTACGAGTTAGTGTTGACGGTTTTTTCTACGTTGAATGCAGGCTCATCGGCACATTTATTAAACCTCAAGCGGCCTGTGGCACTCTAGGAAAGAACAATGGTGTTGTTAAAGCCGGGAGCGGGAATTTTTAGAGATTACACGAGTGGTATGCTAGTTTGCATGCAACATACCTTAAAGGTTGAAGCGAAGCAGTCCTAGTTACTGGACAAGCGTTGTTTGTAGAAAACCGGCGTGTAAGAATTCCACCGGAGTCCGTTTCCGCTAAAGAAAAACGGAGCAAAATATTAACATGTTTACCGCGTTCTACCGCGAGTGAAGCAGAGGCCGGCGGCAGGTCCCGCTGAGGCGCCGCTTACCTTCGTGTCTCTTGCTCTGGGCTCCCTGTGCTCTGTCAAATCGCCAAGGCTGGTACTATCGGTGTAACCATGGCAATAAGCTTTTTGGGAAGGCGCTAGGCCTTGTGGGATATGTAGTTCGCACTGTGCTAGGTGATTGTATTAATGGAAATAAGCCATTGTAGAGAGAAGTGTACAACACTGAGACGCGACCCATCCGGTCATCAGGCGCCAGGGCACTATTAGGTCAAAGTCTGGCGATTTCAGAAAGGCTGTTCAAGCCCCTCTGGACGCTATTAAATTTCAGAATTAAATATGCTTCCATTTTAAGGAGCATTTTGTCAAAATCCACAATCCTCTGGGATGAACGTATTGTATGCAGGACCGTCCACTTCAAATCATTGGCATCATGGTTGACATTAACAAAATGTTCCACCATGGGGGCGGTCATGATTTTATTTTTGATCCTGGATCGATGTTGGCAAATTCGTGTATTAACTTGTTGTGTGGTTTTTCCAACATAAATAAGGTCGCAGGGGCATTGGACCAGATAAACCACATTTTTGGTTTTGCAATTCGAAAAATCCGAATGTTTCCATCTGGTGGACCCATGTTGGAACTCGTCGCCCTCAATAGTGTTTGGGCACACGACACAGGTCCCACATTTGTGGTGCCCCGTAATCGGTTTGAGGTTCCACTGACTCAAAAGGTCACTTTTCTTTTTTGGTAGAGATACATCCGCTCTCATGATGTGCTGTCCTACATTTTGGTTTCTCTTATACGCGAACAGGGGTTTTGGAAGTGGGCATTCTAAGTTCGCCATTAGGTGCCAATTGCTCAGTACAGCTTTTCTGAGTTTGTGGGTGTCTGGTCCAAAAGTGGTGACACAGACCAGTCTTTCAAGTGTAGGTTTGGGCCGTACTTGCAAAAGAGTTTCGCGGGGGTGAAGCGCGCTCTTTGTAATGAGTGCTTCAACAGTTTTCTTGGGTACCCCCTTTCTTGCATTTCTTGGTAAAATGTCTCCGCATGGGACGTGAAGTCTCTCAAATCAGAGCAGTTTCTCCTGATGCGCAATAGTTGCCCATATGGAAGGTTGGATTTCAGATTCCTGTGGTGAGCACTCTTATGGTGCAAGATAGTATTCCTATCTGTGTCCTTTTTGAACAGGGTTGATTTAAGGACCCCGTTGATGTTCACAATTTCAACATCAAGGAAGGTCATCCTTTCGTTGCTTTGTGCCATCGAAAATTTGATATCAGCATGCCTGTTGTTAAGCCAGTCATGGAAAGCTACCAGATCAGTCTGGCTCCCCTGCCACAGGAGCCAGACATCATCTATGTAGCGAAACCATTGTAAAATGTTCGGTTTGAAAGGGTTGTTGTTGTCCACAAACATCTGTTCGTACTGTGCCATGTACAGTACGGCCATTTCAGGAGCATAAGGGCACCCCATCGCGGTGCCCTTAACCTGCATGTAGAACTCTCCTTTAAATGAAAAGTAGTTCTTTTTTAAAGCAATTTCGGCAAGTCTCAGGATGAAGGAAGTTGGTACCTGGTGGGGTCTCTCTCTCTGATTTGAATACATTTCCATCACCTCTAACGCTTCCCCCTGAGGGATCTGCGTGTAGAGGGAATGTGCCGATGAGCCTGCATTCAACGTAGAAAAAACCGTCAACACTAACTTGTAAAAGTTGACGGTATGTGCATTTTTAAACAAAGTATTTCGCACTCTTCAGTCATTAGCTTTTTAATCGGTCTAATGCCAATTCATTTTGTCATAGGTAGTTCCAATTCCTGGATTCCCTCTTCAATCTGCACTGCCACACTTTCATTGAATTAGCTTCCTTCAAAACCGGTAGGTTCCCCCTAGCTGAGTGTCACAATATAGGGAGACTGTCGCTCTTGTTTCATGAAGTTTACACAATCTTTCCTTCTCTTTGGTAAATTTACAGACAGAATAACCATGCCCTGATGAGAATCTGGAAAGTAATCCTCTGGATTCGAAACGCGTCGGCTAATTAGAAAAGGATAATTCATTCATCAGCAACCACTGGTCACACAAGATTCTCGAATTCATTTTCGCGCCTCTTTTCCCAATTTCTCTTTACTTTACTTCTCTTTTGCTTCAATCAAATGTCTAATTGTATTAACCATTGATTGTAATGTATGTTGTAATGTTATTGTCTGTATTCCATATATTGTCTGTTTAACCAATGACTATATTGAGTTTTGCTTATATTCAGTTTTGACACTGTGGTGTATTTCAAAGTTTTACTTTGGTTTGATCTCATGTTACACATAGGTCTTGTCTGCTCATAATATGTTTTGTTTGACAAATGAAGTACAACTGTCCAATTAAGTGGTATAAATAAAAGTACCTGGTTGGAAACGACAGTCGGCGTTTTCAATGTTCCATAAATATGGTTGCAATTGAGTTGTGGAGAGGCACTCTTTTTTCTGATTACATTTGTGTAGTTGGTTGACATTTTAACTGGATTTTGTGAGGAGGAGAGTCCTCATCCCATCCTACATGATTTTTATATAATGCAGGAGCTTGAGCTACTGCCCATTTTCTTGCATATATGTATTTTCTATGAATTGGAATATGATTTGAGAAGGCAGGCATAATCATTTCTTCGCCATGAGGGCACTCCCTGACAAACTCTGGTGGCCAGTCTTTCTCAGCTAATAGGATGTCATAGCCTTTTGAAATGTCATCCCAAAACAGACCCCTTACTTTCCTAGTCTTATCTCCCTCTATACGCAATGTTATTTCGTATATTTTATGAGGTTCACTAACTCTGGTATTTGCAGTTTCCCCCTGAATGTATTCATTTGTGTCCACTGTCTCCAGATGATTCATCAGGATCTTGCGAGCTATTGTCACTTCTGCTGCACTGTCTAGCATTGTCTGGGCCCACTTTCCGTTTTTCAGCTGTGTCCTCAGTATCCTCGGCATGTTTGATTATTTTATACTGGCTACCTTCTTTCTTGGAAATTGTAATTTTTTACTTTGAGCAGGTTCCTTGTCTTTGGACTTGACATGCTCTTCCCTGTGTTCTGACCGTCCTCTTCTTTCCGATTTCTGCGAGGAAGTCTGAAAAGATCGAGAGGGACGTGTATCAATATCTTGATATCTATCAGGCTTTTTCAAAGTATCCCTATTTCTAAGGTTGTATCTTTTCTAAGATGGCTCCATCTGGGGAGACTTGTGTCCTTGATCCGGAGATCTTTCTCTCCGCCGAGTAGACCTTCCTCTGGACTGAAATCTTTTTTCTTTGGGAGTGGATTGTTTATTTCCATCCCAGCTTTTCTTCGGAATGTTTAGATTATTTTTAATAAATATCTTTTCAGGATTTTCAGTTAGTTGGGGTTTTACCGGTTTCCCACCCAAACTATCTCTACCTAGTTCTTCATAGGATTTTTCTATGATTCTGGCAAGTTCAATTGGTTGGTCTGCTGTGTCTGTTTCTTTCAATTTCTGGCGGATCGCCACAGATGCTGCTTCTCCTTTTTTGTTGGCTAATAATATAGCCGAGACCTGCTTGAAGTCTTTCAGTAATTTCATACCCAGAGTTAAAGCAGGTTCTGGACCGTATTCATTTTGAATCTGTCTTAGTACATCTGGTATTACCGCCATGGACAGAACACCATGAGTTTTTGTGTAAATGGAAGCAAATACTGTGCCCCAAGTGTCACAATCCTCCACATGTGGTGCGACCCCCCTTGGAAGGCAGATAGTCAGAATTCTGTGTTTGTCACTAGGGGTAGTATTCGGAAATACCGCCTCTATTTGAGTTATCTTTTGTGCTAGCCAGAATGGAATTTGTTACCGTTTTGCGGGTGTTTTACCAAGACATGATTGTATGTTTTGTGGTGTAATTTTGTTTGTGTTTCCCTGATGAGGGGTCAACTGTGGAATGTTAATAGCTGGTTGGACTGTTGAAGTCCGCATTACATATTGGACTAATTGTCTATGTATTTTAATTAGTACTTTTAGTTGGGCTAAAAGTTCCCTGTCTGACAATTTTTCGATGTCTGGATGTGGTGTGTAGCTGGCTAGAACCGGCCACGTTGCTCCTGGTCTACCTAGTGGACCGAGCCTGGTTATGTGATTATTATGTTTTAGGGCGCCTTTAAACCAGCGCAGGTGCTCTTGGTAATTTAGTGGGATTTCAACGTCCTCAAAAGGAGTGTATTCATCCGGAGGTTCCTCTATTTTGTAATAGTGGAATTCGTGTGTTGCAGTGTTTGCTGCTGGAAAGTTTATCCATGAATAGAATACCTCTGTCTGCCGATATTCATGGGTCTCTACCACGAATATGACTGTACCACCTCATGATGTCAGTCTGTTTTCTATAAGTTATATAGTTATAGTTCTTCTTATATTTGCCGGGATGATAATTGCACCCGGTTCATATGGCTGAGATACCCGCCACCCCCTCTCAACACAATCCCCAAGAATTGGGAAACCGGAAACAGTTCTGAACTTTTGGGAGTTACCCTCCCGGCCGTATTTATTAAAATATGAAACAAAATTAAAACATTAAAATAACAGTTTCATATCATGTACAATTTCATATCCACATTACGATGTTTTTGGCTAACCTTAACACATTTCTAATACAAAGGTTCTCCTAGCCGATACTAACATCCTTACAAATGCATTCCAATTTGAAATTGTACATCCTAACGTTAAGGGCCAACGGCAAGGTCGTAACCGGTGTCAGATCCCTAAACCAGAACTCCCCCCTCACTTGTGAGGGGCGGCCGCACAGAGGACTGCACCTCATGTGCCATACCAATTTCCCTTGTCTTGACGGGGGCCCCTGTTAACTCGACGCCATCTACGTGGTCGTCCGAGGACTCGTGTGAGGTGTCTAGAAGGTAGCGTAGACCCCCTCCCCACCCCACACAACTTACCACATCTGCCGTCGCAGATGTCCTGGCCCCGGGAAATTCCCAGGAGGGGCCAGTAGCCCCTCCTATCCAGGGAGGGGCCTTGACCGCCTTCCCTTTCCTTTAGGCGTCCCGTCCTTTAGAAGGGACCGCCTCCCCGTTGAGGGGCCAATGGCCACCTCCCCCCGGGCGCTCCCATCCGTAATGGGTGACGCCCCCCCCTAGGGATCTTCCAATGACTGCTCACCGATCATGACCTTACCGCCACAGGCCGGATAGTTGACCGGCTATCCGGACCCCCCACAAAAAACTCCTACCTAAAGGTCATGTTGTAAACTCCTTAACCAGGCTACGAGGTCTCCTATGAGTAAAGAATTCCCCACCCGGGACAAATGGACCCCATCCTCTAGATACATATTGTCCCCCCTGATACAACCATGAGGAATCGAATGCAATGTACTGGTACGGAACAGTCTACCAAGCTTGTTATTAATCTTTTTCACAGAATGATTTATAGCAGACACTGAATTAGCCCCCCGCCACACCTCTCGTGGAATCGTATGGGACCATGCAATCGTGCACCCTGGAACCCTTCTCGCCAACCAACTTACTGTGGATAGTATCGCCTCGAGAAGTAGTCGTCTACCAGTGGTCACCAAATCATTGCCCCCAAGATGTACTATGATTATAGATGGCGGTGACCTTGTCCGCCCTAACAAACCCTCAAGAAAATGTTGAAACTGGTCAATACAGAGCCCGCCCCTTTCAGCAGAAGGTCACCCTGTACCCGTATTCCCCAGCCGTGTGAATCATGTCACCTGCTTTGAATACGTCCGCGGCACGCCTCACGTATGAGTGGCCCACGACCCACACCACTCTTTCCTCAGCCGGTGATCTCTGACCGCTGGTTCCCAGGTGTCGGGTCGACTGCACAGTCCGCCCCGCCTCGTAGGTTTGAGAAACTGTAACCAAACAAAAACAAGAAGCGTGAGTACATGGTATCAGCTTCACAACATGTGCAACCGCACATACCTTTTGTAACAATTCGAGGACCAACGCCCCAACTGTTTCACTTTTTCCACACTCAGACCCCTGGCTGTAGCCTCTGTAGCAGCCCCTATACGGAAGGAATGAGTCCCAAACTCGCCCGGGTTCAAGCCCGCGGCCGAGATTGCCATTGCAAGCACCCGCTGGAACTGAAACCTCGTCAGTGGGGTGGCATCTGCGTGCCTCAGCAATGTCCCTCCCCATGGTGCCGCCCTCTGCGCCAAATACTCCTCAACGCATGCAACCGGGCACATCGGAGATCCGGGAATCCGCTGGACTACTAAACTGTCCCCGATCGCCCCCTGATCGGTCTTGGACCTGACAAACGAGACAATCATCGTCTCCCCCTTTACTTGAATGTGCTCTCGGCACAGTCCACCCCCCGTATCCTGCTTGTTTTTTGCCACCAGTTCGCTTACCCGCATAGCCCCATGGAATGCTAATGCAAAAGCGGCCCGGAATAACACTGTTTCCGACTGGGATGAACATGTTGCAGGCAGTACGGACAGTAACAGGGTCAACCTATCCAGACCTATCGGGTGCCTTACATCTACTCTGCGACCCTCAAGGCGTTGCCACCCACGCAGTGCTTTCTGTACTACGAAAGACGCTGTAGGGTCCTGGATACCATGGGCCCGTGCCATGAAGGAAATGGCGGCCCGATGCCTCTGAGCCGTGGCCACCGATTTCCCTGCCCTGCGTAATGACAGTAAAAACTTTATGACAAATTCTTCCTGGCCCCAAAGCTCCCTCCTGGCAGAACCCAAAAAGGACCGAACGGAACGCCCCTTCATATGCCTTCCTTGTCCTGGGTGCTAAACTCTCTCCCACGAGGTTTTGTAGTTCGGGGCACCGAGAGACCAGAGAGCTTCGGGAAATGGTGCCGCCACCGGGTCCGCTGTGGGCAGAAAACCCCAGAAGGCCTGCATACGGAAACGAGAAAGCGCATCAGCAGCCTGATTCAGCACCCCTGGCACATGCCTCGCTCTGAAGAGCACGTTCAATTGCATACATAGTAAAACAATTTCTTTGAGCAACCTCAGAATCCATTTGCATCGTGCTGCCTGACTATTGATACACTCAACCACGGTCATGTTATCAGACCAGAACACCACAGAGTGATCCCTAAACCCCTCAGGCCATGTTTTCAAAGCCACCAGAATAGGGAACAGTTCGAGAAAAGCAATGTTACTTGTAAGTCCACACTCGTGCCACCATGGCGGCCACATTTGAGCCGACCAGTGATTGCCAAATATGGCGCCAAAGCCTATACTCCCCGCCGAATCTGTCCACAGCCCCAACTCCTCGGAGGACACCGCCGGCTTGGTCCAGACAACCCGACCATTGAAATCCGCCAGGAATGCCAACCAAATGCGCATGTCCTGGCGAATCTCTGCCAAGAGCCTCGTGCGGTGGTGCCCCTCTTTAAGACCGACCATGGCTTGTGCAATCGAGCGGGAAAAAGGGCGGGCCATTGGCATTACTCTAAGGGCAAAATTCAACTGACCCACAGTCTGTTGCAATTGATGCAAGTTCACCTTAGTTCCCCTAATGCATGCCTCAAGCGAGGCCCTGAATTTCCGCACCTTTTCTTCTGGCAACCGGAAGCAGCCTTCTTCGGAATCGAGCTCTATTCCAAGAAACTCGAGCGAAGTTGATGGCCCCACAGTCTTACATGGCGCCAAAGGCACACCAAACTGACTCATCAGATCACAAAATTCTTTCAAAGCCTGTGCACATTCTGTATCCCCGGCAGCCCCCAGGAACAGAAAATCGTCAAGATAATGCATAACATGCTGAAACCCCGTCATTCTTGTGAATGCCCATTGCAGGAAACAACTGAATTTCTCAAAATAAGCACAAGATATGGAACAGCCCATTGGCATACATTTATCCATGTAATAGCGCCCCTGAAACATAAAGCCCAGGAGACGCTGATCGTCTGGGTGTACCGGGAGCAACCGGAACGCTGACTCGATGTCTGACTTGGCCATCAGCGCTCCGGGCCCCAGGCGATTCAACATGGCGACGGCATCATCGAAGGATGAGTACCGCACCGAACAAACCCTCGGGTCTATCGCATCATTGACTGACAGACCTCTCGGAGCTGACAAGTTATGTATCAGTCTAAACTCACCCGGGTCCTTCTTGGGGACCACTCCCAAGGGTGAACAAACAAAATTAGGAACTGGCGGCATGTCGAATGGTCCCGCAACCCGACCCCGGGTCACCTCTTTCCCAATCTTCGCTTGCACCACCGCCGTATTCTGCAGGACCGATAGTTGGTTCCTACAATGCGCTTTACCCTGAAAATTCCCCACCGGGATGCGGAAACCATAGGAAAAACCGTCTCGCAACACCCCAGCGGAGACATGATCCGGGTATTCACTGAGCCAAGGAATCATTGCCATGGTATCAACTGGTGTAGGTAAAGGCGCCCCTCGGACTATGTCAGACCTGTTTGGCGCTTCCCCTACTTCCGTTATCACCCGTTTTGGCTCTGCACATGGTCTCGGGATGCGAGGACTGTCCACACCCCCCACAGTCCTGCCTAAACTTGCATGACCCCTGGGGCCTCGTACACTTTCCCCTGTTAAAATTCCAGCATACCCCTTTCTTACCTGTATTGCCATTCGACCTTGGGTGATGCTCATTACTTGGCCCCGCCCGAAAGGGCGCCCCGGATGAATGGCGGGAAAACTCACCCCCGCTCCCCCCCAACAATGGCGCCTTTAACATGCCAGAGTTCTCCATTTTTTGCCAAGAAATGGTGTCGTAACAATCCCACGTCAGGCACGTGTCGAACTCCTTGGCCTTGCGAAAAATATTATCATAGCAAAACCATTCATTGCCCGCATATGTCTGAGAAAACTCCATAATACGTGTCTGGTACACGGGTAACTCGGCCAACAGTTCAGGTCTCCGTTCCCCCATAATTGAAGTGAATATGCCAAATGCTCTGCCCCAATTACCTATCGTCTCATCGACTCTAAAAGCGGCCATTTTGGCGCGCCAAACACTCGGATGCATAAGCTCTTTCTGGACTTTCACATGCTCAATCTCGTAATGATCCGTTAGCAAGGAAAACATGTTTACATATTTCTCAGCCCATATCCGTTCTTTGATTTCCATTGGGATATGCTGTGCCAATTTCTCCCTTCTTGAGGGTACAGACCCCTTCCCCGCAATCGGCATTAGCTGCTTACCTGAGCTAGAAGCTGTAACCGCAGTTGCTGCCGAACTCGTGCCCGCTGCGGGTTGACCTACTGGAGCCTGCGGGGAAACAAAAGGACAAGGTGGTTTTGCGGCCTCCCGTGACTGCCGCAACTGCCTCATTAATCGCTTGGCCTCCTCGGCCGTGTCCCCCGGAGCCACGGAACCCCCGCTGCTATTACCCAACCATGCCGCCAGCTGGGCGGCCAACTCCGGGGGCATGTCCCCATCGTTCACCGGGGTAACCACCACGGGGATCCGCTGGCCCTCGGTGGGAGCCGGCGCGGGAATCTCCGCTGGTCTAGGAGGGCTCGCCGGGGGAGCCTCCGGAACTGGGACCTTGTCCTCGTTTGCCCCATTCCTGGCCCTCTTCCTTCTTCCGGCCGGGACCTCCACTGGGCTGGATCTTTTTGGCCTTCCCGCACCGTCCCTGGCCGCCATTTTCCTCTTCATTTCTGCCATGTCTTTCACCAACATCCGGAGCATTTGGTCGGTGCTGACCTTCTTTGCGACTCTCTTGCCTGGCATTTTCCCTCGTAGGTGAAAAGGTCCTGAACGCGATTTGCAGTGCTAGAAGAGAAAAGAGAGAAATTACAAATTTCAAAATTGGCTCTTCATTCCGTCTCAAGCTCACGTGCAGCGAGGAGGTGCAGCTTCAGAGCACAGGAACAAGAGGATGCTTCCTTGGACTATCGCTCCTTTATTCTTCTTTGGGCGGGCGTAAACCCGCCTCCTCCCGCCTCCGGGGGCGTGGCTGACGGCTTCAGTGTCTAGGACAACCCACTCTTGGGCGGGAAAAAGCGCGCCCCGGCTACGCCGCTTTGGGCATACCAGCCGAGACGCGCCTCCCGCCCAAAATGGTTTCCCGGGGGGATCGGGGTACTCCACCATACGTTCGGGGGGACCGAGTGGTCGCCCCTTTCCATTTTCATTAAACCCTGTAACATCGAAACCTCGTTGATTCGCATCAATTGCAGTTTCACCAGTTTCGTTGCTGTCGCCGTTAATTGACATTGTTTTAATGAAAGTTTGCAGAGCAGTTTTCCAAGGAAACAAAGATTAGGTGCACAATATTTTGGACACTGTATCCTTCAACGTTGACTAAACCAAAAACTATACATAGGAATCTCTTCCTACTAAGTTCCAGCGGATTTTAACCTTTTACCCACTCAAGACGTCTTTTGGAGTATTTACGGGAAAAAGGGTCTGTGTGAAAAAGCACGACTGAGTTGCTCTAACGTCTTGCTTTAGTTTTATCGCCTTACCAAACGGTGGGCGCCATGTAGTGTAGTTCCTATATTCCCAATTGGCTCTGCGCATTGGAATAATATATTCAGCAGTGTAGACTTAGGACTGAGGTCGACTAGGTCTCTACTGACTATATTAGACTTGAGGTTTGCCAGCTAGCTCAGAGGTCACTAGAAACTTTCTCGAATAAACGAGGAGGAGTTTAACCTCCCTGGATAGGCAAGAAGGGATTAGCTTCTGACAACCATATAACATGACAACTTTGCTCCCTCAGAATAAGAGTGTATATCTAGAGTCTTGTGAAAACAATAGACAGCTATTTCACTCAGTCAATTGTGCGTACTTAGTTTCACCAGAGTGCAGAGAAAAGAGAGACGGGCGTTTTCAATAAAAGGTGTAATTTATTGAGCAGTCTTCTTTCTCATGCAAGAGAAATGAATTGCCATAATTGCAATACTTAATGTAAAGTAAAGTGCGTACAGTAAAAAGATTATTATGAAATAATACTGTAAAAGCATTGATATGGTTTCTTAGCCATAAGATACTTTAAAATGGATAAAATATATACATACATATATACATTGACTAACGTACTCAACTGGTGTACCTGACCTAAGCCTAATACGTGGGAAGGAGTAAGTAAGTAGCAGTTTAAGTTAAGTTGGTTTTGCCAAGAATCTGACTCAAGAATTCTCTTTAAGGATTTAGTCAGCTCCGTACCTGGGTAATAGAATGCAGGAGGTCTGGTATCTCTCTTTCAGGACTCGATATCCCAGCAGCCCGCGAAGGCGGCGGAGAACACCGGAGCTGGATTTCTCGGCAGGAGAAAAGACAGCGTCTCTCTCAGTGCGTCAAAGAGGAAGGGCAGCGTCCGTGGGCTCTCGCATCAGCTGGGCTCTCGGGCAAGTAGATAGCTGCTCGGCTCCAAAACCACCACCGTGTGTTTGCTTAAGGCAACGTTGGTATATTTATACCTGAAAGGTGCCGAGTTTGACGTAAGGTTTGGACATAAGACGTCAATAAAGATGTCACTAAGAACTGATTGTTCCTTTAATGTTCGCAGGAGTTAAATGACAAATCAAAACAAAAGCAAATGGGGATTTCCCAGGTTGCTGGAGGTTTGGTGTGTCGAAAGAACTCGTTGTGCTTTCTAGGAATCCAAGGAAGTAGCATCTGCCGTGCTTTGGACTGCAAGGGCTATTTACTTAAATATGGATCTGATTCTTATGCCATTATAGGGATATTATTGATTATAGCCGTACAAGGGCATAAAATAGCAATATTGATTTAGGTTCCTAGATAAAAACACAATAACTTCACCCCCCCTGAACTCTATTGCTGAGGGTTCTGACCTGCCAGGAGGTGCCTAATCCTGTTTTGGTTCTTCAACACACAGTGGCAACCTTAGTACAAGAGCCAGGGACTATAACAACAATTGTCCAAACAATGGCTCATAAACACTACACATACACTTGAATTAAAGACCCATCAAAATGCATCAAGCATTCAAGAAGAGTTGAAGAAAAAGAAACAGATAAAGTGAGGTCTGAAAAAACCAATAATATCAAAGAAAATCTTGTACAATGTATAAATAGTTTTAATCATACTCAAAAAAACGTATTAAAACAGTTATACTCCAACAGAATACAGAACACGGAACAAATAAAAAAATCAAGCAAACAATGGCAGAGAAAAATATTTCAAAGACAAATCAACACAGAAAAAAATCAAAGTAATAATGTCCTCAATGATTTAGGCCATGTTGGAAGCGTCAATGGCCTTTCAACCCCAGATGGTTTTCAGGGTCCTCATCAGGACTAAAAGCTTCAGGAGTAGGAAGCAACCACTTAGCATCAATTTCTAAACAAATGAAAACATGTACATAATATTGGTAAATGATCATATAAATCAGCCATATTCAGACCTCAAAATACACCAAAGATGTGAGCTGGAAAATATAGCGAAAACGTGAGTAGCACAGAAAAGCGGAAAATAGATCCAGAAGCAGGGAAAGGTCAAGGCAACACCCCAGAAAAAGTTACGACCAAATGTGACTAGTAAAAAGAAAAGTGAAAAATATCACGAAAGCCAAACAAACCGCAAAGAAGAACCTTAAAGAGCTGTTTGGATTGAATCTCCTCCTTAATTTCCACACAGGAAGGTATCTTTGTTATACATTGTAGGAAGGTGGATATCTGACTATGGTTACCCCCAAACTTTTTGCCTGGTGTTTAGCTGGTTTTTGACTTAGTTGGCCTGGGATCCTGCTATTCAGGGCCCCAGGCTGATTGCTCTCTCCTTAAAATGGACTCCATGTACCTTAGGTGCATAACACAATTGGGACTGGTTCACCTTATGAGCCCCTGTAATAGTGCACCCTAGGTGCCCAGGGCATAGGTGTATCCAAGGCCTACCAGGGGCTGCAGCACGTATTGTGCCACCCCTGGCCTGGCCTCCATATTTGACACAACTGGCTGATCACTCAGCTGGGGTAAGTCGGTGTAACCACCTCTTACTTAGGTACAGTATGTCTGTGCCTAACCCTAAACTGGACACATATGTTCCTATCAGCCACTCCTATGGAAGGCCTCATCAATCCTGGAGGCAGAGTGCTTGGAAATATGTGAGATGGTGCTCTGGCATGAGCTGAGCCTGTCTGCAGCTGTCGGGAACCACTCCCTAAGCTGTTCCGGGATATTGCCATACCATATACTCTTAAGTGCATTATAATCCTCGCGGTTAAATGCTATCTTTGGTTTGGCTTTATCAAAACATGTCGAGTAAGGTGTCATACGAATTGGAATACTATCCCCTCGCCAATTCTGGCGACGGGGATAGCATTCCACCCTTCTAGAGGGATACGACATGTGTGTAACCCTAACCCCGGTTAAAGTTAAACAGAGCCTCAGCTTCACAAAATGGACGCTGCCACCACAGACACAAGTCTGGCCTCCTGCTGCTGACCGAAACTCGGCAGATGGTGGCCTGGACAAAGGGTTTCCTGCCTTGGGAGGTGCGAGCACCACCCCAGACAGGATTTTGTGTATTAGGTAGGACAGGGCTGAATAGAATCAGACATGCCCGGGGCACACAAGGTGTCCCCGTGCATAGGCCAGCCCAAACCGGTTCTGGGGCCTTCCAGCCCCAGTCCTGGCGCGGAGCTGGACAAAGGAAAGGGGGTGTAACCGCCCCCCTTCCTGGTTCCTCCCAGAGGAGGGACCTAGTAGGTGATCCACCCCCTAGATTGGAATAAGAAGGGGAGCAGTGCCATTGCACAGCAGATCATCCCGAAATCAACTTAAAACTAAGAAGAAGACTGGACTTCGACATTCTGCTGCACAGAAGACTGAAGAAGAATCTCCCTTGTGGCCAAGGAGTGACCACCCTGTGAACACAGGCACCAACCAGCAACTCGACGTCTGCTTTGCCGCCGCCTCCCGCCGGAGCCCGAGCCCAGAGCCCGACAAGAACCAGATTCCCAGACCTCTCAGAGCCCGATCCACAGTCCCTGCAAAGAAGGGACCCGTGGAGGCACCGAGTGACGTGGGACCGGACCTCTTGGAAGACACTTGTAAAGCTGACTGCGCAGCTTCTGAGGCATCCTCGACGTTGTGCTTTGGGGACTGAGAACCCCCACCACCGAGCAGCCCTTGCACCGAAGATCAGCCCCCCAGCATCTCCACGATCTGCGTGGGGCCCTTTTGCACTGTGCCACTCGACGCGCCATCCCGGCCACTAGCCACGCGGCCAGCGGCCATCTTGGCGACGAACCCGAAGATTTAAACAGCAGGTCTGGTTGCTCCAGACCTACCCAAGCTCCTGTGAAAAGGAGCACCCGCTCTGACCTTGCTGGTCCGAGTGAACAGCATCTTTCAACTTCTGCGTGGCTTGCATTTGCCAAGGCCTGTTTGCTCCGATCAGGTCGCCGACACCGCCAACAGCGAGAAGCCTACGTGGGACAGCTCGTGACCGACTCCTGGACGTCCTCGACCCCGGGTATCCACGTGGCTGCAGAAAGAAGCTAC
This sequence comes from Lissotriton vulgaris, assembly GCF_964263255.1. NCBI lineage: Eukaryota > Metazoa > Chordata > Amphibia > Caudata > Salamandridae > Lissotriton > Lissotriton vulgaris. The sequence goes on from NC_141700.1 coordinate 333,053,075, forward strand.
CCGACAACGCCTGTTTGCACCCGACATCGCCTGGTTCCAATCTGGTTCCACGGTAGTCACTGGCTAGTGACTTTGAACACTGTCCCCTCTGCTTTCAGGTCTTCAACTCTTCAGATCCACCCTTGGATCCACCGGAACTCTTCTCATCGAGCCGCCTGCAGCATCTTCAGCTCCAAGCACCATCGACCAGCGTGACGAAACCCGACACATCTTCGACCCTGTGCACCCGCTTCCTGTGGGTGAGGTAACTCAGCTCCGCCGGTGCTCCTGCACTGGTACACATCCCAAGGGCCTGTGTTTTAAGTTTCAGCTCCGTAGGTCACTCGGAAGGTTCCTAACTTTCTAACTTTGTGCTTTTTACGCACCATAGACTTTGTATTGTAAAGTGCGTGCACTTTGAACACTGCACCCGAGTCCCGTGGGCCTTTCCCGACTTAGTTATTTCCAGTCTCGAATAGCTCCAGCGATTCCCAAGGCCCTAGGCCTCTTCACTTTCCTCCTGGTATCTCTTATACCACTTATTTAGTATATGGTTTAGGTGGCCCCTAGGGCTCATCCATATTGTGCAACTTTTGTGTATTTTAAACTGTCTTGTGATTTAACGCTTCTGCTTCTGTGCTCATAAAGAGTCCAGGGGATTTTATAGTTAATAAATCAATATATATTTTCAATATATATCTGTGTGGTGTCCCTTTCATTTGGTATTCAAGGGGGTTGTGTATGGTATAACAGCTGGCTTCACATGCCTTTCAGAGTTTAGCCTAAGACTGCTTTGTCCACGTTACCACTAGGATAACTGGTCTACAAGGTTGAATTACAACCATCATCATAAGGGTTGCTTGGCATGGTACAAAGTGATCACTAGAACTAGTGAGCATTATATACCAGGCCAACTTCTCACATTGGTGAGCAGCGGATTGGGATCTGAGCTTGCTGTTGTTTTACCATTACAATCTTTGAGATTATCATTTGAAAGATCATACAGGTACCTGCTAGGTACATATAAAACAAGACTAGTATACTTAAGTTCTACTGAACTTAGTTGTTGTAGAGCAAAGGGAGTAGCACACCCTAGCTACAACTACTAGATAGGTTTAGTAGGTAAACACCAGTGTAGGTAGATTGCAACACATCCACCCACACTAGAGCAATGTCTGGAGCAGAGGGTTCCACTGGGAATGTCTCTGTTGAGAGTGACCCTCCAAGGGCACCATCCAAATTTGCTATTTTTTCCTTTAAGGAATTGAGACAGCTTTGTGTCTTAAGGGGTCTGAAGACAGGGCCTTCCCCTACTACAGACCACCTAAGAGAGCTCTTAGACCAGTCTGAGACTCTAAAGCCCTCTAAGGCAAACCCCACAGGGAATGCTGAAGGAGGCCATCCTTCAGAGGATGACACTGTAGACACCCCTGCCCCTATCATCCTGGTAGATGAGGAAGCCTCCACCACTGGAGCTCCTCAGGTAGATGTAGAGGAAGAGAAAGAGGAGGAGGAGGTGGAAAGCAGTGAGTCAGATAATGACAGAAATAGTCAGGTGCTGGTCAGCAGACTGAACCAGGCTAACTTAAGCTTACTTGGGAATGAATCAGGTAACAACCCATTCAGACCCCCAGGTGGACTTAACCAGAAGCCTAGGAGGAGAAGGACTCACTCAGGTGACTCTGACAACTCCCATGCTTCTAGAGGTTCTCATGGTCACTCCAGAAGGAGGATGACTAGCCCTCAGAGAAGGGAACATGAGACCAAATTGAGAGAATCTCAAATTAGAGAGGCTGAATTGAGAGTCCAGAGACAAGAGTTAGAAATTGCCCTGGCCCAAGAGAAACTTGCTAGAGCAAGACAGCCTAGAGAGAGTGGATTAGGATCCACTGGTGGCAGCAATATCCAGAAGGATAAAGACAGGTCCTTTGATACAAGAAACCTGAGTAAGATTGTGCCCCCCTACAAAGCTGGGGATGATATCCACAAATGGATGACTGCACTTGAGAGAGCCTGCATGGTACAGCAGATCCCTCAGGAGCAGTGGGCAGCAATCTTGTGGCTCTCCTTTGAAGGTAGAGGCAGAGACAGACTCCTCACAGTTAGTGATGAGGATTCTAGAAACTACCTGGTCCTGAAGAGTGCTCTGATTGATGGGTTAGGCTTAACCACTGAACAGTACAGGTTAATGTTCAGAGATACCCAGAAGACACAGACTCAGGACTGGTCTGAATTTGTTGAGTGTGCCACTAAGGCTCTGGAGGGCTGGTTGCTGGGAAGTAAGGTTACTGACTATACAGGATTGTATAATTTAATTATGAGAGAGCAAATCTTAAGTAATTGTCAAAATCAGCTTCTACATCAGCACCTGGTTGACTCTGATCTGACCTCCCCACAAGAATTGGGTAGGAGGGCAGACAAATGGGTCAGAACCAGGATCAGGCCTAAGAACCAGGGTGGTGACCAAAAGAAAGAGACTACCAAGCCTCAAGAGAAGGGTGGGGATAAAAGTAAGGAAAAGACTTCCCCAGGGCCCCAAAACTCCAAGAATGGGGGTGGGTCCCAAGACACTTCTACAACCCAGAAAAAGCCTTATTGTCATACCTGTAAACAGGTGGGGCATTACAAAACAGATAGCTGTTGTCCCAAGAATGGCAATACAGAGAATATACCTCCAGGTAAGGCTCCAACACCTCCTGTCACTGTTAGCAGTGGTCCCCCAGGTGGTGGGAGCACCCCCAAGAATTTGGGTGGGTTTACTTTTGGAGGACAGGTGGACTCTGGCCTATCCAGGTCCCCTAACTCAGATACTCTTGTCTATGAGACTGGCATGGGGTTTGCCAATTTCACTGCTTGCCCAAACACTTTGAGCAAGTATAGACAGGAGCCCCTCATCAATGGCTTGAAAGTTGAGGCCTTCAGAGACACAGGGGCTAGCATCACCATGGTGGCTGAATGTCTAGTCCCCTCAAGGCAACTTTTACCTGATGCCAAATATCAGGTGACAAACATTGATGGCATAGAATCCAATCATCCCATGGCAGTAGTCAATCTTAGCTGGGGAGGTGTCACTGGCCCAAAGAGAGTGGCAGTGTCAGCAAACTTGCCTGTAGATTGCCTACTGGGTAATGATTTGGAAATCTCAGCCTGGGCTGAGGTTGAACAGCAAACCCATTCTAGAATGGTAAATCTCCATGGAAAGGTTAGTGGGGCTGTAATGGCTACAGCCCCAATTCAAGATGTCCTTCCTGAAAAGGTTGGGAGGGCTGAGCAAACCTCAGCCCCATCTTTAGATAACTTCCCTCCTGAAAAGAGTAGCAGGGCTGTACTAGTAACAGCCCATACCCAAACTGAGTCTCCTCCTGAAAAGGTTGGTGGGGCTGTGATGGCCACAGCCCAAACTCAAACTGATACATGGGTAGTGAAGCCTGAAATGATGGATCACTCCACCCAAACAGACAGCATTGAGGAGGAAGAGAAATCTCCCTCCCACCAGACTTTAGGAAAGGATCAGCCTCCTCAGGGAACTGATCTTACCCCTGATGAAGGAACTGTCCCAGAGGTTGTTAGGCCTGGCCTGACAGAGCCTGTGATGGCAGTGGACCCTTCTCAGGAGGGACCCAGTCTGGAGCAGGTAACCTGCCCCTCTCTACCTTGCCTTACTCAGCCCAGGGCTGCAGAGGACAAGAAGGACAGTGAGACCCAAAGGGCCCCCTGTCAAATAAAGCACCCCCATCAACAGATTAGGGGCACCGAAACTAGTAGCCCTAGTGAGGTGAAAACTTTAAAAACTCCTGAGGGATCCCCCTTAAAAGTAGTTAGGGACCTCCCCCAGATGGATATTGTTGGGCACAGCCAAACCTGGGACCAAAAGGCCCCAAACCTGACCTGTCCCTCCAGTAAGCCAAACAGAGGGACCCAGCCTCCAGCTTTAGGTAGCCAGAGGTTGACCCTGAGAGCACAGTGCAACTCAGTCAGAGAAAGAAAGGCACACATGGTGGAGAGTGATTGGAGGAAGCTGAGCCCTACAGAGGAAACTCACTTCAGTACTCCATCTCAACACCAGCCTTTGACTTTGCAAAGACACACCACAGGTAGATATTCCCTATGGTGGAGACCCTCAGATACCCTTAGGGTGAGGGATTGCTTAGTGGACCATGAGACAGGGGGTTACCAAGCCAGAGCTGGTACTTCCTTATATGGCCACTTAGGCAATATAGGCTTACCTGGTCAAGGATAGCCTTATCTCCTTTCGTTTGGGGGGGGGTTATGTAGGAAGGTGGATATCTGACTATGGTTACCCCCAAACTTTTTGCCTGGTGTTTAGCTGGTTTTTGACTTAGTTGGCCTGGGATCCTGCTATTCAGGGCCCCAGGCTGATTGCTCTCTCCTTAAAATGGACTCCATGTACCTTAGGTGCATAACACAATTGGGACTGGTTCACCTTATGAGCCCCTGTAATAGTGCACCCTAGGTGCCCAGGGCATAGGTGTATCCAAGGCCTACCAGGGGCTGCAGCACGTATTGTGCCACCCCTGGCCTGGCCTCCATATTTGACACAACTGGCTGATCACTCAGCTGGGGTAAGTCGGTGTAACCACCTCTTACTTAGGTACAGTATGTCTGTGCCTAACCCTAAACTGGACACATATGTTCCTATCAGCCACTCCTATGGAAGGCCTCATCAATCCTGGAGGCAGAGTGCTTGGAAATATGTGAGATGGTGCTCTGGCATGAGCTGAGCCTGTCTGCAGCTGTCGGGAACCACTCCCTAAGCTGTTCCGGGATATTGCCATACCATATACTCTTAAGTGCATTATAATCCTCGCGGTTAAATGCTATCTTTGGTTTGGCTTTATCAAAACATGTCGAGTAAGGTGTCATACGAATTGGAATACTATCCCCTCGCCAATTCTGGCGACGGGGATAGCATTCCACCCTTCTAGAGGGATACGACATGTGTGTAACCCTAACCCCGGTTAAAGTTAAACAGAGCCTCAGCTTCACAAAATGGACGCTGCCACCACAGACACAAGTCTGGCCTCCTGCTGCTGACCGAAACTCGGCAGATGGTGGCCTGGACAAAGGGTTTCCTGCCTTGGGAGGTGCGAGCACCACCCCAGACAGGATTTTGTGTATTAGGTAGGACAGGGCTGAATAGAATCAGACATGCCCGGGGCACACAAGGTGTCCCCGTGCATAGGCCAGCCCAAACCGGTTCTGGGGCCTTCCAGCCCCAGTCCTGGCGCGGAGCTGGACAAAGGAAAGGGGGTGTAACCGCCCCCCTTCCTGGTTCCTCCCAGAGGAGGGACCTAGTAGGTGATCCACCCCCTAGATTGGAATAAGAAGGGGAGCAGTGCCATTGCACAGCAGATCATCCCGAAATCAACTTAAAACTAAGAAGAAGACTGGACTTCGACATTCTGCTGCACAGAAGACTGAAGAAGAATCTCCCTTGTGGCCAAGGAGTGACCACCCTGTGAACACAGGCACCAACCAGCAACTCGACGTCTGCTTTGCCGCCGCCTCCCGCCGGAGCCCGAGCCCAGAGCCCGACAAGAACCAGATTCCCAGACCTCTCAGAGCCCGATCCACAGTCCCTGCAAAGAAGGGACCCGTGGAGGCACCGAGTGACGTGGGACCGGACCTCTTGGAAGACACTCGTAAAGCTGACTGCGCAGCTTCTGAGGCATCCTCGACGTTGTGCTTTGGGGACTGAGAACCCCCACCACCGAGCAGCCCTTGCACCGAAGATCAGCCCCCCAGCATCTCCACGATCTGCGTGGGGCCCTTTTGCACTGTGCCACTCGACGCGCCATCCCGGCCACTAGCCACGCGGCCAGCGGCCATCTTGGCGACGAACCCGAAGATTTAAACAGCAGGTCTGGTTGCTCCAGACCTACCCAAGCTCCTGTGAAAAGGAGCACCCGCTCTGACCTTGCTGGTCCGAGTGAACAGCATCTTTCAACTTCTGCGTGGCTTGCATTTGCCAAGGCCTGTTTGCTCCGATCAGGTCGCCGACACCGCCAACAGCGAGAAGCCTACGTGGGACAGCTCGTGACCGACTCCTGGACGTCCTCGACCCCGGGTATCCACGTGGCTGCAGAAAGAAGCTACCCGACAACGCCTGTTTGCACCCGACATCGCCTGGTTCCAATCTGGTTCCACGGTAGTCACTGGCTAGTGACTTTGAACACTGTCCCCTCTGCTTTCAGGTCTTCAACTCTTCAGATCCACCCTTGGATCCACCGGAACTCTTCTCATCGAGCCGCCTGCAGCATCTTCAGCTCCAAGCACCATCGACCAGCGTGACGAAACCCGACACATCTTCGACCCTGTGCACCCGCTTCCTGTGGGTGAGGTAACTCAGCTCCGCCGGTGCTCCTGCACTGGTACACATCCCAAGGGCCTGTGTTTTAAGTTTCAGCTCCGTAGGTCACTCGGAAGGTTCCTAACTTTCTAACTTTGTGCTTTTTACGCACCATAGACTTTGTATTGTAAAGTGCGTGCACTTTGAACACTGCACCCGAGTCCCGTGGGCCTTTCCCGACTTAGTTATTTCCAGTCTCGAATAGCTCCAGCGATTCCCAAGGCCCTAGGCCTCTTCACTTTCCTCCTGGTATCTCTTATACCACTTATTTAGTATATGGTTTAGGTGGCCCCTAGGGCTCATCCATATTGTGCAACTTTTGTGTATTTTAAACTGTCTTGTGATTTAACGCTTGTGCTTCTGTGCTCATAAAGAGTCCAGGGGATTTTATAGTTAATAAATCAATATATATTTTCAATATATATCTGTGTGGTGTCCCTTTCATTTGGTATTCAAGGGGGTTGTGTATGGTATAACAGCTGGCTTCACATGCCTTTCAGAGTTTAGCCTAAGACTGCTTTGTCCACGTTACCACTAGGATAACTGGTCTACAAGGTTGAATTACAACCATCATCATAAGGGTTGCTTGGCATGGTACAAAGTGATCACTAGAACTAGTGAGCATTATATACCAGGCCAACTTCTCACATACATGAAGAAGATGACTCAACAACTAGAGAAATAAAGAAAAATATGTTGGAGTAAACTTATTATTCACTCCATCGGTCTAAAAGAATTATAATTTAGCAGCTGTCACAGAGAAAGAATAAGGGCCCCATCTTGCCTTTCAAAATTTAGGGACAACAACTTTCCTGCCAGAGGCTGATCTCATATGACAGATCATGCTGTACCAATGAAAGGCGGACCTGATTGCCAGTAATGCACTATACTAAGCACCTTAAAGGTCATGTGCTTTCTAATTCGCAGCCAGTGCAGATTTCGAAGACCTTCTTTCACAGAAATATGTTTTGGGATGTAGAAGGTGAGCCGCCCTTCCACATTTTGCACCGTCTGAAGTTTTTCAAAGAGTAATTATTGATATTCAGATACACTGCATTAGAACAGTGAAGACGCAAGGTGATCAGCGCAATAGCCACTGCTTTGCGAAGGTCTCAGGAATAACGGGAAAAATCTTTTTGAGGACACAAATAATAAGAAAGCATCCGGAGGAGATGCAAATTAACTGTAGATTGAAATTAAGAGAGGTATCAAATAGTACACCAATGTTTTGAACAGATTCCACAGGGGTGGGGAGGGGCCCATATGACTCCCACCATCAAGGCTCTGACCAGACAGAATGCCAGGCTCCAAGGACTATCACTTTGGTCTTGTAAACATTAAGCTTAAGGAATTCTCCTTCATCCACCAACTCACTGCAGTCATGCATCATTTAAAACTCTCAGTTGTTTCTGAAAGGTTATCAGTGAAAGACACATTAATTTGAGTATCCTCAGTCTATGACAAAACCAGGAATAAAACCTTTTTTTTAGTAAAAAAACATTATTGGGCTTTGTATGGTTGTTTCTGAAAATGCTACACAATAAAATGTAAGGCTAAAATAATAAGCCACTGTTTTGCCTCTGAAAATAAGTGAGTTAAAGTCAATTGCACGCTGCCTTTTGCTTCATAGGGCACTTTTGTTTAAATATTCCTAACAATCTTGGAGCATGTACATGACAAGTGGGTTCACAGGTTCTATCCTCTGGCCCAGATCCTTTCCAGTCAATGAGATAGAATAACCTGTTCCTTATCCTTTTTGAGTCCAGAATACCTTGATTTCGAATTCTGATTCATTTTCTAACTGGACAGCAAACATTTTTTAGGGAGGGCAGATCCAGGGTTAACTGACTTTTACTGAGAAACATGGAAAACCGTATGTATCCGTAGGGGCGGGGGCAATTCTAAGTTCATGGCCACTTCATTCACCTTTTTGATGATTTAAAAGGTCTGATATATTGTGGTTAGAATTTTTGGGACCTCTCCACCATATGTTTTTTGTGGAAAGCCACACTTCTTGCTTTTCCTGTAATACAGGGCCTAGTCAACGGCTTTTATCTTCCTAAGACTTATACTGAGCTTTAGCTGTGTCACGGTTTCTTGAGCTTTATCATGAACGTACTTTACGCATTTAGCTAGATCTTGAAACTGTGGATGTAGATGTTTGTTTAATGGTCAACATTCCGGACTGCTAGGTGTAGTTAGAGTAGAATGGCCTAAAGCCAGTGGAACTGTTTGTGGCATTTTTTAATGTGAATACCGCTACATGGATATACTCAACCCAATCAAAATCACTTTGTAATAGCTGACATCGTAGATATTGTTCCATGCATTGGGTAATCCTCTCAGTCTGCGTATCTGAGGATGATGACTAGAGGATGACCAAACATCCACCTCCAACAGATTACAAAGAGCTCTCCAGAATTTAGAGATGAATTAGGGGCCTCTATTTGACATGAGAACTCATGGTAGTCCATGTAATTGAACCATGGCCTGTAGAAATAATACAGCTAGTTCTTTGGAGGTAGGAAGTGCCTTCAAAGGGATAAAGGGAGCCATTTTTGTAAGATGGTCTACTGTGAACAATACAGTGGCATAACCTTTTGTAGTTTTTTGTAATTCCCCTACAATGTTAAAAAAGACAGTGTTCCAAGCTGCTGGTGGAGTGGTTATGGGTGTCAGTAACCCAGCAGGGGTTTGATGTGAACTTTGTGTTGGGCAAAAATTACACAATTCTGGGTGTATCTCTTGATGTAATTTGAGATTTTCGGCCACCAAAAAATATCATTTAACCAGCTTAATAGACTTCTTCTCCTCTGGATGTCACACCAAAGACTGTGAATGGCACCAGTCAAACGTTTGTTGCTGAAGGTCAGAAGTGGGTATGTACCAGGCTTTTTGTATGTGTATATATATAAAAAAAATGTTTATCATTGTTTTTCCTCCCTTTAAGTGTATGAATGAGCTGTGTAGTGCCCCATTTTTTGTTACATTAAGCCTTGGGTCATAAAAGTCTTGCCTTTCAATAAAGCACCTTGAGTACATTCTATTGGAATTATATGAGGTGGTTGGCATATCTGTTCTACGTACTTATGACCTAAATGGGAAAGTGTGTCGACTTTTCCTTGTTACTGGCCAGGTTGGTATTGAATAACAAAATTATAGTCATTAAAGAATTGTGTTCAACATAATTGCCGCGCGGACAAGGCTGTAGCAGATTCCAAGAATTTTTTATTTTGGTGGTATGTTAATATGGGTACCATGTGCAAACTACCCATCAGACGGGGCCTTCATTCTTTGAAATCCTTCTTGATTGATACGAGTTCTCTATCCCCCACTATGTAGTTGATTTCTGCAAGATTTAGTTTATGGGAAAAGTAGGAACTGGATGCAGCTCCCCTGTAACACTATCTCATTGTAAGACTTCCCCTCTTATTGCTACTTGTGAGGCATTGGCCTCAACTATGTGAGGCTGTGTGAAATCAGGATGATTTAACACAGGAGCCTGCATAAAACAGGTCTTAAGCATTTGAAAGCCCTTTTCTGCATCCTCAGTCCACTGAAATGTAGCTACCTTCCGTAGCAGTCTAGTAATCATGGGGACTAATGTTGATAAATGGTCAATGAAACTCAGGCAAAAGTTGGCAGTACCTAAAAAGTTTTTAACCTCTTTTGTGTTCTGATGTGATATCCATTGTACCGGGGCCTTAACTTTTAAGGGCTCCATTTCGATTACTTGTGCTAATATAACATTGTCCTGAAATTTACTTCAGGGAAATTTCACTTCTCCAGATTTATGTACAGATTGTTGTCTCTTAGTTTTCTATGGATATTCTTAACATATTCTTCATGTTCAGAAAGGGTATTTGAGTAGATGAGGATATCCTCTATGTATGCTACTGCAAATACATCTAGATCATCTCTGAGGACTTTGTTAAAGAAATATTGAAATGTTGCAGGCACATTGCAGACCCGAATGGCATCACCACATATTCAGAGAAACCCATTTTTTTGTGAAAAGGTGTTTTCCATTCTTCTCCTTCTCTCTCAGGCACAAAATGATGTCCTCCCCTTAAGACAAGCTTTGTTTAGATTGTAGCAGTTTAAATCTGATCCAGTAGCGTGGTTATCAGAGAAAGGGGATACTGATTGTTAATTGCTACAGAATTCAGGGCTCTGTAGTCTATACAGGTACTAATAATGCGCTCCTTTTAAGGGACGAAAAACAGAGAAGAATAGGCAGGTGAACTTGAAGGCTCGATAAATCGAATGGCTAAGATTTCATCTAAATATTGCTTAAATGTCGGTTCTCTTTTTCCGGCATAACTTGTACCACACAGTATTTGTGCACCAAGATGTAGATAACTTCAATACTTGTAGGATCTGTGAGGAGGGAGAAAAGTAGCCTTTATCTTATAGCCCACTTCAGCTAGATCTTTGTAACAAGGAGGTAGGACCGGTGACTCACAATCAATAGCACCCAGTGACAAGCAAGTCAGGAAGTTGTTTTCCAACAGTTCTGGTTACAATATAAAGAATGCAAGGTAATAGTGCATTTAACTCATTTGATCACAGTACTGTGTGTTTTTAACCAGGGTATTCTGAGGATAGCTTGAAACTGTGGTATCTTAATTAAATCAAACCTCATTGATTCTATATGAGTGTCTTTTAGAGTTAGCTTCAAGTCTCCAGTAGCATGAATGATGGATCCTGACACTAATTCACTTCCATCAATCGTTTTTATTGCCATGTTTGTTAGCTAGATCAATATCAAGGAAATTGCCAATGGCCCCTGAATCTAACAGAATACATAACGTCAAAGTTTTAGTGACCAATTGGGAATGGGCAGAGATGGGAATACGCTGGACACCACTCACTGGTGGTTTATATTCAAGATTAGCGATGTGAAATGAACTAATATCCCAATAATTCCCCCTGTTGTAAAGGCTATACCTGGTTCCTAAACACAAAAGAGGTATGCAGTTCCTCTTATCGGAATTACGACCCTCACACACCCAGCCGGCTAGGTGTCATGCTTCATCATTGGGTCTGTTCCTCGTCGGGTCGGCGCTGCAATACCCGACGGGCACCCATGAAGGCACTCTTTGGCAGAGATCTTTTGTTCCTTGCCGTAAAGTGCAGTGCGTTTGAGGCGCCTGGTGAGTGCAGATGTATAAGTAAGTGAGGTTAAAATAGGAGGTAGGAGTCCAGTCAGAACAATTTTAATGAGTTTGGTTCCTCTACTTCCTGGTTGCTCCCTTTCCTCACCTATCTGAAGATTTCTCAAGAGACATCAATGGCAAAGACAGGAAGAAACAAGAACCCCTGGGTGCTGAACAACTTGCAGGTATATGTCGGAGTAGTGTATTGTTAGTCTTGCTACACCTGATAAAAGATGCATACAAGTGCTAAGATGACATGAAGCAATGCAAATACTTTAAGGTGTACTAGAAGGCGCCTTGTACCTATATACTGATGTCTTGTAGAAAATAAAGTAGATTACAAACAACAGAAATGATGTTTAGACAGTGCATTCAAGTAATAAGATGACATGAATCAATGTACATACCACAAGGTATACTAGAAGGAGCCTTGTACCTATATACTGATGTCATGTAGAACATAAAAGCAGATTCCAACAAACAAATAAAGATTAGAAATAAGATGTTATGTTTCATAGGGCACATGCATGCTGAAAACCTTCCACATAATGGGAATAAGGCTATCAATGACTCAGCAAGTTAACATCACTCACTATTCACATATATTTTGCTCCATTAACATCAAACATGTAGACTAGTCATTCATTTATGGCAATAACAATCTTGCCAAATAAACTGGAACCACTTGCATGCAGTAAACACATGCATATATATATTATTCAATGCCAGGTCATCTTTGTTTTGTACCCACAATTCAATTGTCACTTTTCTATGTATTCATTTGGTTGCAGAACGTTGTACCACTTTAAGAAATTAAATTCTTTGTTGTTATTTCATTTCAGGGCTCGAGCATGCTGTGGGTAACAAATGCGGTCAAAGACATTATCAAAAACGCCAGAGAATCGCAGCCAGGAACGCTGAGGAAACAGAGTCAGGTGAGGCTATCCGGAAAGAATGTGCTGTGGAAGACTGGAATGATAAAAAGTCGTTTCAGGCTTTGTCCACGTCAAAATAGGATGCCTAGTTAAGAACGATGGCCAAGGTCTCGCGATACCAGGTAAAACTTCGCCTTTCAGTCATCATAACGACAGGCATGACACTGCATGTATAAAGTCATCTTGAGTAATGCAAGGCAGTGGACATTGCTCTCTTGCCTGACTCCGCAGCAGAGAGCCATTTCATAGATGGAGGGTGGTTGTCTCAGTGCATAAACGCCCTTATTTTGTTTGCTTCACATATTTAGCATCAGTGTTATACCTGGAAAAGTGTCATAGTGTATCAAGTATACAGATGAACCTAAGCTGGGAGAATTAATCAGAGTTCACGTTTCTGTCACCTCATTCTACCTGAGCTGCAGTCTGCTGCACATAACCAAAGACCAAATAGGCTCTCAGGAGGGTGTTTTATGCAGGCAGCTGTCCTTCCCTGCCCAAAACATGTTTGCCTACAATGCACCCCCCCTTGTACTTTGATGCAAGGGTACCTGCATTGATGCCAGGCAGGCAAATATATGCTATCTGTAAGACAGGAAGAGAATATGCTGTATCATGATATCAGTGTGCCTTCATGCCCTTTCCATTTTCCACAATGCAGGAAGGTGGATTGCCTCGTTGCACTGCATGACAACTTGACATGAATGCTACATAGTTTAGAGACTGGCCATGAGGCTGGCATTGGTATGGCAATATATTTTTACTCTAGAACTCAGTGCAATAATTTAGAAAATTGTGGATAAGGGTTTTTCTTTCGATACAACGTTGATGAAAGGAGAAGAAAACATGTAAACCCTGCTTAGCTGATACTCATTTAGAGTGGGGTAGGACAAGGAAATACAATGTTGTCTTATGATGTTTGGTAATTCTGCTCGGTGTAACTTGTTTTGCATTTCTGGCCATTAATTGTTTCAGCATTTAGATGTATATTTAGATTGCTGTATTGTACAATGAATTTTCCTTCCTTGGATCATTGTCATTAAAATCATTAAAAAGTTTTAAAATAAATAAGTTATTACAGTTGAGGGGAAATTTTATTTCTTTAGTTCATCCAACTACGGACATCACGTCACCTGTAATAAGGAAAATAGAGACAAGATTATACACACGGATTGCAGGCACCCGTGTAGTATAATGTCTAAAATTATAGTTGCATATCACACAAACCATAAATCCCATGCACATAGAAAGTTATTGTGGTGGAGTAAAGCATAATGAAACAACACACCCACACACACACAAACACACATTTCTCTCTCTCTCTCTGTCCTCTTCCTGTCTTTATCCCTCTGGTAGGAATAATTTGTTCATCACTCACACTGAGAATGCAACTGGACAGAAAGCACAGTCACTGTCCCATCAGAAGAACCTATTAAGATGAAGTAAGTCTGGTCTTCTGACATATTAAATGATAGGAGCACTGTGATCCCTGTAACCGACTGTTTGTGTGAATGTAGTTCAATTAACTTCTGTCCAAACCAACAAAGCCCAGGCTGGTTCGGGGGATGACTGCTTGTGCAGGGGACTGCTGGAGAGAGACAAGACTGCATTATGATCTCAGGCCTAATGGTAAAGAGAGGCCTGACTGCGTTATGATCTCGGGCCTAGTGGTAATCTTCAGGATTATTTTGACTGTGGTCCTGAAGCACCGAACTGAAAGGTAATCTATCTTCAGTACCGGTTTCCTTGAAATGTGTAGTGATCAGCACCCGAGATAGGGTAATATAGGGGATTAACTTTCTTTGTTAACACATGGGAAATCAAGTAGGTGAGGAACAAAATGGTGCTGCCCACATCACGACATTACCACATCACCAAATCCATAGACCACTGTAGGAATGTGTTTATCATTGCTGCAACTGGTGCAGTGCCCACAGAGCTGAGGGTCCTTGCTTGCATTAGGACCCAAAACACTCCTGAAACTCCACTGGGCTGTTGCCTGTGCAGGACGCTGCAGGGGGTCCTAATGTGGAGACCAACATTCCGAAGCATAATGGTAACCTTGGGACTACCTGTAGAGGGTACAGAAGCACCTATGCTTAAAAAGGGATTTCTCTATGGCATTGTGTGATAGGGGAGATGGAGTTCTCAGAATTCCCTTTATGCTCAGGGTATTTTGCACCTCAGACATTGTAAAACCAGGGATAACCTTGCCTGGGGAATACATGGGAATTCATGTAGTTGCGGCAGAAAGTGGTGCTACCGATCCCACCCCACTAAAACCCAAGGAACATCTGCAACAGAAGTATATCCACAGCTCATGGGGAAGTGCAGAGGATGTACTACACAATAACAAGTCACCCATGCCATGTTTGTGCCTCTGGACTCTCGACTGTCTTCCCTCAGAGATGCTACTGGATTTCAAAAGCTTTTAAACATGTTAGAAATGCACCTCTGAAGTTCTATGGCCACAGCAGGAATCTGTTCCCAGCTTTGCTACAAGTCCTGCAGGGCAAGGTGCCACTTCTCACTCCCACCATACATCTAAGGCCATAAGCCTCAGTAGAGCCTGCTTAGCTGTGCAAGGAACATTTAGTGGAGTAGAATGGGGTTAAACTATCACATATCAACCATCAAACGTTTTGGATTTCGGGTGATCCCACAAGCTGATGCCACTCAGATCATCCTTAGATTTAACTGATCAGCAGGGGGAATTCAGGGGTTCATGAATGGCAGTCTCTGCCAAATTCAACTTCCTCAAAGACTGTAAAACTGAAGTGCTTCCTGGGAGGTAGGGCTTTCCTTTGCCCACTTATTTCTGGATCAACTGCCTAAGAGGGTAATTTGCCAGTTAGTAAAGCAACACCTCTTAGCTTTTCGTTAGGTAGGATCTTGGACTGTTCTCCCAGATCACTGCTTTAATATCATCCTGTTACCATCAGATAAAGATTTAAAACAAATCGTCCCTTTTATCTAACGTCCAGCGTTGTGAAATGCCCCTTTCGTTTTTTGTACTATCTAAGCCTTTCCGCCTCATCTGTAAACAAATTGGAATGTACAGAACAGAACAGTCCGATTTTTGTCCAAATTTCAACCTTCAGATGGGAGACTCAGGGTCACGTTCTCTCTATTAGTTGCATCTCTTAAGCCAGATTGAGTATAAGGTTTTTTGTCTTGCTCATTAAGCTGTCTATAAGACAGGCCCCACAGCACTTCAGACAATGCTTTAAAGGAACTGCCCTAAAAGATAGTTACGCTGAGAATCAGTACAGCTTCTTAGTCTTCCACTTTAAAAAAAAATGTTTGGCAAGATGGTTGTCTTACCTATCTCGAGTCCATGAGACTCGACCACTGTGCATAATAGCTCTGGGAATTCCACCTAATAAATGAAATTATAACTCTTTCAACAATTGAGTTTATCTTAATCTTGATGTTTTAATTCGACACCAAGGCATATGTTTTCATTGATTGTTCAACATAAATACATGAAAATAAACTAGTACATAACACACATATATTTCAAACTATACAATACAATCATGGCATAGTCGTTTCAACATTTTCATCTGTAAATCTTCTTTAGCTCAATGCATTTCGGGTCCTGAATCGACCCTTCATCAGGAGCCTGAATTTATCTAAAAAGAACAATGTGTAAACAACCATCAGCACCGTATTCAACTGGAGAACAAGTCGCAATGTATTCAATGGTTTAAGTCTTCAATGGTTTAAGTCTTCATGTAACATGAGTAGTGAAACGCTCTGACATGAAAATGAAGGAAAACCTTCTCACATCATCGGGCAATCAGATGGACAACATCCATATGTGGGTACAAAAGCTAAATAAATACCTGTGACAACCAATGTAACTCTCTTAGTACCAAGACGATTGATTGATCACGTTCTTACCTAAATTCAACACCTCGTCTGAATGTCGGAATCCTCTTCTAATGGCTTGCACTGTTTTCAACCACGCTCCCACTATATATGAAAACAAACGTATCCCGTCACGTTAACCCTTTCTCAAGCAGACACATGAGTCACTCAGTCTTGCACATGATTCCAGATGCAAAACATCTCCCTCACCTTCTTTCCGCTAAGTCTCAACTCCGCATTCCCCTCGGTGTCCCAGCGTCTGCCGAACAGCAGTGTTGGACGCGAGTGCAACACTCGTGTATATGAGTGACCAACATTAAAAAAGGACTAACTCTCAGCGCCATCTTGAAATGGTGTTCTGCCAGTGTTTCTCTATTTCTCATACCTTCTCCTCTCACAAACTATCGCCCGAAGTCACTGCAAACCTCTAAAAAAGTACTAAAAGCTCAAATCATGAAAAACTTCTACGTAAACTCGCGACGCTATAGATCTGCAAACACAATCCCGGTCACCACTAAGTGAAAAAAGCATAAGTGTGTTCAGGACTGAAAGGTGCACAATGTGTCAATAAAGCATTATTGAATCAAACAACAGTATAAAAAACATTAGTACTAATGTAAGAAATGCTGAGACAAAATAACTATAAATGAATACAAATCATGCTTCAATATGTTTTAAACGTTGCACATGTCAACAGATACAGATGTATTTACAAAAATGTAGACAGCTATTTGCATTTACAAGGTCAAAAAACTTGATGGAGATTTTGAAATTTTCATCTAAACAGAAACAACACACTTCATACAAAGGCATGAGGAAATGTACCAATTGCGTACACTGTAACAATGTAATCATTGGATCAAGTTTACATCACCCGCAAACGGGGAAAGAGATAAAATTGTACCACAATTCAGACTGTAATTCAATAAACTTGATTTATTACATCAATTGTCCCTGCGGGAAACTATATGCAGGGAAGACAGAGAGAAAACTTAAAGTTAGGATCTCAGAACATAAAAGTACAATCAGAAACAAAAATGTGAAAAACAGTCTAGCAATGCACTGGACACAAGAGAGACACAGTATAGCACAAATGCAATTTTCAGTGCTTGAACAAGTTTTACTCTCTGAAGGCACGGATCGCACCAGATCCCTCCTTCAAAGAGAAACCTTTTGGATCAAAAAACTAGGGACCCAAGACCCGAAGGGGTTAAATGAGCGTATTGATTTTGCGTGTTTTCTATAACCAACATTTTTGTAAATACATCTGTATCTGTTGACATGTGCAACGTTTAAAACGTATTGAAGCATGATATGTATTCATTTATGGTTATTTTGTCTCAGCATTTCTTACATTAGTACTAATTTTGTATACTGCTGTTCGATTCAATAATGCTTTATTGACACATTGTGCACCTTTCAGTTCTGAACACACTTATGTTTTTTTCACTTAGTGGTAACGGGATAGGGTTTGCAGACCTATAGCGTCGCGAGTTTACTTAGAAGTTTTTCATGATTTGAGCTTTTAGTACTTTTTTAGAGGTTTGCGGTGACTTCGGGCGATAGTTTGTGAGAGGTGAAGGCATGAGAAATAGAGAAACACTGGCAGCACACAATTTCAAGATGGCGCTGAGAGTTAGTCCTTTTTTGATGTTGGTCACTCATATACACGAGTGTTGCGCTCGCGTCCAACACTGCTGTTTGGCAGACGCTGGGACACCGAGGGGAATGAGGAGTTGAGACGGAGCGGAAAGAAGGTGATGGAGATGTTTTGCAGCTGGAATCATGTGCAAGACTGAGTGACTCATGTGTCCGCTTGAGAAAGGGTTGAAGTGACGGGATACGTTTGTTTTCATATATAGTTGGAGCGTGGTTGAAAACAGTGCAAGCCACTAGAAGAGGATTCCGACATTCAGACGAGGTGTTGAATTTAGGTAAGAACGTGACCAATCAATCGTCTTGGTACTAAGTTACATTGGTTGTCACAGGTATTTATTTAGCTTTTGTACCTACAGATGGATGTTGTCCAGCTGATTGCCGGATGATGTGAGAAGGTTTTCATTCATTTTAATGTCAGAGCGTTTCATTACTCACGTATCGGTGTGGTGATGGGTGTTTAATTAGTTAATTTATTCGGTGTTACATGAAGACTTAAACCATCGAATACATTGCGCCTTGTTATCCAGTTCAATAGGGTGCTGATGGTTGTTTACACATTGTTCTTTTTAGATAAATTCAGGCTCCTGATGAAGGGTCGATTCAGGACACGAAATGCATTGAGCTAAAGAAGATTTACAGATGAAAACGACTATGCTATGATTGTATTGTATAGTTTGAAATATATGTGTGTTATGTACTAGTTTATTTTCATGTATTCATGTTGAACAATCAATGAAAACATATGCCTTGGTGTCGAATTAAAACATCAAGATTAAGATAAACTCAATTGTTGAAAGAGTTATAATTTCATTTATTAGGTGGAATTCCCAGAGCTATTGTGCACAGTGGTCGAGTCTCATGGACTCGAGATAGGTAGGTTTGCATTAAGGCACGGCTTAGGACAACCGTGCTACCACAGCAGCACGCTCTCGCAGAAGTTGAGTACAATATAAGGCAGGAAGCCTAGAAATTTTGAAGAAAATTTTCAGCTATTAACTAAGAAGGATAGTGCTTCTCTACACAAAATCCATTTGGCAAGATGGTTGTGCCTTCTCACTGTCAACTTCATCGCTATGGAAAGCTCTGCCTATAAAACTGCGGCAACTCAAAATTCATGCACTTTTTGGCAAAGCACTTATGTCTCAAATATTCCACTAATTCTTCTAGTTTGCACTTCAGGTCCAGCGCCAATAGTTTTCTCAGGCGTTTGTTTGCACTTTACAAATATTCATTCATTCAACAATGATAACGGTGATAAGTGGAGTGGTGTGGCTCACTGGTTAGAGGCATCAGACCCGGGAGCAAAGGACGGCCCGGGACCAGGGTTAAATTCCCGATGCGGCAGGGTCGTGGACCAGGGTCAGCGGACTTGATAATTCTCACCTCGGTGCCTACTCTAACCAGGGATCACACTCGGCAATTCTGGGCATTAGCTTGCCTCATCTCCACAACAGCCCCCCACATACGCCGGGGATACCTGGTTTCACCTTGGAGTTACCCACTTGGGACCATCTCACAGGGAAAGCCAGGACGGGTTCCCCAGCGTTCTATTCGCCCCAGGATACTCCGGTAGTAGTTGAGCACGGTATAAAACAGCATATAACATAACATAACATAAGAATTGTGTTAAGAATTAAGGAGCATATTTACAACAAAAGTGACTGACCGTGGGTTAGCTCCAAAATAGCTAATGCCGCGCTCAGTCATTTTAGAAACAAAGGGATGTGCCAAATTTACAATAATATAGTGCACCGCTGCATTTTTCCCTGTGCTGGCGCTAAATTGAACTCCCTGGTGCCAAGGCAGATCCTCTTGCACCATAGTGCAATGGTGCCTGCATTGAGAGAATGATTGTTTATGTGCAGGAAGGTCTGCCTTCCTGCACGTAAACAATCCAGAATGGCGATTTGAAACTCCTATGTGTGCACACATAGAAGTTGCAATTCGTCCCTTTTAAAATGATGGTGTCTCTTTGTGCACATAAACAACCATTTATGACGTTTTGATGTTTCTATGTGTGCTGCAGCACTCAGAAACAGCAAAAACAAGGAAACATTAAACATTTCCCCTTGTTTCGCCATGCTAAGACCAGATTTTCCCTAGTCTTAATTTTGGCACTGCCCCATATGTATGCCACCCTTGATAAACTATGGGACAGCGTCAAAATCAATGGGTGTTGTGACAAAATGCCCACTGCAACACCCATTGCCCACCCCTTTCACGCTAGGTATAGCGTGAAAGGGTGCCTTATTTACAAGGCAGCTTTAAGTAGTTTAACACAGCCTTGTAAATAAGGCAAAGCCCCAATCGCCACAGAAGCGTCTTTAAAACTGACATTTGTATGGCCATAGGGGCTTGTAAATATGTCCCAATGTCTGAGTTAAGACTGTTAAGGCGTTTAGGGGCACATGGAGGTGACTGGCACTTGAAAATTAAGGCATTGTACAAACACCATTGAAGGTAATGTGGTTAATAATGCTGTAGTGTACCCATTATTAATTTTTCCTGTAATTTGGAAATTATACCTTGCATACTTGGTTTCTAGTTTAGCAGTTACATGAAGGGAATTATGGGAATTTAACGAGAGGAAGTGATTGATGCCTCGGTAGAGGAAGAACCCAGTGGGGTTTGAAACGTATTTACGATTTTGTGATATACCTACAATCTTGAGATTAGAAATAATGTTGATTAAAAAATAAAGAATTCTCAGACACTAATGGTTAAGCAAAATAAGGAAAGATAAAAATAATTTGAAAAATTGACGAGAGATAAACTAAATATAGCAAAACAAAAAAGGGGATTTCCAGCACATAAAGTAAGTGTTTTTACTGTGCACTTAAGCATGGGAGTGTCCAGACCAGGTTGAGTGTAGTTGTTACAGTGATCCCAGCAACCACAGTATTGCAGCACACCAAGAGGGATTCAATTTAATATCAAATGCTTTACAAAGGTGGAATGAAAATAGGTGTGCATTAAAGAAAAGCAGTTATTTGTGTATGCACTCACTCTATGGTAACTCACGGTACTGAATAAGGAATATACAGGATGTTCTTCATGTTCAGGTTATATGTCCTGCATCCAAGGAAATACTGGGGATTATTTTAACTGGGGAATGCATTGCAATTCCAGGAACTGTATCCGAACATGGGGCTGCACATTCTCCACACACCCAAACTCAGAAAATCTCTGAACCAAACTCATACTCATTGCAGATGGGAAAGTGGCGGGAGTATTACACACAAGCACGGTATCCAAGCCATGTTGCTCCTTATCTCTCTCCCCTTCTGATTTTTAAAGTTTGTGCAGTTCGCAAACCATTTTTGATTTCCAATGTAGTGCCTGTGATATAATGACTCCCGATGTTGACAATGCAGCTAATAATGAGTTTGATGGTCCATGGACCGGCAGACTTGCAGGGGTGCAGAGACGGCGGTCTTCCAACTGCCCCATTACAGCTAGAGTGGTCGGACCAGGGATCAAAGATCCTTGGTGATGGCGCAGCGGTCTTGAGGCCAAAATATGCTTGGTGGGACTGCAGCCGTCCCGCCAAACATGTTGCGAGTTTCCTCTCTGTAGCGGTTTTCATGATGGTTCCACCTCTATTAAAACTGTGGTGGAGAGCAAAAAAAGGAGCCCTTCAAGCCTGGGGATTCATGCAGGGGGGCACATGCAGTTCACCCCAGCGTGCATGCACCCCAGTAACTGCATGGTTGATCACGACTTCTAAACACACAGTTCAGTCCACTACCAGAAAGTGTAGGTAGATTTCACATTGGTCCTGAGGAATTGCCATCAAATTGATTTATAAGACAAGAAATATGTTGACCCTATTCACAAGCCTATAATCTTGCAACCTTAGAGCGGGCGTACATGCCTCTATATATTTTTAATCAGGATAGTGGTTGCACCTCATCAAAATTGTCTTGATTGGATCACCTATCCCTGTTTTAATCTTACATCCCTTCACATCGCTACACTTACGAAGGGCCCTCACCTGCACTACACCCAACGGCAACAAGGAATAAAGATCTCTGCTAAGAAGGCCCCGTCACGGGTGCCAATCGGGTTCAAACCCATACATAGTGCGTGGGGGGTGAACTTGGCTCCTCACTCTGTGGAGAAGATTGGGTCATATTTATCTAACAGTTTTTTGGTCCACACAAAATGCCAACAGATTGATCCTCGACTATTGAAGCCATGAAACATGTTGACCTTAATTGTAGACCTAAGCCAGCTGGCAGGCCTATAGGTGACCATCACTTTTTTATGCAAAGAGACAAGGACGATCATTTCCCAATTCGTGTGTCCCTTTTGTTTTAATCTCACAACAGACCAGAGAGAGCACATTAAATACATTGAGGTCCTTAGTTGATTATAGATTCACACTTTTGTCAATTTTCCCACCATCTGGACACATCAACTTATGTCCATCTGTGCTCAATAGGCTTCTGTTGAAAAAATATCTCAAGTAAAATGCCCTCTTGAGGGGCCCGCAGGGCATTGCAGTGTCAGAGTGCCAACAGTGAGGTGCATAGCTCTATGATGAAGCATGTCACCCTTGGGTGTGTGATGGCAATTGTTCTTACAAGCATATGCTTCTAAAGGTACCTGCCAAAAGCTAGAGATTGTTTCTCTTTGACTTAACTTCCGGAACAATTACTTAGCTTTATATTGACTTATATAAAGAGGGTCATACTGGACCAATAATCTCCTAGTTCTTTTTTTTATATGCACACCAAGGCACATAGCCTGCACACAGGTTTTGTAGCGTCCAGTCTAGTAATAACAGAATAGAATGTATTTGAGACTGGCCTTGTTGTAACATGGCTAAATCGTGTTCCAGTATGTTGATAGCAGAGGATTGAATGTTGCCCAGTGAATATATCCCAGATGACAGAGTTGTTAACCCATTGTCGAACACGGTGAGAGATTTCTCTAAATAATACGATCAATTTCTCGTATTCTTTCTGCGGCGTCTGCTTGTGCTACTTTCCATATTTCATTATAAGCAGCATAGATGCTGGCATATATGAAACCTTTTTGACGCGGTTTTCCTGGTCCTGATCCCTAAGGTCTGTGCCTTCTTTAAGTAAAAATAAGTGCTTTTTTCACATCCTCGAGTGTAGATTTCTGTAGCTAATCAAGGAAGAATTTTCCTACACTGTATGTTGTTACTACCCCTGGGTGCTGTTGTTAAAACTAACGTGGGTCTGGCCTATTGATTGTGAAGCCCTGTATTATATTCAGGAATCTTTCTTGACAAGTGTTTGTGTCTGTGGGCCAGAGCAACCATTTTTCCCATTGAGGATCTAATCTGTTGTTTTGTAAAATTGTTTCTACTGTTACCACTCCCTGTGTAGTGCTATTACTTGCAGGTGTTGTTACAGAAGGTGTGTTCATGTCCTTGATCTTGGCAAATCAAAGGCAAGACGTTTGTTAGACCGTGTCATTGAAAAACATTATTTGCTGTGGGATGATACAGGCTCAGAGCTAAGCTTCTGTCCCGTGCCAATCTTTAGAACCTCAGACAGATTTTGCGTCAATTGTATCTTTCCAAAATTCAAACTCTTGTCTAGACAGTTGGGCAATAAAGGCTGCAGAATAAATCTGTTTTGCATTAGTTAACAGAATTTTCTGTCCTGTTTTGTTTACATTCTTATAGTAAATGTTTTAAGGATTGGATGTATTGTATCCTGAAAAATATGGCAACTTATTTGCAAACATTTTTGAACTACCCCTTGGTGGTGTAGGACAGACTTCAATTGGTTAAACATAAATACATTTCTAGGTGTTGCAGATTTATGCACGAAATGATGACCATAATGGTTATAACAAAAAAGCTCTTCGTAGTCTGATGAACCCTCTAAGTTTTCATTGTTAGAAAATGCATCAGATCTTTCCAGATCAGACATCATGTTATTACCAGTCTCAATGTCCCAATCATCAGAATAGGTACTAGAGGTAATGAAGCACTTAATGAAATTTTAAATAAGTGTGGAATCTTCAAAAGTTCCAACAGGCGGAATATATCATAATCGTTTTTTTCCCAAACTATACCATCTTATATAGGAACGGCTGTCATGTTCACTGCTGACAGACAGGTCTCTTGCTTCACGATGGGATGATTTGTGTGGTTTTAAAAGTAAGTTCACATTTTTACTTCAGTGTCCAAATGAATATATCTGTCATTGACAAGCCCTGTAAGAGTCAGTACTAAAGCTAGTCAAATCAGAAAGAAAAAGATTCCAGAAATAATCCATAGTTCAATCCATGGTGAAACCAATAAGTCTTTTTCAGGTGATGAAAAAAGTATTGAACTTGTTCTTTGAAAGTTTTTTGGCTGGCGTCGTTTCAGGCTCCCTTGGATCCTCAGAAAATGTATCAAAGTTAAGTAGCCAGAAGCAGTTTGGTCAATTGTTGGAATTGCATCAGGATTCGTTGAAATCGCTGGAACCAATTGATCACGTGTTACATTGGTGTAGAGAGGTGTGCCTTGGCGAACTGTTATTTGGGTTTCAAGAGGGATGAGTTCCATAGCATGGTTGCTTAGTCCTTCATCTGTTACTGCTGAATTCTCAATGGTGATGAGTCTTTCAGTCAGAACATCTTGGATAGTAGCAAGAGGAGTGTGTGTGCTACTCGGTTGGAGTCCACTAGGTATACTATTTAGTATTGGCCACATAGTGTGGTTTGATGTGGTCGATTGACACAAACATTTTCTCCTTTATTCCAGCAAGAGGCGGCAGTAGTACTGTTCTTGTTCCATGGATGGCTATGACAGGTACTGGTTGTCGGTATGAAGGCCCAAATTCCTTCTTGTCTACAATTTTCTCTCTGACTAGATTCCAACTTTTGGGATCCAGACAGGCCTTGCTGGGATGGCTGTTTTTTCCGCAGTGGTGGTTGGCTTCAGGAACATGGTGCTATGTTTTGATCTTAGTTCATTTAGATCCTGTAAAACAGAAAAACGATCTTTGATATCAAAAGCTTTATTTTTCACCACTGTGCCTTTACATTCAAGATCAGGAACACACATTCTTGTCCCAAATAGGACCTCATATGGAGTGACCCCCCCCCTAGAGAACTTCTTGGCAAAATATTTAATGAGCGTTGGACCCCATAAAGATGTTTGACCCACCCATCACCCGAACTTAATACTCTAGCTGTTATAGACTGCTTTATGTCCCGGTTTTTCCTTTCCACAATGGAATTACCCTCAGGTCGGAATGGAGAGGAGTACCTCAATGTAACGCCCAAACTGGCCATGGCCTCTTTGTAAACCAAAGAGCCAAAAGTTTAGGACCCTGGTCAGAATGTAGTGTGCCAATTGCGTATGTGCCGATAAAGACTCACAAATCTTTTATAACAATTTGAGCGTCAGCCGAGCGCTGAGGCCACATCCAGAGGAACCTTAAACACGAATCCACTACGACCATGATATATTTATAGTTACCAGCCCTTTGCAAGGGACCGCAGTGATCCAGGTAAACAAAAGCTAATGGTTTTTCTGAAATTAACAGGGGCGTCTGTGCAGGACATTTCACTGTGGAGACTTTCATCTGTTGGCATATTTCGCATTCCAAAACATAGTTTTTGGTCTGTTTCCTAATGCCAGGCCACCAATATCTCTGTTTTAATAAAGATTCAATTGCAGAAACACCTGCATGGGCAGAGACTATCCCTTCATGTGCTGCTAGGATCAGTCCTAATCTACGTTCCTTGTTTGGAATTACCCTATCCCCCACTCCAGGGATTCGAGCAAAGGGAACTTTGTTCGCTTCAATTACATAAGAGTACTTGAGTGGAGACTTTTTCGGTAACGTTGCACCACTGCCTTTGCTTAAAGCATTGACAGACAATAATATCTCACTTTCTATTCTCATTTTTGAATGAGTGATCACAGCTACGGAAGCCGTTTGCACAGGCCCCTTTGCAGCTTCATCAGTTATTGAATTCCCTGCATCGTGAACGCCATCAGGTTGATGGCTCGGCGTCTATATCATGTTAGTATTTTGTAGACCGTTTTGCAACTGAACTACCTGTTCCCAAAGCATCTTATGCTTTATTGTGACACCTTGTGCATCATTGAATTAATTTTGAAGCCAATTCTGTAAATATTCATTATATGATTTAACACAGTAAAAGGAATCGCACACTATAAGTGTGGGGAATTCGCGATCCGTATTTTCAAGTGCCAATTTGAATGCTTGTAGTTCAGATCACTGACTTGTACAATCTCCTATAGATTGAGTTTTAGTGAACATAGGTAGGAAGATACCATCGCGCATGCGACCTTTAACGATTGTGCACGCTGCACTTTGATCTTGCTTACTCCCTATAGCAGGTTGTGCTGATCTGTCAGTATAAATTATAAATTCGTACTGATCAAGAGGCAGAAATTTTCCTGGCAGAGGACATTCATGTTCATATTGCACGAATGCTTGTGTTTTTAAATTAGGATCAAAAACATATTCAACATCTGTTGCAGCAGGATAATTAACCCTTTGTATCCATCTAGGATGTAAAGCTTTTGCATTTGGAATGCTCGCTTTTGTAACTGCCTCTAAGGCTGGTACTGGAGTCATGACAATAATGCGTTTCCCCTGAGCTAGAGCTCTTTCCTTTGCTACAGCAGTTAGAACTGCTGTCAGAAATTTTTCCTGTTAAAGTGAAGCACATTTCTGCTTGTGTACACAAATGTGATTTGTATGCAATTGGTACTTTTTCCACCTTCGTTAAAACTTAAATAGGTGAATCCGCAATGACCCGAAATTATTCGGATTACTAAATTGTGTGTATTTATGCGTGTTTGTAAGTGATTTGTTGCTAATATGTTAGCTTGGAGTGAACACAATATTTCTGTGTGTTCTTGTATCCACTTTTTGATTGAAAAATCAGGTTTGATTAATTCGTAGAGCGGTTTAATCCTTCATGCGTAATTTAGAATGTAAGTTCTTTCAAAATTTAGGATACCTAGAATCGACTATAAATTTGTTAGCGTTTTTAGAGGTTGAAGCTGCTCACACTTTTCTAAAAAGTTAGCTGCCAGGCATTTGCCTTCACTTTAAAGCTCATATCCTAGAAAAAGGACATTGATGTGGGCAATTCTGGATTTTTTAAAGTTGAATTTGTAGCCCTCAGAGGCGAAGCCCAGTTTAATGGTACTCACCCTGTTCAAGTGCCTATCCAGGTCATCGTCTTTCAGAAAGATGTCATCGACATCAAATTGTAGTAACTCTGTAACCCCGGGCTATTCTTGAACCCTTCTGGGAGTCGACAGAAGTGACTTTGGGTTCCCATTATTGAGAGAGCTGTTAAGTACCTGCCCTCAGGTGCAATGTTTTGACAAAAGAAACCATTTGAAATGTCTAATGTGTTTTTTTTATTTTTTACGCACAATGTTATTCATTAATGCTGTACTATGGGTATTTTGCACTGCAAAAGGTTTGGAACAAGTGTTCAAATGTCTGTAATCTAAAACAAGACGATGTGTACTGTCTGGTTTGGATACATGAAACAAAGGATTGTTCATTGAGGAGGTGCATGATTCAATCACCCCTTGGTATTCAAGTTGATCTAGGTTGGGTACTGCCTTTATGCAGTAGGTTGATTTTTTAACTGTATTTTGTGGTGAGGGAAGTCCTCATCCCATCCTACATGATTTTTGTATAATGCTGGGGCCTGGGCAACTGCCCATTTACTGGCATAAGTATATTTTAGGTGAATTGAAATATGGTTGGAGAAGGCTGACATAATGTTGTCCTAACCATGTGGGCACGGCCTGACAAATTCTGGTGGCCATTCCCTTTCTGCTAGAAGTATATCATAACCCCTTGAAAGTTTTCCCCAAAAAGAGCGCTTTCACTTTTCTTGGTATGTCTCCCTCCATCCAGAGTGTTATTTCATATAACTTTTGTGGAGTACTAACCTTGGTGTCTACAGTCTCTACTGTTATGTACTCATTCAAGTCCACTAACTCCAGAAGTTCTTTCAGGTTCTGGTGAGCTATTGTTACTTCTGCTGCTCTGTCCAGCATTGTCTGAGCCCATTCTCCGTTCTTAAGTTGTGTTCTCATTATTTTTGGCATGACTGATCTTCAGACCTGCTACCTTCTTCTTGGAGAATTGAGGTTTTGATTTGTTTTTGTGAATGTTTTGTTCGTCTTTGGACTTCACGCGTTCTTCTTTGTGATCTGACCGTCCTCTTCTTTAGGTAGGAGAGGAACGTGTATCAGTATTGTGATACCTGTCAGGTTTTCGTATATTATCCCTATTCCTGAGGTTAGACCTCCTTTCAAAGGGCTCCTTTGAAGAGACCTACCTCGGGATTCAAAACCTTTCTGTTTTGAATTTTGTTTATTAGCGCCCACTTCTTTTTAGAAGAGGTAGGATTTTGTTTAATAGAGTCTTTTTCAGGACCTTCAGACAGCTGTGGCTTCACTGTGTAATTGTAATAACTTGTCTAGTTGAGTGAGTAATTCATCGCCTGACATCTCTTCAGTGTCAGGATGGGGTGTGTAGCTGGCTAAAATCGGCCATGTTGTTCCTGGTCTACCTAGTGGACCGGGCCTGGTAATGTTTTTGTGATGTTTTAAGGCGCCTTTAAACCAGAGATCATGCTCCTGGTATGTGAGTGGAATTTCAATATCCTCGAAAGGAATATATTCCTCAGATGGATCATCTTCTTTAAAGAAGTGAAACACGTTTGTTATTGGATTTGATTCTGTGAATACTATCCATGAACAGAATACCTCTGTCTGAAATGATTTGTTTGCCTCTATCACGAAAATTGCTCTACCACCGCTAGGTTTTAGGCCGTGTTTTATACGTTTTAGAGTGATGGTTCTCCTTATATGTGGATGGATAGAAATCACATCCTCATCGGTTTTATTAAAACTGGTAGTATTTACAGCGAGATGTAATGCTTTGTTGACTGGAGCAGCCTCAGCATTAGCCCTGTTATTGGACATTGTTTTTTTGAAAAATGTAGAACAAGTTTCAAGGAAACAAACATAAGGTGCAAAATATTTTGGAACACTGTATCCTTCAACGTTGAACAAACCAAACAGCTAATATAGGAATTTTGTCCTATTCAGTTTTGGCGGATACTTAGCCCTACCCACTCCAGACGTCTTATGGAGTATGTGAGTAGGGGTCTCTGAGAAAAGCACAACTGAGTTACTTCAGTATCTAGCGTTAAATTACTGCCAAACCGTTGGGTGCCATGTAGTGTAGTTTCTATTTGCCTAATAGGCTCTGCACAGTGGAGAAATATACACTAGAGTTTTGGCATACACCCCATATAGAGATTATGCATATGAAAAGCTAAATCTCATCGCGCTTCTCCTCCACCAGTGCTGCTAATGGCGAATCAGGCACGACCACTGTGTTTAGTGGAACGTTTATGCGTAAGACGTATGCAATGTATTAGCGTGCCTGCTAAGTTGTTCTTAAATGTGTATTCCATCCAAAATGCGAAACACTACTTTAAAGAAACTGTGCAAGGGAAAAGATTAAAACTGTGACTAAAGTGAGATAGTACAAGAAAATCAAAATAGTAAACATTGAGATGATGGTCAATGGCCAAAACAGTTATGGTTGGCATTTTGCTGGCAAAAATAATAATAAACAAGAATCTCATAAAAAGCATGTGGTGCGCTATACTCCCTGAAGGCCTGAAGATCTAACCATCATGTGCAGCTCCAAAAGCTGTCAAAATCTAAGCCAATGACAAATATTGCCAAAAGATCACAGGACATATTTCTTCCATTTTCAAGTTGGTGTATCACTTATGAATAAGATTTATTGTATGATTAGTTAAAATCTTCACAGTATCCTCATAGCACATAAAAGGTACTTTCAATGCTTCTCATTAAAAAAGTATAAATGAACCCACCATGTAGCAATCGAATAGTTTCACAGATTTTGACTGTGATGTTATGTAATCAATATGTTTGGTTCATCAGTTTTTAGATTATTGTGGGGGAAAGCAAAAAAACACCATAGAATAATATGTGCAGTAGAAACTTTCCACAAGAGCCTAAATATCCTGCAGTTCTATAGTCCCAATCAGAAATTCTGAAAATTCCCTATTGTGGGGCATTGGCAATTAGGACATTTGTTTCTCAGCCAAGCAAAGACATCTCTCAACAAGTGTTCTCCTATTAGGATTGCATTTGGTCTATTTGGAATTAGATTGCGTAACGTGTTTCAATAATGAAGTAGGAGAAATGATAATACTATACAATACTCCTGTAGTGTAGTTCCTATTTCCCTAATGGGCTCTGCACATTGAAACAATATGCACTATAGTTTTGGCATAGGACTGAGGTCAGTATGCCCCATTGTGTGTCAGCTAACTCAGACGCCACTAGAAACGTCTTGTAAAACAAGAAGGGAGTAGTTTCTGGCAACCGCATAAACATAACACCTTTGTTTCCCTTTAGAATGGGAACACTCAGCAGAATCGTGGAAACAATAGATAACAGTTTCACTCAGCTAATCGTGCATACTTAGTTTCTGCAGAGTTACACAGAAGGGTTAGGCAGGCGTTTCAATAAAAGGGATTTATTCAACAGTCTTATTTCTCCTGTAAGAGATCTGTGCTGTTACAATCAAAAAACAGAATGCAAGATATATAATGTACAGCGTAAGCAGTGGAAAGAAATAATACTGTAATATCATTGTCTGTTAGCTATGATACATATTCATATACATATACATAAATAACACAGGCTAAAATGTGAGTACTCATACGATGCATTCTCTAACTAGTTCTACCCCAGTGTACCTAACCTAAGTGTAGTACAAGGTAAGAAGTATGTGCTGTATTCTATAATATGGTAAGCTATAGTTTGTTATGCCAAGATTCCCTCTAGGTTCTAGTCAGCTCCATACCTTGAGAATGAGAGAGGTTGGAATCTCTTTCCGGGTCTCGAACTCTAACACCCAGCGAAGGGAGTCAGAACACTGGAAGCTGGCTTCTCTGTGAACTGGGATGACAGCGTCTTGTCAGTGCGTCAGGCCGGGACACATGCTCCTCTAAGTCGAGGTTTCCTCCTTGCTTGCCGTGGCGAGTTGTATTGAGCTGTTCAGCCGAGCCGTGGTCTGCCATGGTAAGGGAAGGTATATTTATACCTGGAAGGTACATAGGGAATGTTTGCATTGACGTAAAGTCGGTTAGAGGAAGACGTAATGAATGAACCCTTAGGGTATAGCGGTTAATGCATAATAAATGAGTTCTGGAGAAACCTATAATCCTGGGCTAGGGAAACTCCCAACAGCTTAAGGGTCTGGTTTCTAAGGACTCGTTGTGATGTTGGGGTGGACGGATGTAGGTGACCGTGCCTATATTTGGATAGCATGGCAATTGCCTAAATAAGGACTGAGATCTTATGCCTATATAAGGGCAATTTGAATTGTGCCTATATAAGGACATGTATAAGGAAAACCTATATACAGACATCTAAATCGATACACAACACTCCAGGACTACAAAAGGAGTAAACATGAAATGAAATGTGGGATGCAACTACAGCTTTCCTTTGATCATTTACATCATGCACACCCTGCTGCAGCTCTTTAGCAAGGATTGGCAATCCACATGCATTAAAAACATTTATTGAATTCAGAATGTGCTTGAGCTCAACCTGGCTCCTTTGTAAATATCTAACATTTGTTTTAACTATAGTTGATTTGACAAGAATACTCATTCTGCAAATGCAAATGTACTTGTGCTTGGGTCAGAAAGACCCATGAATGTGAAACAGAGCATGCTTGAATTTCCACGAAAGAGCCCCTGAAATCTATATTAAAATTCTCCCGGAATTTAGCAAAAGTGCTCATAAAGGGCCTCATTTATGTAAATTGTTGTATTGCTTTGGTAAAACAGTGATGCAACACTTTTCAGTGCGCCCTCCTTGCAACACCATGGATGCGGCGTATTTACTGTTCGTCGATCCATGTTGCAAGGATTGACAGATATGTCAGGAATCCTGATGTATCTGTTGGCGCAAAAATGGCACATTGCTGGAGTGTTTCTAAAAACAGACCCAACTCCAGCAAGGTGTCATTTCACAAAGGGCAAGCCCCAGGTGAAAAAGCCTGCATCACCCTTCTGTCTGCTTAAAGCAGACTTAAGAATTTAACACACTGAGGCCATTTAAGTGTTGCAGTGAAATCTCATAGTTTTCACTGCAACACTTCTATGGGCCTTTTCTGTGTGACAGAACACCCACCCTGCATACATTATACCTGTCGCAGGGGATGCCTCCCATAAAACAATCTTCTGAGGAACTGGTATTGTGCACCAAATCTGTTTAAATTGATAGTTCTAAGTTTAGTTCTTATTACTCTACTGTTGCCATTTCTTAAAATACATAGCATTTAGGAAATACTCAAAATGAAATCAGCAGGAAAGATGTAGGGTTATTTGAGTATAATTTGAAAAACGTTCTGATCCACAGCGGTTGCGTTTGTCAGAGGCAGTAGGAGGCACAGCCGCCAGCCATCTGCTCATTCAGTAACCTGCTAAGCACAAGAATGTAAAGGCAATAACACCGCAGCAGCGGCTGAAGCACTGAGGCAATGCAAACCTAGCATGGGATCATTAGCCTCGTCATGTCCTTTGGTGTCCTGTGGTTCGGCCTTCTTCCATGCTTGTTACAGAGGAAGGCTGAGGGCATTGTAAACCTAATTGCGGTCAACACAGTAAAATGTCACACGGTACTTTGGCCAGCATGAAAGGGCATTCTCGCTTTCTTGAGGCTCATGAGCTGCG
Source organism: Lissotriton vulgaris (assembly GCF_964263255.1). Classification (NCBI taxonomy): domain Eukaryota; kingdom Metazoa; phylum Chordata; class Amphibia; order Caudata; family Salamandridae; genus Lissotriton; species Lissotriton vulgaris. The sequence goes on from NC_141700.1 coordinate 333,085,825, forward strand.
ACTTGTTCATCCGCAGAGCGTAGATCTCAAAAGTGAGGAGCTGATACAAGCAATGCAATAACATTTCAATGAGATCTGACTCACAGCACAGCTGTGCGAAAAGGTTATGTGTTGTATTGAGAAAGAGCAAGCTGAAGACAGAAGAGGAAGGCAACTCTCCTGATGAGGGTCAGCGAGATTGCTCCATACATCCCATTCCCAGCCTTATTTTACCCACTCACTGTTTACCAATCGCCTCTCCCCCCACTGGCATCACACAAGCTGCCCTCTGTAAACGGTATCAGCAATGGATGAAAGGAAAGAAAGACATGCAGGTGCCTATTGTTTTAAGATGGGGAGTATGTTAATTCCAGGGGTAGATTTAAGTCGATAGAATCCGCAAATGATTGTCCCCACCTTAGGTCATCTTTTTCAGCTTTTTTTGTTCAGAACTGTCAGAACGCCTTACGTTTGGCTTTATACCTGAATATGTTTAACAATAAATATGTTCCCTTAATTTCATATGCTTCTGTAAAACAGAAACAGGCATTTTTGTAAGTCACTATTTACGGAAAAAACATTTTTATAATTTTTGTATTTTAGTTCGGCGACACTGCTCATCATCCTTAGATGGCAATTGTTTATTCCTGGTAAAATACCCAAGGCTCTGTCTGTTTTGGAAGTGTGTGTGCACCATCCATCTTCAGTGTAATAATTTACCAATTACAAAAGCCATAAACTGGTTGTTAACGATGGGATTCTGAAACTAGTCAAAATCCTGATCTTCAAAACAAAAACTTCACCAGTCTGTTTCAAAAATACGAAAGCCAATTAAATATTATTCAGAGATTACATGAAAGGCCCCATAAAATAAACGCAAGATAGGGATGGAAAAATCTGCATAAGAGATGTTTAATTATCAGAGGTGGCTTAAAATAGTAAAGACATGAAGTGTAAGGAGTGACATCAAATGTGTTCAACAAGACGCTATTCTCAAAAAGGCTGTTTTAAGGCCCGAGTGGGGCAAATAAGTACTCCTCAATCAACACTAATAATGAATTCTATTATTCATATTTAGCACAGACACCACCAATTAACTGCAGAATAGTGCTTGAAGTGAAGGAGCTTTTTAATACACAAATCTGTTATAATCATTTGTCAATTCTGTAAAGTAGGAAAAGTACTCAACTTTGTATGTGTTTTATCAACATCGTTATGGAGAAAGACCGTCAATCCTTTGGCCTCTGGTGTTATGTATCAAGCTCCAGAGAGGTGAAATATCCCACTGAGCTTTTTAACTGGTCTTTTATTGTGTGCCCAGCAGGTTGCATTATGTGTCCTTTAGCAGATACATTAAACGCCTGCGTTTATTAAACTAATGAGCGTTAATATAGAAACTGACAATGTGACATACAGAATACACCAGGAATTACTAACCTTTTTCTGCTGGAGGAACTCCGAAAATAAACACTCATACCCAGAGAAATACTTTCCAGTGAAAAAGTTTTCAACCCAGAAAAAGTCGAAAGGAGGAACTGTAATTAATTGCGTTATTGGCAGGAAACTTTATTTGTGAAAAGCCGATGTAAGTCTGCTGTAAATTGTGTGAGAAAATGAAGCATTTTACTCTCTTTTTTATATGATCTAATTCTAATCTTTTGTGTTTTTTTTCTTTTTATATCTCAAACTAAAAAATGAAAATAATGGCCATTATTTAGAAATTGGCAGGTAGGATACTATGCAAGAAATGTGGTGGATGCACAGTCCTCGGTATTTCAAGTACATCATAGCCTGTAGCACTTGTAATACAGTGGATGGGCTTGCTTCCACGTTTGATGAGTATCTAAATATGTCCCAAGCATCCTCCCATCACCTTTTGAGCGTTTGATGTATTGCTCTAAGTAGGCAAGGACATTCCCAGATGTGGGACCCTAGTTCACTGTGCCAGTGGAACCAAGCAACACCCATTGAAGACCCACAGTGAGGGTAACAGCATTCTTGGGTTGCTTTTGTGTCAGTTCAGAGAGGACATGCCTTGGCAGATCAGGCTAGACTATTCCTACTGGAGCAGGGTAAAGAATGATTTGCATAAGGCTGGGTCTATTCTGAAGTGGCATGGTGGGCAAAAGAACAACGGGTTGGAACGTCATCACAAGCGATTGTCAGTGGTTAGACTTATTGCAAGTGTCCTACCTTCACCCTTTGTGTGTTTGATAATCCTAGACCATGCATTAAAATAATTAATCACTGCGTTATTAAATTCTCCTTACGGCTTACTGGTGTTTTTTTGAGATGCAGGTGAATTTGATGGTTGAAATGTACTCAATGTGAGAATTGCTCGGAACATTTTTAGTAGTCCAGCGATAGGCCAAAATACACTGGCCCATTTTTTATGGATTATATTGGGACATATATCGCATCTGCACATGTATACATATTAGGTTTTGCTGCTATGAGTTGAGCAGATAAATCTACATTGTGCAGGCTTCTTATGGAAAGCCACTATTTTCGAGGCTCTCTGTTTTTTGTTTGGATTAAATATATAGGGGCATATGTAGGTAATTTCCATTTTGCGATTCTTAAATAGCGATTTTTAAGGAATCGCTATTTGAGAATTTCAAAATGGAATGTAGGTAAAAAATCGCAATTTTTTTGCGAATTTCTAAAATTCCTTAATTGCAATTAGCAAATTGCGAATCGCAGTTAAGGGATGAGTGTCACATTCATTCCTATGGGCCAAGAGGCCCATAGGAATGAATGGGGATACATTCTCAAGTTGCGATTTTCTATGAGAAAATCGCAATTTGAGAATCGCAATTCCAAGGGTGCCAGGGTGTCCAAAGGACATCTGTTGCCCCCCTGGAATGTGGCTGTAAGTACATGTGGCGCGCATACATGCCCTAAGGGCATGTCTGTGCGCCACATGGCACTTTGAATTTTAAAAAAAATGCATTTTGACAGGAAATCACAAAATACCATCTACTTGGAGTAGGTGGTATTTTGCGATTCCTTAAGCCAAAATCGCAATTTAAAAGGCACCCCTACATAGCATTTAAGGAATCGCAAAATTGCGATTCCTTAAATGCTTGAGCAAAATAAGTAATCGCAATTTTTGCGATTCCCTATTTTGCTATGTGGCACCTACATTCCAAACGGCGTTTGCGATTCGCAAACGCCTTCCTACATATGCCCCATAAGGCTTTCCCAAAGTCGAACAGTGATGAGTGTTCACTTATAAAGAAATCCAGAAAGAGATGTTAGGATTGTAGCAGTCCTATTATATTTTCAGGACTGTGGCCATCATTGTAAAAGTGATGCCGAAGTACAAATGTGGAACACTGGCATGAATGATAATTTTGGTATAATAAAATTATATTTGTTTTTGGAAATTTTGAGTGTACCGAGCAAGCCGTACATTTGCTTCCTAGACCACCAAGCAAATTTAAACATGGCCATTGCCAAATCAAAACCCAAGCCCGGAAGTTCTACAAAGCCTTACACAACCAAGGACCCGCATATGTTAACTACTGCCTGAACTTCCACCAACCCTCCAGACACCTGCTTTCTGTCTCCGTCGCACACCCCCTGCATTCACTAAACCATAAGCGCCCCTTCTCCTACCGTACTGCAAAGGGCTGGAACGACCTCCCCCTTCACCTCCGGACCCCATCCCCTGCGCTGGAATTCAGGAACGGACTCAAGACCTGGCTGTTCAACTGAAACCTTCCTCGCAGCAGGGATCTCAGCGCCGGGATATCCTTCAAGGGTGATTAGCTGCGCTTTATAAGTCCTGTTGATTGATTGATTAAGAAGGTTGACTACTAGGGCTTAGTCAGCAAGGAACCAGAAGATTGGCTCGATGAACTAAACAGTGCTGGGTAAAAATCAATACTGTTGTGTTGTACGAAGCTGAAACTGTACCGCCTGTCAAGTTTAGTAGACATTGCTTAGTGATGATGACATCTCTCGCACAGATGCTAGGAAACAAGGTGGCACATTGGGTTGCAGAAATTCTAAATAGTGTTGCATGACAGAACTATGTGCCAAAAAAGGAGAAAATCTCTGGAAAGGGGCATGAAAGCTGCTTGTAAGCAAGGGCATCGCCTTAACACTCCAGTTGTGCAAAAAGATACCACTCACACCCACAATGAGGACAAGGAAGGAATTAATATGTGCTGGCATTATATGAAGAGGCACACTAAGAAGAAGCTGGTGGAAACAGCTTATGAAAGGAAAGCCTTCCACAAGTAACAGTCATGGCTATGTCTTTGTAAGAAGCACAGAATCTTCACAACTGTTTGTAAAGTTACAGCCACTTGTACCCTTCATGAGAGGAGGAAGAGTTATTTACAGAGGCGCACCAATCAGACTTATAGAGGACCTTAATAGAAAGCTAAACAATGCATGTATCATGTCACACTCTCTTTATGTGCAATAAGAAGCAATTAACCCACTGCATTTTGACACCAACCACATAATGGACCATGGCTTCTTAGCATAGGATTAATGAGCCTGTGTATGCCTATGCATTAGACCTCATACATATATGAAAGTGTCAAAACCTAAACTTGATGTACATTAAGTAAAAACGATACACATTGTCTCATGTGTCCCTTCTGTGTAGGTGCTTCAGCTACAGTTATGTTATTTTATTGATATTTATAAAGCACTCAAATCTCCCTTTAAGGAGTCTCTGAATGCTTCAGCACTGCATAGATTCAGTTGATTGAGATTTGCAGATTAAATAGCCACGTTTTCAGTCGTTTTTTAAATCCTGCTCTATAGGCACAGGAGCGAAGGTTTGGTGGCAGCTGATTCCAATGCTGTGGGGCCAAGAAGGAGAATGCGTGCCCTGATACCCACTGTATGGATGCACCAGGGGGACGTAGTATCAGTTAATCTCTGGATCTCATCTTTAGGTTCTTGATAGAAATGTATGGTTACACCCATTTTTGTAGGTAACAAGGCCCTTTTCCATGAAGAGACCCATGGGTCAAACATTAAAGTTTAAATAGGGCACGCTTTCCTAGGGGTAACCAGTGGAGTAATTTTAGAGTGGGGTCTGAAGGAGAACTAGATGATTGGTTACAAACTAAACGTGCTGCTGTGTTTTGTTTCACCTTAAGCTTGGAAAAGAAACCCTCATTCTCTGCAGCCATTAACAAATTTACGTAATCCAGGCGGTTCACAATGAGTGCCTGGATATGTGATTTCCTAGTCTGCATGGGTAGCCAATGAAAACTTTTTTTGAGCATACGCATTAGGTCAAAACAGTTGATTAGCAGACATCCAAGCGGCAAATTTAGTCTTACATTCGCTGGATCTCAATTTTGTAGATTCAGGATTGGACTCCATGGTGATAACAAGCCGGGTGTCATCTGCATACAAGATGACCCCAAAGCAGCACAATCTTATCATTTTTGCTAAAACGGTCACCTAAATGTTGTGGTACACCTTCTTGTCCAATACCATAGTCCTGGAATTGAACACTCAAACTGTATTGACTGGGTTCAGTGAGTGAAGCAGAACAAGACACTAAAACCTCTCAAACCCTTTCAGGAACTTCACGTGTAGATTTTGTGCAGGGCTGGATACCTCCACCCAGATTTCCATTAGAGGCCTCTCTGCTGGTGTGAGAGAGTCTCCAGAAGCTAAGGTTAGGGGCAAGCCATGTCGTAGCCAAGAAAAATGCAAATATCATTGCACAGTTGGCTGAATCCAAAAGGCAGATATAATCAGCCCTCTACATGGTGCTGCTGAGCTGTAGATGATGCACAGTAAGGGTTTCAGGCATGGATGTGGCACAACCAAGCCCATGTTCTAGCTCATTATCAGCTTAAGAGGGGCAGGTAAGAGTAGAGGGACCAGCTGCAGCACTACAAAGTGGTCAGCACAAGTAATCTCTTGCATCCTGGAAAAGAACGGAGACAGATTACATGGCACATAATCTAGCTTATTGTTTTTGTTTGTTCTTTCACTTTGTTATATTTTGTGTTATCATCCATGTCGAGAATGGTATATGTGGCTGCAACACTGCTGCATTGTGACACGTAATGATAATGTGCCAGTATTTAAGTATGACTTACAAGTAAACAAGTTCTAAACAACTTCCTGTCCCTTCATCCATAATGTGGGTCTGTGTAAGTGTTGGGTCCTGTATTGTTTTGTTGGTTCTCCTTGTTATTGTTATCATTGCTTTAATAGCTAGTTAAACGTTAGTTAGATGATAAAAGGAAAATAAATAAGAAATGTTCCAACTCAGATCATCTACATTTATCAACTGAGATTGTTAGGGGTTGAGAGAGTGCATACACCCAAAAAACTCTCGCATTTGATTTTTTGGACTCGGAGACGCCCTCTTGACGCCCAGCCCAGGTGGAGGCTAAATACCTCTCAGAAACGCTCGCATTTGTATTTTTGGACTCACCGGCAGCAGCAGTAGCGGGGGCTACGGGAGAGGAGAAACCATGCTCCCCACAAGCCAGCGGGGCTCGGAGACGCCCTCTTGACGGCCCAGCCTAGGATTTAAACAATCGCATAGTCCTGCTGTGCGGGACGAGCCGGGCGAAACCCGGGCCAAGGGCGGGCCGTTCTGAGCCCATCCGAGATTGTTTGAGGACGGGACGGGGCCCCCCACTAACATCTCGTGAAAAGGTTAGTGCAAGGCAAATATTGTCTACTAAGCATCTTAGCTGTTATCGCAACTTACAGCGTGCTATATCAAGGCTGGGAGCAGATTGGAAAAGTTGGCCATTGTAACGAAGGGTCACCACTGGGCAGGAGAGGAAGGAAATCGCTACCCAATGGCTCTATAGTGGGAACTTTGGACAATTTCTTGATAAGAGCTTCTTCAATTTTAGAAAAGGAAATTGTCCAGACCGAAAAAAGACTGTCTGTGGACATTGCTTTGGGAAGACGCTCTTCACTTGGGTTGTTGGCTCATGTACGCTCACCAGTGCATCCTCGGTCTTTAGATACTACTGAGGGAATCCTTGTCGAGCGTGGGGAGGGAGATAGCGCACCACAGGGCGACGATATTGAGTCCTGCCCACCAATGCCAGATGAAGCAAACCCTAGGAGGAATGTGGTAATGAGGCAATCCAATGCTGCAGATCTAGTGGAATTGGCTCAGTGTGTCAAGACACGGTCAGCAACAAGCACTAGGCAGGTGCCGTCCAGCCAGTACATCAATGGTATAACAGGGCCTAAGAGTTCCAAAAGAAAACGCGGAGGAGCCACGACTAAAGGGAAAAACCCCAAGACCCGAAAAGTTAACATAGATAGCCGGAACATCAATTCTCCAGTGCCATGGAGAGTGACCACCATCCACTTACTGCCATTTTTAATATGGCTCTTAGAAGGGGCCTATCGTCTAGCCAGAGAGATCTAGCGCCTGACCATGCTTTAAGTAACAACATGCGACATTTAAAATGGAACAGAGTCGCTGAAAAGCCTGAAATTGTAACCGCAATTAATAAAGATGTAACAAATGCAGTACTGGTGCTGGGATCTGCTTCTGCTAACTCGGATACTTGCACTAACGTGACGGATGTCCATACCAAACTAGTTGAAGGGGTAAAGAGATATTTTTGTAGGTCTAACGTAGTTAGGGTATCAAGAGGAAAGAAATTAGAGGGGTGGTATAACTCTGCTTGTCGGAAAGCTAGGATCAACCTTGGCTGTGCCCTAAGGACAAGAGATACATTAGTGATAAGGTCTGCAAGGGTAAGCTATAGGAAATTAGTAATTGAGGCAAGAAAGACCTTGGATGAAGGCAAGTGGAAGGACCTTAAAGATGCCTGTTTTGCTAAGAACCCAAAGGTATTTTGGGATCTATTCAAATGGGACAGGGGAGGTTGTCCTGATCGCCCAGAGAATAACGTGGGTAAAGGTGATTGGGTGGACTTCTTCAAACCACAGTATACGGGGAGTAGTGATGAAGAGTCCAATGAACCATACCCCCACACATATTTTGAAGGGGTGGTTTTCACACTAGTTGATGTTGAAAGGGCATTGGATGCAGTGATAGGGGGTAGAGCGCCGGGGATGGACGGCATCCCGGCTGATCTATTTTGTTAATGACACACAAATATGCCGCCACTACATCGCGCATATTGCCAATGCGATCGCCCAAGGAGCGGACGCCCCACCCTCTTGGAAGGGCGCAGAAATAGTGCCAGTATATAAAAAGGGCGACAAGTCAGTAGCTGGTAACTATAGGCCAATTAGTCTTATAGATTCTGTGCAGAAGGTTATTGGCCGATTGGTTCTGCATTGGATTCAGACTTGGATAGAGGATTGTGAAATTCTGAGTCCAATGCAGACTGGTTTTCGACGCTGCACTAGCACGATAGACCAAGTCTTTCGGTTCATTACCTTGTACTGGAGGACGGTGGTTATTGGAAAGGGTGCCCTCTACGCGGTATTCGTTGATCTGAGGGCAGCATTTGATCTGGTGCCGCATGGAAGATTATGGCAGGTCCTGAGAGAAATGGGGATGGCACCAGAACTCCTGTCCTTGATCATCCGCTTGCATGAGGAGAACTTTGCCCGGGTCCGGTGGGGGTGGGTCAGAGAGGTGACGGAAGACTTCCCCGGTGGCAGGGGTGTTCGGCAGGGATGTATCTTGGCGCCTACCCTGTTTTCACTCTTTGTCAACGGGGTGGTCGACTTCCTCTCTCTAACCCCCACGGGTGCTCCAGTGCTGGCAGGGATACACATCCCAATCCTCTTGTTTGTGGATGATACTTTATTAATTTCGAAGACCCCAAGTGGCTTACAAAAAGCCCTTCTCTGTTTTGCGGAATTCTGTAAACTACTTGGCCTGGAAGTAAACACATCCAAAACTAAGTTTACGTCATTTAACGATCAGAAGTCATTCAGGGGCAACACGTCTATGAATAGTTTGCCCCTGGAACAGGTTGTCTGTTTTACATACTTGGGCGTAATCCTACAAAAGGATATGCGGTGGAACTGCCAACTTGATTGGCAGTCCTGGCACACAAACGGCAAGCCGGAATCCTTTTAACTAAATTTAAAGCTTCATTTACGAAACCTATTAGCCCAGTTTTAGAGATCTATGGGATGAATGTTTTAAGCTCATCCCTTTATGGGGCTGAGCTATGGGGCTTTGAAAATTTGAAGTGCTTGACTACATTGGAGAATGCGTTTTTATGCAAAGTGACGAGTCTCCCACAAAGCACACCCATAAGGCCCCTTTTGCTAGATCTAGGTAAAAAGCCTGTGGAATATCTAGCTAAGCTTCGTCCCTTGCTTTACTGGCGGAGGCTATGGTGTACGGAGGAACTTGTAAATTACACTAGAGGTCTGATGGATGTCATTAGAACTGATTCCTTTCATAAGATAAGATGGTTTAATGCAATCAGAAACCTCCTAGGGATCTTAGGTTTGTCGGAGCTCTGGAATGACCCTTAGAATGCTGTGTTCCCTACAAAGGAAAAACTGAAGGAAAAGTACTGGGAAATGGTATTCACATCAGAAATCTCAAAGGGTCTCTCAACCCACCTTACATGTTGCTTCCTCGAATTAAAGCCCCGCCCAGTTTTTGAGAGATATTGGGATTTGATTGAGAAAGTTTTTCACCGGAAACTGTATTTCCAAATTAGGGTGGGGGCTCTCCCAACCCGTGAATTCACGTGTAGATGGGGAGGCTCTAGGAATGACAAATGTCCCAAGTGTACAGACCAAAGAGAAACTGTGGGGCATATATTATTCTTCTGTCCCCTGTATTCTTTGCCTCGTAAAGTATGGATAAAGCACATTTGTGGAGCAATGGGCATTAGGAGGCTTGAAGTTGCATTACGAATACTGTGTTCAGACCCCCCCCCCTACATCAATAGCTGTAGCGAAGTTTTTAGGATGGGCTTGGCGAATCCGATTGAATATACTGCACCAAGGCTCTAATGAGTGAAAATCCACCTAGTAAAATTTAAGTCCTGTCCCTGTAACATGTACTGAATGTCAGAATTACGTGAAATGAATTCATGGTCGATTTTTATAGGTATTTTTAAAAGTGATTTCACTGAATTATTTTTTCCTTTAATATTCGATGGTTAAATGAAGATTTAATTGTATTTAAATTTTTTTTTTAGATAATTTAAGAAAAATTGGTTTTTAAATGTGTATTGTGTAATGTGCTTTTATGACTTAACTGTCGAATAAATTTCTGTTAAAGCATACACCCAGCACTTTGTTAGGTAGTTGAGAGAGATTATTAGGGGTTGGAGAGTCCATAAACCCAGTGCTCTGTTAGGTGGTTGAGAGAGTCTGCAAACCAGTGTCTGCCTTGCACAGCGTGGAGGAAAGCCTGAAACTAAAGTCTATAACCTTAGAATCAGGTAATATGTGGGTGATTTGTGTTCACATTTCCGTCAGTAGAATAAAAAGGAATAAAGAAGTGAAACAGCAGTATAGGGAATGTGGTGCATAATCTACAGCAAATCATGCTGCAGCAGCTATACATCAATGAAGCAGTAGCAGCTCTGTGTCTTGCCTAGCCTTGATGGTCATATATTTCTGCATCTTTGAAATTGCTCATGTGTCTGCAATAACTTATTCAAGAAATCAAACTTGTTCATTCAGATTTGCGAATGGACTGTTGGCCGGCAGTGTCGGCCAACATCCTCTTCCCCTAGCACAGCAGCTCCAGAAGCCTAAGAAGAAATAGAAAAAATACCAGAGACTGTCAGCACCTCCTCAGAATTGCAGCTGTCGGAGGCAGGAGGATGAAATACAAGCTCTGGTGGTCAGGTGGCTCCTCGTGAGACTATTGTAATTAAATTGTAGTTGCATTTATATAGCGGCTACTAACCCTGATGAGGTATTGAAGCTCTTTTTCAGCGAGTAGCACACTACTCCAGAACCCATAAAGGATTAGTGGTGAATTAGTATAGTGAAATATAAAATTTTAGTTAGTCTGTTAGTCTGTTATTTTGATTGAACAGGATAGTGAGGGATAGAAATGTGAAGGATTTAGACTTTTTTGGGGGGAGGTCATAGTAGTAGGAGGAGGCATAGTGTGAGTTATAAGAGTTGTGGAAGTCGAAGAGTTAGAGGGAAGAGTTTAGAAAGGCTTGTTTGTGAGATCGATATAGTACAAGAGGTGTCAGATGATGTAAGAAAGGCTAGAGTAGGGGAGAGTCTAGATAGGGTTATTTTGGGGATTACTGTAGTGCTATGGGGTTTGGGATGAATGAGAGAGTGGATGTACAGGATATATTGATAGAGGTATAGGGTGTGAAATAGGGTAGTGCATTGAAAAGAGTAGTAGGAGGTTTGAGATGAGTCGGAGAGTATAGGTAGAAGATATATTGAGAGAGGCCTAGGGTGAGAAATATGATAGTGCATTGGCTATGCTGAATTAGTAGAAATAAATAAATATATGGATCGATATGTACATGGAAAGTTAAGAGATGCATAAAGGAAGTAAGGATACGAAGATTAAAGATATTGATAGAGATATAGGGTGAAGTAGAAGATATATTGAGAGAGGTCTAGGGTGAAAAATAGAGTAGTGCATTGGAAATGCTTTATTAGGAGAGAAGTCATAAATATATGGATCCAAGTACATGGAAACTACATAGATGCATAAAGGAAGTAAGTATATGTAGATTAAATATGCATTCGATAAACTCTGGTTTTCAATTGTTGTACTTAAAAAATGTTTTTTTAAACATCATTATTCTACATGTTTACACAAAGCAGTATACATATAGAGGTACATATCTATAGTACAAATAAATGCTTATATCAAGGGAGATATGCTGTATATTTCTGTTTGTGTATGGTGCTTATGTGAGAAAGAGCTAATTCTTGAGTAATTTTCCGAAGATAAGGTGGTTGTCCGTGGATCTTATGTTGGGGTAAAGAGTTCCATAGTTTGGCTGCTTGAACAGAAAAGAATGTGCCACCCACGTTTATTTTCTTGAATCCTGGGATTTTGAGGCGAGGTGCCACTCTAGAGCAGAGGTTCCTTTGTTGAATGTGTTTGGTGATTTTATTCTTGATCAAGATTGGTTCCATAATCTTCGGACAAACTGTAACCAATGCAGGACATTCAAGGCAGGGGGGATGTGCAAGAGTAGTCTGGCAGCCGAGTTCTGAATCCATTGTAGTCTTTTAATGGTCATTAAAGGTGATCCATGGTAGAGGTTAGTTGTATAATTGAGTTTGGACACAAAAAGGGAGATGGTAGCTTGGGCCTTTTGTGGAAATCCCAAATGGGGGAAGATTTGTCGCAGAGTTTTTATAGTAACAACGCTTTATCTTGCTAGTTTGTCCACTTGGGCATTCATCAATAGCTTGGAGTCCATTGTCATTCAGAGGTTTCTTACTTCCTTTGATACTTCAGGCAGTGATCCCGGTTCATCAGGCCAGGCAGCAAGCAGGTCATAATGTTTCCAATTGCCACACGTGAGTATTTCCATTTTGGAAGCATTTAGTTTGAGATGGCTCCAAGTCATCCATTGATCCATGGCTTTGAGACAACTGAAAATTTGCGAGTTTCCAATGTCTTTGGGGCATTCCAGTTGAAGGAGAATTTGTGTGACATCTGCATACTGATAGAACTTGAGGTGAAATTGATTGAATAGTACTGGTAATGACTTCATGTAGATGTTGAAAAGCATGGGTGAGATGATAGAACCTTGAGGGACCCCTGCTTTATGGAGTTTGTTTGCATGAGAAAGGTGGGGTATGGATGACATTAGTTCTGCTTCAAAGGTAGGACACAATCCAGTCTAGAGCAGTCCCCTCTATGTCAGCTTTGTAGAGTCTTTGTATCAGAATGTCATGGTCAACTGTGCCAAAGGCAGCTCAGAGGTCCGAGAGAAGTAGCGCAGCAACCCCATTGCGGTCAACTATTTTCTTCAGGTCATTCCAAATGGAAAGGAGAGCAGATTCTGTGCCTCTTCCCGGACGGAATCATGTTTTGAAGTTTGAAAGTATGGCATTCTCTTCAATGAACTGTGACATCTGGACCAACGCTACTCTTTCTGTCAGTTTGCCCAGGAAAGGTCCATTTGTAATGGGTTTTTAGTAGTCAGGGTTCAGCAGGTCCAAGGTTGTTTTCTTCAGTAAAGAGCGTATGTATGACTCTTAGTTGTTCTGGAAATATTCTGGTAGTTAAGGAATCGTTGATGATTCTTCTTAATGGAGTGGCAGCAGAGGTTGTTAGAAGAATTTACTTGAAAGTTTGCGGTGGACACGGTTCAGAAGGGCTGCTGGCAGGCCTGCTTGCTTTGGCCAGGTCCCTAAATTCATCATTTGAAATGTGTTCAAATAAAGGGAGAGGCTGGGTTAGAGCATTCTTGGATTGTTGTTTTGTAAAAGGGTTAGTGCTGGTGCTTTGTCTCTCATTTAAATATGAGTCCAAAGTGTCTGCTTTATTTATATAATAATTTGCCAGTTTATCTGAAAAATCTTAAGTAACGGGATGAGTTCCTTCTAGTCAATTTGGTTTATGAAATTCATTGAGTATTTTTATAGAATTCTTTATTTGCACATTTATCATTTTGAATTCTGTCTGAATAGTACTTTTTATTTGCTTTTTTGATAGCTGACTTGCATACCCTGTTAATTTTCTGTATGCAAAGTTTGTCTTGTTTGGCGTTTGATTTGAACCAGGCACGTTGAAACGTTCTTTCTACTATGGTCATGGACAGTCAGACATAGGAGACCAGGAGCAACCATGCCACATGCAATCATCAGAAGTGACTTTGTGACTGCTTGGGAACAATTGCTGTAGCAGTGGGCCAATCTTACCACTTACCCTGTGATTAACCTTTCTAGATGCCTGAAAGGTAAGGAGTAGTTTTACAATTTAACAAATTTCAATTTACAGTGTAGCCCATTTGGATACACATTAAGGACCATGATTCAGATTAAATTAGGTTTATTACAAATTAAGATTCAGACTGATGAACATGAATCTCATGCATAGACTGAAGGATTGAAACCCATATAGTGATCACCAGATTTTGTTTCTTATTCTTTGTATTGCTGCAACTGAAATTCTTGTATATCTTACATACAATAACGTCTGTTGCAACAATACAAAGAATAAGAAACAAAATCTGGTGATCAGTGTGTCTTACATACAAGAACTACAGTTGCAGCAGTACAAAACATAAGAAACGAAATCTGGCGATCAGTATATGGGTTTCAATCCTCCATTCTATGCACGAGTAAATCTAAATCACCTAAACTAATCCTAAGCTAAGTTGGGAAGTTGGGGACCTAGTTAAATGAGATAAAAACAGAAAGGTGTCAGAATTGAGGAGACCTCAGTAGAAGTTCACTACATCAGTAAGACTGCATAGCATGAAGCCACACAATAAGAGCATTGCAGAGAGGTCTGTACCCCTCAGAGTCTCTCGGGAATCTGGTCTGACGACTAAAGTGTGAACACCAATTAAACCTACAGAACATTCGAGAGTCTCACATGACCAACTCAAGTAATTTTCCACCTCCGAACAGTAGAAATTGCCATCCTCACTTGTTCCTCCTCGTCCCACAGTTCAAACATCAGAACATCCTTGAATGTCTCCCGTCTCCAGATAGGACATGAATAGGTCTCCCCCCTTTTGGCTTATTGGCGCCTCTCGTCCTTGCCAAAAGTTATGCTCCTGAGTCTCTCTATCTCTAACAGATAGTATGCCTTTTACTTGCTACAAGATCATGTGAACACACCCGCAAAAGAAAAAACATTTCAGTCCAAAACAACGTTTAACGTTGAAGGTTAACCACTGAAAACCAAACACTTAGGGCCTCTGGTTAGGCAAACCTAATAAAGCAGTCAATGTGCACTTTGAAGACATGGCCATGTGTGCACGTACAAATACAATAAAATGTAAGATGTTAATTATTATATTATTACACAGAAAGTATACTTCAGGGAAATATGATATGACTCTCAATACACAGATGGAAATATCCATGAGTACCAAAAATTGTAACATTATAATAAAGGCATTATAACACACACTTATAGAAATGACCACTTTCTACCGTGAATACACTCCAGTAATATGTGTAAGGTTGACACACAAAATATTTTATGCTAATACACGTAAAAATTGTGCCTCTGTGATGTATAAGGGTGGAGCATAGATTGTGCATCTCCACAATTCTCTTCTCTATCCTCTTGCCACAAGCACATGCACGAGTCCCGATATTGTGGTGCCATCAACAACTTTGGATGAATCATATTTTTAAAAGTTGTGCCATGATAAGAGTTTTTTAACTCTTTCTCATGTTTTTACAATAAGTCAGGGGTGTTGCTCTATTTGGTGTTGAGTCTAGCAGTATGTGAGATCTGCACACGTGGACCAAACACCTACACCCTGGGGGGTGCTATCCAATAAGCACCGTCACTGCAGAGACCCCCAAAGCCCGCTAGACAACTTTAAGGCAAAATACAATAAATAAACGAGAGCAGACGCAACGAGCACACACAAAATAACAGCGACTTTGACTGCTTTGCGTCTTCCAACCCTGTCCCGGCCTTTGTTGAGCGGAAGCTGAGATATTTAAGGAGATAGATGTCTTAATGAATAAATCCCAGGCTATTCATCCCGGGGACCACATTAGGACGACTTCTAATGAGGTCATCAGTCACCCAAGGAAACGAAGCCACATCGGAGTACAAAACACATTTTTCAGTCGCTGGCTGACCCAGCATCCTTAAACAGATGCTCAATGACGAACCAGCGGTGCCACTGAAGCCACTGGCAGCCCAGCCTGGAGAAGAGACCACACTTGTCATCACAGCTGCACCCCCACCACATTATCGATTTAGTTTTAGAATCGAGCATCCATCAAACTTCGCTAGCAGAAGACTTTCCTCTTATCGCTTGTTGGCCTCAGAAGATATTTGTCTGAGCTGCTCAAAAGAGAAAAAAAAATGTACACAAAAGGTTTCATTGCATTTTTTTAAATGTGTATCTAAAATAGTAGATTTAAGTCTCAGAAATCTAAATTCATTGTGTTCAGTGGTGTAAAATATAAGCACAAAGGTTATATCAATAAAATAATAATAATGTAAAAGTTTGACTTGACAAAATCCTGTTTTTGTATTTAAAGCAGAGGGCTGTCAGCATGGAGGAAAGGTCAAAGTGGCAGACAATTCAAAACATGGAGTCAGGAGGCCAGTTCAATTAACAGAAACATCAGCGAGGCGCAGAACAAAATATTTCACCTAATGAGCATTATCAAAAGGTACGTAGCAAGGAGCCCTTGATTAAACAAAGCAGCGCTTTACAACCAATATTCAAATGTGTATGTGCTGCAAACACACAAGGCATGTTTGCAAAGAACCCTGAACATTTAATGCAAACCAGGTCACAAAAACATTGCAGCTGGAAATGAAAAATGATTTGGAGAATGTATTCCCTCGTAATCAAAGTATAAACTGATTAGCAAATAATCACCGAAAATGACAGGCTTGCAGAATGTCCCCAAAGCACCCTACAAACAAGTCAAGTCAAGTCAAAACCACTTTATTCGATTTAGTTAAAAATCATAAAAGCATTCTACAATAACATCACAAGAAGGGCAATACAAAAATTCATAAGCCGATACAAAAGCATCAAACAGTAATAATTTCATATACATAAAAATACATCATATGAGGAAACGACAGTAATGATTAATTAATTAATATACATTATAAAAATACATCTTAAAAAGAGTCAATACTCAATAAAATAGACGTTTAAAAATGCAAACAACATCCCTATCAATCATCATCACAAAACACTAATATTTACATCTTTAAGTCTTTTCCTCCTGATCCTAACCGCTGCAACAAGGTAATTAGCCACGCTAAACATGGCCAACGCAGAATCCAATAGTTGGAGGTACAGGAGAGCGGGTTTTGCTTGATAAAAGGCTTTATCCTTCAATAGTGGAACCAGGTATTTCTGTCTGGGCTCAGCAAAGAAGTTACAAAATAACATAAAATGCATATTGTTTTGTGTAGAAAAACTATCACACTTGCAGACAGGGGCATCCTCCTCCTTAAACCAACCTTGACTATCACACAAAGCAGTATAAATTTGATTAAACCGAAGTTTTACCAAAAGCCACCTATGAAAGGGGATGGTGACGATAGTAAGGTACGGTTGGATGGTAAGACGCGTAATGGTCAGGTAGTGGGCTCTGACCGTGGGCTTGAGTAATTGGCGTTCCTCCCTCTCCACATTTTTCATAGTTATAAAGTTGGCCTTCACCCAAGCTAAATCTGATTTCTTAAGACTCTGAGGGGCCAGAAAAATATCAGGACGACCCAGGTCCAGAGAGCACTTATGTATATATGAAAGCCAAATAATGTTTTTATAATTATCTAATTTTAAACAGTCCACCAGTATTTTATGATTTAGACCCAAGTTTTTATTGGTCCAAACCCTTATCCATAACAAGATAGGAGCCATAAGAAGGGTATCCGATATATAACCAAGCCCAACTTCCTGGTGAACCGAGAACGTGGCTGTGGATTGGGGAAGCCCTAAGGTGGAACGCAGGAATTTATTTTCTTCCCTTTGAACTGGTTCGCTATTTACATAGCCCCACAGACCCGAGCCGTACCTGGCTATTGCCACTGATTTTGCCCTGTACAAGTTAAGTAAGGCACCTGTTGGCTTCCCGCCCAGTCTCCTAGCAAAACTTAAGATGGCAGTGGCTGAGCTTCTAACCGCCTTAGTTTTTGCTACAATTTGCGTAGCCCAACTCACCTTGGTGTCAAAAATTACACCCAGATATGTAAAAATTTTAACATTAGTGATCACGTCACCGTTACAAAAAAACTTTCTGGAGTTGTTTTTACCAGCCCCAAACGCCATGACGTGTGATTTGGAGTTGTTTATTACTAGGTCTAATGATAACATAAAATCGTTAAAAGCATTTAAAAGTTTTTGTAGACCTATGGGAGTCCGAGCTATTAAAGCGGCATCGTCCGCGTACAGGAGAACTGGAATACTAGTTTCCCCTGCACGCGGAGTATCCAAGGTAGCTGTTAAAAGAGTTTCCTCAAGTGAATTTATATACAAGGTGAAGAGCATGGGAGCAAGAATGCAGCCTTGCCGCACGCCCCTGCTGGATTTGAACCAAGTGGTACGATTACCTTCTTGGTCCATTCTGATTGAAGCTTTTAGATCTTTGTGTAATTCAGCCAAAAAATATACAAGGGGGGGATCAAGACCCAGTTTTAACAACATGGTCCACAGCCGAGCTCTATTCACCAAATCAAAAGCTGTGGACAGGTCCATAAAAGCAACAAAAATTGACCCTTTTTTAACAATTGTATATTTCGAAATCAACAAATGAAGATTTAAACATTGGTCCTCAGTCCCTCTCCCAGCGCGGAACCCATATTGGGCATCTACTAGAATATTATTATCTGTGGACCAGGTGTTAATTCTAGCAAGCAGGACTTTGCCCAAAATCTTTATAGAAGAGTCCAATAGCGAGATTGGTCGAAAACACTTTGGGTCGCTTCTTAGGCCCTTTTTAAAAATAGGTACTATAATGGCACATGACCATGTTTTTGGCAAACCCCCCTCATACACACAATTAAAAACATTAGCTAAAATCTCAGCCCACATCTCCGAGTTGAATTTGTATAGGTCCGGGGGCACCCCATCCGGGCCAGGGGCTTTATTAGCGGCTGAGCCTACAATTGCCAGCTCAACTTCTGATTTTGTAAACTCTAAATTAATGGGAGAAAATGGGGAGTAAGGTATTTTAAACACCTCGGCAATTTCGTTGGAGCCATATATATTAGAGAAATGGTTAATCCAATCAACCTCAGATATGTTAATTTCAAGATCCAAGTTGTTTGTATGAGAGAACAAAGGATTATTAATAATAGCCCAAAATTTGGAGCTATGTTTAAGGGTTACGGGGTCCATCAAAGAGTCCCAGGCTTCATCTTTGATGGCTTTTTTTCGAAGTTTGACTGCCAGAGCATATTGTCTTCTTAGATCTGCCACCAAAGTCCTATCTCTAGGCAATTGTTTAAGACCTTTCAGCAGGGCTGAGTGTGCCTGTGAGCAGGAGTGGTCAAACCATCTACACACTGGGACAGAACCCCTCCCTGGTTTGACTCTGAGCTCTTTTTCCACTCTAGCACAGATAGCTTCAAAGGCACTCACAACTTCCCCTCCCCTCGTCTCTCTATTCCTACATTTCCCAATTTCGGCTCCCATATTTTGCACAATAAGACCATGGAAATCCTCTGGACAGACTTTACACCATTTAAGGCGTCTGCCCTGGTCTTTACTCCTAACATCCCTTATAGAGGTAGCCCTTACTGCTCCTTTACACAAACCAGAAAGAGCATCCAAGACCAATAACACAGGGTTGTGGTCACTAAATCCACTAACAAATGCATTATAAAACAAAACATAACGCAGGAGCCCTGGGGACATAAAAAAATAATCAATAATTGATTCACTGCCCCTTGCGTTGTAAGTGACCACACGGTTTGTTGTATCTGAAAACCCTGGTTCATATAGGTCATTTGATGAAAGCAAGTTTTCCATCGCCACTCCCTTAGAGCTATGTTCAAAGTGTGGCGGTGAGGTGTAATCAGGGCCATTTTCGTCAATAATCTGGCAATGGGACTCACACAAATGAACATTAAAATCACCCATCATTATACACTGAACTAAAGTGGTTTGTTTTGACATGTATTTAGTTAAAAAGTCCGATAGACCATCTAAAACAAAATTTGGGGGTCCCCCCTGCATGGAGTTGTAACAATTTATTAACACAATCTTATTCTTATCAGCCAGACGAATTTCCACCAGCTGAAAATAGTAAGAAGAACTAGGGATTACTCTAACATTACCTGCAATTTTAACTGAAACAAGGAATAGCAAACCCCCTCTGTCCCTACCCGACGTGGAGCTCAGGGCATCAACAAAAAAAGAAGTGTATCCTTCTACCCAGAAACTTTTATCTTTCATCCAAGTTTCTTGTAATGCGACAATATCATGGTTCTTTATAGATTGTAACCAAATAGGGTCATCCTGCTTTGCCCGTAGGCCCGCGATGTTCCATGATACTAGCCGTATGTGCCCTTCCCCTAACTGTAATGGGTCGTTAATAACAGTCTCACTTCTGACAACAGGTAGGGCCACATCAGTGTTGCTTGGGAGTTTGCAAGTCAGGTTATCCTGTTCAGGTACAGGTTCTAGTCATTCAATGTCTATTCTATCAGCTAATGCCGAAAACATATTTGACAATGGTAGATCATTGGAAGGTGTATTCCGCACAGCATTTATTACACCATTGCCTTTGATTGGCTTAGTCAACCATACATTAGTAGGCATGGGTGAGATAAGATTGTCCTCTGCCCAAGTATTATCAATAAACTGTGCCTTGATAATCTCATTTTCAACTGGCCCATAAGGTCGGGGATAAAAGAAACCAAGAGGCATCGCCCGAACCCCTTTACCTAAAGGATCTAGAGGGGAGTCATCCCAGAAAAGTCGACTCGCGACATTCTTAGATTTAAAATTTACAATAACACAGTCTCCAGAAACCTCTTTCTTGCTTCTACCCACCCAGTTTACCCGTCTACTCATTACAATATTGTCAGCGATATTACTTTCACCCGTGCAGTTTGCATTACACCATTTTTTAACGTGCCTAAGCAAGGACTCGTGGTGCTCTACCGCCCCGTCTTCAAGTTTAGGCACGTTAACC
The DNA here is from genome assembly GCF_964263255.1 of Lissotriton vulgaris. Lineage (NCBI taxonomy): Eukaryota > Metazoa > Chordata > Amphibia > Caudata > Salamandridae > Lissotriton > Lissotriton vulgaris. Next base: position 333,106,531 of record NC_141700.1, read on the forward strand.
AAGATTGCAACAAAGGGTGTTGCATCCGGAGGTAAATTTATCGGAGGTACCCTTTTTTCCGAAGCCACCCCCTGGCCTCTAGGCCTTGTGGGGCAACTTGTACTGTGGCCAACCTCTGTCATGGGGATATATATCCCATTATCTACTTTCCCCTTTGGTGGCACAGGTTTGACAATAGGTAAAAGAGGGATATTGAGTGGACTAGTTAAGGGTGGGTCACAAACTGTAGGGGCAGTAACCTGCACAACTGGAGGGCATGGAGCCAAAGGCATAGAGAATGCAGAGGCCCGTGTATTAAGAACATCATTGATACGATCACATTTTGCCATAAGGTTCTTAACACAGTCCTTCAATGTTTCATTAATATCCGAGGCAATCTGGATTAAAGCAGTCTCAAGTCTATCTGTGAACAATTTTTCCAATAAGGCCATAATGCCTTCCTCTGTCAGAAGGGTTTGCTGGGTGGAACCAGCCACGGTTAAAGCAGACCTTCCAGCATCCCCGGGGTTCATAGGGAAATTAGGTATCACGGTTTCAGGTAAAGCTGGGCATGGAAGAACTGTGGCTGGAAGTGACAGAGAAGGTCTACAAGCCTCAATAGTAACCCGATGCTCCAAAGGTATACAGCTTACGGAGGAGTTCGAGGACTCAGCAATCCCAGGACTAGAAGCAAGGCCCAATTCACGCTCAGACTCAGCAATCTGCGATGATAGTTCCCCCACCTTAGTTGTTAGATATGTGAGTATACTTGTTGTGTATTTAGGCACCTTCGCTTTAGCCTCATCGGCCGCTGGAGTAGCTGATTTGCGCTTACCCATTATGATGGTTCTTAAGGATGTGGCCCGTCCCGTCCCTGGTCGTCTTTAGACGGCCTTAGACGGCCCGCCCTCTGCCCGGGCTCCGCCCGGCGTCGCCCGCGCGCGTCCGCGACGCGGAGGTCGAGGCTCCGCTTTGTAGCGCCTCCGGGCGCGAAGACAGCGGTAACCGGAAGTCCGCGCAAAGCCCACTGGGAGCTGTAGTCTCTAGCCGCTCCTAGGTGTCGATGGCGGCGAGACTCACAGCGTTGGCGACCCAGGGGCTGAGGCAGAGTGCTGGCGTGCTGGCGTGTGCACAGGTAGGCAGTTGGCGCTGTGTGCGCTGCTCGAGACCCCCGCTCCACCGAGGTCGAGGCTCCGCTTTGTAGCGCCTCCGGGCGCGAAGACAGCGGTAACCGGAAGTCCGCGCAAAGCCCACTGGGAGCTGTAGTCTCTAGCCGCTCCTAGGTGTCGATGGCGGCGAGACTCACAGCGTTGGCGACCCAGGGGCTGAGGCAGAGTGCTGGCGTGCTGGCGTGTGCACAGGTAGGCAGTTGGCGCTGTGTGCGCTGCTCGAGACCCCCCATTTCACCTAATGAGCATTATCAAAAGGTACGTAGCAAGGAGCCCTTGATTAAACAAAGCAGCGCTTTACAACCAATATTCAAATGTGTATGTGCTGCAAACACACAAGGCATGTTTGCAAAGAACCCTGAACATTTAATGCAAACCAGGTCACAAAAACATTGCAGCTGGAAATGAAAAATGATTTGGAGAATGTATTCCCTCGTAATCAAAGTATAAACTGATTAGCAAATAATCACCGAAAATGACAGGCTTGCAGAATGTCCCCAAAGCACCCTACAAACAGATTAGGGTGAATATAGGAATATGGGAATTCAGGCCATAAAAAGGGAAGCATGTTCTGTGCGATAAGATCCGCTGAAGTCAACCTCACTAGAGATTTCTTAATAAGGTAGTTAACAAGGACACATTTCAGATCAGACTGCTATTGGAAAATAAAATTGAATGATACTGTGATTACGTATAGGAAGGGCACTGTGTGCATTTTACACTTTACAATTATAATCACCGCCAATGAATATGATGCTGTAATTTCACCACGGGAATGGCTTTTAATGGAAAGTTATTCGCTAAGTGCAAGACTGTTCAAAGAGTAATAGGAAATATGATTACTGTTTTTGCAGGTCGAAAGTCTGTTGGAATTACACTCGCCACAAATGACAGAACCAGATTGAATACATTTAGATGTAAACGATTGCGCAATGCCAAGTATGGTAGTTTTAAAGAACAAATTCGGTATTTGCCTTCTAATGCTTTCAGATTACATACATTGCACTGATGCCCTTGTTATTGTATGCCACTTTCTCAGATATGCCTATATTGTTCTTCTTGAGGTGCACTTTGGACTGATATTTATTTATATATTTGGGTACTGACCTGTACGAAGCATTGGTCAGCGAGAGGTGGTCCAGATGTTTTTATTTTTTTCTTCAAATTTGACCAGTTTTCAGGATAACCACAAACATAAATCCACTAATAGGGAGTGTAAATGAGCTTCTCAAAAGTAGTCTGTTTTTCCTGAAAATATTGAATGGATCCAGTGACAGATTGGGAGCTAAAAGCTGGGGACTCCCCTGCTCCCTCCATAGAACGCCGCTATGGGGCAGATTAACGCAAGGGAGCAGCTTGCACTGCTTTGCGTTACTCCTTCTTTAGCAAGCACAACAAGGTGACGCATAGTGGTCTTGTGTGGCTTGGTACGTCTCATTTTAATGTTCTGTTGCCCTTGTGTTACTTTGCATGATGGAAGGGCACTGCAACACTTTGATAAATGTGGCTCTCTGAGCATATCTTGTAAGCTGTAAAAAGGTATGCCTTTATGTATGGGAACTCACACGCTACACCATTGGGACAGAGTAAAGCAAGGCATCTTCTTACTATGATAAGTGCAACTCCACGATTACTAAGCCATGCAAAGTCATGCAAGGCCGGTTTATGTGGCATGGATAATGTCATCATACTTATTGTGTTGCCCTGTATCCCCTTGTGGGTCACAGGGCAACACAATCATTATGAGTATGTGGACCCTGCTTCCTTCCTTCTAGTTTTATGAAGGGTATAGACCATTGGAGCCCCATAAACCCCAAAATATTCTAGTTTCTGCAGCATACTAACACTGGAACAATGTGTTTTGCAAATGCTACAATTAGAGACACTAGTACCACAGTGAAAGGGAGCATGTGTGACAGTCAGTTATATAGTTTTGCTGTATACCATACCTAATTGCACTAATACATGTCTGCTGAGTTAATATCCCCATACAACGTGTGATACATTATGAATCATACATACGTATTATTAATATGGACAACAATGATTGATAGTACTCGATGTGCATCATCACTGTGGAAAGGATTGCATGTGTGTTTGGTATAATCTGTGTGAAACTCTGATTACACATTTCTATGTTGTAAAATGTATGTGTGTTGTATATATTACCTACTGGCGGTCGGACCATGTTTCCATAGGAAAAGCATTTTTTGACTTGCCTATAACTTTAGCATTGTTTGACTAATCTTTACAAATAAGTGTGCCAGTGATTTTTGTTGGAGATGTACATTTTCGAAGAGATCCGTGAAGTGGAGGCTAGGAAAAATGGGGTTCCAAAAAGTGTGCATTTGCTATGTTAACATGACTACAGCCTGAACTGCTGGACGGGATTATACCAAATTTGGTAGAAAGGTAGATTTTGTTATGCAGATTGTGCTCTTTGTTATTTGGTGTAAATCCGTTCTGTAGTTGTTGTGGAATAAAAAAAATAGTTGTTGATATCCGGGTTCAAGGATATTTCGTGAAAAAAGACGAGCATGTGCAGGAAAATGCAGAGCTCCAACTGGCTACCATCACTTCAACCAGGGAGTATTGTTAGCCATTTTGGGACTCGCTTCACCCAATTCCCAAGAAAAAACGTGTAAAAAAAGAATAGGGGGCAGGGTAGGATTACCCTGACCCCCAAGCTATAGTCTTGGGACCCCACCATGTCATAAACGCATTTAAAAAAAATAATTGCTGCAAATTCGTGATATTCGCGATATTCACAAATTTGTAACAAAATAAAAAGGGTCCCGCACTTGTTTTACATCAAGTCCCCGGTGAGGCCAGGTCCCAGTGTATATAATAAAAACAGGAGAAGGATGCATGGGCCATGATTCTGGGGCTTATTGAAGCCCTGGAGACTGCCACTTTCCCGGGGATTTATTTAAATTCAATACAGGAAGCTTGTGGACCCAACCACAGCACCGAGAACTGCCACCTCCCAATGGATTTATTTAAATTGAATGCTGGGGGGGGGGGGGTGCACGGATCCCTCTGCAGCTCTTGGAATCAACACCTTCCTGGAGTGTAATTGAGATTAAATACAAGGGGCTAAGCGGACCCTCCACAGCCCCGGGGACAGCGACATTCCTTGGGATTTCCTTTAAATGAATGGGGGAGGGTGCCGTGCAAACCACCTGCAGCCCAGGGACTGCCACCGCCCCATCCCATGGCACTTAGAGATATCAGGGTGAGTAAGGAATTAGTGCTAATGCCTTTAAATGTTATGTTCGGAATTGCTGTTATTTAACCTTTTGGTTTCATGTTAAAAATGGGAGTGCTTTTTTAATCTTGTATCAGTATTATACTGAACCATATGTATGACGAGAATGCATTATGACCAATGGATGCATTCACAAATGGATGCCACTCATGGCTTCAGTTTTCACTGAGCACAAATTGTAGTCCTCTGTTTTTGTAGATGACCATCGTAATGTAAATGGTCACATCAGCCTAATTATCCTACCATGAACAAGGCTACAGCCATAACATGTTGCTGAGGCTACACCAGCCAAATTAAACCTTTACAAGCATTGTGGAGAGCCTGGGTATTCCTTGATTGTGTGGGCATATAACTTTGTGGGCTACCTGGGCCCAACTCAGACTGCCATAACATGCAGGTTCTGTTCTCCAGGTCTATTTTTGAGGTAACTATTGCAAGTCTGTGGAATGTCGCAGTGTGCTCAAAGCCCTTCTTACATGGCGCCATGAATCTGATTTTGAATACAGCTGGATCATAAGCAAAGGGTGATTAGACCATTCAAGAACAAAAAAACGCCAAACCTGGGAAGTTTACTCCACAGCAGTTTAAAACTAAGTTCAAGCGCAGTACTGGGTTCAGCACTGAAGAGAGGAGGGGCCCATTGGAAAGGAGCAACTACAACCGGGTTGGAGGAGCCGTTTACGGTTCGCTCAAAATACACAATGAGTACCATTGTCTCAATTTTGACTGCCTTGAAATATTGGGAGTTGCAGCTGTGGAGCTGCTCATATCTGGGGCAAAATGGTCGGTAGAGCAGTGTTTGGATGTAATATCCTACAGACTATTTTCTTAACAAAGCACAGATTGCAATTAAAGCATTACAATCATGGCCGGCATTGGAGATGACAAAAACATACAAATTTTATATGGCAAACCTGAAAAACTATACAAATAGAAATTGGAAAATGGTCGTAGTTGGAGTCATTGCATAAATATATTGAAGTGGGACGGGTCCATAGAAGTTTTAGAATATTTACTGTATTTACCTATGATGACCCTTACCCAAACATGCTCGATGAACGGACAAACTATTCAAAGAATGATCAACAACTATGATGCATATCCTGATCAAATATGCCCTGAAAGACTGCAGCAAAATATGAGAGGAAATGAATAAAATCACTGAAGAAGTGCTTGGAATAGTCTCAAATGAGGCATTTGAGGAATTTTACTCCAGACAGCAGACATGTCTAGTGAAAACTAAGGAAGAGATTACTTCTAAAAATAATAGCTCATGGTCCATCTTTCAGACATTTGAAGACTCTGACACGTCAAAACTACTGTCTTTGAATAAACTTTGTAACCACTTCAATGACCCTCTCCCCTCCAAATTCCTCAAGGAAACTTCACACATTCTGATACCACTATGAACAAGAATGATCAATGCCTCTCTTACGCAAGGCACAATGCTGAACTGTCTAAAAAGTAGACAAGTCATACCATATCCTAAAAATGCAGGATGCAGACCTCTCTGTCCCAACAATTTTGAGCCCCATTTCGAGCATCCCAACCTTAGTCAAGCTCCTGGCAAAATGTGTTAATGAACAACTCTGCAATCACATTGACCAGCACCAACTCCTCGACCACTACCAATCTGGTTTCAGACCGAATCACAGTATTGAATCTGCCATCGCTTTCTTGATCATAATGAATCATGTTTTTTAATCCTTCTTAACCTATCGATACAAAAGGGGATGATGGACGGAGCGTTTGAGCCAATCAAACACTCACCCCCAGTCAACTGATCCGGTGTTTAATCCATCACCATTCTTTAGCTCACTCACCCACCCCAGTTCAGACATGGCCATATGCAAATCAGACTGACCCTGTGCCTCATGGGAACAGTCCAGCCCGAACTGCCAAGCCATGTCTTCCCTGGACCGTAAACAAGCATCCTGGGACCGGTTTCGGATTCATAATTCTCATCAGCAAGGCTTTCTTGAATCCAGTGGCCAAGTGAGAAAGGGACTCATGTCTGAGAACTATCTCACCGGGCTCAATCTTTAGGTGTAGCCCACATGAGCCTGACCTCTCGGCATTGCTTGTCAACTGGCACATGGGCTGCACTGTTCAGCTACAGGCTCACGAGCACGTGGGCGGTCCAGGATATGAATGGATGTTTGGCTCCACAGTGGGAGCTGTCAGGAGTTGCATCTAGTTAGCCATCTTGTTAGAGCACGCCTCTTCAAGGGCATGGAGTGTAATGTAATTTTTTTTGATCTATGAGAAGGGCAGCAAGAAAAAGACAACATGTGGTAGCTTCCTAGAAGGTTAATAACTCAGGCAAATAGAATAGTAACAGACTAACAAATATTTCACTAGATTTTGTTAACCTTGCATGTGTACTAACACATTATTAGCTGCTAAATGTCACCAAAAACTCTCTGGGGTTAACCCAACCTAGTAGGATAATCTTTAAAACCTAACATGCCTTGATCATTTTGACTCCTTAATATGCTTGCAAATACATCAATTTCCACTTGATTCCCTAGTATTCTTAGAACCAACCTCCGAGACCCAAATTGCAATACATTTTCCAGAAAATAAATACTTAAATCCTACAAAGCTTTGGTCATCCTTGCTTGCGTAATATGTTTACAAACACCATACTCTTTAAAATTAAATCTTCATTCGGAGAGAACAGCCAAACTTCTCTGTTATATAATATTTCCATCTCACATTGTTCGACCAATGTCAGTTGCTTGTTGTACTAAAAAATGCACCATTTAGTACTAAATGCTCACAGAATTGTCTTTGGGAGGAGAGGTAACAAGCTACTTTGTAAGTAATGCATTAGATGGTACCAGTTTTTTACTTTATGGAATTGCCCTAATGTCCTTACAAATACATTATTAAAGGACCCACTCATGCTCTAGGATTTGCCCACCAACCTGCCAGGTCAGAGGAAGCTCTGGCCTCTGCAACCCTGGATAAGGACTCCTAGTCGTAGCTGGAGATTCCTCCCCGCCTTATCTCTTTGCCTTCAGTACATTTGCCAGTGGAATGGATGCACTGAAGGCAGAGTTGAATGGAGAGTGGTCGACATATTTGTGTGGCCTGCTGATCATTCTTTGTTGTTTAACTGAAACAAACTCATCTATCAGAAGTTTGTTCGAAAACACCAAAGAAACTGTGATGGACAATTGTTATCCCTGCCGGTCCCAGACAGGTAAGTCCAGTGACAATCGCCTGCCCTGGACAACAGTCACAGTAACATGGCGTCCACGTCCAGTGATGGATGCACTTGTCATGTCAAGGGTGTCTGCAAATGGAACAGGCTGAAGGTCTACCAGTGGAAACGTGGCAGTTCACTCTAAATGAGGAGGGCAAAACTGGATTTGCCAAGATGAGTGAAAGGTCAATTTACAGTGATCCTGTTGTCTTGCCAAAACCTCATGATCTTGTAAATATTTCAGAGAGCCTCAGCCCTGTAACATATGTTGATAATACCAAAAATGTGTGCCTTCTCCTAACTTTACAGTTTTTGATTCAGACATATTGGGCTTATCCTTTAGTTGCTCATAGCAAAATGATGCCATTAAGTATGTTCAAAATCCTTTTCTGGGAAGCTACTAACACTGTCATGTCAATCACATTGTGACAAAACCTTTAAAATGATGGGTTTATTTTGTGTACCCAGCAAGACGAAAGAAATGTGAATCAGATACATGACAGTTATTTTAGTTCCACTCATGTGGAACATGTAATGTACTTCCCGCATAAAAGTACCTCATTTACATAATATACATAATTTAGTTCAATTAAAGCTCTGTTTTCAACAATAAATGGTGATAGTACAAATCGGATATGCGTAGAAGCAGTTAATTGATTAGAAGTGAATACATCAAGGAAAATAAAATAACAATCCCTTGTTTGTGGATGCAAATTAAGTCAATAAACGTAATCTGTTGTGTATGCGCATGGTTTAAAATGTTTCTAATTCTATACTCATTTCCCTGGAAACCTTGGTAAATGTTTGTGCTGTGATACAGCCACTGAAATTACCCTCCCCAAACCTTCAGGGCTTCAGGGAGAAATAAACTTGCTCAAAAAGAACTATTCAGCAGCCTCTGTAGATCCAGACCTGAATTACCCATTTCTTATCTGATAATTGCACTTTCTAAATAATGAACATTGTGTTTTTTATAAACTCACTGGCCCTCACTAAACGAAGGTAAGTTCTTCACCCGGAGAAAGTCTCTTGAAGAGAAAAAAAACAGTTTTTTCCCCAATGCCTGCCCGAATATATCTCCGCCTACTCCAGTCTTAACCATTCTCTTTATTTGTGCCCCACGCGGCACAAGACCAAGGTATGACTGTATTTTCCTCATCTGGCTAATTTTCTGTCTTCATTTTATTTTATTTTATTTTATTCTCTATGGTGCGTGGGACATATCAGTATTTTAGACGGTGTTGAAAAATATACAGCAGTTTTAAGGCTTTGCTCTAGCTGTCTTATCTCATGTTTATGAATGGGTACTGAGGTTCAATGTTATGAGGGGCCTATGCTCTGTTTTGTAAAGCACTGTTTTCATCTTGAACCTGGATGAGTCATAGCAATGCAGATGTGTTTTTCAGACTGGCCCCAGCGCCCCCGGGGACCAGAGCAGCAAATGAGGGAATCACTTTGCCTCTGTGCCCCTGCTGTATTATGGATGTACCTCCTCCCGAAGATCCATAAAAACCTGACTGACCCCCCGGGAAGACCGATCGTCTCGGGCTGTGATTCGTGTTTGGAGCCTATCTCCAAATACATTGATTTTTTCCTAAAACCCTTTGTCAGTGGGGTAAGATCCTATCTAAAGGATACTACGGATTTTCTAGCTAAAGTCGAGGGCATGGAATTTGATTCTGAATCTGAAATCATGGTCACAATGGACGTGACGTCCTTATATACACAGATCCCTCAAGACGAGGCGCTTGAGGTGATAGAGATGTATTTGGACACTAGAGAACGACCCCATAGAGTACCGACCCAATTCATTGTAAAACTGGCTGAATTGACATTGAAAAAGAATTACTTCCGATTCAATGATCAATTCTATATGCAAATCAAAGGGACAGCCATGGGCTGTCCTTATGCGCCGGAGGTAGCCATTCTGTACATGGCGCAATATGAACAAATGTTCATTGAAAATAATAATCCCTTCCAGAAACACATTAAGCAGTGGTTACGGTACATCGACGACGTGTGGCTCCTGTGGCAGGGGAGCCACTCCGAGCTGATGTCCTTCCACCACTGGCTTAATAATAAACACCAGGATATAAAATTCTCTCTTGAACAGAGCAAAACTGTCATGACGTTCTTGGACGTCCAAATCACCTGTCCAGATGGGCACCTAAAATCCTCACTCCATCGCAAAAAAACGGACAAAAACACCATCCTCCATCACCGGAGTGCCCACCCTCGCAATCTGAAAAGTAACCTTCCTTACGGACAACTACTCCGCATACGGAGGAACTGTTCAAGTCTGGAGGACTTTGACCATCACGCTGAGAAGTTTTGTGATGAAATGATCACTCGTGGGTACCCCAAAAAGATGCTCAAACATTCATATAAAAGGGCTCGTTATACACCAAGAGAAAGTTTATTGCAGAACAAAACGAAAAATGATCTAGAACAGATGGTCTGTGTCACAACCTTTGGGCCTGACACACATCGTGTCAGACAAATGGTCCTAAAGAATTGGCACCTATTGGAAGAATTGGAGTGCCCCTTTCCTAGGCCAATCTTTGCCTATCGAAAAAACAGAAGTATCGGCCAACAATTGGTACGTGCCGACATTTCCGCACCCAAACCCAAGCAAGATCTCTTATCCAAATGGGGCCTCAAACCAGTTGAGGGTCACCATAAATGTGGTAATTGCGTGTCATGTGGGTCCTGCCTTGAAGGTTCAGAATTTCAACATAAGCAGGTCAAATGGACCAATAAAGGGTTCTCCAATTGTAGGACCAAAAATGTTGTGTACGCCATCACCTGCGTGTGCCCCAAATTGTATATAGGGAAGACCAACCAGCAGGTGAATACCAGGATAACACAGCATAGATCCCGTATCAAAAATAAAGTGCTGAGTGCCCCAATGGTCCAACACTTTATTGACAAATCACACACGGAGACTGATTTCTCCTGGACCGTGTTGTATACAATGCCCGCTACAAAAGGTCTTGTTGATATTGAGGAAACCCTCCTGCGTAAGGAGGCGTATTTGATTATGCGATTCAATAGTGCCCAAACTGGACTCAATACAATGTCTGAAGTATCGAGACTTTAATCCTTTTACCTCTTTAAACTACATGTCCCACAATTCCATGCAGCCAATAAAGGTTTATAACTCCGCCCCAAACATGGCAGTACTGATTCGGAATCGAACCTGCAAGTCTGACAACGGAGCGCCTACTGAGTTGGTGAGTGCTCCGGACAAAACACCTCAGGGTACATTGTATATGCGTAAACGGACACGTTTTTTGACGGGCTTTGTGCCTTGATTTGACAGGCTGCAGACCACGCAATTGGGGTGTAGTGCCATTTCGCTATTACCGGCTTCATCGTAACGTAAGAAGTATCATCCACGGAAACTGAAGCGAAGGTAAACTAGCACTAAATATTAGTATTTTAAAACGCACCGCGCTCAAAATACATACAGTACGATCACTGATAGCCTTGCACTACAATGGTACGTTCTTTTGTCCCCACCAGAACGAACAGCAAGCCCATTTACCTGAGACCACTGACAAAATGCTGAGTGTCCAGGTAGGCGGCTTCTCGTTTTAAATACCGGTTGCACACTTTGAATTTTTGAGTTGGTACAATAGCCTAATGAGGCTATTTTTGGCTCGCACTCCCACAGGTCTAAAGAAGGAATGACGGGACTGTTGAAATAAGAAGGGGACAGGGAGTTCTCCCGGTACTGTCCTAGGTATGATTATGATGTTTACATTTTTGATGTTTCGCGGGTTTTCCCGCGCATGTAGTTAACGAACTTGTAATGACCGGACGGCATTCTAAGCTCTATGTTATCTTACAGATAACAAGGTCCCGCCACAAGTGTTGTCACATTCAGATCCTCGAGATCAGGCCTCCGGAACCACTTTCAGGTATTAATAGGGCCTAGAGGGGCAGTGGGGGCAGTCACCCGGTTACTGAACACATTGGTGACTTGTCGCTCTCTTTTCTGTTTTTTTAATACACACTTCTAGATCCACATTGAATGAGCCCTGATGAGAGTCCGTTAACTTGTTTCACGGTCTCGAAACGCGTCGGCATCATTGGAGGAATACGCAGAGAACACATAATTGTTTTCTTGTTTCAACTGGTTGTTTGGATTAATTTGTCTGCATTCCTCCATGTTTTACCTAGAACGTGCCTCCTTCATTGAATACATATTGTTTGGATGAACTAATGTTCCGATTACTATAATGAATGTTCTAGCATGAAATTGATGTTGCTAAATGAATATTGCTAAATGACCATTCATCATGAAATGTGTATCACACTAGTTGTGTGTTATCCTTTGTGTGAAACTGTTTTTGTGAATTTTGTCAAATATATTTTCCTCTTTTTTGTCTAGCATTGGTTATATGTTGAGTGTCTTCCTCGGACAACTCGTTTAAGCCTAAATTTTGAACTTTCTAAACAACAGGTATAAATAAATGTACCAAACAGATCGGTGATTCATTTCTTGATTTGTCTGCTCGAAGTAAAGAGCACCGAATAGTAGTGGGGGTGGCACTTGTTTTTCTAGTATTATGGATGCGGGCACACAGGCAAACATGCCTTTAGAAGGCGCAACGATAGTACACCACAAAAAGGAAACACACTTTTTGTGCATTTCGTAAAGGAATCCCTCTGCAGGAGAGAAAGCAGATCCGATGGACTCCTCAGTCATTCCTTTGCAGGTGGGTGCCATCACACACTGCATCCATCTGCAAGGGATATATGACGGTACAACGCGTACCGTTACCACGCTACTTTTACCACGCAAGTCGTTACAACGACTTGCGTGGAGGGGCGCTGGATAGTAAATTATTTAATTTACTATTCCAACTCCAGTCCCCGTGGGCTCTAGGGAAAGGAGTTGGATAGTAAATTAAATAATGTTGGATAGTAAATTAAATAATTTACAATCCTGGAGCGCCCCCCCAGCGCATTTCGTTGTAACGACCTGCGTGGTAAAAGTAGCGTGCTAGCGGTACCGCGTTGTAAAAAATGCGTGGTAACCGTTGCACACCATCTGCAAGGGGTTATCTAATTCCTCTTGAAATTGCAGTCGGGTGCCACCTGCATTGTAAAACATGGAGCGGATTTGGAGCAGCCACTCAGCATTTCACCTGAATGCACTGCCCCCAGAGCTGTGCAAGTTCACAGCTGCCTCGAGGACAGGGCATTCACATAATAGGGTACACTTTCCCTGGTTGCACCCAGCATGCCTGTTTTAAGATGCTCCATGGTATAAACAGGGGAAGTGAGCCCTTTTCGTAATATGGGCCCTGATGTTGTGACCTTGACAGTACTCATGTTCTGTTAAATAGACCCTACCAAATGTGCTCTAAATAAAGGAATGGTATTTATATATTCAAAATGGTCTAACTCACTTTGCCAAGAAAGCTGTGTGTGCAGGACTTTTTCATAGTCTAAGTTAACATATAGCAACTATGCAAATTAGTATGCTTTGCTTAAAGTTTGGGTGATAATGTCAGAGGAAATGGTGCTACTTCGGTGTTGTTCTAAATGCTTTCTCTGATTTTGCTAATTTTGGATTAGAAGAGTGTAAAACCTCAGATAGCTGTATATCTGAATCAACAGCATTTGTGCAATGCAATCATTGTTCATGAAATATGTAAACTATTTCCACTTGACCACTTGGAGGTCTCATCATTGAGCTTATAATCGCAAGCTTTAATGACACATGTGATTGCTTTTCAATTTTGTAATACTCTATTGTGTGAATTTGCATCTAATCACATTGTCTTCTGTCTTTGAGCACACTTGCTGTTTCTAATTTTCTACCTACTATTTTGAATTCACCAGTGAATTGCAAACATATTTTTGTGAAGGAAAGGGGAAAGGTAAACGTACCTTTTTGTGAAGGTTTATGATTGTATGCTATTCACAAATGTAGCCTACTAGTAGTGTATTTACGACTACAGCTTTCCCGGACTTAAAAATATAGGACCGTCCTGTAGGTTTACTTTTGTGAATAAGGTAAAGTAGCTAAGATTTCTTCACGTTTAGTTTGTCACAATGATTGTGTTGAATCACCATGTACACTTTTTATAACTCTGATTTACCTTTTCCAATCACAATTTCAATTTACTTTGAACTCAGAGTTTCTGTTTTTGTGTGTTTGTGTGTTTAGTGGATACTGTGCAAGTACTAGACCTTATATGGTCAAGGAATTGTGTAGCCATAGTATTGGCTCTATCTTGAGTTTATTCTTCTCAATATTGTACACAAATGCAAGGTACAATGAGTGATCTACCTTCTTACCGTGATCCACAGTAGTTGAAAGGAGCCCAAGCCTAGGGGGTTTTCTATAAAACTTCATGTTGGTTTTTATGTCAAATCTTTCTACCGATATATTGAGGATACCAATCATTAGAATAGGTTTAGTCAATTATGTAGGTGCAGGACAAGTTTGAAGGATTGTTCTAAAAGTAAATTGTATTTGGGAGTACTATAAATGACATGATAATTAAGCAAGTAGAATGGAATGAACAGGATGTTGTGATGAATTTGAAATATATATTTGGAGTTTCATAAATCTCAATCCAAATAATCTCATCAGAATGTAAACTTGCCACCCATACTCATCTCCTTTCTCCCTGATTTTGATTTTGATGTTACATTTGGGTAGTGGTGTAGGAAAGTGCCACTTTTTGCATGGTTAATCCATACTTTTTTTCCTGAAGCCTGATGTGATTTCAAACTGTATGTTAACTGTGTCCCTGCTAACCAGATTCCCAGTGCCAGACCTCTTTATCAAAATACTGTACCATGATTGGCACAACTTCAGCTACCCCTGTAAGTCCAAAGTAAGTACCTCACCTGATACCCTGGGAATGGGTACTGAAGACGGTCATCCGGGGCAGCAGCACTGGTTTTGCACCCCAGGGCCCCCTCACCAAGGCTGTGTATTCTGCCATTGCAGGCTGCTTGTCTTGGTGCAGGAAAATCCAAAGAGTTGACATGGCACACAGTCCTTTGTGCCATGCCTCCCATGCACTACTTTAGCCCTAAGGCAGAGTGCACTATATGCTATGTTTGGGTATATCTGAATGAACACATTTGCCCCTACATTGTCCTGCCCATTCTGTGATGTTGTAAGTAAACAGGGAAGCCATAAAAAGTACATGGGCTGGATTCTTGCCAACAAGTGTTTCCTAAGCTCCATGATAGCTTCACTGATTTCTAAGATGTTTGGTATTAAACATCTTGACTTTATGAATCCTCACTGATGCCAGTGTTAGATTTACTAATTTATTCACATAGGAGACCCTTTTAGAGGGTCCCCTGAAACTTAACTAATCACTAGTGGGGACTCTGGCAGGTTTTCACCAGCCTACCACAACCAGACATTTTTCTGACCTTATGGGTGAGACCCAGTGCTCTCAAAGGACAGAAACAATGCCTGCTCTGGGCAGGGGTGTTTCATATCTCCTCCAGGACAAGATGGCCATCGCCGTCAGTAAGCTTCTAATGCAGTCAATATTCCTTTATTGCATAATTAATTGAAATCATTACAATATATGTGCAGAAGCCATAAATATATATATCGTTTATCGAAAAAATTTCAGATTCATGAACAATGTCTATGACTAGAAATCTCAACATTGGTGTACAAATTAACATAACTGTGCAAATGGTGCAAGTGATGCATATAGTCTTAAAACATAAGCCTAGGTAGAATCGGTTTAAAATAAATATGACGAGAGTTTCGAAGTCATGATTTATACCTGAAACAAGATATTAAGTCAATTCTGAGCACAGTATTTTGAACAGTGCAGGAGTGCATGTGGGCTGATGGACATAGAGCTGATAGACATAGAGCTGATAGACATAGAGCTGATAGTCATGTACTAGGTGGGTGACTGATAAAAACTATTAAAATATCTGTCCAGATGAAAATTAAAAACCGCCCTACAAAACGTTAAAATTCCATTCCTTATAATTCTCTTATTTCAGTTATCAGTCTTGTTAATGTCCTTAAGTAACACTTGTAGCAGTCTGTTAAATTTGCTGAATTTTGCCAAGTTACATGGCTCCACTATATTGAAGACATTCAGCCAGATTCATCAAAGGAAAAACCGGCTCGCAAAGGTCCAGATTCTGAGAATCTGGCCCTTTGCGAGCGCTATTTTTGCATTTGGGATTCATCATCTCAAATGCAAAAATCGCAATTATAGAAATCGCTTCTAAGTTGTATGTTAAACACACACATGTCCTTTGGACATGTGAATGCGCAACACCAGTGTACATTACCATTTCAGGGGTGCTACAGGGTGTCCTTTGGACACCCTGGCACCCTTGAAATTGCGTCCTTATTTGTGATTCGCTATTTGCTAATCGCAAATAAGGAATGACTCCACATTCATCCCTATGGGTCTTTAGGCCCATACGAATGAATGGGGAGTCATTCCCTATTTGCGATTCGCAATTAGCGAATCGCAAATAAGGAAGCTGTAGCAATCGCAATGAATATTGCGATTTCTACACGAATCCTGTTTTGCGAGTCTTTAATAGCGATTCCTTAATAATCGCTATTAAGGACTCGCAAAACATGACAATGATGAATCTGGGGGCAAATCTGTTGCCTCTGTGCAGGTTTGTATACTTGCGTCTAAGGAAGACTGGTTTTACAGGGAGCGGCAGGCATTCAAAAGTGCTGGGCAACAACACAAAGGGTGCTTGAATGTTTCCTTTTTATATCTGCATAGTCTGCACTACACTATCATGGAAAGGGAGTGCCATTTTGGGTTCATCTCTCTAGTCTGCAGGCACATCAACCTTGCAACCATGATTTGTTTTTAATATATCCTTCCAATTAAGCACTGGAGGTATGGCTGTGGTCTCAAATAGGCTGATTGTGGGTGTTGTATTAGGTGGCCACTGCTCCAAATAATGGGGTGCCTTTTGATTTTAGTTTGGCCAAATCCGATAGCAATGACAGTAGTTTTGTCTGCCTTTTGAGGATCATTTTAAGTGCTGAATGTGAGAGCTGTTTATTGTTTAGCACAGACAGATCAATTTAGAGAGTGGCCACTGATTTGTTTAAATAATTCCACCACAGATTCTTATTTTGGATAATAATCTGTTGGAGGGCCGATTTTAAGGTGTTAGGTGGGACCTTGATAATCCTATATTAATAATTTAAAAAGCACCCATATTAGACCATGTTTGAGACACCAAACCCAGTTCTAGTAATATAACCTCTTGTGTGGTTAGGGAGTCTGAAAAATCTCTTTGGAGCCTGAAGTTGCAATTTGTATTGTGCTTTAGTAAGATTTCCGGGGGAGGTTTCCTGCCCATAATTGAGTGATGGTAAATGGGAGGCCTGAAGGACCAGGAAGATTAGTATTGTAGATGGGCTTTCTAAAATTGTTGACTTAATCTAGTGGTAATCAGTGCAGCCTTGGTTTTCAAATGACGCACATCGATTTTGGTTCCCCCATTTGTAGTCAGCCACATACTCAGATAAATTGTAGGAGATTGTTCTTTTTACTTGTATAGGGCCCTTACTCCAGACAGTGTTTGCTTTATTCTTTGAGTGACCAAGACTAACATTTTTGTTGCATCATTTGACAGTCAATTTATTTGCTTCATTGTATTTATGGAGGGCATTCAGGAATTTAGAATCCCCATTCTAGAGTCTCATAGCCGTATTTTAGTAATGTAATTTTGAGGGCCCTGATTTTTGTTGGAATCAAATTTGCGTGTTTTAAGGCTGAAAAGGTATCAGCTGTCTTCAAGTTGAAAAATAGAGGGGCCAGGATGCACCCTTGCTTTAATCTACATGCCGTCTGAATTTTCCCTGTTAAGGCTGTTTCAGATAGCTTAATCTTCACCCAAGTCGAGGTGTATAGTGACATTATTGCCCTCAGCAGGCTATTTGAAATGGCCCAATTCTGTTGTTTCTGCCACAATTTGTTCCTGTCCACTGAATCAAAAGCGGTAGAGCAATCAATAAAACATATGTATAAGGATTATGAATAAAGGTTTAGGGATTGTTGTATTAAAATGGATAAGGCCACAATATTGTCAATTGTTGACGAGTTTGTCCTAAAACCTGTTTGACAGAACAGTTTCAGCTCATTATTTTCCACCCAGGACTCCTGATCCTTTAGGAGGAGAGACGCATATCCCTTAACTTTGATACTCAGAAGCACGATAAGGCGATAATTCCCTTGATACAATCTGTTGGCCTTCTTGAATCTTTGATGTATTACGAAGCCTCTCCAGCTTTCCAGAATCTGTCCAGTACCTGCACATGTATAATATAGTGGGTAGGGTATGGAGGTCCATAAGTCTACATCATTCCTAAGAAGTTGGGCTGGGAAGCTGTTCGTGCTTGGGGCTACTGCTGCTCTGATTTCTGTCAAAATGTTTGAAATTAATTTTGCTGAAAAAAATTGGATATTTGTTAAAGGCCGTTAAGTCTGTTCTAAGATTGTTTTTAAAGGAGGAACTGGGGGTTTTGACTACATATAGTTTGTTTATATGCTGCGTCCACTGAGCTTAATCTAATGGGGGGCCAGCGTTTACAACGCAACTTTTAACACGCACTACCTTTACCACGCAACTTTTACAACACAAGTCGTTACAACGACTTGCACTGGGGGGCGCTGTAGGATAGGGAATAGTTTAATTTACTATCCAAAACCTTCCCTACTATCCACAGGGACTGGAGTTGGAATAGTAAATTAAACTATTCACTATCCAGCGCCCCCAACGCAAGTCGTTGTAACGACTTGCGTTGTAAAAGTTGCGTGGTAAAAGCATGCGTTGTAAAAGCATGCGTAGTAACGACATCCATCCATCTAATGCATTGGCTTGAGTGCTTGCTTGCCAAAACTGGATTCTTTGAATTAACTGACTGGCCTAAGGAGAATTCTTTTTTGGGGGGGCAACTTTAGAGTGGATGTCTTTGATTATGGTGTCCCAATACTCAAGTAGGGTATTTTTATTTTGCTCCTTTAGTAGCAAGCCACTGATGGATTTCCACATTTTACATTTTTTATAGGGACTGGGTCCGATTTGATTTGATGGATTATTTTTGTTTTTTCATCTCCTTTTGAGGTGCTGATTGTTTCTTGATGGTCGTGCTTCACTGCTTGTAATTGTAACATAATACTGAGTGGAAGGTGGTCACTCGGAGTAAGACAATTTTGAAGCTCACCAACTGCTCCATGATATTGACCATGGTAAACACTCATGTGTGCTAATTCGCTTAAATGTTTTGGGAAACTGTAGATCTGCTGTGTTGTGTTCCAGTGTTGGATGGATTTAAGGGAATGTCTGTTGAACAAACTGGGTAACAAGTTTAGCGGTGATCTCACTGTGGTGTATTTGGGCATGGGGCACCCAATTTATGAAAATTAAAGTCGCTGAAGATTATTATTTCATGATTAGCGTGGTCATATAGAGTGACATCTAATGAGTCACATAATTGTCTTATCCTTTTTGCCCAATCCGGGCAGAAGCTTTTAAAGTATAGGTAAATTAGTAAGAGTTTAATCTTGCGGGCTGTGATCATTGTGCCTTCCAATGCGATTGCTTGTATCATGCCGTTTTCAGCTGGGACTTAGGTATATAGAAATCCCTCTGGAGGGCCTTCTAAATATGTTATTTTAGTTTGCAGGTTGATGAATTTCATGGAAGCCTGGTATGGTTATTGGGCTTAAAGCCCAGGTTTCTTGTAGATAGATTAAGTCGTACATTGCGATTAATGCTCTTGTGAGGGACGATTTACACATTCTGGACAATCTGACAACATTCCATGATAGTATCTTTAGTTCTGTTAGACCACACACACACAGACCAGCTAACACCCCGTTTTCATCATAGGTTGCCATACACAGTCCTGATGAAGACTCGCAGCTAAGGCTCGAATTCCTGTTGGCACAGTCGAGTCGAAACGTTGACGCCCCCACTTGACCAAGACCTGTACCTACATTTGTTCTAACGTTACTTTGGAGATAGCATTAAATGCATTTTGTGAATTTACAGAATTACATGTAAATAAGTGTTGGACAGGCTTGACTGTACTGGATTCTATTACCAGCATCTGTGAATTACCAATTGTATATCTTTACCTTGTGATTTACCCCCTCACTACCCAAATCCTTCACCACCCTATCCTTCTCCTGCTCTTTTCGAGTGCAACCTATGTTGAAGGTTATAGAGAATGCTGATTTGCTCTTGAAATAAATTACCTGTATTAAGTACACTTTACCTTTTGTTTTTTTTGGTGTGTGGTACATTTTATTTGTATGTATGCATAAATAAGGGTATTATGCATGCAAAAGTTCTCCGCTTACTCATGGTCTTTGGCTAACCTGGTTGTAATGATATATACAACGTTCAGATAAAATTAAGTCTGAAGTTTCTGGTCACGGTCCATTGTTTTTATTCTCGCATTGCGCCCAGGTCCGTCTTGACTTTAAGGGCTACCCCATTATCTATAATGGCTTAAGAACTGAAGCCCTGCTGCAGAAGCTAAAGGCACCAAACCCTACCAGCTGCTCCTAGGACTTGAAAATCGCTGCCTGCCGTGTCAGCCTGAACCTGCAAGGACTAGAACCCTGGAGCACCTGCAACCTTTGAAAAATTGCAGATAAGATTTAAAAAGGAACTGTCAGTGCTTCCCACAGGCCCTACTGGGAGGAGGGACTCCTATACACTTTGGCCAGATTCCCCAAACCTGGTGCCACAAGAAGAGAGGTAGTGCCTCATAAGTTTAGAGAGTTTCTCTTAACGTTGGCCCATGACGTTGCCCTAGCAGGGCATCTTGGCAAGACAAAAAGCTGGAGTCAGGTAGTCAACCTCTTCTACTGGCGAGGAATATTCCAAAAGGTGACATTTTCTAAACTCCTGTGCCACTTGTCAGGCTAGTATCTCCTTTGCCCTCCAACAGCATCAGGGAACAAATTAATTTTGGTGGTAGTGAATCAGGCCACCAGGTACCCTGAGGCAATTCCCCTAAAGACCACCACTACACCAGCAGGTGCCAAGTTTCTCCTTTGTATTTTTACTAGGATTGGATTTCCTAAGGAAGTGGTATCAAACAGAGGTACAAACTCAATGTCTCCATATTGAAACTCATGTGGGCTGAGTGTGGAGTGACCTGTATGTTCACTACACCATACCATTCACAGATGAATGGGCTTGTAGAAAGATTTAACAACACCCTAAAAGGTATGATTGGTGGACTCCCTGAAAATCTTAGAAGGAAATCGAATGCCTTACTACCTTGCCTGTTTTTTGCTTATAGAAAAAGGGAGTAGGATTTCCCCCTTTAAGCTTTTCTTTGGATACCCTGTAAGAGGACCCCTCTATCTTGTCAGGAAAGGGTGGTAGAGACTCCTCCAGGAACCAAAACAAAATATGGTGACTTATGTAATTGGCCTTAATTCAAGGATGGCTGAATACATGAAAAAAGCAAACTAAAACCTTGAGGCCAGCCAAGAGCTCCAGGAGCGCTGGTATGGTCAAAAGGCTGCAATGGTGGAGTTCCAACCAGGGTATTTGGTGTGAATTTTGAACACCTAAGGCCCTCCTGGACAAATGGATTGGGTCTTACGTTATACCTGGAAATAAAAGGGGAGGTCACTTACTTAGTGAAACTTGGCACATGTAGAAACCTAAAAAGGGTGTTACATGTGAATCGCCTTAAACGCTACAGTGACAGGGCTGATGTGAACATAGATATTGGCAAAGATGAGGAACAGGAGATAGAGAATGAGCCACTCCTTGATCTTCTCTCTCACAATCCTAAAGATGCGTCAATTGATGGAGTGATTTTTACAGATTCCTTCATTGCAGAGGGATTGCAGGCAACTCCTAAACCAGTTTGCAGAGCTATTTTCCCTGACCCCCGGACAGACTAACAGCTCTACACATGATATGGACACTGGTGACTGCCTAACTGTCGACAAAAAAATATTCAGGGAGTCTGTTCATGTCATGGAAAGCATCAAAGCTGAGGTAAGAAAGATGCGGAAATTGGGTGTAATTGAACCCTCACACATCCCCCAAGAAAGCCCAGTTGTGTTAGTCCCCAAGCCTCATTCCCAGAGTGGAAATAAAGATATAATGTTCTATGTGGACTACAGGGGCCTCAATGCAGTTAACAAGACAGATGCCCACTCAATTTCAACAGCTGATGAGCTAATTGACATGTTAGAGGCAGCCACATATCTGAGTACTTTTGATCTCAATTCAGGGTACTGGTAGATAGGTCTGACCCCTGATTCGAAAGAAAAGACCTTATTTTCCACTCCAGATGGGCACTTTCGATTTACTGTGATGCCCTCCGGTTTTAGGAATGCCCCTGCCACCTTTGAAGGTTGGTGAATAAAGGCCTTGCTAGATTGGAAACCTATAGTGCAGACTATCTTAATGATGTTGCTGTCTTTAGCTTCACCTGGCAGGATCCCTTGATCCAACTTCCCAAGATCTTGGCGGCTCTGCAGAGGACAGGCCTCACTACCAAGGCAAGCAAGTGCCAGATAGGACAGTACACGGTTGTACACTTGGGCCACCTTGTGTGTAGAGGCCAGGTTCAGCCCCTACAACCCAAAATCCAGACCATTCTGAATTGGGAAGCTCCAACCATCGAGACCCAAGTCGGGACTTTCTTTGGCTTGACTGAGTCCTGCAGGAGGTTTGTGCAGGGATATAAGTCCATTGTGGCTCCCCTCACAGAATTGACCTCTAAGAATATGCTCTTAAGGGTAAACTTGACAGTGAGCTGTCAAAAAGCTTTTGACACCTTGAAAGAAGCAATGTGCTCAGCACCCATTTTAAAAGTTCCAGCTGACTCTAAGCAGTTCATTGGGCATATAAATGCTTCTGAACATTGGATAGGAGCGATTCTATCCCAGACGAATGTTGATGGCCATGACCAACCTGTTGCTTTCCTAAACTGGAGTGTTGAGATCATACCTGTTTGGTTCTCACTTCCTTGCCCAAACTAAACACCAACCTCTCATATGGCTCACACAGAGAGAGAGAAAACTTTGTTTATTTAGATCATAGTCTTTTAAACAATACAAAACACAATTGGGATCCAGATAGTGTAAACAATCTAAGTTCTACAACATAATAAATAATTAAAATACTATACATGTTAAAAGAAGGTGGCACCCTCGGAAACATACAATTCATTAAACACAATTTACAAAGATCTCTAAATTCCTAAAGAAAATTCACATTCGTGGGAGAGCCCTAAAAACATTTAAGATCAATGCCCCTCCTTCAGTTTCTCCCTTACATGGGCATGCAAATTTATCTTATGTGATAAAATTATTGGGCGTAAAAACAATTTCCGAATGACAAGGACAAATGTGCAATCAAGCAATATGTGCAAAATGTAATTTCTTAGTCCTAGCCCACAATTACAATTACCATCTGAGCCAATCAATGCAGCCTTTATTTTTCCGTCTATCTTCCAAGGGTTAATCCCAACTCGGGTGCCTAAGATTTCATGTCTTAACCCATGGTTGTACAAAAGGGGGTGGTAATGGACGGAGCATCTGAACAAATCAAACACTCAAACCCAGTCAACAGATCTGGGTTTAATCCATCACTGTTCTTTAGCCCACCCTGCCACCCCAGTTCAGACATGGCCATATGCAAATCAGTCTGACCCTGTGCCTCATGGGAACAGTCCAGCCTGAAATGCCAAACCATGCCTTGCCTGGAAACGGAAACAAGCTTCCTCGGACCGGTTTCTGGCATTAAAGCCGTCTTCAGCCACGCTTGCTTGAATCCAGTGTTAAAGTGAGCAAGGGACTCATGTCTGAGCATATCCTGCCAATTTATGGCGAACAAAGCGGTACAAAAGGGGGTGGTGATGGACGGAGCATCTGAACCAATCAAACACTCACACCCAGTCAACAGATCTGGGTTTAATCCATCACCGTTCTTTAGCCCACTCTGCCACCCCAGTTCAGACATGGCCATATGCAAATGTGAGCGGCGATGGATTAAACCCAGATCTGTTGACTGGGTGTGACTGTTTGATTGGTTCAGATGTTCCGTCCATCACCACATCCTTTTGTACCGCTTAACTCTTGGTTGGGCAAAATATCCAGATACGGAAACCAAGCTTTATTTGCCCATGAGCTTTTTAGCCAATGGACCGATTTTTTCTCTAGCATATAATCAAGGTCCTGTGACCTTGAATAAGACTGCCCTTGTTTCCTAAGCGTTCTTTTTGAAAATCAACCACCAAGGAGTGCTGAGAGAGTCTCACATTAAGGCGTCCTGCTACTTTCTGGAGGATTTTTCTCACATCCTTTGCCCAACAGAGGCTACTTGTTTGAATCTCCTCTCTGCACCATTGTGAGACCATCTGTACATCTCCTGTGTCCTGACACTTCTAAAATCTTAACAGGGCAATTTGGGACTGCACACTCCAAGATGTTAACCCTAGCTCCATTCTGATTGCTTGAATCATTGTGAAGCTTGGAAAAGACATTCATATTTTTTAAATGTTTCAGGATGCGCAGCGGACGAGCGCAGCAGGCGCGCCTAAGGCAAGCCCGTCTGCTCCCGTCCGCGACGGGCCGGGACCAGGGGCCATAGACCCTGCCCTTTCTCTGGTGTATTCCCCAGCCCAACTTTTCGCACATCCTGCTGTCTCTTTTCACTCTCCTTCTGTACTGCATCGTCTTGACTCTCTTGGCATTCTTGCCCCCGTTCCTCCTGTCCACTCTCTTCCACCTGTCGCCCCACCTCTTCCTCTGCTGATCCTCCTCCCGCTACCCGCATTTCATCTGCCCCTTTGGCAGCTTCTGCTTACCTGCTCAATACCCGGTCCGCTGTCAAGCATCAGACGGAACTCTTTAATCTTTTAAACACTGACTCCCCAGACTATTTGTTTCTCACTGAAACCTGGTTCTCCACTGATTCCCTTCCGGATCTCCTAGCCATTCTCCCCGACACCTACTATGCCCTCCGAGCAGACCGCCCGGTCGGCAAGGCGGGGGGTGGTGTGGCAATGATCATCCACTCCACTTTGAAATTCCAACTTCTCGCTCACCCCCCTATACCCAACGTGGACTACTTGGTGGCCCGTTCGCTCAATCTTTCCGTACCTCTTACCGTCGTTCTCATGTACCGCCCCCCCCAAGCCATGCCTTTATTTGTTGCGGCTCTTCAGGATCTTCTGGCCACTCTGGTGGTCAACAACTCCTCGGTCATCTTGCTTGGCGATTTTAACTTCTGGGCAGGTGACCCCAGGGAAGACGCGGCTTCTAAAGATTTCTCTGTTACCCTCCAGAGCCTGAACCTTACATCCCACATTTTGGCTCCCACCCATGCCCAGGGCCACATCCTGGACTAACTTTGGTCACTACGCTGCGACGTTTCACCCCCTTCTATACTTCCTTGCATCTGGTCCGACCACGCCATGATTTCATTTCGTATTCACTCGGCTTCCGCCGATAAGCTGCCTCCACCCAAAAATATTCTGGCTCGCAGTTGGAATCAAACTGACCTTAATTCTCTTTCGCTTTCCCTGGCTTCTTCAGCTCCGGATCTTACTGACCTCTCTTTGGATTCGCAGACAGATGCCATTAGTATCTGGCTTTCCTCTTCCTGCGATCAGGTCGCCCCATTTAAGAAGGTCAAATCTGTTCGCCCTTATGATGCGCACAAATGGTTCACCAACGAGCTCAAAGATCTCAAACTTGATCTTAGGAGGTCGGAGCGCCATTGGAGACGGAACTATGGCCCTAATCTTCGCGCTAAATACAAACTTCTTTTGAACGACTATAAAAGAGCGATCCTTGCGGCCAAAACCAAATACTTTACCGAGAGAGTTGCTCTATCTGCAAACAAATCCTGAGAAATCTTCTCCCTGGTTCACAACCTGGCTACCTCCGACCGCACCAGTACCAGTACTGTTCCTTCTCAGACCCTCTGTTCTTCACTCAATGACTACTTCATTGATAAAATCACTAACATCAAGGCCAACATCCCTACGGTACTCCAACCTGGCCTCTCATGTTCCCTTCCCCTGCCCTCCTCCTCTCTGGATCATTTCCCTCCCATCCCCACGGACCGGTTCCTCAACCTGCTTACTAAAGTCAAGTCCAGATCTCCGGCGGATTGCGCTCCTGCACGGATCCTCAAAACTCTTTTCACCTGCTGTCCTGCCCCCCCTTTTGCCCTTCTCAATGCCTCCTTAGCCCTCATCTCTGTTCCTTCATCTTTTATATCCGCTATTGTCCTCCCTATTCTTAAAAAATCTGGTCTGGATCCCTCTCTCCCTTTTAAATTTAGGCCTATCTCTCTTCTCCCTTATCTGGGCAAGATCCTTGAAAGCCATGTCACATCTTGCCTGTCCAACTACATTGAGGAGCACCACCTCTTGGCCTCCCATCAGGCGGGCTTTCTCCCAGGCCATTCCACGAGTCAGTGGTCATCGCGGTCCTGGACGAACTCAAAGGGAAAGCTGACATCAATCTCCCTCAGGCCCTGGTCCTCCTCGATCTGTCCGCTGCGTTTGACATGGTCGATCATTCCATTCTTCTCGACCGTGTCAGCGCAGCGGGCATCCGGGGCACTGCCTTCTCTTGGCTTGCGTCCTTTCTCCAGGGCAGGTCCCAAGCTGTTCAACTCTCGGGCTTTTCCGCTCCTCCCCGCCCGGTCCCCTGTGGGGTCCCCCAGGGTTCCTCCCTTTCCCCTCTTCTCTTTAATCTTTATATCCACCCCCTCATCGCCTCTCTTCTCGAGCTGGGGGTCTCTGTGTATAACTACGTGGATTACCTCCAGCTCGACTTTGATCTTTCTTCCCCTTCTGTCTCTCTTCCTAAGTTCTGTTCCACCTTAGTCTTCATATCTGAATGGATGAGCATCAATCATTTGAAGCTCAATCCGGACAAGACGGAGCTTGTCCTCACGGGTGGTCCCTCCAACCCCTGGTCCCCGGCTCACTGGCCTCCCTCTTTTGGTTCCCCCCTCACCGGTTTCTTCTGTTCGGACCTTGGGCATCAAGGTCAGCCACAACCTTACTATGCATGCCCAAGTTAGCGCAGTAGTATCCTCCTGCTTTCTCTCTCTCCGCCTCATTCGGAAAATTTCTCGTTATTTTTCTACGGATGCCCTCAAAACAATAGTCATGGCCCTTATCACCTCTCGCCTTGACTATGGGAATGGCTTGTACGTGGGCATACCCGCCTACGAAACCCGCCGTCTTCAGGCCATTCAAAACCAGGCTGCCCGTCTCATTCTTCGCCTTCCCAAATCCTCTCACATTACTCCTGCACTCAAGTCCCTCCATTGGCTTCCTGTCCACTTCAGATCTTTTTTTAAATTGGCTTGTATGGCCTTTCGCGCCCACACCCACTCTGCTCCCCTCTTTATCGGTTCTCTCATCTCTCCTCACGTCCCTAGTCGCACTCTCCGCTCCTCCTCTCTCTCCCTTCTCCATATTCCCCGCTTTCGCAAATCCAGAACGGGAGGCACCCGATTCTCGGTTTTGGCCCCCGGTTCTGGAACAGCCTTCCTTTGTCCATCTGTTCCATCCCTATTTACACTCACTTCCGCAAAACTCTCAAAACTTTTCTGTTCTCCCAGGCCTTCCCTTGTTAGTTTTCCCGAGTCCCCCCTGTGAGTCTGGTCTAACCCTCAGTGCCAGGAAGCCGCTTGGCCGCAGTGCGCTTAATCAAGTCCTTTTATCATTTCATTTCATTTCATTCTTCCTGATCCCACCCATATTTACCACTCAGGTAAAGAACCTCAGCCCCGTAAAAAACTTGCAGGGGATCATTGCTTCAAATGCCTTTAACAATGGTCTGTGTGACATATTGCCATATTCTTTGTTAAGCTTTTTTAGCCCACATACGGACAAAAAAGCTTTTGCTTTTCGAGCCTCCAGGTGGGTGCGCCATTTTAGCGCACTATCAAACCAGAGGCCTAAGTATCTATATTCTTTAACTGCCTCCAATTTGTCTTGGCCTAAAAACCAATCAGAATTCTTATGACTCTTCCCAAAACATAAAACCTTTGTTTGTTCCATATTTACTCTCAAGAATTTTCTATCACAGTAATGTTTAAAAACATTTAATTTCCTTTGGAGTCCTATTTCTCCAGCGTATAGGATGCAGGGCACTTTGTGAACACTCATTCTTGGGCTTGCGCTTCTTTCAACTTCTAATACTGCAGGGAGATCTGCTAAGAAAATTGAAAATAACAGGGGTGCCAAGACGCACCCCTGTCTAAGGCAATTCCCTACAGTTATCTTATGAGTTAATGACCCCTGCATGTCTCTAATAAGCTGGGCCCTGTTCCCTCTATGTAACTCTTTTAAGATCATGAATAAAACATCCGGGATTCCGTATTTTGTCATGTCTTCCCAGAGTCTATTACGCTCCACAGAGTCAAAGGCTGCCCGAAAATCGACAAAGCAACAATGCAACTTCCCATTTTGCTCTATCAATTTCCGAGCCAGGGCCCATAGGGCAAAACAATGATCTATTGTGGAATGGCCTTATTTCAATCCACCTTGTTCAACTGGGATGATTGATCCCTCTTCTGCCAAAGTTTTTAACCTGCCTAATATTATTTTAGCAAAGATCTTTTAACCATTATCAAGTAGGTTAATCAGTCTATAATTCCTTGGTGCGTAGACAGCCCCTTTCTTATGGATCAGCCTAATTATCGCACCCTTCCAGTTAATCAGAATCGTCCCTGTTTCTAGGATTACTGAGAACATTAGGGAGAAAAATTCAGCACACCATGATGGCCGTGACTTTATCAAAGCTGGCAAGTTATCTGGACCAGCAACTCTTGTTAAGTTTAGGGTATTTATCGTAGTAAGAACATTTTCTGCGGAAAAGTCTGGTTTTGGATCATCTACCAGACCACTCCAGTCCCCTAATACTGCCTCTTCAATTTCTCTACCCGGAGAATACGATTTCTTCAAATAATCCTCCCAGGCACCCTCTTCTACCACACAATTCATTGAGGCAGCTGAGGGCTCTGTTGCTTATTGTACTAGCTTCCAGAACATTCGTATGTTCTTGGATTCAATAGCCTCCAGCAGTTTTGCCCCACAGGTTTCGTTATGGGCTCTTTTGGTACTATTAAGAAGCGGTGTGTATTCTTTCTTTAATTTGACATGATTTTCTGCCCTAGACTTATCAAATTCTTATGCAAGCTGCACACTTCTCTCCTTAGTTCTCTTTTCCTATTTAAACAGACTATGTTAAACCAGTTACCTTGCCTAACCTGTGTATTTTGTTTACTCTTAGCGGCCCTTGCATCTGTTCTAAGTTCAACCTTGATACTTTGTACCACTTGATTTATTTTTTCAATGTACCAGCCCAGGTTTTGTCCATTCACACATCCTAGAACAACATTTTGTTGGAGCCTGGTTAACCTTTCTATATATTTTTCGGTTAACCGTGTTGAAATACGCCTTGGATAATCCATCTGTTGTATAATTACTTTCTCACAGACAATCTGATGGAAATTTACCAGCTCCAATTCTAGAATTTTGTGATCACTGCCTTCTATATGGCTAACCCTGTAGCCCTTTATTAAGTTAAAGTTACATGCTGGCTTAAAAACATAACCTATGGGGCAATTTTGTGTCCCTTGTTGAAAGTTTTCTTAGCCAGAAAGTCTTGGGGTAACCTACCGTTCAAACAAAAGAGGTTTTTTGTCGCTAGGTAATTTCCCAATCTTTCATCGTGCTTTGAACAAAGACTCTCGGGAAACTTTGCTTGAATTATATCATAGGACTCCAAAATTTCCAAATACATGAAATCTAGCCGCTTTGGGTTAAGTTTATGGTTAAAATCTTCTACCAACAAAATCAAATCTAAATCATACTTTTCACACAATAAATCAAAATCATTCTTAAAATATCCCATTTCAACACCATATTCCTCCTGAGAACCCCATTGCATGTAAGCATTTAAAATCAATACATTTTCCTTCCTATTACCAGCAGCGATTAGGGTTATTCTACAACAAAGCAGACATTTTCATGTTACAGTGAGCTGGAATACATTTTTCACTAGTTTTGTGGATAATAATGTCAGTAAGCCACCTGCGGGCGGCCGGACCTAGATTTTACTGCTGGGCGATAGACTTGGCGGGAGCCATCCACTACCGGGGTCACACCACATAGCCAGGTCTCTTGGATACAAATTATCTCATTATTTTTTGCAATGTCTTTTATCCGTTCATACTTTATTTGATTTCCTAATCCATTTATATTCCAGGAGACCATTTTAAGCCATGTGGCAGCCCCATTACCTATTCTACGTCACTAAGGGGCCCATACTCATTGAATTCCTCTAAGTAACGCTGAGAAGGGTCTGGGGAACTAGTACTAAGGCTCCAATTCTTCCAAGAATCCTCAAGAGCAGAATTATTTATTACTATATTAAGGTTTCCCGAGCCTAAACCTACATCTCTTTCTAGTAGTCTCACTTGCCTCTTTCCAAGCCCTGCATGGTACTTTAAGAAGGCTTTTTCTTGCTGAACATTATATTCTACCCCTACTTCTTCATTCGGTACTAGCCGAATCCCTGCTTTTGATAGCTCACTCTCTGCCCTCTCTATGGCAATTTTTACCAAATCAGAGTACACTTGTACCCTGGTAAGCTCTTTCCCATCAAAAGTTGAATGAAAACCCACCTGTCAGAGGTCCTTTGAACCTATTCCTTTCAAGTTGGGGCAATAAGCAAATGAATTAAGGAGAAGGGACCTATTTAGATACAATCCCTTCTTCATTTTTTTCCCGCCCCGTCCCATTTTTACTTGTTCAAAATACAGCCACCGATTCCCTTTATCCTCCATTCCTATTGGTATTGGCCCCCTATGTGGCTGCTGTGTATTAATTCTAGCCCCATCCTCTGATATATTGCCCAAAGGATGCCTCTCTTTAAAGGTAGCAGTAGTAGCAGGTATTCTAGTTATATTACATGGTACATGTTTTATGCATCTTGTCGACTTCTCCTTGTAATTTTGTTTACTACTACAAATACCCTTTTTTGCTTGCTTCTTTACTGGTTTCTTTGTGCTTCCTATTCGTATTCTACTCAGTCTCTCTCTCATGGTTTTAAGGGGTTTTGATTTTGGCACTAATCCTGACAATTCCTCCATCTCTCTCCCTTTTCTCACCACTCTGACTACACCATTTCTTTGCACGCCTTTTCTTATGGGTCTCCCCTCTCTTAGTAAGCCATGTCTAGTATAACCACCCCTTCGTTTTACCAACATCGGCCAATTCAGGATGTATACTTCATGGTTGACCCCCCACAGTTGGGGTAATAGGCTCGGGTCAGGAACCGGTATTAACATTAAAGGTATTTGGCCCCTGATTCGTTGTAGGTCCCCCTGAATTTTAGAAAGGTGTGAGTTCAGTGTTTTTAAAATGTCATGGTTTAGCATTGTAACTTCCAAGATCCCCTGGAGTGCTTTGTGCAGCATTAACATCAATTCCAGCATTGAAGAGGCTGGAGTTGCAGAATATTCTAAGTTAAGCTGTAGGGATTGATTACAGTCATTACTGCCCTTGGACCCTGTAATGTGATCATCATACGCTTCATGTCTTTCAACTCCCTCAAACTTCTGTCCAAGGCTGGACCATATTTCTCCTCTTGCCTTAAGTCCCCACTATTTATTTCCTTGGGGTCATGGTGTAAGGACAACCCTGGAGATGAAGATAGTCAAAGTGACATTGTTGGTCCCTTATAACCTGTTAAGGACTGTAGGGATTGGTTGATTAAATTTGCAGAGTCCATCATTTGTTCGTCAAAGATAAGGGAGGAACCTCCCTTCCATGATTCCTCCCCGGCTATTTCAAGTTCAGGTTTAGGGGGCTTGGCTGGTGAGAAAACTCTTTTAAAGTGCTTCCCCGCAAAGTCTTTCAGGGAGTTTGATGCTATACCCCCCTGTTGTTCCACTTGCGGTGACTCCTTGGGTATTTTCTCTTTTTTCTTCTGTATTCGTTTAGATTTAGGTTTTGTCCCCGGGCACACTAGGCTTCCCCCTGAAGCGTTTTGATCTACAGGGAGGTGTTTTTGCTTCTTGGTCTGTCCCAGTGCGCTTTTATTCTTCCTTGGAGCCATCTCTTGAGCTCTTTGAATTATATATTGCTACTTCTCTGTACCCTACCTGGCACGACCCCTTGTTTCCAAACACACTCCTCAGGGCCGGGGTGGCCAGTTAAACTATTAAAAAAAATATAAAAAAAATAAAAAAGGGAGGAAAAGAGAAAACTCCCTTTTTTCCGCTTACCTCTGTTGTGCTTTGTGTGTAAGCCCGTGCCCTCCCCTACTTGCAGTTAGGGGACCCTTCTAGAGGACGGGATTCCTCTTGATGCAAATCTTGCTTTTTTACTGTTTTTACTATTGCAAGAACACTGGGAAACTATTTTCTTTAATTATTGAGTCTCTTAAGGCTACACACAGTGGTTCCTCACTTTATTTTGCGGCACTCTTGCCACACACTCACCCCGCCATCATCCGCCTTGTCCCTTGCCTCACCTTGTTTCTCCTGAAGCCTGGGACTCGGGGTCAAGTAATGAGGGGCAGGTGCTACAAGCACCTTGCACCTTGTGCCTTGCGCCTTGCACCTTCCCTGATGCAATCCGGCTTCAGGCGTCTCTTCCTGCCTCTCAGCTTGTCACGGGTGCCGGGTATCGAATGCCGGGGCCGGGGGCCCAGGTGCCGGGTCCGGTCTCACGTCTCTCATCTCTTGGCTTGCACAGCGTAAGGGTCACTTGAGGGTCACGGGATCACGGGGGTTACGCAGCACACACGCACCAACAGAGCCCCATTCAGAAATTCAGACAGGCTCACACAGATGAAAGGAGAAAACGCCAAATTGTTAAGGGGGTCCATATCTCTAGAGGAAATGGACTTTACAGTACAACACAGACTTGGGATTGACCATACCAATGAAGATGTTTCTTACCATGTTCTTCCACTTGGAAGATAAAGACATTTCTATGCAAAGATTAGTCTCATCCTCTTTCATTGGAGGGGGTGGTGTAGGAAAGGGCCTCTTTTTGCATGGCTAACCCCCACTTTTTGTTTGATGCCTGATATGATTTCGAACTGTAAGTGCAATGGGTCCCTGCTAACCAGGTTGCTAGTAGTATATCTCTTTCCCAAAACATGATACCATTATCAGTGTAAATTCCTAGTAAGTGGTACCCCTGGTACTTAGGCAATGAGTACTGAAGAGGATCCTCTGGGGCTGCAGAGCTGGTTATTCCACCCCAGCGCAACCTCACCAGAGCTGTGCACTCTGCCATGGCGTGCTGCATGTCTTGGTGCAGGACTTTGCCTCCAAAGTACTGTAAGAGATGTAGGTATGTCACTATACTGCAGGTCTTTAGCACTAAGGCAGGGTGCACTATATCCCATGTGTGGGCATAACAGCATGGGCAGGTATGCCCATACAAGTCTAGTCCATTCTGTGATGTTGTAAGTGAATAGGGAAGCCATAAAGAGTATATGGGCTGGATACTTGTCAACACAAGGTTGCCAGCTCCCAATAGCTTTACTGATTTCTAAGATGTTTGGTACCAAACATCTTGAC
This sequence comes from Lissotriton vulgaris, assembly GCF_964263255.1. Classification (NCBI taxonomy): domain Eukaryota; kingdom Metazoa; phylum Chordata; class Amphibia; order Caudata; family Salamandridae; genus Lissotriton; species Lissotriton vulgaris. Next base: position 333,139,772 of record NC_141700.1, read on the forward strand.
TTCATAAACCCTCACGGATTCCAGAGTTGGATTTATTAATACATTCACACTGGAGATGCTTTTAAAGGGTTCCATGAAACTTAACCAAACACTAGTAGGTCTCTGGCCATTTTTCACCAGCCTGCCACCACTACACATGTTTCTGACTTCATGGGATGGGAGCCAGAGCTCTCAGAGGTCAGAAACAATACCTGCTCTGTGTTTCACACTTCCTCCAGGACAGAATGGCCGTCCTGGGTGGGAAGCGTCAAAGGCAATGCCGCCTTTAAAATCCAACCCAGGAACCCCCAGATAGTGAGGGAGGCCAAGACCCCTCTCTTTCTCAACAATTGATAGGAGGAAAGACAGGAAAATGAGCTAGATGAGGAGGAGCCTGCACCACCCTAGGGTGGGGCAGGGCAGGTGAACCCATTTTCTGACATTCTGGCATCTTGAGATGGTGAAAAAACCTACAATCAGAGCTAGGGCAGTGTCTCTTCTCACAGGTGGTCACTAAATGGTGTAGACATCCTAAAGATAGAAAGCCCATTGGATATTACCTGTCTCCCCATGTAATACCCCTAAATTCAGTATTTAGGTGGCTCCACAAAATCTGAACCTCAAATTCATTGGACCGAAGATGGCATGGACAAGGAAGACCTGTTGCACGAGAACTGAAGCCCTGCTGAAGAAGAAAAAGGCACCAAACCCTGTCAGCTGCTTCAAAGACTCGACAATCGCTGCCTGCTGTGTTGTCCTGAACCTGGAAAGACCCCAAAAACCCTGGAGCACCGGCAACCTTTGACAAATTGCTGAGAAGCTCTCTTAGAGTTTAGGTATCACTCCCCTGCGCACCACAGGCACTGTTCCTGTGAAGCCCGGTTTGTAAACTTGCTGTTCCCCAATGACCTCCATGCAGCACCTACGCAAGAAGAGGTACAAAAGCTCTGGAGGGTCACATCTGCCTCTCCACCTATTTTGGAGGCCCCTGGACCTACTGGACCCACAGCATAGCAATACCCCTGGTACCAGACCCCAGCAGTAAAAAGAACGAAGAGTCCACTCCAGGTTTACAAAGCATCAGAACCAAGCACTTATCAAGGTCTTAAAGACTCCAGAGACCCACTTCCAGAGTGGCCAAGCTGTCCCGATCTCGCCTTTCCATGTTGCCTGCTCCTGACCACGAGGACTCGCTTTGCACCCAGCCCCACCGGCCCCAGAACCGACTAACCAGCTCTTCTCCTGTATTCCCCAAGGCCCTTGTGACCTCCTTCCTCCAAGGAGACTCATGGGACTTACCTGTAAGTCTGCCTGTGCAGTGCATTTTCAAGTGGCCTCCTTCATCTTTGTGCACTAGTTGCCAAGACCTTAAACACTCTGCACCCGAATGAGCCGGGACGTTCCTGAACTTCTCCTGCGGGAACTATGGACCTGGTCCCAAAATTTACCTAAAAGAAGGTGAGCTTCATGAAAGCACTTCATGATTTTATATACGTTTTTCCTCTTTCTCCTCATTATTTCCTATGTTGAGGAATGGCGCACAAAAATGCTATATTTTCAGAACTTTGAAAAATCGTATTTCTGAAAGTACATACCTTAGAACTGTGTTCTTGGTCTTAATAAATACATAAAAAATTACTTTATTTTTATAAATTGAGCTCATATTTATTCTTGCATGTGTGTTTCATTTATTACCTCTGTGAGTCCAACAAATGCTTAGACTACCCTCTGATAAGCCTAACTGCTCGCCCATACTGACACAAAAAGATCATTAGGATTATCTGCTTTTACCTCTATGTACTATTTGGGGATTCATTGGACTCCCTGCACTCTCTGCAAAGTGTACTTCTTTTTATGACACTATATAGAGAGCCAGCTTCCTACAAATGGTATGTCATCTAAGGAAATCGGGAACATATTTGTCAATGGTTTTGAGTCGCCTTTGTGCTGCACAAGGGGGCTCAGGGTGATGCTAAACCTATAATGAGATTTATCAATCCTAGCAAGGTGACTTTGAGTGGCCCTGCATGGCTTGGTAAATCTGGTGTAAAGCAAGGCAGAACAAGTTGCTGCTTTGCATTACTCTTCCACAGGGAGGCGTTCCATAGGTGGACCATAGGTGTCCCCATGCATCCACCCATGCCTTCTGAAGCATTCCCAGGTGTACAAATACTGGTAGACTTGGGAGCATGTCAGAATGTTAAGCCTTCCCAGGGGAGGTGTATCATGGAGAAATATCTTTATTTCTCCTAGTTTTTCTTCTTTCTACTTGTGCTACATTCTGCAGCCCATATAGAAAGAGTAACAAGCAGTAGATGATTGTTTTTGTTCATGAAAGTGTCCCTTCCTGCACAAAAACAATTCTTTTTTTTATATACATCTTTATTCGATTCACAGAACCATCAAAGCTAACAGAACTCTTCAGTTACATTAAAAAGTATGTATATAAATAAGCAAAAAAGAGTTTATATAAAATGCAAATTTCTAGCAGCAATTTCAATAATTTACAAAGTGCAGTTTTCTTTAAAGCACAAAATAAAAGACATTTCCAATTAATTATACATTTTAGCAGCATGTGAGAAATATTTGTATAGATCTATAAACTAACAACACTAACGCTATAAAATCGTAGCTCCTGAATACACTACTGACCACAAGGATTATATACTATAGGCATTAGAACATCTACATGATCTAAAAAGAATATGAAAAACAATACCTGGGCAAGTCCTGGCATCATACGTTAATACATTACCTCTGGTATTAAACTTTTAAACCTCGTTTTAATCTTATAAAATTAGCTGCTAGTAGGAATCGACTCAGTATGAATACAATCAGCCTAGAGGTGTCAGTTTTGAAGATGCATAACATTTCAATGTACTGTCTAATTCCAAGATTCCTGCCCAAAGGGTGGATCCATTTTTTCCTTGGTACTTCATAACAAGTACAAAACAATAAAACATGAGCTAGGTCTTCTTGCCTACCCAAAGCACACTAAGTGCAGATAGAACCATTTTCCTCGTTAGCATTTTTTCCCACCTAGACGTGAATTTCTTAATTTGCAAGGTACCATATCTAAATTTAAGATACAATACTTTGGCTAGGAGGGGCTCAATATCATCTATAAAGGACTCAAAAAAGGGCTTGTTTTAAAACTTAAAAAACTGTTTAAATGTGAACCATAGCCAGGGTATACTGCAATCCTTTGTTCAATGCAATTCCAAAAAATGGTTTTACACTCCATTTGTGAGTCAGGGGTGAGCTGTTCCGGGTATTCCCAGTATCTGCTCAAACCCAGGCGCAAAAGCCACGTACATATATGGATCAACCAAGGAAATGTGACAAATGTATCAAGAGTAATTAATTCACTTAATGCTTGATTATATGTCTACAATTCTTCTGTTGTCCATACTCTGATCCAGTAGGCAAGAGCAGGGGCGGTGGGTGATATTTGAAAGTGGTGGGGCGCAAAGTGATTAGCATACAGCACCGTAGCGAGCGAGCGTACCAAGCGAGCCCCAACCCTCACAATGGGGGTTTCGGGGGTTACACCCCCCAAGAAAATTTTGAAGAAAAATAGTGCATTTTCAAGCAAATTTGAGAAAGCAGGAAGGTTAATAAAGCAATTGTGAAAGTGCAGTTATTACATTAATAGATGGCATAACATAGGTAGCTGCTTATTCAGTATAACCACAGAGCTTCATACATTCTTCCTATTATGCTCAGGTGCTGAATTCAGACTATTAGACTTTAAATAAATACCAGCTTGAAATACCATGTTTTAACAGTGTGGCTCACGTTCGCACCATGCACAGCTTGAGGCAATTAAATAAAGGCAATGATTTAGATCATCAGCTTTCACAAAGTGCATGTATGTATGTATAGGCATTTATATAGCGCACTACTTACCCGGAGGGTCCCAAGGCGCTTCGACCGCTGCGAAACCCTTCCTGGCTTCCCTGAGAGATGGTCCCTTAATGGGTATCTCCAGGGTGAGACCAGGCATCCCCGGCGGTCTGGTGGGGCGGTTAGTGAGGATGAGGCAAGCTAATGCCCAGAGTTGCCGAGTGTGATCGCTGATCAGAGTGGGCACCGAGGCGAGAGAATTATCGAGTCCGCTGACCCTAGTCCAGAAACCTGCCGCGCCGGGAATCGAACCCTGGTCCCGGGCCGTCCTCTGCTCTCGGGTCTGCCGCCTCTAACCAGTGAGCCACACTACCTAAAACAAATACCTTCCAGAACAGTGCCGTTTTGCCGTCCTTAGCAGTGCCCACCACATATAGTGCCCAGTAACCACCTAATGTCCCAGGTCCAAAAGAAAAGGTCTCACTATCTACTACCGCCATGTTCGAGTTGTATTGAAATATGTAGGCAGCTTCAAAAAGACTCAATATAGGTAGCATGCGCTATTAAAAAAATAAAACACTTTCACAAAATACCTAAGAAGGTGTACAATTCACAGGGACTGGGCAGACACAATCACTATGCGTTGCAATTTGGGTATATTTTAGTTTTGCAACTAGCCCGAGGGAGGGGCAGACAGCTAAACAAGTTTGGTTGCCTAAAACAAATGTAAATGTGCTCAACTGGTCAAATTGCGTTTACGCCGGTTTTGGCTGTAATTGATGGCATCACTTCAAACTTTCTGACAATGCAACCTATCTTATACTGTTAGTGATGGAACTTTCAAATATTTACGTACATATCCACATTGTTTTCTGGCGCAGACTTGGACCTCCTAGCACTAAACATACATAAATCATGGGGAATTAAAAAACAGGATGAGATTTCCTTAAATAGGCATATGTTAACATATTTTTGTTGTATAACACTAATATGTACTTATGAGTGTAGTGTTTAGTTATACATGGCTGCTTAATGTGCTAAATTGTGACAGGCATCCTTGTATGCATGTTTAAGAGTTAAATAAACACAGAAATATACACTTTTACGGCTCCATTTATTCTCAAAGCACAAAATAAACATTGAAATATACCAGTTATATAGCCAAAACAATATGGATAAATACAGAGTATCACTTTATTATGTCGTTTGGTCTGTATGAGGATCCTGTTCCCAGTACTGGATGAACTACATCTTCCAGGCTGCATCTCAGAGGAACACTTTGATGTCAGAACAGTGTAAAAGGAAGGCGCATAATGCAAGGTTGAGGCTGAAATAAGCATGGTGGGATCAATGCCCAGTCACTTGATTAGGGAAAGGTTAATGTTCAAAGGACATTTCCAGCACCCCAGCTATATAGAGATTACCACCCCCCCCCCCACCGTTTACAGGCATTCATTCAAATCATCCTCCCCCTGCTTGCACCCTCTTCTTTAGTGTGAAAGTGCACTCTAAAAAAAGGGAGGCTGGACCGTGAGGGAGAGAGTACCCTCTGTGCATACTCCAATTGAATGTATGTGTCAGTGGCAGTGCTAGTCACAGCCAAGAAGAAGAAGTGACATAACGATGGCATCTGCAGACAGGGCCTGTCAGCATGCATGACTTGAGAATGGGATTGGCAGAATGTAAAAAAGAAGTGTGTGTAGAGTGCCTGCTGAGAGAAGGTTCTAGCTTCTAGGTCAGTGATAAGTGAGTCTTCAGGTAGTAAGTCTGGTCGATGATGTCTCTTTTCGGCACTGTGAAGAGATGCGCCTGATAATAAGAGCATTATGGGTGCCCCCTCGATACACGCTGGTGTCATCCGAAGCAGGGCGCCTACCAGTAAGAGGTATATAAAGCGATTTATGGTTCAAAGGCCCAAAAACAAATGCTTTTTGACGACACCGGAACTGTCCTGCAGCCATGACCTTTTCACTTAGCTCACACTAAGAATTAAACCGGTTTAATTCTCAGCATGTTACCCCCCCACTTCAGATAAGCGCAACAAGTACTGGAATTTAACCCTTGCTCCCCGTACCTTGCCCACCAAAACCCAGAGAGAGCTATTTTGAGACTCGCTAGCTCAAACCAGCGAGAAGTGGAGGTCCTCTCAGGCAAGGGTAGGAAGCGCTATATAAATGCAATTAGAATAGAATACAATGATAAATAAAGTGATTTGCATACGAGATTCAGGGCGCTTTTTAAGTGCTGGATAAACCGCTTCTGTATCAATAGACCCAGCCTCCGCTGTTCCATATACCATTGAAGCCATGGATACTGGAATGTAAAGCGGCTTATTTCCCTATTTGTATCCCTGCCTGCTGATACAAAATGCCGCATGCGTCCGGTTTATCAGTCTCAACCCTTGAATCAAGCCTAAGGGAATGGAGACCCCCGGAGTTTAACAAGCGACCCCAAAATTACGAAGCAGAAGCGATCTCTATATGCAATATTTCAATACATGCTTCTTGGGGTTTTAGAAAGCAGTGAACACAAAACGAAACAGTGTTTTAGAGACACCCCCACCCCCTCCGGAAAACACAGAGAACACCCTCTTAGACCTTACTGCCTTCCTACTATATGTAATGCAATGTCCTTCTGTTTTACAGTGGGTATGTCAAGCGCTCTGATACCTACGGGTCAAGCTAGCGCTATATAAAACTTTTAAAAATAAAATACAATTTTAAAAAATTGCCGTTGTACGAGTCCCCCAGCACCCCAGCCTTGCACCCCACAGCTACCCCTAAAGGTCCCGAACTGGAATAAATCACTTACAGCCACTGGATAGCTCCACAGATCGCGATGCAGTGCATGGGAGGGCGGCGGTGATAAGCAGGGGGCTCTGGTTCCGGGGGCCATAGTCCGGTTTGCAGGATCCGGAGGGGGTTCAGGGGTACTCAGGCCAGAGCAGGGAAGATAGATAAGTCCGGCAGGGGAGACGGCCCGCTGCAGTCCCGGCCGGGAGACACAGAATCCGCTTCCAAGTGAAAGATGCTGCACTCCTCAGCAGCGCTCTATGCTGCCCACCAATGCCCTTACTACCCATAAGTGTCAGCTGCTCCCACTGTCCATCAGTGCCAGCTGCTCACACTGCCCTGCTGATGAGACGGATTACCAATGGGATGCCTGGCAAATCCTTCACAGATCTGAAGAGACTGCAGAAACAAGTGCAGAATTCATGAGAAGAGTCACTGTGATGAGGACAGTGCGAAAACCAGACAGAATGGGAGAGGACATACCTGCAGGTAACAGAGCAATTGGCGGGAAAGGGAACTCATGCAACTCTACTTAATGTATATATGACATATATAGTCCAAACCTTTGTTTGGAGCAACAACGCACAATGCATCGAAGGTGAAGCACTTCAAAGTTGTGTGCAGGAGGTGGGGTGTCACCTACATGCATCACACGTTTGCTGCGCTGCCCCGTGAAGTGACGCTGATTTACAAAGTTGGCACCAGGAGATGAAGTTCTTCTGACAGACTGAAGCATCAAGATTAAAGCACAGGACTCCAAACCGCACGGTCAGCAGCTAAACCACCAGACCAGCCCTCCTCCACATCCACACTTCACATGAACTGCAATATAGGCAGGTCACTGGGCAGCGGATGGACGTCAAAGGCGCCCGGAAATCGGGATCTGCTGTGATTGACACCGCACTTTACAAATCTGGATTTCCGTCTGGCTCCGAGGAGGAAGAAGGACAGAGTGAAGCTCCTGCCAGAGCTAGAGCCTCCTTATCCCACAGCCATTGGAGGGGTCAACACTTGTGCTAAATCCTGTGCAGGGAGGGTCTGGCTCTGCTCTCAGGTCCTATGCCGGTCAATGGTTTGCAGATGAACAGATTCATTGACAACAGTCTCAAATGCTGGGATGGCTTACATGTCTGGGACAAACCAGGAGCACATGCAAAGGACAAAGACAAGAGGTCTGACGCTTTATAGTGCATCCTTGCAGAAACACACAACACTTAGACACACATTAACATAGATCACACATACATGTAGATATATACACAGAACAGCAAAACTACAGACATCTATATGTAAGCAAACATCAAATACTGGTAACTTTGTGCAAAATGGCAAGGCACCTAGGCAAACGGACAACCTAAGTTAAAGACATTTATTCATAAAGCTGAACAGACTTGCAAATACCGATTGCAGTGTCACCCATACACACATTCAGTTATAATGACAGGCTCCACATAAGCAGACAAACATAGACAGGCAGAGTGGACAGACGGACGGACAGTAGACTAATAGAGGTAGACATGCTTTATATCTGCTTATTATTTGCCCCCTCGATGGAAGAAATCAAGTTCAGGGGAAGAAAAAGTGGATTGTCAATGCTCATTTATACGCAGCCTCGCTTTGGTAAAATCACTTCTATTGGGTAATGGAAAACTCGAGTCTCAAAATCCATCCAATCCATGCCCACTTTGTAACGGTCACCTGTAGGTTACAGGGCTCTGTTTTCTACTTGTCTATTCCTTTATTAACCTCTTTAGTCTAATCCTACGCATGTAGCACTGCAGTCCCTCGCTTTCAACTCTTTAGTACCGCCATCCATCAGTCTGCCATAGTCTAACATGAACGGTCGAACACTTTCTCTAAATCTGGATTCGCTTTTCAGAACCATCATATTATCAGGTGACCAAACAAAGGCTACAACTGCCAGAATGCTTTGAATTGTTGAATGAAAAAAACGGCCAAAAAGTATGATAGAAAGTACCCCCAGAGCAAACTGTACTGCAGTCGTGAAACCGTCAAATCACCCAGTTTGAGTTTCTTTATAAAACATACATTTCATATTTGTGATATTGACAATTTCAAATAAGTCAAGTCTTTCAGCTTCCCAAGGAACTAAATGAGTTTTGCATTTTTCAATATAGATTAAAAAAAACAGGCATCACATGTACGGTCTTGAATTATTTCACTGTGCTGGTCTTAGACCTCTTAGACGTAACTGCCTTCCTACTATATGCAATGCAATGTCCTTCTGTTTTACAGCGGGTATGTAAAGCGCTCTGATATCTACGGGTCAAGCTAGCGCTATATAAAACTTTAAAAAATAAAATACAATTAAAATAAATTGCCGTTGTACGAGTCCCCCAGCACCCCAGCCTTGCACCCCACAGCCCCCCTTAAAGGTCCCGAACTGGAATAAATCACTTACAGCCACTGGACTGGATAGCTCCACAGATCGCGATGCAGTGCAGGAGGAGGGCGGCGGTGATAAGCAGGGGGCTCTGGTTCCGGGGGCCATAGTCCGGTTTGCAGGATCCGGAGGGGGTTCAGGGGTGCTCAGGTCAGAGCAGGGAAGATAGATAGGTCCAGCAGGGGAGACGGCCCGCTGGAGTTATGGCCGGGAGACACAGAATCCGCTTCCAAAAATCTCTTCTCCTGGGCACTGCTTGCTGGGTGCTGTGGCACCGCTGCCCTGCTCTGTGCTGGCTCTGCCGTCTGTCCTGGCACTGCTGACCGGCCGGGCCTGGGGCTGGGGGGCTCTCACAGGGTCTGCTTCTTGCTTCTCCTCATGCCAGCCCGGGTTTGCGCCACTCTGCCCCCGCCCGCCCACGCGCGGCATCCAATAATGGATGCCGCGCTGTGTACCAGCCAATCCTGGCGCTGCATGCAGCACCAGGATTGGCTAGGGGGGCCCACTGTGTGCTCGCCCTGGGCAGCCTTTGAATTCCCGGCAAGGCTGAAGCCGCACCCCAAGCCCCTTCACTATGCTTGCTGGCATAGGCGCATGCGTGGGCAAGTCTCAGCCCGGCAATCTCATGCGCACACTGCTGGCCTGCTGCAGACTGTCACTCAAGCAGCTGCAGCAGACCAGCAGACCAGCAGCCAGCCCCCCCCACCACTCCGACCGCGCCACCTGCCATTGACTGTATTGTTGACATGATCCGATCATCCGACGTGTCACTCCCGCGCTGCGCTTTATGCTGTAACTTAATTTATGCTTTAACCACGGTGCGTCCAGGGCTTAGTGGGGCTACGCCCCTACGCCCCAATGGACGCACCGCGGCTGGGCAAGAGACATCCATACGGCCCTCTGCTCGATCCGCTTAAATCCTAGGTCCAACATAAGAGGGATCACCGGGATGTTTGGTGGAGGGCGGTGAATCTCCTCATGATTTTATTCTCTGCTGAAGTTAATGTAGAGAGAGCCCCACCTCCCCATAACTCTGAGTCATATAAGGCAGCTGATTGGGCCCTGGATTTATAAACTAGTAAAGCAGGGGTAATTGCCTTGAATGATGTTAAAAACAGTTTTTTTTTTACAATTGGGCCAGCATTTTGGTTGAGAATGGTTTCATATTTCACAATCTGGGGGTTCCATGAGAGGTTGTGATTTATGGTCACTCCTAAATAAATAAAATTTGACACACGCTCCAGATTGACTCCATTCAACTGCATTTTATTTTTAAAACATTTGTGAGGTCTGATGGTCATGTACTTTGTTTTTGTCGGGTTAATCTCGAGACCCTTTTGTCTACAATATCCATCCAATGCATTTAAAAAAAAATTGAAGATCCCTAGGGGTTTGAGATGATAGCATGGTATCGTCGGCAAAGCTTAATGCACAAATGTGTTCACCTCTTAGTGTCGGGGATTCGTGGTTAGCTTTTTTATGTGCTGTGGTCATGTCATTGACATACAGTAGAAACAGGGTTGGCGCCAGGACACAGCCCTGGCGCACACCCCTTTTTACTGGTATCTCCTCAGTCAATTCACCCGCTTGCACCCAGCACACTCTAGCGTATGTATTCTCATGTAGCCTAATGAGCCGTAGTACTATGTTGCAAGGGACCCCTTGCTGCAACAGACTAGACCAGAGACAGTCCCTTGGGATGGAATCAAAAGCGGCCCTCAAATCAATGAAGGCCACATACAAATTCCCACGGCGCAACCGTGTGTACTTCCACGCAATAATTATTAATCTCAAGACCTGGTCTATCATGCTGGTCTTCTTCCTAAGGCCAGCTTGGTAAGAGGAGAGGATAGATCCAATCATTCAGCCTATCCATAATAAGTTTAGCATATACTTTTTGCAATATATCTAGAAGGCTGATAGGTCTATAGTGTGCAGGTACCTTCCAGGAACCATTCTTATGGATTGGTGTGGTACTGCAATTCTGGACCCCTCCGTTTCACCAGCCTCGGGGTCCAACACCCGTGTTATAAAATACTGTTGTATCATGACGAATTTGGTATCTACGAACCGGTAATGATTGGGACATCATCCCCATGCAATTGCGTCATGATTAAGCGATGCTAACACCCTTGAATCTTGGTTTGCGACTCGAACCCGCAGACTCCATTTTGTAAACGGCAGCCATCTTAGGACTTGCCCTCATATAAGTCAATTGATTAAAGCCGAGCTTGATCCGAAAGGACACGTCCTCTGTAGCTGACTCCCCCATGACCTGGCCGAGCTGACTCCACTGCCTCCAGCTAAGCCTGTTTGGGCAGCTCCTCGCCCAGTGGCCGAGCCCGATATCATCAAAGCACAACATGTCATAAACCCTTCACTGCATACAAACCCTGTTTTCTATACACACGCACACCTGTCCATGATTCTTGTTTATGACCCGTTTTATGGTGGGAGGGGGCTCGACCTTATTGGCATTTCATCGATATCTGATGGGAGTTCTGGATCTGGCGAGGTAATCCATCACCAACTGGACATCTAGAATATGTGCTGACCAGCATGACTTTGCTCTTTGTATTATTGTGGAAATATTTGTATTGCCATGTCGTAAACTTAAGAATTCTTGCCTGCAGCTGTTATTTACGTATATAAGAAGAAGTCTGGTTCTGTAAAAACGAACAGTCTCCTGAGAACTTACGGCCCGTGTTGTCGTACTTCTAGGACGCATGTTACTTGGTTGCAGCCAATAAACTCGATCTTTGACTTCATCTAGAAGACTCAGTGTTTCTGTAAGTCCAGAACAGGGAGAACCTAGAGGTCTTCGGGTGTGATCCCCTGGCACCACCGGGTCTCTAAAAACCCAGCACCTCAGTTGGCGCCCAATGTGGGGCGGTATCAAGCGGTGACGGTCCAAGCCAGATGTTCGTGAGGAGCTTCGTGTGAAAATTCCGGAGGACGGCCAGCCACTTCAGTGACCCCTGCATGTCGACGTGGTTCCGAAGGTCTTTGCTGCGAGGTTCCCCGCGTCCCGACGGCTACGAAGGACTGCTGCCCTGACTATCGCCTTGTTTTGGACCCAGTGATCCTTGGTAGAGCGAAACGATAGAAGAGTCTTCTAGTGACGTCACCGATCTTCAATATTCAGTTAAGTATAAGTGGAGCGTCTCCCAGTCCTTAGTTTGGTTCTTAGTTTGATTCTTAGTCTTGGTATCCCAGAGATACAGTTTGTATTATTGGTTCTTGCAAGCACCAAAACCGAGGGTTTCGTGTATTCACGATAATATCATAATTAGATAATCCCTTGAAGTTTGAAGCTAGACTAGTGAGCGAAGATGCCTGGTCTCAGCAGACTTGGAAACTTGTTTTGTCTTGGTTGTGGTAAGGACTCCCGATTAGAGGACTCGTGTCCGGTTCCTCCGATTGGAACTCCAACATATGAGTTATATATAAAACATGGAGTAGGTCCTATCACTTATAACGAGGTATGGATGAAATATACACGCAAGGATGGTGTCTTAAAATGGCCCCAACATTGTAGTTTCGACCCAGAAATATTAGACAACCACGAGGTCAAATTGTTCAAGAAGAAAGCCCGGCCGGCGATGTTTGACTCTTTTCGCTTATGGCGCAAAGAAGCCAAACAGAAATTAAACTAGCTAAGAAAAATAGAAGAGGTATGTCAATGGTGCAAGCCGCCATTGCATACAGAGATAACGAGGAAGAGCAAGAAAGTGAACAAATGCTCAGAAGCAAGAAGTTAGCAGTAGATAAATGCTACCCGATGTTGCCACATGAAGGACAAAGTTCAAAAGGGAAATCAGAGAACGATCCTTTAATGTCGCACTTATTGAATTCACCACCCCCATATGCGCTAGATGCTACTGCACCCCCAAAGCGCTTTGTTATACCGCGCCCAGGTGCACGAAATACAGCTCTTGCACAAGCACCGGCTCCTCTTCAGCTGGTTCCTACTTCTCCGGCGCAGCCTTCTCAAGGGCCGCCGCCTTTGCTACACACTCCTTCTACTTCTACAACTTTACCTACTGCTCCAACTATTCACTATGATACTACGTCTGCTACTGCCTCGACTTCCTCTGCTGTTGCCCCGACTTCCTCTTTACATCAGCCTGCCTTTTCTGGCGCATCTGTTTCGCCGCAAGCTTCTCCTTCTGTCAGACAGAGAGTGACAAGAACTGTCACTGGTCTATTCTCGCCGTTCTTTGGATCACCTAAAACGACCCCTAAACCAGAACGTAGACAGTTGCGTAGTCAACTACCCGACTACGAAGAAAGAGGAGTACTGAATGAGTTAGCACGCCAATGGGTTACTGATACTGTGAGGTATGATCTTCAGTCTGTTATGGAAGTTTTCCGACAATGGGATCCATCCACTCAAAGATATGTGTTTGAGGAAATGTGTGTGTACCTTTGGGAAGATTTACAAGACAACGACCCAAAACGCAGAATGCAGGAACTAGCCCGCATGCAATTTAAATTCTATGAAGGCATGATTATAGGCGCAGATGTTGAGAAAGCAATGGATTTACTGTTATCTTATAGGAGCACAGGAAACAGCTCTAGATCGTTTGATGAAGACGAAGTGTCTGGTAGGAAAAAGGCGCGACAGTACCCCATGAGAGAGGTTCCTCCGGTATGGAGGGAAGGCGATGCGAACGCGCAACCGCCTGTTCCACCGCATTTCCAGCGTGTATGGGTACATGTCCCCTGGAAGAGATCCGAAGTTTTAGCACTCAAACAGACACTACCTGACCGACGTAAAAATCCCGCAGGGTATTACAAGGAATTATCACAGACTGCCAGCTCATGTATAATGAATTTAGCGGATGTAGACATGTTGTTTGGGAATGTCGTTCCGCAACCTTTATGGAGTAAAATTCGTCATGCAGATCACGATCAGGAACTAGGTGATTCATGGGCTAATATTACCGCTACTGATGCCAGACAAGTTGGTGGTTCCAAACCCGAGCCTTTAATAGCAGATCTTCCAGGTAGGATTATTGCGTACATGAAGACATTAATGCCTGAATTACGTGTAAATTGGGACAAGCTATCCGCATGCAAGCAAAAGAAAGACGAAAATGTGTCCGACTTTTTCACGAGGTTTGAGGAAACTTTCACTGATCATAGTGGTCAGGATATGGCTACCGAGGGTGGCCAAAGATTGTTCGTAGACAAATTAGTACATAATTTGCTTCCTGAACTATGCAATAAATTGAAAGATTCAGAGAGTGCTTGGGCTGTTTCCACGTCAGCACAGATTTTAGCCACAGCCCAGTACTACGAAAATAGGCGCAAAGACGAGCTAGATAAAACAGAGAAGAAGACTAAGGAACTAAAGACTAAAGTTCTCCTCCAGCAAGCGTATCCGCCTCGCACTCCTAGTCAGCCCAATTATCAGCAACTGCAGCCGTATTCGAGAAACGCGCAAGGAAACAAGTTTTCCCACCAGCGTTCTCCATATGGCCCAAATCAATGTGCATATTGCAAAGAGGAGGGTAATTTCAAAAGTAATTGCCAAGCTCTTGCACGGCGTTTAAGTGGTATTTCCGGCGCGAGAGGTAGAGGTGTTCAACAGGCTCCTAGAGGTAGGGGTTGTGGAAACTTCCCCCAGAACAGCACTCCTTTTCCGGCTCAGAATTATATGAATAGCTTTGACCAACAGAATAATGCGTCTTCCCGAACAGCTCAGTACTATGCAGATGACTATTACGCAGAAAACGAGAATGAGGGTAATAGTTGCTAGGACAGCCATGGACAAAGAGAAGGAGTTGTTTCAGTTCCAGTAGATCAGAATGGACCTTATGTCGAGGTGATAACATCCGGAGTGTCGGAGCCATTTCTGCTGGATACTACTACTGTTTCAGTAGGTTTTTCTGGCGCCCCTGTTAGAAACCCGATCTCCAACCCCATGCCCCTTTCTGTTGGCCCATACGAATTAGAAGCACCCCTCATTCTTACAACCGGTTGTGGCGAAAATTTGTTAGGTTTGGATTTACTGAAGAGACTGTATGCGACTTTATACTGTTCCCCTTCGGGAGTACAACTTACCCTTGGCAAGAAAGTGATTTCCCCGATGTATTTGGCAAAAGAGAGCATTCCGATCGAGTTGTCATCTCTTCCAGATGTACTTTGGGCGAATGGTTCTAATGATGTAGGCCATTTGAAGATAGCACCGTATGTCATAACGTTGAAAAATAATGTCAGGTTGCCACGTATTCCCCAATATAAAATGTCAAAAGAATGTGAAAAAGCTTTGCTCGAAATAATATATGATCTAATTGAGAAAGACGTCATTGAAGAAACCACAGGCAACATTTGTAACAGTCCTGTTTTGCCTGTCTTAAAGCGTACCGATCCTTCACAGCCCCCTGTGTACCGATTCGTGATCGACCTAAGGGAAGTGAATAAGATTGTCGTACCGCAGTTTCCAGTCGTCCCCGACATTACTGCCTTATTAACAATGGTTCCAGCCTCAGCCGATTGGTTTTCGGTGATTGACCTGAAGAATGCTTTCTTCAGCATCCCGATTGCCGAGGAGAGCAGAGATATCTTCGGCTTCAATTTAGGAGGACGAAGCTTCCGCTTTAAACGCGCTCCTCAGGGCTACTGTGAAAGTCCATCAATATTCAGTCAGGCTTTGAAAACGCAACTCAATACGATTGTTCTACCTGGTGGCGCGACTCTGATGCAGTATGTAGACGACTTACTGATAGCTGCAGATACCGAAGAGATCTGCAAACAAGCTACGTTGTCATTGTTGCGTCATTTGTGTGACATGAAGCACAAAGTCTCGCTTTCCAAACTACAATTTTGCCGACAAGAAGTAACCTACTTAGGTCACATCTTATCGAAGGAGGGAAGGAGACTGACCCCAGAAAGAATACAGGCGATTGCAGAACTGAGTGTCCCAGGGACCCAGAGAGAAGTGCGTGCCTTCTTGGGCATTACATCGTACTGTAGACAATGGATACCGAATTTCTCACTGTTGGCCAAACCCTTGCTGGCATTAATGCGTAAAGACACACCCAATCCTTTGCCTTGGTCTGAAGAGTGTCAGACAAGTTTCCATGAGTTGCGTGAGTCATTATGTTCGGCTCCTGTGTTGGGCAATCCCGACTACAGTAAGCCGTTTACATTATACGTCCATGAGAAGGAAGGTTGCGCATTATCAGTCCTGACACAGCACTTTGGGGACAAACAACGCCCATGTGCGTATTTCTCCGCAACTCTAGACCCCGTAGCTAAGGCATTACCAAGCTGTTTGAGGGCCACTGCCGCAGCGGCTGTCTGTATTCGACAGTCGGCTGGGTTAGTCATGAATAATACTCTGACCGTTATGGTCCCACATGCAGTGGATATTTTACTAAACAGAACGAAAACACAGCACCTAACTAGTGCTCGACTGTCCAGCTATGAATTGACCCTGTTGGCAAGCCACATTCAAATAAAGAGGTGTGATACACTCAACCCTGCTACGTTACTACCCATTCCACCAGCAGACACAGATAAAATCGACAAACATGACTGCTGTTTTAGGAAAGAGGAAGAGACAAAAGGGAGAGTAGACTTGCAGGATACCCCTTTCCCTGAATGTAATGATAATTTATGGGTTGATGGTTCATGTTGCCGAATGGTGATACGACCGCAGCATATGCCGTGACAACATTACACACGATTGTAGAGACAGCTCGCATCCCCCACAATTCTGCCCAAGCGGCAGAACTAATCGCACTCACAAGAGCATGCGTGTTGGCGAAAGGAAAACGAGTGAATGTGTACACAGATAGTCAGTATGCCTTCGGCGTCGCCCACAGTTTTGGAAGATTATGGCGTGAACGTGGGTTTCTGACGTCGCATGGCGCAAAAATACAACATGGCCAGCTAGTACACGACCTTCTCGAGTCACTGACCTTGCCCCTACAGGTTGCGATTGTGAAGTGTAGCGCGCATAGGAAGATCCGAGATGATGTTGGTCGAGGGAATGTATTTGCCGATGAGGTCGCGAAAGAGACTGCAAGGAACGCAATGAGTCGAATGTATGTTGTAGGTCCTGCTAGATGGACCCCTGATGTGGGTATGTGTGAGGACACCATCGAGAGCGTGAAATGTATACAATCTGACGCGACTGAGAAAGAGGTGAATGAATGGAGAGAAAGCAAGGGTAGATTAGACGCGAATGATTGTTGGGTCGAACTGTCAGAACATCAGCGATGGTTGTTACCCGACGCTTATGTGCTCGCAGTGGTGACAATGGCCCATGGAATGGCACACGTCAGCGCGAAAGGAATATGTAAGCTGTTGGCCCCAGTATGGCAGAATAGCGGTATCCCAAGATGTGCAGAGAATCTGGTCAGAAACTGTATGGTGTGTTTGAAACACAATCCCGGCAGGGGAACCCCAACCCCAGCTGGTCATTTTGCCGCTCCAACTTACCTGTTTGAGGTCTTGCAACTCGACTTCATTCACATGGAAAAGTGCAATAACCTGAAATACGTCCTTGTTGTCGCCTGCGCCTTCTCCAGGTGGATAGAAGCATACCCCCTTAAGAACAACACTGCCTTGTCAACTGCCAAAGCCCTTGTCAAGGAGTTTTTCCCCAGATTTGGCATGCCTAGGATCATCTGGAGTGATAACGGAAGTGAATTCGTGGGACGAGTGATAGAGAGTATGCGAGTGTCTAGGCATCCGCCAGAAATTCCACTCTGCAAACCACCCCCAATCGGCAGGATTAGTAGAGTGCTATAATGGCACTTTAAAATTGAAACTGGCCAAGATCCAGGCCAGCACAGGCCTCAAGTGGCCAGATGCCCTGCCTTTGGCACTCCTGTCTACCAGGATGATTGTCCATTCTAGACTGGGACTTAGCCCACACGAGATCGTGTTTGGGCGCCCAGCTAATATATGGGGAGTACCTAGGCCAAGAAAGCTCAATGAGATCGAGTACCCTGTACTGCTTGACTATTTGCATGAATTGACAACTAAATTGCATACTTTACATCAACAGGTCCACAGCTCCTCTCCACCGGCGTCTGACGATCCAGGCCACACTATCGAGCCCGGCTCCTGGATCTTGATTCGGAATTTCGGACGTACCAAGAGCGAGGAGCCTCGCTGGACCGGACCGTTCCAGGTCTTACTGTCCACCCGCTCTGTAGTACGTGTCCACAGGAGAAAACATTTGGTACACGGTGCCCATTGCAAAAGG
The DNA here is from genome assembly GCF_964263255.1 of Lissotriton vulgaris. Taxonomy (NCBI): domain Eukaryota; kingdom Metazoa; phylum Chordata; class Amphibia; order Caudata; family Salamandridae; genus Lissotriton; species Lissotriton vulgaris. The sequence goes on from NC_141700.1 coordinate 333,158,019, forward strand.
GTCCCGTTGCCCCTTCCATACGACCGATGGGTCCAGCAAGGAGTCGCTGACTCCGAGAACGAGTCTGTACCACGTTTTGTCCCCTTCAGCGATGCAAGATTAAAAGGGACTGATACCGACAGAGAGAGTGACTGCATTTTGCAAGGATCTGTGCCACCATTGCTACTGTTGGACACTACCGAACCTGAAACACTGTTTGAAGATCACACCGTGCCTGAAAAGGAACGATACAATCTAAGGTCCAGACCAAAGAACTGACATACTCGAACTAGTGCGATCTTCCCTTTTCCGTGAACTATTTTTGATTCCACAGCTTTCTGGGGACTGCAGCTGGAGACGTTTAGGTCTACGGTTCTGGTCAGTCGGAGGGAATTACCCCTGACTGGACGGAGCGCACTGCCTGGCAGAAGCAACCAGCCACCGCGGGCAGCAACCAGAGGATGGAGTTTCCGAGGGTAGAGAGACCTGCTAGACACATGAACTTTGAAAAGAAAATATGTACTATAATGGCAAAGAGACGTTTTCTAGTGCTAAGTGTACTGATGTTGTGTAGTATAATAATGTTTTTAACTGGCTATGTTCTGTCCATCTTTCGAATTCCGTTCCTACACAACACACAACCCGCACCTTCTCCCACTGATCCGACCCACTCTTTCCATCCCCTACCCGAACACGAGTCTGCCAGAAGACTCGAATTTGTAAATAATTCATTCGTCCTACTCCTACACCAACACCAATCTGTCATGAACAACACGAACTGTTGGGTATGTGGACTCATGCCACACACAACCGATAAGGGTATCCCTTACTTCGTCCTGCCCTTCAGTTACTACGGTTCTTTATGGGCTTTCCAGACCATGTTCCTGTTTTCCCTTGAACCATACGTTCGGGGAGAGAACTCCAACAACAGGGCATTGATAGCAGGAATAAAAAACATGAGTAGAGATATTGACACGATCAGAGCCACTCCCAAAGATGAGTTTACCCCATACAGTAGGTGGAACATCACAAAGTATGGGATTTCATTAAGTGAGAGCCAGAAATCAAAGAAATCATCCTCAGTCTGGGTAGTACCCCACCGTGGTCACTTATGTCTGCAAGGCATTGGCAGGGATCCCGAAGCACAATTGGGGAAGAGCATATGCACGGAAACATACGTGTTTGCCTCCCGAACTTCCCCTCCATTCTTGGCGGCTAAGGGTACATACTTCATCTGCCACGACAAGGCATACACTTGGTTGCCTGCCGACTTCTCAGGCACATGCTTCATCTCGTTTCTGCTGCCACCCACCTACACGGCCGGGGCAGATTACCATCGGACAAGGACAGTTAGGGGTGTCGTGAGTCAAGATGACACTGCGAGTCAAGAATTTGGAGACTTCGCAAAGGGTTTTCTGCCATTTTGGGGGCCCATGGTGAACAGCAGGAACATTCGACAATTAACGAGGATAGTTGAGTCCGCCGTGACCGAATCGGCCGGTGCCCTTAGCAACCTAACAGCTGAGCTTCAGTCAGATCGACTTATGACCCTTCAAAACAGGGTTGCCCTAGATGTCATACTTGCAGACCGTGGTGGTGTATGTAGAGTGATCCAATCTAGTTGCTGCATTTTCATCCCCGATAATGCTCCGACAGTGTACCAGGCCATCTCCAAATTACACAAAATCTCCGATTCCCTTCACACAGAGAAAGGGGATCGGTCTCTGCTAGGGTGGTTCTGGGAACTGATCTCTGCCTGGGGATGGAAAACTCTGATCTTCATTGGGATGATCTTAGCCGTTCTGTTTATGTTCTGCCTGTTTGTACAGTGCGCTCCTGCAATATGTGGCCCCTGCGCCACTTCGTGTGTAAGGAAGCCTGTGTCAAGGGATGAACTGAGCAACAGAATGATGCTACAGCAGCATCTCCATGAATTCATCAATACCGATTTGGACTCTGACTAGCGTGAGTCATTGCCTTATATAAGGGCAAAAGGAGGGTCTGTGGTACTGCAATTCTGGACCCCTCCGTTTCACCAGCCTCGGGGTCCAACACCCGTGTTATGAAATACCGTCGTATCATGACGAATTTGGTATCTACGAACCGGTAATGATTGGGACATCATCCCCATGCAACTGCGTCATGATTAAGCGATGCTAACACCCTTGAATCTTGGTTTGCGACTCGAACCCGCAGACTCCATTTTGTAAACGGCAGCCATCTTAGGACTTGCCCGCATATAAGTCAATTGATTAAAGCCGAGCTTGATCCGAAAGGACACGTCCTCTGTAGCTGACTCCCCCATGACCTGGCCGAGCTGACTCCACTGCCTCCAGCCAAGCCTGTTTGGGCAGCTCCTCGCCCAGTGGCCGAGCCCGATATCATCAAAGCACAACATGTCATAAACCCTTCACTGCATACAAACCCTGTTTTCTATACACACGCACACCTGTCCATGATTCTTGTTTATGACCCGTTTTATGGTGGGAGGGGGCTCGACCTTATTGGCATTTCATCAATATCTGATGGGAGTTCTGGATCTGGCGAGGTAATCCATCACCAACTGGACATCTAGAAATGTGTTGACCAGCATGACTTCGCTCTTTGTATTATTGTGGAAATATTTGTATTGTCATATCGTAAACTTAAGAATTCTTGCCTGCAGCTGTTATTTACGTATATAAGGAGAAGTCTGGTTCTGTAAAAATGAACAGTCTCCTGAGAACTTACGGCCCGTGTTGTCGTACTTCTAGGACGCATGTTACTTGGTTGCAGCCAATAAACTCGATCTTTGACTTCATCTAGAAGACTCAGTGTTTCTGTAAGTCCAGAACAGGGAGAACCTAGAGGTCTTCGGGTGTGATCCCCTGGCACCACCGGGTCTCTAAAAACCCGGCACCTCATTGGGACTATCTCCGCTCCTTTCCATGAGGCAGGAACAGGCTGGCCATTAGCTATACCATTGCAGAGAAGATTTATATTAGGGGCACATACATCTGGCTCGTGTTTAAATAGATCCCCCGGGATCTTATCAGGACCCGGTGTTTTAGATGATTTTACAGCAGCGATTGCCCTTGTTGTTTCTGCCATAGTAAACTAGAGAGTAGATGCTTGGTTCATTGACATAAATGTGGTAACCGTAACTAGAGATTTTTTATTAACAGTAGCCGGAGCAGCATAAAGGTTAGCAAAGTGGTTGTACCAAGTCTCAGGGTCCAGGTTATAATCTTGGGCCGGAATTTCTGCCTTTGAGTCATTTGCTATGATTTTCCAGAACAAGAAGTGGTCATTTCTTTTAGAAGCTAATAGAAATTCATCCCAATTGTCATCTTCTGGGCTTTTGTATAGGCAATCCTAGCTTCCCTAATCAAAATTATATTTTTAGTATCAATTGCTTAACCTAGGTTTATCTTGGCAAGGGAACAATCATAGACAAACCAAAAGTTAGTTTTACCATCCCTGGTTTTTGAATTATTACATCCAGATTGTCGTTTGGTTAAACGGGGCTTAATGGTTTCCATCAGCATATGGTGGATTTGGGTTATCGTGGGACCACTAGCAGACCCTGCTAGGAAATATGATAAAAAATCGGCAAAGGTGTTATAGACAAATATTAGAAGATCAGCATTACCCAAGATAGCCGACCACTTCAGGGCCCTCCTCTATTTTGAAGGCTGTGGTTGGATCACATCTGGAGCCCTAACAGATCTGGATGGGAGATTATACATAAAAAGGCTCCCTGTGAGATCCAGACACAAGGGAAAGTGATCACTGTCTTTCCTTGCTCTGTCTACACTAAATCCCTCGATCAGAGCCCAGTGGCCAATGTCTTTCATGATGTAATCAATTCGAGAGGAGGATATCCCCCTCGAGAATGTAGATGAGCACTTGATATCTAGCTGACTTCTGCCATTGCACGATCTCAGTCCATTCTCAATAGTAAAATTAAGCAATTGTAATGCAGAAGCAGAAGGTCTCATCATCTCAACTGTCTCCAACAGGGGGATGCCCATCACCAGGTCTTGTTCTTCGGTAACCGTGCTAACTCCCTGTAGGGGCTCGTAACAACAATTGCCGCCAATTATAACTAAATCTTTCAAAGAGACTTTATCAAGTACCTCATCTAACCGTGAGATGATTACTGACTCCATCGACGGTTCTCTAGGTCTAACATATATATTAAACAAATACATACAATACTTGTTTGGAAAGTAGAATATATGACCCAGAATATCATCAGTGCCAGTTAATAGGACATCTACAGAGGCATTAATTGTGTTCTTTATCCAAACAAGTAAGCCGCCAGAAGGTCTCCCTCTGCCTGATTGACATGTCTCTATAAAAATGTCCTATAGCCACTTTTACATAAAGGTTCCTTGGCCCATGATTCTTGGAACAAGCAGATATCATACAATCGATATATGCTTGCCAGTCCGGGTCTTCCAATTTCCTTACCAGTCCAGCTTTATTACAAGATACTAATTTAAGTCTCGGATTAATTAGGGGCTGTGCCGGGACTTCAAGGGTATTTTTATATATTACATAATCCCTCAATAAGTCTCTCTGTGGATGACCTTCAGAGATAGGGGATACAACCTCCATAGGATCATTAGTGTCTGATCGGTTACTCTCTATTGATAAATTATCACCCGATAAGGACACTTGGGCTGGTCAAATTGTTGCAGGTACCAACTAGGTTGTGGGGTAAGCAGGCTATCACTTCGGTTTGCCGTTCTTGAGCTTGGGATAGTCAGTCTATCGCATCTAAATCGCTACAGGGTTGTGTGTTCGGAGATTGATAGGTCTCCCTCAGTTCTGCACTGTCTAATGCAAATGTTTGAATAGAAGAGAAGATGGGATCTTAAACTCATGATAATTAGGTTTTCAGGGATATCTTTAGACCAGAAAGATACCTTTATGTCATCTAAATTACCTGTGCCTTGGGGTATCCTTTCTACATTTTTTATGTCCGATCTAATAATAGACGGGCATTGCCTTACCTTCCTGAACCAATGGGTTACTTTATTAACAAGGGAATCCTTATCTTCGCTTTGGCTAAAGGTCAGCCTTGGTATATTACTAAGAAATACACTATACGCAGTTTGCCTGTCATCCTTTGCAGTATAACCACTGGGATGATTTGTATCATACCCCTCATTAGCCTCAGGGTTGCTTCTCACGTTGCCTGCCAATATCCCAGAGGATGTTGAATATCGATTATCCAGAGACCTAGTTACATGTCTGTTGTGGTTCTCGATAGGAAGAGACCTCGGTAGAGGCATTCTATTTAAAGACTGTAGATGTTCAGATGATCTCAAAATTTCTGACTCCCCACCCTTTTCCATCAATCTTTTATTAATTCTTTGTGGTAAAGATAAGTTTCCTTTGGGTGCCTTGTCTACATTTTGAGCTTTACTGGGTTTATTAGTTACTTTTGGTCCCCATTTTCCTGTCGTGGGGGGCTCCAATTTCTTCTCCAATGGTGATGTTATCCCTGGATGAGCTATGGTAGTGTCTTGTATTGGGGGAGATGGGATGTGAGTACCTCAATCATTCTTTTGAATACCAAGACCTCTTCTTGGACAGTGTTAAGTTTTTCATGTAGAACCTGTACCAAATTGTGATTAGGCATTATAACATTCTGAATGAGTTTCTCTGATGTGTGTAGAGCTTTTGGACTGGTTGCAGGTTTCCCTATTAAAATAAACCCTCAGATTCCTTTTCACCAATCTCTAATGGCAAGTACCTATTTGAGCACTCAATAGTTATTACTTCATTGCTCAATAAATTATGTTGGTCCCTTTCCATGCTATCTCTGTCTATAATAGCAAGGGAAGGAGTCGTTCCTGTGCCCTGGTGAGATTTTGTAGGGCCATGTGTGGTGTTTGGGTAAGCTTTTTACCATGCGATTGGTGCCCTATAACTGCAGGGGTTGTTGGCTTTGAAACAACACAATTGTCTCTCCATCCATAGTAAGAGCGAGATTTTACCGCTACTATTGGTCTTTTGGTCTTGTTCACATTCCCTGATGTCAGCATAGTTTCTACCTCCTAAATCAATTCATCGATGGTGTCAAGGGTACACTTTTATGCTGCTGATTTTGATGGCTTCTGCAGTTTTGCTAGCTTTGCTATATTTTTCTTCCCTTAAATTAATTTGGCGGCTTTCCTTTTCCCCATTTGGCCATATTCGTTAAATTTGGGAAGACTAACTCGAAATTACTACCCCCTATACCAATTCACTCTTGAGGGTAGCAAATGGTTACTTAAAGTACACATAGGTTATCGAAAGAGGGAAAAACAACAAGAAATAAAACAGACTTTACAGGGTATGTTATTAACGGTCCATAAAAGTGAATCGAAGATGTTCAAAAAACTAAAATCAAAAAGTCCCAAGTTCAGATATTAATCAACTAAGTTTCAAATATAAAAATATGTCCTTCCTTGTGCAATGTCTTGCTAATAATCAGTCTTACAGCTAGTTCAGTCAGATCAGGACACAGGGGGTTTAATGCGGCAGAATCAAGGGATGTGGCCCAGCCCGGCCTTTTCTGGGCTTTGACAGGAGCGGACGGGCCCGCACTGCGGAAGCCCTGCTCCTAATTTAAGCGCCACCTGGTGCCTCAAGGGACCCTGGGAGATGAAGTCCCTGGCACTGGTAGTTCCTTCGCAGCCCCCACACAAGCTGTAACAATGGTGCGAGCTGGACGCAAGAGGTACCTTTACAGCCCCAAGAGGTGTTGGCAGGGGGCAGGCAGGGTACTGGCAATTCCGTTGCAGCCCCCACGGGCGCAGATAGGGCGAAAAGAAGCTCCGATTCTGTACACTATTAGCACCTCTGGCTCTACACTCCCAATGTCACTTGTAGCTTTCCTCATACACAAGCCACACTCGCTAAATGGTGAGGGCACGCAGGCTAATGAGCATCCAAGACGGCAGTCTTTACCCAAGCTCAGCGCCCCATGACCAGATGTCTGAGCACCAACATGCAGGAGCAGTGAACCAGTCCACACTATTCAAAAACCGAGGCAGCAGCTCACTCTCCGAGACCCTGTAGAAATCTGCAGCATGCCTCCCCACTGCACGGGGCAGCCCCCGATTCCTCCCGCTGACAGGCAAGAGCTTACTGCTTGTGCCCGGCTCTCAGCATTCACAGATCACAGCTACCGCTCAAAGCCTCCTTCTCCTCACCCATGTGGACGTTATCAGGGCCCGCCGCAGAATTCCACCACCGCCGCCTGGAGAGCCTTAAAAGTGCTAAGATACAAAATAGAAGGAAGGCACCCTCCAAGGCAGGTTCCAAGTAAAGAGCGCTCTGCTGCTGCCACACAATCCTGGCAGACTTCCCGCAATTACTCGGAAATTGCTCAACAGGATTCACAGGCAGGATTCGCCAAGGACGACAGCCTGCAACTCACCAAAAGTGAACCACCAATGCTGGAGGCGGGGCAAGGCCTGTTTGGTGGATTTCCAGCAAAACAATTCTGCCTGTAATGCAGGCACTCTTGCACCACGTTGCAAGGGTGCCTGTGTTGGTGCTAAACAGTGGTTTGTGTGCTAGCACAGGCAGAGGGAAAAAAGGCACCATATCTTGATAGGTATGATGCATTCCCATCATCTTCCTTTCACCAAGCACGACGCAACAAGGTGTCTTTCTGCAAAACATGAAATGATAATAAATATTGCCCAAGTTTTTACTTAGACGCTCACACACCCAATCACAAACACTCACAAATCCCAGTAAGAGACACAATCAGAGACTCATACACCCAGTCCCACACTGACACTACCACACCCCCTCACAGACACACTCAGAGATGCATGAACCCACTCACACACCCATTCAGACACTAATGCACCCAGTCAGAGGCCCACTCAGACACTAATACACCCAGTGACACACCCACTAAGAGACTCAAACACCCACTGAAAGACCCACTCAGACACTGATGCCCCCACTGAAAGACCCACTCAGACACTGATGCCCCCACTGAAAGACCCACTCAGACACTGATGCCTCCATTGACAGACCCACTCAGACACTGATGCCCCCACTGACAGACCCACTCAGACACTGATGCCTCCATTGACAGACCCATTCAGAGACTCGGACACCCGCTCACAAACACCCTCAGAAACTCAGGCACCCTCTCACATGCCCACTCAGACACTAAATACTTTTTAATGTATTTTTAGGGGACCAAGAACACAGTTCTAAGGTAAGTACTTTTCGAGTTCGAAAAATGTAGCACATTTGTAAGCAATTACGCACCATATGAATTAATGGGAAGAACATAGAAAATTGCACATAAAATCAGCCAATGATTTTACGAAGTTCACCTTCTAGTTTTAGGTTGAGGGAGAGGGAAAGAGGAAGAGGGAAAGAATGCGCCATATCTTGATAAGTATGATGCATTTCTACCATCTTTCTTTCACCCAGCACGACGCGGTAATGTGTCTTGCTGCAAAACGTGAAATAATGATAATTATTGCCCGAGTGTGATGTCTCAGAAACAGTTTTCGGTGAAACCTAAGATATTGTAATATCTTGTTTCCCATAGGATACCATTAGAAACTACTTTTTAGTGTGTCGGTTTCAGTGTTGCACTAGCATGATTGCTTTAGGTAAGCACTAGGAGGCATTGTTGGGAGTGGAGGAGATAAGATAAGGTTGTGATTTTGATGAAAAAGAGCAACACCTTCAACGGTACAAGGCAAGATTGATGAAGGGGATTAAAAGGGGAGTACAAGGCTGCAGCATCCTTCTAAAATAAAGATATGGATAAGATTTGTTAAACAACAGACATATGGGGATGGAGGTAGATAAGTGTCTGGATTCTGTACAAAGTACTTTGAAATGCCCACTTGTGTGAAGGACTGACTAGGTAGTCATTTGTATTTGTTGAAATGTTGCTGTGTTTTCTTGTAAGCTGGCCCTTAAATGGTACTGCCCTGCACTACAATACGTGTATTGTCCTCACCCAAACTGAAGAGAGTATATGTGGAAAACTGGAACCTACACAAAAGTAATGTCTTTTTATTTTATATAGTACTTGTTGATGCAGATTAACTGTATTTCTTTTCCTCATATTTTTGACGTGGATGACTTTTGCCACTGAGCCTTCCTCCTGTGGAACAATTGTTCAAGGGGAGTTGGATTTCTGAGTGGGGTGGCACATGGAGCAGTAGTGATACATTTGAGAGACAAGCCTGCAAACTGAATAGCTGACATAGATGGGCAGCTCGACTGAGACATTTTGCTTCTCCTGGGTAATTTAGTAGCACCCATAAAAGGATGACAGGGACATCAAGCCAACTCTGCCATACTTGGGCTACATCTAATATAGCCTTATAGCCCCTCGTAGCGGTCTCTAGTGGCCATTAAAGACCCTCTTCGGAGGGCCTTTAACAAGGGAGTGGACCTATAATGGCCAGTAGAGCCCTCTGCCGAGGGCTCTGAGGCTATTAGAACGTTCTGCCCCTAGAGAGCAGAATGTTTTATTTGGTAAAACAAAGGTCTCACAGAGCCCGAGGGGACTGAAATCCCCTCAGTCTCCGAGAGGCCTTTTGTTCACAGCAACAACGGAATATTGGTGCTCCGGGCGTCTACTGGCAATTAGAAGCCCGGCACACTCCATTGTGATCAATAGAACTCCCAAAATTACAATGTTCTAATATTTGTATACAGCTTACAATATTTGAAAGATTAATAGTTTGCTTCTGTTAAGGTACATCAATCCTAGATACTAAACCTTATGCTCAATAATTTTAATGATTGATATGTTTTTCTTGAGAACTGCATGCAAAATCTATGGGCCATATGTATCATCATCACCATTTGTGATTTCTAAATAGTGATTTTTAAGGAATCGCTATTTAGAAATCGCAAAATGGTATGTATGTAGAAAATTGCTATTTTCTAACGATTTCTAATTATTCCTTATTTGCGAATTCGCAATTTGCGAATTCGCAAACAAGGAATAATTTCCCATTCATTTCTATGGGCCAGGAGGCCCATAGAAATGACTGTGAAATAATTCTCAATTTGCGAATTCGCAATTTGCTAATTGCAATTTGAGAATTATTTCAAGGGGGCAGGGGTGTCTCAAGGACACCCTGCTGCACCCCTTAAAATTACATGTGTGTGCATATGGCGCACATACATGCCCAATGGGCATGTATGTGCATCATATGCCACCCTCACAAATGCACAATTGTGCATATTTACAAGAAATCACAAATTACCACCAACTACAAGTTGGTGGTAATTTGCGATTTCTAAACCTGGATTCGCAATTTTGAAAAGCTTCATAGATAGCATTTAAGGAATCGCAAAATTGCGATTCCTTAAATGCTTAAGCAAAATAAGGAATCGCAATTTTTTGCAATTCCCTATTTTGCTAATTTTTCATACATTTCAAAATCGCTAAAAAGGCCGTTTGCGATTCGGTAAGGCCAAAATTCTGAGAATTTCGGCCTTAACGAATCGCAAAAGGCTTGATACATATGGCCCTATGACTCTTCTAAAGATGGATTTGCAATGTGATCTCGGACATGCACCGTAATATATTTTGTTTTCAATGTTTTTGTGGAGTGAAGCCGCTTAGCTATGTTTCTCTGTGGCAGTGTCTTCCTCAGGATTGAAACTGATCAGGAAATCCTTCCTGATGGAAGGTTCATACACTTGGATTCTCACCAGCCTTTGAAAGTGAATGAAAGTGTAACCTTGAGGATAATAGTAGGAAAAGGATGCTACAAGAATATCTATACTTTTACAGACCAAAACCCAATCCAAAACCTAAAGGAAAAATGTTTGTGGCAAAAGCACCAAAGTTTATTGTTAGACGTTTTTACTACTGAGTAGCCGTCGCCCATTCAGAGGCCAATGCACCGTTTTTCCTTTACTAAGCTATTGTGAGTGCATTCTAGTGTACTTGTGTACATAGCATATGAATCAATCATAAGGACATGACTTTTACCATTACAGTTAGATCTTGAGGGTGCCCCTTATTTGACTCTTCACCCTATTGGATATGTGTGTGTGTTTTCTCTTCTACAGAAACACATTAACAAAATATTGTTGTTCCCCTTGGTACAAAAAATCCTGAAAAAAGATCAGAATTTCTACATTTGGACAAAATTATCCCTAAATTGCTTGCTAGAGATTTGAGAATTGCTTCCATAACGCAGTGTTATTCTTGGATCTTTAAGACTCATACACTCGTCCACAATCTCTGGAGATATAGTAGTTAGCTTCCAGATCTGTGAAGATGGTGCTTAAATCAAAGACCTTTCTTAAGGCTGCGTTTTCTTTGCAAGCTGGAAATAATGAACCGATTTCTAAGGTGTATCAGCAGCCGATTTAGATAACACTTGCACACAGTCAGGCAGCTGTACAATCAAGTGAAACTTCCACGTTGGCCTCTGTCAGGCAGAAGCATTTGACTTTTCCAATTAATTGATTAATTCAGCTCCCAAACAGTTAACCACTGTAGCCAGCGATAGTGAAATGGAACTTCAGAGAAATCCTAAATTATCGATCAGAAAGCTCCTGAACGTTTGAACATGCACAAGTGTGTTTGCCTACTGTGTATCCAGGGGGATTTGAGGAATACAAGTGTACTAAGCAAATAAGTCCATATCGTAGGCAAGGTGGTAGGTTCCAAGATGTAAATATATTATATCCACTTCCAGGTAAGTATTAAGAAGGTAGATAGTAGTAAGATGGTAGTTAGTAGTAGCCCCACAAGGAGCAGCCTCCCTGCTGCTTAGCCTCTCATCTTCTACTGACACTCTAACCAAGACCACACACCAACATTCCGTGACATCATCCAACATTCTCCAGTCATTCAAGTTGAATAGAAGGGAGAGTATTGATGCAAAGAAGGAAGGGGAGAAAACACGCTACAACAACAAGCTATTCTCAAGGTGTGCAGTATCAATAACCTGGAAAATATATTGGAAAAATGCGCAAGAAATGTTTGTATGAATAACAAATAACACTTTAAAGCAATAGACAGGCTGTTGATTAATGTCTCGTAGGTTTCTAAAACCCAGTAGAATCCAAATTCATAACTAAATTAAAAAGTGTGGGAAATACATAAAGAAATCAAATAATATTTTCTATTAAAATCTTTTGGAAGTTATTACTTTTGTAAAATTAACAATGCCGGATTTGTTAAGGCGCATGAGGGATTCTGATTCTCCTACATATTTTGCATGACTTACCTTGGAAGTCGGAGTGGGGCTCTCTTCTTGTTTTAATTAAGAACGATGCAGTAATTAAACATTAGTATTTCTAAAGATTTTTTCATACATTTTATAAAGTGGATTTTTGCAGTATTATAATTTCATGCATTATTTATGTGAAGTCACTTTCTGTCTACGTTTTTCAAGCTATTATTTTAGGTTTTTTTGCACATCAGCCTTCCATTGCACGCTGTGTCCTGAGGCTAGGACTTTCCTGCTGCACACATTCCCTCTGCTTTACTTTATTATTAATGGATATTGTTTATCAGACAGTCTTGTTATGCAAACAACAGAGTATTCCTGTCTATATAAGCAGAAGTGTGAAAGAAGAATGCTTAATTTAAGCTAGCTGTGTCGAAGAATAGAATAAACGAAATCTATTCTATACATCTATTTAGGAAGAGGTGTTACAATTAGTTTGTGAAGTCAATAACACTAGAATGCCGTTTTATTAGGTTTAAGTGTGTTTTTAAGAATGAATTCTGAGTATTCAGGTGTCTTTAAAGTTATATGGATTTCTAAGTCTGCATAAAATATTTTTGTTCTAACCCCGTTTTAATGAGAGATATTTCTGGTTTCACCACCTCATTACAGATTCAGCCATAACTTAAAACAGCCAGAAGGTCTTCATTATCAAAAGAAAATGAGCTTGTTAGCACGGTGGCATTAGAGAGGCTCTGGAATATATATATATTTTTCTTTTTTAGACTTGTACAATATTTGATTAGCTCTCCTTGATCACTTAATAAGTAAAAGACTTACCTTGACTCTCTCTGTACAGCAAATAGTAGTTATTCTTAAATGTTAATATTACTGATCCCTTATAATTATTATAATACATGGGATTCTGTAAACACTGTATAACCGTCAGTCACTAATTTATTTATAATTGGTGACATGTGATGCTCCAAGTTAACTTTTACAAAGAAAAGATTTCAGAACCCAACTATTATAATGTTATTGCAGTCAAATTCTGACATCACAAAGCCTGCTGTCAGAGCCAGCAGAGGAGGTGAAAGGCAGGTCATGGAGCAGAATTAAAGCAGGTACTTCTTCTGCTACATTTCAATAGCTTACAATGACAAGCAGAACGAATGTTTATTCTTTGTATTTTGTGCACTCCTTAGACAAAATTCTAGAATTGTACTGCATGTTTCTACCGATTCCCAGCTACTGTATTTTTTGTTTTTGTAAAACAGACTTGTAATGTTTCAAGTATCTGTGTGCAAGAAATATCTAACAGGTTTTTGATGTGTTTCATTTTTCCGTAGAGGTTTTGTTTTTATTCTTCATGAAGGATCAATACACCAAGGTTTTAAGTGGTTTGTGGGAAAGGTGATGGTGTGACCATGTATTATATGAGATAAAGTAGCTCCTAACATAAATTTTAAGGAAATTGAAAGTCACCTCAGAGTTCCAGACCTTTTAAATGGACTTGGTCTTCAGCCATTTTCCTCTATATGGTTATGGAACTCCTCTGTGACTTGCGATATCTTTATAATGTACGGCAGGAGGTACTTTATTCCTTATATATTGTAAAATATCAATTAACAGCATCTGTGCTAAATGGCCATATTTAGAGGCTGGAGGATGGTATACACCGTCAAAATATGACATATATCCTGTCAGCCAGTTTGCAGGCGTCATAGGATATGATGTGGTAGGCAGATATCTGCCACATTTGTGACTGAGTATCCAATCCACCAAACTCGAAATAATGCCCGTAATTGTTTAAGAATTTTCTTTGTTTCTTGTCAGTTTTCTTTGTAAAAGTTCACTCACCTTGCATTTATTACTTACTGGGAAGATAAGAGGCATACATAAATCAAAATCCTTTTTTCTGGGATTTTACAATTTTTGTTGTGGACTGATATCATCAAATTCCTACTTTATCACTCCGTAGAGCGACGACCATTTCATAGAAGACAATGTGTATGTATGTGAGTAAATATGTTTTAAAGCACGTAAGTATTGGAAAGATTTAGCTAACCTAGCTGAAAAGCAACACAGAATTGTGCAAGAAGAGTTAAAAGTAGGAAATGAGCAAAATCAGGAAGACAAGGAACGAAAGAATGGGGAGTGGGTGGGAGAAATGATCTGCTTGAGGGAGAGAGAAGTCGTTGGGGGAGAGTTCTTCACTTGGTATTCTGTGATCAAGATGTTTCAGCAGGATGACGAGTTGCTAACAGAGCTATCGGGAAGTGGAAGAAGAAGGTGATGTGCTGAATCTGTTTGGAGACAAGTTGAAGGCTTTCAATGTGCAACAAGGGAAGGCCTGTCATCTTGTGTTATCTGTGTTATACTTTCTGGTCTCCAGCCTGGTGATATTTCCTATGTGAGTTTTGAGTGTGACATTTCCTATGGGAGTTTTGAGTGGCGCTCTAAACAAGTTGCTCCTTCTATCCACATACAATGAGGCGCATGAGTTTCACCCTTTTTGTGTAACTATAAGGATGTAAAGTTTTTGTGTTTGGGCAGTGAGAGCCAGTGACATTTTTTGAGGGGTATTTTTATAGAATTTCAATAAAACAGGTTGTAGCATAGAGGAGTCTCATCCGGTCTGAGGGATTTCTGGTGAAAATATAAAATAGACAATGCTATTTCATTTTATATAAAACTAAAATGTGTTTTGGCTGCGGGGGATGGTGGTGCCCGGGACCAGGGGGGTCCAATAGGCCAACCAATAGAATGCATAAGCCTCAGGGAGGTGATGGTCCCCGGATCATGGGGGCGCTAGTGTCCCTTAGTTTGTTTTTAGAGTATGTCCCCGGGGAGGTGGTGGTCAACAGGGCCCAGGGAATCCTAGAGGCACTGATTGTTAATCAAACCCCAGGGAGGTGGTATAATAAGCCCCAAAAAGGGTGCCAGTGCACCCCCTCTATTAAAAAAAATTCCCGGGCACTGGCCCACCCAAGGGATGATAATTAATAAAGTTCAGGAGCCCATGCTTTGCTTTTTAAAAAATTTCAGTGGGACCCGCTGAACCCTGTGGGACCCATTAAGAGGCCTAGGCGGTCAGGGTATTTTGACCCTGCCCACTTTTCTTTTTTTTTTAAATGGGATTTCGGGGACATGGGCGAATCCAAAGATGGTTGCCACCACTTTTTGGTTTTAAGTATTTGTACCTCATAAAAAATGCATCTTGGGGAACTAAGAATCAAGGATGACTGTTCACCAGCTTATCGCAGTCTGGGTGTCGGACTGACTGTTCCACCTATTCTGCAGGTAAGAACCTCTTTCAGGACAAGAATCCTCATGCACCCGGAGCTGACATGCTTCATAATTGGGTTCCCTCCTGACACCAAGGCCGCAAGGTCATTGGTGTGGGCTACAACTCTCCAAGACTGAAAAAAAGCTGACGTTTTTCAAGGGAACTCATGTGAAAATGGTAAGAGGGGTTGTGAGGAGCAGACTTTAGGGTGGGTTGTAGAATAAAGCTGTCCTCAGAAGGACAAATGACCTTTGTTCCATGGTCTCCTGGGATAGAATTAAAAAGGGAGAGGACTTGGGATTATCTGCAAACATACCCCTAACGTAGGTCAATATGTTTCTGCCCTTAAGTGACCCCACTCCCATTCAGGGGCATTCTTCAGGACCAATTAAATAGTCTCCACAGGAGAGGAAAAGTATATGTAAATATACTGGCCACCAAGATTCAGTAGCCTATCAGATATGGCGATGGCACTGGTTTGTTGTGGGTCAACCGTCTATCTGACACAAACAAAGAAAAATTAACATCACCATTAAGCATATCTAAGTGGATCTGTCCTGCTAAGTATACCAAGAGAAATTCCTGACAATCAAAAATGAGACTATGCGAAGTAGTCGCTTGCTTCACCAATCTCGGATATCATCTTACCTATACCATGGTCCCACTCCCAAGCATTTAATAGTCCCGGGTCTGGTTTAATACTCGACACCAAATTTGACAGAAAGCTGAATTTGGTTACACAGATTGTACTGTTGAAACCTGGTACGCTCCCCTTGCAATCTGTTCCCCACTCCCACTGGTTGGTCTCACCTACCTTAGAATGTTGGAGTAAAGCTCGCCTTGGAATGTTAGCGAGCTCACTCTAGTGGTTGGCACTGAAGAATCCGGTTGTTAATAAACTCCTTCTCAACCCTTACTTCGGGAGTCTCTTCTTAACAGATTGGCGACGATCACCGTGCTGGGGACGGTTGGATTGCTTCCCTTGTTATCCCTGCCGACTACGAAAGTCAAGAAAACTAATTGAGTGTGAAGCGGTATTTCAAAAAGAAACGGATGGAGTTGGTGACCTTGTTCCTATTTGCCTATGGTTGTCTTTTGCTGTACACAGAAGTCAAAGGAAGAGATATACACTGGAACAATCCTGAAGTCTTCCTGGAGGTGTATTGTCTCAGAACAACCAAACGAGCAGTCCCATCTTATCAAGCAGGAAGTTAAGTGGTGTTTCCGAGGGCGTTCCTTGGTAACGGACACTTCCTTCAGCTCCGCCCGGTTGCTGGGAGTGAAATCAACGTGGGAGCACTGCTCCGCCCTTCATGCGCTCCATTCATCAGTTTCATCTGACGGACCGCTGGTTGAGGAGAATTGTGATGAGGTAGGAGTGGGGTCCACCTTTCCGTCGTTCTGCAGCCGATTGTGGAGCCGTCTCTGCCTTGCAGTTCTCGGCTTGAAGAAACTGTGCGAAACGAACAGTGTGTGGCGCGGAAGAGGTAGGAAGCTTCACTGTTTATTCTCCTCACTCGACAAGCCGTGCGGAAGGGCAATTCCGGTCGTCGAGGGATGTATTAAATGACTGTTACTTTTTGACGATTCTAACAGTGAAGTAGTGTTCTGGTGCTAAACCGTGCGCACGACTTTGACGTGGAGCGTTTTTCAGTAGCCATTGAGGAATTGTGTGACTGACTTTTTCTTCAAGTTTCATAAGCTCCATAATTTGCCACTTCTTCCAGTAACTCACTCGGCATTTGACCTTTACTTTAAGAGAGTTATTCACCACACCCTCAAGTCTCTTGGATACTCATATTGAGACATACTACTGCGTAGTGAATGTTATTCGATAACCCTAAGAGCAAATTTCAGGTTTTTCCTTCATTGCTAGCGTAATTGAATATTTCTATGTTCATAGTGTTGAAGTGGGCATATCGTGGTTCCTACTATTAATGTAGCATTGTTCTGGTAATCTTCTCCCCAGGAGCCATCAAGCGTTTCTTCGCTGATTGGCACAGCTCAGGTTTCCCCATTCATTTTAGAACCTTTTATCGTGTTCCTTCCAATTATTATTCTCAGTTTGGGGATTGGTTTTATATTTTCAAATCTAATGAAACTGTGGGAGCTTTTCTATTTCTTGCTTTTCCTCTCTCCATTCTTTTTTTACCTTTTCCCCCAGCTTCTTCTTTATTTTTTCTTCTCTCTCTGCCTTTTCTCTCTCCCTTAATAATGACAGCTTTAAACATGTCCCAACCACCACCATTTTTGGATGAGTCTGGTGATCCTCTTATCTCATGGAAAAATGGTTTCATCTGTTTGAGTCATACTTGATTGCAATTGGTGGAAATCGATGTTCATCATTAAGGAAGCAACACATTCTACTTCATAATTTGGGTAAATATGGTAGGGATGTGTTTGAGGATTTGCCTGAGATAGCTGATGGAGGGGCTAACATCAATGTCGGGGGAGATGGTGTAGCTCAACCTGATGTGTATGAGGCTACGGTAAAAAAATTGGCGGAGCAATTTGGGGAGAGAATTAATATTGTCCTTGAGCGTCATAAATTCTTCTTGCGGGTTCAAGGAAAAAATGAGAAAGTAAAGAATTAATTGCTGTCCTGAGGGGTTTGGCAGCCACGTGTGATTTTGGTGCGCTAACAGAGTCCTTAATCAGGGACCAATTAGTCAGGTGCACGTGTAAAAAGAAAATTCAGGAGAGACTTTTAGCAGAAGCTTCTGATTTACAAAGAGCTGTTGATATTGCTATTAGCATAGAGCACACAAGCTACTGTATGAATGAGATGAAGGAGGCCCACGATGTAAAACAGGTTAGTGATATTTGTGTGCAAAAGATAACAAAACCAAAACTGAGGTGTATAAACATAGCGTGCAGGTTAACAAGCCCAAATGCTATAGATGTGGTAACCCTAACCATTTGGCGAATGATGTGAAATGTCCAGCAAGAGGTGTCACTTGCAGTAATTGCAAAATAAGGGGTCATTTTTTTCGAGAGTGTGCCATGAAAAGAAAAGTACTACTCACATGGTGATCCAAGATTCTGATCAACCATTGCAAGGGGACATTATTTTCCAAGTGTTGAACATTGGAGACCAGAATGAGAATTGTTATCCTGAATGTGAAATATTTCTGGACAATGTTGCATATGAGGTATCTGTGGACTCATGTTCTCCATACACACTGATAAATGAGACTTCTTTCAAACAAAATTCAGGTCATAAAAATAATAATCTTTTGCCTCCTGATATTAAACCAGGTGGATACAATTACAATCCCATTCCACTGGTTGGTATGTTGTTGATGCAGATTAATTTCAAAGATAGATCAACATTGGGAAAAGTGTATATCACAGAAAAGGGTTCTAATTTGTTAGGGTGGAAGCACCAAAAAGACCTGGGTATCAAATTAGACCCAAATGCCCCTGAACCTGTATTACTTATTGAAAGGCCTACAGCTGGAAAGGAAATGTGTGAAAAATTTCCAGAGGTGTTTACAGATAAGTTGGGGCAGCTTAAAGGGTTCCTCCACAAAATTAAACTGAAGTCTAATGCAAAGCCTGTTGTACACAAAGCCAGGTCTATCCCTTTGCTTTTGAGAGAACCCCTACAAAATGAATTGAACAGACTGGAAGAAAACAAGGTAATAGAGCGTATTGAAAGCTCTGAGTGGTTGGCCCCCATTGTTGTAGCAGCTAAAGGGGGGGTAGGGGCATCCGCCTCTGTGTTGACCTCAGGGATTTGAATGCTAACATCTGGGTGGATAGACACCCTCTCCCCAACATTAATGAGATGTTGATGGCCATTCAAGGTGCTAAGTATTTCTCAGTTTTAGATCTGTCCTCGGCTTACCACCAGGTTGTTCTCCATCCAGAATCTAAGCACCTCGCATCCTTTATAACCCCTTTCGGAGCTTATCAATTCTCAAGATTACCTTTTGGGCTCGCATCTGCGGCCGCTGTCTTCCAGCGAATTCTGCAAAACATCCTGCCTGGTCTTGGAAAAGTAGTCTGCTTCCAAGACGATATCTTACTCTGTGGAGTATCTGAAAGTGAGCACAACAAAATCTTGGAGGAAGTATTGTCTAAACTCAGCAAAGCTGGGGTCACGGCTCAGAAGGATAAATGCAAGATTGGGGAGGAGTCAGTGGTATATCTGGGGCACACGATTTCAAGTGAAGGCATCAAACCCAAGGCCAGCTTGGTAGACGCTGTTAAACTTGCACTTGCTCCCTCAAACAAAGACAAACTGAAATCCTTTTTGGGCTTGGTTGAGTATATGTCGAAATTTGTGAAGAACTTCGCAGACCAAGTGCAACCTCTCAGAGAACTACTCAAACTGGGAACCAAATTCGATTGGAGTTTAGAACATCAACAAACATTCCAACACGTCAAGGAAGCAAAGCTATTTCTGAAGCTCCAATATTGCACACTTTTGATCCAAATGCAAAGTCCACACTCTCTACTGATGCAAGTAATAAAGGTCTGGGTGCCTCTTTGACTCAAATGGTAAATGGCGAAGAGAGAGTGATAGCCTTCGCTTCGAGAACCTTGAAGACTGCTGAAGTTAATTACTCCACGATTTAAAAAGAAGCACTTGCGTGTTACTGGGCCATTCACCATTTCAAGTACTTCCTGTGGGGAATTCCGTTCTGTTTGAGAACGGATCACAAACCATTAATTCCGTTGTTTGCTACCAAACTTTTTGAAAATACCACTTCACGCATCTCCAAGTGGGTTTTAGGGCTGCAAGAGTTTAACTATTCCATTGTGCATGTCCCTGGCTCAAACAATTCCTTGGCTGATTGTCTGTCGCGGATGCCGCTTGTGGAGAATGAACCAGAAGGAAACAAAGAGGAGGAAACCATCCTGACAATTGATATCCCAGCCATTATGAAACATGAGTGGGAGAAATCACTTCAGGAAGATGATGTAATGTGCAAATTGAAAGATATGATTTCCAAAGGCTGGCCTGAAGGGAAAAAAGATGTGCCAGAGGACCTCCAGCAATTTTGGAGCGTGAAGGACAAGTTGTGCATAATTGAAGACCTGGTATGGAGAGGTAACAAAATAATTCCCCCGACTGGTATGAGAGATCGCATCATACAAATTGGACATGAAGGTCATCCGGGACGAAGCTTGACCAAAAGCAAAATTCGACAAAGCTATTGGTTTCCTAAAATGGACACCCTAATTGAAAAGCGTGTAAAAGAATGTTTTGAATGTGGGGCCAGCGATAAGTCAAAGAATGTCCGTAAGGCTCCTCTCATCCCTGTCACTATTTCTACCAAACCTTGGGATAAACTGGGGATGGACATTATTGGTCCTTTGAACTTACTTAGTCAATCTCAAAGATTTATGTTCGTTTTGATTGATTATCATTCTCATTGGATAACGACTAAATTTGTTCCTTCCATATCTACAGTCTATCTCATCAAATTCCTAAAGGATACATTTTCGAGTGAGGGCATTCCCAGTGAATTGATAATGGACAATGGGGTGCAATTCACTTCCGATGAGATGAGGGACTTCCTGAACAGTTTATCTATCGTTCACATAAAATCTCCTCTGTACTCCCCAAAATCCAATGGATTTGTGGAAAGGGCAAATAGAATGCTTAAGGACACTATTCAACTCGCTATGTCCAACAAAGAATCAGTTGTAGACAACTTGAGGAAAATGTTGTGGTCATATCACATCACGCCTAATTCTGTCTCAGGAGTCTCCCCGTTTACTTCGCTGAAAGGAAGAAACCCAGGTTCCAAACTTACTCCCAACTGGTTGAATGGAGGGTACCCTGTGTGGGTAGACAGGGACACTGTTTCAGAGAAAGTGAAGGAAAATCACGTCAAGTATAAAAATAGTTATGACACAAAATGGGGTACCACTGACAGAGAGTGGATGGTTGGGGATTGGGTGGTAGTCAAAAAACCCACTCTGTTTTCTCAAGACCCTTTAGAATCAGGAAGGTACATAATAACTCTGTTTTGTTAGATGATGGTAATTTGTGGAGCATGGATAGATTGGCTCGTTGGACTAAGGTTCATGTTTCCGAACTTCCTAGCAACGGTGACTTTGGAGAAGTGTCGGATGATCCTACTATGGAAAGAGTCACACGTCAACGTAGGTGTCCGGCATGGCAATCTGACTACAGTATGTAAGGTCTTTATTTTACATCAGATGTATGCACTATTGTTTTCTTTTAGGTGCATTCCCTTTGCTAGCTAATTTTCATTATGTATGTTTATGTTTGTTTTTGGAATTTTTATTGCGCACAACTACCCGAGGGTGTCTAGGCGCATGTCGGACTTATTTATTTATTTTTATTTATTTGATTTGTATGGCGCGTTATAACCACAGGGGTCTCTAAGCGCTGGGTCTTCCTGGGCCGGAAAGCAGCCAAGCAATCATTGATTAAATAACCAGGTTTACAGGACTTTACGGAAGCTGAAATGAGTGGAGCTGGTTTTAATGACCAGTGGGAGAGAGTTCCATAGCCTAGGTGTTGCTACTAAGAAACCTCTATCTCCCCAGGTAGTGGTTCTGGTACGTGGGACAGAGAGGAGATGGGTGGAGGATGAACGAAGTGGTCTTTTTGGAGCGTAGATCCGGAAAGCATCCTTAAGAAACCTGGGTCCTAAGTCATGGATGGCTTTATAGGCAATGCAGAGTGCCTTAAACTTTATCCGACTCTTTACCCTTAGCCAATGCAGGTAACGTATGGCTGCGGAGGTGGAACAGTGACTGGGAATGCCGAGCAGAATTCTGGCTGCAGCGTTTTGGACTGACTGTAGTTTATTTAATACGTGTTCTTGAGTGTTGAGGAAGAGAGCGTTGCCATAGTCCATTTTGGAAAAAACGAGGGTGGTGATCAATGTTTTTCCTGCAGCTGGAGGGAGATATGGAACAGTTTCTTAATCTTCCTCAGTATGTAGAAGGAGGATGAGACCACTTCGTTCACGTGGTGCTTAAACAACAGCTTGTCATTGAACATAACACAGAGGTTTCTGACCCTGGCAACCGGAGTGGGAGCGGGGCCCATTTGACTGGGCCACCAGGTGGCAGACCATTCTGGTGAAAGGCTGCCAAAGGTCATCACCTCGGTTTTGTCCGAATTTAACTTCAAGCAGTTATTTGACATCCATGAACTGATGGCCAACATCCCCTCCTGAAATTTTGCGGCAACAGCTGGTCCATCCTTATGCACTGCCAGCACCAATTGGGTGTCATCCGCATAGGTGGTTAAGCGCAGCCCATGTGCTTTTATCACCCTCGCCAAATCCGCCACATATATATTAAATAATGTAGGGCTTAGCGAGGAACCCTGGGGCACTCCGCACGGAAGGGTGAAGGTGGGAGAATAGAAAGAGCCCAATTTCACCGTCTGCGTGCGGTTGGCCAGAAATGAGGCAATAAGGTCCCTGGCTAGATGGGAGACTCCCAGGGATGTGACACGGTCTATCAAGATGGAGTGATCGACCATGTCAAAGGCAGCGGATAGGTCAAGGAGTATTAGGACCGCTGCCCCACCCTGGTCCATTATAGTCCTAATCTCGTCAGAGGCCTTTATCAGGGCGGTTTCGGTTCTGTGGCCCTTCCTGAACCCGAACTGGGTATCATCTAGAAGATGGTGACTATAGATGAACCCTGAAAGCTGGTTGTTCATAACTGCTTCAAATATTTTGGCTGGAAATGGGAGACATGTTCATGGGAGACTTGTTCATTTTGAATGCTCGTTTTGGTTGTCTCCATGGCAAAGTACCCACCTGCTTTTGCTCTTGTTGTTTGCCCCACCCTCCCCCCTTTTATGCCCATCTGTATCAATTACTCACCTTCTGCTGTTACATAGGGAGGTGTGTTGTAACTTGGTACGCTCCCCTTGCAATCTGTTCCCCCCTCCCACTGGTTGGTCTCACCTACCTTAGAATGTTGGAGTGAAGCTCACCTTGGAATGTTGGCGAGCTCACTCTAGTGGTTGGCACTTAAGAATCCGGTTGTTAATAAACTCCTTCTCAACCCTTACTTCGTGGAGTCTCTTCTTAACATGTACTCTTTGTTATTTGGTGTAAATCAATTCAGTAGTTGTTGAGAAATCTAAGAAACTATAGTTATTTGTGCCCATAGAAAATCGCAAATGAGCATGAACAGGAAATACTATGATTGGCTGGTCTCAGCATGTAGAGAAAATTGCAGCGGCCATTTTATTGATTGGGGAATGGTTCCCTGGCTGAACATTTGTAATAAAGCTGATATAAGGGGTCAGTGTAGTGGTACTCTGACCCCAGGTTTGACGAATGGGGGTGTTAATGACACAAGTTATGTGTCGAAAATTGTGTTTTTTACTACATGTGATATAAACAATTTCATGCAGCCCCCATGAAATGTTGTGATGATTTTGTGAATTTTGCAGCGCCATAGCGAACAATGGAAAAACAAATAATGGATATTCACACTCCCACCCTCAAATTTGCTTAGATGCTCACACACCCACTCACAATTCCCAGAAACAGACTCATTCACCCAGTCCCAGTCCCACACTGACACTACCACACCCCCTCACAGACACACTCAGAGATTCATGAACCCACTCACATGCCCATTCGGACACTAATGCTCCCAGTCAGAGGCCCACTCAGACACTAATACACCCAATTATGCACCTACTAAGAGACTGAAACACCCACTGCATGCAATTGAGTGGCCCACTATTTCTTAGCAAATCTAGTGTAGTGATACCGGGCACACTAATACCAACAGACGGTAGGTGCCGTCTTAAATGGTCACAGGTTTCCCCGATGACTTTCATAGTAGGGTAAGTAACTCATGTGCTGTTGAACTAGCACTTTGTGTTGAGTTAGGTACCTCTTAGATGGACGTCCTCAGTGCCTTTAATGTTATCACCAAATAACAAGTGGGGTTTTGGCTGGAGCACAGTAAGGCTGTGCCAATAACGTAATGAACAAAAGAAATTGCCAGTACTGTGCAATGGTTTCAGTCGTTTGCAGAGGTAATGAACTAACTATCGCTCATCCCAAAGACCACTCTTTCAGTCAAGATATTTAACAAAAATAATTGAATTTATTTTGTTTTGGTTATATTTTTCTTTTTCTTTTTTAAGTAAGAGAGTTTTTTCGAGTTAGTAGAAACATAAATGTATGGCTACAACTCACATTTATTGCATTTATTATATACAATCTAGGAGGATGAAAAAAAGGGGAATATTTAGGCTAAGGGTTGAAAACAAAAGGAAGGGGAAACACTGCCAGAAATTGGACCCAGAGGGTATTACATTTAACATAAAACACTCATAGACGACAAATTGACGACAGACAGAAACAAATATATAAGAATTAGGGGGAAAAAGAGGGAACTTTTTCCTCTATCAGGAGATAATTTTTGAGGGGCCCTATAAAAGTCCTGTTTTAAATTGAATAGGTGGGCCTACTCCACTAGATGGAGGAATATACAGGTACAAATTTCATTCAGAAAATAGACCATCCAACATTATTGTAATCAGAGCATATTTTGAAAAACGATTGGTCTATAAAGCAAAATGAATCAAAAAGAAGGGGGGGTCAACGCGTTTCGAATCCCAGAGATTTGGGGGATTCTCTTCAGGACCAAACAACAATATCTGGAAGACATAAAATAAATAACGTACTGTCAATTATTCATATGGGTGACAATTAACATACATACGGCTCAGCATGCTCTCGGTTCATACCTGAATTATCTCGTGATATTTTTCATGTCTTGGTGGCTGAAAAAATAAAGTATACATTTCTAACGATCTTGTTTTCAAAATGAGGCGCCTATTGAAATCTCTGATGCTGATATCACTTACATGTTTAGACGATCAAATGGTTCATTTGGGTTCTATGTCTGTAAATATTTTTCCTTAATTGAGAGATGATTTGCTCTCTGAAAGAGAAGGAGGAGGGTGTAAATGCGTTGTGAAACAGCGTTTTGGTGTCAAAGAAAGTGAGCTGATTTCGCCAGTCAATCAACTGTTGTCGCAAATCTAATATTGCAGGGTGGTGTCAGGGAAACAACTTTGACAGAGATAAACGTAATTTCACCTTTGAGAAAGCATATCCTTATCTACAACAGGACTTTTATTCGCGCCCTGAAGCGCGCCGTTTCCTTCCGGACAATCAAGGGCGATCGCGCACAAAATACTTAACATTTTCAGACACCTCATCATCATCAGCAGATAGCGACTCAGATCAAGCCACTGCACGTCCTCAATTCACACGGAGGGGCGGCTATCAAATTCAGTATCCGCAACAATTTTCATCCAACTACCAACAATCTAACCAGCAGCAACAACAACAACCTTTTTTAGGACAGGGCCAGCAGAAAACCAGAGGGAAAACAAGATTTCATCAACCTTGGGAAATGTCAACGAGGAGACAAAATTACAAGAATTTGAAAAAACCTCCATCTATAATCTCTCAAATAAACTCCTCACCTCAAGTGAAATAAGCGTGCTTCAAAAAGGGCTGACCTTTGTACCATCAAAAGCAACTGACTTTGTTCGACTTAAACTAGAATTTATCGAATTCTACAGAAAGATTTGTTTGATCACATTCTTCGCAGACAAAGAAATGGGGCCTCAAACAGAAACTACTGGCCTAAGAAAGAAACCTAGTTTTTGTCCACCTACTTACAAAATACCGAAAGAGGTCATATATTTTGAAAAAACAGTTCTATCTGCCATCGCCTCTCAAGAAAAAAAGAATAAAGGATTTGCCAAACCAAGTTTATCTCGGGACCAGAAACAAGCATTGTTGTCTATCAAAAATGATGCAAATATCATTGTGAAACAAGCCGATAAAGGCGGATCCATCGTAATCTGGGGAACAACTGAATATGTAGCGGAAGCTACAAGACAATTGGCGGATAAAGAATGCTATCGGAAAATCAATACTGACCCGACAAAGGAACTTTAAAATGAGCTTTCAAAAATTTTGACTAAAGGTCTTGAACAAGGGTTCTTAGGTAAACATGAGTATAATTATCTTGTAAACAAACATCCGCGAACACCACTGTTCTATGTACTTCCCAAAGTACATAAGAACGAGCAAGTACCGCCAGGTAGGCCGATCATTTCTGGCTGCGGCTCATTGTTCGAACCAGTTTCTAAATTTATTGATTTCTTTTTGAAACCTTTCACTACTGCAGTCAGGTCTTTTCTTCAAGACACAACCGACTTCCTAAACAAACTACAAGAACTTCCATTTAATTCAGATCTTGACCTTCTGGTCAGTATGGATATTGTTTTATTGTACACCCAAATTCCTCAAGACCAAGCTTTAAAGGTTTTAGAAATGTTCTTGAATAAGCGGGAAATGCCATCCAAAATCCCGACTGAATTTATCCTGGACTTAGCCAAAATGGCTCTTACGAAAAACTACTTTAAATTCAGAGACGACTTCTACTTCCAAATCAAGGGAGTCGCAATGGGCTGCCCATTCGCCCCAGAGTTGGCAATATTGTATATGAGCCAGAACGAAGACACATTCATTCATTATAACAACCC
This sequence comes from Lissotriton vulgaris, assembly GCF_964263255.1. NCBI lineage: Eukaryota > Metazoa > Chordata > Amphibia > Caudata > Salamandridae > Lissotriton > Lissotriton vulgaris. The sequence goes on from NC_141700.1 coordinate 333,184,996, forward strand.
GTTCCATCAGTGGATCAGAGGCTGGGTCCGTTTCATTGATGACTTTTTTTTCACATGGTCCGGCAATACAGAACAGCTCATATAATTTCATGAATGGCCCAACAATAGAACGAGAGACATCCAATTTAGTCTTGAATCATCTAAAACACGCCTTTCTTTTCTGGACGTCGAAATATACTGCTCCAATGGCCAACTAGTGACTACACTATACAGGAAGAAATCTGACCGGAACAAAGCTTTATATTATTCAAGTAATCATCCGAGAAGCTTAAAACAAAATCTACCAGTGGGGCAGTTCCTCCGCATCCGGAGGAACTGTTCCTTCAAGCATGAATACATGAACCATGCTAATATCTTGAAAGAAAGACTATTAGATCGTGGATATCCGGCTAAATTATTGAAACAAGCATAACATAACATAACATAACAAGCCATCAAACGAGCGTGGTGGACTCCACGGGAAGAAATGCTCAAAAAGAGAGAAAAGAAACAACTAAACCGCACAGTTTGCGTTTCAACCTTTTGTCCCTCATCTAATTTTTTGAAAAAGATCATCCAACAAAATTGGCAGTTAATAAAAGAAATACATGATCAATTTAAAGAAGTGCCACTTTTTGCCTTTAAGAAGGACAAAAGCATTGCCAACCAAATTGTCCGAGCAGCTGTACCAAAAACAAGGACTGTGACCTTACGGGACTATGTAAGTCTTCCTCCAATTACTGGACACCGAAAATGTGGCACATGCCTGTGTTGCAACTCTACTATCGAAGGTAACCTTTTCCAACACGAGGGTGTTTCATGGAAACATGATCAATTCACGAACTGTAAAACGCGAAATGTAGTGTATGGGATAATCTGCCCATGCAACAAGTTGTATATTGGTAAAACCAATCAGGAGGCCAGGCAAAGAATGTCGCATCACAAATCCAGGATAAAAAAGAAAGTACTCACAGCCCCCCTTGTCCAACATTGGATTGAGGAATGTCATGGGGATGACGACTTGAAGTGGACAATAATATCTAAAATTGAACCAGATCCAAGAAGTGGAGATGTGGAGGCCAAATTGAGACAGCGAGAGGCGATGCTCATTCTAAAATTTAACACTACGATTCGGGGCTTAAATGAGATGTCTGAATTATATCATCTTTGAAACTCTTGGAAAGAATTCACTGTTTATTAAGGATCTTGGTTTAACATCTGGAGCGAAGCCTATTGAGAACATGGACAACAACTTCAAAAATCAAACCGTAATATTAATATACATGCATCAACGGGAGAATGACGCACGAATTGAGCATTATGGGGAATATAAACAGTGTCAAGCGCAGTTTTACACCTCAGCCAATGGAACGAAATGGTGCCCATACTACAAATCTCAGCTATCCCAGCAGATAAACAAGATAACTAAGTTGACACGCAAATTGAGCTTTCTGGAGAATATAAATAGGATCAAACGGAGTCCTTTACCTCAGCCAACGGATCGTAATGGTGACCTGACTACAAGTCCCGTCTATCCCAATAGGTAAACAAGACAACTAAGGTGCTCCGCAAAGATGCGAATAAAGTGCAACTCGTTGCTCCTTCTCTTATTTATTTTCATCTAAGCACTCGAGTAAATAGTACGGTTTTTAAGCATGGACAACAGTCGAGAAACAATATTTTCTAAAAAATTTCTCCCGGGTCCCCATAAATCTGCAAACATGCAAATGAAGTGTAATATATTGCTCCTTCTTTTATGTATTCACATCTGTAACCTTTAGTAAATAATACGAGTGTAAAACTCTCCCGGGCCGTTTCTTCCAAACTACAACTCCCAGCACAACTTGCGTATTAGCTCGGCAATCACAGTTTCCTTTAAATAAGTCGAACCGGAAACGATAGCCAGATGGCATCTGCATTGATGGCGAGACCCTACTAAGGAGGATATCAAGAAAATAGAAGGTAAACCCGCGAGCCACTTTGTTGCACGTTAATTGCTTCGATCATCTAACAGCATTAACCAGCACACAGTGTGTTAATGTTTCAAGTCAATTTCCTCTATTGAGCTATCTGCGCCACAATATTTGCATTAGTTTCCCTGACACCACCCCGCAATACTAGATTTGCGACAACAGTGGATTGACTGACGTGACTCATCCGTTTAATCAGCTCACTTTCTTTGACACCGAAACGCCGTTTCACAACGCATTTACACCCTCCTCCTTCTCTTTCAGAGAGCAAATCATCTCTCAATTAAGGAACAATATTTACGGACATAGAACCCAAATGAACCATTTGATCGTCTAAACATGTAAGTGATATCAGCATCAGAGATTTCATTTTGAAAACAAGATCGTTAGAAATGTATACTTTATTTTTTCAGCCACCAAGACATGAAAAATATCACAAGATAATTCAGGTATGAACTGAGAGCATGCTGAGCCGTATGTAAGTTGAATGTCGCCCATATTAATAATTGACAGTACGTTATTTATTTTATGTCTTCCAGATATTGTTGTTTGGTCCTGAAGAGAATCCCCCAAATCTCTGGGATTCGAAACGCGTCGACCCCCCCTTCTTTTTGATTCATTTTGCTTTATAGACCAATCGTTTTTCAAAATATGCTCTGATTACAATAATGTTGGATGGTCTATTTTCTGAATCAAATTTGTACCTGTATATTCCTCCATCTAGTGGAGTAGGCCCACCTGTTCAATTTAAAACAGGACTTTTATAGGGCCCCTCAAAAATTATCTCCTGATAGAGGAAAAAGTTCCCTCTTTTTCCCCCCAATTCTTACATATTTGTTTCTGTCTGTCGTCAATTTGTCGTCTGAGTGTTATATGTTAAATGTACTACCCACTGGGTCCAATTTCTAGCAGTGTTGCCCCTTCCTTTTCTTTTCAACCCTTAGCCTAAATATTCCCCTTTTTTTCATCCTCCTAGATTGTATATAATAAAAGCAATAGATGTGAGTTGTAGCCATACATTTATGTTTCTACTAACTCGAAAAAACTCTTACTTAAAAAAGAATAAGAAAAATATAACCAAAACAAAATAAATTCAATTATTTTTGTTAAATATCTTGACTGAAAGAGTGGTCTTTGGGATGAGTGATAGTTAGTTCATTACCTCTGCAAACGACTGAAACCATTGCACAGTAATGGCAATTTTTTTAATGTTATCACCAGCAGGGTAGGGTGTCATGAAACCGTCTTTCCAAGCTTAATATAAGCCTGGAATATTCTTCCTTTAGGAAACCCACCCCTATCCCGTGCAACCAGCACTCCTTGTACCTAGAAAGATAAAAAGGGATTAGTTTATGCAAAGTAATGGTTCGTGAAGGTTTTGATCATGTCTGTATATTTGCTTCACTAATTTAGTCACTTTTAGGTCATTGACTCCTGTTTTGCAACTGTACTTGGTTTTGTAATTATAATTCGATGTTTGCAGTTGCAAAGGAAAAAAGACGCGCGTTTAAAAAACGACACGCATCGTTTTGGTGCGCATGGAAAGACTGATTCATTGCTCCGTTCTGGGAGCGTTCGGCGGCTTTGGGCGTGGCACGCACCTGTTCCTCAACGTCCCGGGGTGTGGCTGGGCTATAAAAGCCACACCCAGGGTTCCAGAAGACGCTTAGTCTTCGGAGCATCTCAGAGCCAACAGCTGCACCGGAGAACTCTCGGATCATCAGCGAAGGTGTGAACTGTGCCAGCCATCCTCTGAAAATTCATCGGACAATCGGATAAAGAAGAGCTAAGTACTTCTTTCTTCAAGGCGCCCAACGCTAGCTTTTTGGGGACATTTTTGGACTAAATGCTAAAGTTCTGATTCATGAATGTATCGAGATGATTTCTTTGGTGTTCTGAGTTTTAGGCATATTAGAACATGAGTTAAAATAATGATTCAGATGCAGATTGTGAATGTTAAAGTTATTGTATAGAGTATATTCTCTCAAGACTCAAGAATTTTCAGCAACAATAGCAAGAGGTTTTGTAGTGAATGAAACTATAGAATCTTCACGGAGAAGTCGCGTCTAGAGCTACAAGACAAGGGAAAAGAAGTGAGTAAGGTTAACTTAATGTTATTTTGCAGGGAAGAGTGAAGGTTAAAGAAAAGTGCAAATAAGTGTTGTTTAATTCTTTAGAACCCAGTAACCAAATTCGGAGGCGGACAAACCAACCACCTTCTACAGCCAAGGCACACCCTATCTCATCAAGACGACGACATCCAGGACGCGAAGACCAGACAAGTAGTTCGCAGGTAGGAGACTGTTCTGGAATGACAAGGAAGGAGTGAGAGGAGTTAGATTAGGAAGTCAGAGAGCTTTTAAGAACATTTACTAAGGAGCATTCTTGTATATTTCAGGTCGACTACAAGAAAATAAGTAGCGTCAGATCCGGCCTCTCTCCCTGACTGCTACCCATCACCCTAGTGTAATATAAGGATCACAGGCGGTAAGGTAGGGTTCTGGGGGATTGGTCCATAGCGTCTCTGCAAAACCGATCAAGCACCTTACAGGTAAGGTTGGAGTTCAACTCAGGTAAGAGTGCTTGATCATATCTGACAGAAGACTAAGCCCACGACAAAAGGCTTTGCCCAGGCGCTATGGAAGAATCTCAGCAGATCACTTTGCAAGACTTAGCTGCAGTGTTACTTGAAATGAGGGCAGAAAATGCTGACTTAAGAAAGGATTTAACCGCAATCCAGCTTAGGTTACAAGCACCTAGTCCCCAAACTTGGACCTTTAGTTCTGATAAAAAATCTTATTTAAAGCCACCAGTGTTTCAACCAACTATGCACACTTTATATAGGGGTGACACAGCTTCAAATACCTCAGCTAATACTCAAATTCAGGTGGTTACTCCTGTAACTGTACCTTTAGCCCCTCCCGAGAGATTTTATGGGGATTGTAATAAGTTCACCATTTTTCTAAACCAGTGCCAATTACATTTTGTGGCAAAACCTACTGCATTTCCCGATGACTCGTCTAAGGTAGCATTTATCTTATCCTATTTGGGCGGGGACGCTGCCTTATGGTCAGTACCTTATGTGGAAAGAAATGATCCCATGTTAACTGATTTTAGACGATTTAAAAGAGCAATGAAGAAACTATTTGCTAAACATGTGTTCGTGCAATCTGCAGATCACGAATTGCTAAATTTACGGCAAGGGTCTTCTGATCTCCTGCATTATATCTCAATCTTTAATAGGTTGGTAATTGAAGCAGAGTGGCCAGAGGAGAAACGCGTGTCACTATTTTATCGTGGTTTACGTGATGATTTAAAAGACATGGTAACTCAGATTTTAGATCCACCTACAGATTGTGAGGAGTTCATAGACCTAGTAGTGAAATTAAACCACAGAATCTCTGAAAGAAAAGGAGAAAGGGGTAAATCCGACTTTAAGATGATGGTTTTTAAGGAAAGAGGGAATTCAAGACCAGAATCATCTTCTACTAAACTTGACCCTGTAGAACCCATGCAAATTGGCACAGTTAGAGGACCACTCTCTAAAGATGAGAGAGAAAAGCGTCGAAAACTGAACCAGTGTATGTACTGCGGAAAAACCGGACATTTTATAAAAGATTGTCCAACACGTCCTGTTAGGCCTAAGATCAAGACTACCGATGTGGCAATTATGCAACAGTCGGAAAACTAGCTCTCTCGGTAGATAAAGAGGTCGATCTATCGAGTTCACCTATCACTTTGGCCTCCTTAGCTCCAACTGCCTCTCATTGTCACCTCAGTATGCGTATTCTTATTCAGTCTCAAGTGAATAAGGAACGGTCTTGGTCCATTGACGCTTTAATAGATTCTGGGGCTACTGGGAATTTTATTGACACTAAATTGTTTCAAAAATTAGGTTTACAACAAATAGTCAAGGACTCCCCAGAAGTAGTCAGAGCAGTGGACGGAAAAGAACTCACTTCTGGTCTCATACAGTATCATACTGAAGTCTTAAAAATGACTTGTGCAGAAAGACATGTGGAAACTATAACATTTGACATTATTGATGCTCCTCAATTCGGTTTGATTTTGGGGATCCCTTGGTTAGTTTTACACAATCCCTACATTGATTGGACTAACAGGAGTATTTTATTCAAATCAGATTATTGTCACGCTAAATGTTTCCAACAATTCCCAGGTTCTGAGTTGTTAATTCAAGGATATGACTTCCCAAAGGATTCTAAGAGTGTTCTAATAGTTACAGGGGTACCCGAGGAGTATCAGGATTTGGTAGATGTTTTTGACAAAAAGAAGGCAGAGACCTTACCCCCTCACAGAGATTTTGATTGCCAAATAGATTTGGTTCCCGGGGCATCACTGCCTTGTAGCCGAATTTACGCTTTAACTGAGAAAGAAAATGAACATCTACGTAATTATCTGGACGAATATTTAGCCAATGGGTTTATTCGGCATTCCAAGTCCCCAGTCTCTTCTCCTCTCTTCTTCATCCCGAAGAAGGGAGGAGAATTGCGCACTTGCATCGACTACCGTGCAATTAATAATGTAACAGTCAAGAACCGATATCCCTTACCTTTAATCCCGACCTTACTTGATCAAATCAAAGATGCCACCATTTATACAAAACTAGATCTGCGAGGGGCATATCATCTAGTGCGAGTCCGAGAGGGCGACGAATGGAAAACAGCCTTTAGAACTAAATTTGGACTATATGAATATCAAGTGATGCCCTTCGGACTTTGCAATGCTCCAGCAGCATTTCAGTTTTTTATAAACGAGGTGTTAAGGGATTTTTTGGATATTTGCTGTATTGTATACATTGATGATATCCTCATCTATTCCAAGAACAAATCAGAGCATGTAAAGCAAGTACGAGCCATTCTTCAACAGCTTTTACAAAATTCTCTGTTCGTAAAACTTGAAAAAAGTTTGTTCCATGTAACCACAGTGGACTTTCTTGGGTATATCCTTAGTCCGGCAGGAATAGAAATGGACCCAAAGAAAGTTAAGGCAATAATTGAATGGCCCAGTCCCTCTTCTGTGAAGCAAATTCAGAGTTTTCTGGGATTTGCTAATTTCTATAGGCGTTTTATTAAAGACTTTTCTCAAAAGGTTACGCCTATCACAAAATTGTTACGAAAAAATACAAAGTTTGAATGGACCTCAGAAACTGAAATAGCCTTTCAGGACCTAAAAAACCAATTTGTGACAGCTCCAGTACTAAAACATCCTGATCCTTCTCAGCCTTTTATAGTAGAAGCTGATGCCTCACAATTTGCCATTGGAGGAATCTTATCTCAGAGAAGTACAAGTACAGGACAATTGCACCCCATTGCATTCTATTCCAGGAAATTAACCCCTCCAGAACAGAATTATGCAATTGCAGATCGTGAACTATTGGCCATAAAAGCTGTGTTCAAAGAATGGCGACACTACTTGCTAGGGGCTCGACATCCGGTAACTATATATACGGATCATAGGAATTTACAGACACTTAGATCCGCTAAAGCTTTGACTCCTCGCCAACTGCGTTGGACTTTGTTTTTTAATGATTATGATTTCATCATAACTTATCGGCCAGGGAAAGAAAACAACAAAGCCGATGCCTTGTCCAGAATAGGTTTGAGTGATGACTTGAATTTGAGAAAGGAAAAGCTAAATCCTATAATTTCTGAGGAACGGTTTCAGATTGGTCTTGTTAACTCTGATGTTTTAATTGATATAGAGAAAGCCTTACAAGAACATACAAGAGAAGAATGGAATAAACAGTATCCCTTGTTGCAATGGAAAGACAATATGATGTTCATGAATGACCAAGTTTTTGTTCCCAATGAAAAGTTGCAAGAAAGAGTAATACAAAATTACCATGATTCCATGCTGTCAATCCATCCAGGGGTTACCAAGATGTACCAGCTCATTAAAAGACGCTTTTGGTGGCAGAACATGTTAGCTGACATCCAAAAATATGTACAAACATGCACTGTTTGTAGCAGAAACAAAGCAGTTCATAAATCCCCATCTGGATTGCTTATGCCTTTGCCGGTTCCTCCTCAGCCTTGGCATACGGTGTCTTTAGATTTCATTGTAGAGTTGCCTCGTACCACTTCAGGCTTCACCACCATTCTCACAGTTGTGGATCACTTTTCCAGATATGCTCATTTCATTCCTCTAAAAAAACTTCCTACGGCTTTGGAATTAGCACACATTTTTGTCACACATATTGTGAAGCTACATGGCATTCCTTCGGTTGTTTTATCAGATAGGGGTTCACAATTTGTGTCACATTTTTGGCAAGGTTTAGGGAAATCCTTGAAAATGGAAGTGCGAATGTCATCCAGTTACCATCCACAAACCGATGGACTGACAGAACGCACAAATCAGACAGTTGAACAATTTCTTCGATGTCTATTAACCTCCCATGAGCATGAATGGTCAGACATTTTGTGGGCTGTTGAATTCGCTTATAATAATACAAATCATTCTTCAACAGGAATGTCACCTTTTTTCTGTGTTCACGGTTTCCATCCAAAAGATATGTTGGGCATAGATAAAAAGGTGTCAGATACACCAGCAGTCACTGATTTTGTAGACAATCTGTTCACTATCCAACAAGAGGCTCAACAGCAGTTAATTCATGCAAAAGAAGTTCAGAAGAGATTTGCTGACAAACATCGGTCTAAGCAGCCCAGTTATTCGGTAGGTGACGAGGTTTGGTTAGCCACAAAAAACTTGAGATTGAAGAGTCATAAAGCTTTTCGTCCCCGATTCATAGGACCTTTCCCAATTGAAAAAATTGTTAATCCAGTCAGTATGAAGCTAAAACTACCAAATGAGTATCGAATCCACCCAGTTTTTCATGTTTCACTATTGAAGCCTTGTGATCCTGACACTCGGAAAGTTATTCACCCTCCTGAAATTGAGATAGAAGGTGATGTAGAATATGAAGTAAAGGCAGTTCTAGATTCCAAAAGGAAGAAAGGCAAATTATATTATCTAGTGGACTGGAAAGGTTATGGTCCGGAAGACCGTTCTTGGGAACCCCTTGAAAACGTAAAAAACTCTCCTAAGGTATTGAGAACTTTTCATAATCGATTTCCAGAAAAACCAAAGCCAATTCCAACAGTATTAGGGGGGATTCTACGGGGAGGGTACTGTCATGAAACCGTCTTTCCAAGCTTAATATAAGCCTGGAATATTCTTCCTTTAGGAAACCCACCCCTATCCCGTGCAACCAGCACTCCTTGTACCTAGAAAGATAAAAAGGGATTAGTTTATGCAAAGTAATGGTTCGTGAAGGTTTTGATCATGTCTGTATATTTGCTTCACTAATTTAGTCACTTTTAGGTCATTGACTCCTGTTTTGCAACTGTACTTGGTTTTGTAATTATAATTCGATGTTTGCAGTTGCAAAGGAAAAAAGACGCGCGTTTAAAAAACGACACGCATCGTTTTGGTGCGCATGGAAAGACTGATTCATTGCTCCGTTCTGGGAGCGTTCGGCGGCTTTGGGCGTGGCACGCACCTGTTCCTCAACGTCCCGGGGTGTGGCTGGGCTATAAAAGCCACACCCAGGGTTCCAGAAGACGCTTAGTCTTCGGAGCATCTCAGAGCCAACAGCTGCACCGGAGAACTCTCGGATCATCAGCGAAGGTGTGAACTGTGCCAGCCATCCTCTGAAAATTCATCGGACAATCGGATAAAGAAGAGCTAAGTACTTCTTTCTTCAAGGCGCCCAACGCTAGCTTTTTGGGGACATTTTTGGACTAAATGCTAAAGTTCTGATTCATGAATGTATCGAGATGATTTCTTTGGTGTTCTGAGTTTTAGGCATATTAGAACATGAGTTAAAATAATGATTCAGATGCAGATTGTGAATGTTAAAGTTATTGTATAGAGTATATTCTCTCAAGACTCAAGAATTTTCAGCAACAATAGCAAGAGGTTTTGTAGTGAATGAAACTATAGAATCTTCACGGAGAAGTCGCGTCTAGAGCTACAAGACAAGGGAAAAGAAGTGAGTAAGGTTAACTTAATGTTATTTTGCAGGGAAGAGTGAAGGTTAAAGAAAAGTGCAAATAAGTGTTGTTTAATTCTTTAGAACCCAGTAACCAAATTCGGAGGCGGACAAACCAACCACCTTCTACAGCCAAGGCACACCCTATCTCATCAAGACGACGACATCCAGGACGCGAAGACCAGACAAGTAGTTCGCAGGTAGGAGACTGTTCTGGAATGACAAGGAAGGAGTGAGAGGAGTTAGATTAGGAAGTCAGAGAGCTTTTAAGAACATTTACTAAGGAGCATTCTTGTATATTTCAGGTCGACTACAAGAAAATAAGTAGCGTCAGATCCGGCCTCTCTCCCTGACTGCTACCCATCACCCTAGTGTAATATAAGGATCACAGGCGGTAAGGTAGGGTTCTGGGGGATTGGTCCATAGCGTCTCTGCAAAACCGATCAAGCACCTTACAGGTAAGGTTGGAGTTCAACTCAGGTAAGAGTGCTTGATCATATCTGACATAGGGGAACTGCTAAGTGCACCTGCACATAGGGTAGTTAATTGAAATCCTAGATGGTTTGATTCTTCCTGTTCTCAGGCGACGCGAAAGCTGAAGGACGTTTTGAAAGTCACCCGAGAAACCAACTACTGATACGTGCCTGTCGTAATGAATATAAACATGTTCTGGCTTTGCGCAGGGGTGTCTTGAAGGAGGAGGCCTGAAGGAAGCTGTTAGAGACGAGTACGCTAGGTAACAGTTCAAGGTTCTGGGGGATTGTTAATAGACCGCTATTTGTGAAAGATACAGGTAGCGACTTAGGTTCCCATATCACCGAGGAAGAATGGGTGTCCCATTTTCAATCTATGTTTAAGGGCCGTACGGACTGATCCAGCGTCACTATAGAAATTCGGTCTCACATACACATACACTACTTAATACTCACCATACTAATCAATACCAAGGCCCATACAACTAAGACAGAAAATCTTATAGCTGAATCCTGTGGCCTAATTATCATCACACTATCAAACCCATATGTACCTTATATACAACTGCAGTATAACATTTTATTCATAAGTAAAGAAAATATCATTTAACTAGACCACTTTGGCCGATGGTTCTAACTAATAGTAACAACTAAAATAATCAAGACCAGCTTGACGTTTTAAGTCTTTTATTTTAAGTTTCAAAATTTAGTTTCAAAATCTTTATTAGCTCATTTATTAATTTCAAACATTTTAATTAAATCAGTTTTATTCATTAGTTTATTGGCTCAAAGGTCTGGCACTTCAACATTGCACAAAATTAATGAATTAAATGAACATCAACCCTAATTCCCTATGTTAAACTTTCTGACCTGAAAAAGAAAAGTCATTTATTATGCATTCATAAATCCATACGTGTCCAAAGGAAAATCGGACAGCACTTCGCCCTCAGGAACAGTCAGCCCCGCTCCCCTCAAGAGGCTAAGTTCTTATACCTTTTTCTGACCCTCTAATCTAACTAAAAATGATATTTTAGTAAAATGCAGCAACCCAATTGGTTGCTGTCCATCAGACCACCGAGAAGCCAACGCATCAGTTCTTTTGACATCATTATGTCATTGTCCATTGACACAAAGCAACACTAAACTAAATGTTCGTAGCAATTTCCTCCAGGATTTTAGCCAAGCTGCCTCTACACGCTTCCTTGGCCTTGACGTTTTTACTTTTGAAGCTTGTTGCACACAATGTCCACTGTTTGAGCTCCTGCACGTTCCCGTGGAAGTATTTTATTAAAAAGCATCAACACAGCTGTGCTCAGCTTCTTTCAATCAGGCCAACCAACTTCCATTAAAACTAGGCCTCAAGCCTTTCTCTCGAGCTAGTATTTAAACAAACACAAAAAGGTGATTAATTCAGGTAAAATAAACCCTTCTGTTACCCACCCTCCACTGCTAATATTTAACCCATTAATATATGTCACCTAGCAGAAGCACACAAATAAAGCAGCACATTTAATATCTACCATTCTTCTTATTGTCCAGCTGAATTCTTAATATATCTGAAAGAGTAAAAAGATAGACAAACAAAACATGGATAAGCAATCACAACATAGACAAACACATAAGCACACATAATGTAAGCACATGCCACTAGATAATCAGCCGCATTAATAGTGACAAAAACAATAGGACGTACAAGACAATATTAATTATGTGTTACAAAACAAACTCGCAAATGCAACATGAGCACATAAATATTAATCCCACGTGTCTGTGAATGAAATTTTACTCTAGGTTGGTTTAGTAATACAAATCATGCAACAATTCATTAATAAATTAGTTTTTGTTACAGAGAATTAATTTCACGAGCCAGAATAAAATGATTTCTGAAACCCGCTCCATCAACTCCCTCATCTGGTGATTTTAAAATCACCAAACAACACCCAAAATGTAGGTAAAATTTTAAACCCAATTTAGAGACGTCACATTTTGAGTTCTTTCAGTATTAGTCTCCCTAAACCCCTGTTTCTGCTGTTTGCTCAATACTTTCAAACTGAGCCCTTCGCATCTCTTCTAACTCATATTCCTTCTCCTGTTCCTTTCTGAGTTTGTAAATCCTCCTCTTCTCTCTCTGATGCTTCTTTCTCTTGTGGATCATGCAACTAATTTTTAGCAGCAATATCACCATAATGATGACAATGGCCCTTCCGCCACGCCCTCCCCTGCAGTACAAAATCTGGGTATCAGATCCAATACTAATCTTTCATTTGAACCTCAAATTCAGGCATTCTTTTCTCTTTGTTTTGCCAAACTCCTTGAAAAGAATGTTGCATCTAGTTTCAGAATATACAAGAAAGATCATTGTTCATATTGTTGTAACTTCTACATTCTCCTATGCCAATAGCTTGTACATGGGACTTCTGGCCTACCTAAAAGCTTCAGATTATTCAAAATGCAGCTGCCCGACTGATCCTGACAATGTTTTTTTGGCATTGGGTTAATCCTTATTTGAATCTATTGCACTGCTTACCAGTTATTAATTGCACTGAATTTAAGGCGTAACCATGCCTATAGAGCCTTGGATCAGAAAGTCCCTCTGTACTTAAAGAACAGACTCAAGCCTTACTTTTAAAGCAAGGACCCTCAGAGCCAACAACGTTAAGCTGCTGCAAGTCCCCAAGGTTGTGTAAAGCCAGAAAAGAGGGCCGATCGTTTTCTTATTGTGCATCCAAATTTTGGAAGTCTCTTTCCCTAAGTTTACTTCTGGCTCCATCTGAATCCATCTTTAAAAAGAAATTAAAGACCTTTTGTTTTCTAATTAAGTAGTGATCCATTGTCCCTTCCATCTTGGAGTACCAGTCGATGCATACACTGCTAGAGCTGGCACGCTTCCTTGGAAGCAGCTGTGAGCTGTACAAGCTGGATTGTTATTATTATGATGATGTAAAAATAATGTAGTCGATAAATATTTAGAAATTATTACTTACCGAAATATCACTTGTAAAGTTTTACATAATGTGAAAAGAAAGAGAAGAATTATAAGATACAAAAGAGTAGGTTAAGAGAAAGATTATAACAAATGGAAGTTAAAAGGGGAGAGCAAGGGCAAACATTTAGCATTACAAATGAAGTAAAGCATAGCATTAAAAGAAGCATATAATATGAAGGAAATATTTCTACCTAATAATAATGAGAAGTAAATACAACTCCCCTCTAGTCATTATTCTATGAATGGTCCCACTTATTCAAGTTTTACAAATATACTTCCTTCCCGGCTGTCAGAATGTTTACACAATCACACACTGGCTGTCATAGCTTTTTTGCTGTGTATTTTTTCAATATCACCTGTTTCACAACTGTGCAAATTTCTTCTGCCATTTTTAAAAATATATCTAAAGTTGTTTAGTGTACAGCTTTCAAACTTAACTGTCAGGGCCATGCTGTTGAAGACAGAGGTGAGATTAATAATTATAAAAGCAAGAAAAAAATATACATGACTTACGACCAAAAAGCATGCTTAGAGCACTACAGGTCTCTCCTGTAGTAACCCATAGCCCTAGTCTGCGGACTGCCTGAAAAGAAGATGAAAAAATTATTGTCCGCAGTAAACACATGTACAAATTAACAGTTACTCAAATCTGCAGCTTCAGTAACCCTACTGTCCCAATTCACCCTATAGCCTTATGGCAACCAGAAATAATTGAGCTACAAATATTATTTCTCCTCCTTTACCATCGTACAGTATCTTGGTCATCGCACTAAATGTATCCTCAAAGTGGCGAAAGACAAACCTCATAAAAATTAAGCATATCCGCAGAATTGAAGTGACATGGGATGACCTTGGGCAATTTTCTCTTTTCCTATCACTTACTGTCAATCAGCCTAAGCCATTGTTCTTCACCAAACATATTCTTCCCTGCCAAAATACTTAAAAATAATAATGCATGGCATCCAGGCTACATACTATGGTAGGTGATGCCCTCTCCTATTTGGTTAGAATATTGTTTCATTTATTTTTGGCCCACATAATTACAATTTTACATAGAACTATATCAGACTCACTTCGGCACATCATGATATGCTGTAATTAAACTTTACCATCTCCTTAGTTACAGAATGTTTTCACATGTTGATGTATTCATTAACACATAGGGGTCACATTTCTGCCATGCAGTCTAGCTATATATTAGCTATTTGTTAATCAATTAATATTATCCCCATTCTTGAGCTTAGTGTATGGATTATACTGTGGTACCATCTCACATATTTAACCATTAAATGTTACCTTGACTGACAAAAAAAGATTAAAAGATTAGGCAACTATCCGAAATTAGGTTGTTGGTTGAGGGGGAAAACTCTACTAGAGCAAAAGCAACAATTCTTGTCAGGGTGAAACACAAGGAGTCACTTAATTAACATGTGTTTAACCCTCTGGTAGCTTGGCACAAAAGCAGTCAGGCTTAACATAGAGGCAATGTGTAAAGCATGTATGCAGCACTTCAACAGAAATACAGTGAAAAAATTACACAAGCAAAAGTTAAATATTGTGGCGCTTTGCCCTGAATTTGGTGGAACCTCTAGTTAGGCCAGGATAACCTGAGAAAATGCCACTTGGGGATTAGGAATTCACACCAGCACAAGCCAGCGTGGCTCTGGGAGGTTCAGTTTCAGGTCCAGTGCACAGTGCAGCAGATCAGCTGGGCAGTTTCAAGGAGGCCTCTGGAGCTTGTTGTGTCCCTGTAGCTCAGAACAGGAGGTCAGTCAGCTGACCCTTAGAGCCACACATGTAGCATTGGATGAAGAGAGCAGGCTCAATCTTCTTTCTCAGGCAGCCGGGCAGTCTTCTAACAGCAGGGCAGTTCATCTTCTCTAGTATCATCAGGTCGAGCTGTGTACTGAGGAATGGATCCGAGGGTCCTATTTTAACTCTTGGGCCCTCTATGAAGTGGAAGACACTTCTGCCATTACACCCCACCCCAATAAGAGTGTCCAGAATTCCATGACTCCCTGCTCTGGGGCCAAGATGTCTAGAGACGGGGAACCTCCATTACGACGCAGTGTTTACACCGCACTACCATTACAACGCTGGTTTTAAAATGAAAGTCATTACCACGACTTGCGCTGGAGGGTGCTCTAGGCTAAGGAATAGTAGATTTACTATTCCAACACCTTCCCTACTGTACGTAGGCTGGTGTTGGAATAGTAAATGTTACTATTTCTAAGTCCAGCACCCTACAGCGGAAGTCGTGGTAACGACTTGCGTTGTAAAACCAGCGTTGTAATGGTAGTGCAGTGTAAACACCGCGTTGTATTGGCATACAACCCTAGAGACACAATAGCCTAGTGTAAGTTTTTGGTGTGTGAGCTGAAGCAGTGTCTTTGAAGGGCAACAGGGTCTGTGCACCTTTCCACCCCCCCAATCCTGTCTAATATGGCCCATCCTGCTGACATCCAGTCCCTCTACTGTTGGGCTATCTGGGAAGAATATATAAGGGCCAACTGCCCACTACCCCATTTCATGTGACCCTATATATAGGCTGCAGGCACCAAACGGTTAGGAAAGAAAATGTCAACTTTCTAAAAGTGCCATTTTCAGGATTCTGATTTAAAATTTGACTTTACCACTAAAGAGGGGTTTAAATTACAATTAATTAGAGACCAAACTCAAAATTTCCACCTACTTCCTGTAAAGATTTGCCACTTATTAACTGTAATAAGTGTAACCAATGCTATCTTATTAGAGAGGCAATCCTTGCAGTAGTGTAAAATGATTTTAAAAGTTTTTCACTATCAGGACATCTAAAACTTAAAAGAACATGTGCAACATTTTAAATACACTGCCCCCTCCCACCATATGGGCCATGTAGGCAGTTATATATATATTTAGAAGGAAGATTTAGGCCTGGAAAATATTTCATTTTGCCATGTCAAAATAGCAGTTTAAAGTGCATACACAGGCTGCAATGGCAAGCCTGGGATATGTTTTAATGGCTACTTATGTGAGTGGCACAATCAAGGCAGCAGACCCACTAGTAGCATTTAATTTACAGGCCCTGGGTATGAGAGGTACCACTTGACTAGGGACTTATAAGTACATAAAATGTTCTAATTGAGTGCTAGCCAATTTCACCACGTTTAAAGCAGAGAGCACAAGCACTTTAGCACTGGTTAACAGTGGTAAAGTGCACAGTCCTAAAAGCAGGCAATCCAAATTTAGCAAAGTGGTGAAGGCAAAACATTGGAGGGTACCCAGCAGAGTAGGACATGTTCAACAGCAATGTTTCTTTTCTTATTCAAGCTAAGACCTAGAAGAAACTACTATGGTAATTAAGGCCCTAGACAGAAAACCTAAATGGAAGGAGGAACTTCACAACAATGTCCTTCCCAATTCATAATATGGGTGATATACATGAGGTCAAGCCTCTCTAACATATTGTTTGGCTGGCTGTGTGTCAGAATATTGTGGACAGAAATATCCTACAAAAATGCATAGTTACTTCTATACAATTACCGTCTTGATGTTTTCTTTTTTTTGTTTGAAAAAGCTTTATTAGAATAATAAAAGATAACAATTGACAAAAGTTAACATACAAAATAAATTGAGAAGTACAAAGCTTAAAAATCCTAGTGTCAAAATGGGTATTCACAAAAGCATTTTATGAATTTTGAATTTTGAGGGGAAAGAATAAGGGGGAGAAAAAGAAAAGAGGTGGAAAGCAAAGAGAAAGAAAAGGAAAGATGGAGAGAGGCAGAAAAAGGTACAATGCAATTAGTAAAGGCAATCTGCAGAAAACTGAGCATAAGGTATTATAAAAGGAAGTATGAAAAAAGTGAAAAGAGATAATAAACCATATCCACAGAAGTAAAAGAGAAGTAAAAGAATAAGATATAAATATGGAAAGGGATACGTCATTTAAGGAGGTTTAAAATTCTCGAAATAGACAATCAATGGTTTCTTCTTAATAGCTAAATTATCTAAATAAACAGTAAGGGGCAGCCAATATAGCTCCACATTACGAGGAGGTTTACAGGATAAAGCAAAGGAAACGTAAAGTCTATGAAAATGACAAAGAGCGTTCCACCAGTGTTGCATGGAAACATGTGTAAGGGATTTCCAGTTAGAAGAGATATGTTAAAAGACGAGTGCAAGGAAAAGGTCAAAAAGACCACAAGAGTGTGGAGGTAAAGAAATGTGGTCCGAGAGACTACCCAGAAAAAAGAAGAGGAGGTGAATGTGGAATGGAAAGCGAGAAAATTTGAGAGATACAATGATAAACCGGGTTCCATAGAGTGGAAACCACAGGACAGTAGAAGAACACATGTAAAAGGTCAGCTTTAGGCAATTTGCAAGTCCAACAGGTAGAATCAGAAAGGGAAGAAGAAAAGTGGGAGAGGGAAAAAGGGGAAAGATAGAGTCTGTGATACAAAAAGAAAAGAGATTGAGTGAGGGAAGCAGAGCGAGGAACTCTCAAGGATTTGAGCCAAAGTTTATCCCAAAGGGAAACGGGCCAAACACACCCCAGATCCGCCTCCCAAGAAAGTTCAAGTTTGGATTTAGGGCGATCCGGATTAGGATTAGAGAAAAATGTGTATATAAGAAACGCCTTAGGAAGGGTAGAAAGTAAGGTCAAGAGAGGGGAAGTGGTAACGAGAGAGAGTGCAGGAGGTAAGGAATATTAGCGGTCAAGACCAATTACTTGTGCACAAAGGAGCAGGGGCAAGAAAAACGAAGTTGAAAAAGAGGAAATGAGCACGGAGCGGTACCATCAAAAATCTGATGGATCCATATGATACCCTTTTGTCTCCAAGAAGCCCAACAGAGAGGTCTATTATATTGAAGAAGAAGTGAATTATACCAAATGGGTTGCTGTAAAAAGAAGTCACGAGAAATAATTGGATGAGTAAATAAAGGTCGGCGAAGAGAAGAGGTGTACTTAAATAACGGAAAGGATTGATATGGGGATTTTGAAGAAAAACGGATTAACTCATCAAAGGAAAAGGGGGATAAAAAAGTATGTTCAATAGATAGCCAAAGAGGAGAGAAAGGAGAAACTTTCCGAGAGAGGCAGCGCAATGCTTGACAAAGAGAGAAAGATTTATGATATTAGCGAAAATCCAGAAAATTAGCGCCACCATTAGATTTGGATCTACGAAGACAAGGAAGGAGAATTCTAGATTTCTTACCTTTACAAAGAAATTTGGAAATGGAGGAATCAACACGTTTGAAGTATAGAGCAGGAATGTGAACAGGTAACATAGAAAACACATAGGTAAGGATAGGTGCAACCATGATCTTAACAGAATCAAGTCTACCCCACCACGAAAGAAAAAGCGGATTCCAGGAAGAGAATAGATGATCAATACGAGAGAGGACAGCGGACATTTTCAATTTGATAGAAGAGGCAATTGAACTAAAGAAACAAACTCCAAGGTATTTAAATTTGTAACTGTTCCAAGCAAAGCCAGTAGATGAAAAGGGGTGGGAAAGACAGAACTTCGTCAAAGGGAGAATTTCTGTCTTATCTGAGTTAATTTTATAACCAGAAACAAGGGAAAAGCATCAAATTCGGCCAATAAGGGGGGAATAGAGGTTTGCGGGTCTGAAATAAACAAGAGGATATCATCAGCATATGCAGAAAGCTTTAACTGGTGATCTCCATAGGAAAAACCAGATATAGAAGAATTCGGACGATTAGAGGATAAAAAGGTTTCAAGAGCCAAAACAAAAAGAAGCGGAGACAAAGGACATCCTTGACGAACGCCTCTAAGAAGAGTAAAAGAAGAGGAGAGAGGGCCGTTAACAAGAACAGAAGCCTTAAGGGAGGAATACAATAAAGAAACAAGAGATATAAACTTAGGACCAAAACCATACCATTGAAGAGAAGCAAACAAGAAAGACCAATCCACACTATCGAAAGCTTTCTCAGCATCAACTGAGATAGCAGCCAAAGGGGATGACAAAGAGGGGGCTTTATTTAGGACATTACGAAAGAGGCGAGAATTATCAGAGGTAAGTCTACCCTTGATAAAACCACATTGCTCCTTTCCAATAAGATGAGACATAAAGGAATCTAATCGTAAAACGAGCAATTTGGCAAAAAGTTTATAGTCCACATTTACTAATGAGATGGGCCGATAATTTTTACAATATCTTGGGTCCCTGCACTCCTTCGGAATTAGACAGATAGTAGCATCTTGAAAAGTGCCCACAGCGGAACCTGAAGAAGCAAAAGACTGAAACAGAAATAAAAGCTTGGGTAGAAGGAGATCTGAAAAGTGTAAGTAAAATTCCACTGGAAAACCATCAGGGCCAGGAGTTTTACCTTTAGTAAGGGAAGAAAGAGCAAGAGAAAGTTCGGAAGAGCAAGATCAAGATCAAGGGACGCAAAATTAAGATGAGACGTAGATGGCTTAGGGAGATTTCCAAAGTAGGAAGAGAGCATAAAGGGAGAAGGAGGGGATTCCGGAGTATAGAGTTGTTGGTAGAAGCTTTGAAACTGTTTGAGAATCTTATCAGTTGTATGAAGGGGAGTATTATCAGTTGAAAGAATAGATTCGATACAAGTGAGCTCCTTATGGGATTTAAGATAATTAGCTAAAAGCTTCCCAGACTTGTTACGAGCTCCATATTAACGAGCAGTACTTCAAAGAAGGAAGGAAGATGCATTATCTGTAGAGAGTTTATTAAAGGATATTTTGGCACGAAGAAGGTCTGGAGACCTACATTTAGCAGAAGAGGTATAAAATTGGTGTTCTAATCTTTTTATATAAGCGAGAGAGGATTTACGCTTTTGAAGAAATTGCTTCTTTTTCCGAGAGACCAAGTCTATAAGGAAACCTCTTGCAGTGGCCTTGAAAGAATCCCAAAGACTATGTAGAGAAATATTAGGGGAAGAGTTGGTAAGAAAGAAATCATCAGTAAAAGTACGAAAAGAAGAGGAGAAATTATGGTCAGTGAGAAGGGAAGAGTTAAAGCGCCACCTGGAGGACTTGGGATGAGGGGGGAGTAAGTCAATATCAGTGATAATAGGAGCGTGGTTGGAGAGGACAATAGGTTCAATGGAAGAAGATAAGATATTCTGACTAAAAGAATGAGAAAGAAAAATATAATCTAGTCTAGAGAAAGAAGCATGAGGGTGCGAGAAAAAGGAATAGTCTAAAGTGTCTGGGTGAGTGAGTCTCCATGAATCAGAAAGATTAGTTTGAGAAATAGTGTCCAGAAATTGTTTATGGGGAACAAAGCGAACAGAGGTCTAGAAATGGATCAACAACTTGGTTACAATCACCACCTAACAGCAGAAAATCATCTTTGTGATGCATACATTTGCTGGTGATAACCGGCCAAAACAAACAATCAGGTTGCGTGGGACCATAAACATTGAAGACAGTTAAAGGAATAGAATTCAACACCAACTTAGCTAAGATCCAACGCCCTTCCAAATCTTTTTCTTCAAGTAAAATAGTACATTTGAGTTTCTTGTGAATTAAAATGGCAACCCCATTCTTTTTCTTGTCAGATGGTGAAAATAAAACACGACCCACCCAACTCCTCTTCAACTTGAGAGACGCAACATCCTTAAGATGAGTTTCTTGTAAAAGAACAATATCAGGGGTGTAGGAGGATAAGTGGGAAAGAACCCTGTGTCTTTTGATGGGATTAACAAAACCCTTTACATTCCAGGAAATGACTCTAAATAGTCAAACCAGGTTAACATGTTAAGTACCACATAGCAACAGGAACAATGCAAACATTATGAGAAAATTCAAAAAAAGAAAAACATGTGAAAAACCACTTGCATGAAAAAAATGAGCACAAGAATAAACAGAGAGAGCTATAAACAACTCGGACAAGTAAGAAAAAGAAAATGATGACAAAGCAGAAGCCAGGAAAAGAAAAGTTTAAGAGGAAAAGAAAAAGAGAGAAGAAGGAGAAGAAACCAAAGGTCGCAGAAAGGAAGCCAGAACTCAGAGAGAGAGAATAAAGATTGAAAGGAAACGAAAAGTGGAGAGAGAAGGAAAGGAGGAGGAAGAAAAGTAGAAGAGACAGCACAAATCCAAAAGGACGACTGAAGAAAACATACCTGAGGTGAACAAAACAAACAGCAAGGGGGACCAGGGTGACACCGGACAAGACGAACCGCTCGAACAAAGGGAAATCCACCGGACCAGGACAAGGAACTTGGAGGGAAGAAGAACTGTTTTGAATAAGGGAGTAGTATGTCAGGAACCTGTAAATCGGTAAAGGAAGGAATAAGAGGCATATTAAACAGAGGGAACCTGTTAAACATAAGAAAAGGATAAGCAACAACACTTGTAACAAGAAGGCACAAACTAGAGAAACGTCATGACATCAGAATAGTAAAAGAGAGAACAGATAATGGTACAGCATCACAACAATCAGGCAAATCCTATAAGAGGAGAGAGAAAAACATATCAACAGCAATCCACCAAGCGAGCAGGCAAATATTCAGCCATTGGGAGAGGAAGAAGTAGAAATGTCCATGTTGCCGTTGGAGTTGGAGTGTAACAGAATAAAGTTCTTGAGTTCACCAGGGTCTTGAAAGGTCCACGCCTGGTTTTGATGGGTAACCTTGAAGGTGCAAGGATGGAACAGACCATAGCGGGCGCCTAGAGAACGCAATGGAGCACGGAGATTAAGAAATTCTTTGCATCTGGAGGCAGTAGCATTGGAGACATCCTGAGCAAGGAACACTCTCTGACACCACCATGAGACGTTGTGTTTGGCTCGGGCTGCAGAGAGAACAGTGAGAAGATCAGTAAACTTCAGGAACAGAATAATAACTCCTTGGGGTTTAGAAGCAGTAGAAGATCTGGGACCAAGTCTGTGTGCTCTTTGGATCGATAGAGAGGTAGAAGAAGGCATATCCAAAAGCTTAGTGAGGAAGGAGGTAAGGAACGCAACAGGGTCGTCCCCTTCCAAAGCCTCCAGAAGACCATAAATACGAAGATTGTTGCGTCTGTTCCTGTTTTCCAAGTCCTCAGTATGCTGCTGCAGGGTCAGCACTGACTTTTCTAAGGCAGAAATGTGTTGGGCATGTGAAGGGATCTCCAGAACCTGCTGCTCCACAGAAGATAGTATACTGTCCATAGATGACCATTTTTCCTTTAATAGCTGCATGTCACTCCTAGTATCCTCCAAAAAAGGATGCAAAGCTCTAATTTCCTGTAAGATGTGTTCCATGGAAATGGGAGAAGAAGTCTTATCTGGAGATGGAGAGTCCTGCTTAAGGCGCTTCGAGGAAGGAACCAGAGGCGACACCTTAGATGACAACGCCTGAGCAGAAAAAGGGCGGTTTGGGGCAACGCCAGCCATTGATGAAACGATGGAGGAAGTAGCAGGGCTCACAGACGTAGAGCTTTGCGAAACCTTGGAAGGAATAAAAACAAATTTGGGTTGGCGCAATCTGCCCATAAGTTACTAAACCGAGCAAACACTAGGACAATTGAACCAATTCCAGAGGAGTAATGGAGGCAGCAAAAAAGAAAAATATGAAAAAGAAAATTCACCTGGTGGGCATGAGGAAGGAAGACACCAAAATGGCAATACAACCAAGTCCTGAAGCCTCCAGAAGTATGAAATGGATCACATCAAAGTACCGGAGGTGGCATGGAGGTAAGACTGGCAGGATTAATAGTTCACAACATTAGGTGACAGGTAAAATTCAAAAACAGTAAGCTCCTCTGAGAGCTAAGTCTTCTCCAAATGCGCTGAATCTAGATGAAAATGGCGGGTATAGGCACTTATTTACTAAAGGAATGGAGTGCCAGCATCGAGCAAAACATCATGTGTGAAGAGACATGAAAAGAGGCGCCAGCCATGCTCAGCATGAGGGAAATAGTCTTGTATAATGAGCAAAGCAAAGCTATATCGCAGAGGTAATACAGGAAAAAGTGACAAATGCCTCCATAAGAAAGCTGTGACGCATTATCACAAGCACAGGGTAGGCGGCAACTTAACACGGTGAAGAAAAGGCGGGAACCATCCGTGAATTAAACTGAGAAAAAGTGAACCACAATTGATGATTAAAAGAGGCAGAGATTACCTCAAGTATGGCATAGTTCGTGGGACGCTAGTGAAGAGAGCATCGACAGGAACACAAGCGTTCCATAAAGTCGGCGTCGGGACACCGAGGGTTCATATGGCGCCCGCCGCCTCCGCCGTGAGGGAAACAGTCCACGGGTGACAGTGGAGCAAAGAAAGTGCTGCAGCAGCGGGAATGAGCCTCACCAGAGACTCCTCATGCTCCGGTGCAGGATTCCGGCGACCAGCACCGAGAAAGATGCCAATTAGCATACAAAGCAGGAAAAGGTCATCCCGATGCAGCGGAAGACCCTCGCTAGGCGGCCATCATCGCAGGCGCTGTAGCCACCACATTATTAATGTTTTGGTAGTCAAAATTTGGGTTACAATATTTTTGAAGGATGATATTTCATCTGTATTATTCCCATACTATGCCTCATGGGAGTTATCTGTCGAATTGACATTGTGAGTTTTGTGGGAACCCCTCTCTCCCTATTATGTTCTGCTCATATTCCAGCAGGAAAATCCATTGCTAAGATTGAAACTTGTAATAATGTGCTAAATCTGCCCCAGGGAATTAATGCACCCTTTGTTACTGGGAGGTCTTGGTGCATAACTACCGCATTAGTAGTTTCACTCAACTCTGAATGAGGGCCTAAGATTCTTTTACTTGTGAAGAGCATAGCTCTCCACTGGCAGCTGGGGCATCAGCTCTTATACATAGGAACAGTGGTGGCTCCTCCACTAAGGTAGAGGAGCGTCGCCCCCACTGAACAAAAGGAAAAATAAAATGATAATAACTATTGTTATTATCATTTTATTTTTTCTATATAAATCTGTGGCTCTTGGGATGGGCTGGCTGAGTAGGTAGATGAGTGTTTTTCACTCATGAAGTGCACAGGGTTGCTTGGCTGGCCTTCTCAGGCTGCTCCAAGAAGTCCTGTGCACTTTGCATGTCCCACTCCAGGCTACATTACACAGCTTGGTGAGAAACATGCAAACCTTTCCAGTCCCCGGATGAGCGCCGATCCATGGTGATCAGAACAATCACAATGCTATATTGCAGCGTTGCAGCATTGTGATTGGCTATGGGGAAGTTGGGAGGGCGGGTGCTACCTTTTGCAGGCCGAGAGGGCAGGAAGATGTCAGAGGGATGGAGGACAAAGGGGAGGTGGCGGCCATTTCAGGTAAGTGTTTCTTTAACCCCTTCGATGCTCATGACGAGCTCAGCTCATCACGAGGCACGGTTGAGCTGTGCTGATGACGAGCTGAGCTTGTCATGAACAATGGAAAATCTGGGAATGCAGCAACGGGGAGAATACCTCTAGCAGCCAAGGTGTTAATGTTTTCTTTTTTTGCCCCACGGTCCACCATCCAGGTCCGGTAGCAGCTGCTACTGCATAGGACAGCTGATAATAAAAGTGTTTTAAAATGGTGTTTGAATACAATAGAAGAGATATGGGAAAGCTGGAAACTGTACATCTTAACAATCTGGAGATGGTTCTTGTTATACAGCATGAGAGGTAAGTGAAAACTTCTTTCACAATATCTGAACGTATTCAAAATACTAAGGAAGACCTAAGGTCGACAACTAAATTCAGGTTACTTTGTTTATTTCAAATCCTGAATCAGATTAATATCAATCTAAGCATTATGTTGTAGAACTACAAAGTGAATAGGTGGAAGCCAAGCCTCTGGAAGTGATTCACCCAGTATAACAAAAAGAAAACAACTTACTCGATCACCGCAACGTATGTTATCAGATGGCAGAAATTCACATTGGATTGCATAGAAATTTCCTGCAAAAGGCCCTACAAACCTGTAACCGTCCCTGCACTACCTCAAAGTGGCAATCCTAACTTAAAGCAAGCATTGGTGTTGATGAGAAAAAGGTGTCAGCGTTAGAGCCCTCCTAAGATGTACTCCAACCAGGGTCATGGAGCGGAAAGCCACAAAGCCAAAAATTAGGTCTGTACCTCAAAACGTCCTAAAGCAAAAGTGTCAGCTATCCCTAACTTTGTCACAACTTAAGCAATCACTGACTTAAGGTGCCTCCCACAGAACTACAAGTATGTTTCCATTATTCCAGTATCTTCCAGCTACCTCTCTCCACCTCCATGTTCACACGTTGAGATATTTCGTACATTCTTGGTGCCATCGCCTTCTCCCATGAGAACACGCCTCCCATCTGTTATCTCATTTCTTTTTCCCAGGCCTCTCTATCTACTAGCAACAATAACTCATTCTCTCATCTAATGAAGCCTTGTCCACCTGCAGTGGGAACACTAGATGCATGCAACTTTCCACGGTGCAAGCGAAATGTGAAATTGGAAATTCATTTCAAGCCTACAGTTAAGCTAAATTAACAATGCACATGCTACATTATGTATGCTCTTCTACAAGCAAATAAGTCACATTTTCAATCTATACTCCAACAGTTATAAATGTCAACCCTAAAATAGTAGTATCATAAGTGAAAGGTTAAACAGAATTATCAATCACATTTAGTTTGTTATCTCTTAACACAGTGTTAATGCACACCTTTGTCAGTTACATCTCTGACGTACACATTAATTAATATTTATTTAATTGTAAAGCCTCCAACAGTTTTCTCACAACCTCCCCATTATGGATGGGCGATCCTGACGAGGTCATAAAACCTCTCTGAGACCAAAAGTCATGCACCACATCACGGCAATACTGACTATTAGTGAATATTGTCATCCTCAGTTGGTCTCAGACATAGCATGCACGTAAGGACAATCAAGTCAGCCACTTGTACAGAGAATACTCGTAGGCAAGAGCTTCTACCATCCCTGAGAGAGTACAGACAGCAGCCATCAGATTCCCTTTATGATCCCTTAAACATGAGCCACCCACAAACACGATTTGGTGAGACACCGGTAATGGCTAATCAGCAATGTCAGGACATGTCCTGGTGCATAATTCAGTGACATCAAGACAGTCATGCTTTCCCTTGATCTCTTCCTAATCACAGTCAGCCAACAGTAATAATTTGCCAGGATTGAGTAAATAACATCATTTCAAAGTGACTTTTTCAGCTGCCAAGATGACTTGTTCATTAAGCCAACTGTTCATCATATGTTGGGCTCGTGTCCTTGTTAGCAAAAGATCCACAGAGTGCGAAACATACACAGTAAGTGGATGACCCATCATGATGCCTTTGCATCTCTCTAGACTGACACCTATTGTAGCACAGTTTTTAAACATCCTGGCAATGCAGACACTACTGGTTCTAGAGCAGCTGAGAAGTATGCGTCTGGTCTATGGGCACCTCCATGGTTCTGAGTCAACACTGAAAGAACACAGCCCTCCCTTTCATGGCAAAAGAGCAAAAAAGCTTTGTTATAATCAGTCATTCTCAACGCTGGAGCAAGGCAGAGGCTCTCTCTTCAGGAATGCTTTCAAGCAACTAGTGTCCAAGGGCACCGGATTAGACACACTTTAGAGAGGTTTGGCCACTAGGGAAAAAATGGGTATCCACTGGTGACAATATTCCACCATTCCCAAAAACATCCTGACTTCCTCTGTGTTTGTATGATCATTGATATTGATGGGATATAAATACGATAAATACATGTTATTGGCCTAATATATACAATATAACCCTATAACGTTAGCCTTGCATTATTCACACTGTATTATTATAGTGAGGAGCGATTCACTTTGGCGTAGCCTAAACCTATTGGCGTGACCGGAGCCATTTTGTTTAGTTTCTCCGTGTCAAGCACAGTTTCCCTGAAACCACGTGATTAGGCTTTCTGCACGAGACCACGATGGCAGACCTAGCTGTCTACTCCACTCGTTAGTTTGTAGCTCAGGGAAACCCAAGGTCACACCTGCCCTTCTTGTGGGATGTGCACATTCTAGCAAAGTCCATTCCTGTACTCCCCGAGCTACAGATAGAAAGGGAGGCACCTTACTGACCTGCCGCCGGAATAGCTTAGGCCTAGCTGCTAGCAATCAATTGTGCCTTATATGGGTCTTCCTGCTGGCTCACTGACAAGTTGTATCTTTCCTAGTAAGGTGACATCGTGCTGTGTGTGAAACGTATATATGCTTTGCTCTGTTTGTATGTAATCAGTCTCCTCTGCGCACCTCCGAGGGTCGTGTAGATTGAGGCTCCCCTGTCAGGGCTTGTATCGGCAGAATAAACGATTGAACCTTCTCCATTTCCGACTGACTTATTATATACGAATGAGGTATGTGGGCTATTGTTGAGTATAGTCCAGTAGTATAATATTTTGATTCCTTCAGTTGGGGACTCTGCCGGGACTCCGCAATAGGGTCATCCCCTCCTGTAAGCAGGATTAGAAGGGACAGGGAGGAGTTCTGGCCGAATGGGTGGACAGAAAGAGAATCCTTATTTGAAACACCCGTTTTGTGGTACGAAAACAAGAAATTCCACTCTCGAGCCCCGTATCCCTCCCAGCTGCTGAAGACCCTATGCCGGAGTCCTACGGGCTTAACCCGAGAGAAAAACAGATTGTGCCGGTCTGTCTAGGAGTCGGCAGTGGAGAATTCGCAATCGACCTGAGTGCACCAGGTGAGTGACTTTTTGATTGTATTGGATAAGAACCACTTGGAAGAAGTGTCTCCTTGGTAGCGGTTAACTTATTTTTGAAGGTGGCCGGGGAAGCCGGACCACGAGGGGATCTGAGGGTCCGACATTGCGGCGAAGGGGCTGCGCGTGTAGACGCCTCATGGACTTATTCGGTAAAAAAAATTGAGATTACACCTGGTGCCTTAGCGAAGTACTGAGTTACTCGCTCGGCCAAATCCTCTTCGGGAAAGCCCTGGGAGTAACTGGGTAAGCTAGGGTTCTGGAGCTACGTCCCCAGACCCCCGGCCCAACCAGGCCAAGACCATGGGATGGCCTGTAAGAAGGTTCGTGGTTCGCCTACGAGATGCTCTCAGAACAGTCTAACAACTGTTCCTTTTGTTGTTGTATTTTGTTGGTCCGGAATTCTTTTGAATCGATTTCCCGAACAGGAGTCGACGGGCTCTGTTCGTTTTGAAGACATGTCATTTGCATAGAAGGAGTACGTTATTGCCTTGGGACACTTTACAGCACTTTATTGCAAGAAAATAAGAAAATATGAGAGTGTGAGTGGAGAAGAGGACGCGTCCGAATGTGAATGATTTCTGGAGTATATGAATAAAGTTGCGTGAATATTACCAAAATGTCTTGTTTTAGTAAAATATGTTTTGGGTGCTGCTGTCGGCAAAATAAATGGCTGGAAGAAAGACAGCCTGCCCCTCCCCAGTTTTGATATGTATGTAAAACATGGTCTTACACCGATTTTGTTTAATACGATTTGGAACAAATATACTAAGGATAATTTTGATTTGCAATGGCCTCTAACGGGGTCATTTGATGAGAAAAAGATTAATTACATCCAAAGTAAACTGTTTATGAAGAAAAGCCGTCAGTCATTGTTTGACTCCTTGAACCTGTGGTTGAAGGAGGCAAAACGACGACGGATAAGAGAAGACAAATTGGGGAAGCTTAAATCAGGACAGACAATCACCCAGAAAGCTATAGCTTATGACAAAGGAAAGGTGGAAGAGAATATCGCACAAATAGATAGGCAGTTCCGTTTAGAAACGGACAAAAGTTATATGACTCGACCTGAGACCGGGAATGAAATGGAGGAGTTATTAGAAGCTCGGCCGCCTCCTCCTTACGCCCCACAGGGATTGTACCCAGCCGTGCCTTTGCTACGAGTGGGCCAGATCGGAGCAGCAGCGGCCGCGGGAGCACCGATAACGGCTGCCACGGTCCCTGCTGACGTATCAGTACGAGGTATGTTACTTCCTCCTGCCACTCTCCGACCAACTACCTCACCCTTGATATCCCTACAGCCGGACGTGGCTGTCCCTTCCCCTTTGCACCCGGTATTACTCTCCCCTCCCACCCAGACCGCCATAGATCCCCGACACATGGCGTGTCTAGATACCACGCCCAAATGCCTTAGACCGGACTTGAGTGATCAGCGAGTCTATACTAGGTCGTTATTAGGTGTGGAAGAAAAGAAAGCCATAGTGACACAGGCATCCCATTGGATGCGGAACATCGTTTACACCTTGGAGGACATTTGGAGTACTATGAAGGATTTTGAGCCGGTTGCGCAGCAAATGGCGTTGGAGAATATGGCAATCCGATTGATTTCACTATGGGAGCAGTGTTTCGAGGAAGGAATACCTCCTCAGCTACTGTGTGACATAAGAGATCGAGCTTTTAAATTTCAATTACAAGCGGATGAAGTATACCATAATGTAGCAACTCTAGTGCACTATCGCGAACGGATGCACTGAGAGTGCACCGATTGGGGAGCGCAGCACCCCATGAGAGAGGTGCATCCCATCTTTTATCCTGAACTACCTGAAGTAAGGGATGGCAATGGCGTAGTAACTAGACCTCGCGAGGATGCTAGGCTTCTGGAACAATGGGTTTATACCCCTTGGAAACAAAGCGAGTTCCTCACCCTAAAAGCTCAGCTCCCTGACCCCCGTAAAAATCCCACTGCTTACTATAAAGAATTGACTGAGGCCGCCAATTCCGCTATCATGACAATACCCGATATCGAGCTGTTCTTTGGACTTTTGATCCCGGTAGCAATTTGGAGACAAATACATGACACGGACCATGCCCCCGAGTTGGGAGGGACATGGGACCAACTAAAAACCTGGGATAAGGAACAAAAGCCAGGAGAAAAACCTAGAGATGAGGTACTAGCCGTACCAACTGAAATTATTACTTACATGCAGACTCTCCTCCCTCCTAGAAAAGTTGAATGGGACAAATTTACTGCCTGTAGACAGAAGAAGGATGAAAGTGTGTCAGACTTCTTTACCAGGTTTGAGAATGTCTTTATAGACTTTAGTGGGCAAGACCTATCCACGGAAGGTGGGGTAAGGTTGTTTGTGAATCAATTTGTTACGAATTTACTTCCTGAAGTCATGTCCCGTCTCCAAGCAGCCGAGAGCACATGAACTACGGCTGCCCCTTCAGTAATTCTCAGTATGGCCCAATATTATGAACATCGAGAGAATGAAAGTAAAGAAAAGTCAGAAAAGAAGACTAAGGATTTGAAGACTAGGGTTATGTTGCAGTAAGTTAGTAGAGGACAGAGCGCAGGACGGGGTGGGCATGGCTCATTTCAGAGGGGTGCGATGGCAGGAAGAGGTAGAGGAGGTCCCCCGAACATTGGTATAAATCAATGTTCTTATTGCAAACAGGAAGGGCACTGGAGTAAAGAAAAGTCAGAAAAGAAGACTAAGGATTTGAAGACTAGGGTTCTGTTGCAGCAAGTTAGCAGAGGACAGAGCGCAGGACGGGGTGGGCGTGGCTCATTTCAGAGGGGTGCGATGGCAGGAAGAGGTAAAGGAGGTCCCCCGAACATTGGTATAAATCAATGCTCTTATTGCAAACAGCAAGGGCACTGGAGGGCAGATTGCCCTCTGTTGCAGGCAAAGAATGGCCCTAATAGAGGAAGAGGAAGGGGTCAAGGGAATATAGATCGAAATATCATGAGACGAGAGGAGATGCAACATGAGGATTCCCGGAAAAATAACTTTGACAATCCCAAAACCAGACAGTACTACAATGAAAATTATAGGGATGATGGGTACAACGGACAGGATTATGCATGAGACAGCCAAGGACAGAGCTGGGGCCACTTTACAGTACCAGTTGACCAGGAGGGACCTTATGTACAAGGGGAACTGTTGGGAACATCGGGGGAAATTTTCTAGTGGATACTGGGGCATTGAATAGCTCAGTTGCCCATACACTGGTCCCAGGGGCTGCTCTGTCTGGCCAAAATAACGTATCAGTGGGATTCTCTGGAATACCAGTGGTAAGCCTGTTTCTAAACCTTTGCCTTTCATGGAAGGTCCCATTTCTATACATGTACCCTTTCTTCTAACTTCAAATTGTGGAGAAAACCTTTTGGGTCTGGACATTTTCAAAAGGTTACATGCACAAATTTATTGTTCCCCCGATGGTGTCTATTTGACAATGCAGAAACCACCCCCAAATGCAGCCCAATACTTTGCCAAAAATTAAAGCCTTCCCCCTGAATTCTCTACGATTCCTCAGACACTGAGGGCTACAGGAGACACTAATGTTGGTCTGTTAAGAATAGCCCCTGTGTCAATAACCCTGAAACCTAATGTCCAGCTGCCTCGCATTCCACAGTATAAAATATCACCAGAAGGTGAACAGTCCATGTTGCACATTATCCGTGACCTCATTCAGAGGGGGGGTGGTTGGAGAGACAGCTGCGAATGTTTGTAAGAGTCCGATTTTACCGATTTTGAAGAAAACTCCAATTGATGGTGCCCCGGATTAGAAAAATACATATCGTTTTGTAATTGACCTTCGAGAAGTCAATAAAATTGTAGTTCCACAATATCGGGTGGTACCTGATATAACTGCTATTCTGACAATGATTCCCCCTACAGCTCAGTATTTTTCAGTAATCGATTTAAAGAATGCTTTCTTTAGCATTCCAATTAATCCTGATAGCAGGCATATCTTCGGATTCTCCTTGGCTGGCCGAAGCTTTAGATTTACATGCACCCCTCAAGGCTATACAGAGAGTCCTAGCATTTATATCCAAGCCTTGAAAGCAGTCCTCGATGAATTAATTTTGCCTGCGGGGAATACGATCATCCAGTATGTGGATGATATTTTGGTGGCCTCTGACACACAGGAAGGCTGCAAGTAGGCCACAGTTAAATTATTGAAACATTTGGCTGACAAAGGTAATAAAGTGTCCCTTTCTACATTCCAATATTGTCGACAGGAAGTGACCTACCTAGGCCACTTACTGTCGAAAGCGGGGAGACGATTAACTCCAGAACGAATATCTGTAATAACTAACATGTCTGTACCTTGTACTCAACGTGATGTCCGTGCTTTTCTTGGCATAACCTCCTACTGTCGCCAGTGGATTCCTAACTATTCACTTCTCTCTAAACCCTTGTTGCATTTGACAACCAAAGATGTGCATGAACCCTTACCCTGGACGTATGAATGTCAAGAAGCCTTTGATTCTTTAAAGTCTGCTCTTTGTTCTGCACCTGTCTTGGGTACTTCAGATTATCGAAAACCTTTTTCACTTTATGTGCACGAGGTAGACGGTTGTTCACTTTCAGTGTTAACACAGGGTTTTGGTGGGAAGCAAAGACCCTGTGCATTCTTTTCATCTGTCTTGGATAACGTTCCATGAGCCCTCCCAAGTTGCCTGAGAGCCACGGCTGCAGTAGCAGTGGCCATCCGACAATCAGAGGGAATAGTTTTGAATACAGACCTCACAGTCATGGTACCGCATGCTGTGGATATCCTTTTGAACAGAACTAAGACGCAACATCTTACAAGTGCTAGATTAACAGGGTACGAGCTGACCTTGTTTGCACCTCATATCACGATTAAAAGATGTGCCACTCTGAACCCATTTGTAAATTGGATTTGTGAGGAGCACTCTGTTTTAAACCTTATTTAGATTGTAATCTAATGGTGCCACGGTTATTAAGGATAGTCACTCCTTGGGGTAAGTGTGAGGTTATGATGGGTTGTGGTGCCCACCTAATCGCGCACTGTTCAGTTGGTGCTTCGCACCTTATAAGTTTAGATTTTATACGTACTGTGAATCAACTCTTTTTCATGTGTCAACAATTTAACATTTAATCATATTTTTCATTGTCAACATTTCATATTGTTATTCAACATGATCATAACATCATATATTCAAACTCAATCTTTGATTCATAAACATTTAAATTCCACTTGGTTTCAACATGGTTCAAAATAACATTTCAGCAATTTTCACGATGAAGCCCAATGCATTTCGGCACCATAGTGGCGCCTTCATCAGGGGCAGTTCTGAAAAAGTAAAAAATACATGGTGTAAGTGTCTGGTTTTAAAATTTGAATGGGGGTTCTCTGTTGAATCTGGTGTATAGGTTCACATACCTGAGTGTTTCTGTTATGTGACGTATGTGTTCGAGGAATCACCTCTAGGTCGGTAGTGAGACATGCCGCCGATGTTTTTGAACTACTGGTGGATGACCAGCTGGATGTGCTGTTTGTCACGGAGACGTGGATGACCAGCACTTCCGCTCCAAGTGTGGAACTTGCTATCCCTAGCGGCTTTAAGATTGCTAGGGCTGATAGGCCCTTGGGCAGAGGGGGTGGACTAGCTGTTATCTATAGGGATGGATGGTGCTTTGTTTCTGAACCACCGATTGCAGGGGCTGGAGGCGAGGTTCTTCATTTTTCTATAATAACTTCCCCTCACTTCACCTTAGGCGGCTCCCTGATTTATAGGCCTCCGGGTCAGGCAAATCTTTTTCTTGATTCCCTAGAGGAATATATAGCACTTCGGGCCTTAAGCTTCCCAAAGTTTCTATTGGTCGGCGACCTTAACATTCATGTAGATGTTCCTGACTCGCCTGAAGCCCGCAGGCTCGGTGATATTCTTAACCTGGCTCAGCTTAAACAATGGGTGAATGTTCCGACTCATGCGGGAGGCCATCTGCTTGATTTGGTTTGCTCCAACTTCCCTATTCAGTCCGTGACCGTTGAACAAACAACCTGATCTGACCACGCTTTGGTTAGATTCGCGTGGGAAATGGCAGAACCTAGTCCCTCACCCCCCATTTGTCATACCCAAAAAATTAACTTGCCGGCGTTTAGGCAGGCCCTGTCCAGAGACCGCCCTAAACCTACGATGCTTCTGGATGAGGCGGTCGGCGAGTTTAATGAGTGGGTGCGTCTGGCGGCTTTGGCGTCTACAAAACACACTACTGTGTCCAGATCACGTCGCACCCCTTCCCAGCCCTGGTTCTCTTCTGAGTTGAGGGTGATGAAACTTGGCTGCAAAAAGCTAGAACGTGCGTGGAGGCGCAGCTATAGCTTGGAGGCTAAATCCGCTCTACGTTTAGCACCAAAAGACTATTATGCAGCCATCAAAGTAGCGAAAGGGAACTACTACGCAGGGCGTATTGCGAAGGCAGATAACAATAGCAAAGAGATTTTTGCTATTGTCAAGATCTTTGTTGCGCCTATTGCTGAGGCAGTTACTCTTCCATCCTCTGCACAATGGTGTGAGGATCTGTCCACCTTCTTTATTAGTAAAATAGCGAAGATCCAGCAGGATCTATTAGTAGCTCTTCCCGCCGACTGCTTAGCGACCGACATCTCTTCCTCACTCTGCCCTTGTTCTGGACAACAGCTTGCGAACTTTGTGCAAGTTGCTGAGTGCGATGTTCTGCCCCTCCTTCAGTCCCAAAAATCTGGCTCCCCCGCCGATCCGTGTCCAGCTCGAGTGCTTTCGGAGGTGGCGGAAACGGTGTGCACTGAGATTACGCAGATAGTGAATCTCTCCCTGCTCTGGTGAGGTGCCTTTAGGCTGGAAACGAGCTAAACTTTGCCACTTTTGAAAAAACCGGGACTGGACGCTACGGTTCCCGGTAATTACCGTCCCATATCCCTTTTGCCAGCCCTCACAAAAATCTGTGAAAAGGTGGTTTTTCAACAATTGGAGAACTTTGTTGAAACCTCCAATGCCCTCCACCCTGCCCAATCGGGCTTTAGGGCTGCATATAGCACTGAGACTGCGCTGGTGGAGATGACAGAGGCGATTCGGGACTGTTTAGACGGAGGTGGCAGAGCGGTCCTGATTTTATTGGACCTCTCTGCCGCGTTCAATACCGTCCCCTATGAGCTTCTCCTCGCCAGGCTGTCTGCTATCGGTATTGGAGGAGTTGTGCTGGCCTGGTTGTCTTCTTTTCTCTCGGACAGGTTCCAGCAGGTCTGGATGCCCCCTCACGCATCTGAGCCCAAACCGCTTCTTACGGGGGTCCCACAAGGATCCACTCTTAGTCCCTTACTGTTCAATGTTTACATCACCCCCCTGGTTTATCTAGCGGAATAGTTTGGGGCTAAGATTATAGGGTATGCAGATGATACCCAACTGCTGTTTACCTGGCCAGACGACAACCTGGATACGTCGGCAGTACATCTGTGTTTGTCCTCTGTATTTCGCTGGTTAACCCAGGCCCAGCTGAAATGCAACGAGGACACATCCGAGGTGCTTTTCTATGGTACCTTTCCCTCCTCGTTTAAGAACACACTGTGGCCCCCTAATATTCCCAGCCCGAAGGAAATGGGGCGACCTGCAAAAAATCTGGGCATCTGGTTTGCAGAGGACCTTAGATTTGAGGACCATATTAAAAAGTTGACAGGTACCTGCTTTGCCACGCTGAGAATGCTCCGTAGATTCTTCCCTCTGCTCCCTAGGGAAGCCAAGGAGATGGTTGCCCGGGCTCTCATACTGGCAAGGCTGGATTACGCGAATGCTTTTCAGTGGCATCCCGGCCTACCTGGTGAAACGCCTGCAAATTATCCAGAATGCGGCTGTCCGTTTGCTATTCAATATCCCAAGATGGAAGAGTGCGCGAGCTGAGTTGGGCTCCCTCCATTGGCTTCCAGTTGCACAGCGCATTCTATTCAAATCCCTGGTGCTCGCGTTCAGAGCAATCCATGATCAAGGCCCCTTGTATCTGAGAAAGAGATTCGTATCCTATGTCCCCGCTCGTACTCTCAGGTCATCCACCTTGTTCAAATTGTCTCTTCCCCGTTTTAAACGAGCCAGGCTCGGCGGGCAATTGATCTCTGTGATCACAGCTCGGGCCTGGAACGCTCTTCCCCTCCACTTGAGGTCCGCGCAGACTGTGGCGGTATTCAAGAAAAATTTAAAAACACATTTATTCAAAAGTGTTAGTTAAGAGGCTTTTCTGAGGCTCTGCTTTCTGTCTTTCCCATAAAGCGCCAGGATACTCCCCAGTAACGGAGCGCGCTATAAAATGGTTTATACTTATACTTATACTTATACCTCTATCGACCTAAGTCTGTCAAAATGAAACATAAATGCTGCTTTAGCCGGTAATACCTTAATGGTTGCAATCTAATCGGTCTCTCATGGATTAGATACATACCTGGTGATCTTTGCCGTTGCACTCTGTAACAACAAATGTAAACAACCTTAAATCCTGCTATACTCTCCAAAAGTCTCTCAATGGTTAAACCCAAAAAGCAATCAAAAAAATCACCACTTCATACCTTATCTTCTCTTTAACTGGCGTCTAAAGAACCAGAAAAAATAATGATAAGTTACCGTCGACTAGTTTAGTTATTCACGCTACGGCTCTTCTGGATATCAATGTTGTTCCTACCTGTGAGTTCTACTTTATCTCCTTGAACAATCACCGTCCCATAACTACTTTCATGTCTCTTCCGCTACGCGTTCACTGGTTATATTAACTCCGCAAACTCCGTGAGAGTTGCGTAGTTGAATAGTAAAACTAAAAAACGGACTTCCTTAGTCTTCACGATCTAGAGTTATTCAAAGCCTGACGCCATCTTATAATGGTGAAAATATCCTTCACAAGAGCAACCTTAACGTTATTTAAACGATATACCGAGAACCATCGAATAATAAGATGTTCATGTAATCGCTGTTTGTGTGTTGTTGTTGCTACTGCCTGTGTAATTATGCCTGCGTGTTCTACTTTGACTACGGGTAATGTTTGTCAAATGTGTGTGGCAAGGTTTGGTTGTTTCCGTGTCACAATAATTACAAGATTACTTTCCACATTACAGATTTCTCGATAAAAATACAATAAGACCTTGGCAAATGCATTCAAACAATGCATATGAATCATATGCATTGTTATTTAGCAGTGCTTTGTAAAAGTATTTATACATTTGTATTAATGTTGTGCATGAATCAGATCTCCGCATATTAATTGAATCAATTAGCTAAAGGTAACACGCTAAATCATATTTGTCATTGAGGCCTGTAGGAACCATAGTATTACGGTATTTATTCCAAAACAACTCTTGTTGTAATAATTTCTGATGGTTGTTAATCCCTGACTTTATAGGCACTTGTTCTAGGATTAGAAATCTGAGTTGCGAGATGCTATGTTTCTCTAGGCTCCAGTGTTGTACTAACGGTGAGGGTAAATTTACATTGCGAATTCGGCTTTTATGTTCTGTGATCCGAACTTTTATTTTTCTCTCCGTTTTACCGATATACATCTTGCCACACGGGCATTTGATACCGAACACAACGTTCTGCGTGTTGCAATCACTGGTGTGTTTTAACTGTATTTGTTTGCCTGAAGTTGGATGGGTACGAACATCGCCAAGTATCACATTATTACAATTTGTGCAGTTGAGACACCGAATTGTTCCTTTGTATGTTGTTATCGGTGGTGGTTGATGCTTGTGTTTTAATTTCTCTTTCAAGTTCAATCCTCTGGTGTACGCGTGTAATGGAGGTTCTTTGAATAGTCCATTAAAATCCCGCTCCATGGCCAATAGTTCCCATCTCTGGTTGATGATATTTCTGATCTTATTTGATTGAGTTGTGTATTTGGTTACAAATACCTTTCTGTTTATTTCAGTTCTTTTGCGGGGTTTCAATAGTTCCTCTCTGTTCATTTGTGCAACCTTCTGTATTTGCTCTTGATCACGCATACACCAGAGGATTGAACTTGAAAGAGAAATTAAAACACAAGCATCAACCACCACCGATAACAACATACAAAGGAACAATTTGGTGTCTCAACTGCACAAATTGTAATAATGTGATACTTGGCGATGTTTGTACCCATCCAACTTCAGGCAAACAAATACAGTTAAAATACACCAGTGATTGCAACACGCAGAACGTTGTGTACGGTATCAAATGCCCGTGTGGCAAGATGTATATCGGTAAAACGGAGAGAAAAATAAAAGTTCGGATCACAGAACATAAAAGCCGAATTCGCAATGTAAATTTAACCTCACTGTTAGTACAACACTGGAGCCTAGAGAAACATAGCATCTCGCAACTCAGATTTCTAATCCTAGAACAAGTGCCTATAAAGCCAGGGATTAACAACCATCAGAAATTATTACAACGAGAGTTGTTTTGGATTAAATACCTTAATACTATGGGTCCTACAGGCCTCAATGACAAATATGGTTTAGCGTGTTACCTTTAGCTAATTGATTCAATTAATATGCGGAGATCTGATTCATGCACAACATTAATACACATGTATAAATACTTTTTCAAAGCACTGCTAAATAACAATGCATATGATTCATAGTGTAAATGCATTTGCCAAGGTCTTATTGTATTTTTATCGAGAAATCTGTAATGTGGAAAGTAATCTTGTAATTATTGTGACACGGAAACAACCAAACCTTGCCACACACATTTGACAAACATTACCCGTAGTCAAAGTAGAACACGCAGGCATAATTACACAGGCAATAGCAACAACAACACACAAACAGCGATCACATGAACATCTTATTATTCGATGGTTCTCGGTATATCGTTTAAATAACATTAAGGTTGCTCTTGTGAAGGATATTTTCACCATTATAAGATGACGTCAGGCTTTGAATAACTCTAGATCGTGAAGACTAAGGAAGTCCGTTTTTTAGTTTTACTTTTCAACTACGCAACTCTCACAGAGTTTGCGGAGTTAATATAACCAGTGAACGCGTAGCGGAAGAGACATGAAAGTAGTTACGGGACGGTGATTGTTCAAGGAGATAAAGTAGAACTCACAGGTAGGAACAACATTGATATCCAGAAGAGCCGTAGCGTGAATAACTAAACTAGTCGACGGTAACTTATCATTATTTTTTCTGGTTCTTTAGATGCCAGTTAAAGAGAAGATAAGGTATGAAGTGGTGATTTTTTTGATTGCTTTTTTGGTTTAACCATTGAGAGACTTTTGGAGAGTATAGCAGGATTTAAGGTTGTTTACATTTGTTGTTACAGAGTGCAACGGCAAAGATCACGAGGTATGTAGCTAATCCATGAGAGACCGATTAGATTGCAACCATTAAGGTATTACCGGCTTAAGCAGCATTTGTTTCATTTTGACAGACTTGGGTCGATAGAGGTGATTCCTCGAACACATACGTCACATAACAGAAACACTCAGGTATGTGAACCTATACACCAGATTCAACAGAGAACCCCCATTCAAATTTTAAAACCAGACACATACACCATGTATTTTTTACTTTTTCAGAACTCCCCCTGATGAATGCGCCACTATGGTGCCGAAATGCATTGGGCTTCATCGTGAAAATTGTTGAAATGTTATTTTGAACCATGTTGAAACCAAGTGGAATTTAAATGTTTATGAATCAAAGATTGAGTTTGAATATATGATGTTATGATCATGTTGAATAACAATATGAAATGTTGACAATGAAAAATATGATTAAATGTTAAATTGTTGACACATGAAAGAGTTAATTCACAGTACGTATAAAATCTAAACTTATAAGGTGCGAAGCACCAAGTGAACAGTGCGCAATTAGGTGGGCACCACAACCCATCATAACCTCACACTTACCCCAAGGAGTGACTATCCTTAATAACCGCGGCACCATTAGATTACAATCTAAATAAGGTTTAAAACGGAGTGCTCCTCACAAATCCAATTTACAAATCCATATAACAGTCGAACAGTTGAGGAGGCACCCAACAATTGAAATAAGATGCAGTTCAAAACAATAACAGCAATAACGGACAACCGGGCCAATACAATGGCCTACACCAATGAACAGGCAGACCAAATCTATTCGCTAATCAAAGAAGTGAGAAACATGGATGCACATGGGGGTTCCATTAGTCAACAACTCAAACAGTTGGAATATTTAACACAACGTCAAGTCAACCAGAGGATGCACGCTTCAACGTTAATCCAATACCACAAAGCCAAACGCATTCCCAGGGGCTTAAGACTATCCATAAAACCGATGCTATTCCGATTCAATCTCAATTCCAAATTCATGGACAAGTGGTATAGCATACTAAACAAATGCTCGTTAGATCTAATACTACTAATCATTGAAGAGTTAGCTAAAATGATACGAGATCTAGAGGAAGAGATATATACCATCAAAACGGAATTGGAAACGAGAATGGAAGAAGACACCTGGAAGATGAGCTTGGAGGGCATAATTATGAAACTTGAGAAATACGAGAAGGAATTACAAGAAGGAAAGTTGCGTAAATACAAACGCGACACAATAGACTATAAGCTCAACGAAGTTTATACATGGGCTGACATCTATACCCGACGACAGTTCGTTCCGAAAAAAGCAACACCGACTACACACTCATCAGAAGAAAGTCTGGTCACGGACAAGGAAACATCAATAAGAAGAGGACCAATAAGAGCAACAGAGTCGGGAGAAATACTGTCCACTGACAGCAATCAACAAGCGACAACAAGCAGAGACACAGCTTTTTTATCACAGGAACAGGATCAAGGCCAACCTCCAACACCGCAGATACAAACACCAGCAGCAAGCGGAAAACAAGGAGAGGAAGTGGCAGGCAAAGCACTAAGGAGTGGACGGACAGTAGTCTAATGATAAACATTTCCTCTATAACACTATCACAACAACAAACAAAAACTTTAAACAAGGGACTCTCTTTCGTACCAACCACGATAACCAACGAATTGGAAACTGAAGGAGCTTTCTTCAAGTTTATGAGAACGTTAAGACTGAGACATTACTTCGAGAATGTGATGGAACCGTCAAACAACCACATTGAGCAAACAGAGAGACAATTCAAACCAAAGAGCACATACCAGGCCCCTGTGTCACATAAGATGCTAGACACATTTGAAATTATGGTAAAAAATGACCTCAAGTCTCTGGAATATAAGAAAACACGACACCACAATCTGACCAAACAAGAACAAAACATCATAAACAATTTGGCAAATGATGAGACACTTACAATCCAACCGGCAGACAAGGGCGGAGCACTTGTAATAATGGACATGCATTATTATGAACACAAAGTAAATGAACATGTATCCAACCAAGAAACTTACCTACCATTACCATCAGACCCTACCGCCATGCTTCAAATCATGTTAAATGGATTATTACAAACAGCCAAACTGAATGAAAGTGTTGATGACCAAACTTTACAATTCCTTACTGAAAAAAACCCCAGGAGACCCAAATTGTATATGATCCCTAAGATCCATAAACATCCAACGAACCCACCGTTTAGACCTATTGTTTCGGGATGTGGGTACATTTTTGACCCCCTCGGACAATACATTGACTATTATCTGCAGAAATTCATACAACAGTGGGGATCTTACATCAAGGACACCACGGATTTCTTAAATAAACTCACATGGATACAGGAAGGGTTCCAAAAACATTGGATAATGTGGACCATAGACGTGGTGGCACTTTATACCTCCATACCACAAGCAGCAGGACTAGAAGCCGCAGAATGGGCATTACTCAAACTGGAAGATGTGTCCACTGACAAAAAAATCTTTGTGCTACAGCTGTTGAAATTTTGCTTACACAATAGCTACTTCATATGGAAAAACAACTATCATGCTCAACCCAATGGAACTTCGATGGGCTTTGTTGGAGCCCCAGCCTATGCAAATACATTCATGGCCCAATTCAAGGCACAGAACATAATGAGTTTAAATGAATGGCCGCATGTGAAATTATATTTTCGATTCATCGACAATATTTTTTTAATCTGGGATGAAACTGAGGAATCATTGGAACAGGTGATCATGGGAATCAATCGAGCGGATGAAAGAATTCAATTTACACACAAGATACACAAGGATGTTATTGATTTCTTGGATGTAAGGATCACAAAAACAGACCATGTATTCCAAACTGAACTGTACACCAAACCGACAGATCGGAACAATGCACTGATTTACACGAGTTTTCATCCGAAGAGCCTAATCAGAAACCTACCATTATCACAGTTTATTCGGATCAAACGCATCTGCTCAAATGCGCTAACTTGTGAAAACACATTGGCAAAACAAGTACAAAAATATGAGGAAAGAGGTTATCCGGCAGAAACATTACAAGAGCAAATACAGAAGGTTGCACAAATGAACAGAGAGGAACTATTGAAACCCCGCAAAGAACTGAAAAAAACAGAATAGTATTTGTAACCAAATACACAACTCAATCAAATAAGATCAGAAATATCATCAACCAGAGATGGGAACTATTGGCCATGGAGCGGGATTTTAATGGACTATTCAAAGAACCTCCATTACACGCATACACCAGAGGATTGAACTTGAAAGAGAAATTAAAACACAAGCATCAACCACCACCGATAACAACATACAAAGGAACAATTCGGTGTCTCAACTGCACAAATTGTAATAATGTGATACTTGGCGATGTTTGTACCATTCCAACTTCAGGCAAACAAATACAGTTAAAATACACTAGTGATTGCAACACGCAGAACGTTGTGTACGGTATCAAATGCGCGTGTGGCAAGATGTATATCGGTAAAACGGAGAGAAAAATAAAAGTTCGGATCACAGAACATAAAAGCCGAATTCGCAATGTAAATTTAACCTCACCGTTAGTACAACACTGGAGCCTAGAGAAACATAGCATCTCGCAACTCAGATTTCTAATCCTAGAAAAAGGGCCTATAAAGCCAGGGATTAACAACCATCAGAAATTATTACAACGAGAGTTGTTTTGGATTAAATACCTTAATACTATGGTTCCTACAGGCCTCAATGACAAATATGATTTAGCGTGTTACCTTAAGCTAATTGATTCAATTAATATGCGGAGATCTGATTCATGCACAACATTAATATACATGTATAAATACTTTTACAAAGCACTGCTAAATAACAATGCATATGATTCATAGTGTAAATGCATTTGCCAAGGTCTTATTGTATTTTTATCGAGAAATCTGTAATGTGGAAAGTAATATTGTAATTATTGTGACACGGAAACAACCAAACCTTGCCACACACATTTGACAAACATTACCCGTAGTCAAAGTAGAACACGCAGGCATAATTACACAGGCAGTAGCAACAACAACACACAAACAGCGATCACATGAACATCTTATTATTCGATGGTTCTCGGTATATCGTTTAAATAATGTTAAGGTTGCTCTTGTGAAGGATATTTTCACCATTATAAGATGGCGTTAGGCTTTGAATAACTCTAGATCGTGAAGACTAAGGAAGTCAGTTTTTTAGTTTTACTTTTCAACTACGCAACTCTCACGGAGTTTGCGGACTTAATATAGCCAGTGAACGCGTAGCGGAAGAGTCATGAAAGTAGTTACGGGACGGTGATTGTTCAAGGAGATAAAGTAGAACTCACAGGTAGGAACAACATTGATATCCAGAAGAGCCGGAGCGTGAATAACTAAACTAGTCGACGGTAACTTATCATTATTTTTTCCTGGTTCTTTAGACGCCAGTTAAAGAGAAGATAAGGTATGAAGTGGTGATTTTTTTTATTGCTTTTTGGGTTTAACCATTGAGAGACTTTTGGAGAGTATAGCAGGATTTAAGGTTGTTTACATTTATTGTTACAGAGTGCAACGGCAAAGATCACAAGGTATGTAGCTAATCCATGAGAGACCGATTAGATTGCAACCATTAAGGTATTACCGGCTAAAGCAGCATTTATGTTTCATTTTGACAGACTTAGGTCGATAGAGGTGATTCCTCGAACACATACGTCACATAACAGAAACACTCAGGTATGTGAACCTATACACCAGATTCAACAGAGAACCCCCATTCAAATTTTAAAACCAGACACATACACCATGTATTTTTTACTTTTTCAGAACTTCCCCTGATGAAGGCGCCACTATGGTGCCGAAATGCATTGGGCTTCATCGTGAAAATTGCTGAA
This sequence comes from Lissotriton vulgaris, assembly GCF_964263255.1. Taxonomy (NCBI): domain Eukaryota; kingdom Metazoa; phylum Chordata; class Amphibia; order Caudata; family Salamandridae; genus Lissotriton; species Lissotriton vulgaris. Next base: position 333,229,289 of record NC_141700.1, read on the forward strand.
ATGTTATTTTGAACCATGTTGAAACCAAGTGGAATTTAAATGTTTATGAATCAAAGATTGAGTTTGAATATATGATGTTATGATCATGTTGAATAACAATATGAAATGTTGACAATGAAAAATATGATTAAATGTTAAATTGTTGACACATGAAAAAGAGTTGATTCACAGTACGTATAAAATCTAAACTTATAAGGTGCGAAGCACCAAGTGAACAGTGCGCGATTAGGTGGGCACCACAACCCATCATAACCTCCCACTCTGAACCCAGCCACATTACTTCCTCTCCCTTCCAATGATGAAAAGGACGATGTCCATGATTGTATATTTAGAACAGAAGAAGAAACGAAGGGACGTGTAGATCTTAATGACATCCCTTTATCTGAACCTCAAGGGGTATGTGGATGGCTCTTGTTTTAAGTTACCAGATGGCACTACGACAGCTGTTTATTCTAAAACAACATTGAAAACAGTGGTGGAGACCGCAAGGATCTCCCATCACTCAGCCCAGGCAGCTGAACTAATAGCCTTGTTAAGAGCATGCAAATTGAGTGAAGGGTTGAGGGTGAACATTTTTTACGGACAGGCAGTACGCCTTTGGCGTTGCCCATAGTTATGGGAGGCTGTGGCGGGAGAGGGGTTTCTTTACCACACATGGCCAGAAAATCAAACATTGTCCCTTAATTGATCGACTGTTATTTGCCTTGACACTTCCAGAAAAAGTGGCTATCATCAAGTGTAGCGCCCATAAAAAAGTTGTTGATTCCACTGGAAAGGGAAATGCTTTTGCTGATTCAGTAGCGAAAGAAACAGCTCAGACTAGAATGAACCCTATATTCCCTAGCACATCGGCCCAATGGGTAGCAGAAACATCCCTGTTTGATAATACCATTGAAAGTATGAAAGAACTACAGAAGGAAGCCACAATAGATGAAGTACAGAGATGGGACCATGAAGTAGGAAAACTGGACAAGAATGATTGTTGGATAGACCTATCTGACAAAGCGATGGTTACTGCCCAATGCATTAGTATATGCTGTATTGACAATGGCCCATGGTTCTGCCCACATATTCTTGAAAGGTATTTGTGCTGTATTAGATCCAGTGTGGAATAACCCAAACATTTCCAAAACTGCAACACATATAGTGAAATATTGCCCGGTGTGTTTACGTCACAATCCAGGAGGAAGAGAATCCGTTCTGAATGGAAATTTTGCCCCACCGACCTTACCTTTTGAAGTAATACAAATTGATTACATCCAGATGGAAAGAGTAAATAACTTGAAATACGTGTTAGTGGTGGTATGTTCTTTTAGCAAATGGGTTGAAGCCTACCCTACTAAAGAAGCCACTGCAGTTGCAACTCCTAAAGCCCTGGTTAAGGAATACCTGCCATGGTATTGCTTGCCCCGTGTCATCTGGTCCGACAACGGGCCTCATTTTAATGCTCAGCTAGTACAGAGTGTTTGTAAAGGATTGCAGATGAAACAGAAGTTCCATGCCGCCAGACATCCTCAGTAGGCTGGACTAGTCGAGAAATATGATGGCACATTGAAACTAAAAATGGCTAAGATCTGTGAGAGTACCGGATTAAATTGGCCGGATGCCCTTACATTGGCATTACTATCTCTCAGAACAACCCCTCACACTAGAACTGGATTGTCCCCTTACGAAGTCATATTTGGCAGACCTGCCAATGTGTGGGGTGTTCCCAGACCCAGATCGTTTAGAGATATTGATTTCCCTTTGATGACAGACTACCTGTACGCTTTGACTAAAGATTTACGTTCTATTCATCAACAGGTATCGGACACATTGCAGCCACAACCGGAGGGTCCTGGACATCGATTGGAACCTGGCCAGTGGGTACTGGTGAAGAACTACCAGCGGAAATCGAGTTTATAGCCCAGGTGGTCTGAGCCCTATCAGATCCTCCTGGCTACAAGAACAGCGGTGAAAGTGCATGGGAGAAAGCACTGGATCTACATCAGCCATCTGAAACGTCTGCCGCTACCTTTACCATTTGATTTGCAAAATCGAGAAGGAATCCTGAGCCAGGAAGGAGAGCTGATTCAAAGCTTTGTGCCTTTTTCAGATGCCCAAGAAGTAGGGCAACCGAGTGAGAAGTTGCCCACTGTTGAAAGTGAGACAGCCCAAGCAGCGGAGGCTGTCATTTCCAAGGCACCACAAGCTTTGCATGCACCAGATGCCTGAGCAGCAGAATTGTTTTCTGACCAGGAGCAACCTGGTCATTGTAAATACGACCTGTGGCCCCGAAAACAGCGCGGTACCCCAGTTTCCAATGATAGGAGCTAGACAGAGACTTGAGTTAAGGAACATCGGATAGATTTACTGGGGTACTGAGCGAGACACTGGACTGAACCCGTTGAGAGCTTGGAACATTGTATTAAATAGTTCTGTTCAGAAAGAAAGTCTGAGTTGAGGGCTGTGGTCGTACTATTGGAAAAACAACAGTTTGTTCTTATGATGAACGATAGGAGTCTGCCTGTGAGACTCTGACGGACACAGAGAGAAGATCCCTCAGTGGAAAGAAGAACCCTCTGGTGGTGTGCGTGCTTTGTGGATACAAAGATTAGTTTTTGGACTTTTAGAGAGGATTCGAGATAGAATTTGGACTTTTAGAGAGTATGTTTCCTTTTGCCCGATTTGTCATGGAGGATGAACAACCACCTCGACGATATGTTGATAATATGCAATCATTTTCCGGATGGACCACCAGAGTGAAGGTGGCATTCGTTGCTTTTATTGTTGTGATTACTGTAATTTTAATGTGTGTATTTGTGTATTTAGAATTTCAGCACCCTGTACAGAAATTATTAGGAACTACCCCTGCCCCAGAAGAATATCTCTTTTGTTCTTTACCTCCACATAAGGCTAGACACAGAGAAGCTTATGCTAAGAATGTTTTTATTGAAATGTTACATCAGACTCATAGCACCACCAACAAGACAAATTGTTGGGACTGTGGGTTACTTTCGTCAGTAATGCACCAGCATGAAATATTCATTTCCCTGCCCTTGTCCCACTTAGCTAGCTGTGAAGCCTGGTTTCAAATATTGTCATTGATGTATTCCCACTATATAGCTGAACCTAAGATATATACTGAAAAAGACTATGAGGCCATTCTGAAGTATATAGAAAGGCACCAAGGATTTGATGCTGGAGGAAATGGGGGCGAGGGATCCTTGGACCCAAATGCTTGTATGAATGTATATACTGAATATGAAAATGCTACCTGGTTACAAGAGGAAATGCAAGATTTCGAATTTTTCAACTCTACCATGTATTTTCAGCATTTTAAAGAACAAAATGTTACTAATGATAAAGCTTTGCCAATTCCCATCATAAATAGCACTTCCCCCTGCATACAGGGACAAGGTCATATTAAGGTAGGACACAGTAGATGTAACTATACTTACATCTTGCACACATTCAGTACTCCTCCTTTGATTACTCCCCCTAATGTATATTTTGTATGCGGAGAAAACGCATATACTTGGCTTCCCCGGGGATGGGCAGGACGGTGTTACCTATCATTTCTCTACCCCCCAGTTTATATTGCCCCATCTGATTACCATAAGACACATCAACTAGCTAGACGAGAAGCAGAATCTAATAGAAGCATTAGGAGCTTTGATACTGATAGTACTGACCAGACGGACACCTCCTTACAACAGTTTGAAGACATTTCCGAAGGTCTCACTCATTTTTGGGGACCGATTTTCAATAGTCGTAGTATACGACGCCTGTCGAGAATAGTGGAAAACGTGGTTCAGACCACAGCTGGGATTTTGACCAATATCACTGTTGAGCTTCAGGCTACAAGGCTTGTTTTGCTCCAGAACCGGATGGTTCTTGACGTCATCCTTGCAGATAGGGGTGGAGCCTGTCGTGTGATCGGCAGCTCTTGCTGTGTTTTCATTCCTGATTCAGCCCCTACCATGCACCTTGCAATTCAGAAACTACACCGGTTAGCTAGTGAAGCACATGTCGACAATGGTACTTGGTCCCTTAGTGGCTGGTTTTGGGGTCTTTTATCTACTTTTTGGGTTCCGTAAACGGCACAGAAACGGCTTTAATTAAAGCCGCTGATGACATCAGAACCATCAAAGATCAGGGAGGAACAGCAGTGCTTGTACTGCTGGACCTATCTGCTGCTTTAGACATAGTCGATCATTCCATCCTGATCGACCGTGTCGGAAAGATGGGAATCCAACAGGGAACAAAGAACCTTCTTACTTCTTTCCTAGCGGAAAGGACCCAGGCAGTTACCTTGGATCCTTTTAAATCAAGTGAGCTTTCTCTACCTTGTGGGGTGCCTCAAGGCTCATCCCTAAGTCCGACACTTTTTAATATCTATGTGTCGGACCTAGCTGAAGTCATCAAGCAATACGGGATGGGCCTTACTTCCTACGCAGATGACACCCAGCTAATTCTAGCCATTAACAATGATGAAGAAGATGTGGCGGAACGTTTTCAGGAGGGTATGCTGGCGATTGGGGATTGGATGTCCACCAGTTCCCTTAAACTAAACTCTCAAAAGACTGAGGTTGTAATTTTTGGGAAACTTTCTCCCGGCTGGTCTCCTGTTTGGTGGCCTTCAGCTTTTGAAACTCTGCCAACTCCTGTCCCAAGGGTCAGGAATTTGGGAGTGGTATTTGACGAAAACCTTAATTTCTCTGCTCACGCCAATCAAACTGCGGCTACAGCTTTCCATAAGTTGAAACTCATTAAAAAAATTATTCCGTTTCTACCCGACACTGCAGGTAAAACCCTGGTGAGTACACTTGTACTATCGTAACTTGATTACTGCAATGGACTATTTGCCAATGCACAAACCAGGGTTGTTAATAAAATGCAATCAGTACAGAATGCGGCGTCTAGATTGCTAACCAGAACTCCTAAATTCAAGCCAATTGCCCAAACTATTTGGAATCTTCATTGGTTGACAATTAAAAACCGAATAAAATTTAAGGCATTGTGCCTGGTTTTTAAGACACTACAGAATTTAGGCCCGCAATTTCTCAGGAACCAGATAACCCCGTACCATCCACTAAGACAATTGAGATCTGTCACTCTGCTTCATCTAAATGTCCCCCGTATACCAGAACAGTATCCTGGGGAGACAGACGGTTTACAGTTGCCGCAACCAGACTCTGGAATTCCCTTCCTCTGACAATCAGGATGAGTCACACTCTTCTGTCCTTTAGGAAGAATCTAAAGACCTGGTTGTTAAACCAATAACCTTGCCGGTACCCAATATCAGGAGAATCATGAATCAAATTTTTAGCGCCAAGACGCCCTCAGGCATTTGTTCGCACTCTATAATTCTCATAAATAAATAAATAAATAAATACTTGGGGTTGGAAGATATTTATGATCCTTGCTGGAGCCTTTGGAGTCATATTTACTTGCTGCCTGTGTCTCCATTGTCGCCCGGCTTGTTGTTCTTTCTGTGCAGCTAGAATAACGTCCGCCTTGAAGATCTCTCGACAGGCTAAAATGGACCAGCAAATGATTCAGAAAGAGGTATCAGATCTTATGCAGATTGATGAGGGAGTATTTGTAGAATAGATTTAGTTATATTGGCTATAGTAGGCCAAAAGGGCCGTCTGATGGGATATAAATACAATAAATACATGTTATTGGCCTAATATATACAATATAACCCTATAACCGCACGTTAGCCTTGCATTATTCACACTGTATTATTATAGTAAGGAACGATTCACTTTGGCGTAGCCTAAACCTATTGGTGTGACCAGAGCCAATTTGTTTTGTTTCTCCGTGTCAAGCACAGTTTCCCTGAAACCACGTGATTAGGCTTTCTGCACGAGACCACGATGGCAGACCTAGCTGTCTACTCCACCCGTTAGTTTGTAGCTCAGGGAAACCCAAGGTCACACCTGCCCTTCTTGTGGGATGCGCACATTCTAGCAGAGTCCGTTCCTGTACTCCCCGAGGTACGGATAGAAAGGGAGGCACCTTACTGACCTGCCCCCGGAATAGCTTAGGCCTAGCTGCTAGCAATCAATTGTGCCTTATATGGGTCTTCCTGCTGGCTCACTGACAAGTTGTATCTTTCCTAGTAAGGTGACATTGTGCTGTGTGTAAAACGTATATATGCTTTGCTCTGTTTGTATGTAATCAGTCTCCTCTGCGCACCTCCGAGGGTCGTGTAGATTGAGGCTCCCCTGTCAGGGCTTGTATCTACAGAATAAACGATTGAACCTTCTCAATTGCCGACTGACTTTTTATTTATGAATAAGGTATATGGGCTATTGGTGAGTATAGTCCTGTAGTATAATATTTTGGTTCCTTCAATATTCTCTCCTGCAACAGTGTCTGACACCTTTTGCTATTCAATATCCTAAATTTAGGACTTCAGTCACAGAGTACTGCAGCTTACTTGGGGGACACCATATGTCCATTCTCAGCCAGATGGTTCAACAAGGCAATGGTATAAATTCTGCAAGTTTCATAAGTATTTAAGGCAACCAAGAGGTCATCTATATACTGCACCAGGACCTAATTACTGGGCATAACTCAAGGTTTTTCTTCAAAATATGGTTAAAGATAGAAGGACTCTCCATATACCCTTGTAGGTCATGACACCACATTAAAATATTATTCCCCCAGCCTGAACGCAAATGAAAATTGGATGTATTCATGCAAGTGGACCAAAAAGAAGGCCTGGCAAAGATCAATATCAGTGAACCATTCGACCTCACATGGAAACTGAGGCAGTATCATAGATGGATGCGGTACCACAGAACAACAAGAAACCACTGTAATATTTAGTTTGCTGAGATCCTGCACTCTGTGGTACTTACTGCTAGGCTTCAGTAAGCTCAGAATAAGAGAGTTGCATGGACTCCCCAGGATCTGCCTCAAAATACCTTGCTTAATAAAGACTCCATCACAGGCATGATCCCCGCAATGATCTTGATCGTCAAATTGTATTGTGATGTTTTTGGATATTCTGCATTGGGCTTCACTTGCATATGCATGGGCTCACATCCTTTGAGGAGTCCAATGTCCTTTCCCTAAAATCTCAAACTCCACTTTCTCCCTAAGATCTAGCAACAGGTCCTCTATTATCAGTAATGAAAGGAATAAACCAACCAAATCTTCATTCGCTAATTTGAACACAACACCCTCAGTCTGAATTTCGATGCCCCTTGGTGTGCAATATATGGTGCCGATTAATTTGCACAACACATCTTGTCCCAACAGACTCACAGGGCTGGAATCACACACCACAAACTGATGATAATCCTCAAAGGTCCCTATCTTCACAGGCACCTCTTTCATCAAGGGGTTTGATAACTTACTATTTGCCACACTTACAACTTAGATTATTTTCCCCAAGAGGGGTAGTTTATGAGCTTCCGCTGTTCTCACAGTAGTGCAGGGAGCACCATTGTTTACCAAAAAGGTGACATTGTGACCATCTACATCAGCATGACCATAAGGGTCCACTCTGGTCTACCTCTAAGACTGCACCAAGCATACAATCTTCCTCACTCTCAGGCACTGACTTAAGAACTGGTCAGTGCCAGGCTCATTGAAAGCCTCCAAAATGGGATACTGCTGAAATGGAACATTACTATAAGATATACTGTGAAGCTTGCGGTGGCATTGGAGGCTGAGGTACTGGCATCACAGGGTCTTGTGTTCCTCCCATATTTTGAGAACTTGGCCTAGAAACACTGTGAGATGGTGCAACATTGCCATGTGGCTGACTAGACCCCTCATTCTGGTCTTAATTTGTAGAATTTAGATGACATTTGCACTTCTAATACCCCACCCTATTACAATAGTGACATGGGCACGTTTTCTTTAAGGTAGCCACATCTCCTCCAGTTTCTGAATCTACTGGAGCACCCCTGCCTCTTCCTTGGCCCTTAGTTTATCCACCCGCTGCATCAGAACTCCTTGTTGATACGGTCCGGTTGTAGGAACAAAATGCCTGCTATACGGATGAACCTGACACCCTTCTGAACATCCTTCATTTGAACTAACACCAGCTTTTCCTTCATCCATTTATGTCTCATATCAATTTCATTGCTGCAATATTTGGCATAATGCAGAATTTTGTTAATTTGTTCTGCCAAGAAATGTAATGCTGTTGAATGATTAAGCTGATTTCAGTTTGCAGCCCTGTCACAAATTAAAGTACAAAGTGCCCCATATCCTTTGACTCAAAGGAATCTATCCCCGTGTTCTACTTAAAAGCCTACAACAGCCTCTCATAGAAAGTATTAATTGTCTCCTTCGGTGCCTGCGTGATGCTGTCAACCTTATACCATCAACATCCTGTGGAGCCACCTTAGTCTTCAACCATTTAATCACCTGATTATATTTTTTCATCAGCATTCGTGATGGACCATGAATCACTGGATCGCCTTTGGACTCACCTTCGGGTCATTCTATAGCTATTTTACATGCCGATTACCATAGCTGGGAATCACAATTTCAAACAGCAGATTAACGTCACTCCATAATTCAAGATTTTCACAAAGAAATTGACCTGTTTGTGCCACCTTACAGTTTTTTTTCTCAGTTACATGAAGGTATTGGTAAATTTCGCTAGATAACCCTTAAACCAAGGTACATGTAAATATTGGGGGCGTGGCCAGGCTCCAAGATGGCGGATGCATCTCACTAACGCTCCGCTCCGTGCTGGATCCCCTCGTTATCCTGGGCAACTGTTCTGACCGACTTTTCTGGCCCTTCCTTGAGGGAAGGTGATTGGAGGTGACTTCAGTCTACTCTCTTTCTAATAGAAGGATTAGAACCGTAAATAGAGCCTATTCACAAGGCGTGTTGATACAATCCCGTACCCTTTTCCTTAGATCAGGACTTATAAACCTATGTTAAGGGATAGATTCATTAGTTCATTAGTATTAGTGATAATCCATCCTTTTCTAAGAGTGTTTCCATGGAGTTATGCTTATTTCGGGCCTTGTAGGCCTTAAATGGGAGAGACTCCATCTTTCTTTCGGCCCGGCAGCTTGAGATGCTTCTAGGTTAAATGTAATGTTTTAGTTACGAGGTGTTGTTCGCTTCGAGAGAACCGGCTCAGGCTGGCCCTTATTGAAAGACTGTATTTTTCTCCGTGTCGAAGACATAACATCAGGCCAGCCGGCTGAGAACGTGTCCTTGGTACGGGGAGGTACAAGAATTTGGTGGGCGGCAGGTTACTGGCCGTAACTTTCCATGAAGGGACAAGCTTCCATATTAGTGAAAGCATGAGGCAGGGAATCAGTCAGTCTGTAGGCGGCAGCTAGTCGTTAGCACAATGCCATTAATTATTCCAAGGCAGGCAGTCGCCATTTTGAAGTCAGAGAAAGACCGAGAAGCTGATACTCTCTTAGAAAGATTGAAGTTATTTTAGTTGGAGCAGCTGGCGAGCTTTGACATTAAGATCAGAGCATACAGAGTGAAGTAGTTAGTTGAGGGAACGAATAGGAACTGAGTTATAAGATCGAATCTGGGAAGTGAAGATGATCCGTGATTGAGAGGAGAGAGGAGTAGTGCAGAACAGCCAGAGAGAAAGCAGCTGATGAGAGGAAGATTCCAGTGACTTGGAGGGAAGTGGAGGAGACAGAGCATAGCTGTGCAGACGTGTATCCGTGACTGCAGAGGTGTGACCCTAAGACGAGCCAAGGCACAGATGAGAAGGGAACCCAGATGACTACCGAGTCCAGACTTCATACTAATAAGGTGACGTCGACCCTTTCTTATTAGCGTGCACACATTCTAACCTTTCATTTTCCTTTGCAGGCTATATGTTATAGTATAGTATTATATTGTTATTGTTATTATTATAATAAAGTACCCCCGTTCTTAGTGAACCAGTATGTGCCTCTTGTTCTTATTCAGTAAAGGTAACCTGTTCTTCTAGTCAGGTGCTATTGCACGAACGGAGGCTATCCCCGATCAGGTAAATGGTAACTGAATAATGAGGGAGAGAGGAGCCCTTGAAATAGAAAATAAGTTGTACACCGTGTAATTCGGCCATTCTTGTGTGATTCATAATATTGTAGTATTGTACCTCGAGTAGATAATGAGAGATTCCCCAACATGAAGAGCTAACGGTATTCATAGGAAAGTGATCGTCGTTGGGAAGCGGCGTTAATGAGAGCATCAGGGGGGATACTGATGTTTAAGAGAGCACCAGGGAGGATACTGGTGTGGATCTAATGAGAGCACTGGTTGCGGTCAGTGTGTAATGGTAAGTAATCAGAACTGCCCTAGGGTAGATTAGTCTGGGCCCATCAGGCCGCGAGACTATATTGTATGAGTGTGGTATTGTAGAAAACCTAAGCATGTATATGGCTTATTCCCCATCCTTGGGTAGGATATATAGATACCTGTTGTAAATAGGTCCTAAGGAGGGAGGTGATTAAGTTTCGGCTGGGTTGGTGGTGCTCTGGTGAGCTGATTCTATCTGGTCAGAGAATCCGGTCGTTACAGCAACCTGGCGGAAAGGCGGATTTCCTAGCCTTACAGTGCATCCACCGTACCTGTACCTGCTTGCAGTGCCTGGTAGGGGTCGATTGGTTCCGGGAGGCGGCCTGCGGTGCCTCTAAATCGTGCGTCCCGCTGGGCCATGAAAGCCCGGCCGCATGGTGGGCCGCTGCATAGCAGCCTGGCCCTCTGAATCACTGCTGAGGCTGTCCCCGTGATGGTTCTGGGACCGCCACTCACTGCTGCCCCCTGACTCAGCAAAGCTACACACTGACACGGCCCAGGCAGGTGACGGAGGAAGCCCCCAGGCTACCGTGGGGGAGCGCATGCCACGTGGGGCCGGATCAGTGCCCTGGAGGCTGTCGCTGTCTGCCGTCTGTCTGGAGATGTCACCGCTACTAAGGTAGGCCCGCCAAATTCTGCTGCAACACCTGCCTGGGGATGTGGGACCACAATATCGATCGGGCTTAGGGCCCCCTCCGGGGCATGATGGTGAGGACCCATCCCGGAGGGGCCAGTGGGCCTGGCCGTCTTCTCTGGGGTGGGGGACCTCGGGGGTCGGTCGGGCCTACGGCCCCCACTAGAATACAATGGGAGGGATGGTGGTCATAACGGGTGAGTACACCATATTACCTCTTCAGTAGTTGAGAGCCTCGGGGTGGGTTGGGTCCAGGGCCCACACTGGACTGCTGCATGTGAGGTGGCAGTCTTGGCGGGCTGGTGGGCATGATTGCCTCTTCTGTGGTGGGGGTCTCGGGGTTAGTTGGACCTAGGTTCCCCACCGGCGCACAGCACGTGAAGTGGCGGACTGAAAAAGCCAGTGGGAAAGGCTACTTCATCTGTGGTGGGGGACCTGGGGGGGTCTGTCGGGCTTAGGGCACTCACTGGAATGCACAGTGTGTCCTATTAGACCAGAAATGCTGGTGAGCCGAGCTATCTGTCTTACGGTGAAGATCCCACTGGTTGGTCCGGCCCAGGTCCTCGCATAAACCCTTTCTACAATTACACCTGAGAGGGACGCGCTGGCTGCCGTGGGAGGGATGGCCATGGGAGTCGGTTGGGCCTGAGGCCCCTCACCTACAGCGGCTGCGGGGACCAAGGGATGGCCCTGCTCTCTCTGAACTGATGATCTGCTGGGGTAGCATACTCTTTCCACCTGGGGAGCAGTCCGCCAGCTGTCTGCTGTAGCCTCCTCTTTGTGATCTGGAGCCTTGACGTGGCGTTGGGAGTGGGCCGTGAAGCACTCAGACTCCACACGACTAGAGGCGAATTAGGGGACAGTCGGGCAGCAGTATTCCCATGGTACCCTAGCGTTCTCCTGCAACCGCCCCTGACAGAGTGTGGAGCTGGCGGTGGGGCCCGCCCTGTAGGTGGGGGTCACAGGGCCTGGCCGGGCCTACGGCGCCTCACCTACACACGCTTGGTGAACTGTCGGCCTGGAAATCTCCTGGCAACCTGACTTGGGGGTCCCTCGGCTAAAACGGCTGCAGACGGCTGCAGACGGCTCTTGGTGACTCTCTTCCCTTAGCAGAACTCTGAGCTGTGATATCACATATCTACGACTGTGGGCTGCTTCCCTCGTTTCCCCCATCTGTTGCGTACTGAGGAGGGTGGGGCACTTTTCTGGTTGGAATGAAACCACCTTGCGGAGAAATCGAACCCGACTACCGCCACAACCGCCACATTGGGACATTGCAGCGGTTTGACACCCTAGTCTCACTCCCTATGAAAAGCGCTCAGCAGATCGTCATGGGCCGCCTGCGTAACACCACCTCTCGTGTGGGGCCCCTTGGTGGCCAGGCCAGGACATTGCTTACAACCCCTGGGTCGGCAGCCGCGATGGGTCAGCCTGACATTGCAGCCAAACTGGACACTGTGCTGGCGACGGTGGAATGGATCGGCTGAGCCCTGGACAAGACCTGCACCTCCTTAGAGAGCCGTACGGACAATATCACATCAGACTTTACACTCCTCCAGTCTGACCAACACAAACTTTCGGACCAGGTTTGTGACGCGGAGGCCATGCTTACAGACCTACAGCCCCGATCCCGGAACTGCTCCTCTGTGCTTCAGGAAATACTAGTCAGGGTTTGCACCCTGGAGGAGAAGGTGCATGACGCGGAGGGCCCTTCCCGCCGGAACAATGTGCGCGTAGTCAATCTCCCTGAAGGGGCAGAGGGACGGGACCCGGACACCTTTACGGAAGCCTGGATGAGGGAGATCATGCCCCCGATTCACTCTCCCCACAATTCGTGATGGAACAGGCCCATCGAATACCAGCTTGTTGGCCCCCTCCTGGAGCCCACCCTCATCCCTTCTTATTTCGAGTCATGACCTTCAGAGCCAGAGATGCTATTCTACGGGAGTTGGGCAAGCAGTGGTCCTACTGTACAGAATGTTACTGTTTCTCTCTCCCCAGATTATACAGCTCAGGTACAATGGCGGTGGGCCACCTTCCCTCTAGTAAAGAAACAACTCCGTGACCTGGACCTCCACTACTCCTTACTCTTACAGCCCGCCTGTGGGTCATTAGAGATGGCAGCACAAAGTATTTTGACTTCCCAGAGGAGACATGGGACTGGCTGGAAGAACAGGGGTGTGCAACGGCGCCCAAATCCTCTGATGAGGTCCGACCCCTCGAGTGCCCACGTGGAAACAGACGCAGAGGGAGGGGAGCCAGGAACGCAGGGCCATCTCCAGCCCTGACCAGATCCGATAAGAGCACCAAGGGGCTCTGCAGGCAATGGCGGCCCTGCAGTCTTCCAGAACCCCGTCCCCGGTCGTCTCCACTGCTTCTCCACCTCTGTCTAGAGCCGCTGAGTCCACGCCTGAATGGTCCTTGGATGGCGATATTCCCCCACTCTGGGGTGTCACCCCACAAACTGCAGAAGGCATTATTTGACTTGTGACTTATATGCATGCTAGAACATCATAGTACTTCAGGGCATGTTTGTTCTTGTACTTATGTGATGATCTATTTCCTTCTCTCTGGGGGTAATTGAAGGGGACATTCGCTACATTTACTCTTCTTGCTCACTGGTCTATTTTCCCATTGAAAGCATACAACTAGGCTAGTTCCATAGTCATGTCTTAGCATGATTGTTCTGCAGTTCCTCACATTGGGGTTCCGCTCTCTTCCTGTTGCAAGGTTCTCTACTGCCCCACCTTCTTATTTTTCTCCCCCTGTATGAGTCACCACCCCTCCAGACCTGCCACCTCTCCGTCCTTCCCATCCAAGGGAGTCCTCCATAAGGGCTGGGCACACTTACCTTAATTGCCTCGATGACTGTCCTTACCGTCCTAATTTGGAATGTCAGCGGCATCCAGACACCTTCTAAGCGATACGCCATTGATGCCTATTTGCAGCGTCACAAGACAATTGTTGCCTTTTTACAGGAGACACACCTGGCAGCCATTGTAGCCACCCACTTACGCCGTCGTTGGTGGGCCAGATATACAGCACCAACTGCTCATCCATGGCTAGAAGGGAGATGATATGGGTTAAGGCAGGGGTCCCGTGGGAAGAAAAGGAAGTCCTGACAGACCCAATGGGGTGGCATATCCTGATAAGCGGCAGACTGAACGGCCAACCGATTTTACTGTGTTCCATATATGCCCCCAATATTGCCCAGGAAACCTTTCTGAGTGATCTCTCAGAGATATAGCTCCGATGGAGGGACGTCCCATGGCTCCTGGGTTGAGATTTTAATGCATTGCTCGATGTCTCCCTTGACCGCTCCTTTTCCCCCCTAACTAGTACTACAGCTTCCTCCAATGCTCGCCTTTTAATCACATGGCTAGGTAATTGGGCTCTTTCAGATGTTTGGCGGGAACGTCATACTCACTCCAGAATATACTCCATCTATTCCCCAGTCCATAAGCTACGTGTGCGCCTCGACTGCATACTCGCATCCGCAGCCCTCCCCCCCTTGATACAAACAATTGATTATCTTGGTCGGACACTCTCCGATCATAACCCCTTGTTGATGCAACTGGCCTGGGAGGCGCCAACCACTCCGGTTCCGACCTGGCGCCTGCAGACAGCAGCTCTGGAGGACTCCCTCTTCCGAAGCTTGCTGGAGTCAGCATTAGCTAACTATTTTGCACTTAATACCGGTTCCACAGACTGGATCCACACTGAATGGGAGGACTTTAACGCAGTGGTTAGGGGTCATTGTCTGGGACAGACTTGGAGTATTCTCAGAAATCTAGACACCTCACTGACCCACAGTAAGGGACTGTTACTCTTACTCGAGTCACAGGTTGTCACCAAACCGGCATGACAACAGCGTCTCTATGCTGCCCATACCGAATGGGAGACACTTCTGGACCACCTGCACTGCATAACTATTTGGTGCACTCGATCCGCTCCCACTCGACCGCGTACCAAGCCGGGAGACTACTGGCCTATTAGCTCAGACAGGAACATCCCCAGCGCCCCATACATTTCTTACTTGACGACCTTGGTTGAGAGCGCAGCACCCAGGGAGACATTCACACACTGATGACTGAACACTACACTCACCTGTCTGACACCCTCCTGACAGGTAACGCCCAAGATGTGGGATCCTTCCTGGACACTGTGGAGTTACCCACTCTAACGATAGACTAGTCCCTGGAGCTGGACTCTCCTATAACTGAGGACGAAATACGAGACGCATTACGTGCCTTTTTATTGGGTAAAACTCCAGGGCCGGACTGTCTCCCAGCTGACTTTTTCAAAACCTATGCGGAACATTTGGTACCGCAACTACACTTGGTGTTTCTGGAGGCATTCTAGGAAGGGACTCTGCCCCCAACCATGCGTACCGCCAATGTGGTGTCCTTGTTGAAACTTGGTAAGGACCCCACGTCTCCTGGCTCCTACTGGCTGATTGCTATATTGAATTTTGATTATAACATCCTGGCAAAGGTTTTGGCCAACCGGCTAGCTACGCTAGTCCCTGATCTGGTACACTATGTCCAGAATGGCTTTGTTCCACAGCGTAGCACGGCTCTGAACCTACGCTGCTACTTTCAAGTGGCGGAATATGCCCTGATCACCTGGCTGCGCTCCAGTTGCATGGTATTAGACTTTGAGAAGGCCTTCAACCCGCTGGCCTGGACCTTCCTATTTGCTGCCCTGGTTCGTTTTGGAGTTGGCCCCTACTTCCTCGAATTAGTGCAACTGTTACATTGTAATCTGTCGGTACGGGTTTGGACGGGCCCTTATATTTCGGATCTGATTCGGGTAAGGTGGGGGACCCGGCAGGGATGCCTGTTGTCCCCGCTACTATTTGTGCTAGCGGTGGAGCCGCTGGTGGCTCATATCCGCAGGCACGTTGATATGGGGGTTGAACCACGCTATGGCATACACACCATTTCGCTCTACCCAGATGACCTGTTAATATATGCTGGGGACCTTCATGATATTCCCCCTTCCCTTGATCGAGCTCTTAGCCTTTTTGTGCGAGCCTTGGGGCTGCGAGTCCACCCAGCAAAGTCCATACTCTCCCAGTTCCTAGGGGATACTCCTGATTCAGGCTACACGCTCGGAGGCGACAACTGTGGCCTGGTGCACCGACCCTTTTTGTTACTTAGGAGTCCAGGTTTATCAATTCAAAGCTGACCTCTTTGACGAGAATGTTGCCGAGCTGCCACGGCGATTTGATCTCAGATGGGTTTCTGGAAACCTCTCCCATTAGCGATCTCTGGTAGAATCGCCCTGGTTAAATGGTGATTCTACCCCACCTCTTCTATTACTTTGCCACTCTACCCCTCGTCATCTCCCCCCTTCTTCAAGCAGTGGCAAAGAGTACTGCAGGATTTCATATGGGGGACTTCGTGCCATAGGGTATCCATGGAAAAGCTTTATCCGCCTACTGAGCTGGGCGGCCTAGCGGTACCCAATTTCGAACATTACTACCTGGCTTTCCAGCTGTAATGGATCGCCAGGTGGATGTCCTCCGTTATCTGCTAGACACGGCCTTTCTGCAACCTCCGCTAATGCTAAATCCCTTCTCCAGATTTTCCATCCTTCCTCCACACTGAGACCACCATATACTTTTCTCCTCATTGTAGCGCACAAATGCTTCCGTAAGTGCCTTTTCCTCACTAGAACCACCATCCCATATGCACTCGCCATCCACTGTTGGGAACTCCATGGGGGAACACCTACAAACACAACAGCAGCGGAGTTACATCACTGGGCCTCAGAGGGGATACAAGATGTGGGGGACCTTTTTTTAAGAAGGCACTCTTATTCCATTCCAGGAAATCATAACAGGGGAGAATCTACATCCTGGGCAGTTCCTATTACACAGAACACTCACACTTTGCAGCACCTTCACGTAATAGGGGAGAGGGAGACATCTCACGCGCTGGTTTGCATCTTCACTTCAACAGCACACGGAAGCAGATCTCACTCAACTTCAACTTCATTGGGAGGAGGCCTGGGTAGGGCGTTTACAGATAGGGAAAGGATGGCTGCCGTGGTGGTCCAACCCGCATCCCCCAGCATACTGCATCAGGCCTACCTAACCCCAGCCCAAATCAACAGGTACTTCCTCTGCATAGATGCGGCTGTCCCTGCTGCCAGCAATTAGATGCTGACTTGCTCCATAAGCTTTAGGGTTGCTCAGTCCTGACTGACTATTGGAACACAGTGACAACTACCCTCATAAGTTGCACCTCCCGCACCATTCCCCCGACCTGGGAAGCCTATGTATTGCACCTCTTCAGCAGAAAAAATAAATATTGAGCAGCCATACGGTTTCTAGACCTAGGCCTAATAACAGCCAAGTGCTTGATCACCAAGCGGTGGAAATCCCCCCTGTCACCCCACCCTCTTGCTTGGTGCCGATCCCTGCTCAACTGGGCGAAGGCGGAAGATGCAGTGCTAGGCAGAGAGGATCTTCTTGGCATTCGTAAGTTCCACCTGGCACCTCAATGGGATGCAATGGTCTCCAAACTTTCAGGATAAACACAGACATGGGGTCCCCAATTGCATCACAGAGGATTATCACTCAGGGTACCTCCCCCACTGATGTGAATGCGGACTAACACTGACACCCGGACTGCCACTGCCCCTCTACCTCAGAACCCTGCTGCCACTGAGTCTTGGAGGTGTTTGAGGTCCACCAGTGAATGTAGATGTGGCTGCAGGTTTTGCGTGACTCTTCCCTACCCTTCCTTTGCTTTCGTTGTCCTTATTTTGTTGTGCCCTATGTCCCTGGTTATGTTTGAACTGCACTGCTCCTGCACTACTCGCATACTACCCGATGCCATGATTTCTCAGCCTGACTCTGTCTTTCTTGAGATTTTGCCACAAGCTTTGATGTCAATATTGCACCCTGAATTTTTGTTGTCCTGTTGCTATTAGTCAAAATGTGCCTTACCACTGGCAATGAATTTTCTACCTTTTTTCTACCTGTTACATGAGTGCTGCTCTGACTGTATGTTTTACCAATAAATATGCAAAAACGGTTAATAAAAACGATTTAAACAAGGTACATGTAAATATCCTTCACTTGGCACCTCTCGTAAAGAGAAAACTTGCACACGCTCTCTTTCTCTTTAGAAGCCTTCCTTTTCACCTATTTCTCTTCTCTTTTATCCAAAGTACTCCAAATTTGAATGCATAATATCAGTTCTCAAAACTGTGTTATGAGTCCTGGCACTCACAAATTCTCTATGTCATGATCGCTAAAGGTAAGCCAATGATTCTTCTGCAATTCCTTAGTGTAGTCCAATCAATTTAAACATATTGGACAAGTCAGGTAACTTTGCGTGTGCCTTCTAGCCCTTCTAGTAACTTCTTTACCCATAAACAACAATTCATTCTGTTGGTTAGAGTCTATTCGATAAAGCTCGAACTTTCCACTTATTATTATTACATCCATCTTAGTCTTCAACGTGAGCATGTCCACCAAATCCACCTTTACGTAGACTTAATAGTTCCATGCGTCGGCTCTGTACTCTGGCTTTCATTAGGGTTGCTACGTTCTTTCAACCACTTATCTAAGTTCAAGACATCAAATAGGATTTGGCCCTCAGGTGATTTCTGTGTGTTCTAGTTTCTTGGGGCATGCTATTGCTCACTCTGGGAAATGTCTCCCACGCAAGTGAGTCTAACCCCCATTAACTCAGAATGGGGCCTAACAGTTCCAAACCCAAATGGCTTTGGTGAGGAATCCGCGGTCACTACATTAGGGGTTTTTGCATTTATCGATGTTAAGGGAATGAACCTCGTGTGAGGATCCTCTACTCTTCCTGTGATGTTCCCCACTTCTGCTACTATGGACGTCCTCTGTTTCCCATTCCCACTTGAGTTTGGATTGTATATTTGAACAATAGGGCCAATAGTACCCGGTACTGTAAGAGCATCCAGAATCCTTAAAGCAGTATTGGAATCACAACGTCCTTGTAACGAAGTAGCCAAATGTAAGTTGTACAAGTATTTTAATTAAGATAACATCAGCCCTTGGGCCACCACAACAGTCCAGATCTTTTACACAGTGATCTGCAACTGTCACATTACGTAGAACAAAAAGAAGGAATGTACCATAAAAAAGAAAGGGTGGAATAAGGAAAAGAGGGACCAAGGTGACAAAGATTAAACGCAGTAGATATCAAATACAATATTACAAATTACAACACTCCTGAAACTTCTAGAACATTAATTTGCATCTCGTCCCTTTTCCCAGCTTCGGACATTCGTGTCAACAAGATCCCACGACATTCAATCATATCTACCCTCCACTTCTTTTGTAGATCCCCCCCACCTTGCATTTGCGTATGCTCGCATTGCTTTCATCATTCTCCACTTGTAGTGATCCCTCATTTTGACATGTGCTGCTCCTCCCATGTATTGAGTGCTTCGACCTCTGTAGGTCTTGTTAATGATTTCATTGCAAACAACATTCCCCTCAAATGACCAGTTATTCTCAAATTAAATGTGCCATAGCATGGAAATACTATTTCTCTGTCATCCTATTACCTCCAGGGGTGCCTCTTCACACTTCTAGTAGGAACATGCACATTTCCTCTAAACATCTCTCTGACTGCTTTAAAACACCTCATTTCACTTTTCTTGTTCACAATACACAATTCAACTTAAAATTTAAATTCTCGAAGTGCCAACAACAATACAATTCCATAGTTTTGATCCTGATAGGGCGCACAGGTCACCCGACTCAGTTTACCATACTCACCTGGGCCCATAAATCAACACAACTTATCGTAAATTTAATCAGGTAACCTGTGCACTTGCTCTAATCAGTGATTTATACATTTCATTTAGGACCAATACCATTGACTTACCAATCCTCGTCATCGGTACCTAAAGTCACAAGGGATCAAAGGAGTTAGAATAATAGGTAGAATAATAACATTTGGACTCATATAATAACCACAAACTCGGGAAAGGTTTAATCTCTTTATCTAAATTTCTTATATGTCTTAATCCCAATAATAAACATCAGAAATCTTTCAATCAAGAAAATAATGATTAGAATGAAAATATGCAGATTTTATAAAGCAGTCTTTACGTATTTGACATTAGAGGGGGAAGAGAGAAGAAAACAATACAATGACATACCCACATTGAACATTTACCTAGATTGGTGTGAATAACTAACCCTGGCCACGGGTCAGTTTAAAGGACAGAACACCGAAAGTGCAGGCACCATAAAGGCAAGCAGGTGCAGATCAGAATCAGGACAGGTAAAGCCAAATTTGGATCAGGACAGGACCACCAAGGGTTAAGACCATCACCCGCAGTTAAAGTTGCAACGCCTGCTTTACTCCCTCTCTGCAGCTAACAGCCAGAACCCGGTAAGAGTTATCAATCTCTCCGACAAAGTGCTTCGCCAGCACTTCAGCTCTTAAACCCCTAATTGTGTTTCGAACCTTCTGACAGAGGGCTCAGCCAGCACCTCTGCTCCCGATCACCTATTGAGTGCGTTGGGTCAGTGACAGGTCAGCTATTTGGACAAGTCGGACAAATTAACCCCTTCCGTGCTCATAACGAGCTCAGCTCATCATGAGGCACGGTGCTCATGACAGCTGAGCTCGTCATGAGCTGTGGAACGCTCACACGAGGGGATAATTCCCCTGTTGTGCTGAACGTTCCACAGAAACGGGTGTGGCCGTGACGAGCTCAGCTGGTCATGAGCACACAAGCACTGTGCCTCATGACGAGCTCAGCTCGTCATGAGCATGGGGGCGCTGTGCGCCCCCCTCCTCCCCCCAGCATAGCGGGGGAATGAGCCCCCCAGCCTAACTAGCTAAGCCTACTCTAGTTATACTATTTTCCAGGTTAGTGTACCACCCCCCAATGTTGCAAGTGTAAGGATCCTCAATTTTGATTGGACAAAAGAATGCGGAGAGGTCATCACACCATACCAAAATGAAACTTTTAGAATGAATATTAAAGTTTTCGTTCCCACCCGTAAATTTATTTTCCCATGTATGTTTTTATTCCACCCAGCAATGAATGTTCCAATATGGGTTACATTTTAGTTCATATTTTAGTTCAGCTTCCTTCACAGGGGTCAGGAGTTGAAGTTTCCAGGCTCATCTTGGTCAAGACGGTCCCTGGCACTCATTCAATGCATGACTCAATGGTTTTCAGACTCTGGTGCACAGGCTCAAAGGTTTCAATATTGAGTGCAGCGGTTTTCAAAATGGAGTATCGGGTACATTTCAGTCTCAGAAGCGTGATTACATAAAAGAATAGAAAAGAAACAGTTTTAGAACAAGACTAAATGAATGCACTGTATACCCCTTATCTCTACTCTTTTCCCATTACTTTATATTTAACTATTGCTTTAGAGTTAAGCATAACAAACAGCTTAGAAAAAGCAGTAGTGCAAGCTTCATGCATGCTGTAACACAGAGCAGCCATCTTAGTTCTAGTGCGCAGAAGCAAAAGATTCCCTCCAAAAGCAGAAAATACGTCATGTCACGTGAGTGTGACAGACGCATGCGCAGTAAGAAATCCTGCATAGCAGCGGTCATATTAATGCAAAATCACATATGCAAGTTTCACTTAGATGTCATGTAATGCAATATTTAGAGGACAAAACATGTTGAATAGTATAATAATGTTATGTCGAGAGGACTGAATACAAGCAAGTCGCAATACGTGCGAATCCTTGCTCCATCAATCCAACCTATCCCAGTGCAGTACACTCTGATGTCACTCCCACTCCTTGCAGCAGCTCACCCTCCTTCATAATTTTCTTTGCACACACACTTTTCCATTCAAACAATTGTCTGCTCCACTAAAAGAATCAATGGAATTCAATCACTCAAAGAATGCACACACTCGCAAATGAAACCCCGACCAGCGAGAAATCACCTGAATCAGTATAGTTTCCCTTAAACCCAAATACAGCACGGTGTCTTCTGCACCTTGCTATATACACCTGGATCTTAGGCCACATCAGACCCGATAACAACTTTGCCAACAACTTATCACCACATTCACATGACTGTAGACCTATCTAAGCATTATGGTGTGGAAACACAAAGTAAATAGAAGGCAGACAAATCTCTGGAAGCAATTCACCCTATATAACAAAAAGAAAACGACTAAGTAAATGACCATAACATATGTTATCAAAAGGCAAAAAGGCACATTCGAATGCATCATAATGTCCTGCAAAAGGCCCTACAAATCTGTAATTGTCCCTACACTACCTCAAATTGGCAATAGTAACCTGAAGCAAGCTTCAGTAGAGATGGGAAAAGGTGTCAGCCGTTAGAGCCCTCCTAAGAAGAACTTCAACCAGAGTCAAGTAGTGTAAAGCCGCAAAGCCAAAGATGTATGTATGTATATAGATGAGGTCTGTACCTCAATGTATCCTAAATCAAAAGTGTCAGCTGTCCCTAAACTATGTTACAACATAAGCAATCACTGACTTAAGGCACCTCCCACAGAGCTACTAGTATATTTCCATTATTCCAACATCCTCCACCTTCCTCTCTCCGCCTCCATGTTCACACATTGAGATATTTCGTAGGTCCTTGGTGCCATCTCCTTCTCTCAAGAGAACACATTTCCCATCCATTATTGCATTCCTTCTTCTCAGGCCTCTCTATCAACTAGGAACAACAACTTGTTCTCTTAACTAATGAAGCCTTGTCTGCCCGCAGTGGGAACACAAGATACATGCAACATTCCACAGTGTAAGCGAAATGCAGATTCAATGAAAAATAAATTCAGCTGGAAAATAACTTGGAAAGGCATTTGAGACCAACAGTTAAGCTAAATTAACAATGCACAGGTTACAATATGTGCACTTCTTCTACAAGCAAATAAGCTGTATTTTCAATATATACCTCAACAGTTATGTATGTCAACCCTTAAAATAATACCATCATGAGGTGAAAGGTTAAAGAAAGTTAGCAATCACATTTAGATTGTTATCTCTTAACAAAGTGTTAAGGCACACCTTTGTCAGTTACATCTCTAAAGTACACATAAGATTTGCATTCATCATGAGGATACGTAATCATCTTGTCTTACTTCTTTTCATTTATTAGTCATACAGAATATATGTGAATGCAGACTAACCGGGATTATAACGCACTCCTACTGTAAATTCAAAGTGGGACCCCAAACTACTCTCCTCCAGATATCAAGTTTAGGGATTGAAATTGTAAATCACTTTTGTATCTATAATCATCTCATCACTATTTGTGAATTCTTCTTTTTTACATTGGGCCATATTTTAAGGCAAGCATGTTTGTACATAAACAATGTTTTCACTTCTGCCATTGATGATTGCTGCCTTGTTTCTAAAGCTTTCCTGTCACCTTGGCAACTAGACAGAAGCAGAAAGAACCTGCAAAACAGGATTCTGTAAATGAAATAATAGAGTTATGTGCTATCGTTTTTTGCAGTTCTTTGCTCCAGCCTTGTTAAAATGCAGCCCTGTCTTTTTCATTTCACAGCGCTAAAGAATTTATAGGAACGTTTTTTTCAGTCAATTATGGAGACCTAGCAGTCCTTCATATAATGTAAGCAGTGAAAGGAATGGCTAGCAGTGCACAGCACTCTTTGTTGTGAAAAAAGAAAGGTGGAACATGTCTCACTCGAGACAGAATATCTCTCTACAATAGGGCCAATTATTGCTAATAAACAGTAGGCAGACAGATGAAGCACATAGGCTACGTAAAGTTCTACCGACTGAAACCCAAAGAAGCAAATTGGCACATTGGATATCGGTATTAAGGAATCCATGGCACATATTTGGGAATAAGGCACATCCAGTTTTCCCATTTCCCTCCCAACTGTAAAACTGAATACCTTACTCAGGGACTCATTTAGAGTTTGAGGGACAAGATACTCCATCACAAATGTGGAGAATGTCTCCTCCGCCATATTCCAAGTGCCGTATAGCCTACTTGTACTGCAGTGTATGATAATTGATGGAATATACCATCTGTCAAACTCTAAATGAAGCCCTTAGACTGTTCTTCTGAAACTAAGAGAGGTAGTGTTTTTGTACCGAATACAAAATAAAAATTATCATTACAAGAGATTCACAATGAATTCTGGTGGGGATCTATTAAGGGACTTGCTGTGCGCTACTAATATTGACAAAAATAAAAGGGCCGTGTTAAATGATGCTGCTTTACATTTGCATCATGTTGTATAATGCATGAGCTTTCATCCTGCGGTTAATAAAGCAGGCTGTTGGATGATGATATAGCTCTTTTCAGTTTACAAAGGAGTGGCATGCTTCAGCAATATAGAAATAAAATCCCTTGCAAGCAAAAATGTATTAGAAGCAGAAACCTGTAGCAGCAACAAATGCATATGTGTTACCATGAATGAATGGTGACACCGTATGTGAACCTAGCAAAAAATGTAATATCCATCACTTGTGCTTACATTTCCAAGGTAGTTTGAGCTGAGTAGACAATGACATAGTCACATTTTTTACAAAATAATTTCTGCAGGACCTTTATTCCTTGCATTCTTTTATTTTATTATATATGGTGGAATTTGGGGCAGTAGCACCAAATGTTATAGGATATTTGGGGCAGATTTACTGACATTTTGTTTCGGATTTGCATCACAAGACTGATACAAACTGGCACAAAGCATGTATTTGTAATTTACTTTACAGTGTTAAGCTTATTTTGTGCTAAAGATGCCTGAAAGTAAGGCAAAACAGGGCTTTGCACTGCTTTGCATTACTTTGCATGAAGGGGTTGTTCAAATGGTGGAACATAGACATTCCCATACAACGACCCATGTTTTCATACAAAGCTCCTACTACTAGGAATGGTAAATGGTGCTTTGCACCAAAAATGGCTCCTCCTTGGAGTACATGCAGTACCGTTTGCTGGGCTCCACAGTTGCAAGCTCAATGTCGATGGCATTAAGCTTCTCCTCCATCACTTGCTTCAGGATCATTAGGGCAGACTCCTATAAAGAACTCTGCGCACCCTCAGAGGCAGAGCCGATAGCTTGCCCGTCACACTGAATGAAGGTCCCAGAAGGGTCCACGTGGAAGAGCTGAACAGTAGGGCTACTCCAACACTTTCCCTACTGTTGCACTCTCTGGAGTGGGAATAGTAATTTTTACCCCTACGCTATCCAACGCTTTCCCTACTGTTGAACTCTCTGTAGTGGGAATAGTCATTTTTACCTTCCCACTATCCAACGCTTTCCCTACTGTTGCACTCTCTGGAGTGGGAATAGTAATTTTTTCCCTCCCGCTATCCAACACTTTCCCTACTGTTGCACTGTCTGGAGTGGGAATAGTATTTTTTACCTCTACGCTATCCAACAGTTTCCCTACTGTTGCACTCTCTGGAGTAGGAATAGTAATTTTTACCATTACGCTATCCAACGCTTTCCCTACTTTTGCAATCTCTGGAGTGGGAATAGTAATTTGTACCCTCCCGCTAACCAACTCTTTCCCTACTATTGCACTCACTGGATTGGGAATAGTAATTTTGACCCATATGCTATCCAACGCTTTCCCTACTGTTGCACTCTCTGGAGTGGGAATAGTAATTTTTACCCCTACGCCATCCTTTTCTTTCCCTACTGTTGCACTCTCTGGAGTGGAAATAGTAATTTTTACCCTCCCGCTATCCAACGCTTTCCCCACTGTTTCACTTACTGGAGTGAGAATAGTAATTTTCACCCCTACGCTATCCAACGCTTTCCCTACTGTTGCACTCACTGGAGTGGTAATAGTAAATTTTACCCTCCAGCTATCCTACGGTAAAAATATTGTATATTTTGTATTAATATTAGGTTAATGTACATATATGTATTAAAAAATAAAATGGTATTTTTTTTAACTTTAATTAATTATTTATTAATTTTAAGGTTATTTAAGTATTTTTAAGTATGTTTTAGTTAATCATATTTACTATTTCATTAATTTTAAATTACTTTTAAGACATTTAAAAAAAATGATATTTTGACTAACTTCATTTTTTATAACAATGTTTTTGATTCAATATTTTTGTACTTACCTGTTTGTAGATAGAAATTTGATATTTTTGCGTTCTATATTTTGTCAACGATATTTTGGTAAGTCTATATTCTGGTAATCGATAATATGTCAGTGATCGCATATAGGTACCTGAACATCCAGCCTCTCTGTCTTTTAAACACTAGCCCAGGTATTATATGAAGTCGCGTATCTGCATAAAGAAAGTTCTCATTAACTTAAATGTCCAAAAAATAACTTTGATTAAAATGAAAAGCCAAGGACATAAATCACTCACCTAATCTATGAAAATCCCTTCACAAAAGAATTTAGACTGCCAATGTTATCTTGGGTTGGCCTTGTAATTCCTTTCTTCAGGACAACTAACAGAAGTGCTTTTTTTCTGGGAGCTTTCAAGAAAAAGAACAGGGCAGATCCTCATGCAAAGATAAGTATTTTTATGTATGGCCTTATATTATGCCAATTTCATGCAAGTAGTTTATTACCGTAATAACTTCTTTTCTTTTCTTTTGGGGTTTTTCTTTTAGGTAGACCAATCCCTAGAGCCAAGGAGCCCTCCCCAGAATCCAAGTTCCTCCTTGCGGGGGGAGGGGCGAGATCAAGGACGCTGCCACTAGTGGTTAACAGCGGAAGAATGCTTGTCACACCAGAGAAGCCGAGGGAAACAGTCCGAGGTTGGAGAAGAGGACGGGACGCCGGAAAGCAGTGCAGCAAATCCCAAAATCCCCAACGAAGAGGGGTCCTGGACGCGAAAGCAGAGCACAAGAAGATGACGTCGTCGCCTGAACTGGAAACTAAGGTGATTAACAGGAAGTGCGGTGTTCGGGCTGAGATATCAGAAAGCGAAGCGTTCTAATGAGGTGTCTAGGCCCGACATTCATGTCTTATAGGTGTTCATCAGCCTTGGGCTGATTGGGGACCCCATGGAGGACTGAGGGGCCACTAAAGCATTGGGGTTCTACTGCACAGAAGGGGCTGCAGGACCCTGGATTATGCGCCTGCCATAGCAATTACTCCAGGCCACATTTCAGTCCATCATTTTTGCTGTTCACTGTGTCAATACAAATAAGCACCAACTATGTGCTCCGTGACTCCTATGCTTTGTGAGCTAGAAGACCCATTTCTGACCATATCTATTGAAATGAGTGTAGCTCGCACAGAAAAAATAGAATATGGGAGAAATACCACTGTGTTGGAAAGGTGCCACATTTTTGGAGCTTGATATGTTTTGTGAAAGTTTTAGTTGCAAATCCATTCTTTATAGAAACCATGGGCTAGACATATCAATCTTTTACGCAATGCAACGCAGCAAGACAACTTGATGTGCTGTGCTGTGTGAAAGAGAGAGTTTATTTACAACAAGGGGTGGTGAGGGACAGAGTCTCTGAATTAAGCAGAAAGCTCTCACCCAGTCAAGAGATCAGGGCTAGATCCAACACCGTTTTTTAGCTCACTGCACCATCCCAGTTTCAGAACCTGGCTGTATGCAAATTAGTCTGTTCCTGTCCCAGTGCATGATGGGAACAGGGCAAACCAAACTACAAAAGCCAATTCTTACACTGGGAAGGAAACAAGCTCCCGGGGACCGGTTTCTGGCATTACAGCCGTCTTCGGCCCGGTTTGCTTGAATCCTGATGGTGCAATGAGCAAGGGTCTCACATCTGAGAATACCCTTCCACGCTTAGGGTGGACAAAATATTTACAACAAGGGGTGGTGAGGGACAGAGTCTCTGAATTAAGCAGAAAGCTCTCACCCAGTCAAGAGATCAGGGCTAGATCCAACACCGTTTTTTAGCTCACTGCACCATCCCAGTTTCAGAACCTGGCTGTATGCAAATTAGTCTGTTCCTGTCCCAGTGCATGATGGGAACAGGGCAAACCAAACTACAAAAGCCAATTCTTACACTGGGAAGGAAACAAGCTCCCGGGGACCGGTTTCTGGCATTACAGCCGTCTTCGGCCCGGTTTGCTTGAATCCTGATGGTGCAATGAGCAAGGGTCTCACATCTGAGAATACCCTTCCACGCTTAGGGTGGACAAAATATTTACAACAAGGGGTGGTGAGGGACAGAGTCTCTGAATTAAGCAGAAAGCTCTCACCCAGTCAAGAGATCAGGGCTAGATCCAACACCGTTTTTTAGCTCACTGCACGATCCCAGTTTCAGAACCTGGCTGTATGCAAATTAGTCTGTTCCTGTCCCAGTGCATGATGGGAACAGGGCAAACCAAACTACAAAAGCCAATTCTTACACTGGGAAGGAAACAAGCTCCCGGGGACCGGTTTCTGGCATTACAGCCGTCTTCGGCCCGGTTTGCTTGAATCCTGATGGTGCAATAAGCAAGGGTCTCACATCTGAGAATACCCTTCCACGCTTAGGGTGGACAAAATATTTACAACAAGGGGTGGTGAGGGACAGAGTCTCTGAATTAAGCAGAAAGCTCTCACCCAGTCAAGAGATCAGGGCTAGATCCAACACCGTTTTTTAGCTCCATCAGGATTCAAGCAAGCCGGGCCGAAGACGGCTGAAATGCCAGAAACCGGTCCCCGGTAGCTTGTCTCCTTTCTGGTAAAGAATTGGCTTGGTAGTTTAGTCTGCCCTGTTCCCATGATGCACTGGGCCAGGGACAGACTGATTAGCATATAACCAGGTTCTGAGCTGGGATGGGGCAGTGAGATAAATAACGGTGATGGATCAAGCCCTGATCTTTGGACTGGGTAAGAGTGGTCTGCTCAATTCAGACACTCTGTTCATCACCACCCCCTTTTGTGAATCGATTTTGGCCACTATAGGTGTGGCAGGGTATACTCAGACATGAGTCCCTTTCTCACTGCTCCATCAGGATTCAAGCAAGCCGGGCCGAAGACGGCTGAAATGCCAGAAACCGGTCCCCGGTAGCTTGTCTCCTTTCTGGTAAAGAATTGGCTTGGTAGTTTAGTCTGCCCTGTTCCCATGATGCACTGGGCCAGGGACAGACTGATTTGCATATAGCCAGGTTCTGAGCTGGGATGGGGCAGTGAGATAAATAACGGTGATGGATAAAGCCCTGATCTTTGGACTGGGTAAGAGTGGTCTGCTCAATTCAGACACTCTGTTCATCACCACCCCCTTTTGTGAATCGATTTTGGCCACTATAGGTGTGGCAGGGTATACTCAGACATGAGTCCCTTTCTCACTGCTCCATCAGGATTCAAGCAAGCCGGGCCGAAGACGGCTGAAATGCCAGAAACCGGTCCCCGGTAGCTTGTCTCCTTTCTGGTAAAGAATTGGCTTGGTAGTTTAGTCTGCCCTGTTCCCATGATGCACTGGGCCAGGGACAGACTGATTTGCATATAGCCAGGTTCTGAGCTGGGATGGGGCAGTGAGATAAATAACGGTGATGGATCAAGCCCTGATCTTTGGACTGGGTAAGAGTGGTCTGCTCAATTCAGACACTCTGTTCATCACCACCCCCTTTTGTGAATCGTGTGAAAGAGAGAGGGCAGGAGAGCACCATATTTATCAATACATGGCTTATTCCTGCTTTCTGCAGCGCTGGCTCGCAATCTGTTGCCTAATGCCAATGCATGCATCCTTTGTCAATTGTTCATGGCTTGCTCCATAGAACAGGATGCTTTATTAACACCCTTACGTTTTAGAGTGGCATGCTGAAATGTCGAGAAAGGGCACCCATTTCTCATGTGCTCAATCACCAGAACTTTTAGGTGGCTTAAAGAAGTGCAAAACTCAACGGAAGGTCTAACTCAGAAACTTGTCTTATTGCCCTCTGAGCACGAAGCCCTCATTCAACCTCTCCAATGCACAACATACACAAAAAAACTGGATGGTAGGAATTTTGTTTATCGTTACAGATTCTGGAACTTTCTGTCAGAAATGTGTGGATAATGAATTATTTTAGCCAAAGTTTGAGCTGTGCATGTCATTCTGGATAAGAACACGTAATGAGTTTGTAAGGAGTCCGAGGATCGGGAAGATCGGAAACGCAACGAAACCAGGCAGAACGTGCACCTGACAAAAAGAGCGGTCAGCAGTCTAGCGGCTCTGGAGAGGAGGCCGGAGGCGCTCCTGATGTCATCCACAGGAGACGAACAAAGAGAGGAAGATCTGGAGAGGATTGTGAGCCAACGGTGGAAGGAGCGGAACAGAGGAATCCAGGACGGAGGCATCGGTGCGAGAAGGAGTGAGCGGAGTGACGGAGGAGGGCGAGGAACCAGGAGACAGCAGACACAAGATAAGGAGAGCCACGGATATCACAAACAAACCCGGCTGCCCAGAGGAGAGGGAGGACGCCCCTGGTCCCTACGCATGGCCCAGAACAAGGGTTGTGGTTCCAAGTGAGTACCCTTAGGAGGGGCACTCTGGTGTGGGGGGTGGGAAGCTGTGAGGTCCCAAGACACGTTATTGGGTGAAAACGATTAACCGGATCCACCGTTATTGCACCTGATTCTTTCTCCCCCCACTGCGGCTGGTGATGGTGGCACATAGCAGATGAAAGTAGGATACTTAACTCTAAAGTGTGCTTATTGTTTATTTTCCCCCTCCCTTTTCTGCCTCTGATGCCCTAGGAAGACGTACCAGGAGCAACCCGGCCAGTACCCAAGACCTGAGAAGCCTGAGAGGATAGCTAAGAAGAACCCCTATAAAAGCCTTCGTTTCATTTATATTAATATATTCCTCACATAAAGGACCATTTCTTGTGTTTTGTTTAAAGACAGTCTAAAACCTACGAAGTGGGATACCAAAGAGTCTGGAAACGAGTGTCACGTAAAAGAATAAGGTCCCTGAAATCCCTTTATAACATACAAGTGGTGTATCCTTATGCTACCTGCGTCCCCGTATCGCCTACAGAGTTCTACTAAGGTCACACTACCCTAATGCTCTCCTGGGTGTCTAGGTTTAAGAAATATCCTGCTTTGTTAGAATTCCCTGGGAGTCGGTCAAGCCACATTCCCCAAAAAAGCAGCTACCCATATCCACGAAATGGCTAAATTTTTATGGCAAAAAATGTATGTCTCCACATTTTCATTTGAGGCCTACTATGCCATTGGTGATAGACCGAAGCACACAAGTGCTGTATCATTTTATGGTACGAAATGTGGTAATGCTGGGTGGTATTAAATTTGTGGATACCCACAGGTGCTAGAACTTTCCCTCACAAAAATGTGTGTCAAAAACATGATTTTAGACAAAGGTTTAAGGTGTATTCTTAGTAGGAAAACCTTCTGGAATCCTTGCAAGCATGTGATCCTGAATTCTCCAATGCTTCAGAACTGTTTTGGTTATGCATGTTTCCCTTGTTGGCAGCTGAGACTTGGCCAAAATACTTCAGTTACACAAATACTAAAATTACTAACTTTTCATGGTGTCAGATACCCACATTATTTTGACTTCACAGATATGCATTGTTTCCAGCATGTGGTGAAAGGTTATGCCCATTATCATGCGACTGGTGCTAAGAAATTGGGCATATGTGCAGTGCGCTGAATTGCTTCATGTCCACAACCCCTATAGGACACTGTTACAATGAATGGAAGGTGTCCTCAGTGAAGTCATCAATTATTTTATATGAGATGTTGACAGTGATGCTGCAATGAAGTTATAGGTAGCTCAGTGAACTATAACGTTGGAATTTCCGTGTTTTGTTTTTGTTTTAAAGTGTTGTTTCTTATCTTATTTCAACACCTAACTATAATGTAATTTTAAGCTTTGTTTTTGTCAGTGAATCTGACTTCTTTTTTAAAATGTAAATTTTCCTCTATGCCCTAAGCCAAACTTGTTCATGGATGGCCAACTCCCCCTGCACAAGGCATTCGGTCTATGGTCATGCACAGTGAAGGTTGTCCACAGGGCCTAGTCTTGAGCCAGTTCTTACGCCCAACCCACCACCAGTGCCCTATCTCCACTGTACATGGCCTTCGGCTGTGGGCCGTGGGGCTGGTCATAGGGCCTGTCTTTAGGACAGGCCATGCAACCAACACCCCTCAAGATGCAAACCCAAGCTATGCACGTCCTTCACCCGTGCATGCCCAACACCCATTGTCTTCTTGATTTTGTAATTTATTCAGATTCTCCCAAACTCCTATGGTATAGCCATGCAAGCTTCCACCCCATGTTACCCAGTACAATGGGGTGGAAACGTGTACAGTGACTCCAGTTGGAATGCATCAGTACCTGATGAGAGGGCTGTGCTGGGTCCTGCATGTGTAGCGTGGTACATGCAGCCTAATTTTGTATTGTCATTATAATCTGAGGAGGTCTCTCTGAGTCTCTTTCAGCACTGCCTGTAGATCAAGGGATCCTTACCCTGCCATTTTGTTCCCTTTTTCCTAAACATTATATAGACATGGGGACCGAGTTCCATATTCATGTAATGGCAGCCAAAACATTTTGTTCACATTTATCACCAGCCCATCAGATCGCTCAGTACCTTGGGACCTCAGTACTGAAATGGCTGACAGAAGAAAAAACTCCCTCGAACAATTTGTACTGGGGGACTCCTGCGGGACCAACAGTCCAGATATACCTATTTTTCTCTGAACATTAACGCCTTCATGCCCAAACAGAGCCTGTCTTTAACTACAAATGTCTCAAAAACAGCTGAATGGATTTGCGCCAAATCCACAAAAAGTAAAGTTCCAGCTTTTTGCCAAATTTACCGTAATGCTGTTCAGTCATTTCTTCTGCAGTTTTCAATTTCAACATTCCCACATTTAGAAATGCTAAAGAAATCATACTTATTGCACAATTACGCTAGCCACCGTAAATAGAAGAGTAATCCTTTAGATCATATTGCTTATTTACTGTCAAAATCGGCAACACTGCTTAATCGCGTGC
This sequence comes from Lissotriton vulgaris, assembly GCF_964263255.1. NCBI lineage: Eukaryota > Metazoa > Chordata > Amphibia > Caudata > Salamandridae > Lissotriton > Lissotriton vulgaris. The sequence goes on from NC_141700.1 coordinate 333,262,083, forward strand.
TTTAGCGTGCTTTAACGTGGTATTAAGTGCTAGCACTCAATTTGCATAATTGTTCTTATAAAATAAAGAAGAATATATTAAGAGACGGTTTCTAAAAAGCTTTATTTATTTTGCTCTTAAAAATTATTCCCATTAATGAAATTGCATTTACATAATGAGAAAGTTTTACAGCTTTTCTTTTTGCATTCATTTTACTGAGTTGGATTTATTTAATTTCATAATACCCAATGCCATCCAGAGAGTTCCAGAATTAAATGAATTAAAGAAAACTTTTAAAAGACAATATGCATGGCGTTAACATTAAATGTATTGTGATGAACATTATCTCTATTGCTGGGCTTAGAGGCACCTTACGCTGGTCCATGAGAATGTAATTTCCATGAACAATTTAGAATCCATTATCAAATTCACATTGTTGTGTTCAATTACAATATTTTCTCTGTGGAGTAGCAAGGGAGCCATGGGCCTCAATGTGAAGAAGGAAATCCCCCCCCCCCACATTTCTGTAATGGGCAGTAATTGATGGCAAGATTTGGCTGCAGTGGGTTCCCCTTACACTGCAAGGGCCTTGTGCCACTGGACCCTCTGCACTATTGATCAGTACCCACCCCATATTAACATGAAAAAACTATTTCAGGCCATCTATAAATACACAAAATCTGCTTGGATCGAATGGGTGCTGAATATCTGGCAAGCTTAATGAACCACCATTTCATGCGTTAGACAGTCATTTTTTGCCACGCACAGGTGCCTAATGCCCTTTCTGTGATGTCTAGTGGAACAGCAGGCTTACTTCAGTTTTGCATTCTATCAGCAGAGTTTCCTCATTTGTCTGGGGATGTTGTCTGTACAACTGCCTGAAACTAAGGGGCTTATTAGCATGGTGGGCGGAGGCTCCTCCACTTTGCTGGCAGAAATCGTAATTTTCCGCACGCCAGCAGCGTTCCTCATGTCCCCCATATTACAATGGGCAAACATTGCCCATTTCCCGTTGGCCGTGGTGCGACGGGAACTGCCATAAAAATGCACCCGCCACTGCGGAGGTGTGAGACAATAGAGACCCACCGCCATGCAGAACGACGTCCCAACCGCCGTACAAATCAGGAGGCCCCAAACAGCCTGCCACACCGCAGCCGAGAAACCACCCAACTGGAGATGGCGAAAGCATGACAGTGGAGCACGAAACCAGACTCTAGGTCCCCTCCACCTGGTCCGGACCGCAATGGATCCAGCTTTATACGCCTTTCCGGTGCTGTACCTGATCCACTACCAGCAAGTAATGCACCGTCGCGGACAACGCCACAGGTACGCAATCACACAACTCCACACACAAACACAACACACACATCCTGGGCTGACATACGGTTCCTGTCTACATCAGGCACTCTGGTGAGGACAGGAACATATCCCCCAGTGTACCCACACATGTCCTACCTGCCACTAAATCACCCCTCTGCATCCAGGTCACCCATCAACCGCAAAATCAATGCATCTTTTGGTCACGTCACCGCAGCAGTGAAGATGCAGGAAAACCTGAAAATAATGTAGTAGGCAGGGCCTGTCACAAGCATAGGCAGTCCACAGAGATCATAGGGCCCCACCTGCTCCCTACACACACTAGGGTCCCACACCCATCACAGGACATGCTGTGTGCCCCTCCTGTGCCCCCCCCTGCACAATTAACCAGCCAGGTGTACCCAGACCCTGCACCACACACATGAAACAATCAGGGAACCTGTGTCAGAAGGTGGGGGTGAAGAGCAACACCCTGCACAGAAATTCAAGTGTAGGGAAACCCTCATCCCTACACCTACCCTCCACTCATGTCAAGAAAACTGAGTCCAATCACAACATTAACACTCACACTGAATAGGAACAACTACCTAACTGTACACACTGTCCTTCAAGTCACCCAGACACACCCCAGACTGACACACAGCCACATGTACATACCAGATGTTAGCAGCAATGGAGGACAACAAATGGGACAGACAAAAATGAGGTGGGCAGTGCTGGAAAGCCATGGAGCAAGCCACAAAGCATGTGTACATCACATGCAAGAGATGGAACATATCACAACACACGTAGACCATCAAATCAGACAAGGCTGGCACAGTGAGTACAATTAAACCACGGTGACAACTGTGCAACAACTCAGGGAGACAGCAAGGCCAGCCATGCATAGGCACAGGGCTGATAGGAAGTGTCTGAAGTCAAACGGTGATTAGCCTCACATCTGTCTCAATGTACTTGACATGTGTATGTCAGCAGCACCACACAAATGGCTCATTGTCACACTCCATGACTGTCAAACACAAGTTGGATCCTTCACACATACCCCTCCTCCACCCACCTCACACCTGCACCACTCAACACCAGTGTCAAACACACAGAATGTGCAAATAATGTCCTGTCAGTACACTAACAAACAATCACACTCCCTGGGGTGCATCCACAAACCTCACACACACACTCATGGAAGCCTGCACCAATGCTGGCACAAAAACAATAGCCACACACAAACCGTGCAAACAACATACACAGAAGTTCAATAAGTCCACATATGGCCAGCCAAACACTGGAAAGGCAATGGGAACCGAGACAGGACAGGAGCACACACAATTGTCACAGTTACCATACCCCAACACAAACAAGAAGTGCAGAACAATCATGGGCACAAACTGGGATCAATGGGACAATAAGCTAACACAGACAGACTGACATACCACACCACCCATCAAGTCAACATGGTGTTAAAGTGTAACACATGCATGCACATACACAATCCTGACAAGTGACAGGTCAAAAGTAGGAGGACAAACCACCAATATGCACTCAAACCAAGCTCAGGAACAAGAATCCACATTGCTGCATGTGACACACACAAGTAACGCACACTACACCGGCAACACACATCTGGATGTATCACAATGCACTAACAACTCGCACACAATGTCATGCAAATAGAACATCACACACAGAGCATCTGTCAGATGAAAGAGCCAACTCGGTAATAGGAGTTGCAAATTACCATGAAGTTGAACTTCATGGTAATTGGCAAAAACTTTGAAAAATGCACTCATGTGCATTTTTCAAAGTTTCATGTTGCTCACACATACATGCCCCTAGGGCATGTGTGTGCGCAACATATGTGCACAGATCAATTTCAGGGGTGCAACAGGGTGTCCATTTGACACCCTGGCACCCTTGAAATTGCATTCTCAATTTGCGATTCTCTAATTGAGAATCACAAATTGAGAATGTCTTCCCATTCATTCCCATGGGCCTAGAAAATGGGGAGGTATTCCTTAATTGCGATTCGCAATTTGCGAGTCGCAATTAAGGAATGTTTAGAAATCACTATTTTTTAAGCGATTTCTACATGCATAGGCTTTTGCGATTCCTTAATTGCAATTCCTTAAAAATCGCAATTAAGGAATCGCAAAAGCCAACATTGATGCATGTACCTGATAGTTTCCACAAGTTGTAAGTAAAACGTTGTGGTGCTTAAAAGGTTATATTCATCAAATTAAAGTGAAGAAGTGAACAGAGTAGGTGGCCTCAAAACTGAGAAGGTTGTCATTGAATGTGCAGCAAGAGGTTGAAAAAGAACTAAAGCACTTAAGTGACACAGGGGTGATTGTGCTAGTGGAGGCAACGAAATGCCCCCCATAGTATAGCATAGTATTAGCATAGACGAACAATAGGTACATCAAGTTGTGCAATTATTTGATGGCACTGAATAAGGCTATTGTTGCTGAGAGGTTTCCTCTACCAAACTTCATGTAGATGATGGTGACCCTGAAGGAAGCTAGGGAGTTCACCAGCTCAGATCTTGCCTCAGTATATCATTAGCCCTTACTGCTCTCAAGATGTACCAGATTTCATAAAAACAATTGTGGCATAACAATAAAGAGAATGCTTTTTTGACTTGAGTTGGAAATATTAGTTTTCCAGAGGATATGAAAACAATGTTATGAAACAATGAAGAGGTAAAATATTTCCAACATTATCTTTCGATCTACTGGGCACCTTGCAAGGAACACAATGATTGTATAAATAGTGTTCTTGAGAGAAGTATGGGTTTTGGAAAAAAAGTCATTTATTGCTTAGGACATTATATTTAGGTTCTGGAGTTAGACTTAAGAAGTGCCTGATGGAAATAATCAAGAGGATAGAGGCACCTTGGAACAAGGAGGAATGCTATGATTTCTAGGTTTGGTGGTATTTTGTTGAAGGTTTATTGAGAAATTATCCCAAGAAACTGCTGCCATAAGATAACGCTTGAGGTAAAAACTAGAGTTTTTGTAGAATGATGAGTGCGAGAATGAATGTGAAAGTATAAAGAATAATTTGAGAAAGGCTCTAGATGTGCACATGTTTGTACCATGGAGCAAGACTATACTATTGTACCTAAGGATGCCATTGCAAAGGATTTGGGAACAATGTTTTTGTAGGGTACAGATGATGGTAAGTAGATTATAGCTTTTGATTCCAAGTTATTGAGGGGTGCAGAGAAAAGTAACTTGGTAATAGAGAAAGAGGCACTGGAGGTACAGTGAGTGGTAAACAAATGCAGACACTATTTATAAAGTAATATATTTACAATGAGGATGGACCCTAAATCGCTAAAGGACATCTTCAGCTAGAATGACCTTGAGATAATATCTCCTAGGGTTATGAAGTGGGTGGTATGCTTGCAAAAACATTCCATCTATGTGGAGTAAATCCCAGGAGTATTGAACAAGACTGCTGACTATTAACGTGTGTTAATACGAGTTTTAGAAAGAAGTTATTGACAAATGACCTGAGAGCAAGTTGTGTGTTTTACCCTGTGGACCATATCAGTGTATAGAGAGAAGAAGTGGAAATTGATCTGGTTATAAAGGAGGAACTGAGGAAGTTTGGAGTGGATAGAGGTTTGGTAAACTTTTAGATAAATCATTACAATTTGTGTGGCTTACAAACTATGAGTTAGCTGAAAAATGTGCTTTGGGCCACATGCATGAAGCTAAGGAATAGCGATTCCTTAATAGCGATTATTAAGGAATCGCTATTAAGGAATCACAATTCCTTATGCATGTAGGTTTCGCAAAAATATAAGCGATTCCTACACATTCCTTAATTGCGAATTGCAAATTGCGATTCGCAATTAAGGAATGCCTTCCTATTCATTCATATGGGTCTAGCGGCCCATAGGAATGAATGTGGCAACATTCGCAATTTGGATTACCAAATAGGTAATCGCAAAATGTGCATACAATTTCAAGGGTGCTAAAAGGCCACCCTGATGCACTCCCAACAAAGTTAGGTATGCACATGTGGTGCACACACATGCCTGTGTATGCACCACATTGCCCTTTGTAAAATGCATGTTTGTGCATTTTTCAAAGGAATTACAAATTACCATCAACTTGAAGCTGATGGTAATTTACAATTCCAAATTGCGAAAATGCAATTTTGCATAATGCATCGCTATTAGGGAATCAAAAGTTGCGATTCCCTAACTGCATTCCCAAGAAAGGTAATCGCAAAAATTGTGATTATCTGTTTTGCGAATGACTTTTGGTTGTGCATCGCAAATAGCATTTTACCGGTCTCAAATGGGCAGATTCTGTGAAACTGCTTGATGCATGTGCCCCTTTATTCTTTAGGAGATCCAGACATGTTCCTCCTCTGTCTTTGATGAACTACTTAATAAAGATAGGACATGAGGGCAACTAGATATTTAAAAAACTAAATGGTGAATTTGATCAGATTGTTGGTGGCTATGTTTAAAAATAAAGGGGAAATAGCTATCAGGGTTTTCAGTGCATGCTGTGCAAGGGATAACGTTTGTTACACTTCAACACCTCTTAAAGACACTGGAGTAGGATGTGCATCTGAGTTTGGTGTGACCTTTGTCTGTAGAACGGCTTATTCCATATAGTCTGGAGATAGTCAATTTATATTCGAGGTGGAAAGAAGTGAAATTGATTAGAGACATAGACTCTGGGCACGTGTTCAGATTCTTCAATAGTGTGTTTGTAAGGAAAGTGTTTCCCAAGTCTGTATGAACAGACAACAGAGTGTAATTTTGCTCCTAAGAAATGGAAGAATATTTGGAGTAAAATAGAGTAAATGTGCATTGTTTTATCCAGAGACAAACATAATCAATGAGAGGCTATTATGGGAGAAATAGAGTTGGTGAGATCTAGTAGAATGTATTTGAATGATAAAGTGGAGGTAACATAGAATGTCTCACCATCAAACTACCAATAGAACATCATTTGGATTATTTAAGGGAAGGAAAGCAGACACCGAGTTGGTACCTGGGTGGATTAAAATTATATAGAGGTGAGAAGAGGTGCCTGTGAATGGGGACAGGAGAGAAATGGATCTGAGACATTAAAAAAGAAAAGAAGGTTCTGATGGAAGGAAGAATGTGAATGAACAGAGACTAGCTGTTGGTGACTGGATAAGGGTATATGTGGGAACTATGAGTAAGTTATTGTTGAATAGTGTTAAAGCGGAGGGCAGGGGAGTCTGGAATTTAAGTTATTCTATGGTGTGTTGCAAACAGTAAGTGCGTCAAAAAGAAAGGTGCATGAGGTGAGTCAAACTGACAAATTGGTATCTTCAGGGTCAATTCATGATTATCCTGGAGGTTTTGTTAAGTGCTCAAGAAGAAGGTACCGGAGTTAAAAGTATAAGGATTTCAAGAGCACTGGTTTACCTAACAGACTATTGCCCACATGCATCATTGAGAATTGCATTCGCAAACGGTGTGAATCGCAATTTTTGGCCGTTTGCGAATGAAATTCTCAAATTTGGGATGCATCATGCTTTTCGCAATTTTAGGAATCGCAACCATGTTGCGATTTCTAAAATTGCGATTGCATTCAAGAAATCGCAATTTGAGATTTCTTAAATGCAATGCATGAACATTTTTAATTTGTGAATTCGCAAATAGAAAGGGGTAAATTAGCATGAAGTTGACCTTCATGCTAATTTGCGAAAACTTTCAAAAATGCACAAAAATGCATTTTTGAAAGTTTCATGTTACACACACACATGTCCTTGGGACATGTGTGTGTGAAACTTGCACTTAAAGTTACATTTCAGGGGTGCAGGGGGGGTTGCACCCTTGAAAATGCATTCACAAATTGCGATTCACAAAATGCTAATCGCAATTTTTGTATGCCTTCCCATTCTTTCCTATGGGCCTCTTGGCCCAAAGGAATCAATGGGAAGGATTCCTTAATTGCGATTCGCAAATTGTGAATCGCAATTAAGGAATTTTTAGAAATCTATACTACTATAATAAAGGAGAAACTTTCAGGCTTTGAGGCCGGTGAACTCCGGAACCACTGCGCCAATCTACACACCCGATACACAGTAGAAATCATCAGGGTGTGTAGATGGTTATAGGCTATATAAAGTTTAGAAATAAATCTTATTTAAAAAATGTATTTAAAAAAAAGTAGTCCCCCTAAAGTTGCGCCGGCCGCGATGTGCGTGCTCACGTCGAGGAGCGGCGTCAGAGCGCCGTCAGAGGAGCGGCGTACATGGCGCGGGGGAGGAGCGGTCACGTGAGGAGCAGCGGACAGGCCAGTGGCAGTGCGACCAGCGGAGAGACGGACATGGCGGGGGAGGAGCGGCGGCAGACAAGCGGTGAGGAGGAGAGCGGCGAGGAGCTGTCAACTCAGGAGCGGCGGCTGAGGTAAGCAGGTGGGTGTCGGGCCAGGCGGGGGACGGGGAGTTACAAAAGGCAATGTCGGGGCAGGCGGGGGTCCGGAAAGGCGGGGGATGGGGACTAACACCTCCATTGACTCAGGCCAGGCGGCAGGCGGTGGACGGGGCGGGTGGGGGCACGGGCTGCTGGGCAATGTCGGGGCAGGCGGGGGTAGGGAGAAGCCTAAAAGCTCCCGGAGAAGGTCAGGACGGGCTGCTAGTAGGCTATATAAAGATTAAAAATAAACCTTATGAGAAACTTTCAGGCTTTGAGGCGGGTAAACTCCGGAACCACTGCGCCAATCTACACACCGGATACACCGTAGAAATCGTCAGGGTGTGTAATAGGTTATAGGCTATATAAAGATTAAAAATAAACCTTATTTAAAAAATGTATTTAAAAAGAAAAGTAGTACCTCCAAAGTAGCGCCGGCCGCAACGTGCGTGCTCACGCCGAGGAGTGGCGTCAGAGCGGCGTCAGAGGAGCAGCGGACATGGCGCCGGGGAGGATCGGTCACGTGAGGAGCAGCGGACAGGCCAGCGGCGGTGCGACCAGCGGAGAGGGGGACATGGCACGGGGGTGGATTGGCGGTGAACAGGCGGTGAGGAGCAGAGCGTAGAGGAGCTGTCAACTCAGGAGCAGCGGCTGAGGTAAGCAGGCGGGTGTCGGGCCAGGCGGGGGACGGGGAGTTACAAAAGGCAATGTCGGGGCAGGCGGGGGTCCGGGAAGGCGGGGGACGGGTACTAACACCTCCATTGACTCAGGCCAGGCGAGGGTCTGCACCCTGTAGCCGGCTCCCTTGCGGGCGCTTAAGGGGGGCGGAAGTAAATGCCCGGGAGATCTTCAGCGCAGTGGAGGTGGCCACACAGGTTTTCTTCGTGCAGCGCCACCACCCCAAAACCGTTGCGGCAGGTCCTGTACTGGGTACGGCCTCCGGGAGCATCGCCAGCTATAGGGTAAGGTATGCCGGACCATGTATCGGGAGTCTGGGGTCCGGCGCACCTACAACCAGGTGACGCACCGGTGGTCGGACATACTGGACCGGGATCAGGACCTGCTCGACCTGCTTGGCGTGGAGATCCCTGGGCTTGGTGAGTACAAGTAGCTATTTAATCACTACTTTGTTGTCTTATGCTCTGTGTTATGATATTGCAAATATATATTTTTTCCAAAGAGCAAGAATGCTGCCGATTACATTGCAGGTAAATTATGTTTCAAAAGCTTCTGTGATTGCTGGTGCTTGCCTGCTCACTGGCAGTGCTACTATGCTTACTTGTTTTCAATTTTGTGCTCATTTGGCCTGAGTGATTATGTATGAGTGTACTTTACAGAACTGTGTAATGCTAGACACTAGAGATTACATTGCAGGTAAATTATGTTTCAAAAGCTTCTGTGATTGCAGGTCCTTGTCTGCTCACTGGCGGTGCTACTATGCTTACTTGTTTTCAATTTTGTGCTCATTTGGCCTGAGTGTTTATGTATGAGTGTACTTTAAAGAACTGCCTAATGCTAGACACTAGAGACTCAAGTCCAATCCTTCCTTGTACTCCTGCCACTAAGAAGAGATAGTGGTGGTGGATTGATAGTTTGAGTATATTATGACTGGTTATTTAGTAGGAAACTTTTTAGTGGTCTGCAATCATGGCGGACTGTGTCTGTCACTTCGCGTGCTGCGGAGTGCTGCCTGCCAGTCCTAGTAGAACCTTTTTGTAGTTGGTTTAGTGAGTTACATAACTTTCCAAGTAGATGGTCCACGAATCCAGCAATACTAATATCCTAGTAGACCACATCAGATAGGTCAATAAATGTAGAGCAATTGTTGTCTATTGCTCCAAAATAATTTGTTATTGTTGTTTTGAAATGTTTGATTTGGTTGACAACAATCTCCATGTTTGTGTTTTTTTTCATGTACATCAGCTCCCCCAGGGGCAAGAAGACAGAGGTGGCAGTGGCGGCGCCGGCGGAGCAGAAAGGCCAGGATCGGTCCGCCGAGGGCTCCTCTGCTGGCCCCAGTAAGTTTTCCTGTTAATATTAATAATTATACTTCCCTAACTTTTACAGCACCTATTTATTCCAAACGTTCATCATAATTCTATTTTTTCCTAAATCGTCTTTGATCTTCTTGTAGACTGTTTCTAAATTCTTATCCTGCCTCTACTATGACTCTCTGTGCTACTACTATTTTATTAGTCTGCCTATGTAGCTAGCTAAGCTTGCACAGTTGGCAAAAGGTGTTAAACAAAACTCCTATTCAGTAATAGCTTTAGGCACTGAGTGCAGTCCTCTGGGTTGTCCATAATGTCGATTGAAGCCTTCTTAATGTTTATGCTTTGACAATTCCCAACAATAAAATGTCAACGGCCACCTAGAATAAGATACTAGTTTACTTTTTGATTGGATAGGAGGACATACTACTACTGTTGCAGGGACTATTCTCCACATACAGAACTATTGACAAGAAATAGGGCATTGGTGATAATAGGCGCAGTTAGACTTTCCACATACCTCAGTCATAACAGAAGTTGAACCCCCAATATCCTTACTGACTAGCTAGTCATTACTTAGCTCCCGAATGCAGCGATGATCCCCAATGATTATACAACCCAGAAAATAAGACTACGGAGTCAGAGTCCCGAACTCTCAGAGTCACGGACTCATGCTTTCAAATTGCAAACCCTTTCGCTCACTCACTCATGACCAAAACTCACATAGTCTATGTAAGTTTTAAAGCTTTATTAAAAGTAAAACAGCTAGCTCTGTGTGTACTCTGTATATTACATTTCAATCGTGCATTATATAAAAACATTTATTAAAATCAACTTCATTCTTATAAGATAAACGGTGAACTCTTTAAAACTGAACAGTGGCTGATTTTACACATTAATTGTGGGAGAGCCCTCACCTGGTTGGAACTTAAAGCCTTGGTGGTGATGATGGCGACTCCGAGTAACATCCTGCTCTTCTTCGTAGAAGGGAAGCTTCTGTCTGTTATGAGAAAAATGGTGTGTGTTAAAAAGCAAGCATTCATCAGTTATGCCAAAAAGTGTAGCATGTTATGGCTAAGCATGAATAAAAAAAACACCCTCCCCTTCCGAAAGGGGAATTTTTAGTTTAGACTAGAGAGTCACAAGTAATTGAATTTGTTTATGTAGTAACATATTATTTTTTAATTCCTAGACAAAATAGGGAGTGGTGTATATGGCATCTAGAATTATTAAATGTATTTTCCAGGCGTAACACCATCGGCACAGGCCACCACCAGTGCCTGGGCCAGCGCGAAGGCGGTCACTCCAGGGGTGGATGCGGTACAGGCAGGAACTGCTGTGGAGGATGCCACGGTGGTGGCGGGCAGTGGTAAGCTTAAGCTATTATATTCCTTCCTTATTGAGATTGCAGAGTAGGCTCGCTGCAGGGGTGTATATGTTGTACAGTACAAGTAAGTACACTTTACTGTTAAGAAGACTTACAAATTTAGAACTAAGTTTTTGTCAACCAGGTAGAAGACAGTCACCCTTGACTTCGCATTAGCAATAGCATTAGCGGCGGGAGTTGATGAGTAACCAATGGCCTCCCCTAAATTTGACTTCAACTCAGCTGTGAACATTTTATCGAGAAGCCAAGTCAGAACAGAGATGAACTTGATGGATGGGATGAACGAAAAGGGAATGAAGGGTGTAAAGAAGGACGAGCGAGTTAAATTAATGACTGTCAAAGAATGATACGTGTTTTTGAATGCAGGCACAGTTGGCTGGGATTCTGATGCATGGCCCGTGGAAGACTGAAGCAAGGATGGGTGGAAGGAGAAAGAAAAGAGGACTGTGATGGGTGGGTGAAACAGAAACTGTATGTGTGCGCAATGTATCCTTTGGTTCAAATTCAAATGCAAATCAAGCACGGATGCATGGCTGGCGGTTTACAAAAAAAATAAAAAGTGTGTTTTTCGGTGAGAAAAAGTAAGGTTTGTCCACTTGAGACATTAAGAAGAATGATTGACATTTACTTTGAATGGATGGATGCCTGGATGGTATCTTCTTCATAGATAGCATAGGTGTGCATAGAGTAGACAGAGTAGACGGTCACTGGATGAAGAGTGTTACTTTGAAGAGCATGTAACACCGCGCGTCCGTTCCAGAGTAGCAAAACCGAGGAAAGTAGAAGTTGTACATTTTCAGAATACTCTCTTGACTAACAGTAGTTTGCAACCACAGCATATATTGTGTATCTATTGTATAGTTCACATTATCAAGTTAAGTCACAACTCACAAGTGCCGTCCTCCGGCGATTACGGGGACCACTCACTACCTCTGTTAATAATTTTTTTCCAACTCTGTCATTCTTGTGTGGCCTATCGGTGTTCACTCAATCAATAGAAACAAAGCACCTAAAGTCATCTCTTATATAAGCAAATATCTTGTGAAGGGATAGATGATCATATTATATTCTTCATTTTCCTTTTGTAGTAGTCAGGGACAGGGCAGGGTGAAAGTTAAATTAATTGAGCAGTAGCCCTTGTAACAGAGTATTGTCAGTGCCACCCGTAATAGAAAAGTAAGAGCTTCACCAATCACCACCTGCATGTACTGGACTGGTAACAGTAACGCAAGTCTGCGTCATCATGGCTTGCGTCTGTTTTTCTTGGGTGCAAGCTGACTGCGCTGGCATTATGCCGGCTTCCACAAGTTTACGTACTAATTTCGCTAAATAAGAGAGAAGAAGAAGACTGGTGTACTCTCTGAGTCTAATTTAGTCAGTCCACGTAGTGCTACTAGAATTCCTGAAACTCCCACTAATGTTGGAGCAGAGGCCAACAAAGTGGGAGGTTAGATAGATAGATGCCACAAATGTTATGTACTGTGCTTGCAAGTTGCTAGTGCTACTGTGAGTGACATAACTTTCTGTTGAATTATTTTGTGTTAATCTTAAAGAGTATTGGTTACGGTATGTTTTTCTTTCTTCATATAGATACTCCTTCTAACTAACAAGGAAGGAGTTGGCTATCCGGGCCCGGTGATGGAAGCTGGAGGCAATTGTCTCCGAAAATCGGCGGCTGGTGGCTCAGGAGGAGAAGGATGACTCGCAGTCAACAACATCCACGACAGCTGCATCCTCCTCCGCTGCCCCTGGGTGATACAGTCAGCGCAATCCTACAGCGGTACGGCGCCGTGGTCTGGCAGCCGCCAGCCACCGCCGAGCAGCAAAAACAACAGCTGCCCCCCACAGTACCTGCAAACTGACTCTGTTAGAGGCCTACCTTGAGCAGGAGGTGGCGAGGCAGAAAGCCCTGCTCAAGGACCTCCAGAGAGAGCTGCGTGACCACCTGGCCACAGGAGGACACCGCAGGCGAAAGTAGAGAGACTGTCCCGTGCCCATTTTTTAAAGACTTTTGGAGGGGGTGGGAATTGGGTGTTGGGGTTTTTGGACTTTTGGGACTTTTGATTTCATGCACATTGGTTCGGGTTAAGGAGGGGGGTAGGTCGGGTCTTGGGGGATAGTTTATTTTTGTTAGGAATCAAAATAATTATTTATTTTCCATTTAAGCATAGCATACACGTTTTTCCTGTTTTGTGGGGGAGGCAGGGGACGGGGTTAGCTGTACGTTTGTTTTCCGGAAACTTAACTGGCTGCTTGATTCAAATTGTCTAAGTAATCGCCCAAATTTGTACAAAAGTGCCACTGACAGAGTTAGTGAATTCAATTGTCCTACTACTTTACTAGTACTACCGTCAGTCTCTCCTCTCCTCCTACTCCATTATTCTTCCTCCCCCAAAATGCTTGTCTTACCTGTGATTCGTGTTTGAGAATAGTGCTAGGCACAGGGCTGGCTGCATGGCAAATGGCGATTAAAGTTGGCTATGGAACCCTGGACGGATGAATTGGCATTGTTGTGGTGGTAGTAGTATTGGTACACACTGGCAGTAGCAGCATATGAAAAAAAAGGAAATGACACATTGAGTGGCCTAAGAGGAGCATTAGAACAGTACGATAGTACAGTACACAAGAACAGTGCCATAAATTAAATTGTAGCCTAAGCAATGCTAAAGTATTCAATCAAAAGTTAACTAGTAGTTGCGTGGATTATGGCTACTACAATAACTAGTACTGAAGGACACAGCAGCGTAAGCATTCGTCACTTGTAGGAGGATGTTGTTGATGAATCCACTCGATGGCGGACATGAAATTCTGAAATGATTTGCAAATACTCATGGGTGTGTGTCTGCGGATTTCTTGACCTGCCTTTAAATTGATTTTCTGTTGCTTTGACCTTATCCTCCCCAGCAAGCGTGTGGAATTACTGGTATCATTTACTCACACACCTCAATGAAAACCACACAGCCCGGGGGAAGAGGGTTAGGGTTTGAAAAATGGATGGGAATGGGGGTTTTTGGGAAAGTTTTTTGGAGAGAGAAAAAAAAACCACAGCATGGACAAACAGCAAATGAAGAAAAACAAATCTTTGGATACAAGCCTAATTGAATTTCATAACAATAACATTATTTAAAGATAAGGACAAGTGAAGTGGATACTGTAACTGTATGTTGTAGTTGTCCTGGTCAAATTGGGAAGTTGCATGCATCTAGCTATTCCTCTTATTCGCGGTACTCCTCCATTCCATCAGGCGCTCTGTCGATCAATCTTGATGACCACACTGTCCACTGCCTGCTTGGCAGATGCGGAATTACTATGGTAAGCCTGAGTAATGTTTTTCCCATTGCACAGGGTAAGTGCCGGCCTGTAATTGTCGATGGAAAACAGAAACGGATATTAACACCACGGAGGAAAAATATAAGGTACGGTGTGTAGTGCAAAAATAACACTTTCACTTTCAGAGGCGACAGTATTACATACAAGCATCCTTTCTAAAGTGCGTTCTCTGAGTCTCCTTTTCAAGGATAATAATTAGCAGACAGCATGACAGGGCCAATGCAAACGGTCAAGGCAGGCACCACTGAGTGAACCAACCTCCATGTAGCATACCTCTTTGACACAGATAGACAAAGCAGATCTAATTTTATACAGCAAGCCACATACCCGCAATTTTACATGAACTGCTGTCTGGACTCTGGCATAACAACACTATACTGGCTCGACCGCTCCATGCCACGACTAGACAGAAAATGTAGTTCTGCTGTGGTTGTTGTTGACTTGTTTACCTGTTTGCCACTCACGAAATGGCCATAGTTCTTCCATACACCGACAATGATGATCCATCCATCCCAGTGAGTAACTGTAAAGATATTATGTAACTTTGATCATCAAGACTCATCATCATCATCATGGTATTGGCAAACTCAATGTTGTTCATGCAGTCACAGTCTTCACACAGTGAGTCCAACGACATTTTCCATATTACAAAATGCAACGTAGTGGCCCCTGCAGTAGAAGTACAATTTGCATTAAACAAGGTAAAAACAGAATAGACTTGAGTTACATCTAGTGTGTAAAAGATTAAATAATAACAGAACACATAGGATTCATTTCATGCACAACAAACAAACAACAATTGCTTTCATCAGAGCCAGACAGCCAATGTTGTCCACTCTGCATGCCATCTCATCATTCATTACCTGTTCGACTTTTTGTCAGTATCTTATTCTAGGGCAGCCTCTTGTGTCAATTTCAGAAGTAACAGTCAGCATAGTCAGTCATTCCAGTCCAACTTCTTTTGCGGGGACTCGTCTACGTAACAACAGTTTCTTGATTCTGCGTAATCCGGCCATCTGCCTTGAGGGAAATGGATAGGGAGAGTCTGGAGGAGGAGGATAGAGGAGCATGACTGAGTTGTGAACTTGTGAACTTCAGGAATGCAGTCAGCGGCACCTTCAATATGGAAATAAGACGAAGACAGTGCTGCAGTGCTGATGGATTTGTTGTGATTAAAGTTTTGTTGTGCTAAAAGTTACAAATCAAAGAAAGACTCAGAAATAAAAGTCAATAAGGACGGGAAAAAAAGTAAGTATTTCAAGCCTAGTTGTCAGGGAAGTAGAGCTCGTCCTCAACTCTGTGAAATGAACATGGAGTAGGTCAGCTAACAGAGAAGAACTTCCATCACCTAAGTCGATGTCATCTTCCTGCGTGCATTCACGTATTTTGTAATCTGGAGGTATGAAGTGCTGATTCATCTTGATCATTGTTAACCTCTCCACATTTTTGGGCGAGAGGCGGGTCCTTTTTGAAGTTACAATGGCACCAGCAGCACTGAAAACACGTTCAGAAGACACGCTTGGGAGTGGGCAAGCCAAATAATTTATAGCCAGTCTGGTGATCAGTGGCCAGTGAGGCCTTTTCCCATACCAATACACCAATGTGTTCTGATCAAAGAAGACCTCTGTTGGGTCATCCAGCGAAGCCTGCACGATCCACTCAAGGTCCTCCAGGGGTGCTCCACTTTGCGTACCATCTGTTGCCTTTGCATCAACACTGGAACGAGCAAACCCTTGATGAGTTATCTAATCCGCTTCCGAAAATATTATGGCTCGACCTGGTGCAGGTGATGATCCGGTTGCTGGTGTCAACGGTAACGGCTCTGAGGGAAAGTGACCGCCTTCGGCCACAGAAGTGGACCTTGACACCATATGGCCTGCTGCTTCAGTAGTACTTGTGGTGGTTCCTTCAATTTCCAGCCGCTCTTTTTCGAACCAAGTGGCTGACAGAGCTAGCCAATGTTTATACTTGGAAACATGTACTTCAGAAAAAGGAATGAATGTATTGCTGGCCAGTGCCTTTTTGTACAGTGGATCCAGAATAGTAGCACAAATGTAATGTTGTCCTAAATGTATTTTATTAAGCCTTTCATTGTCAACTAGGCGGCTTAATAAGCTCTTGGCCAACTGATATGCGTCTTGTTTTTCAGCATCAACTCGTAACGTTGAAGACACCGCCTTCAGTTGGTGCTCTAGCATGTGCAACAATGGGATAGCTTTGCACAAAGTACAGTCCTCCCTGCTGACTTCACGCGTGAAGATCTCAAAAGGACGAAGCATGTCTGTCAGGCTTTTAACTAGGTCCCAATTCTCCACCTCTAGCCTCATGTCTTTCATAGCAGCAGCCTGTGCGTTAAAGACATACTCATTGATTACCAAGTACTGCTCATACAGACGCTCAAGCATGTAGAAGGTTGAGTTCCAACGTGTTGCCACCTCCTGGATGAGTCCTCTGACTGGCACTCTACGGTTACGTTGAATTATCCTCAGCTGCTTCCGGGCCTTAAAAGAATGGCTGAAATGTGTGCAGATTCTTCGGCAGGTGGTCAGTAACTTGCTGACTGTGTTTTCTTTTTTCAAGAAATCTTGGACAATAATGTTAATGCTGTGCACCAAACACGGCACTCTGAAATAGCCACCATCATTCATGGCCTTAACTATATTA
This sequence comes from Lissotriton vulgaris, assembly GCF_964263255.1. NCBI lineage: Eukaryota > Metazoa > Chordata > Amphibia > Caudata > Salamandridae > Lissotriton > Lissotriton vulgaris. The sequence continues at coordinate 333,279,163 of NC_141700.1, forward strand.
CTGTGTGTGTACAAAAACTTCCTAGGCAATCTAAGTGACAGACTGCAGATAATGGGACCAAATAGGACTAGGCGTAGGCAAACAATACAAGAAAAACATTAATAAAAATGAATCATGATTTTAATCGACATATTAAAAATCATATAAAGAACAAATAGTTCAAGTTATATGACACACAATTATATAAAATGACACAATATACAATCTTTATAGATAAAAAGACACTGACATGAACCTACTAGTGTCTACAATATAAAATATAGTGGCAAATTACTCAGTAATTTGCCACTATATATGACTTGTGTGTCATATAACTTGAACTACTTATATGATTTTTAATATGTCGATTAAAATCATGATTCATTTTTATTAATGTTTTGTCTTGTATTGTTTGCCTACGCCTAGTCCTATTTGGTCCCATTATCTGTAGTCTGTCACTTAGATTGCCTAGGAAGTTTTTGTACACACACTTTGTTTACCCTGCCCTAGGAGTCTTTAACTATCACTACCCAGGGGGTCCTTGTTTTCTCACACACTTAACTATATTACTGCCATTATCTGTGGAAACATAAAAAAGCATGCGCCTTCTTGGCAGCAGCCATTTAAAGACCTTACTGTTAAACTCCTCCAACATGTGTACTGAAGTATGAGATTTCTCCATGGCAAACATGGCTACTGTTGCATGTTTCCAAGTAGCTTGAAAAATTGTGACACTGTCAACGACCTGCAGGCTCCCGACTACGTAACCCAGGGATTTTCCCTTACAAATCTTTACTTTGAAAAAATGGATTTTGGTTGAAAAATAATACAAATTATGATGAAGAACTGAAAAGAACAAATTGTAATATAAATAGCCTTGAAAAAGCCCTGGCGCGAATCGCCACAGGGGGCAAAACACGTGTCGGCTGTTCGTGTCTTTTACCTAAATTAATAAAGAGCATCTTTCTATACAAAACGGACTTTTGATTCTAATCATATGAGCAAGGATTGAGCCTAATGATATAAAGAACTACTGCTAACACACTCACTATCCCCCTAAAGACTGTCAACACCTGCAGCTATCTTATCTCTAACCCCCGCAAAAGAAACCCAGTGTGCAGTGATGCACATGTAATCAACGGCTTGGCAACTGGTCCACATGTCTGTTGTCAGGTGGATAGTGTGAACAGCACTCTTCTGCAAAGCTGCCCCAATCAGTTCCAACACTACATGTAGTGCTGGAACCGCAACTCTGGCAAAATAGGACCTGCTAGGAACCTTCCATTTAGGGCAGACTGTTGCCACAAATTCTAGAAAACCCACCCCTTCCACAAAAGAAAAAGGGAGAAGGTCCAGCGCTAGAATTTTAGCCAGCATTGCATTATAGAGACGTGCTGTTGGGTGGTTGCGTTCAAATGGCGCCTCCGACCAAAACATGCTTTTAATGGTGGTCTGGACCGTTTTCATATGTGATGATGATCCAGACTTCTTCAACCCAGTTAGGATCATTGATGTACTTTTTCGCATTGGTGTCTCTACCAGAATCTTACTGTGCCTCAAAGATGTTGCTGGGGTAGAGGGTGTGGGCGCTACCACTGCAGTGCTGCTGCCAGGGGTACTGTGTGTACCAGAAACAATGTCTGTCGCTTCTTCACCTCCCCCCTGCACAATCAGCCCCTCGTCATCAGATGCAATACCAATGGATACATTTGATTTTGTACTTTTGGCTTCCCGGATCTTACTTAGGTGCGCCTCCCACTGGATAATGTGGTGTTTTTTTAGATGACCTCTCTGGCCTCCAGTACCATAGTTGGTACCAAGCTTACCCCGACTAACTACTTGTTTACAAATCAAACAAATAACGAGGTTTCCCCCCTTTTTGCTAATACTAAAGAAGTCCCAAACTGGGGAGTTGAGATTTCTGGTGGTGGTGGAGGTGCCACTTGCAATGCCAGATAAAGTGGAGGATGGGTGTGGCCGAATTTGACTCTGTTGTGAAAATATGGCAGCTGTAAGTCGTGTTGGTGTAGTAGTTACCTGTGTTGGTGGTGGTACCAGTGCCACGCCGCCCACATCCCGCACAGCAGTATTTCGGGATAGGGTAAAAATGTCTGTCTGCTGCATGCCCGCTAGGGCTGGAGTGACGACTGTGATGACTGGGTCGTCATCGTCAGACTCTTCATCAGCAGCAGGATACACCATTTTTACTGCATCTTCGTCATCACCCATAAGTGGAAGCCTTGCGGGAACCTTCCTTTTACCTAGCTTTGTCGCCTCATGGTGTGCCTCCCTCTCAGACTGAATTGGTGGCTGCCAATCAAGATCTAGATCATCAGAAGGAAGGGGGCTTGAAGAAGAACTTGTACTAGCCCTCCTTTTCCTTGCAGGGGATCTGGAAGACAATGGATCATCAGGACTCAGAGTGGCTTGCTCGGCTGATACCTCCATATGAATCTCGATTTCCTCATTTGCCACTACTTCTGGAGGAACAAGCATTGTGGGCAGTTGTGCCTTTTCATGCCCCTCTCCATGCGCCTCTCCATGCACCTCTACTTGTGCCTCTACTTGCGCCTCTACTTGCGCCTCTACTTGCACCTCTACTTGCGCCTCTACATGCGCCTCTCCTTGCGCCTCTCCTTGTTGCCCTTGTCGTTGCGGTTGTGGTTGAACACTCGTCAGATGAGTTACACTCTGCATTGATTGGATGCTACTTTGCGATGAGTCAACGCCAACTTCACTGGTCGATGGTGAAAGAGCAATTAAAGTGGCTCCCTCTGCGGCACTTATGGGCTTGGGCCTAACTTGGCATGGTGTCACTAAGACCAATGAAGCGGAGGTGCTGCTCCCAGCTTGGTCCCCGGCGGACATCGCTGCTGCAGGCGTAGTTTTTTTTCTCTCAAGAAAGTGTCTGTCAGCACACCAGTCTCCATGGTAAGTGTCGCCACTTGCTTCTTCTGCTCCTTCTTACTGGCAGTGGAACTGGCAACTTTCTTGGTAGAGGAGCTACGACCACCTTTCTTTGGGCCCATCTTCTTCAGATGTCAGAACAGCAGGATGCAGATGCAGGAGTTGCAGAGTTGTCTGTGGCCACACGTGACGTTGTGCACACACCGCAGCAGGACTTCTTCCTGGCACTACAACAAGTGATGATGATGAGGATGATGCCTGGTTCTTCTCAGTCTTTGTGCACCTAAAAGCAAAGAAAGCCAGAGAAACATCAGTTAAATAAATGTTGCATATGTCGTGCTTCAATCAATATTTGCAACTAAGCTCTTCCGGACCTGCTAGTGTATCTTCGTGCTCACATCTTTTTTCATCTGAGGTTGACGGTCTAAAATCTAAAGCGCCTCGATGCCCGCAGGGTGACAGCATGCGCTATATAAAAACCATATACAATACAATAAAATACAATTTATTATTATTAACACAACACACCCAAAAACAGAAAGACCCAAAAAATAAATAGCAATTTTAATCCAAAATGGATGTTTAAATTGATAGAAGAGAGACCACAGAGAGAGAGTTGTTTCATGCACCACTGAGTACCCCTGGGCATAATGGATGAAAGCAAGGCAGACTGGGTGCAGGTCTATGGCACAAAGCACACTTCCTGGCTTTAAAATGGCCCCTAGACCCCCACCCATATGGACAGGCCCTGGATCAGGCCTCAAAATGGCCCCCACCCACATGGCCAGGCCCTGGACAAGGCCCCAACAACACCCAAAAATCAAAATACACACAAAAATCATCCCAATCCAATGGCATCCATGCCCTAAATGATGTTTAAATTCAAGAGACCCCACAGAAAGACATGGCCCATGCACCACTGAGTACCCCTGGGCCTAATGGATGAAAGCAAGGCAGACTGAGTGCAGGCCTATGGCACAAAGCAGACTGCCTGGCTTCAAAATGGCCTCTAGACCCCACCCACATGGCCAGGCCCTGGACCAGGCCTTAAAATGGCCCCCACCCACATGGCCAGGCCCTGGACCAGGCCCCAACAACACCCAAAAAATCGAGATATACACAAAATCACCCCAATCCAATGTCATCCATGCCCTAAATGATGTTTAAATTCAAGACACCCCATAGAAAGACTTGGCCCATGCACCACTAACTACCCCTGGGCCTACTGGCTAGTGTGGCTTTAACACGCACAGCAAAATTAGAAAAAACTTCCAGATAGATCAGTGAGCTACTCAATAACATGCCATAAATGATAGTTAAGTTCAACAAAACTCACAGAAACAGTTTATCATGCACCCATGACTAACTCTGGGCCGACTGGATACTGTGGGTAACCACAATATATTTTTTTAAAGTTGTGAAAAAGTTCATAAATTGTAGTTGCAGCAACTGCAATGACCCAAACAAACAACACCAACTTACTTGTAAAATCTCAAATCCAAAAGTGATCCCAAAAAAAGTCCTCAAATGCAAATATCCAGCAGCAGCCACAAAGAGTAATTCATCCAGCTCCCGATCCAAATGACCAGGACATGGACAAAGCACTGGGAGGAGCCTGCTGGACAGGAAAAGGAAGTTGGAGACTGTGGGGCACTTCCTCCCTCCCACCCTACCCCCCAAAAATGGAGCCAAATGTCAATCTGAGGAGTTATTCTGATCCAAATCATCATTTTCAGCTGGTTTATGCTGCCAGCGATAGATTTCTTGTGCAGAGTTGCAATTTGTGCAATTTCGGAAAAGTGAGCTGTTCAAATCTCCTGCCGGATGTCAGCTGCGCGTCGCGTCTACGTCTTCACAATTGTTTTCCCTCGCGGTGCGTGATCGTGGGCCCTTATGACGTATTCGCGTTCAACAAGTCTTGCAGTGCAAGATGGCGGGACGCTATGACGTAGTCACAGTCAAAGTCTCACGCGATCTCGCAGCAAGATCGAAAATGGCGCAGCGCACGCAAACCGGGAGGAAAACAACTCGGCGAACTCAGAATCACGGTAAGTCAACACCGCGCACGCGAGATTGTATTTTTGAAGAGCGACAAAGCAAAAAAAATTCGCCAACTCGCGAATTGCGGATTCTTTGACAATTTTGCACGATTCGCGGACTACGAAATTGTCAAAAATTTGCAAATTCTGCAAGCGGAAAGGATTTTCAGCCCATGCTTACTCTCGATGTACAAACAAAACAGGTGATGGACCGAATGTGGATCAATGTCACACATTCATCCCAGTCCAAAGATCTGGGCCCAAATCACAAGTCTCTGAAACATAGATAGTACAATGTAAGTTTATGTACAATTAGGGGTTGTCCCTACCCTTCCAACCAGGTGTACCTATTTATCTTGCTATCCTAGATATCCTGGCATGGGGAAATATGTTGGTATTGGACCCGCTCCCATTGGACTCATTTCCCCCTTGTGTGATTAAGATGTGTAGCCCTGCATTGGAATTCCATGTCCAAGATCCATTAATCGTTGAAGAACGTGGTCCCAAAGATGTTAAGAACTGCCCCGGGACCTAGGAGTGGATATGTTTGTGCACTAGTGTGGTGGGTGTGCTACCTCCAAGAACCTTTTCTCTACTAAGTCCAAGCTCAAATACTGTCCTACCCTATGGTGCCCTTTCTGAACATCCTATCTACCACAGATGGACGTCACCCCGCTTAGTGGAGAGATACAGTGCAGTGGGGTTGGTCTCATACCTGGTGATGGTTACTAATGCCCTAGAGGGTTTTACTCAATTAGGTTGGATTTTTGCCTTGACCCTACAGAGAAACAGATGCATCTTGCTGTTTCAGGGACTATCTCTTTTGTTAAATAAGTCTGTCTGCGCCTAAGGCAGGAGGTATTTATGAACAGATGTAACATGAACTGTTCATAATTTGTGTGCCTTCCTCAGACATATGTTGGTACCATGTGTTGTGTAGGAGTGTGCTGTGTAGTGTGTGAGGAATACTAGCGTTTGGTTCAGTGTAGGTATATGTCAGGTGAGAGAGGTCTCTACGCATGCGTTGCAAGAATGTAGAAGTACAGCCTACAAAATCATGTACATTTTTGGTTCGAGAAGGGCTCTAAAGCTAGCTAAGTAGGTGAATGAGACCATGTACAAAATATGAGGGAATGTAACTTAGGAAGCATTTGAAGAATGTAGGATCGTCTTCGGGAGATATGTCTGTACTTTGGACCAGTCTTTGTTGTGTGCTCTCTGTGGTCCGGTGTCAGTGGCTGTTGTCTGGGCGCCAAGGGTTGTTTTTGGTCTTGATGCAATGCAGAAAGACTGTCTCTTAAAAACGAATGTAGAAGTCAGTTTCACTCTGAAGTTTGCTTGAGAGGCTGGTCTTTTTAAAGACTTTTGTGAGTCCTGATTATAGAAATGGTGGGCTGTGGCAATGGTGGTGCACTTACAGTTTGATCACTGACCTGTAGCGTAAGAGCTGTGGGTCATAGGTTAACTTGGAAAGATAAATTTGTTAGGCAATTTATTGGAACATTCCTGTTTTATCTGTAAAACGATCCTGCTATATGGTTTAGCTGGGTGCTTTATGATTTTCCTATCAGTACTGAATGGAGATGATAGACTTTTCAATGGGATTTATTAGGTTTTAAAACTAATTTCAGTGAGTGTTAGAATTATGGGGATGACTGGGGATTTATAAACTAATTTTAATGTGCTTGAAATTATGGGTTTGACTGGGGTTTTTTAAAAAAAATGTATGCGATTCATATTATGGGGTTCCCCCCTCTCCATGCTGCAGAGGGAACAGTATTTTCTCTGCAGGCAATTCTGTTCAGAGCATTATGTTTTAGCAAGTGCTGTGGTGTCCTTATCACCTATCTGGGCTGCGCGCAATTGTGAGGAGAGGCGAATGTTCACTCTTTAGGTTTTAAGTTTCCGTTGACATGTGCGCACCCCTTAGTTCTTTGTTGTAGAATGAGGTTTCTGTAATTTGGCCACATTTCTGGGTCCTGCTCTTCTTCTGGAAGGTTCAAGAACCTTTGGGCTCTTTTGTGCGTGTCCTGTTTAACTATCCTTTGGCATTTCCACTTCTAATAAGGATGCTGGAAGTGGTTGGAGGGGTTGTGTGTGGACCCCTTCTTGTTGGCCTGTAGTGGAACAAATGGCTGGGACGATGCCTGCTTGCAGTGTTTTCTCTGCAAGAGTCAAGGGTCTCATTTGGACTTTAGGTGTCCAGCCTGATGGAGGTGGTGTAAATGATCTGGTTAGGACTTTTGGATGCAATGGGGCCTGTGAGCTGGCCTCTTTTTTTGAGAATCCAGTGCTGGGATGCTGTTCTATGTACCCTGTGGTTTGAACATGGCCATGGCTGGGATCAGGCCATCTACTCCTTTGGATGCTTACTCCTGGGGCCCTGTGAGTGTAATTATGACCAGCTAGACATGATTGATGTGCACATCCCTGGACTCCAGATGCGGGCTGAGAAGGTTATCTGTGGAGACCCTCTACCTCTCGCCGCTCCCTTCTCCCCCGGACCCTTGATGTTCCAGATCCATTACTTCTGGCAAGGTGTGATCCAATGGATTGAGCTCAGAAGGTTTTGGAAGCGTTTTAGGGGAGAGGAGGACAGGGCCGAATGAACTGCCCTCAGCAGGGAGTCCATTGTGCAGTTAGGGGCTTACTGCGTGGTGAGTAAGCAAACTGAAACAGCTGCCCACTGGTAAATGTATCTACTGACTCCGTGCTGGATTGGTGTGAGGCCCTTGGAACTCTAGGGTTCTTTCAACCCTCCTTCCCCCAAAGCCTGGAAGATCTGGCTTCCATCGCTGGAGTATTTGCCTAATTTTGGAACTATAGACATGCCTCCATTTGGAGGAAGCCTGACAAACATTGGACAGTGGGGTTCTTTTGATCTGCAGTACATCCTGGTGGCATTGGCACAAGAATCTGGGTTCATGCTTCTATGCCCTGGTAGAGGCCGTCCTGCTCCCACACGAGACTGTCTTTCCAAGAGGGCGCGGTGAGCCAACCCGCCTCAGAGGAATAACAGCCGATGGGGCCAATAGTCATCTGGATGGGGGACTCTAGCCTGGATATCCGGTCAACATAGCATGGTCGTCCTGAGGCTTTCCTCTGTGAACATAAAGGTTTTTAATTTTCTGCTGCTGTTAAAGTAAACCTTTTGAATATTCCCTATTGTTTGTTAAATTAACGGGTCTGAGTGTTCCATACTGTTGTGATGTTTCCTTTTAGCTGGTGTGGGAGATATGCTTGTGCTGATGTTCTGAATACACTGCGTCTCTGGGCATTTTGGGTTTTATTCTATGTGTAGAGATTCTGTGGGGTAGCCATTCCATTTGTTATATAATTTTAGGCAACTTTGGGGGTACTTGTGGTTTCTTCGGAGATAGTGGCACTTTATAATAGTTTGAGGCTACACTCCGTGTGGCTCTCTGGTGCAAGAGCTACGTTGGATTTCCCTGTGGTCCCAAGGCTGAGATTTTTTCCCAATCAGGTGCCACCTGTACATTTGTGGTCTCCCCGATCCCTTTAGGGGTGCTCTCATCAATTTCTTTGTCACTCCAGCAGAACCAGTGGGTGGCAAATATAGAAGGAGGCTTGTCCACTCTAGGCCCAGGAATTTCTCCTGTGCAGCCAGCAGGGAAAATTTCTTAAGGCAGTGCCCTGATGGTTGGACAAACTGCCTTCCCTGCTGCTGTCATTTGTCTCAGTCCTGTATCAGCTAACAAGGATGGGATCCCAGTGCATGAAACATTGCCCTTCCCCTGGTACCATTTAATCTGGCCCGCCTCTTTCTTTGAAGTGTTGCCAGGGTGGTGGCATTGCTGAACCTGGTAGCCTGAGCCAGCCTCCCACCCGCCTCAGGGGGTGTGATGGTCCTGTGCATGTCATGATCTTGGGTCCCTCGTTCCCTGTATTCCCTACATGCTACTGCTTTGGCCATTTCTACGAAGCAATGGTGTGCATGGGCGGTCCACTGTCATGCTGGTTTGTACAAGTTTTGGAGGTCTCCCATATAACCCCGGACTGCTCCCTAGAGGAGGGCTTGGTAGTTTGGGGTTGTCCTCACTAATATTCTTGAGGTATGTGTGGATGTATTGTACTGTGCTCCAATCGGTAGGCTTCAGGGAAGGAGCAGGTTATACTTCCATCCTCAGTGAACAGGATGGATATACTCAGTTTGGACAATAGGTCCCGTCTTAGTTTATTGTTTGGGGAGGATGGATAGGACAATAACTGTTTTCCTATCTTACTTCCTTCTATTTCCAGTTTGAGGGGCGCTGTGAGAGGGACCTTAGGCCCTGTTCCTGAGAACCCCTGTATCTTAGCGGTGGTCTTAGATATAGTGGCTGCTTCTTCCCATAGGCACGACCTAGCTGCCTCTGTATTCACTCGGAAGTGGTACAGTGTTTTGCTTATGAGCATTGGGATCACAGGGCCCTCCACAAGGCTGTCCAGGGTTGTCAGGGGGTTGTACATGTTCTTACATGCCTGGGCTGGCAGGCCCCGTTCTAAGCTTTTGCCTTCGCTGTCAGGCCAGAGGGGCCGGAGACATCCTCTTCACTGCTGCTAGTTGTTTGTGTCTGGTGTGTGTTGTGGCCGCCCCTCGGTCAACCCACATTCTTAACAGAGTCCTTTGAATGTCTCTCTCTTGGCCCCTATGTCTTGTTTTAATTGAAGTTTTGGTGCGTTCGATGATATTGGTATTAAATGTTCCCTCCTCAGACCAAGGGAACGTGTGTGTCTTAGTATGGGCATGCCACTCACAGCAGTATCTGTCCAGTCTCCAAGCCTGGTTGGAGAATTTCGCTTTAAAGTGCTCTAATGGAGTTTCCATGACAGAGTGGGAAGCTTGTTTGTGTTAAGGGTTTGCAAAATATTGGTTATCTTGAAATTTTCTCAAAATTAGTTACCCATCCTATTCTTATTTGTGGGTACTGTGCACACAAATTGATTAACATAAAATAGACACAATAATGTGATGAAACAATAACTACCTTTAGCAAAAGTGCAATTGTACGTTCAGGGCAGGGCAGGGCAGATTGTTTTGCAACAAAAAACTAGCAATGATGAACTTCTGATTTGGAAAAACGGTTATTATCACCAAAAAGCATAGATTTATTAATGAGACACAGCATTTAAACATGCTCCATGATTTTGCAAAAATCAAAGGCACCACAACATCAAGATACGTCAAAAATGGTAAAGATCTAAAAGAGACTTAAAAGATTGACAGAAAAAGTTAACTTGTCCAAAGAACTGAGCCCTATTGTAGAACCTATAGCCCATGGAGAGGTGGTGCTCTGTGCAGTACGCGGAGCCAGGTGAGCCTGATAGCCTGCCAATATCGACTCAGCGGACAAAAATAGCCACAATTTGATTAGAGAAAAAGGAATAACCTGAAACTATCGGCCCTCTGTGCCAGACACAAGCTATATCTGCTTCACCCAGGTCCAAAATGTTTTCCCTTACTTCCGAAGTACACCCTATATTACACCCAGGGGTTGTGTATCACTGCCTAACGCCCATTGATCAAATGGAGAGAAAAAAGGGAACACCTCTCACTTCTTTCAGGTGGTAAAAAATCTTGTTTGAGATGTTTGCTCTATCTCACACCCAGAGCCTCTGTGAACTGACTTGCAAGCAAGCCCAGTGGTCCAAACTATTCCTTGCTGAGTCCGGAGACTAGGTGAATCCTGTTCCAAGCCCAAAACCAGTCTATCCCTTGCTTACCCCCGGGAATGAGGCGGACCCTGTTCCAAGCCCAAAGCCCAGCTATCCCTTGCTAACACCCGGGGACGAGGCGCACCCTGTTCCAAGCCCAATGCTGGGCTATCCCTTCCTAACACCAGGGGGATGAGGTGTACCTTGTGCTCTACACCCAAGGTCAGGTACATACGCTGCTTTCTTCTAGCATGCTGACTAGAGGAAAAACAAAGTGGTCTACAGGCTTGTCCTAGTTTGCCATATGCCATAAGTTGGGACTATGGATCAGATGTAGTCTCTTCCCCTATGATGGCTTTCTCCGGCTGGACCTCCACCTCGTGGATTCCGCAGAACTTCTAATCATGATGGCGTCTGCTCACCAATCTTTTTTGTGCAGATGAACCTGTTTGGGCTGAGGTCCTTCCTTTGACAGCAGTCAGGCTCGATGGACCAATCTCTCCTGGATGGCTCACCAAAATGTTGCTCGAATATGAATTTACCTTAAGTAAATGAAAAGGCAAGAGGTGTTTGGCAAAACAGGAACAAATTCATGTAATTAAACGCTGTGGTCGGAAGAGGCTAGACAGAATGCATATGCTCAAAATCTCATAATGTACAAAGTTTTAGCATACTCAGCTGGTGGAGGACATCTCCCCAAGTTTCTGTAAGTAAGTATGTGTCTCGGGCACTCTTTGTCAATGTTTACATAGATGTATGCCCCCATAGGGCATGCCATTTAGATTGCAAGATATCTAGTTGTCCCATATGCAACAATGTTTTGAAAGGACCTTTCTGGTTAAAGGCACCTTTCATAGACTTGCATATAGCCATACAAATCTGGAAAACATAGGAACAATTGTTTGTATAGATATGTCCGACTCCCTAGTTTAAACGCACTTGTCCACATTAAAAATATCTACTCATTGTTAGGTAGTCATGTGGGCAACAAGAAGACAACACCAGGGTACTACAATCTTGCTTGGAAGAAATGCGATACTGGAGTAATCCCTTCAGATTTATTTTCCCAGACTAGAGACATGTTACACAGTGCCTTAAAAAATGGCTATTTGAGAAAGCCACAATACACTGTAATTTCCAACATTTTGTACGTAGTCATGTGGGAAGCTTGACATAACATGCAGTAAATACCCCCTCCAGTCTCCTAGAGGTACAAGTTGTGCAAGCCATATAAAGAAGGGAGACTGACTGCACTCTATAATACTGCTCTTTATAGATGTTCAATTCTTTGGATGGATATCCTCCCGCTAAGTAGTTGTGAACATGCTGTGAAACTATTGATCTATACAGACTGCAGATACTATAAATTATTTTATATCACAAATGATAAAAATTCAGGTAGCATTATATTCTTCAAAGTTATAACACATACAAATGATACATCTAGATATAGATTTCCCCTTCTTATCACTTCTTCAAAATAGGATTGCATCCTAGTCCTGTTTATTGGTGGGGGTGTCGTATTTTGACGATGGCTGGGTTAGCGCTTAGCTTTGCTACACGTTTCTCGCTTAAATTGGCTATACATAGAAACGCCATTTTATATGTAGCGGCGGCCATTTTGGATCATGAGCGGCCTCGTGGCCAGCGTGCCCTTTAGTCCTTTGTCCGTTCCACTGACCACTCGAGTCTGCCCAGCGACAGGCTATTTTTAGTATTGGTCAATCTTACACATGCGCAGTTCACACTGACCAGTCACTCCTTAGGAATGTGCCGCAAACTGACCAGTGGGTTTGAAACCCTCCAATGAGCTGGCAGTGTTCCAAAACATGCCCTTATATGTACATAATGTTCTGTAACTTTGTGCCGCTTGTTCGTTTTATTACCTGTAGAATTGTATATAAAAGGGGGTCACACCGATGTTCGGTGTGATACCTCTTGCATTACCGAAGGGTGCTGTATGAGTGTACCACCACCCCATGGGGTCTTAATAAACTTGTTCTTTGACTTTTACAGTTTCCGTGCCAACAGTTCTTGAATGTATGTGGGTTACCTTCGGAACATGTAGGCCTTGGGAACCCGATACTACAAATTGGCGACCACGAAGGGACTCATCGGCGACTCGGATGCCCGAAGGAGAGGTCGTGACGAAGGTTTGGACACTCGCCATGGACGCGCGCTGCCACTAAGTGACCCGAGTCTTGGCACCCACGGTGTTTTTTCCTTTCCTTCCGATCTGACCTTCCAGGTGGCGCCGGTCTCCGACTGAGTTTCGATCGTCTGTGTTGCTGGATAAAGTGCCGTTTGGCTGATTCGATTAAAAGACCTTGGCAGTTGGAAATCTGGACCTTTGAGATTTTGGGTAAGATTTGTGATCGGTAAGGTAGTCTGCGGACGCTTACTGAAGTTCTATGATTTATGATCGGTAAGGTAGTCCTCGGACGCTTGCCGAAGTTCTGTGACCTATGACTTTGATTTGAGTTAGCTAACATTTGTGAACTTGTGAATTTGTGAACTTTGAATCTATATGTGTAGTGCACTTCACATAGGCAGGCATGTAGAGATGTTTCTCTAACTTTGTTTTTTTTCCTCTGAGCGGCACATTTGTGTGAAGTACTGTAAGTGCCATTTTATATGGTGTCACGCTTTCGTGATACTCTTTGAACATGCCTGTTTTCAGCACGCTCCGAGGGATGTGCTGTCTTGGAAATGGTACCACAATTAGGTTAGCGGAATCACAGCCGGCTCCCCCAGAGGGAACACCAAATCGCGAAATGTACATTAAACATGGCCTTCCCCCTATAATGTACAGTAAACTCTGGCATAAGTATACCAAGTCGGATCCTGAATTGCAATGGCCACTACATGGGTCGTTCGATTTGCAAAAAGTGCAGTTTGTGGAGCAATGTCTGTTTCAACGCAGGTCTAGACAAAACATGTTTGATTGTGTGCGAATGTGGGAGAAAGCGGTGCGTGAGCGAATGAAACGTGAAGTTGCCTTGGCGGACAAAGAGCAGCGCAAGGCTGCTCGGGATAAGGCTTTACAGCTTGAGGAAGAAGAGGCTCAGGAGAAAAGAGAGAGGGAGTACCGGGAACGTAAATTGCAGACGATGGGTCAATTCCCTATTCGTCGACCGCTTTATCCTGTCCTTAATAATGAAATTGATGATTTTTCATTGCTAGATCGGTCACCGCCTCCGTATGTTTCGCCGACGGCTCCAGCTGAAGATTCGGGTGATGATGGGCAGGATAAGTCGGAAAAGAAGGGTATAACTGCTCTCAGGTTTACCACAGAGAGGTCTGCGCATTTACGTAGTTGGGCCCGTAAAGTGAATAAGAATTGTGTTTCACAGGCTGAGGTGGTTGCGGAGAGGAATAGGTGGACGGATCATGAATTACTGTATTTTCTGTCTAATTTGGCGGAGGAAGTTGTTGCCGCGTATCGTCAACTTTCAGATACGTTTGAACCTAAAGTTGTGTCAGTAAGTCGTGAGAATTTGGATAAAGGTGTATTTGATCTTGCAGATGTTGATGACCTTTTCAAGCAACTGATCCAGCTGTGAGATGAAACAACGAGATTGCGGGAGGAGCGGAAAAGGAAGCAAAAGGAGTCCGAGTCGGAGAATAGCGAGCAGACTAAGGAGTGTTCTCTCCGGGGTTCAGATAAGAATTCTGCAATGCATGTTATGCCTATGCGTGAAGCTGCACCTTTGTATGTTCCACCGAAAGGGGAAGGTACAGATGATGATAGAAGGTCAAAAGATGCGAAGGGGTATTTTGTATATAATTGGGTGTATACGCCTTGGAATAGAGCGGATGTTATGGCATTGAAAAACTCTTTACCTGATCTTCGTAAGAATCCGGCAGCATTCTACGAGGGGGTGGAAGGGGCTATTTCATCTTGTGTGATGACTCTGGTTGATATAGACTTGTTCTTTGGGTTAATACTTCCGCCTGATATGTGGAGACAGATTCGTAAGAATAATGATGAAACAGTGCTAGGAGGTACATGGAAAGAGATTAATGAAGCTGATTTAGAAAGGAAACCAGCATGTAAGCCTTGTCAGTTGATTTTAGACCTTCCGGCGGCTATCTTGATTAAATTAAAAACGCTTGTTCCCTCTAAAAAGATCGATTGGACTATGTTAGCTTCGTGCAAACAAAAGCCTGATGAAACGGTTTCAGATTTCTTTACACGCTTCGAGGAAGCATTCCATGATTACAGTGGTCAATCTTTAACAGATGATACAGGTCGGCATTTGTTTGTAGATAAGTATGTGACTAATCTCCTACTGGAGATTGCAAAACGATTGAAAACGAGTGAAAGTTCCTGGGCCACGGTGACCCCTGCGTCTTTGTTAACGATGGCTCAGTATTATGAGCGGCAGGAGATAGAGGCTAAAGAGAGTGTTGACAAGAAAGTGAAAGAATTGAAGACAAAGGTGATGTTGGCGCAGGTTCGTGGGACTCAGAATAGAGGGAGTGATAGAGGAAGACGAGGTGGAGGTACTACGTCGTATGGTCGTACGGATATAGCGGAGGATCAGTGTGCCTACTGTAAGGAGTTTGGGCATTGGGCTGATGATTGTCCGGTACTTCATGAGCAGCGTAGTCAGCGTGGTCGAGGAGGTGGTAGGTCGAGAGGAGGTTATACGGGAGCGAGAGGTGGCGGAAGTGATCGTGGAAGGGTTGTGGACAGGGGCCGTGGCCAGGATGAACGAAACACGTTTGATAGACGGAATCAATATCAGATTTCAGAGGGTGAGAATGTGGAGCACCAGGACTATGTGCATGCGTAGGACTGCGTAGGATGGGGTGCGGAACCAGTTGAAGTGCCGGTAGATCAGGAGGGTCCGTATGTAACAGCGGGCATTTTGGGTTCTACTGATCAATTCTTAGTAGACACCGGAGCTACTCGTAGCGCTTTGTCTAAAAGGTTGGTTCCGAGGGCTCCCCTGTCTGGCGAAATGATTACATGTGTAGGGTTTGATGGCACACCCTCCCCAAGCCCATTGTCAAAACCCCTAGCGCTTTGTCTTGACAATTTTTTTAGTTTTGGCCAATTTTTGTTATCGCCCTATACACCAGATAATATCCTGGGCATTGATTTGCTGAAATATTTTCGAGCAACGATACGGTGCGCTCCGGAGGGAGTGCGTGTCATTCTCAATGACAATTATCCTGACCCAAATAGGTTTTATAGTATACAAGACATTTCAGCTTTGGCTTCTCTCCCGCACACGTTATGGGCGACCTCAGACACGGATGTGGGAGAGATGCGTATTCCACCTATTCACATTACTGTTAAGGAAGGGGCTTCTCTGCCACGTGTGCCACAGTATAAGATTTCGAAGGAAGGAGAAATTGCCCTGACTCACATTGTTCAAGATTTGATTGCTGCTGGGGTGGTGGAGGAGGTTTCTTATAATGTCTGTAACAGCCCTATTCTGCCGATTCTGAAGAGAGATACTGACGACAAAATTTATCGGTTTATTATTGACTTGAGAGAGATCAACAAAATTGTCGTTCCCCAATACCCGGTGGTGTCTGATATTACGACCTTGCTTACGATGGTACCACCAACGGCTACGACCTTTAGTGTCATTGATTTGAAGAACGCTTTCTTCTCTATTCCTGTCCATCCCGATAGCAGATACCTGTTTGGCTTTACGTTAAATAATAAATCGTATAGATTTTGTCGTGTTCCTCAAGGGTACACTGAGAGCCCGAGTATCTATAGCCAGGCTTTGAAAAGACAGCTTGACTCTTTTGAGTTGCAGTCGGGGGTTGTCCTTATCCAATATGTGGATGACCTCCTGCTTGCCGCTGATTCTTATGCACAATGTGAAGGAAGTACGATTGCGCTGCTTTCTTTTCTGGCACAGAATAATCATAAAGTTTCCAAGAAAAAGCTTCAATATTGTAGACCCAAGGTGACCTACCTCGGTCATCTTTTGTCTAAGGAGGGGCGTGCATTGACATCAGATCGAATTCAAGCAATTTTAGACACACCAGTCCCCCGCACGCAGAGAGATGTACGTGCCTTCATAGGGTTGACGTCCTTTTGTAGACAGTGGATCATGGGTTTTTCACACATTATAAAACCTTTGCTAGCGTTACTGTCCAAAGCTACACCAATGCCCCTTGAATGGACAGATGAATGTCAGAAGGCTTTTGAACAGTTGAGACAGGCCCTTTGTTCTGCACCCGTGTTAGGCACACCAGACTACACGAAACTTTTCACATTGTACGTGCACGAGAATGATGGGTGCGCGTTGTCAGTGTTAGTACAAGTACACGGGGACAAGCAGAGACCATGTGCATACTTCTCTGCCATTCTTGATCCTGTAGCACGAGGGTTGCCTGGGTGTTTTCGAGCGGTAGCAGCAACAGCAGTAGCCATACGGCAGAGTGAGGGAATAGTGTTATCACATAAACTGTTGGTGTTAGTTCCTCACGCAGTAGATGCCCTGCTAAACCAAACAAAAACCCAATATCTCACGAGTGCACATTAAACAGGGTATGAGCTTACACTGTTGGCGCCACATATTACACTGAAAAGATGTGCTACTTTGAACCCTGCCACTTTATTGCCCTATCCGGTCGAGGAGGGTCAGGAAGAAAAACATCATGACTGTGTTTTCCTGACCGAGGAACAGACAAAGGGTCGTATGGACTTACAGGATATGCCACTTCCAGATGTGGATGGGGAACTGTGGGTCGATGGATCGTGTTTGAGGCTGCCAGATGGTACGACTTCCGCAGCTTATGCGATCACGACACTTAAGACAGTGGTAGAAACAGCTAGGATACCACAGAAATCGGCTCAGGCAGCAGAGCTGATAGCCTTAACAAGAGCCTGCGAATTGAGTGCTGGCCTATGTGTGAACATATACACAGACAGCCGGTACGCCTTCGGAGTAGCACATGACTTCGGGCTACTCTGGAGAGAGCGTGGGTTTTTGACGTCTCATGGGGAACACATTATGCACGGAGAACTAGTACGTGATCTCCTAAACGCGTTGCTTTGTCCAAAGAACGTAGCGATAGTTAAATGCAGTGCCCACAAAAAGATTACGGATAAAGTGGGCCAAGGAAATGCCTTCGCAGACAACATAGCGAGACAAACAGCCATGTCCCGGACTAGTTCCCCCATGTATGTGACACAATCGCAGGCTGAACGATGGAGCGATGCTAGAGCAGAAATATTGGATATTCAAAAATCGGCTACTGAATCAGAACTTGTGGCATGGGCAGTAGATGGGGTACTAGATGATGAGGGTTGTTGGAGAAGCAAGGACATGGAGAAATGGAAATTACCTGCAGCTTACTTGCAGGCGATGGTCCAAATGACACATGGACTGGCGCATGTCGGAGCTCTTGCAATCACTCGACTGTTAACACGAGTTTGGGAACATCCCGAGATTGCTAATACAGCCAAGAGAGTAGTGCAGACCTGCCTGATATGTTTACAACACAATCCTGGAAAGGGGGCCCATACTCCGAAAGGAGGGTTCGTTCCACCCTTTGCACCATTTGAGGTACTCCAAATGGATTACATCCAACTCGAGCGCTGCAACAACCTGAAGTATGTCCTAGTGGTGGTATGCGCTTTTAGCAAATGGGTTGAGGCCTTCCCCACGAAAGACAACACAGCTCTAACAATGGCTAAGGTGTTGCTTAAGGAATTCTTTCCTCGCTTTGGAGTTTGCAAATTTTTGTGGAGCGATAATGGGCCTCATTTTGTTGGGAAGATTGTGGAGTATGTACTGAAGGGGTTAGGGATTCAGCAGAAGTTCCACGCTGTGTTCCACCCTCAGTCGGCAGGTCTGGTTGAGCGGTACAATGCTACGTTGAAACTTAAACTGGCCAAAATTGTGGCATCCACGACGTTGAAGTGGCCAGATGCTTTGCCGCTAGCACTGCTCTCTCTTAGATCAGGACCCCATTCACGAACTGGCCTTACACCATATGAGGTAGTGTTTGGGCGCCCCATGAATATCTGGGGGGTGCCCAAGCCGCGATTAATACATGATGTGCCTTGTGTTATGATGAACGACTATTTGGCACGATTAACAAATGACTTGCTTTCTATTCATCAACAGGTTCGAGAAGCGCTCCCTGACAACTCTACTGGAGAGGGCCATGATCTTCGCCCTGGCGATCATGTGATGATCCGATCGTTTGAGAGAGCGAGCAGTTTGGAGCCAAGGTGGAAGGGCCCCGAACAGGTCCTCCTTGCGACCCGGACCGCTGTACGAGTGACCAACAGGAAGCGGTGGGTGCACTCGACACACTGCCGCCGTGTCTCTCCGGATCTGGTGACTCCTGCTGTGCTGACTGACTATAAAGAGATTTTGGAAAAGGAAAAGAGCCCAGCTGTAACGTCGGCCGAAGTTGAGGGAGCCTTCCCGGACCACACTGCTTCTGGACGAGAGCGCTACAATCTACGGCCACGATAAAGAAGAGTTTCTTTTTGTGTTTTTATGACTGGTTGGTTACCGCTCCAGGTTTGTGAAACGGAAACCGGGAATTCCAAGGGGGGGGGATCAGTTCTGCCAGTGTAGCGACACCCGTCTTGGCCCGGAGAAGAAAACAACGGCTACCTCGGAGTTCAGCACCATATTTTTCTTTTTTTTAGGTATACACGCATGTGTATTTGAGACTTTGTGACCAATTTGAACTATTTGAGACTCTGTAAGAACTTTTCTGAACTATGGCATCATCAGCATCACGAGATAAGCGACTCTTGGGTGCCATTCTCTTTGTTTTGACTATTGTGATGATAGCTGTAACAGCCTGGGTAGTTGAACTTGTGGTACCTGCACGTGAACATTTGCTGCCGACTACCCCGGCTCCATCTGAACATTTTCACTTTACCTTACCCTACCACGAAGAACGGCATCGGCAAACTTATCTGAATAACAGTTTTATCCAGATCCTCCATCACACGCATAATATGACCAATACTTCCAATTGCTGGGTGTGTGGGATGTTACCGGGGCACCAGAAGAGAGGGGGCACCCCACTCATTCCACTCCCGTTCTCGCATAATGGATCCTGCAACGCCTGGTACACCCTCCTCTTTACTATGATATGGCCAACCAAAGGGGGGGTGCTTTTCCGTTTGAATAAAATATGCTCCCATGACAAGGATGGGTATCCACAAGCTGAGGGTACTCGATTCGAATGGGAGGAATACCGCCCTGATAATGTGTCTGCTTCACGAGTTTACAGCAATCAGCGAAATATCAATGTATCGAATGCACATGTCATTAATGTTATTGCTACTAAAGCGGATCTATGTATACGCAATAAAGGTGTAATTTCTGTTGGGAAAAGTGAATGCAACACCACACTCACATTTGACAGTCCTAATGGTATATCGTTTGTAACATCTCGCAATACTTACTTCATCTGTGGAACGAAGGGTTATCATCAGCTTCCATTGGGATGGTCAGGCACTTGCTACGTGCCTTTTGTATTACCTCCTGTATTCATTGCCCCACCAATGTATCACAATGACTACATTTTATATCATGACTTTGTTTTGAACCGTGCTAAACGCGCTGTTGTTTTGGATGATATAGATCAAACGGACACTACTTTGCAGCAGTATGTGGACTTTAATTTGGGCCTGTTTTCTTTCGTTGGGGCAGCTTTGAACAGTCGAAAGATCCGACGCCTGACCCGTGTTGTTGAGGCTGTGGCTAATGATACTGCAATAGCACTTGGAAATATCACTGAGGAAGTACAGATTTCTAGAATTGTTGCGCTCCAGAACCGGATGGTTCTAGATGTAGTGTTAGCTGACCGTGGGGGGGCATGTAGAATTATCGGAAGTAGCTGCTGTGTCTATATACCTGACAATTCACCATCTGTATATGATGCTATCACAAAGCTACATAAGATAGCCGCTGAAATACATCCGGATAATGGTACTTGGACTCTGTCAGGATGGTTCTGGTCAATACTCACCACCTGGGGATGGAAACTGTTAACGATTCTATGTATTATTGTGGGGATTCTGTTCTTTGTATGCCTATGTATCCAATGTGGCCCAGTTTTATGTTCTATGTGCTTATCAGTCTGTGTACCATCGAAACGAGCTCTTGCACATGACAAAATGATGCTTCATGAAGAAGTAACACAAATAATGTTAATTGATATAGAAGATGAACACCCTGACTATGTCCACTATGAGGTAGCTTCAGCTAAACGCTAAAAGGGTCGTCTGTCGTATTTTGACGATGGCTGGGTTAGCGCTTAGCTTTGCTACACGTTTCTCGCTTAAATTGGCTATACATAGAAACGCCATTTTATATGTAGCGGCGGCCATTTTGGATCATGAGCGGCCTCGTGGCCAGCGTGCCCTTTAGTCCTTTGTCCGTTCCACTGACCACTCGAGTCTGCCCAGCGACAGGCTATTTTTAGTATTGGTCAATCTTACACATGCGCAGTTCACACTGACCAGTCACTCCTTAGGAATGTGCCGCAAACTGACCAGTGGGTTTGAAACCCTCCAATGAGCTGGCAGTGTTCCAAAACATGCCCTTATATGTACATAATGTTCTGTAACTTTGTGCCGCTTGTTCGTTTTATTACCTGTAGAATTGTATATAAAAGGGGGTCACACCGATGTTCGGTGTGATACCTCTTGCATTACCGAAGGGTGCTGTATGAGTGTACCACCACCCCATGGGGTCTTAATAAACTTGTTCTTTGACTTTTACAGTTTCCGTGCCAACAGTTCTTGAATGTATGTGGGTTACCTTCGGAACATGTAGGCCTTGGGAACCCGATACTACAGGGGGAAACAAAGATATATGTCCCGAAAAAAACTTCTTGAATATGAGGAAGATACCTATCCAGTATAAGATTGGAATAAAATAGAAACCTTGTATGCCAAATTGCAGATAGTTGGTGACCCTATGCATGTAATAGGGCTATGCTTTTAACCTCCACTATCTTCCTATTTATTGATCTTTGCACTATCTGGCACAATATTGGATGTCACACTGAGGTGTTGTAAATGCACTGGTAAGCAGTGGAATGGGAATAAGGGACAGAGGTACTCACCTGAAAAAGATTGCACTCTGCTTAGAATTTCAAGCATGAGAAAACAATCCCAAAGTTGCCAGTGAACATGAAGTAAAAACTCTAACAATGGCAAGCCAGTAAAGTTATGATTTTCTATTGAATAGAATATATGAATTTCGCAATGTCTTGATCACATTAGTTATTGTTTTTATGTGCTACTTGCAGATTTCCCCATATAATATGATGTTAATCATGTGGTCCTGATGAAGGTGGTTTGATAAGATGTTTCATCTGAAACGTGTGTTGACTTTATGTCTGAGAAACCCCTGTTCACAACACAATAATAAAAGAAATTGGAAATCTTTCCAATATTACATTTAATGTGTATGTGGGTTTAGGCTAGGGCATGAAAGTGAGGTGAGGTAGAATGTGTTTGTTAGATGATTGAAAAGATGAGTAAATTGAATATGGGGAAGATTAAAAAAACAATTGATATGGATCAACAATGAGATGTACAACGTAAAACATGTGTATATATATATATATATATATACATATATATATGTACGATACTATGTATTTTTGTAAATTTGTAAGTTTGAGAAAAATATTTTGGAAAAAACAGTTTTAGACTTGTGGAGGGAATACCATCAAGATAAGATAAACAAAACATGAAATGAAATTCATATGATTAACCCCTTAAGTGCTGCTGACGGCCAATGGTCGTCAGCAGCGCTACCTCCCCAGTGCTGCGCACGACCATTGAACGTCCATTCAGCACTAGTTCTAATGGACAGCGCAGCACTGGGGAGAAATGTTTACACGCAGCTAAGGTGTTAAAATCATGCATTGTTGTGCCTGAGCACATTATACTGTCAGTGTCACAGAATGGGCAGGCATTGTACCTCAACGAGGTGAGGTGTGATGTGTGTGCTCGAGGTAGCCTGAGTGATAGTCAGCCACTGCTGCATATGATAATTTACCAATTGTGGAGCAGCTGTGCAAAGATGCCAAGGTAAAGGTCATTGGTGTACCAAAATCTGCATGTCTTGAGGGCCTGGATAATGGTGTTGCTGGTATCAGGAGAGAGCCATCAGAATAAAAGTTTGACTATGGATTATTTTTGAAAGCAAGTGGATGTGAATCAGGGAATTATGAAGTGTCAAGGTGAGGTAGGTGTCAAGGATGATGGGCAGGTTTATGAGATTGTTGGAGGGTGAGGTGTTTGGGCCAAGTCATGTGGGCAACCAGGGTGGGGGTGGGTACATGTGACAGGATGTCATCATTACTATCTTGTGATATACAGTATTGCCATAACTCTCACATACAGGTAGGCATGTTTGGAAATTGGATAATGTAACAAATGTTGGTATTGGGCCTGAGAGTCATTGTATTATATGAATATCATCAGTGTATAAGAAGAAGGTCAGTCCCTGGGTCTGAATGATGAGTCTTGTACTAGTAAGTGGGGTTGAGTGAAATAATTTCCGCTACTTCGAAGATGAGCACCTTGGGTTCTGTGGAAATGGAGTGTGCATGAGTGGTTGCATAATTCCAAGTGTTATGGTGGCTATCTCCTTTAGAGATGGTACTCAATGTCTACTGTTCAGAACTCTGAAGATAATTGTGTGTGACAGGAAACAGCTGTTTTGATTCCACACAAATTAGTAAAGTATGGTAAGTACAAGTCTTCATCCATTCCTGCTGTGTAGCAAGGTTGTGTGCTGTGTAGAGTAGTGTGGATGTGGGTCAAATATGACCCCTAGGCAACATTATAACACAAATTCACAAAAAGAGAGTACAGCAAGCCAGATTGGTGTGATGTACCAAAAGAATAGCATAGTGCAGGAGTATATGGGATTGATTACAACATACCATTACTTTGTCAGTGCTGGGGACTAGGTGATGCTTAGAGGGAATGCAGGCACCATAGTAAAATGCAGCAATGTTCTCAGCACTGGTGTCAGTAGTTTAATGTGATTTCACTGTAGTCAAAAACGAGAATGTGAAATAGTGTCCTTTCCTACACTCACTCTTTCAGGCAGGGCATGCGATCCAGCTACCTAGTTGCATTGAACTGTGTGTCATTACACAAAAGGGTCCCCTTCTCAAACAGTGTTTGATTGAACAATATAAAGGTATTACCATATCAAGGCAACAATTGTGTTACATGTCCACATTTACATATAGTAACTTATGTTCCACATAGCTCTGTGGTACCTGACATTGAATATTAACAGTTTGATTGTCACCTAAATCACTTATGCCTACACTTGTCATGGATCATTACTGACATATATCTATGTCATTTTAGAGGGACAAACATCACCAGCTGCCTGTCCTTGATGACCAACGTGTTGGTGATGTTATTTTGCCTCCCCTAGACAATAACACCTTCAAAGAACTCTGGGACTTCATTGAATATCCTCTTTTGGCCCTGGCAAAGGAACATAGTATTGCATTGTCTCCTGAGGTACCGTCACCCACAGGACATGCCCAATCTAGTAGTCCAAGCCCAGATGAGTATTCCGAGGACCCCAAATGTATTACAATGGTGAGAGGTAGAAGTCCAGTGAAAGGTTGATGAGGTGCTGGCTGTGATATACACCCTTACGAGCATCCTAGAAGGAGTCCAGAGGTGTCTGAGTCCTAATAAGGATGTGAATAGGGCAATTAGAGACACCTAGACTTGGGTCCATTCGATGGATGATTCCCTAGCTGACATTGCTGCTGTTATTATGCAGAATGACCAAAAACAGCCCTCTATGTCTGACAACAATGAAGCTGCCTGCCAGCTGAGGCCAATCCGTAACATCGTGGAATCCCTAGAGCACAAGTTGAACTCCTTTATGGAAACAATAAGTGCTTTCAGCAGCAACGTTGTTACTTTTTTAGCAAGTCGTTAGACTCTTGCCAGAGGTATCCAGGTTGCCTTACTGGCACTGATGAATGCTGGTAGGGACAGGGGAGCCACATCTTCGGCCCCTGATGTGTGCCTGCCTCAGATGCATCCCATACAAACACCACCAACTGCAGGAGAGCCACAACACCCACCAGAGGAGGTAGATGTAGACCACCAGTTTCCGTCACTAATATGCCCAATGATATTTGTTAGTGCCTCCTGGCCAGTTTCATAGTGGTTCTGTATTTATCATCATGCCACCTCCTCTGTCACCCATTGCTGGATATTTTGTTTGTGCTCATGTTGATCATATCAATTTGTGGACTTTGAATCAACCATATCTTCCCTAATGGCAATATGGACATCTTCACCAAAATTCTCCTCACCTCAAAATGTCACATGACATGTCTTCTAAATGGACTTTGTCTGGTCATCTACTCTTTTTATAAATATTGTTGTTTGCCCAAATTGTAAACCGGAACTCCTATACAATATTGTGAGGGGCCAACAATTTTCTAAAAAAAGAACTATTACACACCAATTTGTAAAGATTCTAAAAGAAACAAGGAAAGTAAAGAAGGAATAAGGAAGTAAGGGGAAAAATAAACAACACAAAAAAGTCACGATAAACACGAAAATAATTTAAAAAAGTAAAATACACAGAATCAAAAACACACACTAATTCAATAAATAAAAATGAGGGGCAGATTAATTAGGAGGGCGGAGGTTTACAAAGATTACAAAAGGTTTAAAAAGTAGGCCCAGCAATATAAGCAGAGCAGAAAACAAGATGGCCGTGCCCATGTGAACTATGTGGTGCCTTTCGAGTGTGATTTGAAATGCGAGGACATACTCCGCATTGCGTTTCGCTAAGTGAACGGGTGTCCTGGCAAACTCTGCCTGCGACTGGAACTCCGCACAGCATGGTGGAGTCGTTTAGCCACTCCATGGAGTCCCGCTTATCATGACTATGTGATCTCCCCCAAGGCCTACCTAATATGTGCTGAGTGTGATTGCAACCACATATTACTTCTCTTGTACAATATATATATATATATTCATCCCTTAAGTGACAGACTGCAGAATCAGAAACAATGCAAATCTTCCCCAGGGGAAGATATATGGGCATTAAACATTGAAAGAAGTTAATCAACGTGAGTTGCATGACATGCCACACTTTGCAAGCAGTCATTTCCAATGATGATAGGCAAGTGTGTTTACAAACACAATTAGTAACCTCTCAACAGTAAGGACCCCCCCTTGCACAATGGTGCAAGGGTGTGTGCATTAGTGAAAGGCACCAGTGTGTCACTGGGCAGCCAGGGAGTAGCAATATGTAGTGATAAAACTATTCTACATATGCAATGCCCTATCACTTTCACACAGGGTGCAACAGTAGGAGACTACCCGTGCTGTGCTGTATGTGAAATCACCAACTAAGCCCCACTTACAGTGTCTAAAGTATGGAAAAGCAAACATAAATTAATCAAATGTGAGGTAGACAAATAGTTGTCCATAGGCCTCTGAGAAAGCTACTTATAAGTTCATAAAGCACAGATCAATTGCTACATTATGTATGCAACTCAATGTATACAATGGTACTAACTCTAACCTACAAGTTGATGAGGAAATACTGAAAGTAGAAATCCTTTTAATGTATGAGAATTATCACTACCTATACCTACCTAACCTACACTAACTAACCTAACACTAGCCTACATTATCTAAACATATCTTAAACATATCTAAATACATTTTAAACTGTCTTAACTTATCATAAACTAAATTAACTTATCTTAAACTACCTTGACTATTATACACGCATGGCAAGTTAAACATCAACCCCCATCACCTTAATACACATAGATCAGCACAATACAAAAATCTACCACATCATAAACATACATACATACACATGTAATCCTAAAGAAATAAATATATATATATATTTTTTCTTTTTATCATTTTTCAAACACACACTAAACATCACCCCCCGCCCACTTTAAAACCTAATGGTATAAAAACAGACAAGCTTTACTACCTTTTAAAATATCTAAAAAGTAACACTAAATTACACTATACCTATACTAATCCCTAACCACCACTATGCCTAATTTCCACAAACAATAAAATCAATATGTAAAAGATAGGAAAAGGTAATGGTCCAAGGAAGATCTATATTTGTGCACTGAAGTGCTCCATAGCCCACGGGGGCAGGTCTGTTCTTCTATGACATACATTCTCCTTTTCATCTCCTGCAACTCCTTAACACTATGGCTGCTAAGGCAATTCCCCTCCTGTGCTGGAAATTGCTATTTGGCTTTATTCATGACGAGCTCAGCTCGTCATAAGCACAGCTCCAGCGTGCCTCATGACGAGCTGAGCTCGTCATGAGCATGGAAGGGGTTAAGGATCTGGGCCTCAAATAAAGATCCACTAGCAGCTGTGGGACTCCTGGGCATGTGGTTGGTACAAGTGAGCCTGTTGAAGGTCCTGCTATGGCCTGTGTTGTCTCTGACTGCTCTTGGCCTCCTTCCAGATGTTTGGGCCCACAGGATTTATTTGTCAGGCCCTGCCATCCAGCATTCCAGGTCCCCATGGCCTTGGCCCTCTCGTACAGCACACCCATCTTCTGTATGTCTTTCCTGCATGGCGAATGTGGCAAAATTAATCCTACCTCAATGTGTGCTGTTTGGCTTTGCCAGCTGTCATGTTATCTAGAGAGGTCAAGGAAGAACTTATCAGCTCAAGTTGAAAATGTACATGATTTCTGCAAAAATTGGCGTATATGGTCATGCAAGCATATGTGGCAGTACAGACCAACACAAAATAATGAGAAAGAGATAAGGATGATATCCCTTCAGTACAAAGTAATCTCATAGTCAAACAAGGCAAACTGACTCAAGTGCGGCAGTGTATGTGTACGATATTGAAAAGTAGCCACAAAATGATAACAACCAAATCATTCCTTAGTGTATGTCACAACCATGAAATAGGACACATGGTTCAGATATAGAAACTTTTGGTGTTGCTATTGCATTATGCAAGTGGGGTTGTAATTTGCTCATTAACATATGTAAAAGGTGATAAAGTAAGTCCAAGTAGTGTCCTTCTGCATTGCCTGACTCATCAGGAGTTACACAAAGAAACACACATTGCTGTCTTGATGTATTCAGTGTCGGGTAGCCAATACATTAAGCGAGGTTGGTAGCAAACCCCCTGCAAGACATAACTGTAGTACACTTCACCAACTTACCATCAGGAAAATCCAATGACATCTGACACATAGCTCCTGGTATACAGTTGTAGCAACACCAGGATGACCTTAACATAATCAAATGTCTGTACACACATTCTCCCAGGGTTGCTTTCATCACCACATTATTTAAATAAGGCAATGCATCTCAGGAGTGTATATTTGCATGCTGGAAAATTCATCTGTACAAGAACTTGTGAGGTATGATGCAGGGTACCTTGCAACATGTGGAGCAAGTATGTTAGGTGAGCAGTGTAATGGGCCATATGCTGCTGACACAGTGCATCCTTGCATGTTAACTTTTACAAAGTGCAGCAACATAAATTCATACCTTGCATTGTATGAATGCCTCTTAGGAATGGAACATAGGGTATATAGGGGCCAGGAGTTTGGCATTTCAATGCAAATCCTTGTGCAGATAGGTGCATCTGTGCAGCTGGCCACACCATGCCAATGAGACTGTATCCATGCATTAAGGCCTTCTTGCACTCCGTAGGTTTTACAGCAATGACATTTACACAATGTGCTCCAGAATATTCACATTGCACTGATATAGGAATATTGACATTCAGTTTTGATCTGCAAAGCCATATGGCCATATCCATGCCATGTGGACCTCCACACTAATAATGTACATGAGTCAGGTAGTCTGGTAATGACTTGTACAACACCTTGGTTAAACTGAGTAGCAGGCCCATAGCCTTACAACCTCCGCCCTCTGTAATTGTTCCTCTTTGAGGCCATTTCTCATAGGTAGGACATGGACTACTCTGAGGGAGGGCAAGTACCCCTGATGCAAAAATACTCACAATAATATACTAGCACCCTTAGAGAAACACATGTTGAGATGCCATTTGTCCTCCGTCATGACACAAATTCATGTTTAGGAAAAGGTTAGCCTTATCACAACAACATTTGCAGCATCTATCATAGGAGTAAGGATAAGTTTGTGATGGCTATCCTGCTAACAAGTTCCTACGTGAAATAAAAAAGTGGTTTCTGAGGATTCTGGTCCGCTTTTATGTCATCATATTCCTGAGCAACACTGGTTGGCTCATTTTGAAGACATCTATATTCACGAGGAGGGGGCGGGTAGTAAAACTCCTGGGGCACTGTCCAAAACCAGCGACCGAGTGGTTTTCACCTTAGACAAAATCCAACGGGAATCCTCGCCTTGACCAGTAACAAGGCCCGGGCCCAGATAACATACTAGTGGACTTGTATAAAGCTAACATTGAGGTTTGGCCTCCATTAGTAATGAAGTTTTTAAATGCGGCTGCACAGAAGACACTCTCCTGGTCTACCACCGTGATCATCCCCATATTCAAGAAAGGTGACACTCTCCTGGTCTACCACCGTGATCATCCCCATATTCAAGAAAGGTGACAGAGAGAACCCACAATTCTATTGGACAATCTCACCTTTGGATGCCTCGGCTAAGCTTCCTGGGAGGGTGGTTTTAAACAGGTTGTTTGAATGGGCAGGAGATAATAACTTCTTAAGTGACGTCTAATATGGATTTAGAGAGGGGAGGTTGACTGCCGACCAATGCCTCAATCTCCATCTAGTTATCAACAAATACACAGTGGCTCGTGCAGAATCCCTACATCTTGCGTTTATGGAGTTGATGTCCGCTTTTTTTTCACAAGTGATTTTATTGAATGATTAGGCAAAGCATGAATACAGTTCTCCACAATCAGGTGGGTACTGTCAAATAGCAAGACACGTCTCAATATCCTTACAAACCTAATCAATTGAAGGGAACACCCCTCCCATCCCCCCCACTACCTCAGCTACCCAACGTCCCAACTACCCACCCCTTATCCCACCCTAACCCGATGCACCTGATCACAAGAAGCCTCAGCATTTGAATATATTACAACAGTCGTCGAGTGCCTCTTTAGGCCTGAAGGTCTTCCATCGTGGGTAATCCTTCATCCGGGTCTGCTGGAGGCTCTAGAGTCAAACCCCTGTAATCCGCCCACCGTTTCCAGATCTTATAATGTTTCCGGGGGCAGCCTCTGGCCTCAAACACAGGTCGCTCCAACCCCATGAAGTAGTCGAGGCCTGCCTTCCAGGCACCCAGTGGAGGAGCCCGCTCACCTTTCCATGCCCTTGCCAGGTCCCGCTTAGCTACCACCAGACCCAACAGCAGAAGATGATGCTTGTAGATGTTCCCACCCACATTCTCCAAAACATGTAGAAGTCCCAGTCGGGGAGTGGGGGGGACCTCCGACAAACAGCTCCAAACACCATTCCAGAACCGAGTCAGACAAACACAAGACCACACCGTATGCAACAGCGTACCTCTCTCAGTCCCACAGCGCAGGCACTCCGGGGACGCAATCAGGCCCGCCCTCCACAATCTCTCCCGGGTATAGTACGCCCTGTGCAGATATTTAAACTGAATTAGGCGGAGTCGCACTGCGATAGCAGCCCCACCCTGGAACTCCAAAGCCTCCCTCAGTCGTCCTCGTCCAGGGGGCCAACGTCCTTTTCCCAGGTTTCTTTCAACGGGAGCAAAGAAGAGGAGCAATGAGTGACTAGCGTTTGATAGATTCGAGACACCTTTTTGTCCCCAAGGTCCCCCATGAAAATTTTTGCATCTACTGGACTAAACTCTGGCAGTTGTTCCAAGCCAATCAAGCTAGGCGCAAGCGCGTGGCGAAATTGTAAATACTTGAAGAATTGGGTCTTGGGCATATGGAATTCAGTGCTAAGTTCTTGGAAGGACTTGAGAGTGACCCCGGTCAGGACTTGTCCGAGTGAAGAGATTCCAATCGAATCCGAGCCACCAAACGCTGTCAGCGAGGCCAGAGCGGGGAGCTGTCCGTTCTTCCACAGTGCGGTCTCCGCTGTCAGTCTACCCCACCAGCCCATACGACGCAGTACTTGTCGCCAAATCACAAAGACCACCTGAGTGGCACGTGGCCGCTCCCTCCGTTGCCTGGCCGAAAACAGAAGCGTGGGCAGCGTGGTGTCTCCCATCAATGAGCGCTCGAGGGCGTATGCAGGGTCTCCTCTATCTCCATACCACCGTTCATTGAGAACCAAGAGGTGGGAGGCCTGATAATAGGACAAGAGATCCGATGTGGCCAGACCCCCACAATACGTGGACAGGAAACATGTCCGTAACGCCACCCTGGCGGCGCCCCCAGCCCACAGGAAGCGGCCCAACACTGAGTTGACCCGACGAAACCACCGGGGCTCGATCCAATGTGGGTGATTCTGCAGTTGGTATAACAGGTGCGGAGTGCGACCATTTTGAAGATCGCAGACCTACCAAATATGGTGAGGGGCATCCGGACCACGTCTTGATGTCTGCCTTGACCTTCTCCCACACCGGCAATACGTTGCGCTCCCACGCAATGTCAGCGGACTCGGACAGGAAGACTCCCAGGTATTTCAGTACCCCAACCGCTACCTGCAAGGCCGATGCCCAGGGGTACACACTTGCCCCTCCGCCCAGCACCCAAAGGGTTGACTTACGCGGGTTGAGAAAAAGTCCTGACACCTCACCAAATACGCGCATAATCTCCAAGATGCGGGGGCCTGACCGGTTAAGATCAGTAAGAAGAGGACATCATCTGCATAGAGTGCGATTCTATCGGAGAGTCCCTCACCTCACACAAAGCCGCGAAGCTGCGTGTCGATGCGCACCCAAGAGGCCAGAGGCTCCATAGCCAGCGCAAAGAGGTAAGGGGACAGTGGGCACCCCTGCCGGGTCCCCCGGCCAACTGAGAATTTCTCCGCCATCGCCCTGGACACCCGCACGGACGCAGTTATATCTGTGTATAGCAGTTTGATATATGAGATAAACACCGGGCCCAGGTTGAGGCGAGGTAGGAGAGCAAACAGGTATGTCCAACTGACCGAGTCAAATGCCCTGTCTATGTCCGCTAACAATACCGCCGCCCGCTCCCCAGTGGCCCCCATGGCGTCGACAGCTGTCTGCGCTCGTCTGATGTTGTGTCGTGTCGCCCTATGCGGCATGAAACCCGCCTGGTTTGGGTGGACCAGGTCAGCCACATATGGGAGGAGGCGATTTGCCAACGCCTTAGCCAGCAATTTAGCCTCAATGTTAAGCAGGGATATGGGGCGATATGATTC
This sequence comes from Lissotriton vulgaris, assembly GCF_964263255.1. Lineage (NCBI taxonomy): Eukaryota > Metazoa > Chordata > Amphibia > Caudata > Salamandridae > Lissotriton > Lissotriton vulgaris. The sequence continues at coordinate 333,311,051 of NC_141700.1, forward strand.
ATGTCGGTCTGGGGGTCTACCCAGCTTCTGAAAAACTACAACCTCGGCGTGTCGCCAGTCAGCCGGCAAGCAACCCCGTTCCCGCGTCGTCTCCAGCGCCGTCCTATAATGGGACCCCAATTGGAGATGGAATTTTTTATAAAATTCGCAAGGAAAGCCACTCGGTCCGGGTTCCTTCCCCGTGTTGAGATGCCCTAACGCATCTCCCAGTTCCTCCGCCGTGAGGGGGAGGTCCAGGGATTTCCTCACCTCATCTGAAACTGTCCTGGGGGGCAGGTCTGCTATGAATTTGTCAATCGCATCTGCCAGAAGATAGTCCCGTGGAGCATATTGTTCCGCATAATAATGGGCAAAGCTCGCCGCCAGAGCAGCTGGATCAGTTACAGCAACTCCCTCCCCATCAGTGAGACCCGGTAATGTAATTGGTTGCATGGTGTGTTGACATAATCTATGGAGCATAGTACAGGACTTATCGCCCCACTGATATATCCTGCTCCGCGTGGCCAGCCATTCTTGTCGAGCCTCGTCCACTAAAACAGATGCGTAAGACTGTTGCGCCTGCAGGAGCAGCCGCACCGCCACCTCGTCTCCCCTTCTCTGGCAACGCTGTTCTAGCAGCTCTACCTGCACCGCGGCCACAACAATGGCCTCTCGGCGTCAACGACAGGCAGCAGTGCACCACGCTATGTCCACGCCCCTCAGTGTAGGCTCCATGGCCTCCCAGACCGCCACTACGTCTATATCCTCGACTAGATTTTCCTGCCAGTAGTGGGCGATCGCACCTCGCATGTGCTGAATATAGTCTGCCTGTTGAAGGTGCCACGAGGACATCCTCCATCGGAACGGTTGACGTTTTCTATGCAACTCAATCCTTACTGCAACAGGGGAATGATCGGACAGTCCTCTAGGCAGAATTCCGGCCTCCCTCACCCTATCAAGGAAAGCCCCTAGCATAAAAACATAATCCAGTCGTGAAAAGGAGCCATGCACGGCAGAAACATAGGTATACTCTCGCCCTGTGGCATGCATGTGTCTCCAAACATCCACCCAGCCTAACCCTTCCACCATCGCACTCAGTCTGGTAGGGGCAGCAGCCGCCATCGTCCCCTGTAGCCTCCTACGGTCCATGCACACATCCATAACATCGTTCCAGTCGCCTCCCAACACAGCCAGGGATTCCGGGATGTCCGCCCACATTTTAAATAGCCTCTCAGCCAAGGACCACTGCAATGGGGGAGGAGCATACACACTCCCAAACACCACCGGTTCAGCACCAACCATGCCCTTGATAAAAACGTAGCAGCCCTGTGGGTCAATCCAATGTTGCTCATGAATGTAGGCCAGCCTGCGGTGAACCAAAATAGCAACTCCCCTCGAACCCCTAGAAAACCCGCCATGATACACCTGTTGGTAACCAAATCTCTGCAGGCTAATCACCTTTGTTCCCATCATGTGCGTTTCTTGCAGCAGCAATACATCGGCAGCTTCCCTTTTACCCCATCGCAAGATCGCCCCCCTCTTAATTTTGTCCAACATCCCCCTGACATTCCAGCTCAGTACTCGCATGGACTCTCTAGGGAGTCTCGGAGTTGATGCATCAACTATAGTCAAAGTGGAAAGGACTCTGAGGACCCCAGCACCTGGTCCAGGCACACAGCACAAGTAATTGTAAGGCATTAGGAATCACGTGCAAACCCCTCTGACCACCCCAGCCCCCCCTACACCCCCCAACACCGTCCCCCCAACATCCCAACACCTGGCCCCCGCCCCCCACCCCTAAACCTCACGGAACTCCGAAGTATCTGTCGTGGTATGGGGAACCTCGGACCCAAAACAGAGCGCCCAAGGCCAACCATGCCAATGGATCCCAACTATTCACTCTAACTAAAGAACCCCCCCTCAGGGCCAACCCCCACCCGTGGAGGAACTAGGCAGCCCCATAAAACAGCACCCCGAACCCCACACCGCCACCTCCCACCAACACCAGCACGTAAGGAAGTGGCAACTTAGTGTCATTATCACAAGCCTAGGAAGGCCCAGCTATAGTCCGTGACGTGTGCCCGCACCATGCGCTCAATGTTCAGCTGCCCAAGCAGTCACAAACCGTCCTCGAGTGATCCCCTCGGCGGGCCAGCGGAACTAGCAGATAATCGTACTCCCAAAGTTTTCAGTTTTCTTTCCCGGATTGATCGGTGTCAAGTTGTGTCTCATCTGGCTGGCCACTGCGAGAGGAGGAGCGCTTCCGTGACCGAGATTTCCTGTGTCGCTTACTCCTGGCAGCAGGGTCACCCCTCTACTGCGACGATCCACGCGACGGACCGGAGCCCAAGCCCGGCTGGGCGTTCGGCCGGACCCTGACCGTCTCATCAGTCCATCTGAAGACCTCCTCCGGGGTATCAAAGAAGTGGGTCTATGACTGAAAGATTACCCGGAGGCGGGCCGGATAAAGCAGGGAGTACTGTATCTTCAGACCACGCAGCTTAGCCTTCGCTGCTATGAAGGAGTGGCGTTGCTGTTGCACCTGTTTAGTATAGTCCGGGAAAATCATGATTTTATGATTTTCGAACATGAGTGTCTCCTTGGCTCTTGCTTCCCGTAGGATGATGTCCCTGTCGTGGAAGTTCAATATTCTGGCTATGACCGGTCGAGGTCGTTCTCCGGTGGGTGGCTTCTGCGTCAGGGCTCTGTGAGCGCGCTCTACCACAAAGCATCGTGACAGGGCGTCCGGGGGGAGCCAGCTTTCCAGCCATTGTGTCAAAAAGCGGTCCATGGGTCCCTTCTCGCATGCCTCCGGAAAGCCCACAAAGCTCCGGTTGTTTCTGCGCGCCGGTCCTTCTGCATCCTCCACCCGGAGCGCAAGGCCCTTTTGAATTCTTTCCATCGCCGCCACCTTCTTTTTCAGTGTCCGCACATCGCCTTCCACTCCAGTGATCCTAGTTTCTGCCTCCGTGATGCGGGCCACTGCGTTGCGAAGATCTTGTCGCAGCAAGGTTACATCAGCCCCCACGCTCCTATTTTAGCGTCCAGCATGTCCTTAGATTGGGTGATCGCCGCCATCAGTGCCGCATTATCGGGTCCTGCGCCCTGGCCACCCCCGGAGGCACCAGGCCCTCCACTAGGTCCGGTAAATTTGTCAATGGGCCCCTGTTTGGTGGACCCACTCCCTCCTCCGCCTCTGGTCATGGCTGGGTCATCTAGGGGGGCAGCCTCCCGCTAGCAGCCGGAAGGGCTTCTCAGAACGAGCTGCTGTACAACCAGGATCCAGCATGGCTACGTCCCCATGATGGTGGTTCTGCCCCGGGGCAGACGGGTCCGTCGCGTGGTCTTCCACCAATACCCGGAGCGCCCCAGGCCGCAACTCAGTTCCGAGCGCGCATCAAGATAAGTGGCATGGGTCCCACTCGGCTATACCACTCTGTTTACGCCGTGTCTGTCGCCCACCAGTCCCTTCCCAAGCGCTTGTCTCAGGTTCCAGGGGTCTCCTACCCCTCCAGCCAATGCTCCAAGGCGGTCGCCGTCCGGGTCAGCTCCGGGCCCCACCACTCTCGGCCGGGAAACAAGGAGATCCGAGACCCGGGCACCAGGCCTCTGCAGCCCCGAGTCGGGCCCCCGGCCGGATGTGGTTAGCCGCGTCCAGGCTCCTTGACAAGGGGGATCCCGACACACCACAGCTCAGGTCCCGCGCCTGCCCCTGAGTCTTATGTCCACATACACTGGGGCTGGAGGTACTCACAGATTATGCCGCAACACCCCAGCCGCCGTCCCACAGCTCTTCCGGGACCTGGGCACCACGCCAGCAGGAGCCCACAGTCGACCACAAGTCAGGGATCGCAGTCGGTGCACCAGCGTTGCCCCCAAGGCTGCAGGCGGGGCTGCCCAAGTCGCTGTCCGGGCCGTCCCCAGGCCCCACCACTCGCGTCCAGGGGTCGCGAAAATCCAGGCCCCGGTCTCCAGGCCGCCGCACAGGCCACCGCCGCCTCTCGGCGCCCCCACCACTCGCACAGCCACTCAGAGAGCGGGGGGTGTAGCGAAGCTCCCGACCCCGGCTCCGGCGCCGAGCCGATCGATCCAGGCAGCACCGACAGCCAAAGTCGAGGGTCAGCTCCAGGGACGCCCGTCTCTGCTCCACCAAAATTGAGGCCCCGGCTAAGCACGCCGCAACTAGGCCTCAAAGTGTTCCAGCCGCTTTCTCCGCCCCAGTCGGCACAGGAACTCCGCTCGACACACCGGAGGGCACCTTACACCTTCCGCCACCAAGTCGAAGACAGTACACTGCTGAGTGGGTCCGGGAGCCAGGATAAATATCACGGATCAATGTCGGGCCGGTGGGAGCTCTAGCAAGCTGCGTCCACCATCTTCGCCCACTAGGCCACGCCCCTTGATGTCCGCTTTTGACAAGGTGAATTGAGGTAATCTGTGGGCTCTGCTTAGTGAGCTGGGGTTCGATTCTAGCATTGTGGCACTACTATCTGATCTTCACTCAACAACCTCAGCCATGGTGCCATTCACTTCAAGAGGAGCATGGAACTGACCATTCTCAAGAAGCTGTGGGGTTTACCAGGTAGAAATACTGGCGCTCTTCTTGTTTACTGTGTATGTGAATGGGCAAGAAGCTGCACTTCTATCAGTGCTGGTCGACTGCCCTAAGATCAAGAACAGATTTCTCCCAGTCTTGCTCTATGCGGATGATGCAGTCCTGATGGTCCGTACCCCACAGGAGTTGGATTTACTACTAGCTAAGTATGTGTCGTTCATGGGACTCCTGGACCTCTCGATCAGTTTCTCGAAATCTTACGTAATGGAGTGGACCCCAAATCGACTAGGCGCAAGACCTTCAAGGTATCAAAGTTTACCCTATCCAAAGTTAATGCCTTCCCCTATTTGAGAGTTTTAATTGATGCCAAAAACTGCTGGCAACCCCTGGTGGAGGCTAAAAGATTAGAGTCTGTTAACACCATGGGGGCTGTTTTTAGTTTTGCACAGAGGCTTGGCTCAAGGGCATAAAGGGATCTTTTAAAAATCTATCAATCTAGGTGTATTGCACAACTGTGATATGGTAGCCTTTTCTGTATTGATTCCCCAACTTTGGAATAGTCTACCTGAGAGCCTACGTAAGAAATTTGCCCTTCTCCTATTTAGGAAAAGACTCAAGACTCTTCTATTTTAGAGGCTTTGGGCACATCACAGGCCTGTGACCAGGAGCATGTACATTCGACCTTTGGCAGGGTTTTAGATAGTCTCTCGGGGCACTAAGAGACCTGTCAGTGATTATGCGCTCTATAAATCCCAGTTAACAGAACAGTAACATAACACGCCGAACTGGGGCTTGATTACTTCTCGAACCTAATCACCCTAAGCCCGCTTTTGTGCCCGATAAAGATCTGGAGCAGGGGGGAGCTGAAGTTTAGTCGGCTGACTCTTGAGGACAGCTTGCCCTTGGACCTGGTATTGAGTATTCTATGGATAGCCAATATTAAGGCATCTTTTTTTTCTTTAGGAAGGTCCGACATTTTTTTTAGTCCAACTGATCTCTTCGCTCTTGAGTCAGGGAGCATTAAAAGACTGTTTCTGGATTGCTCTCATTTGGCGAGAGAAAGTCCAGAACTCCAGAAGCCAGTAGTTAGGGGCCATATGCTTCTAAAGGCTAAAGGGTTGGAGCCATACTTGTGCCTGGTTCGCTCACATCATGATAGTTTTTTTTTTGGGCAGGTTCAGGTTTAATCAATTGCATCATTTTTGGGCTGCCCAGTGTGGGTGGGTTTGGTGGGAGGGAAGGGAATCCTGTGGCTGCGAAAAAGTGTCTCAACAAGATTTGCTTCACTTTACAATGTTTCCGTATTATTACTGTTGGCTGAAGAATCATTTTTAATCCCTTTTCTTAAACCATTGTATTTTAAACAAATTAGGCCTGCCTTGTTGTATTTACAGATGCTACCCACAGTCCAGGCATTTTTACTGTTTTATCCTTTTTACTGGCACCGAGGGAATCGGCACTGCTTGATTAATCGTTTTATATGTTCCTTTATAAACAACTGCATTGTTTGTTTATATTGTCTTTTTATGAATTCGATTTTATTACATGGATTTGTATTGTTTAATTGTGATTTTATTTACAAATAAAGAAATATTGATTGATTTGACATACAGCTACAGGGAAAGGTATGGATCACCAAGCATTTCAAGTGCTGATCAGCATAAATCTCTAACCACACCTATAACCATTCACATTGAATTAATGTAGCAGGAGAGGTTTAACATATGCAGTATGTATGAGTATAGTATGATGCAAGATGAAGCACTATATGTGGCCTTTTGACACACACCTTCTCAAAATCAGATTTCATGATGCCATCATGTTTACACATGGTAAAACTGCCTGGATATTGTTTCCAACTCATCACAACCAGTTTCATATTCAAATATGTACATAGGCAACCAAACCGTGTCCAGACAAGTTTAGCCAAGCTCATTCCACTTTACTGCTTTAACTGTTAAAACATTGCTTGTAATGTTTTGTGCCATGTGTTGTACGTCAAATGTTGAATGCATTGAACATCTACAGAATTGGTTCCAGATGATGGTACATGTGCCAAATGCATCAAAACAGTAGATGAGCAAACATCACCACAGCTGCTAAAGATGCATGATTCCTATGGGAAGATTTCTGGGTTCAAACGGAAATGGCGCAGTTAGCAAAAAAACAATAGATGTAGGCCTAGCTCTCTGATTGGGTGTGTGTTTGACATTGTTCAGCATTCCGTTATTCGTTTTTTCATTCTGCTTTTGTCACCCCAAATGGGACGGGTATGCCCAGACATGGGTGCCGTGCTCGCTATTCCACCAGATTCAAGATATCCTGGCTGATGAGACCAAAACCGGTCCTAGGATGCTTGTTTCTGGTCCAGGGAGGATCTGGCCAGTCAGTCCGGGCTGCACTGTTCCCATGGGGAGCAGGTTCAAGGCAGATTTGCATAGGGTGGGTCCAAACTGGAACGGCGTGGTGAGCAAAAAACAAACAAACAATGGATTTAGGTCCAGATCTCTTACTGGGGGTAAGTGCTGACATTGTTCAGTATTCCGTCCATCAATTGTTCTTTTTTGCATAATTCTTGTGGCTGCATACAAGCCCCGACATGCACATTGACATGCATGCTTGTCAATTTAACATTACTCTGTCTACAAGTTCAGTTGTATTTGTACACTGACTACAATTTGGTTTCAGCTAATTTTTACATCCACAAACACATCACATTGTCACAACTATAATGAACCACACATAAACCTTACAGGGCTACAACCATGTACTACTTATTATACTTATTGGTAGCATTGGGATCCCAGGAGGTGTCATCTTCTCCCCTGCTGTATGGGGAAGGTCCACCTAAAACACAATGATTTGAACATTGCATTGGAAATAGTGCCGCTACACATGGTCTAAATTAAATTTAAAAGTATTATGACATCCAAGTGATTTGGAATATTCAACACCCTTGACACACATATATATATACATTGTATGTATATGGGATGCAGATAGTCTTTTTGCATGGCAGAAGTGGCAGGATGTCGATGCTTAGAGATAACTAATATCACATGTCTGATGCATGCCTTGTGCACTGCTGGGCACCATAACTCAAAGGGGAAACCATTGGGCCTAGACAGACTAAGGTAGTGCTGAGATGGGAAAGGACTTCTATACAATGTATGTAACATTGTAAGGACCAAATCAGACTTTTCATGGGGCTGGTGCACAAAGTGCTGACTAGCGGCAATGCATGCTACCTTGCAACATGGTGCATGCCTTGGAAGAAAGTTTTTATTTTTCATCCCTGAAAGGTCCATCTTCCTGAAAAAATACAATTGCCAGAGGCATTTTCATCTGTCTACAAATGCTGAATACTGCAGCACAAGTAAAATGGTTTACATTATTGCAGACTGAACATTACATTTCTCCTTGCCCATCACCTGTGCAGGTTTTATAAATGTTTGGCTCATGTCCTGCTCAAGCATGTTTGTGAAAGCAGGTAATATTTCCAAATCCATGCATGTTCAATCTAAAGAACCACACACATCCCATTGAACTGCCCCCTGGGGCAGGGTAAAGCACTTGCATAGCCTTACACAGTTTTTTGTAATCACCACATGAAATGATCAGACCCTTACATGTTTACACTTTTGTTTAAATGTGATAGTAACATAACTACATGCAGAATGTACATACATAAATGCATACATACCTAGTGGGCCTCCAATCTCCAATTCAAGGTTGACAACCAGATCCGCATCTTGTGCCACAATGTCAGCTCAGCGATGTTCGAGCAGGTAGATGGTGCGCTCAACCCCAAACACCTTGCACATGCCAACGTACCCTCTTCCAGTACTCCTTCCTGTCCTGCAAAAGTGCACACAATTCACACAAGACAGGGACAGATCAGAAACTAGCAAGACCAAAAATCGCAAGAAAACACCACACACTCTTCAAAACACATCCACCACCCAGCACAAACCAACAGACTGTAAGAGAAAGTGAATGCAACCTTCACACGTCCTAGTAAGCATCCTTTGCGACATTTCCTGGGTGTATTCACCCCATCTCCGATATCTGCTTCATTTTATATGACTTATCGCTGCTCAAATAGCCATTGTAGGACAGATGCACTGGGCAGTGGCTCTTCTCCACTCAGTTACACGCATCGGCGTAAATGTACAGGTTCCTACCAGCACAACTGGTGAAGTACTCCGTGCAACCGGGCAATGCACAGGTTCTGACCCACACAACTGGGCTAATTTGTAGGATCTACTGTAGAGGACTGTTTTATGCTGGATCACACACCTTGGACCACTTATATTGGTCTAGGACAGGGGTGGCACCACTTACCAGGTCTGTGTGACAGTGGGATGTGTTTAGGTGGTGAATATGGGTGTTAGGGTGTCTTTCATGTGCCTGTAACTAGATGACATGTAGCCTGGCAGATTGCCCATGGTGTCAGTCTGGAATCAAGAAATGCATGTACACTCCTTATTATCCAGCCAGGCAAACAGCAGGCAGCATGGTAGCACAGCAAGGCAAGAATCATGAGCAGTACCATTGCACATTATTTGTCACAGTCTTTATTATGGTACACATCTGGATGTCCCCCACTGCATATGTACATGTAAAGATTGTTTCTGTGGCCCACTTATTGTATTCCCTATTCTGCCCAATCCCTCTATTACTGCAATGTATCAGGAATCCTTCATTGTGATGTGCCATGGATGCAACACAAATGTAGGGAAGCAGAGAGACAGTCTGGCTATCCCATACTCCAGTGTTTGTTTCACCCAGCTTTCTAACTCACCTTTATGTAATTCCAATATTCCACACGTTTTTCTCAGGCAGTCTTATGCACAAAGCTAGCCAAGGTCCTCCATATAATGTAGTGGCACAGAAACTTAGGGTTAGCTGTATGACCTGAGATGTGTGGCGCTTGCACATTGCAACATTTTACATGCGTAAAGCAAATGTATTATGATATTTGTTGAGCCATCCAAGTCCACTTTGAGTAGCCCTGAGAGGGGTCATTCATCTCGAGTGACGCAATGCATCACAAATCACTGCATTGCCTTACTCTGCACCAGAGACAGGAGTCTATGACCGTTGCATGGATGCACCCATGAAAATCCCATGATTTTGGGTGCATTTCCAGTCTAAACAGACCAGAAAGTACAACCTTCCATGGAGTGGGGTAACAAGGAGTTCTATCTTTAATTCTCCTTGTTACGTCCTTTTTCAGTTTTTATTTAGCATGATTTGCGTATTGATTAGCTGACTGCTGCAGATTAGTTGGTTCTGTCTTATCATACAGTTTGAGATGACACAATACTTCTAACAGTTGTTAATTTGGTACTAACATTCCATGAATAGTAAGAGAATTACACGATAGAACAGCATTGTCTACATGTTGTATTAAGTCGTTCCCATTATGGGAATTACACCTTGTTAGTATGTATGATATGTATTTCTGTTTTTCTTACCAATGAGGAGGCCATTCCCAAATTTCGCATGCTGAAACCACTCATTTATTATACTGTGGTGGAAGATGCAGGCCAGGGGTCTCCAACCTTCTCTGTACTGAGACCTACCTATGTCCAATGCAACACATTAAGAGCTACTAGTATTATTAGTGTTGTATGATCTCACTTTTGTTATATGCATATTAATTTAACCAAGCAAACGCTTTCTAATGCATTAAGCTGGACTGCACAGAGGTGAGCTACTCAGAGGTAGCTGTAAAGTTACTGTAGCTCACAAACTACTGGTTGTAGACCTCATGTGTAAAATGATGTGCATTCACTGCACATTTTGGTCAGAACATTTATAAAAATCCTCTGGTGATCCACTATAGTCTGGACATGTGGCTTAATGGCTAGAGCGGCCAACTTTGAAGCTGGGGAGCCAGGTTCGAGTCTGGTGGGAGGCTCAAACATACTGTGATTCTGGGCAAATCCCTTAATCTCCCCATGCCTAAAAAGGAATGTGTCTGTCTGTAATGCAACTGGTGCTCATGTAAAGCACTCTGCTACCTTTGGGTTGAGTTTGTGCTATATAAAACAGCAGAAAATCAATTTATTTTATGCGTTCTTCCAGTTTCTGAAGAGGTGGGATGTTGCAGCAGGAGGCACTAACTGCACATGTACATGTTGGAAATCCAGCAATGACATAACATCGTTGCTTGGTGTGTAGCTGTTCTTGTTGAGCTTCGAGGAAGAGGAGGTTTAAGGCTGTGAGTTTGATTATGGCTTCCGAGACAGAGGCAAGGAATGCAAAAAATGCCCCCTGTGAAATTCCTGCCTATATGGCTGTTGAGATGTGGAAGGAATGGGATGCCAGCAGGTGTAGCACAGCCAGATGGTTTGCATGTGAGGGAATGTCTTTGGGCCTAGCCTGTGGTTGCTGAAGACTTGGCCTACTTGTATTCAGCAACTGAATGATGCACTCATCTCAGTCTGTGGAATTGTATGACCTCATCCTCCCAGAGGTCAATCAGGGATGTGTGCTGCAGAAAAACACGCCCCCTCCTCCTTTGCTGTCTACGTGGTGGCTTCTAGTGACTCAGAGCTGCAGGATGATGACCTGCATGGCATAGCTGAGCTTGCCAAAATGTTTTGTGAGGTTGCTCTTTTTGTACCACAGCCACTTCATGATTTCCTATGCCTATGCTTATGCTTTGTGATGAGCTTCCCAACGATGTGTGACGCACTGGCAGCCCCATAAATATAACTGTGTTACTTTTACTCGGATTTTGTGGGGCAAAGCCTACATTGCATTTATTATATTGGGCGTGGCACATCTAGTTTTGGCACAGCTTTTGACCCAGCAAGCAGTATAAAATGATGCATTTTGGCAAATGCATTGCTTTATAAATATGACTTACTGCTTGCTTCGCTGCTGCATCACAATTCATTGTGCAATACCAGTGTAAGACTCTCATACATATGCCCCCCTTGAGTATAGTTTGACCTCTGAACATTTAGGACCCGATTCACAAGTGTAAACGTACACTTTGGTGCGAGCCTATAACGTTTTTGCTCTTCAGAAACACATTTTACTAGTAGTCACTTTGCGACTCTGGATTCTCCACACACGCAGCGGAGAATCTCCACCACTTCACAGGGGTCTAAATATTTTGCATTATGTTTATGGTCTCCTAAACAACTCAGTGCCTCTTGTAGGCGTAAGACTTAAGTGCAGCCACTCTCCCTTATAGAAAAGATCGATTTACTTTATAGAGCCTTTGAACACTTTTGTTTACGAAGAGTTAGGTGAAGCTTTCTGGAAACTTAGGGGCATATTACCAACAACTAGCGATACTTTTTGCCTCTAACTTGTTTAGAGACAAAAATTATTGCCGCATATCGGCGATTTTTATCACAGATAAACCTTGCTATTAGCAAGGTTTATCGCAAATGCGATAAAAAACGGCAGCAATGCATGAATATCGCTGAAAAGTCAGCGATATTCATGCATTATCGAGCAAATGCTCTTAGCCATGTTATCCACCTCCCATTGGATAACATGGCTAAGAACTGCTCAGGGCAGGTGTTAGCTTTTGGAGATATTCGCGCTTAGCGCGAATATCTCCAAAAGTTGGTAATAGGAGATAGCGATGTTAGGGACTGTTTCCAGTCGCTAACATCTTGGCACGCCCACTTTGCATGTCATTAGTGATAAATATCACTGACATGCAAAGTGGTGCCCAAGATGGTCGCTATCTCCTATTAGCTGTCACTAACTGGTGTTAGCGACAGCTTGGTAATAGGGAGATAATTTTATCTCCGCTTGAGTCTTTTTACCAGTTTTCTTGACAAGTCACTAACTTTTACCAATTTAAACAAGTATATACCTCTGTGTCAACACGTGCACTGTAGATCGTTTCTGTATGGCTTTTGCATTCATTATGTTCTAAGATTAAAGGCACAAAAGGCATTTGCACTCGTGGGAGAATGTTGTAAAATACAGAATATCAGTAAAAACAGCTAAGCTGTGCCTTTTTTCGGACATTAAACAGATTAATGCTTTGACCGTCCTTTTTCCTTTGATCAGAATGTGATTTACTTTTCTCCTTGATGATGTAAAATGTCTTTTAATTCCTCCCGATTGTTCACCAAAGCCAACACCGTTTGTAGATCATCTCTGATCACAGGATCTGAAGCACAGTGCTCATCTTTGCAGAATTTCTTCAAATCGTGGCATCCTAGACACAAATCTCCATCAGTGTCAAAAGCCTAGCATCTCTCAAGGCAAAGACAGAGAATAAATTGGTTATCATGGACAGCACCGGGGTTTTTAACTGAGCTTTCCTTTGTTCATTGCACAAGCGGGAGGAAACACCTCCTAGAGTGCTCATGGATTTCCACTGGAAAAAAAAGCCATTTGTTCAAGGATTCTTTAAAAGCAAGCTGTCAAGTGTTTAAACATTTCTGTGTTGAATATATTACTGGTGCCGATCAAACCTCCACTATCCTGATTTTTTTTAAAGCTTTGTCAAAATTAGCAGTGGAACAATATTCGGAGCAGAACACTAACTCTCACGAACCTGAGGTATTAATTTTACACCCCACGAGAATTCTCTTTTTCTGCTGATAGAATCCTGGAGGGCTCAATTGCTTCTTTTGACAACTTAATATCTTTTTCTTTCAAGTACAGATCTTTAAATAACAAAAGAGAGGTTACAGCATCTGAAGGAACTTAATTAATGGTTTTGTATTTTTTCTGCTACTGATCTGCAACCGTAAAACATACATTTCGAGAACTAAAAACAGAAAAAAAAATTCATTGTTATCAGAATCATTGCATTAAATAAAATTTTGCCCAAAGGTTTTTAGAAATGATAAGTTTGAATAGCGTTGACATAAATCTCTTTTTTTGATGAAACCTATAGCGACAAAAAATTACTTACCACTGACACAAAACTATTTACATGTGGCTATTTTATTCGTAGTGAACATATTATTGTACGTAGGAGAACCTGCTACAGTGATAGGGTCGCTGACCCGCGTCACAGGAAAGCGCAGGAATGTGCTGTATTTATCCAATTTGAGACATTCCTGTCCTTTTCCCTTGTGCTGGAGCCGTTTTGTCAGCCTAGAGCCAAAACAAGCAACCTTGCACCATGGTGCAAGGGTGACTGTGTTCTAGGCAGGATTGCTTTTTGTGCAGCAAGGGGCACCTTCCTGCACAAAAACAATCCCGAGAGGCTTTTTCCTCTTTCTATGTGCGCTGCATCTGTAGCAAACATTGAAAGAGGAAGTAAGGAGGAGAAATAAGCATATTTCTCCTCGTTGCGCCTCACCTGGGGAGGCAGATCCGTTTGGCCTTTCCCAGGTTTACAATGTCTTGTAAATCTGGAAATGCATCAAAGACCATGGGCGTTGCATTGGAGCAGCCATGAAATGTCCATGGAGTGCCTATCGAAGGCAGAGTAACGCAGCGCAGAGATTTGCACTGTGTTGCGTTACTCCGGATTTTTGGAGCCGATCAAAACCACGCAAAGTGGTTATGCATGGCTTCAAAAATCTGATTTAAGGTTGTGTCACTCTTGCATCACATTGTGTGGTGCAAGAACAAAGCAAACCAGGTCATAAATATGGCCCTTAGTTGTTGGTCAATTTATTTCTACTTAAAGTACATATAAATAAAATCATACATTGGGGCCCTATTAGAAGAGTTAAAGTCATTCAAATCCGTTCATGACCTAGGTGGGCGCGAAATGTGCAATTTTTTTCTGCAAAAAATGTCATTGCAATGATGTCAAATAACACTTATTAAGTGAAATCTTGCATGAAAATGTCAGACAAGTGCATGCCTCATATTAAAAAATTGTGTAATAGACTGGTTGGAGACTCATGTGAGGAGAGAATGTTTTTCAAATCATTTTCTACTTAAACCAGCCACCCAAAGATGGCCTGCAGTAATAAAAAAAATGACTTAAAGTTTTATGTTTTCCAAGATGCAAAATTCCTGAATTATGTGAGATGTTGCCCATGTAATACCATCTCATAGCTCCAAATTACAACACCCTACAGTATGAGAAGTTTTAGGTATGAGATTACAAAACAGGTTTCCAACACTACACAAATTGGGGGTTTAGCTTTGCACTGTGGGTATATGATCACATCTGTTGTTGAAGCATATTGGTTTAACAAACTTCCAAATGTTAAGAACAAAATGGGGCTAATTCTGAAATTGTATTTGTGAGTACTGGCAGCAGTATGCTTGTAGTACTTTTTACATACTCGTTTATACCTTTGTTAATTGCTCATGAAACATACAACTCCATAATCGTAAAACTGCAAAGATGACACAGTCCTATCTATTTATACTAACTGTATATGAATATGGCAAGAATATTTCCTATTTATTCCCATTTTAGATGCTTGGTACAATTCACAAAGGTATGCAAAAGTATTTAAAAGAATACTGCACAGGTGCCTGTGTGCATCTACCCCAACGGAGGAGCAGAAACATGTCAGAAGATTACACTTGCACTCTTCAATTAGCATATTCCAGTGGTGTAACACAGGCCCCCCCACAGCTCTTGTGATGCTGGGGGGGCCCGAGCTGCATGGGACTCCTCAGCACAGTACTCTGGCCTGCCATCTCCGGATTAAATTTGGAACGGGGCCCCTTCATGTAGCTAGCGGAGGGGCCACCTCAAGTTTTGTTACGTCACTGGCATATTCTGCCATATAGCTTGTGATTGTATTTATCTGTATTTATTTATTAACCGTTAAATTAATTAAAATCATTACAGTAAACACAATCAGCATGAGAAGTCTAAAACCATGATCTAAAAACATCTGTTTTTCCTACATAAAATTGAGAGCCCCACCCCTGTGCCGACACAATCATCCCTCCCTGGGAATTATAGTCAGTGCCATGTGGCCTTGCGCGCATTCATGAAGTCCCCTTTGAGCTTTGCTGGATATCCAGCTATACATAATAATGGACGTCACCTCTTACATCCCTTTTGGCCCTCGCTGATGTTAGTGCTGTCATTAGATTAGCAGGCTAAGGATGTTTGGGACCACTGAGCTTGCTTCCACCAGATTTGTGGTGCACTTCGCCAAAGTCGTGTTGCTTTCGTTCGCGGCTTTTAGGGTGATCCTGATTTGATGGATGAATTTTGCCAGTCTTGCTAGTGTCGTTGTGTCGATGGTGGATAGGCACAATGCTGATGCTTCGCTGCAGGTCTCCATTCCGTTTCGTAAAGCAGATTGGATGCAGGAGTCACCAGCGATCGATGTTAATGTGCGGGGAGCAGCATAGGAGATTCAGCCAGGATTCCCTCGTGTAGGGGCATAGTCTGCAGTTTGTAGATTCCCCCATGCGAGGTTGAAGTTGGCAATTCCTAGTGCGGTAGCCTCATGTAGAGTATTTCGCTTCGTACCAGTGGAGTGAGAGCCTCACTTAGGTAAGGTTGTGCATTGCCTACTTTGTAGGAGTTATTCAGTGGATCTAGGTGGGCGCTTGAACAGAGAGATTTAATGTCCAGATCAAAGGAGGTTACGTGAACTTTTTGGTTTATGGATCTTTTCCATGCATTCAGGGGGATGACCGGCCATGGAATGCTGTCTTTCTTGATCTTCAATGTTTTAAGCGCTTTTCCTAGGCTAATGTGCCAGGCCGTGGCTGATCCCTCAAAGATTATTCTCAGGTGATGTTTGAAAGAGTGGACCAGGACCCTCAGTGACCTTAAATATGGCGTTATAATCTCCCCCTCTCATGTCAGGTCTGGCCTTGCTAGGCCTAGCTCCATTCTTAGCCTTGCATACCTGGCTGATCTTAGAATATAGAGCACAGCTTTATATGCTTTTACATGGACTGAGTTGAGGGTGGCATCTAGTAGCCTGGGGAAGGCCACGTGGCCCTAGCTAATTGCTGGTAATAATTTAGCTTTTAGGACCGTTAGTATTGGACCAGCTGACGGGCTGATCAGAAGATGGCTTAATTGTTTTAGTATGTGTGAAACCTTTTTGGCCTTGGAGCTCAGTTGTTTCAAGTGGGCCTTCTCCTTGGCCCGCTCCGTCAGCAAAATTTCTAAATATTTATATGCATCCACCGTGTTGATTTGTACATTGCCCATTAGCCATTGTATGTTCTATTTCCGATGGTATGTTCCAAAAATGACCACCTAGGTCTTTCCTTGATTGATTGTCACTTTGTTGATGTTGTTGAGACAGTTTAATGCATTTAGGGCTCTTTGTGGGCCCACTCTTGTATGATCCAGTATAGGTGTGTCGTCGGCGTATTGTAGCACCGGTAGCCTCACGCTTCCAAGTCTATGAACTACTAGGCTAGCTCCTTTTAGGGCCTCCCCCAGGTCTGCTGTGTATAGATTGGACAGAATGGGGGCTAGCACGCATTCTTACCTTAACCCGTTCTCCGTTAGTATTTTAGGTGACACTGTGTGGCCGCTGGTTTTAACCCGCACCCAAGTATCTTCGTAAAGTGATCTGATTGCCTTCAACACGTTTGGTGGAATGCCCCAATTTTCTAGCTTCCACCATAATTGTTTGCAGACCACTTTATCGAAGGCTGTACTATAATCGACAAAACAACAGAAAAGTGGTGGGTGATTCTTCAGGATTGCCTGAGATGATAAATAAGTCAGTGCCAGTACGTTGTCCAAAGTTGATGACTGGGACCTAAAGCCGGTCTGGTAGAAGGGTATTATGCTTTTCTCTTCGGCCCACTTCTCCAAATCCTTCAAAGGTAGACGAGCATATGCCTTAGCTTCCAGGTCAAGGAGGGCTATAAGCCTGTAGCTTGTTATTGCTGTGCCGAATGTCCCCAGGCACACAATCAGGTTGAAAGACCCTAAGTTATATAACAGAATAATTGAGAATATAATACCTGCATAACTTATACAATTGGAAACATCAAACAGAGAATTTCTAACGTATCCTACGCATATGATGACAAGTATTTAATTATTAATGATCCAAAGTCCGATTGGAATTCTGAAGCTATGGTAAATTATATGTGGAAATCCCTAAGGATGACTATACATGAACAAAAAGTATTGAATGAATAAAAAAATCTGAACACATTTTAAAAAAAGGTAATACTCATGTGGATTACTGTTTTCTCAACATATACTGAGGGGCTTATTTACAAGCACCATGTGCCGCTGGTGAGTTACTTTTTATATGGGAAAAAGTGACATACCGGGGGCACAAGTGGCTTTTAACGCCTTGGCTGCTAATGGTTTTCCCCTCCTGTGCTAACATTCTTTGAATTCCATTATACATGACAAGCTCACTCGTCATAAGCACAGCTCAACCGTGCCTCATGACGAGCTGAGCTCTTCATGAGCAGCGAAGGGGTTAAATAGACCCCTGAATGTGCAATAACAATGAATGGTACTATAGTGTTGCACCAATTTGAGGCTAACTACTCCAAAATAACCAGGTTTTTAAAGGCTATGTAAGGCTAGATTGAGATAGATATGAGTTATACTGAAATTTTCTAAATAGCGTGCTGCTTTGTATGTTCACTCTTAGGAAGTAGATTGGTGGTCAACACTCGTAACTGTACTTCCGATAGTGTTTGCATGTATGTCAGTTCAGGTGCACAACATGCAGTGTGCCCCTTTTTTTAAGTCCTTCTTTGCTTGCAAAGTTAATTTCTTTTACATTTCTGTTTCCAATGTTTGCTTTGCTCTTAATAAACACAACCATGAGTAAATCAACCTTTGTTAGTCACATTTTAAATAGATCAGTTATAAATGCAAAAAATGTGATTTAGATTTTGCAGGTGGCTACATCAAAGTGTGATTCTGTGATTCGTTCTAGGATGGACATGGTCAAACAAATCTTTTAGGAAGTGCAAGAGTTGCCCCTCTTTAATTTTGGTGAGCAAGCTGGATTTGTCATCTGCTACCCATTTTACATTTGGCATAAGCCAAGTCCTTTTCACTTTACTAAAATTATTTGTATACTTTAGTTTATAATAGGGCCTTTCAGACAGCCCTCTAAATCATTTGGTCTGTTGTTGTGTGATTCGTATTTTTAGGTGTCGCCTGCACAACGCTTGTGCCGCACTTGAGAAATCTATTGTATTCAATAAAATCTTAAAAGGGTCCCCCTTGCTTTTTATTGGTTCCTGTGCTTGTTTCTTACTTTTCCTCCATTTCTATTGGCTGCAGCATAGTTTCCTGCATTTACCAATGCTTGTACCTCACACGCTTCTCTTATCAGTTCCCTGTGGCAGAAGTACTATTTCCTTCCACTGTTGGAGCACTTCTTTTAATGCATACTTTTGCTTAAAGGCATTTACTTTTGCCGTTTACTGTTTCTAGCTGCATGCATTTATCTCGTATTTTATTATTTTGAGAACGCATTTCAAGTGTGCTTGTGAACCCAAACCTAGGCTACAAGGTCGGCACTTCTGGGGATTACGTAACAATTTAGTGGCCATCTTGGAAGGGTAGACGTACCAATTCAGTGATAGTCCCTAACAAAAAGAACGACCTAGAGGCACTGGAGTCAGCATATTTTTTGAATTTATAAATAACTATTCATTTTAACAAAACCAGGTAAAATTATGAACAAATTCAAAATAAATCTTGTTTTGTGTGAACTAGTGAGAATATCCACCTGCTCTAAACTAACCTAACCTGGGCTACTTTAAAAAAAAAATGTTTGCTTGCAGTAAGTGTAATGCTCTTCTACTAACGACTTTAATGAATTAATTGGCAGAACAATAGACTTTCTGATTAGAAAAAGTAGGCAACTTAGTGGGTTTTTTTTAACGAAGTTTTATATAGCGCAAACTTGACCCGGTATCGGGTATCAGAGTGCATTACATAGCACCAGTGTTGACAATGAATAGTCTGAATCAGCTGCCATGTAAAACTGACATCTTTAAATGGGTTTGCCGTGGTTGGCTGCTGTAGTCTCTCCGTCTCAGAGAAATTATTGTTTAAGAGTTTGTGACATCATTACGCATTGATTGTGCAGGTTGTGCTTCAAACACTGGAAAGCTACTTCTGCCTTTCGTACATCTGCGTAGGTTTTCAGCACTTACTGAGATGAAAATTGAACTGTCATCATGCCCTCGGCGCTGGACATTGTAGTGTAAGTACTATGGACACTGCCCACTGACACATTGACATGTTCTGGTGGGGGAAAGACTCCCTATCTCTTTTTCTTACGGTAACATACCTTGAGGCATATTCTCAAGGGCTTATCGTAGAGTTATCATTACTTATCGCAACCGAAGTGGCGATAAATGTATTGACCAATTCACAAGGCAGTGCTAACAGCCCAAATCACCAGTTTACCTGCGATATTGATATTGAGATGCAGAGTAGGCTTTCCAGTGTAAAAAGCTGCGAAAACACCACACATCTGAAGAACAGCAGAAGCTAAGGAGCTACTGATCATGCAGCTCAGAGCCCCAAGAGAGCCACAACACGCACCACCACCACCCCCAGGCCCGCCTCCCCCGGACCCCCTCACACCCCCGTACTGCCACAGATGCAGCGGAGACAAAGACAGCGGACCTTCAGAAAATGCACCAGCCTCACAGACCTAGTACCAGAGGATGTCATTGCACACTACAGGCTCAAAAGGACAACCATCTTCCGCATCCTGAACATCATAGCCCACAGGCTGACGGTACCAACACAGCAGACAACCAACATCCCTCCGCTGGCTGTGTTGCATCTCTTGGCCTCTGGTACCTTCCAAAAAACAACAGCCAGAGCCGGAGGAGTCTCACAGCCAGCCCTATCAAAGTTCCACATAACTGTCTTGGATGCCATTATCCGCTTGGTATCCCAGTACCTTCACTTCCCCCACACTGCGCAGGAACAGCTGGAGACCAAGCAAGGCTTCTACTCCATAGCTGGCTTCCCGCATGTGTTGGGGGCAATTGACTGCAGACATTTCCTACTTGTGCCCCCTGCCGACACTGCACACAATTACTGCAACAGAAAGCACAAGCATTCCATCAATGTGCAGGCAATAGTGGACCACCGGGGACTGTTCACCAATGTCGTCGTCAACTACCCAGGAAGTGTGCATGAATCTTACATCTTCCGACAGTCCATCATCAACCAGCGCTTTCAGGATGGCACCTACAGAAATGCTCTGCTTGTTGGTAACTACCAAATGAACACACCACACACCCCAATGCCAGAATCATGCAACTCACAACTCTGGGAATGCACACGTTACAAACACACATACAACATGCCAAACAACATGCTCACCTACCAGACAGGAGAGCACAACTTACTGTGGTAACCTGGGCTAGCCATGTACATGAGCCATCAATGGCATGGCACCTCAGCCACACAATAGCAGATCAGGGGGTGAGGTGGGAACCAGGCATGTGCGAAGGAGGGAAGTGACCTATGAATGAGATTGTACACAATGCCAAGTGTGCCGTGGATGTTAATGTTAATGTTAATGTTAATGAATATTTATAGAGCGCACTTACACCGCATGGCTTCATGGCGCTGACCGAAACATGATATGCTACAAAAGTGAACTAAAAAGACAGCAGAGCTTAACCAGGTCTTAAGGAGTTTCCTAAATTGCATGATATCAGTACTAGACCGAATTTCCAGAGGAAAGGCGTTCCAAAGTTTAGGAGATGAGCAGAGCGGAGGCTTTGAGTTGCAGCATATCTAAATATCAAGCTGTTAATAAATGCAGGACTTTTGCCATGTAAGGCTTTGAACACAAGGCAGCCTGTTAAAAAATGGGGAGCCAATGTAGTTTTCTGAGAACGGGTGTGACTAGTTGCCATCTTGGTTGCTGGGAGACCAGTCGAGCTGCCTGGTTTTGAACCAGCTGCAGTCGCTTAAACAGATAGAGTGGCATTCCCAGGTACACAGAGTTAGCATAATCCAGATGAGATATAACGGTGGCAGTTATAATCCGGATCAGAGCATCATGGTTGAAAAAGTGATAGATCTTCCTAATCTTGCGCATCTGGAAGAAACACTTCGAGATCATTGTGCCTACCTAGGACTTCAATGTGAGTTCATTATTAAGGGAGACTCCCAATGTTTTGGCCGTACTGGAAGGGGAAGGTGGTTGACCCAGCTCAGCAGGCCAGTAGTGTGGGTCCCAGAACTCATAGCTGTCCCCGGTCAGAACAAACTCTGACTTACCGGGTTTAGTTTAAGGTGGTTATGGTCCATCCACTGTTGTATGTATATAATTGTAACCTGAAAGTCCACAACAGAGCTATCAGAGCCATTTATCTTAAAGGCCAGCTGTAGGTCGTCTGCATAATTGAAAACTGTCACGTTTCTTTCCTTCAAGGATTGGATCAGAGGGGAAATATAAATATTAAATAAATGGGGGGACAGTGCTGAACCCTGTGGAACTCCACATATGATTTTATGAGAGGGAGCCAGAAGGGCCCTTGGCGGACCGCCTAAGACCTATAATCCAAAAAAGAGGAAAGCCAACAGGCGGCAGTGCCCTGAATGCCAGGACATTCAACACGGTCGACCAGGGTGACATGGTCGACCGTGTCGAAAGCAGCAGGTAGATCTAAGAGCACTAATGCCTGGAGGGCGCCCTTGTCAGCCTGGTCTCGAAGAGTATCTAATACTGCCACGATGACAGTTTCTGTGGAATGAGTCGGCCGAAACTCTGCCTGGTGAGGGTCAAGATATTTAGATTCCTCTAGGAAATCGGAGAGGCTATTGGCTACATGGGTCTCCAGTAATTTTGCAAGAAATGGAAGCAGAGAGATAGGGCGATAGTTAGATCAAAGCGAAGGGTCAGCTCCAAGTTTCTTTAATAACAGTGTAACTATGGCCTTTTTAAAGGCCGAAGGAACTTTGCCCGAATAGAGGGATTCATTCAAGAGAGCAAGTACAGGGCCAGGGAGGGCAGTAAGACATTCTTTAAGTATATGGGGTGGGCAGCAGTCAGATGGAGCACCAGATTTAACATTCACTAAAAGTTTATAAAAGGTTTCAATATCAATGTTGGAAATTGACTTAAGGTATTGTTGTTTTTAAGCTTAGCAGGGGGACTAGACTTGCGGGGAAGCTTGGGAATATTGTTCTTAATAGCAGTAATTTTGTCAATGAAGTAGTCATTGAGGGAATTACACAATTACTGAGATGGTAAAGCCTTCAATAGTATTCTCTCAGGGTTAGAGAGTTCATTGACAATATTACATATTTCTTTAGAGTTATTGTTAGAATTAATGATGCGTGTCGAAAAGTGAGCAGCTTTGGCTGTGAGGATATTTTTCTTATATTCTTTCCTAGTGGCAGTATATATGAGCTTTTGTCCGGGCAGTACTTCGATCGCCACTGTCTCTCCAGTTTACCGGGTGACAGTTTCTGGATTTTAAGTTCAATAGAGAACCATCTCAATGTTTCAGTACGACGGGCTGATTTTAGTCTGGTAAGAGGGGCATGTTTGTCACTAGCATTCAGTAACCACTTTGAGATATTCATTTCTGTGGTCTTCATGTTCGTACCACCACACTGGACAGTTTCGACTAAAGTGCGAAGAAAATCTTCTTTGTTCGCAGTATTCCATTTCCTAGCAAGGCCGCCTTTGATTGTACTAGGTTTCTCAATGGACGGGAACCTTAAAATAAATTTCAGCAAATGGTGATCAGACCAGGAGCAGGATGCGATAATGGGGGTGGAAGTGACCATACCATTAGTCCAGACTTGGTCCAAAATATGCCATTTCTGGTGGGTAGGGGATAGAACCTGTTGAGTAAAATTCAGGTTCATGAGAAGGTCAGTCATTTCAGTTGAATGTGGCCCTTCATCGGGATCTTTGTACCAATAGTTGAAGTCTCCCACAAGTAAAACCTTAGCATGTTCAGTAGCAAGTTTTGCTATCTGGTCGCTAAGTTCCAGAGGAAATGAGGAGGTCTTATTGGGAGGCCTATAAAGAAGTGCTGTCCAGACTGCAGGATGCATACCAGAGACATATCCATGTCGACATACACTGCTGGTGTTTGAAGTGTAGTGGACAGTGGACGCAACCATGTCACCTGAGGCAGTGGGGAAGATCGCGGAAATGTACCTTGTTACGTCCCCCCCCTGTAGGCATGAGCGAAGTGGGCTGGCCGGCGTACGCCAGGCCAGCGTAGGGGTGTGAATAAAAAGCACGTAGCACTGGGCGTGGCTTACTTCCAGAATGCCCAATGTGTCTGCCAGGGCGGCGCCTCTCACCTCGTCACAAGGCTGACTCTGTCACCGTGTGCGGTATTGCCTGCGTTACCTGTGCGCCTGCTGCACCCCGGGCCGCTGGTCCACGAACCCGTCTTGCCTGCCCCTGCACACCCAGGCCTCACTGCTCACCGCGACAACATTGCGTGTGTCAAAGAGGGCCCACCACTTTGCCTCCATAACACAAGCCCGCAGTACTCCTTTCCCGTTGACGTACTCTGCCGCTGCCTCCGGCCTACACTACAGTCAAGTAGGTCATATATTTGGAGCTGAGTCTTAATTTCTCATTGGCAGAGTTCATATTATTGCTCGCAAGGAGATGTGTAAGTGGAATACGCGTTACTGTTGTTACGGAGGTGATCAAACACAACCAACAACTGCTCTGGTGTCACTAACTGTGCATTGCAAGCCAAAGACACGTGACTGTGTGCCCCTTCTGTCCGCTGCCTCCGGCCTACACTGCAGTTGAGTAGGTCACACATTTGGAACTGAGTCTTGATTTATTTATGGCAGAGTTTATAACATTGTACAGGCCTCATCCCAGACTGCACACCCTTCCAGCTCCGGTGCCACAAAGTCTGTTCCCCGATATTCATGGAAAATCACTTGTTGAACTTTGGGGGCGTCTTAGTATATGGCCTGGGGGTTGTCTTCATCATCATGTAGGTGATACCGACTGGGTGGTAAAAATGAGTCTGTAGCACTCATCTCCTCCATATTGCTGTTTCTGTTTGGTTCTGCCCTCTGTATCATGCCCTGGAAAAACACCCTCCGCTGTCCCCCACAACCCTCCACGACATTCACCTTGGACATCAACGAGGACTGGCTCAGCTCACGTGGCCCTACCTTAGTGCCCCGCAAGTCACCATCCCGTGCCGGTGTGCCTGTGCCAGCCGCAGTGCATCCATGGCCACTAACTCTGAGCAGCGCAAGTCATGGACCCTTTCTGTTTGAACTTTGAACTCTTTATTGTCTGATCACTGTTGTAGTTGTTGCCAGAACCAACCACTTCCTGAGGGCGGTCTTACACTCACCCTACACCCATCCAGCATAGGCGTCACTAGGCATGTGAGCCTGGCAATAAAAGGGTTTGGGCAGATGTGCACGTAGCCAGTCCCACAAACTAACTAAGTGTGTCCATGTGGTTACTATGTATGCATGAGGGCTCCTGGCCCTACCATATTACAGTGTGCAGTGTACAGCAGACGCAAACATGTCACCTCTTGCAGTGGGGTAGACCTGTGCCATGTAGCTGCGTCGTACCCCCCTGTGAGCGTAAGCAGAGTGGATTCGCATACAACAGTGCAGCATTGGGATGTGGTTCATCAACCCAGGGCTCTGGGTATGGTTAACCCCTTTGACGCGCATGACGAGCTCAGCTCGTCATGAGGTACACCTCTTGTACGCTCATGACGAGCTGAGCTGAGCTGTTAGCCTTGCCAAGGAAGAAACTAATGTGTGTGTCTCTGTTGTCGTGTCTGCGCCTCCCATCCCGCAATGGACAGTGTTGCAATGTAGCAAGCCCAGGAGTGCGGGCTTGGCCAAAGGGGTGAATGAGGGAGCGCAAGCCCGCTCTGGGTCCAGGATCATACATGCCAACTATTATGTGTGTTGCTAGTACCACAGCCTAAGCCAAAGGTCTACCCTAAACCGCATGGCGAGTGCAGCCAGCCATGAACTTCACATCTGTGTCCGCCCTATCCTTATCATAGGCCTACACACATGTGGCCGTCCACCTTCAGCGCACAACATCACTGTATCGTTGTCAGGCGCATGGACATGTGCAGACAGGCATGAAAATGGTGTGCCGTAGGGGTGCAAGTGATGCAACAGCACTACGCACAAGAGTAAATAGGCCAGGGGGGATGGAGGAGCAGCAATGAGGCTACGAAATACACATCGATGCCGCTCATTTGCTACAAGCAGTACATGTCAGTCATGAATTACTAAGTCACACATATCACATACCAATGAACCAGTGAGCCTGCCAACACGTCATGCATGACCAATTATTGACTCATGTCTCTGCACTGTCACAGGTGATCAAGGATAGGCACTCTGCGCTTGGATGATGACACCCCTCTGAGCCCCGAACACACAGGCCCAGAGGCAGTACAATGCGGCCCACAAACGCTCCAGGAGCATTGTGGAATGCACATTTGGCGTGTTGAAGTCATGTTTCAGGTGCCTGAACATGACAGGTTGAAGGCTCCTGTACAGCCCAGACATCGTGAGGAAGATGATCTTTGCATGTTGTGTGTTGAATAGCATATGTGTATACACCAATGCCCCATGGATACAAGTGCTAGATGCAACGGACGATGATGAGCACGTTGAGGCAGGTGGACCACACCCCAATGTAGCCGTAGCAGGAATAGCCCATAGGAAGACCATCATTGACAATTTCTTCACATGAGCATGTCACATTGCGACAGTCCTTAGCAATCATGGGACGGTAACAAATGACCACAGGCACAACATGTGCAAATAAATGCTTTTTAAGACACATTCCCTGCGTGCATGTCACTCATCTGTAAAAGCTCATCACTCAGACGAGTGTACGTGCATGTGTAGTGCTGGCAATTTCATGATTTGAAAATAGATGGTGGGTGTGCCACCTCTGTACAGAGAGGCTGTTTAGGGTGTCACGTATTCGAAATGCCAGTCTGTGTGTCACAGATGGTACAGAATCCCATTCTTCGTCATTCCACATTTATCGCATATCATTACATATAGGCTGTCATTTGTGACCTACAAGTGACAATAGGGCTTCTTTTGGGGTCAAATTTGTTCCATCATGAGGCAGGGATGCACCCAGTGACTCCAGGGCCACAACATGAGGGGAGTCATTGCCCCTGCATTCATCCATGCTTTCATACTTGATTTTCCATGGACATGTCATGTCTGTGTGCAGGAGGTATTGATTATCCCTCTTCAATTGCATGGAAGATGGGGTTTCACAGTGTATTCCATGTATGTTTCCACATTGGCGCAGTTTACATACAGACTGCATGTCAATGTAAATTGGGAATGTTTGTGAGGAGATGCCTATTTGACGCGGGATAATGGACATTTGTTCTACATCATGGAAGTGAGGTTGCACTCGTTCATTGTCATCTCATCATTTTTTTCGCTGCTTTTATGGTGCATTTTTCCGCATTACGTGTGGGAATTGCAGGCCTGTCGCTGGTTATCGCTGATTTTTGTATTGCGGTTCAGGACATCAGCACTTTTTTTGCGTTTGTGTTTCGCATCTTTGCAGCGTTGCGTTGATTTTTATCAAGCATTTGATACGTTATCGTGAGACTATTGCATGGTACCGCCATGTTCAGAATACAAGCTTAACATACCCCTTGTATTTTGGAGGTAAGGCTCTGCTTTGGGTAGCAACATGCATCACACATGTTCTCTGGGAAAAGAGCACTGCCTGGAAGGCTTTTGCATCATGTTTTTATCTGCCATTCTTGCGTGTACATACCTTGTTATTTGGAGGCAGGCTCTCTAGCTTCAATTTTTTTGATGGAAATCACATATCAATATTGCGTTATTAAATATAATTAAATCTGTTTCATCTGTGAGTTGCACATTGATCTTTACATTGCCCTTTCCTTATCCATTTTGGGTCTGTAGGAGCCCGCTACAGTTTTGGTCTATGAAACACAAGTGTTTATCAGAGAGAGGTTAACTCCCTTCTACTAGTAAGCAGAGCTGGGAAGCCTGGTAGTAGCATAGTAGCATGGGCACTGTGAATCTGCCTTCCTGTGTTGTTCGGTATTGTAGAGGTTTGTGGAGGAATGGGTTTCTCCCATCCAAATTAAGTTTGTTAATTTTAAGTTGTAGCTAAAGTGCAGTGTGTCTTGGTGGGGTCAATGGGATGGTTTTACAGAGATAGAGAATGCAGTGCAGCGTTGTCATTTTGACTGCCAATATTCTACCCAGTCATGAAAGGCGGAGGAGGCCCCAGATGGCTAGATCCACATGTATTTGTGTGGTAAGAGCTGCATAATTTACTGATATGGTTTTAGGGTTACAAAAGGGGGTGGTAATGGACGGAGCATCTGAACCAATCAAGCACTCACCCCCAGTCAAAAGATCTGGGTTTAATCCATCACCGTTCTTTAGCCCACTCTGCCACCACAGTTCAGACATGGCTATATGCAAATCAGTCTGACCCTGTGCCTCATGGGAACAGTCCAGCCCGAACTGCCAAGCCATGCCTTCCCTTTCCGGAAACAAGCTTCCAAGGACCGGTTTCTGGCATTCCAGCCGTCTTCAGCCCGGCTTGCTTGAATCCAGTGGCAAAGTGAGCAAAGGACTCACGTCTGGCCATACCCTGCCACACTTATGGCGGCCAAAAGCGGTATAAAAGGGGGTGGTAATGGACGGAGCATCTGAACCAATCAACCACTCACACCCAGTCAAAAGATGTGGGTTTAATCCATCACCGTTCTTTAGCCCACTCAGCCACCCCAGTTCAGACATGGCTATATGCAAATCAGTCTGACCCTGTGCCTCATGGGAACAGTCCAGCCTGAACTGGACTGTTCAGCCTCGGAAGCTCTTTTCCGGTCCTGGGAAGGCATGGATTGGCAGTTCGGGCTGGACTGTTCCCATGAGGCACAGGGTCAGACTGATTTGCATATAGCCAAGTCTGAACTGGGTTGGCAGAGTGGGCTAAAGAACGGTGATGGATTAAACCCAGATCTTTTGACTGGGTTTGAATGTTTGATTGGTTGAGATGCTCCGTCCATTACCACACCCTTTTGTACCGATATGGTTTTAGGAGCAGATCTATTCAGCTTAATATCCAGGGTATTGCGTCTGTTGCCCATTCAAAGTGAAGCAGGGAGCGAAAATACTGAAAGGTTTAAGATTTGGGACGTTTATATATTCACTTAAAATCCAGAGACATCCCCAAAAGCCTGGCGATCCGGGACATGGGCAGGGAGAGATGGCATTGGGTCAGTGATAGATAAGATCACATCATTGGTGTAGAGGCTGATGAGATGGTGAGCTCTGCCAAAGCGAATCCCAGATGTAGCTGGGTTTGCCCTCAGTCTTTGAACCAGGAGCTCCATGTAAATGGCGAAATGAAGATGGGAAAGGGGACACCCTTGTGGCATTCTCTGTTGCATGGAAAAGGGCTTTGATATCACCCTGTTTACTCCCACTGATGCCCTAAGTGCACTGTAGGTGCAGCGGACCCATCTGCAGAATTTTTCACTGAATCTGAATCGCCTCAGGGTTTCAAATAGGTAGAGGTAGTGGACTCTACCAAATGCATTTTCAGCATTGATGGAGAGGAGAATAGCATCTCTCTTGGATCTATGTGTCTTATCCATTAAGTGTAAGATGAGTTTAGTATTATCTCCACTCTGGCTGGTGGGATTTAAGCCTGCTTGGTTCAATTTGATTAGGCCAGGCATCGGGGTGTTAAGGTGGTGGGCTACAATGCTAGTAAAAAGTTTTTCTTCAGAGTTCAAATGTGAGATGTACCTATAAAACCCACATTGGGTCGGACACTTGCTGTTTTTGGTATTTCAGAAATTGAGGCTTCGAGCTTGGAGTCAGTGAGGAAGCCAATATCAGCAAAGGAGTAGTTAAGCATGTGAGCAATGGAGCCAGGTCCTGGGAAAAGACCTTATAGAAATTGTGGCAAGAAGCTGAAGGGCCAAGGGGACTTAATCAATTTTAAGCAGGCTATGGGTGAGATCACCTCCTCAATCTGGATGGGTTCCTCCTGCCCTTCAAAGGCTTGTATTGGGAGAGGAGGGAATTGGGACAGCATCAGTGTAATGCGAGGGGTCTTTACAGTAGCTGCATAGAGAGTGCTATAGAAAGTTTGTAACGCTGATGCAATTTGTGCATCAGTTTGCTCTTCAGTCGATGGGCAGGGTCGGATCACCCGAACCAAACCAGAGTATATTTTGGCCCAGAGTTGGTGCGCCAGCATTCAGCCAAATCGGTTACTCCCTAGATAGAACTTGTGTTTCAAGTGTGTCATTGCATATTCAGCTCTGTCGAGGTCTAAGCATTTGAGGAAAAGACAAGCCTTTTCCAATTATCTCCCAACCCTGGGGTCCCCGATTCGTTTGTGTATAGGTTCAAGTTTTGGAGAATGTATGTTCTAAACTCTGTCTCTTCTTTGTCTGGCATAGAGATCTATGTATATGGTGCTGATGGGCGCTGTATAACCAGCTACTGTGTCCACTTCCATTACCCCAAATTTTTAGCGACTGTACTAGAGCGTGTGTTTTAGGCTCTGTCATGGCAATAGCCCATAACATCTTAAGGGTGTAGAGGAGGACACTGTGCATCAAGAACCGGCCCTCATACATTGTGAGATATTTGCATAGACAATTATAGGGAAGGGATTGTCCATCTGGAATAGATTGCCTATGGTAGTAATGTTGGTGATGGAGCAGGATTTCGCGAAAGAGACCTGCTCTATTGAACAATCCTATAATACGTACTAACAGTAAGTAGTGTCAACATGAAATAATGTGCACAATTACACTACACGCAGGAAGCTTGCTTTGAAATATGCACAAACTAACCAAATTTAATACGTAAATAACCGTAAATGAAGTAAGAGTGTTTGTATGGCAGGGCCGCATGTGCAAAGCATGGTAAGTGTTGCTAAAAACTAATAAATAATGCTGTTTTCCTGCTCGTATCATGCTAGGCTAACCTTCAATATGAAGTAGAGCTAAGGTGGGTGGTAAACAGTGAAATTTACATTATCACATAATTAATAAATGTCTGTATTCTGTTTTCCTAGTGAAGAGTGAATCTGCCATGTGGTTTAAGTTGTCCTATGTCAGGGCGGGTGGAATCGAGAGCGAGTAAAAACCATGTGACCACTTAACTGAAAGCCGAGCAGAGCTGGAACGGCTGACCTGGTGAAGCACAGAACATTGAAGTCCTGCCAATTGTCAATGTGGTCGTGGGAACCGGAAAGTCAAGCTGTTTAATATCGTGAAGTTTAATAAAATGTAATAAGAATGTTACATGTGTACTCATGAGGAATTGATGACTGTATTAGAAAAAATACTGAGACAATGGGGAAGTCAAAATTTGCTGATCTCACCATGGTGTGATATCCCATCCCTAGAAATTAAACAATCCCTTAGCTAGAAATTGTGAATTTGGTTACAACTGTGGGACTGTCGTACATTTTTGGGTATAAAAATAGGTACTTTAGGGGTGTAGTTTTTAGTAGTTGTCGATTGTAGGCTGAGATGTTCGAGAGGGAGACTCGTCGCTGTTCATTGGGTTTGCAGAGAGGCCTAGCTGTTCCTGTCCTGTCCCACTCATAACTCCTGAGTCCTCTGATCCCTGAATCTTTTCAGGGGTCCCCTACTACTGCCTAGGCCTGGGTGGTAGCTTTCCCCTAGAGATCTTTTGGTTTGTATTAAACTTGGCATTGCCTAATTAAATTGTAGTTGTATTTTTGTCTCGGAAACCTTTGTTTGTCTCCACATAGATCCATTCTTTGCAACAAATTTGGGATGATTGTACCATTATTTGCTTTGTTGTAGATTGTAACTCTCTCTCATGAGGTTTTGGTATTTTTGAAATTATGAATTAGTTTAAATCTCACCAGAGTTTGTGATTATTTTAGTTGTTTTCTATGATAAATGTGTATTGAAAGTTTCCCATGCCTTCAACTCTTCAACTAGTTAGTTCATCGACCAAGTAGATGAAAAGTTGATTAATAACATTTTATATTCAATGACACAGAATGTTTAAATAATACCTAAGTAAATTAAGGCAAATTGAAGTAAAACAACAAACTTGACCCCAGCGCATCAGGGATTTGGGTGAATGTGTATGGGCCAAAGTAGTGTGATAATGTTGAATATTTTTCCCTGATCATTTTATTGAGTTCGCGCTGGATCAGTTTCTTGGCAGCAGAGGTCGGTTTAATTATTGATTAGTTTGGTAATGGTTATTGAATATTTTATGTATAACAAGAAGAGTTAGTGTCATGTTTTATGTTGTCTAGAAGTACAGGCATGGAGTTGCCTGAGGAATCCCAGGAAGGAATTTAGAAGAGAGTGGTGAAGAAATCACACCGCAGAAGTACTTTGTCTGCTGTAATAATACTGAAAAACTACGCAGAGCTGTCAGTGTTATATTTAGGGAAAATCTTGTATGTAAGTAGAGTGTCTGAAATAGCGATGGGTCCACTTTTGAAACTTTAGCAGTATCTCCGAGTGGAGTAACTGCACACCTTTTTATACCAAAAGAGTCCTCTTGTGAAACCTCTGTTTTATCCCTAGAAGAGTAACAGGTCTCCCCGGAGCTTGTTAGAGAAGTGAGTTAACGCTGGTCATTAGTATTACTTACAGTGAAAGAAATTCTCTTTGAAAAGTGAAAACTATCTCTTTGATCAGTGAAATAGGCAAAGTATCACTGTCTTTTTATGTTGTTACTAATACATCTTTATTTATTTTCTAAATCAGAAAAATACTACTGTAACATTTTGTGAAGGGAGGGTCAGTAGGAGGAGCAACTACTGACGTAAAAAAAAGGCAGCACTGGGATTGGACAAAGCAACAGGTGTTTCATGAGCTCAAATAATAAAGGGAGGGTCAGTAGTAGGAAGAATACTGATGTCAGACAAGCCATGCTGTCATTGGTCAGGTAGCGGGTACATGTGCTAAACCATGATTGGACAATTGGTGTGAGTTGTGCTAGTATTGGTCAAGACAACAGATACGTAAAGAGCTGTGATTGGGCGGTTGGTGTGAGTTGCGCTGGCATAGGACAACATTTGCAAATAGAAGAAGGAATATTACAGAGAAATTTTGTTGCATTGCTTGTTAAGAAAACAACTGTAAAGAAGTTTTCAAAATGGGTTTACTAAAGACAGTGAAGAAATTCTTTAAGAAAGACAAGTCAATCGTGACTAAGGAGGGAATTTCAATTCCGCCTCCAAAAACACCTGCTTCCTTTATGATGTTAGAGTGACGGAACGATACTTTGTGTGGTTGGAATATTGGAAGAGGTACGTGAAGGATGATGGTGTGTTAGCTTTCCCCGAATATGTTTCCTTTAATGATATGATTCTTCAGAACTTGAGAATTCGGATGAATTCTCTAGACCCTAATCCTAGACTTACTCAGTATGAAGCATTGGAAGAATGGGAGGAAGAGGCATTTGAGCGAAAAAAAAGATAGAATTGGTAGAAGATTCAGAGGTTTCATACCTAGATATCCATTTGAGAGGCAAGAAGATCAAATGAAAAGATGGAGAAGAGCGATAGTGACAGAGGGTCTATATCCAGTTTTGACAGTAGTGAGTCAGACAGGTGCTAAAGGTAAAGAGATAAAGAAAAACATAGAAACATCAAGGGAGGGTTTGAATGAATTTGATGATGAATTGTTGGAAGACATTATGACTAAAAGACCTCGGCCATATGAGGAAAACTCATGGGAGGTGATTCCAAGTGTACCGCAGATTGTAACCCCACTCACTCTGCAAGTCACAGAAATAGCCAGAATAGTGCGAGAAAATGAAGTGAGTTTGTTAAACAAAGCCAACATGGAACAGGTTCAGAACTAAATCAGTTAAGTTTGAATGTAGAAGCCTTACTGGTACCAGTGACCATTGGACCTGTAGTTCCATTATTTGGGGAAAAAACGAATTTGCAAAAAGCACCCACATTTTCAGTTCCAAGAAATAGTATAAGGAGTGAAATAATGTCAGTAACGAATGAAAATGGACAGGATGTACAAAACACTACATTGTTGGACTTTTCCATTGGTGATTTATTAACAGAAACCTCCAGAAGAAGTATTCAGTTAGACCCAAGAAAAATAGGGCCAAACATTACTCCAGTAGTAGGGAGTTCAGAAGGTCCCTCGCTAGAAAAGTTGACTACTTGGAGAAAAGAAATGACAAAGCAAAAACCTCAACCACAGAGTATAAATGTGAGTCAATTGAAAGTATATTTGGAAGAGATGATAATTGGAACAATAAGTCTAGACAGATTAGGGACTTATAATGATGAAGAGTTGTTGTCTTCTGTAAAAACATTACTTGGTGAGCAAAGAATCTCCACGAGGGCTTGTCAGAAGCTGCTAGTGACTTTGGTATAGATATAGAAAAGTCAAAGGTGTTCCAGAAACCCTATAGAGTGGCTTTTACAGAAAAGGATTTAGAGGGTTTGAATGTGTCAGGAAAAAGATTACAAATAAAAGAACTAGTGAATGTTCTGAAGAAATGGGGAAATGTTGAAAGATGGAAAGGTAAATATTTGAAAAATAAGAAAGAAGCTGTGGGTAAAGGAACTTCTATGTTTCTGTTAAAAGAAACAGAACAGGTTGAAAGATCATGTCCCATGAGAGAGGTTCCAGGTGGTGGGTATGTTCATGTACCCTGGACGTCACAGGATATATTGTCATTCACAAATGATTTTCCCCGACTGTGAGAAAAGCCAGTTGAGTGGTATAAACAAGTAGATAGAATTGTAAAGGTTTCAAGGGTGTTGTTGAAGGATTTGAATGGAGTGTTTGAAACAGTGATTCCGGCTGATTTGTGGACATAATGTAAAATTACTGTTGATTGGCCAAAAGATGAGTATCCCAAAGATGCAAAAACAGGTGCACCGTCTGAAGAAGTGATGGAAAAATACAATCGGGTTATTATTTCCTGAAAGGGAAGATTTCCCCTAAAGAAACAGATTGGGTTAAGATTGACAGGATGACCCAAGAGCCTGAAGAGTTGGTGCATGCGCATTATGAAAGATTGTTGCAGGTGTTTAAGCAGTATAATGGGTTTGAGAATATTGGAGAGAAAGATATGGGACATTTTGTGTATCGATTTGTATATGGATTGAAACCAGAGATCGATGCACTTAATCAGCAACGTATTCTCTGCTGGCAAAGCAAATCGATAGACGAAATTTTGAGGTATGCTAAATACTGTAGTGATGACATTGATTCAAGGCTTGAAAAGTTAAAAGAGAAAATTATGTGGGCACAAGTAAGGATGGCAGAACAACAGCAAGAGAATACTACAGTACAGCAAAGTAAGAATCAGGCTAGTCAGGTATCCAGTGGAGGTAAAGGGAAATTAAAAATGAGTAAAGAGGAAGCTAAAAATACATTTTCATGTTATTCATGCAGAAAATGTGTACATTGGAAGAATGAGTGTAGATCTGGCACAAAGGGTAACAGCGTCAATCAAAATTTTAATCTACAGATGCAGAATGAGGTGAATTGGAATCAACAGCAGCAGCAGCAGGTAGTTACTCGACAGATTCAGGTGCCACAACCTCCTAAACCTCATTGTATGAATGCTCATATGCAGATGTACAGTGCGAGTACGGGATACCTCGGAGAAGAAGAGTTTGGTAAGAATCCACTAGTTTGTCAGTATTTGGTGCGGTGTAATGAGAGTGATTTGGAGTCATCTCAATGACGGTGCCTGAGTGGGGAGGAAGAGTGCGTACTTGGCACATCTTTAGTGGTAGATCAGTCAGGTCCAATTGTTGATGGAAAGGTTGAAGGCAAAGATATCACCTTCTTGTTGGACACTGGTGCTACCCGTTCTACTGTGAGAGCAGCAGAAATCCCAAACCTACCCCTCTCGGGAGAAACTATCCAAGTTGTAGGCGTTACAAACAAACATCAGAACTCCTGTCACAGTCCCGATAGAAGTTCATACTGGAAATGTCAAAGACATGCATCGATTTGTGGTATGTGATTACAGTCCTGTTAATCTGCTGGGCAGAGATTTTTTGTGCAAAAAGAATTGCACCATTTATTGCACACCGGATGGTTTGCTATTATGACACCTGATGAGGATATTGAATACAAGGTTATGATGGCCCAAAAAGAATCAGAAGTGAGTGAACTATATTCACTTCTAACTGAGTAAGATTTGCCAGAAAAAGTAAAAGGTATTGTGAGAAGAGATGTGTGGGATTTCACAGGAAAAAAGTTTGGGGTAATGAAAAATGTAGATCACATTCAAATTACAGTGAAAGATTGTGCTGCTTATCCAAATACCCCTTAGTACAAAATGAGTCCCAAAGTAATTGCAGGAGTTTCACCTGTGATTGATCAAATGATTGAACAGGGAATCCTACATCTCTCCTCCTGGATGATGCATCTCTCCAGTTGCACCTACTCACTACCGAACTACATGACTTGAAAGCCCTTTCAAATGATCTTTTCTCCTTGATCTGCTCCGTCCTCACCTCTGCGAATTTGCCCAGAGCCTCCCCCAGGGTTAGAGATCGCATGGGCCAGCATTTTGGCCCCTCTGTCTCAAAAACCATACCCCTTCCTAACACCCCCTCCTACCCCAGAACATCTAAGACCTACCAGGCATCCAATGATCTCTATGACCTTCACAACTCTTACTCTCCAAGGCCCAACACCAACTCGATCCCTCCGGGAGAAATACAAACCATCTACTCTAACCCAAACAGAGAACCCCCACATAATCTTGGAGTCATCAATAAAGACGACCTCATTAGAGTGAACATCATTCACACTCCTTCCCCACTTAATCTGACACAACTTAAATGTGTTCTACTCAATTGCAGGTCAGCCAGTAAACATGCCTCCAATATCTTCAACCTCATCCAACACAATGATTTAGACATTATCATCCTCACTGAATTGTGGCTACATCCCGCCTCCACTCCTATCCTAAACCTCATAGTACCTCCTTCACATGACATTATTAGGCTAGACAGAGCTCAGTCTTCTGAAGTCATCTTATATCTGCAAGGGGGCATGCTCCTGCTTAAGGATGCGGTGTAAATCCAGCCAAAACAGGCCAAGTAGCGCCTGGAATGGACAAAGGACCTAATCTCGGAGTTAACAAAGAGTAGGGTTGGGCGCCATTAAACCAAACTCGGTGCTGCCAAGCATTAATCGGAACTTCCTGTGTCCTATACGGAACATATTCCTGTGGCATGGCAGTGGGAGTGAACGTGTCCAACACATTAGTTTTTGCGTTCACAGCTGGGAAGGTCACCCACGAGTAAAAAATCTCAAAAGGGTAAGCGACTTCCGAACTCACAACCAAAATTACTGCCATGCCATCCACGGGGACGTTATAAGTCTGCAAATGATTGCGCACCGCAATCCGACTATGCTGCGGTATGTTAATGCCAGCCATAATGACACAGAAAGAAAGCTGTGCAATAAGAACCTACGTAGCACAACTGGGTAGTAATTCAAAAGTAAACCGTTTGAATAGACTCAAGCTTGAAAAGACCTATGTAATTATAGGTAGGTTTGTCGGACACCACTGTCTTCCGGAAACAATAGCGAAGGGGGTTAAGGACTGAATGAAGTACTACTCAAGTGTCATGTAATAAGACCACCAACGATTGGGCACAGTGTCGCAGGGATTCTGCTCCTACACAGAACTGTGCATAGAGACTTGGAACCTCGGTGAATTCGGGTGTGCCAAAACTCACTTTAGTATTCAAAATCCCCTACTAGACTAGCAATCAGTGTCTCATTGGTTCTTACACACCCCCAATGATTAGACAACACAGAACATGAACTTAGAACACCTCAGGTCACGTGGAACACATGAACACTCTTTCGTTATACTAACAAACCAGTCCAAAACGAGGAGTAAATGAGGACACGTGCAAGTTTGAAATATTTATTTCTAATGCCGTGTTCTCAGGCACAGTATCTTAGCTAATACAAGCAAACATATTATAAGCAACAAGGTTATCAACATAGTTACTATTCCATAAAATACAAAGGGAGAAAGCATGGTAAAATGCTTAAGGGAAGAAGGCTAAATTACACATAAGTCTTACCCTCCCTTGTTAGTATATTGTATTATATCTAAAGAAGGTCTCTTTGGGTTTTAGCAGGGCGACCCCATACATCTGGTTTTAGTAGAAAGGGATCACATCATCTTCTACACCAACTCTCTGCATGCGAATATTCATCAAGTGTGTCTGCATGCTCTGCGCAGTGCATTATTAAATGCACCAAAAGCCAGAGTTGGCCACAGCTGTACATGTGTTTTGTCTAAGACGTGCGTTGATCAGACCGAACTAGAGAGTCTTCTTCTCATCTCCCTCCAACTTCTCAGCAGCTTATTCTTGCCTGACAGCATCATAGTCTTATAAATCATGCATTACCCACTGGACATTCAATACTGGGGAGTACAAAGATGTGTTACGATGGGGGGGGGGGGGGGGGGGGGGGGGGTTCAATGTAAAATATTCAGCCAGATGCATCAAGCAAAGAAATAGAGAATCCTTATTTGCGATTTTTAAGGAATCGCAAATAAGGACTCGCTATTAACAAATGCATGATGGCGATAGCGAAAAAATAAAGAATCGCTAAAAATCATTAAATACATTAGCAATTCCATAATAAAGAGTCGCAAATGTGTAAAACCTGTGTTCTCGCAATTTGTGATATCGCTATTTGAAATCTCGCTATTTGCGAGATCGCAAATTGCGAGATCGGAAAAACTACGGAGTCGCATTGGGAGGAGGCTGATGACCTCACAACCAGGAAGTCAATCAGCCCATGCTGCTTCCTGTGCACAGAAGAACTGAGAGGCAGAAGCAGAGTGCTGGGGGAGAGAGCAGAAAATCGAAATTGTTGTTTGCTGACAGGTTAAGACAGCCAAAATGTCCCAAACACCAACAGAAGAGGGTGCAGTGGCCAGGAAGAGAAACTTAAAGTTCAGTGAGAGAAAACTGGAGAACCTCATTGAGGAGGTGACAAACAGCCATGATACGCGTTTTGGGAAGCTCTCACTGAAAGTACCTGAAGCTGAAAAAAGAAGGATTTGGAACAGGATCAAGAACAAAGTAAATGCTGTGGGGGTGACACACCGCAGCATAGATGATTTAAAGAAAAGATGGTACGACCTGCGTAGCCGTGCCAAGTAGCGGATTGCGCAAAGGCTGAAGGAAGCTATGGTGACCGGAGGAGGAACATCAACAGTCCCTGACAACACAGCCCTGGAGGACCTGGTTGAGGGCACTATCCAGCATGAAGCAGGGGTTGGAGTAACACAGCTGGATACATCTGGGGCGGCCAGTAGCACACAAGGTAAGATGCATGAAAATCAACATATCAATGTACATACTAATTGTGCCCAATCTGTAGTTAACCTCCTAAATCACAGAAAATAAATCCAGTCCACATTTCACATAGGGACCCAAATGCATTATGGGACCTGTAGGCTGCAGAACTAAATTGCTAGTCATAATACACCATTGTAAGCCCACATGCTACAATAATGCAGAAAAGTCCGTGATGAGAGACAGAGCTGAAATGTAAAGTAATTTAATGTTGCGCAACATTAGCACCAACACAAAATAATTTTGCACTGTTTCACATCACAGATGCAGCAGAAGTAGACACTGATGACAGTGAATGTGGAGACAGCACACAGGTCATTGAAGAGGTTGCCGTGTCGAAACCTGTGACACCACCAACCCAACCCAAGGCCAAAACGCAGGGCCACAGTCACACCACTGCAGCCAATCGAGACAGATCGGGTACATGAAACTGCTCCTGAGACAAGCCGTCCAAGTGTGAGCCCCACAACTACACCTCAGGCACATGTCCTGATGAGTAGGAGACTTAGGCCAAGGACCCTTATCGGGCACAGGAGGCAGGAACTCCCAATGTGTGGGGTGGTGTGGAGTCACAGATGTTGCGGGTGCAGCGCCTGCAAGCGAGACATATGGGAGCCATTAACCTGCAGATGACAAAAATGAACAAGAACATATCAGTCATGGCTGAGAGTGTGAGGGAACTGACTACAGCAGTTGTGGAGGCAAACAGACAGTCAAACAACATACTGCAGGAGGTGGCTTGTGTAATGCTGGAGGGACACAACACACAGAGGAGGAGGCATCACCAGTTTCTGACGTGCATGGCTGGCTATACCAGGTCTAACAACAAGATATGCAACAGCATTGCACTGATGTCACGTAAGTCGGTGGAAATACAAATAGATATGGGCCATTGTTGTGGGGATGTGTCCAAAGCACTTGGCCAAATGACCACTGCCGTTGAAGTGATGCAGTGTAGTACTGGTGAGCACGGCAATGTTACAGGGGAAGAGGGTAGTGAGGCATCCAGCCTTAGCAGCCTCTCTGCGCAAGTCAGCACCGTCAGGAGGTGCAGTACCTGTAGACCAACACCTCCCGCTGCATCCCGGAGTGATGATGCAGATGCAGGTGAAAGACGTTTGGGTGTGAGAGGGAGGAAACACTAAACAAAATTAGATTACTGGAATTTACCACGGTGACGTAACCATGTTCAAGACATTCTTTGTGCCTGAGTATCAGGTCCTTTCTGTGTCTCATTTGTCCTTTAGTGCATGCAGTTAATGTGCTAATGGCCACCAGCTATGTTAAAATAAACACCCCTACCGCTTCACATGCTAATAAATACATTTCCTTTCCTAAAATTAAGTGTTGTGTCTCATCATTACATACCTCAGAAATAATGCTGGGTGATGTCTGTATGTTTCCTTTGACCTTCCGCTGAACTTGCCAAATGGCCCGTCGTGGGTGTGCTGGGGGCTGGTTGCCCTCAGTGTCGGATTCCTCTATGGGGATACCTCTCCTTGTTGCTATATTGTGCAACATTGCACATGCAGCCACTATCCTACAGCATGTTTCCGGCTGGTACAGCATTGCCCCTCCAGTTTAATGCAGGATGCAGAAGCAACTTTTGAGCAATCCAAATGTCCGTTCAATGACATTACGTGTCCTGATGTGGGCTGCGTTGTACCTTTGTTGTTGTGGGCTGGCTGGGTTCAAGTATGCAGTCATGTTGGAGAAGTGTGGCTCACTGGTTAGAGCGGCAGACTCTGAAGCAGAGATCAGGCCCGGGACCAGGGTTCAAGTCCCGAGGTGGCAGGGTCTTGGGCTCAATGTCCGCGGACTCGATAATTCTCGCTTTGGCACCTACTCTAATCATGGGTCCCACGCTGCAACTCTGGGCAATAGCTTGCCTAATCTCCACAACGGCCCCTACAACAGTGGGATGCCTGGCTTCACCTTGGGGGTGCCCAGGAGGGGCATCTCACAGGGAGAGCCAGGAAGGGTTCCTCTGCGTTATACAGTGCCGGGACGCCCCTTTGGGGCAGCTGTGCGCTTTACAAAATACACTACACTACACTACTACATTGATGAAATCCCTCACAGCATATGCACTGTCACCTACAGGGTATTAAGCAAAGTGTTAGTGTCAGGTATACATTGCCATTTCATACTTCAGTGATGAGTATATGTATTTTATTTACCTAGCAGGTGTCCCTCGCCAAATTCGCCCCTGAGCAGACTTGTGTGAATGCCACTATGTCGAAAGATGTATGAATCATGGGTGCTCCCAGGGTATTGCGCTACAATGTCGGTTATGATGTTTTTCGCATTGCACACTGCTTGAACATTTATGGAGTGATACAATTTGCGGTTACGGAAGATATACTGCTGGGGGACATATGGCAACGTGGGTGCAATCCATGCATCCGATCACGTGTGGAAACTGGGCAACTTTGGGTCAATTCCTGTTGGGTTGTGGGGAAGGTGATGCGGTTGTGGATCTAGCCATCATGGCGGCCAGGAAGGATTTGAAGAACCGCGAAAGGGAGCTTTGTGATACCCCTCCAGCTTCTGCCACTACATCCTGGAAACTACATGACGCAAGCAGGTGCAGGCAACATAGCACCTGGACATGAGTTGGGATGGCATGGGTCCTAAGTGTCTGGCGCTGCATTAGTGGTTCCAATTCATCTATTAAGTAGTGGATCATTGCAGCATTCAGCCTGTACTTATCATATATTTGATCAGCAGTTTGTCCCAACAAAGTGATGCGCAGGCAGAAGATTCTCTACTGGATTCTCCTTCTGGCCTGGCCTGGCCTGCTGCAAGGATCCTCCTCCTTCTCGCAAACACGTAGAGTGCTGCCATTGTGAAAGGGCACTCTGGGCTCGTGGGTCAGTTTAAATAGCCTTCTGGCAATTTGCAGAAGAGTAGGATTTTTTTTCTTTTTAACACCTGATTCCCCTTAATCTGCATTTGCTAAATAGCCATTTTTTATTAAATCGCTATTTGCGATTTTTCATGCATAGTATTACGATATTTTTTTGCGATTCCTTATTTACTATCATTTCTCGCTAATAAGGAATCTCAATATCTCTTTTCCCTATTTTAGCGATTCGGTATTTTGCGAGGTTGTAATTTTTGGTTGATGCATAGGAAAATGCTAAAAAAGCGCTTGCAAATAGCTAATCGCTATTTTTGCGAGCCCTTTTTGGTTTGATGTATCTGGCCCATAGTCTTTAGGAAGGGTAGAAATATCATCAAAATGGGCATAGAGTTCCCAATATGGCAGAAATGTTCAGGTCTGGACTTCCACAGTAACCGGGATGGATTTCCAGAAATAACGTGAGTAATCCACAGAATAGATTTTGACAACAGGCCAAAATGGAGCTTTATTTAACAGAAGCAATATATCACCCACACTATCGGCTATAAATGTCGTATCAGAATTTGATGCACCCATTTGCAATATAGTACAACTGCATTCTAAGAAGAGGAAAAAGGAGTGGGGCACATTTTGTGCCTACTAGCCATTTATCTGCACTAGAGTAACCATTCCAAAAAGTGAAATGAATCCTTAAGTAAAGTGTATACTGTAGACATACACAGGTTTTGGCTCTCAGCGACAGAAGACTAGAAGTCTCATATAGTGGGTAGCTGCTAAAGAGACATCCATCAAAACAAGCATTGGCATAGCCAGCAGGTGTGGTGTTAAACTCATTATTCTAAGGAAAAAAACTGGCTACAGTAAAAAAAAAAAAATCCCAAAATGTATACATTGCCACAGGACTCCATTGCGCTTAAAGAACTACTTTGAGTGTGGATGTGCGCTTTGTGGAGGGCCAATATTTATCACACACAGTAAAGTGAGCCAATGGTTGAAGTGGACTGACCCCCTGCCACATGCTGTAGCTGTAAGAAGAAAAATGAAATTGATACAATTCAAGAGTAATGGAAACACACTTTCAGAGGGCCCTACCCTTGTGGCTATAGTGTATCAGGGGCTGCTCACCAAAGGAGAGCTCTTCTGACAGCATTCCTTTTCGTGGCCACTCTATATGAGCTCTGTAGAGAAAAATATTTAAAATAGCCCCATGCATTTTGACAGAAATGACTCTACAAGCAGAATATTGTTACTTGTGTCCTTCATAAGGGTCATTGTCAGGGAAGGCGATTTTCAGCACTTACATAAGTGACAGAATGCCTTGTGAGACTTTTCACCATGAGTTTTCCCTCAAAATTGCATCTCCCAAGTATTCTGTGGTTGTTTTGGAGGAAAAGGGTCAAACACAGCAATGGATCAAAGCATAACTGGAGGTCTACACACAACGGTTGTATCAGAGAACTGCCTAAACCATGATGGTGGACAAAC
Source organism: Lissotriton vulgaris (assembly GCF_964263255.1). Classification (NCBI taxonomy): domain Eukaryota; kingdom Metazoa; phylum Chordata; class Amphibia; order Caudata; family Salamandridae; genus Lissotriton; species Lissotriton vulgaris. The sequence continues at coordinate 333,354,207 of NC_141700.1, forward strand.
CAAAAACTACCTCTTCGTTTAACATCTACCCATCATTTAGGAAGGTGGGCCGGCATCGGACACGCCGCATGTATGTGTGCAATGGTGACGCGACAGGCGCATCCCTCCAAAGGTTGGTCTCCAAGTTGTTGGTGCGTGCCCCGGAAGTGATTAATGCGTGCCCCGGAGGAGATTTAATCACTTCCGGGGAACGCGTCGCATCAACGCTAGGCCAGTTAGAACCGGCCTGGCCTGATTAGGGTTAGAATAAAGGCTGGGGAGCAGCGGGGTCAACCGATTTGTTTGCCTGTCTGGAGGCTGTATTTTAATTTCCCCACCCGCCGTCCGCTAAAAGCAGGGTTTACAGGGTGTATTGTTAGGAAGTTATTCAAGTTGGCATGGTTAAGTTTATAATATATGTGATGATTTTCTTTCCCAGTGTTTTAGGTGATGGTTTCCTTGAACAGGTTATTTTTATTGTTGTAGTTTAGCGCTATTCCTCCAAGTTGACATGGTTATGTCTATTCTTATGTGTGATAACTTTCTTTCCCATTATTTTAGGAGATTGTTTCCTTGAACAGGTTATGTCATTGTTGTATTTTAGTGCTATTTCTTGGTCAGGCGGTAAGGTTATGATTGGTGAGCAGCAAATTTAAGGTCCTTAGAGGGCGGTGCCATTCTTGAATGGGGTCGCCCAAGGGGAAGGGACAAGTGGTCTCCCATAGAAGTCCAGGGGCAGTTACAGCCGGTTGGCTGAAAGGGTGCGGGGGAGGAGGAGTCACGCTTTCCAGTAGGCTGCTTGGCCACCCTGCATGTGCACAATGGCGCAAGTAAATGGCATATAACTGCAAGGGCCCCTTATGGAGATCATTTAAAGGGCATACGAGGGTGACCTGGGGGGGAAGTACCCTCACGGGGAACGGGCCCTCTGCGCATGCGCACTCCGGTTGGAGGGCGGGCATATAGGCGTACGTGGACAACCTGGTGGGAAGTACCCTCATGGTAAACGGGCCCCCTGCGCATGCGCACTCCGTTAGAGTGCGGGCATATTTTGATAAGGATCTGGTGCCAGTTAATGACCTTGCCGTAGGCTCAAAATAGGGATATGCAGAAAATGAAATGTTATGATTATTGATCATGGAATGTTTACATTCGGATAGGAAGATATTTGCATTAGAGATATGTGAAGGTTAGAAAAATGTCATCTGTACCTATCCAAGTAATGAATGTAATGGTTTTCTGCGTATTGTTTAAATATTATAATTACAATCATTGATTTAATTTTATGTTAATAAATACAGACGGGGGTTTAACGACTCCCTAATCCCTAAAACAATTCCTTGGGCTAAGCATATTAATGTCTAAATATTGATAAGGGAGGAGGGGGTCTAGGCCGTACCTTGCCATATAGGATTCCGAGTGTTTATGGATCACTTCGTAGACCGATCATTCCCCAAACCAAAGGGTCCCAAGGCTGCTGCTATAAAACAATTCCATTGAATTATTTGCGTTGTGTAACCTAGTTGGCTCGAGACATCTCCAGTCGTGGTGCAGACTTGAAAGGTTTCTTTTATAAGCATTAGTAGGACATGTCATCATGTTTGCGGGAAATTCATAAAACATGCTTACAAAAATGAAAAGCAAGCGAATGCATGTGACAGCAGAACAAGCTTTATGCTAGACAGTTGTGAGAGAATACGCAACGTGCCAGTATGTTAACTATAGGGTCTGTCACAAAAAAATCGCCAAGCTTCCAGTAACTCAAGTTCAAACGTTCTTTTGTCTTTCACCTTTCACTCGCGCCCTTTCATTTTTATTGAGATTTTTCTGTATTCTAGTAGCAGCAACGACAGCAAGAAATACACGCATGGCGCTGTACAGTATAAAGGCTTTTGCTTCAGATACTTTGGGAGCGGGCTTATCTGTCACGGCTCAGCAGTTTTAAAAAATCAATTGTTTGTTTCCACAGTGAAAACAGAATCCAATCAGTATTGCTTTTCTATTTGTATTCTTACAGGCAGATGACAAGATTCCGCCAAATGATGTCAAGCCGATCGAGCCGCATGTTCGAGGGAAATCCCAAAGCCGAGCCTATGGCAAGGATACAGTGATCCAGAGGCGCGAGGCCGGAAGTGCTGAACAAGCATTCTCAGAAGCAATTACTGCATGGTTTCATTCAGCAGGTTAATTAATAAAAACGCACAGCTGTACCTGGAACAGACTGATCATAATTTGCGTGCAATAATCAGACACAATCCGAGAGGTAAATCAAGCCGACGGGGATGCTTTACTCAGGTCAATCCTGGTTAAACTATATACATTTTTCAGCATATTCCCTTGGCCCCTTTTAGCACAGGAGGTGAGTGTGACCGGAATATGCGAGCAGCGGTTTCAATCACTGCCGAGCTAGTGCACCAGGAGAGGTTGTAAAGAGCCATGCCATCATGCAGGAGACAGAGCCATTTCGTGTTTTCGCCCAGACTTTCATCCGCGTGATATATCGCTCCCACTCCGTGGATGCAAACCTTGGAGACTATTTAGCAAAGGCAGCAAATCACGGCTGACCTCCAGCTGTAAGTAATTAAAATTCAGAACTAGCCCATCACTGCTTACCATGGCTGAAGGCAAGGGCTGGGGAGATACCGCAGAGGGAGCCTCGCAGTATATTAAAAGGCTGCTAGTGGTTAAAGGGAAAGGGAAGCCGATGATTGGAAAAGATAAACAACTATGAATTTAATAAATAGCTTTGGAAATGTCCTTGTGCCGCAAGGATCCCCCTTCAAAGCATCACAGCGAGAAGGTGAATATGTCTTATTTTCACTCATGCACATGGAAGTTACGTTTCCTCATTTAAATGGACAAAGGGGGATGCATAATTTAGTTCTCTGCGTTTATCATTCAAGTGAAAGTCCTAACTGTAAGAGGAAAGAGAATTTTCACACAAATGTGTTTTGACTCCTTGTCCTTATCCTCCATGGTGTCCTCCTTGTCCCAGTCCTAACATCTGATGGTGTACTTGTGCAACAGGCATAGTGCCTATATAGTCAACCCTCCCCACATTTGCAGAACCTAGCATGCAATTGGAATAAATAATCACACAACCCAATTTTGTTGGGTAAAGTTTGCTGGCAGTTTATTCCATACAAAAGTATGCCAACATGGTGGGTTAACTTAAGGGCGATCCAAGGACAGGCAGCGGTGACTGACCTACGCTGCCCTGCCCACCTGAAGAGCCAAAATTGCACCGTGGCCAACCCAAATGGTGCTACCAGTTATAAGGGGATTTCCCCCTTGAATAGAGTAAACCACCATCCACCACTTTACTCGTGCGCTTTTAAGGACGGAGAGTTGCAAGGCCAGCCCCCAGTTGTTCAGGATTGAAACCGCCCAAAGCACTAGTGGGGCTCTGACGATTTTCCTCTAGGGACCTGCCATAAAGACTCATGGGGTTTGGCACAGGCACCCCTATTATGCTCCTGAAGAGGTACCCTTCTGTAACCTTCCACCTCCGAATCACCCTGTAACTCCGCCCGCACCACAAATGAAAACATTAAACGGTCCTACCTAACCGTGCTCACCAGCCGACATGCCGGGTATGCGGTAGGGCGGGAGAGGGCATGTCCAGGGCAAAGAGGGTCTCCAGACGGGCGGGGGCAGGTATAAACCCCTAACCCCAACCCTCTGCGCACCAGAAGTGATGCAGCCGGCGCACTAGGCTGAGGGACTCTTCCCCGGCGTCCCCTCAACTAGAGGGGGTGGTGGCCCAATGCTTGAGACACGGGCAGCCTCATAGCTCGTAAGTATTTCTTTTATTTTTATTAGTTTTCGATTTTATATAAGTCCTCCCCCCTCCTCTCATTCTGTTTTTTTTGTTCCTGTTGCAAACAGGTACGCGCTTACTTAGTACATTTTGAGTATTACTTTTAATCTTTATTTGAATGTACTATTGTTTTAAGAAGTCAGCTAATTGTGCTATGCCTGATTTTGTTATACTTACTAGCAAGGCCACCGGCCTCGCGTTGGTGTACTTTTTCCCACATCACTGAGCTTGTGGTCCCATTATTTGCCGGCATCGGCTGTTCTGCATTTGACAATGTCGTTAGTTTGCGCAGTTTTCTCCCATAGTTATGCTGACCTTAGAATGCATTCCCTGCTCATTGCTCAGCTGGCGCAGGGAGCTTAAACCCCGTTCTGGGTTAGTGCAGTTCTGGAGCCGGGCAGTATTGTTCCCCAAGCCCCTGTCACTGTCTGATAACTACGCGTGGGAGATGGAGAAGGGTTTGGGGTTATCAGGTAGCCAGATCTCATGAGATTAAATCAGGTTACCCGGTAACACTATAAACACAGGAAGAGGTCCTGGTGCATATTAGGGACATGCTGGGTTTTGCCTCCCCAGTTTTTGATGAGGACGAATTCTTGGCCCAATATATCATGGTAAAAAAAGACATGTTACCTTTTCACGAGGGTATGCAGAATATGCTGCAGAAGGAGTGGAAGGACATTGATTAAGCTGCTATTCCACGTTTTCTTAACAAACGCTGTTTGTTGGAGAGTTTTGAACAACAGTTCCCTCAGACCCAGAAGGTTAATATAATTTTGGAATCAATGTCCTCTTCCTCTTCTCTGGCCTCTGAGGATGCTCTTATTTCTGATCCAGTGGATAAAAGAATTGAAAATTCTATATAAAGGTAATATGCTGCAACTAACTATGATATCAGGGCAAATACCTATGCAGCATATGGTACTCAGACTTTGCTTAAGGACTTTCATGATCTGTTTGATTGTCTGCAGGCTGTTTAAACCAATATGGATATGGTGTCTACATTTTTGTCCAAATTAGTGTTTGACAGTTTTTCGGCCTCTACATCTATTGCAGGTTTTTTTTTCTTGCTGGATATAGGATACCAAAATCGGGGAAGTTGGAAGCAAGTTAGAGATCCTTGATTTATAAACCTAATTGCCTTTTTTGGGTCCAAAACCTTTTGGTCCTGAGTTAAACGAAAAGATAGAGAACACAACAGAGGAGAAAACGTTTCTAAGACCTTTTAAACAGGCCCCAGAGGAAAAAAACATTTGGATACAGTTACAGAAAGAGTGTTTTTCAAAACACTTAGAGGTGTCCATTTCAGGGTCGAACCCAAGTTCGGGGTACTGTCTTCTATAGTGTTAGAAATGGTATTTCTGGTTGGCTACGGTTTGCACCAAAGCTAGGCATAAACCACCACTCTAGTCAGGATAAGGGAGTTACACTCCTAGAATAACCCCTGCTCACCCCCCTTGGTAGCTTGGCACGAGCAGTCAGGCTTATCTTAGAGGCAGTGTGTAAAGCATGTGCACATAACCCACAGTAATACATTGTAAGCACTACAAAAGGACACCACACCAGTTTAGAAAAATATCCTATATTTTTCTATACTTAAAACAAGACCAAATATGATAAAAATCCATGGTACAGTACTTTAAAAATAGATGTGTTGCAAGATGGCTTTAAATTGCAAAGATACAGTGAAAACACAGTTCCTTGATGTCGTGAACAAACAAATCCAAACAGTTCTGGCTGACTGCGGTGTCGCGGGTCAGCTACAGTGTCGGGCAGACCCGCAAACATTACCTTTCAGAAATGCAGGGCGTTAATGACCTCTCGTTGAGCTGCCGAAAGCACGGCGTCCACAGGCGTTGGTTCCGGAGGTCGGTGCAGGAGTCATTGGGGCCCTTGATGTCACACGCATTGTAGGTTGATCTCCTCTCTGATGGAGTCAGGAGCTCTCGCGTCGGCAGGTGTCGGGTGCTGCGATTTGAAGTGCCCCGGTGCGGCGTCTGGTGCCCTCAGGTCGCAGTGCGAGCAGCGGCTCAGTGGTAGAATCAGATGGCGTTGTTGGTGAGACCGGGGTCGTGGTGCGATATGAAGGCGGTGCTTGTCACGGTGCTGGCAGGTCACGGTGCAGAAGTGGCGTCGTCGTTGCTGAAGTGCTGTTGTCGGCTGACAAACTGGAGTCGATGGCACCAGCGTCGGTAGGCCATGGATGCAGTGCGGGATGAGGGTGGTGCATCGTGTAACCTTACTAGCAGTGCCCTGGAACCACGGTACAACAGTGGCATTGAGTTCAGCATGGAGCAGCATCGGCGGGGATACCAAGGCGTCGTTGTGAAGTGAGGCGGTGCGGAATGCGTTGCCCACAAGTCGCGATGCGAGCAGTGGCTTGGTGGCGGCGTCAGCAGGCATTGTCGGTGACACCAGGGTCGTGGTGCGGTGTTGCAGTGGTGCCCTCTGCGGTGCCTTCAGGACACGGAGTCGGCAGTGGCGTCGTAGACGGCGTCGGTCTTGAAGTCTTTGCTGTTACTGAGACTTCTTGAACAGGGCGCAAGCTCTACCTCAAACCCTTGGAGACACTCACAAGAGTAGATTGCAGAAAGTTCAGTCCTTTCACTGCCCAAGACATAAGCAGCCTCTGCAGGCCAACACAGCAAAAAGCACACAGCAAAGTGGTAGTTCCTCCTCACAGCTTCTCCGGGCAGTCTTCTTGGCAGTCTTCTTGATCTCAAAAGAGTTCTAAAGTTCTGGGGACTGGGTCCCCCTTTTCATCCTCAATTTCTATTTGTTCTCTGAAGGCAGAGGGACTTATGTCTAGTCCAAACCAGTTCTGGTCAGTCTTAGTGCCCTTTGTTGACAAGACTCCTTCTTTCCTTTCACACTGTTGGCCAGGGACATCAGACACACCATAGGAGGTGAAGCTAGCATTGTGGAGGGAAGGCACAGCCCTATTCATGTCCCAGGTGCAACTCCCCCCACCCATCTATGTGTAGATCTTGATATTCCACCTTGTGCTGAATCACCCTGTCTCTTGGAATCCCCCAGCCCCTGTCATTCAAACCCCAGACAAGGAATACACAACCTAGCAGAGGCGGGCTTGGATTGTCTGACAAGAAAATACCTACTTTTTAAAAGCGGTATTTTGAAACCCAGAATCTTAAAACCAACTTCACTAAAAGATGTATTTTATCATTCTGAGTTCAGGCATACTAAACTCAAATTTCTACCATGTTCCCTGGGTCAGTTATATAATTATAGGATGTTATAATCAAACTGCCCACTCTGGGGTATGGGGAAAAGGTGGCCTTGCAATACTGAAAAACGAAGATGGCTGTAATTCACTACCAGGACATGCCACACACACCAGGGCATGTCCTACCTTTTACATACAATGCACACTGCCCATGGGGGTACATTGGGCCTACCTTGGGGCAACTCACATGTAGAAAAGGGAAGGTTTAGGGACTTTCAAGTGTGTGCACTTGCTAAGTCGACATGGCAGCCCCAGGCTGCTCACAGGCTCTGCTATGGCAGGCCAGAGTTACACTTTATGGGCGGTTTGCGTGGGTGGCACAATCCTGTGCGGCAGCCCACCAACAGCATTGGATTTATTGGCCCTGGAACTCGCAGTGCACTTTACCAGGGACTGACACATAAATCAAATAAGCCAATCATGGAAACACCAATCCATAGCAAATTTTATACAGGAGCACTTGCACTTTCCCACTGGACAGCAGTGAGGAAAGTGCGCAGAATCATTACACCAGCAAAAACAGAGTAAAAATGGGAGGTCAGAAAGCAAAAGGTCAGGGGAAATATGCCAAAAGATGCCAAGTCTAACACATTGCAAATCCTGACCATCCCACCTCTCGATCTTAGGACTCCCAGCAACGAAAATGACTATATGACAGAAGATGCCCAAATCAAGTTGTTTTTACAACACTGGAAAAAGAAGTAACACATTTATGGGTCCTGCCGCTAGTTATTGGATAAAGTTTGAAGGTCATCTACTCTACTCATGGTTTTAAGGTTAAACCTTCTCCAAAGGACCCTTTAAAGTTTTAGAGCATTATGTTAGGAATACAAGCACTCCTACATAAACAAACAATAATTCCTGTACCATTGGATCAAGGGGTTTGGGTTTCTACTCAAACCTGTTTTTGTTACCAAAACCAGATGGTTCTTTTCACCCAATTCTCAATTTGAAGGTGGTAAACACTTTGGTTCTCCTGGAACAATTCAGGATGATATCTCTTTAGTCCATAATTCCCCTACTATTGAAAGTGGATTATTTCACAAAGCTCAACCTACAGGATGCCAATTTTCATGTGCCAGTTCATATGGATAGCCGGACCTTCTTGAGCTTTGCAGTAAGGGAAACAACCTTAACAACGCCGACATCACATTGTGATGCCATTAAAATGCGGTCATTACAACAATAGCATTGTTACCACTCAATCCCATTACTACGCAAGTCATTACATCGATTTGCAGTAGATGGCTTTCTAACATTAGAAATAGTATAGTTTACTATTCCAACACCTTTCCTACTGTTACGTAGATTGGAGTTGGAATAGTAAATTATAAATTTCTAATGTCAGCGCGCCATGTACTGCAAGTTGACTTAATGACTTGTGTAGTAATGGCTTTGCGTGGTAACAACACGGTCGTTGTTACAACTGCGTTGTAATGGCACACCTTGAGATGACTCGCATTGTAACGAGTCATATTCTTGCAGTAGCTGACCACCATTATCAGTTCGAGGTTCTACCATTCGGTCTGGCAACCTCTCCCCGAATCTTCACAAAGGTATTGTCTCCAAATATTGCTTTCTTGCATTTAAAAGGTGTGGTTATATATCCGTATTTAGATGATTGGTTATTGACTGCACCCTCTTTCTTCAAGGCACAGCAAGATGTGGGTTTGATACTTCAATCCCTGATAGGCTTTGCTCTTCTGGTAAACCTTCAAAATCACTTTTGATTCCATAACAGGAGAATAACTTTTATCAGAGCTCGATTTGAATATAAAATAGAAGCACCTCCAATCAGATGAGACTCGCTTATTGACACATTCACAGAGTTATTCAAGATGTTGGTTAAAGGTTCAAAATCTGTAACCAGCCTCAACAGCTGTGGTTCCATGGGCGAAGTTTTATTTGAAGCCAGGGGTGAACCACATTCTAAACCATTGTAATACAGCCCCTTCATAACTATGAACTGATGAATCCTCTTACAGATCAGGTTTATCTGTCTTTCTCATGGTGATTGGTTCATGACCACATGTTGAAGGGAGTTCCTTTCTTGCTACCACTCCTGGTACTCCTGACCACAGATGCCAACATGTAGGGTTGGGGAGCAGTATTGGGGAAACATGAAAAGAGGGCTCCCTGGTCTCTGGGGAAAAGCCACCTGTCTTCGAACTGGAAAGAACTGATGGCTAGTATTCGCACTGGGGATCAAGGGACCGGCCCAACCAGGAATGTACTTGCCCCACTATTTTATTTAAATCACACCAAAGTAGGCCTGGTGTGTTAACGGCCTAACCCCTGGTGCATTATCTGAGTTAGTCCTGTATTACAGGGGCAGTGTGTATCGTGGAGGTGCTCAAAAAGAAATCTTCTTTAGGACAAGAACTCTCAATCTCCAAGGGTGACATGCTTAATCATAGTGTTCCCTCCTCACACCAGGACTTTGAAGCTCATGGTGTGGGCTATAATTCCCAAATTAGGGAGGATCAGAGTTGTTTTGATGAGCGATGGAATAGGGTAAGTGAGGGACAGAGTGCAAAAAAATACATAGTATGTAGTACTGATTAAAACTACCTCCAATGGCCAAACAATGTGATTGTATAGGTCAAATGGGATAGCATGTAAAAGAGGACTGGGATTGTCAAAATGTATGATTCCACCTACATTACTCTGGTGACAAAGTGTTGTCCAGTATGAAAAAAATATATATATATCCTTGTTTCAGACTGAATGTTTTCTAATGCATGGAATAGTCAATTAAGAAACCTTGATGTATTTAACGTATGCATATCTTGCACTTTCATCCTTTTTTATGTTCTCTTTTCAGGATGACGGGAGACCCTTCAATTCAACTGGACCAACATTCCTGTGTCCACTATGACTCCTGGCTAGCCAGTATAATCTATACTTTATACACTTTACACTGTTTACAGAGTGACTTTGACTTTTGGTCCTGACGAATGCCCTGGAACCCTGTTTGGGGACCGTCAATAGGCAGAAACATGTTGACCACTGAGAGGGGTATATACTTATTATTTAAGGATCTTACCTAGTTCTAGGCAAAGCAAAATCCACCCTCAAGCCACTGGGTACATCCAGAAATGCCCAACTGTAAAGGAATTTAAAATGAAGACACAAAGGACTGTGTACTGTTGCAGTTATAATGACGGAATGTGTTGTTTCCATGTGAGCATGAGGCGAGGCTCCAATCATGGCTAAACTGAACAGCTGTTTAGTATTCCAATGTACTACTAAACATACACATTATTCAGACAAGTGAACTATGTATGCTTAAGGCGCTATACTGGCACCATAAGAAAGAGGACAGGGGGAAATAACAGCGAAGCAGTAGTGGTAAATAACCACAATAGCACACCAAGTGCGTAAGGTTATTCTGTGCCAGCTATATTATGGTGAACATTATAAAAATGTAAACAAGTCCTTATGGTCACACAGACCACCATGGGGTTATGTAAAGAAATTTTGTTGCACACAAAATTGATAAAAATAAAAAAAAGGCTGTGTGAGAAAAAATATGACAATAGACAATTCAACAGAAAAAAATCTCTGTATTGGGGTTTCTGGATGTACCCAGTGGCTTGAGGCCAGATTTCACTTTGCCTAGAACTAGGTGAGATCCTTAAATGATAACCATATGATGCCACATACATTACTCTGGTGGCAAAGTGTAATCCAGTATGACAAATATATACCTTTGTGTTGTTTCCATGTGAGCATGAGGCGAGGCTCCAATCATGGCTATACTGAACAGCTGTATAGTAATCAAATGTACTACTAAACATACACATTATTCAGATAATGTGAACTATGTATGCTTAAGGCGCTATACTGGCACCATAACAAAGAGGACAGGGGAAATAATAGCGAGACAGTAGTGGTAAATAACCACAATAGCACACCAAGTGCGTAAGGCTATTATGTGCCAGCTATATTATGGCGAACATTATAAAAATGTAAACAAGTCCTTATGGTCATAAAGAATAAGCCACCATAGGGTTATGTAAAGAAATTTTGTTGCACACAAAATTGATAAAAATACAAATAAGGCTGTGTGAGAAAAAATATGACCATAGACAACTCAACAGAAAAAATCTCTGTATTGGTGTTTCTGGATGTACCCAGTGGCTTGAGGGCAGATTTCAATTGGCCTAGAACTAGTTAAGATCCTTAAATAATAACCGTATGATGCCACCTACATTACTCTGGTGACAAAGTGTAATCCAGTATGACAAATATATACCTTTGTTTCAGACTATATGTTTTCTGATGCATTCAACTGCCAATTAAGAAACCTTTAAATGTTTAACGTATGCATATCTTGCACGTTCACCCTTTTTTTGTTCTATTTTCAGGACAATGGTGTACCCTTAAATTCAACTGGGTCATCATTCCTGTAGCTGCATGGCTTCTGGCTGGCCTTTATAGTCTATACTTTATACACGTTATATTGTTTACATAGTGACAATGGATTTTGGTTCAGACGAATGCCCTGTAACCCCGTTTGGGGACCGTCAATGGGCAGAAATATGTTGACCACTGAGAGGGATATATATTTTGACACCCCTGATCCTCTTAAAATTCCATCCAAATTGACCTAGAGAATAAAGTTGTTTGGACACCTGGAGGTAGTTTTAATCACTGTTACATACTTTATATGTTTTGCACTCTGTCACTCACCTACCCTGTTCCATTGCTCATAAAAACACCTCAGCTCCTCCCTAGTAATTTGGGAGTTATAGGCCACACCATGAACTTCACAGTCCTGGTCTGAGGACAGAACCCTATGATGAAGCATGTCACCCTTGGGTGAGTGAGGGTTCTCATCCTAAAACTGATTTCTTTTGTAGCAGTTCCACTAAACACACTGCCACTGCAATACAGGACTACCTCTGATAACGCATATGGGTAACTAATGGCTAGAAGGATGGTCTTGTTTGTCTTTCAGGTCTCCTTAAAAGGAAAGAATGTTGTTGTCTGGGTGGATAATCGGGTAGCAAGGGCATAACTAAGTAGGCGGTGGCACAATGAGCAGGTCTGTGAATCAGATTGCATCCCTGATTTGTTCTTGGGTGGAAACATTCAGGCAGAAATGAATTTTGGGGCAGACAGCCTCAGCAGGAATCTGCCATCCTCTGTGACATACCATTTGTATCTTTTTCAGTTCCATCTGATCTGCCTGGAGTTTGGGAGGTATTGGTTAGACCTCTTTGTCTCCCCAGAGAATGCTCCATGTCCTCTATTTTGCCCAGAGTTACCATCCCCTCTAGCATGGGCAATGGATGAAATGGCAGTCCATTTGCCTCTGGATCTGCCATATGCTTCTGTCCCAATTCGGCCACTGCCAAGGGTCCCCCAGAATATCAGATTAAAACAGGCTCAAGTGATCCTAATTGCTCCTTACTGTCCCAGACATTATTGGTTGCCTCACCTTCTAGCTCTTTCCACTGGTCGTTTTCTTCATCTTCTCATAATAAATCTCCACGTCAGTACCCACAGCTGTTTCCCCAAATAGCATCAAGACTTTGTTTGATGGTTTGGGTATTGAACAGATATGATTAGAGAGTTTGGGCTGTTCTTCCCAGGTGGCTCTCGAGTTACAAGTGTCTTGTAAGCAATCTACTTTAAAACCATGTAAAAAAAATTGGTGTTCCTTCTCTAAGTGGTGATCACTAGATCTGAGGATCCTACTGTTATTGATTTTTTTAAGATTCTTGATTTCCTAATGAATATTTTTTTGAAAGGCTTGACTGCTGGTACTCCTTCTTCTCAATTAGCAGCAATAATAGCATTTCGCACCATTCTGATGATTTCACTACCCTGTCTTCCCTGGTGATGGAATTACTTACAAGTTTCAGATTACAGAGACCTTCTATCAGGAAAGAGATGCCTTCTTGGAATCTGTCTATTATTTTGGGAGATTTACAAGTTTCTCCCTTTAAAACTTTGGAGGGAGCAGATTTAGTTTGGTTATCAGCTAAGGTTGTGCTCTTAGTGGCCATCACTTCAGCTACACGTCTGGGGCAATTAAGAGTTCTTGCTGCTGTTTTTCCTGTTTTAAGTTTTTTCCAGATTGTGTAGTGCTTAGGTTGAATCCTAAGTTTATTCCGAAGGTATCTTCTTCCTTCCATTATGCTCAGGAGGTTGTTTTGCCTGTTTTTTCAAATCCTGCTTCAGTTTCAATTCCACCTGCTCTGGTTGCCAGAAGGGCTCTTCTGATTTACTTAAAGCATACAAAGCCTTTTCATTTGTCGAGATATTTGTTTGTTGCACATTGTTTAATTTCAAAAGGTAGTAAGGTTCTACTTGGATTCTAAGAAGATGGGTCTGTCAGGCTATTGCTCGGGCCAGGAGTGATCAACAAGGGCAGTTTTCATCTCCTGAGCAGAAACAGGAGGAAACTCTCTGCTGGAGACTTGTAGAGCAGCCTTGTGGTCTTCTCAACACATTTTCATTAATCATTGTTGTCTTTCTGTGTGTGATGATTTGGATTGTCATTTTGGCTCAAAGGTTTTGACTGCAGCAATGAAGTAATTGTTTCATTTTCCTTCCTAAATAAACAGTTATTGCATTTACATTGTGTGGTACAACCTTGATTCTATCTGGCTTGGATACATCCTCGGAAGTTAGTTCTGGGGCGAGGAGAACCCCATGATGCTGTAATGAGCCTGTTACTTAGGTTAATCTTCCTTACCCTGATTAGGGATCCTCCTCGTCTCAGTCCTATTCCCTCCCTCCCTCCCTCTCTCCCTGGTTGCACTTTTTAAGCCTGAAGCTTGGTACCAAAACAGAAGGAGGTAAGAATAAAAAAAAAATATAAAAATAAAAGAAATACATATGTGCTATTCCTGTTGGAGAGGGACATGGCCTCAGATGTTACGACTGGGACGCGGAGGATCCCGAATCTGGGTAATGCAAAGAACCCGTAAGTAACAGGTTCATTAATGTTCATTATGCTGTGGTCTGCTCAGGCCTTCATTTGAGCCCATAGGGCTCACTAGCACTCCTTTTTAGAAATCGGGACTTAGTTGTCAATTTCAATTACAATTTCAATTTATCATCATCAGACTTTGACTCAGAACCGAAGAGAGAATGGAATCAAGGGGGAAAGAAGGAGGAAGAGAAATCTGGAAAACAGTGACAAGGGAATAAGAAGGAATGACAAATTAAATGCAGGAGTATGATAAATGAGACAGGAAGTATAGGCAGTGGTAGGAAGAAACATACATGTAGTAGAATCTTGCATAGGCAGTCCTGGTATTTGGCATATCCAGCATTTGTAAGCTCCATCCTTGGGCTACTGAGCAAAACATTGGGCCCAGCAGTTATACTTATATATATTAAGCATTGGTCTTTTCTCATCTCTTTATAGTCCAAGTCCTTATGTCATGAGAAGCTTTCTACCCTTGAGTAAAGAACTGAGTTGGCTCCTTAAAAACACACTTACATTTTGCCAGGCGCTCCCCTAACCTAGGAAGGACAGTAATAAAATACCTACAACACTGTAAACATTACTCCTCGATAACAAGGACCGAGCAATGATCTGACCACAAAATTTAGGGAGGGAGAGTTAGCCGGAGTGGGAAGATGAAGACCAGGGACCTGTCATTCAAAAGAGTATTGTGGTTGCAAAGCCTGCGAATCATGAAATGTATACCATGAACCCCAAAATTGCAAAGTATTAAAGGTACATTAGGAGTTCCAAATGTATTTGCAACTCGCAACACAAATATTGCACTAATTATGAATTGTTAGGAAAGGGCAGTGTAAAATAGGCATCCCCTGCTGAGTGATTTGCGGCGGGATGCTTCCGTGGTTTGCTATTTAAATAGTGGTCGCAATCATTCAGTGGATACCAGCACCCAAAAGGGGATGGTATCCATTTGCAAAGTGGAATCTATCCATGAGTTTCAGCTTTCATTCTGTGAATGTGGGCTCTGAGTATTGAAAGGAGTACACAGTGGTTAAGGGACTGCTATGTGATCCCCATATTGTCCTTTGCATCATGCGGATTTTATTTTTTGATTACAGCTCCTGTTTCCTTAAGAGACAGGGCTAAAAATAAGAAAGGCAACAGTCTGAGAATGTGAATCCAGGGCTGAAGATCTGCTGTTCCACACAGGCCCCCGTCCCTGCACTTGTAGCCCCATGGTTAGGATTTTAAAACAGAATCCTTCCTCATTAAGATTAATTGGGCAGAATTCTGCAAATCCTACTATGGACTTTCTGGCGTTGCCTATGACAGACCAGTACATCAGGCACAGTACAAGCATTTTCTTGGGTCATTTGCTGTGCAACAATAATTACTGCTATTTCACCAGAAATTGATACATCAGGACCTAGGACACACTGTAATCCAGAGTATGGTAAGCAGTCTGATCCTTACCACTGAGCCCCTCTTCTTTGTATCAATTTTTAGTTCAAGAGACTGTGTCAAGAAGTATGAAGTGGCTCATTTTAAGGAAGACAACAAAAAATAAGACCAGTAATTTTTACAGATTCACTGCATCAGGTCAAAGTGGATAAAAATGTGGGTGAATTCTGGCAGTTGATTGCTATTGGTATCAAAGGCAATCATGGATTTTCTCCCACTAGCATTCTTTGTGTCGAAACACAAAATGTGGTTAGTCAAACCTACATGTCTCTTTAATTGCCTCAAATTCGTTTGGGGAGATTCTTTAAATCCTGGTTTAGGGTGATAATTTTACCAATTTAAAAAAAGGGAGATTGGACTTTACCATTAAACTATCATCGTTTATCTTTTTTTGGCTCACTGGGAAAACGTTTTGGGAAGATTCTGTTTAACTGAGTCAGCAAAATCATAAAGAAGAACAAAATGATAGAGGAAAATCAAGCTGGGTTGTTCAGACCAGTAACTAGGACAAATAAGCAAGGCAACGTTTCCGCCTTGTCGATAATGCTCTGTGTCCATTTGAAAAATGAAAGGCTCTTTATGGCAGTTTTAGACTTCCGAGGAAGCATTGCTAATATTGACAAATACATGATGAAGCAAGATTTACTTAATCAAAAATTCCTGCTGGACCATGTGGAGTTAGCTTTCGTTTTACTTATTGACACTTCAACTTTATTTAAATATGCTATATCTGTTTTGTGTACTAAAAGCTTTAGAATAAACATAGCTTTGAAGTAGGTGCGTACCATCTTCCTAGCCATCTTTAAAATCTGTACTACATTTAGTTTCTGCTTCAACAATGTTACATATTTAAGCGTTATTCAAATAATGAGTCTACAGTGCATATGTCACTAGGACAAACTCCTTTATAAATTATGTAACTCATTTTGATAATTACTGTTAGTGCAAAAAATAAAGCTTACATGAAAAAAGTTCAAAGATTGATGGAGGTCATGTAGTGCAAGGGGACCATTTGATTTACATAAATCTAAATGAGATAACATTACCTTCTTATTGTCTGGTGCTAATAATTAATTAAAAAAAGAGACTGTAATAATCAAGTATTAAAGTGTTATCATTAAAACAGTTGCTGTCCCTCTTTACATCCCTATACAAAGTTTCAAAGCTAAATTGTAATCTTCAGCATTTTATGGTGCCAATCTTTAAGTCCATTGCAATGTTTAAGTAATTCAAACACAGTGGTACCCATACGTTCAGAGGGACAAATGCAATGGACCCATTGGCAAGAAGGTCCCTTATGCCTCTCTGAAGGGGCCATAGTATCAAAGGATGCTTTGAACAATGTAAGATGACACCAAATCTAGAAGATTGTTGGAGAAGTCAAGCAAATTTCCATCACAAAATTGTCCATCTTACAAAGGCTCCAGCCCAAAGAGAAATGACTGACCAGACCATCTATTAGGGCATTCAAACCCATCCAGGATGAAGAGAGATGTGGTGAACTAGAAATTAAGGAAGGCAGATTCTGAGGGTAAAGTAGAGCAACCATGAACTGGAGCCATGGCCATGGACCAGAAACAATCAAATGACACAGTTTATGGGGGGTTTGACTAAGTTATACAGGAATTCCACTCATAAATCTATTGCTCGCTTGTTGAAATTTGTAAAGCGCAAACAAGGGGCGCTTCTTTGTATGGGGCTGTAATCTGGTTGCATTGTTCACCACGATGCATCACTAAGATCAAGAACGCCTTTGCTAGACAGTTATGTGGCTGCCCCCATTGTTATCCTCTTACACAGCTCTGTTTAGGCATTGGGTTAAGGCCAACTGATGATGAAATTGCCCTCAGACCCCTTACATTCTGGCGTTATCTGTGGACAGATTATAGGGCAGAGCTCAGGGAGGTACTAAGCCTACATGGTGCTGGAAAATTACCCTGGATAGCACATGTCAAGGACTCACTCTTGGCTACGGGTAGAGCAAATCTATGGTACAATGCTGATGCAGCCTAACCCTTGATCTCCAGGAAGAAACTGGCCTGGAGTTATAGGGAGAGTAAACGTACACAGCTACAGGGGAGCCCAGCATCAGGCTTGTTAACTGCAGTGTTCCTGAAAATTAAAGACCAGTACAGTTTAGAGCCTGTATTTGATGACATTCAACCTGCCCTAGCCAGGAAATGATATCTAAGATTCAGGCACAGGGTTTTCCCATTGTGTGCCGCAACTAACAAATGGGCTGACACAATCCCTTTAGGTTGCCCTGCTTGCAGTATTGTACAAGAGACAGAATACCACATACTCTTTTTTTGCCCTGGTTATAGGAAGGCTAGGCATCGCTGGCTGCTTCAGCTATGCACAAACATCGGCACACAGCACTGTGTGGGGGCATTCAGACTGCTGAAATACAACACACAGTTTGCCTATTGTATTTGGGGTGTCACGTTATTTATTTTCTATGTGGTGTCTACGCATAACGTTTTTGAATGCCAATGTATAGGTTCTAAAACATTTTTAAATGCCAATGTATAGGTTCTAGACAATTATATCTTCATGTTTTAACTGGATTTTATCTATCCCCACTACATGAGGTGTTTCAAGTCCCCTTTTAATGTTTGTTATATTGCCATATGTTTGTTCTATTATCATTTCAGATTAGTAGTGATTGTTGTAATGGGCATAGCTCTAAATGACAGTATTTATACATTTGGTCATGGGGGTTTGGCCCTGTGCTCCCAATGATTATTTTTACTGTTTTAATCAAATTGTATTATGCATATGCACTTTAATAGTCTATTGACCGAAAAGAGTTTTATTGAATTGAATTGAAATGAGACACATGAAAAAGAGCCACCAGAAGATCTTGACCCAGCTCTCAAGGCAAATGTGGCTGTAGTGTAGTTCTTTTAAAAATCAAACGAAAAACCACTTACATTGTCATATCACTGAAATCACAAGAAACAACATCCTCTGTAGCCACTGCAGCCATAACAGGGAACCTGAAAAAAAGAGAGTCAATCTTCAGACAAATCCAGAGAGGATGAACTTTTGACAGTAGTAGCTCCCAAAATCTTTCCACTTGCGCACAATGGTATTGTGAATGCCCTCGTTAAGCAAACTGTTGAATGGCTTGTTGATGACAGACTGAAGGCAATAACAGTGGACAGTAAGTCCTTCTGCAGGGTTAAACTTGAGGAGAGCCAAAACTCTTCCATAACATACTTTTAATAAACTTCACTTGTACCTCGATTTCTTCATCCTTAAAGAGTGAATTATCCACATCAATATCCCCATCTGCAGCATCTGAGACTTGCAGGAAGATAACCATAGCTGTTGGTGTAAATCAATGGGGGCACTGGAGAATGCTGATCAACAGTGGTAGAGACAGACTCCTTACTTAAGGCCCACAAATACTTACTATGAACAAAGAAACCAGTAATACGACACCATAGAAGCAGAGCAGATCCAGACAGCTGCAGAGGCAACAGGTGTGCAGAATTCACAAGAGTCAAAGGAGGAAGTGGAAGGTCCACTGTAGTAAGCATCACTAGAGAGGAGAGGCATCCAGAAAAACAAGCAGAAAGCAAACATAACCATTGATGAGATGTAAAAGTTTGAAAGAACAAAGTACTATAGGACTTAATTGACCAAATTCAAAATTGGCAATCAGAAGTTTACTATGGATTGTATTCTGTTTCATTTAACCTGAAGGTCTTTGCATATATAAAGGGTTCACCTCATATTGTTCAGTTAAAAATGCAATTCATAAATCTAAGATAGCCCCAAGAAAACACAATAAGTGAATTAGAAGTACCGGTAATTGGATGATTTAAATGGCTTAAAGTTTTCTGGAAACGGCTGAGGCTAAAACGTTCTGGATAGCACTGTTGGAGTCAAGGGTAAAGGTGGAACTAGGAAGTCAGTTCAACATATCTAGTTCAGCATCAAAAGCCCAGCTGAGACCACAGTTACTACACCACACGCCATCAGGGAAAGCACCAGCATGCACACAAACAGCAGCTCGAATTTATAAATGAAGGCACAGATTTACAATGGTTTTGGGTTGAGTTTGTGTTACCTTTTCAAATCAGAATAGCCACAAAATCTTTTTTGAGATTTACAAACCAACACAAATTTGTATTACAGTTGATTTGTAAGAAAAAGTTAGTCATATTCGTGTGAAACATCTGCTTTGAGTTACTCTGCCTTAAGGGATTTTCCCTGGAAGGTACATGGGCGTTCCTGTGCTACCACCGTTGGTTTTTGATGCAAAACTCTCTACTAATAATTGTTGACAGGGTTTTGGCCAAGAGCTAACACCACTTGAAAGCAGGCCTTAAAAATTGAAATGCTTTCATTTCAAAGTCAGTTAAGCAAAATAGTTTTTTAATTGGAAGGGCAACATTCCACTACAGAACAAATCCTAGACTCACACGGATATCTTTTCACTATGGTGCAAAGGTGTGTGTATGGTGGTCAGCAGCATAATTCTGCACCGGCTCTAGGGAGAGGTGCCATATCTCTGTAGATGTGAATATGTCCTTCTCTCTTCCTCTCATGCAGTGCAGCAACTGTGCATAAGAGCTTTGTAAATCTGTCTCCGCATTTGGAATTTGCAAAACTTTGATGACCCAGCAGCTTCCCTAACAATAATCCCCAAAAAAATCAAGTAAAATAATTTTTGGGGGGTCTAAAAATGCACACATTGCCATAATGGGAAACTGCTTAGTGCTTTGCAGTGCTCCGTGTGAAAGGGAAGCAGGTTGTAACTCGCAGAATGTCCAAGAACTGCTGAAGTGGGATGTGGGTAAATAAAAAAATGAATGACACAACACCACATGTATGGATGAAGTCTGACTGACAACCCTTATTAGTAATTATAAAATACACGTAATTTTAGCAAAATTAAAAGGTCAAATTAACACTTCAAAAATTGATTTGGTGTTGGCTGCCAGCATCCTGCCTTTGCTGAGTCTTTTTAGTAATCCCTTTTTTAAAGTCTTTATATAGAGAGGGTTGAAAAGATAGATAATTAGAAGGCCTGCAAAACAGATAGAGAAGCTCACAAAGACAGACCGAGAGGGTTGGGTAGACAAACAGAGAGGGTTGGATAGAAAGACAGAGACGGTTGGATAGATAGAGAGATAGATAGAGAGAGAGAGAGAGAGAGAGAGAGAGAGAGAGAGAGAGAGAGAGAGAGAGATAGCACAGCACAGATTCAATTCGCAATATAATTGTTAAATATCTATGTGTGATACGGAGGCCCCACATACCCGTCACACACCACGGTATTGCAGTCCTTCCCGTACGACAGAGAACCTGGCCAGAAGGTCCGTAGTAGCAGCCCAACCCACCAAATGTCCAACCCTCTGTCCTCTGTTCCAGGACCCAATCAGGAACGACGGAAACACGGAAGCACTACCACATGACCCCGGAAGTACCTCCCCCTCACGTGACCAGGACACTAGAAATACCGGACCCAGGAAACAGTCCGGCGTCGGATCGAGCTTGTGGCAGGAGACCCCGACTGGAGCGGTGAAGGAGAGGACGAGCGAAGAGGACGAGGAGTGGTCCGAGGATTGGTGGAGTCCACCGGAGGTTGCTGGGGAGCGGCCGCAACTCAACTTGGAGAGTTGCGGCGGAGCGGGTGAGTGATACGGAACCCCTCTGAGAGCACATTAGGTGCAGTGTAAATACCTCCTTTCTGTATAGTTGAACTACCCTTTAGGCTCACGTCGTCACTCGGAGCACTGTGTACATATTGTAAAGCACTCCTCCACTTTGTACAGAAACCCTTTAATCCTCACGTCCCACCACCCTACACCCCTACTGCTTCTCGATACCCAGCTTGTGTCCATCCCTACCCTAACCCTTCCGACCCCTCCTCACTTTCGCCTTCCTAACCCTCACACTTCCCGGTGCTGGTAACAGGGATTTGACGAGAGAAGTCCGGCAGGACTAACGGCTCCTTTCTTTTCTTTGTTTTCTCCCGGTACCTCCGAGGACGCCCCAAGAGTAGAAGACCCGGAGAGCCCGCTGACATCGCTACCGGACCTGGACCCCTCTTCCACCCGTGGAGCTGTGCCTTTTATTTCTGGATCATTGACTCTTGCTAATCACCCTGTTTTGAACAACCGTACGGAAATAAATCAAACATTGCCCACTATATACGGCCTCCGCGCTTGATATTCCGGTCCGCCACACCCCCACGCACACAGTTGGTGTCAGAAGTGGGATCCGGAGGCATGGAGGCCGTCGTACAGAAAATGGCCGAGTCCCAGGAGATGTTGGGAAAGCTGATGGAGAAGTTTTTGAAAACTGCTGAGGAAGATCGGGGGCAATTGCATGACGTCCTCAAGGGCCAAGGGGATGCTCACGACCAGGCTATGGGGAAATTAACGGACGTCCTTGGACAACAACAACAACGACCCATAACCTCCCTCCCCTCAGTAGTCCTACAAAAGTACGTTCCTGGCGATGATCCGGACTACTTTTTTACGAACTTTGAAAGACTAGCACAGGCCGCCTCCTGGCCAGCTGATCGATGGGGGCAATATTTGGGACCGCTACTAACCGGAGACCTCCAAGCGGCCTATCAGCAAGCCAATATACAAGGCAACACACCCTATGATGACATCAAGAAGTGTATCCTGGAAAGGCTGGGCATAGATGACGAGACCTATAGAGTGAAATTACGCCAAGCCAAAGAAGGGCCCCAAGAAACCCCCAGGGCTCTGTCCTTCCGGATTAAAGATCTCGCCAATCGATGGTTACGCCCCGACACCTCCACAAAGGAGGATATCCTAGCAAAGATATATCTCGAGCAATTCCTGGCATCCCTACATCCGGCCACCCAAAAATGGGTGCGACAACATGCACGACTCACCCTCGACAGCGCGGTGGAGATCGCGAGTGCATACAGCCGAGCCCAAGAAACATCCAGGGGCAGAGATGATCATCCCCACCGAGCGCATGTCAATGCAGTCAGACCCCAGCGACCCCCTCCTCCAAGGAAAACGGAGCCGCCTTCCCTGCTGCCACCACCGCTCATATACAGACCACCCAATCCGGGTCCACAGTGTTACAACTGCGGCGGTTATGGACATATAGCACGTGTATGTCCACAGAAAGACGAACCCATGGAGATAGGCCTGGTACAGAACTATGTGTGTGCAACACCCGGGGAAAAACCTCCTCCGTTCCGTTGTCCCGTGTATGTAAATGGACATCCACTCCGGGCTTTGGCTGACACGGGCTGTCGCCAGAGCGTTCTACGGCCCCAAGACCTACCAACACCCCCAAGACCACCCACAGGAACCGTCGCCATCCAATGCGTACACGGGGACACTAAAAGGTACCCTACCACCCAGGTGCGAGTACGGCACCCAGCTGATCCCGGGACTGAACTCACTGTAGGTCTAATACCAAACCTTCCTGAGCAAGTGATCCTAGGGAGTGACTATGCTGGTCTCCCTAAATTGGTGCAGGACACTACAGACTCCCTGAACCAATGGTGGGGAGAAGCACCCTTTTCCGGGGAACAACCGCTGGCTGAAGATCCGACCAAAGCCCGGAAATCCCGTAATCAGAAGAGGCAAGAAAAGCGAAACCACACCACCGCCTACCCGGTGGTTCCCGATGTCCATCCCTGGCAAACAGATAGAGAATTCCGGGCATCGCAACAGGAAGATCCCGTCCTACAAGAGGCCTGGGGAAAGGCCTTAGAACGGGAAGACCCCCTTCACGTATGTCCCTATTTCTTTAAAAAGAACGGACTACTCTATAGAAAAGGGAACCCAAACCAACCACCACAGCTATTGATTCCCGGACCCTTTAGAGAGAAGGTGCTCTTCCTTGCCCACAGCCATCTCCTAGGGGGTCACTTCAGCGACGAAAAAACCAGTTTGTCCATCCTCGAGAAGTTTTATTGGCCCGGGGTGCATCAGGAGGTCAGACAATACTGTAGAGAGTGCCCAGTCTGTCAGAGAAACAGTA
This sequence comes from Lissotriton vulgaris, assembly GCF_964263255.1. Taxonomy (NCBI): domain Eukaryota; kingdom Metazoa; phylum Chordata; class Amphibia; order Caudata; family Salamandridae; genus Lissotriton; species Lissotriton vulgaris. Next base: position 333,377,634 of record NC_141700.1, read on the forward strand.
GATATCGTCCCCCCAGGGCTCCCTTACTCCCTCTACCCCTCATTGATATCCCCTTCACCCGGGTTGGAATGGACATCATAGGCCCCTTACTTCCCTCCCGCAGTGGCTGTCGTTATGCCCTAGTTCTGGTGGACTACGCCACTCGCTTTCCTGAGGCAGTGCCCTTACGCCAACCTACAACACAGACCATAGCTAAAGCCCTCATCTCCATATTCTCACGAGTAGGGTTTCCCAGGGAGATCCTTACGGATCAAGGCACTCCGTTCGTCTCATCCCTAATGAAACAAGTCTGTTCAAACCTCGGCATAAAACAGATCCGCACGTCCGCCTACCACCCCCAGACAGATGGGTTGGTAGAGCGATACAATGCCACCCTGAAGTTAACACTGAAGAAAATGTTGGCCTTAGAGGCAAAGAGGTGGGAGGAGATGTTGCCGTTGGCCTTGTTTGCCATTCGGTGCAAAACTCAGAGCAGCACCGGATATTCTCCCTATGAGTTGCTGTATGGTCGACCACCCCGCACCCTTCTGGACATGGCTCAAGAAGCCTGGGAGGCCGAACCTGACAGAACCCGACCCCTGCCAGAATATGTTGAAAATCTAAAAACACATCTCGCCCAGCTACGTGACATTGTCCGTCAGAATATGGAAAACGCACAAGCTAACCAGAAACGGCAATATGATAAGGGTACCAAACCACGTTCCTTTAACAATGGGGATCTAGTTCTTCTGATGAGACCATCATCAGATCACAAACTGTTAGGACAGTGGCAAGGACCCTATGCTATTCTTCGCCAAGTGACCCCGGTCACCTACGAAGTAGAGCTCGATCCTGTTCGAGGCACCACACAGGTGTACCATGTCAATCTTCTTAAAAAATGGGAGGGACCCCGACCCGTCCTATCCACCAACAACATGCCAACCCCTTTCTTATTTGAGTCATGTTTTGACCCCGAGATGACCGAAGAACAGAGACAGAGTCTCCGAGAGGCCCTACAACCCCTACAGAGTGTGTTTTCCTCCTCACCAGGTCACACGACCATCACAGAACACAGCATACATACTGAGCCTGGTAAGATTGTACGGCTTCGACCCTACCGGGTCCCTGAAGCCCGTAGGAACGTGATCAGACAAGAAACCGAACTAATGTTGGGTATGGGAATCATTGAGCCTTCCATCAGTGAATGGAATTCCCCCATAGTTCTAGTGCCTAAGCCTGACGGGTCCGTGAGGTTTTGCATAGACTTCAGGGAGGTAAATAAAATATCTACCTTCGACACTTATCCCCTTCCACGGGTCGATGAGATGGTCGAGAGCATAGGGAAGGCCCGATACATATCCACGTTAGATCTCTGCAAGGGCTACTGGCAGATTCCCCTTAGAGCACAAGACCGAAAGAAAACTGCCTTTTCTACCCCAGACGGCCTATTCCAGTTCACAGTATTACCTTTTGGGTTACACGGGGCACCCGCAACCTTCCAAAGGGCGATGAACCAAGTGTTAAGACCTCACTCAGGGTATGCCGGGGCCTACCTCGACGATATTGTTATCTATAGCAATAGTTGGGCGGAACACCTCGATCACCTCAACAAAGTCGTTAGGTCCCTTGGCTCTTTTGGGTTCACCATTAATCCTGCAAAAACCACACTAGCGGCTACCTCGGTGAAGTACTTGGGCTACCTCTTAGGAGAGGGAATGATACGTCCACAGGCCAAGAAAGTTGAGGCCATTCAATCCATTCCATTTCCCCAGTCTCGAAAAGACCTCCGGGCATTCCTAGGCCTGTTAGGTTATTACCGCAGGTTCATACCCAATTTTTCTCAGACGGCAGCTCCCCTCACTGATCTCCTAAGGAAGTCCACAAAAACAGAAACCCTCCTCAAGAATCCCAACCCTGTTCTACTGTTGGCCTTTTCTCGACTCAAAGCAGCATTAACCTCTAAACCGGTATTGGTCAGTCCGGATTATTCACGGACTTTCCTCCTGCAGACAGACGCCTCAGACCAGGGTTTAGGGGCGGTCCTTTCACAGAAAGACGACAATGGGAACGAGAACCCCATTTTATACCTGAGCCGTAAACTGTATCCCCGCGAAACCAATTATGCTGTTGTAGAGAAGGAAGCATTGGCCATTAAATGGGCGGTGGAAAGTTTAAGGTATTATCTGGAAGGGAGAGAGTTTGTCATCTATACTGACCACGCCCCTCTGGAGTGGATGGCCCGTAATAAAGGACATAACGACCGGGTCCTCCGGTGGTTCCTAGCTCTGCAACCATACAGATTTCGGACATTGCACCGTAAAGGGACTGAACAGGGCAATGCCGATTTCCTCTCCCGTTATCCCATGGCCCACACCCGTACTAGAAAGACAGCTAGGGGAAGGGGATGTGATACGGCGGCCCCACATACCCGTCACACACCACGGTATTGCAGTCCTTCCCGTACGACAGAGAACCTGGCCAGAAGGTCCGTAGTAGCAGCCCAACCCACCAAATGTCCAACCCTCTGTCCTCTGTTCCAGGACCCAATCAGGAACGACGGAAACACGGAAGCACTACCACATGACCCCGGAAGTACCTCCCCCTCACGTGACCAGGACACTAGAAATACCGGACCCAGGAAACAGTCCGGCGTCGGATCGAGCTTGTGGCAGGAGACCCCGACTGGAGCGGTGAAGGAGAGGACGAGCGAAGAGGACGAGGAGTGGTCCGAGGATTGGTGGAGTCCACCGGAGGTTGCTGGGGAGCGGCCGCAACTCAACTTGGAGAGTTGCGGCGGAGCGGGTGAGTGATACGGAACCCCTCTGAGAGCACATTAGGTGCAGTGTAAATACCTCCTTTCTGTATAGTTGAACTACCCTTTAGGCTCACGTCGTCACTCGGAGCACTGTGTACATATTGTAAAGCACTCCTCCACTTTGTACAGAAACCCTTTAATCCTCACGTCCCACCACCCTACACCCCTACTGCTTCTCGATACCCAGCTTGTGTCCATCCCTACCCTAACCCTTCCGACCCCTCCTCACTTTCGCCTTCCTAACCCTCACACTTCCCGGTGCTGGTAACAGGGATTTGACGAGAGAAGTCCGGCAGGACTAACGGCTCCTTTCTTTTCTTTGTTTTCTCCCGGTACCTCCGAGGACGCCCCAAGAGTAGAAGACCCGGAGAGCCCGCTGACATCGCTACCGGACCTGGACCCCTCTTCCACCCGTGGAGCTGTGCCTTTTATTTCTGGATCATTGACTCTTGCTAATCACCCTGTTTTGAACAACCGTACGGAAATAAATCAAACATTGCCCACTATATACGGCCTCCGCGCTTGATATTCCGGTCCGCCACACCCCCACGCACACACTATGTAAACACAGCATACAAGAATGCAAGCACAATGAAAGCACACTAGAAAGACATACAAGCAGGACATACAGACTAAACTGGTATACAAGTATTGTTGTAATCTTCAACTATAATACAAACAGGAGTGCAGTTATAAATGCATATCAGTGTGTGCATTCTAAAAGATAATTACTTTATAAAGAATATAATCAAATGAATACAATCTGGTATACTCATATAGCAGCAGCCAGATAAACAAAAGCCACCACAAAGGAATTGACAATGTCATTAGCAGGAGGCAGGAACTGATAAAGCTAGAATTTGTTCTTTGCTGTGAAGAGCTTGTAGCAAGCATCCTGCTATCACACCACGCTGTAAACGCACATGTAACATTAAAGCAATGATTAAATACAAACAAAACATTGGCAGTGAAGCAAAAATTCTTCTGTGTGGATGTGCTCCGTGTGAAAGAGCAAAATGCAGTCACTCAAAATGAAGTTAACCAGATGCTGAAGTTAGCTGACCTACTTCCTCTTGCTGTATGCTGTAGTAGGCAGGGGAAAAATGTGAATGACATAACAACAGACCAATGGATGAAGAGAGCTGGTAAAAAGCCCATATTTATTTTTGGGGCATTTTATATATATTTATCCATATTTATTTTGTGTTTTGTGTATAAATGAAGCTATAAAACTGTACATTTCCACATTTATATAACCGATAGACGCACACATACTATGATGTCTGTTGTGATTTTGCTATTTAAGATGCCAAATACTACGTAACAATACATCCCCTAAATATTAGCATTATACCACAAATGTGTGTTGACATATAAAAGTATTTAAATGAATTTCATCCTATTTTTAATTTCCCATGCTGTCCATCTGCTCAGCAGTTGGGCTAGAATTCATGAAAGACAGCATGGCGAATCACTTAAAAGAAGCACCATTTTCTGTATTTATCCACGTTTAAAAATCAATGCAGACAGAAAACACATTGCTTTTTGTCTGTAAAAATCTGTAAAAACGGAAAACAGGGAGACTTAATTGTAAAGTGAAAAGTAGTTTGCTTCTCTGTGCTATTGAGGGTCGCAGTGGGGGGCTGTAAGTCCCTCTCCTTAGATGTTGACCTAAGGGAATGGGTTCCCTGGGTCCTAATAAGGCTTGCAGAGGGTGGCAATACAGCCCCTCCCCTTTTCTATTTGATTTGGCACCCGGGGAGCATTAAGGCTTTGGAGCACCCTCCCCCTTATATTGGAACTGGCCCTGGGTTATGGCATCCCTGGGACTAATTAAGGGTCAAGGATAGGGTTGCATGAACACACTCTCCTTAATATATATATATAAGACCAGAAGACCAGAAGGCTCACTACCGAAGTCCATCATGGCAAACCACCTGAGCCAATCATCTTGAGCATAATAGGAGCAATGGACTGGTCCAAGCATGTCAGAATAGCTCTCTCGATGCGTAGATCCCCCTCTGAAAAAGGCCATGAACGGGCTGAAATGCTTTAGGGAAATGGAGCATACAAAGAAATAAATTGGACTTCAAACCATGCGATGTGTGCGACTAGTTTTTTTCTCCCAGTGAGGATAATTTTTGCAATACTAAGTGGCTTGGTCCCGCCACAGAACAACTCACCAAGACGCCAGAGCACCATCATTGCCCGCCTCGGACCCCTCTTTTTCACCCCGAAGGGAATTAGGGCAGCGGCAGCAACCAGGGGCTGGACCCTGGTAGCCAATCCCAGCATGCATACAAATAGCCTGCAGGGAATCGTGGAAGGCAAAACAAATAAAGAAGCCAGTTTGCATCACCCACCAGAGGGAAAGAATCGCAGCTACACTCTGACTACAAAGACCCGAAGGCTCACTACCGAAGTCCATCATGGCAAACCACTTGAGGCCAATCACCGTGAGCATAATAGGAGCAATGGACTGGTCCGAGCATGTCAGAATAGCTCTCTCGATGCGTAGCTCTCCCTCTGAAGAAGGCCATGGACGGGCTGAAATGCATTAGGGAAACGGAGCATACAAAGAAATAAATTGGACTTCAAACCATGCGATGTGTGCGACTCGTTTTTTCTCCCAGTGAGGATAATTTTTGCAATACTAAGTGGCTTGGTCCCGCCACAGAACAACTCACCAAGACGCCAGAGCACCATCATTGCCCGCCTCGGACCCCTCTTTTTCGCCCAGAAGGGAATTAGGGCAGCAGCAGCAACCAGGGGCTGGACCCTGGTAGCCAATCCCAGCACGCATACAAATAGCCTGCAGGGAATCGTGGAAGGCAAAACAAATAAAGAAGCCAGTTTGCATCACCCACCAGAGGAAAAGAATCGCAGCTACACTCTGACTACAAAGACCAGAAGGCTCACTACCGAAGTCCATCATGGCAAACCACTTGAGGCCAATCACCGTGAGCATAATAGGAGCAATGGACTGGTCCGAGCATGTCAGAATAGCTCTCTCGATGCACAGCTCCCCCTCTGAAGAAGGCCATGGAGGGGCTGAAATGCATTAGGGAAACAGAGCATACAAAGAAATAAATTGGACTTCAAACCACGCGATGTGTGCGACTCATTTTTTCTCCCAGTGAGGATAATTTTTGCAATATATATATATATATATATATATATATATAGAGAGAGACACTTTGAAAGCAAGTTCATTAGCAAGCTCAGATGTGGAAACTATGTCGGAAGACAGAGTGAGCCAGGCAACTAATGTGTTAATTCCACCATCCATAATTGAGGAGTTTGGTTTTTTATACCAGGACCGGACTCAAGGATGAACTTTCCAAATCATAAAAAGAAAATCAAGGAAACGAAAAAACAGACTCAGTGGGTGTGGAGCTGAGATCAGGAAAGAAAAAGAAGGAATGCTATCAATGGAGGGTTTGGAAGTAATAATACCTGCTTCTAGTGTTATAAATTTGACAGATTTAACACCTTGGCTGCTATGGCTTTTCCCCTCCTGTGCTGATTATTTTTGAGCCCCATTGTTCATGACGAGCTCAGCTCGTCATAAGCACAGCTCAACCGTGCCTCATGACGAGCTGAGCTTGTCATGAGCACTGAAGGGGTTAATCTTGAGTGAAGAAAAAAACAGGATTTTATCATTAGGATTGACATTTTGCAAGCGTACCAATTTTAACTATACCCAAGTAAGAATTGATTTTTTCAAGTATGTCCGAAAATTAAAACTGAGAAAATTCTTTAACAGCAAAGGTGTGTACCGCAAAGAAAATGTAACAATGACAAACAAAGAGCCAGCAAATCTGGAAGTAGGTGACATTGAACTTTTATTTGATTGCCAGCAGTTATTCAGAGACGGGGAGGGTCACTGTACAATGGTATCTATGGATCAAGCAGAAAGTGTTTTTTGTATGGATATATTTGATAGGCCTACTACTGAAATTAAATCACAGTCCACTTTTACCCCAAACACTCCCAAAGATGCCATGGACATGTTTTCTCATTTAGTGATAAAAGATCTAAAAAAGTTGTCAGAAACATTGTTTGAAGAATTCCTGGCAAGTAAATCTGCTTTTGAGAAAAAATACAGTGATGTGATTGTGAAGATTCAGGGTTGGCAGGATGTAGTGGTGAGGCAAGCAGATAAAGGTGGGAGCTTGGTTCTCTAGCCTTTAGATGCTTATAACCAAGAAGCAATGCAACAGCTACATGATAAGTAGTGTTATCAAAAAATACCCCAAAGTAACCTTGTGGAAATAAAACATACATTTGTGAAAGATCTCTCTAGATGGCGAGGTTTGGGTTTAATAAATCGATCTGAACACTCCTTTCTTAAAGTTGAGAACCCATTACTGCCAATCCTTTATCTAATACCAACATTTCATAAGCAGAAGGATAAACCCCAAGGGCGGCCTATCATCTCCGCCATGGGGAGTTTATTTGAACCTACCTCAAGATACCTGGATCTATTCTTGCAACCGTTTGTAAAAGAATTGCCAGCCTATTTTCAAGATTCCAGAGATTTCCTGAATAAAATTGCAGGTATTAAATGGGAATAGTCCTACCTCCTAATCACGTTAGATGTTGTAAGCTTGTATAGAAGCATTGGCCATGACGATGGGATGAGAGCAATACGGCATTTCCTAAAATAAATGGCCAATTAATTTATATCAGCATACCAACAAGCTAACTGAAATGTGTAGGGTATGCCTCACTAACAACCACTTTATGTTTGGAGGGGACACTTACAAACAATTGAAAGGGACAGAGATGGGCACCTGCTTCGCCCCCAGCTATGCTAATGTGCATATGGGCTGGTGGGAGGAGCAGGTGCTCAAAGTGGAATATGACAGCGATTGGACAAATCATGTCACAAGATGGATCAGATTTATTGATGATCTGTTCATTGTGTGGGATGGAACAAGAGATGCAGCTCAAACATTTATCAACAACATCAACGTGAACAGTTTCAATTTGAAATTTACTGAGAATGTTAGTGAAACTAGTGTAACCTAACTAGATTTAGAGGTATATATCTCTGCATGAGTAATCCAAACGCGCACCTACAGAAAGCCAACCGCTGGCAATACTATCTTGCACGCGGCAAGCTTTCATCCTCATAGACTGAAGATGAGCATCCCCTATGCAGACAATCTGAGGATGAAGAGAAACTGTAGTGATGACCTCTCCCTGAATGATGGACAAATTGCTTTAACAGAGAGGTTTCTGCAAATGGGATACAAAAAGAAAACACTAAGACAAGCAAAAGATAAGGTTAAAAATATTCAAAGAAGTGACTTACTGAAACCAGACAAAGAAAAGATTGCGACAAAACTCAAGGATTCTAGAGGTCAGATAAGGATGATTATAGGGTACAATGCGTATCAAGCCATGGTAAGGTAGAGTTTGTGCAGACACTGGCACCTTGTAAAGCAAGATCCAGCATTGCAAGCACAAATATCCAAAAGACCTATGATAACGTATAACAGAGCTACGTCAATGAGGGATGACCTATTTAAAACAAATCCGGAAGTAAAAAAGAAAAGTGGATGACTGAAACTCAGTCCAGGCTTCGACAAATGCTATAAATGTAAGGCGTGTCAATATAGGAAAAATGAGCTGCTAGTAATTTCCCCCTTGCTGAATAGCCCATGGAAAATAAGACACCTTTTTAATTGTAAAAGCGATTTCGTCGTTTACATTCTCAAATGCTCATGTCCTAAAATGTACATAAGAAGCACCAAACACATGGTTCATGTCTGCATCTTGCAGCACATACAAGCTGTAAAGAACAATGATAAAAATTATGCAGTTGCAAGACACATTAATGAAGTACATAAAGGAAATTGTAACAATCTGGTGTATTTCGCAATAGATCAAGTCCCGAAAGATCCGAGAGGTGGTGACCGTGAAAGAAAATTAAGAAAACTAGAATCCAAGTATATACTCATATTCAATACTAAAAGTCCCCAAGGACTAAATATGGAGGAAGATCTGTACGTGCACCTAAAATAATAGAGAAAATCTATTTTAATGATGTTTTAATTGGTTTTAGTTAGTTGACATACCAGAGGGGTTTCAATAGATAATGGCAATTTAAACATAAAAAAGGGGTGAATGGAATCCATTTTATCTAAAAGTATATGTATCACCCAGTGCTCTAAACATCTATGTTAAAAGATATAGGCAGAATAATTAAACAAAGTAATGTGAATGAAAACATATCGTTAAATGTGGAACTTTGCATTAGTTAGATTTGGGAGCACTTGCACTTTATTTGAACAATGCGATTTTTTGCACATATGAAATAATATCGAAAGTACTGTAGCACATTTTGCACTTTGTATGGAGTAATATATACCTCTATAAAGCATTTGCACTTTATTAATAATATCAGAATATTTGCGCAATTTGCCCTGATCTCTTGTATATTTTTAGTAGTAATTTTAAATATTTTAAGTGTAGAAATTGTGTGCTCTCTTTTCTTCATAGCAATTTTTAACTGGCATTATTACCACTAATCTAATGGTCTACATATTTTTATCACTTTTTTGGCAGAATGATGACCAGAATAAGATGTTTATATTTCTACCAAGCAATTGGATTCCACTTTAGGGCGCTTGCCCATTATTCTTAGCATGGTGAAACATTATGGAAACAGACCCTACCTGCGCCAAAATAAATAAAGACTAACATATTTGAGGGAAATTTGCTTAAAAAATTGCACAAAGATAAAGGCGAGAGAAAACAAATGAATGTGATGGATTTTAGTCATACATGAAGTAATGCAAGAAAGGAAAGTAAAAAAGAATGAATTGAGAATATCTATCAATTGTATTTCTTCTTTACATTTGTTATAAATGCCATTTATTGAAAATTAGGTACTTTTCTTAATCTATAAATTGTATCTATCCTTGAAATGAACATAGAGTGATTAAAGAGGAACTCTATCTATGCTGTTAGAAAAATGCTGTATCAGTGTAGTCTGTTTACCATATTCATTGTGATTGATGACCATGTGATACTCACCCCTCTGGTAAAAGAACTGTGTTTTTTTAATGGCTGCCCATGTGAACAAGGCAGGTGTGCCGAAACGCGTCATGCTGTTTTGAAAATAAACCTCAAACTGGATAGCTGATTGTGCTCCTGTGTCGGTGTCCGATTCTTCAAACAAGATATCGGGTTTGGTTGGAGAATAAATATATATATATATATATATATCCTTTTTTCCTCGCTTTCACTCCCACATCACATAAGGACAAACGAGCGTGGACCCGGTAGATTTTGTGCATTCATTTATTTAGCCTTCGCCGCCATTACGCGTTTCGGGAAATCCCTCCCTTGATCACATGACAACCCAAAGGCATCACCAATCGCTTTTTAAAGTGCTTGTGCAGTCCAGCCATACATAAACATGGTGGAAATACTTCTGTTTGGGCACATATTATAAATGATTTTCTAATTTCGTATAAAAACCATCGTACAAAATGTAATTTAAGTTTTTCACAATTGTCCCCTAATGGGTCCTTCTAATTACATATATTGTAACAAGAAAATACATCATTATATATATATTCACTGAAAAAACCATAGGTTTCAGGTGTGTTATAGTTAGCTAGACATTTCACTCGTACAAAACAATTGCAATTACCCCATTATAGTTAGTTGTACTAACCATGACTCGCGCACCCGCAATCCACTGATGATGATGTCACATATTACATCATTCTTGACATGGTCAGTGACATCACTGATGATATCACTGATGACTTCTCAAATGACATCACTGATGACATCATCCAGTGAATGTGGTTTGGTTCGATATTTTAATAAGTGTTATATATATAGGAATCTGTATTGAAGACTAAGTGGATGTATAAGTGTGTGGATGGAGGATTTAGTAGCACTGTGATAGACTGTGTAACTGTCAAATTTAAAGTGTCTCACTAAATACATGGGATAGTGATTAAACTGTGTGAATATCTGTATCACTCTGTCTGTTGTTGTGTAAACTAATGCATAAGTTGGTTAGTACCTATTTGTAACCCTATTTTAGTTTAGTTTTTAATTAGTTAGGTGAGTATTTGTATGGAAGAGTGAACGCGTGTGTGGTTGGGTAGGAGGTGGGTGGGAGGTGTGTGACAATCCAAAGATGTGTAAATAGTTCATTTAGGGCCAGATGTAGGTGGCCCAATACCAGTCGGTAATGGCCGAAATTACCACATTTTGTTCGTTACTGACCGGTGTTGGGCTTTTTAGATGTAGGTGGCATTTATTTAGGATTCAGTATTTTATCGATTTGGTAATTTAATGATTCGGTAAAATACTGAATTCTTAACATACCGATTCAGTAAATTACCTAATCCAGGATTTAGGGAGAACTCAAGTTAGTGCATTCCTCAGTTCAGGATTCGTGATTTACCACCAACTACAAGTTGGTGGTAAATAATGAAAACCTTTGAAAAAGCATTTTTTTTGTTTTTCCAACAGTGCGATGTGGCAGACATATATGTCCTTAGGGCATGCATGTTTGCCACCTGTGCACCCATACACAATTGAGGGGTGCAACAGGGAGTCAAAGGGACACCCTGCCACCCTTCAATCTTTTCCCCCTTTTGCCGAATCGGTATTTACCGATTCGGTAATTGACATTCATTCCTATGGGCCTCCAGGCTGCGGTAATTTTTACCTAATTTTTAGCTACATAGCATTTACCGATTAGTAAATACAGAATCTGTAAAATTCGGTATTTACGAATCGGTAAGTACTATTTACCTACATTTAGCCCTTAGTAGGTATTTGAGGTTAAGACTGCATGTGGACACACTTTTTTGGGTGAGTGAATCTGTTTATGGGTGTCTTTAATGGTAAATGTATTTCTCAATGATACATGTCCAACAATGTAGAAATATAAAAGGCTCTGTATGTGACACTTGGTGTATATAAATAATTATACATAACAATCAGTGATTGTTTGAGTGACTGTATAGAAACTTTATAATTGTAATAGTATTTAATGACACACTTACTATGAGTTACTTTCTATATCAATAAATAAAGTTATGTTTGTATAAGTGTGTAACTGAGTAAAAGTAAGTATGATCAATTATTTGCATAAGTGAGTAAGATGACAGCATAAGTGACTAGGATGTGTGCTGGTGTGTAATGTCGATATAAGTGTATACGTATATTTATTAGTGTTGTATTGATCTTTGTCAGTATGTATGAGTAAATCTATAGGTAATTGTTTACATGTGTGTGTAGATCTACAAATCACTGAGTGGATTTTTATAAACTTGTATTGGTGTGTTAATGGTTTCAAAAATGGTAGTTTATATTTTATAGTGAGTGATGAAAAGTTGTATTAGAGTATGATGAGGTGTATCAGATTGTCACATGGATGATGTCATCAGTGATGTCATTAGTGATTTCATTTGAGATGTCATCAGTGATGTCACTGACCATGTCATGAATGATGTAATATGTGACATCATCAGTAGTGAATTGCGGGTGCGCGAGTCATAGTTAGTACAACTAACTATAACAGGGGAATTTCAATGGTTTTGTACGAGTGAAATGTCTAGCTAACTATAACACCACTGAAACCTATGGTTTTTTTCAGTGAATTTCTAAGGTTATTTCAATGCTAGTTCCGAACTATAACATATCTGAAACCTATGTGTTTTTTCAGTGAATTATAAAAGGTTTTTTTAAATGCTAATTCTTAACTATAACATATCTCAAACCTCTGTTTTTTTTAAGTGAATTTCAAAGGTTTTCAAATGATAATTTGAAAATATATTTATTGTTTTTGCTTTATATTTTTTTATTACTTTTTTAATATTTTTATTATTAGATATGTTATTTTTTAAATTACACACACATATTTTTTATAAAATTTTCTTGCAATAAAATATGTATTTTTTTATTATTTCATATTGTTTATAATATACTTACATTATTTTTATTATTTGTTTTCCTTTTATTTTGGAGTCGCACACCCAAAGCGCACCCTGCTCGTTCACTGCGCGAAACGTTTCTGCCATTTTAGGATTGCTGTATAGGATTCGCGTAGGGTGTGTGACAGGTACAACTTTTCCAACGTGTTTGCTATGTGACTTGTACACAACTCCTGGCACATACGCGAGATATACTTACTAAGCGACGCAATATTCATATCGGACAGGGTGGGCACGACTCCTGCCCCACCCCCCACAATCATTACTGTCTTTCTGCCCCCCCCTGGGGGCCAGATGGGGCATTGGCCCCTAATCTGCCCCCACGAATCACCAGGAATTTCTTTTTTGAAGTTTTTTTCAGGGTGGGGCTGCCCGAAATGGGAACGCCAATGCTGCCACCCACCCACCCACCACCATTGCAGTCTTTCTACCCCCTAGGGGGAAGATGGGATATTGGCTCCTAATCTGCCCCTTCGGGGGAGCGGAAAGCCCACTAGACACCAGGGGTTTTTTAGAAAGTAAAAATATGGGTGGGGGCTGCCCAAAACTGGCATGCACATGCCCCACCCCTGCAATCATTACAGTCCTTCTGCCCCCCCTGGGGGGTAGATGGGGGCAGTAGCCCCCAATCTGCCCCCCTGGGTGGGAGAAAGCCCACTTGACGCCATGGATTTTTTTGGGCGCAATTATTTTTAGGGTGAGGAGTTGCCTGAAACGGGCACGCCAATGCCCCCACCCAGCCACCATTACAGCCTTTCTGCCCCCCAGGGGACAGATGGTGCATTGGCCCCTAATCTGCCCCTTCGGGAGGGCAGAAAGCCCACTTGACACCAGTGATTTTTTGGGGGCAAATTTGAATTAGGGTGGGGGCTGCCCAAAACAGGCATTCCCATGCCCCCACCCCCTCCCAGCAAAAATTACAGCCTTCCTGCCCCCCTTGGAGGGCAGATGGGGCAGTAGCCCCCAATCTTCCCCCGGGGGATAAAAAGCCCACTAGACATCAAGGATTTTTTTGGGCAAATTTTAATTAGGGTGAGGGCATTGGCATGCCCGTTTTGGGCAGCCCCCACCCTAATTGAAATTTGCTAAAAAAAATCCCTGGCATCTAGTGGGTTTCTGCCACCCCTGAGGGTCAGATGGGGGCATTAGACCCCAATCTGTACCCCCAAGGGGAAAAAAGATCACTAGTCTCCAGTGATTTGGGGTGGGGGCTGTCCAAAACAGTCATGCCGATGCCCCCACCCCTGCAAAAATTACAGCCTTCCTGCCCCCCCTTGGGCGCAGATTGGGCAGTAGCCCCCAACCTGCGCCCTCGGGGGGAACCCCCACTAGACGCCCCCACCCTAATTAAAATTTGCCCAAAACAATTCCTGGCATCTAGTAGGCTTTCTGCCCCCCTGGGGGGGGCAGATGGGGGCATTAGCCCCCAATCTGCCCCGCCAGGGGGGGGGGGCAAAAAGCCCACTAGTCACCAATGATTACGCTGGCTTTTTTTGTGCATAGGGGTGGAACATGCTCAGAATGGGCATAACAAAGCCCCCACCCCCAAAGAAAAATATCCAGTGTTTCTTCCACCCTTGGGGACATAATGGGGCAACAAACCCGAAATCCCCTCCCGGGCAGCAGAAAGCCGACTAGTCATGGGGTTGTTTATAGCAATATGCCTACCTGTGGATTTTGGGCACTAGGGGCACATAAGGAAACCTAGCAAACCTGTATATTTTTTAAAACTAGACACCCAGGGGAATCCAGGATGAGGTGACTTGACTGGCTTTCACCAGGTTCTGCTACCCAGAATCCCTTGCAAAACTTAAAAATTTGTCAAAAAAACATATTTTCCTCACATTTCTGTGGTGGAAAGTTCTGGAATCTGCGTGGGTCCACAGAAATTCCACCTACCCAGCGCTCCCCAAAATCTTCATAGAAAAATGGTGCCTCACTTGCGTGGGTAGGCCTAGTGCCCCCGACAGGCAAGGGCCCAAAATCTATTGAGGTGACATCAAAATTACCTATCAAAAACCAACCTGGTTTTGCAAGGGGGGTCCCATGAGTTTTTTGTCTGGGGCTCGGTGGCCATCTAGAGAAACCTACCTAACCCACACTTTTCTGGAAACTAGACACCCAGGTGAGTCCAGCGAGGTATGGCTTGCATGGGTGCCCCATCATTTTCCTACCCAGAATCCCTTGCAAACCGCAAATTTCACCCAAAATTTAACTTTTTCCCCACATTTCTGTGTGGGAAAGTTCTGGAATCTGCATGAATCTACACATTTCCTCCCACCCAGTATTCCCCAGGTCTGCTGATAAAAATGGTACCTCACTGTGAGAAGGCATAGTGGCTGCAACAGGAAATGGCCCAAATCTTACTGTGGAGACTTCAAAATTACCCATAGCAAAACTACCTGGTTTTGGGGGTGGGGGGGCATGTGAGATTTTGACCTCGGGCTCAGCTGCCATCTTGGGAAAGTACCAAACCCAAAAGTTTTTGATAACTAGATACCAGGGCGGGTCCAATGAGGTATGGCTTGCATGGATTCCCCAACGTTTCCTTACCCAGAATTCCCTGCAAACTTCAATTTTAGCTGAAAATATTCACTTTTTTCACACATTTTTTGTTTGGAAAGTGTGGCATCACCGGGCTCACACAAATTTTCTACCATCTAGCATTCCCCAAGGTCTCCCTATAAAAATGGTGCCGCACTTGTGTGGGAGGCCCAAGTAACCGCGACAGGCAAGGGCCCAAAACGTAGTGAGGCGACATCAAAATTGCCTTTCTCAAAACTACCTGCTTTTGCAAGGGGGGTCACCTGGGTTTTTGGTCCCGTGCTAATGGCCTTCTAGGGAAACCTACCAAACCCATACATTTCTGCAAAGTAGACACCTTGGGGCTTCCAGGGAAGTGTGGATCTCTCAAAGTTTCCTTACCTAGAATCCCCTGCAAACCTCAATTTCAGCAGAAAAATTCACTTTTTTTCCCACATTTTTGGTTGGGAAAGTGTGGCATCAATGGGCTTACACAATTACAACCCAGCATTCCCCCAGGTCTCCCGATAAAAATGGTGCCTCACTTGTGTGAGAGGCGCAAGTACCTGCGACATGCAAGGGCACTGAACGTTTTGAGGCAATATCATGAGTACTTATATGTGTGCAAAGACATTAACCAACCAAATCATTCTCTCTCAATTTTCCCAAATGGACACTGAATCACAGTGTGATTATAGACAAATAACAGTATTTCTTATAAATGTAGTGCATAGATACTGACTAGTGAAATGTAGGCCTGAAAGACAAGTGTGAAGGTGATTACACTACTACTTGCATAGTGCATAGGAGTTTCAAGCACTGCCTGCCCTAAAGCCTGGCTCACTGCAACAGTACATGTATTTATATATATCTGCAAACACATCAACCAACTAAATCATTCCATCTCGATTTTCCCAAATGGACACTGACTCGCAGTAGAATTCTAGACAAATAACATTCATTATTATAAATGGAGTAGTAGGGTAGTAGAGTGGTGTTTGGGTAGTATAAGGGGTCGTGCTGGGGTAGGTTTAAGGTTTAGGGTAGTGCAATGGTGTTTGGGTAGTGTAGGATGTCAGTCTGGGAATGTGTTCTAAGGTAGTACAGTGGTGTTTGGGTAGTGTAAGAGATATTGCTGTGATAGATTTAAGGTTTAGGGTAGTGCAATGGTGTTTGGGTAGTGTATGGGATCATGCTAGGGATAGTGTTCTAGGGTTGTGCAGTGGTGTTTATGTAGTGTATGGGATCATGCAAGGGATAGTGTTTTAGGGTTAAGGGAAGTGCAATGGTGTTTCAGTAGTGTAGGGGTTTGTGCTGGGATAGTGTTTTAGGGTATAGTGTAGTGAAGTGGTGGATGGGTAGTGTAGAGGGTCGTGCTAGGGTAGTGTTTTATAGTTTAGGTCTAGTGCAGTGGTGATTGTGTAGTGTAGGGTGTCGTGCTGTGCTAATGTTTTAGGGTAGTGCAGTAGTGTTTGTGTAGTGTAGAGTGTCATGCTGGGGTGGATTTAAGGTTTATGGTAGTGCAATAGTGTGAGGGTAGTGTAGGGATTGTGCTGGGGTAGTGTTTTAGGGTTTAGGGTAGTGCAGTGGTGAAGAGGTAGTGAAGGAGCTTGTGCCGGTAGTAGATTTACAGTTTAGGATAGTATAGTGGAGTTTGTGTAGTGTAGGAGGTTATGCTGGAGTATATTGTAAGTTTATAGTACTGAAATGGTGTTTGAGTAGTTTACTGGGTCGTGGTGGTAGAGTGTTTTGGAGTTTAGGGTCGTGCAGTGGTGAATTGGTAGTGTAGGGGCTCATGATGAGGTAGTGTTTTAGGGTTTAGGGTAATGCATGGGTGTTTAAGTAGTGTAGGGGGTAGTGTCACTGCAAGAGTACATGTATTTATATCTCTGCAAACACATCAATCAACCAAATCGTTCTCTCTCAATTTTCCTAAATGGACACTGACTCACAGTGCGATTCTAGAAAAATAACAATATTTCTTATAAATGGAGTAGAAGGGTAGTACAGTGGTGTTTGGATAGTGTAAGGGGTCGTGCTGTGGTAGATTTAAGGATTAGGGTAGTGCAATGGTGTTTGTGTAGTGTGGGGAGTCGTGCTGGGGTAGTGTTCTAGGGTAGTACAGTGCTGTTTATGTAGTGTACAGGGTCAAGCTAGGGATAATGTTTTAGGCTTTAAGGTAGTGCAGTGGTATTTATGTACAGTAGGGGGTCGTGCTGGGGTAGTGTTCAAGGAAGGTTCAGTGGTGTTTGGGTAGTGTAGGAGCTTGTGTTGGGGTAAAATTAAGGTTTAGGGTATTGCAATGGTGTTTGAGTAGTGTAGGCAGTTCTGCTGGAGTAGTGTTTTAGGGTTTAGGGTACTGCAGTGGTGAATGAGTAGTGTAGGTAATTGTGCTGAAGGTAGATTAAGGGTTTAGGGTAGTGCACTGGTCTTTGTATAGTGTAGTAAATCGTGCTGGGGATAGTATCAATGCAAGAGTACATGTATTTATATGTCTGCAAAAACATAAACCAACCAAATCATTGTTTCTCAATTTTCCAAAATGGACACTGACTCACAGTGTGATTCAAGACAAATAATAATATTTCTTATAAATGGAGTAGTAGGGTAGTATAGTGGTGTTTGGGTAGTGTAATGGGTTGTGCTGGGGTGGGTTTAAGGTTTAGGGTAGTGCGATGGTGTTTGGCTAGTGTATGAGGTCGCGCTTGGATAGTGTTCTAAGGTAGTACAGTGGTATTTGGGTAGTGTAAGAGGTCATGCTGTGGTAGATTTAAAGTTTAGGGTAGTGGAATGGTGTGTGGGTAGTGTAGGGGGTCGTGCTGGGGTAGTGTTCTAGGGTTGTGCGGTGGTGTTTATGTAGTGTACAGAGTCATGCTAGGGATAGTGTTTTAGGGTTTAAGGTAGTGCAGTTGTGTTGGTGTAGTGTAGGGGGTTGTGCTGGGTTAGTGTTCTAGGAAAGTACAGTGGTGTTTGGGTAATGTAGGAGGATGTGCTGGGGTAGATTGAAGGTTTAGGATAGTGCAATGGTGTTTGAGTAGTGTAGGGGGTCGGGCTAGGGTAGTGTTTTAGGGTTTAGGGTAGTGCAATGGTGACTGGGTAGTGTAGGTGGTCGTGCTGGAGGTATATTAAAGGTTTAGAGTAGTGCACTGGGGTTTGTGTTGTGTAGAGGGTCGTGCTGTGGTACTGTATTAGGGTAGTACAGTAGTGTTTGGGTATTGTAGGGGGTCATGCTGGGGTAGATTTAAGGTTTAGGGTAGTACAATGTTGTTTGGGTAGTGTAGTGGGTCGTGCTAGTATAGTGTTTTAGAATTTAGGGTAGTGCAGTGGTGAATGGGTAGTGTACAGTGTCATCCTGGGGGTAGATTTAGAGTTTAGGGTAGTGCAGTGGTGTTTGTGTAGTGTATGAGGTCATGCTACAGTAGATTTAAGGTTTAGAGTACTGCAATACTGTTTAGATAGTGTAGGGGGTTGTGCTGGGGTACTGTTTTAGCATGTAGGTTAGTGCAGTAGTGAATGGGTAATGTAGGGGGTCCTGCTGGAGGTAGAATTAGTATTTAGTATTTACGGTTGTGCAGTGGTGTTTAAGTAGTGTATGGGGTCATGAGGAGGTAGTGTTTTAGGGTTTAGGGTAATGCAGTGGTGTTTAAGTAGTGTAGGGGATCGTGCTGGAGGTAGTGTCACTGCAAGAGTACATGTATTTATATGTCTACAAACACATCAACCAACCACATCATTCTCTCTCAATTTTTCCTAAATGGACACTGACTCACAGTGCGATTCTAGACAAATAACAATATTTCTTAAAAATGGAGTAGTTGGTTAGTACAGTGGTGTTTGTGTATTGTAGGCAGTCATCCTGGGGTAGTGTTCTAGCATAGTGTAGTGGTATTTATGGAATGTACGGGTCATGCTAGGGATAGTGTTTTTAGGTTTAAGGTAGTGCAGTGGTGTTTGTGTAGTGTAGGGAGTCATGCTGGGATAGTGTTCTAGGCATGTACAGTGGTGTTTGGGTAGTGTAGGAGGTTGTGCTGGAGTAGATTTAAGGTTTAGAATAGTTTAATGGTGTTTGAGTAGTGTAGGGGGTCGTGCTGGGGGTAGATTTAGTGTTAAGGGTAGTGTAATGGTGTTTGAGTAGTGTAGGGGGTCGTGCTGGCGGTAGTGTCACTGCAAGAGTACATGTATTTATATGTCTACAAACACATCAAGCAGCCAAATCATTCTCTCTCAATTTTTCCTAAATGGACACTGACTCACAGTGTGATTCTAGACAAATAACAATATTTCTTATAAATGGAGTAGGTGGGTAGTACAGTGGTGTTTGTGTACTGTAGGCAGTCATCCTGGGGTATTGTTCTAGCATAGTGTAGTGGTGTTTATGTATTGTACGGGTCATGCTACAGATAGTGTTTTTGGGTTTAAGGTAGTGCAGTGGTGTTTGTGTAGTGTAGGGAGTCATGCTGGGATAGTGTTCTAGGAATGTACAGTGGTGTTTGGGTGTTTGGGTAGTGTAGGAGGTTGTGCTGGAGTAGATTTAAGGTTTAGAGTAGTGTGATCGTGTTTGAGTAGTGTAGGGGGTCGCGCTGGGGTAGTGTTTTAGAGTTTAGGGAACTGCACTGGTGATTGGGTAGTGTAGGTGGTCATACTGAGGGTAGATTTAGGGCTTAGGGTAGTGCAATGGTGTTTGAGTAGTGTAGGGGTGTCGTGCTGGGGTAGTGTTTTAGGATTTAAGGTAGTAAAGTGGTGAATGGGTAGTGTAAGTAGTCGTGCTAGAGGTAGATGACGGGTTTACAGTAGTGCAGTGGTGTTTGCGTAGTGTAGGGAATCGTACTGGGGTAGTGTCACTGCAAGAGTACATGTACTTATTTGTCTGCAAAACACATCAAGCATCCATTCCATATATTTCAGAACTGCATTTTACTATTAAAGCTAAACTCATTTTGGAAACATAGAACCAAATATTTTCTAATTCTACCAAAATGTGAGAACACAATACATTTTTAATCAATTACATGTCCGGAAACACATGAAGTACCAAAATGCTTTTCTCAGAGTGATTCCTAAATGCACACAGACTCACTGTGCGATTCTACACAAGCAACTCTATCCCTTGCATTTTACCAAAACACATTTAGTTGTCTAAAAGACTTTAGATGACTCAACACATTTCACAAAATGTTCTACTACACATTAGTACAGAGTGCTCCTATCAGAAGGATTCCTAAATCCACACAAGACTCAGTGTGTAATTCAAGACAAACAACACTATCCATTGCATTTTACCGAAACACATTTCATGGTCTAGAAGGAGTACTGCATTTTAATGCAGGAACTTGAGTCATTTTGCAAATACATAAAAAATAACTGGTTTCTAATTCTGCCAAAACATGAGAACAGCATAGTTATCTGTCTGCAAACACATAAAATACGTAAAATACATAAATGCTTATCTCAGAATGGTTTATAAATGCACACACACTCACAATAACATTCTTGAGAAAAGAAAATTATTCCCTGCACTTTAGCAAAAGAAACACATTAGTCTGATTAAAATCAAAATGAACCACATACATCCCCTGACAATTAATGACTCACCTTTCCAATTGTTTTGTAGAAAAGGTAGACACACACTTTTAAAAATCGCGGGATGAGCATAGGATCTGCGCTTCCTAGCAATATAAAAAAAAAAGAAACGCGGTCTGGCGCTGTAAATATGGTAATTTTTCCCCAGGGGGGCCAAATCCCGGGGGCATTTTCAAAAAAATTGTGTGGGGGTCTCAATCCCTCCCACACTGCCTCAGGGACCACCACCCCGGGGCTCTTACTTAATATATGTGGGGCTCACAGGGCCCCCCGCAGCCCCAGGAATGCCACCACCAGGGCTTGTTTTAAATGGGTGGGGGGGGTCTCAGGACCCCACAGCCCCAGGGAACACCAACCCTGGGGCTTCAAAACATTAATTGAGGGGGGCTCTGAGGCCGCCCCCAGCCCCGGGGACCACCATGGACGCCGACCCAAAGTAAATGCTTTCAGATTATTTTTATTCCTGTGTAGTCAAGACGCATTTCGCACCAATATATATATATATATATATATATTCACTGAAAATAACATACGTTTCAGAGATCATATGGTTATGAATTAGCATTTAAAAAACCTTTGAAACCCACTGAAAAAACCATAGGTTTCATGACTGTTATAGTTAGCTGGACATTTCACTCGTACAAAACCATAGTTGTGCTAACTATAACTTGCTCGCCCGCAATGCACTGCTGATGATGTCACATCTTACATAATTCATTACATGGTCAGTGACATAACTGATTCCTAACAACAACGCCTCTGAAACGTATGTTTTTTTCAGTGAATTTCAAAGGTTTTTTAAGTGCTAATTTCTAACTATATCGTCTCTGAAACCTATGTTTTTTCAGTAAATTTCAAAGGTTTTTTAAATGCTAATTTTTAAGTGCAATAGTAGTTATACCTAACTTTTTGTACTGAATTTCTAGTGTTTTAACAGTTTTTTTATAAATATTTTATTTATTAAACATTATATATTTTTCTGAAAATTGCAAAAAAAATTAAAATAAATTAAAAACTGAAATATTTTTAATGTAGTGTTTTTGTATTTTAATATATTTATATAAATTTCATTGTAATGTTTTTTAATTTTTTTGGGGGGAGTTGCGCACCCAAAGCGTACCTACCACAGTGGGTTTGCGTATTCTAGCTGCCATTTTGGAAAAGTCGTGAAGGATCCGCGTATGGTGAGCGACGAGTGCGTGTTTTTTTCAGGTACATCATATACGTATAATGTTACGTGTTCGCGACCGGTGTGCGACCGGTCCGCAGCTCCTGCTCCCACGCATTCACAACACATGTGTATTACGGTACGCAACGCTTGCGCGGTGGCGGGCCCCACCTGACGCCATATACGTGCTGGGGCGCGCTGATTGCGCGACTCCTGTGAATTTTTTTATATTCTAAAATGATATGTATGGGGGCCCTTTTGCACTTGTTGAGGTCGCTTACCTGCAGGCCGGAGCTCACACAGTCCAGGGGACTGCAATGCCAAGCCGCCTCACAGCACCTGTGGTTTCCCGATCTTTGGGGGCAAGAAAACCACATTGCCCAGTATCCCTTGCTTGACGCCAGGCTATCGCATCATTTGGCAAGCACTAGGAGGCGCTTAAAATCGACCAACGGTCCCCGCAGCACGGGGCTCTTTAGCACTTGTTGGGGTCGCTTACCTGCACGCCGGAGCTCACACAGTCCAGGGGCCTGCAACGCCAAGCTGCCTCACAGCAGCTGTGGTTTTGCGATCTTTGGGGGCAAGAAAACCACATTGCCCAGCATCCCTGGCTTGACGCCACGCCATCACGTCATTTGGCAAGCGCCAGGAGGCGCTTAAAACCGACCAAGGGCTTCCGCAGCACGGGCCGTGCGCGGGCGTACCCGGGCCAAGCCCGGGCCAAGGGCGGGCCCGTCCTAGCCCGTCATAGACATAAAGAGGCATGGCAAGGCCACCCTCTTTACATCAACCGCCATTTACCTGACAGAACGAACTGCAATGAACTCATACTATCATTGAAGGTACTTTATTTGCCCTAAAGTCTAAAAACCTGAAAAGTGGACTGTTGACTGCATAACATTATCTAAATGGGCAAAAGGAAAGTCATGGAAGGGGCGGGGGGACTACAGGACTGAACACAGCCCAGGGAACTAGGAAGGTGAAGAAGGCAAGGAAAAGTAACAAGAAACTGTGTAATATTTCTGTAATTAACCAGATTGAGTCACTCGTTGATGAATGTGAAAACATATTAGTGGCAGACTCCTCCCCGAACACAGATTCTAACAATGCTTAGACTGCCGAAATTGGCAAACGCTACCAGTCGATACGTATACCCCAGGTGTTTCATAAATCGTCTTGCTTGAATCCCCCCAGTAGTAATGAAGAGGCATCATTAGGGCAGCTTAGCTTAGAATCCGGCATTCTCTAGCCCCCTTCGTCACCGGCACACTCCGGGCCGAGGCACTTGGAGCCTACAGTTATAGTCTGCGCCAATCACTTCTCTGCCCTGGCTGATGAGTTAGCATGTCCCGATGACCTAACTACCCAGGCGTTGTTGGACGATCTAACTGAAACACAGACGGAGGGTGGAGTAGCCCATAGTACAGGAAGCTTGAAGCTAGTGTCTATTGTAAATTCTCTAAGAGCTGAAGTTAGAGATTTAAAATCTTTAGTCCAGGATTTAGTAGCTTCCGTTAAAAGTCAAATCTCGCACCACATGACATGTAAATTACCAGATACTTCCCAGTTTCCCAAACTCTTGCCAAAAAACACTAAGATTGCAGGGAGACTGGGTTCTTCAGCAAATCAATCCACACCCATTCTCCCATCACTTCCATCTCCTGTGTTCACTAAGACATCTTCGCAGGCCCATTGTACGAGACAAATCCCAATTCACCTTCTAACTAGTGCCCCTGACAAGATTGATTGCACTGACTCCAATATCTTTGCAGCCAAGTTGCTACCGTGCACAGCTATAGCTCCCCGTTCACATGTTCTTGAGTGTCCTTCTTTTTCCGAAAAGCACACAGTTTTCATGATGAACGCACCCAAATGTACCCAAACATGCGGGCTATGAACAGGGGGATTCACTAACAAATAAGGCCATACATTGGATCCGACATGTTAGAGGGTGCCGCTCGTTAATAAGAGAAGACATTGTCAAGGCTAGGAGGCACTCTTTTCATGACCAACCATTAGACACAATCGAGCTCACATTGACCACTCCCCATTTGGTTGAGGGATTACTAACATTAGAGTACAGGACTTGCCCACCTGGCTCTTCGGGTATACAGATCAGTCGTTTTCCAACAGTCGACACCGCAAGAGCCACGGATGAGATTTTCAAGCGAAGACCATCTAGGGGGTCACAATTAAATGACATTGACTGACTGGCAAAAAATGTGCAAGATCTTACTGAATATTTCCAAAACCCCGAACATGTTCCTGTGAGCACTGTTTTTGTTATCACGTTCAGTCCACACAACCAGGAAATGATACCCTCATCAGGCTCACCGTGCACAACTCAAAGTACACACGCCATCATAACTGTAGCCACAAGCTCAAACTCATTAATAGCTACAAGTGATATATCCTCATCTCATCACACTCAGCTAACATATGAACCGGAGCACACTAGGGATCATGGCTTAAATCCTAAGATCCTTTCCTGGAACACAGCGAGCCTTTCCAAAAAGCTCTTTTTGCCTGACTTGAACAATTTTGTTGAGGGTCACACCATTTGCATTTTCCAAGAGACATGGAGTATGGAGCCCCTTCATAACGTGGGTTACATTTCTTACAGTATTCCAGCAACAACGTCAGGAAAAAGGCGCCCTTTTGGGGGACTGCTAATATGGGTTAGCATCTCTTTGGACTGTACAATCACCCATAATCAATGTACTGCTCCCGACCTCCTAAGGCTTACTCTCAGGGGAAATAAAGGGCAAAGAACTCTAGAGATCTTTAACATCTATGTTAGAGAAACCAAAGGAGGAGCCCAATTGCCCATAGTCTCATGTTTGGAAGTTGAACTTTCTAACTGTTCTTCCGACTCTTACTTCCTGGTAGCAGGAGATCTTAATTGTACTCTTGATGCCGAAGACGCTGGGTATCAAAGATGACGATGCGAAGTGGGGAATCCCCCCACTTAGCATACCACCAGTTAAAAGGTGGACCCAACTAGCCGTTCAGCTGAATTCCCTATCCTTAGAGTATGGGCTGAGAGCGACTAATGGTAGGTCCCTTTCAGATCCAACAGGGGCACATACTTACAACCGGGTGGGTTGTTTTTCACGTATTGATCACATCTTTACTAGATTGTAAACTTTGGAGATACTTAATAGACATGGTGATAACACCAACTGTTGACAGCGATAATAATCCACTATGTCTAACCTTACAGACTCCGTGGTTTCCTAATTTCGGAAACAGGGACACGGGCCATCCCAAGTCCACAAGGGAAGTAACCCCCTTGAGTTGTGGAAGATTTCTCAAATGGCACAGAGTCGCCTTAGATTAAACAAAAGTGTATGGCATAAGACAGACTCTGGCAGAGGCATCAACTGAGATGCAAGTGGCGCTTGCTGAATCAGACGGAACTATTAAAATGCTGGGAAGTTTCTTCTACACGACTTCTGGCTGTGGGCATCCTACTTTGCGTAGGAAGTGTAGTGACACATGGTACACGAAAACCTGTAGACAAAAAAAGTCTGCCCTGATTATCGCCGTCAAAAGTAAGTCATCTCTCAGCATCCAAATAGCAAGAAGGGATTATAAATTGGTAGCGTCCAAAGCCAAGAAAGAGTGGGAGGAAAAATACTGGCAAGCCCTAAAGATAGCCAGTACGGAAAGGGACGCCAACCACTTTTGGAACCTGGCCAGAAGAAAAACTCAACCCGACTCTGAGTGAATCACCAACACCATCCTATGAAAACCTGGTATGACCATTTTATGAAACTTTATTCTGACACAGATGAAACCCCTTGTGAAGGCCTATCCATTGATCTTAGCAAGGGCTCTGGCGCCTCTAACAGGGATACCTTCTTGGAGGTGGAAACTGCCACTCAACGAATAGTCTCAGCAAAGGCAGGGGGCCCTGACGGCCTCCCTGGAGATCTCCTCTGGGCCCGAACCTGTAAGATGGACAAAGCTTATCACACCTCTAATTAAGGCCATCAATAACGTCTGTCCCCTTCCCGACTCTTGGAAGGGAGCTTTGGTTGTACCTATTTTCAAAAAGGGAGCCAGGGATGACCCAGCCAACTACCGACCCATAAGTTTGATAGACTCCATCCAAAAGGTAGTTGGTCGGGTGGTGCTAGAGAGGATTCTGACATGGGCTGATGAGCATAAAGTCCTCTCCGATTACCAGGCCGGATTCAGGGCTGGCACTGGGATGATTGAACAGGCGTTCAGGTTACTCCTCCTTTATTGGAAGGTGGTCCAGATAGGCAGAGGCAGTCTTTACCTTGCATTTATTGACCTAAAGACTGCCTTTGACCTGGTCCCTCGTGAGTGCCTGTGGCGGGTACTGGCTGAGCAGGGGGTCCCTAAGAATATTTTAGACATACTAATTCGCCTCCATGATGGAAACTACGCCCAAGTGAGATGGGACTTTCAGGGACAGAAAACCTCTCAAATTCCAATGAACAGGGGCATGCACCAGGGCTGCATATTAGCTCGCACCCTATTCTCTTTGTATATGAATGGGGTGGTTGAGTTTTTTGCGAAGAACACCATCTGATGCTCCCGCCCTGGCGGGCAAAAGGATTCCTACACTCCTGTTCACTGACGACACCTCCTCATCTCAAAGACCCCGAAGGGCCGCAGACCATTTTGCACCTTAAGAGGGCTGGTCATTAACACTTAAAAAACAAAGTTCTTAACACTGATTCCACCAAGGTCATTTAGGGATTCTCCCTCATTGAACGGGGTCTTATTAGAGAGGGTTACTACATGTGATTATTTAGGCATTCGCATTACTGATTCTATGCTCTGGAGGTCGCACACACAAAAAATGCTCCTGAATCACAAAAGGGTTGTGGGGGCAATACTGAAAGAACATCGCTCTTCATCGAGCAGACCAATTGCCCCCGCCCTCACGATATATGTAGCCAGAGCAGTAAGCTCGGCCCTCCATAGTGCCGAACTCTGGGGATTTACTAATGTAGAGGAAATTACCAGATCAGAAAATAAATTCCTGAAAGATCTGATGATGCTCCCCCAAAGGACTCTTACCAAGCTCCTTGTGTATGATCTAGGGCGCCACCCGTTCAGAGACAATGCCAGACTCCGCCCCCTTCTGCTGGTGGCGGACGCCAGAGTTATCAAAATACGCAGCCGGGCTAAGTGAAATAATGGATCGGCATGGGTGGCACAGGATCGGTTGGTTAAAAGATGTCAAAAGACTTTTGTTCGATCTTGACTTTAGAGAGTCATTGCAAAATAGAACCTGCCCACCCAAGGCAGAATTCAGGAAGGCGTATTGGTTGTGGGTAAGTGAGAATGACTTCCATAATCCTAAAACAGGCACATTGACAGAGGAGTTTATGCAACACAAGCATTCCCCTTGTTTAGAACCCTATCTAGATATCATACAGAAACTATATGATAGGCCTCTTTACTTTCAGTTTAGGGTAGGTTCACTGCCCACACGAGAACAAACTGCGAAATGGAGGCCTCCTTATCAGACACCTTCTTCCTGTCCAAGCTGTGAGGCTATTCTTGAGTCAATTCCACATATCATGTTTGTATACCCAGCTTACAAAGTACTGAAAGAACGATGGTTAAAACCAATTTGTAACCAACTTGACACTTGTAGCTATCATGCTGCTTTGCGTATCTTGAGAAATGATGCACGGGAACTTTATGTTTGTGGATTGGCTAAATTCTTTAGATGGGCGTGGAGTATTAGACCAAGAAACTTGAATGTTAACACTTAATCTGCATTGTCGTTCCGTGTCGGCTCATTTTAAAGTTTGTATGGCTCTTATACTGAAATAGCTACTTTTATCTATCTATTTTTTAAATGAATTCTTGAGATCATTGATCATGGCATTCCGTTTTATGACAAATTGTATTTTATCCTATGTATATAATTTTATGTGAAATTTGCAGCTCTTAAGATATGTATTATCGAAATAAAGCTATTTTGACTGACTGATATGCATGTGTCTTTAATGTACCTATTAGGCCAAAAGATTATCTAAGGTATTCATAAAAATAATATATTTCTACTTGTAATAAACGTATATTATTTTAAATATATTTTCGTGAAGTCACATCGGGTGCGCGCTTCGTGAGCGCACGGTGCGAGGATCCCATTCGACCTCAAAAAAAGTTTTGATTGGTTCATAACATTTCTCACTGTAACTATTTGATGGCCTCACCCATTTTAAATATTCTGTTTGGAGCAGTTGATGAGAGACAGCTCTTCTTTTTCCAGAGCTGGGTTTGGAAATTTTTTGGTAATTTTAAAAAATTGCATTGGAGAAAGGGCATCTGGTTTCGCAAGCTCCTCATCATTCTTCATATGAAGATATCTTGGAGGAAGCTCCACCCAAGCAGAGGCCTGAATCAGTGGTATGGAAAATTTTCACCTTTCCTACCGGAGAAAATAAAGGTCAACGCAAGAAAAGTCACATGCTTGCTGTGTGACAGGGTCCTGTCGCGAGGCAGTGACAAGAAATACTCCTGTGCAACAGAGAGTATGTATAAAGATCTGCGGACCATTCACCCGAAGAATCTGGCACGAGAAGAAATGAGGCGTGCAGCAAAAAATCCACCACCAGGCATTGCTAGCACCTCCGGAGTGTCCATTTCAGCCCCACCAGTAGACATTTGCCCAGAATTTGCTTTTCTGCAGCAGCACTGTACTAAGTGCAAAACCATCATCTGTTATGGTGAACGGTCAGTGGACACTATTTGTGCAACTCAACGGAACCACAAATGCATATTTTTTTTTTTTTGGCATGATGTTGAATTCCAAAAGCTAAATGTTTACTTAGTTCCTTTTTTGTTCAATTTTTAAAAAAACACCAAAAAAAGTACAAAAATTTTACAAAAACTACAAAAAAAATAGTAAACAAAAAACAGAAGAAAAAAAAAGTTCAGAACTACCTTATCTAGTTTTAAAAAAGAACTATAATTGCACGGTAATGTCTGAAAGTTTGGTTGAATGTATGTGTAGAGCATGATTGACTGAAAGAATACATTAGTACTGTATGGTGAATTTATAGGGGCAGATATATGAGGAAGTGCTGCAGCGTGACACTGCTAGCCCTTTAGCTGCACCACGCTGTGGCACTTCTGAAGCACAGGGATGTGACATATTTACATGAATATGTCACAATTCTGTGCTCCCTCTGCACTAACACACAAACTGCAGCCATGCAGTGACGCAGGTACCCTTGCACCATGGTGCAAGGATATCTGTGTCGTGGGGAGATTATTTTTGTGCAGGAAGTGACTACTTCCTGCACAAAAACAATCACTAAAGGCATTTTCCTCCTTCAATGTGTGCTGTGGAATGCAGCATGCATTGAAAGAGGAAAAAACGAGGAGAATGAAAACATTCCTCCTTTTTGTGCCTCGCTACACCACCTCTAGGTTGGCGCACTATTCACACGTATCTACAGATTTACACTTTCTCGTAAGTCTTGAGATGTTTTATTCCATGGGTGTTGTGTGGGAACAGACACAGCAACACCCAATGGAACGCCCCTTCAAATCAAAGTGCTGCGTTTGAATGGGTCTGTTTTCAAGGAGAGGAAAAGCCACGCAGGGTGGCTTTTCCTCTCCTTGTAAATATGGAGGAGTCCCCAGCGCCATCACTACGTTACAAAAAGTGACATTCTGGTGGCGCAGGGGGCTTGTAAATCTGCCCCATAAGTGCTTAGGTATTGGCAGAGTGAAACAATAAGAACATAGTGCTGGATGGGTGATTGACGAACTGCATGAAACTGATAGGAGGTATCCTAGGCTGCATGAGTTCTACTTCAGTATTTAGTGGAGTGTACCAATAGTACGTATCTGCTTAGAGGTTTGTAGGGATTGTGCACAGAATATTGTACGTGTACTTGTGTTGGTGCCTAGGACATTCTATAAGAACATCACTAGTAACTAGAATGATGACAGTGCTGCAACCAGAGTGCTGAGTTAATTTATAAGTGCTTAGGTATTGTCTCAATACCTGAGTCAATTTTCAAGGGCATAGACAGTCACTGGGTTATGTTTCATAAGAGTGTTTAGATAAGGATGCAGGACTGACTCAGTAGTCTGCAAGGAGTTAAGGGACCGCATACATTGTGCACATTTTATTTACAACTGCTTGTCTCAATGCCTGAGTCATTCTGCAAGTGCATAGACAGTGACTGGGTTCTTAGAGTGCTAGTAGTTGACAGCAGGATAAGTTTATAAGCGCTTACGTTTCAGCAGAGTGATTAGATAAGGGCATGCGTCTGTCAGGATTATTGTGAGAGTGTACAAAACAAAAGAAGAGTGTCATATGCAAGGTGTCTCTGTAGAGAAACACAGAGGCAAATACTGTAAGGAAAAACTATAGAAAGATACCCCCTTGTTGACACATTGTAAACCTTCAAGGGTGTTATGAGAAGCCCTCACTCACCAACCTGGTTGGTGACATGCTTCATCATCGGGCCCACCAGGAGAAGCCGAGTGCCTTCCTGGTGTGCTACAACGCCAGATTACTGCGGAGCTGGATTTTGTGACAGTGATGTGAAAACCGATGTTAAAAATGTCCAATACTGTACCAACCAAAATGATTTATTTACTGGTCAGTTTGGACATGGTTACAAAAGGTTATGTGTTGAAAAACTACACCAATTATGATGGGAGTTTCCACTTTGAAACTCCCATCATAATTGGCAGAGCTGCTCTAGAGCCAAAAAACCAGGTCAGCAGAGCTGCTTTAGAGCCAAAGAACCAGGTCAGCAGAGCTGCTTTAGAGTCAGAGGACCAGGTCAGCAGAGCTGCTCTAGAGCCAGAGAAACCAGGTCAGCAGAGCTGCTTTAGAGGGAGAGAACCAGGTCAGCAGAGCTGTGTTAGAGCCAGAGAACCAGGTCAGCAGAGCTGCTCTAGAGCCAAAGAACCAGGTCAGCAGAGCTGCTTTAGAGCCATGGAACCATGTCAGCAGAGCTGCTCTAGAGCCATAGAACCAGGTCAGCAGAGCTGATTTAGAGGGAGAGAAGCAGATCAGCAGAGCTGCTTTAGAGTCATGGAACCAGGTCAGTAGAGCTTCTCTAGAGCCAGAGAACAAGGTCAGCAGATCTTCTTTAGAGCTAGAGAACCAGGTCAGCAGAGCTGCTGTAGAGCCAGAGAA
Organism: Lissotriton vulgaris; assembly: GCF_964263255.1. Taxonomy (NCBI): domain Eukaryota; kingdom Metazoa; phylum Chordata; class Amphibia; order Caudata; family Salamandridae; genus Lissotriton; species Lissotriton vulgaris. The sequence goes on from NC_141700.1 coordinate 333,408,836, forward strand.
ACCAGATCAGTAGAGCTGCTTTAGAACGAGAGAACCAGGTCAGCAGAGCTGCTTTAATGGGAGAGAACCAGGTCAGCGGAGCTGCTTTAGAGCCAAGGGACCAGGTCATCAGAGCTGCTCTAAAGCCATAGAACCAGGTCAGCAGAACTGTTGTAGAGCCATAGAACCGGGTCAGCAGAGCTGCTTTAGAGCCAGAGAACCAGGTCAGCAGTGCTGTTGTAGAGCCAGAGAACCAGATCAGCAGATCTGCTCTAGAACCTAAGAACTAGGTCAGCAGAGCTGCTCTAGAGCCAGAGAACCAGGCCAGCAGAGCTACTGTAGAGCCAGATAAACCAGGTCAGCAGAGCTGCTCTAGAGGGAGATAACCAGGTCAGCAGAGCTGCTTCAGAGCCAGAGAACCAGACCAGAAGAGCTGCTTTAGAGCCAGAGCACCGGTTCAGCAGAGCTGCTTTAGAGCCAGAGAACCAGGTCAGCAGAGCTGCTCTAGAGCCAGAGAACCAAGTCAGCAGAGCTGCTTTACAGCCACAGAACCAGGCCTGCGGAGCTGCTTTAGAGCCGGAGAACCAGGTCAGCAGAGCTGCTCTAGAGCCAGAGAACCAAGTCAGCAGAGCTGTTCTATAGCTTACGAACTGGGCCAGCAGAGCTGCTCTAGAGCCAGAGAACAGGCTCAGCAGACCTGCTGTGATTTATCACTGCTTGTCTCAATGCCTGAATCATTCTGCAAGTGCCTAGACAGTGACTGGGTTCTTAGAGTGCTAGTAGTTTACAGCAGGATAAGTTTATATGCGATTACGTTTCAGCAGAGTGATTAGATAAGGACATGCGTCTGTCAGGATTATTTTGAGAGTGGACAGAACTGCTTTAGAGCATTATAACAGGTCAGCAGAGCTGCTTTAGAGCATTAGAACAGGTCAGCAGAGCTGCTTTAGAGCCAGAGACCCAGGTCAGCAGAGCTGCTGAAGAGCCTGAGAACCAGGTCAGCAGAGCTGCTTTAGAGCCATTGAACCAGGTCAGCAGAGCTGCTGTAAATCCAGAGAAACCAGGTCAGCAGAGCTGCTGTAGAGCCAGAGAACCAGGTCAGCTGAGCCGTTGTAGAGCCGGAGAACCAGGTCAGCAGAGCTGCTCTAGAACCAGAGACCCAGGTCAGCAGAGCTGCTCTAGAGGCCGGGAACCAGGTCAGCAGAGCTACTGTAGAGCCATTGAACCAGGTCAGCAGAGCTGCTGTAAAGCCAGAGAAACCAGGTCAGCAGAGCTTTTTTAGAGGGTGAGAACCAGGTCAGCAGAACTGCTTTAGAGCCAGAGAACCAGGTCAGAAGAGCTCTTTAGAGGGAGAGAACAAGGTCAGCAGAGCTGCTTTAGAGTCAGAGAACCAGGTCAGCAGAGCTGCTCCAGAGCCAAAGAGCCAGGTCAGCAGAGCTGCTTTAGAGTCATAGAACCAGGTCAGCAGAGCTGCTTTAGAGCCAGAGGACCAGGTCAGCAGAGCTGCTCTAGAGGCAGAGAACCAGGTCAGCAGAACTGCTCTAGAGCCAGAGAAACCAGGTCAGCAGAGCTGCTTTAGAGGGGGAGAACCAGGTCAGCAGAGCTGTGTTAGAGCCAGAGAACCAGGTCAGCAGAGCTGCTCTAGAGCCAGAGAACCGGGCCAGCATAGCTGCTTTAGAGCAGGTCAGCAGAGCTGCTCTAGAGCCATAGAACCAGGTCAGCAGAGCTGATTTAGAGGGAGAGATGCAGATCAGCAGAGCTGCTTTAGAGTCATAGAACCAGGTCGGTAGAGCTGCTCTAGAGCCAGAGAACCAGGTCAGCAGATATTTTTAGAGCCAGAGAACCAGGTCAGCAGAGCTGCTGTAGAGCCAGAGAAACTAGATCAGTAGAGCTGCTTTAGAACGAGAGAACCAGGTCAGCAGAGCTGCTTAAATGGGAGAGAACCAGGTCAGCAGAGCTGCTTTAGAGCCAAGGGACCCGGTCAGCAGAGCTGCTCTAGAGCCAGAGAACCAGCTCAGCAGACATGCTGTGATTTATCACTGCTTTTCTCAATGCCTGAGTCATTCTGCAAGTGCATAGACAGTGACTGGGTTCTTAGAGTGCTAGTAGTTTACAGCAGGATAAGTTTATATGCGATTACGTTTCAACAGAGTGATTAGATAAGGACATGCGTCTGTCAGGATTATTTTGAGAGTGGAAAGAACTGCTTTCGAGCCATAGAACAGGTCAGTAGAGCTGTTTTAGAGCCAGATAACCAGGTCAGCAGAGCCACTGTAGAGCCAGAGACCCAGGTCAGCAGATCTGCTGAAGAGCCTGAGAACCAGGTCAGCAGAGCTGCTTTAGAGCCATTGAACCAGGTCAGCAAAGCTGCTGTAAATCCAGAGAAACCAGGTCAGCAGAGCTGCTTTAGAGCCAGAGAACCAGGTCAGCTGAGCCGTTGTAGAGCCGGAGAACCAGGTCAGCAGAGCTGCTCTAGAACTAGAGACCCAGGTCAGCAGAGCTGCTCTAGAGGCCGGGAACCAGGTCAGCAGAGCTACTGTAGAGCCATTGAACCAGGTCAGCAGAGCTGGTGTAAAGCCAGAGAAACCAGGTCACCAGAGCTGCTTTAGAGGGAGAGAACCAGGTCAGCAGAACTGCTTTAGAGCCAGAGAACCAGGTCAGCAGAGCTCTTTAGAGGGAGAGAACAAGGTCAGCAAAGCTGCTTTAGAGTCAGAGAACCAGGTCAGCAGAGCTGCTCTAGAGCCAAAGAACCAGGTCAGTAGAGCTGCTTTAGAGCCACAGAACCAGGTCAGCAGAGCTGCTTTAGAGCCAGAGGACCAGGTCAGCAGAGCTGCTCTAGAAACAGAGAACCAGGCCAGCAGGGCTGCTCTAGAGCCAGAGAAACCAGGTCAGCAGAGCTTCTTTAGAGGGAGAGAACCAGGTCAGCAGAGCTGTGTTAGAGCCAGAGAACCAGGTCATCAGAGCTGCTCTAGAGCCAGAGAACCGGGCCAGCAAAGCTGCTTTAGAGCAGGTCAGCAGAGCTGCTCTAGAGCCATAGAACCAGGTCAGCAGAGCTGATTTAGAGGGAGAGATGCAGATCAGCAGAGCTGCTTTAGAGTCATAGAACCAGATCGGTAGAGCTGCTCTAGAGCCAGAGAACCAGGTCAGCAGATATTTTTTAGAGCCAGAGAACCAGGTCAGCAGAGCTGCTGTAGAGCCAGAGAAACTAGATCAGTAGAGCTGTTTTAGAAACGAGAGAACCAGGTCAGCAGAGCTGCTTAAATGGGAGAGGACCAGGTCAGCAGAGCTGCTTTAGAGCCAAGGGACCAGGTCAGCAGAGCTGCTCTAGAGCCAGAGAACCAGCTCAGCAGACATGCTGTGATTTATCACTGCTTTTCTCAATGCCTGAGTCATTCTGCAAGTGCATAGACAGTGACTGGGTTCTTAGAGTGCTAGTAGTTGACAGCAGGATAAGTTTATATGCGATTACGTTTCAACAGAGTGATTAGATAAGGACATGCGTCTGTCAGGATTATTTTGAGAGTGGAAAGAACTGCTTCAGAGCCATAGAACAGGTCAGTAGAGCTGTTTTAGAGCCAGATAACCAGGTCAGCAGAGCCACTGTAGAGCCAGAGACCCAGGTCAGCAGATCTGCTGAAGAGCCTGAGAACCAGGTCAGCAGAGCTGCTTTAGAGCCATTGAACCAGGTCAGCAAAGCTGCTGTAAATCCAGAGAAACCAGGTCAGCAGAGCTGCTTTAGAGCCAGAGAACCAGGTCAGCTGAGCCGTTGTAGAGCCGGAGAACCAGGTCAGCAGAGCTGCTCTAGAACCAGAGACCCAGGTCAGCAGAGCTGCTCTAGAGGCCGGGAACCAGGTCAGCAGAGCTACTGTAGAGCCATTGAACCAGGTCAGCAGAGCTGGTGTAAAGCCAGAGAAACCAGGTCAGCAGAGCTGCTTTAGAGGGAGAGAACCAGGTCAGCAGAACTGCTTTAGAGCCAGAGAACCAGGTCAGCAGAGCTCTTTAGAGGGAGAGAACAAGGTCAGCAAAGCTGCTTTAGAGTCAGAGAACCAGGTCAGCAGAGCTGCTCTAGAGCCAAAGAACCAGGTCAGCAGAGCTGCTTTAGAGCCACAGAACCAGGTCAGCAGAGCTGCTTTAGAGCCAGAGGACCAGGTCAGCAGAGCTGCTCTAGAAACAGAGAACCAGGGCAGCAGAGCTGCTCTAGAGCCAGAGAAACGAGGTCAGCAGAGCTGTGTTAGAGCCAGAGAACCAGGTCAGCAGAGCTGCTATAGAGCCAGAGAACCAGGTCAGCAGAGCCGCTTTAGAGCAGGTCAGCAGAGCTGCTCTAGAGCCATAGAACCAGGTCAGCAGAGCTGATTTAGAGGGAGAGATGCAGATCAGCAGAGCTGCTTTAGAGTCATAGAACCAGGTCAGTAGAGCTGCTCTAGAGCCAGAGAACCAGGTCAGCAGATCTTCTTTAGAGCCAGAGAACCAGGTCAGCAGAGCTGCTGTAGAGCCAGAGAAACCAGATCAGTAGAGCTGCTTTAGAACGAGAGGACCAGGTCAGCAGAGCTGCTTAAATGGGAGAGAACGAGGTCAGCGGAGCTGCTTTAGAGGGAGATAACCAGGTCAGCAGAGCTGCTTCAGAGCCAGAGAACCAGACCAGCAGAGGTGCTTTAGAGCCAGAGTACCAGTTCAGCAGAACTGTTGTAGAGCCATAGAACCGGGTCAGCAGAGCTGCTTTAGAGCCAGAGAAACAGGTCAGCAGAGCTGTTGTAGAGCCAGAGAACCAGATCAGCAGATCTGCTCTAGAACCTAAGAACTAGGTCAGCAGAGCTGCTCTAGCGCCAGAGAAGCAGGCCAGCAGAGCTACTGTAGAGCCAGACAAACCAGGTCAGCAGAGCTGCTTTAGAGGGAGATAACCAGGTCAGCAGAGCTGCTTCAGAGCCAGAGAACCAGACCAGCAGAGGTGCTTTAGAGCCAGAGTACCAGTTCAGCAGAGCTGCTTTAGAGTCAGAGAACCAGGTCAGCAGAGCTGCTCTAGAGCCAGAGAACCAAGTCAGCAGAGCTGCTTTAGAGCCTCAGAACCAGGCCTGCAGAGCTGCTTTAGAGCGGGAGAACCAGGTCAGCAGAGCTGCTCTAGAGCCGGAGAACCAAGTCAGCAGAGCTGTTCTATAGCTTAAGAAATAGGTCAGCAGAGCTGCTCTAGAGCCAGAGAACCAGCTCAGCAGACCTGCTGTGGATCCAGAGACACTAGGTCAGCAGAGCTGCTTTAGAGGGAGAGAAGCAGGTCAGCAGAGCTGCTCTAGCTGACACTGACTGACTGACACTGACTGACTGAGACCGACTGACTGACACTGACTGATTGACACTGACTGATTGACACTGACTGACACTGATTGACTGACACTGACTGACTGAAAGTGAAAGTAAAAAATTCTTTATTCCAAAGCATAACATGTATTTCCTTCACATACTTTGTTCAATTTAAACAATTAATAACAAACAAAGTATGTGAAGGAATACATTTTATGCTTTTGAAAATGTAATGGCTTTAATTAACTGACACTGACTGACACTGATTGACTGAAACTGATTGACTGACACCTATTGACTGACACTGACTAACTGACACTGATCGACTGACACTGACTGACACTGACTGACTAACACTGACTGACACTGACACTGACTGACACTAACTGACTGACCCTGACTGACACTGACTGACTACTTTCTACTACTCTACTACTCACTCTCTACTACTCTCTTCTACTCACTCTCTACTACTCACTCACCTACTTCTCTACTACTCTCTACTACTCATGCTCTACTACTACTCTCTACTACTATCTCTCTACTACTCACTCTCTACTACTCTCTACTATTCACTCTCTACTACTCACTCTCTACTGTTCTCTCTCTACTACTTACTTTCTACTGCTCACTCGCTGCTTCTCTCTACTACGCACTCTCTACTACTCACTCTCTACTACTCTCTACTACTACTCTCTACTACTCACTCTCTACTACTCACTCTCTACTACTCACTCTACTACTCTCTACTACTCTCTACCACTCACTCTCTACTACTCTACTACTCACTCTCTTCTACTCTCTACTACTCTCTCTCTACTACTCACTCTACTACTCTCTACTACTCACTCTCTACTACTCTTTCTCTCTACTACTCACTCTCTACTATTCACTCTCTACTGTGCATTCTCTACTACTCATTCTCTACTACTCACTTTCTACTTTTCTCTACTACTCACTCTCCACTACTCACTCTCTACTACTCACTCTCTACTACTCTCTACTACTCACTCTCTACTAATCTACTGCTCTCCACTACTCTCTCTACTACTCACTCTCTACTATTCACTCTGTACTACTCACTCTACTACTCTCTACCACTCACTCTTCACTATTTTACTACTCACTCTCTACTACTCTTTACTACTCTCTCTTTACTGCTCACTCTTTACTACTCACTCTTTACTACTCACTCTCCACTACTTGCTCTCTACTACTCTCTATTACCCACTCTCCACTACTCACTCTCTACTACTCTACTAACCTCTAATACTCTCTTTACTACTCACTCTCTAGTACTCTCTCTATTACTCACTCTCTTCTACTCTCTACTACTCACTCTCTACTACACACTCTCTACTACTTGCTCTCTGCTACTCAATCTTTACCACTCTTTGCTACTCACTCTACTACACACTCCCTACTACTCTCTACTACTCACTCTACTACTCACTCTATACTACTCACTCTCTACTAGTTCACTACTCTCTACTACTCCACGATTCTCTACTGCTCACTCTCCACAACTTTACTAATCGTTACTACTCTCTCTCTACTAATCACTCTCTACTACTCTCGACTACTTACTCTCTACTACTCTCTACTACTCACTCTCTACTACTCTCTACTACTCCCTCAACTACTCTCTCTCTACTACTCTCTACTACTCACCTCTATTACTCACTCTCTAATACTCTCTACTGCTCACTCTCTACTATTCACTTTACTTCTCACTCTACTACTCTGTACTACTCACTCTCTGCTACTCTCTCTACTACTCTCTGCTACTCACTCTCTACTCTCTTACTCACTCTCTACACTCTACCTCTCTACATCTCTCTACCTCTCTCTACCTCTGTACCTTTACCTCTGTATCTCTACCCCTCTACCTCTACACCTCTAGCCTCTCTACCTCTCTCTACATGCACACATATGCATATATATATATATATATATATATATATATATATATATATATATATATATATATATATATATCTATCTATCTATATATATATATATATATATATATATATATATATATATATATATATATATATAGCATATATATGCCTTTATATATATGTATGTGTATATTAATATACATACATATATAGAAATATAAATATAATCTGCATATCTATATAAATACAAATAAAAATGCATGCATACATATACATATATTCGGTATGTAGAAGACGTCCAAAACCAGCACCTGGAAAGACGAGGCAAGACCCATAGGTAGTGCAGAATTTCTATTTATTCAGAGACCCAACACCAGTCCGACATGACGCGTTTCGGCTTCTCCAAGCCTTGATCACATGACACAGACATGGGGGCTGATGACCCTTATTTAAAGTGCACAGTGCTAATTTACATAATGGAAAGTAAAGAAATACTTTTACATATTGAGTCGCGTATTCACATTGCATGAGGAATAATACCCAGATCGAGTGATCTTATACTAACAAACAATATAGCTTGCTCGAATGTGTTTGATTAGCATAAGAGTAGCAGATCCTCAGATTTGTAAAATCTTAAATGCATGGGAGAATCAGTGGGGGAAATTATAAATAATGTTAAAAACAATTACATTGGTAATACGCTTTTAAAACAATAAATAATCACATTTACCACCCAATTGCTAAAAGGAGTACATGATTCTACCGTATGCAAACATATCTGCAACAATAAAGTCAAAGATCACAAATTAGTGCCACATATTTAAAAAAATGAATGAGTGATCTAAAATTGGCAAAAATTTTGCCCCAGTGGGCATAAAGTGCATGGTCTGGGTAGAGTCTTTGTGCAAAAATAGCAGTTGTAAACCAACAATGAATAATTAGTACCGCCCAAGTGGGCAAGACCCTCAGTGCAAAATATGCAATAGCTTAAGTACTGAAATGCAGACATAGCTCCATTATGTAAAACAATTAAAGTGCTACCAGTGAATTTAAAAACATGTAATAGATGTTAAAAAATCATGTAATTATAGTCGTGTGGAGGACTTATATGTAGGGTAGTTCAAAAGGAATTTCATTTGAATTAACAGTATATGGTTTGTTGGCACATTCAGGTGCTATCCAGCTCATATAATAACAGTGGTATTTACTTAAAGCTGGATAACTATAAATAGGTGTAGCAATCATCACTGGTGTTGATCCCGTTTGGTATCTTAGTGTTGAGTAGGATGATATGTCTAGTCTCCAATTTCCTTAGCAGGGCCTCCCTATCTCCACCTCTTCTTTGCGGGGGTACAGAGTCTATTACAAGGTAGATCAAAAGAGAAGCATTTCTTGCATGAACCTTATTGAAATTTCTACCGACCGGATACGATGGATCCGCATTAGTGATGGCCCTCAAGTGTTGTAGGATCCTTTTGTACACCTGCGGTCTGGTACTCCCCACGTACCTCAGACCGCATTGACATTCTAATACATACACTGCGTATTCTGATCTACAGTTCAATTTCTCTTTGATCTTGAAAGGTGTAGGGAAAAGAGGAGACTGATATTCTGATCTACTGACACCGTTTTTGCAGGCTTTACAAGTGGAACAACGCAAAAAGCCCCTACTGCCAGACAACCACGATCCCTTGGTTACCTCAGGGCTACTGCAGACTAGGTTATCTTGCATCGATCTGGCCTTTTTGTAAGTGATATTAGGGGAATTATTGAGCAGCTCTCCTATCATCGGATCACTTTTGATCAGGGACCAATGTTGTTTTATGATTTTATGTATGGCTTGATGTTGATTGCTGTACTCAATAATTAAGCGAACCTCATTGGTAGTTTGTGTGGAGGCCCTGGCGGTGATAGTTGTTGGGTCCAACAGGGTCTGTCTATCATATCTATTCGCTCTATTCATGGCACTATCAATGCAAGAGTTAGAATAACCTCTTTGCAAAAATCTGATTTTACATGCATTTTGCGCTATTAAGCAATCAGAGCTATTACTGCAAATCCTCCTGCTACGAAGCATCTCCCCATAAGGGATGCTCCTTATCAGGTGCACCGGATGATGACTGCTGGCGTGCAGCAGGGCATTATCTGCTGTGGGTTTGCGGTAAAGCCTACTTTGCAACTGGCCTTCATGGACAAAGAATTCAACATCTAGGAACACAACAGTCTGCTCGCTCATGTTACTGGTAAACTGTGAATTTAGTGTGTTAATGTTTAATTCCTGTATAAAAGATGTTGCCTCCTCAATAGAACCCTCCCAGATGAAAAAGAGGTCATCTATATATCTTCACCAGGTTTTGACCCTAGTGGTCATGGTCAGATTATGTTCCACCATGAGGACCTGCTCCTCCCAGTAACCTATATGGAGGCATGCGTAACTGGTAGAGAAACAGGCCCCCATAACCACACCCCTGATTTGTAAGAACAGCTGATTTGAAAAAAGGAACACATTGTTTTCAATGCATAATGAAATCATAGCCAATAACATTTTGGAATGTTCTTGGTAGCAGGGAGGTCTTCTCTTCAGGAAATGTTCCACAGCTCTAATGCCATCCCTGTGTACAATGCTGGTATAAAGAGATGACACGTCCATAGATACCAACAAATATCCTGGTTGCCAATTGAAATTGGCCATTTTTCTGAGAAGATCACCAGTGTCCTGGACAAAGGAAGGCAGTGTTTCAACATGTTCTTGTAAAAAGAAATCTATGTATCTGCTTACATTTTCCAGTATGCTGTTTCTTGCAGATATAATAGGACGCCCTGGTGGTCGTTGAGGGTCCTTATGGATTTTAGGAATAAAATATATAACTGGTGTTGTTGAACAGTCAATTTTTACATATTTATATTCCTCCATTGCCAGCAGGCCAATACTTCTCCAAGCGATCAATTTAGAGTAGATGTCTTTGTGAGCCTGTTGTACTTCCATGGCACTGATTCGCTTGTAACAGTCCCGGTCTGTCAATTGGCCCAATGCTGTTTCCATATACAGATTTCTCGCCCAGAGAACAACATTGCCGCCTTTGTCTGACTGGCGTATGATTATATTTTTGTTTGCCTTAAGTTTTTTAATTGGTTTAAAATACTGAATGTCCTTGTAATTCCTTCTCCTGGTTGCATTATATGTCTTGATGTGCAAGTTCTTCAGATCCGCAGACACCTTATCATGGAAACTATCCAAGTTGTCTTTGAGCAGAAGTGGGCAGAATTTAGATTTGGGCTTGAAAGGGGTTGGTTGCAATTTTGGTGTCAATTCCTAGCCGGGAATTTTTTGTGTGTGCACCCCTTCCTCTTGTTGTAATTCCAAGAGCTCCTGAGTCAGAGCCATCCCTGTGATGGCAGTGGATTCAGATGTGGGCAGCGTTTCAGTATCAGTAGGTTTAGATGATGCAAAATGTTTTTTCAACTTCAATTTGCGAACGTATTTGAACAAGTCTATTTTCGTGTTCGCATTATTGAAATCACAACGGGCACTGTAAGACAAACCTACTGCTCTCTACTACTCTCTCTACTACTCACTCTCTACTATTCACTCTGTACTACTCACCCTACAACTCTCTACCACTCACTCTTCACTACTTTACTACTCACTCTCTACTACTCTTTACTACTCTCTCTTTACTACTCACTCTTTACTACTCACTCTTTACTACTCACTCTCCACTACTTACTCTCTACTACTCTCTACTACTCACTCTCCACTACTCACTCTTTACTACTCCACTACTCTCTAATACTCTCTCTACTACTCACTCTCTAGTACTCTCTCTATTACTCACTCTCTTCTACTCCCTACTACTCACTCTTTACTACACACTCTCTACTACTTGCTTTCTGCTACTCAATCTCTACCACTCTTTGCTACTCACTCTACTACACCCTCCCTACTACTCTCTACTACTCACTCTACTACTCACTCTCTACTTCTCACTCTCTACTAGTTCACTACTCTCTACTACTCCACGACTCTCTACTGCTCACTCTCTACAACTTTTCTACTCTCTACTACTCTCTCTCTACTACTCACTCTCTACTACTCTCGACTACTTACTCTCTACTACTCACTCTCTACTACTCTCTACTACTCCCTCTACTACTCTCTCTCTCTACTACTCTCTACTACTCACCTCTATTACTCACTCTCTAATACTCTTTACTGCTCACTATCTACTATTCACTCTCCTACTCACTCTACTACTCTCTACTACTCACTCTCTGCTACTCTCTCTACTACTCTCTGCTACTCACTCTCTACTCTCTTACTCACTCTCTACACTCTACCTCCCTACATCTCTCTACCTCTCTCTCTACTACTTTCTACCTCTGTACCTTTACCTCTGTATCTCTACCCCTCTACCTCTACACCTCTAGCCTCTCTACCTCTCTCTACACGCACACATATGCATATATATGTATATATATATGTATATATATATATATATATATTTGCAACAGGTTTTCCCCGGTCCCGGGGAAGAGTGGAGTCACTGAAAAGACGGTTCTGAGACGCTTATATCAGTGAAAATTCAAGATTTATTTCCATCAATCCATGTGGGGGGTTCAAACAACAAAAAAGCAACCAACGCGTTTCGACAGCTTCCGCTGTCTTGATCACGGTCAGCTTGGTGTGTGAAGCTCACATTTTTATGAAACAAGCAAAACATTGAAGTTACACCCCCTTAGTCTCTAGGTCCTGCCCATTAGTTCTGGGTGTTCTGGGACTAGTAGTCTATGGATTACCTTCATGGCACTGGTATAGTTATTTTAAACATTTTCAGCCAACAAAAAACCTGGGGATGTATTACCATTAGCTTTCCTCATTTTAGTGTAGCATGCTGTCCACTTTTTACATTTTTACATTTTCGCGTTAATTAACAAACAGTTTTATCGTGAATGCAATCTTGCGAGGGGAAACCATAGAGAGCCTAATAGTGCTAGAATCCCGCCCTCCAGTGGGCTTGGTCTACAAATTGGTGCTTTATTGGGGTGGATCCACCGTATGGTGCTTGATGGAACTGGTAGTCGCCAGATTACCTTCATTGTGGCTAGATTATTCTGAGCCATGTGCTATGCCCTCAGCGATTTATGCGGCGCTAGCGAGTCAAGGCTTTTCCTATTGGTCACATTATTCAGACAAGCAACAATACAGTGTATAAGCAGAACACATTTGTCCCCATACTCGGGTTCTAGCCAAGGCTTCCATTATTTTTGCAAAAAATACTGCCCTCTGGTGGGCATACTAATATGTAGTGGAACAGCAGCCAGTTTCACAAGTGAGCTTTAAATCAAGCGGCAAAGTTGGGTAAGGTGGTGAAAAATTAATTAGGGGAGAAATCAAGTAAAAATAGTTCATGGTCGGCGGGAGGTTACAGAAAGGTTCAAAACTTCATTTTGTTAAAGGTGTATGTACAGTTCCTCCGACTGATTGAGCCCAAACGGTGTCATGGTCCTGAAGCTCAAGATGTGCTTTGATTCCTTACGTCGGAGATCTTTCTCATTGTGTCCACCCCTTGCTGAGAGACTCAAGGTTTCAATGCCCCAGAAGCGTAGTTTTTTCCAGTCTCCTTCATGGTTCAGTTCCATGTGTTTAGCAACTGCGTTGCTTCTGTCCTTGTGTACAGTGGCCCTTACATGCTCAAGTATACGTTTTTTTAATTCGCAGATTGTGCTGCCTATATATCTTAGCTTGCATGGGCACTCAATCATGTATACCGTGTTTTTGCTGTTACATGTAATGCATTCTTTGATTTTCCAGGTTTTATTGTTGGGCATGAGTATTTCTGTGGTCGGTTTTGCTATGTCGCAGATCTTACAGTTATAGCATTTCACAAAGCCCTTAGTTTGCAACCATGACTTCTTTTTTCCGGAGGTTTGGAAATGGCTGTGAACCAATTGGTCCTGGAGGTTTTTGGCTCCTCTGTATGTCAATATGGGGTGGTGGCCCATTTTTTCTCCTATCACTGGGTCCAATTGTAAAAGCTTGCAATTCCTTTTTAGTATCTGATTTACTTGCTTGGTTTCCTGACTATAATCTGTGATGAATCTGATTGGTTCTTCTTGTGTTGGGATTTGGGTTTCCTTTGGCTTTAAGCAATCTTCCCTTGCTGTTTGATTGGCTCTTTCCCAACATAGTTCTGTGGCTCGTTGGTTGCATCGTCTTTTACTGAAGCGCTGCTTGGCAGTTTTGCTTTGTTTCTCCACTCCTGTTCTTCACTGCAAATCCTCCTCAGACGTAAGAATTCCCCGTACGGGATACTTGATATGAGAGACTGCTGGTGGAAGCTGGTAGCCTCCAATGTTGCATTTGTTGCAGTGCTTTTACGATGCAACGTCGTTTCTATTTGATTGTTTTTTATGTAGACCTCCGTGTCCAGGAAGACTGCTGTATCTTGGCTGATGTTGTGGGTGAATTTTATGCCTGGTGTGCTGCTATTTAGTATTTGGAAGTATTGCAAGAATTTCTCTTTTCCTGCGTCCCACACAATAAACAAGTCATCTATGAATCTTTTCCAGACTATGATATGCCGTGTCAACGTTTGAAGGTTCTTGTCCCATTACATTGTTTCCTCCCACCAACCCATGGCAGTGCAAGCATAGTTGGGACTAAAGGAAAAGCCCATGGCGGCTCCATTCTTTTGTTTATACATGGTCTCCCCAAACATAAATACATTGTTATTTAGCAGGTATTTGATCATCTCAAGTAGCATGTTGTTATGATGTTTGTAGTGAATGTTCCGTTCCTGGAGAGCACGTTGGCATGCCTCAAGGCCCATATCATTGTCTATGTTTGTATACAAGGAGATCACATCCATGGTGATCAGGATGAACTTCGGTTGCCACTGTATTTGTTTCAGGTTGCACAGAAAATCAGTGGTGTCTTTTATATATGACTTTAGAAGTTTCACATGTGGATTCAGGTAGAAGTCTATGAAGTTTGATAAAGGTTCTAGCAAGGAACCGTTAGCCGACACGATTGGTCTCCCTTGTGGTTTCGTGGCGTTCTTGTGGATCTTGGGCAGGAAATAGATTGTAGCTGTCTTTGGGAAGTCTACTGTCAGGTACTTTTTCTCATCGAAGTCCAGAAGTTCATCTCTTTCCCATTGCTCTATTTTTCTGTCCAGTTCTCTCTTTATTTGATCCATTGGGGTTTTTTCAATTTTTTCATAATAGTGTGAATTGCTCAATTGGTCCATAGCTTCAGCAATATACAGTTTTCGGTCCCATAGCACTATGTTTCCTCCCTTGTCGGCAGCTTTGATCTCAAAGGTTTCGTTGTTTCGTAGCGAGGTTAGGGCTTCTCTTTCACTTTTGGATAGGTTGTCCCTGACGTGGTTTTTCATATTGATTTTGTATAAGTCATGAATGACTGCCTCCTGAAACATATCTATTTTATTCCCAGGTGCCAGTTGGGGGTAAAACTTGGATTTGGCTTTTAAGCCGCTGGTTCCTGCTCCAAGCTGTGGTATGGCCGTCTCCAAATTAATTTCCTGGTCCTCTTGTGCATTTAAGTTTAGCAGGGTCAAGTATGCCTCTGATTCCTTTGCTAAAAGCGTGGATGTAGGTTTAGGCTGATTTTTCAGTATCTTAGGTTTGTTTTTTCTTTCAGCGAAGAATTTCGCAAGCTTGATTTTTTGAATATATAGATAGAGATCAATCCTAGTTTGTGCCAGGTTAATGCGTGCTGTTGGACAAAAATTGATTCCTTTCTTTAGTAAGGAAATTTCCGCGTCGGTGATTTCCTTTCCAGAGAGATTAATTATTTGGAGTTCCTCATTTACTTCCCTCTCTTTTGTTTCATTAATCTGGTTTCTGTGCCCACTTTTTCGCTTGTAACCGTTTCGCCTTCGGCCCCTCCTTGTGTGGACTTGGTGAATCTTGGTTGCCATCCTCTTCCTCTGCCTCTCGCTCGACCGCGTGCATTTCTCTGCGCCCCGTGGTTTTGTTCCCATCTTTGCTGTGATAGGACAAGGCGCATGTCCCCTAAAAAAACCTTTTGTACGGGGTCTAAATTGGCATCGTCCTCGCTTAGGTCCGCTGATGTCAAGGATGCCATGCTTGATGAGGAGCTGGCTGTGTTGACTTTCGATGGTCTGAAGGGGTCATATTTTCGGGCGAAGGTGAATATGCGACCTTGCGCATAATCATTGGCATCCCTTTCAAACTTGGTTTGCTTTCTTTGTCTGACCTCTTCCTCATGTTTTTCAATCTGCTTGTTTAAATCTTCCTTGAATTTTGTCATTTCCGTGTTAAGTTTGAGGGTGTCAAGTTCTTTTTCCACTGTTCGTAGCTGTTCCTTTATTTTTTCAAGGGCTATCTCGATATGTTTTACCAATATTTTTATCAAGCCCAGAGACGAATTTATTGTGCGTTCACCCCACTCTTGGAGTAATTCATTCGTGACATCCTGCTGGCTTGGCATTATTAATATTCGTAAGCCGCGAGGCACCCTTTCCACTTCCAGGTATTGTTGCAGTGAAATTAGTTCCCAGGATTTATTTATTTCTTTTTTATTTAATTTCTCCCAAAGTCGGAGCTTGTCCTTCGTGTCGTTTTTTTCCAGTTCCTTGTTACTCTCCATCGGTTTGGTATTATTCCGTTTGTTAAACATGGTGCCAATGAGTTCCTTTCTCTTTGCATCCCGCCTATCCATTGTGTTTCTCTTTTTTTGTGTTTTTATTCCCCCACTTTGGGTATTTCGTTTTTATTGGATTTTTTCTAAAAGCGAGTCCGTCTTTGTTTTGTGCCTCTGTATTGCTACTGGGGCTTCGATTTCTCAAGTTCAGTTTGTACCCACAGTTGGGTTGGTGAATGGATTGTCAGAATCACTAGGCACAAAGACACAGTTCAGAGGTCTTGAAACCCAAGCAGCAGGCTAGCGTAATGCTGTGTTTGTTCCGTTAGTTAAAGAACTAGGTACACTCAGTCAGCATTCAATCAGCGTACTCCAGCATTCAAACACTCTTACCTTGGAGTCCTCCCTCCGCGGTAGGTGAATGGCCGCTTTCTTCCGCCGATCGTCTGCTGTCCGGTGAGTCACACTGCCTTCCGATGGTATGCCGGCGAGCACCTCGAGGAGCCAAGCGGTGGACATATATATATATATATATATATATATATATATATACATATATATATATATATATATATATATATATATTCAATGAAAAAACCATTGGTTTTAGGCCATATATAGTTAGGGATTTGCATTTACAAAACCTTATTTTACTCACACAAAACCATTGAAATTCCATATATAGTTATAAGCGCTAACTATATATCGCGCAACCGCAATCCACTGCTGATGATGTCACATATTACATCATTCATGACATGGTTAGTGACATCACTGATGACATCACTGATGACATCTCAAATGACATCACTGATGACATCACTGATGACAACATCCAGTGACTGTATGTTTCTGTAAAGTTAAAATATCTCTTACATATTGAAGAATGAGTGGATATATAAGTGTCTGGATGAAGGATTTAGTAGGTGCATGACTGACTGTATGAGTGAGTGATTAAATGTGTCTCACTGAGTGCATGGGTTAGTGACTAAACTGTCTTAATTTGTGCATCATTATGTCTGTTGTTCTGTAAACTGTTGCATGTGTTGATAAGTAGCTATATGAGTAACTATATGGGTTATTGATTGGTTGCCCAAGTATTTGTATGGGATACTGAGTGTGTGTGTGGGTGGCTGGGAGGTGTGTGACTCTGTGCATAGATGTGTGAGCAGTTGATTCACTAGATGTATGGTTTCAAAAGTGCATGTGGAAACAGCTGTATGGGCGGTTGACTGTGTGCATGAGTGTATTGGTGAGTGAATGGATATCTCAGTGCTACATGTCAAAGTAAGTACATATGTAAAACACAGTACATGTGAGAGTTGACATATATAAATAACTGTGCATAAGAGCCAGTGAATGTGTGAGTGGCTGTATGGATCATTGTGAACTTGTATCAGGGATTGTATAATAGAGTAAATATGTGTTAGTATATGTTTGAATAAGTAAAGTTTGTATAACTGTATAGTTGAGGAAATGGAGGTGTGATTGATTCTTGGCATGACTGACTAGGTGTGTGAGTAACTCCATGGATGAGTGACAGTCTGTGAGTGTCTGTTTACACTGATTGTATCTAAGGTTATATTAGAGTCTGAAGAGGTTCATCGTATTATCACATGAATGATATCATCAGTGATGTTATCAGTCATGTCAAATGAGATGTTTTCAGTGATGTCATCAGTGATGTCATTTGAGATGTCATCAGTGATGTCATCAGTGATGTCACTAACCATGTCATGAATGATGTAATATGTGACATCATCAGCAGTGGATTGCGGGTGCGCGATATATAGTTAGCGCTTATAACTATATATGGAATTTCAATGGTTTTGTGTGAGTAAAATAAGGTTTTGTAAATGCAAATCCCTAACTATATATGGCCTAAAACCAATGGTTTTTTCATTGAATTTTCAAGGTTTTGTAAATGCAAATTCCTAACTATATATGCAGTATAACCTATGGTTTTTTCTGTGAATTTCAATGGTTTTTTAATAGCAAACATCAAAAGCTGTCAAATGTCAAGTACGTGATAGGTAAAAACGTTTTCGTGTTTATGCACGCTGATGTGCTTTGAACGCTGCCCCCCCCCCCTCCCCTCTTTTCTCTTAGTAGTACTCTCTCCTTGCAGATAGTGAAGGGTAGTTAACGCAGACCTTTACCCCTGTTGTAATCCGTCGTACCTGCTTGTCTCTCCATTTGATTGATTATTATCCAAGCATTTACTGTTTTACAATTGGTTCTCTTTGGATCATTCTCTATTTACAAACAAGCACAAAGTCGCAATACTCTGTTTAGTCTTTGCAGATAGTGAAAAATCGTGCAAAAAAAATAAAAGTAATCGAGCAAAATCAGTAGACCACTAATTCGATCTCTTTTTAACCTCGGTAAAATACAAACATTAGGAATAACCCTTCATGAGAAATACGAAAATAGTGAAATGAATTGAGCTCCACACCATGAGGGCTGCAAAACAGCTCGACTCCGCCACCCACACCGCCCAAAATAACGGCAAACCCTATGCAAATATTATAAATATACACAACACACCACCAAAGAAACAGAATAAAACATTTTATTAAATAACTATTTACATAACTATTTTATACTTTTTATTGCCCGATCCGGCTAGCTCAATCGATCGAGCATGAAAGTCATGCACTGATAACAAGCGTTGAGAGTTTGTAGAATAATGGCTTCAGATTTTCCACATACAGTGTAGTGGCGCGAACTGGCAGGGGGCGTTTGGATTCTACCCCTTCTCCAAATAAGATTTTCATACGTGAATGTTCGTTCATGCTTTTTGTCCCTGAGTTGCTTCCATGTCACTGCCTTACATAAATGGCATAAGTCCTGGTTATTGAGTGCCATACTTCAGAGTTCTAAGCAGTTCTTGTAACACTGTTTAAACCTTATTTGCACCTGCTGCAGCTTCACTATTCAAAGTAGTGGGGTCCATTTGTGGACCTGACTGCATTGGAAAACAATGTGATACGGTGCCTCCCTAAACCGCTTGACGGAGGCTCCCGAGGAGCGGTGAGATGGCGCGGACTGAGAGGGGGCGCTTGGCTCCTGCCCCCTCCCCAAGTCGTGTTGCCCTGGTGAGGCCTGAGATCGCCCCCGGCATAGGTGGCCGGCTCCCAGGGTCCGGCGGAATTTTTTCCCTTTTGAAGAATCTTTCATTCTGGACCTTGTCCCACAATCCGTTTCACCTGAAGACACGCTGTCGTAGGGCGCCCCTTTACCGTTTTAGTTGCCATTCCGCCCGCTTTTGGTACTCTGTGCCTCTTCCGCCATTCAGCTGTTTACCGCTCGCTCTTGCGACTACAACGTCTCGCTCACCATGTAGTTGAGTTGCTCCCGCTCTTAAGATTTGACCGAACTTTTTGGACTGCTGAAAGCGGTGGAATCCTGACCGCTGGTTGGTGGAGACATTTTGACTATATTCTGCACCTGCATTGTCGCGTAATGCGTCATATGACGCGACGCGTTAGCGCACCCGGATGTGCTCCGGTGCGCAAGGCGCAGCTTCCCGGAAACGATCCAGAGCGCGCCGCGCAGCTCGTAACGTAAGCATAACAGGTCATGTGACTTGTTAATAAAACTTTTCATTGGTTCATTTTACTTTTCTTTTCCTAATTATGTAAGACTAGGTCATGTGACCTAAAAATAACACTTTTCATTGGATTAAAACTTTTTTTTTCCCAAACGATGAAAGCCCCACCTTGTTTCTGGATGTTTCAGACTGAAGCTGGCGTCACCATGAGAGCACCACCATCTCGTAGCTCCGTCGTGGCCATTCCGCAAGCAATCATGGCAGCCGCTCCCCACCGGAAGCCTGCGGGAGTCGAGGGCGCCCAAGACTTTTGTACAATCTTCAAGGCTGAGGGGACGCTTTCGAGAATGGAACCCAAGCCCTGGCAGACAAGCGTCCGAGTTCCAAGGTGTCCCAGGGCCATTTAACTGGACCAGGCCCAAATCCGAAGAGCCGGCCGCCATTTTAAGAGTCCTGTGGAAGCCGCCTACCGCTGCACCGCAAGAGTGGGAGCAACTCAACTACATGGTGAGCGAGACGCTGTAGCCGTAAGAGCGGGCGGTAAACAGCTGAATGGCGGATGAGGCACAGTGTAGCAAAAGCGGGCGGAATGGCGACTGAAACGATAAAGGGGCGCCCCACTACAGCAGACAAGCCTCCGCCATGTGCTTCAAAACTGCATATGTATCTCGTGATATCAAAGTTGGGCAACCAGTACAGAACAAGCAGTTACGAGTCCCATTTACACCGGCGCCATTTTGGGCGCGGCCGGGCAGGTCCAGGATCTACTGAAACATAAAAAATGAGGCTGACGTCTCTGAAGCAGTTCACGAACAGCAGGACATAGCAAATAAACATGAACTCTCTAAAGCTGTTAACTCACTGCAGAACAAAACAAGTGAACCTGAAACCTCTGGAATAATTGTCGCTCAAAAGAACAACACACAAAACTCTGTAGAGCCTGAAGAAAAAAAAACAGAAGGGCACTGTAGTTTCAGACACACTTAACACTAATGATGAAACAAAGATATCGTCTGTTTATAAAGCAGTTATCATCTTGACAGAATTGACAAAGAAGTGTACAGACACCAATGCATCAGCATTCTCGGAGATAACATCTTAAGGAACAAAGAAACACCTGTTCACTCTTGACACCCCAGGTGCTGTGTATATTGCACTATAGTGCTGCATCGACAAAACGGGCAACACTATTGATGTGGATTTTTCATTATTGATTATTGTAAAGAAATGGCGACTCCCCCCTTTAGCAGATTAGCTAAATGTTTGCGTAATTTAGGCATAAAAGTTATATTATTGTTGTTGTTGTTGTTATCGTTATAGTTCTGGTTAATTTAAAAAAATGGTTAAATATATTTACAGTTTTTGTTGCGTTCGTTATATTTAAATATTAATAAAGTTTTAAAATGTAACTGTCTTGGAGTACTATATTTTTTTAAAAAATCGGGTGAATGGGGCCTTGAATCGGGTTATTGTCATGTGTGGGCTTTGCAAGTGTACTGCTACAAGATCGGACATTTCAAACTCAAATGCACGTTCTTTTTCTTACCTTTCCGAAGCATGGAGCGCAATAGCAGGCAGAGAAAGGGTGATGCACGTGTTGAACACTGCCTGGCCTGCAAATTGCTGCCAGTGCCCCCCCGCCCGCTCCTGAAAGAGGACACACACACACCGCCGCCCCGAGTACTTCACAAATCTTTAAAAGACCATGCGCTTGTTCAATGGGAAGTGGATAACATGGCTAAGAGCATTTGCTGACTAATGCATGAATATCGCTGACTTTTCAGCGATATTCATGCATTGCGGCCGTTTTTTATCGCATTTGCGATAAACCTTGCTAGTAGCAAGGTTTATGTGCGATAAAATTCGCCGAAGTGCGGCGATAATTATTGTCTCTAAACAAGTTAGAGACAAAAATTACCGCTAGTTGTTGGAAATATGCCCCCGGGTTTTTCCTTGCAGGAATCGGGAAACGAAAGACTAGCACTGAAATCAGTAGTCTCACACCTGAATCGGGAGGGTTGGCATGTCTGGATACTCTACAGCTGGAGCCATACACTACATCCGCAGGGCTAGGTGATAGCCTAGGTCCGGCCTGGACAATCGGACACAGAGGAAGAGAAGTGTCAGAGGGTGCGGTAGTGAATAGGGTGAAAGGGAGGTGTCGAACGGGCACAGGGTGTGATTCTCAGAGAAGAGCAGCGCAGATGGGGGAAGTATATGGCCCATGCATGAGAGAGAGAGCGGGGGTGACCATTGCGTGGGGGAGATGCGTGCGAGGGTGGGGAGCCATGCTGAGAATCGACGGCGTGCAGAGAGTGGCCCTGGTCAAGGCATCTAAAATGGCTGCTGTGCACGACAAAATTGTGGCATTGGACAAAAACGCAAGATGGCGCAGACAATGTTTATCAATAGGATTCATTTATAACAAAATATTTACTCGCAGTGACAAAATGGTGTTCAACACTTCCTGATTTCCATCGAATCGAACGTTAACAAACGTCACGCAGCAAAAAAAAAAAAAGCTCACGCACAGAGCGGTTTTTAGCCATGTTATCCAATGGAAGGTGGATAACATGGCTAAGAGCATTTGCTGGATAATGCATGAATATTGCTGACTTTTCAGCGATATTCATGCATTGTGGCCGATGTGCGGCGATAATTTTTGTCTCTAAACAATTAAAACGAAGCACAAAATGGCGAATTCCCGTTTCGCTACCAGTTTGCGGCCCAGTTCGCGGCCCGTGAAGCGCTTCTACCGTGAAAAATAATTTTTTTTTTATTTTCCCCACGGGACCCTTTAATAACCCCAACAACATTCCTAGGGGTCAAGAGGGGTATACCTTGCCCCCTTTCAATAAATTCCCCCTTCGTTTTTCACCTCTTCTTCTCTCTCGATCCTACCGAGAGATAAGATGGCGGCCGCTCCGGACTATTTAGAATGTTGACAGACACCGGAGAGCCAATCAGCTTTCTGTTATCCAATGGAAGGTGGATAACATGGCTAAGAGCATTTGCTGGATAATGCATGAATATCGCTGACTTTTCAGCGATATTCATGCATTGTGGCCGATGTGCGGCGATAATTTTTGTCTCTAAACAATTAAAACGAAGCACAAAATGGCGAATTCCCGTTTCGCTACCAGTTTGCGGCCCAGTTCGCGGCCCGTGAAGCGCTTCTACCGTGAAAAATATATTTTTTTTTATTTTCCCCACGGGACCCTTTAATAACCCCAACAACATTCCTAGGGGGTCAAGAGGGGTATACCTTGCCCCCTTTCAATAAATTCCCCCTTCGTTTTTCACCTCTTCTTCTCTCTCGATCCTACCGAGAGATAAGATGGCGGCCGCTCCGGACTATTTAGAATGTTGACAGACACCGGAGAGCCAATCAGCTTTCTGTTATCCAATGGAAGGTGGATAACATGGCTAAGAGCATTTGCTGGATAATGCATGAATATCGCTGACTTTTCAACGATATTCATGCATTGTGGCCGATGTGCGGCGATAATTTTTGTCTCTAAACAATTAAAACGAAGTACAAAATGGCGAATTCCCGTTTCGCTACCAGTTTGCGGCCCAGTTCGCGGCCCGGGAAACGCTTCTACCGTGAAAAATCTTTTTTTTTTTATTTTCCCCACGGGACCCTTTAATAACCCCAACAACAATCCTAGGGGGTCAAGAGGGGTATACCTTGCACCCTTTCAATAAATTCCCCCTTCGTTTTTCACCTCTTCTCTCTCGATCCTACCGAGAGATAAGATGGCGGCCGCTCGGGACTGTTTAGAATGTTGACAGACACCGGAGAGCCAATCAGCTTTCTGCGCGCAAAGTTCCGATAAGCGAAAAGTAAGCGAACCGGATCGCTGCCCAGAGCGCTGTTACAGATATATATCTTGGTTTGAACGTTAATTTCTCAAAAACTACTGGAGCACATATATTGAGACCTAGCAAAGGCACATCGGGCTAACAGTCCCTACAATTTTGCCAAGTTTCGTGCAAATCCATTCAGCCGTTCGAGCTAAAAGTGAGTCCAACCGCCCTATGGAAAAATGAATGGGAAAAACGCGTTTTGGGACCCCCCTTTTTTCTCAGCCCCCCCTTGACGAAACTCTACCAAATTTTCAGGGGCTGCTCAAAAACAAAATGTGCCATTTTCCTGAAAATTTCAGCCGATTCCGTCCACAAACGCCAAAGTTATTAGACATAGAATTTTCAGAAATCCCATAGGGAATTAATCCTAACTATATATACCTACTGGCTATTGCCAGTAGGTAATATATATATACATACATACATATATATATGCATATATATGCCTTTATATATATGTATGTGTATATTAATATACATACATATATAGAAATATAAATATAATCTGCATATCTATATAAATACAAATAAAAATGCATGCATACATATACATATATGTATACATTTGCATGTTATGTACATGAAAGTTTGAAAACACCACCTAATTACAAACAGAATTGCTTTAACTTAAACGAGGGCGAGTCCTATTGCATTTTCAATGCTTGTTTACTTTGGTTCCATCAAGAGGGCATTCAGATGTGTCACACATTTGCCATTAATTCTGAATGTTAGCACTCTAGTTGCTCATTAGATCATTGTAGTAAAGCTACTGCTCACCAGGGAAGTCTAATGCTGGTATTCAAAGTGCATGTGTCGATTTTTTAATGAAATAGAAGTGGATTTGAGAGGTCAAAGTGTGACCTAATTTTTCTTTCTGCAGCACTAATCAAAATTTCTATGACAAAATGAAGCCCCTCATTTTGTTCCTTTGCAAATTAAATGTTTTAATTGTTACCACTTTATTCCAATCAAGATGTCTTCAGGTGTTCCATACTTTTGTCAGAAGTAAGACTGTTAGGGCCAGATGTAGGTCGGTCGGTAACGGCTGAAAATCGGTATTTTTGGCCGTTACCGACCGGTATACATGATTTGGCATGTAGGTGCACAATTTTACAGAATCGGTAACTTTACCGATTCGGTAAAGTTACCGATTCTGTAAAATACCGAATGGTTATTTTTACCGATTCGGTAAATCTCTGATGTAGGTGGGACTCTTCTGAGTCCCAAAGGCCCTACAAAATCGGTATTTTACCACACAATCCTATTGTGTGGTAAAATACCGATTTCAGGTGTGCATGCACATGTGTGCATGCACACCTAGCCATGTGACAGACAGACATGCCCTTAGGGCATGTCTGTGTGCCACATGGCGCACAAGCCTATTTGTGGGGTGCCAGAGGGTGTCAAAGTGACACCCCCTGCACCCTTGCAAAATTCGGTATTTACCGATTCTGTAAATACAGAATCTGTATTTCCCATTGATTACTATGGGCTTTGAAGCCCATAGGAATCAATGGTAAATACCGATTCTGTATTTACAGAATCGGTAAATACCGAATGTGACAGATTCAGTATTTACACATCTGGAAATACCTACATGTCCACCACATTGATTTACCGATTTTCAATTACCAAATCGGTAAAATTCGGTAATTGAAAATCAGTAAATACATTTTTCCTACATCGGGCCCAATGTGCTCTAATTGTTCTTTAGAACACTCTGGGACATTCTGTCATTGGGCTATAC
This sequence comes from Lissotriton vulgaris, assembly GCF_964263255.1. NCBI lineage: Eukaryota > Metazoa > Chordata > Amphibia > Caudata > Salamandridae > Lissotriton > Lissotriton vulgaris. The sequence goes on from NC_141700.1 coordinate 333,433,810, forward strand.
TTGGGCTACAACTGGGTGATTTTTGTGCTACATTTGGGCTCTTTTGTCTCTGGTGGCCATCTTGTGAGACTTATTTGTTATGAAGTTTCCTAATTTCCTCATTTACTACAGTCTCCTCAGTAGGAAATACTTTCAGTGTTTTACACTCTAGTTGCTCATAACTTAAACGAGGGCGAGACCTATTGCATTTTCAATGCTTGTTTACTTTGGTTCCATCAAGAGGGCATTCAGATGTGTCACACATTTGCCATTAATTCTGAATGTTAGCACTCTAGTTGCTCATTAGAACACTGTAGTAAAGCAAAGGCTCACCAGGGAAGTCTGCAGCTGGTATTGAAAGTACATGTTTCAGTCTGCATGTCAGAATTTTTTTCAATCAAATAGAAGAGGATTTGAGAAGTCACTCAAAATGTGCCCTAATTTGTCTTTCTGCAGCACTAATCATACTTTCTATGGCAAAACAAACCCCCTCATTTTGTTCCTTTTTAAATTAAATGTTTTAAGACTTACCACTTTATTCCAATAAGAATGGCTTCAGGTGTGCTATACTATTGTCATATATAAGGCTGTTAGCACTCTAGATGTTCTTTAGTTAACTCTGGGAAACTCCGGTAGAACACAAAGGAATCAACTGATCATTGGATGTACATGTTTTACTGAGAATGTCAGACTTCATTCTCACATGACTGAGAAAGAAATTGTGAATTTACAGAAAATATGCTCTCAGTTTAGCTTATAGAGCACATTCAAATTCTCTGTGGGAAAAGCAGGAGAAAATAGTTTTCTTTCAAACATTATACATGATATCCCAGCGGAAGGCTTTTTCACATGGTAAAATCACATTAGAACACACCACAATTCCTAAAATGAGTATTGTACTATCAACAAATGATTTATAATGTAACTAAAGTCTTAAAACCTTCTATTAACTGCAATGCTTTTTAATGAGGTGCTATCATGTACATAGGTCCCTAGATAGCTGCCAACACTTCTTGGATAAAGTGCTGACAGCCAATCAGATCTCACGATGAGACCTGTTGTTAGGCTCCGACCAGATAAATATGTATTTTTTTCCTTTAATATCTAAAAAACTACTGAACAGATTTACACCATTTAACCAAAAGACACAAGTGTGTAATTCCGTTCAGCAGTTCGGGCTGCAGATGCAACTAAAGGTTCCTATGGAAAATTGCATGGGGAAAACACGTTTTGGGACCCCTTTTTTTCTCGCCCCCGCTTGACGAATCACCCCAAGACTTTTAGGATTGGCGTGGCCTGGAGCGCCCCACCAGTTTGAAAAATTTCGCAAAGATTCGTTAACCGGCGCTAAAGTTATTCCAAAGAGAATGGTGCAGATTTCCTATGGAAAATAGGTCCTAATTATAACTACCTATTGGCGACCACCAGTAGGTAATATATATATATTCCTGAACTTCCAGCTTCTGCCGAACAAAGACCAAAGGAATCCCAAAGATGAGACAAAGAAATTTATTGAACCAAGTTCAACAGCGCAGTGGACTGACGCGTTTCGGGCGGATGCCCTTGATCACAGTAGAATGTTACTCAAAAGGCCTTGTCTTTTTTTTTTTAAACCTTTATTGTACAGTTCAATAAAATTCCAAGCACAGGCCAACAACCGGATGGGCCGGGCGCTACACAAGAATAAGACCCACTATATTATCAAATGACACAGCCTTCAGCCGACAATCCTGAGGTCCAGCAGCAAATCAGGATAAACATTGTATTGAACTCGCCACACGTTACAGGATAAGACAAAGGTTTCATTTTATGTTTAACCCCCCCCCCAACCTAAAAAGCGAGGAAAAAGAAACAGACATATCTGGTGCCATACATTCGAACACTATGGTAAAGTGAGCAGGTACAAAAATAGAATAATCACAGATCAATTTACAGGGAACGACCGAGACGCCTGCGCTAGCAAGCACAAAATAGGATGTACGACAAATCAATCTATAACCCAGCGCAGTCGCTCGCATACCGACCCCGCCCACCCATCTACGCCAGGATAATAAAAGAAGTACGGTTACCAGATACTGGAATACATACGAGATCAGGATAATACCCAACGATATGAAAGGAGAGCAAAAGGCAAGCGTGAGATAAGGAAACCATAAAAACTAAACTAACTAACAAAACAATAAACCCATCCCCCCACCCTGCACCCCTGTATGTGGCTTTTGCCTGACCCCAACTAGCAGCGTGCCTGTCGCCCGACTAACTAAACTACAAAAAGTAAAAGAAGAATGGAGGAGGAGAATGTCAAACAAACTCCCGGTCACCTTTCCCCCCCGCCTCAAACGAACAACCCCTGTCCTAAGACCACAGAGTACTCATAAAATATTATAGACAGAGCCAGACAGGGGAGATGTTGGACACCGCCCAACCTCCCGCAAGCATTACGTTAGCAAATCCCTTGTCCTCTAAAGTCCGAGATGCAGTCCAGATGTCCTTTCCTCCGTAGATGTAAAAGAACCACAAGGGCGGGAAGGGACAGTAGAGACTTTCGGTTTTTGCTAGTCGTAGTCTCAAGGAGTGTAGAACCAGGTAGCTCCACAATAATCGGCTGCGATGGCGAATGCAGCGATACCCCCAGAGAAACAATTTTGCAAGTATTCTGCAAACAGGTCAATGGCGTCAAAACTTTATCGCGCACAGGGTCTCCATCTTCCTTTACTATGGGCATCGTGGGAGAATCAGTTTGTTGAAAGTCATGCAATAGAACAGAGCTCAGGCTCGGTCCCCCAGTTTCGATGTCACCAGCGATCATTTTGTGGACAATGGTCTCCAGATGCAATTGAAGTGCCCCGATGGCGGCCATTACGGTCTTCAAGGACGGGTCACAGTTCGTTCGATCTGCCTCCACTCGCTCGGTTCCAAGCATGGGCGGGTTCCTCTGAGAGCCGGGTCTCTCCGGGAGAAGAGGCAAGAGCGGAGCGGACGGCAACGGGGGGTGCAATATCAGTCAGCAGTATGCCACCGCGAGCGTGGGCCTCGGCCCAGCAGACCCGGGAGGTGGCGACCGGGTCACCGGGGACGGGGACTCCCCCCCACAGCCACAGACAAAGCCTATCACCACTCCTTCAGTATAAAACAGACCAGACGCTCGCCACCAAAAAAATGCCAGGATAACCTCCACTGCAAGAGACCGGACCCTGTCTGAGTCCCACGGCCGATGTTATTCAACTGCAACCCAGCCGGGCAAACACTCGAGGCCTCGGCTCCGAAGCTGGGTTAGGCGGAGATCTTAAAAACGACACAACTCTGTCAATATGGGCGATAAAATTCTCGGGCCGCACCGTCAGATTCAGCAACAGTCCATCCACACGTGGGTCGGGCGTAAAACCAGGATATCTGGCAGGATCATCAGGCAGCAGACGGAGGTCGGCGGAGCCGGGAGCCTATGTGGCCATCTTGGTTGCTGCGTAGCTCCTCCTCCAAAAATGCGTTGTTTTTAAATGCTGTTGTGCACACCATGTGATACATAGACATAAACAACATACTTCGAGGTAAGCCAAAGGACATAGAAAGATATTTTTTCTCTCTCTCAAGGGGTATTGTATTGCCCAATGCCAAAGTCAAAATCAATTCATATGTTGAATAAATTCACAAACAAATCCTGAGTCCCTGCATAAATGCATGTAGGAAATATTACACATAGTCTTTATAGTACTAATGAAAAAATGCGTGGTATATATTGATACCCATGTGCGAAATACCGCAATTGTAAACATTAAGATTTGTGCAAAATTGCAGCATGTTAAAAGCAATTTATACTTAAAACCATACTAAGAACACATTACAATAAAAAACTTTTCATTGGGATGTGCAAATCTTAGCAATGTAAACATGGTAATTGTGCAACATACGCAAATAAATTAGGTACTGTTTTGACTATAGCGAAAATGTTGTAAAAACAAACAAATGGTCTGCAGCGGGACATCGGACATTGATGGCAACCCCTCTGTAGTATAAGCATCTTTGCTAACCGGTCAGATATTGGCTTAATGTGCTTAAAAGAAAAAAGAACCCTGTGGTGTAGTGCAAGTTCCTGATGCAACCAAATTTAATAAGCCGAATCTGCATCTCAAATGTCAAAAAGTGTGACTAAAGGAAAAAATTAATAGAATAAAAACGTTCAAATTGGGAAATTTACGAAACAGTACTTGTGGAGGTGAGGGTGGCTTCAGATAGGTTATCATTTCATTTAATATTGTATGGCGCAGACCCGCAATAATGGACCGAGGTGGGACCCTATAAAAAATGATATAGGTCCTCAGTGGTGTTCAATCCGTTTGGTACTTGGCTGTCCGATTCGAGAATCATTTTGGATTCTAATTGCCGTAACATTTTATCCCTGTCCCCTCCTCTACGTGGTTTGGGGACAGAGATGAGTACAAAGTAGCTGAGACATTGTAAGTTGTTATTGTGTACACTTTTAAAGTGTCTCGGGACAGGGTAGGAGCTGTCGTTGTTGACAATCGCGCGAAGATAATGTAATATTCTGGCATGCACCTGCAGCTTGGTGCTACCAACATACCTCAAGCTGCAGGTGCATGACAGAACATAAACAGCATACTCTGTCTTGCAATTGTAGCTACCTTTGATCAACACTGGGACAGGGCTGAATGGAGTATTGTACTTGTTGGTATTAATACCAAACTTGCATGCCCTGCAACTGGAGCATTTAAAGAACCCCAGCCGGGGTTGAAACCAAGACTGACTTTGCAATAATTCTGGGACAGAATTGGATACATGGGCACGCATGGAAGGGCCCCTGCAGAAAGTGATGTTGGAATTGCTGGGGAGTTGAGGTGCCAGAACTCTATCCGTCATTAATATGGGCCAACTCTTGGTCAGAATTGCTCGGATCTTTCTTTCCTGACAGTTGAATGACATGATGAACCTGATACTGGACTTTTCAGGATCTTCTAATGTTTCAGGAATGGGGGCCTTAGATCCAAACAGTGACTCTTTAGTCCTTTCCTTCATCTTACTGACTGCTTGCTCAATATTCTCTTGATGTATATATATATATATATATATATATATATATATATATATACATATATATATACATATATATATATATATATACATATATATATATATATATATATATATATATATATATATATATATATATATATATATATATATATATATATATATATATATATATATATATATATATATATATATATATATATATATATATATATATATATATATTCACTGAAAAAGCCATAGGTTTCACAACAGTTATAGTTAGGAATTAGCATTTTAAAAACCTATTAAATTCACTGAAAAAACCATAGGTTTCACATCAGTTATAGTTAGCTGGAAATTTTACTGACATAACACCATAGAAATTCCAACGTTATAGTTAGTTGGACTCACTATAACAAGCGCGCCTGCAATTCACTGCTGATGACGTCACATATTACATCACTCATGACATCGTCAGTGACATCACTGATGACACCATCCAGTGAATGTGTGTCTTTCTGAAAAATAAATATGTTTTATATATGTATATGTAAAGGTCGATGGAAGAATAAATGTTTAAATAAGTGTCTTAATGGATGTTTTTTTTTTAAATTGATTGGTTAACTGGCTTATTAAGTGTATTTTAGTGAATACATATATTAGCGAGTATTGTGTAATATTTAAATGTTTGTATCAGTGTTTCACTTTGTCTATAAGTGGCTGCATGGGTTGGTGAGTAGCTACATGTGTGTGTATATGGGTTATTAGATGTTTTTTTAGTATCAGTATGAGTGTCTGTATGGTTTGGGGGGGGTATTACTTAGTACATAGATGCATCAATGACTGACTCACTGTTTGTATGTGTTTGGAAGACGGCATATGTGCAGGACTGTATGGATGGATGAGTGTGTATATATGTGTGTTAGTAAGTCAATGACTGTCTCACTAGTGTCTTTTATCAGTAACTACATATGTTTTAATCTAGTATATGTGAGTATTGATGTATATAAGTGAGTATATGTGAGAGTGAGAGATTGAAAGAGTTCTTGTTTAAATAAGTATGTGTTTTTATAAGTGATTGTTTAAGAGAGTAAGTATGTGTAAGTTTCCTTAGAAGTAAGGTGGTAGTGTATGTATAGCTGTATATGCAAATAAATGGATGTTCAATAGTTTATTTGCATGTGTGAGTATGTGTATGAGCAACTTTTGGAAGACTGTCGGTGTGTTACAGGATGTATATGTGTATCACTACATATGATGAGTGAGTATATGTGAGAGTGACTATATAGAACTATTGGTGAATGAGTGGATGTGTATATAAATGGTGGAATTACTGAATTAGTTGTTGTAACTGGTATGGGTATCTCCACTTTTTTGAAAATGTTAGTTTCTATTTTTGAATATGTGTTTCAAGGGTTACTTTACAGTGAAAGGAGGTCTGTCACTCTGTCACAAGGATGGTGTCATCAGTGATGTCATGAGTGATGTCACAGACCATTCCATGAGTGATGTAATATGTGATGTCATCAGCAGTGCATTACACGTGCAAGTTATAGTGAGTCCAACTAACTATAACGTGGGAATTTCAATGGTTTTATGTCAGTAAAATTTCCAGCTAACTATAACTGGTGTCAAACCTATGTTTTTTTCAGTGAATTTAATAGGTTTTTTAAATGCTAATTCCTAACTATAACTGGTGAGAAACCTATGTTTTTTTCAGTGAATTTCAATAGTTTTTTAATAGCATTTCTCTATAGGTATAAAAAGTAAAATTTTTTATAACAAATTATATATTGTATAATTATGTAATTTTTTAGTTTTTTGCCCCGGAGCGCTCCCGGGGTGCGTACCGGTGAATGCACGGGTAAGCGCAGTGCTTTGGTGCGCCCCGGGGAGCGTACAGGTGAGCGTCCCGTTAGCGCTATTCTCGCGTACGAAAACAACATTGTGACGTTTCGCGTAACCGCATGATGCATCATATGACGCACTGCGTAAGCGCACCTGGGAGCACGCAAGCGCATACGATCATGCAACGTCCTGACGCGCATTCGCTACGCGCCCCCGGGCGCGCTCCGGGGCGTGACTACGGGCGCGCCCCGGGGTACGTAGCGTAAGCGCTTCGGGTCATGTGGCCTGAAAATAAAACTTTTTATTGGTTCATTTCACTTTTGGTTTCCTAATGATGTAAGACCAGGTCATGTGACCTAAAAATAACACTTTTCATTGGTTCAGAACAGTTTTCTTTTCCAATTGATGAAAGACCCCACCTTTTTTCCTCATTTTACCTTTGTGCTTTGAGAGAGGTAGACCTGCAGTTATTTCAGTAGAAAATGGCTACATTAGCTGCAGCTGCTGGATCTTCTGGACCACCACCACCACCACAAGGACCACCACAACTTCACAGTGGTGGAGATCAAGAAGAGGAGGAGGATGAGGAGGAGGAGGAGAGGAGATTCGTCCGAGAGGACAATATTACCTACAAACCTAAAGAGCACATCATCTGGCAGTTTTTTTTCAATCCCCAACGACAAAAAAAAAGTAAATGCGTCTAAGGCAACCTGCTTAATATGTCATCAGGAGCTGTCAAGGGGGAATCCCAACAAAAAATACTCCTTTGGCAACCACACCATGATCAGACATATGCAACGGAAGCATCCAAATAACTATGCTAGGGCAGAGGTCAGGGAACTGGCCAGAAACCCTTTCTAATCATCTGCCGGCACCTCCCAAACTAATGTTTCCACCCCATCGGGACCGGAAGTTAGGGAGATGTGCTCCACCATACAAACAAAGGTTTGCATTTTTTGTGGACCAACAATATGCTATGGAGAGAAATGCATCACACTTATTAACCGTGCTTGGAATAACCACAAGTGCCCAAGGAAACATTAATTTTTTCCGCTTTTTTTTTGCTCCTGTTGAGCTCTTTAGAATTCTCTGTTTTTTGTTTCTCCCCTTAAAAAATACAAAAAAAAATGTTCAGAAAAGTCAAAAAAAGTAACATTTTTTCAAAAAAACAATAAAAAATATAAAACAACAAAAAGAATAAAAACAACAGTTCTTTTCAGAACTACCTCTAATGTATAAAAAAAGCAACTTTTTTGGGAAACTCTATCATGCTTTTTTCTCCACGGTACGCTCCCCGGTACGCGTACCAGGGCACGTACCGGTCGCTCCCCCCGTGAAAATCAAATTTTTTTTTGTTTGTTTTCAGCGCCGGGGCCCTTTTATGTCCCCCACATCGAACCTAGGGGGTCAGTGGGAGTCTACCCTGCCCCCTTTTGGATATTTCCCCCTTTGTTTTTGGCCCCTCTTGAGTCTCTATCCTACCGAGACACAAGATGGCAGCCGCTCCGGACTGTTTCGAATGTTTACAGACACCCGAGAGCCAATCAGCTTTCCGTGCGCAGATCACGTGGTGCGCCCGGTGCACTCCCCAGTGTGCGTTCCGGGGCGCGGCCATAGATATATATATTTTTTTGAACCTAAATTACTCAAAATTCACTGGAGCACATATCTTGAGACATAGCAAAGGCACATTGGGCTACCAGTCCCTACAATTTTGCCAAGTTTGGTGGAAATCCATTCAGCCGTTCAGGCTAAAAGTGAGGTCGACCGCCCTATGGAAATTAACATTGGGGAACACGTTTTGGGACCCCCCTTTTATCTCGGCCCCCGCTTGATGAATCCCCCCGAAAACTTTCAGGGAAGGACCGGGGCGCCGCGAGATAAATTTGAGGAAATTTTCAGGCAGATTCCTCAACCGGCGCCAAAGTTATTCACAATAGAATGTTGAGATTTTGCATTGAAAATAATCCTAACTATAACTACCTACTGGCGACCGCCAGTAGGTAATATATATATATAATCCAGTAACAACTCCAGCAGTCTGTAACCGTTTGTCGAACATGAACGCAGACCCAAAGTAAGTGCTTCAGATTCTTTATATTCCTGTGTAGTCAAGACGCATTTCGCAGCAACGGCCGCTTGTTCACTCCAATATATATTTGGTCCAGGGGATGGGTTCTCGCAGGAGCAAAGGCCAACCTATGGCTGAGCACACAAAAGGCTGTGTGTGGTGTGGAGTTGGCCGCCAACTAAGTGCTTAGCCACAGGGCCTGGGGTCCGGCCAAACCATGGCTATCCCCCACTGCACACACCAAAATCTGTGCACAGCTTGGGGCTCGCTGCCTATGGGCCAGGCCGTAGGCTAGGTCCTGCAGCCCACTTACCTGCCACGGAGGCGGGGTTGGTTTTTCATATGGTAACAAAATATTGGTTTAACGGAGAATACCACTAAAACAAACAAAGGTTAAATTAATGTTATAGTTAGTTGTGATTAAAAGATTAGTTTTGTCTAAGAAATGCTTAGAAATTCTCTGAAAACCAAACGTTATAGTAACGTTATACTTAGGTGTGAGGAAAAGATCTGTTTTGTTAAAAAAAAGACTTAGAATTTCACCAAAAAAAACAAGAGTTTAAAGTGATATTAGAGTTAGCTGAATATAGCAGTGCCAACATCAACGTTTTGTACTAAAAAAAACACATAAAATCACCAGTAATAGTTAGCAGAGCTAGCAATAACTTGCTTCCCCACAATGCACTACTTATGGCCTCACATATGACATGTTCTATGACATTATTTATGGCATCACTGATGACATTCTTTATGACATCACTGATTACATATCAATTGACATCATTATTTGCATCTCTGGTGATATCATCCAAGGTTCTTTTGAACACATTATAAACTGGTAAGGCATTAGGGGCCTGGACGTATGTACAGAAAGCTCAGAATAATATTAAGCATCATTAATGCCATCACAGATACAACTTCCTTAGATGTAGCACGTATGTTATGTGCAACATTGACTCTATGCCATACACTTCACATGTTGCTTTGTTCAAATTAACAATCAACCACAGATGTATGGGAAACCCTCATTTCACATAGTGTTCAATATGTAATCAACTGTTCAGATTAAACCAAGTTTATCCAGATACCCAACGTATGTTTCAAAATGATTGCCCTACGATGGACAGCTTCAATATGTATCAAACCCCTCACAGTCAGTCACCGAACCTACACTGAGAAATGAAGTTGAGATTAGTGAAAAGTGGATACTGTAAACAGTGTTTACTCTATGGAGAGAGTTTACTTTGTACAACACAGTCAGTGAAACTCTCATGAGAAATATACCACAAAGTATTAAAAAGTATCTACCAAGAACAGTGTACACTCTATGCAACACTATTTACTTAAAATAACTAAAGATTACACTGCCTTCAGTCTCCTTGCTGGGGTGAAAACCTTTCTTGTAGCCCATCTTCTGGAGCAGAATAAACACGCCCATAGGTTAACCTGGTGAACTCAGTCTACTATGTTATGCAGAAAATGTAATGCTGAGACAATTCTGTTGATACTTAGTATCTGCTACATTGAATCTTAGCAGTGTTCAAAAACATTTTCTGCAGAACCAAAAGACGTGTGCGCAACATACTGGACACAAGTCATCAACTGTTATCTGCCCAGAGTTACTCCTCAATACAAAGATTTATAATGTGGTATATGGTATGGTATAATGAGATATGGTATACCGAACCGCTAAAATTAGAAAAGCAAGGGTGTAGGAAATTGGAAAAACTCTGGAGAAAACCCCACACCAGCGATAGTAAGGCAAACTATCTAAAGGCCATGTCCATCTACTATAAAAACATCAAGAAAGCAAGAAAGAATAGTCTTACATCACAACTAGCTGAAGCTGGCAACTCTACTAGAGAGCTGTATAAAATCTTGCAGACCTTTACAAAACCCTTGGCATGTGAAAGTCCAGATGAATTTTCCCAAATTTTGTGTAATAATATCTCCCTATTTTTTTAGGACAAAATTGAAACCATTAATAAGAAAATTACCTCAGCTAAATGCCCTAAGGACACTGAGGCCCCCAGTGCAATCCACCTTGAGACACAAGGGGACACCCTACTTGCTTTTCCTGAAGCCAGCCATAGTGATATTCTGTCACTAATAAATAATATGAAAACGGGCTCTCCCCTAGATCTGATCCCAGCCAAATTGACTGCCACACTGAGCAAGACACTTTGTCCAATGATTCATAAGATTCTGAACCTCTCCTTTAAAGAGGGGCAACTTCCTCAACAATGGAAGGAGGCAGTTGTGAATCCCATACGGAAAAACTCGGCACTGCCATGGACAGAACTTTCCAACCTCCGTCCCATCTTGTTGCTGCCTTTCCTGAGCAAACTGGCCGAGAAGCATGTAAACATCCATGTTTCCAGTTTCTTAGAGGCGACAGGGGGTCTGGACCCTTCACAATCTGGGTTCAGGCCCAACTACAGCACAGAATCTGCACTCCTCTCCGTGACCGATAACATCAAGCTGTCACAGGATAGAGGAGGGTCGATGATTCTGGTGCTGTTAGACCTGTCTGCTGCCTTTGATACTGTGTCTCATGACATTCTTCTTGGCCGTTTGCGGAAGATGGGTATTGGAGGTGTGGCACTGTCCTGGCAAGAGAGCTTTCTCTCCGGCCGCTCACAATCTGTCAGCTTGGGCCCCTATCGCTCCACCTCTAGGGTGCTCACTAAGGGGGTGCCACAGGGCTCATGGCTAAGTCCCACATTATTTAGTGTGTACGTGGCCCCCCTCGCTGAGATTGTGAGAGAGTATGGGTTCACACCGGTGTCATACGCCGATGACACCCAACTCCTCTTTCATTTCCACTCTCTTACTTCTGATGTTAAGAACAACTTTGCCGAGGGCAGGAGAGCAGTGTCCAACTGGATGGCTTCCAACTGCCTCCAGTGCAATGTCGGGAAGACCGAGGTAATGCTTTTTGGGAAAGCCAGTATACTCTGGTCTCCCGACTGGTGGCCCTTAGATCTAGGACCTGTACCCTGCCCAAAGCAGTCAGTAAAAAAATCTGGGAGTGAAGCTTGACCAGAATCTAACCCTAAAAGAGCATGCAAATTTTATTACAGGAGCATGTTTTCGAACAATTGGTCTGTTGAGGCGAGTCTTCCCGCTTCTACCTGACATCCACAGAAAGTCCCTTGTACAGGCCTTGGTGATAAGTCGGTTAGATTACTGCAACGGCCTTTTAATATCAGCTAATGAGGATGCATTGAACCGATTGCAGGTGGTCCAAAACACGGCGGCTAGATTAATTCTTAATGCCCCTACAAGAACTCCGTCTAAACCCCTTTTGAGGGAGCTCCATTGGCTACCAATACGGCAACGTATTAAATTTAAAATTTGTTGTACAGTGCACAAATGCCTCTTTGGAGACGGCCCCAAATATCTTGCTCAAAAATTCCATTTATACAAACCGGATCCTCTTCTACGATCTAGCAACCAACTTCTACTGGAAACTCCATTAATTAAGAAGACCAGACAAGGGGGTCGTGCCCTATCACTTTTAGGACCGACTCTGTGGAACAAACTTCCCATCAGTCTTAGACAAATCACCAACCACCTCTCCTTTAGGAAAACCTTAAAAACACTTCTGTTCCAAGAAATATAATCCCCCTATAGCTTTCCCGCAGAGGCACTGAAGTCTGTTATCCACGGCGAACAAAGCGCGGAGATACCCCTTACGGGGTCGAGTCCAGCGCGATACAAGAAATTAAATAAATAAATAAATAAATGTGTTCATTACCTCTACATGTCTATGATGCATTAGGAGCACATACATTTTGTGAACACACCCATTATCTGAACACAAGATGTCAAAATTAGTTAGCAAACTAATAGGGTACTTACCCGCCACTATATAAACTATAAAACAAACATGACTTGCAGATCTTACAGGGTGACATAGTTTGTTCTTTTGTTATTTAATGGTTTTTTTTGAGCAATTGTACTAGTACTTGGTACAATTGAATGTTAAATTGGAATGATTGAAGAGAGTGAAATGCTTCTTGTTTAATTTAAAAATTGTTCTTCAGTGTTTTTGAGGGTTGGATCTCAGTTATGTAGGAACTCCACTCGAACTATAAACTCAGGTGGTTCTTAAGGCTAATGATACCTTTGTGGCACTCGACGATCTTGTATGGCCTCATGGACGCATTCCTCCTGACGTTTGTGTACCATAGACTCCAAGCTGCACTGCACAACTTATGCCCTCAAGTCTCAGTTTCCCACCTAATCTTTCCACCTTGCAGATATGGCTCGTCATTACAACACACACACAATTAATCATATACAGCAGAATAAACAGATAGTCTGCAGAATACAGGCAGGGCAAGGGAGAGCTTGATTACCATGCTGGGTCACAGCATAGAACAAACAGATTGAAAATGTTCCTCTACACAACTACACACACTCACTTCTAATTCTAATTTGTGAATAATACAATTTAAATTCCTGCATCAAATGTATTTTACACTTGTTTAACTTTGCAAATTTGACCTACGGGCAGATGCTATTTGTGCACAGTGTGGGTCAGTGGAGGCAGACTTCCTGCATCTGGTCTGGCAGTGTACTGCATTTATGTACTATTACACTCATGTCACAGAAGCATTGAGTAATATGGTATTAGAACAAATAGAATGCAACCCTGTAATATGCTTACTGGGACTGGTCAATGGCCCCCACCAGCCAACCAGAGGTTTGTGTCTGTGGCCCTGCTGTTGAAAAAGAGAAGGATGTCTCTCCACTGGGACAAAAAAGTACAACCCACCAAGAAGAATCGGATAATAGATATGACTGACTGTAGATCCCAACTGGAACTCTATGGGGAAGAACTGCAGAGGTCTTTGAGACCCAAGGAAAAATAGGGACATCTAACAGCATACTTATTGATACGTCCAAATAACTCTTAGTTGCTGAGGTGGGCAGGAGGTAAACATGGTAATAAACTCATTGAATATAATATGTTAATACCATATGTGCACTACTACAGTGTTATGATGTTATTATATTACTAGATGTGGCAAGTGGGCGGAAGAGGTTGATTGTAAATATGGAGTTGCAGGCATGGTGAGATGTCTGTTGTATTGTTTTTTCTTTCACAAAATGAATTTTAAAAAAATCCACATTTAAGGTGTGCAAAAAAGCACCTTTTTCCATTTGAAATAACATTAGTCCCTTCCATCCATTCTGATTTAGGGCACAGATATCCAATAAAATCACATGCAAAATGCTTGCTACAAGCCATACTATGAAATGTCCATACATGTTTGTAGAACTGCAAGCCTTTGGTATGATCTATGCCCAAACATTTTCTCTTCTCCCCCTTCTGTTTGCTGAAATCCGTTTTTGGAACCAATGGACTCTGTGCACTTTACCATTGCTAACCTGTGGTAAAGTACGTATGGTCATTTCTTTATGCATGATGAAACTATCTTAAACCCAATTGGCACATTTCATTAACTTATAAGTTCATTGAAAGGTGGAACTACATATACCCAAGACCTGTAAATTAAAAAGTATTAGAGGGTTTGTAGAACTCTCTGTCTCACCCATTTCAGTAGCGCCCTTTAAAACAACTCTGCCATTGCAACCTGTGTGCAGTTTCAAACTGTTAATTCGACTTGACAAAACAAACATTTTATCAGGCCTAAACCTTCCTTTTTCAGCACATGTAAGCCACCTATAAAGTAGGGCGTAAAAGCTCATAGGGCAGGGTGCATTCTATTTGAAAAGTTGGATATGCATTTTCTAGTTTGACATGTCCTGATAGTGAAAAACTCCTAAGTTCATTTTTCACTACTGTACGGCCTACCTCTCCCATTGGATAACATTCAGTTCCTGTATTACATTTAATAAGTTCAATTTTTTTTTATTTTTTTTAAAACCTTTATTGAAAAATTGCAGAGACTGGTTACATAATTGCACCAAATTGAAGCACCATATACTTGTATACAATATAAGATCACAATGTTGACCCAATATATAAAACATAAAATGGTGGCAGCTTGGCACATATTCCATCAGGCAGAACAGGATAAAAAAACATTAAGTGATAGGAGGCACCTGAGCTGTGGGGAGAGGAACAGGCCCAAACAAAGGGAGTGGAGGAGAGCTGATCACAGACCAGCACCAGCGGCCCAGATAAGAAAGCTGAGCAGCGAGCAGACCTGTGAAAAAAATGAGCAGTGAGGGGAATGGGTATGTTCAGGAATAAGTGTAAAAACTTCCGGAGCACTACCATCTTAGTGATTGCTATCTGACCTTATAGCGACAGAGGCAGCCGGCTCCAAAGGGGAACTTTGGACTCAAGCCAGTCAACCGCGCGCCCAAAATTAGCCCTCCAAATCTCATAAACGTCTCTGCTGAACCAGACTCTTAAATAGCGAATAGGGCCTGATGCCAACACGAAGGGGAAGTCCTGGGTAAAGGGCACAGTGGCGTCGGTGAGAGGGAAAAGGAGTGACTTGTTCTACTTCACCTGTATGGCCTAATAACCACCAAATCTTTTAATCTCATGCACAAGAGGACTGAGATTGTCTAGGGGGTTCCAGAAGTATAAGGTGACATCATCCGCGTAAATAGAGACCAAGAGGGCGCAGGTTGCAAATCCGATACCCCTTTGGGTGCGGTGTTGTCGGAGTCTAGCTGGCAACGGTTCCATCGCATTATTTGGCTATCAACCTCGTAGATGGGCAGTGGGAAGGGTGTACAAGAGCAAGATTTTGCGTAAGAAAACCAGACTGAAACCGAGGCGTGTGAGGAGGGATAAGAGAAAGGGCCATTCTAGGGTATCAAAGGCTTTGGTGGCGTTGAGCAGGGCAGCAACCACCGGGAGCGATGGGCTGATCTGGTGCAGGACGGAGAAAATGGTGTGGAGATTGTGGGAGGTAGCTCGGCCGGGAATGAATCCAGACTGGTCCGGGAGGGCAATATGTGGCATAAGAAGGAGAAGGCGAGAAGCGAGCAGTTTGGTGAAGATTTTGTTGTCCGTATTAATAAGGGAAAGGGGGCGATAGGAATCACGGTGCTCAGGAGGTTTATCCGGTTTAAGAGGAAGGGTCAACATGGCCTCGCAGAACGAGGGAGGGAGGGAATTGGCCACTCTCCAATGAGTCGTTATACATGGCGGCCAAGTGAGATATTAAAAGCGGGACAAAAGTCTTGTAAAAAAATACAGGCATACCGGGGGCCTTGTCGCCAGGCATACCATTGATAGCAGCGAGTATTTCTTCTTTAGAGAAGGGCTCATCAAGGAATTCATTATGGTAATTTTTGAACCATAGAAGCTGAATTGTATCAAAATACTGCTTGAAGACCTCGCGCGAGGGGGTGGAACCTGCTGTGTACGAATGCGTGTAAAAATCTGTGAAACGTGCCTGGATTTCGGGAGGGGAGGTGGTTCTAGCTGGGCCACTGTCCTGAAGTGCTGTAATGTAGGATGCAGCGTGAGGCGGGTGAAGCAGACCTGCCAGGGTTTTACCGGGGCAATCGTCCTCATCGAAGCGGCACACCCGGGCCTCCCTGCCAAGGAACGAGAGCTCCCTATCAGCCTCTTCAGTGAATTCTGTGTGTTTACTGCGATGTTGGGCAAGTGTTTCTGGGCTGGGATCAAGAGCATGGGAGGAATCTAATGATTTAATTTCTGATTCCAGTTTATCTAGCGTGCTGCAGATGGAACATAAGACTCCGGACTGTTTAGAGATGCATTCTCCATGAATAACGAGTTTAAACCCTTCCCACAGCGTAGAGGGAGAGTCCACGAAACCCTCGTTGAGTTCAAAGTAGTTGAGGATTGCTGTTTGGATCTTGTTGCAAAAGATGGAGTCTCGCAGCGTGTTAGGGGGAACCCGTCAGGAGAACGCACGCCAAGGAGATTGAGTGAGACGGAGACAGATGTCATAAATCTTGAACAGTGCCTAGTCTTTGATAATGAACACTTAGCACTCTGTATAAGTAATGGTACTAGTGTTATTTCCCTTCAGAAAAAACCCACCCCTTTCCCGTGCTATAGCACCTCGTGTCAGTGTGATTGGTGACTACTACATCAATTGCTTATTATTTGGGACGTTTATTCTGGAAAAACAGTATGTAGCACAAATGTTTCAAATGATTGTTTCTTTGAAATGCCCAAACGGAATTATCGTAAAACGATTGGCAGTATTGGAATAGATTATTTTGTTTTCAGCTTAATGTCAGTTTTTGAAATGTTTGAACAGATTTTCTCTAAAGGAACAGTCTCCGCTCCCGCCCGACACTGCAGAGGCCCGCGAAGACAGAGCAGCCTGACAGCAACACACGTGGGAAACATCACTTACAACGCAACTTTTACAACGACATACCATTACAACGCAACTTTTACATCGCAAAAACTTTTACAACGCATGTATTTACAACGAATGTTTTTACAACGCAGGTACCTTTACAACGCATACCATTACAACGTAAGTATTGGTAAGTATATAATTATTTTTTATATGTTATATGTTTGGGGTAAAGGGGTATTTTTAGGCTTCAGGGTCAGTTTTGGGTTTTTGGGTAAAGGGGTATTTTTGGGGTTCAGGGTCAGTTTTTGGTTTTTGGGTAAAGGGGTATTTTTAGGGTTCAGGGTCAGTTTTGGGTTTTTGGGTAAAGGGGTATTTTTGGGGTTCAGGGTCAGTTTTTAGTTTTTGGGTAAAGGGGTATTTTTGGGGTTCAGGGTCAGTTTTTAGTTTTTGGGTAAAGGGGTATTTTTGGGGTTCAGGGTCAGTTTTTAGTTTTTGGGTAAAGGGGTATTTTTGGGGTTCAGGTCAGTTTTTGATTTTTGGGTAAAGGGGTATTTTTGGGGTTCAGGGTCAGTTTTTAGTTTTTGGGTAAAGGGGTATTTTGGGGGTTCAGGGTCAGTTTTTAGTTATTGGGTAAAGGGGTATTTTTGGGGTTCAGGGTCAGTTTTTAGTTTTTGGGTAAAGGGGTATTTTTGGGGTTCAGGGTCAGTTTCTAGTTTTTGGGTAAAGGGGTATTTTTGGGGTTCAGGGTCAGTTTTTAGTTTTTGGGTAAAGGGGTATTTTTGGGGTTCAGGGTCAGTTTTTAGTTTTTGGGTAAAGGGTTTTTTTTGGGGTTCAGGGTCAGTTTTTAGTTTTTGGGTAAAGGTTTTTTTTGGGGTTCAGGGTCAGTTTTGGGTTTTGGGGGTACAGGGGTACAGGGTAAAAATAAATTAAAATTACATTTAAATTAAATTACATTAAATTATATTTTTTTTAATTAATTTACGATTATAAAATTAACATATACTTACCAATACTTACGTTGTAATGGTATGCGTTGTAAAGGTACCTGCGTTGTAAAAACATTAGTTGTAAATACATGCGTTGTAAAAGTTTTTGCGTTGTAAAAATTGCGTTGTAAAAGCATGCGTTGTAATAACATGCGTTGTGTCAACATAGATCCACACACGTTGAACGTGACGGTACGTGTTTAGCGCTTGGGTGCAGCTGGCTATAAGAGCCGTGCCCAATGTTCTAGAAGGCGCTTTGCCTTCTACTTAGTTCTCTGGACAGCATCGGGTAGAAGAGGCTTACCTGAGATCCGGAACCTCGCAACTCCATCGGCAATCTTCGGCTTCAGTCTCCAGGGAAATCTCTCGAACCCTGCAAAAGATCAAGAGAAGGAGTTAAGTACTTTTTCATTTCTTCGGCGCCCGACGCAAGAAAGTTAAAGGAAAACCATTCAACAATTTTTGCAACTTCAGTATTAGGAGAAATAACGAACGTTTACTCGGAGACAGAGACAGCACCAAAGCATTTTAAAGGAATACACAAGGAAATTCCTGTTTATAGAAACTGTTGTTATGATATTATTCGTAATATGTTTGCTGACTGAACTTTGTTTGGAACATAGTTTTGCTGGGCAATGTGGTATTGTTTGTAGAAAGCTATCTCCCCCTTGCTTTTATGAGGTAAACCAGAAAACGGAGCATTCAGGAATATTTCGACAAATATGCAAAGTAAGTAAGTTTAATATTTAGAGTACAGTTGTATTTCATATGTTAAAATTGGAAACACATGAGTAATAAGCAAATTATTTTACAGAAACTCAACCAAGGGGCTAGGTCAGACAAGCACAGAAGAGGCTCAGCAAAGGACGGATTCAAACCATTCACTTCTACACAAGACATACTGGGCGTAAACAAGACATCTTCAGATCGCAGGTAGGGGACAAGACGTGTTTCGTAGAAACCCTTTTAAAGTAATCAGAAGAAGTCTTAGAAGAGTTGAAATCATTCTACAGAGTCTTAGTTTTCCCCTTGTTGTTTCGCAGGTCGAGAGCAAGAACCCTCAGCGCCCAGTACCCTGGCCCTCCTCTCTAGTTTCTAATTCATTTCTTGTTGTGATTTCTAACAAAACACAAGTTGTAGGTTAGTAATTTGGGAAGTTGGTCTCTTGCATCCCTGCAAAATCTTAAGACGTCATGGAAGACATCTATGGTAAGGGACGTTGTGGTAATCTGACAGCAGAGCTGGACCGGTGCGTGGTCAGAAAGGGTTCGTGCCATGTGATCGGTGGAGGTGAGCATGGACAGGACATCTGGGGATTTGATCCAGAGATCCAGCCTGGACCAACAGCCACATGTGCCAGTGAATCAAGTGCCCTCGTGATCCTCGGGGCATAGATGACGCCAAGCGTCATATAAGGAGTTTTCAATGAGAATGGAACCAAGGATAGCCGCGGCATGTGGGTGAGAAGCATGTGGGCCAGATCGGTCAAGATCAGTGGAGAGTGTGACATTGAAGTCCCCCCCAAAGGAGCGCAGCAGGGCCAAGGGATTAAATGTGGTGCCACACCTGCGCAAAGAAGTCAGGGTTATCATTATTGGGTCTGTATAGAGCAGCTATCGTCAGGGGTTTGGCCTGGAGGAAGCCATGGTGGATTCACGTTATGTTACAAACAGTCATGTTTCTCTGCTACTTCTGTACTCGTCTTTCTGGGGAGGAGGCGCATCTTGCATTTATTTGGGGTTTTATGAGCTTGGCGAGCTTCCTGATTTGGTATTTCCCCTTATTGCTGAATCTGGTGGCTTTGTGGACTAATGCACTCACTGTATGGGCCGTGTTCGACCTCTTTGGTCACAGGTTTAAATCTTGGTGTGTCCACTCAGCCTTTCATCCTTCTGAGGTCGATACAATGAGTACCATTGAGTTGGGTAACAATAAACATCTATTAGTCAGTCCCAAGGTACCCTTGGAGAGACAAGCGCTTAACAAATACACATTTTATGTTAATATAGTGAGGACTTTGAAAAGGAATGCTTGAGGTCGTAAAGTTCTGAATATTTAGTGGCAATTCCCATTACTCCAATTCGATGACTCCTACCCGTACATTACAAAAAGTGTTTTCTTTACTAATAATAATATTAGTACTGTGCAAGGTGATATGTAGGGCTATGCAATGGACCTACCCATACCCAGGTAGAGCGGAAGATTATGAAGAAATTACACTTCCCAGGTTTCCCTCTCTTATAAACTCCCCCCCCTCAAATAAATTATCACCAAAGCAAACATTATCCATCATAGCGCCTCCAGGCCTTTATTTCTGTCCCTTTTAGCATAGCACCTGGTTTAACATCTTCCTCGAAATGAAGGATGTGCATAGAGCTGAGAGCTGCAGGGGGATTTTATCGTTCCAGAGCCTCCAGTGTCAGACATCATTTTTTGTACAGCTGTTTACAGATGTAAGACACCCCTGCAGCACCCAGCTAATACCTCCTCCCCTTTTTAAATGTTTTATGTAAGTGACTGGAAATTACAGGTGGAGCCTGGGGCTGATCCTGATCTAATTTTCATTTTCTGTCAGGTGCGCCTTCAGATATTTAACAAGTATCATATTGCTTTTAATATACGAAATTTGTACTGATGCAAACTGACAGACCTTGGCTGTCTTACCAGAACCATTTTATTGTCTTGCACAAAGCAAAGAGGTTGATATTTTAAAAAAAAGTCACAAATAAAAGAGAAAAATGAAGGGCTTGTGGTATTTAGAGAAGTATCGCAATTAAACAGAAGTTTTCGGTACTAAGAGGTGGCAATTGGCGTAGAATGCAGTTCTCAGTTAAGTGGCTGATCTACTGCCCCCCTTCATTTCTGCATAAAAGTAATCCAGGATTTTTGGGCCAATTTTTTACATATGAGTCATTGGAAATTGCCAATTGGTCCCATGTAATGTGGTACTGCGCAGGCCTGGGTGATTTTTGGAAATCAATTTTCAAGAATGTAGGGGACATTTTTCAGATACAGATAGCTCCTAGTCCTTTTTTGGTAGCATTAGGTTATGACTCAACATTTAGAGTGATCCCAAGATATAAGAAATGAATCCATACTTTCATGCTGGTGGCTAGAGCTCTACTACTGCAAAGGTGGAAGTCACAATCTGTTCCCCATTCAAAAGAGTGGATTGGGAGAATGAGGAAAGCAGGAGAAAATGTATTCTTGTAAACCATTAGCTGTGTAGCCATAGCCAAGTTTAAGAAAATGGGTGCTTAACTTATGGTCGGGTTGGGGGATACGTTGGTAGGGTTTGAAGGAATGGCCTTAGATACATTTTTGGATGTAAGGGCAATAGGAAAAAACACTAAGGGGTATATTCACAAGAACGTGTGAGAACTACCACAAGAGTAGCGTAACACAACTTTCCACATCACAGCCTATCGGTGGAAAATATCCCTGTGTCAAAGTGGAATTCACAACGTGGCGGTAGCATGCATTAGACACCAGATGACGCGTCAAATGTCCATGTGAAAATCAACACCACCCTGCAAAAATGCGATACGCGAACACAAAAAAACATGCGATGAGGCCAACCATGGTGCAAAAAGAAGCGAAAACCAGGCACAGGCCTGCAAATCCCACGCGTCTGGTGGGACAATGCACCATAAAAACCACAGAAAAAACACACCAGAAACAGGTCAAAGCACATAGCAACATGGATGCAACCTGACCCAGTGCAGAGGCCAACTCGAACCCCAAAACCCCCACAGACTACCAGCAAGGAACAACGGGGAAGGCCAAGAAGAAGAGGGAGAAGAAGACGGGGTGCAGACTGCAGGAAAACAAGAACAGCGTCACAGAGGTGACAGAACACTACCAGCAACAGACCCACTAGCAGACCCCCTGGAATGCAGTCGGAGTGCCGAGATGGGCAATCAAGGAGGCCAATAGGCACCGGCATGATGTGACAACCTAAACCAGGCACTAACTTGCTGCAGGAAGGCAGCAACGGCGTCAGGAGGTGGCAGTCCAGCGCTATCGGAGGAGCTGGAGGAAACCCAGGCCACAGCCATCAGTGTGTAGACGGTGCAAGGTGTAGGGAGTATGGACACAGCTCGAGAGGGCCTGACACAACATCAACAGGGAGTGCAAAAAACAGAGACTGGGTGGACGGGGGGCGATGGGCACAATGGTATACATGCACAACGAGGTGTAGCACACTGCACACCCACAATTACCCAGGATCATGTCCCAGATCCCCTTGGCACACTGCAGCACACACATAGCAAGAACAGCACACTCACATTGCTGACAATGTGGTACAATGCGCATAGCTGACAAAAAAGAGGTAAGGAAGGTGCGTGTAAAGATCAACAGAAAAGTTTGATGGGTAGGGTGCTCCATCAGAAAACGTATCCATCCAAGTACATCATCCAGTAATGACAAATTCGTGTACACATAGCATATGAATGCATCCCTGAATGGGGCACACCGTAGGTTCTTCAAAGAATACTCCTTAGAAATGAATTTTGAAGTAGTTACATCAGTTTATTTTTCAAAGGTAACGTTTCTTGATATTTTCATCATATCAAAATGAAGCTTTTTGTTCTGAATTCATGTATGTTAATCACATCTGATAGACATTTCCTTAATGCTCTGATGCATTTCGGGCCCCCAAGCCCTTTTTCTAGGAGCTCTAAAAAACCAAAAGGATATAGCGATCAGCCATATGTAATGGCAAAACATGTCACAATATCAATAACATACCAGTAATAAAAACATAATATATTGTGATCACGTGTATGTGAAACGGGTACAGTCTGTGCGTTAGGTGAAACGAGTGCATAGTAAATGGGAAAAAACGGGTACGTGCTGGATTCAGAAAAACGGCCGGTTGAACAGACTAGCGCAGATAACAAATTCACCGAATGGAGTGTCCACAGTTCTCAGGATAAAAGAGCTGAAAACGAAAAGATAAACTAAAAGTTAACAATGGCCAGTCCCCGCGGGGTGACGCCTAACAAAAAGTAACAAAAGCAGCAGTAAACCGACTTACAGTATATCAGAGTGTTCCTTCATCGGTTCCGGGTTCTCTACGTTCCGGTAGTGTGTATCAATCACGTGATGTGGGGCTTTAAAAAGGACCATGAGTGGCTCAACAGCTCACGTGGGGTCAAAAAAAACAAACAAAGGGCTAAGACGTGGGTGGCAGCCATTTTGGGGGTGTGAATGTATAGTGTGGAACGACAAAGTGATAAAGTATACACAACCAAAGTGACATGTAAACGGTATAGACCCCATAAAAAAGGTTACACAGCATCAATAAACCACTGGACAGTGGCTGATAGTGACAATTAAATTAAACAACTAAATTCAGTCCTGTCATTGAGCCCGAAGGGCTTCATAGCCTGAAGTCGATAAATCCATGATATTTCACGCTGCAGTACAGTTTTGTTATTGTCCTTTCCCTCACGTTTCTGGACGATTTCCAGTACCATATACTTCAGTTGGGCTATGTTCTGTTTTTGCTCCATGAAGTGCACAGCGATGTTCGATTTTTCATTTCTGGTTCGTATATTTGATTTATGTTCGTTTATACGAATTTTGATCTTCCTTTCTGTCTTCCCTATGTAGATCTTTCCACATGGGCATTTTAACAAATATATCAAATTTCAATCAGCAAAGGACAATGGCCTGCGGTGCACTGAGTCACAGGCACTCTGCGTGCTGAGCAGGGTATCAGGTCGATGTTGGCATCCACAACAGGTCTGAGCAACTCCGTAAGTCTATCAGAATCACTGTTTCGACTCTGGCAGATGGCGGTTGGAGGTGGTCCTTGCGGTGGTGGGTTGTGCCTCCTGCGGTGATGCGACGTCCAGTCCGGTCTGGAGTCGCTTTGGTGTGTGAGCCCTAGTGAGATGCATTTGGGCCTAGAGGCTGCGTACAGCACAAGGCCACAGAGACATGGTGTTGATGACCCCAAGTCCTACACTTCAGTGGCAATCCAGAAGAAGGGGTCCCGGACCGGACCAGCACAGAGTTAGCGACCCCGGATGCACTGCGGCCGGCACAGGCACCCAGCCAAGGGACGGTGACTTGCGCTGCAGATGGGCCATGCAGTTTGAGCAGGTCTCCATCAATGTCTGAGGTGTATGTTGCAGAGGGTTGCTGAGGATAGTGAAAGGCGTCCTCCAGGGCATGATTCCAAAGGCTTGATTTTATCCGGTAGCAGCAAATTATGGGGTGAAAAGAGCAAGCCTCGTTTTCACCACCAATTCGGTGTCAGCTACAGGAGGATGAAAACTAGCCCCTAGTCCATCGACTCAAACGCCACCAATGTACGACCAGTGAGTGTCCATGAATGTCGGGGAACAGACTTAGTGGCACCGGGGCTGAGAGGGGATGCTGTCTGAGATGATGCTGGTACACTGATATGAACTCCGCCATTGCTAAATGATGACTCTGTGACCTACTGGACAGCAGTGTAGGCCAGAGGCAGTGGGCAGCAGTGGCCCACAGCCATGTGTTGTTGAATTATGATGCACAGAGTTAGTGACTCCATCATCCTCTTACACCTCTCCTTGCGTGCAGATTTGTAATCTGCCTTTGCATAGTCGATGTTCAGTTCCAGATTTGTGACCTACTCGAGCGCAGCGTAGGCCAGAGGATGCGGTCAGCACCGGCCATTCACCGACTGTCAGCGGCATAGGTTGGTGGCCCCACCGGCCTGCCTAGTTCAGTTTCAGTGGCACCACGTGTCCGTGACTGTGACATGGCTTTTGTCCGTACTGAGCCACATCTTCCTCTTACTCCTCTCTGTGCGACCACTGGTGTAGACTGTGGGTGTTGTGGCCCTCTTGGGTGTCCGGGCTGCATGATGATTGGCTCCAAGGCATATGTTGCCCTTCCGATCAATCGCAGGGATGGGCTCCCTTTTGTGGTGCAGGCTGCCATCCGACTTTACACCAGGTCAGAGCAGGTGTTCAATTCCTGCTGCTAACGTGCTTTATCACTTGTTTTGTGTTTTTATCGCAGATCTGGCTGGTCGTTGTGAATGTTGAGGTGTCGTGTTTTCACAGCTTTTTGCATGGGAACGCCTACTCTGCATCTCATTAGCGATAGTTGCAGAGGTCCTCTGTGGTGATGTTTTTTGTGGCTGCTATCGTGGGTTATCTAGTGCTGTGAGCTGTTAACATCAGCTTGTGAATGAGGAGGTACATTTATCACGACTTTGGCTGTGATAAAGTGCAGTTAATTCGGCAATAACTCCTTGTGAATATGCCCCTGAGTCAGGTACTATGCAGGGGAGCGGAACAATCTCATGTTGTAGTACTATGGGCAGGATAGGTTTGGGTGAAATTTGTAAAATAGGTCATTGAAAGGTATGGAGCGACCACAGTAAGCAGGGAAGGGTGCAAGGAGTCAACAGGATGATCTTTTTGTTGTATGAGTTTGATTACTGTGCAGATCAGTGAGAGACGTCATTTATTTATAAACCTGTATGAAATCAACTGAATCAAACATTTCTTTGTATATTAACTCTTCTTGTGCACAATATGGACTTTTTAGACTGTCATGCAGATATGTAACTGGAATTATTCATGTATGAGTCTGAATGACATCAATTGTATCAAATTTTGTATTGCATATCATCTTTTGTACTATAACATGAATAAAATAATAAAACATAAAAAACTTTCATGAAGGAAGATAATTTTGATTAGGTGTGTTAGTTGTTATCATCAGATATCTATGAGGTGAAAAGTGATTCATACTCCTGATGCCTTCAAATGCTGTAAATATGAGGTGATGCAATTACTCTGTTTAATATTATTGTCTTTTGAATTTTCATTGCTGGTCAGAGAGGCTGCTAAGATATAGAAGTGCTTATCTCGCTTCTTTTGTACTTGGAAATGCTTTGAATATTTGCTGGTAATCTTCCCTGTTCTGGTTTGAATCTTTTCGTGCCAGATTTCTTACTGTACTGAATCATCAGCTTTGAGCTAGACAACTCAATAATTGTCTCCTACACACTTGCCTCCTACATAGAAGCAAATGTGTTCCTCAATATCACAGATATTAACTTTCCCCAGTGTTCTAAATAGGTTCTTTCCCTCAGGTGTCTAAGAACTTTCAGACCTCTCAAAACAACCCTATATTAATCTCAAGAATTAGCTTTAATGGCTGAAGATAAGCTAAGACATCAGGTTAGAAACAGAATGTACGATCAGTGACATAAATCTGAACTTAGAGTGATGAAGATTACCTGAAAGTAACGGAGACATTACAATCTCGACTCTCTTCATTGCAATTGTCTTATTCTGCTGACGAAGCATAAAGCAGTGCCTGGACACTATGCCACGCCAGGCGTATGCTCCTGGATACTCTCACAGGTGATAGTGACCTATGCAAATACATATACCATAATATAAAATAACAGAACATATTATACAACTACAGAGAGGAGAAGGACAGACCAAATATATGTTTGTCATAAATGCACCCAGAATGCTTGTTTAGACGACCTTGGAAAGGGTGGCTTTCATGGAAGGAATGTTCTGGGAATAAACTGTGCCCCACAGCGAATGGATCACTAACAACAGAAAAGCCGTAGACATATCAGACCATACCAAGATCCTGAGGTCAAGGGTCCAAAGAATGAGTACTAACACAACAACTTATGCAGGCAAAGGGTGGAACTTAATACAATATTGTTGGTGGTAGCGTTTCTCAGTAAGAGAAAGCGTCCGCACCTTCTGTCGGAGACTATTTCCTCTGGGCAAGTCGTGTGTAAAGTGTCAAGGGAAGAGGTGCACTGAGAACCTGGTAAGACACCCACCACCCGGGGTGTTACACAGAGCAACTTAATGCTCGTATCAATACTCAAAGGAAGACCAAGTTACACTAAGCACCCTCTTTGAAGTTCAAAGTCAAGGAACAAACATTCTTTTTTGTTTCCAAATGCAAAATTAATATTATAGTTCTTTTTCACCAATTTCAACAGTCAGTTCATAAGTAATAGGGAAGCTTCAAAGCATGGATCCAAAACCGTATGTAGTTCTTTCAAGATCTTTATTTCAAACACATTAAAAAGTTTTTTCCAGCTTGGCTCTGCCGACACGTGTTTCGCCCTCTGGGGGCTTTTTCAAGGCAATCTAGATGAAGATGCACAGGTCTTATTTTCGAAAGGTTCTTGTTAATTAGGCGAAGCAGGTACGATGTGGCTATATTAAGAATCCTATTAGTTCAGATGCTGACAGTTAAGATGATACAGGTGTAAGTTCCAGTTTGATTGTCAAAAGAGTCGCGTAAGTCACTTTGTGGAGATCAGTTCTTTATGTTCATGTAGTTAGGAGTCCCGTAGACCATGATAAGTCTTGTTAGTTCAGCTTGTATGGCACCGATCTCCACTGCTGGGCGCTACCCAGGGTGGAACTTACAAGTGAAAGTTTGTAAAGACAGTTTCTGAAGGACCCAGTAGGAACAAAAATTACACCACATTCACAAAGGTTTATACCTAGAATTGAAATCGTACCCACTCCTCAGGAAGCTTGTTTTGAAGGAGGGAATTTTCATGAACAGGTATCACGGCACTTAACAACACCATAGGAGACAGGTCATACTCAACCAGGGAGGCACCTGCCAATTATCAAATTGCATTGATACTTTCCAATTCTTATATGAAAATGTTATATGAGTCACGTAATATTACCCTTCAAAAAGTGGTAAAAAAACCCAGACACAAAATATTTAATGAAGACATCCATTTAGTACACAGCATTTAGAATCATTATGAGATCAAAGCATTGATGTGCATCCATACACAATATTGCATTATTGCAATGTCACTCCAGCATCAATATCCATTTGTCGCCAAAATCATAAAGGCAACTTTAAAATGCATTCCATTTTTTAACAAAACAAATCAATGTTTTGTTTTCTTTCTCGGATGGGCTTAAATTCTGTAACCCTAGCCAGAGAAATGTTGCCTTCAATTTAATAGATGCAGCAATACCAAAGAAGTACATTTTCTTATACAGGTTGTTATTTATATAAGTACTACTGTGGAATTCATGGCTTTCAATACCCTGTACCTCACATGGCAGGTATCATTGGGTTTGGTGGATTTCTAGATATGGCAGGTGTAAACAGAAGGATAGTATGGAAATAAAAAAAAATGCTGATTTCCTATTTCTGGACTCTGGAAAAAATCAACTAGGGGCTCGTTAACTCCAGTGATCCGAATAAACAGAATAAGAGAGCTAGCACAAAATGGATACCAATTTTGGGGCTTATTTACAAGCCATTTGTGCCGCCACCTTCTCCCATATTAAAAGTGATGCACCGGCGGTGCTAGGGGCTGTAAACAAGCCCCTTAGTTTTATCACGAAATTGCAAAATGTGAATTTGAGCTCCCCCTATGTGTTTCAGTGTTTCTTCCCTCCCTTGTTGCCTCTCCTCTTCTTCACCTCTGTGACTTTCCTCTCCTTCCTTTCTGCACCTTTGTCCAACACTCCTCTGCTGATGAGTTGCAGATGCCACATCACCTCTGCAACATTGTTGCATAAATGGGATCACTTTGAAAGTCACTGCTTCTTTTTATCCTATTCACTGGCTATGGCTGTACTAGCCACCTTTCAGGCTGGGGGAAGAGATAGGGCTTTGGCTCACTGATGGAGTTTTATGAAGAACATTCCTATTGGTTGCCATGCTTGTATAGATCACAGGCATCTGGATCATATAACCTCTAAAGTCTGATATCTTTTAACATTGATTGTATGGTAACTCGATCAAGTACACGAAACACCAAACATTCACTAGCTTTTAGAGCTTACCTTCATACGTCAATCAAGGAGGAAGATGAATGGAAGACTGCATGTAAGGCATGCCTTGGACAATTAAAGTAAACATGTTCTACATTTTTGCTACTATAATGCATCTGCAGTGTTTGAACAATTTTCATGCTAGCGCCTAGACAACATTCAGTTTGAAGAATTTGTATAACAATAATAATAGAACCCTGTTTGAAAATTGCTTTTAATGATATTTAAGTATTCTTGTAAAATGACTAAACATGAACATTATATGAATATATTGTTGTGGCAGTTGCACCAGTTGTAACTATATGCACAAATAGAATAATAGGAATTCCACCTATAGCAAATAGGTTTCTTCCCTCCTCAGAAAATAGTGGCGGGTCAGTCTCAGCTCTAAGCTATGCTGTAGTGGCTGGTTTTTAATACACAGTCACGGTCTAGTGAAATCCCCTGGAATTACGGAGCAGAGGTTGTCCCGGTTTGCGGCAAGTTAGATGAGGTTTGCACAAAAGAATGTGTAACCTGTTTAGGAAATAAAAAATAATATGCATTCAACAAATGAAAACCATTTCCTCAGCACCAATGTTGAAGCAATCAGACAAAAGAAAAAGGCTGCATTTGTTTTAAAAACTCAAGCTACTAAAATGTCAGCTGATGAAATCTTATGACAAGTATTGATGCGGCAATAGTAATCAAGAAGAGAGATATTCATGAAAGATTTGAAAAGTGTCAATAAACTATTTGTTGAAGACCTTTGAGTGTGAAAGAGGCATGAGGTAATTTTAGGCAATCAGTTTGTTTCCCAAATTATAAAATGTGCTCAATTACAGTTACTCATGCATTTGGAGTATATTTCTGACTTATCCATGCTAACATCTTTCTATTTTTTTTTTGTCACAATAGGGATAATATCCACCCCACTTGTATGTGGAAACCTTTGCCCCTGCACCCACTCCGAAAATATTGCCTCCGTTCCCTAACAAAAGTAAATTTCAAACTATTTCAAGGGTAAGATACATACAAGAGGTTGTGAATATCTACAAATGTCTTCTAGCATCTTCTAGATTCGAAGACATATCAAAAGAGTAAAATCTTCACCAGTAGCAACAAACGAAAGCAAGGTAGGAAATAAAAGGGAAACATCCTTTACAATGCAACTTTTACAATGCACTACCATTACGATGCAACTTTTACAACGCAAGTCATTACAACGAATTTTGGTGGAGGGCGCTCTAGGACAGGGAATAGTTTAATTACTATCCAACACCTTCCCTTCTATCCACGGGGACTGGAGTTGGAATAATAAATTAAACTTTTCACTATTCAGCGCCCCCCAAAGCAAGTCATTGTAATGACTTGCGTTGTAAGTGTTGCGTCGTAATGGCATGCGTTGTAAAAGCATGCGTTGAAACGCCATACAACCCCAAAAAATTGGATGAGCAGTGTGATGATAAGTGGACCTGAAATCAGACCTAAAGTGGGCAAGGGTGAGGTTGGCAGGAGGGTAACCACAGTATGGACACCAACATTCTCCTTCTGGCAACATTTGTTTTGCAGTTTTCTATAGTGCAAACTCAGACGTAGGGCATTAGAATGTTTTACATGAACAACAGATTACTTTACACAAGGTCAGAGTTTTTTTCAGGCGCATGGATATTAAGGGGCTAATTTATATATTGGTGGTATGTAAGCATGGGCGAATTTTGCGAATTTGTGATCCGCGAATTTGCGGATTTGCGAATTCGCGATCCGCAAAATTCGTGAATTTGTGCGGATTTGCGTATTTTTGCTTTTTTGCGTGTTTGCAGGGTTTTTTGCGTGTTCGCAGGGTTTTTTGCGTGTTCGCGGTGCTTTTTGCGTGTTCGCGAGCCGCTTGCATAGTGAAGTTACCCATGCAGTCGTTTATGGGAGAGGGAGAGATAGATAGATAGATAGATAGATAGATAGATAGATAGATAGATAGATAGATAGATAGATAGATAGATAAAGAGAGGGAAAGAGAGAGGGAGAGAGAGAACGAGAGAAAGAAAAAGAGGCCGGATCTCTGAAGGGTCAGATTCCTGAGTTGCCCCTACAGAACATACAGCTTTTTATTTTTAGCAAAATGCATATGAAAATTGTGCTGTAAAGGTCTCTTTTAGTTTAACCCCTCCTGACAACTCAAAATGGATGTATTTGCCATCCTCTCCCTTCTTCCTGTTTTTTATATCTGTAAGTGCTTCCTGATGAGGTTTAATTCCTTGGACAGGTGCCTCGTTGCCTACTTGTAACTATTCTCTGACCCTGCTTCAAGGTCAGAGAATAGTTGCAAGTAGGCAAGGAGGCGCCAGGAAGCAATTAGCAGCAGGTGTCCAAGTTGAAGTTAATTTGGTTGTAACCCTTTTGTAAAAGGTTACAAAGAAATTAGGTTCAACTTTTGCACCTGCTGCTGTAACCCTTGCTTGGCTGAAAATTCGTCCCCGCTGATTCGCGGATTTTACCGCGATTTCGCGAATCCGCAAATTTGCCCTCGAAACGGATTTTACGCCCACCCTTAGTGGTATGCATTCTCTGATGCCATTGTGATGGAGTATACATACTGCCAAGATAAAGGTTCGGCCACCCAATTTTAATCCAGGCAGATATTAAGTTTGCCTATGGCAGTGAACACTCTGTCCACACCATAGCAAAACTTCTCAAACAGCCTAATGGAGTAAGGACAGTCAGAGAACAGCTATATGTCCACCTGCCCAATCAGGATAGGTAAATATATAGCCATTTTTTAAATGTACGTCATCACCAGGTAAACCCTGGCAGAGAGGGACAGTAGAATAGTACTAATGCACCCCTCACCATGGGAGATAACTCTGTGTGGAGTATAACATTTTTTATTTACTTAACAAAATTTCTGTTTTGGGATTTTCTTTCATAAAATAAAAAAACTGTTTGATGCAGTGCTCTGTCATGTTGACAGAGCCCTGCACCAAACAGCAGAAAGCATTGTCAATGCATTATAAATGACCCAGGGGTCATTTAGAAATTCAGCAGGCGGTTCCTCCAACAGGAAGATGAGAAATCTACTCCGTCCCCTTGGCCAAACAACAGAGTGCCCACCAACATATAACTCGGGCCCAAAGTAAATTGCCGGGAAGAACAACATGTTGAGTTGATACCGGAATGTAAACCTGGTTACCACTTTTAATATCAGAAGCTCTAGCCATTAGGCAGCATTTCCTTTCATTCCGTTGCAGCGGCTACTGATTTGTCTGAGTTCAACTGGTAGAGGGGATCCCGGAGCTCGAGCATTTTTGTTTTTCTCATCCCCCATCTTACTCTTCAGTGTTGTTGCTATTTTTATGACAATTAGTAAAATGCATTGACAACAACCATACATCTGCATCAACATGTTGCTGCAAGATTGAATTGCCTCATGTATTGAACGTAAGTGCACCTTCCCTTTATTTCGGGTATAAAGCTAAGATTAAAGTGCTTTTACCACCTATAGTGCTCAGATTTCTCAACTGCCTTTTCAAAGCACTTTTAAAGTAAAGATGAGGGATAAGGAGCAAGGCAGTTGACAAATCAAACCTATTATTTACAGCTGATTTAAAATAATCTTAGATGCTATAAAGGCTCCTGTTTTAAAAATGTTATTGTATAATAAACAAGAGACGGCCACCCCTTTGATGAAATGATGATGCTTTTAGAGCCCTATGGTACTTTAATATAGCCTTTGTTATTTCATTTTTCAAATTGTCTTTGCAGGATCTTCTGGCACTCCAAATGCAAGTACCCTAGATGTTTGAGGACCATGGCGAAGGTCGGTTTTGGGTATTTATATGTTAAACTCAAAATCCAAGCAAATAAAACTCAAATCACTCGTAGACGGCTCAGTGACTCACAAATGTACAATACTTATAAAACCCTCCATCAAGTTACACTTACTATTACTGTTGGTTCTGAATCACTAGAAAAGAAGATCAGCCCCTAAACTTGAACTGCAGGTCTCATGATGGAACATCTGTGAGGAATGTATTCCAAGATGTATGTGTTTGTTTGTATCTTTATTGTGCAATCCTGCTTAGAGAGCAATGGGGTGCTGTACATCAGTAGGGGTGGGAGGGCTGTAGACTAGTCGAGATTAGTACATCAATTGGGGGCGTTTACATACTTACCGCTTATGTTTCACGTGTTTACTTATGGTTCAGTGTTAAAGTCAGCATTATCACTGGTGTCCAGGTTTAAAAGCCAACAAACTAGCAACAAGAAGAGATCTCTCCTTTAAGAAGAGGCAAAGAGACATAGCAGTTTTCACAGTGAAGGGACCCCCTACCGACCTAGAACCCATGGAGGCTTCCTATTGGTCTTAGAACCTGAGTCAGCACCTTCAATGGTCGGAAACAGATTTTACCTTGGAGTGGGGGTGAGCGGTGATTATGTCTAACACTTTCTGCCAAGGGGAGCAATTTTACCCTAATATAGAAAATGATACTTCGAACACAGCAGGAGAAATGCTCAAATTTGGAGCACCATGCAAATTAGCTTACTATAGTAGTTGGCACCTAAGTAAATGGGACATCAAAGCAGAAGAAAATGCGGGTGATTGTTCAAAGCTCATAGAAACACAATAAACAAGGAGAAGGAACACATAAAAAAATACAAAAAAACATGCTTCTCAGCATCAAGCTTCTCTGTCTAATCTTTCAGTCAAGAAACCTTGAAACTCCTGAAGGAACAACTTGACATGTTAGACCTCTACACTCTTCAAGAGTTTTAAAGTGAAATAGATTTGAGCTGTGTGGGAATCACAATGGTATAGTTTTTTTAGGGAATCTGTAGCAGGCAAAGTCTGAGAATATTGTCTCTAAGCCGTAGTGCTTAGAATTGATATAGTGTAAAAAGGTCCAGAAACCCTGAGAAAAAATGATGCCCAGATTCTGTAGCAGAAAGCAAGAAGGATCCTAGAAAATACAAGCATAAGTTTTAAGCTTATTTCAATTCACTTCAATTTCAAAATCTTTATTCGATCTTTAAATAAAATCAAAAAAAGTACTACAGAATAAAAAAGCAACAAAGCAAAACATGATATAAAATTAATATTAACAAGCATATACGTCTTCACATCAAAATACACCAACATAGTCTCAGAACCCTACCACTAACAGTCAGCACCACTCCCAAGGCACCCAGCTCAATAATATATAAAATTCAGTAAATCACATATCCCCAAAGCACATCAAAGTAAACAATCTCTTTAAAACCAAGTATGTGAAATCAATAAAAACAAAAAAAACATGGTTTGGTGCAATGTAGGCTGTTATAAAAATACATTTACAGAGTGCCAGACAATCTTTACGCCTGTTACCCCTCCATGGACTTTCTACCGAGGATCGACATTTTGAGGAAGCAGCAAACATTATAAAAGATGTTAGGGCTATGTAACATCTGGAGATATGTTACAGCCTCTCTGAACTTCTTAAAAGCCAATATCTTCAAAGTTGATTGGAGATAAAGTTGGAAGCTTTTTCGATAAGTTTAAAAAAAATCATGAAATGCAGCAAAGATTGCTCTGCCGTCTCATCAGGCACATTATACACTACAAGGTCCCTGACTTACATCTGAATAGAAGAGACCTCCACCAGCGTGTAAGTTCCAAAGTGAGATATAGGGCTAGGTTTCCAGTCGCAAAAGTGATAAAATACTTACGAACAGTATGTTTGCTAAAAACGTACTAAGTTCTTTGGGAGAAGGTTAACTCCACGTGTCAGGACTTAACCAGCCTCTTATCACGATTATTAATGGGGCCAGGGGTGGTAAACATTCCAGGTAGATCAATGTCAGCAAAGGACTTGCAGACGTAGTACAGCCTGGGAAAAGAAAGACCCTTTTCCAGCCTGAAGCAGTCAGATACGACAGCTCCATTCAAACTTGCTGTGTTATTACACCCCACACTCACCCAAAGCAGGAGGGGAGCCAACTTAATAGCCTCTTTAAGTTCAGAATGCAAGATAAAGTTTGGGCTGTAAAGTGGGAGGTTCAACAAACAGCTACAAATTCTGTTTTCTTCTACCTGTACGAGTGTGACGTTATGATAACCCCACATCCCCATGCCATTGATTGCTGTATGAACGCACTGCAGCTTATAAATCTCCAGGTAAGGAGAGCTGGTACTCCTTCCATCATTCTGTGCCAGACTGAATAAAGATTTGCCAACACTTCCTAATTTCAAGCGAGTTGCATTCACTTGTGGTTGGCAAGAGATGCCCAAATACCACAACGTCTGTATGATATTCAGATTTTGTCCCTACAGCTTTAAAATTGGTGAGGCTTTCCTGCTGGCCCCACAGGCCTTTATATGGGATTTCCCAAAGTTGGTCCTCATATCAAGGTTGCCCATAAATGATACAAAAGATTCAACCAAAGTGCGCAGGGCATGGGGTGTCCTGGCCATTAAAACAGCATCGTCAGCATATAATAATGCTGGGACGAGAGAGATGGCAATTTTAGGTACTTCCCTAGTAGAGCTAGACAAGTGGGCTTTTAGACTATTAATATAGATAATAAAAAGCAGGGGTGCCAGAATGCACCCTTGGCGCATCCCACTAGCTAGTGGAAAGACATCTGAAAGTTCCCCAGACCAGTCGTACCATATATACTGGCCCCAGAAGTTTATGCAGACAATGTAAGAAATTAACTAAAGGAGCTTTGACCCCTAGGTTGATCAAAAACAACCACAAATTTGCTCCAGTTCATGCAATTGAATGTGTGTGACAGGTCCGTGAAAGCCCGGTACAGTGGGCAACGCTTAGGTAATTAAACAGCAAGGCAGAATATCGTTGAGTTTTGCTAATCAATGCAAAGAAAATATAGTTTTCACAATTTCCTGCACTCACATTTTTGATAACATAACATTGAGATCTGTTTCTGGTAAATCCAAACTATAATTGGGATTATAGTCAGCTTTATTAGATTAATACTTGCAGTTGTTGAAA
Source organism: Lissotriton vulgaris (assembly GCF_964263255.1). Lineage (NCBI taxonomy): Eukaryota > Metazoa > Chordata > Amphibia > Caudata > Salamandridae > Lissotriton > Lissotriton vulgaris. Next base: position 333,469,774 of record NC_141700.1, read on the forward strand.
CCTGAAAATGCACGGTCTCTAGACCAACAGTATCTGGCCAATTTGTATCATAATCCGTTCATATTCAGCAGTCATAGAGCTGTGAAAAGGGGTGAAAGAGATTCTAGTAGTTTTAACAAACTTGTAGTAAACTCTAATGGTTTACCTGTCACAAAATATCTCATCATCTCAACAGGATTCATATCATTTTCAATTAATAATGAATTGCCTTTATAGATGCATATTAGTCAAAATGAGAGAAGTTACAGAGGAAGATATGTGATTCAACAGTGAGGTCTTTATCGTAAAAGTGGTATAACTCTTATTTGGTAATAGGTTGGGGTTCCACTGGGCTAGAATGACCATCTCATCCCGAAAAGGGGCATGTTGGCACATTGTGACTGATGTGGGTGAGTTTCCCTTGACAGCAATTTACCTATTAGTAGACGTTTCCTTCTGTCATCATAGGCAAGCCATTGAGGAAAAGTGTCGTTCTTGACAGCATTTATTTTGTGTCAGGACTCCATTATTTTTACATTGCCATTTTGTGTCAAACACCTCTGCACGACCCTCCTGGTCGTTTCTGCGGATGTCTGATGAAATTCTAAACTGTCACGCCCACCCTGCCCTTCCTGCTCCTTGTGGTTGAGCCAATTTCGAAAAAGGGAACAAAGAATTGGCCTCACCACCCTCGGACTGAACTCCTGCACACACCCACACTGTTTCCCAAGACTTGGTCACACCACCGCCCCAGAACTTGTTTCTTTCACATATCCTGTTGGGAGATAGTTCTACGGATACAAGTGTGGAAACTTCAGATGTGAGAATGAGATGTGTAAAAGAAAATAGATGGTGAGGGCGGAGCTGGACAGCAAGATGGGCACCACAATGTAAGTCTCTGCTGGCCCAGAGATAAATCTGATTGTTATCCTACATAACTAGCTGCCATCCATGGTTAATATCACTGGGAGTGCCTCAGGCTGAGGCCAAGAAGCAGCTAACTGCTTGATGAGCTGTATTTGGGCAGCCCGTGAGACCTGTGCTGCTGGAGTCAACCCCACAACGATATGAGGGATGTGCAGCCTGGTGTTACGGTGACCGCAGTCGCCTGGCAGTCCCTCCTCCCTGCAGCTGGGACTGAGCTCGCTTCCCTCTGGCACAGGTGGAGGTCTGGCTGAGTGTGAGCCTGGAGTCGGCCATCATTGCAGGACCCTCCTTGATGGAGGTAGCACGCATGGCTATAGTGGAGTAGGGGAGGGGTGCAGCGGCTCCTGGCACATGCAGCCTTTTGCTCATTACCCCCTGTGACTGAAGACATAGGGTATTCCTCTGCTGGAAGCTTAAACAGGGAGGTCCTCCTTTTCCTCCCAACCCCTGAGACTGTGTGATGGGGCTGGGACCTCGTACTTGTCCCAGGCTGCAGATGTAATTCACACTTCTGATTGGTTTCTTATAAGAAGGCTGCAAACTATTATGTCAACAAAATATTCTAAAAAAGTAAGCTCTCAGACGGCATGCAGCTAGGGGGCTGATCAGCGTGGTATGGTTTTCCATTCTAACCCAGAGCATCTTATTTAGCAACAACCTGCTGTACACCCAAGTGTCAGTGCAGCCCAAACGTGGCCTTCCCAGTCAAACAAGACTTGTTTGCTGAGGTCCACAACAAACCCTTCTGACTCCCATCCTCCTTTCTTAATTAACATCAAGATCCGATGAGGAACCTTGTGGTTTTATATGATAATGATCAGCAGCTGAAAAAAACACGTCAACCCTCTATATGCCGAAGCACAATCTATGCTTTTAACACATTGGGGCAGATTACGGTGTTGGTCGGAACTCTAACACTAACTCTAGAGGTGTCACCTTTGTGCCCATCTTCAACTACTGGGCATGATAAGAAATGGCCGAGAGCAAGGGCATCTGAATTTCCCCTCCATGCATGAAGAAATACGTGACTGTATTAAGTGCACTGAAAAATGCAAAAAGTGATAGGTGGAGTGCTTGAGCTAATTTCAGCCACTGATAATTGCTCAGACACATTTCAGTCCATCACGCTTTTAATCCCCCTCCCCCCTCAGTAAGAAATCAGCTGTATGCAAATCAGCCATGGTCCTGTTCCAATAGGACCAGTTCAGCCTGAGCTTCCAAGCCTAGTCTCCTCTGAACAGGAACACGAGCAATGCTATGCTGGTTTCAGCCTATTCGGGCCTTGTCAGAAGGGTACCACTTGAGTCCTCTGCCACAGGTAGGTGCCCTGAAGATTTTACAAGTTTTGTTTGCGTAGGGGCAGTAGAGTGAATTTATCTACACTATTGAGCAAATCGTCCACAACCTGCGATCACACAGTCCCATTTTTGATGCGCCGGAGCATAGAGTGAGAATGATGGCCTCCCACCCTAACTCAGATAGGTTCTCACACACGTTCGAAATGACTGATTGGTTACTCAGCTATATGGCTGAGATACCCGCCACCCCCTCTCAACACAATCCCCAAGAATTGGGAAACCGGAAACAGTTCTTGAACTTTTGGAAGGCGGGAAGGGAGTTACCCTTCCCGGCCGTATTTATTAAAATATGAAACAAAATAAAAACATTAAAATAACAGTTTCATATTATGTACAATTTCCTTTCCACATTACGATGTTTGGCTAACCTTAACAGATCTCTAATACAAAGGTTCTCCTAGCCGATCTAACATCCTACAAAACATTTGACTTGAAATTGTACATCCTAACGTTAAGGGCCAACGGCAAGGTCGTAACCGGTGTCAGATCCCTAAACCAGAAATACTCCCCTCACTTGTGAGAGGAGCGACCGCACAGAGGCGTACCTCAAGTGCATCTACCAATTTCCCTTTGTACTTGACGGGGGCCCCAATAAACTCGACGCCATTTAACGGTCGTTCGAGGACTCGTGTGAGGTGTCTAAAAGGTAGCGTAAACCCCCTCCCGCACCCCACACAACTTACCCATCTGCCGTCGCAGATGTCCTGGCCCCGGGAAATTCCCCAGGAGGGGCCGTAGCCCCTCCTATCCAGGAAGGGGCCTTGACCACCTTTCCTTTCCTTCCGACGGCCTCTCCTTAGACGGGACCGCCTCCCCGTTGAGGGGCCAATTGGCCACCTCCCCCGAGCGCTCCCATCCGTAATGGGTGACGCCCCCTCATAGGGATCTTCCAATTACTGCTCACCGATCATGACCTTACCGCCCGACCAAAATAAATACGACAATTCTACCTAACTTACTAAGATTACAAAGCAAACATAACTTATTACCAAGCGTAAATACTGATCAATCCTCGTTCAAAATTACTTTATTTGCAAAACATACTGAAAATAACCATTCTTTATTGCATCTTAAAAATTTCACGACAATCATCACAACCTGTAAGAAAACAGAGAAAAACAAAAGAGATACTATATCAAAACTGTATTCACAACGACTCGCTGTCCTCAGGGGCTGGTGGGTGGGTCAAAATTGGCTCTTCGTTCCGTCTCGAGCTCACGTGCAGCGGGGAGGTGCAGCTTCAGAGCACAGGAACAAGAGGATGCTTTCTTGGCTTCCGCTCCTTTTATCCGTCTTCAGGGCGGGCGTAAACCCGCCCCCGCCTGCCTCCGAGGGCGTGGCCGGCCGCGTCAGTGTCTAGGACAGCCCATTCTAGGGCGGGAAAAAGGCGCTCCCCCGCTACGCCGCTTCGGGCATACCAGCCGAGACTCGCCTCCCGCCCAAGATGGCTTCCCGGGGGGATCGTGGTACTCCACCATACGTTCGGGGGGACCGAATGGTCGCCCCTTTCCATATGGCTGAGATACCCGCCACCCCCTCTCAACACAATCCCCAAGAATTGGGAAACCGGAAACAGTTCTTGAACTTTTGGAAGGCGGGAAGGGAGTTACCCTTCCCGGCCGTATTTATTAAAATATGAAACAAAATAAAAACATTAAAATAACAGTTTCATATTATGTACAATTTCCTTTCCACATTACGATGTTTGGCTAACCTTAACAGATCTCGAATACAAAGGTTCTCCTAGCCGATCTAACATCCTACAAAACATTTGACTTGAAATTGTACATCCTAACGTTAAGGGCCAACGGCAAGGTCGTAACCGGTGTCAGATCCCTAAACCAGAAATACTCCCCTCACTTGTGAGAGGAGCGACCGCACAGAGGCGTACCTCAAGTGCATCTACCAATTTCCCTTTGTACTTGACGGGGGCCCCAATAAACTCGACGCCATTTAACGGTCGTTCGAGGACTCGTGTGAGGTGTCTAAAAGGTAGCGTAAACCCCCTCCCGCACCCCACACAACTTACCCATCTGCCGTCGCAGATGTCCTGGCCCCGGGAAATTCCCCAGGAGGGGCCGTAGCCCCTCCTATCCAGGAAGGGGCCTTGACCACCTTTCCTTTCCTTCCGGCGGCCTCTCCTTAGACGGGACCGCCTCCCCGTTGAGGGGCCAATTGGCCACCTCCCCCGAGTGCTCCCATCCGTAATGGGTGACGCCCCCTCATAGGGATCTTCCAATTACTGCTCACCGATCATGACCTTACCGCCACAGGCCGGATAGTTGACCGGCTATCCGGACCCCCCACCAAACTCCTACCTAAAGGTCATGCTGTAAACTCCTTAACCAGGCTACGAAGTCTCCTATGAGTAACTCATTCCCCACCCGGGACAAATGAACCCCGTCCCCCAAATACATACTGTCCCCTTTGATACAACCATGCGAAACAGAATGTAGTGTATTTGAACGAAACAATCTACTCACTTTGTTATTTATTTTCTTTACTGAATGATTCAGAGCAGTAACCGAAATAGCCCCCCGCCACACTTTCCGTGGGATCATATGGGACCATGCAATTGTGCACCCTGGAACTCTTCTTGCCAACCAACTTACTGTGGAAAGCATTGCCTCAAGAAGAAGTCGTCTACCAGTGGCCACCAGATCGTTACCCCCAAGATGGACTATGATTATAGACGGCGGTGACCTTGTCCGCTCTAACAAACCCTCAAAAAAGAATTGAAACTGGTCAATACAGAGCCCGCCCTTTCCGTAGAAGGACACCCTGTACCCGTATTACCCAGCCACGTGAATCATATCACCTGCTTTGAATACGTCCGCGGCACGCCTCACATATGAGTGGCCCACGACCCACACCTCCTTATTCGCAGACGGTGATTTCTGACCGCTGGTCCCCAGGAGTCGGGTCGACTGTACAGTCCGCCCCGCTTCGTAAGCTTGCGTAACTGAAAATCAAACAGAAACAAGAAGCGTGAGTATATCATTACAGCTTCACAACATGTGCAACCGCACATACCTTTTATAACAGTTCGAGGACCAACGCCCCACACGTTTTACTTGTTCCACACTCAGACCCCTGGCTGTAGCCTCAGTAGCAGCCCCTATCCGAAAGGAATGGGTCCCGAACTCGCCGGGGTTCAAGCCCGCGGCCGAAATCGACATCGCAAGCACCCTCTGGAACTGAAACCTCGTCAGTGGGGTGGCGTCAGCGTGTCTCAAGAAGGCCCCCCCCCCATGCTGCAACCCTCTGTGCCAAATATTCCTCTACGCATACCACAGGGCACATGGAAGACCCGGGGATCCTCTGAATGATTACGCAGTCCCCGACTGCTCCTTGATCGGATTTGGACCTAACAAATGAGACCGTCATCGTCTCCCCCCTGACCTGAATGTGCTCCCGGCACAATCCCCCCATCGTATCCCGCTTGTTCTTTGCCACTAATTCGCTTACCCGCATAGCCCCATGGAATGCTAGTGCAAATGCGGCTCGGAACAACACTGCTTCATACTGGGATGAACACGTTGCCGGGAGCATAGACAATAACCGGGTCAGCCTGTCCAAACCTATCGGGTGCCTCTCATCTACTCTGCGACCCTCAAGGCGTTGCCACCCACGTAGCGCTTTCTGCACAACGAAAGACGCTGTCGGGTCCTGGATCCCATGAGCCTTTGCCATAAAGGAAATGGCGGCCCGATGCCTCTGGGCCGTAGCTACTGATTTGCCTGCCTGGTGTAAAGAGAGCAGAAATTTCACTACAAACTCTTCCTGACCCCAAAGCTCCCCCCTAGCAGTACCCAAAAAGGCCCAATAGGAACGGAACGCCCCTTCATATGCCTTCCTCGTCCTGGGTGCTAAACTCTCTCCCACAAGGTTTTGTAGTTCGGAGCACCGAGAGACCAGAGAGCTTCGGGAAAGGGTGCCGCCACCGGGTCCGCTGTGGGCAGAAAACCCCAGAAGGCCTGCATACGGAAACGAGAAAGCGCATCAGCCGCTTGGTTCATCACCCCCGGCACATGTCTTGCCCTAAACAGTACATTCAGTTGCATGCATAACAACACAATTTCCTTGAGCAGTCTCAGAATCAATATGCATCGTGCTGCCTGACTATTGATACACTCAACCACGGTCATGTTATCAGACCAGAACACCACAGAGTGATCACGGAAACCCCCGGGCCACGTTTTCAGGGCCACCAAAATAGGAAAAAGTTCGAGAAAAGCAATGTTACTCGTCAACCCGCACTCATGCCACCATGACGGCCATTTTTGAGCCGACCATTGTGTACCAAATATGGCACCAAAACCTATACTCCCCGCCGAATCTGTCCAAAGCCCCAGCTCCTCGGAGGACACCGCTGGTTTGTTCCAGACAATTCGACCATTGAAATCCGCCAGAAATGCCAACCCAATGCGCATGTCCTGGCGAACCTCTGCCGAGAGTCTCGTGCGGTGATGTCCTTCCTTCAGGCCGACCATGGCTTGTGCAATCGAGCGGGAAAAGGGGCGCGCCATTGGTATCACTCTTAGGGCAAAATTCAACTGACCCACCACCTGTTGCAATTGATGCAGGTTTACTTTTGTTGCACGAATACATGTCTCAAGGGATAACCTGAATTTCAACACTTTTTCCTTGGGTAATCGAAAACAACCTTCTACTGAGTCGAGCTCGATCCCCAGAAACTCGGTCAAGGTCGAGGGACCCACAGTCCTACCTGGCGCCAATGGCACACCAAATCGATTCATTAAGACACAAAATTCATGTAAAGCCTGTCCACACTCAGGATCCCCGGCTGCCCCCAAAAACAGAAAGTCATCGAGATAGTGCATAACATGTTGAAAACCTGTCTTCCTTGTGAATACCCACTGCAGAAAACAACTGAACTTCTCGAAATAGGCACATGAAATCGAGCACCCCATTGGCATACATCTATCCATGTAATAGCGACCCTGAAACATGAAACCAAGAAGACGCTGATCGTCTGGGTGTACCGGGAGCAACCGGAACGCTGACTCGATGTCTGATTTTGCCATCAGCGCCCCGGGCCCCAGGCGATTCAACATGGCTACGGCCTCATCGAAAGATGCGTACCGCACTGAACACACTTCCGGGTCTATCGCGTCATTCACGGAAAGACCACGTGGGGCTGACAAGTTATGTATCAGCCGAAACTCACCCGGGTCCTTCTTGGGGACCACCCCTAGAGGGGAACAAACAAAGTTAGCAACCGGTGGCAAATCGAATGGACCGGCGACACAACCTCGAGTCACCTCCTTCCCAATCTTTACCTGTACCACCGCCGCGTGCTGCAAGACCGACAGTTGATTCTTACAGTTTGCTACACCCTGAAAATCCCCCACTGGGATGCGGAAACCATATGAGAACCCGTTTCGCAACACCCCAGCGGAAGCATGATCCGGGTATTCGTTGAGCCAAGGAATCATTGCCATGGTATCAATCGGGGTAGGTAAAGGCGCCCCTCGGACTATATCAGACCTGTTTGGTGCCTCCCTTACCACCGTTATCACCCGTTTTGGCTCTGCACAAGGACTCAGGATGGGATGGCTGCCCACACCCCCCACACTCATGTCTGAATTTGCATGACCCCTGGGGCCTCGTACATTTCCCTCTGTTAAAATTCCAACAGATCCCCCTTTTCCCTGTGTTGCCACTCGGCTTCGAGTGGTACTCGTTACCTGCACCCGTCCGAAAGGGTGTCCCAGAGTTTTGGCAGGAAGATTCCCCTCCGTTACTCCCTACCAATGGTACCTTCAACATTCCTGTACTCTCCATTTTTTGCCATGACACGGAGTCGTAACAATCCCAAGTCAACAATGGGTCGTGTTCCTTAGCTTTTCTAAAAAGATTGTCATAGCAGAACCACTGATTGCCCCCATATGCTACAGAATACTCCATAATGCGTGACTGATAAATAGGTAACTCGGTCAGCAACTCGGGCCTGCGCTCGCCCATGATGGAGGTAAATATGCCCCACGCTCTGCCCCAAGTACCAATGTTCTCGTCAACCTTAAAGGCGGCCATTTTTGCGCGCCAAACACTCGGATGCATGAGCTCCTTTTGGCTCTTCACATGCTCTATCTCGTAATGGTCGGTAAGCAATGAAAACATGTTTACATACTTATCCGCCCAAATCAATTCCTTAATTTCTAGTGGAACATGCTGGGCAATCTTCTCCCTTCGAGAAGGTACAGACCCCTCCCCCGCAATCGGCAATGGCTGCTTACCTGAAGTAGACCCTGCACTTGCCGCCGAACTTGGGCCTGCTGCACCTTCAGCCGCCGGAACCTGTGGGGGAACAGAAGATGGCGCCTTCGCAGCCTCCCTAGATTCCCGCAGTTGCCTCATTACTGCCCGGGCGTCGTCAGCCGTGGCGCCCTCGCTATCTTTTCCCAACCACGCTGCCAATTGTGCCGCTAACTCGGGGGGCATATCCTCCCTGTTCACGGGGGTGACCACCACAGGGATTGGATTCCCCTCTTTCGGCACCGGGATTGGCTCCTCACGTGGGGTATCGGGAACCGGGGTGTCCCCCCCAAAGTGCCCCCCTTCTGGGCCTCTTGCTTCTTCCACCGGGGACTGCTCCCTGCAAAGGCTGTTTCGGTCCTCCCTCCCCATCCTTAGCCTCCACCTTTTTCTTCAAATCGGCTATCTCCTTCATGAGCATGCGGAGCATCTGCTCGGTACCGACCCGCTTTCCGACTTTCTTGGGCATTCTCAGACGGGATATCTGTAAGACAAAAGAAAGATTACAACGCTCAAAATTGGCTCTTCGTTCCGTCTCGAGCTCACGTGCAGCGGGGAGGTGCAGCTTCAGAGCACAGGAACAAGAGGATGCTTTCTTGGCTTCCGCTCCTTTTATCCGTCTTCAGGGCGGGCGTAAACCCGCCCCGCCTGCCTCCGAGGGCGTGGCCGGCCACGTCAGTGTCTAGGACAGCCCATTCTAGGGCGGGAAAAAGGCGCGCCCCGGCTACGCCGCTTCGGGCATACCAGCCGAGACTCGCCTCCCGCCCAAGATGGCTTCCCGGGGGGATCGTGGTACTCCACCATACGTTCGGGGGGACCGAATGGTCGCCCCTTTCCATTAACCATCTACAGGCCACGTTAGAGTTCAGAGAGGCACAGTTTGTAGGCTGGTTTATAATATTTGTCACTGCTCGAGAATGCCCCTGGGCCGCTTATGAAGCCGCAGAATGAGGACATGATGGATTGCCAAGCATGGACGAATGTTAAAAGAGAAAAAAAGAAAAGCAGTTGCCATCTTGTGGTGTGTTGCAAACCGTAGCCTTGGAGACACCGGATACAATCCAGCTCTACCTATTGTCTATAGCCAGAGTTGTTCAGCTGCACATGGGGCATGCAGGATCTCCCTTGCCCTGCAAGGCCATGGGAAGCGCAAAAGGTAAGAATGTGAGGAGGGCTTGGAGAGATAGGCTACAGGGCAAGGAAACATCAAATCCACCAGACAGCTCCATCGCCCGAAGAAGGGACAAAATAAGTGCTGGTGGTGCCCACAACACCACCAAAAGCCAAAGCACAAATTAAGCACTGGTAGAAATAATTAGTGGTGCTGTAAAATATGAGGGGCCCATTATTGCTTAACAGATGTAAGGGACACTGTTGTGTTGCTTTAATTAGGGCCCATGGTACCCTTGCTACACCTCTTCCACTGAAGAAAAAGGCTGCACGCAGTCTCGGCAGAAGAGAAATGTACACTTAGCTTCTCTTTAAAATGAATCTTAATTGCACTGAAACTATGTCAGAGCTCTCACAGGGCCTTAAGCTCTGGCTGGGAGTACGGACTACTCGGAGTTTGAGGACCTACTAGAATAATCATGGAAAATAAAAATAAAACACTTCATATATATGTTAAGAGAGCTGAAAGTCAGCGACAATGAAGGTCATGAGTATGAAGGAAGAAACCAATGTTTCTCTGGGTTGTTAAGAACATTCACGTTATCTTGTGACTGCATGCTTTAGGAGTAAGCAATGGAAAATGCTTCTTCCCAGCTAGAAGATGATTCATATGATGTGAAAAGCAGATAAGGGTAATAATGCAAATCCCTGGGCGCAAACAAATTAAAATGCATACATCGTTAAAAGGCTGAAACCAGTTAAAACGGTGCCTGGAGGACGAAGAAGACCAAAAAGCCCATTAGCAATCCTTTCGCGTCCATAACCTAAAGGCAAATCCTGGCTACGAGTGTAACTTCCTGAACACATTTCCAGTCCGTGGTTATCTGATGCCAGGGTTTCAAAGCTGGTGTGACCTGATGTAAGACGTCCATCCATATTAAAACATATGTTTTACACCAAAGGCAGTATTAAAGATTGCATGCTGCAGCACAACTATTTCAGAAATTGCAACTTTTGACAAAATGCCCCCCCCCTCCATTCCAACTAATGTAGAGTATCTAGATACATGTAGGTAAGATACTTCCACGAAGGTTACGCCCTGGTTTGTATTCAAGTAGATATATTTCATTGAGCCTGCAAAGGATGTCAGGTTGTAGACGCTCTCAGACTGGAAAAGTGAAAGCAACATTTTATTTTCTAGTTAGTGGCACCTGTGACTTTATTTAAACTTATTTATTTATCTGCAAACTAAAAAAATTACGTGTAACCTATTTGTCTCTGAAATGTCATTTATTCCACAGATTGACTTTGTGGTGAAAAGTTCAAATCCCCTTCTACCCTTGATATGGACGTGTTGGCCTTTTCTACAACTCAGTCACATTTTCCGATTGATGAGATCCTGAGTCCTGTCCAGATTGGATAATTGTAGCATCTTGTATTCCAACACGCAAAAAGTACCAGTACAGACCCTTCATGGAATACAAAACCAGGATGTAAGACAGTGTTTAAATAAACAAAGCAACAAAAAAAAAAAACAAGACTTTGTGACCCTCAAATGATGTCCCTACAAAGCCTCCCAGATCAGCAAAGGATCAATTTCAAGGGTACGCACAATGGGAATGACAAAAATATTGTGACTTGAGTATCATGGCAGGAATCATCATAAAAAAGAAGGCAAGAATATTGAGGCCCCCCATTACGAGGGCGGTTGGTGGAGTGTCCTTTCGCCATTGTTGCGGAATGGAGACTGACCGACAGGTAGTCAGCGGCTCCACTCGCCATATTATAAGCTGACCCCGTAAAGGTGGTCAGAAACATGCCTTTTCCAATTACGGCTTGTGCTGCAGCCGGGAAAAGGGCTTATTTTGAAAAAAGGATGTTTTTAAACGTCCATGTCCCGAGTGCCAGGCAGCGCACTACATGTGCCCTCCTCGCCACATTCCAGTGGCCAATGGAGGATGGGGGCCTTGCTTGGGATCCCCAAAGTCCCTTTCTGTCTGCCTTTACCTGGCGGTCGGACCAGCATGTAAAGGCTGAGAAAAAAAAGGCACCCCTCTATTGAAGGGATTAGGAATCCTACCGCCGTACCGAAGGGATCCTTGATCCTGTTGGAGGCGGCGGTCCTACCCCTCACTTCTGTGGTCAGATGGCTGCACTGTATTGCAGAGGTCGGACTGATGTCCTAGATTGCGGGCGGACCGCCAGTGACAGCCTGCCGGTGCCAGTCCACCCACCATTGTAATGAGAGCCAGAGTTTTTAACAAATTCCAACTACAAGGTAATATCTTTTAAATATTATGATATCTCAGCAGAATATAATGTAAACTACTTAGAGCCTGATTACAAGTTTGGTGATGCAGTGTGCACACCGCCCACCAGATTATGAGTTTTTTAATGTTTGGCAGGCTTTTTTTGGCAGTCCCGCGGTGGTCCACCAAAAATGGGCACCGCAATGGGAACGCCAAAAACGGTTCCCGGACATGAAAGTCTATGCTGTGGTGGAACTGGGGTGCATACTCACAATGGGGGCACATGTTGTGCCTTCCTGTATGCACCCCTATACACATGGGCAACAGGGAACCTAGTAGGGTCCACTTTATTTCAGGACTGACAGCCTTTTCATGGAGTAACAACCTCAATTACACTGCTGCTGGTCCTGAAACACGTAATATGCATGGCTGTGCCACAGCGGCCCCACCAACATTTTGCTGTGCCCCTTACTGATACAATCCCAGGGAATGGCAGTTCCCTAGAGGCTGAAGCGAAGCAATGGCTTTCTGACCACAAAAGATGTCATTGGGCAGTTGGACCGCCGGTGTGGTGGTGGCTAGACTACCACCACCGCTCCTCTTGTGAGTCTGGCAGTCCTTGGTCCTTAGGGATCCAAAGACAGTATTTTTTGCTAATCATATTGTTTGACAATCCTTGTGTCATGGTTTTTTTCTGGTCATTACTTTGTCATAGAACCTGAGACATTTTAAACGTTTCCCAAGTATCTTGTCTAATAGATCATAAAATTTGCCAAATAAGCCCAAAAAAAACATCAAAGGAACCTTTCTTGCCTAGTGACTCTGTCTCATTTTACATAGGCTGTACTTGGTGTGCCGTTATAACTAGTTCCCCACATTTTACAATAATATGCAAGAAATGTGATCAGCCTTTGTGTATTCCTAGCTTTGACCTCGGTGGTGTTAGGAACTTCTAAATGGATATCAGCCCATATGTGCTCTATAAAAATGGCATTGTCTTCAGTTCCAGTGAAACCACAGATTGTAATGACATGAAGTCAGGATACTAGGCTGACGATGGGAGGTGTAATGTTAACAACGTGCCATATTGCAAGATAAAGGCAGATTTCCTGATTACCTTTTCCAGTTGCATATATGGTTTAGATATTGCTTAACAAATTATATTTATAATGCTCCCTGAACAGAAGTATGCCTCTGTGACCTATGTGTCACATTGCAGGATGTAAGGCTGCAATATTCTTCCCACGGACAGGCTCAATCAAACTCTAAATTCATAAGTTGTCTTGGTTAGCAGAAATTAACATGGGATCTCAGATGGCGACCACACCGCCATTGTTAATGTTTTCCATTAGGATGTTGTAATTGGGAACTAACATATTATAGCTAGCAGAAGGATGCAGTTGAACCAGGTCTTGGTCATGGCTTGTAAGTGGGTGTAAAAATCAGATACACGGTCATTGAATACATGAGTGGTCTTGCAGCAGATCTTGCATTAACAAAGGAGTAGGAGGATACACTCAATGGAGGTGGGGAAGGTGAGAAGATGGGAGAGAGCTAGGGTTTGAAAGCTGTGGTAACTGGGAGATGGAAGTCATTTGAGGAAGGGGGGTAGAAGAGGAAGGAGTGGGAGTGGCAGCAAGGTCTCATTGAACTGGGATGCGAATTTTCCTTCAAGGGGGGGATGCTGTATTGGAAGTTTATAAGAACTTACTAAATACTTTGAATCAATGTTATTTTGTAAATGTATATGAGTCATTTGGAGTGCATTGAGTGAAGAAATTAATTTCATGCCACCATAGATTGTTGAGAATAATGAGGAGAGATACATGTACTATACGATGGGCCAAACAGGACATTGGTTTTAACCATATTCTTGCCGTGTTTAGTGTTGTCATAGGTTCTGTACATTAGAGTGAAAATGAGTTGCCCAAATTCGTGCAAATATTACTCTGAAGTGATAATGTGGCACATTGTGGCAAGCAAAGAGAATAAGGCAAGTGATGTTAGCAATGATGGGTATGGAAGGAGGTGAAGGGAATGAGGATGTGGGATGTGTGATGCTGTCAATGGAAGGAGCCAATGTATAAAGACGATTGGGAGTAGTCTATCTAACAATATTTAGGAGTGCACTGACACGTAGAAGGGTTGTAAGGAATGGCATAAACTGGGGTGTAGCATTTAGCAGGATTTCTGGAATATAACCTGTTCTAGGTTATAGTTTTGGAGGGGAGGGATGAATACAGTGGTGATACACAATTTTTTAGGAGATGGTAAAGGGCTGCTAAATTGACAAGTTAGGGGAGGAAATTGACGCGCCCGGAGGCGCTTAAACTGGAAGGAGCGCCAAGAGCTCCGGGGGGACCTTATCAGTACAGCTGAACACCGCGCAGTGAGGGCAACGGCCTTAACCCTGCACCCTGCACCTGGGCACACACGGACATGGGACTCTGTTTGCCGGGCCGCGCTGTCTATCGCGACGCCTTGGCAAAAACTACATTTCCCAGCTGCCCGCCTGCCAACGGGAGGAAATTGACGTGCCCGGAGGCGCTTAAACTGGAAGGAGCGCCGAGAGCTCCGGGGAACCTTATCAGCACAGCTGAACACCGCGCCGTGAGGGCAACAACCTTAACCCTGCACCCTGCACCTGGGCACACACGGACACGGGACTCTGTTTGCCGGGCCGCGCTGTCTATCGCGACGCCCTGGCAAAAACTACATTTCCCAGCTGCCCGCCTGCCAACGGGAGGAAATTGACGCGCCCGGAGGCGCTTAAACTGGAAGGAACGCCGAGAGCTCCGGGGGACCTTATCAGCACAGCTGAACACCGCGCCGTGAGGGCAACGGCCTGAACCCTGCACCTGGGCACACACGGACATGGGACTCTGTTTGCCGGGCCGTGCTGTCTATCGCAACGCCCTGGCAAAAACTACATTTCCCAGATGCCCGCCTGCCAACGGGAGGAAATTGACGCGCCCGGAGGCGCTTAAACTGGAAGGAGCACCTCTCGCCCCACGAGTCGCGTGCGGGAGCGCCCAGGGCTAAGCCCGGGCAAAGGGCGGGCCCTCTGTTGCCCTCTCAGGACCGGAAAGGACGGGACGGGCCACTCCCCTTGGCTTCATCAGAAAGAGGGTAAAAACTCCTACCTACTAATTGACTGACTATCAAGGTACTTTTTGTCATCCGTTTGAACAATCCTACTAACTGCTTGATCATTCTCCTGTAATCACGATGACACGAAAGGGGGTAACTAAAAAAGCTATCTCACATAGGGGCTCGCCAAAAAGGACACAAGACTTACAAGGAAATACGCCCACTCAGCAATCTCCCTTAAAACCAGGGGTAAATGAACCTACACATCCATCCGAGTGCATTCTCCCGTATCTGTCTTTGATTATGGGAATAGTTTAACAGGGCTAGAAGAACTAAACAGATTGTGTGGAACTGAGGTGCCGGGTTTTTAGAGACCCGGTGGTGCCAGGGGACCACACCCGAAGACCTCTAGGTTCTCCCTGTTCTGGACTACAGAAACACAGAGTCTTCTCGGTGAAGTCAAAGATCGAGGTTTATTGGTTGCAACCAAGTAACATGTGTCCTAGAATTACAACGACACGGGCTGTAAGTTCTCAGGAGACTGTTCGTTTTTACAGAACCAGCCTTCTCCTTATATACATAAATAACAGCTGCGGGCAAGAATTCTTGAGTTTATGATATGGTTATACACATATTTTCACAACAATACAATGAGCAAAGTCATGCTGGTCAGCACATATTTTAGATGTCCGGATCGTGATGGATTACCCCGCCAGACCCAGAATTCCCATCAGATATCGATGAAACACCAATAAGGTCGGGCACCCTCCCATCGTAAAACTGGTCATAAACAAGGATCATGGACAGGTGTATGTGTATGAAAACATGGTCTGTATGTAGTGAATGGTTTATGGCATGTTGAGCCTTGATGATATCTTACTCGGCCACTGGGCGAGGAGCTGCCCAAACAGGTTTGGCTGGAGGCTGTGGAGTCAGCACGGCCAGGTCATGGGGAAGTCAGCTACGGTGGACATGTCCTTTCAGATCAAACTCGGCCTTAATCAATTGACTATATGAGGGCAAGTCATAAGATGGATGCCGTTTACAAAATGGAGTCTGAGGGTTCGGGACGGAAACCACGATTTAAGGGTGCCAGCATCACTCGATCATGACGCAAATGCATAGGGATAATGTCCTAATCATTACCGGTCCGTCGATACCAAATTCATTATGGTACGACGATATTTTGTGATACGAGTGTGTGGACCCCGATACTGGTGGAAAGGCAGGGTCCGGAATTTGCAGTACCACAGAACTAAGTACACTATAGCTGCAAGCAGCCCTGAATACATTAGCGCCCCAACTGGTTCACAAAACTTTAATAACAGTCCGCGCGAACGACCCCCAAATAACCCAGCAGACACCCAAAGCAGAGTAACAGCACGGCCTCCACCTGGTAAAAGGAAGTGCGAAACAGACAAACAAAATGGCAATCAACCCAAACATCCCAAATTGTCTTCAAATTCCTTGTTGTCTGCTATTACTTTCCCTCCAACTCCAGATCCGGGCGAAACTGTGGGAGGGTTAGTTCTCTCAGCACCGCCCTCACAGTCGACCTTACTGACCCTCATTGAACGGCTAATTAACTGCGCCATTTTACCATTGATGGCAAAAATAGACCTCCTGGGGGATAGACTCACGGAATTAGAGACCACAATCAACATAAACCTGGCCCCCACAAAAAATCTGGTATATACCAGACAATCTCCTCCATCTGCTGTTTCTGGAACCCCTAAACCAACTGCACTAAGCACCAATGCTCCGACTCAGGCTCCAGCTCCAAATATACTAGATCCAAAGGACCCTCATCCCCCGCCAAATCGTGTTTTTCCACAGCGCAATATTGCCAGACCAGGGTCAAACATAGCACCTCATATTCACTTACCACCAGAGGCTGCTCCCTTTGTTTATGTTCTATCAGGAGTGCCTCCAATCATACAGGGGAAATCCAAAACCCAACATGAGCTACAAAACAAAGTTATTCACTGGCTATCTAGGAATAGACCCCTGCCTGCTGACCTTAATGGCAGAATACTAACTGTTAGAAGGGTGGGCTGGCTAGGTCCCCTTCGAAAGGATATTGCCGGGGATCTGGTCTTAGTGAAATTCTGCAACAGAAACATCGTTCCGTTCCTCCAATCCTGGTACCGACAAGAAGAAGTTGGCCCGATATATACTGGGGACCTTTATGACTTTTACCCTCTTCACCCCTCACTTAGACAAGGGGTAGGCTACACCCATGCTATCGGAAAATCTTTTTGGTGAACGATCAATAGCAACCTCCCTGCACCTAACCGTCTCGATACGCTATATAACAATTAACGTCATAGAGGCTTTTATTAGTAGCCTATGGGGAGGGAGAATTCTATTTAAAGGCAGGATTGCTAGAATATATAATTTACCTAAATATTGTGTAATATTGTTTTTCATTATGAATGAGGTATGTACACTTTAGGGCTGGGATCCTCTCTCTTTGAACAATCTTTTAAATTTCACTTTTAATTTTGTCAATATTTTGCGGCCCTTGTTATGGTTGTTTTAAATGTATGTTTTTAAAATTGTACGCTTTTATGATTTGCACGACAAAATATAATAAAGTTAAATTGACTTGACTTGACTTGACAAGTTAGGATCAACTCAACTTTGTAGAAGCAATGAATAGAACAGTGGTTCGAGATTTCCCAGGAGATGCTAGTAAAAAATAATTAGGACGCTCAACTAAATAATTGGATAGAATAGCCCACATATTAGTACTGGAATGCATAAAGCTATTTGACTAATATCTACAATATTTTTAAAAGCAGTAGCATCAATTATTTCCTCACCCGCGCTGACCTTATCTCAAGTGATTACAAGTAAACATTTATATCACCAGTCTAGCACTCAGTGATGAGAGGAAGCAGGAAGGAAATGGTCATTGCCAGGCATTACTAGATTGCAATTTTTACCCATTTGTGGCATGTATGATCACCATGCCCTGGAAGGAGGAGTAGGGGTAGTGATAAACACTGTGCAAACAGCTAGCGGTGATCAGTCAGCTGATCCTAAGGCAGCCAACACACCATCTGTGGCAGCTCTCAAAGTGATATGGCATATGGCAGCTTCAGTTCTACCTCCATTGCTTAATAGTGCCTTGTAGGGCATGAAAAGTGTGAGGCAGTAACATAGATGATAATATCGAGAGGTTTAAACACAGAAATAGCTTAACTGAACCTCTGAAATATACAAGAAATGTGGGAGAACAAATATACACGAAAAAGCATTCCACAGATCAGGGTCACTGAGGCAGAATCTTGGAAGCATGAAGGACTATGTGCAGAAGACCATGTTGACTTTAGATTAAGAGTAAGTTTACTAATTCTGAACGGAAAATCAAAGGAGACGATGCATTTATCAGTTTTTTTTTCATTGCTGTATATCTGAAACAGAAAAACTGTACATGGGATATATCTAATGGGACATCCTTATAGTTGTATGATTACAAAAAATAATAATTTGGGAAGAGAGTTGTTTAGATGACATTGCAAGATGTAGCACACATCTTACATCATGATAAAGAATCTGGTGTAAATAGAGTTGAAGATAAGCCACATAAATGATAGTTGAAAAGATAAAAATATGTAAAAAACCTTTGGAAAAAATAAGATGAAAGCGGTGTGGCAGGCATAAGATAACTGAAAAGTAGACACAGTGCAGAATTTTGATAAACCTGCAATTTAGAAAGCATGTAGAGCGGTAATTCGTGGAGGAGAAATAATCAAAGCAGGGAAAACAGAGGAGTTAAAATAGTTCCTAACATATAGACCATGGGGCCGGAATTTGAAAAGATTACATAGGTAACTATGACTGTAATTGAAAAGTGGGAGTCATGTGGACAGAAAATATAATGAGGGTGCAAAAGAGAATGGTAAGCTTTTGGGATGAAATAAGTGAGGCCTATAGGATGACAAAGAAGGTTTGTGGGAAAGATGCAGGTGAAAAGTGATAAGAAGTAGGAAATAAAATAATTTTGAGTTGCAGGTGAATTACTGTAAACTAGAAGTAGTGAGGTACACAATAGCTGGCTAGCAGAGAGATAGTGAGGGAAGGCTTCACGCAGAGATAAGGAAAATTAGGGGAAGGTGACAAACATCTGAGAGCGGGTGGTGGAGAATCCGGAAAAAGAAGGGGGCATATTATCAAGAACAGGCGATAAATTTATCACTGCTTTATCGGCAGGAAACTGCTGCTAAAGCAACTATAATGGGCTTGATAATATGTCCTTGTGAATTCCCATAGCAGCCCAGGTTCTGGTGTGAACATGGGGTTCTATGGGAATTCACAAGGGCATATTA
This sequence comes from Lissotriton vulgaris, assembly GCF_964263255.1. Taxonomy (NCBI): domain Eukaryota; kingdom Metazoa; phylum Chordata; class Amphibia; order Caudata; family Salamandridae; genus Lissotriton; species Lissotriton vulgaris. The sequence continues at coordinate 333,489,100 of NC_141700.1, forward strand.
TCAAGCCCATTATCGCCACTTTAGCGGCAGTTTCCTGCCGATAAAGCGGTGATAATTGTATCGCCTGTTCTTGATAATATGCCCCAAGGTTATATGTTTTTCGTCTGTTTTGCTGATATTGTTGATATTGTTTTCTTCTGATACTATAGTCCTCAGTTTGAGACTTACAAAACACAAAAACCATTAATCTACTTTTAGCACCACATGCTAGGGAATCATTTATTTTCACAATTACCGATTGAGAAAGTTACACAAATAATGGATTTATCCAGTCGCTCTCTTGTTTCCATCGTCCAAAAGAGTAGTCAATCTACTGCACTGAAACATAAATCCCCAGGTGTATCGAAGCACATTCACAGATGATTTAATTGGCTGGATTAATGGTGGATGGAAAATGACAATTCAACTGTGCAGTGAACTGAGAATGAGCTCCCCTTTTGCAGAGTACGGAATGTACTTTGCCAAGGCTAAGTGCAGTCCTAGGGCACCAGAGGCGGCTAGCAGATGGTTCATAAATGTTAAAAGAGGAGGGCTGTTCCAAGTTAAAATGGCAGAGCAATGTATGTGTCCTAATGAGTGGCAATGGAATGATAATGTCATTGAGCCTTTCATGACTTTGAGCCTCTCCACGCAGGCTGTCTCCACAGAATTGAGCATTTCAAAACTATGAGCACCCAAAATTAGGAATAGTGGGAACGACTGTTTCAGCGCACTCTACACATTGTAGCAAAAATATGTGCTTTACTAGCATTTATCAATCGAGAAAAATTCAAGAGAATACCTGTAGCTCTATAGGAATATGGCGCCCTTTCCCTCTTTGTGCCAGGGCACACCTTCAATTTGTATGCTGGATGCAAACAGGGACAGAGTGGCGTATTACAAAGAATGAGCTGCCCTCAGTGGCGTGAACTCACAGAGCCCTCGGGGAAGCACATTCAAGTGAAATACGAGCAGCTGCTTCAAAGCTGCGCGATGTGTCACAGGTCAGGCAGCATGCCGCCTGCAGTGTCAAGATGGGAGAGAGATCATCTAGCAGGCGGTCGGATACAGACCGCTAAATGTAGTATTCAACTTCGGTAGGGGGTGAGTGACTTCACCCGTCTGCCGGGGGATGTCTGGGGAGGGGTGTCCATGGAACGCCTTTCTGCCTCTGAGAGGGCTGCCTTTAGGAGGCACCCTGAAATTGCACCACCTTTTTGTGACACACTTTTAGCTTGCCTTCTAAAGGCATGTATAGTGCAGAGACTCATTCCCTCATTTGCATATGTCCACGCTCCAATGCAAATGAGGGAATGCTCTCACATGATGGCGCTGGTGCAGCATGTGCGCCAGCACTATCAGTATTACAGAAGTGGATGCACAAGTGTCTGCGGCCCCTCCTGTAGTACCATTGTTTCCCGGGGCAAACAAAGCGGGACCACACACCTGTTGCCTCTGGGGGCACAATGAATAATTCGGCCCCTGGATTGCTAATCTTTACTGTATCTGTCCCGCCTAGCACAAGCATGATTTCAACCTTTGTCTGGAAATCTAAAATAAAAAGCCTAATTGATGTTAGGTGCACATCCTTGAGCGAGGTTCAAAAGCAAGATTAAATATTGATATAAACTAAAACATTTTAAGCCTCCATTGTAATATTTTGCAATTCCGATGTAATGTGTTTGTACTAGAGCCTGAAAAACAATAACTCTAAACCAGTGTCAATTCTAAGCCAATGTAAACACATGCTAATGAGTTTTTCAGTGCATATGCGAAATTGGGGTGGACAATACAGGATTCATCTAAAAGGTAAATTCAAAATCAGTATTTAATAGCTGTCAGCAATGTTAATCACTGAATTTAGGAACCCCACATATTGCACCCTGTAAAGTGCTAAGATCATGTTACAGCCAATCACCACGTCTGCACTATAAAACACAGGAACCAAATCCTATTAATTATTCTTATGGTGCTAACGAACATACTCTACATGTATTATTTTTTTTTTTACAGTATTGTAGTTGGTATCCCGGAAGTGTGACATTTTAAGAGATTTTCAGTTGCAGGTTCCTGTTTCAACTGCCGTGGGCCAAGTCATGTCAACAAAGGTTGTTATCATTGGACGATTGGGAGTCAACATTTTTTCTAATGAGTTACATTGCCCTGAGCTTAGTTTCTGCCCTGTGCACTAGTTTTCATCATATTTTAAAATGTATGCCTCAGGGGATACTGTCAGATCAGTGAGATCCTTGGCTGAAAGAAGGGCTAGGCTGACAAATAATTACACGGGAAAAGAGGTTGTGCATAGAGAAACTGACTTCATTGTGTTAATGCCAGTGAGTGAAAGAGAGAGGTGGGCTATCTAAAAGGCAATCAAGGCAGAATGGGTGCATGCTTGGATGGAACTGTTGGATTTATTCTTTTTATTCTTGCTGACAGGGTATTGTCAGCATTTTTCAAGATAGGAACAGGCTATTATCCTATTACACCTGGTGTATCCTATACCGCTAGCTGGGAGATGTTGTAATTGGTTCTTGAAGTGGGGAAAATGGTATTGTATATTTTAGTAGCTCTCTAATCCTGTCAGGCCCGGTTCTTAGGAAGTGATGCTTTCGAGATGCCCTCATTCTAGCAGCACAGATTATGAGTTTTATATCCCACCAGAGTATCTATGTAGTCAAACGGGTGTAAGGATTTTAGGGTGGGTACTGAATGGAAGGAGACTAAGATGGCAAAAGGTCAACAATGAGTAATACTTTCTCAAAGAAATTGTTTTTAAATATCGCACAAGAAAAATCTGTCTGTTTCAAATAAGCAAGCAAATTCCAGAATTGAAGTTCCTTATAGTAAATAACACCAAGTTCCCGATATTCATGAAACAAAAGCTTTAACGATTTTTTCCAAGGTTTATTGCGAGTTCCCAAAACAAGGCTATATACCTAAATACAATTCTCTACTGAGGGGGAACTAGGAGTTATTCCCCAATGTTTCATTTGTTCTATGGCTGGTTGACCTCCCTTCACCAACCACTAGTGAAGACCTAAACATGCCCCCCATCTCGCCACTATTCCAATTCACCAGAAGAATTTAAGCTCAAAGGCCATTAGGAGGTACCTCATCCAAACGCCCAAAGGTGAGTGCGGACTGAAAGCATGTACGTTTGAGAGTGTGGTGTTAGGAAACACGTGCAGCCTTGATAAGTAGGAAGTCCAGAATAGCTCTCTGTAATTGAGAAAACCTCATGGGTGTTTGGGTCCTCGATGTGGCAGCTCCTTTCATAGCGAAACATAAATTGCAAGAACAATTGAAAGGAGACATCCTCTTTAAACGGAGATGCAGTTTTAGAAGGCGGTACCCTCCAGCATGTTCCAGCACTAGAACATTCTGCCAAAGGGAAATAACAACGAAGTCACCACAGTCAGCAGAAACAGATGAGTCATCAGGGTCAGCAGATCATTTGAGAATGTTCTATACAAACACCTGCTGCTAAGAGGAAACAATAATGAAGTCACCATAGTCAGCACAAACAAATGAGACATCAGGTCATTTGAGCATGTTCAATAACTGACACCTGCTGCCAAAGGAAAACAACAAATGAGTAATTAGAGTTAGCACAAATAAATGAGTCACATAGTCCCTTACTAGCATGAGTGTTAAAGCACACAAAACAATAACAGTAAATACATACAAGAATACAACATATCTTGTTGTTTAATCATTGAAACTTTAAAGGTAGAAATGCTGATGAGATGAACTTTTAATACTTGTGTTAATACTTGTGGCAGGTAGTTTTTGACTAATACTACCTGCATGCTTAAAGGACTGTAGAGCACAAGTTTGTTCTTGTTATCATATGTCAATATGGAATCACAATGTATTAATATTCTTCTCTTACTGCAATTTAAAGGTCACAAGAAATATTACACAATATTGATTAGCTATGGGTTTGATAACCCCAGATAAAGAAAGACACACCCATCAATACTGAATATTGAAACACCTAGCATCTGCATATCTCCATTTAATCCTATAAGCAACAGCAGCAGTGTGTGAGCATTTGTAATGCATATCATGATAACATATACAGATTGATCCCTTAACTGCTGATTCTTTTCCACCCCAACTGCTGAGCCCGTTTTTGGCCATTTTACGAAGTTTGTGCTTATGGATCCATAACTATTTTAACTATTTTATACATGAGGTATCCATACCAAATTTGTATCCTTTCTTTCCAGCACAATAGGGATTCTAAAGGTTTGTGGAGTGTTCGGGAAAGGACCTAAAAAGTAGACAAAATAGAGCTAGATTTGGGGTTTTTGGGGAAAACTGAGAAAGGTGCACCACAACAAAGTATTGGATTTAGTTCCTAATAATGGCATAAAAAAATGTTTAATGTGCTAAAATCACTATTGTAACCACTTTCAAGGACTTGCAAAGCTGGATCAAAAAACACTTTTTTGACCACAATTGTTGCAGTTTTAAGGGAGGTAACACATTTTTCCTCATTTTTGTGCTTTTAACCTACTTCCAGTTTGTGGCGGAAACAGGTATGAACCCAAGGGTGATGCTGGAATGCTATACATTTCTGAAATGAAGTTAAAATTCTGAATTCAGCAAAGGGTCATTTGTGGATGTCCCTCAATGTTTTGACAAAGAAACTAACTGTTGAAATGAAAATACATTGGAAATGAGTAGGAAAAACATACATATGTGATAACTTTCTCATATGTAACTTCTTGTCACAATGGCTGATTTGCAAAAATATGTACTGTAATGCCCCCTAGACCCTCTGGCTTTGGCGATATAAAGAGTTTCCAGGTTCCCCAAGAACCTGAGGTACCCAAAGTCAACAACTGAGCTGCAACTTAGAAAGGTTTTTTACTGTGTACCAAGTGTAGAGCACCTTTTGGGGTAAAATAGACAGAGTGAAAAATGTATATGAAGCAAACCAGATGCTGTATTTAGAAGCAGTGGTTATTGGTACATCTCTGAATTCATGAGCAGCCATACTAGCTTATGATTCAGAGGGAATTTTGCAAAATGTATTCTTTCTTTTACACCGGCTTCCATTTGAAGGTACAAATGCAGAGAAATCCCTCCAATTCCTATTAACAAATATTCTACTGTTCTGTGTTCCCACAGTCTCCCAATAAATATGGTAACTCAATTGCTTTGCTGGGCCTAGAGCCTGCAACACAATACACCCAGAAGAGCGACCTGGAGACATCAGGCCTGATTCCCTTGGCTACTTACGTATAGTAAGGTTACGAGTGCAGAATCTTTGCACTCGGAGCGTAATCTCCACACTGCACACTATCGAGAGTGTGCAGTGTGGAGATTTTGCCACAAGTGCAGAAATTCCACACTTGTAATGCTACTACACATAAGTAGCTTGAATCCGGTCCATCATCCATTACCCAGCAGAATCCACTTTTTTTACACTGTGGGTAACTGGATATTTAGGGTTCTAGCTTAGTCACTGGCCAAAAACAAATCTACCATATGCAAACTTTTCTAAACACTAGACACCTGTGGGTGTCCAGGGTGAAGTGACTTGTGTGGTTCTAACATGTTTTCTTTTACCCACAAGATTATTATAAACCTCAAACAGTGCCTAAATCACACACTTTCCTCACATTTCAGTGAGGGCAAGTTGTTGAACCTGTAGGGAGCCACACATTGATTACCACCAAGTTTCCCCTAAGTCTCCCAATAAAAATGGTACCTCAAAGTCATTTGTGTGGGTTGGCCTACTGCCCTTTTCTGTAATATTGGTGGCTGTGGAATTTGTACCTTAGTCAGCCAGACCTAGGGAAAACTATAAAATCTGTAGATTTCTGAAAAATAGGCATCTAGGGTAGCCCAGGGCATTGTGACTTGCATGGCTGTCCCAGGAGTTTTTTTTCCCAGAAACCCCTGCAAACCTCAAACTTTTTCTAAATAACCATATTTTCCTCACATTTCTGTGAGGGAAAGTTCTGGGATTTGCGGGGAGCCACACATTTCCTACCACCCAGAGTTTCGCCAAGTCTCTAGTTAAAAATGGTACATCACTCATGTGGATGGGCCTAGTGCCTGAGACAGGAAAAGACCCAAAACACTACCTGGACAGAACAAAAGTTACAACCCAAACAATTCCCCTTTTTTAAAATGTTGGTGGCTGAAGGTTTGAGGCCACATGTACGACCATTGTGTTTAGCGAATTGTAAACTGTCTCAAACACTGTTTGTGATTCCCAATGGGGTCGCAAATTGCATGCCTCATGAATAGTTATGAGGCTGTCACAATTGCGACCCCACTGGGAATGGCTAGCACTCCTGGGGATGGTGGCCTGCTGGGGTCAGCAGATCACCATGTCTGTGACTACTTTTTCAATAAAGCAGTTTTTTTTTTCAAATGCAGTCCGTTTTCCTTAAAGGAAAACCGAATGCATTTAAAAAACAATAATGAAACTTTTCAGTTTCATTTTTTAAGTTCCGGCAGTGGTCAGGCAGTAGTCCCTTGGACCACTGCCTACTCTTAAAAAATAGTTATGCGCACACTCACAAAGGGTAAGGGGTCCCCTGGGGACCCCTTCACTTTTTCAAATGGTTTATCACCTACTTGAAGTGGGTGGTAAACTGCGAGTGTTTTGCAACTACAAATGCAGTCACAAAACAACAGTGCATGGCATGGTGACTCACTATTAGGAAGGGACGCCCCTTCCCAATAGCGAGAGTCGCAAATGCTATTATGCGAGTCAGTGATTCGCAAAGTAGCATTTGTACACGCCTGGAACATTTTTTGTGGTTGCAAATTGGCCGATCTCTTGTTTGCACTCGCAAAAAGGGTTGCACATTTGGCCCTTGAGCCCTAGCTCAGTCGGGCCCCAGAAAAACCTACAAAACCTGCACATTTTGTGAAATGAGACAACAGGGGAAGTCCAACGTAGCAACATTTGTTTGTCTGTCACCCGGCTTTTGTTACCCAGAAACCCTGGCAAAGCTCAAACTTTGGCTAAAAATGCTCCATTTCCTCATATTTCTGAGACAGAAAGTCTTAACCTTTGCCTAAAATCATAATTTCCCTTGCACTTCTGTAACGTAAACTTCCTGAATCACCAGGAATCACCATTGACCCTGGGTTGATCAGGTCCTGTTGCAGGCCCTAAGCTTCACCACACAAATGGGGTTAAGTTTTTATTAGGACAAGTGGGGGAACGCTGGTTGGTAGGAATTTTTGGATTCCTGCTAATTCCAGACATTCACGTCGGAAAAATGAAAGGAAAATTACCAATTTTAGACAGAATTTGTGGTTTGCAGAGTTTTCAGAAATGTCTTGGTTTGGTAGGTTTCCCTTGGTGGCCATCAGGTGGGTCCCAAATACTGCCGCTACCTCTTTTGCAGTTTTGGGACCTTTTCTGTTAAGGGTGTTAGGGTCAGCCATACAAGTATGGTAATGTGTTTATAAGGACAACTGGAGGAACACTGGATGGTAAAAAATGTGTGATCCCTCATAGGTTTTGGTACTTTACTTCACAGAAATGAGAGAAAATGCATGATTTTAGGCAAAATTTGAAGTTTGCAAAACATTGTGGGGAAGAAAACTAGATGGGTTTAGTTGGTTTCCCTGGGTGGCAAAGCATGGGCCCGAATACTGAAACTGTTCACCATAGCAGCCTGGAAGAAATGTGGAATTACTCCTACTCTGCCAGTTCTTATATATCAAAAATACAAAAATCAAAATATCCTCTTGCTTGCCATGTGTATGAGGCTCTGCACTCCAGGTGGCAGAAAGACAATTTGTGTTGTGGGGCTGGAGGATATGCCAAACATAAAGCTTGTCCTCTCAGACCCCATATTTTTGTCTACAGCAGTAAAATATATCCCTGGTGTCAAGTGGGCTTTAAGCTACCGGGGGCAGATTAAAAGTAATCTCCATGTCAGATCCCTCAGGGAAAGAATACCAGGTAAGGTTCCTCTGACTGTGGTTAAATCGAGAAGCCCAGGTTTTAATAGCCTCGGTCTTCCAGAGATTATGGTGACTCCTTCTATTGGCCACAATGCTGCCAACACTGGAAAGTGCCTAAACAGGTGCATACCGGAAGGCACCCCACTGGAGGAAAATGTCCAAAGGCAAAAAAACAAAGAGATGGCAGCAAGACTCCATGTGGATAGGAGGTGCTCAGGAAGATGATCCTTATACAAAACAGAAGAAGAAGCAGCAAACTTAAGAAACCAACAGGTTGGAAAAAGGTGTGGGCACAGCCCCATTGTTGGGCAGTCACTCCCTCAGCAAACCTTGTCTCTGTGTTCTAATTTAGCACATCCCTAGTTGAGATCACATGCTCAGCACAATCCCGAATCAGGGATCCACTATAGAAAGGGAACATTGTCCCCTTTCCAAAGCTTCCTCTCCCATGATGAAATGGCGCTCAGAGGCAGAATTATGCCCAGGCATTGATCAATAGTGTAAGCAGACTACACTCTTAGTGTGGTCTACAGGGGAAGCTGTTCCCTTGAGTCCAGACGATTTTATAAAAGAAAATGCTTCTGATTTAAAACATAGAAACATTTTTTTTCAGTGCTGAGGGCGTAACACAAACCAAGAATGTCACAAGTCAGCATCAGAACTTAGAAGGTTAGAATTCACCAATTCATGTACCTTGAGTAAAGCTGTAGTTTGCCTATGTTCAGTAGAGGTAGGTGGAACTCATGGAGCTCACTCTTTGGAATTGAGCACAGTTATATGAAAACTCTGAGAGATTCTGCGGAGTTCCGCGAATGGCACAAATACACACATTGTGCTGCTAGTGCTGATTTATAGCTCTGGGAGGTTGTAAAAAATCAGCAAGAATAGCACCATGTGTTGTGCCAGAGGCTGCTGGTTCTCTAGTTGATTTTGCTGCTGCTCAATTTAATTTTGTACTCGAACAGCAGCCTTTTCACTGCAAATGGTTGTGAACGCCCACGTTGGGAAAATCTGACTGGGTGCCCTCCTAGAAACCGAAAATCACGCTAGAGGATACAGAACTTACCGTTGTTGACCCATGCATGAGAGAAAACCTTATCACGCAGTGGTTGGTGGAATTTGGCTGGTACTCCACATTACAAGCGTAACACGGAGCCGCCTAAGTTCCTCCAACTCTATCAGCGGAGTGGAATTTATCACCCACCTCTAATATTCAGTGGACTCTGAGACTCTCCTTTTAGTGTAGTGGTGGTCTGCCACTACTGAGCTGAGGACTAAGATTAAAATGTCTAATTGGAGAGAAAGTGACTTCCAAAGGTATCTCACTAAGTGCAAACTATTGGCATCTGATTTGTTCAACCATATTGACCTGTACTTCTGCCTTGTCAGAATTCATATAATTTGATGTGAGAAACAGTGCCTGAGCAAATCCTGTGTTGTTTCAAATTCATCAGTGTAAGAAACTGGTTTGAAAACTAAGGGAGAGGGATGCCTAAACCACGATGAGAGTTGTGCCAGATATCCGACAAAGTTTAACAATGTAGCATCCTAAAGTAAAAGCATGTTTCTTTGAGGTATCCTGGGCTTACTTTTGGTACCTCAGCAAAGGTCGACAGGCCTCCCTCAGAGGGATTAAGAGATTTACATGTTTTGATAAATTGCAAAAACATCCTTAAAAAATATAGGGAATTTAAAAATTAATGTTTTCTATTGCAATGATAACCAGGATTTAGCCACCTTTTCTGGCTGACTATGATGGTGCAAGGGTTATTTAAGGCCTAATTGTTTGTCCCTTTCATCAGTTTTCCATTTTGACTTAGAACTTTTTCTGAAGTCATAAAACCTCACTGGTGCAAAGCAGGATTCAGTGGCTGAGACAGACTTCACAAGACTGTGCACTGCGATTCTGCGGTCCTGCAGATGCCTTGAACTATTCTGAGAATAGCTACAAGCATAACAAACCGGTAAATTGTACCTGCTGGGGTAGTGTCACTCTATGCTGAGAAGCAGCGCTTCACAGGGTGAAATATTTGTTTGCCATCCCACGGAAGCCTCAAAATTAATGGCACAAAAATGCAATGCAGGATAAATCATAAATTCTTGCCCGCTGCAGTCTCATTTTTAGGTTGAGCATTTGAGACCTCTTGTATATACTTTAATATATACTTATATGAGTATGTACTTTGCGGGCCCTGGATATCAGCCCTAGGACGTGTCTGCTTCCGCTAAAGGACTTTTTTTTCCGTTCACCAGCCTCTATTTAACTGTCTTGATAGGAAACGACGAGCAGAGGTCAGTAAAATACCAGAATCACTTTAGAAATCTCTAGATTCGAGTCCATAGAAATTGTCTTCCACGAGCACCGTTAGACAATAATAGGATTTTCGAATCTTGTATTTTCAGTGATATGGCCACCGAAGGCCTTGATTTTATATTAAAAAAAGAGCTCTGGACTATACCATTTCCAGCTGAAAAGCACGATTTCTCTCCATGTGTTTCCATACCTGGCGTGCCGCACTGTTTGGTGCTTAATTTTCTTCCATATTAAATAACAGTAGAGGTTTCAGCACCCAGGCTAATGTGCTGCATAGCTAAATACATATAAGGTCCCAAAGGCGAGACCAACTGCATTGCAAATGCTTGTTGTTGGGGAGCCCCCACAACTTTTCCCAGTTCTTCGAGAGTCTTCCATTCAGTAACTTGAGTTTTCCATCAACAGTAGTGCCAAGGACAGTAAAAAATATGCAGGCAGTTCATACCACATGCAGTGCTCCAGAGGCGGGCAGAAACCTAATTTACACTTACTAATATCTTTACGAACATGATTCACTTGGGAAGATTGATTTTAAAACCATTTTGGGGAAAGTCAATGTTTAAACACACATTCTATAAACTGTAATCCATCAAGGCTGCACTTACTGTATCTATACATTTCAATGCATACTTTAGCCCATTCCTAGACATCATGTTGACCTTGGGTCTCTCCTGGTATCAACATCAGTATGATACTAAAATTACTTGAAGCTAGACAAACTAACTGCCTTTGATCATTGCATCCTTGGCCCCTAGCTGCTAATAGTCAAAACTGAGTGATTGTCAACCACCTAACCTCAAAGCATATGGAACAGGAAGTGTCTCAAATGTGGATTTGTTCTCTATTCAGCCAAGTGCTAAATGGCTGATGGAACTTAGATCTTCTTCGCCTACAGCTAGAAAAATCAAGTACTTTCAAGTTTTCAAGGATACGTAGTTCTCAGTTATTCCATAGGTAAACTAAATATTCAAATACCCATTCCTTAGTCATCTGAATGTCAAGTGCATCCTCATATTCATGTTCTTTCCCTCAGTGAACACAAGTAACCTTTGACCTCAAACATTCTCAGCTATACTACACCAATGACATTTACAAAGAGTACCACATTACTTCTTTGTAGGCTTCAGGGATTCCTGAGTACCGAAGCCAGGTAGCTTCCCCACTCATGATACTGGGACAACAATCCACTAGCTCACCAAGCATTGCATTAGTTCCATTTAATTATACAACTCATTTTAGGCCCTCTGGGCCAGATGTATGAAGCTGAAATGGTTTTGCAAAGCCGAAATTCTCAGAATTTCGGCGTTTGTGAACTCATTTGAGCAAAATAGTATGTATGTAGCAAATTTCAAGGCAAAATAAGGAATCGCAAATTTGCGATTCCTTATTTTGCAATTGCATTTAAGGAATCTCAAAATTTGCGATTCCTTAAATGCAATGTATGAAACAAAAATTGCTAATTTTCCTTAAGGAATCGCAAATTACCACCAACTTCAAGTTGGTGGTAATTTGCTAATTTCTTGAAAAATGCAAATTTTTGCATTTTTCAAAGTCCCATGTGATGCACATACATGCCCTTAGGGCATGTATGTGCACCACATGTGCACCCATGCTTAATTCAGGGATGCAACAGGGTGTCCTTTGGACACCCCTGCACCCTTGAAATTATTATCAATTTGCTATTAACAAATTGTGAATCGCAAATTGAGAATAATTTCACATTCATTCCTATGGGCCTCCTGGCCCATAGAAATGAATGGGAAATTATTCTTTAATTGCGATTAGCAATTTGCTAATCGCAATTAAGGAATTTTAAGAAATCGCAAAAAAATAGCGAATTTCTACGTACATACCATTTTGCATTTCTCAAATAGCGATTCCTTAAAAATCGCTATTTGAGAATCGCAAACGTGTATCTTGATACATCTGGCCCTTTGACTTTTGTATCAAGCAGTCAATGGCAAACACCCCTTCTTCCTTCAGTAAAATCTTGTACCAACTTTCTAAGGCGGAATCTTGGGTCGAATGACTTACCTCTATATAATGGGCTTGCCACATTGCCGGGGCTGCATTAGCAGCAGACTACCAAAGACTGAAATCTGTTCTTATCTGAGTCACAATCTTCTTTCCCACAAAGTAGCAAATACATGGCTTTCGGCTCCACCTCTATGGTCCTCACACAATATCACCAAGAATGGTGTATTTCTAAGTGCATGTCCTAACTACATCTTCCACTTCTCCGTCATAGCTATAAGCAGCATCAGATTCACAGTGAGATGTTCAGAACCTTTTTACTGGTCAACTACTCTTCCCACATTGGAAAAATTGCATTAATATACCAAACTGTACACCCTTCCAAATGAAGTGAGGGTATTACGATATCTAGCTTCTCAAGCACAAGCCAAAACGAACAATTTCCTCAATACCACCATTTATCCTCAAAGAATCACCTTTGAGGAGATGTGATCAGACTGACTTTCAGTCCCTCATACACTTCATCAACCATTCCAATAATGGACAAATCCTATTGGTGCACACGTTAAAAACCACATGCAAGCACAGGCTTGAAACTATTGGACGAAACCAAAGATCACTATGTTGCCAAATTAGTAGCAGTAATGGGGTATTCCATTAACAATACCAAAGCATAACATAGTTTTTAATACCTGTTGGCTTTAGAAACTAACTATACCAACGCTTCTTCATTTTAGTGTAGGTCGAATTATTTAAACCTGGAAGTAAAACAAGCTAAATCAACACGGTCCGAGAAAACAGATTGCATTAAATCCAAGTTGACAAAATGCTAAGTTAATGAAATTCATGTTAATTTGTCAAAATATGTCACTGAGCTCAGTCTTGAAACAGGGGTTAAACTTGACAGAAAAGTGCATAAAAAGTTATGTTAATGACTTCAATAGATTAGTTTATAACAAATGTTGTTAAAATGAAAAAGAAGGAATGGGGAAGTGAATAGTGAAACATCAGGGAAGACAGAATGAAGAAGAGAGTCAGTTTATGGAATTAGCGGCCAGATGTACTAATGTTTTTGCGGGCGCAAATGAGCTTTAGGCCCGTTTGCGACTGCAACAAAACATGTGGCCCATGTACTAATCCTACTTTGCGAGTCGTAAATCAATTTAAGACTCGTAAAATAGGATTGGTGGCTCGCTATTAGGAAGGGGCATTCCCAGAGCGTCCCTTCCTAATATGGACTCCTGAAGCTATGTATGACTGTTTTGCAACCGCTATTGCGGTTGCAAAACAACCGCAGTTTACCACCCTTCAGAGAAGGGTGGTAAACCACTTGCAAACTGAAAGGGGTCTCCAGGGGATCCCTTCTCCTTTGTGAGTGGACCTCAAAATACTTTTTAAGGGCAGGCAGTGGTCCCAGGGACCACTACCTGCCCTTAAAAACAGAAACTGAAGTTTTATTTTTATTTTTAAATGCATCCTGTTTTCTTTTAAGGAAAACGGGCTGCATAAAAAACCCTACTTTATTTAAAAGCAGTCCCAGACATGGTGGTCGCTGACCCAAACAGGCCACCATCCCTGTGAGTGCAAGCCATTCCCAGTGGGGTAACAAATTGTGACAGCCTCATTAATATGCATGAGGCATGCTATTTGAGACCCCATTGGGAATCTCAAACAGTGTCTCAGACACTGTTGTGCATCCCAATTTGCGAGTCGCAAATGCGACTCAATTTGCGACTCGCAAATTGGTTGGTCATACTTCTGGATCTAAATAAGTTAAAAAAGCCATTTCCTATTGACAATAAATGCAGTGGAGAAGAGGAGAGTAGGCGTACATAGAGATAGCTAGGAGACAGAGTGAATTTTGTTAATTGATAAGTGGTGAAGGAAAAGTGGTGTTGTCGGTTGTCACCCCATACTGAACAACAATTGCTATGAACAAGAGAAGGAAGGTGTTAGAGTGAGGAATAGGTAAGGGTGGTGAAAAAGTTGACAGTAGAGAGAAAACAAGACATACCCCTTGAAAGATAGTAATCAATCAATCCATTTTTCAGAAGAATGTATATGCTAGGTTTCATTTATCAACCCTGAGAATGTCCTTTGAAACAGATCGATTTCTACTAGTTCTCAGACTTTGCTTCATCAGCTCATAACCTTGTCAAGTTCATACACATCTTATGTTTGTGATTTTAGGGACAGATCTATTGATATGATTTTCCTTAGAAGTATAAAGTCTTTCTTTAAGTTAACATATATTTTAAGGAAGCACAGGTGGAACTAACACCAGGAATGTAAGCAAATGATTAATCCCAGAGGGACAGCCTAGTTCTACCTTTAATGCTTACTAGTTTGTTTCTGTATTTAGTGAGGACATACAATTCTCCACACCTTTCAGTTTGCATTAAACAACTGAATTGTGCATTTATACGTGCTGAAAGCCCATATACATATTGCACATTTATGCATATTTTAATTGCACTGCCATTGAGTTATCATGTGCTGTACACTGCTCATTTAACCTAACTTTTCTAGTAAGCTGTAGCATCATTCTGAGGTTGGCATGAGGAAGCGAGAACTTCAGCAATGAGTAATGCCACTCACTGTTTCTTCTTGAGGGTCTTCTTGCATTCTCCGATGAAAAGAGTACAGCACATGCTCATTAGGGCCTAGCTATAGTGTCAACCTGATTACATTGCAAAAAAAGTATATAAATATAGCACCAAAATGCATGGCATTTAGCATTATATGAACCAACTGACCAAGGGGCAAAGCTCTGGTCTGTTTATAAGGAGAGCTGCACTTAGCATATTGTTGTTGCTTACTGGCTATTTGCACTACAAATGTATTAGACCTATGTGGGCTTTCCCAAGAGTTTGTTTTCTTTTACAAAGGTTTGTGCTATTTGTCAGCACTTTCAATTTTACCCCAGTCGTCCAGCAGTCAGAGTGTTTACGTAGTTATTGGAGCCTAAATACTTCTCTGCTCAATGTAGCTCACTGATTCCCACATGCATCATTGAGAATTGCATTCGCAAACTGTGCGAATCGCAATTTTCGGCCCTTTGCGAATGCAATTCTCAAATTTGGGATGCATCATGCTTTTTGCAATTGTAGGAATCGCAACCATGTTGCGATTTCTAAAATTGCAATTGCATTTAAGAAATCGCAATTTGAGATTTCTTAAATGCAATGCATGATCATTTTTAATTTGAGAATTCGCAAATAGGAAGGGGTAAATTAGCATGAAGTTGACCTTCATGCTAATTTGCGAAAACTTTTAAAAATGCACAAAAATGCTTGGGACATGTGTGTGTGAAACTTGCACTTAAAGTTACATTTCAGGGGTGCAGGGGGGGTCCTTTGGACCCCCCTCTGCACCCTTGAAAATGCATTCACAATTTGCGATTCGCAAAATGCTAATCGAAATTTGTGATGCCTTCCCATTAATTCCTATGGGCCTCTTGGCCCATAGGAATCAATGGGAAGAGATTCCTTAATTGCGATTCGCAAATTGTGAATCGCAATTAAGGAATTTTTAGAAATCGCAAATAAAAATGCAATTTTTTGATGCATAGCATTTTGCGATTTCTTAATTGCGATTCCTTAATTTTCGCTATTAAGAAATCGCAAATGCTAACTTTGATGCATGTGGTTTTTTTTTAATCCGCAGTTAGTGAGCCACAGGAAGCGCTATTATAAAGGTTGTATCGAATCCGTACGCACTAGGTTTCACTTGGTTAAAAAACTATAGATGTATCTAAAGGTTCTTTTCTTTAAAGGACTACTCTAAACTCCAGAGTGTCTTCAAATGCACCCCCTGCTTCATCTAAGGGCTGAAGTGCAGTTCTGATGTGGGTAGTCGGAGTGGAGAGAGCTACATGTAAGAGGTGGAAGAAAGCTCTCTGATCAGCTTCACCAATTTGGCGCCGCAGATACCCAGTCTGATGACATGTCACTCAGGCCTGTCAGCATTATTGACATCTGGTGGCCTAAACCCATTAATTGGTGCTGCTTGAACCATATCTCAGCATGATTCCCGCTTCCTCTTCGATCTGACCGCTATCCCCTCAGCCCTCTCGGAGTTTAATCCTAGCCCATTCCAAGCCTTCAATGGACTTACTGTCCAGACGGACAGGGCCTAGATTGCCTTGGTAAATTAGATTTAAGTCGCATCTCTGTTTCATCAGTGTACTGATGAACAGAAGATTGCCTCATAACCTATTGATCTTTCAGCATATTGATAGGTGGACAACAACGTAGCGTCAATAGATTGGACGGTTTAAGACAGCCTTATAAAAAAAGATTACACGATTTAAAATGTAAGTGCTGAACGAGGGAAAAATATGCAAAGGTAACAAACGGAAAACAGGGAGTAAAAGTCAGTCAGCGGGAAACAGTGAATAAGAAGCCACTGGGGATTTGAGGTGACTGAAGGGGGATTACATTAATGCAGCCAGCATAATCGCATTCCCGTTTGTCAGTCCTGATCTCGACGTGCAGGTCTACAAGGAAGTCGGAGTGCGTTAGGGCATGACATGTGATGAGGTGAAAACTCTTAGCACATGGTTACTAAGGACCTGCCGCTTTTAAATGTGAAAACGACAGTAAGTGTTGACAGGCAATAGGAAGAATGCATTCTTAGTGGCTATAGTGATCAGAGAGGGTGGTTGTTCTTGAAATTGCATCATTTAATAGGGAAACTCGAGGAACAAGTGTCACAATTCACTTTCGACATGGACAATTTTCGTTGCCATCCTAGTTAGGGATCAGAGGTCTACAGTGCACTTAAAGAGATGAATTGCCTCTAGGCACTTTATCAATCTCCATTACTGCAACACGGTGCAAAGTGGAATAGACAATGGGGACTACCCAACCAATTGAAATAAAACAGTGTGGGATTAGATTTAAAGAGAAGGGAAAGGCAAGTCACGTCACTAGCAAGGGTATTTCACTATTTGAGCCTGCAGAAAATGCAGCCATCGTCTCCTTTCTTGGAATTATTGAGCGGAAGGAAGTGCCAACAGGTGTTACTTGGTGTATGATAGAGGGTCAAATGAGAAGTTAAACTTAATCTGTATTATGATGGCGAGAAACATGAATGCATGATAGGAATGGGAGCACTGCCAATGATTTAAGAATGTTTGCCACCTAGGAAAGTGACATTTTTCAAGATCTCTCTGCCCTATCTGCTGATGGTAGAAACACTCCTGAGCCCTAGTAGGTGGCGCCCGAATGGAAATCTTGAAACTGCTTACCCTAGAGCCCACCCAGAGTGAAAGAGAAGAAAGCATCCAAAACACAGTTACCTAACTGCAGCAATGCAAAACATGACTAAAACCTCATTGCCTCACCATAAGCAGGGAGGCTAAACTCAAAGGGCCACATTCAGAAAGGTAGATTTTCATGTGTAGATTTATCCATGTGTAAATCCTCCACTGCATCTAGGTGGAAGCTTATACTTTTTTGCTATTCCATATTTCTGGATGTAAAAATACACCTAAGTGAAGACTTACTTATCTCCACCCCTTCAGGTCAGGGGGTGGAAACATCTAATTGTGAATTTATGAGTGAGAATTTACTACTAGCAACTTTACACACCTATGTGGAGATCTCCATCTCAGTGATGGAGCTCTCCGCATGGTAAAACATGCTGAATAAATATGACTATAAATTCTTTAAAAAAATGTAGCCATATTTTAATGTTATGTTAAATCCACTTATAACGCGCACGGATACTCATGAGTGTCCCGGCGCGATGCAGAAGGGTAAAAAAAGAAGCTAACAGGTAAAAAGGTGGGTCTTGAGTTTTTTCTTAAACACTACAAGGTTCTGAATGAACCGCAGAGAAAGGGGGAGGGCATTCCAGGCTACACTGGCCTTCACTGCAAGGGAGCTCCCACCCATCCTCTGAAGCTTGAAGCGAGGAACCCGAGCAAAACGAAAAGACCTAGATCGAAGCGCAAGCGTCGGGAGATAGAAGGAGAATCTCCTCTGGAGGTAGAGGGTAGAGGGGGCCAGACCCATGGAGGGCCCGATGGGCCAAAACTAACAACTTGAACCTGACCCTGTCAGCAACAGGAAGCCAGTGAAGAGAGCGTAACAAGGCATCCTCTCCTTGGACTGACCTCTCCAATTTACGACCGATCTCCCTCCTGCCTCACCTGGGTAAGGTTACAGAGAGACATGTGAACACCTTTCTTTCTCAACATCTGGAAGCGACGGAAGGCCTGGACCACTCACAATCTGGTTTCAGGCCTAACCACAGCACAGAATCAGCCCTGCAAACAGTGACCAACAACATCAGAATGGCACTGGATGGGGGCAGCTCCCTGATTCTGGTGCTGTTGGACCTTTCCGCCGCTTTCGATACGGTGTCTCACACGGTGCTCCTTGACCGCCTAGGTGAGGTGGGTGTGGAGGGAGAGGCTCTGACCTGGATGAAGAGCTTCCTGACTGGTCGTGTCCAAGAAGTTAGGCTGGGCTCCCACAAATCCACACTAAGGGAGCTCAATAAGGGAGTGCCACAAGGCTCATGCCTTAGTCCTACACTCTTCAATGTGTATGTGGCACCCCTAGCCAACCTGGCCAGATCTTTCGGGTTCACCCCGGTGTCGTACGCTGACGACACCCAACTCCGTTTCCCGTTTAAAACTCTCACATCTGCAATAAAAAGAACTTTTGCAGACGGTATGAGAGCCATTGCAGACTGGATGTCAACTAACTGTCTGCAGTGCAACGTGGGGAAAACGGAGGTAATGTGTTTCGGGCAAGCAGCGACATATTGGTCATCTGACTGGTGGCCCGCGGAGCTTGGCCCTGTCCCCACCCCCAAGAGTTCTGTCAGGAACCTGGGAGTGCTTTTTGACCAGCAACTTACCTTCAAGGGCCATGTCAATCAGGTGGCTGGCACCTGTTTCCGGGCAATCGGGATGCTGAGACGAGTCTTCCCCTATATACCAGACCATCATAGAAAAACGCTCGTGCAGGCTCTGGTCATCAGCAGGGGGGATTACTGCAATGGGCTGCTCCTCGGAGTTAACGAGGAGCAGCTCAGTAAATTGCAAGTAATCCAAAACACAGCAGCAAGGATTGTCCTGAATGTTCCAGCTAGGACTCCTTCAAACCCCCTGCTGAAGAGACTCCACTGGCTTCCAGTGAGGAAGCGAGTCCAATTCAAGACTCTATGCACAATTCATAAGAGCAGGATAGGAGAGGGCCCGAAGTACATGACTAAGATCTTTCAGCCCTATATCC
Source organism: Lissotriton vulgaris (assembly GCF_964263255.1). Taxonomy (NCBI): domain Eukaryota; kingdom Metazoa; phylum Chordata; class Amphibia; order Caudata; family Salamandridae; genus Lissotriton; species Lissotriton vulgaris. The sequence goes on from NC_141700.1 coordinate 333,508,567, forward strand.
CGGGGCGTTCTTTGCGCTCCACTCATCAGCAGCTCTTACAGACACCAAAAATAAAAAAATCCAGACAAGGTGGCCGTGCATTAGCTTATGCCGGCCCAATACTCTGGAATTCGTTGCCCCCAGAACTCAGATCAATCTCCAGTCATCTGCGTTTCCGGAAGAATTTAAAGACTTACCTATATCCCGATAAATAAATTACCCTTCAGTTTCGGCACTCCTTAACAATCATGCTCTCGTAACTTGTACAATCTCGTGGCACAGCAACAGCGCAGAGATACCCCTTCGGGAGTCTAGTCTGGCGCTTTATAAGAATATAAAATAAATAAATAAGAATATAAAATAAACAGCACTATTCCTCTTTGAGATGCCCAAAAGCAATCTGGCATCCGTATTATGGACTACCTGGAGCTTCTTTAGCAGGTATGCAGGGGACCCAACAAAAAGCGCATTGGCGTAGTTCAGGCGGCAAAAATGAGGGCACATGTGACAGTTTCTCTAGCCGTTTGAGGGAGAAGCAGAAAGAAAGTCCGCAGAGTGTTAAGGAGGCCAAAGCAACAGCCTGCCACTTTTTTTATATGAGTGGAAAAAGAAAGACTCTCATCGAACCATAGTCCCAGATTGTTTACAGGATGTCCCGACATGGGAGGGAGCGGGGAGTCAGGAGGCTAGAGCTGCTCACAAAAGTCACCGGGAAACTTGCCATAAAGCAAGATCTAGGACTTTTGTTCGTTGTATTTTAGCTGTGCATTCGCCAGCCATTTAAAGATGGAAACCAGACACTGTTGTGCTGCTGAGGCAGAGACGGATGTTTTATCCCAAGTGAACAGCAGCTGCGTGTCATCAGCATAAGCCATGACCTTAGCCCCGAGCTCCTCAGCCAGATATATCAGTGGCGTGAGATAGATATTAAAGAGGAGTGGACTAAGGGAGGAACCCTGTGGAACTCCATTGGTGACCAGCTGGGGGGAGAAAGAAAAAGGGGGGAGCCAAATCTGCTCAACCCGCTCCTCCAGAAAAGATCTAATCCAGCTCCAGACCGTTCCTGATACCCCAATCTCCGCAAGTCGGGCCAGAAGGAGAGCATGGGGGACTGTGTCAAACGCGCCAAGAGGTCCACCAAAATTATTGCTGCCCTCCAGCCGGCGTCAAAACACTCCCGAATAGCCTCAATCACCTCAACTAAAACAGTATCAGTGCTGTGAGAGGCTTGATGTAAAAGAAATTAAAATACTTATCAATCTAGAACTAATAAAATAAAATATTACAGTTCATTAACTCATCAAATTAGATATTTATTAAATCGTGAACTAAAATATGAGTATAATCAAAAAATTAATTTTTAGTCTAAATTTTGAAAAACTACTCTCACCAGCGTTTTGATATTTAATAATGATTTATAATATAACATAAATGTTCATTGTTTTTGTATGAATTTAAAATATGTAATTTTTTTAAAGTTTACATTTAATTTAAATATGTTTTTAAAGTATGTTAACGATTACATTTTAAAATGCTAAAATAATTTTTTTACATTTAATTTAAATAAAATGTTTAAAACTAAAACCAGATACATGCATAATAAACTTAATGTTGAAATAATTCAATGTAGTTATTATTATTCTCTGTGAGGTGTTATATCACCTCCCTGTCTCCACTATTTTTATTGGAAGGCTATGTCATTTCCTGTGAGTGGCTATATGTATTGCTTAACTTATTCAAGGGTGGCCTGGAGTACATTTAGTAATATTTTGGGAAATTTTTGCGTAAGAGAAATTGAGAAGCATCCCTTCCTTCTGCCATCCTCACCCATTGCTTTAACCTACATCATACCACCCTAAAACCCTGTCAGTCAGGAGTATGTATTTCCCGTTTTACAGCCACTTCCTTTGATCTCTCTCCCAAATGTATTACTAAGTCATTGGATCACCTGTGCATAGACCTCTGCTAAAGTGGCGCAGATCTCCACAAGGAAAAGACGAGAGGCTTAGTAAATCTTGTATGAAAAAATGCTACAAAATGCAGTTTGTGAATGGCCCTAAAGCCTTAAGTCCAGCAGAGGTGATGGGTGGGTGCAGTAATCAACAATCAAAATGCAATACAGATTAGTCATTATCACACAAATCAAGTTGTTTGTAAAATACGCAGAATTCATTTAACTTGACACAACTAAAAGTACAGAAAGCTATAGATAAAAATAGACAACCTTTTTTATTGTTAAAGTCAATGATGATCTAAAGAATAATGGAAATCAGAGGGGAACAAAGAATGTTTGTGAAGAATGTTGAAATCTTTACAAATTCTTCTAAAGCCTCTGTGAGTAAATAAGGAAGACCTTCCATTCTGTCTTGTGACATCCCAGTGTTAAACTCACTCCATTGGAAGCAGGTCTGAATGGGAACCAAGATGAATTCCATAGGCTTGAATGACTTTGATGTGAGATGTTACTGAAACAGGACTAAGGTTATCAATAGATCTGGACATGAAAAGCTGCTTAAAGAAAATGAAGCTAGATGGGCATCTAAAGATCTATGCAGTGAGTTTCTCCTGACTTGTTCTTTCTCAGCTAAATTGATGAAGTCTGTGCACATCACCAATTATGCAGGTCACGGGTGATATACAATGGTTAAACATTCTTTGATTGTCTTGTTGTTATCTTGTTGAGAAAAAACATTGTTGATATGAAGAGGCTCAAAGTAGAAGGACGAGGATTTACAGGCCGAGCAAAGTAGGATTTCTGAAATGTATTGCTGTGGTTCATTTAGTTGAAGTGTGCAGATGAAATCTTGCTTTTCAGAATGTTTTTTGTTTTTTAAAATTGAGCCGCAAGTCAAACCAGAGCAGTTACAAAACTCCACCAAAGCAGTTGGAATGTGCTTTGAGATGAATAGTTGATAATAAGGTTTTTCTTAGGGCTCTGGCACCTAGTGACAGACCCACATTTGTCTAAAGGTAATGTGCTTGTGTGATATCCTAATTCAACTTCTGCTCTATTATGAATAGAATACTTGTGATCAATTGTTTTTGGCTTTTAGGATTTTAAATGCTGGTTTCCGCAAAAAGCTTTTTATATGTTTGTGCCAAATCCATCTTTCTTCTCTGATCTTTAGGGATCAAGTGTCACTCAGGTAGCAGGTGCAGCTCATGCATCTTACAGACATTTGAGCGTAAAGCATCAAGACAGCCCACATCTCCTACAGCAAAGGGAAGGGTCCTGTCAACTCATTTAATTTCAAATCACTTTATTTCGGCAACCAGGGCCATACAAGTACAATCAATTTAAAATAAATACAGCATGAAATGTAATTTAAATATCCATCACAAATTAGATCATATAAAAAGAGACATCAATTATTACATCGAATATATACATAGAAGGGTAGGCACACTTAATTTTCAGATAGGGGAATACACTTAAACAAATTGTTATTATGGTAGCAGTAGTAAATGCCAAAAACAGTGCACTTGGGTGAAAATATACTGGAAGGCAGCAAAGGGCTTTTTTACAGAGCAACCACATGACACCCAGAAATTTAGCAATGGAAACGGCCATTACTGGGCGGGAATCTGAGCTAAGAATACGGAGGTGATTCCTTGCATCTATTAACCTGAATATGGGTGCAAGACAGGTATGGGGAGGGGAAAAACACCCTGGGTGCAAATACAACATGGGAGATACTTTCTCTAGGGGAGTTACAGATGGGGCAAGAAGTGCCTCCTTTTCCAGCCCATCCTGAACTAAACGTAGGTAATGTACCTATACAGAATTGGGAATATAGTTTGCTATGGAATGGAACAGGCACTATGTCCAAAAAAGAATTAAGCCCCCGAATAGACTTGATGTCCATGAAATCAACGGTCAAATTGGCAATAGTTGCTTTCCAAGAATCCTTGGCCATCACAAGTGGCCAGTATTTATTTTTCATCACAGCCTTTGATGGAAAAACAGATCTATCTGGATGGTCCCACAGGTCAGGCAGCCCAAGCGAAGAAGAAGCAAACTTCATGTTTTTAAGCCATGGAATTTTATTAAATTGGTGGGCCTATATAACATCCTTAAGGCTTTTGGCGTAGTGGACAAGTTCAGGTGTAGTCCACACATGTCTCCCATAGAACAAGCAAACAAAACAAGTGATGGACCGAATGTGGATCAATGTCACACACTCACCCCAGTCCGAAGATCTGGGCCCAAATCCATCGTTTTTTTGCACTCCACACCACCCAGGGTTAGACAATGGCGATATGCAAATCAGCTCTGACCCTGTGCCCCATGGGAACAGTCCAGTCCGAACTACAAAAGCCATGTCCTTCCCAGAACGGAATCAAGCATCCGAGGACCGGACCGGTTTCGAGGTAACACCTCTCATTAGCCCGGCTAACTTGACTCCAGTGGTGTGGAGTGCCTGGGACCCACGTCTGGGCATCCCCAGCGCACCCAGGGCGGAATATGCAAACAAAACAAGTGATGGACCGAATGTGGATCAATGTCACACACTCACCCCAGTCCGAAGATCTGGGCCCAAATCCATCGTTTTTTTTGCACTCCACACCACCCTGGGTTAGACAATGGCGATATGCAAATCAGCTCTGACCCTGTGCCCCGTGGGAACAGTCCAGTCCGAACTACAAAAACCATGTCCTTCCCAGAACGGAATCAAGCATCCGAGGACCGGACCGGTTTCAAGGTAACACCTCTCATCAGCCCGGCTAACTTGACTCCAGTGGTGTGGAGTGCCTGGGACCCACGTCTGGGCATCCCCAGCGCACCCAGGGCGGAATATGCAAACAAAACAAGTGATGGACCGAATGTGGATCAATGTCACACACTCACCCCAGTCCGAAGATCTGGGCCCAAATCCATCGTTTTTTTGCACTCCACACCACCCTGGGTTAGACAATGGCGATATGCAAATCAGCTCTGACCCTGTGCCCCGTGGGAACAGTCCAGTCCGAACTACAAAAGCCATGTCCTTCCCAGAACGGAATCAAGCATCCGAGGACCGGACCGGTTTCGAGGTAACACCTCTCATCAGCCCGGCTAACTTGACTCCAGTGGTGTGGAGGGCCTGGGACCCACGTCTGGGCATCCCCAGCGCACCCAGGGCGGAATATGCAAACAAAGCAAGTGATGGACCGAATGTGGATCAATGTCACACACCCACCCCAGTCCAAAGATCTGGGCCCAAATCCATTGTTTTTGTGCACTCCACACCACCCTGGGTTAGACAATGGCGATATGCAAATCAGCTCTGACCCTGTGCCGCATGGGAACAGTCCAGTCCGAACTACAAAAGCCATGTCCTTCCCAGAACGGAATCAAGCATCCGAGGACCGGACCGGTTTCGAGGTAACACCTCTCATCAGCCCAGCTAACTCAACTCCAGTGGTGTGGAGTGCCTGGGACCCACGTCTGGGCATCCCCAGCGCACCCAGGGCGGAATATGCAAACAAAACAAGTGATGGACCGAATGTGGATCAATGTCACACACTCACCCCAGTCCGAAGATCTGGGCCCAAATCCATCGTTTTTTTGCACTCCACACCACTCTGGGTTAGACAATGGCGATATGCAAATCAGCTCTGACCCTGTGCCCCATGGGAACAGTCCAGTCCGAACTACAAAAGCCATGTCCTTCCCAGAACGGAATCAAGCATCCGAGGACCGGACCGGTCAAGCTAGCCAGGCTGATGAGAGGTGTTACCTCGAAACCAGTCCGGTCCTCGGATGCTTGATTCCGTTCTGGGAAGGACATGGCTTTTGTAGTTCGGACTGGACTGTTCCCATGGGGCACAGGGTCAGAGCTGATTTGCATATCGCCATTGTCTAACCCAGGGTGGTGTGGAGTGCAAAAAAACGATGGATTTGGGCCCAGATCTTCGGACTGGGGTGAGTGTGTGACATTGATCCACATTCGGTCCATCACTTGTTTTGTTTGCATATTCCGCCCTAAGTGCGCTGGGGATGCCCAGACGTGGGTCCAAGGCACTCCACACCACTGGAGTCAAGCTAGCCGGGCTGATGAGAGGTGTTACCTCGAAACCGGTCCGGTCCTCGGATGCTTGATTCCGTTCTGGGAAGGACATGGCTTTTGTAGTTCGGACTGGACTGTTCCCATGGGGCACAGGGTCAGAGCTGATTTGCATATCGCCATTGTCTAACCCAGGGTGGTGTGGAGTGCAAAAAAATGATGGATTTGGGCCCAGATCTTCGGACTGGGGTGAGTGTGTGACATTGATCCACATTCGGTCCATCACTTGTTTTGTTTGCATATTCCGCCCTAAGTGCGCTGGGGATGCCCAGACGTGGGTCCCAGGCACTCCACACCACTGGAGTCAAGCTAGCCGGGCTGATGAGAGGTGTTACCTCGAAACCGGTCCGGTCCTCGGATGCTTGATTCCGTTCTGGGAAGGACATGGCTTTTGTAGTTCGGACTGGACTGTTCCCATGGGGCACAGGGTCAGAGCTGATTTGCATATCGCCATTGTCTAACCCAGGGTGGTGTGGAGTGCAAAAAAACGATGCATTTGGGCCCAGATCTTCGGACTGGGGTGAGTGTGTGACATTGATCCACATTCGGTCCATCACTTGTTTTGTTTGCATATTCCGCCCTAAGTGCGCTGGGGATGCCCAGACGTGGGTCCCAGGCACTCCACACCACTGGAGTCAAGCTAGCCGGGCTGATGAGAGGTGTTACCTCGAAACCGGTCCGGTCCTCGGATGCTTGATTCCATTCTGGGAAGGACATGGCTTTTGTAGTTCGGACTGGACTGTTCCCATGGGGCACAAGGGTCAGAGCTGATTTGCATATCGCCATTGTCTAACCCAGGGTGGTGTGGAGTGCAAAAAAACGATGGATTTGGGCCCAGATCTTCAGACTGGGGTGAGTGTGTGACATTGATCCACATTCGGTCCATCACTTGTTTTGTTTGCATATTCCGCCCTAAGTGCGCTGGGGATGCCCAGACGTGGGTCCCAGGCACTCCACACCACTGGAGTCAAGCTAGCCGGGCTGATGAGAGGTGTTACCTCGAAACCGGTCCGGTCCTCGGATGCTTGATTCCGTTCTGGGAAGGACATGGCTTTTGTAGTTCGGACTGGACTGTTCCCATGGGGCACAGGGTCAGAGCTGATTTGCATATCGCCATTGTCTAACCCAGGGTGGTGTGGAGTGCAAAAAAACGATGGATTTGGGCCCAGATCTTCGGACTGGGGTGAGTGTGTGACATTGATCCACATTCGGTCCATCACTTGTTTTGTTTGCATATTCCGCCCTAAGTGCGCTGGGGATGCCCAGACGTGGGTCCCAGGCACTCCACACCACTGGAGTCAAGCTAGCCGGGCTGATGAGAGGTGTTACCTCGAAACCGGTCCGGTCCTCGGATGCTTGATTCCGTTCTGGGAAGGACATGGCTTTTGTAGTTCGGACTGGACTGTTCCCATGGGGCACAGGGTCAGAGCTGATTTGCATATCGCCATTGTCTAACCCAGGGTGGTGTGGAGTGCAAAAAAACAATGGATTTGGGCCCAGATCTTCGGACTGGGGTGAGTGTGTGACATTGATCCACATTCGGTCCATCACTTGTTTTGTTTGCATATTCCGCCCTAAGTGCGCTGGGGATGCCCAGACGTGGGTCCCAGGCACTCCACACCACTGGAGTCAAGCTAGCTGGGCTAATGAGAGGTGTTACCTCGAAACCGGTCCGGTCCTCGGATGCTTGATTCCGTTCTGGGAAGGACATGGCTTTTGTAGTTCGGACTGGACTGTTCCCATGGGGCACAGGGTCACAGCTGATTTGCATATCGCCATTGTCTAACCCAGGGTGGTGTGGAGTGCAAAAAAACGATGGATTTGGGCCCAGATCTTCGGACTGGGGTGAGTGTGTGACATTGATCCACATTCGGTCCATCACTTGTTTTGTTTGCATATTCCGCCCTAAGTGCGCTGGGGATGCCCAGACGTGGGTCCCAGGCACTCCACACCACTGGAGTCAAGCTAGCCGGGCTGATGAGAGGTGTTACCTCGAAACCGGTCCGGTCCTCGGATGCTTGATTCCGTTCTGGGAAGGACATGGCTTTTGTAGTTCGGACTGGACTGTTCCCATGGGGCACAGGGTCAGAGCTGATTTGCATATCGCCATTGTCTAACCCAGGGTGGTGTGGAGTGCAAAAAAACGATGGATTTGGGCCCAGATCTTTGGACTGGGGTGAGTGTGTGACATTGATCCACATTCGGTCCATCACTTGTTTTGTTCCCATAGAACAAGGGCAGAAAGCAGATTTTATGGGAGACTTTAGTGACACCTACGTCACTAAAGAAGGTAGAAAGTTGAGTACTAACTGGAAGAGATATAAGATTCCTAGCGAATTTGTTCTCAGTTCTTGTTAAGGGTACACATACTCACGCTGTTATGAACTCTTTAAGTGCTTGATGGACATGTTTCAAAACCCTTGTTCTAGTGATTTCAGATACCAATGCTTGTTGTTTTATCCTGTTAGGTCGTTGCTGATACAAATGCGTGTAGATACCAATGCTTGTTGTTTTAGAATTGGCTAGAAGTCGGAGTTCTGGAAGAATTACACATGTATTAAAAGCAGGTTGGGCTCCGCGTGTTTAATATGGTAATTTTCAAACTGACTCGTACGGAGCCCATAAAAGGAACGCTTGTGCTCGTGACGATGCTTCTTCTCTTTGCATCGTCACGTCAAGCGCTCCAGTCAGCTGTTACCGGCATCTCCAAAGAACTCAGCGGCCCGCTCTGGTATATCCCCGGTGCTCTTCAGCCTTTCTCCCGCTTCCTCCCGGTTCCCTGCTTGTTTGTTTCCCCGCAAGCAGCCAACCCCTTCCAATTCAGCTCAGCTCTTCAGGACGGATCTCCAGCGAATCGTCAGCCATTCCCGACGTCCGCCGGAAGTTTTCTTGCTGGGTCGATCACAGCAACTCGGACATTGAAAAAGAAGAAGGACAGTAAGACTTAAGGTTGCTTAGCAACACTTGTATAAACATCGCGTTGTTAGAGACAATAAGCACCGCATTTCCATTTAAATTAGGAATCTTGTATTGTAAATACTGAAATTACAAACCAAATATTGTGATTGAGGGTTTGCTGATATAAGCACTGCATTTCCGTTTAAATTAGGAATCTTGTATTGTAAATGCTGAAATTACAAACCGAATATTGTGATTGAGGTTTTGCTGATTAAACAAACCTAGGACAATCCAAGGATAGATAATTAGGACTATTGTGAAATTCATTGTGAAAACAATATATGTTCCAAGCTTATGATTCAAATAAGTTAGAGGGATACTGCAATTAGCTTATGACATAAATAGGCTGAAGTATTTCTATTGAGCCAACAAATGTTTTAGTAGTGCACTAAACACTAGAGATTGCTAGGGTAGAGTTTGGTGTTTTCTTTCTCGTTTATTTCACAGATTCCCTTTTTTCCAGTAATCAAGCTGGGCTTCAAGGTATGTGCATGGAGTGCTAGTGTTATTCTAACAACTAACCCTCACTAATCACTTTCACCTAGTATTTGAAGGCACCTTTTATAATCTACTTGTTGTTATTATTTTTTAAGGAGGTATTCAAGAATTAGGATATTCTCTAGACCCAGCGAAGTGTTAACAAGGGCCGGTCCTTTTGATGGTTAGTAAAATTTATTAGCAAATCAAAACGGAGAGAGAGGACTAGATAAGCCAGTCCGGATCCCCAAATTAATATGTACTTATCAATAAAGGACTAGCCTTGTTGTGTTTATAGGGGGACTCAGTACGTATGATGGCAAACCATTTGGTTTGGTTGTTAAGCCCTCACCCACCAACCTAGTTGGTGGCATGCTTCATCATCGGGCCCACCACAGTGACACCGAATGTGTCCCGGGTGTGCTTCGACTCCAGATTACTGAGGAGCTGGTATACTTCTCTGAGTGTGCTGTGAGGGTGTGTGTAAGAAAGTGATTTAAAAGCTATGCAGTAGGTCCCAGTTCCCGAGGGTATATAGAAAACTTTAATATCTGGGCCCACGCTAGCGAATAAAAAGGCAAACGGACGCAGTGGAGCGAATTATGAACTCCCACGTCCTATGTGGTCGACATGTTTCAGCCAGGCCTTTTATATTTACAACTGGCTTTCCTCAGGACCAATGAGTGTGTGGGTGAAAAAACTATAAATTATATTAAGTGATACTTGTTTAAAAAGTGTCGCACACGCTAAGGTGCTATACGTGTGTGGAGGGGGATTCCCTCCGCTTTACTGTACACAAAACAAAAAGGGGGACGAAGACAGACGTACAAGGTAGAGTCAATGAGTAAAATATACTTGTAACACAACATGTTGCCGGCAAGTTAAGGTGTGTGAACGACCTCTACCGGCAGGTTTGAAACGTGGCCATGAGAGTTGCATGGCATTTGTGACTACAAAGCGGTTAAACACCGGGTGTAAGTGGTGGACTAAACAGCGAAAAATAGTCAAAGGGTGAGAAACAGGTAAGAACATTTCTTTTTCCTCACACTCGCTATTAGCTGTTAAAGCCTCATGGGTCACCAGGCAGGGGGAGAGGACCCTAGGTATTGTAGAAGGCGGAGGTTAGAGCCAATCCTGTTGGGAGAAAAAGCTGCTTACCTAGGCAGTCGTGCTGAGCTTGTCTCTATACTCACGAAATTGTCGGTCTGCGAGCTCCTCACAATAGAGTATAAATACCCGAACGTTTTACCAGTCAGTCACTCGGGACACCGCAGCAGGACCACAGGTTCACGGAGCTCGCAGACCGACAATTTCGTGAGTATAGAGACAAGCTCAGCACGACTGCCTAGGTAAGCAGCTTTTTCTCCCAACAGGATTGGCTCTAACCTCCGCCTTCTACAATACCTAGCGTCCTCTCCCCCTGCCTGGTGACCCATGAGGCTTTAACAGCTAATAGCGAGCGTGAGGAAAAAGAAATGTTCTTACCTGTTTCTCACCCTTTGACTATTTTTCGCTGTTTAGTCCACCACTTACACCCCGTGTTTAACCGCTTTGTAGTCACAAATGCCATGCAACTCTCATGGCCACGTTTCAAACCTGCCGGTAGAGGTCGTTCGCACACCTTAACTTGCCGGCAGCATGTTGTGTTACAAGTATATTTTACTCATTGACTCTACCTTGTACGTCTGTCTTCGTCCCCCTTTTTGTTTTGTGTACAGTAAAGCGGAGGGAATCCCCCTCCACACACGTATAGCACCTTAGCGTGTGCGACACTTTTTAAACAAGTATCACTTAATATAATTTATAGTTTTTTCACCCACACACTCATTGGTCCTGAGGAAAGCCAGTTGTAAATATAAAAGGCCTGGCTGAAACATGTCGACCACATAGGACGTGGGAGTTCATAATTCGCTCCACTGCGTCCGTTTGCCTTTTTATTCGCTAGCGTGGGCCCAGATATTAACGTTTTCTATATACCCTCGGGAACTGGGACCTACTGCATAGCTTTTAAATCACTTTCTTACACACCCCCTCACAGCACACTCAGAGAAGTATACCAGCTCCTCAGTAATCTGGAGTCAAAGCACACCCGGGACACATTCGGTGTCACTGTGGTGGGCCCGATGATGAAGCATGCCACCAACTAGGTTGGTGGGTGAGGGCTTAACAACCAAACCAAATGGTTTGCCATCATACGTACTGAGTCTCCCTATAAACACAACAAGGCTAGTCCTTTAGTAAAATTTATTAACAGATCAGTCAATATAATTGATAGAGAGTCACGTTTTCTGGGATTCAGTACTTATTGTATTCTTTTTCGGTGACACTCAGAAAATCACGCGCAAGTCAACAAGACAAGAAACCGGTCCTGAACACTTCAAGAGAAACAGTGACCGAACAAGACTTGTGTTGTTTGTTTGTTTGTTTCTCTATCCACTTGCCCTTTCCCTTCGAGACAAGTTAATTGAGCAAGAGTTTTTTCTGACGCCTTGCTTGTTGACTGGTTCTGAAGGGAGTTGGGACTTAATGACATCAAGAAGGAAACAACTGGAGTGCTTCAGCATGATTGCGCAACAGAAGACAAAGCCACATCTTGTTTCCTCTTGATTTCGTTGTCTCGCTCCCATGGATGTCCCTCAGCTCACTCAGTTAGTTCAGAAATTGGCTGAAGAGATGGAGGAATTGCGAATGGAGAATCAGTCGCTTCGACAAGAATTAGACAAAACAAGAGTAGGGTTTACTTCATGGAGGGACGCGTCCAAGGAGAGGAAACCAATTATAGCTCCTTCCAAATTTGGTACCACTACCTTCCAGACACACTCTCCTAACAATCAGTCGTCAGAGTCTCCTTTACAGCTCACTGTAGTCACTCCTAATCCAGTCCCTTTAGCTAATCCTGAAAGATTCACTGGGGATAGTAGCAGTATACTACCTTTATAAGTCAATGCCAGTTGCACTTTATGTGCAAACCACAGGTCTTTACCAATGATACAACCAAGGTAGCTTTTATCATTTCCTATTTAGGTGAGGTGGCTGCAAACTGGGCAATGCCTTTGGTTGACACTAATGACCCTCTTCTCCATAATTTAAACAATTTCAAGATAGCCATGTCCAGTTTGTTCGCCAAGCATGTGTTTATCCAGGCGTCAGATAACGAACTTTTAAATCTTCGTCAGGGTTCAAAAGATTTAATCTCCTATGTGACCACTTTTAACAGACTGCTAGCCGAGACACGTTGGCCAGTAGAGAAAAGGATTTCTTTATTTTATAGAGGTCTCAAAGATGATCTGAAGGGCTTGTTAGCTCATATTGTGAACCTACCTGATGATTTCGCTGAATTCTAGGATTTAGTGATAAAATTAGACCACAGGTTAGGAGAACGTAGAAGTGAAAGGCCTAGAGGAGATATAAGAAATTTACATTTCAGGTCAGACAAGAAAGAGGCCGAGGACAAATCCTCTTTAGTAGAACCCATGCAAATCGGAGGTGTCAGAGGGCCTTTGACTAACGAAGAAAAAGATAGAAGGCGCAAAGGAAATCTGTGCCTTTATTGTGGAAAGCCCGGCCATTTTGCCAAGGACTGTTCGGTAAGACCGGCCAAGAAAAAGGCCTTAGTGATAAATTCAGTTTCTCATTCTCAGTCGGAAAACTAGATTCCTCGGAGAATGATGAGATCGCTTCTCCGAGAAATGTTGTCTCCAACAAGATCTCTCACTATGCCATCAATGTTGTTTCTTGTGTTTCAAAACACTTTACTATACGGGTGATATTCATCCTATCCATTCAGCAAAGACACAGTATCCCAGTGCTTCTTGATTCTGGTGCCACAGGAAACTTTTTTGACTTAGAGCTCGCTCGCAAGTTACATCTTACATTTGTTCCTAAGAAAGAACCAGAGCCTGTAAGGGCTGTAGATGGGTCAGCATTGTCTTCTGGCCTAATACGTTTCCATACAGAACCTTTAACTATTGTAGCAGACAACGGTCATACAGAACAAACAGTTTTTGATCTAATTGATACTCCGACTTTTGGGGTTATTTTGGGAATTCTTTGGTTGGAATTACATAACCCCAAAATAGATTGGCATATAAGAACTGTTACACTGGATTCCTCCCATTGTAAATTGCACTGTTATCAAGAAACCAAAGACCCGGTAATGCCTTTATTTTGTGCCACACTGACTCCTGAAGTCAGTAGCCTCCCTACAGAGTACCGAGATTATTCTGATGTCTTCGACCCTATAAAAGCCACCAAACTTCCGCCCCATTGGGTCTATGATTGTCGAACGGATCTAGTTCCCGGAGCGGTATTACCGTGTAGCAGAATTTACGCTCTGACGGAACCAGAAAATGAGTACCTGAGAAAATATCTGGACGAATTATTAGAACTAGGATTTATTCGACATTCTACCTCACCAGTCTCATCGCCACTTTTTTTCGTGGCGAAGAAGACGGGCGATTTAAGGGCTTGCATTGATTATCGCGCTGTCAACAAGGCGATAATCAAAAATAGATACCCATTGCCTCTAATTCCTGTACTGCTCAATCAAGTCAAAGGCTCTAGCATATATACTAAGTTAGATCTCAGGGGTCCTACCATCTGATTCGCGTTAAGGCTGGTGACGAATGGAAGACTGCCTTCCGCATGAAGTTTGGCCTATTTGAATATACGGTCATGCCGTTCGGTCTCTGTAAAGCTCCAGCAGGATTTCAGTACTTCATAAATGAAGTCTTGCATGACCTATTGGACGTCTGTTGTATTGTATACATAGACGATATTTTGATATGCTCAAAAAATACTATCGACCACATTCAACATGTTCGGTCAGTCCTACAAAGATTAAGAGATCACTCCTTATTCGTGAAACTTGAGAAATGCGAATTTAACAAAACAAAAGTGGAGTTTTTAGGATATTGTTTATCTCCAGACGGGATTCTTATGGATCCAAAGAAAGTAGATGCAATTTTAAATTGGCCAACCCCAAGCTCTGTTAAAGAAACACAACGGATCTTGGGGTTCACAAATTTCTACAGGCGGTTCATTGCTCGTTTCTCTGAAATAGTATCACCCATCACTCAGCTACTAAAAAAGAGGAAATCCTTTCATTGGACTGAGGAGGCAAACAATGCATTCCTATTGTTAAAAAAGGCTTTCACTGCTGCACCCATTCTAGTGCATCCAGACCCTGACAGACCATTCTTTGTGGAAGCAGACGCTTCTCAAACTGCACTCGGAGGGATACTTCTTCAGAAAAATCCTGACTCTGGCCATTTACATCCAGTAGCCTTTCATTCAAGAAAACTTCTGTTGGCTGAACAGAATTATACGATAGCTGAACGTGAACTATTGGCCATAAAAGATGTTTTCCAAGAGTGGAGGCACAATTTACTGGGAGCCAAACATACAATAACAGTCTATTCAGATCATAAAAATCTGCAATTCTATTCCACAGTAAAAGCTTTCACACCAATGCAAATGCGATGGTTACAATTCTTCAGTGAATTTGATTTCATAATTAACTATCGACCAGGGAATAAACAATTACTTTCAGACACTCTTTCACGCTTAGTATGTAAAAAAGATTATGATCGGATTAAAGAATCACCAAGTATTCTTCCCAAAGAAAGGATCGTGGCTGTAATTCAAACAAACAGTTTCCTCGATTTAGTTAAAAAAGAACTAGAGACCTACGATATGCAAGAATGCCTATCTAAAAAGAACAATACAATTAGTGAAGGGTTTTTCTTTCATCAAGATAAACTGTTCATCCCGACTAAGGAATTGCAAGAAAAAATTATGCAATGGAATCATGACCTGGCTATAGCCGCCCATTCCGGAGTAAACAAAACTCTAGAGCTATGCCAACGTTATTTCTGGTGGGAACACATGGTTACGGTCATCCAGCAAGATGTCAGGGCTTGTCCTGTTTGCAGGAGACAGAAATCGTTACATACACCACCTATGGGATTACTTCATCCTATGAACCTTCCTCCACAACGATGGCATACCATTAGTTTAGACTTCACCACAGATCTACCTTAATCCAACGGTTACATTACAGTCTTGGTAGTGGTCGATGTGTTGTCAAAAGTGGGACATTTTATTCCATTACCAAAACTACCAACAGCAGCAGAATTTAGCACCATTTTCTTATCCACCATAGTTAAGTTGCATGGTTTACCAACTAAAATTATTTCGGACAGAGGTCCTCAATTCGTATCTAGATTTTGGTCACAACTCAGTAAGCACTTAGGAATTGAACTGGCTTTGTCGTCTTCTTTCCATCCACAGACGGACGGACAAACAGAAAAAGTAAATCAGTATGTAGAACACGGTTTACGTTGCTTAATCTCTACCACTACTACAGCTTGGGATGAAATGTTACCTTGGGCAGAATTTTCATACAATAACACCTCACACTCAGCATTAGGTTGTTCTCCATTTTATTTCCTGACAGGACAACACCCTCCATCTCTTCCCATCCTATTGCCTAAAAAACAACAAACCATGCCGGCCGTGGTAGATAGATTAACCACATTGTTAGACATTCAAGAACACGCAAAAAGACAATGGAATAAAAGCTAAGCATCAATGAAACATTCAGCAGATAAACATAGGATGCCTGCACCATTATATAAGGAAGGACAAATGGTTTGGTTGTCCACCAGATATATTCAATAAGAAGGCCCCAAAAAATTAAAACCAAGATTCATTGGTCCCTTTGTTATTGAAAAGATAGTGAATCCAGTATCAGTAAGATTGTGCCTTCCTGATGAGTATGCAATCGACCCAGTATTCCATGTTTCCCTTTTGAAACCTCACGATCCAACAACACGACCAGACAATCCACCTCCTCCAATAGTAATAGGAGACCACCTTGAATACGAAGTTAAAAAAATCTTAGATGCTAAACGTATACGAGGTCATCTCTATTACCTCATTGACCGGAAAGGGTATGACAGCTCGGAACGATCATGGGAGCCGGAAAATAATGTACATGCCCCCAGGCTCATTAGATCATTCCATGCCTTGCATCCAGACAAACCACGTCCAGTAAGACGTCCTTTGGGGGGGAGAACTGTTAAGGGTACATATGCTCACGCTGTTATGAACTCTTTAAGTGCTTGATGGACATGTTTCAAAACCCTTGTTCTAGTGATTGCAGATACCAATGCTTGTTGTTTTATCCTGGTAGGTCATTGGTGATACCAATGCTTGTAGATACCATTGCTCGTTGTTTTAGAATTGTCTAGAAGTCAGAGTTCTGGAAGAATTACACGTGTATTAAAAGCAGGTTGGGCTCCGCGTGTTTAATATGCTAATTTTCAAACTGACTCGTACGGAGCCCATAAAAGGAACGCTTGTGCTCGTGACGATGCTTCGTCTCTTTGCATCGTCACGTCAAGCGCTCCTGTCAGCTGTTACCGGCATCTCCAAAGAATTCAGCGGCCCGCTCTGGTATATCCCCGGCGCTCTTCAGCCTTTCTCCCGCTTCCTCCCAGTTCCCTGCTTGTTTGTTTCCCCGCAAGCAGCCAACCCCTTCCAATTCAGCTCACCTCTTCAGGACGGATCTCCAGCGAATCGGCAGCCATTCCCGATGTCCGCCGGAAGTCTTCTTTTCGGGTCGATCACAGCAACTTGGACATTGAAAAAGAAGAAGGACAGTGAGACTTAAGGTTGCTTAGCAACACTTGTATAAACATTGCGTTTTTAGAGAACCGCATTTCCGTTTAAATTAGGAATCTTGTATTGTAAATACTGAAATTACAAACCAAATATTGTGATTGAGGTTTTGCTGATATAAGCACCGCATTTCCGTTTAAATTAGGAATCTTGTATTGTAAATGCTGAAATTACAAACCGAATATTGTGATTGAGGTTTTGCTGATTAAACAAACCTAAGACAATTCAAGGATAGATAATTAGGACTATTGTGAAATTCATTGTGAAAACAATATATGCTCCAAGCTTATGATTCAAATAAGTTAGAAGGATACTGCAATAAGCTTATGACATAAATAGGCTGAAGTATTTCTATTGAGCCAACAAATGTTTTAGTAGTGCACTAAAAACTAGAGATTGCCAGGGTAGAGTTTGGTGTTTTCTTTCTCGTTTATTTCACAGATTCCTTCTTTTCCCAGTAATCAAGCTGGGCTTCAAGGTATGTGCATGGAGTGCTAGTGTTATTCTAACAACTAACCCTCACTAATCACTTTCACCTGGTATTTGAAGGCACCTTTTATAATCTACTTGTTGTTATTATTTTTTAAGGAGGTATTCAAGAATTAGGATATTCTCTAGACCCAGCGAAGTGTTAACAAGGGCCGGTCCTTTCGATGGTTAGTAAAATTTATTAACAGATCAGTCAATATAATTGATAGAGAGTCACTTTTCCTGGGATTCAGTACTTATTGTATTCTTTTTCGGTGACACTCAGAAAATCATGCGCAAGTCAACAAGACAAGAAACCGGTCCTGAACACTTCAAGAGAAACAGCGACCGAACAAGACTTGTGTTGTTTGTTTGTTTGTTTCTCTATCCACTTCCCCTTTCCCTTCGGGACAAGTTAATTGAGCAAGAGTTTTTTCTGAAGCCTTGCTTGTTGACTGGTTCTGAAGGGAGTTGGGACTTAACGACATCAGGAAGGAAACAACTGTAGTGCTTCAGCGTGATTGCGCAACAGTTCTAGTGCAGTCATCAACTTTTGAGAGCCCCCATAGTTCGGCCCCATACAAGTCTGACCCCAAGCCCTTGGCCTCGTAGATCTTAAGCAAACACAAGGAGATGATGGACAGAGCACTGAAGGTTTACTGACACTCACCCCCAGTCACAGATCTGGGTTGAATCAATCATTGTTCTTTAGCTCACTTTGCCACCCCAGTTCAGACTTAGCAATATGCAAATCAGTCTTGAACCTGTGCCTCATGGGAACAGTCCAGCCCGAACTGACAAGCCAGGTCTTCCCTGGAATGCAAACAAAAATCCTGGGACTGGTTTTGGGGTAACACCCCTCATCAGGAAAGTTAGCTTGAATTCAGTGGCAAGGGACCCACGTCTGGCCATACCCTGCCAACTTAGGGTGAACAAAGCAAACACAATGAGATGATTGACGGTGCACTGAAACTTTTCACTCACCCCAGTCAAAGATCTGGGTTGAATCCATCATTTTCTTTAGCTCACTTTGCCACCTTAGTTCAGACCCAGTGATATGCAAATCAGTCTTGCCCCTGTACCTCATGGGAACAGTCCAGCCCGAACTGCCAAGATCTTAAGTGCAGGGTGAAAGGGTTTGGTGTATGATGTTCAAAGCTCCATAAGAATTACACCCGAGATCTGCTTTAACTTAGAAGTTGCATTGTTGATATGGAGATGCCAAGACATGTCCTCATCTAATGTGACCCCCAAGTATGCAAAGGAATCAGCCTTTTCTAGGGAACCCCACCTGAGACTATATCACCTATAAAAGATTATGCTGATTAAAAAAAATCACTATAGTTTTAGAGGTGTTGATTTCCACGCACCGATAATCACAGAACACGTTAAAATGGATCAAAAGTTTTTGAAGTGCTGTGGAATTTTGGAAATCAACAAGGTGTTATCCGCAAATAAAAGCATCAGGATTTGGAGACCAGACAAGGAAGGAGCATCTGCATCCACTTGAGACAAAAAAGGAACAATATCATTAATGAAAAGAGACAACTGGGTGGCAGCCATGACACAGCCCTGTCCACAGCCTTTACACACTGTTACCCTTTCCATTAACTGGGTCTGGTTGCCTACCCAGCATATGTGCACATAATTATCTTTATGTAAGCAAATTAAAAGGGATAAAATGTCAAGGGGCATGCCTAAGTGTGCCAGAACACTCAAGAGTTTGGGTCTTGGAATTAAATCAAAAGCCGATTTTAGGTTGACAAAGGGGACACAGAGGCTGCCCTCTCTAATCAAAACAGTTCTCCAATAGATTAGTATAAACAAAAGACCTGGTCAATGGTTGAGACCCTGGAGCAAAAGCCTGCTTGAAATGAACTGAGAATGTTGCTCTCCTTAAACCAATTATTAATTTTGTAGAGGAGACAACGGCTAAACAAATTCTGAATATAATGTATAAGGCTTATTGGCCTATAGTTAGATGGTAATGATCGGTCGCCTTTTTTTATATATGGGTAGAACTATGGCACCCATTTAGAGATGGGAGGACCACAGGGTCTCTTACGGTTGAGGCTCAGATGACAACGCTGGTCGGTACCCTTGACCGGGAATTCTGCCTCCACCACTGTACTGTCGGGTCAAGACAGAAGTCGCCCTGCCCTACTAATGGCACAGTGACTGCCACTGAATTGCCCTACCTGAGACTGCCACACAAGGCATAGTGGTCCTAATCAGATAAAACCATCAATGGCGTGGAGGCATAGGAAGAAACCTCAGTGGGCCTTAGCGTGGGGTTTTTTGCATTTCACAAACCAACTGCTTATTTGGGAGTTTGAAAATGAAATGCATAAGAGAATCCAAGCCGTTGACAAAACATTAGCCCTGCCTTAGGTACATCTGCCTATGTGGGTGAACTTAAGCCAGAGACACATCCTTGTCAAGAAGGAATAAATCTATTGATACTCTCCTTAGTACTCTACTTGGGCTGGAGCCCTGGGTCTTTACTTGCTGAACCCTGACAAACTATAACTTAAGTCATACCTGTTACTTTTCCCCATGTTTCAATCCGTTAATGTGAAAGAAGTTTAAAAGTTGGTAGTAGAGCAATTGAGGAGTACAGTGCATACTGTGTTGGTGACACTGGGATGGAATTAAGGAAATAGCTAAATATATATACACAAAAACCTGGGTGTCTGATACGAAACAAAGATGTTTCAGAAGCCATACATTATATTAAGTCAACAGGATTGTCTGACTAAGTAACCAGATAGAATCTAAATAAAGTTTTGGCAATCCAACGCATGTGGCCATCAGGAAAAGTAAGTGAAATCCAAGATCCAGAGATGGATTACCATCAAAATCTTGTTGGTGATCTGATTTTTCTCATCTGGTCATCCACAGGGCTAGGCTGGTGTGTCTCCAGATCAGTGAGACTACTCCCAGGACCTTCTGGTAAGACTAGGGTCAAACCCACAATCGCCCATTTGACCATGCGTGGGATCACCAAATGGAACAAAGAGCAGTGCAAAAAAGTGAGGGTGTAAAAAGAATAAAGTTAAAAAGAATAGAAATCTCACAGCAATGGAAACTTTAATAACAGTGAGTTTCTTTCTGTTTAAAAACCAGAACAGCGCAAAATCGCAGTGTAAACAAATAACTGCTTAGGGGCCAACATGTTTCTGCCATACAGGGGAAAACTCCCTAGGCTTTCAACAGGGCCTCTGTTCTTATGGGACTATTGCTACTGCTAGTGAAATTCACACTCTTGAAGAAAAATAACAGTGACAACTTCAAAGGATATAACTCTTATTCCTCCTTGTCAGCTGGTGTATGTATCACCTACAGAAAGAAAAGGTGGTGTAAATGCGTTGGATGTTAACAGTAATGATTAACGTGAAAGGGAACATAATAGTTCCTTACTCACCCATCTTGACAGGGGAAAATACCTCACCTCACCTGGACCAAACTCAGAGTAAGGGAGGCCACGCTCTAGGAATAAGAGAAGGAAGTCCAAATCAAGAAACATCTAAGATACTAGGCTTTATTACTTATCTGGAAAACCTATCAATGTCTTATCCTGAGCTTTATTGTCTGACAGCCAATCATTAGTTAAGCTCACTCAACAGGTCCCTAAACTATATCAGCTGGATAGATAATCATCAATAGTGATATGTATTAGGGCTCTCAAAGTAACATGGTTCATGATCACCAGCCACACTCACCTCTCCGTCGTTGCCCCGAGTGAAATCTGAGGTTGGGGGAGGCAGTGAGTAGAAGGGGTGTGGCTTGCTTTATAGGTACGTCTTACTCGATGTACACCTATCGCCTGCCGCTAGGAAATAGCTGCAATCATCTGGGTCACAAAACACATGACAACCCTAATCACATATGTAGTTCTTTGGCGAGTTTTCAAAAAGGTTGTATTCTGTACTTAGATACAACTTTTCAGATATAAATACACAAATAATATCTTGAATGTTGCGACCAGGAAAACATTTCAATTTCTTAGTCTTTAAAAACTGACCTTTGGAAGCAGACTAAAAATGCACATGCTATTATAGGTGTTTGCTACAATAGTCTCTAAGCTGAACAATGTAATGCTGAAGTAAGTTATACTTAATGAGTGTTGTTCGATACAGCATCGAGACACCTGTTTATATCTGCAACAATTGTTCAGTGTCCCATTAAAAGAAATGCAGTGGAGACAATATTGTCTGGCTTGGGCTACACAAATATCCTTTTTCTTTATATGCTTTAAAAATAAATGTAGTTGTACAGCCAGAAGCAGAACTATGCTTCCAACAGAGCTCACACATGATAACGACATCATTTGCACTGTATTTAAGATATACCAATCGATTCAGATGTTGGCACAGTAGGAAATCAGTTGCAATAGTGACAGAGTTCCCACGTCACCAATACAGTGGTCGGTAGCTCGATTTAAGTGAGGACAGACCATATCTTTGGCTACGGCGGTGACTAGTCTGACTCAACCATAGCCAAACTTCTCCAACGTCCTGACAAAGTAACAGCCGTTGGAGAATTGGCTACATGTCCATCCGCCCAATTAAAATTGGCATAGATACAGCTTTTTTTTACTGTCCTTCACCGTCTGGCAAAATCTGGGGGTAAGCGACAGTATAAAACAAAAAACGCCCCCCTTGCCATTGCAGATTTCTTCTATGGCAAGAGGGGCACTACCTTTTTATTTTCATAAATCAATCCTGCTTCGGGATTCTATCTATACTACTATTATAAAGAGAGAACTTGCACCTTTTGGCAAGGTAAACTCGGGAACCACAGCGCCAATCTACACACCCGATACATCTATGAAAATGTCAGGGTGTGTAGATGGACATAGGCGACATTAAATAAAAAAAAAACGTAAATTAAAAAATTCAAATTTGTAAACAAAGTAGTCCCCTAAAACAAGCGCGGCCGCGACGTAGCGCTGATCGCGTCCTACACGCAACGTAATGACGATATGCGGGGAGGAGCGGTGACTTGCGGCGAGGAGTGGACTTGCGGCGAGGAGTGGTGGCTCAGGTATGACGATATGCGGGGAGGAGCAGTGACTTGCGGCGACTTGCAGCGACTTGTGGACTTGCGGCGAGGAGTGGCGGCTCAGGTAATGAAAAGGCAGGCGAGAGGCGGGAGGCGGGAGGCGGGAGGCGAGAGGTGGGAGGCGGGCGGCGGGAGGCGGGCGGCGGGCGGGAGGCTCAAGGCGCAAGGCGCGAGGTGGGAGGCGGTAGGCGGTATGTCCAATGTCGGGGCGGGAGGCTGAAGGCTGAAGGCTCAAGGCGGGAGGCGGTATGGCCAATGTCGCCAATGTCAGGGCGGGAGGCGGGAGGGATGCGGACTGGGCAATGTCAGGGGGGGTGCACAGAGGCTAAAAATGCTGCCCCCAGCCCCCTTCTGCCCCGGGCAAAGCCGGGGCGGGCTGCTAGTTTTAAAATAAAACAGTTTGGTGCACGGCTCAGTCATGTTGATGGAGCCCTGTACCAAACTGGAAAACACATTGACAGGAGCCGGCCTGACAGTGTTTTCTGACAATGCATTGGAAATGACTGGCCGCTTGGTGGTCATTTTAAAATCTGGCGGTTGGCATCTCCACCGACCTGGCAGAGAAACGGGCCACCCTCCATTATACAAATCTAGCCAATAGTCACTTCCAAAAGGATCATATGAACAAAAGGTAGAGGTCTCAACCCACCTACGATTAAAATGAAGCTACAGAAAGGCATCCCTTCTCAAACTTCTGTGATAGACTTAACAATTGAATTAAGAAAATGGAAAGTGGTAAAATATCATGGTCACTGTAACTGATAAAAAGGGATCCCAGCCAAAAGCGTCATAAACTCTCACTATCCAAACTTTCCTCAACAACTAGTTAGCTGGAAATGTTCTACTTGATTACTAAGAGTTTCAAATCAACCTACAGAAAATAGAATCCACAATATCGACTACCACCATATCATCAAGGTTAGTATTTGTAAATAAGACTAGATTTACTACACTTAACTCTTCATCTATGTTCCTTCTCAGTATATATTTCCAAGGTCTCTACATTTGGTCAATATTTGTGATTTTTGTGGTTACAAATGGGGGTGGGGTCGCACACTACTCACACACCGGCGGTGTCGCCCCTAAGGACTCTGGTCAATGTATTAACGTGTTTGCGATGCATCATCTTTCGATCTTCTGCTATCTTCGCTGTCTTCGCCATCCCTGGACACGTGTTTCGGGGTATCACCCCTCGTCAGCAGGGATAGGCCGTGTTCTGGGGTTGCCGATGGCTGCCAATATCTGCCAGGTATAGTACCACTCAGGCGCGTAGGTGCGGGATCCCAGGCTCGTCAGCCCACTGCTCAAGGGAGCTTTAAAGTTACAAATGGGGGTGGGGTCGCACACTACTCACACACCGGCGGTGTCGCCCCTAAGGACTCTGGTCAATGTAGTAACGTGTTTGCGATGCATTATCTTTCGATCTTCTGCTATCTTCGCTGTCTTCGCCATCCCTGGACACGTGTTTCGGGGTATCACCCCTCATCAGCAGGGATAGGCCGTGTTCTGGGGTTGCCGATGGCTGCCAATATCTGCCAGTGATTTTTGTAGTCTTATAAACAGCCCTCAACAGGCATTTCAACTTTAATCGACGTCAGTATATGCTGCTTCCACACAATTAATAATCGTCAACCCACAAGTTCCCCAATTGACACCATTCCTGCATGGATTCTTAAGGTGCACGCCAATTACATTATCCTTTTAAGCATTCACCTATTTATTTACGACCTCCAGCGTGGATGTCAGGGACCCGTTTAAGGAATGCCAATCCTGTTAAAATATTGAGAAAATTGGCAGCAGGCTATTTTGACTACATCCGCTGAAGCGAATAAAATGTGGGTTCTGATTTAAAAAAGTAAAAAAAAAGAATATATGTTTTGTCCCTTTATCATTATCATTATATTATTATATCATTATCTTATTATATATTATATTATCATTATCATTTATCATTTATGATCTTTTGAAGATTTACTTTCATGCGGAAGACAGATTCTGACACAAAACAATTACCGTGGTGAGTTTGAGCCCTCGTGGACTTTCTCTTATTTTCCAGGTACGTCTGATTGCTTGTACCTTGCTAACGCCACCTGCAATTTCTAAAACATTCATTAAATACATATATAAGCCCAATTATGATGATAAAACAGTTTGTAACCAAAGGCGCACGTCTGAAAAGTTAAGAAAGACAATAGGCTTCAAATAGAACTTTTTTTCAAGTAAAATAGTATGGGAACCACTCAGCTAAAAAATAATGCCTATCATCGAAGCTTAATTAACAGAACTAATCCCCAAAGTTAATTATTTCACTGAGCGTGAAAAAGCCAAGAATCACACAGAGACACAGTTAAGCCTTTTGAATACCCATGCCAATAAAAGCCAGATAATAGAAACCACCGCTTAATTCGCACAGCCTTCACTCACAAACATTCTTATAGTTTACTAAAGTGTTTAGCAAAGGAATAAAGCTGTCTTCTAAGCGCTTTTCATGTTTCATAGCAGTGTAACTACTACTACAGTTTGGTCCATAGTGCCTTACCTGAAAATGTATTTCTATGTAAATGTAATGTTACAGTTGTAACTGAAGACTTGTTCCACCCAACCCTGAATCTCTGTTTCAGGCCATTAGAATGACTCCCCCACAACAGGGGCCATCCAACAAGGCAATGAAACAATTACAGACACACATATAAAAGCTTCATAGGACAGCAGGAACAGTGTACATTACCCAGTGACCTAGAATGTACTCTTTAAGAAGGTGAGCCAGACTGGTGCAAACCTTGTTGCATGCAGCCACTCATTCGAGGCAACTGTGACCGAATTATGCAGAGGACTCAGAGGAGAAGGAGTAGACAGGACTTAGAAAAGGAAGAAGGGCAAAAAAGCATGTCTGTAAGTGACATTGTTGCTCAGCAGGAGTCCGGTTGTTGGGGGGGGGGGGGGCTGCAATTAAGAAGTCATCACACATCAAATGAGGGCATGTAACAAGTATTCAGATCAAGTGGTTTATGGGCCCAAATGGATTTGGTGAGCCAATGCTCCATTATTATCCAACCGGCAAAGCACTTGGGGTAAGTACAATTGGAGGAAGAAGGTGGAGCTAACATTAGAATAGTCCTGCCTAAAATGGGCAGCATTTATATAATTTGAGTTTCCTTTACGTCATTTGGCACAGCAGGCCCATCTCTGATAAACTAGTGAATTTGGTTGAGTCCCAAAAGAGGAGATAAAAGTACTTTAGGAGGAACTAAGTGAAGAGAGAGGGTAAAGGAAACGAAAACTCGAAATATTGCATGTGAAGCGAGGACAAGTTCACCACCCCATGTGGACTATGTAGGGTCGGGCGCTAGGCCCTCATGCTGGAAATGACGCTGACACAGACACAGTAGAGTACAGGGTGCAACTGGCCATGAGCTCGTGCGCTCAGCCACTTTTATTATAGCTGTTTCACCTGACCGGTGACATCAGTGGTGGGTGGGTGTTCAGTGTGATTACATCCTGAGCACTAGAATGCTAACTGTGACTCTGGGTCACTACAGACTACATCACCCCAGTCACAAATGTTATGAGTACAATTATAAATATTGCGATCCGAAGATACTCCACGCATGAATTAATAGAAGCAAAACCCCCCATTTAACCTGTTTCCATACTATCTATCCTCAGTGACAATTGCTACAAATGCCCTAAGGAATTTTCAAATAATCCCAATAATTTTGTAGTCTGTACAAGGGGCAAAATCCGTCAAAAAGGCGCAGTGGGTAAACTTTTTAAGTTCCCCGGATGCACCGTTTTGTCCGAAACTTAAAGACCAGGGAGAAGCTCCATAAAAAACAGGCTTACTGAGGTTCAAGAACAGTGTTAGGCGGGGGTGCTGGGGCAGCAGGATTTGAGGAGGATACAATGAGTGCAGATTCCCACTTGGTCTGACAGTACCTCCATCATCATTGATTGTGGATCAGAAAATACACCCACATTTGTGTGGCCCACCTGAGACAGGAACCGAAAGGGTTCTTTCTTTCTTTCTTTCTTTCTTTCTTTCTTTCTTTCTTTCTTTCTTTCTTTCTTTCTTTCTTTCTTTCTTTCTTTCTTTCTTTCTTTCTTTCTTCCTTCCTTCCTTCCTTCCTTCCTTCCTTCCTTCCTTTCTTCCTTCTTTCTTCTTTCTTTCTTTGGGAGAAACAGAGAATGATTTTTCTTTCCCACCTATTAGTGGCACACACCATCTGATATAATAAGTACGTTGATGGTTCATATATGGATATCACCCTTCTTAATGTTAAGTTATGTTAACTGGGTATTTATAAAGCGCGCGGCTACTCCATTGAGTGTCCCGGCCCTGAGAAAAAGACCCTATAACACAGACCAGAGGAACATCAGAAACGAAGACATGTCAAGTTAAGATTGAAAAACCATGTTGTAGTTTCTTTCTGAAAGGGAGGAGCTCCTGAACTTGTCTTAAAGAAAGGGGCAGGCTATTCCATAGCCGCGAAGCCACCACTTGAAAAGATCTGTCACCCAACCGGGAGTGCAGAAACTTGGGCGTAGACGTCAACATCTATGCGGAGGACTTCAAGGTCCGATGCAGGACATAGTGTTGTATCCTCTCTTCTAGATACGGCACCCCTACCTTGTAGAAGGCCTTAAAAACCAGAATTAAGGCTTTAAACCGAATTCTTTTGCAAACTGGAAGCCAGTGCAAAGAGGCTAACAACGGAGTTATTCGGGTCCTGGCTGGTAAAACGTAACAATGTTTCAGCTCTCAACTCTTAGGGCCTAATTTAGAGTTTGGTGGACAGTACACTCCTGCAGACACATGGCAGATGTCCAGTCCACTGTATCACAAGTGTATTTTGGCCTATGGCAGTTTAAATACTACAGATGTGATATTCATCATGTTTTGACCAAGTAGCGTATTCCATCCACCATACTCGCATAAGGGCCCCTTTATTTTTTAACAAATAAAAATTCAAAATTGCAACTTAATTGCCAATGTTTTTTACACCGTACATGTAAATTAACACAAGTTATACAAATACAGATGTCCATTTTTATTATGGAGTCTCACATCATAGAGGCATGGCAACACTCTGGAAAAATGATAGGCATTTGCAGAGTGTCTGCTTGAAAAGCTAGTACCTGGAAGAGCACCCATGTATATATCTGTTCACTTTTTCTTTGCACTTTTAGTAAAATAAAATCTAAACTGTATTCTTCAACACACTTGAATAAGTTTGCTTAACTCATTTTTACCATTGTGGCTCTTTGTAACACAAGCACATAACAAGTGAGCGGAGATATGCAAGCCTGATTCCAAGAGATCACACGAAAGCAAAAATGTAGAAGTGTTCACTTAAAGCAGATAGGGTTTGAATAATCCTTTGATGTTTTGAAAAACTGATTAGTTTTAAGAGCACAACCTACAGATAAAATGAACCAAAATCTACACTTTGTATTCAAAGAATCCGGAACAGGCATAGGAATGAGCATACATATGCATGAACAACCAACAAAGACTCTCACCGTCCTTTTACCCTTAAAATCAATAATACTCCAAAAGGAAATGTGTGGATGTAAGGGCAGGATCAAAAAGAAAGTGAATCACCTCTAGACGGAAATATTGTCATGAACATGTCAATGATCTTTGCTAAATAGGTACAGAGAGACAACATCAGTGCAAACCATGATAGTAGTTTTATGATGTAAACAGAAGAAACGATAATATAGTTGTTAGAGTTTCTTATCTAACATGAGCCTTTGGACTATTTCGGTATGACCTTCCACGAAGAATCAGCTCCCACATAGATGAAGCCCAGGCACTCTACGATATCATCACAAATACCCACAGCGCTGCCCTGAACAGTGTCTACTAAACATAATCAAGTGTGCCTCAGCAGAGGTCTCCATAGGTTTGGAAGGATACCAAACACACCTAAAGGGCTGCAGTGGACCCCTGTGCATTGACAATTCCTATTAAAAACCAGATCCATTATCTACAGTGCAGTAAGTAAGGGATTTACCTCACAGCCGAAATTAAAAAATCAGGGGGGGATATAAACTTCACAGCAACAAAATCAATTAAATGTAGATTAGGGGATGCAAGAAAAACAAAATCAAATGCCAAGCCATAAGGTATGCCTCAAGGACCTGTTTACCTATTGCAGCAAAAAATCCGCAGTTGCAATCCACACACCATTTCAGAAATGAGTTCAGGAGCCTGCTTTTCAAGCAATCTCATGTCAATATATATCTCCAGATTACATGCCCCAAATTTTCAGACCTCCTATTTGCTCCATTAATTCCATCCTTTTACTATTCTGCTCTGTTCAGTCTTCTCCTCCTGAATGTATCCTGCCCTTTCTTTGTCACTGTTATGCAACACCTAGTTGTATAGTGGTCTGTTGCTTCACAGCCAGGTACCTGGGCAAATATCCACAAATGTCAGTAGATGTGGTTGAACACTTCATGGTAGATTCCCAATACATTTTAGTTGATGTGACCACCAATGTGACATGTATGTCTCCCTGATTCTTCTGGTGACCAGAAACTGTAACACTAAGAACATTTGATGAAAAATACTCATCAACAATGACAAGGACTTTCAGGCTCCAGAATCAAGGACATCACTTTCTGTAAGATACCACATTTCTGTAAGAACCACATTTCTGAGACTAAGTAGTTTCAAATCCCATATAGATAAGGGGAACCATTTAGCTCAACCATAGGCAGCACACTAGGCGTGCATTACTATTAGCAATTAAAAAATTAAAAATGATAAATCACTTAATATACAAATATTATTAGCAATTATACAAACAATAATAAGACATACATTTATTACAGCGACGGCTCGTGGAGGGAGTTACGGTGGGGCAGGAGGGTGGGGAGGGGGAGGGGCAGGGCGGAGGTTGCTAAAAACCGGCATATGGATAATTGCAGGTAAGTAAACAATTTAATTAATAAAACGAATTTCGTAGCTCGCACTGCATTGCATTTTGCGATGCAAGGCGCACTACGAAATTCGTTTTATTAATTAAATTGTTTACTTACCTGCAATTATCCATATGCCGGTTTTTAGCAACCTCCGCCCTGCCCCTCCCCCTCCCCACCCTCCTGCCCCACCGTAACTCCCTCCACGAGCCGTCGCTGATTTATTATATGATCTAAAACACATTAAAAAAATGTACAAACGATTTTTTACAACTATCCTATTGAACATGATACTAACAAACAACAGTATTTTTAACAACAATATTACTTACCTGAAAAAAAACGATATTCCTGACAATGATATTTCTCCATCAAGCTATTTTTGTAACAATATATATTTTTTCAGATATTTCTGTATCCCGATATTTACAACTTGATATTGTGTCCAGACACCCTTTTAAATTGTATGTAGAGCGCATCTGTAACTTTATGCTACATCCTTCTTTTATTTTCAAATTCATATTTAATACTGTCAATACTCTTGTTATTCAGCTAAACTGTTATTTGAGGGGGCTGATGATGTTTTTAATCTCCTACTAGAGATCGACCTTGACTTAATGTGATTCCTAAAGGGGTCAGATACTACCAAAACTCTGTTCTGTAACTTTTATTGAACTTTTCTTAAATGGTTTCTCTCTTCCTCGCGGCATCTTTTGTTTCTGTGAGGTGTATTTTCATGGTAATAATTAGAAACAATTATACACTTAATAATACAGTAACACATCTCTTTTAGACGTGCTCTTGCTACAAATTAGTAAACTCATAAACGTATTCTAATTGCATCACTTAAAAAAAAAAGCTTTCTTCAAATTAATTCAAGAAAAAGATTACCACTGGAGGATACCAGTATTCAATGGTTTCCAAGCTGCAATGAAAAGGGACTTGCATTAGAACTCTGTTACATTTGGTCGAGCTGCCCAAGACTAGCTTGTCGCCTATGATTGGTTATGCTTTGAGATTTTTTAGGTTTTAAAGCATTTGAGTAGTCATCTAACCTAGTGTTGACAAAATGATGCCGATGAGGGTAGCCCAATAACACAAAACTCCCTCTCCCAACATTGCTTTCACAATTACATTTTCTGCGATTATGTAAGATCTTTTGGACTTCCAAGGAGCTTTAGTGTCTCTAATTGCATTTACGGTGTTGCAATAGTTTGCTAAGTAGGTAGGGTTAAAAACGTTGGAAGTTAATTAAGATATAATGAAATACCAACTAGTCAATAATTTAGCATACATTTTTTAATCGAATACTCATTACATAAACTGTGTAATAATTATACTTTGAGTATATTACAGCTGTGATAATTAAATAATAATTAATAACCAATGTATTATCAATGTGTTATTAATTATTTAATTGATTATTAATCATGTAAATGGTATA
Organism: Lissotriton vulgaris; assembly: GCF_964263255.1. Taxonomy (NCBI): domain Eukaryota; kingdom Metazoa; phylum Chordata; class Amphibia; order Caudata; family Salamandridae; genus Lissotriton; species Lissotriton vulgaris. Next base: position 333,539,614 of record NC_141700.1, read on the forward strand.
ATAACGTTTTATATTAATTATATTTTAAGTGTGGACTGTTGGCTTTATAGGGCTATAGAGGGGAAGTCAATCAAATAATTACTTATCAATTATATATTTATTACTAATATTTTAATTGATAATTAGCTATGTACATTATGTTACATTGATTTATTTTCGTTATATTTTAGATGTTGGCTGCTGGATTTGCAGCATTGTAGGTTCAGATGTTGATTAAGTAATGATCTATTAACAAATAATTCTTAATTCTTAATTAGCTAATTGAATATCAATTATGTAAATTGTGACCTATGACATCCTTGATAACATGAATGCAACATCTGAAATTATATAAATGATGACAAGACTGTGCATGGCATGGGCACGAGTTATAGTTACTTTAGGCCACAAGACACAATTAAATGAGATAACTATAACAGGTGAATTTCATTGGATTTGTTCTTTTAAAATTGCATGCTTTAACTGACTTATTCAGCTAACCACAACACCCCTTTCCCCTTTGTTTTAGCCAGGAGGTATGACTTACATTCATGATTAAGTGTGCGAAGGGGCAGAAGAAAAAAAACTCCAGGCCCGCTTGTGCCTACCACGTCCATTGCAAAGAAGAAATTGGCAAACTGTTGGTGCTGGATAAAGTAAAAATTCAAGGGGTTTTTCAGGCAATGATTACTCAGCACTTGTGTTAAATATATGTATATTTTGTGTAAAGTATTAAGAGATCTTACACAGTAATATATATGACTTCATACGAACCACAGACTATTAATGCTTGCTTATTATTTTTCCATTGTCACAACAAATTATTTTGAAACTATGCTTAACTTCAGCTGAGACCCAAGTTACAAAGTGTGAGGCAGTGATCTTCCAAAAAGAAGGATCGGTTGATGAGCATACATAAAAATAAAAAAACGTTGTTGTGATTTAATTTTCTTGAACACCAAGATACATCTGAGGTTCTGAAGCTATTATGTCATTGATATCATTAGACCCTAGACTTTCTGGCAGGTTACTAAGGTATTCCCTATTGCCTTTTGATACCAACATCAACCTGCGGACTTCAACGTCCAGGAGAAGTGACAAATGAAATTGGTGGGCTCAAATATCTCTCTCTTCTGTTTCATCTCATTTCTATTTTTTATGGTTTCTACAATTGAACACATATTTTTGTGTTGTATTCTGCTGTGGCCATTAGTAGAGGCAAATAAAGGCAAAAGAGTGCATCAGAGTACACGTTTATTGCTTCCTAACATCTAATAATCTATCTGTCTGTCTGTGTTTGTCTCCCTGCCTGCCAGTCTGTCTGCCAGTCTGTCTGTCTGTCTGTCTGTCTGTCTGTCTGTCTATCGATCGATCTATCTATCTATCTATCAATCTATCTATCTATCTATCTATCTATCTATCTATCCATCCATCCATCCATCCATCCATCCATCCATCCATCCATCCATCCATCCATCCATCCATCCATCCATCCATCCATCCATCCATCCATCCATCCATCCATCCATCCATCCATCCATCTATCTATCTATCTATCTATCTATCTATCTATCTATCTATCTATCTATCTATCTATCTATCTATCTATCTATCTATCTATCTATCTATCTATCTATCTATCTATCTATCTATCTATCTACCTATCTATCTATAATAATAATAATAATAATCCACATTTATAAAGCGCAAACAATCACCTGTAAGGGTCTCTAGGCGCTAAGGGCCGTCAGGAAAATTAAGCAAGCTATTGCCCAGAGTCACATGGTGCTGGGCTAATCTGCTGCAGGAGCCAGGGATCAAACCGTGATCCCCAGATTCCAGCGTGCCACACCTCTATCTATCTATCTATCTATCTATCTATCTATCTATCTATCTATCTATCTATCTATCTATCTATCTATCTATCTATCTATCTATCTATCTATCTATCTATCTATCTATCTATCTATCTATCTATCTATCTATCAATCAATCAATCAATCAGTGACACTTATAGAGCGCGCTACATACCCGTAGGGTCTCAAGGCGCTGGGGGGGGGGGGGGGGGTGCTGCTACTGCTCGAACAGCCAGGTCTTCAGCTTCTTCCTGAAGGAGAGGTGGTCTTGGGTCAGGCGCAGGTCGGGAGGGAGGGAGTTCCAGGTCTTGGCGGCCAGGTAGGAGAAGGACCTTCCTCCTGTAGTCGCTCTTCGGATGCGGGGGACGGCAGCGAGGGCGTGGTTGGCTGATCGGAGGTGGCGTTTGGGAGCGTAGAAGTTGACTCGGCTGTTGAGGTAGCTCGGGCCTTGGTCGTGTAGGGCTTTGTGTGCGTGGGTGAGGAGGCGGAAGGTGATTCTCTTGTTGACCGGGAGCCAGTGAAGGTCTCTCAGATGTCCGGAGATGTGGCTGGTTCGTGGGATGTCGAGGATGAGTCTGGCTGAGGCGTTTTGGATCCGCTGGAGTCTCTTCTGGAGCTTGGCGGTGGTACCGGCGTAGAGGGCGTTGCCGTTGTCCAGTCGGCTGGTGACGAGGGCCTGGGTGACGGTCTTCCTGGTCTCTGTGGGGATCCACCGGAAGATCTTCCGTAGCATGCGTAGGATGTTGAAGCACGCCGAGGAGACGTTGTTGACTTGCCTGGTCATGGAGAGGGAGGAGTCCAGGATGAAGCCCAGGTTTCGTGCATGGTCTGTCGGTTTGGGTGCGGTGCCCAGGGCGGGAGGCCACCAGGAGTTGTCCCAGGCGGAGGGTGAGGAGCCCAGGATGAGGACCTCCGTCTTGTCCGAGTTCAGTTTCAGGCGGCTGGTCGTCATCCACTCGGCTACCTCTTTCATCCCTTCGTGCAGGTTGGCTCTGGCGGCGGCGGGGTCGTTGGTCAGGGAGAGGATCAGCTGGGTGTCGTCGGCGTAGGAGATTATGCTGAGGTTGTGTTTGCGTACGATGGCCGCGAGGGGGCTCATGTAGACGTTGAAGAGGGTGGGGCTCAGAGATGATCCTTGGGGGACGCCGCAGATGACTTCGGAGGCCTCTGACTTGTACGGTGGTAGGCGGACTCTCTGTGTTCTTCCGTCGAGGAAGGAGATGATCCATTCCAGCGCCTTGTCCTGGATTCCGATGTTGCTGAGGCGCCGTACTAGGGTGCGGTGGCAGACCGTGTCGAATGCCGCGGAGAGGTCTAGGAGGATGAGGGCCGCTGTTTCTCCATTGTCCATCAGGGCTCGGATGTCATCGGTGGCGGCGATGAGGGCGGTGTCGGTGCTGTGTTTGGCTCGGAAGCCGGACTGTGAGGGGTCGAGGGATCCGTTCGTCTCGAGGAAGGCGGCCATCTGCTTGTTGACGGTCTTCTCGATGACTTTGGCTGGAAACGGGAGAAGCGAGATGGGGCGGTAATTCTTGAGGTCGGTGGGGTCCGCTGTTGGTTTCTTGAGTAGAGCGCTGAGTTCGGCGTGTTTCCAGCTCTCAGGGAAGATGGTGGTGTCGAAGGATGTGTTGATGATGTCTCGCAGGTGGGGTGCGATGACAGCGTCGGCCTTGTTGAAGACGTGGTGAGGGCAGGGGTCGGTCGGTGATCCGGAGTGGATGGAGTTCATCGTGCGGATGGTGTCTTCGGTGCTGATCGGGGTCCAGGCGTGGAGGGTGGTGGTGGGGGGTGGTTGTTCGGTCGTGGTGTGCGTTGGTTGGTTGTTGAAGCTGCTGTGTATGTCCGTGATCTTGTTGTGGAAGTATGAAGCGAGGGAGTTGCAGAGGTCTTGCGATGGGGTGACGTCGTTGTTTCCTGCGCTGGGGTTGGAAAGCTCTTTCACGATGTTGAAGAGTTCCGTGCAGTTGTGTGCGTTGTTGTCCAACCGGTCCTTGAATGCTGTTTTCTTGGCGGCGCGGATCAGCTGGTGGTGTTTCCGGGTGGCAAGTTTGAAGGAGGTCCTGTTGTCCGGTGTCGGTTCCCTTTTCCAGACTTTCTCGAGGGCTCGGCAGTTCTTCTTGGAGCTCTTGAGTTCGTCGGTGAACCATGGGGCCTTCTTGCTGCCGGGTCTGCTAGGCGGGGTCCTCAGCGGGGCGAGTTTGTCCGCGCAGTTGCTGATCCACTTCGTGAGGTTGTCGGCGGCCTGGGTGGGGTTCGCTGAGCTGGCAGGAGGGTGCTGGCTCAGGGAGGTGGCGAGCTGGTCTGCTGTGATCTTGTTCCAGCTTCTGCGGGCGGCCTGTTGCTGGTGATGGTGGGTCGTCGTTCTCTTGAAGGTGAAGTGGACGCATTAATAATAATAATAATAATAATTCACATTTATAAAGCGCAAACAATCACCTGTAAGGGTCTCTAGGCGCTAAGGGCCGTCAGGAAGATTAAGCAAGCTATTGCCCAGAGTCACATGGTGCTGGGCTAATCTGCTGCAGGAGCCAGGGATCAAACCGTGATCCCCAGATTCCAGCGTGCCACACCTCTATCTATCTATCTATCTATCTATCTATCTATCTATCTATCTATCTATCTATCTATCTATCTATCTATCTATCTATCTATCTATCTATCTATCTATCTATCTATCTATCTATCTATCTATCTATCTATCTATCTATCTATCTGTCTGTCTATCTATCTATCTGTCTATCTATCTATCTATCTTTCAATCTATCCATCTCTCTGTCGATCTGTCTGCCTGTCTATCTATCTATCTATCTATCTATCTATCTATCTATCTATCTATCTATCTATCTATCTATCTATCTATCTATCTATCTATCTATCTATCTATCTATCTATCTATCTATCTATCTATCTATCTATCTATCTATCTATCTATCTATCTATCTATCTATCTATCTATATCTCTCTCTCTCTCTCTCTCTCTCTCTCTCTCTCTATATATATATATATATATATATATATATATATATATATATATATATATATATATATATATTACGCAACTCCTTCCTCCAAAAATGAACGAAGCATGACCCAGAGGGGAACAGGTGAGACGGCCTTTAATGTTCAGAAAACAGCTAGGGTGGCGGCAAATGCATTTCGGCATGGAGAGCCTTCTTCAGTGCCCAGCACCCAATGCAGTCCTGTAGTTTGGTGATTTCCTGCTGCCTGAAAGTAACTGGCGTTGGTCCGCCCCTCCCTCGCTCAATGTGGCACACCTGTGGGAATTCGTTGGTCAATCCTGAACTACCACTCCCAGGATGCCTCATGTTACAAGCGCCCGGGCCGGTGAAATGGGGAGGATGTAGGGTTAAATCTCCTCTGCAGCACCCTTAGCAGGACCCAATGATGCAGTAGCAGTTCCCCAAACACCAAGTCTGCCCTCGAGCCCAGTCGTATCGCCTCAATCCCCGCATCAGCGTGTCCATTTGAGCTTCAGGCTAAGATGCGATGTGCAAAATTCCCAGACAGAGGTGGAATACCTCTACTCTTCAGCGCCCCCTGACACAGAGACGGGTTCCGGACAATCCATCACTGGAAAGAGAACAGTGCCGTGAAGCAGCGCCAGATAACGTCCAGACCCTTGGTGAGGCGCGGGTTCCTGTAATGTGCAACTGGCAGGCACATAAAATGCTACGCAAATCCTTCCTCCAAAAATGAACGAAGCAGGACCCAGAGGGGAACAGGTGAGACAGCCTTTATTGTTCAGAAAACAACTAGGGTGGCGGCAAATGCATTTCGGCATGGAGAGCCTTCTTCAGTGCCCAGCACCCAATGCAGTCCTGTAGTTTGGTGATTTCCTGCTGCCTGAAAGTAACTGGCGTAGGTCCGCCGCTCCCTCGTTCAATGTGGCACACCTGTGGGAATTCGTTGGTCAATCCTGAACTACCACTCCCAGGATGCCTCATGTTACAAGCGTCCCGGGCCGGTGAAATGGGGAGGATGTAGGGTTAAGTCTCCTTCGCTGCACCCTTAGCAGGACCCAATGATGCAGTAGCAGTTCCCCAAACACCAAGTCTGCCCTCGAGCACCCTCGTATGTATGTATGTATATGCATGTATGTATAGGCATTTATATAGCGCACTACTTACCCGGAGGGGTCCCAAGGCGCTTCGACCGCTGCGAAACCCTTCCTGGCTTCCCTGAGAGATGGACCCTTAATGGGTATCTCCAGGGTGAGACCAGGCATCCCCGGCGGTCTGGTGGGGCCGTTAGTGAAGATGAGGCAAGCTAATGCCCAGAGTTGCCGAGTGTGATCGCTGATCAGAGTGGGCACCGAGGCGAGAGAATTATCGAGTCCGCTGACCCTGGTCCAGAAACCTGCCGCGCCGGGAAGCGAACCCTGGTCCCGGGCCGTCCTCTGCTCTCGGGTCTGCCGCCTCTAACCAGTGAGCCACACTACCTCGTATCGCCTCAATCCCCGCATCAGCGTGTCCATTCGAGCTTCAGGTTAAGATGCGATGTGCAAAATGCCCAGACAGAGGTGGAATACCTCTACTCTTCAGGGCCCCCTGACACAGAGACGGGTTCCGGACAATCCATCACTGAAAAGAGAACAGTGCCGTGAAGCAGCGCCAGATAACGTCCAGACCCTTGGTGAGGCGCGGGTATGTATATATCCATCCATATATCCATACATACATCTATCTTTCTACATATCTATCTATCTATATGTTTACAAACACTAGCAGACATCACTGCGTAGTTTTTGAGCAGTCATACTTTTCCATTTGAGAAGGCATTTTTTAAGTTGCTTATAATGCTTGACCACAGGGTTGACCATTGCTTGGGTTAGAATCTGCCTGCTTATTGTCAGGAAAATCCACGCGGGGAGGGGGATTTATAAAAGTTGCTTTTTTCCATTTAAGCTTAAATTGGAAATGTTGCTTGACACATACACTCAAAACCAGTGAAATCTGGTTAGCAACACATACAACACACCTAATAACGTGTGCTGTCCACCATGCTCAAAACACCAATTTGCCATTGGCACAGAAGCAAAATAGGCACTACCAATTGAACAACATGTTGTGCAACACAATTAAGGCCTGTGTTGTGTGTGTTGCTAACTATAACTGGTTAATTTCTGTGGTTGTGTGCATTTGAACCACAGGAATAACCTATACATGGGATTTCTAAGTGATGATAAGGTTGACAGTGAGCAGGTATAACAGCAGCTCTATATGTGTTAACCACATGGCTGCTAGGCGTTTTCCCGTCCTGCGCTGCAATTTGTTGTTTCACTTTATTTCATGACGAGCTGGCCTTGTCATCAGCGCACGGCAGGTAAGCGCCATGACGAGCCCAGCTCGTCATTAGCTTCGAAGGGGTTAAAAGTGCCCAGAGTTTGGGTTTTCACCTATTAAAGTTACCCAAATCCTCATGGGTGACCATGGCTGAATAGAAGCAGTGTCATTTTAAGTAAGGCAGAGCTATAAACATGGTCAAAAGGCCACAAAAACAAAAAATAAAAATGAAGGGTGTCCGCATTTCAAAATATATAAAACACATCTACTTTCTTTGTCAAACAATTCACTAACAATTACAATCAAATGTATATTTTATTAATTCACACAGTGCAATGTTCAATAAAATAGATTGTCTTTATAAAAGTTAATTGTTTTATTTAAAAAGTATCAACATGTTTTTGAGGCTTTTTTGACAGTTTTCACTTACAGAAAATAGCCACAGAAGCAAACACACAATGGGTCTGTACGCCAGATGAGAAGCACTGAGCTCCAGCTAGGAGTGCTTTAAAACATATGTTAAGCTTTCCTGGGTCATGCAATTAATGACTCAGGAGACATACAGTTTTTTTTATGTTGGCGGGTGGCTTCTCCACTCCCTGCAGCCTCCCACAACATTAGCCAAGGCCTGGTGGTGCCTCCCCCTCTTATAGGGGTACCACCAATCTCCAACATGTTTTAACAAAAAGCATGGGGCTTTCCTTAGAATAGCCTCTCATTTAGTAATAATTTGTTTGTGTTTTTTTCTTAATTATGAATTTCGGGTGCCTCTGTACCAACCCAGGGCCCCCACCCCTTTTTATGTTGGGGTCATGAGGAAGCCACCATTGTGGTGAGAGCTAGTCAATTATTTCATTATGGGTGCCTGGTACCTAACTGAGGTACACACAGGATTGATTTAGTTGGTGGCCACACGGACCCTGCAGTCCCCGCTGGCTCCCCAGGCCATTTTTTCAATTTTTGGTCAGTGCCCACCCAGTCCACCTACACTTCAGGGGTCACTGGGGGCCATGGAAGAGCCCCAAGGCTTTTGCAGCCGCAGCTGGCTGCTCAGCCAGCACCCATTATGGTAATGGTAGATGCTGGCACCATTACTTTACTGGCCCCTGGGCAGGAGCAGCACGTTACATCTCAGGGTAATGAGGACAGGGGATGGGGTAATTGGGCACTGCAGCCATATGGGCCCCAGGGGATGGGGGCCCCAGGGTGATTATCAGCCTGGGGAGGGGGGCTTGTGACCCCCTTTCTTATCTAAATTACCAGCCTGAGGGATGGGGTCCATTGTTTTATTCAGTGAATGTGTATCTTTTTTTAAGTAAATTAATATTTTATTAATAAACATAATGTCAACCTCCTGCCAAGCATGGTCTTTGGTGGTGCATGGCGAAGGGTTGGCCATAGGGCCAACCCTACGCCATGTCTGTATCATGTCTGTATCAGTTGGTGTGTAAGTGGCTGCATGGGTTGGGGAATAGCTACATGAGTGTCTATGTGGGTTATTTATTGGTTGTCTGAGTATCTGTATGGGTGCCCGAGTGTCTTGGGTGTGACTCTGTGCATGGATGTATGAGTGGATAACTCACTGGGTGTATGGGTTCAGGAGTGCATCTGTGAAGGGCTGTAGAAGTGGGTGAGTGTGTGTATTGGTGTTAACTCTATATGTGAAAGGCAGTATATGTGAGTGTTGGGGAATATAAATCACAATATGTGAGAGTGAGTGATTGTGAGAGTGGCTGTATGGATGAGTGTATGCTTGTATCAGTGATTGTATAAGAGAGTATGTGTATGAGTAAGTGAGGTGGTGTGTATATCACTGTATAGGTGAGTAAATGGGACTTTGAATGATTCTTTGCATGATTGACTATTGTGTGAGTACCTCTATGGATGCGTGGCAATGTGTGAGTGTCTGTGTAGGTGTATGAGTGCAAATGATAGTGCTGTATTGATAAGTGACTGCATGTATGAGTGACTGTATAGGTGAATAAGTGGACATGTGTGTAGACCTAGGAACCAGTGAGTGGGTATTAGTAACTGGCATTGGTGTGTCTATGGTTTCAAAAATGGTAGTTAATGGTAGTGATGTCATCAGTAATGTCGTTTGAGATGTCCTCAGTGATGTCACTGACCATGAATGATGTAATTTGGGACGTCATTTGCAGTGCATTGCGGGGCGCGAGTTATAGTTAGCTCAACTAACTATAACGTCCCTGAAACCGATGTTTTTTTTAGTGAATTTCTATGATTTCTAAATGATAATTTCTAACTATAACGTCCCTGAAACCTATGGGGTTTTTTTCAGTGAATTTCAAAGGTTTTTTAAATGCTAATTTCTAACTATTCCTACAGAGGTAAGACATGTGCAGAATGAGGAAATAAATAAAAGTACTGCAGAAAGACGCAACAGAAGTCCAGAAAGATGAAGAAAGGTGCAAAAAGAAGCAAGAGCTATGCACAAAGAACTAACAGAGGTGCATTAAAAGGCCTTGCTGCAAAGTCATCCTGTGCCCACATCTTTTTGCTGACTGGTACTGGTGGTAACTGACTCTGACTAACCAGGCCCGGAGACAGTGCTATGCTGAAAGCACTTAGAATACAGTGAAAACACATAAATACACTAGGGTACACTATTGGTTGGGGTACCCCCGTGATTGTCATGACCTTCCCTCTAAGACCCTAGTACATAATAGGGCAGGGGGATTAAAACTACCTCTAACTAAGAGGTGCAGAAGGAGGCAAGAAAAGTGCAAAAAGAAGCAACAGAGGTGTCAAAAGAGGCAAGAGAGGTACAGAAGGAAGCAAGTGAAGTGCATAAAGTGGCAGGAGAGGTGCAGAAAGAGGCAACAGAGGTACAGAAACAGGCAACAAAGGTCCATAAATATGCAGGAGAAGTACAGAAAGAGGCAAGTGAGGTGCAGAAAGAAGCAAGAGCAGTGCAGAAAGGATCAACAGAGGTGCAAAAAGAGCCAAAATGGGTGCAAAAAAGGGTAGAAGAGGTACACAAAGAGGCAAGAGAGGTACTGAAAGAGGCAGGTGGGTGCAGAAAGAAGGAAGAAAAGTACAGAAAGTGGCAAGGGAATTGCTGAAAGAAGCAACAGAGGTGTAGAAAGAAGCAAGAGAAGTGCAGAAAGAGGCAAGTAAGGTACAGAAAGAAGCAAGAGCAGTGCAGAGGTACTGAAAGAGGGATGCAGTGTGTAGAGAAAGGCAAAAGGGATGCATAAAAAGGTAGGAGGGGTGCACAAAGAGGCAAGAGAAGTCAATCAATCAATCAATCAGTCATTTGTTAAGCGCACTACATACCCACAAGGGTCTCAAGGCGCTGGGGGGGGGAGGAGGGGGGCACTACTGATCAAACAGCCAGGTCTTTAGTGTCCTCCTGAAGGTCAGCAGGTCTTGGGTCTGTCGTAGGCTCAGTGGAAGGGTGCTCCATGTCTTGGCAGCGAAGTGGGAGAAGGATCTCCCGCCGGTGGTTGTTCTTCGAATGCGCAGGGTGGTGGCGTGTGAGAGGTCGGTGGAGCGTAGCTGGCGGTTGGGGGTGTAGAAGGAGAGCCGTCTGTTGAGGTAGGCTGGGCCAGTCTTGTGGAGTGCCTTGTGTGCGTGGATGAGGACCTTGAAGGATATCCTCCTGTTGATGGGGAGCCGTTGAAGGTTTCTCAGGTGGGGCTGATGTGGCCGTGTCATGGTACATCAAGGATCAGTCGTGACGAGGCGTTTTGGATGCATTGTAGTCGATTGATGAGTTTGGTCGGGGCTCCCGCATAGAGGGCGTTCTATGATTTCTAAATGATAATTTCTAACTATAACGTCCCTGAAACCTATGGGTTTTTTTTCTGTGAATTTCAAAGGTTTTTTAAATGCTAATTTCTAACTATTCCTACAGAGGTAAGACATGTGCAGAATGAGGAAATAAATAAAAGTACTGCAGAAAGACGCAACAGAAGTCCAGAAAGATGAAGAAAGGTGCAAAAAGAAGCAAGAGCTATGCACAAAGAACTAACAGAGGTGCATAAAAAGGCCTTGCTGCAAAGTCATCCTGTGCCCACATCTTTTTGCTGACTGGTACTGGTGGTAACTGACTCTGACTAACCAGGCCCGGAGACAGTGCTATGCTGAAAGCACTTAGAATACAGTGAAAACACATAAATACACTAGGGTACACTATTGGTTGGGGTACCCCCGTGATTGTCATGACCTTCCCTCTAAGACCCTAGTACATAATAGGGCAGGGGGATTAAAACTACCTCTAACTAAGAGGTGCAGAAGGAGGCAAGAAAAGTGCAAAAAGAAGCAACAGAGGTGTCAAAAGAGGCAAGAGAGGTACAGAAGGAAGCAAGTGAAGTGCATAAAGTGGCAGGAGAGGTGCAGAAAGAGGCAAGAGAGGTACAGAAACAGGCAACAAAGGTCCATAAATATGCAGGAGAAGTACAGAAAGAGGCAAGTGAGGTGCAGAAAGAAGCAAGAGCAGTGCAGAAAGGATCAACAGAGGTGCAAAAAGAGCCAAAATGGGTGCAAAAAAGGGTAGAAGAGGTACACAAAGAGGCAAGAGAGGTACTGAAAGAGGCAGGTGGGTGCAGAAAGAAGGAAGAAAAGTACAGAAAGTGGCAAGGGAATTGCTGAAAGAAGCAACAGAGGTGTAGAAAGAAGCAAGAGAAGTGCAGAAAGAGGCAAGTAAGGTACAGAAAGAAGCAAGAGCAGTGCAGAGGTACTGAAAGAGGGATGCAGTGTGTAGAGAAAGGCAAAAGGGATGCATAAAAAGGTAGGAGGGGTGCACAAAGAGGCAAGAGAAGTCAATCAATCAATCAATCAGTCATTTGTTAAGCGCACTACATACCCACAAGGGTCTCAAGGCGCTGGGGGGGGGGGGGGAGGAGGGGGGCACTACTGATCAAACAGCCAGGTCTTTAGTGTCCTCCTGAAGGTCAGCAGGTCTTGGGTCTGTCGTAGGCTCAGTGGAAGGGTGCTCCATGTCTTGGCAGCGAAGTGGGAGAAGGATCTCCCGCCGGTGGTTGTTCTTCGAATGCGCAGGGTGGTGGCGTGTGAGAGGTCGGTGGAGCGTAGCTGGCGGTTGGGGGTGTAGAAGGAGAGCCGTCTGTTGAGGTAGGCTGGGCCAGTCTTGTGGAGTGCCTTGTGTGCGTGGATGAGGACCTTGAAGGATATCCTCCTGTTGATGGGGAGCCGTTGAAGGTTTCTCAGGTGGGGCTGATGTGGCCGTGTCATGGTACATCAAGGATCAGTCGTGACGAGGCGTTTTGGATGCATTGTAGTCGATTGATGAGTTTGGTCGGGGCTCCCGCATAGAGGGCGTTTCCATAGTCAAGTCTGCTGCTGATGGGGGCCTGGGTGACTGTCTTTCTTTTATCTGTCGGGATCCATCTGTAGATCTTACGGAGCATGCGGAGAGTGTTGAAGTAGGAGGAGGAGACGGCGTTGACTTGCTTGGTCATTGAGAGCGTTGAGTCGAGGATGATTCCCAGGTTGCGTGCGTGGTCAGTGGGGGTCGGGGCTGCCCCCAGTGCCATTGGCCACCAGGAGTGGTCCAAGGCTGATGGGTTGGAGCCGAGGATGAGGACCTCTGTCTTGTCCGAGTTCAGCTTCAGGCCGCTTATCTTCATCCAGTCTGCAACAGCCTTCATTCCTTCATGGAGGTTGGCTTTGGCGGTGATGGGGTCCTTGGTGAGGGAGAGGATCAGTTGAGTGTTGTCGGCATAGGAGATTATGTTGAGGTCGTGCTGTCGGGCGACGTGTGTGAGCGGGGCCATGTAAATGTTGAACAGTGTCGGGCTGAGGGAGGATCCTTGAGGTAAGCCACAGATGATCTCTGAGGCTTCGGAACGGAACGGGGGGAGGCGGACGCTCTGGGTTCTGCCGGAGAGGAAGGAGGTGGTCTATTCCAGAGCCTTGCCTAGGATCCCTGAGGCGTGGAGGCATGCACGGTGGCAGACGGTGTCAAAGGCGTCGGAGAGGTCTAGGAGGATGATTGCTGCAGTCTCCCCGTTGTCTAGTAGGGTCCTGATGTCGTCGGTGGCGGCGATGAGGGCGGTCTCGGTGCTGTGGTTGCTGCGGAACCCTCACTGGGAAGGGTCCAGGATTCTATTCTCTTCGAGGTATCAGGTTAGCTGTCTGTTAACGATTTTCTCGATGACCTTGGCCGGGAAGGGGAGCAGAGAGATGGGTCAGAAGTTCTTGAGGTCTCTGGGGTATGCCTTGGGTTTTTTGAGTAGGGTGTTGATCTTGGCGTGTTTCCAGCTCCATGGGAAGGTCGCGGTCTCAAGGAAGAGATTGATGGCATTGCGTAGGTGGGGTGCGATGGAGCTGCTTGCTTCGTTGAAGACGTGGTGCAGGAATGGGTCTGTTGGTGAGCCGGAGTGTATTGTGCTCATGGTCTTGATGGTGCCATTGACGCTCACGCTGGTCCAGGCTAGCAAGGGGATGTGGTAGATGGTGTGCGGAGGGTCTGTTGTGTTGCTGTCTGTTGGGGCGGCCTAGGTGTTGAAGCTGTAGTGGATGTCTGCTATCTTGCGGTGGAAGAAGGTGGTGAGGGAGTCGCAGAGGGCTTGCGACGGCGGGATGTCGTTGGTGTTGGAGCTGGGGTTGGAGAGTTCCTTCATGATGTTGAAGAGCTCCTTGCTGTCGTGTGCGGTTTGTCGAGGCGGTCTTTGAAGGAGGTCTTCGTGGCAGCCCTGATGAGGTGGTGGTGGTTGCAGACAGTGTCCTTGTGTGCTGCATGGCTGTCAGGAGTTTGTTCACTGTGCCATTTCTTGTGTAGTTTCCAGCAGGCTTGCTTGAAATCTAGGAGTTCTGGGGTGAACCAGCTGGTCCTCCTGCTGGTGTCTCTGTGGGGGGTTTCTTCGGCCGGGCAAGGGTGTTGGCGCAGTCCTCGATCCAGCATCTGAGGTTGCGGGCAGCGACATCGTTGTTGGAGGGTTCGGTGGGTGGGCTGAGAGCAAGGTTTGCATGTAGTTGGTCTTCGGTGATTTTGCTCCAGCAGCGGCGGGGGATCTGTTGGGTGTGGTGGTGTGTGGTGGGTTTCTGGATGGTGAAGTGGATGCAGCAGTGGTCGGTCTAGAGGAATTCGGTGGTGTGGCTGACGGAGACGTGCGGGCTTGAGGAGAAGACAGGGTCGAGTGTGTGGCTGGCGGAGGGGGTGGGCGTTGTGACAAGTTATCTCAGTCCAAGGTTGGCGAGGTTATCGATCAGGGTTGTGGAGTTGTTGTCCTTGTTGTTCTCAAGGTGAAAGTTCAGGTCTCCGAGGAGGATGTAGTCGGTGGAGGTCAGGGTGTGCATGTCGATGGAGTCACTGAACTGGGGGCGGGTTTGGGGGGTCGGTAGACGAGGGTGCCTCTGAGGGTGGAGTTGGGTTCTGTGTGGATCTGGAAATGCATGTGTTCGGTGGTGTTGAGCGCGTCATGGCTGCTAGTCGAGACCCTGATGCTGTTCTTGTGGACGATGGCAATTCCTCCTCCGACTCCGTTGGTGTGGTCTCTGCGGGTGATCTTGTAGCCGTCTGGGATGGCTATGGCGATGTCGGGTGCAGAGGAGTTGTTCAACCAGGTTTCTGTCAGGAAGGCGACTTCGGGGGAGGTTGTGTTGAGCAGGTCCCAGAGCTCGATGGCGTGTTTGCGTGCGGAGCGGGTGTTCAGTAGTATGCATCGAGATGGTTGAGGTCTTGGCAAGTGGTTTGTCGGCTCTGTGGCTGGTGTAGCTGAAGTTCCGGCAGGTGAAGGGACCAAGTGTGCGTTTCGGGGCGGCCTTGAAGCAGTTGTGTGTCCATCCGGGGTTAGGAGCGTGCAGAGTGCTGGCATCGTAGTGGTGGTGAGTGCGGGGGCCAGGGATTCTGGTGCTGGGCGCGGTCCAGGCACGGGCGGGCACAGACAGGCTTGCCGCCCGCCAGCGGTGCAACAGTGCAGCGGCCGGCATGTGTGGGGAGGTGGGAGTGAGGAGCAGCTGGGAGGCGTGAGGCGGGGGCAGCGAATGGGCAGTCAGGGGGGCGGGAGCGCAGTTACGGGGCGTGAGGGGCAACGAAGGAAACAGAAGGCAAAAGGACACAACAATTGAGGGGGAAACGAGTGGCACAGAGGGCAGAAAGGTCAAAAAAGGGCAAAAAGGTCACAAGAATACAGGGGGAAACGAGTGGCTCAGAAGGCAAAAAGGTCACAGGAAGGGCAAAAAGGTCACAGAAAACGGGGGTAAACAAGTGCAGAGAGGGCAAAAGGTCACAAGAAAGGGCACTTATAAATTCACCATGTACTCTCTTTGCAGCACTGTAATCATTCCAGTTACTAGTCATGTACTTATGCAATGGCCTTGATACTAGCACAAGCATAGCTACCATACTATGTGCACTATCCATGCATACCTCTAACCAGCTACATACTACTGATGCACTCCTCTAATTACCCAGGTAGTACCCATGCAGTCTAGGAATCCCCCTGTCAGTCCCCGTGCTCTTCTGCAATTACCCATCAAGCATTATCTACTTATCCAATCACTCCACCAATACTGAAGCGCTACTAAATTCACCATGCACTCGCTTTACAGGGCTGTAATCATTCCAGGTTCTAATCATCTACACAAACAATGACCTAGGTGCTAACACAAGCACAGCTACAATACGCAGTGCACTATCCATGTCGACATCTAACCAACTACATACTATTGATTCACTCTTCTAATTACCCAGGTAGTACCTATGCATGCTAGGAATCCCCCTGTCAGCCCCATGCACTACTCCAGTCACCCATCTAGCACTATCCACTTATACAATCGTTCCGCCAATACTTAAGCACTTATAAATTCACCATGCACTCTCTTTGCAGCACTGCAATCATCCAGTTACTAGTCATGTACTTATGCAATGGCCCAGCCACTAACACAAACACTGCTACAATACTTTGTGCACTATCCATGCAGACCTCTAACCAGCTACATACACATGACTCACTCCTCTAATTACCCAGGTAGTACCAATGCAGTCTAGGAATCTCCCTGTCAGTCCCCATGCACTTCTCCAATCACCCATCCAGCACTATTTACTTATGCAATCCCTCCACCAATACCTAAGCACTTAAATATTCACCATGCACTCTCTTTGCAGCACTGTAATAATTTCAGTTACTAGTCACATACTCATGCAATGGCACAGACACTAACACAAACACTGCTCCAATACTCTGTGCACTATCCATGCAGACCTCTAACCAGCTACATACTATTGATTAACTCCTCTGATTACCCACGTAGTACCCATGCACTCTAGGAATCCCCCTGTCAGTCCACATTGGACTTCTCCAATCATCCATCCAGCACTATCTACATATGCAATCACTCTGCCGATAACTAAGCACGTATAAATTCACCATGCACTATCTTTGCAGGACTCTAATCATTCCAGTTACTAGTCATGCACCTATGCAATGGCCTTGATACTAGTCAGTCAGTCAAAACACTTTATTTCGAATAATTAAAATCATAAAAAGACAAGCATTATCATATGTACATATATACATCATCCCTTTTTTTTAAGATTCAATCATTAGGTATATGTACAAAGAATAGAAAATAAATGTAATCACAGTACATTCAAATAACAAATGTCATAAGGATAAAAACTATTTCATAAAAATTCATGATATACATACATTAAATATAATTAAAAACAATCAATCGGGGTACAGATTTCATGATATAGTATACATAGCGACCCATACTCAGCAAAAAGTGCAAAACTTGGTAGATACCACCGGACAAAACTAACCGGTTTTATCTAACTTATTCTTCCTCCAGACTGCGGCCACCAAAAAACTAGCAACACAACCATATCGCGGGGGAAGCTTAACTTCTGTAAATACATAAGGGCTGGTCTTACTTGCGTGAAGCCTGCCTCCTTCATAATGGGTAACAGAAATTTGCCTCGCATTTCCTGAAAAAATTTACAAAACATAATAAAATACATTGTGTCCTGAACAGAAACGTTGTCACATTTACATGGTTGACTATTTGCTGGTTTCCCCAGGTTGGGAAGTCCCCCAAAGTAAAATGTATTAGATTAAAACGAAACTTTGTCAGGAGCTGTCTATGAAAAGGACAGTTAACTATTTTCAAATAGGGCTCAATTGAGGGAGATGTTAATAACAGGAAAATGGCTCTCACAGTCACTTTCTTCAATTCCTGCTCCTCAAGTTCGACACTAAGCATGTTAAGAAAATGTGTCTTTATCCAACCGAAATCCTCCCTTCTAATACAATTAGGGGTAGTATAAATCTCAGGGCGCCCTAGCTTTGTGAACATTGATTTCAAATACAAAAGCCAGGGAATCGTGTTCGCCCTATCCAGAGATAGACAATCCGTCAGGCTCTGATGGTTCAGGGTGACTTCCTGGTTTAACCAGGTCTTAACCCTGCAAGTCAGAGCTGTCAATCTAAGCTGGTCCGTCACATACCCTAATCCTAACTCAGTGTGAACTGAGTAGGTGGGTGAAGATTGTGGCAGCCCCAGCAACGATCTTAGAAACCTATTTTCACCCATTTGAATTTTTTCCAGAGATGTATAGCCCCAAATACAGGAACCATAGGTCGCTATAGCGAGGCATTTTGATTTATTTATGTGAAGGAGAGCCTCAATGGGTTTTGCCCCAACCTTTTAGCAAACCCCAAGACTGCCGAGGTAGTTCTGATCAGAGCATTACTCTTATGATTTTGTTGAGGACCCCATGTCCCCCTTTGGTCGAACAATACCCCTAAGTAGGTAAACAGTGGTACCCTAGATATGACTGTGTCCTTACAATGAAAAGCTCAAATTTTTTGGGACCTACAGTTTTTACCCACCACCATAATATGTGATTTTTGGGTGTTTACTTTCAGGTCTAGGGACTCCATAAACTCTCCCAAAAAATCTAATAACTTCTGAAGCCCAATGCCAGTCCTTGCCAGAAGAACCACATCGTCCGCATATAGGAGGACCGGTATCAACGATTCTCCTATATGCAGCACATCCTGTGTGGCTCCTTCTAGGCACCCACCCCCCAAGGCATTGATGTACAAAGTAAACAATAGGGGGGCCAAAATACAACCTTGTCTTACGCCCCTCCTGGAGCTAAAGTGGCTTGTGCATCTTCCCTCCTGATTTACCCTCACTGTCGCTGATAAGTCGCTATGTAAAACCGCAAAATATTTAACTAGGGCAGGGTCAACACCGATGTCCAATAAAATAGACCACAATTTAGCTCGATTGACTAGATCAAATGCAGAGGAAAGGTCCATAAACCCCATACATAAGGACCCTTCTTTGGCCACTGTGTATTTTCCTATCAAGAGCTGTAGGTTTAAACATTGGTCCAGGGTGATTATTTTTTCCCTAAACCCATATTGAAAATCAGAGAGGACCCCCTACCATCTAACCACTCCCTGAGCCTACCCAGAATGACCCTCCCCAGGATCTTAACGGATGAGTCTATCAGGGAAATTGGTCGATAGCATGCGGGGTCCCCTCTGGCACCGTTCTTGAACACCGGGACAATAACTGATGTTGACCAAGAATCAGGGACCCCACTTTCACTGGTGGCATTAAACACATTCATTAAAATCCTTTCCCAAAATTGAGGGAAATGGCCATAGAAATCGGCCGGAACCCCATCAGGACCTGGGACTTTATTTTTGGACATATCCCGTATAGCCTTTACTATCTCTAAATTATTAAAGGTAATTGGGGCTCCAGGTGAATTAAGGATAGGTTCTGGTACCAATGAGGAGCAATCCTGCTCATAGATCCCCTTAAAGTGCAACAACCATTTTTCATCAGGGATAATGCAATCTAGTGCTGAGTTATTATCCCCGGAGAAAAAGGGGTGGTTTACGGTTGCCCAGAATATACTACTATCACGTAGCACCTCCACAGAGAGGAGCTTATCCCAGGCCTCTTCCTTTCTTTCTTTCTTGCGCTTCAAGATTGCCTTTTTGTACTCTTTTCTTAGCACACTAATTACTCCCTTATTTCTAGGTGTGTGTTTCAACTCCTCAAGGAGAGAGTTATGAGCTTGGGAACAGTTTTATCAAACCATCTTTCCACTCTAACAGATGTTTTGCCATTTTTAACTCTCAGATCTTTAGCGACCTGCTGGCAAATGGCAGCATAAGCGTCAATTACTGTTGCACTTTGAGCAGTAGTGTCCAGGCAAATTGCCAAATATGCATTTGCCTTACTGAAAAAATCCTCATAAAATACTTCGGAGACCACCTTTGACCATTTAAGCTTCCTACCCTGGTCTTTAACTACCAGGTGCCCAACCTCCTTCATCAATATGTCCTCTATTCCAACTCCTGCCTCTAGTTGCACCTCTAGGATAACAGGGTTATGGTCACTGAATGCAGATGGCACTGCTTTATATAATAAGGTACTTAATAACACTGAGTGTGTCATAAATATGTAATCGATCACGGTACCCGACTCTGAGCCCTTAAAAGTAACAGTCCTAGCACCCCTCTTGTTTACCTCAGGATCGCATAAATTCACGGAGGCTAAAAATTCCTCTAGGGCATTACCATGAATATTGTGCTCAAAATGGGAATGGGCCACCCTGGGGGTCCAAAGTCATCCTCAGTTTGGCAATGTAAATCACATAAATGTATGTTAAAATCTCCCGTTAGAATAATTTCAAAAACCAAATTGTGTTTTGCTTTATAATCTGACAAAAATCTATCAAGAGTAATAATGTGCTGATTCAATAGCACACTCTCCTTAACATTATAAAAATTTATCAAAATAACTTTTTCTTGATTAGGCATCATCCACTTTACCATTAGAACATTTTTTGAACCTGTCTCCACCTTGGTTAGAGAGCCTCTCAGTCTTATTGAGGTAAGGAGGATTAACCCTCCTGTTGCTCTGCCCGCCATCCCTGGGGTATCAGGCACAACAAAGCTACTATACCTATTCAGACAGCAAGACTCTGCAGGATCCCATGTTTCCTGCAAAGCAATAATGTCAACATCTTTTATATAATCCAACCATATGGGATCATTCCATTTAGCCCTAGTACCCGCATTGTTCCAGCTCACCATTCTACACAATGTAACTTGCTCAGCTAGGGGCGGAATATCTTGGGATTGTGGGCTACCATCCATTAGTCAGTCAATTTCCTCTCAATCTGACAATGGGGCAAATTGGTTATGCAAGGGTATATCTGTCCTCCCTGCACTTCTAGGATTGTACTTAGTTGAAAATGGATTTGTGGTTGTGACTACAGTGGGTATCATAGCTCCTCCAACTTTGGGATTTGGTTTAATAGTCAGGCCATTGGGAAGCACCGTAGATGTCATTAAATCTCTATCATTTGTAGCTATGTGTGCAGGGGTGAAAAAATTCCTAGGATGCCTATTTCTGTGGGGGTAAAAATATCCCAGTGGTACCGGTCTAATACCGGGAGAGCCTATCTCAGAGGCATCCCAGAACAATCTATGAGCTATGTTTGGTCTGTCAAAATTCACCACCACACAATCTCCTGAAATGCTTTTGGGACCATGCCCCACCCATCTCACTCTTCTAGCCGTGATGACATTAGGGATGTACCATGTTACAACGCATACCATTACAACTACCTACTATTACAACGCGACCATTACAACGCATACCATTACAACGCATAGCGCTTTGAGGTGCTGGATAGTGGTAAGTATAATTTACTATTCTAACTCCAGTCCCCGTGGACACTAGGGAAAGTGTTGGATAGTAAATTATACTTATTCCCTATCCTAGAGCGCCCCCCAGTGCAATGCGTTGTAATGGTATGCGTTGTAAAAGTTGAGTTGTAATAGTAGGTAGTTGTAAAAGTTGCGTTGTAACAGGTGTATACCTGACATTAGAGGCTATATCTGGTACACCACTGCTATAGTGAGCACACAGTTTTTTTAGACAATGTTAATAGCTCGTGAGATGATGCAGCTCTATTTTCAGTGAATGCAGGAACCCCTGTAAATAAATACCGCAACTAGAGGAGCAGCATCTTGAAGCAAATCTAAATTCGTCCTAGTGTATTACCCCTGATTCATAATCTGTCCCCCATATCTACCATCTACCTCTTTCCTTCTAGCATTTCCAGAGCCTCCCCTCACAGTTGCATCTAAGGAGGAACTACCACCTGGAATGGAAGACGCAGTATTAGTCATACCATCATCACATGACATTAATAATTCACCCCCTCGGTCCCGGCCCCTGCGTGGACTAGGAGTACCCACATGACAGGTAGAACCCCCTTTCATGTCCCTCCCCTCCTTCTTGGCCTGGGAGTCTTTGGCCTGCTGACCCTTATATTCTGTGATACACATTCCAATTTGGTCACATTTTTTCAGCAGGCCATCCAAACAGGGGTTTAAATTGTCAACGATATCTTTAGACATGCCCACCAATAGAGGATCCAAGCGGGATATAAACATTTTTTCAACTAGAGCTTCCAAGTTGTGGATAAGATTTAAGTCACTCCCTTGTGGTCTGGATACAGGCTTTAAGGGTTTTATACATTTTCTAATATTCCTGCGTTTCATCTTTTTTCGGGGATCAGGGGAGCCCTGAAGTTCACCTTCAGCCACCGATAGGTCTTTTACAGTGTCATTCTCCATTGGCCCATTGCCTGGTTCAAGCCCTCTCATGGGGGATTCTACATTAGGTTCCAGAGGTACACTAGGTATAGGGGTGATACTACTAGTGACATCATTCTGTTCATTTGCAGGTGCAGTCAGGCCCAGTTCTATCTCGGCGTGTGCAATTTCTTTAGACAACACACCCACCGCAGATGTTAGATATGATATAATGCTCTCTGATTGTCTTGGTACTTTCGCTTTTTTGCCTTCGGGGTCCCCATTACTTAGTTGTTTGCGCTTACCCATTTAAGATATTAGGGGGTGGCCCGACCCGACCTCTGCTGGCCCCTGATAGCCACAGATGGCCCGCCCTTGTCCCGGGCTTCTCCCGCGCGCGACTCACGGGGCGAGAGGCTTTCCCTGAAGATAAGGCACCTCCTGGTGCTTGTGCTGCGTCAGTCCTGCCGCTTGGAGTCCCGGGGCAGCTGGGTGATGTAGTTCCCCAGCTGCGTGTGGCACCGGGTGATTTGCGGCGGGTGCTGGAGCTGTTTCCCTCACGGCAGGTGTCAGGAGGAAGGATAGCTGATTTCAAAGCCGTTTCCCCCACAGCTGGCGTGTGAGTATCTGAACGTGCCCCCTGAGCGCTTCGGCACTCCCTGAAGATAAGGCGCCTCCTGGCGCCTGTGCTGCGTCAGTCCTGCCGCGTTGAGCTCCGGGGCAGCTGGGTGATGTAGTTTCCCAGCTGCTTGTGGCACCGGGTGATTTGCAGCGGGTGCTGGAGCCGTTTCCCTCACGGCGGGTGTCAGGACGAAGGAGAGCTGATTTCAAAGCCGTTTCCCTCATGGCTGGCGTGTGAGTATCTGAAAGTGCCTTGATACTATCACAAGCATAGCTACAACACTCTGTGCACTATCCATGCAGACCTCTAACCAGCTACATACTATTGATTGACTCTTCTAATTACCCAGGTACTACCATTGCAGTCTATGAATCCCCCTGTCAGTCCCATGCACTACTCCAATAATCCATCCAGCACTATCCACTTATTCAAATCACTCCGCCAATACCTAAGCACTTATAAATTCACCATGCACTCTCTTTGCAGCACTGTAGTCATCCAGTTACTAGTCACGTACTCATGCAATTGCCCAGACACTAACAGAAACACTGCGACAATACTCTGTGCACTCTCCATGCAGACCTCTACCCAGCTACATACTATTGATTCACTCTTCTAATTACCCAGATAGTACCCATGCAGTCTAGCAAGCCTCCTTTCAGTCCCTTGCATTTCTCCAATCATCCATCTAGCACTATCTACTTTTCCAATCACTCCACCAATACATAAGCACTTAGAAATTCACTATTCACTATCTTTGCAGCCCTGTAATCATTCCAGTTACAGTCATGTACTTATGCAATGACCTTGGTACTAACACAAGCATAGCTACAATACTCTGTGCACTATCCATGCAGACCTCTAACCATTTACATACTATTGATTCACTCTTCTAATTACCCAGATACTACCCATGCAGTCTAGGAATCCCACTGTCAGTCCCAATGCACTTCTCCAATCACCCATTGAGCACTATCTACTTATCCAATTGCTCCAATAATACTGAAGCACCTATAAATTCACCATGCACTCTCTTTTCAGGACTGTAATCATTCAGATTCTAATCATCTACTTATACAATGGCCTTGGTACTCACACAAGCATAGCTACAATACGCAGTGCACTATCCATGCAGGCCTCTAACCAGCTACATACTACTGATTTACTCCTCTAATTACCCAGGTAGGACCCCTGCAGTCTAGCAAGCATCCTGTTAGTCCCATGCACTTCTCCAATCATCCATCCAGCAATATCTACTTCTCCAATCTGTCCGCCAATATCGAAGCACTTATAAATTCACCATGCACTCTCTTTGCAGCACTGTAATCATTTCAGTTCCTAGTCATGAACTTATGCAATGGCCTAGGTACTAACACAGCATAGCTACAATACTCTGTGCACTATCAATGCAGACTTCTAACCAGCTACATACTACTGACTCACCTTTCTAATTACCTAGGTACTACCCATGCAGACTAGGAATCCCGCTGTCAGTCCCATGCACTTTTCTAATCACCCATCCAGCATTATCGACGGATGCAATCACTCCGCCAAAACCTATGCACTTATAAATTCACCATGCACTCTCTTTGCAGCACTGTCATCATTCCAGTTACTAGTCATGTACTTATGCAATAGCCTTGGTACTAACACGAGCATAGCTACAATAATCTGTGCACTATCCATGCAGACCTCTAACCAGCTACATACTACTGATTCACTCTTCTAATTACCCAGGTAGTACCCATGCAGTCTTGGAATCCCCCTGTCAGTACCATGCACTTCTCCAATCACCCATCAAGCACTATCTACTTATCCAATCACTATGCCAATACCTAAGCACTTATACATACAAACTGCACTCTCTTTGCAGCACTGTAATCATCCAGTTACTAGTCACGTACTCATGCAATGGCCCAGACACTAACAGAAACACTGCTACAATACTCTGTGCACTCTCCATGCAGACATCTACCCAGCTACATACTATTGATTCACTCTTCTAATTACCCACAAAGTACCCATGCAGTCTAGCAAGGCTCCTGTCAGTCCCATGCACTTCTCCAATCATCAATCCTGCACTATCTACTTATCCAATCACTCCACCAATACATAAGCACTTATAAATTCACTATTCACTCTCTTTGCAGCACGGTAATCATTCCAGTTACTAGTCATGAATCTATGCAATGGCCTAGGTACTAACACAAGCAAAGCTACAATACTCTGTACACTATCAATGCAGACTTCTAACCAGCTACATACTACTGACTCACTTTTCTAATTACCTAGGTACTACCCATGCAGACTAGGAATCCCGCTGTCAGTCCCATGCACTTCTCCAATCACCAATCGAGTACTATGTACTTATACAATCACTCCACCAATACTAAAGCACTTATAAATACACCATGCACTCACTTTGCAGGATTGTTCTCGTTCCAGTTTCTAGTCATCTACTTATACAATGACCTAGGTACTAACACAAGCACAGCTACAATACTCTGTTCACTATCCATGCAGACCTCTAACCAGCTACATACTACTGATTTACTCCCCTAATTACCCAGGAAGTACCCATGCAGTCTTGGAATCCCCCTGTCAGTATCATGAACTTCTCCAATCACCCATCAAGCACTATCTACTTATCCAATCCCTTTGCCAATACCTAAGCATGTACACATGCACCATGCACTCTCTTTGCAGCACTGTTATTATCCAGTTACTAGTCACCTACTCATGCAATGGCCCAGACACTAACACAAATACTGCTAAAACACTCCTTAACCAGCTACATACTATTGATTCACTCCTCCAATTCCCCAGGTAGTACCCAAGCATTCTAGGAATCCTTCTGCCAATCTCCATGCACTTGTCCAATCACCCTTTTCATTTTTGACAGATATTTTACATAATTAATTAAGAGAGATTTACAAAGAAAAAGAGAACAACGAAAAGAGGCCTATGTAAAAAAAATTAGCAAAAGAACAATTAGATCAAGAACAACATGGATCCTTAAAGAAAAAGCCTTCTGGTAAGAGGAGTACAAATTTGAAAAAAACTACTTTTAAAGAGTTTTTCAAATTCTAAAAATAAAGAAGAGAGAGGTAGAACAAGAACAGTTCAAAGAAAGGGAAAGAAAAATGTACAAAAAGTGCAAAATTGGATTATCAGAAAAATAATTATGTTGGAAGCAAGAAGAAATAATTTTCAGAAATTTGAAGAAAAAAAAGTAGAGAACTCCAAAATTTTCAAAAAAAATGTAAAAAATATAAGGGGAGATCAGCATTTTACAAACAAAAAAAGGAGTTTCTAAGTGTCATTGAAAACACATTTGAATTGAAAAAAAAATTGTTTATCTTAATTTTAAAAAAGATTAAAAACTTTAAATACAATAATGCAGTCTATGAAGGACAAATGTAAAAGAAAAAGAATTGTAAATAGAACAAATTTTTGTAAAACATTTTTTGGATGATTGGAAGCATACTTCTAGTACGGAACCTTTTTTAAATAAAGAAAGCTATTTTCAACAAAATACATTAGTGCATGCAGTTGATACCTGTGGTCGTTGAAACAAACTGAAAAAAGGTTGTCTGATTGAAAAAGAAAAGATAGTTGCTAGAAATGTGGAAGAAGTAATAGCTCAGGACGTTCAAGGGAAGCATACCCAGGCTCCAGTGTTTACATGGAATTGTAGTAGTATTTGTAGTATACGTCAGGAATCTATTGATATTTTATTAACTGTGAAACAGAAGATTAAGATATTACAAGGACTGGATACTTGCAAAGTGAGAAAAAATACAGGGTTGCATGGTCATTCTCTTTCTTATCATTCTAGGAAAGTGTGTCAAAGTCGTTTTCATCATTTAAGAATGTTAGCAGTACATCATTCCAAAATGCGGAAGTTAGTAAGAAGATTATACTAATTGAAAAGTCCTTCATTATGTCTAAATGAACTTAAAAAATCTCTTTTGCATGGTTTGGTGTTGGATGTAACAAAAGTTTGAGGAGTGTAGAGAAAGTGAGAGTTTAATAAGTATAGTTGTTGAAGAATAGAGGGAAGATACTACTGTAAAAGTAAAACAATGATAAATGGACCGAATTTGCTGCTTATTTGTTTGTGGAAGGTAGTTCTGAGTTAGGTACTGTACAATGTATTTGTAAATATTGTTACAATAAATTAGAAGAGAATAAAAGGCCAGCTAGAGCTGTCCATAATGACCTAGATATAGTAGCTATATCTCCAGAACTTGAAGATTTAAATACATATCAGTCCATCCTTATTCAATCTATGTACCCGTTGCAGGCTATGATTCGTATGGAGCCTAAAAAAGAGGTTTAAAAGGAAGAGTTGTGCATTTACCTTAAGATTTTAAGAAAAATGTTGAAACTGTTCGTGTAGAAAGAGAGGATACTGAACCTGTAGTCATTCTTGTTAATGGTGTACCTTCAAAAAGTAGGGAAATAGGGCAAGAGTTAGTAGATGTCAAGAAAGTCCAAAAGGCTACATTATATCTGGTGCAAAACAATATTTACTGTAAAACTGTAAATGTAGAAGAACAAGAAATAATTTAGAAGATGAAACACACATTTCAAGTGGACAAATAGAAAAAGTGGAGAACTCAAGAAATGAAGAAATTGATGACCATTATACTATACACCGTCTACATTCAAAAGAACTGATAGGATATACTATTGAATTGTTCCAGATGAAAAAATATAAAGGATCTCCCATGAGTGGAAAAGGTGGACAATATGATGAACGACCAGTTCAGATTCCAGCTTCAGAATATCGTCCTTTACGACTATACTTTTTATTTGAAAGTGACCTGTCTGCACTTTCATATGCAGTCAACCATATATTAAAAACAGGAACGCATCTTTCACAGGTTTCTGCAAAGGAATTTATGGACAAAGTTGAAGAAAGAGACAAACATTTAGAATCACAGTTAATTAATTTGTATGTCAACGTGCACTAATGAATATTGGTATCGACATCATGGGGAACTAAAATGTATGTTAAGGCACTTAGGAACCCCTACGTGGTTTGTTACACTTAGCTGTGCTGAGTACACATGGGATGATTTACTAGATTTTCTACGAGAAGCAAATTCAAATATAGAAAATATTGAATAGAAGACAGCTAGAGAACTGTGTTCCCTGGATCCTGTAAATGTTTGCAGATATTTTAATCATAGGTTTGAAGCTATGATATCTTTCATCTGTAATTAAAATAATACACCTATTGGTGAAGTTATTGATATTTTTGGGAGAAAGGAATACCAAGCTAGGGGTGCCCCTCATATATACATATGCTTTTATGGATCAAGGATGCACCCAAATTTGGAACTGATTCGGATGAGACTGTTTTATCTTTTATTGAAAACATAGGGCTATATGTAGGTAGCCCAATACCGGTCAGTAACAGCTGAAATTACCAAATTTCAGTCGTTACCGACCGGTATTTAGGGTTTGAGATGTAGGAGGCAGGTTTAAGGATTCGGTTATTACCGATTCCTTATGGAATCAGTAAAATACTGATTCCTTATTTTAAGGACTCGGTAAGTACAGAATCCAAAAAGCTATGTAGGAGGCACTCAAGTGAGTGCCTTCTTGCATTCAGGATTCATTATCGAAATCCTTTAAAAAAGCAATTTTGTGCTTTTTTAAAAGTGCCATGTGGCGGACGTACATGCCCTTAGGGTATGTCCACATGTGCACACATGCATAATTCAATGTTGCAACAGGGTGTCAATATGACATCCTGCAACCCTTGAATAAATGCCCCCTATTACCGATTCGGTATTTACCGAATCGGTAATAGTGAATGGCTTCCCATTTATTCCTATGGGCCTCCAGGCCCATAGGAACGAATGGGAATTACCGAATCAGTAAATACTGATTCTTAAATACCGAATCGTATCGATTCGGTAATATTTACCAAATTGTTTCCTACATACCATTTACCGATTCGAAAATACCCAATCAGTAAAATTCAGTATTTTAGAATCGATAAATGTAGATTACCTACATATGGCCCTATGTTACCTGTACGATTCCAAAAACAGGAGTAGAAAATACCTTAAGACAGCAAGTTTTACGGTTTCAAAGTGATCAATGTGGAAAATATTGTCGACAAAAATACATGTCAAAGGAAAAATGTACACAAAATGTTGATTTGGTTTTCCATGTCCAGTAATTTCCAAAGGAAGAGTGGACAGTTTTATGTCAGCAGTGAGGCATACTATCAATCGAAAATCACCAAAAAATATTTATAATATAAAAAGAACAGTAGAATTGAAGTACATTAGTGATTACAATCCAATGATTTTGAAGATGTGAATGCAAATATGGATATACAATATGTTGAAGATAACTCAATTACTGTTGCTCGCCATGTCACATCATATATTACCAAATCTGAGAAGACAGAATTGAAAGAAAAGTGGGAGGGAATTTCATAGGAGAAGACACTTTGCAAACAATTTTACAGCTTTAGCTTGAAGATGCTTTCACATCGAGAAATTAAATCGAATGTCACGCTGTCATTTCCCCGCTTTTCCTGAACTACTATCTGCACAGCGCTTATAGGAGAATTTAAAGCAACCTTTCCCGGGCTGTTGAGACCCCCTACCGCCAGCCTCCCACCGCCCTGCTGTTTCCTACCTTCTGACAGCGGGGCCGCCGAGTGGAGTGATGCGAGGGGCTGCCTACAACTCCCGGCAGCCCTCGAGGTCTCCAGTCCCACCGTCACAACTCCGCGCCAGGAGGCGCATAAAGGTGCTCATTGTTGCAGCGAGTGGTGTCACGCTGTCATTTCCCCGCTTTTCCTGAACTACTATCTGCACAGCGCTCAGAGGAGAATTTAAAGCAACCTTTCCCGGGCTGTTGAGACCCCCTACCGCCAGCCTCCCGCCGCCCTGCTGTTTCCTACCTTCTGACAGCGGGGCCGCCGAGTGGAGTGAGGCGAGGGGCTGCCTACAACTCCCGGCAGCCCTCAAGGTCTCCAGCCCCACCGTCACAACTCCGCGCCAGGAGGCGCAAAAAGGTGCTCATTGTTGCAGCGAGTGGTGTCACGCTGTCATTTCCCCGCTTTTCCTGAACTACTATCTGCACAGCGCTCAGAGGAGAATTTAAAGCAACCTTTCCCGGGCTGTTGAGACCCCCTACCGCCAGCCTCCTGCCGCCCTGCTGTTTCCTACCTTCTGACTGCGGGGCCGCCGAGTGGAGTGAGGCGAGGGGCTGCCTACAACTCCCGGCAGCCCTCGAGGTCTCCAGCCCCACCGTCGCAACTCCGCGCCAGGAGGCGCATAAAGGTGCTCATTGTTGCAGCGAGTGGTGTCACGATGTCATTTCCCCGCTTTTCCTGAACTACTATCTGCACAGCGCTCAGAGGAGAATTTAAAGCAACCTTTCCCGGGCTGTTGAGACCCCCTACCACCAGCCTCCCGCCGCCCTGCTGTTTCCTACCGTCTGACAGCGGGGCCGCCGAGTGGAGTGAGGCGAGGGGCTGCCTACAACTCCCGGCAGCCCTCGAGGTCTCCAGCCCCACCGTCACAACTCCGCGCCAGGAGGCGCATAAAGGTGCTCATTGTTCCCTCTCGCGGGACGCTGGGCGAAGCCTGGGCCAAGGGTGGGCCCGTCCTAGCCCGTCACAGACCGGAGAAGACTGGGCTGGGCCCACCCCCCTAACATCTGTCATAAGGTAAATTCCAAACAAAGACTTAATACGCTGTTCGGAGAGGGATCGTATAGTATTTACCTCTTATCACCACAAGTAAACCGTCATCAGTCATTCACCTGGTCAAACCCCACATATTGTCTACAAGGGGTTCCAGAAGTAAAACACTCAAAAACATGGCGACCTCCGCAGGCCCCATAGATCAATTCATTACCAAAGTGAATCAAAATATAGACCAAACTGTAATGTTGATTGATTGACGTGTCTCTTACGAACTAGAGCAAGCAAGACGCTCATCAATGGGTTTGTTGGCGCAGGCACAAACACCAAATATACAATCACAAAATGTCACAACGCTGGAAACACACGCCGACATTTACGTAATTCCGAATACCGTTGACCTTTCAGTCTCTTCACAATTGTCCGATTCACAAGTGACTCAGGGCCTTGAGCAAACCCCTGATTTTTTTGCAAGTCCCCAGTTACCTCAAAATTACCTCATACAGAGCGAAATAAGAAGGATGAGGGAAGGAGCAATCCCAAAACATCCAACACTCAAAGAAACACATTCAGGAAAGCATGCAAAAATAGGCGCAGCGACTTCTGAACCTAACATACATCCTAATCTCTGCGAGTCAAATAAAAACCAAAGTCAGAATAATATCAAACCTACAGTAGTCACAGAACCCAACAGCAATATCAACACTGACGTACTTACAGTCGAAGATCATAACGATGGAGTCAATCCTAACCAAACCCATCAAGAAACATCAGCTCCACCTCGAGTAAGAAATCTGAATAATGATAAAACACAATCCTCTCTACTAAAGGAAATAGCGGAAATAGTTAAATACCAGTTACAACCCATCCAAAAAAGCCTAGAGCTCATAGAGAAGCAAGTAGCGATATTAATTGCTACCTCAAAAAAATCCACAAATTCAAGACCTCAAGACCATTCAATCTTGGCCGGGCCTAAAGCCTTATTTGGAAATGCAAAGCCTACTAACAATCCAAAACAATTAGTTAATAACACGGCTACAACAAATACCCCAATTGTAAAAACAGGTCTCCAAGGGAAAAATTCAAATAATCCAACCCCTTTATCAAAAACTACGCCCCCTCAAGAACCCCCTAAAACAGCTTCAGGTACACAAAATCAACCACCAGTAAGTGCTCCCCCAGCAAAAGTTCCCCCAGCAAATGTTTCACCCAGACCATCTGCATCTACAGCCCCCCAGCCCGATCAGACACAAAGGCACAATAACAAACCAGAACGACCAAAAAAAAGATGGTCTAAACCAGCAAACCTCCCACCGGAGGCAGCTCCCTTCGTAGTTATTTTAACAGGGGTCCCAGAACTAAGCAACGACACAGATGAACCAACCTGGACACTGCTAAACAAAACCCGTTATTGGTTGAACATTAATAGACCTAACTACCCCAATAACATCACTAGAATCACTACGGTTAGAAGAGTTTCATGGATAGGCCATCAACCAAAAACCATCCCTGGTGACTGTATAATAGTCAACTTTGAAAGTCCCCGTGCTGTGGATTATATATGCTCTTGGGACCCATCGGAAAGTAGTGGAGGAATAAACGTAAAACGCTTATCTTTTTTCTACCCCCTACAAGGTCATCGTGCTGAGGACCCTAACTGGCCGTCAAATTGGTCCTGGAATCAGTCTGATTACGGGCAGAGAAGTTGGAACCAGGGTGACTGGAGTTACGGAAATAACCAAAGGAGTAGGTTCCAGGGAGAATGGGGGTACGACCAAAAAGACCGGGATGACTGGAATACCTATGGCAGGAGGGCACAGCAACCACCACATAGGGAACCATGGGGTGGAATACCAACTTTCAATAGCAACAGTTGTCTAGAGATGGTCGACTGACCATCACCACAGACCTATAACAAGATTCCATTGTCTAAAAACAGAGTCTCACCAAACAACTTAGCCAGCCACCCCATAAGTAAGATACCTAATAATGATCACCTTGTGTCAAAAACCAGGACATATGAATCAACAGCGATGACAAAAACTAAAATTAAGGTAAATATGACACAAGAGTCACAACGTCCTCTCAAGGCTCATATGAGACCCTCGACACTGTCACAAATAGCCCAAAAGGTGCAGGCAAACGCCCCAAACATGACATCTGAATTACAACCCATCCAACTCGAAGAAATCAGCGTTCAAAATACGCCATCCGTTGCAACTCTAGAAAATCTCGATAAGAGGGTGCTATTCTGGAATGTTGCGGAACTAGCGACCAAACACTCTGAAAAAAGTTTCCTTGAACTGATCGAATCGAACGATGTAATTTGTCTCCAGGAGACGTGGCTTAACAACCCAATCCATCTACTGGGATACAAAACATTCTTCTCCCAAGCAATAAGATCGAATTCAGGGAGAAGCAAAGGAGGCCTAACAGTATATATTTCCAACCTTTGGCCATGTCACGAAATAACTCCTACAATATTACATCAGAAATTTCAGATCACCAATCTCCAAGGAACCAATCGAGAAGTCTATACCATCATAAATTTCTACAACAACATGAGCCCGATGGAGCTGATCAAGGCCTTAAACGAAATTTCTAACCAGACCAACGATCTCAAAACAAAGTACGCCAAGGTCTCCCACACAATAATATGGGGAGGAGACTTCAATCTCCACTTATGCAACAAAAGTGACATCTCCATCTGTGGGATCACAGACGAACAAGGAAACTGTCTAACTCACTTTTCCCATACTATTGAAGGCAATAACATGCAGGCCATTATGTCCGAACTAGACATAGGGTTTGCCAACATGATAAAAACCCCCATAACACAATTTACTCCAACTTTTCACGGAAGAGGTCTCGAAACTTTAATCGATTATATACTAATATCTACCAACAAAGCCACACGCATTAAGACCTTTGAGGTGCACAAAAACGCACTCAGCGATAACTTTCCACTAAGATTGACCTATCAAGAACCGACCCACCGAAAGAAAATAGACAAGGCCTACTTCGGAATGCTCAATCAGGAAGCATTAACACTGGATAGATTAAATGGCTATACCCTCAAATGGAGCAAAATAGATCAGGAAGCCATCAATACAAAAATAATTAAAACATGTAGAAATGAAATAGACAAGTGCCTAGATCCTTCGACATCTTCAACAGAGATCATGACTAACTATAAAGAGATTGTGAAAAACATAAGAAATGAATTAACCAAGCCCTATAAACATAATAAGACAATAAGAAAGGGATGGTTCGACACAGAATGCACAAAAGCTTACTCCGATTTAAAGAGGGCCTTAACCAAAAAAGAAAGAAACAGACAAGAGGTAATCAACTTAAGAAAGATTTATACGCTAGCAATCAGGAAAAGAAAAAAGGACCTAAAAGCAAACCTCTGGATCCAACTACTAAAAAGCAGCACTTTAAAAGACAGCACAGCCTTCTGGCAGATAGTTAAAAAACCCTTTTTAACAGAAAATAATGACAACCCTTCCCTGGATGTAGCCTTAAACGCACAGGACTGGGTGCAACATTTCTCAGGGGTATTCGGTGAGGTCAACTCTACAGACTCAACCTCCCAGGACTCCCTTCTGCCGGTGAAATATCCAATAGCCATTCATTTTACAATCAATGAAACAGCAAAAGCTATAAAGACCGCCAAAACAGGCAAAGCACCAGGACCAGACTCGGTCCCAATGGACCTCTACAAACTCTTACCTGATCTCTGGTCGCCTCTCCTTACCAAAGTATTAAACGCGGCAAAGGACACTAATCTCCCCGATTCTTGGTCCACCTCGATACTCGTGCCCATCTTTAAGAAGGGTAACAGAGAAAGCCCCTCCTGTTATCGTCCCATCTCCCTCCTGGACTCGATCGGAAAAATGGCAGGGCGCATACTTCTTGATCGACTCCCGGAGTGGTCGAAAGAACATGGTGTACTCTCAGACCTACAATATGGGTTTAGGGCAGGACTGAGTACAGTGGATTTAGTCCTAAACTTAACACTACTGGCCGGAAAATACGTAAACGCAAAAAGATCTTGTCTACATATGGTTTACGTCGACCTCACAGCAGCGTTCGACTGTGTGGAACACTCAAAACTCTAGACAATAATGCTGCAAATGGGGATTGAATCATCAAAGTCGACTTTCTCCGCGAACTATATACAGGAGCCACGGGAAAGGTCAGATTCTGGACAGGTGGACAATTGACAGACAGTTTTCCAATACAGAAGGGGGTCAGACAAGGGTGCGTGCTGGCCCCTTTCTTATTTACGCTCTACACTAACGGCCTTGAAATAGCAATGTTAAAGGATGTAAAAGATCTCCCAGAAGCCGGTCGTCGGCAGATTCCAGCACTACTATACGCCGACGACGCTGTAATTCTCGCCCGAACTCCAGTCCAACTTCAACGGGCTTTAAATAAGTATTGCTCTTTTATGACCAGTTTGAACTTAAAAGTCAATATAAAGAAAACATATGTGATGCATGCGGGTACCAAGGGGAAAAAAGTAAAGAATATTTACGTGGATAACCTACCCCTTGAAAGAACAAACACGTACCCCTACCTGGGCATCACTATTGACGAGGCATTCAACTGGAAGGAAGCAGTCAACTCCCGAAAACTGTCCCTTATAAGAACAATTGGTGCATTAAAGGCCTTTTCTCTTCGCCTCGGCAAAAGACCCCCGACCGAGATGATCAAGATATATAATGCCAAATGCATAAGTACAGCCACCTTTGGAGCAAGGGTTTGGGGAACGACAAACGTAGAACAATTACAAAAAGTCGAAAACTCTTTTTTTTAGATTTCTATTGGCTGTCCCAAGAAGCACAACTACATACGGATGTCACCTTGAACTCGGGGTGGACTATATCTCTGACATCATCAAAATCCAACCGATCATGTTGTGGCGCAGAATATGGGCAACGGACGAGTGTCAGCTCACTAAATCAATAATTCAGGACTGTCTGAAACTAGATAACATGATAAAGATAAAATGGTTGGCCTACGTGAAATCATTTCTTACAGACATTGGTTTTCCGAGATTTTTTGATGACCCCTTGTCAGTAACAGACATATCGAAAAAAGAACTAAAAACAATCTGTATGTCGCATTTATCTCAACTACGGATGTTAAGTGAAATAGGGAAGCCATCAGTCCAGCATTGCCTACTAATTCAGCTGGTCCTTACCATCCAACCGTACTTGCAGTATGATCTAACACAATACGAAAAATTCCTTCTTACTCGTTTTTGGTTTAATTTATATCACTAATTGGTTTTGTTTCCTAAACAGAATGATTGGACACATAATATCTCAGTATGTCCATGTGATTTAATGTCTCTACAGTCCACAATTCATGTCTTCTTTTTTTGCAAATTTTATACACCATTACGCAGGCGGTGGATAATACCAGTATTAAAAGTTTTAAAAATTCGCAGATGTCGCACTGCCTACCTGGCACTACAATTTCTGGAAAATAACCTGATGACAAAATCTGTTGCACAGTATCTAAAATGATGTATTAGGCATCGAATGAACTTATGAACTCTGATTGAGTATCCTTTTTGACATAAGATGGACTTCTAAAAATATGCTTTTAAAGTACTGTCTGATACAGAATGAAAGTGATTTTTTAATATTTATTGTGTTTTTTATGTACTTTTATGGCTTTCAAAAACTGGAAACCGAATAAAGATGATTTGATTTGAAATCAAATGAATGTTCCGATCGATTGACATCTGCAAGTTTATATTCAAAGTTAAGAGGAATCATCTGGATAAGTCCAGGTGTTTCTGCAACACAAAATCATGTTTTGAAATCTGTACAAGAAATTGAACACATGACACTGAATGAACCGGAAAGTAAAGTTATACTTAAAACAAACATGTTGGATACATACTATCCAAATAGAAGTCCACACCTGGAAAAGATGTGTCTATATGAAGTACTACAACATTACAGCTTTAAGAAAAATGCCATGGGGAAATATAAATGAAGGAAGGAAGGAAGCTGTAAGTGGATGTGAAGGATGTTTGGTAAAACATTCCAAAATAAATTTGATTAATCACAGGAAACTAAGTTGTGATACTCCAGATAAAAGGTAGTTTTTCTATTTAACTCTTCTGCAACTTTTCAAATCTTTGTGGTCTTAAATAGAGTTACTTGGAAATTTTGACTGCCATAAAGAATCTTTTAATGTATGTAAAGATAGCACTGAATGTACAATTTTTCCAAATTATCTCCAAATTCTGAACGAAAAGATTAATCAAGAAAGTACTATTGCAGCTGAAATAGCTAGAGATGGTTCTCAAGAGAGTCAGAGTTCTGCTGCGCAAAGTCAAGATCCACTAGGAGAAGCCATACTACAAAATGAAGCGGCAATAGCAATGAGTGAAGTGGAAATGGTGATGCAACAAGCAAAACAGGAGAATATTGATTTGAAAAACTTAGAAGAACATCTGAATTCTGAAAGAAACATATCACCAAGTTACACAACAGATAGAACATGGAATACTGCATGAAAAGAATGATTGCCAATGTTCATCATCAAGGGCCAGATGTAGGTCGGTCGGTAACGGCCGAAAATCGGTATTTTCGGCCGTTACGACCGGTTTACAAGATTTGGCATGTAGGGGGCAATATTTTACCGAATCGGTAAAATTACCGATTCGGTAATTTTACCGATTCGGTAAAATAAAACATCGGTAAATTTACCGATTTGAAGCCACCCATATGTAGGTGGGACTCTTCAGAGTCCCAGGAGCCTTAACGAATCGGTATTTTACCATCAAAACCAATTTGATGGTAAAATACCGATTCCGTTGTGCATGCACATGTGTGCATGCACACCTATGTCATGTGACAGGCAGACCTGCCCTTAGGGCAGGTATGCTGGCCACATGGCACCTGTGCCTGTTTTGGGGGTGCCAGAGGGTGTCAAAGTGACACCCCCTGCACCCTTGTGAATTCATTAAGTACCGATTCAGTAAATACCGAATCGGTGATGGCTAATCATTCCTATGGGCTTCAAAGCCCATAGGAATGAATGGGCATTACCGATTCAGTATTTACCGAATTGGTAATTAATGAATTGTTAAGGATTCGGTAACGAATCCAGATGTTGGGACCTACATCCCATTTACCGATTTTGAAATACCGAATCGGTAAAATTCGGTATTTCAAAATCGGTAAATGGGATTTACCTACATCTGGCCCTTAGACCTATCCTTATGTAGAGCAGTGGACATGCTGTAATGGGGAAACATTTCTTGAATAAATGTTTGTCAAGTTATCTACAGAAAACAATGGATTAACATTTGTCTTGTGTTGTAATTGCTTCAACTGGGTTGGCAGCACACAACATTAAAGGGATTATATTACATTGCCTACTTATGTTACCAGTAGAGCATGAAAATAAGTTGGAATATCACAAGGTATCTGGAGATACTTGTTTCACAGTTTCAAGAGTACTGAGGAAAATTAAACTTCTGATAATTGATGAGGTAAGCATGGTCTCAAACTTAATGCTTTTGTTTGTACATTTGAGGATGCAGCAGATTTAAAAAGCAAATTACGATGTTTCATTCAGAGGAAAACATGTAATTGTATTCAGTGATCTACTACAACTCACACCTGTGAAAGGACAACCAGTTCTTAAGACCCTTCTTCATGAAGACACTAAAAAATCATTTGGAAGTATTGGAAATGTGAACATTTGGACTTATTTTGAATATAAAGAACTAATTAAGAACATGCGACAAGCAAATGATGAAGATTATGGAAACAGTCTTAAAAATATTAGAATTGATGTCCTAACAAAGGATGGAAGAATGCTTTAGAAAGTCAGCTACTAAGAAACTTGTTTTCAAAAGAAAATATTGCACCTGAAACAATCTACAGAAAAATTGCAGAAAAGAAACCTATAATTTGCCTTATACCAACACTGAAAGAATGCACTACATTCAATTATGAACCCTTGAAACTGGAGAATGAACCAATAATGAAAAGGGTAGCCACTGATAAAATAGAACATGAAGGAGTAACTATTCTTCTGTCAGACATATTACAGTTAAAACTAGACCCTTTGGAAAAATCTATATCTAAGACTGCAGGTTTGGAAAATACCTTATATGAATCTGTAAACTGTCGGGTAATATTACGACGTAATTTAGACGTTGAGAAAGGTTTAGTAAATGGAGCAATGGGGAAAGTTGTTGACTTTGTTAGTTATGCAAATAGAGATGGAATTGAATTTTTGAAGATTACATTTGATCAGATTGAAGAGGTGAAACAGATTGCACATTGTTCTGTTAATTTCTTGCTTGTATAAGATGTGTATGTTCATAGAAAACATTTTCCTGTATGTTTAGCATAAGCAGTGACCATTCATAAATCTCAAGGTTTAAGTGTAGACAGCGCTTTGTTAAATATTGGAAGTTCTGTGTTTAAAGAGGGTATGGCACATGTTGCATTGTCTCGAGTAAGAACATTATGCGCATTGTATTTGATTTTGATGAGCAAAAGGTTAGTGCAGATGTAAATTGTGTTAAAGAGTACAATAGGTTAAGAAGACTCTATGCTCCTAGCTTAGGTGTATATCCTATTTATGAAAAACGTTTGATATGTCCAAAAAGAAAATATGATAAACATTTTAGTGAGGTTGCAACGAAGAAAAAAAATGAAAAGAATGATGAGTCTGAAAAGAAAATGGAAGTGCACACGGTTGCTAATATTGTAGGATATCAGTTAGAAAATAGTTCAGGTATCAACTGCTATGCTAATGTAATTGTGAGCATTGTGTGTTTTTTAAAAAAATCGACAGCATGCAAATATGGAAAATCGAGACAAAAGATTTTGTTCTTTGCCACATTACATTTTTGACAAGTTGAAAATTGATAAAACGAAAATCCATACCTTTTCTGGCATGCAGCATCTTTTGGCTATATGCACTGGTTCTTCACAATTTACACTTAATGTACAGCAAGATGTTCAAGAATTTCTTATGTTCATGCTTGCAGTATTGGAAGATGACGGAATACTAATTGAAAATCTGTTTGGACTACGTTACAAATGGGATCATACATGTGACAGCTGTCCATACTCATCTACCACTAATATAGACACTGGACGATTTATACATTTAACAATACCAGATTGCAAACCGTGTCTTTTAAGCAGCTAATCAAGATATAGAATGTACTCAGTGCAAATCGGAAATGTCAACAATATTTATAGAAAGATTTGGACAATATATCATTTTAATGCTGCAACATTGTAGAGCAGATGGAACAAAAATTGGAAACCAAAATTAAAAATGTTGTGTCAGTTCAAGTGTCAATTTCAGGAAGAACTTTTAAAACAGTGTCTATTGCTTTCCACAATGGACCTACTTCAACAAATGGACACTATACTGTGTATTTAAAATGCAGTAAAGGATGGACACTATGTAATGATGCACATTTAGAGTTCAAATATCGGTTGCCTAATGAATTACCAAATTCATACCTAATATTTTTTATGCCAAAATTCTAAGAAGATGTCAACATGAATTAATGAGTATATTTTGGATATTTTCACTACAAATGATGAAACATCATTTTGCCTATTGGAAAGATGTGAATATAAATTTAGAAGTCTGTCTTGGATATCTTCAATATAAATGTTTTCAGAAACATCATTTGGCCTATTGGGAAGATGTTGATCATTATGGTTTGAATAATTGATTCTGTTCTTTGATATTGCATTTAGAAAATTGTGTTTGAAAGAAGGTGGTCATATATTTGATCTTTGTATTATATACTATGTTACTAAGGATGTTCATTTGTGAAAATGTAAATACAGAGTTGATTTTGTTGTAGATATTTTGAAGACAAATATTTTTTTAGCAATCTTATTGATTGTATTTTTTTGCCCGATGTCATCTGATGTTCAACATTGAAATCACTGTGGGCCATATGTAGGAAGCCTAACTGCGCTTGCAAAATGCTGAAATTCTCAGAATTTCAGCATTTGCGATCACAATTAGGGCAGTGTGCTATGTAGGGCACAAAAACCCACATGCAAAAAAGGAGTCGGAAAATTTGCGATTCCTTATTCCTTATTTTGCTATTGCATTAGGAATCGCAAATTGCAATTCCTTAAATGCAATGTAGGAAGCACCCAAGTTGTGCACATTTTGGCCTAAGGAATCGCAAAATACCAACAACTTCAAGTTGGTGGTATTTTGCGATTTCTTCGAAAATTGCACTTTTTGGCATTTTTAAAAGCGCCATGTGGGTCACATACATGCCCTGTATGTGGGGCACATGTGCACACATATTAATTTCAGCGGTGCAAAAGGGTGTCCTATTGACACCCTTACAACCCTGAAATTGCATTCTCAATTTGCGATTCTCTAATTGAGAATTGCAAATTGTGAATGTCTCCCCATTCATTCCTATGGGCCTTCTAGCCCATAGGAAGGAATGAGAAGGTATTCTTTATTTGCGAATCTAAGTTTGCGATTCGCAAATAAGGAATAAGTGGGATTCACAATTTTTTTGCTAATCCTACCTAAATTGCGTTTTGCGATTCTCTAATTGCGATTCCCCAAAAAATCGCAATTTGAGAATGGCAAATCACAAATTACCTACATATGGCCCTAGGTATAGTGAAATTCCATAGAATCTGAAGTCAGCAAAAAAGGCAAATTGAATATGTGATGTAATTGTATAATTATGGTGTGCTCTTAAAAATATACAATGCTATGTAATAGCAGAATGTATTTCTTCTCTTTTATAGAACCTACTACTAAAGTTTAAAATATTTTAAATTTACATTACAAAAAAGTGAAAAAATGTTTCGATAAATTTCATATCTACTTGAAAACAATCACCTGTGCACTATCTATACAGTACTCTAACCACCCAAACACTACTTATTTAAACCTTCAATTACTCAGGTAGTACCCATGCAGTCAGTTTCAGTTTCAAAAACTTTATTCGATTCAAAACAAAAGAATCATAAAAGTTGACAATTACATTTACAAACATAATTTAAAATTCATTTTTAAAGAGAGTCTTACAGTTATAACACTATAAAAATTCATTAGTTAATATAGTCACAAATAAAGCCCATAGTTTTACTTTCAATTAATTCAGATGGTTCATGAATTCTTCGTACCGGGGTATATATTAGAGGGCAGGTAAGATAAGTAATAGAAAATCACAATGCAACAGTATACGATATACATAATCAAAGGGTCAGCTTCTTGGGGCCATATTTAGCCATACCGTTTTCTAATCAAGAGTGACACTTGTATAAAGTTTAACATTGCACAACAAACACCAGATGATGACAAAGATAATAAATAATCATAACCCTCTTTGTAATGGCATGGTTGTTTTTCCTTGAGGATCGGCTTAATAAACCTGATTCTCGGGTCCTTGTATAGAGAACAGAAAAGAACAATATGCATCGTGCTTTGGCTGTCTTTGTTATTACAAGGACAGGGGGGCAGTTTCTCGCACCAGCCCCCCTGTTTAGGAAACGCATAAAGGAAGTGCAGGGTGTGTAACCTAAACCTTGTCAAATAAAATCGCCATTGCACATGATTTGTGAAGGTTAGATAAAACTGGTGCTGCAAAGTGGCCTTAGGAACATAAGGGCTAACCAGGGAGTTCGCAAGCGGTGATTTCCAATAATTTGTTTTAATTACAGTTTTGATATCTCCCTGTATATTTTCAGGATTGTCAAATATATCTCCCAAGCCTATTCTATGGAGCATTTCTTTTACATAAGATAGCCAGGGGATCTGATTCATATTTGCCAGTTCTAAGCAGTCCCGGAGGATATCTCTGGTAAGCTGTAAGTCCTCTGATAGCCATATTTTGCCCCATAACAATAAAGGGGAAAGGCGAATGATGTCACTCACATAGGTTAGACCTATTTCGTTATGGGCAAATCTGTTTGAAGAGCCTGATGGAATAGCCAATACACGTTTTAAAAATTTATTCTCCATGATCTGTATCGTGTCAGGGCTATCGGTCCCCCAAACCCCTGCCCCATAGGTAGCAACCGACAAACATTTAGCTTTGTACAAGGTTTTTAGGTGTATGACAGGTTTTTGGCCTAATTTGCCACAGAAACGAAACAGACCCTCTATTGAGCGACTAGCACTCTGAACTCGTGTCCTCATTAACGGAGCCCAGCTTAGTTTGTTGTTGAAAAGGTTTCCCAGATAATTAAAATTTTCAACCTTTTCAATAATGGAGTTACTTACTACAAACTTTCTACTTTTGGTGCCCTTTAGGCCACAGACCAAAACAAAGGATTTGGCAAAGTTTACCTTGAGGTCTAGGTCCAACATAAATTTGTGGAAGGCATCAAGACAATGCTGCATACTATTTGCTGTGAGTGTCATGAGTACCGTGTCGTCGGCGTAAGAAAGCATTGGAATGCTCCTGCCGTTGACCTTTGGGAAATCATGACAGTGGTCCAACAGATATTTTTCTAGACCATTGGTGTATACAAGAAACAAAAAAGGAGCTAATATGCATCCTTGTCGGACGCCCTCAGTTGAGAGGATAGACTTAGTTTTCTCTCCCCCTGGCCCAAACCTTATGGCTACAGTAGTAGTTTCATGGAGTCTACGGAGCAAAGTGACCAAGGGTTCCTCGAAACCCATGGCCTCCATCATTTGCCACAGCTTGCTCCGACACACAGTGTCGAATGCACTTGAGAGGTCCATGAAGGCAAGATGAATTGAAGATTTCCTTGCCTTCATGTATTTCCCTATGATCAGGGCCAGATTCAGGCACTGTTCGACAGTACCTTTGCCTTTTCTGAATCCATATTGGGAATTCACAATAAGGCCCACAGAGTCTGCCCATGATTCTAGTCTGGCTAAAATGACCCTACCCAGAATCTTACATGATGCATCAATTAATGAGATTGGGCGATAGCATCGGGGGTCTGATCTGTCGCCCTTCTTAACAATTGGCAGCACTACTGCCTCCTTCCATGATGCCGGAATGCGGCTAATGACAACTGCTCTAAAAACGTTTAACAGCACGGGGGCCCAAGCCTTAACATTGTGCTTAAAAAAGTCCAAAGGCACTAGATCAGGGCCAGGTGCTTTTAATGGTATGCCTTTCGACAGAGCATCTTCCACTTCTTGCAGGGTGAGCGATGAGCTCAAGGACAGGGAGGATTGAGAGACCACCGTTTCCTTTGCATCTCCTGGTGATAGTTCGTTGGGTAAAGTTCCCTGGGGATTAAAAATGTTCCCAAAATGTGATTCCCATGTTTCACATGCAATCTGCATC
This sequence comes from Lissotriton vulgaris, assembly GCF_964263255.1. Taxonomy (NCBI): domain Eukaryota; kingdom Metazoa; phylum Chordata; class Amphibia; order Caudata; family Salamandridae; genus Lissotriton; species Lissotriton vulgaris. The sequence goes on from NC_141700.1 coordinate 333,582,946, forward strand.
ACAATATTGTCCTTGCCATTATTTGTAAAAAGGGGGCGATTGATGACTTCCCAGAAAAGCCTGCTATCCTTCAGTTCCGAGGCCTTTTCTAGATCTTCCCAGGCTTGATTTTTTAAATCCGACTTTCTTGTTTTTATGGCTTCTTTATAGGCCAATCTGGATGCTCTAACCAGTTCTATATCCCTAGGTTTTTGTTTTAATGCCGCTTTCAGAGATCTGTTTGTTGCCGAACATGCAGCATCAAACCATCTTGGGCCTAGCCTTTTGTTTTTACCAATTGGTTTTGTGAGGCGTTCGGCTACATGCCTACATAAAGATTCAAAGTTTCCTATGACCTTTTCTGGGTTAGTTGTAGGTGTTAGACATGCCTCGTATTCAGAGCTATATCCATTTAGGATCTCTGCCTCAAGACCCACCGCATCTATTTTACCCCATTTAAGAGTAATGCCTTGGTTCCTGCTATACTTTACAGGTTGCTCCCAAACAGGGTGTGTGGGTTTAATAGGACAAAGCAGGGGTAGGATTAGAGGGTTGTGGTCACTGGCAGCATTAGCAATTACTTCCAACTTATCAACATAGTAAAAGTGCCCACTGGAGACAATTACAAAGTCAATAAAACTCATCGTACCTCTGGTATCCTGAAACGTCGGTATTGGAGTAGAATTTAGGCCAACCCAGGGCTCCGCTATGCATAAATCATTTAGAATAATGATGTTGTTTAAGGCGTCCCCCTGGGGTGTATGTTTGAAGTGTAACAGGGGTTGATCATGGGAGTCTCTCAAGCCACACACCTTTGAGTCCCCATAGGTGCATAATGAACAGTTGAAATCTCCCACCCAGATGACAAATAATAGGGGTTGCTCTTGGCGTGCCCTGGCTATGGCCTCCTCCAATTTCGACATTACGAATGTCTCATTGTTGTCAAAGATGTTATAATACCAGTTAATCAGCAACAATGGTTCAGGAAACAAATTAACCAACATCAACACTTGAAACCATGGGGAGTCAACTATCATAGAAGTTACAAGTTTACATAGTTTTAAGGAGGTTGCTGTCATTAGGCCACCTTTTGCCCTACCCACTTGTGAAGGTATTGCTAGGGTATTAAAGGCTTGGAAGCCCTCGATGTTCTGGGTGGATCGGCTCCATGTTTCCTGAAGGCACAAGATGTCAGAGTCACCCACAAAGTCTAACCATGCCTCATCCTCCAACCTTGAGGCGAGCCAAGCAATGTTCCAAGAAATTAGACGCATCCTTAGTTCATTTTGGTTCTTTCTGACTGGTTCGGGTAATACTTCCAGATTATACCTTAAGATGATTGAACTTGGTTCACTTTCTTTAGTAAGGTCTGCCTCAGGGGCTTGGGCGTTAGAAGTACGATCGTCACCAACGGAAACATTCTCCTGTGAGTTATCGTTACAACTTTCTCCCTTCTCCCTCTGGCTGGGCTCACCTATTGTTAAGGTATTAGTAATACAGGGAGGATTTTGTGATGGTCAATCTATCTCTTCCATACCTGCAAGTGGATCAAAACGGTTTCTTAAGGGGATATTGCTTGGGAACCATCCTAGGTAATCTTCCCCCTGATATCTTGGTCTTAGGTCGTTGTGCCAAGTTTGCGAGGGGTTATTATTGTTATAAATTGATCCCCAATGGAAGCCATCACTCTGTTGCGGAGGTCCCCAGTTGTTTTGATTTGGCCATACGGCCCTATTTCTCCGGGCCCACCCAGGGTTTGTTTCACTGTTGAATGCCTGCCCAGTGTTCTTGTAAAGCAAAGTCGGGGGAGCAACATTCAAATTTGGGTAAAAGTATTCTAGACCTATACATTGAATATCCCCAACTCTAGCAAATCTCGGTTTACAGCAGATAATATTTTTTACCCAGGTATCACTGAAATTGATCAGGATACAGTCCCCCTCTAGGTCCTTCTCGCTTGGGCCCACCCAGGGGACTCTGCGCACACAAAGTATTTTTGTTTTGGAATCAGGAGGGAGTGGTCTGTTAATGTTAAGCCAGTATATTATTTTGTTTTTTAGTTCCTGAATTGATTCCGTTTTATTGGGCAAAACTGGGGGTACTCCAGTGAGTATTACCATAAAAGGGGCTGAGTCTGGGGGCAAGTTTACAGTTGGTAGTTTCCTTTTGTGTGCTCTCTCGTTGTCGTTACTTACTGCAGGCCCCTGTGAACATGTTTGTTTGGGCCCTTGGGTAGTTCCCTGTTTAGCAATAGTAGCTTCTGGTGTTGGTGTTGGTGTTGCACTACCCATATTTTTACTAGGGGGCCCCACAGTGACCGCCACTGCAGGTTTAGTACGAGCTAATGGTACAGGTTTTGTGCGTACTAAGGGGACCGGTGCTGCCCTAGGGTCACCAGTTGTGAGTGCTTTAAAAGTTTTACTCACATTTTTATTCTCTCCCCCTTTTTTTGGATTACTAGTGTTGGTGTTACCATTTTTATTGTTGTTATTAATGCCCCTCTCCTCAGGTAATTTATTCTTCAGTGCTAAAGTTTCAAGGGAATTGGTGTTAAGAGAGATGAGATGTTCCAATTGGTCTAATTTTAAATTAACAATTTGAATTTTCTCTAGGACGGGCAGCAAGAGCATCTGCACTGTTTTCTCAATTTCTCCCAGAAGTCGGTCATTATTATTGATATTAAATGAGAACGTTTTCTGACCCGCATCAAGTAGGTGGGTGCCCTTTTGCTTGGGAGGAATTGTCAAAGCTTTAGGTGGTGCTGGCTTCGCTGACTTAGATCTAGTTCCTTTTCTATGGTTTCCCCCTCTTTTGCGTTTATTTGGATTGTTAGGTTCCCGCTCACAGAGTACTACATGATCTTGTGGAAGGATAGGCCCATTGTTACTCAAGTTACTCAAGTTGCCATCTAAGGCATTTTCCCCCGTAATACCTGATGGAATAGGTATAGGAGTGAGTATAGGTGCTTCAGCTTGAGAATCCCCTGGGTCTACTATCGTAGTTGTCTGTGAATCAGAAATTACCACTAAATTTGGGCTAGCCTCTAGGTTACTATCTGCACTATCTGCACTTTGCTCAAGAGTAGGTGGCTTATTGGGGGTGATTTTAGAGGCAATATCTCCCAGGGATGAGCGTTTTCCTGTTACTAAGTCTAGGGACAAACGCTTTTCTGTAAGGGCAATTTCTTTTTCTAAGATCACAGTTGCCCCACTTATAAAATCATCTAAAGTTCCAGTGGCTTTCCCATTGTTCGTTTTTACAGTAACCTGTCTACCCTTCCCTGAGCGCAGGGACATCATGTGAGTTCTGGGAAACAGCTAAATATATAGTGCTATAGCTTACAACCAAACAGTTTAAAATATGAGATCTGTGATCACTGATGAAAGGGAGTAGCCCCGACCCGACCTTGATCGGCCTTGGACGGCCTTAGACGGTCCCGCCCTTGTCCCGGGCTTCTCCCGGCGAGCTCCCGTGCGCTCCCGCGCAGCGGTATTCACACGTTAATTTATGGCTCTTACGGTGATCACCCGGTCGTTGGGGGCGGGGCGGGGAGGGAGAGCAGCCCAGGTGGAACGGGCGGGGTTACTGGGACTCCTGGGAAATGTAGTCCCAGCCCTCTTGCTCGCAGCCCTCAGCCCCTGTCTTACCCCGGCAGCAGCTAACAGCCCACGAAGGAGAGCGCCCCTCTGCGAAGCGGGACCAGCGCAGCGGGTTCCGCGAGGCGTTGGTGGAGATGCAAGGAATCCACAGGCAATCCAAACAGCAAGGCAGGTTTGTCAAGGTGTCCCACGAAGTGCAGGGCAAGCCGGTATTTGAACACCCGGTCGTTGGGGGCGGGGCGGGGAGGGAGAGCAGCCCAGGTGGAACGGGCGGGGTTACTGGGACTCCTGGGAAATGTAGTCCCAGCCCTCTTGCTCGCAGCCCTCAGCCCCTGTCTTACCCCAGCAGCAGCTAACAGCCCACGAAGGAGAGCGCCCCTCTGCGAAGCGGGACCCGCGCAGCGGGTTCCGCGAGGCGTTGGTGGAGATGCAAGGAATCCACGGGCAATCCAAACAGCAAGGCAGGTTTGTCAAGGTGTCCCACGAAGTGCAGGGCAAGCCGGTATTTGAACACCCGGTCGTTGGGGGCGGGGAGGGAGAGCAGCCCAGGTGGAATGGGCGGGGTTACTGGGACTCCTGGGAAATGTAGTCCCAGCCCTCTTGCTCGCAGCCCTCAGCCCCTGTCTTACCCCAGCAGCAGCTAACAGCCCACGAAGGAGAGCGCCCCTCTGCAAAGCGGGTCCCGCGCAGCTGGTTCCGCGAGGCGTTGGTGGAGATGCAAGGAATCCACGGGCAATCCAAACAGCAAGGCAGGTTTGTCAAGGTGTCCCACGAAGTGCAGAGCAAGCCGGTATTTGAACACCCGGTCATTGGGGGCGGGGCGGGGGGGGAGAGCAGCCCAGGTGGAACGGGCGGGGTTACTGGGACTCCTGGGAAATGTAGTCCCAGCCATCTTGCTCGCAGCCCTCAGCCCCTGTCTTACCCCAGCAGCAGCTAACAGCCCACGAAGGAGAGCGCCCCTCTGCGATGCGGGACCCGCGCAGCGGGTTCCGCGAGGCGTTGGTGGAGATGCAAGGAATCCACGGGCAATCCAAACAGCAAGGCAGGTTTGTCAAGGTGTCCCCATGCAGTCAAGTAATACCACTGTCATTCCCTATGTACTCCTGCTATCACCCATCCAGCACAATGTACTTATCCAATCAGTCTACCAATATTCAAGCACTTATAAATTCACCCTGCACTCTCCTTGCAGTGCTCTAATTGTCCAGACACTAACAATGTATTCATGAAATAACCCACGTAGTAACACATGCAGTGATACAATAACATGTGCACTATCCATGCAGTCTTCTAACCACTTATACACTGGTTATTCTCAGCTTTATTTTCCCAGGTAGGACCTATGCATTCCAGGAATCACACTGTCACTCGCCGTGCGCACCTCCAGTCACCCAGGCAGTACCATATACTAATCCAATCACTCTGCCCATACCCAAGCACTTATAAAATCACCACACACTCTCCTTGCAGTACTCTTATCATCTAGTCACTACCCATGTACTCATGCAATGGCCGAGACACTAACACACGCAGTACTATAATCACATGTGCAATATCCATGAGGTCCTCTAACCACCAACACGCTTCTCATTCACACCATCATTTTCCCAGGTACTAACCATGCACTCCAGCAATCACACTGTCACTCCACGTGCACTCTTCCAATCATCCAGCCAGTCCTATATCTTTATTAATCTCCATGTTACTCTCTATGCATTTCCAAAACCATCCATCCAGTACTATGTCCATGTCTGATCACTGCACCAAAGCCCAAGCACTTATAAATGTACCATGCTGTCAAATATCCATGTTCTTGTATAATGGCTGAGACATTAAGACAGTCAGTACTACAATGACATGTGTACTATCCATGCAGTCCCTTATTCACCTACACAGTACTGATTCACTCCTCCAATTACCTATATAGTACCCTTGAAGTCCAAGAACCACACTGTCAGTCTCTGTACACTCCTCCAATTATCCAGCCAGTACCACGTCCTTATATAATCACTGCACAAAAACCCAATCACTTATTAATTCACCATGCTGTCAACTAGCCAAGTACTTGTATAATGACTGAGGCATTAAGACATGCAGTGCTACAATGAAATGTGCACTATCCATGCAGTCCCCTAAACACCAACACAGTACTGATTCACTCCTCCAATTACCCAGGTAGTAACCATGAATTCCAGCAATCGCACTGTCACTCTCTGTCCACTCCTCCAATTATCCAGCCAGTACCTTGTCCTTATATAACCAATCACGCATATATGCACAGAGTCACACTCCACCACCTATCCACAGAGACACTGAGGCACCCATACAGTTACTCAGACAACCAATAAATAACCAATATAGATCCTCATTTAGGTACTCACCAACCTATGCAACCCCTTACACACGAAATGGCAATTCAAATGTGCACTATCCATACAGTCCTCTAACCACCTACACGCTGCCCATTCACACCTCTATTTTCCCATGTACTATCCATGCAGTCCAGCAATCACAATGTCACTTCATGTCCTATCCTACAGTCTCCCAGCCAGTGCCATATACTAATCCAATCACTCCGCCAATGCCCTAGCACTTACAAATTCACCATACACTATCTTTGAGTACTTTAATCATCCAGTCACTATCCATGTACTCATACAATGACCAGACACTAACACATACTGTGCTACAATCACATGTGGACTATCCATGCAGTCCTCTAACACCCAACAGGCTGCTCATTCACACCTTCATTGTCCCAGGTACTACCCATGCAGTCCAGCAATCACACTGGCACTCCCCCTGCACTCCTCCAGTCACCCAGCCAGTACCATATACTAATCCAATCACTACGCCAACACCCGAAGAACTTATAAATTCACAATATAGTCTGCTTGCAGTACTCTAATCGTCCAGTCACTACCCATGTACCACGCAATGAGCCAGACACTAACACATGCTGTTCTACAATCACATTTGCACTATCCATACAGTCCTCTAACCACCTAGATGCTGCTTGTTCACACCTCTATTTCCCCAGGTACTATCTATGCAGTCCAACAACCACACTCCCACTCCCCATCCTCTCCTACAGTCTCCCAGCCAGTACCATCTACCAATCCAATCACTCCACCAAATACCCATGCATTTACAAATTGACCATACATTATCCTTGCAGTACTGTAATCATCTAGTCACTAACCAGACACTAACACTGGCTCTGCAACCATCACATGTGCACTATCAATGCAGTCCGTTAACACCCAACACGCTGATCATGTACACCTTCATTTTCCCAGGTACTGCCCATGAAGTCCAGCATTCACACTGTCACTCCCCCTGCACTCCTCCAGTCACCCAGCCAGTACCATAAACTAATCCAATCACTTCACCACTACTAAAGCACTTACAAATTCAACATAAACTATCCGTCCAGTCACTACCCATGTACTCTCGCAATGAGCCAGACACTAACACATACTGTGCTACAATCACATTTGCACTATCCATGCAGTCCTCTAACCGTAGAGGACCTCTAACTCCGTAGAGTGGAGTGGCATAGAGTGGAGTGGCGTGGAGTACATTGAAGTGGCCTACAGTGGATTAGCGAACAGTGTAGTGGTGTATAGTGGAGTGATGTAAAATGGAGTGGTGCACAGTGGAATAGCCTAGAGTGGAGTGGGTAAAGTGAAGTGTAATAGAGTAGATTGGCGAACATATGTAGCATGAAAGTGTTTGAAAGGATGTAAATGTTATGAGGCATGAAGATACATTATGATGTGTACATATAAATATTTGGTAGTATGTTAAATTTGTAAGTTGCAAAAATCTTAGTTGTATATTGTTCCATGGTATACTGTGGTACGTTTGCAGTATACCACAGTACATGGGGCTGAGAAGAGATTATGTGATTGGCCTATAACTGTATTTACCAAAGGTAAAATGCAGCCATGTAGTACCTTTTTTTGCAGTTTTGCGGTGTTCTGTGGTCTTCGTTTCAATGCTTTCTGGGTTAGGTTCCTATATCTAGGTAACTATAAGTTTTTATTGTTATGCACAACCTATTACCATTTACTAAAGTGGTAATAGGTAGGGAAAAAATAGCAGACCTAATACTTACTATGATCTGAAGGCGTAATGCAGTAAACAGGCAAAATGTACCTAAACAACATGGCTGTATTTAACTTTTGTAAAGGCAGTCAGTCACAAAAACCTTATTCAGTCAAACGTGGTCATTAATGTACAGAGGATGAAAACATTTCATGAATAAATAAAACAGTGATACAAGGTTCAGGACACATCTAGGGACACTCTAGTTTGTTTCAAGAAAACACTACAAAGGGTATTTACCAATGAAAAGATACATCAAACATATAAAAAAAGGCCCAATGGGTCTCAGCTTAAGGATTAAAAAGTTTAAAAGAGTTAAAATGAGATCAGATCCTACCATACAAATATGATAAGGATGGAATGGTTATGTTGAGCTATATTTGTTTCTAACCCCCAGTAAAAGACGGACAACTTTTTCCACTGTAATGCAAATGTTCTCATTGTCCAGCCTTTGCAATCACTCAAAAGCCGCCTTATAGGAGTTTGTATTAAAAGAGGTAGAAATAGGGTACGGAAATCACTTCCTAGTATGAGCATACAGAGTGCAAAATACAAAAAGCTGCAATGTGCTTTGAGTGGCAGTGTTATTGCACAGACATCTAGGCAAAGTTTCTCCCCATGCTATAGTCCTCTGAAAAGCAACTATCAGATGCAATAAACGTAATTGTAGTCTTGTTAAATAAAACCTGAGGTCCCCATTTGGAAGCAAGGAGAGATAAGGCTCACATCCCTGTGTCAAATTGTTTGGATTGTAAGTGCGGCTTACTAGCAGATTATCAAAGGCCTCCTGATGGGCCCTGCTTTGCCTATACCAAAATGCCTCTTTTACCCTGGAGATAGCCCTGGGGTAAATGCTTGCCAGATTTTCAGCATAACCCAGCAGGCCAAGCTCAAGGAGTTATTTTTTTATAAATAAAATTCAGGGTATATTGAGAGCATTGCTCAGAGAAGGACAATCCTCAAATATGTCTTTTGGGTGTTGGGCATCAAGGTTACCCCAAATCCACAACTAAAAGAGGTGCCAGTTGTATTTTGTCACCTACATGTGTAAATCCCAACTCTGATACACACATAAAAGCAGGGCATGATTGGGGAATCGCAAGCCACATGCAAACAAACTTATGTTCTACCTACTGAATTGGCCCGGGACTTTATACCTCCAGACCCCTTCACCATAGGCCATCACAGAGATGCATTTACTCCAATAAATCAACATCAGTTCTTTGATCAGTATGTGGCCAAGCCTTCTCGCAAATGAGAACACCATCTCTACAGCTCTTTGAGGGTGAGTGGCCCTGGGTTGATATAGGGTCTGTCAGGTTAGGTTTTGATCAAAGGAAAGCCCCACAAAAGGAAGTCCTAGTTATCACATTTCTAGGGCCTAAGCTCATTATAAAAGGTTTTAGTACGTTTTTTAAAGATCTAGGCTCCCCCATAAAATGATAAAATCCATCTAAAGGAAGCTGGAGGCAATTAGCGGTCCTTTCTAATGATACAGCGTTGTCTGAATACAGCAGCATGGGCAGAGATCTTGCCTTAATTCTAGGGAGTTTTTTCCCTATCCTAGTCAGGTGGGTTTATAAGTCATTGATATAGATGAGGAACAGGAGAGGAGCCAAAACACACCCTTATCTCATCCTAATGTGTGTGTGACCTAATAATTTTTGTAAGTTCCCCACCATTACCAAATCAACTCTGATGTTGGTGTCCCAGTGCATTCTTTGTAGGAGCCCAAATAAACCTGGTTCAATCCCCATCCTGGTCATACAGTCCCACAACTTTTTCATATTGCCCAAATCAAGGGCAGAGGAAAGGTCCATGAATGCAAGGAGAATGGAACCTCTCCTTGCCTTGACATATTTCCCTATGGTCAGTTGCAGATTAGGGTACTGCTCCACAGTGCCAACCACTAGACAGAATTCTTACTGGGCACTGTACAGAGACTGATTCTCTTCCACCCAGGCCTCACAATTTGCAGCAAGAACCCTTCCCAGAATTTTCAGGGAGCTATCCAGGAGAGATATGGGATGATAACAGGTTGGAGAGTTTCTTAATATTGGAACAACTATAGCTTCAAACCAAGATGGAATTAGCTCTCTCTTAATTGACGCTTATTTTTTTTCCAATAAAATGGGAGCCTAGATCATTTAGCTTCCTTTAAAGAAGTTCAAGGGAACCCCATTAGGCCCACGCGCTTTCCCTGTCGGGCTTCACCTGATGGCAGTGATTACATCCATAGTATTTATCATGTCACTCAAAGCCTCGTATCTTGCTATGTTGTGAATATTCTCTCTGCTTGGGAGGCTAATAACCTTTTCATTTCCAGGATTAAAAATATTACCAAAATGCTCCACCCATGCTTCTGCTGGTATTACCCAATCCAAAGTCGGCTTATTATAGCTGGTAAAGAAATGGTTGGTTTACCACCTTCCAAAAGAAGGCACTGGCCCTCAGCCTAGATGCCTTGTCCAACTCTTGGCAGGCAGCGCCCCTATGCTGCCCCCCAAGGCAGTCATTAGTCTATCACCTAAGGACTTCTCATTGCTATGAACCATGATACTGCCACAAAATATTGTGAAATACTGCAACATTTCATGAAAGTACCTCAACAACAGATTTCAATAAATTAAAATACCTTATAGTTTGAACAATATTTACTGTACATGCCTGTAGTACACCACAAAAGAATCATCTCTGCATCATATTGTCTAATACTGTCAAATTTCATTTAAATCCATTCAGCCATTTTTGAGCCACGTAAAATACAAAAGTCTATGTAAAATGCAATAGAGAATAAATGTGTTTTGGGACCCCCATTTTTCTTTCCTCCCCTTTGACCAAATGCTGCAAACTTTCAATCCTCCACCAATGTAACGGGTGCAACAGGTCTGCAAGGTTTTGTGGAGATTTGTAAAATGAGTGCAACGTTATTAAAGGATAAGAATTCAAAGGATTCCTATCTATGGTAACCCTCACTATATGCTATTTATGCAAAAAGAAGCAGGGAACTCTGGTTAGTTCCAAAGTAAAAGTGGTGGATAGCTGCTCCTGTGGAGAGCAACCTGCAACACTAGTGACATTCGTAAACAGCTCACATGAAATGTCTGGTTTTCTAGCAAAGTTTTTAAGAATTGAATTAGCACAGTACCGTTCGCGACAAGCTAGAAAGTCTTTTGCAATTTCTACAGCAAAGTCTTAAAGCATGGGGTTAGCACAGTGTCATCCACACTGAGGTGTAAATTGACAGAGTTTGCTGAGCTCTGTCATAGAACATTATAAATGGTGTGGTTGCAGGATCTGTCAACTCGATCTTGGGACTAAGTTGTTCTCTCACAACAGATTATGGTATGCTTACAAACGCTCTTCAATTGCAATACTGTTAATGTTATTTATGTCATACTCTGCCCATGATCCCTTCTTTATATTGGTCTGACAGCAAAAAAAGGGAAAATCAGAATTTTTCAACAGAGGCAATGTCCTCACTGCCCCATTGGATGCTCACTCTACAGATTCTGGTCACTCTGGAAATGATTTGAAATGGTTGGTGATTCACACAATATGTATACCCGAAAGAGGAGGAAATCTTAAACAACTCTTGAAAAAAGAGGAGCTAAAATGGATACTCAAATTGGACACAATGAATTCTGGACTCAACCATCATGAAGACTGAACATAATTGATCTAGAGACTCATGCTCACAGAAGTGTTGCACTAGAACATACTCTGCAGTTTCTTTACAGTGACAGAGCCTATTTTCTCAACAAATGGACTGAGCCAAGGTGGATATCTGGTACTACATTTGTGCCCAAAACTAACTTATAATGCTTGCAGGAGAACTTTCAGCAAGAAATCCCTGTCATCAGAGTGGACCAAATCCATGAAAGTGGTGGTACGGCTTTAAATGGGCCAGTGGAGGAATTGTTGGTCTGTATGTCCTTTGAGAGTTGAGCATCAGGGTTCTAAGTGACTCCCCTATATGTTCTGTAGCTAAGCATCTAATGTCATGGTATGTTGCAGCTTTGAGCTTTGAGCTAATCTGCATCATGCTGCATAAGAAGTGAACTATAAAATCCTGCTAAGAAAAAATCTGATTATTTTTTCTTAAATATTACAGAATGATAGCAAGCTTTCCACGTTGCCTGTTCCCTGAATCACCCAGACCATTAACACATTTTCATAACTAAAATATGTAATTGCTCCTCTAACCTCCCACTTTTAATGATGTATTGAGGTATCTGAAACGTTCTACTGTCAGATCCTCTCTTAAGTAGGGGTGTGTGAAATTAGCGTAATTTGCATTTTGCGTACCTACCCAAAATTTATTAAAAATGATGTGTAGTTACACAAAATACAAACCTGCCATTTGGAGCCATATTTTAGTGTGAAAGGTTTTCTCATCCTAGTCGTGCTCATTGTGTTGTTTCTGTGCTCTGATGCAAAATGGTTGGTGCGAACTGCACGTAGTTATGTAACGTGGCATAATACCATCATTTCAGCAATTCTACAAAACAAACAAAATACACAATTATGCAAGATTACACCTAAGTGACCGAAATTTCATTAAAAAACCCGCTTTTAAACACTGCATTATTTTTTGGATGATATGCCACTGACTACTGCATGCTTTTTCTACATTGGTTATTTTAATTCAAGTTGTTTTCTTGCAGTATTTTCGATAGGAAATTGCACTGCATTGTGACAAAACTACCCATGGGATATTTCAACAGAGCATTTACAAAAATCAATTACCATCTGTGAAAATGTTTACCAAAGAGACTTGCCCTTGTATTACTGTGTAAGCAACACAATTAAGATAGCATATCTAATTAGGTAGGAACATAATTGCTAATTGATTGACTGTATACACATAATACATTTTGTAGAAGCAGACTGTGCATTTACATAAAATGTGTAATGATCTTTATATGTTATGTGAAGAGTTATTGTTTGAGCATCACTTAAACTATGTTGATCTCATTCATATTTATAGAGAAGTTGTAAAGTGTTTCATAAAATGGTCAAAGTTATTGCTGTTTTAGTGCCCACTCTGTCACATTTCATTATCTTGAAATCTGTGGGCTTTTGGAATCGGGTAAAAAGTACCTTGTCACGCCATTGGCCGCATTTTTGTGTTGTACTTTGAGAAAAGTTAGAACAGTTTAGTGTAGTGGTCTCAGGGAAATCTAACTTAGTGGGCGTTTATGATGGCGGGTGGACTGTAGTCCCCCGCCATCAATGTGGTGATTGAGACCCCCGCCTGTATGTCAGCTGTCCCACACGTTAAATTACGATGCGACCTCCACGGTGGCGGTAGCATCTTGCATATTGACCATTGGGGTGGGTGCTGCTGGCTGCAGCACCCGCTGCAATAGTAAAAATGCATGTAGTGTGTTTCCCTGTACTATGTGGCAGGCACCACGCGGTGCACAACCACCTCCCTCCAACACAAGGGAGGCTCACAACGGTCCCCCAAAACCAATCCCTGCCAGCCTTTCCATGGCGGTTTTGCTGCCATGGAAAGGCTGGCTACAGCAAGCATCGAGATTAGGTGGAAGGTGCCTGCTAGGCACAGCCACCATTTTTAGGCATGCGGACCACTCTGCCAGGCAATCAGTACGATTACCTGTTGCGGAAGCGTGGCGGGATGTCTTTGAGACCGGCATGGTCCGAAAGCGATTCCCTCCACCATCATAATGTGGCGGGGGAAATTGCTGTCCGATGGAGGAGGGCCCACCACAGCACAGCTGGCGGTGGTGGGACTTCCGCCATTGTAATGACCCCCTTAGTTAAGATCTGCACCAAATAGTCAGAGTACTTCTTTAGAGGTATTGCATGCAGTCTGGCATCAATCATTTTCTCTCACTTTACAAAGCTCTCTTCGAATCCCAGCTAAAGTACACACTAGGCATATGGGGAAAACTATTAAATCTGTCTGATTTTGAGCGAAAGCTACAGCTCAAGAAATGGAATCAAAGAGGCAATAATCATTTGAGTATAATTTATTGAAAGCATCACAGGATCAGCAGTCAAAGTAACAAACATCAAATACTTTGAGGAGGATTCCGCATTTGTCATCCTCCCTAGAGGCATACATAATGAATGACTTTCTCTGCGTATGATTATTATATAATTCTATTTTGGGAATTTTAAGGATCAAGGACTGAAGTCCCAAAACAAGTCACCAAAGCCTAGAAACATTTCACTTCTAAACTTGCCTATGCCCTGCTTTGCTATATTTGCGCAAAAATAACTAAGTTCACTATTTAATGAAGAATTATGCAGCATCATAAAATCAGTTTTTGCACTATGCTTCGAAGGAAAAGTAATTGTATTATCAGTTGTGTAACAAAATTCTGGAGGGTAATATATTTCTGTTCCGCTGGTGTAATCATGCATTTTGTCGATAATTTCGTGTTATGCTTATTAGACGAAATTTAAGAATAAAAACATATGTACCCAATTCTGAGCAAGATTTCTCCCTGCATTTGGGCTCCATTTAACATTCTTCCTGCCCATATCCTCAGTGTATTACCTGGAAAATAAGACACTGCTGCCACACATTCAATAGTCACTATTTCCCAGCTGTCCTAAGGCAGTTGGACCACTGAGTCAGGTGGGGACCTCTGGTAAAGCCAGCGTAGGCTCAATTAATGATAAACTAGTTGTACATTTGAAATAAAAACAGGAGAACTGTGGTTTTGGCTAGTTGGGTGGAGTATGGTGTTCCTCCATGTTACACCTGGCACCTTGGGCATGTTTTTCCTGTGTCTTTTTTGCTTCTGACCTCATGTTTTTGATTGGGTGTTCCATTTCGTTTTGTTGGTTTTAGAACTCTGTACACTTTTTCACCGCTTATAAGTGTTAAAGTGCAAGTGCTCCCTGTGTAAATTGTGATTGATTGTCCATGATTGGTATATTTGATTTACTGCTAAGTCCCTAGTATTGTGCACTGTGTGTACACAAATACCGAATCCTGCAAGGGTGCAGGGGGTGTCACTTTGACACACTCTAGCACCGCAAGTACAGGCTTGTGTAAATGTAAATGTAAATTGATATTTGTATAGCGCACTACTCACCCGCAGGGGTCTCAAGGCGCTTGTACGAATACCGCTGTGGAACCCGTCCTGGCTTTCCCTGTGAGGCGTCCACTCCTGGGCACCCCCAGGGTGGAGGCCGGGCATCCTTAGCGTTGTGGGGGCCGTTGTGGAAATTAAGCAAGCTATTGCCCAGAGTTGCAGAGTGGGACTCCATGATTAGAATAGGCACTGACGCGAGAATTATCAGGTCCGTGGAATTTTGAGCCCAAGACCCACCGAGGCGGGGAATTGAACTCTGGTCCCGGGCCAGACCTCTGCATCAGGGTCTGCCGCTCTAACCATTGAGCCACATGTGTGCACACATACATGCCCTAAGGGCATGTCTGTGTGTCAGATGGCACAGGTGTACATGCACAGATGTGCATGTACACCTGAATTCGGCATTTTACCACCCAATTGTATTGGGTGGAAAATACCGAATTCTGAAGGCCTGTAGCACTGTAAACAGTGCTACCTACATAAGAAAATACTGATTCGGTAATTACCGAATCGGTAATTTTACCGATTCGTAATCGGTAAAATTACCGATTCGGTAAAATTACCGAATCGGTATGTTTTTAAGGCCCCTACATACCAATGTCCAAATACCAGTCGGAAACAGCCGATAATCGGTATTTTTGGCCGTTTCCGACCGGTATTTGGACACCTACATCTGGCCCTTAGTTCCTATTTAGCAGTGCAACAGCAAGTGTCGCAACAAGCGTCATTTTTTGTCAACACTTTTAGAAAGTGAGCATTTTATTGCTTTACAATTGTGTGCCTGTGGGATCTATATCTGGTTTATTCTGGCGGTTGGGCTGGTTGTGCATTCACTCTAGACAGTCACACAAAGAGAGCTGAGGTATACCCTGCATATCCTGATTGACCATTACCAGGCTGATGAGTCTTACTGAGTAAGAGTGGTGGGAGAATTTGTCACTGGCACCTAAATAGGGTTGTGCCTGTCCTCACCCAGAGCTGGCCTCAAACCCTGTAGTGTGTCTAGAGCCAGGTCAGAGAAGGGCGGGGTCTTGTGCACTGCAAAGAATTTCCTGTGAAGCTTGCCTACTTCAAGGCCAGAAACTGGTATAAGTACTGGAGCTGTGACACCATAACTTCAAAACACTTCTGGACTAAGATGAGATTTTGCCAAAAAGAAGAGCTGAAGAAGCTGTAGGAGGGGAACTGCCGCTCGGCTTATTGCTGTGTTGTACTGGTCAACTGCTTGATGCTTCTGTATTTGGCAATGAAAGGACTGAGCTTTGCTTTCTGTATCCTGGTTTCCAACGTTCTCCAAGGGCTTGTGTGTGCTCGCCTCCTGTTAAAAAGTCTCAGGTTCATCAAAGACTACATCTGAGGCCCTGACCTCCTCTGCTGGGAGTTCCTACCTGCCAAGTGGTGCCAATTTCATTTCTGGTTCCTTGGAAATGGTTTTGCATCAAAGAACTGAAGAAAATTCATGCATCGACCTCTAGTGGCTGTTTTTCCTGACACAGCACTGCTGTGCGGTTGAAAAATCAACAGATCGCTGCTGTGCGGCTGAAGAATCGTTGTAGCACCTGCCAAGAGGCTGAAAGATCGCTGCAGCCCAAGTCCCGAGCACTGTGTCACCGACATCCATGGCACCCGCTCCAACTCTGATGCAGGCCCTGCTGTGTGGTCGAAGAAATTGATGCATCATTTGTTTCGTGGATGGAAAATCAACGCAGCGCCTGTTTTGCTGTCACCGCATCGACCTAGCGCATTTGGATTTTTTACGTGTCGCCTGTGCGGCAAGTTCTTCATCAACATTGCCCAGCAGTATGGAACCAAGGCCGTAAGTGTGGAAATCAATGCATCACCTCTCCTTACAGTATGGAACTGACACATCACCTCCCCTGTCAGTACGGAACTGAAGCATCACCTCCCCTGTGCTGCAGTATGGAACCGACGCATCACCTCCCCTGGGAGTAAGGAACTGACACATTGCTTTGCTTTTTCCGCCACCTCGCTTCCCATGTGCCTGTATTCATAGTTGATTTTGATGCAGCCCAGGTACTCTTTGATAAAAGTGACGTATACGTAGTTTCCTACGGACTGAACTAATTTGAATCTTGAAAAAGTGATATCTTTGCTTGTGTATGTTGAATTTTTGTGGTTTTAGTCTTGTTTTTTCAGATGAAGATTGGTTGTTTTTCTAAACTGATGTGGTGTCTATTTATAGTGCTTTCACTGTGTTACTGTGAGTTTACTAACAAATACTTTACACATTTCCTGACTGCTCATGCCAAGCTACAAAGGGGGTTGGCAGGTGTTATTTTGGGTCTGTAACCTCCCTGTGTTGGCTAGAATATGGGTCCCTACTTGGACAGGGTGACAGCCACTGCCAGCTAGAGAAACCCAGCTGCCAAATCCTCAACTACTCTGTGCAACATACTCAATACTATTTTTCATGCTTGTTTTCATTGTGTAAATGAGAAAGAACAACCTTTTTCGATGGTACCTTTTCTGCATAATTTTAATTTCTTCTAGCTGATATTCTTGTTTGAAATAAACTTGACTAGGCATCTATGTACTCTGGCTAGGGATCCCTTTAATGGTATTTTGGTGAGCAAGGGGCCGGGTCACACAAGAACTAAAAATAGGCCTCGGCACTAAAATAAAAGTGGCCCACCTTAGCAAAGCAAATAGTTTTAAAAAGGTGGTGATATCTGAGAAATAAACACTAAAAACCATCCCACCTGGCCATAAAATGGCCCAAAACGACTACAAAATGGGCCACAGACGAAAATGTCAGACCAGCCTATTGAGCACGACCTGATTGCTGTATAGGCCAGTTAGACCCTACCAAAGGACAAGTCAGGGTAACTGCTGCAACCTCTGAGAGCAGATAAATGGCAACTGTGACTTTCTGTTTTCATGTGTAGTATTAGTAAATATGTTATGCAGAGCGCTTGCCTTTGGGTTGCTTTATATTACTCTTATCTAGATAGATGAATGTCTATTCTGAACAGCTGCAATACCATCTTGCTGGTAAGCTTCAGAGGTTTCCTTTTTAAAAAAAATATTTTTATTGACAATTTTTTCCCCTTTTTATAACATGTACAGGGCACGACAAAATACAAAAAATTATTAA
Source organism: Lissotriton vulgaris (assembly GCF_964263255.1). Classification (NCBI taxonomy): domain Eukaryota; kingdom Metazoa; phylum Chordata; class Amphibia; order Caudata; family Salamandridae; genus Lissotriton; species Lissotriton vulgaris. The sequence continues at coordinate 333,600,825 of NC_141700.1, forward strand.
ACAGAAACTCCTAATTCACACAGAGTGGGTACATTAATCACATTCTGCAATACTCTTATATTATATTGGAAGAAACAGAAATCAAAAAGAACAAAATTCAAGACAACATTCCAAAAGAAAAATAACACCTAGTTCCCAATCTAAACAATACATTCCTCTTTCCAATGCTTAATAGGGTCCCAGATTTGCTCGCCTAACTTTCTTCCCTTTTTTCCCTTTCTTGCATAAATTGCAGTCTCCAGGTTATAAATTGACAATAATATAGCTAGCCATTGATGGTATGTCGGAGGTGTGGCATCTAACCAGGCTGGAGCTATACATAACCTCAATACTGCCATTGCAACAAATATAAAGTATCCCCCTTTCATCTGTCTATCATTATTATTAACCCCAAGTAGTATTATCGAAGGGGTCAAAATAATCTCAGTTCCTAATACTCTATGGAGAAATATCTCAATGTCTTTTTGTGTTGGTTGCAGATGCGTGCATGTCGCAAAGATATGTGCTAAATCAGCTTCTGCGCTTCCACATCTGGGACAATTAGTTCCCAATATCCCTCCCCATTGTGCAATTCTTGCAGGCGTATAATATAAATGGTACAAAGTTTTGTAATGTTGTGCCTGGAGAGATGCTGAACACAAAATACTCCGCCCCATATCTAATGATAAATAGAAGCACTCTTCTCCTATATCTAACTTGGTTGCCCATTTCTCCGCACTCCTTTCCATATCATCCTGTTTCGGTTTTATCATTTCGGAGTAAAACCTCCTAATCGTACAGTCTAAGCCAGCTTGAATGATGTCCATAATTGGGATTTTTTCAAACCCTGCCGGGCCACCCCTCTTTGTGTCAATGTAGCTTCTTACTTGTAAAAATGTAAAAAATTGTCTCGACTCTAAGCAATACCTTGTCTGTAACTCCAAGAATTGCATCATTTCGTGAGTGCCCCTGACATCACCAATCATCCTTATCACCTTCCTTCCCCATTCTCCGAATACAGGGCCCGAAAAGATATCTGAGGGGAAAGTAGAATTAGCACCCATATACTGCAATGCAGCTGCCCAGTAATAGAGCTTTAAATCTGACAATGACCAGCCACCCCTACTACGAGGCAGTGCCATAAATCTAAGAGCTCTTCTTGTCTTTCCCTTTTCCCAGATGAATCTATTAATCATATGCTCGCAGCCCTTAAACCACTTGGCTTCGAATAACAATGGGATTGCCCTAAAGAAATATAAAACTTGGGTAGAATCATCATCTTTACAATGTTAGTACGTCCCACAATTGAGAGATGCAAGTTCTCAAATCTATCAAAATCCTTCCTCACTTTAGCCATTATTGGGGTTATATTTTTCTCAACTAAGATACCAAAATCAGAGGTAATGGTAACGCCCAAATATACTTCTGCGTGAACTACTCGGTGATCAGAACAGTCGACCTGCTGTTTTTTAATTATCTGCGTCTTAGTGGTATTCAGTGCATACCCTGAGACCTGACCAAATCTCAGGGCCTCAATCTCAACCTGTACAATAGCCTCTGTGGGGTTTGATGTTATCACTACCACGTCATCAGCATAAGCAAGTACCTTGCATTGACCCACACGCATATGCAACGGGACAACCCTTTCGCACATCTCTATTCTTCGAATCGGTGAGTCCATATACATTGCGAATAGGAGCGGGGAGCACGGGCAGCCCTGCCTAGTACCTCTCTTTATTTGAAGTGGCCGGGTTGATCCTGCATTAATTCGTATAGAAGCTACCGGGACTGTATATAATGCTTGAACTGCTTTAACATATCCTTCTTTAAAACCCTCTCTTCTTAAAATATGCCACAGATAATCCCAGGAGACCCGATCAAAGGCCTTTTCTGCATCTAATAACATTACCACCATCGGGTCTTCTGTGACTTCTGCGGCATCAAATAGCGATATAACCTAGCTTCATTGGTTTCCAGTACTAAGGTACTCTGTACTTGCCGACCATTGTGGCACGACCAGGCAAGTGTGAAGAGTGCTCATCAGCCAAGTGAATCTGTAAATGAAGCAGGCATGGGAATCGTACGCCAATGTAGTTAAGAAAGAGTCCTCTCCAAGGTAAACTAGGAGCTAAGAGCCTAATTGGAATCTTTGGAAGGGAAGGTGCTTCATTTGGAATCAGAGTAGGGGATGTTTTTACAACTTTTATCCCGGAATTGGACGGTCCTGGGTGCCCAGAAAACCAACCCCAATTGTTTGGATTTTATTAAATCCTACCATGTTATGGCCTTCCAGGGAACCTAGTCTTTTAGTGCATCCCCCTTTTTATCTAACTTTGTTCATTTTTTCTGCCTGGCACTTCCCTCATCTTCTGGGCATGCCAAGGTGGGGCTTTGTATGTTGGTATCCTTAGTACTAAAGTGTGTGGTCTCGAAAATAGACACAAATTCTGCCTGGGTAGGGGCTGTATCACTCTCCTTTCAGGACAGCTCAATTATATTGATAGTTGATGTATATAACCTTTATAGTATTTATATCCATGCAGATCTCATCTCCAATATAGAGGCCACCCTTGAACCATTTAAGGAATCTTCAAAAGTTAGGAATCTGAATGGAGCTTCCAAAGTCTCAGTGGTGGTTACGGGGATTTTAATATTTATCTTTGCCCCACGAGTACTTATTTTCTATTTCATGACGCTCTTGCGGAGTATTACCCTACACTTGTTCATTTGGAACACTCCTCACTGTGGATCAATTGAATAATTTGATCTACTCGCAGAACCTGGTTACTCCATGTACCCAGGATGCCCCCACTTATTTTGGAAGAGACTCAGAACCCATAGGGGATCACATCTAATCTCAATGTCTCTCCTCCCTGTTGTGGAGAATCATTCTGTTAAAAGGGCAGGATGGAGTGACCACAAAGCATTAGTGCTGGTTTTTTCTTACCAGAGCCAGCATCTCCCAACCTTAATGGTAGCACCTGAATCACTGACTGTTTCATATTAAGGGAAATGGAACAGGTGTGCAAAAATCATTCCAGATGATTTCTGTGGCACAATTTTTAACCATCATTGTTTAGAGCATGGGACTTGTCTCTATCCTGACCTATTTCCTAAAGACATTCTTTCAGTCTGCTCAGCCCTCTGTGCCGGGGTCATATCTGCCCTTATGGTGGATGGCCTGGGCCACCATACCCCTAACAATCCTCTGTGGTTCATCTGTGATTGTTCGAAAAACTTAGCAGCCCTAAAGGCAGCACTTAAATAATGACCAAGGGATAGGGCCATGATACGACACAAAGATCTGTATGCAAGAGGGTACTGAAAGATAGAAAGGAGTCCATAAAGAGTGATAGTTGGGAGGATACAAGCTAGTAATAGCAATGATATAGCTGCAGTTTGGAAAATCTGGAACCATCCCTTCTGGCAGCAGACTCTTTACTGGGACTGGTGCTGGTTATATCATAAACCCAATGGTTTCTGTTTATCCATTGATTGGATGACATTTAGAGCTTGTTAATATATGGTGGCGGCCCAGAGGAGGCTAGTTCATCTTGTCTTTCTTTTTTTATCTTAGAGGTCGTTAGTGTCATCAGCCGTCTGTCTTGTCCCAAGGCCCTTGGATGAGATGGAGTTCCAGCAGACCTTTTCAAGGGAGACAGTACCATCTGGGCCCCCTTATTAACAAATATCCTAAACACAGCTGTTTATTTTGGCCCTTTATCTTCTTGGTCCCAGACCATCATAGTCCCAGTGTTTAAGAAAGGGGATCAAGGGGATCCAAAAATGTTATAGACTGTTCTCACTTTTTGACGCTACAGTGAGGTCTTAGGTCAGGTGGTTTTAAAGGAAAATGTAATTTTCAACTGTCCGTACGGGTTCAGGATCATGTTAAGCACTACGGGCAATGGCTGAATCTTCATATTTCGATCCAGAAATATACAGTGGCCAAGAAGGGGACTCTCTTTTATGGAACTTTCAGCAGCTTTTGATTGGGTAAAAGATCAAAGCTGGGGTTACTTTTATTGTACTTGGGGGTTGAGCCTGCCTTAGTTTTTTTATTTTAAGTAAACAGTGGTCCTTATATAGAAAACCGCTAAAACTGTGATTATTATAGACTAGAATCAGTGCTATATTGATACTGTTCAGCCGGACAGTAGATTTAAAGAATGATCAAAGATAAACTCAAAACAATAAAGTGGGGCACAGTCCTGCGCCTACATAATCACAAAACATGTACATTTAAATGAAAACATTCAGGCAAGACAAAAGTAGCTTGTAAAGAATGCAAATATTTAGAACAAGCTTAGAGATGACAGTCGTTGCACTTGTTTTATCACAATCAATCAATGTGCAAGCTGTTTTAGCAAGTCGATGATGTTTCGATACTTTAACATAAAACTAGGATCATCATCAGGACGGTTTAATACAAGCCTGTAAATTGGTGCCTGTAAAACATTTTTAGGAGAAACAGACAAGGAAAGGAAATTTTAGATATATGTGGAAAGGTCACACAGCACACATTTACCACCACAGACAATCTGGCACTTAAGCAGCGTGCAGGCTGTTTGTGATGCCAGTCACTACTTCAACATATGTATGTTATATTTCTAGGCAGTATCACAACAGCTTCTTTTTCTGCAGATCACCTATTGCACACCACTTGCTAGCTGGAGAATTTGGTAACATGGATTATTGGTAAGCACGTACCATACAGACCTAATATTTATACTTGTTGGTGATTTTTCCACAACCATACTAAATGACTATTACTCAAGCAATATCCATGATCCCACCAGACACTGCATGTAGTTTGGCATACTTTATGTAATCAAAATATGAAAGAGAACCATTAACAATGTCTTAATGTTTTCCCCTTCAGGCGATGCTGCCTATGATCTCTCTCTCTCTCTCTCTCTCTCTCTCTCTCTCTCTCTCTCTCTCTAGCTCTCTCTCAAGCATAGGTGCAATAGGGCACATATTTGTGCACAAGCCATCCTAAAGACCCGTTTAGGTCCCCTTAAGTAACGATTCAGATGTCTTGACTGTGCAGGGAGGATGCTGGTGTATTCCCCAGAAGTTGTTTGCAAGATAATATGTGCCTCTTGGGCGTTGAACAACATTGCCAAACTACAGGATTTATACATGCCTCTGAACCCTCACCAACATCAATATCCAGGGAACCCATGTGTTGTCCCAAAAAGAGGGCATGGTATGCAGCCACATGTTCAGCTGGTCAACATTTTTCTTCTTGAGCTACTAGTTTGGCTACAGTCTTTAACACCTTGGCTGCTAGGTGTTTTCCCCCTCCTGTGCTGGAAATTGCCATTTTAGTGGCACCATGACGAGCTCAGCTCGTCATCAGCACACAACACCCGTGGGTGATGACGAGCTGAGCTCGTCATCAGCATCGAAGGGGTTAAGTGGTTTCTCATCCTGTTATCAATAATGACTGGTGGACATTTAACACTCTGTCAATAATTTCCATCCTGAGACAACTCTGTAAGCCTTTCATAATGTATGCAATTAAAATCTAAAATAAAGAATCAATAGACAGCCCATAACTAATAATTTGTGGGGCATGTTTGTAGTCTCTTTTTGCTATAGAAGACTCCATTTCCCTTGGGGAGTAATCGTTCCTCCAATTTTAAATTGTCCCGATATTCAGTGGACATCTCCAGCATTGTCAGCAATAGCCATCACAATGGTGCATGTCTATGCATTGAGAAAGTGAAGAATGACGTTGTGTACAGGATAGAGACTTGCAAGTTTATAACAAAACAGTAATTTTATTTTCTTACAAGATGTTTTTTTGTAATTAGTAGGTCACAAAATATCAACGAATTATGAATCGCTCATGGCATTGAAGTGCCATGCTGTGTGGTCCATGTTTACTTTTTCACTGGAGGATGCAAGCAGATTTTACATAGGGGTGACAGGTAGCAAACACTTCACATTTGTCCACACACTCTACATTATAGGGCTAACAAATAGCAAAAGCTCAGGTGGGGTATAATCCATTTGATCATTATTTAAATGGTGGAGATGGAGTAGCCTCTGACACTGAAACAGTGTGGCTCTGCATGAGTAAAAGTGAGGGGCAATGACCTTCATTTTTTCTGGCAGGGTAGTGTGATGTGTAGCATGACACAGTTGTCCCAAAGTATCCTCTCTGTCAAACTCTAAGGAGCATATATAATATACTCTGACAAGACTGATCACAGCAAGTTGTAAGAAATGAGGTTACTGGTTGAGGGGGAGATTGTGTTGTTGGTTGACTGATCATTCAGCAATCACAGTCCTTGTTAGGGTGAAGTCACAAGGAAACACCTCAGAGGCCATGTGTAAAGTATTTATGCAGCACTTTAAATAGTAATAAAGTGACAACTTACCAAAAGAAATATCCCACACCAATTTAGAAAAATAGAATAAAATGTAAGAGATAATTTGACACTAAAATGACAAAAATCTAATTAGTAGAACCGTAGATGTGCAATTGTAAAGATTTAAATTAACCAAAGATCCAAAAAGCACAAAGGGCCGCTTGCAGCTATCTGGTCATGCAGGTCCGGGTGAAAGGCTCAAGTTCAGGCTGACTAGATAGAGCGTGGGTTGGATACAAGGAGCAGGTTAATCCACTGAAAGAGTTACCTTCAAAGTCCAGTGCAATGAGTACCTTTTGCAGTAGAAAGGACTGCGAGGAGCATTGAGGAGGGTCGTCGATGTAACATGAAAAGAAGGCCGGACTTGCGGACAGTCATCGCTGTACTGCAAAGTTCCTATCAGCGTCATGGTCTAATTTTGCTGGAGCATAACATTTACAGCCCCTGCAAGCTGATAATGCTGTAACATGAAGTGCAGATTTCATGCTGCTGGGCATCGTTGGTGGTCATTGTAGCATGAAGAGTTTGGGTTTGTCTGAACTTCGTGTTTGTGGGCGTTAGTGCCACACCAACAGTCCAGGACATGAAGGGCACCACTTGGGGGTCAGGAACGCACTACAATATAGGCCAGCATGGCTCAGGTATGCCCAGTTGCAGGTTTAGCCAGCAGATGAGCTAGTTAGTTGCAAGGAGCCTCTAAAGCTTGGTATGTTTCTGTAGCTCAGAACAGGAGGCCAGCTGACTGACACATGGAGTAAATGCAGACTGAGATGAAGAGTGTAGGTCCAATCTGCCTTCTCATGCAAGTAGGGTGCAGACAGCAGAGTGGCAGTCCTTCTGGCAGCAAAGCAGTCCAGCAGCCTTTCTTATGTAGTGTCCACAGATCCAGAAGTGTAGTCAAGAGTTGGTTTCTCGGGTCCAATATATATATTTGATGCCTTCTTTGAAGTGGGAGAAGCAACTAGAGGATTCCCTTTGAAATCCAGAGGTTTCCTGCCTCCCCTGCCCGGGCTCCATAATAACTATAGTGGGTATGGAATTATTTGCATCAAGGCAGGACACAGCGTATTCAGGTGAAATGTGGTGCAGTGCCTAAATTCGCCCTCCCCTTCTTGAAGCAGTGGCACATTCAGGCACACCTAAGCTCTCTATTGAGTTTGGCTGTCTGGGAGGAATATACAAAGACCAACTGCCAACTACACTAAGTAATGTGACCCATACAGTGGAGTAGTGTGGCTCACTGGTTAGAGGCAGCAGACCTGGAAGCAGAGGTCGGCCCGGGACCAGGGTTCGATTCCCGACGTGGCAAGGGTCTTGGGCCATGGTCAGCAGACTCGATAATTCTCGCCTCAGTGCCTACTCCAACCATGGGTCCCACTCAGCAACTCTGGGCAATAGCTTGCTTAATTTCTACTAACGCCCCCATCAGCGCCGGGGATGCTTGTCTTCACCTTGGCGATGGCCAAGAAGGACCATCTCACAGGGAAAGCCAGGATGAGTTCCCCAGGGGTATACAGCATCAGGACGCCCCTTTGCTGGGGCAGCTGTGCGCTCTGTGCGCTCTACAAGTATATGACATTTAACAGGCACAAAATGGCTAAGGCAGAAACCTGTCAACTTACTAGAGTTGTGATTTAAAATCTGACTTCAAAATAAGTTTAGATTTTTCGTTACAATTCCAAAGACACCAAACATGAACTGCTCACCTGTTTGCATGTGGAAATAAGAGATATTTAAGAAGGATAAGGTACCTCCCATCTATTCCTAAGGGTGATGTAGGCTCTACAGCAGTGAAATAACAAATGTAATAGTTTTTCACTACTAAGACATATAAAACCTAAACATACATGTCCTTCTTTTTAAATCAATATTGCACCCTGCCATCTGGTCGAGGGCCTACCCTAGGGGTGACTTATATGCATAAAAAAGGAATGTTTGGGCTTGGTGAAAGGTGCATTTTGCAGATCAAAAGGGCAGTTTGAACCTGTACAGACCAGCTGCAATCGCAGGCCTGAGAAGTTTTGCGGGCTACTTCTGGTACATTGTGTATGGAGCTGAAAGAGCAAACCCACAAAGTCCTGGGCCTTGACCCAAATTCTGTGTTGGAGGTCCTCCCAGTGTTTTTGGCACATTTTGCCCCGCTGTTTGCACACTCCCAATGCATGGCAAAGTCCAGCCAGATTTGAGCACATGCTGCTTTGTTCAGCTGGCTTTCTGGGCCGACATAAAGCTGACGGTACTTTGCAAACACCCCATCATTGATAATGTTCATTTCACTATCAGTGAAGGCGAGTGCCTTTTAATCAAGTCCCTCAGCCATGACGGGGCAGGATTATTGCACTAAGCAGCAGGATGGAGGTGGATGCTTCTCTGAGGAGAGTTTAGCACAGAATTATTTCAAAGTGGCCAATTTCCTCTTCCTGTTGGTCATTTCCTCTATATCATTTTGTGTCTGTAATTTCTTGTGTATTTGCAGTGTACGGAGACTCTGCCCCAACTGCGGAGTCTCCGCACTGACTGCAGGGTCTTCATGCATGTAGGAGAGTCTCCATACAAGGAGGTGATATTCCATGCTTGTGGTTGTGCTCCGCATGCGGGAGGGAAATTTTCGACAAATGTGATTACGTTTTCTAACAAAACATGAATAACAATTAAAAAACATGTGCGTTGACCTTAGATAGGATTATTTTGCACTAATCAAAATACAATAGTTAAAATAAATATTCAAAATGATGGACCTGAGTAGATATGTGCAGATGTATATTCTGTTACGAACGTCCCATGTCCCATATTACAAGTGCCTTTGGATAAAATGCACTTGTAATAGAATGGAGGGAAAATCCTTCACATTTGTAATGGAGTATCCCATCCCCCACACTGTACATCAGGCCCTAGGTGTTATTTGCATAATTAGATTGTACTAGTACCCAAGTAATACTCACATTTACTAGTTATTTTTGCTTTCCTTGCATTGGCAAAGAAAGGCAATGCAAATCCATAACTACTAGTTACAATGCCACGCATGGGGTGATTTGCCCCATCTTTCATGCCTTTGAGAAAAAAATAAACAAACTGTGCAGGGCACTGCTTTGCCTTGCATCATGCAGCCCTTCCATACGTGTACCAGAGGTGTTCCAATGCAGCCACCCATGGATTTTGGCATATCCCAGATCATTAAATATATGTCAATCTGGATTGTAAACAAATTAGTAGCCCTCCACAAATAAGACATAATGAAGAGACATTTATTTATTTATCCCCATTACTTATTGTATTAAAGCGAGAGGCCTTCTGCTCCAAGGACTCCCTTTTGATCAAACACAATCTTAACCATAACACAGAAACATTTTCTGCATGGTGCAAGTGTGCCTGCATTGTTGCTACACTGCCACAAGAGCAGCAGCACACAAAGATAGCAAACATTATACCTATCTTGTATTTGAGGATTCTGTTTCCCCTCCTTTCATGCAACTCAGCACATCAATTTGGACTCGGCCCTTTCTGCAGGGTCATCCCCAAATGTTTTCCTTCACCCTCCTGTTTACTGAACCCGTTTTCTGTTGACTTTTAGGATTCTGTACACATTACTATAGCTGACCAGTGCTAAAGTGCGTGTGATCTCTCCGTTAAACATGGTAGGATCGGCTTACGCTCAATTGCTATATTTAATTGACTCGCAAGCCTGTGTGCCCAGGGCCTGTAAACTGAATGCTACTAGTGGGTCTGCAGCACTTATTATGCCACTCGCTTAAGCAACCCTTTGAACATATCTCAGGCCTGCCATTGAAGCCTGTGTGCAGGTTTAAGCTGCCATTCCCAACTGATAAAATAAGCATTTTGCCAGGCCCGAACCTTATAGTGAATTGTGCTCTTATGTGTTTCATTTTCTCTATCAAACTACAAGCCCCAGAATTCTTTGTAAACCAAAAACAAAGTTTCTTGATCATCTTGTGCGAAATATGTCAACCCTACACCTGTCACTTGATATATCAGCAATCAATGGCTCATGGAATTTGGCTTCCATAGTCACAAATACTACAAAGAAACCTCTTACTTACATATTGAATTTATGTTGCCACTTATTGTATTACCTGGCACCACACTTTGGTCGTCTGTAACAGGTGGCCCATGTAGCAGGTGGGGGTGTATAGTTGAGAGGGTGTCCTTCTGGATTGGGGTGAAACAGAGGCGAGATCCAGTTTGTCCACCTGGAAGAGCTCTAGCCACCTCAATCTTAGTGCACTTCTCCTTAACCTGTTTCCGCTCATTCTGCCACTTTTTTTTAATGTCAGGCTTGGCCAGACATTCTCCTTCAATGCAAGTGACACCCATCTGTTAACTGCTGCCATAAGGCTGGCTTCTGTATCGCAAATGTAATATATGGACACAGCTTCTGTAGTTTTTTGTAGTTTGCCATTACAAATCTGACATTATTTTACCTCTCCTCATCTGCAAAATTCATCTTTCTCTTTAGCCTAGGCAATATTATGGGAGGACAATGGCAAGGAGCTGTCATGCAGAAAAAGGAACAGCCGGGCTAGCAAAGCAGGCAGCCAGGCATTAAAGGGAGCAGCTAGGTAGCAAAGGGAGCAGCCAGGTGGCAAAAAGAGCAGCCAAGTAGCAAAGGAATCAACCAGGTAGTGAAATGAGGTGGGAAGAAACAAAGGCTTTGTTGTGGCTACCTGAGTGACACCAAAGGTCGGTGGGTGACTTCCTGTTTTGAGCGTCAGGGACACAACAAGCTTCAGAGGCCTTCCTGCAACTGTCCAGTTGGCTTGCTGCAGCTGGGCTAATTGGATCTGCAACTAGACGTTCTTGAACCCTGCTTGTCTCTGCTAGAGTGAGTCCCTGCTCCCCAAGAGAGGCCTCCCCAGGTCATGTACTCTTGGCAGAGTACATTCATCTTCAATGAAAGGAGATATCCTGAAGTTCTGGATCTTTTCCACAGGACTTTGAAAAGGTAACTTTTTCATAGGGACTAACCTGCACCCCTTGTCTTGCACATGTACCATCACAGTTGGCCTGAACTTGTGACTTTCCCCCAGGCTAACATGACCAGATGACTGTGAGTGGTGCTTTGTTCATTTAGGCACAATACTTACCTAAAAGTTTAAAATTATGTATCTCTGGTTCTACTAATTAGATCGTTGTCATTTCGGTTTCAAATTTATTTATTCCATTTAACTATATTTTTCTAAATTGGTTTAGAATTTTTCTTGTGTTCTGTCCTCACTTTATTACTCTTTGTGTGCTGCATAATTACTTTGGACTTTTCCTCCAAGTTAAGCCTGACTGCCTTTGTACCAAGCTATCTGAGGACTAAGCACAGGACAGTTTAGTGACTTATGTGGTTCACCCTGACAAGGACTGTGATTATTGCTTGAGTAGAGCTCCCACCACCCACAACCAATAACCCATTATTGTACACCTTGTATTGCGCTTCTGGAGGCGGAACCTTACCTTGGCTGCCCTTTGCTGTTCTTGCCGCCCCTTATCGTACGGCGGGCGGTTCTTTGCCTGATTGACTCTTTGGCTGTTTGGGGGACCCCTGCTGCTCGCCTGTCGCCTCTTCTGCCTCGCGGATCCGGCGCTGCCCAGGACTACATCTCCCAGAAGGGCAGTGCGGTCCTGCGAGAGGCATGAGGCATCTCTCCCGCCCCCGGGGCTTTAAATTGCAGCGCAGACTCCAGCGGCGCGGGACGCGCTTCTGGAGACGGAACCTTACCTTGACTGCCCTTTGCTGTTCTTGCCGCCCCTGGTTGTATGCTGGAGCGGTTCTTTGCCTGATTGACTCTGTGCTGTTTGGAGGACCCCTGCTGCTCGCCTGTCGCCTCTTCTGCCTCGCAGACCGGGTGCTGCCCAGGACTACATCTTTCAGAAGGGCAGCGCAGTCCTGCGAGAGGCGTGAGGCATCTCTCCCGCCCCCGGGACTTTAAATTGCAGCGCAGACTCCCACGGCAGGGACACGCTTCTGGAGACGGAACCTTACATTGGCTGCCCTTTGCTGTTCCTGCCGCCCCATGTTGTTCGCCAAAGCGGTTCTTTGCCTGATTGACTCCTTGGCTGTTTGGGGGACCCCTGGTGCTCGCCTGTCGCCTCTTCTGCCTCGCGGATCGGGCGCTGCACAGGACTACATCTCTCAGAAGGGCAGCGCGGTCCTACGAGAGGCGTGAGGCTAAATTGCAGCACAGACTCCTGCGGCGTGGTATGCACGCAGGCTCGCCCGGGCCAAGTTCGAGCCAAGTGTCCCTGCCCTGGTCGAGAGATTGGATCTTTATCTGCAAGTTAGATTAGATCAATTTTCAACTAGACTCACTACCATCGAGGACCTTATTGTTAATAATTGTACCAAGGGTGGGGTGGCAGCTATAGGCCCGAGACCCAGGGATACTACAAACATGGGACAGACCTCTATTCCCGGGGTGGACAATTACATTCTAACAGGCCCCACTATACATTCAGAGAGGAAGCTTAATAATAAAGACAGCATTCCAACTAAAAATACTCTGAACACTTTGGGCCCAACAGGACCAATAACTAGCCCAGCCGCCAGTCGGCCGCCAGCCATGAGAGGAGGTATGAGGCCCCAGTAAATAGACGAACAGAACTAATTGATTCACCTTATTCTGTAACTCCCGCCGCGCTTCCTAACCATCAATCCTGGATGAAAACAACTTCTTTACGGGACCAGCGGGAAGTAGGCGAACATTTAGATCTCCTGCCGGCCGCAACGCCATATATCGTCGTTTTGTCCAACGTTCCAAAAACTAAAACCGCAGAAGATGAGTCATGGGTTGTCCTTATTAATAAATCTCTTCACTGGTTAGGCAGAAAGACAGGCTTGACAAAACTTTTTAATGAATTTAAGATGGCGCGAAGGGTTCAGGGGTTGGGGGGCCGGGAAAAAATGTTAGTAGGGGATTGCGTAGTTTTAACATCTGCATCCCCACTGTTGGTGAGTAAGATCCTGGGGGGGAGTGGGAACCATTTCCTGGATGCGGTAGAGATCAATATACTACCTCTAGTTTTTTTCTACCCTCCTCGAGTTCCAGATGATAATTTTCCCAAACCTGCATCTTCTGTATTTGATCATTCCTGGATGTATTTAATTCCTACTAGTAACAGATTCAATCCCCTCTCAGGCCTTGAAGACAATGACTGACTGATTGATAGTCCCTCTTTGTCCTTGTACCAAGGACCTACACAGATTCCTTTAGTCCACCAACAAGCTGAACCTTTACCAACACCTTGTCCCTTTACCGGTGTAGGATTTACTCATCATATTGAAGAGGTAATGGATCAAGTTGATCCAGCAGATCCTTTGATAATGGTGAGCCCAATGGTCTTAATTTCGGGCTATAAAGGAGAAGATAATTTAGTCACCAAAGTTCCATTACCTCCGCATAATTTAGGTACATTTAAATGTAATATTATTTTTTGGAACGTGGCAGGTCTCCGACCAAAATTGACTAACGATCCTTGGTTAGCCCTAGTGCAAAAACATAACATTTTATGTCTTCAGGAAACTTGGACAACTACGGGCTCTGGCCACAGTGCTAATTCCCATCCAAAAATTCAAGCAACTCAGGTTCATCTTCAGTTGACCCATACAGTGAGGTAAGTGTAAATCTCCCAGCCATAGTTTCCACATACAGCAAAACCCATCTCCCATCTTGATCCTCCTTATTCTTTTTGATTTTTGCAGCACCTTTCCTAGCTAATATCACCACCCCCTTATTTCTAACTTCCTGTCCTGTATAGGCAAGCACCTCAAACCCCATTTGATCCAACATGAACTTATCTTTGCTAGCCACATGCGTCTCCTGTAGACAGACTATATCAATTCTCCAGAATCGAAGCACCGCAGCTAGCTTTTGCCTTTTCTCTCCATTATTTAACCCGCAGATATTGAGCGTAATTATCCTAACTGCCATTTATTCATGCTTAGTTTTGCCAACTTTCCAATTGCTACTATGAAATTATCCAACCGCTGACCCTCTCCTTTATATACTTTGGAAATCTGTACTGTATGTCTCAAACCCCCATCACCTACACCATCACCACCACCCCCTCCTTTGCCCCCCTCCATCCCCCCTCCCCCTCCACTGACCCACCCCCCCTGCCACAGGCAAATAGGTCACAAATGACCTATGCGTGACCACTCTGGGTTGTAGTGTCGCCCCCCTCTCCTTCCCTCAACACTGATCCACCCACCATTTTCTTCCCAGACCCAGGCTAAGAAGCCCAGCCACATCCCCCCTATCAATCTTCCTCATTTCCCCTGTACATTCCCTTTTACTTATCCCTAGTTCTCCCTTGTTCTGTTAATTCTGTCAAAAATTCCCCCGCCTTTATTTCGGAAAAAAACATTCTTGTGCATCCTGCAGAGATAACTTTTAACTTTGCCGGGAACATTAGATAAGCCTCTGCCCCTTGTCTCTGGAATGCTGCAATTAGTTGTCTGAGTCGCCATCGCCTCTCCACTGTCACGTGGCAAAAGTCAGGTCTAGTAAAAAATGTTACTCCTTCAAAAGATTTCTTGGAATCTGGCCTGGCTTTCTCCATCAGCTCTTGTCTTGCTATGAAGTTCCCAAAAAACACCAGCATGGCCCTTGGGAGCGTATCTGCGCCCCCGTCCCGCCTTTTCTTCATTGTCAGTGGAAACCTATGGGCCCTCTGAACTTCGAGCTCCCATTGCCATGGCACCTCTGGAAAGACCCCCTTTAGCAGCTTAATGACAAAACCTTGTGGATCTTGCCCCTCCACACTTTCCTCAAGCCCAAGGAGTCTAACGTTATTTCGCCTCTGGCGGTTTTCCAAATCCTCGACCTTCCATTGTAAGTCCTCCACAGCCTTTGTCTGCTCCACTTTAAATGCCTGCCAGTCCGTGACTTCATCTTCCAACCTGCCAGTTCTCTCTTCAACTCCTACCACTCTCTCCTCGACCTCTCCATATTTTTTATTTACTTTCCTGATTGAGGCTTGGATTTTTTTGTGTCGTGCCTAGCTCTCCGGCTTTCCGCTCTAGCTTCTGCTTGTATCTGTTTTAAGGTGGCAAACATAATGTCCAATTTCCCCCCTTCTCCTTGCCCGTCTTGGCCATCTTCTCTATACATGCTGGACGTAGCTGAGTAGTCCCATAATAGTTTCTTGTGGGTGCTCAAGGGAGAGCCTGCCCGTCTTGTTACCACCTTGCACCTTTTCTGGGTACATCTCCCCCTGGAGCCTCTGCTATCCCCAGAGCCCAGACTTAGGTCTGAAGTATCTTTCTCCTCATCGCTGCTGGCAATAGTGGATTCAGACTCTTCTGGGACCGAAAAGAACCTATCTCCCTCGGCCCCCTCGGTGATTTCCGCCTCTGTCTGCCCCTTCTGTGAGCCAAGGCTCACCAGGCTCCCCCACTTTGTTCCCTTGGCCCCCCGCATCTGAGTCTGTTCTACAAGCATCTCCGCCTCCACCTCTTTTAATGCGCTTAACATTTGCGATGTATTATGGTACTCTGTCCCACCAGCGGCCGCTCTCACCCTCAATTAGGCGTTTTCCAGCTCTCCTTGGCTCCCCAGCTCCTGCTCCTTCTCAGAGCCGTCCGCCAACGCTGCCGAGATTGCCGCGGGAAGCGTGAGGGCTGCACACTCCTGTTGCCTAGCAACACTGCCGCTTGCGTCCTCGAGGACGTTACCGCTTGTTACACCGGGCGGCTGACTTGCCGTGGATATTCCTGACGCCCCCGCAGCCGCTTTCAGCTCGAATGCTTCTGACACCGATGGCTGCCTATAGGTAGGATCTTTCTCGATCTTCTTCTTCTCAGTCAAGTCCCGCACCGGCCCTTCCTGGGTCCCGTCGCTTCGAGCAGCCGCATCCCTGGCCAACTTGCTCTCCTTCTCTTTATCGTTCGCTTTGTCCAGCTTACGCTGCTGGGCTTTGGTCGCCGCTGAGACAGCCGGTGTAGAACGCTTGACCGGCGGCAGCAATTTAGTCTTTGGAATAGTGCCAGATTTCCCTGCGTCTCTCTGACTCGCCTCCTTACTCAGGCTGCTAGGCATCGGCTGCTGTTTCTCCTTTCCACGTTGTGCCATCGCCTTCTCCAGTACGTTAACACGCAGTGCTTCAGCCAGGGATACAGTCAATGCCTTTGCCCTTCCCCATAGGCATGAAGCTCTGAAAAAGAAGCTGTTCCTCCTCTGCCAAAACGTCCTGCTGCTTCCGCCTTGTTGATCCTTTACTAGGCGGAGAATGAGCTGCATGCTACTGTTTTTAGGTCGTCTGTCTCCTAGGTCTGGCCTTGGGTCGGAGAGGGGGTGTGATGCGACTTCCCTCTACAGCGCTACGGCGGCCATCTTGCCCCTAGTATGTTGTGGGGATTTTATTATTAACGGTCTGGATGGCCTAACTGACAGGGATGGGGGTAGATATCGGGGTAGGAAGAGAAAGACATACAAAGCAGTACAGAACTTGGTCCGGCATAACGCTCTGGTGGATATGTGGGCAGAGAAAAACCCAATAGGCACAGGTAGCACTTCATACTCAGCTCCACATAAAACTGTCGCTAGGTTGGATTACTTTTTCATCTCTAGTTCACTGGTGTGCGGGCCGTAATAGAACGGCTTCCCAGGATAGTGTCGGATCACAACCCGTTGGTTTTAAGTATGACATTGGCTAAAAATAGGGACAGGATGACTAATGCATGGACATTTGAACGGGGCTGCTGAAGGAGAAGGAGTATGTTATAAGGATGCAGGAATGGATAACACAATTTTGGGACATGAACAGGTACTCGGCTTCAGCGGACATGGTGTGGGACGCTTTTAAAGCTGGAGTGAGGGGAGAGACATTAAGCTATACTATGCTAAGAAGCAAGAAGGAAAAGGAGAGGATTGAAGAGAGGATTAGAAGGTTGGTGCACTTAGAGGAGGGTCTAGTGGCAGCGATAAGTAGGCAAGAACCTATTGAACAGATTCTGTTGGACCTGGAGGTACAGAAGGCAGAGACAGGCGTACGTCTGGCGCAAAAGGCAGCAGGGAACTTCCTAGTAAAAAAAGAAAAATGCTATGAATTTAATGAGAGGGTGGGCCATTTGTTGGCAATTAGGACTAGGCAAACATTAGCAGCAGGGGAAATAAAAGAAATCAAGGACAGTACAGGGACTATAGTCAATAAGGTGGAGGAGGTACAGGAAGTGTTCAGGAGGTTTTACGAAACACTATACGAGCAGGACCCAAATAATGCAGAGACAGGGATTACAGAATACTTGTCACAGGTACCGTAGGTAGGGCTAAGTATGGAAGAGAGGGAAAAGCTAGACCTGCTGTTAACGATCCAGGAGATAAGAGAGGCGACATCCAGTCTCCCCTCTGGTAAGGCAACAGGTCAAGATCAAATTCCAGTAGAATTCTATAGGACTTTTTGGGATTTGTTAGGGACGGACATGTGGGCAATCTGCTGCATGGCACAGGGGGGTAGGGTAGTCCCACAGTCCTGGGCCGGGGCGGATATAATTGCGATATTAAAAAAGGATAAACCTCCAACAGAGCCAGGTTCATACAGGCCAATAACGCTGCTGAATGCAGATGCAAAAATATTTTCTAAATCATTGGCAAAAAGGCTGAGTAAGGTCATCGAGGGGTTGGTGTCCCCGGCACAGCATGGCTTTATCCTAGGCAAAGGGACTACCCAACATACAAGACAGATGATTACCATCTTAGATGCAGCCGAGGTTGCAGGAGACCCTGTTGGGGCTATTTTTCTGGACGCTGAGAAAGCCTTTGACAGGGTCTCCTGGAACTACCTGTGGAAAGCCTTGGAATGGGCTGGTATAGGCAACGGCTACATAAACGCAATTCAGGCATTATATAAACACCCGTCGGCCAGGATAATAATTAATAAATCCTATACGAAGGCAGTACAGATCAGGCGGGGGACTAGGCAGGGATGCCCAGCCTCGCCTTTACTGTTTGCCATATATCTGGACCCGTTGCTAAGAAGGCTTGCTTACAACCATAGGATTCCCCCAGTTAGGCTGCATGAGCAAGAATATAAATTATTCGCTTATGCGGACGATGTAGCCATTACAACACCAGCACCGGGGGGGCATTGATCGAAATAGAGCAAGAGGCAAGGAATTTCGGGGTGATTTCAGGGTATCTTATAAACAGAGGAAAGACACAGGTAGTGCAGAATAGGTTCACAACATTCCAGGATACGAGGGTAGTTTCAGAAGCAATGTATTTGGGGATTAGGGTGTCAGCGGATCTGCATAGATTAATAGAGATTAATATGGAGCCACTCCTAGGGAAGGTCAAAAGAAATATGGAGAGAATTAATAACTTACACTTGACGTTAATGGGGCGTATCAATATGATTAAAATGGTTACTTTTCCAAAATTTTTATAAATTTTCAGAGTGATTCCCTTATACTTTTATGGCACATGGTTCAATAGAATAGAAGCAATATTGAACAGGCTAATATGGGCACAGGGGAAGACACGTAGAGCATATCGATTTTTGACACTACCGAGGGAGAAGGGGGGATGGGGGGCACCTGATTTTAGGCTGTACTATTGGGCAGTAGCTCTCCAATACTCTTAAGGGTTATTAGGAGGTAGTAGCCAGAATGGCGAGAGATTGGGCTGCGTGAACGTTTATGAAGCGGTTTTGGGCAAGGAGGCAGAGAATGCCTTAGTAAATACAGTGGATTATGCCTACTTTAAACACACTAGGTTCAAGACACTAAGTGCTATATATAAATCTGGAAGGCCGTGGGGAAAAAGCTAGGAATTGGGAGGTATAATAGATATCTGAGGCTGTATACAAACAACGCTTTTCCTGCAGAGATCTTCATGGATGCAGTTATGAAGGATTGGGATGGCAAGGGGATTAAGAAATTAGGGGACTTGTTGGACGCAAAAGGGGTGTTCCTACTGTTTCATGATATTCAAACCAAATTCAAGATACCAGGAAGTAATTTTTTTAAATATCTACAAGTGAGGAGCTATTTTTATAAGAAACAGGGCGGGCCAGCAGGGCTGTCTCACTGTAGGATAATGGACTATTTGGAGCGTAGCATACGTGGTACGAGCAGGCAACTGTATGCAGAGCTCTATGCATTAAAAACAGATGATAGAGAGAAATATGCCAATAAGTGGGTGGAACAAGTAGGGGCGCATCCAGAGGGATTACAAGCCTCATTAGATCTAGGCCGGTCTGTTTTGTGCTCGGCAACGTTACAAACTCAGCACTATAAGCCAGTTTATTCTCTGTATCATACACCTGCTAGAATTGCCCAGTGGGGGGGGTAGCACTGGAATAACTTGTCCGCGGTGTAACTCAAGTAGTGCCAATATTACACATATGTTTGCACAATGCCCACAACTCTATACACTAAAACTGGCAATCGAACAATTTCTGGGGGGATCTCTGGGGATGAAGATTAAATTAACGGATGAGTTGATAATGATAGGGGTAAATATAGGAGATAATAGTGAATATCCAGAATTTTTGTTTATGGTTACGGCAGTCTTTAGGATTATTATTGCAAGGGCCTGGCTCGATAAGACGGCACCTACATTCCAGTCATGGATAGCAGGGCTTCTTTCCACATACAACTTGGAGAAAGCCATCTATGATAGGAAAGGCAGAAGGGCAAGGGCATTGGGGGGTAGGATATGGTTACCCATTGAGCAATGGAAGAATAGGGGTAAATAGGGGTAAAAATCTGCCTCTTTAGGTTCTTTTTTTTTTCCTTTTTTTTGTTGTTTTTTCTGCTGAATATCGAACTTTCTGTGTATGTAATATCTGTAATAACTGTACTGTAAAAATGCATCGGATTTATTGGAAAAATAGGGGGGGGAAAACTCAATAAAAATATTAAAAAAAAAAAAAGGAAACTTGGGCAACAACAGATATACATCTTGAAGGGTACAAAACATACGCCTCATATGCCCTTCCGTCAACTTCAGGTAGGCCCAGAGGTGGGCTGACAACCTTTTTCTCTAATACCTTACCAGTTGAGAAAATAGTCCCGCTAAAAATGGAAACTAATTTTCAAATATTTAATCTTAAAATAGGTAAAGCGGTTGACTATTTTTGGGTTAATTTTTATAATAATTTACCACAGGCAGAACTTAGAACAGCCCTGAATGTCATTTGCCACTTTTTACAGGAACTAAGAAATAAGTATCAAAAAGAGGATTTTAACACCATGCGCGCTAGCGGAATTCCGCTCGCACGTTGGGTTTTGCAAAAACGCACTTTACGTGACGAGCTGGGCTCGTCATCAGCGTGCGAGGAGGCTACGCCATGACGAGCCCAGCTCGTCATCAGCGTCGAAGGGGTTAAATTGATTTGGGGGGGAGAGTTTAATTTACCGCTTAGCTAAAACCAAAACAATGCAAATTGCGGAATTTTGGATGAGTATGATGCCATACTAACCCACTACCCTCACACAACCATTGGCAGTCGAATGAATGAAATCATTTTTGAACTAGAATTAGGTTTTGCAAATGAACTTATGGTCCCCCCAGTTCCATTTTCTTCGACATTCAATGGCAGGGGTCTCTAGAGCGTAATTGACTACATTTTGCTAGCTAGCAATTTGACAAATAGTGTTTCTGCGTCCGAATAACGCCATAAGGGATCATTTTCCAAACTCCGTGTCAATACTTATTCCTCTTAAGCATGAAAAACCTACCACACTAAGTAATTTGGGACAACAACTTTTAAGCCTGGACAGGCTAAATGGTTTTTCTTTAACATGGGCAAAAATTGATCCCGCTGCAATAACAACTAAAGTAGTGAGGAAAGCACTACCATTATTAGAATTTTTTTTAAATCCTGACACCCCGCATAATGAGACACCGCTTAGTTTTAATAACATCACTAAACTAGTCCAAAAAGCACTATACCAGAAAATAGGAGCTATAGGGAATGCAGCAAGGGGGTGGTTTAATAAGGCCTGCACAAAAGCTTGTACTAGTTTAAAAAACGCACTTCACAATTCACCTAGAGATAAGGATGAAGTTGTTAGGCTTAGGAAGATTTATAATAAGGCATTAAAATCCTGTAAATTAGAAATGATCTTAGGGAGGAACTGCACAAAAGCTGTACCCTGAACGACAGAGTCAGTTTTTGGAAAGTTGTAAAAACTACCTTCCTATCGGGGGAAAGGGACCATTCCAAGCTAGATGTCTCTGTCGATGCTACTGCATGGATCAAGCATTACTCTGAGATCTTTGGCCTTGATCCAAGTGATCGTATTGACTCACCCGAATCTGAAGGCAGGGCACCCCGTCCACCAAGGGAGACCTTCTCAATCCCACTTATGTTCACCTTACAGGAAGTTGAACATGCTTTACTGGCAAGCAAGGGAGGGAAAGCTCCGGGTCCGGATGGGGTCCCGGTAGATCTCTTCAAACACAATCTGGAACTATGGTCCCCGATCCTCTCCAGACAACTTGAAGCCGCCTGTGCAGTAGGGTTAATTGACTCTTGATCAGCCTCAACCGTTGTTCCAATCTTTAAAAAAGGCGTCCGTAATAACCCTTCATGCTATCGCAACATCTCATTTCTTGACTCCACCGGCAAAGTGGCAGGGCGAATTCTTTGGGAAAGACTTCAGCTTTGGGCAGAAAATGGCAACATAGTTTCTGACTTACAGTATGGCTTCAGGGAGGGGCTGGGAACAGTCACGCAAGCATTGAATTTGTCCCTCTTTATGGGAAAATATGTTGAAGCAAAAAGAGGCCCACTATACATGGCATACGCCGATCTCACAGCCGCTTTCGACTGTGTGAGCCATTTGAAACTCTGGCCGATTCTTTTGGAAATGGGTGTCGAATTGCCGCTGGTCAATTTCCTCCATGAGCTTTATTCCAAAGCAACAGCTAGAGTAAGGTTTGGGCTCAACGGCGAACTCACGGCGTCGTTCGGGGTGGAGAGGGGGGTCAGGCAGGGCTGTGTCCTGGCCCCCTTTCTTTTTACCCTTTATACCAACGGGTTGCTGGGGGCCATGTTGGAGGGGAGTAGCGATTTGCCCCGTATCAGGCACACCCAATACCGGCACTCCTCTATGCTGACGATGCCGTGATTCTTGCCAGAACCCCTTTTTAGCTTCAGCGAAGTGTAGCAAGATACCAACAATGTATGAAGGGGTTGGATCTTAAAATTAACATTAAAAAACGTTTGCCATGTATTCAGGCACAGGCTCCAAGAAAACAATGGATATTTTTATTGATAATACTAAATTGGAAAGAACGCCTACTTATTCATATCTAGAGATTTTAATAGATAAGGCCTCATGGAAGCAGGCAATTGAGGCTAGAAAATTATCGTTTCTTAAGGCGACAACTGCTCTGATTGCTTTTGTGCAAAGGTTGGGCAAATGGCCAGCATCTGAATTGATTAAAATATTCAAAGCCAAATGCATTAGCGTAGCCTGTTACGGAGCAGGGGTTTGGGGGCATGGGAAGGTTGATGCTCTCCAGAAAATCGAGAATAATTTCTTGAGATACTTGCTATCACTACTGAAGAGCTCCTCGTCCTATTGCTGCCATGCATAATTGGGCATGACATACATTTCTTATATTATCAAACTCCAACCGATTCTCTTGTGGCTTTGGGTTTGGACTTCCGAAAAAAGCGAACTTTCCCGAAACCTTCTCCGTGACTGCCTACTACTAGAAAATAGGCATAACATCTGTTGGCTTGCTTACAAAAAAAACTTCTTTTATGACCTGGGTCTGGAGAAATACTTTCTATCTCCTCTATCCATTTCTGAGATATCAAGAAGCTCCCTAAAAAAAGATCTGTATGTCTCATTTGGAAGATCTTAGATTAACTACACAGGTTGCATAAAGCTCAGTGCAGCATATCTTAACTATCCAGACCTCATTTGGGATACAGACGTACCTGACATTTAAGCTGGGCAATTTTGAGAAACTGTTGTTGACTCGTTTTAGGCTTAACATTTTTTACAGAATGGTATCATTTCCTCAAGCTAACGACTGGAATAGTCTCTCGGTGTGTCCCTGTGATTATGTTTCCTCCCAGTCTATGATACACATTGTTTTCTTTTGTAAATTTTATAACGAGCCTAGGAAAATATGGATAATTCCTATCTTAAAAAAGATGGGCTTACGCACTTGTCGCCCTGCCTTTTTAGCCCTTCAATTTCGTGAAAAAGAGCTATATACAAAAAATGTTGCCTGTTTCCTCAAATTTTGTTTCAGACATAGAGCAAATCTCAGCTATACTCTATTTTGTTCTTTTATAATTGCTTAAATGAATTCACTCTGAAAAAGAAAATATAGCTGGTAATACATTTTATTGGACCTTTTGGGCCAGATGCATCAAGCGAAATGCGCTCGCAAAAGGGCCAGATTCTGAGAATCTGGCCCTTTGCAAGTGCATTTTTTGCATTTGGGATGCATCATCCCAAATGCAAAAATCGCAATTAGAGAATTCGCTAAATTGCGATTGTTTGCATGTAAGGAATCTCAAATTGAGATTCCTTAAATGCAATGCATGAAAGTATCAAAAATAGCGAATTCGCTAATAGGGCACGTA
Source organism: Lissotriton vulgaris (assembly GCF_964263255.1). NCBI lineage: Eukaryota > Metazoa > Chordata > Amphibia > Caudata > Salamandridae > Lissotriton > Lissotriton vulgaris. The sequence continues at coordinate 333,624,746 of NC_141700.1, forward strand.
AATTACCACGAAGTACAACTTCATGGTAATTTGCAAAAACTTTGAAAAATGCACTTTTGTGCATTTTTCAAAGTTTCATGTTGCGCACACACATGCCCGAAGGGCATGTGTGTGCGCAACATATGTGCACAGGCATGTGATATGTGCACAGATCACATTCAGGGGTGTAATAGGGTGTCCTTTGGACATCCCTGCACCCTTGAACTCGCAATCTCAATTTGCGAATCGCTAATTGCGATTCGCAAATTGAGATTGTCTTCCCATTCATTCCTATGGGCCTCTAGGCCCATAGGAATGAATGGTGAGGTATTCATTAATTGCGACTCGCAATTTGCGAGTCGCAATTAAGGAATCGCTATTTTTTGTGTGATTGCATGATGCATTCCATTTTGCTATTCCTTATTAGCGATTCCTTATTTTTCGCTATTAAGGAATCGCAAAATGGATGCTTGATGCATCTGGCCCTTTAAGTGTTATATGCTGTTTTAGCATATTGCTTTTTTTATCATTAGTCCTATGTCTTTTATCTATATTGCTATATTTGTATTGACGTTTTTTTCATGATTTTTTAAATCTGAACCCGAATAAAGGACTTTGACTTTGACTTGACTTTATCAAACGTTGTTTCACCTGTTCTTTCGGTTTATAGACTGAATTAATCAGAGAAATGGCCAATGTGTCTCTAGGTGTTTTTCTTCTTGTGCTGCTACTTTCGGTTCAGGATTTACAATTAATTCAATCAATCAATCAAAATAAGCTTTATTTGATTTAAACAGTTTAAATCATAAAAGCACAATACGTAAATGTAAGCATCATATCTTGCACATCCATTAACATAATAAATCTGTAAATAAAATCATGCTGGATAAAAGTAAACATCATATCTTACACATCCATTAGCATGCTAAATCTGGGAATATACAGCCTGATTCATCATTCTCCCGTTTTGCGAGCCCCTAATAGCGAATCATAACGAATCGCTATTAAGGACATGCAAAACGGGATTCATGTAGGAATTGCAATAATTATTGCGATTCCTACATGTTCCTTATTTGCGATTAGCTAACTGCTAATCGCAAATAAGGAATAACTCCCCATGCATTCCTATGGGCCTACAGGCCCATAGGAATGCATGGGGAGTTATTCCTTATTTGCGATTAGCAATTAGCTAATCGCAAATAAGGATGCGATTTCAAGGGTGCAGGGGTGTCCAAAGGACACCCTGTAGCGCCCCTGAAATGTAATCTACATTGGTGTTGCGCACACACATGTCCAAAGGACATGTGTGTGTGTAACATGCAACTTAGAAAAATGCATTTACATGCATTTTTCTAAGTTTTTGCTATTTACCGAGAGGTCTGACCTCTCGGTAAATAGCGGCCCAAAATTGCCATTTCGCAATTTTAAAATGCTTCATGAATTGCATTTAAGGAATCTCAAATAGAGATTCCTTAAATTCAATTCTTCGCAAATATGCGAATTCTTAAATAGCGAAATTTGCATTTGGGATGATGAATCCCAAATGCAAAAATTGCACTTGCAAAAGGCAAGATTCTGAGAATCTTGCCCTTTGCGAGTGCAATTTAGCTTGATGAATCAGGCGGCAAGTCATGTTAAAAAAGAAAGAAATAAAAATGAAATTGTTCTCCTGCTTATAATCACGCTTCATATATTTATTTAAATGAATAATAAATGCTTCATCTTCTAAAAGTTGTAGTTTAAAAAAAGCAGGACGACTTTGTCTCAAGCCTAACTCCTTTTGTATTGGTAAAATCCACCTTTTCCGTAAGAAGGAATACATTTTACAAAAGAACAAGATTTGTATAATGGACTCGATCGATATGTAATCACCTAGACAGGGGCATAAAAAGTGAGACCAGTCATTCATATTTGGGAACGATATCAATCTGTGAAAATTCCTTAAGTGAAGCGGGTCAACAACATCCTGTCAAAACCTCCTTTTACGATTTACTAGATAAGGTTGCAACCCTGGCTATTAGTAACAGTTGGTTGTCTCTAACAGATGGCTTAATTATGTTATCTATTGGTCTCTAAGTGATCCATGCAAGCAATCTTTAGGGATTTCCTTGAGATTAAAGTTATGCTGGCCAGGTTGGAAAAGTATTCTGGGCATCCCAGGTCGGCTATAAAGTTTTTGACGTATTTAAGCCATGGGATGCGAGACACCCATTGTAATTTATCACATCGCAGTTAAAGCCAGTGGTTGAGTCAGACCATATCATATGCCATAGTGGGACCGGGTGTATTATATATAAGTCTGAGATATACAGAATTCTGAGTTCTGCTTGGCAAATATTTGTTGCTGTACTATTGGGGACCGCTAATAAATATCTCAAAAAAACATTCTCGACTAACTGTAGAGGTTGTACATTAGCAAAACCCCAGATTCCGGATCCATACATGGCTGTTGAGATACATTTGGCTTTAGATATTTTTATCAGATCAATAAGAGGTAGTTTTCTGGCAAAATTTACCAGTGCTGTTGTAGCTTTTGTGAATAACAATTTTCTTGATGTTATGGCGTTTGCTCGGGAGCCCCTTTTGTCAAAGGCAATTCCCATATACGAGAAGAAATTGTCAAATTCGACCTTTTTATTATTGCTAAAAATGTCCCGGCATTTTACATTGTTGTTACTACACTTCATAACATATGTTTTAGTGATATTTACATGAAGGTCTAAATTTGACATAATGGTTACAAAGCTAGAAACAACTCTCTGCAGTCCTATTTGTGTCGTCAGCGTAGAATAATGCTGCGATTGGACGGTTGCCAATTCAAGGGGAGTCCTGACATTCCCTAGACATTACTATACCTAATCCATTTATATACAGGTTAAAAAGAACAGGGGCTAGCACACACTCAGCCTTACCCCCTTTCTAACAGGGAATTTGTTGCTACGCTCTCCTGAGCTTCCATATCGCACACTGGCCTGTGCGTCTTGATGGATTTTGCCTTAGAAATTGACAAGTTGGATTTCCACACTCAGTGCCTCTAAGATGTTCCAGAGTTTAAGGTGGCTTACGCAATTGAATGCCCGAACTCAGATTGACCAATGCCAAGAAAAGGTTCCCGCTTTTAGCTTGCATGCATCCTTGGTGGAATCCATATTGCAGTTCCGTGATTACACTCAGGTCCTCAGCCCATGTCTGCAATCTATATAGTATAATTCACCCAGCCACTTACAAAAGAGTCCAGCAGTGAAATTGGTCTATAGCATACCGGATCGTTACGATCACACTTTTTGAAAATAGGTACAAGAATTGACTCTAACCATGTGGGACTAAAGCCCTGCTTACAGCAGGATTTTAAAACAGATGTTAGTAGAGGCCCCCAAAGGAAAGGATTGCATTTGTATAAATCCACAGGAACACCGTCAGGGCCAGGGGTTTTGCCTTTAGCACTTGCTTTAATTGCAATTATGACTTCCTCCACAGTAAAAACAATCTTGATTGGGAAAAAATTCACTAGCTGTCATGACAAGAAGTATCTTTATCGCTGTAGTTATATAATTTTGAAAAGTGAGTCACCCATTGATCCTCACCAATTCTTATCTCGATGCTAGGTTGGTTTTTGGGACCCAGAAAAGTGGCATTTACAGCTTTCCAGAAGCAAGTATTATCTTTTAGTTCAGATGCTACTTGGAGGGCCCGCCATGCTTCTGATCTAATGGCTTCCTTACGCTCTTTAAGCGCAATTCTATAAGCCGTTCTGGCCATCTTAATTTCAGATGGATCTCTAGCTGGTTTTTGTAATGTATTTATCAATCCTGCATGGGCCTTGGAACAGTTAGTATCAAACCAACCTGTCTTATTAGTATGAGGTTTATTGTGTTCTACTAATAAATTCCTCCTAATCTCTGATGATATACTCAAGAAGGAATTAACAATATCAGAATCTGCAGCAGTCTCATCAAGACAAACTCCGAATTCAGGTTCGCAGAGGGTTCAAAGTGTCTTAGTAAATGCGAATAGATCCGTTCCAGTTCACTTAATTGAATAACCATTTTGTTTATTAAGGGCAATGTCCTGTACTAGGTGTTCGGCTTGGCCTTTTATATTTAACGGATTAGAAGCAAGATCTATGATGACACTAATACCTTTAATTCATTTTTAGACACTTAAATGAACACATTGCCCATCAAGTAGCTAAGACATTGTTGTTTTCCCTGATGGTTTTTGCAAAAATCTGTGCTTGTTTTAGAGTGCTAAACGGGCCATACATTTGTTTGTGTTATTCTTCCCCAACATAGCACTTTCAGATTTTTATGGGCTCTGAGATGAGTACACATGTTCTCTTTGAGTCTATTGAACCTATTATTGATGGTAATATATAATGTAATGTTTCTACAATATTAGTCAGTAGATAAATGTATTCAATGGATCGAGAAACAATACCTAAAGCTTCTTCAGCATCAATCTGGGTGTGTAATGGTGTGTGCTTAGATAAAGTGGAAATGCTTAAAATCTGGGGTGAATTCAACAGCTCTGCAAATAGGTCTTCATTAACTTTTGCAGTTATGGAAAGCTCCAAGCATTTAATGTTAATTCTGGAGACATTTATCCTCTCTCTTGGATCTTTAATAGGCCTGTATACAATGTATATAATGATGGCATGATCTCACATCATTTCCTTAATTTTACATATTGCCTGTTACTCAAAAAAACAGAAATTACACCATTACAAGAACAAACCCTTAACTTGAATTGCATCATTATTGCACTCATTCACATGATTATGTTTTTCAAGGGACTCAATACGAGAAGTTAATTGAGTATTTGAACATGCTTTGCCCTCTTTATCTGATGTATCCATCTTACCTCAAATATTTAGATCAAAATGTACTATGAGAGGTGGCTTATGTTTTATCATTAAACATCTCAACTGATAAAGATCTTTGTTAATGTCTGACAATGAATCTGGCTTCATTGTTGTGTTTGTCTCACAGTTGACTTGGTTTTGAGCATTTGAAGTTGAAGTCGGTTTAAAACCGTTCACATGATTTTCATTTACTCTTCAAACTTCAAATAAAGTGGTAGATCTTTTATTTGTCTAGATCCCCCTTTCAAGTGGGACTCTTGGGGGCTCAATTATGAGGAACAATGCATCGCTTTGGAAAGGCGGAGATGCGTCAGAAAAACTTACACTGAAGTACATCACTTTGAAATGACATGGAAGTGCAGTATTTATGGTACGGCACACCCTGCTATAAGGTGCCAAGGAGCACCAAAAACATTGACGCATCCATGAGAAGGATGGCGCAGAGAATAACGTATCTGTATGTGCCGCAAATCAGCTTTTCGTCACAGTGGAGTGAGTCATGCATCAAAAATCCCCCAAACGGCAACACACTGTGAAAAAAATACTTTCTAGCTCATCTACAGGAAGAAATGGAGCAGGCAGCAGCAGTCTGTGCAACAACCCCAACTCCAGCCGGGTTGTCCAGACAGATCCCTAGGGGAAGAGGAAGAGTAATTTCAGTAAAGAGGAGGACTAAACATTAATAATACAGGTGACAAAGAGTAAACATAATCTCTTTGTCGAATCAAAATTACCATTAGGGAAGAAAGAAGCCATATGGAAATCCATAGTGGAGAGGATGAACAGTGTAGGGCAAACTTAAAAAACAGTGCCAGAGTGCAAGATGCGCTGACATGATTATAAACGCAGGAATGAGCAGAAACTACCTAAGAATCTGAGGGCATCCATGCAGACCGGATGAGGACCAAGAGGTGCTGGAACCCTTGGAGGAGCAGGTGGCATCAGTCATAACAGCAGAGTTGGTGGCAGGAGTTGCCAGACAGGACAGTGTTGGGTTTTAGGAGTAGGAAGATCTACAGGGTAGGTGGTAACAAGGGGCAATATGTTTAAAAATTCCATGCAATGCAGTGCAGCAAGGTTTCCTGCGCTGCCCTGCACTGTGTGCAATGGGAAGGGCACACATCTCTCAGATATTAATTCCTACCCGCACTTTACACTGGGCGCCACACTGGTGTACAGACCGCCCCGCCCCTCAGGAGCCTTTCTGAAAGCCCTAGATGAGGTAACTGTCCCCAGGGCCCTACGCTTTTCGAACTTCCTACTTCTTGGAGGTTTTAATATCCATTTGGACTGTGGGGAGGCTAGTGACACCAGCAAATTCAATGACTCGCTTAATATGGTGCAACATACTCAATGGACTAACTCTCCATCCCATAGCGGGGGGCATATTTTAGATCCAGTATGTTCAAATTTCCCTTTATACATCACAGAACCCCTACAGGTTTCCTGTTCTGATTATTTACTGATACAGTTCTCTTGGTCCATTGCACTATCTCCCTTATCTAAGGGATTTCTTCAAGGCAGACCCTCATCAAGAATTGATCCTGTTGCCTTTTGCAAGGCACTGTTGACACATGTCCTACTCTCATGAATAACCTGCATAGTGCGCTGGAGAGTTTCACTAACTGGGTCTCCCAGGCAATTGAATTCTTAACCCCGACCCATCCAAACAGACGAGCAAGAAACGCCCCTTCAAAACCCTGCTATTCTGGCCAGCTTAAGGAATTGAAACAGTCCTGTAAAATATTGGAAAGCAGTTGGAGACAGGCATATTGCCCCTTGTCAAAAACAGTGCTAAGGAAGGCCCTAAGGGTATACTATGCTGCTATTAGAGAGGCTAAATGTTGCTTCTACGTGAAACGTATTGCCAAGTCCAAATAAACACTTGCAAGAAATGTTGGCTATTGTACACAGTTTTTTAATGCTGAGCGTACTTCCCTTCCTGCCTCCACCGAATAGTGTGAGAAGCTATCTTGCTTTTTTATTGATAAGATCCAGGCGATCAGGACAGTTTGGGGACTAGTTCCTCCGGGCAGGTTGGGTCTGCCAGTTTGACCACCTCTGTTTCCACCCCGTCAGTTTCCCCCTGACAGGGTTCTCACCCATTGTCCCGCTTGACACACTGTCCATTCTTAAATCGGTTAAGTCGGGTTCGCACACCAACCAGTGCCAGACTAGGCTGCTTGCCGGGGTAGTGGAGGTTGTTAATCCTGAGGTCAATACCATCATAAATCTATCTCTCAACACTGTCACAGTTCCTCTGAATTGGAAGCAGGCTAAATTACTACAGCTATTGAAAAAGCCTTCCCTAGACCCCGCCACACTTGCTAGCTATTGATCTATATCTCTACTTCCGGCCCTGGCGAAGGTGTGTGAGAAATCAGTTTTTAAACAGTTATCCACCATTGTTGAGGCATCTGGCATTCTCCATCCAGCTCAATTGGGATTCAGGGCATCCTATAGTACGGAGACAACTCTGGTTGAAATATCTGGGGCAATAAGGGAATGGTTGGATACAGGTGGAAGAGCGGCTCTGATTCTATTGGACCTCTCTGTTGGCTTTGATACGGTGCCCCATCACCAACTGCTTGCTCGTCTCTCAAGTATTGGGGTTTCTGGACGGGCCTGGGACTGGCTCAAATCCTTCTTAGAAGACAGAATCCAGCATGTATGGCAGCCTCCGTTCTTTTCAGCCCCCAGAAAGGTGACTACGGGAGTTCCGCAGCGCTCCACTCTGAGTCCCCTGCTTTTCAATATTTCTGTCACTCCCCTGATTTACTTAGCAGAGGAGCTGGGAGCTAAGATGATTGCCTATGCTGATGATACCCAGCTCCTCTTCATCTGGAAGAAAAATGACCTGTCCCCAGACAGAATGAAGAACTGTCTCTCTGCTGTTTTTAAATGGCTTGTACTGGCGCAGCTGAAGTGCAATGAGGACAAGTCAAAGGTACTTTTCATCATCATCAAAAAGCTTTATTCGAGGATTAGACTCATAAAAGCACAAACATACATTTAAAATACATCGTTAAAAAATTGTTTCCTCGTTAAATACAGTATTTTAAGAAAAATTATGCAGACATAGACAATTGATCAGAGCAAAAAAATAAATATAAAGCTTTGGTACATAATTACACAGATGCCAGAAAGGGTACCCTAATCGGTGTACTCTAGGGAAGAGCCCTCCGTCTAATAGACCATGCCCACCCCAGATACATAGCTATTGCTAAAACTGCAGGCATATGGGTGGAAGTACAAATGATTTGTAAGGCCTTGACACTCCTGGATGTCCCTAGATTTTTACAAACAGGACTAACCAGACTTTTCTCAGGGTGGCATAAGCTTTACAAGAGAATAAGAAGTGGCCTATACTTTAATTTGCTGCACCACAAGCTGGACAATAGAAGGCGGAGGAACTCCTCCACCTACCTGTCAGTGATCTCAAAGGAAGAGCACCTGATCTTAACTGAAAGAAAAGCTTCCTGTCCCCAGGGTTGGTTATGCTGTCACAATAAGGTTCCAAGACTGGATACAGTTTAACTACCACAAAACGCCCCGTCATGGAGTCAGATTTAGTTTTGTTCCAAACTCTTTCAGCAACCCGATCCCAATATAGATCTTTAATCGCTTTTTTGCTTGGAAAGAGTTCCCCGGTTGGATTATCCCATAAATTTGAGAGACCAAGATCGCCTAAAGAAGACCTGAGATTTTTTTAGCCAAACTATCCTATGAAAGATATCAGCGTTTATTATGGCTGAAAACCCCTCTGCATAATGCCGGATCTCCGTGGTAGTCCAAAGGCGTCTACAATAGAGAATCGGGCGCAACCTGCCTAGGTCACTAACTGCTCTTCTCCCCAGGTCAAGACTAAGGGGAATCAGTGGGGTACTCTGCGGGAGTCCTGTAATTCCCCTAAAAACCCTGTTCTCAAAGGTCTGCAAGGAGAGAAGCTTCCCAAAACCCCACAGCTCTTCTCCATAGAGAGCAGACCCAAGAGCCTTTGCGTCATATACTGCCAAAACGGGTTTTATTGGTTTAGACTTAGATTTTTTGTGTTCCACCCGAAGTGCCCCCGAGATCTGTTGGTGCCTCAAGACCGCCATTTCTATGTGCTGGGACCATCTCAAATCATTTGTTATCTGTATCCCAAGATAGGTAAATACAGTAACCTCCTCTAACAGGCAGTTGTTCAAGAATATTTTTGGCCTGGGTCTACGTTTTGGTGCAAAGGCCATCAGCTTAGTCTTACCCACATTGACTTCCAGACCGTGCTGCCCGCAAAAAGAGTTGAAAATATTCAAAGCTCGCTGCAGACCGCCTGGAGTTTTGGATAGAATTAGCGTATCGTCGGCGAACATCAGGATCGGAACCCTGAGGCCCGCCAGCGATGGCGCATCTACACTGGCGTCCAGGATTCGAGCCACTATCCCATTTATGAATAATGAGAAAAGCAGATGATTGCCTATGCTGATGATACCCAGCTCCTCTTCATCTGGAAGAAAAATGACCTGTCCCCAGACAGAGTGAAGAACTGTCTCTCTGCTGTTCTTAAATGGCTTGTACTGGCGCAGCTGAAGTGCAATGAGGACAAGTCAAAGGTACTTTTGTACGGATCCTTTCCCCGCATTTGAGGGAGGTTCTCTGGCCCACTGAACACCGCCACCCAATTCTGTTGGCAACCCTGCTAAGAACTTGGGGTCTGGTTTAGTGAAGACCTCAGGTTCTCTATGCAGATAAAAAAAACTTGCAGGAGTGTGCTTTGGCAGGTTTAAATCACTCAGAAAGTCTTTTCCCCTGTTGCCTCGGCCAGCTAAGGAAATGGTGACTCATGCTCTAATTGTATCACGCATTGACTACGCCAATGCTCTATACACTGGCTTGCTGGCCACCATCTAAAAAGACTGCAAACAATACAGAATGCAGCAGCTAGGGTTCTGCTCGCTATCCCAGAAGATCAAGCATGAGCCAACTCATACGGGACCTTCATTGACTTCCAGAGGCTCGCAGTGTCCATTTAAAAGCTCTTTCTTTGGCGCATGGAGCCCTCCAGGGCTTGGGGCCACTTTACCTTACAAGACGCTTCACCTTCTATGTTCCTCAAAGACTTCTGCATTTCTCTGTGCAGCGTCTGGCAGTAATCCCCTGCTTCCACCTTACTCGTATGGGGGCAGCTCCCCTTCTTTTAAGGCAGCTGAAGCTTGGAAATCTCTTCCGCTGGAACTGCGCAATATTCAAGATACTAGGCTGTTCAAGAAGCTTCTCAAAATTGCTCTTTGATTATGCCTAGGTATGCTTAGCCTCCTCTCTTTCCGACAGTAGCACTCCACGCCGGTGCACTCATGAGTATCTGTGCGCTCTATAAATACATCATAACATAACAACAGACAGACTGATACTGCCATTCACACAGTTTACTAACTAACTCAAGCATTCAGTAAGAAGTGTTTAATCACTCAATTAAACAGTCAGTCATGCACCTACTAAAGCCTCCATCCACACACTTATACACCCATTCATTCTTCAATACACCTTGGCATATATATAAAACATATTTAAACTTTAAATAAACACACAGTCACTGGATGATGTCATCAGTGATCTCATTTGAGATGTCATCAGTGATGTCACTGACCATGTCATGAATGATGTAATATGAAATGTCATCAGCAGCGTATTGCAGGGCGCGAGTTATAGTTAGGTGAACTAATTACATAGGGAACGTTTCTACGGAATCGTATGAGAAAATGTCCAACTAACTATAATGTCCCTGAAACCTATGGTTTTTTCAGTGAATTTCTAAGGGTTTTTAAATGCTCATTTCTAACTATAACATGCCTGAAACCTACGTTTTTTCAGTGAATATATATAGCAGGACTTAAAGCTTTTTCAGCCATCATCCCCAACCAGGGATTCACTTAGCAGGACCTCGTCCTCTCTACACCCTCCTCGGTCAGCATGCTCAATACAAAGGACAAACGGCGCCCAGGATTCCCCAATCGAACCAGGCAGTAATTCAACTCCATCAGCCTGGCAGCTCTTGCTACAAACAATGGACACAATTGCCAAAGCAATGTCCTACCACGCAGACAAGCTGGATACCCAAGTGGACCTTCTAAACATCCTAGCAATCCACTTTCAGGGGGTAGAACAGAAACTGCAAAGTTTCAACGAGATGGTCTCGAGGGTGCAGCGAGACCAGGAAACTACATATCAAACGTGTAACTGCCATTGCACCCAAATAATGGACAAACTAGCGGAGGTCCCCACCATCCTCTCAGATCTACTTATCTCAAGTAGGGAAGCCACAGAAAAGGACGCCCCACAAACAGTGAAAGATAATAATGCACTAAGGGAGACTGACCCCGAATCACCCAGCCACGTGGGCGAACAGATGCAAAGCGGCGCAGTTCCCTTTTCAAATCAATTACAGTCAGACCTTACAGCACCTAATCCATCAACTACTGTTACCAAGCCAAACATCTCAGCCCTTCAACCATCTGAAAATGTGGAGCAACCACTATCCGAGCCACTCACACCAACCAAGTTACTAACCAAGTGTGAGAGAAAACGCCTAAGAAAAACAAGAAATAAAAGGCAATCTAGACAGGCAATCAATTTATCTCCTGTGCAAACCAATCATGGACGGAATCATAGCGACCACGATGAATCCCCCACTCCTCCGGACACAACTCCATACAATGATCAATTGAACCATCCATCCACACAATTCATCCACGCAAACCGTCCATCTAACATCAAAAGGGAATTACCGCAGTCAGAGAAAGTATATTGTATTTTTAATCCACCAATGAAAGTAAAATACCTTAAATCCACCAAGGCAATCCACCCAGTGAACTCACCAATCAAACTAAAGAAACCTGCGATAGATACACGTACATCAAGTCCACGCAAAGCATTTTCAGTTACCGAAAACCTAGGGGAAGATATCTGTCAAACCGACTCAGGCAATAACTCTAATGCGGGAAGCAATCAAGCAACCCGGGCAATTGTCCATTAACATCCAACCCAAAACAACGCAGACGTAACCTTGACCACTTCTTTGAGAACAGCCCCATCACTGGCCGATGACGTCTTGGGAAGGGCAGTACACCTAGCATCGCAACAGGATTTCTCCTCAAATTCCAACAAATTAGACTTCATCCCCCACTATGTATCAAGGGGAAATCATGACATTTTGAATAGAAGTATTATACTTAAACTCTTTAAAGCTCTACCCCCCTGAGTCACATAACTACCAGCGACATTGTTAGTATTGCATTTAAACAGAACACGTACTTCACGGGACAAGAAATGACCACCTCTTTCTCAGCCACCTCCTTTATTGAACAAATTTGGCAGCAGGGGGATCAATTTGCAACGTGGGGCATCAAGTTAAAAAAGATTGACCCCCCTGCTACCCCTACCTGCTCCAACCAGTCTACCAATCAGTGGGACTGCTAAAGGGGGCAAAAGGCTCAGACCATCAAACTTCCCAAAAAAGAAACGAGTGCACGTCCAAGAACATTACTATCACCTTTGCTAACCCTGAATCCATTAATCCCCTTGGTCCCCTGGACCGAATCACAGCCGGACCATCTCAAGATATGGCATGAATCAACACTCATGCAGCTTTAAATCGTCTCCAAGGCTGCAACATCTGCTCCTGGAATGTGTTCGGGCTTAGCACAAAACTTGAAGATCCAGGCTTCATCAAATTCATTTTAAAGTATAAAATTCTTCTCTTCCAGGAAACTTAGATGATTAACCCTACTCCCATAACTGGATACAAGGAATTTCAGTGCTCCGCCGAAAAGGCAGGAAAACAAGGGAGTGCCAAAGGAGGTCTTTCAACGTTTGTCTCAACCGATACTCCATGGCAAGCTTCAACAATAGAACTCGAGTCTTCTTGGCGGCAATGTGTCAAACTAGAAGCTCCGCCTCTAACTTGTTTGCTGATACTCAATATCTATATTCACCTATTGTTCAGTCGGAAAAAGATATGTGTAGACCATTTATTAGCAACAATGACAACCCTAAAACTTGCCTATCGGGAAGCAAATATCATCTTGTCAGGGGACTTTAATATGAACTTACTGAAAGCCATTAATGAGTGCACACACGAACTGAAACTATGAGATACGCTCAGCAAGAGATTTGCGGCCAGTCTGGCGGAGCTTTCAATGAGAATGCTAAATGGGAGCAGCCAGACAAACTGTCCAGCTGCACACACCAGGATTACTCACAAATCTGCTTCAACAATAGACTACACTTTCACGGATCACAAGCTCTGCCCCTCTAGCACAAATTTTCAAATATTGGATAGGACTGAAAGCGACCACCAATCGCAAACATTCATGTTACTAATTAATACAGACTACTCAGTGCCATCCAGTGTATTATCACCAATGCTTTAACTTAAAACGTCTGGTTTGGAAATCAGATTTGATTAAAGACATCATGGGAACATACACCAACCTCTTAGAAAGACTTCAAACAGAACCCATAAACACTCAGGGTTGGGAGTGCTTTAGAATTAAATCAAATATTTTGCAAGCAGGTCATAGGAAAAAAAGTCAAAAGTCATCAAGGGGCTGAATGGTTCACAAAACACCTCAGGAAGCAAAAATCAACAATTGAACAAACACCTCAGAAGATTACGAACCCAGTGCTCTGCCCCCTCCCTGGGCCTCCTGCAACTTATCGCCAAAGCCAGAAAAGACCTAAAAAAAGACATCAAGGCAGCTAAAAAAGCGTTCCAAGAACAACTATGGGCCAAACTCCACCATTCTACCAAACAAAGGGACTCAAGGCAGTTCTGGTCAATAATCAACCAGTTAGAAAACAGCAAGAACCAGAACCACAACTCTGACATCATAGAGGACTCCTGGAGTGCCCACATTGATTACCTATACAACGACATGTCAATGGCTCATCCGGTAACTCACGGCCTAGAATCAGGCGAGAAGCCAATTGTTGCAGGCCATACCAGAATCACCCCCAACTCTGAAGCATTTGAATACTCTCTGCAAATCCAGAAGGAGCAAGTAATAAAAATCATTAAAGAACTGAGACCCGAGGGAGCCCCAGGACCCAACGGGTTGCCAAACACCTTGTTTCGGCACAACCCCCCATTCTGGTCTGATCTCCTCACCCCACTTTTTTCTTCAAATCCACCATCCCAGACTCTTGGAGGGGCAGTATTTTAAATCCAATGTACAAGTCGGGTCCCCGCTCCAACCCCTCCAACTACCGCTTTATTGCCTTCATTGATGTGGAGGTCAAAATGTATGCATCAAACTTCTGGCTGACCTTTAGGACTGGGTCGGAAGCAGTAACCTCATCCCCTACACCCAAACAGGATTCAGGGCAGGTATGGGCACACTCACGAACATCTCTGAGGTTACCCTACTAGCCAACCAAGCTCTCGCAAAGTCCAGGCCTTTGTATGCATGCTTAATAGACTTGAAAGCAGCCTTCGACAAAGTCCCAAGAGCCAAGCTATGGGTACAAATGCACAACTGGGGTGTTCCAACCAAACTCCTGGATGCCATAATCAATTTGTATTCCCAGACGTGGTCTGTATCGGCGGTATCCGCGAATCCACCGCCAGATGTTGGCAAAACCGGCGGCCCAATGTTGTAAGGAATACCCAAAACAGGCTGAATAACCAGGAAATGATTAGTGAGCACTCAACTAAAGAACGTACAGGATAAGAAAAACAACCCCAGAAAAAGAAAATAAAAGGTGCGAGCACACGCAATAAGAGGACTGCCTGTGTAAGAGACACCAAAGGCAGGTAGCAGAATAGAAGGACACCCTTCCCTCATAGAAAAGAAAGCGAATCTGTGGATCGACTGTTTCTGGAAAACAGACAAGTTAAGAACAGAGCCCTGAAGAGAACCCAAAAATTGACGTGAAAGGGTTCGAAACGCGTCGGCACATTGAGAAGCAATTGACTTAGAAGTCCTTTAGACTAATTAATTCATGTGTGGTCTTATAGAGCGATTTGTTGCTTAGAGTATTTTTTACTTTTTCCCTTGCATTAAGTTGTTATGGATAGTAAATGAACTTGGAGTCAAGAGAGGGCACCCCACAATAATTGATGTCTGTTGATGAAATTGTCTCTATGTGATGAATTCTATCTCTATATATTGTTTAATGTTGTAGAATATATATGTTGTTTGGTACAAATTGTAAATATGTATGTATAGTGTTTTTTCTTAGTTGAAACAATACAGAAACATTTAAAAATAATGAAATAAAATAGGTATGAACAAAGTATACCTTACTAACTCTAATTGATAATGGTTTGTAGTTCTTAAATGTGAGACATGAAAGAAATGTGCAGCTGGTAATTCTTTGTATAAGTATCTCCCTAAACTCAGCACAATCAACTCTCTTTAAGGCCCTGTTCTCAGTCCCCCGATACATTTTACCATCCCAAATTCGGCTAGAGTACGGCCTGAGAAAACAGACCCCCGACAGACAAGGGACATTAGCAAAATACTTCTGGAGAATGAGGGATGTAGAGGATAACACCTTAGCACACTACTGCTGGAAGGAAATTGAAATCCAATCCAGGCTAAGTAACTCAATGCTCAGTGTTCTGAAAGACTCCCTCGCTGCACTGCAAGTAGAGGAGGCCTGGCTTACCCTCCCAACTTACTCCAGTTTCATAACCGTTGTGAACAACGCAATCAAAAGGACCTCCCTATTAATGGACAAATCAGCTGTCTCAAAAAAAAACACGCATGGACTGTGATTCAAGGCTATCAGCGGCTGAAACCCCAACCATATTTACTTGATCATTTCTCCCAGGAGAGAAAACAGTACTTAATGTTATTGCGGCTGGGGTAATTTCCATCAAAAGATCTGACACCAAAATGGAAATACCCCTGGCAATCCAAGGAATGTCGCTTATGCGGAGGTTGGGACAAGTCTCTCCTACACCTGTTATGCATATGCCGCTCCCTGGCAGTGACCCGAAGAACGGTCCTCCGGGAAGCCTTTAGGAAGGAACAAATACAGACATGCAGAGCTGCTGTCATCCAATGTCTCGGGGGGCCATCAATCCAACTGTCCTGTAGAGCAATAACATTTCTCAAAATGGCAGCAAGAGAGCTGAAAAAAAGGAAATCATTCACTAATTTAATAAGTTTCAGCATATCCATCAACTGCATTGTCTTAATGTTTTAAATTCTCCTGTTTTTAAATTTTAAATGTATTTTTACTTATGGTGGTTCCCCACCCTTTTATGATTTTTTTATTGAAATAAAATAAAAGTATTCATGACTAACTGACTGACTATTCTTACAAAACCATGGAAATTCGCACCAACTGCCTCCAGTTGAATGCCACCAAAACGGAGGTATTGGTTCTAGGGAAGCACGCGGAGTTATGGGGAAATCAGTGGTGGCCTTCGGAGCTGGGTGTCACTCCTATTCCAGCTGCTGGAGTGAGAAACTTAGGAGTATGGGTAGACTCTGCGTTGACCTTCAGAGATCATACCAAGAAGGTGGCTGCCACGTGCTACGGAATTTTGCGTGGTACTAGGCCGGTCCTAAAGTACTTTGATCCCCCTACTAGACAGCTTGTAGTCCAGGCCTCTATACTTTCTCGGCTGGACTACGGCAGCTCATTGCTATTAGGGGTGAATCAAGCGGAGGCCTCTAGGCTCCAAAGAGTACAAAATGCCGCGGCACGAGCCATTGTGGGCCTCCCCAGACATTGCTCAGTGTCTGGTACCATCACGGCCTTGCACTGGCTCCCGGTCAGACAGCGCATTAAATTCAAGGCGCTGTGTCTGGCCTTTAAAATTTTGAAACTGTCGTCGCCGCCGGCACTTGTCCCTCTTCTTACGCCCTATATGCCTTCGAGATCCTTGAGATCAGCGGGGCTTCATCTAGCCAGCTGTCCACGCTTCAAGCTGAGCAGAATGGGAGGCCGCTCCTTCAGGGTGCTAGCGGCAAGCTTATGGAATTCGCTCCCTGTTCACATTCGAGCTCTTGAAGATTTGCTCACCTTCAGGCAGGCGATTAAAACCTTCCTGTTCCCGGTATCTAGTTAATTTCTTTTCTTTTACTGTGTGTTATGTTATAGCATCTGTCAAAGCGCCAGGACGCCCCTTTGCTGGGGCAGCTGTGCGCTATAAAAATACCAAATAACATAACATAACATAACAATTCCCCCGTTATAGTTAGTTCAGCTAAATATAACTCGAACCCTAGCGATGCACTGCTGATGAAGTCACATATTACATCATTCATGACATGGTTAGAGACATCACTGATGACATCTCAAATGACCACTGATGACATGATCCAGTGACCGTGTGTTTCTGTAATGTCTAAATATGTAAAGTTTAAAATATGTTTTATATGTAGATATATGCCAAGGTGTATTGAAGAATGAGAATGAGTGGGTGCATAAGTGTTTGAATGGATGATTTAGTAAGTGCATAACTGTCTGTATAAGTGAGTAATTGGATGTGTCTTAGTGAATGAATGAGTTAGTCACTAAACTATGTAAATGGCTGTATCAGTCTGTCAAATGGTGTGTAAGCAGTTGCATGGGTTGGTAAGTAACTAAATGAGTGTCTATATGGGTTATTGATTGAATATCTATATGGGTGTTAATGTGGGTGGGTAGGGGGGTGTAACTCTGTGCATGGATATATAAGTGTGTGATTCAGTGGGTGTAGGGTTTGAAGAGTACATCTGTGAAGAGCTGTATGGACCGGTGACTGTGTGTATGATTGTGTTTGTGAGTGAATGGATGTCTCAGTGGTACATGTGTGAGTAACTACATATCTGAAAAGCAGTATATGTGAATGATGGAGAATATAAGTAAACTATATGTGAGTATGAGTGATTGTGAGAGTGGCTGTATGGATGAGTGTGTGGTTGTATCAGTGATTGTCTAAGAGAGCAAGTATGTGTTTGTTTCTGTAAGTGAGCTTGTTTTTAATAACTGTATAGGTGTGTGAAGGAAAGTGTGATTATTCTTTTGCATGACTGACTAGGTGTGTGAGAAACGCTACGGATGAGTGGCGGTGTGTGAGTGTCTGTATAGGTGTATGAGTACATGTGATAGTGCTGTATTAATGAGTGACTGCATGTTTGAGTGACTGTATGGGTGAATATAAGTGGATGTGTGTGAAGAACTAGGAATCAGTGAGTGGGTATGTAGTAACTGATATTGGTGTGTCTATGGTTTTGAAAATGGCAGTCTGTATTGTAGTGTAGGTGCATGAAAGGTTATATTAGGGTGTGATGAGTTGCTTCAGATTATCACGTGGATGATGTCATCAGTGATGTCACTTGAGATTACATCACTGATGACATCTCAAGTGATGTCACTGACCATGTCATGAATGATGTAATATATGACGTCATCAGCAGTGCATTGTGGGGGCGCGAGTTATAGTTAGCAGAACTAACTTTTTTGTAAGAGTGAAATATCCAGCTAACTATAACGTCCCTGAAACCTATTTTTTTCAGTGAATTTCAATGGTTTTTTAAATGCTAGTTTTTAACTATAACCCCCTCCCAATGTTTGCAAAGCCCCAGGGAGGTGGTGGTCTCTGGGGTGGGTGGGGGTGCTCGAGTCCCCCTGTAGTGTAGTTCCTTTATTCCCAATAGGCTATGCACATTGGAATAATATATCCTATAGTTTAGACGTAGGACTGATGTCAACTAGGTCTCTATCAAATATATACTAAACTTAATTGTGTGTGTGCCAGCTAACTCAGAGGTCACTAGAAACTTTCTCGAATACCCAAGAAGTGATTAGTTTCTGTCAACCGCAGAAATGTGTCAACTTTGTTTCCCAAGAATAAGAATATATCTCTCAGAGTCCCGGAAACAATAGATAAGTATTTCACTCAGTCAATCGTGCATGCTTTTTTTCTACAGAGTTGCAGGAAAATAGAGAGACGGGCGTTTTCAATAAAAAGGGTTTTTTGAACAGTCTTCTTTCTCATGCAAGAGAAGTGAACTGCTAAAATTGTTATGCAGACTGCAAAGTATAATGCGTACAGCGTAAACAGTACTATGAAACAATACTGTAAGAGCATTGTATGGTTTCTAAGCCATATAAAAATACATACATAAATAATATAGACCAAAATACTCAACTGGTGCTTCTAAAATACGCCTACCCAAATGTACCTAACCTAAGTCTAGTACGAGGGAAGAAGTAAGTATTGTGTAGCATAGGTTTAGTTTTTGCCAAGAATCTACCAAATGTTTCTCTAGGTTCTAATCAGCTCCATACCTTGGTAAGAATGAAGGAGGTCTAGTATCTCTGTCTCGGGACTTGATTTCCCAACAACCTGCAAGGGGAGCCGGAAACACTGGAGCTGGATTCCCTGCAAGAGAAAGGCAGCTTCCTGATCAGTGTGTCAGCTGGAGAGTCTGCTTTCTTCTGCACTTGCTGTAGTGAGCTGCATCGGGCAAGTAGGTCTTCGAATTTTGCTAGAGCAAGTGAAGGTATATTTATACCTTGAATATGTTTAGGAATGCCATAGTTAGACGTAAAGTCTGGCATATGAACGTCAGGAAAGAACCTTTAAGGAATAATTGTTCTTTGTAAACTAACTGAGTTCTTGGACTGCTTAAGCTGGTTTTCCAAGAAATCGTTGTGACCTTTGGTACGGGTGGAAGTAGTCATGACTGTATTTGGGTAGCATGGGCTATGCCTAAATAAGGGATTGATTTCTATGCCTATATATGTGTATTGGTCCCTATATAAGGGCATGAATCGGGAAAAATCACTCAGAGCTTAAAATGCCACACAACACCCCCTCACAGGTAATTCTATTCAAAAATAAGAGCCCCAGGGATGAGGCAGTCCCCAAGGCTGCGGGGAGGCTGCGTGACCCCGCAACTCATACATTTAAAAAAAAATTAAGGGTGCACCGATGCAAATTCGGCCGATTTAAAAAAATATATATAATGCTTTTTTTGGTCCTGGGGCATTTCTGTGACCCCCTTGAGCAGGTCTAGGAGTCAGGTTGTTTCCACCCTGCCCCCTTTTCTTTTTTGTTGCCTTTGTTTTTCTGTTCTCTTCTGACTCCGTTCTAACGAGTCACAAGATTTCTGCAAACACTTCCTGGTTTGGAGTGTTGGCATCCAATCAGAATGAAGCTAGTGCTCAGGAGGGTGTACAGATCCACAGCGCCTCTAGATATCGATATTTTTTTTAAAAAAATCTCAGCATTAATTACTGAACGGATTTACACCATTTTTAAAAAAGTCGCATTCTGAACCAAGCACTACCTTTTGGAAAATTTGGTGTAATTCCGTTCAGCAGTTCAGGCTGTAGCCTTGGCTAAAGTGTCCAATGGGAAATTGATTTTTTGACTCTTATTTTTTGAATTTCTCAAAAAGTACTGAACGGATTTACACCATTTAAAAAAAGGTCGTCTTTCTGAACCAAGCACTACCTTTTTGCTAAATTTGATGTAATTCTGTTCAGCAGTTCGGCCTGTAACCCTGGCTAAAGTTTCCTATGGAATTTAACATGGAGAAAAACTCTTTTCGCAGCCCCCACTTGACGAATCACCCCCAAACTTTAAGGAAAGGAACTGACCTAGATAGACTTTTTTTAGGGAGAATTTCACGAAAATTCGTCAAACAACGCTAAAGTTATTAGAAAATCAAAAAATGCTTTTCCTGTGGAGACTAGGTTCTAACTATAACTACCTACTGGCGACACCGTGAGGATGCGACTCTTTCCTTCCTGAAGAGAGAGGTCATGATGAGGTGTTAAACGGCTTGGTCCCGCTGTGTGTGAGGCACCGCCTGATCAAAGAGCGCCAAGAACTGCCCGAAATTGGACCATGTGTGTTTATGTGGCGAAAGCCATTGGGCAGCAGGCGCCGCCAAAGACTGAACTTTGGTAAAGGACTCCAGCACCTTGAAAATAGGTTGAAAAGGAGCAATATATATATTCACTGAAAAAAACATAGGTTTCACACCAGTTATAGTTAACTGGAAATTTTATTGACATAAAACCATTGAAATTCCCACGTTATAGTTAGTTGGACTCAATATAACTTGCGCGCCTGCAATGCACTGCTGATGACGTCACATATTACATCACTCATGACATGGTCAGTGACATCACTCATGACATCACTGATGACACCATCCAGTGAATGTTTGTCTTTCTTTAAAATTATTATTTTTTTATATGTATTTGTAAAGTACGATGCAAGAATAAATGGTTAAATAAGTGTGTAAATGGATGTTTGTTTTTAAAATAATTGATTGGTTAACTGCCTTATTAAGTGTATCTTAGTGAATACATATATTCACAAGTAACTTTTACATATTGAAATGTATGTATCAGTGTTTCACTTTGTGTATAAGTGGCTGTATGGGTTGGTGACTGACTCACTGTTTGTATGTGTTTTGAAGACAGCATATGTACAGGACTGTATAGATGTATGAGTGTGTATATGTGTATGTTAGTGAGTAAACGACTGTCTCACTATAACTGAGAATATGTGAGAGTGAGAGATTATAAGAGTTCCTGTTTAAATTAGTATGTGTTTATATAAGTGATTGTTTAAGAGAGTAAGTATGTGTAAGTATTCTTAGAAGTAAAGTGGTAGTGTGTGTATAGCTGTATATGCATATAAATGAATGTTCATTAGTTTTTTGCATGTGTGAATATGTGTGTGAGTAACTTTTGGATGACTGTCAGTGTGTAACAGGATGTATAGGTGTATCACTACATATAATGAGTGAGTATATGTATGAATGACTATATAGAACTGTTTGTGAATGAGTGGATGTGTATATAGATGGTGGAATTACTGAATTGTTTGTTGTAACTGGTATGGGTATCTCCACTTTTTTGAAAATGTTAAATACTATTTTTGAATATGTGTTTCAAGGCTTACATTACACTGAAAGGAGGTCTGTCACTCTGTCACAAGGATGGTGTCATCAGTGATGTCATGAGTGATGTCACTGACCATGTCATGAGTGATGTAATATGTGACGTCATCAGCAGTGCGTTGCAGGCGCGCAAGTTATAGTGAGTCCAACTAACTATAACGTGGGAATTTCAATGGTTTTATGTCAGTACAATTTCCAGGTAACTATAACTGGTGTGAAACCTATGTTTTTTTCAGTGAATTTAATAGGTTTTTTAAATGCTAATTCCTAACTCTAACTGGTGTGAAACCTATGGTTTTTTCAGTGAATTTCATAGGTTTTTTAAATGCTAATTCCTTTCTATATCCAGTTTCTAACCTATGGTTTTTTTTACAATTTGCTGTTTTGTGTAAGTATTCATTTTTGAGGTTTTTTATATCATTTTTTCCTTTTGCGCTCTGGGTGCGCGGTCTGGTAAGCTCTCCGGTAAGCTCTCCGGTAAGCTTTCCGGTAAGCTCACCGGTAAGCTCACCGGAAAGCGCACCCAGAGCGCTACTTTCGTTCGTGAAAAAAAATATGAATGAAAATTTAATAATAATGCAAAACATTTCGTACCATACAAATAAAATCATTTTTTTTTATAAGGATAATGATTATGCATTTCCGTAAAAGTATGATGACGTCACTTTGGCACGCAACGTAAGCGCCCTCGGAAGCGCCTACGTTCGCGCCGCGTATACACCCCCAGAAGCGCCTACGTTCGCGCCACGTATGCGCCCCGGAAGCGCCTACGTTTGCGGCGCGTGTGCGCACCCGAAGCGCTCCGGAGCGCGTAGCATAAGCGCGTCGGGTCATGTGACCTTAAAATAACACTTTTCACTGGTTGCTAACAGTTTTTTTTACAAAGAATGAAATCCCCACCCATTTCCTTCACTTCTTCTTTCACTTTTGTGACTGCAAGACCTGCCTTTTTGCTCCTGGATATTTCTTGGTTTTACAATGGCTGCCAGACAATCCAGCAGTGAGGATGAACCAGAATTCATCAATGAAGAGCCTCCTCAACGAAAAGTTAAGGAACATTTCATTTGGATATTTTTTAAAATCCCACCTGGCCAAAAAAAGGTGAATGCTCCAAAAGTGGAGTGCAGGATCTGCAAAGAAGAGCTGTCACGGGGTAACCCTTTAAAAAAGTACTCTTTTGGGAACTTTACAATGATCCGGCATATGGAGAGGAAGCACCCCCAAAATTTTGCCCGGGAAAGTGTCAGGGCTCTGGCACAAGAGGTTCCCAGTGATGGGGCCTCTACATCAACCGGAGGAGCAACTTCTTCTGGGAGGGGGAGATCACAAGAGCTGGTTCCGAACATTCAACCTGCTTTTAACCATGGTGCCCTCAGATGCAGATACTGCAATCAACTGCTTACCTTTGGAGAACAAAGTGTACAGCTCATGGTTCGAGCATTAAAAAATCATCGCTGCCCTTCCCACCCCTAATTTTTTTTGTTTTTTTTTGCTCCTGTTGAGCAGTTTCCATTCCCTGTTTTTGTTCCTGTTTAGAAAAAAGAAGAAAACCAAAAGTTCTTTTCAAAACTACCTCCAATTCTCATCAAAGAGCTATATTCTTAAAATAATGAAAAAGAGTAAGTGAAATAGAGTGCATTGATAATGGAAAGGAGAATGAGTAAGAAAGAACAGAAAGGTATGAGAGGAAAAAGGAAGTGAAGTAGGAGGACTGAAAGAAGGTGAGTGTTAGGAAAGAAAGTTATGAGAAGAAGAGTGAATATGGGGAATGTTGATATTCAATGAAAATGTTGAAAAGGAACAGGGATGTGGAAGGATAAGAAAAGATGCATTGCTGGAGTTGAAGGCAGAAGGCCTCATTTATGAAGCCATGCGTCACTTTAACGCCACCAAACCATCACTTTTTGTGACACAACAGTCCAATAAAAAATGCACCTTATTTATTCATATTTACAAAGAGGCGTTTCTAGGTAAATACGTCACTTTGTAAACCCCTGTGCCACATTATTCCTACGTCAGGTGTAATGTATGCAAAAGGGACGTATTGACGCAAGAAAGGGTCGTAGAGGTGACACAGTGAATAAACTGGACGCCTCATTTCTGAAAAGTGACGCATCGCTACGTGAAAACAGCGATGCGTCACTTTTCTGGGCGCACTCCTTATGACATTTCAGATGTGTCATATTTAATTTATGACTAATCAATTCGCAAGGAGTTACAGATACGTCAGTATTTCTTACGTATCTGTAAACACAAAATTGACGCATTACTGGAGTGCGTCACAAAAGTGACGCAACTCCAGTAATGCGTCCTTTCACATGGGGAAAGCACCATGTGAAAGGTCTTGCGTCAGTCTTACACCTGCTGTGAGGCAGGCGCAAGATTTTGACGCAACAGCATCCTAAAAGTGACGCAGTGAAATCTCATAGATTTCACTGCGTCGCTATTACAAAGCTTTTTGCGGGGGAACGCCCCCTCTGCATACATTATACCTGACGCAGATATAATGTGGCGCAGGGTTTTAAAAAGTGACCCATCTACCTAGATGCGTCACTTTTTAAATATAGCGCAACGAGGCGCATTTTTTTACACCACTGGTGCGATGCGTCACTTTTCTATGCGCACTCCTTACAACATTCCAGATGTGTCATATTTAATGTATGACGAATCATGTCACAAGGAGTTACAGATACGTCAGTATTTCTGACGTATCTGTAAACACAAAAGTAACGCATTGCTGGAGTGCGTCACAAAAGTGACGCAACTCCAGTAATGCGTCCTTTCACATGGGGAAAGCACCTTGTGAATGGTCTTGCGTCAGTCTTACACCTGCTGTGAGGCAGGCGCAAGATTTTGACGCAACAGCATCCTAAAAGTGACGCAGTGAAATCTCATAGATTTCACTGCGTCGCTATTACCGAGCTTTTTGCGGGGGAGCGCCCCCTCTGCATACATTATACCTGACGCAGATATAATGTGGCGCAGGGTTTAAAAAAGTGACCCATCTACCTAGATGCGTCACTTTTTAAATATAGCGTAACAATGCACATTTTTTTACACCGCTGGTGCGTCACAAAAAGTGACGCACAGGCGGCGCAAAACTGGCAGCGCAAGGCCTTCATAAATATGGTCCTGGATTTTTCCCTTACTTTGCTCCCAGGTGCGCTTCCCGGTGCGTGTACCGGGCGCTCCCCCCGCGCAAATCGAAAAAAAATATTTTTTTAAAATGCCCCGCGGGACCCTATTTTAGCCCCCACATTAAACCTAGGGGGTCAGGAGGGGGTCTACCCTGCCCCCTTATGGTCAATTCCCCCCTTTGTTTTTGCCACCTCTTGTGTCTCGATTTTACCGAGACACAAGATGGCAGCCGGTCCAGACTGTTTAGAATTTTTACAGACACCCAAGAGCCAATCAGCTTTCTGCACGCAAGTCGCGTGGCGCGCCCGGTGCACTCCCCGGTGCGCGTACCGGGGCGCGCCTATAGATATATATATATTTTTTTCCCTAAATTACTCAAAATCCGCTGGAGCACATATCTTGAGACATAGCAAAGGCACATCGGGGTACTAGTCCCTACAATTTTGCCAAGTTTGGTGTAAATCCATTCAGCCGTTCGAGCTAAAAGTGAAATCGACCGCCCTATGGAAATTAACATGGGGAAAACGCGTTTTGGGACCCCCTTTTATCTCAGACCCCGCTTGACGAATCCCCCCAAACTTTCAGGGAAGGACCGGGGCGCCGCGAGGCCATTTTGAGGAAATTTTCAGGCAGATTTGTCAACCGAAGCCAAAGTTATTCCAAATAGAATTTTGAGATTTAACATTGAAAAAAATCCTAACTATAACTGCCTACTGGCGACTGCCAGTAGGTAATATATATATATATATATATATATATATATATATATATATATATATATATATATATATATTCAATGAAAAAACCATAGGTTATAGACCATATATAGTTAGGAATTAGCATTTACAAAACCTTATTTTACTCGCACAAAACCATTGAAATTCCATATATAGTTAGATGCGCTAACTATATATCGCGCACCCGCAATCCACTGCTGATGATGTCACATATTACATCATTCATGACATGGTCAGTGACATCACTGATGACATCACTGATGACATCTCAAATGACATCACTGATGACATCACTGATGACAACTCAAATGACATCACTGATGACATCTCAAATGACATCACTGATGACATCACTGATGACAACTCAAATGACATCACTGATGACATCTCATTTGTCATCACTGATCACATCACTCATGTGTTAATACGATGAACCTCTACAGACTCTGATATATCCTTAGATACACTCAGTGAAAACAGACACTCACAGATTGTCACTCATCCATGGAGTTACTCATACACCTAGACAGTCATACAAAGAATCAATCACACCTCCAATTCCTCAACTATACAGTTATACACACCTTACTTATTGAAGCATATTCTAACACATATTTACTCTCTTATATAATCCCTAATAAAAGTTCACAATGATCCATACAGCCATTCACACATTCACTGGCTCTAATGCACAGTTATTTATATATGTTAACTCTCACATGTACTGTGTTTTACATATGTACTTACTTTGACATGTAGCACTGAGATATCCATTCACTCACCAATACACTCATGCACACAGTCAACCACCCATACAGCTGTTTCCACATGCACTTTTGAAACCATACATCTAGTGAATCAACTGCTCACACATCTATGCACAGAGTCACACACCTCCCAGCCACTCACACATATACTCAGTCTCCCATACAAATACTTGAGCAACCAATCAATAACCCATATAGTTATTCATATAGCTACTGATCAACACATGCAGCAGTTAACAGAACAACAGATATAATGATGCACAAACTAATATAGTTTATTCACTAACCCATGCACTCAGTGAGACACATTTAATCACTCCCTCATACAATCAGTCATGCACCTACTAAATCCTTCATCCAGACATTTATACATCCACTCATTCTTCAATATGTAAGACATATTTTAACTTTACAGAAACATACAGTCACTGGATGTTGTGATCAGTGATGTCATCAGTGATGTCACTGACCATGTCATGAATGATGTAATATGTGACATCATCAGCAGTGGATTGCGGGTGCGCGATATATAGTTAGCGCATCTAACTATATATGGAATTTCAATGGTTTTGTGCGAGTAAAATAAGGTTTTGTAAATGCTAATTCCTAACTATATATGGTCTATAACCTATGGTTTTTTCATTGAATTTCAATGTTTTTTTGAAAGCTAATATTTGTATCTGTAAAATGTATTATTCTTTAAATCATAAAATATATTGTACATGTTTTTTATACATTTTTTTTAAAAAAAAAATTTGTTCCGCTCCTAGTCCGCGAACTGGTCAGCTTCCCGTTAGCTGAATTCAAAGCCGCGACTTGGTGCGCGAGCCGGTAATCGTTCCTTAAGCGTAACTGTTACGTTATCATGACGTTTTGCGTTGTCGCGTAATACGTTATCCGACGCGCCAAGTTAGCGGACCCGGAAGCGGATTGGATAGTGGCGCAAAGCGCGAAACGTAAAGACAGCAGGTCATGTGACTCGATAATAACACTTTTCATTAGTTCATTTCACTTTTGGTTTCCTAATGATGTAATACTAGGTCATGTGACCTAAAAATAACACTTTTCATTGGTTCAGAACTTTTGCTTTTCCCAAATCATGTAAACCCCTCCTTCTTTCCTCACTCTGACTTTCATCTTGGTGAGAGAAAGACCATTTACCTACAATTGAGCAATGGCTTCTGTACTTGCTGCAGCTGGTGGACCCCCACCACCACCTCCACCTCCTCATAAGAAGAGAGGACCACCAAGTCAATTTACCTCCAACAGAGAGCAGGAAGAGGAGGAAGAAGAAGAAGAGGATCCACATCAACAACAATTTATCCCAGAGTTGCCCCGTGTTTCAAAGAGAAAAACTAGTTTCATCTGGCAGTTTTTTTCCATCCCTCCAGGGGAGAAGAAGGTGAATGCGAAATATGTCACCTGCCTCATCTGTGATTACAGATTGTCAAGAGGCACAGAGAAGAAATATAGTATGGGCAACTATACTATGCATCGACATATGACCAGGTGGCATCCCTTGAACTACAGCCGGGCTGAGTTAAGGGACCTACAAGACAATCCCCCGACAACTCCTGTGGCCAGATCTACCTCATCAATGTCTTTGTCAGGAAGAGAGGCACAGGAAACTGTGCCAAATATTCAACCAAATTTCCAACATATGAGGTTTACTTGTATATATTGCGGTGCAATGTTGTCGTATGGGAACATGAGCATCAATTTGATTAATATGGTGTTCGAAAACCATAAGTGCCCTAATGCACCCAAGAAGTAATTTTTTTTTTGCTCCTGTTGAGCCGTTTTCAATGCCTGTTTTTTTGTTGTTTCCCCTCCATAAAAAACACAAAAAAAACATAAAACTGTTCTAAAAATACAAAAAAATCAAAAAATGTTCAGAAAAAAAAAAAAATATATAAAACAACAAAAACAAAAAAAAAAAGTTCTTTTCAGAACTACCTCCCCTTTCAAATAAAATTGCTAGAATGTTTATCACTCTGGCAAGCTCTATTTCTTTTGGTTCGCTTCAAGTTCGCTGACCGGTTCGCGAACTTTAAGCGAACTAAAAAAATATTTTTTTAAAAAAAAGAAGAGTTAGTATAAGGGAAGTAAACAGAGAATAATGTAAAAAGAAAGACAGCTATAGAGAGTAAATGAGAGATAGTGTCAGTGACATCATCAGCAGTGCATTGCGGGTAAAAAGAGTAGAAAACATTTACCTTATAATTCTTGTTACCTTTTTAAAATATTTTTTCATACTTTCAATCTGTAAAACAGAGAACAAACATTTCCAAAAATATTAAAACATGTATTTAAAAATTAGAAAAGACAAGGGAAAAGGTTCAAAAACAAACAGTTTTTCAACAACTTTGACATTTACAGAAGTCTCTGCTTCTCTACGTCCCCTACACAATCCTAAATATATATATTTTACAAAAAACTGTATCTTGATGTTGAAGATGTAAAGCCATCATAAAATTGTCTCTAATATTTTAAATGATAGTTTCAGGATGCAAATAAGATGTCTGCTTTGAAGAGCTTTCTTTGAGGTGAGGCCTATTCCTTTTAAAAAAAACAGTACCCGGAAATACAGCACTAGTAGCATTAAAATTGACACTTACAAAAGACTCAGTTTTTCCATATCTACCTCACATTTCTAAATGTATATCATAAGTACAAACAGAAGAACATTAATTATACATGTTAAATGGTTTATTTTTGCTGTTCTCAGAATGTATCAAATTTCACTTAAATCAGTGACTTGAAGATATTCATCATGTAACAGCGGGGAAAAAAAAACACAATCAAAATGACTGTGTTTAAAAAACCCATACAACCTAAGAAATCTGATTTCAAAACTCCTTAAAATTAACTTACTTTCAATGACGTCGAAGGATCTCCTATGAACAGCATCCACTCTGTTGTGCTATAAATATTTTCAGCCCGCCACTTTCTGAAAGAAAACCTCCATCGATACGAAAAATATGTTACATAGAAAAAAAGACTTCTCTCATTCTATCACATGTTTCCACTAGGCCAAATCATGTTGCCGCGATTCGCAAGTCTTGTAATTCTTCCAATCAAATCCCGACATTTTCTATTTTCGCAACTTGCAAAAAGAAAACATTTGAGATTATTTTCACAATCCTGGACTACTAATATCTTACTCTTCTTTGTCACTCATGTTCTCCTTTTCCTATGACACTGATACTGCTTACTATGAAGCAGACTTACTTGCATCAGGTTTATATAGTCGGATTTTACAAAATAACATTATAATTAAAAGTTTTGGACCAATAATCTAGACAGCATTGCAGACTTACATTCCCTCAACTTGATGAACCTTTTCCAATTCTTCACAGGAAATCTCGAGATTCTTTCTTTAAAATTTTGGTTTTAAAAACACCAGGTAAGAATTTTTAAGGTCAAACGGCAATTTTTTTTTTAAACTTACAACGGAATCATTGCAGAATGACCAGCCGTTTCGAGACTTTAAATAAGCTGTATAATGTCCTGAAGTTGTTGAAGGACCATCGTGATAGATAATTGCTACAGTTACAAAAGTCCTTCCTGATATTGAAAGCTGAGAAGCCACAAAATTTTTTATTAAAGTTGACAATTTTGATCCATCAGGCCTACATCGTTGGATCATTAAAATGACATACTGTCCATATCTACGTATAAGTAATGTTGACATCATTTCAGATTTACATTGGCTACACTCCATGTTGTGATCCGCTGCATTTACTAGCTTATTAAAGGAGACTGATTTACTGTCTGGCAAAGTTAAATATATAAATCTTTCTGAGTCTACACTAGTAGTACTTGATACCCTACAATTCTCGCAGTCATGCTGCCATTGATAAGAAAGCCCAAACAGGTGATCTACATCTACACCCTCAACTTGCAATATATCAAGCATATACATTAAAAACTCCTGACAATCTTGCTGATTATTTTGAGAGAAGTCTGTTTGACCTGAACATTCATCTAACAGATAACGAACTTCAGACACACTTTCTACTTTTGTTCGATCAGTGCTACATTTCTCGAAAACAGAATTCAACAAACAGCATAAAATTTGTTCAGAATTCAACAGAATCTGTTCTTTTAAACTCTCTAGTGAAAAGAGAACATTAACCACTACATTTGCATAGCAGTTGACACCAGAACTGTTTTCAAATTGAAAACCGACAACATCTTCAACAGAATCCACTTTCTTTCTGCTAACAATTTTCGGTTCATTGACTTTTAGTCTTTTTGCAACAACCTCCCTACTATTACTGCTATTTCTACGTTTGCGGCCTACCACACGTTTCTCAAACAAAGGATATTGAGGCAAATGTGGCGCATACTCTCTTCTTAACCTATTGTATTCCTTAACACAATCTAGATCCGCACAAATGTTTGTGACATCACAGTCAATCAAGTACAATCCCGATAAAGTTCTAACTCGTGACAATGCCACATATGCCATACCCTCCTTGAACACAGAACTGCCAATATTCACCAATGCACAGTCTACACTTAAACCTTGCGATTTATGGATTGTCACCGCATATGCCAAGCAAACAGGAAACTGTTTACGGCGAACATATAAATCTTTAACAAGCAAAAACCTAGCAGAACAACGACCAATTTGCTGTACTTCCTCAATGCCATCAAATTTAATTCTTAAAAATTCTATTCCATCTCTATTTCTGTATTTCTCAAAATCAACAACATTACCCATTGATCCATTTACCAGACCTCTTTCTACATGTAAATTCCTTCTCAAAATAATTCGGCAATTTAAACACACATTCAAAGTCTTTTCAAAACCCGCTGTTTTAGATATAGTCTTCTCTAATGAATCCAATTTTGATTTCAAATTGTCTGACAAAATAATTGTTGATCCCATATGCTCTAATTTGTCGATAGCTTCAAGTTTCACAATCTCTTGCTTTTCTAAATTCAACATTTTGTTGTTGAAGATGGCACATTCTGCAAGAGTTGGCATGAGACATATCCCGGATTTCTTCTCAGTAATTTTCTGAAAAATATTCTCAGGCACAATCTCTTGTTTGGGATATAAATTTGACAGTAATCGTGCATTTAAAGCTTCTTTCCCATGCTCAGTCACTTTTCCAATTCTAATATCTTGTAGAATATTCTTGTAATCTTCATCCTTTGCCTGACGCATATTTTGATGCAGTTCTGCATAATTGAAGTTTAACCATATATTGACGTTGCCAATGCTCCCTAGGCACTTCCTGGTATCTTCATGCGTGAGTATTTTGAACACAGGTTGACCTTTTACTGGTGTCAGCTGCAGAAGATCTCCGAAAACAATGATGTGTTTCCCACCAAATAACACATCATATTCAGTTTTAAGTACTTCTTGCATTCTCAAATGCACAAAGGCAAGCATGACATTGGAAACCATGCTTACTTCGTCAATGATAAGTAGTTTCATTTTCCTCAAGACTCTTGAAACTTCACAGCAAGCATCTCCAGATAACTTGTTGTATTGTAATTTGTTGTCATGCTCCACCGGCAGCATCAGTAGACGATGCAAAGTAATACCTTTAATGTTATGTGCTGCCAGTCCAGTAGGAGCGGTGACAACACAAGACAGCGATGACTCAGTCCTTTCCTTCAAATAACAAGAGATTGCTTTAATGAGGAAACTTTTTCCAGTTCCCGCTTCTCCACTCACGTACAGTCGGACAGGCTTCAACGATGTACATGAGCATTTGTTCTTCTCATGACTTAATCCGTGCTCAATTTCCGTGGTAACTTCATCATATATTTTCCTCTGCTCAACGTTGAGTTGTTTTTCCAAGTCTTCTAAGTTAACTGAATCCTCCTGAGCATGTGCCATGGCTCTTTCCACTTCATTCATAGCAGTGGCAGCTTCATTTTCGATAATAGGTCCTCCAAGTGGATCTTGACTCAATGAAACTGAACTCTGACTGTCCTGAGAACTGTCTCTAGCAATCTCGGCTGCAATCGTTGCTTCCTGCTCAATTTCCAAAGTTAGCATTTCTTGATATTTAGAAAAAGCAGGACATTCTATGGACTCCTTGGCTGCATTGAAAGAGTCTTCGTAACAGAGGAAATCTCCAAGCAGTTCCTCTTCTGCACGCCAAGGCTTGAAAAGTTGCAAAAGTGCTAAATAAAAAAACTCCTTTTTTTCTGGAGATTCACCACTCAATTTTCGATGGTTTACTAATTGGCATTTTCTTTGCTTGACCAGGCATCCCTCACTTCCAATTACAGCATACACTCCTTTCTCAATATCTTCTTTGATGTTCCTCTTGAATATATAATTTTGGAGAACCTCATATAGACAAACATTCTCAAGGTGACTGCTTCGATTTGGATAATATGTATCCAACATGTTGGTCTTCAAAATGTCGGTACTGTTTGGTTCCTTTTCTGCCAAATACTCAATTTCCCGGACAGGTTTTAGAACTCGATTTCGCGTTGCAGCAAGACCAAGACTCGCCCAAACTAGACTCCTGGATTTGGCATAGAGACTTGCTGAAGACAACCGGTCAGAACATTCGTAAGCTCCGATTTCTCGATGCGACAACATCTTCAGACTGAAACTGTACAACTTCTTGCTGAGGCTCTTTTCATGAGAAATATCCTCCCACATATCCTTCAGTTCGGTCTTTTCTTTTTTGGTGATGTAAGATGTCACATACCGAGCCACAGCCATACAGTTGTCAGCCACAAACTGTATATCCATGTTAGCATTCCACATGGACAAAATCACTGGGTTGTAGTCATTGATGTACTTGGACTCTTCGTTCCTTTTCAAATTGTATGTAGTCTTGGGTGATTTCCTCGTCACATTATGTCGCAGCGAAGACATCAAACTGTTCACTCTTCCTTTAGAAATCACCGGTCGTGGAAAGTTAAAACGACATTTGGTGTAGAACTTCTCCTTGTTTCTGAATTTACGACGACAGTACTTTCCACAACGATGGCTTTGGAAACGTAGAACTTGTTCTCTTAGACTTTTCTTCTCCGTTGCGTTTGGAACAGCACACGTAGAATACTGTTTGATGAAATTCATCACTAAGTCATCCGGATCTGTTCCAAATTTAGGTGCATCCTTGATCCACAACAACATATGTATATGAGGGGCACCTCTTGCTTGGTACTCCTTTCTCCAGAAGAAATCCAACACCTCTCCAAGAGGTGGATTCTTTTTATTTGTGATGAAAGACATCATAGCTTCAAATCTATGATTGAAGTACCTGCATACATTCACTGGATCCAAAGAACACAGTTCTCCAGGTGTCTTGAATTCAATGTTTTCAATATTTCCATTTGCCTCTCGTAGAAATTCAAGTAAGTCTTCCCAGCCATACTCGGCACAGCTCAGAGTGAGGAACCATGTTGGAGTTCCTAAGTTCCTCAGCATACATTTTAAATCACCATGACGACGGTACCAGTACTCATTAGTACCACGCTGACACGCCATGAGATTAATTAAGTGAGAATCCAAAATACTGTCTTGGACATTGACTTTATGCATAAAGTCACTTGACGAGATGTTTCGCATCTGTATACCACTTTTTAAGATGTGGTTCACTGCATATGACAGTCCAGACAGATCGCTTTCAAACAGGAGATGAAACAAATAGGGAATGCATTGCCGAAACCTAGGATCTGCTGCATACAATCGTAAAGTCCGGTATTCAGACGCAGGAATTTGATGAGGTCGCTCATCATATCTTCCTCCTTGACCTGTGGGAAATAGCTGTGGGAAACACCGAGCTTCCAAACTTTCCTCCCAAACACTAATGGGACTCCCTTTGGCTTGTTTCATTTGAAACAACTCAATAGCATTCCCCATGACTTCCTTGGAATGCAAAGGATGAACACTATAATGTTCATATATTTCTTCACTTTTAGAGGCCTCTACTTTCTCAATTTGGCCAGCACACAAATCGCTATCCTCTTCATCACTTACTTCCTCTTCTGCAACATATACATTCTTATAGTACTTATTATTTTTCTTCAAATACACTGTTGCCTTTTTGACTTTCCTAACATCCACTAAATCTTGCCATATTTTCTTATTCTTTGTCGGAACCCCATTAACCAAGATAACCAGAGGTTCCTCTTCCACTTCTTCTATTCCAATTGTGTTAATGTTTTTGTTCAAATCTAGAGGCAAATAAACAACTCTTCCCTTTAATCCTCTCTGTAAATCTGCTGGAGGCAACTTCCCTGTCTTTGGCTCCATTCTTACAATAGCCTGAAAGGGATGGATACTTTGAATCAAAATAGATTCATAAGTATTTAAATCCTTCAATTCAGAAGGAATCTCAACCAATTCCAGATTATTATGAACTGCCCTAGCAGGCATCTGGTTTTGGTTTAATTTATTACAACAATAAGTACACACACGTTGGTCCGATCCCAAATCAAAACAATTTTCTACCATCAAGTATGTGGCAAAATCCTTCCATTCACTATTATTTTCCCTTTCACTTTTTGCATATAAATCCACTAACTTAGTCTGATTCTTATAATAAGTGCGTCGACAACATACACAAGTGAAATTAGGCCTCTCACTTGATTTCATCTGAAACGTGGCAATTTCCTTCTGAAAATTATCTGTACTGGAAACCTGTACATTATCTTCCACATTACCCTCTACTTCAGGGTCAATTTGAACATTCTCATCTTTACTACCAAAGTAACAAAACTCAATTTCTTCACAAATATTCTTCACATCTATTTCAGAACCATGCAAAAGAGCAGCACATAATTGTTTAAGCATAATTGCTGGACTCTTAGCATAATACAACATTCTCACTAATTTTCTCACTTTATTATGATGCACTGCTAGCATCCTGAAATGATGAAAAACACTCTGGCATACTCTCCTGGAAAGACAAGCCAGTGAATGACCACGCAAACCTGTCATTTGTCTCACTCTGCAAGGATCTAAATCTTGCAACAACTTCATTTTCTGCTTCAAACTTTTCTTATTAAATGTCCGTATAAAATCACAAAGCAAATTGATGGAAACCTGTCGCACACTGCAAATAGAACTACACTTCCAAATGTACACAGGACCCTTAGGACGTCTTCCTAAAACCTCATCACTTAGCGCCTCTTCTGTCTCTGTTGTCACAAGTTGTTCTTTTTCAACTGGACAACCATCCTTCACTTCATAAGCTCGACCACTGATGTCAACTGCATGCACCAAATCATTATCCTGAAAATAAGTCTCCTCATTAAAAAATGCCTCAGAACTTGAACTATGCATCCATTCTCCGGAAAAAACTTCACAAAAGTTAGTACGATTTACTACTCTCTTCCATCTACTTTTTGTTTTGAAATCAGAAATTACCTTGCTTAGTTTCCTAATTCTATTGATTACCAAAATAAACAACTTTCGCTTAATTTCAAAAGCATGATCAATAATTTTCTCTACATTTTTCTTCTTCTTATAAAATGCCGCTTTCTGTTGGCCTTTCTTTTTAATATTTTTCAATAAATTAACTAATATCCTATTACGGAACATTCGATTTCGAATGTCCCTAAACTGTTGTTTCCTTCTACTATCATGCACAGAGTTATCTCTTCCTCTACCAGTAACATTTGTGATGGGTCTCTCCTTTCCATTTAAATTACTTTTCTTTTTGTGAACTGAAACATTTTTTTGAGCAAAACTTTTTTTACTACAAATATTTCTTAAGAATGATTTTGTGCTCTTACCCGGACCTTTCTTGGTGTTTTGACAAGTATTTGGGGAAGAGGACTGCTGCAATAAAACATCATCCTGCTGTCTTTGACGTTTTCTAGCCTTTCTTATTCTACTTTTGGAAGGCATTTTACAAACTATGAAAGAATCTGCAGTTGAATCTGTGGAAAAATATAATATAAAATGTTATTAACCACTATTACCAAACAGTAAATAAATAACAGTCATCTAAAACTTAATGCCGTACTAATTATTTAACATAGCAAATATTTTCCACCAGCACTGCATCACAAAAATGACACTCAATGGTACAAAACAGGCATACAACACTCATAAATCACTCCCTAATATTTTAAATCATTAATTCAGGATGACGATAAGATGTAGCCTATCTAAAGATTAGTTTAGGCCCAGATCTTTAGACTGGGGTGAATGTGTGTCATTGATCCACATTCAGTCCATCACCTGTTTTGTTTATTTGAGGTGAGGCCAACACATGGTTGCAGATAAGATTATCACTGAAAAAAAACAAGGTAAAAAAACATGTGAAGGCCTACCAATGAAGTAAATCATTAAATGAAAACCAATACATTTCTGGAAATATGCACTACTAGTGCTTCATAAGATGTTTTGGGTCATATTTATAAGGCATTTGAGTGTGTAGTATGCTATTTTACGTTGTTCATGGTGCAAATTTATTGTAAATACGCTCCCACCTGCGGTTGGCAAATTTAGATTTTGATTATGGGAGTTAGATAGGCATGTTAATAATTTCCCAAAAATGGTGTATAACCCCAAACAACCTTTGAAGCAAATGCTCTTAGCCATGTTATCCACCTCCCATTGGATAACATGGCTAAGAAGTGCTTGCAAAGGTGAAAAAAAACGGCCGCAATGCATGAATATCGCAGAAAAATCAGCGATATTCATACATTTTCCAGCAAATGCTCTTAGCCATGTTATCCACTTCCTATTAAATAACATGGCTAAGAACTGCTCAGGGCCCCATGAGGAACGCTTTCCATTTAAAAAGGGAAAAATAACATCAAAGACACTAAAATGCCTTCTAAATATGACCCCAAACAACCTATGAAGCTCTAACAGTACATATCCTGAAATTTAATTGATTTCTAAATTCGTTTTTAAACACAGCATATAAATCAATTGTATACCTGCATTCATGAAGAAATGACTAAAAATGTCCTTGAGACACATGAAAGTGTTTTCTGGAATGCCCTAGCACCATTTTTGAGACACTATTAACATGGCTAGGTAACTCCCATAATCAAAATCTAAATTTGCCAAGCGCAAGTGGGAGCGTAGACACTTGCCCCAAGAGGAACACTTTCCATTTAAAAAGGTAAACATAACATCGCAGAAAAGTCAGCAATATTCATGCATTATCCAGCAAATGCTCTTAGCCATGTTATCCACCTTCCATTGGATAACAGAAAGCTGATTGGCTCTCCGGTGTCTGTCAACATTCTAAATAGTCCGGAGCGGCCGCCATCTTATCTCTCGGTAGGATCGAGAGAGAAGAAGAGGTGAAAAACGAAGGGGGAATTTATTGAAAGGGGGCAAGGTATACCCCTCTTGACCCCCTAGGAATGTTGTTCGGGTTATTAAAGGGTCCCGTGGGGAAAATAAAAAAAAAATGATTTTTCACGGTAGAAGCGCTTCACGGGCCGCAAACTGGGCCGCAAACTGGTAGCGAAACGGGAATTCGCCATTTTGTGCTTCGTTTTAATTGTTTAGAGACAAAAATTATCGCCGCACATCGGTCACAATGCATGAATATCGCTGAAAAGTCAGCGATATTCATGCATTATCCAGCAAATGCTCTTAGCCATGTTATCCACCTTCCATTGGATAACATGGCTAAAAACCGCTCTGTGCGTGAGCTTTTTTTTTTTTTTTTTTTTTTGCTGCGTGACGTTTCTTAACGTTCGATTCGATGGAAATCAGGAAGTGTTGAACACCATTTTGTCACTGCGAGTAAATATTTTATTATAAATGAATCCTTATTGATAAACATTGTCTGCGCCATCTTGCGTTTTTGTCCAATGCCACAATTTTGTCGTGCACGGCAGCCATTTTAGATGCCTTGACCAGGGCCACTCTCTGCACGCCGCCGATTCTCAGCATGGCTCCCCACCCTCGCACGCATCTCCCCCACGCAATGGTCACCCGCGCTCTCTCTCTCATGCATGGGCCATATACTTCCCCCATCTGCGCTGCTCTTCTCTGAGAATCACACCCTGTGCCCGCTCGACACCTCCCTTTCACCCTATTCACTACCGCACCCTCTGACACTTCTCTTCCTCTGTGTCCGATTGTCCAGGCCGGACCTAGGCTATCACCTAGCCCTGCGGATGTAGTTTATGGCTCCAGCTGTAGAGTATCCAGACATGCCAACCCTCCCGATTCAGGTGTGAGACTACTGATTTCAGTGCTAGTCTTTCGCTTCCCGATTCCTGCAAGGAAAAACCCGGGGGCATATTTCCAACAACTAGCGGTAATTTTTGTCTCTAACTTGTTTAGAGACAATAATTATCGCCGCACTTCGGCGAATTTTATCGCACATAAATTGATTTCTTAAATCGTTTTTAAAAACAACATATCTGTTTCAGCTTACATAACAAACCATGGAATGGGCTCCATGTACCACAATAACTTGTGTTACTGCATGCCAGAATGTTACACCAAATATGCAATTACAATTTCTATATAAAACTAATTCTATTACTATCTCACTAGAGACAAAACCACATTTTAAAAACACAGCTTTCTTCATCATTTTCTCCTTAAATCATACTATTCTCTATCTAAATTAAATAAATCTTTTCTCACCTTAGCAAATATTGTTTGAGTTTTGAAAACAGTCTCAGAAATACACCAAATTGTCTTCAGCAGAAGAAAAAGGATGCACTCCAAAGGCTGCAGCTATTGAAAGCACAGAAATACAGATATTCATTTCACATATCTCTCATATTAGCCAATCATACCTCTTCCCTCACTTTTTTCAAATCAAAACCCTTCCCCCCTCTGCCCTCTTTCCCTTGTTTCCATAGCAACCACCTCCTGGAAGACCTCTCATGTTTGCAAATTCACACAACAATGTTTCAATTGAACTCTGAACTCTCAGTGCACCTGCGTATCCAGAGCAATCTTTCAATAAATGTTTCTTCCTTGACCATTCAAATTACATCTTTCAAAGAACACATCCATGCACCCTAACTTTCTGTTTTCAGAAATGGAAATGCACCAATCACTGCTAATGAATCATTAGCATTGTAAATCCACAGTTTTTTTTCTTTAGAAACTCCTACTGTTTCAACTGCCCTTTCATTACCACACTTCATCTGACTGCAGAACAACCTTCTCCCACCATGTTTAAGGTCTGGATTGTTGGACATAGTTACATCCACTGGGCTCAAAGGTATGCTGAGAGCAGAAATTTACCTAACCTCAATTTACAAGATGTGGAAATTAAGTGGTTGGGCCAAAGAGGATTAAAATGTCACCAATTGATACCATTGGTGAAAACCTTTATGCATTTGCCAAAACCTGACCTGTTAATAGTGCACTGTGGAGGTAATGATTTGGGCACTTTGACAGGGGTAGGTCTGGAAATGCTTTTAAAGGACACCTTTGAGCAATTAATGGCACTTTTTCCTCAAACTGCCTTGGTATATTCCAATATATGCCAAAGACAGAAATGGAGGTGGTCCAACCAATTTTGTCCACAAATTGAGAAAGCGAGGAAGCATGTAAACAAATCTGTTTCAGCTTACATGAGAGACCATGGAATGGGCTCTCTGTACAACAATAACTTGCGTTACTACATGCAAGATATCTACAGAGGAGATGGAGTTCACTTCTCAGATGAGGGCAACAGAATTTTCATTCTGAATTTAAGACTGTGCATTGGTACCTACTTATAAGTACCTAAATGTACCATAAACCCAAAAGCTCTTCTCAGAGCTACCCTACATCTGATCACTCACAATTATTATTTTCCTCTAACTTTTTTCACTAATTTTCCACAAAATTCGCTCCCCGGAGCGCTACCCGGTTCGCTAACCGAAAGCTAACCTCGCGGATTTTTAAAAAAAAAGTTTTTTTTCCGCACATATAAGCCTCCTCAGCCACGCTCAGAAAACCTAGGGGGTCAAGATAAGTCTACCATGACCCCTTCTACCCATTCTAAACATTATTTGCCCTCCATCTTGTATCTTAATGCGACCGAAACACAAAATGGTGGACTCCCATGACGCTTAAGGTTCGCTAACCGGGCCGCTTTCCGGAAAGCGGTCCTAAAAAAAGGCGGGAAAGTAATTTACAGAAAAACGACTAGAGACACTCTCACCAAATATAGATTAGCTCATACTACATAACAATCCCTTCCATTCTCACAAATTTCATTGAAATTCAATTTAGCCATTTAGCCTGTAGACCTCTCCAAGTACCGTGAGGTAAATTACTTCACAAAACACATCTGAATTGTTGGCATTGACAACCAATGAAAATGTTACTTTCATTTTCTACTTTTATTACCTGACATTTGATTGGTTATATACCTGTATATATATAAAGGGAGAGAAGGAAACACAGCCATTTTGACTACTACTTCTTGTTGTACCTCCTATTTCAATAGCTTCAAAAACCTTCAACTTCTTTGTGAAGGTAAGTTATAATTTAATATATTATGCACTATGACTTAATATAGTAGACTTTTTTTGCTAGATATACACTATCCCTCTGTAGTAGTAATGTATTTAGATAGACTTCTCTGTTATAGTTATCAATGGAGTAAGGCTTGTCTTGGTTAAATCACATACACTTTTTTATAGTCCTATTTCCACTCTCATACTATACACTGTCAAAAGATAAATTCACTGATAAAAACTGCCTATCTAAAATTAATCCCAACAGTGCCCTATCTCTACTAATATATATTTTTTTAATCCAAATTTCAGGCAAAATTATAGTCCTATTTCCACTCTCATACTATACACTGCCAAAAGATAAATTCACTGATAAAAACTGCCTATCTAAAATTAATCCCAACAGTGCCCTATCTCTACTAATATATATTTTTTTAATCCAAATTTCAGGCAAAATGGAAGGCGAGCAGCAAGTTTCTTTTGAGATGGACCTGCAAGAGAGCAGCCAGGAATTAATTGAACAAATTGACATGGAATTTATGGATGAAAGCTTGGATAATGAACTGCTGCAATGTGTCCAAGCAGTAGATGTCCTCCTTGCAAATGAGGACATTTTGCAACCTCACAGATTGCAAACAATATATCAAGAAAATAATGACATTTCAGACACTGAAATATTAGAAAGTTTAAAAAATTATGAAAAAGAATCAAAATAAAAAAAAAACACTTTAAAAAAAAGAAAACAAAAAAAAACAAGAAAAACAACAAACAATTAACATACAGCATTAGAAAAGTCTTTCATTCTTTTATCCATAAAGTTCGCTGCCCAGAACGCTTTCCGGTTCGCGAACTTGGCGCTTATCACGCAAAAATTTTTTTTTTTATTTTTTTGGACCCTCCTAGGCCCTTTTAAAACCTCCACATAAAACCTAGGGGGTCAACGAGGATCTACTATGCCCCCTTATGGTAATTTCCCCCTTTGTTTTGCCCTCCTCTTGTCTCTCGATCCTACCGAGAGACAAGATGGCGGCCGCTCCGGACTGTTTAGAATGTTGACAGACACCGGAGGGCCAATCAGCTTCTCATCGCAAAGTTCCGTTACGCGAAAGGTTCGCTAACCGGATAGCTGCCCGGAGCGCTGTTACAGATATATATCTTGATTTAAACGTTAATTTCTCAAAATCCACTGAAGCACATATATTGAGACCTAGCAAAGGCACATCGGGCTAACAGTCCCTACAATTTTGCCAAGTTTCGTGAAAATCCATTCAGCCGTTCGGGCTAAAAGTGAGTCCAACCGCCCTATGGAAATTAACATGGGAAAAACGTGTTTTGGGACCCCCCTTTTTTCTCGGCCCCCCTCCACAAAACCCCCCCAAATTTTCAAGGGCTGCTCAGAAACAAAATGTGCCATTTTCCTGAAAATTTCAGCCAATTCCGTCCACAAACGCCAAAGTTATTAGGCATAGAATTTTCAGAAATCCCATAGAAAAAAAATCCTAACTATATATACCTACTGGCGACCGCCAGTAGGTAATATATATACATATATATATATATATTCTCTGGAAAAAACAAAGGTTACAGGTACATTATAGTTAAGTTGACATTTCACTTGAATAAATTCAGCTATTATAGTCCGCTTAAGATAACTATAACTTATGACTCCGCAAAACAGTGCTTATGACCCCACATATTACATCACTCATGACATAGTCAGTGAAATCAGAGATTACATTTCACATGACATCCTTAATGACATCTCAAATGACATCACTGACAACATCAGCCAGTGATTGGGAGTGATTTCTAAAAGTTACTGAGTTTTACTCATATATACCAAGGTAAGTGGCTGTGGGAGTGTCTGTATGGGTGAGTGAGTGGGTGTGAAAGTGGTGTATAGAAGAGTGAGTGGATATTTGAGTGACTGTATACATGAGTGAGTGGGTATGTGAGTTTTTGTAAGGGTGAGTGAGTGGGTATGTCAGTGGGTGCTTGAGTGAGTGGTTGTGTGAGTATCTGTATGAGTGAGTAAGTGGGTGTGTAAGTGGTCATAATGGTGAATGCGATTCTGAATGAGTGGATGTATGGATGAGTGTGCAGGTGTATCCATTGCTGTAAATGGTGAATAAAAGCGTGCATGAGCAGCTGAATGGATGACCGAGCAGGTACATAAGTGTCTGCATGGGTAAGTGAGAGGGTGTGGAAATTGCTGTATGAGTGCATGAATGGGTGTGTAAGTGGGTATATGGGGGAGTGAGTGGATGTGTGAATGGCAGAATGGGTGAGTACGTGAGTGTGGGAGAGGTTGCATGGTAGAGTATGTGCTTGTCTTAGTGAGTGTAAAGGTGAGTGAATTCTTGTGTAAATATATGTATGAGTAAGTGAGTGTATGTATGAGTACCTG
Source organism: Lissotriton vulgaris (assembly GCF_964263255.1). Classification (NCBI taxonomy): domain Eukaryota; kingdom Metazoa; phylum Chordata; class Amphibia; order Caudata; family Salamandridae; genus Lissotriton; species Lissotriton vulgaris. The sequence goes on from NC_141700.1 coordinate 333,667,918, forward strand.
TATGGGTAAGTAAGTGGCTGTGAGAGTCACTGTATAGGTGAGTGAGTAGGTGTGTGAGTCGCTGTATGGGTGACTAATTCAGTGTGTGAGTGGATGTATTGGTATATGAGTGGGTATGCAAGTGTCTGTATGTCTGTATGACTGCATTTGTCAGTGGCTGTATTGGTCAGTAAGTAGATGCCTGACTGGCTGTATATGTGGGTTAGTGGTTGTGTTAGTGGCTGTATGAGTGAGTTGATATGTGAGTGGCTTCATGGATCAGTGAGTAGGTGTGTGTGTTTATATGGGTCTGTGAATGGGTATGTCAGTGGCTGTGTGGGAGTTTGTGTATGAGATGTATGGGTGTAAGTGGGTGTGAGTGGTTCTGAAGATGATGTAAGCAGTGATGTCATTGTCATTTGAGATGTTGTCTGTGATGTAATTTGAGATCTTATCAGTGATCTCATCAGTGATGTCAGTGACCATACCATGAGTGATTAATAAGTGAGGTCGTAATCAGTGCATTGAGGGCATAAGTTATAGTTAGCTCAGTTAACTACAGCTGTTGAATTTCTCTGGTTTTATACAAGTTAAATGACAGCCTAACAATAACGTCCCTGTAACCTTTGTTTTTTTCAGTGAACTTTTAAGTTTTTTAAATTCTATTTTCTACTATAACGTCCCTGTAACCTTTGTTTTTTTCACTGAATTTCAATGTTTTTTAAAATTGTATGTCCTAACTGTAACCGGTGGAGGTTTCATTTGTGTGAAATGAACACTGTGCCAGAATGAATTTTGTCCTACATATTTATCCGAGAAGAGGCCACCATTTTGTGCAACACCTCTACCCAACTGGAGTGTTTTCTATTGGGTAATTAGTAAGTTCTACCTCGTTGGGTAAATGTATAGTGCATCTCCTCCACTACAAGTGCTTTAAGGTCACCGGGAAAATGTGAGTCTGAAAAATTGCCAATATGATTGTGCCTCAAGCGTCTTCACCAGATATCTTCACAATTGTGAAACTGCAGAGAAAACACACTTGGATGAATTGTACTTTGCAGAAGTAAGTGCGTCTTTGTTTGGTGGAGATGCAATCATATTCCTAGGATGAGGAATGCATCTCTAAAATGGGCAGGAAACAGTGGAAATGCAGGCAAAACACATTTGCTTTGCCTTGGCCATGCCCACAAATTGAGGATGATTAGTGCTTTACAGAAGTGAAGCTTCATCTCAGGCAACTACTTTGTTTATATCTGTTAGTGCTTCCCATTGAGGTTTAATTTTTGTGAAATGACACTCATGCCAGAATGAATCCTGCCATGCGTATTTATACCAGAAGAGTCCAGCGTTTTGTGCAACACCTCTACCCAACTGGAGGTCTTTCTTCTGGCTGATTAGTAAGTGCTGCCACTTTGGATAAATTTGTTCTGAATTTCCTACATTGCAACTCCATAAAGGATGCCAAGAAAATATCTCCCGTGCCCATGTGTGTCCGTAACTTTGCCAAGGTTATTTCTTCCTTGAGCGTCTTCACCTAGGGGCAGATGTATCAAACTATTTTTTTGTCGCAAACGCTGCGAATTGCTAAAAAGCAGCGTTTGCGACAAAAAAATAGGAAAATGGAATGTATCAAGAAAAAAGCCTCGCAATATTAAGGAATCGTAAATTTTGCAATTCCTTAATATTGCGTAAGCATTTAAGGAATTGCAAATTGCGATTCCTTAAATGCTATGTATGAAGCATTTAAGTTTTGCGAAATTAGGCTAAGAAATCTCAAATTACCACCAACTTGTAGTTGGTGGTAATTTGCAAATTCTTTTACAAATGCACTTTTTGCAATTTGTAAAGGTGCCATGTGACGCTCATACATGCCCTTAGGGCATGTATGTGCGCCATATGCGCACACATGTCAATTTCAGAGGTGCAGCAGGGTGTCCTGAAGACATCTTTGCACCCTTGAAATTATTCTCAATTTGCGATTAGCAAATTGCGAATCGCAAATCGGAAATAATTTCCCATTCATTCTTATGGGCCTCCTGGCCCATAGAAATGAATGGAAAATTATTCCTTAATTGCGATTAGCAATTTGGTAATCGCAATTAAGGAATTTTAAGAAATCGCTAAAAGATTGCGAATTTCTACATACATACCATTTTACAAATCTCAAATAGCGATTCTCAAAAAATCGCTATTTGAGAATCGCAAAAGGGTATCTTGATAAATCTGGCCCCAGGTAACTTTAGAAAGTGTAACTGCAGAGAAAACACACTTGGATAATATGTACTTTGCAGAAGTAGGTGCTTCTTTGTTTGGGGGAGATGCAATCGTATTCCTAGACATGAGAAACAAGTGTCCCAAATGGGCAGGAAACGTGCTGGAGGTTCTTTTAGTAAGCTGTCCATCATCCTGGGAAAAGGTGGGAAGACGTGGCATACTGATAATGTATTTAGGGTGGAGACAAATGGGCAGGGTTTGTACTTGGAGTTGAAATTCTTCTAGTTGGTAAAAGTGCAGAACAATCTCTGGTCTCAGCAGTAGATATCAAGAAAGAACCTCCTCGTCACAGACACTATATGAGATTTTGCACTCAAGAAAAGCAAAGATGCAGACACCTCCATCAAGGAATACATATACATTTTCACAGTGGAAAGGCAGAGAAAACACACATCCTTTGCATTGGCCATTAGCCATTACCTACAAAGTTAGACTAATTAGTACTTTACAGAAGTGGGACTTCAACTCGGACACCCATCCCCTGGGACCCAGCCATGTCATCTGGGTACTTCTAAGACACCCAGAGTGCAATGGGACCTTGGGGGAGCCTCAAGGTCCCCGTGGTGCCAGCCGGCTACCCGCCTCCCACATTACTTTATAGACATTTTCCCTGGAGAGGTGTTGGTCCCCGGGGTGCAGGGGTGACAGGAGGGCACACCCCGTGTACATTAAAAAAGCAATACCCCGAGGAGGTGCGGTCCCCGGGGATTTCATAAGCCCTAGCAGTGGCGCCTCCTATTTTTGTTATGCCCCTGGGATCTGGCCTACAGAAGTGTCATTCAATTGGAAGCATGGAAGCCTGTGCCTTTTTTCACTGAAATATCACTATTTCCCAGCATTTTATTTTTAAATGCTTTTTTGACCTGGAGGGGGCCAAGGGGGACTATGTTGTAACACATCTTTCCGATAGTCTACCTTCAATTATAATGTTGAGATTTGCCAAGGAGGCATTTATTGAGGTAACACCTAACAGTCTTTTCACTATTATTTTTGACTGTCAAGTCGATCGAGGTTGCCCCCTCTTATTTGATGTTATGACTTGTACAGTACCGGTGGCTGTTACAAAAGTGACAATCGACATTCAGAATATAGTGGATTGATAGCTTAATCAGCTATATTAAATGTGTACCATATACACGTTTTGCACTGGCTCTCCTCCAATGACTTGACACTTTATTTTTACCTGAAGTCAAAGACGTTTGGATAGTTGAGCAGATTGCACCACTTGAAATCACAAGGAATGGCTCATTGATTGGCTATTGCGAAGTTCCTGCAGGTGTAGAATATAAACAGAGCGAAAATGCGCTCCAAACGACCAATACATTTCACCAGGTCCTGTGTTTGTGACAGTCCATTTAAGTGGTGCAGACATCTGCTTGATGGCTCTCCTCCCAGGAGTAGGCAAACAAAACAAAGTGGCGTCACAGAAGAAAGTGACATGCATGCTCCAATAAGCAGAGTCAAGCTATCCAACAGGACGTGCCTGAAACACAATTTTGCACTGTAACAAGAAATGCATCTTACTCCACAATGCCATTACAGCGTCAACCAACACGTTGTGGCGCTCATTTATTATTTAAAAACACTCGAAGCTCCTATATGGAGGAGAGTCCGAGAAAGGAAGCAAACACAGGCTAGACTGAAGATATTTTGAAACAATATTCCAATAATAATAAGCTAAAATAAGCACATAACAATTCTATGCTTCTATTTGATTCCTGAATAAATTAAAATGCGTGTTGTCTCTTTATAGTCTACAACTCTTAAAGCAGCAGGACAACTTAAAAACATTTATCCAAATTGCTTAATAATAATAACTCGTTTTTGATGTAGCGCTGCATATAGCACTTCTACAATTTCTGAGAGCTGTAATTGACTGGTTGTAATTGAATACTATTCAGTTTCCAACGTCAATTGAAGGGAAAGCTTAGTCCGCTATGCTCGTGATCCTTAGAGGCACAGTGAGAAATAATGAATGATGTGTTTTTCACCCCACATTCTTTCGTTATTTTTAGCTCAAATCTTCTCAAATCATATATAAAATTATGTGAGAATAATTTCCGAAAAGTTCCATAACATTTTTAGGTCTGACCTAGGGTCAGCTTCAGCTGCCTTGCAAGCCTCATGTTATAAAAAAATAAAAACATAATTCAAATATGTCCAATTATTTAGGGGTTTTCAATCAACCTAGTTAATAAATTGGTCTGTAAAAGTGTCACTAACAGAAAAGGCTCTCTACTTGGACAGCTAGAGTCAGGGTATGGAGAAAATGTTCTTAAAGAAGAGCGCAAGAAATCATGTAATGAAAGAGACCAAGGGGCATATTTACAAAAAAAGTCACGCAGCGCAGTATGCCACCTTCCTGCACTGCGCTACGTGACAGGGAAAGGCATGAATGTGCCACATTTAAAAGAATATGATGCATTCTTGTCCTTGTCCCTGTGCTGGTGCAATTGTGGTTACCTAGCATTAATGCAGGCACCCCTGCACAATAGTGTAAGGATGCCTGCGTTGCAGACAGGATTGTTTTTGTGTAAGAAGGGGTATTTCCTGCACAAAAGCAATCCTGGGAGGTAGATTCATCTTCTTCTGTGTGCTTCAGACTGCAGGACACATAGGAAGAGAAAGTAACAAGGAGAGAAAAAGATATTTCTTTTTGTTACGCCTCTCCTGGGAAAGCATAGGATTTTTGCAAATTCCCAGGTTCATAATTTCTTGCAAATTTGGAAATGCGTCGAAATCCATGGGAGTTGCATGGAAAAACAGCTGTGATGTGAACTTTTACTGTGATTGTTGGCGTGAAGGAATCTTCTTACCACGTGATCCTTCAAGTCTGGATTTAATCATCTACTCAGCACTGACTTGAGTTGCACTGAATGTGTAGAGCCCTTTGGAAGAATTTTGATCAATCCAGGACGATTTAAATCAGACGGTCCCATTTTTCGAGGGACCGAGGTTGGGGCTCTGCCCTGTACCGAAAACACCCGTAATTGGGCTGGTGCGGTACCTATGTGCTACGAGTACACTATGAATCAGACTGCAATTATATGCAGGTAATTGTGTATTGTGTTGCCCAAAGTCCTGAAGAGGCCTAAAATAGGTTATAGGCTGAAACGCGTCGACTGTTGATATAATCTGACACCATAATAAAACATTGAAATTGAATTTGAAAGACTTCATGATAAAAAAGGCAAAAAGTGATTTTGAGCTTTCTAGGCTTCATTTTGTGAATGTGGTGATCCAGATAGAGGAATTAAGGATATAATAAAGTTCCCCAGATTTCCTTATTCAAAATGTTGGGCATGTGAACCAAAAAATGGCTCAGGAGAAAGTTTCACGTTTGCGTTTGTTTATATATTGTAAATATTGTGTAAAGATACATGCCAAATGTGGTAAAAGTGTATATATATATAGGCGTCATGTGATCAAGGTCCAGGTCGGACCGAAACGCGTCATGGCGGCATACTGATGCAGGGCGGAAAAAACTTTAAATAAATAAGAAACGCACAAAGAAAATGGGTCCGCGTTGTCTATCTGAGTCCGTGGTTTGGTGACTGGATTCTGCAAGGATAGAGTACTGGAATATATATATATATATTGATGGCGGCAGCAGGCTTGCTGGCAAGAATAAATCACCTCGATTAAGCACCAAAAATTGGGTCTGTTCTTTCGTCATCTCCGGATTGTTGTTTTGAGGCGGCTGCTTCAGTTGTTGGCGAATTTGCGTGCATATATATATATATGTATAAAATGAAAAAAGTGAAAATTAATTTTCCTTGATGACAAATATAATTGGTTTTACTACTACTAAAAAAGTTACGCAAACCAGTTCTTTGTCTGTCGTGATTTGTATAAGTGTTTAAATAGCTACTAGATGAATTAAAAAGAAACAATGATAGATTCAGTCAAGAAGTAATTAAAAAATAGTGGACAGATAATTTGTGGTATCGGTCTTAAATTAGGAATTTTGAAAAAAAATACCAGAGGCATCACTGTATTGAATTTATTTATTTGTGATGTGGATTCCAGCATCATCATCGAGGCTGCAGTCAATGAGAGATGAAAGGGCCTCTGCTGAGGATGCGTAGCTCATTGGCAGCTCGGATGTAGGGATGGGCTGCGATGTGATGCAGCTCTTGCAACGGTTCCGTTCCACGCAGCATTTCTGCTCAGGGTTGCACAGCAGAGGAGATGTGTCCGTTCTCCTGAATCCACAGTGGCTGACAGAGTAGCTTAGGCCAAATTCCAAGTGTTCAGGACTGGGGTGGCACCACTAGACAGGGTAGACTCACAGATGGCAAATTCCAAGTGCGGGTGCAAAGTGGTTGTAAGCCTGTTGTGTCCGTGAGGCCTTGAATTAGGAGGCCAGGCAACTAAGGCTTGGAGTCACTCTGAGATTCTGGGTACAAGAGAAGCAGGTTCAGTCCTTCTCATCCCTGCAAGAGGGCAGCAGATCAGCACAGCAAGGCAGCAACCAGCAAGGCAGGAGTCCAGCAGGGCAGCAGTCCAGCAGAGTGGCAATCCTTCAGCAGTACAGCAGTCCTTCTTTGTGGCAGAGTATCCACAGGTCTAGAAGTGAACTGAAAAGTTGATGTCTGAGGTACAGTATGTATACCCTGGTGTGTTCCTGTAGAGGGGGAGAATATTTTAGAAGTCCACAGGCATCCAGCCTTCCCTGCCCTGGCTCCAGACTAACTACACGGGATATGCAGCCATTTGTATGAAGGCAGGGCACAGTCTAGTCAAGTGTAAGTAGAGCTGGGCCCAGCTCTGCCATTCCATCCTGCCAGCGATGGCTCAAGAAGGCACACCTAAGCTCTCTATTGTGTGCGGCTGTCTCGGAGGAATATACAAGGCTCAACTGACAAATACTCATAGTCACATGACCCAGTGAGCTACAGGCACTAAATGCTATGGCAGGAGAAAAGCACCTTTCTAAAAGTGGCATTTTCAAAATTGAAATTTAAAATCCACCTTTACCATAAGTTAGGATTATTCATTACAATCCCAAAGACACCAAACATGAACTGGTCACCTGTTCCCAGCTTGAACATTGCACTTTACTTACTACATTACAGGCCAGATCGGGAGGCTTCTCCTTCTCCTTTCTTGTGGCCAGAGCCTGGAACGCCCTCACGCTCAACCTCAGACAGACAAAATCACTCCCCAACTTCACGAGGGACCTCTAGACATTGCTCTTTGATACACATCCTCCTTGATGGACAGGACCCTGCGCCCCCCCCCCCCCCGAGTTCCTTGAGACCCTTACGGATGAGTAGCCACACTCAAAACAAACCCACGATTGATTTAATAAGCTGTAATAAGGTAACTGCAATGTTAGTCTGTAGGAGACGTAGGCCTTGCAGTAGTGAAAAGATTTGTAAAACTTAAACATACATGTGTAGCTTGTAACATTCTCTTCACCCTGCCCTCTGGGCTGTCCAGAGCCTACCCAAGGGGTGACATTTATGTATTTAAAAGGCAGGTCCTGGTGGAAGTTTATAGCTGCACACACACTGGATGCAATGACAGATCTGAGACATGTTTAAATCTCTACTTTAGTAAGTAGCAAAATCAGTACTGCAAGCCCACTAGTAGCATTTAATTTAGAGGCCCTGGACACATGTTGTGCTACTTTACTAGGGATATACAAGTAAATTAAATATGCCAAATGGAGGTAAGCCAAAGTTGTGTAACCAATATGTTGTGGTGGAGAGTTCCACGCTACCTGCAGAAAGAAGTAAGAAAGGTAAGGGTGAGGATACCTCCTTCCAAGTTAAACTCTTCTCACGACAGTGTATCCAGGTCCCAAATGGCTCCTAAAGCCTCTAACTCCTTATGGTGGCGTATGCCGCAACAGTGGAAAGGAAATCAATTCCTTTTAATATTTAACCCTCACACACCCTATTGGTGTCATGCTTCATCATCGGGTTCACCCAGACTCCTAAAGGTCTGGCTGGCCTCGACCATATTTCAGGGAGCTCTCACGAGATATAGGCCAGGGGGACTTAAAGATTAAAATACTACTACAACCCCAGGTATCCTTTTATTGATGGGGATGTAGTGGATGTTAAACATTTATAAAAATGGGTCTTTTCTGGAGGTTTTGGTCCTAAGACCCCACAAGATTGCCAACATGTTTCAGCCCGAAGGTGGGTGGCCAAAAAATGATCCTGAGCTCCCTGAAATACGATTGAGCCCAGCCAGACCTTTAGGAGTCTGGGTGAACCCGATGATGAAGCATGACACCAATAGGGTGTGTGAGGGTTAAATAACAAAAGGAATTGATTTCCTTTCCGCTGTTGCGCCATACACCACCATAAGGAGTTAGAGGCTTTAGGAGCCATTTCGGGGCCTGGATACACTGTTGTGAGTAGGGTAAGCCAAAGTTACAATGTTTTATGGAGGAGCACATGTACTTTAGCTCTAGTTAGCTCTAGTCAACTTTGGTAAAGTGCATAGTGTCCTAAGGCCAACAAAAACTAGATCAGCAAAAATGGAGGAGGAAGGCAAACAATTTGGGGTAAAACCACCCTAAGGCCTAACAAACCCTTTCTGAAATATATACATGGTTTGCTCTTAGCTAAAGTTAATCTTGTTTGTTATGTTTAAATTATATTATTAAAATAAACTCATTTACTTTAAAATAGGGTATTATTCTAATGAAAATATAATTCTACTTTTCTATTTTTTCATTTGTGAATTTGTGATATTTCTTTTATCCACTGATCTCTAATAAAGTGTGTTTCGGTACCAATGATTAGCCATCTATGGTACTTGACTTACTCCAAGAAACGGCTGGAGTAGATTTTAACCTGTATTGTCAGCACTACAACTGTAGAAGATTTAGGTATACCTTTAGTGAATAGCAAGTGTCTTATTCTTTTGATGGTTTGTTTTAGTATTTGCATGTTCCTCCTTAAATCCCTCTTTATTTTTTATTTTGCGTCACACATTTAGCAGTAGATATTTCCAACTTTCTAACTACTCTCCCTCAACCCTCACCTTCACTATTACAAATGGAAGTCTCTATGTGTGCACTTGTGTTTTGTCCCCTGTGATATATCAAATTCAAGTACACTTGGTGTTGTAGTCTTTAATCTAGTTTTTTACCTTATTGGACTGACATATTTGTTATCAATCAGTTGTAAGTCCTAGAGAGGTACATGCTGAATTTCATTGCCTCTAAGGTAGAAGGTCTTTAGAAGAATGGGCATGCAGAGGACACTTCATTGTTAGACAAAATTGTTAAATACTAAGAAGACATATTTTGGGTGAGCATGAAAATTGGAGTTTGTGTCATCTAGTAAAATAGATGTTTTCAAAAGAAGACCAAAGACTGAAACGATGTTGATAATTCACTTCTATTTGCACTTCAACTTTGACTTCCTCAGCAAAAGAACATAATATTATATAAACTGAAGTCTGATTCTCCGTTTTGTCAATGAAGAATCCATCATTCTGTTCATATGTCCATTCAGCCCTCTCTCCACCACAAGCAAGTTGTGCTTTCTTGTGTGCTGTCTAATTGTATATGTTTTGAGGGGGCTTCTATTTTCGTCATGTGTTTGTGTGTGTTATTGTGTATGTAGATAGTGGTGTGTGTATATATTTGTATGTGTGCATCTGTGTGTCTGTATTGTGTGTAGTTGTGTGAGACTCTGTATGCAGGCTTATAAACAGATTTCTGTGTATTTGTTTGTGTGATGATTTATATGTGAAGGTCAATTTTAATAGAGGCCTGTAGTTCTGGTGGTCTAGGCGCTAGACTGCATGCAGTTGTGTGTGCGTGGGTGTCTTTGCATGTGTTGGTCTCTGCAATGTGACTCTCGCCAATAGCTTGCTTAATCTTCCCAAGGGCCCCCAGTGCCGGGACACCACTTCGGAGGTAGCTGTGCGCTTTACAAATACTGGTATTTCAATGTTGTGGCTCTGCAACTTATGGTCTGTGTGCATGGGTGCCTCTAGGACTGTGGTCTAGGTTCCCCATATACCTGTCGGTCTGGTGGCTGCCTTTATATATCTTAGTCTATGGGCACGCCCAGATTTAATTCTCACTTTGTGAATAGGTAACTGTCTGTTTATTTGTTGGTTTGTGTGTTTATAGGTGCGTTTGTGTGTTTATAGGTGCGTTTGTGTGTGTTTTTCTTCATATGTATGATCTATGCTAATATGTGCATGAATTGTGAGTGTCTCTCTCTGCATGCACCATGCAAATGCTGTTGTCAATTTTTGTTTCACATTGCATATTGTCCCTTAACACTCAGCCAGTGTCTCACCTTAAGTACTTTGGCAAAATCTCATTTACATTTGAAATGATACTGCAACACACACAAAGGAGCCGATTAGGATGGCGGAAAGCTCGCCACCGCCAGAAGTGCGGTGGCGGGTCCTCTGCTATCTGACTGGCAATTTCCGCCTGCCACGCTTCCGCCACAGGCAATCATCAAGATTGCCTTGCAGAGCGGACAAATGCATGTGAATGGTGGTGGTGCCTAGCAGACACCTTCCGCCAGATCATAATGCTAACCTCATTCAGCCTTTCCATGGCTGTGGAAACCACCATGGAAAGACGTGCAGAGATTGGGTTTGGGGGCCCGTTGCAGGCCTCCCTTGTTTTGGGGGAGGTGTTGCTGCACTGGGGGGGTACCATTTCCCTGCACTGAGTGGCAGGCATCACATGGTGCCTGCCACGTAGTGCTGGGAAATGCACAACAGCACATTTTAACATTGCGAACAGTGCTGCAGACAGCAGCACCATCCGCAATGTTAAATGCAGCGGATGCGCCCGCCATACTGGCGGGCGCATCATAATTGCAGTGGTGGGACCGCTGCATAACTGGCAGGAGGTCCCAAAAACCGCAACAATGGCGAGTGGACTTATGTGCGCCCGCCATCGTAATGAGCCTTTATGTTCTCCTCTCATGATGCATTTAGGCCTCACAGTATGCTCTCTTTAGTACACTGATTCTACATAACCTGAGTATGTGAATACCTTCCTACTATAAAACTGACTCACACTTTGCAAATATTACCCCACTAACACACTTCCTAATCCAAAAACACCTTCAGTGACTGAGGCGGTGCCAAATTGGACCATATGTAATATGTAATTTATGTTTAGTGGTACCACACCACTACAATATTGCCCACTCAATGCCCAAATTGTAATATTAAACCGCCCATTTTATAACACTGGCACCTTCTTCAAGGATCTTTACAATGTGGTAGAATCTCTGTCAAACCACTACACAGCTCATTAATCCTGGAGACTTTAACCTCAACATTAACAATTACCAACACATGATCCTACTAAATACATTTCTCTTAGACCACTGACTAAAGACGTCCACTCTTCCCCCTACACATGTGCCTGGCAATCCACTTGACCTAATCGTGTTGTCCAGTACACTCACCAACTCTCCACCTATTATAAGTATAGCTCCCTTTGACGACATCATCATGTACATTTCATTCATTATGCAGCCTGTCTCCAGCCCCCTCCCACTCAAAACCAATATCATCAAATGAAAACACTCACTGAACACTCTATCATCACTCTTCAATCGGAAAGAAAAAACACCTCTCATCACATTTCCAATCCACATCCAAATGATGAGAACATCATTTGACTTAAACTTTTTTCTTTGTTTGTCAGCAGCCTCACAACTATGAATTAACACACCTATTTGAGAATGTAAAATGTTAATGTGTACACTCTCTCGCAAGTGGAGGAAAATCACAACCAATGAACGTCTTGATTCAGAAAAGCGTTCCTGAATACTCTCACAGCTACCCTCACAACTACCAAATCCTCCTACTTTCAAATCTAGTGCCTACTATACAAGGAGTGATCATCAGGAAATGTATTGTTACATAAGATTCATAATATCTTTATTATAAATGCACCATCACGCATCTGCCATTCCCATCAATACTCTTCCCTCTCCTCCTCATACGCGCACTCCTCCCTCCTCCCACTCAACTGAAAACTTTACATTCTGTTTATTCTCTAAAATCTCAACACAGTAAACTAGCCTGGTAACTCTACTCTGAATCTAACCACACTCGTTATTTATTTTACTTATGCTTACCACCATTCCCACCGTGCTCTCCTTCTTCCCACTTACATCTCCCACTGATCTAAAATGGATAGTCAACCTGGCCAACAAATCATGTGGACCAGCTAATCCTTTCTCTCTCCAAGTCAATGAACCTATGCTTCTCCTATCCAGTGACTGCATACACTCTTTAATCATTCTTTCAACAAATACTCATATCCAACTTGCTTCAAGTCAGCTAATTAAAGGAAAACAACTCTGACTCTTCCATTCCTGCCAACAATCATCCTCATTTTCTACTACCTTTCTTCTACGAAATACTGGAACAATTGGGATTGAATGCCTCACTGCTTTTCTCACCAACCATAAACTGCTGGATCCTACTCAATCTGACTTTCATGCACTGCACTTGACAGAAAGAGCCCTCTCCCATATGTCCAACTTTATAGCCTCTGTCCATCACAATGGCCACACCTCAATGCTAATAATTCTTGACCTCTATGCCATTTTTGACACTGTTGATGACCCCTCTTTACTTCTCACACTGCCCAATCATGGTATCAAGCAGTATTAGTGGTCTGGCTTTTATTATATTTCTCAGATCTCTCTTTTTCAGTATTTTCACCTCTACACATCTAGAAGAAGGGGTCCCAGAAGGCTCAGCCATGTTACCATGTTCTTCTACATCTTAACTGTAGCTGTCTGCCAAATCACCGATTCACTTGGTTATTCATTTCACCTATATGCTGCTGACATCCAAATTTTTCGCTTTTCTAACATTCATTCTGCTGTTTCAAATAACGATCTGCAACTGACTCATTGTAATCCATCATAGGATGATAATCCAATCTCACATAAATAATTCCTCTAAAACAGAAAGCATCGACTTTGCTGCAAATTCAGTGGCAGTCTCCCTTCCCCACTATATTACCACCAAACGTCCTTAGCCTGAAAACTTGGCGTAGACTTGGAGAAATTGCGGAATGCAGACGTTGTGCTGCAGTCTAGTTGCAGAGGGATATTTTCCCACCTGCATTGCAGCACATAATTAAACAGTGCTGCAGTTGGAGGTGTCAAAATGCGTATGGTAAAGGGTGGGGGGCCGGAGGATGGGAGGCACCCCTCTGTAAAAGAAGAAAAAGGCAATCACTGTGGAGGATAACATGATGAATAGAGTGTGTGGGTGTTTGCCCTGCTGTGAAATATCTTGAAATCAAAATTAATTTCTAATGCATACACAACAGCTAGGTTTCAACAATTGAACATAAAGAAGATGTACTGTTATATTCCCTTTATGACACCCAAAACACTCATAACCCCACTTGTTCTGAGGAAACTTGAATATGGCAATGGCATTTTTTTAAATCTCCCCCTTTACTCTTTCTCCCAGCTAGAAAAGGTGCTTAACTTTTCCACAAAGACCCGCTATGATTATCCCAAGGACATCCCTACCTCCATCTACCATCGCCAATGGATATTGTTATCTACAAATTACAGAGCTCTGTGTAATCTTCTGATGGTGATCTCCATAGCCATACATGTCTCCTGTCAATCCTGCCACTTTTTTATCGTGTGCAGATATATCCCAAATGGTAACCTTAACTTTATAGTCACAACCAAACTTCCATGCACAGTTTCAAGATTCTGAGCCTTCCATCTATTGGGACCTCTTCATTGGAACTATCTACATCTGAAATGTATGTCAAGTCACTAAACACCTTCAAGACTGCTATTAAAGATCATTCAAGTTAGACGATCTTTTGTTACCAATTACAGGACATACTCGTTATCTCAACACACTTGGTGCAAGAGAGAAAAATAGAGAAAGAAAGGAAAGAATGAAGGAAAAAGAAGACAAAAGAAGGAAAAAGAAGAAAAGAGAAAAAAAGAAAAGAGAAAGAATGAAAGAAAAAACACCAAAGCACGGTTATTCTGCATATCACTTCCGGTTATGGTAAGAGACAACAAGGCAGTTCAAGTCTGTGGACATCCACACCTCTTTATTTCCTCTTTAACAGTTTGAACTTCCACAATCATACAAATCCTCGCTGATTCAACAGGCATTGGTGTGATCTTCTCCTATTTTTCTTTTCATTTATGCTCCCACTTTTATTTATTTAAGGTACCCAGACGCTGTCAAAATAGAGCTTAAATCGCTATATGGATTGACGCAATATTTCATAAAATGAAGTTGTCTTTTATAGATGAGAATTAGCAGATCTTGGCAATTACTACAAAGCAGCTTGGGGAAAAACGTTTTTTTTTCTGCAAAGAATTATTAAGGTTGTCTATTGCTGTGCAAACTGCCAATGCAAATCTGCCACAAGGCATCAACTGTGACTGATTGTGCGAATATACAAGCTACCTTGCTCTTTATTATTAGAAATCTAATGCCTCATTTTTCTTAGCGTTCCAAGAAAAGGAAGAAAAGACAATCAGGAAATCAAATTTAGATTGCACTGATGAATATGTGTGCCCAGATCTTAATTACCTTATCAATCTGGGAAGGCACGACAACATCTTTCACATTCAAACAACTTTTGAATCTTTAGAGAAGGTCCATATAAATCACAGTGATACTGTGGCTGTAAGGTAGCCATGGAGAAATTATGTATCAGTCAATGAACATTTAATTGATTAGCTCTGCTCTTTTTCCCAAAAAATCAAAAGCCTTATACTTTGCTTCATTATTTTAAATGAACAAAAAAACCTTGCAACATTCAAAAATATGTAATAGAATTTCTTACCGTGGTAAAATGTGATACCACATAAGTAGTTTATACAACTTCATTGAAACTTAACTTCGGTTTCCTGTATCATATTAACATTTTATTGGGAATTACATGGCAGCAGTGGTGATTTTTAGGTCTCGCTTTTCGATGCGCATGCGCATCGAGCTTGCGAGACTATGGGGGCTTAAACAGTCTTTAACCAACTTGCAAGGAATCGTGGCGATTCCTTGCAGTGCCCGTGAAATTTAAGCTCAATGCGCATGCGCATTGAGCTTAAAAGCGCGTGCACATGCCCCCAGCCGCCTGCCTTGCCCACTCTCTCTCTCACAGCCTCCCCCAGCTCCGCCCCCTCACTTCTTGGTTGCACGGCCGCTAGGCCGTGCATCCCCTACTCTCCTCCCCCCTCCTCCTCCTACTCTCCTCCCCCCTCCTCCTCCTACTCTCCTCCCCTGCCTGCCGTGTCACACCTCCCCCTGCTCCGCCCCCTCCCCTGCCCGCCGTGTCGCAGAACACAGAAGCTTGCCTGTTAATTCACTTGTTGAACTTGCATCTATTCCAACAACAACGAAACTTGGATATTGGCATCAGTATACTAGAAGGCATTAAGGCAGCAGATAAGTCTTGAAAGCGGCTGTAGCCAAGCCATTATTACATTTCAGTTTAAGTGCTCTCTCCCTGTTACGCAAACTAACAAAAGAATTATAGAGTACGAAGCTGCTGCCTGATCACAACACTGGCACTTCCTTTGTTACAAATTAAGCACTAGTAGGGCGGCTGTCACTCCGTGTTTGCAGCTATACACTAATAGAATTAGCAGTGTAGCTCCACTTTAGGTCATATTTATTTTTGGTGTGTATAACAATATGTCCACAATCACAGGCTATTAAGCACAATCAGACATTAAAACCTAGTTTCCAAACTCGTTCATTGGCAGTTTTCCCCTTTAAACAACATTGCCTCCCCCATTTGAACACCTTATGTGCTCTGTGTACGTCTCCTTCGCCCTCCCCCCACTCACCCTCTCTTCCCACCCTCGCCCTCTCTTCCCACCCTCACCCTATCTCTAATTTAACTTTTAACTTCTCTCTGACCCCTCGTCTCCTCTTCCCGTGCCCCTCGTGCATGTCTGCCTCGCTGCCCCGCTCCAGGCGCTCATGTCTCCCTCGACTCCTCCTTTCTACCCTCCTCCCTCTTTCCTTCTGTTTCCCGGCATCTTTTCTCGCACGCATCTCTCTAACCCCCCCCCCATCTTCCGTTTTTAATTTGCATAACAGAGAGCACATAAACTGAATTTTAATAGTAATTTGGCTACAGCCACTTCAAAGCGGCTGTAGCCAAGTCATTATTAAATTTCAGTTTATGTGCGCTCTCCCTGTTACGCAAACTAACAACTAACAAAAGAATTATAGAGTATGAAGTTGCTCCCTGATCACAACACCGGCACTTCCTTTGTTACAAATTAAGCACTAGTACGGCGGCTGTCAATGCGTGTTTGCAGCTATACACAAATAAAATTAGTAGCGTAGCTCCACTTTAGGTCATATTCACTTTTGGTGTATAAGAATATGTCCACAATCACAGGCTTTTAAGCACAATCAGACATTAAAACCTCGTTTCCAAACTCGTTCATTGGCAGTTTTCACCTTTAAACAACATCGCCTCCCCCATTTGAACACCTTATGTGCTCTGTGTACGTCTCCTTCGCCCTCCCCCACTCACCCTCTCTTCCCACCCTATCTCTAATTTTACTTTTAACTTCTCTCTGACCCCTCGTCTCCTCTTCCCGTGCCCCTCGTGCATATCTGCCTCGCCGCCCCGCTCCAGGCACTTATGTCTCCCTCGACTCCTCCTTTCTACCCTCCTCCCTCTTTCCTTCTGTTTCCCGGCATCTTTTCTCGCACGCATCTCTCTAACCGCCCCCCATCTTCGTTTTTAATTTGCGTAACAGAGAGCACATAAACCGAATTTTAATAGTAATTTGGCTACAGCCACTTGAAAGCGGCTGTAGCCAAGTCATTATTAAATTTCAGTTTATGTGCGCTCTCCATGTTACGCAAACTAACAAAAGAATTATAGAGTATGAAGCTGCTGCCTGATCACAACACCAGCACTTCCTTTGTTACAAATTAAGCACTAGTACGGCGGCTGTCACTGCGTGTTTGCAGCTATACACAAATAAAATTAGTAGCGTAGCTCCACTTTAGGTCATATTTATTATGGCCGAGATACCCGCCACCCCCTCTCAACACACTCCCCAAGGATGGGAAACCGGAAACAGTTCAGAACACACTGCCGGGTCTATCGCATCGTTTACGGAAAGACCACGTGGGGCTGATAAATTATGTATCAGCCGAAACTCACCCGGGTCCTTCTTGGGGACCACCCCTAAGGGGGAACAAACAAAGTTAGCAACCAGTGGCACATTAAACGGACCGGCGACTCGACCTCGAGCCACCTCTTTCCCAATCTTCTCCTGTACCACGGTCGTGTGCTGCAAGACTGATATTTGGTTTTTACATTTCGCTAAACCCTGAAACTCCCCCACTGGGATGCGGAAACCATATGAAAACCCGTTCCGCAACACCCCAGCGGAAGCGTGGTCCGGGTATTCGCGGAGCCAAGGAATCATTGCCATGGTATCAATCGGAGTAGGTAAAGGCGCCCCTCGGACTATTTCAGACCTGTTTGGCGCCTCCTCTACCCCCGTTATCACCCGTTTTGGCTCTGCACATGGACTCAGGATGGGACGCTTGCCCACACCCGCTACATTCGTGCCTAAATTTGCATGACCCCTGGGGCCTCGTACATTTACCCCTGTTAAAGTTCCAACAACTCCCCTCTTTACCTGTGGTGCCGTTCGGCCTGGACTGGTATTCGTTACTCGCGCCTGATCGAAAGGAGGTCCCAGAATATTGGCGGGAGGACTCCCCCACACTACTCCCTACTAATGGCAAATTCAACATACCAGTATCCGCCATTTTTGACCATGACACAGAATCGTAACAATCCCAAGTTAAGTTTTTATCATGTTCTTTCGCTTTTCTGAAAATATTATCGTAACAGAACCATTGATTGCCCCCATGTGACACGGAATACCCCATGATCCGTGACTGATAAATCGGCAATTCAGACAGTAATTCGGGCCTATGTTCGCCCAGGATGGATGTAAAAATCCCCCACGCCTTGCCCCAATTGCCAATGTTCTCATTTACCTTGAAGGCGGCCATCTTTGCGCGCCAAACACTCGGATGCATGAGCTCCTTTTGGCTCTTAATATATTCCATCTCATAATGATCGGTAAGTAACGAGAAGATGTTTACATACTCATCTGCCCATATCTTCTCCTTAATAGCTAGAGGGACATGTTGACCCAACTTTTCCCTTCTTGACGGGGCAGACTCATCCCTCGCAATCGGCAATGGCCGCTTACCTGAACCGGAAGCTGTATCTGCGGCTGAGCCTATCCCAGGTGGCTTTCCTCCTGCCGCGGCCGGCGTGATGACTGGCGATGCTGCCTTAGCCGCCTCCCTTGTTTCGCGCAGTTGCCTCATCAAAACCCGTGCGTCGTCAGCCGTGGCGCCCTCGTTATTTTTACCCAACCACGCTGCTAATTGTGCTGCCAGCTCGGGCGGCATATCCTCCCCGGACACGGGGGTGACCACCACGGGAATCGGATTCCCCTCCGCCGGCACCGGAGTTGGATCTTCGAGTGGGGTACAGGGAACCGGGATGTCCCCTCCAGCTGCTCCCCTTCTGGGCCTCTTGCCTTTTCCTCCCGGAGCTGCTCCAGCCAACGGACGTTTCGGTCCCTCTTCCCCATCTTTCTCCGCCATTCTCTTCTTTAAGTCGGTCACCTCTTTCATAAGAACACGCAGCATCTGGTCGGTAGTCATTCGCTTTCCAACTTTCTAAGGCATTCTCCAACAGAATATCTGTAAAACAAACAAGAAAGATTAACACATTCAAAATTGGCTCTTCGTTCCGTCTCGAGCTCACGTGCAGCGAGGGGGTGCAGCTTCAGAGCACAGGAACAAGAGGATGCGTTCTTGGCTTGTTGCTCCTTTTATCCGTCTTCAGGGCGGGCGTAAAACCCGCCCCTGCCTGCCCCTAGGGCGTGGCCGTCCGCGTCAGTGTCTAGGCCAGCCCACTCTAGGGCGGGAACAAGCGCGCCCCGGCTACGCCGCTTCGGGCATACCAGCCGAGGCTCGCCTCCCGCCCAAAAAATGGCTTCCCGGGCGGCTCGTGGTACTCAGCCATACGTTCGGGGGGACCGAATGGTCGCCCCTTTCCATTTTGGTGTGTATAAGAATACGTCCACAATCACAGGCTATTAAGCACAATCAGACATTAAAATCTGGTTTTCAAACTCGTTCATTGGCAGTTTTCCCCTTTAAACAACATCACCTCCCCCATTTGAACACCTTATGTGCTCTGTGTTAGGAAGGCTAAAAAAAAAACACGCTGTGTAAAGCTGATGCCTGCTGAGAGCCCAGGCAAGAAGCCGGGGTGCTTTTCAAGAATTCATCTAATAATGTTGCGTATGTCACCCTTTCTTTTCAACAGAATTTGTTTGAACCTGTTTCCCACAGCTCCCACCAGGGCGCATAGTCTCTTTCTTTCTTTCTTTCTCTCTGTCTCTCCTACTCTCTTTCTCTCTCTCCCCCTCTCTCCCCCTCTCTCTCTCACTCTTCCCCTTTCTATCTCTCTCTTTCTCTACCTCCCTCTCTCTCTCTTTATCTCTCCTCACACTTTCTGTCTCGCCCGCTCTCTTTCTCTTTGGCTCTCTCTCTCCCCCTCTCTGGCTCTCTCTACTCCCCTCTCTCGCTCTCCCTCCCCACTCTCTTTCTCAGTCTTTCCCTTTCTCTCCCTCCCTCTCTCTCTTTATCTCTCCTCACTCTCTTTCTGTCTCTCTCCTATCTCTTTCTCTCTCTCCCACTCTCTCTTCCCCCTCCTTCTATTTCCATCCCTCCCTTTATACCTCTCCTCTCACTCCCCCCCTTTCTCTCTCTCTCTCTCTTTCTTGCTCTCTCCTTTCTCATCTGTTGATCGTCCACCCCCACACACAACCCCTTAAACATATCCCCACACACACACACAACCCCACACACAGAAACCCCCCTGCACACACCCCCACACACAGACCCCACACACACACACAACCCCACACACAACCCCCACCACACACACAACCCCACACACACACAACCCCCCCACACACACAACCCCACACACACACAACCCCCTCCACATACATCCCCCCACACACACAACCCCCCCACACAACCATCTATCGATCTATCTATCACCCTCACTCTATCTATCTATCGCCCTCACTCTATCGCCCTCCCTTCAACAACTGGTTCAAATATGTTCTCTCAATGTTTCAAGCTTTATTACAAATGTCACAAAAAGATGTTCTGTTCTTGTTTTTTTAAAGGCCTACACCCAGTGACTGCAACACTTTTAATGTTGGGCCAGGCTACATATT
Source organism: Lissotriton vulgaris (assembly GCF_964263255.1). Lineage (NCBI taxonomy): Eukaryota > Metazoa > Chordata > Amphibia > Caudata > Salamandridae > Lissotriton > Lissotriton vulgaris. Next base: position 333,688,452 of record NC_141700.1, read on the forward strand.
TTCCCAAGTTTACTGACAACGTGGCCTCTGTTTACAGTAGATGCTTGGCCACAGTTACTTCCAACACTTTGCACTGGCACTTCTTGTCCTACAGCTAAATTCAAACTGTTCTGAACTAGAGTCTCATAATTTTCAAAATTTTGCAGTAAAACGATCAAAGAGGTACTAACTTAATTTCGACATCATTATCGAAGTGCAGTTTATCCTGTCTTCATCAGTACTTCGTACATCTCTCTAGAGATGTGGCCTAACGACCAGAGCTGCCATCTAAGTCACGTAAATACAAAACATGTTGCATTACAAAGGCTATAGGTGTCACATTCGCGAAAGTTATAACTATTGCCATTGTAAATGACAAAGCTATCAATTTAGCTATTTTAAAAACCAACACATAAATAAAATATTTGTAATTTACAAGACCAACAGCTCCAACTTTTCTAATGCGAGACCTATTGCATTTCCAATGCTTGTTAATAATAGGGACCCTTATTCCTTTAAAGAGAAGTAATGTTACTTGTGTGGTATTTGGTACTCTGTTGAATACAATGTGCTGTGCCTTCTCCCTCATATAGCATTTCAAATCTATGGTTGCATGTGTTTGTGTGACTCAACTGGCCAATATATCAAGAAGTATAAAGCTATATTGCAAACTTTACCACACACCAACATTGTTAAATGAGGCTTACGATGCAGCAATTATGGTTTATCACATTTAAATCATTTAAGGCATTATCTGGTCAATACATGTTGAAGCCTTCATTAAACCTTCATCATTTCATCATTTAATTCCAACCACAATAACAGGAATAAAAGCCTTTGACGTGTCTGATTGTAAAAGCTTCTGAAAATGAATCTAAATGTTGGCTCGTCACTAGCAAATCATCGGCTAAGTCACTGGCTAAGTATTGCAAAAAAATTAACATGATATATAAAGTGTAGGAGATTGTGTTTTGGAGGAGGGGGCTGAAGGCTCTCCTCAAGCAACAGCCACAATCCCTGTCAGGGTGAACCACAAACGTCACTGAATTAACTTGTGCATAACCCTCTGGTAGCTTGGCAGAAAAGCAGTTTGGCTTAAATTAGGGGCACTGTGTTAGGCATTTATGCAGTACACAAACAGTGCTAAAGTGAAAACACACTACAAGAAAAACCCCACACAAATTTAGAAATATTGAGAAAATATGAATAACTAATTGTACAGCTAACTGACAAAAATCCAATCAGTAGAACCAGAGTTATCAATTTTTAAAGTTTTTAGTAAAGACTAGCGCCTAAAAGATCAAAGTGCCAATGTCTGGCAAGATGGTGGCAAAGTAAAAAGTTATGACCGACCATGATATAGCACGGTTTGAATACATTGAGTGGATCGGTACTGGTCTCTGCTTACCTTTAGACCCAGAATACATTTTAAGAAAATTTGCTGACAAGATAAAATTAAGCAGGGCAAGGCAGCCGGAAGTGTCCAATGAAAAGATGTCCCCGGCAGGAAGCCCATGGACAAACTTACAGGGAAGATTTCTACTTTCAGACTTTGACACTTGTTAGGAAGTCGAAAACCTCCAGCGGGATGAAGCTGCAATCAGTAGACAACGAGGGCCCCACAAGTCTAAATACCTCTTCCGAAAGGAGACGTTGAACAGGATTTGTCCAGGTGGAGAGAAACATAGAGGGAGCTACAGTGAAGTCAGGCTGACAGGGGATGCACCTTGGGCCGATTGGCAGGAAAGGTAGGTCCTGGTCTTCTGTCGGTTCTCAGGCCATGTTTGGTGGAATATGTTTTAAGTCCCAAGTTTCACTCTATATTAATGGCCTGAATCATTTGCTCCATCTGTGAACAACACTTTGCGCCACAGAGATTCTCCCATTGTTTAGTGTGGGAGCATTCCTCTAACTTATTGTCCAAGATTCCCCAAAAACTGTCATGTATGTTGGTGGCTGAGTTTGTTTCTAAATCACTCCCTCTTACAAACTAGAGGAATAAACTGAATGGAATTACTGTTGCTGTATATTTAGTGAATGTTGCAACTGCACCTCAACTGTCATCATGCTTTTGAACAATATTTGCTGATTTACTGCACAGTGAGACCGCCCAATATGGCAAACACAGCTCCTTCACTAGTAATGCAGAATTATATGGTATCTGACCGAAGAGATAGGGAAACGATAATGCATATTTCTTACCGGTTTGTCTGAGTGCTGAGCTGATACAGACTTTAGTATGGTTAGCGAAGAAGATAGAGCTTCCACAAATATATTTTTTGCATGCTGTAATAATTTAAATAGCTTCATGTGGGGAGCTCCGTAGTGCGATTTCTGAGTGGGACCACACCAAAACACATATTATTAATGCACTGGCAAACATTAGGCATATGATTGGAGAGCAGAGTAAAAGAGAGAATAACCACTGCTCTATCAAAATGGCTCAAATTCTTTGTCAGTCACAAACAAACTTGATGGGTAATATGTTAATATTAACCCACAGTGATAGGAGATCATAAACGAATATGCAGTTGGGTGATTAGCTCAAAACTGGTACTCAACACTGGTACTGCGATCAAATGTTTTTGAAAGCGGAAGATTCCTCCATCAGAAAACCATTGCTACAATATTATTGAGTTTATGTAAATATGATAATTCCATTTGAATTGAGGAAAAGGTGTTATTCCTGATTTTATTCTCCCAACTTAGAACTGAACACAGAGGGGTATAACAGATGATGTAAAGACTAGTAACAGGAAACCTCACCCATATTTCGCATTTCGTGGCATGCTTCATCATCAGTGTCATGTTTTAACCCCAAAATATACTGTCAGGGCATACTCAACCTAATGTGGGAGCTCTTGAGATGGAAACATAAAAGGGAAGAAGAATCATTGATGGGTTTTACAATTTTCTCGCAGAATTCATTCTAAGATTGATTATCTGTTCTGTGAGTTCCAAGCATACATTTAAAAAACAGTTGCGATGTATGGTAATTATTGTTATTCCTTCATTGAGAAAGGTTGACATGTTTCTTCCAATATAGGTTTAGGGCTTTCATCAGGAGCAGGATCAATATAGTTCTATTTTAGGATGTTAGACCGTATTCTAAATATCACTGTCAGCTGGCCCAATGGGTGATACAGAGAAGACACCCCCTGTGGTCAAACACTAAAGGCACAGGGATAAAAGTCGGAATTAGGAAGGTTGCTGATACTCAAGGTACACTCAACCTTTTAAATATAATGTAAATTGTTTTCCCAGTGCTACTCACTTCATCAAGGATCCAGAGCCGGCTTTGTTCCTACTTGCACCTAGCCTCTATAGAACTGGGGTAAATGGGGTACACCCACAGCTAAACACACATCCTGTCTGTTTGGCAATCATCCAGACAGCTGTAGCGTCAGAACGTGCATCTTTCATATTCCATCATTACACATCTTCACTCTAGTTGCAAGACTGGAATGTAAATGGTGTACTGTAGTGAACTAGCTGTAGATGGTATCTCAAATAAAGAATGTGCGCATAGATAAAGATTAACAACAAATAAATGGCTCAGAGCTTTTTGTAGATGAGCAAGCTGCTGTGTGTTTCTGCTCGAGTACTCATGTATACATGGTCTAATCATGCTGCAGGGGACTGTGGAATATATACTTAGCCTCAATGCAATTGAGATCAGAATTTTACAGTGTAGGAGTTGCGAGATGTAAATTTATTTTGCAGACAAATATTCTGTGACAACCCATTGAATGTCATTCTCAACATGTCCTTCCAAAACCGTATTTGTCATTTTAGTGAATATATTCTTGCATCTGACGGTGCTTCTGTGTTAACAAATGTAAGTATGACCTTCTAGAAGATCCATTAACATTTTACCACTCCTATTAGAAAGGGAACAATAATGGATATACAGACCAGGCATTTACCTACCTGGGATAAATGTCAAAATCCCAAGGATCACATACCTAAATAAATATCCTTGAAACACCCAACTTGTTTTAGATGAGTTCCTTCATAACATTTGACATATAGTTTGATTTGACTGTTTACTTTGAAAAAGCACTGAAAAACTGTAGATTGTTTTCTATGATTCATGTAATGAGATATAGCGATAACACAGATATCCAGATTAATATGACAAAGCCTGTAGTATTGGGATATCAGTATTGCTATATCAGTATTGATAGATGGTACAACACTGTCAGTGATATCCAACCTCAGTGCTGACCCCTGTGTTCTAAAAAGGAATATTCACAAGGCTCACTGTGAGTATATTACAGCTAATGTAACTAAGAGTAAGCAGCAACATTTGCAAATGAGTGACTGCAAATATATAATAATGGCATTTGCAAATGAGTGACTGAGGTATAAAATAAGTACTGTTTGTCATGTGCCTAGCATTTTAGTGTGTTAATGGCAAAGTATTTCCTTGAACACTGTTGTCTTATCCAATTTAGATGTTTTAGACAATTTATTTAGCATTCAAATAAAGATGTTGCTGTAAACCTGGCTACTTGGGGCGAAAACAATGTTCAGCTATAGGGTTTCTATTATTCCTGTTATTGATTTAGTCACGTGGAGCTGTATCAATACCTTTTAGGTCTTGTTACTCCATATGACCATTATAAAATGTATTGCAACTCAGACTCTTATCCAATGTATGGTACTCAGGGTTTGTGAAACAACATCATAGCTGTTCTGTTCCATCAGGTGTTACAAAGAAGACGTTGGTGAAAACTAAGCAGTTTAGTAGACGGCAATGTTAAGTCATCAGTACCAACAGGATTAATTTTTTCAGGTCCGAGTATTTATGGTTAACATTAATAATGCTACACCTACAAAGATCAGTAATGAAAGAGGATAGATATTGTAGAACTGTCAATTAAATCTTTTGTGATAACGTGGGTGAAAGCAGAGATATTAATTAATTTTTATTTATTAATTAGAATTTTGGAATGCTGCCTACTCTCTTGAAGACTACATAAAGGCTCCGGGCCACTTAAGGCTGGTAAAAGCTTTTATTCCAACAATCCATTAGTTGTGTTTCTGTTTCGCCCTATTTAATTTAGAACAGCCAAGGGGTGAGCTTTTGTAATAGCTTTATAGTCCATCTCCTTCAGGCTGTAACTAATAATAAATGCCTTTTAAGAGACGCGGCGAGGGAGGAAGCAAAATGGCCGCCTCCTAAGGAGTCTCCGTTACACCGAGCAGCCCTCCGCTGTCCGGGACCTCTTCTACCCCCTCCTTCCTCCGTCCGACGGTGGATTCCGATGTCGGAACATAGGGGGACCACTCTCCTTCCTTGATGGACCTCAGGGAGGTCATTTGGTATCTTTTTCGGCTCCCGTTTTTCGCAGAGCTCCGGCGGCCGCCATTTTAGGTAATTTTACCTACGCACTTTTCTTCTCCTCAGTGCGATGTTGCAGCGCCGTTTTATTTTTCACTTTGGCCCCATTCTTTATTTTTCATGCTTAGTGCTGTTACCCTTAGTGGGGCAATGTGCCTTTTCCTTTTTTTTGTATCCCTTTCAAATACTAGCCTATTTTGTTGACTTTTGCTGCATTTGAGGTCACACATTCATTCTGTTCTGGCACAGTTATTTCTCCTGCTCTTGCCTTCATAGTGCGCCCTCCTGAACGCGTACTCCTCAGAAAATCCTCATTTTTCCTCGAAATATTTTGGGACCTTTCACATTATCTTCTGGATTTTTTCATTGTTGCCCTCTGTCAGACTTTATTGCTGCATTGTTTTGCCTATCGCTCTACATTTGCTATTACCATGGAACCTGCACAGAAGTCCCTGGGTCCCTCTACCGGAGTTCGCAAGGACACTAAGGCTAGCACCAGTAAATGCCTTAAACATGATCCTCCATCTCCCTCCAAGTAGCCTCTTCCTCTCACACTTGAAGACATTATGGAAGAACTGCGCCTTCTCAAGCCCTTTATGTCTCACACTGCAGCTGCCATACAGCACATTGAGGACAAATGGGCTGGCCTTGATTCCAGATTATCTGATGTGGAGCAGAAGGTCAGCGATGTCCAAGATGTGATGACTACAGTTGAAACCCTGCACAAAGAGGTCAGTCAATTGAAAAAGACTTCGGAGGATTTGTAAAACCGAAATAGGCGCAACAACCTACGCTTTTATGGTATTCCAGAGAATTCCGAGGGTAATGATCTAATAACATTCTTGAAATTGCAAATCCTTCCACTTGTTGGTCTTCCTAAAACTATAGACTTTACCATTCAGAGGGCGCAAAGGCTTGGGCCTCAAAATGCTTCTACTCCTACTAAACCACGCGGTATCATTGCTTATTTCCTCCTCTACTCTGACCTCATTGCTATTCTCAACGCAGCGAAGCAGCATAAACAACTCGTATGGTCTGGTCACAGACTCTTCCTGAGCCAAGATGTCTTTAAAGCTACGGCCAGTCGTCGGAAGGATTTCCTTGATCTGAGACCTGTACTTCGTTAAATCAATGCCTGCTATGGACTGATTCGCCCCTGCTTCTTCAAGGTCACATACAAAGAAAGAACTTTTAGCTTTGAAGACCCAGCGGACCTTCGCAAGTTTATTCATTCACACAGAGGGGAACAGATGGAACTCAGCAAGCCATGAATATCTCTTGATATATCCGTACTTTGTCTTAATTCCTCAAATCTCCTGTCACTCTTTTTCATTCATTGTTTGCTGTTTTCCTGTTATTTGTTTTGTCGCTTCTCATTATCACCTTTGTGTCTTTCAGGTATTTTTTCCTAGTCCTGTCGCTGGTTTCCCCTTCATCTCTGCCCTCCTATGAGTCCCAAGTGTGCTGTATTGCCCCACGTTCCTGTTCCTTCCCGTTGTATGGTAAGACCTTAATATTTTTCTACGTACAGATTTTCCTTGTTGTCTTCTTCATATTATGATTTTATGGTAACTTCTTTTCCATTCTATTCCGCTTAATTTCTAACATTTTTTTTCTTTTTTCTCTTATTTCTGTCCCAGTTTATCACTTTCATTGCTCGGTGTTCTACTCCTGTGTGGCTGTCTTGCCTTTCGTTGCCCCCTCTCCCTCTTTAATGCCTCTCCCTTTACATCGCTCCTTGAATCGAGTCTACGGACTCCTGGTCATCTTCTTCTTGATATTCCTTCTGGTGGAGTTCTATCCTCCACTACCTTTCCTTTTCTCTTCCTTTTGCTCCCTGTCTTTTTCTCTTTACTCTTTCTCTTCAGACTCTCTTTACTTCTTGGCTCCTTCCGCTTCTCACACTCTGTTTCGTCTCACTATTTTGGGTTCCTCTTCCATCTTTATCTTCTTTTCATTCTCTTTATGGCTTTCCTCTTTTCTTGAGCTTCTGCCTTTAATTTTATTCACTCTCACCGTTTATCTTCCTTTTTCATTTCTAACCTCATTTTTTTATTCTTTTCACTTTACCTTATAAAAATGTTCCTTTTATTTACTCCTCTATCTTTTTCTACCCGTTTCTAATGAAAGGTTTACGCATTATCACTTGGAATGTTAAGGGATTGCGTAACCCAATTAAAAGACATCGAGTGCTTTCGCACCTTTCTAGATTGAATTGTCAAATTGCTATGTTGCCGGAATCTCATCTCACAAACCAAGACATATCCATGTTGCGCAGGTATTGGGTTGGCGAGATCTTTTGTTCATCTGCTGTTAATAATAAGTACGGAGTGCTTATTTTATTTCATAAATCTTTAAATGTTGTTTTGCAAAATGAATTCTCTGATAACAATGGTAGATGGTTATACTAAGTTGTTATGGTTAATAACCACCCTTTTTCTTTATGTACTGTTTATGGTCCCAATGGTGTTAACTTATCCTTCTGGAGTGGCTTTTCCACCTTCCCCACCTCCCACTCAGCTGAGCATTTAATCCTTGGTGGGAATTGTAACCAGCTAATGGACCCTTTTCTTGACCGTAAATCCCAGTCCTGATTTATTCCCAATAGAATGCAGAAAGGTTTTTCCAAAACTATAGCTAATAGAGGTCTCATAGATGCATGGCGCACTTCTCATCCTGACACTCTTGAATTTTCCTTTTTTTCCCCTGTCCACAAATCGCACTCACGGATTGACTATTTCTTCCTCACACAGCCCGCTTTTCAATTTGTGAACAAAATTGACATTTAATCTATCCTCATTTCTGATCATGCCCCTGTTATTTTAGACATAGACTATCCTTTTCCTTCCTCTGCTTCCAAGAGGTGGTGCTTTAATAACTCTCTTCTTTTATACCCTCAATTCTCTGAACAATTCCTAATTTTTGCTCAGGAATTCTTTCATCTTAATCTTTCCTCTGTTTCTCATTTTCATGTTCTTTGGGATGCCTTTAAAGCCTCTGCTAGGGGCTTTATTATAGATTTTGTTTCTCGGAAGAAAAAGAAAGCCCTTTATTATTCCTTATCTCTTCTTAAACAAATTAAAGCTCTAGAGCATCAGTACTTCACCACCTCTTCTCCTGATATTTTACCTCTTCTTATTCGTACTAAGATGCAATACAATAAACTTTCCTGGGATTTGGCAAGCGCTAATCTTGTGCTGATTGAGTGGAGGGTGGGTGGCCATCTTGCAGGTAATCCCGGACCCCGGCAGAACCAGTGGCAGCGTTCTAGCTGGGGGAGGGAGCTGCAGGCATAAATTGAGCTTCACTGTCAGATCAGGGCAGCTAGTGTGCGTAGTGGCAGCTCCCATGTGGACCTGCTTTTGCTCTGAGGCGATACTTCTGCTCTAATTGTTTTAACTGCTTTAAAAAACTATTTCACCAATTTACTCTGTGTCTAAGAATCGCGCTGCTGCGCTTGCCTAATTTTCTATTCAGATTACTCCATACAGTTTATTTTACATTCTTGGGTGATTCACTTACCTGGGCTGCTGTTTGGCCGGTGAGGTGTGCCTTCCCTGCCCCCTTCCACCACGGCTGTTGTGCCGATTGAGTGGAGGGCGGGCGGCCATCTTGCAGGTAGTCCGGGACCCTGGCAGAACTAGTGGCAGCGTTCTAGCTGGGGGAGGGAGCTGCAGGCATAAATTGAACATGTTCTTTCGAGCGCGCAGCGGTCGCGCCGAAGATAAGTCAAAGGTCTGCCCGTCTGCGTCTGTCCGCGCTCCGACAGCGCACAGCCCCATGAACGTGGGCTGCAACAAGGTTGTTGACAAGCCTGAAACAATGCACTATACCCGGTAGTCTTTACTAGATCTGGATACTAACCCGTGCAATAGTGACAGACATTGGGAAGTCCTCCAGTGCATGACGCGGTCCTGCCCTCTCTGCCAATTTCATTGCCAAACATCTCACGCCGACGCCCCCCCTCTCCCGGCACATAACATTAACATCCGCGCTGCTCTTATCAATGCACGGTCACTGGTAAAGCATGCAGCGGATGTACATGAGCTGATTGTGGATGAACAACTGGATCTTTTGTTCATTACGGAGATGTGGCTGAATTCCTCCTGTGCTTCGGTGGTCGAATTAGCAATACCACAGGGCTATAAGATCTGCAGGTTGGATCGTAAGTCAGGCAGAGGTGGTGGCACTGCTGTAATTTTCAGAGAAGGGTGGATGCTCTCAATGGAGTCCACAGCGGAAATCCAGGAAGGCGTGGCCCTGGAGTTTTCACTGGCCATATCCCCACATTTCACTTTGGGGGGTTTTGGTTTATCGCCCCCCTGGCCCTGCGGGCACTTATATTAAATATCTCGAGGAGGTCATCACCTAGCGAGCACTCAGGTTCCCCAAATTCTTGCTGCTAGGTGATTTTAACATACACTTGGAGAACCTATTGGCCCCAGGGACGAGGGACTTGCTGGACCTTTGTAATCTGACCCACCTGACACAGCAGGTCCCCGACACCACTCATAAATGTGATCACCTGTTAGACCTAGTATGCTCTAATTTTACGCTTACTATGCGGGATCCGCATCCGGTTACCTGGTCGGATCACTATCTGATCTGTTTTTCATGGGACTTAGGCAGCGCCATATCGGATGCAGGGAAGGCCCTTGGACCACCCTCAAAAAAGATCAACATCCCAGCTCTGGCCAGAGCGCTGTCCCTTACGCTCCCCGACAAAGCCTCTGACTTCGATGGAGCAGTGGAGACTTTTTCAGGCTGGATCAGCCAGACCGTTAACTCTCTCCCGCAATCCTCCGCGAGATGTCGCTCGCGTGGCTCTCCCTCGAAGCCATGTTTCACTGACCACTTAAAAACACTGAAGATGGGATGTAAGAAATTAGAACGGGATTGGCGCCTGGAGTATTGTCCACGGGCTTAGGCTGCACTCTGCTCCGCCCAAAGAGAATACTATGCTGCTATTAAAGTAGCCAAGGGTACCTTTTTTGCAGACAGAATAGCAAAAGCCAACAACAACAGCAAAGAAATCTTTGCTATTGTCTGTAGCTTTATGTTACTGTCGGCAGAACTTTCCACCCTGCCCATTTCCTCCCAATGGTGCGAGTAGTTATCCACCTTCTTCATCGCTAAGATCCATAAAATCCAGGCCAGTTTAAGAACTACACCCCCAGTCCAACACTCCCCCGTCTTGCCGCTTGCCCGGCGCATCAACTCTCCTAGCCAACTCTTTTCACACTTCTCTTTGGCTGAGGGAAAGGATGTTTTAGCCATTCTGAAATCATTAAAATCAGGATCGCCGGTGGATCCTTGTCCTGGGAGGGTTCTGATTGGGGTGGCGGAGATAATCTCTCCTGCTGTTGGGGCGCTTGTTAATGATTCACTCCAATCGGGTAGAGTTCTGCAGCAAAGGAAACATGCCAAACTCCTCCCGCTCCTCAAGAAGCCCTCAGCAGAACTACCACCCCATTTCTCTTCTCCCCGCCTTAGAGAAGGTGTGCGAAAAGGTGGCCTTTAAACAGCTGGAGAATTTTGTTGAATCTTAATGTGCTCTGCACCCGGCTCAATCCGGGTTTAGGACATCTTTTAGCACAGAGACAGTGCTGGTGGAGATTACGGAGGCTATTAGAGAGTGCCTGGATGCGGTCGGCAGGGCGGCGCTGATTTTGTTGGACCTTTCTGCCGCGTTCGACACGGTACCCCACCTCAAGCTTCTCTCCAGGCTGTCTGATATCGGCATTACAGATGAGGCCTTGTCCTGGGTCAAGTCTTTCATGGATAACCGCTCCCAAGAGGTGTGGATGCCCCCTTTCTCCTCGTCCACCAGTCTAGTGGCCACTGGGGTCCCACAGGGGTCAACGTTGAGCCCCCTTCTCTTTAACATACATCTTACCCCCTTGATCTATCTGGCAGAGAAGCTGGATGCCAAAATCCCACCAATGACTTCTAGCTTCACCTGGAAGGATGATGATTTCCAAACTGATGTGGCCCAGCGATGTCTGTCTTCTGCATTTGCTTGGTTGGCTCAGGCTAGCCTCAAATGCAATGAAGATAAATCCGAGATACTCCTCTATGGCCAATTCCCTCCAGCTTTCAGAGAATCTCTCTGGCCAGCCGCCGTCCCATGCCCTAGTGTTATTGTGGTGTCACCAAGAACCTAGGAATCTGGTTCGAAGCCAACCTGGGCTTCCATGAACAGATTAAGCGACTCTCAGGGACATGCTTTGGCACGCTCAAAGCCCTGAGGAGGTTCTTTCCCCTGCTTCCCCGTCCTGCCAGGGAGACTTTGGCCAGAGCACTTATTCTATTGTGCCTTGATTACGCTAATGCCCTGTACATAAGCATCCCTGAGTACCTCCTAGGGAAGCTGCAGGTTATCCAGAATGCAGCTGTCAGGCTCCTGTTTAACATCTCGAGGAGAATGAGCCTTCGTAAGCACCTCAACAACTTGCACTGGCTCCCCGTGGCTCAGCGAGTGCACTTTAAAACTCTGACCCTGACACACAAAGCTCTTCACGGTCCATGCCCATCCTATATGAGCTCTAGGTTTGCATTCTACCTTCCCAGCCATTCTCTCCGCTCTGCCTCTCAAAGACGGTTGGTAATTCCCAGGTTTCGACGAGCTCGACTTGGGGGACAATTTTTTCTGGTCAACGCCACCACCATGTGGAATGCTCTCCCTGATCTTCTGCGACATACTAAGGAACTAGCTACCTTTAAAAAACTCCTCAAAACTCATCTGTTCAAGCAATCTGTGTAAACTTTCTGTCTTTCCTGTCACTGACCTCCCTCCACGCCAGGATACTCCTGAGTAGCAGTGCGCGCTACAAATCCCTATATAACATAACATACTCTTCTCAAGATTAATTCTAAGATGTACGGTGGTCGTGACAAAGCTGGGCGATCTCTAGCGAACTACCTGAAGATTAAAAAGCAAAAGTCCAACATTGCAGCCATCAAAGATGCTTCAGGTACCTTACATTTCTCTGATTCTTCCATACTCGACTGCTTTTCTCAATACTACCAGTTATCCAAAGGCAAGGGTTTCGGAAACTACAGGGAATACTTGCGCTTTGCTTTATTACTGACTGCCTGTCTGGCTACTCCTGATACAGATTGTGGTGCAATAGGGGAGGGGGGACCCTCTTAACCCGTCCAAAAAAGGTGTTGGTTTACAACACTTTGAACAGATAAATGACCAAATCCCACGCACACACCCAATTGAATTCAAAACACTAAATAGTGTGAGGTAACAGATCACATATAACAGTCTTTAAGGAATGATATCCACTTCTTCTTGTTAGAGCATTAATTTCATTTTATTGCTCAAGTTGTACCACGCCAGCCGACACGTGTTTCGTCAGAGTACAAGTCACTCTGACTCTTCAGGGCTTACTCTTTGTGATGGCGTGTGTTGTAGTTCCGCTTAACCGGTGATAATTCCAACCCGGTAAGGGTATCTTTGACTTTATAATGGAGGTGTGAAAGTATCCTGCACCTTCTTAAAGAAAAAACAATGTTGATCGAGTTTGAACGCCAAATCTTATTTTTAAAACGGTAGTAGGCACATCTGTGTTCTAAAAATTCCACACTATCTTTCGTTTTTGCTGCCGCAAGTCCGGCGTCTCAGTCTGATGGCGATTTCAACATTTGCTTTTCTCAATACTATTCCTCTTTATATACTTCAGAGACTTCTCCTTCTTCTGGCCTTCTTGACTCCTTTTTTCATAAAATTCCTAAGTCTCCTGACAATGCCTCTGACCTTACTTCTTTGGATTCACCCATCTCTGCTGCGAAGCTTGTTGAATCATTATCCCTTTTGCCTATAGATAAAACTCCAGGACCGGATGGTTTCACTGTCCGTTTCTTTTTACACTCTAAAACTCTTTTGATCCCTCATTTACTATCTCTTGTGGATTCCTTTCTATACGCTGGCGAGTCACAGGGCTCCTTCACGCAGGCTATGCGTTGTCTTATTCCAAAAAAAAGACAAAGATCCCACCTTGTGTAAGAACTACAGACCAATCTCCCTTATTAATACCGATTGTAAAATCCATGCTAAGCTTTTGGCCCTTCGTATCAATAATGTTATTCCTGATTTAGTTAACATCTACCAATCCGGCGTTTTTAAAGGTCACTCATACATTTAGCCTCCAAATCCGAATCTCCTATTGCAGCAGTTACCCTAGATGCTGAAAAAGCTTTAGATAGGGTTAGTTGGGATTTCATTTTGGGCTCTTTGAGATGGCATGATTTTAGGCCCACTATAATTAATGTTATCAAACTCCTATATTCTGCTCTGTCCACTTCTGTTTGGGTCAATGGTTATCAGTCTGATTACTTCCCTCTCCTTCGTGGTACCAGACAGGGTTGCCCCCTTTCTCCCCTTCTTTTTGTTCTTGCCCTTGAACCTTTCCTTGAAACTATTCGACGTTCCAATCATTATACTGGCTTTCAATTTCAAAATGTTGACATTAAATTTACGGCCTATGCTGACGATATTCTTCTCTTTATTTCCATACCCATCTGTTTCTTTGCCAGAGTTTTTTTCCTTATTAAATTGTTATTCTGCTGTCTCAGGATATAAATTAAATGTTGATAAATCTGAAATTTTGCCCCTCAACAAATTCTGTCTTCCCTCCATGTTTTCTGATTCCGGCTTCGAATGGTCCTCTTCCCATATCAAATGCCTTGGTGTTCTCTATTGTAATAATCTTAAAGATCTTATTAAGATTAATCTCGCTGAAATTTGTAGGAAAATTTCCACCCTCATTGATAGTTGGTCCCCTCTTTTCCTTTCATGGTGGGGTAGATTGGCTACAATCAAAATGATGCTTCTTCCTATTATCAATTTTTACCTCTCTATGCTTCCCATATCTCTTTCTAACACTTTCTTTCGTACCCTCAACTCCATACTTATTAAGTTTTTGTGGAATAATCGTAAATCTTGACTGTCAATTGCTAGACTCCAACTCCCTAAGGATTCCGGGGTAGTTAACTTTCCTAATCTTAAAAGATATCATTCCGCCTTTACTTTGAAGCAACTCTGGACTTTCCTTTCTGATTCCTCTTCACCCTCTCATACTGCATGGAGTTCTTTAGAACAGGCCCAGTTCTCTCCCTTTTCCCTTCTTTCTGCTATTTTGATTTCTCTACCTCCTAAACGTTTTTCTTTCCCCACTTTTGCTCATTCTAAAACATTGGCTCTTTCTTCTCTCCGTGCTCATCCCTCTTTTAATTCCAGTTCCACTACTATTCCTCTTTGGTATAATAAACATTTCAAGATTAATAATCGCGCCTTGTTTTGGAAGGAGTGGATTGATAATGTTATCCTAACCCCCCAACACTTGATGAAAGATGATGCTTTTCTGCTCTTCAATCTCTTTATCACATTTCCTCACATTATGCATCTCATTATGCTTCACTCATTGATGCCTTCACTCGTCATTATACTCCCATTCACTCCACTCCCTCTACTCTCCTACCAGTTATCTCAGCCCAATCAATATTGCTTTTTCCACTCAATTTAAGGCAGCCACTATATACAAACTTCTTTCTCACCCCCAGGTTACTAGAGTTAAATCTCCCTCAGAATTACAATGGGAAAAAGATTTAAGCCTTGATCTTCCTATCAATACCTGGGAACTCCTTTGGTCCAGGATTCACACTACCTCCCTCCTGCCAGTACAACGCAAACCTTATACTAATTTTATAATAGACTTTTTTTCACCCCCTGCGACCTTCACTGTTTTCATTTGATAGATTCCCCTAAAGGTTGGTCTTGTCATCACGATAAGGCAGATTTACTTCACATGTTTTCCCATTGTCCTATGACAAACATTTTTTGGACCACTGTTTGGAATAAACTTAACAATATCCTTCAATTAGATGTTCCCTTTCACTTTCACCATGTGTTCCTGGGTAGTCTCTCTCCAGTTTTTGCTAATCATAAAGAGGTAGCCCCCTTTATTACTCTCTTTTTAGCTATTACTTTTCAGGGCATTACAGTTAACTGGAAGGACACCTCAAACATATCTTATCAAGCTTGGTGGAACTTATTGTGTCATCATCATAGAATGGACAGAGCTTATGCCAACTCCACCTCCTTGTTAATCAAAAGAGACTTATTATGGTTACCCCTAACTACTTTTTTGTCAAGAAAGCTAACTTGACTCACTGTTGATTTTATTACTTAATTGTTACATATCTTTTTTGCTGTGATTTTATTATTGAAGTTCCTCTTCTCTTTTGATCTTCTTTTTTCTTTCTTCTCCCCCTTCTTTTTCTTCTCTTCCCCTTTCCTTTCTTCTTTTCTTATGTTCAAAATTCTCTCTCCAAAAATGCTCCTGTTACTAAGTACAGTTTTTCCTTTTTATTTCACGGGTTATTGAACTTTTGTTCTGCATTCCAAGTTGTCATTTTTTTAATTGCTTATACTTTGTACTGATGTTTTACATTGTTTGTATCCTATCAATAAAGCATTATAAACGTTAAAAAAATAAATGCCTTTTAGCTCGTTACCTCAGTTTCAGGGACTTTAACAACTGGTATAACCCTTGGCAATGGCTATGATACTATTGAATTTGGCTTTCAGAAAATTGCACAAGATAGTTGTAGTCTGATGTATATTGAGTAGAGAATATCATTATACCTGAAGATATTTAGAAGGCCTGTGTTTCCATGAATTACATTGAAAAGAGGCTGATGGATTTTTGAAGAGTTTGTAGGTGGGAGATTCCGGTATGCCCCAGGAGGAGGGTGGTTTGCAGGAAAGGCATTTGCAAGGGTGTGCCTTTGTAGAAGAGGCTGTAAGGAATGGGGATTTGGGAGCATCTGCAAGGGAAGGCTGCCATCTTTATGGCCATCTGTCCATACGGCATACAAAAGAGGTCTGCTTGCTAGAGGCCGGCAGGTTGGGTGCTGCAGGCCCCATTGTCGAAGGCTTTGGGTGGTGGAGGGGGTTCCCGAAGGCTGCAGGGCAGGCTTTAAAGAAGGATCTGGGGGGACCCAAAGAAGTCCTGTTGAGTATGTAGGGGACCACATAAAAGCTGGTTGGAGAGTCTGTTTAGACTGCAATCAATATTTCCCCTTTTCTCAGATCTCGACTTCGCTCGCTCCCAACGTTCTGCCTCTCGAGATTTAGCATCGGGGACACACTATCTCTAGTGCAGCCAGGCGCTTTAGAAATGGCTTTATTATTATTAATATTTGCTTACTTTACAATTGTCTTTGTAGAATTCTCAAACAGATACTTTTTCAGGGCCGCCATGTCATAAAGATTAACTTTCGCCACCCAATCATTTGAGAGAAGAATTGTCTTAAAAGATGGACTGGTTTTTGCCAGCTAAATTAGGATATTGGGATAGACTTGTATGCTGTGACCACATCCAGATCAACAGAGGACAGAGACACATGTACCAGCAGTCCCAAAACCTCTTCTGGCCAGCCTGTTTCAAAAGGCTGCATCCTTAAGAACCACAACTCAGAAATTACCACCCAGGCTTTGTAGTAGTAGTAAGTCAGCTGAATTGCTGGTAGCTCCTTCAAGGGATCTTGTCCAGATGAGTGGGCTTGTGACAAGAAAAGTACAGTTGCATTAAAAAAAAGTTCTTTACAGACATTTCTTGCATAGCTCGGAAGTAAGCAAGACTCCTTGTCATCATAAGGCCTAGTGTGGCCTCTTTGGCTGCTTTGGTAAAGTGCTCCTTCTTCCTCAGAAGAGTCTGGAAGGATGCAATCAAGGTGTTCATCAAGAAGGAAAAACAAGCTTTACACCTGATCAAATCTGGTGTGGTGACGGCAAGATTGAGATAAATGCCACAGTTGGTTTGCTGGCTGTATTCCTGGGATGGAGGCAAATGTGCAGTGGAGAACATCTCCCATTGCAGCCGGAAGTACTCACAAAGCAGAGCTGGCAGTCCCTGGGAGATCAGAATGCTGCGTGGGGCATCTTCTGCCGTGAGGTGGTACAGGCCCGGCAACAGGAACCTAAGGGCATCACCAGGCCACAGCGCACACCATGAGCTGCTGCACAATGCTAGCTCTGCCATCTGCTGGGTAAGGTCCCTGCAAGCTCTCTCTCAATGGAAAAGGGTATTAACATAGTCAATGAGGAAAGGCAGTAATTCGTAGACTTCCTGCTTCAGAGAAGACGTCTCTTCGGCCAGCCACACACTCGGTATACAAACAGAGGCAAAAATAAATGGATCCTTCATCTTCTACTGATCAACCAGTGTCAAGTAGTGTATAAAAGCCCCACATGTTTCTTCCATGACAGTCACCATCTGCAGCTTCTGCCCTTCAGTCAACAGTGACGCATCTTCTTTTGTACATACTTGCATGCCCATTTCAATGATGGCATAACAGGGTGTGACTAGCTCCTTGTTGGTTCCAAAATTCTTGGCTCTGGATCCTCAGTCAACATGCACTTTGGCTGAGCAGCAGGAAGAAAGGATGAAGAGTAGAAAATACAGTAACTCTGCAGGGCCTAACACACTGGTAAGTATCATCTATCATGGACCTGAAGGAGGGATCATTGATATCACGTTGGGCTACAAGAACCTCATTGAACATGCTGATTTTGTTGAGAACAGCAGGTTGTGCACTGTCCCACAAATTCGCCAATCCACCACCGGAGGAAGATCCTTCTCCTACCTGGCGGCCAAGACATGGAACTCCCTCCCCACCCACCTACGGCTGACAAACCCAATCCAATCCAATCAGAAATGTGTATAGCACGCTACTCACCCAGAGGGTCTCAAGGCGCTTAGGGGAGAGGAGTTCGCTACTGATTGAATAACCAGGTCTTGAGTTGCTTCTTGAAGGAGAGGTGGTTCTGGGTATGATGGAGGTGGGTGGGGAGGGAATTCCAGGTCATGGCCGCCAGGTAGGAGAAGGATTTTACCCCCATGGTGGCTCTTCGAATGTGTGGAATCGCGGCTAGGGCTTGGTTAGAAGATCGCAGTTGGCGGGTGGGGGTGTAGAAGGTCAGGCGGTTGTTAAGGTATCAGGGTCCTAGGTCGTGGAGGGCCTTGTGTGCGTGAGTGAGGAGACGGAACGTGATTCTCTTGCTGACGGGGAGCCAGTGAAGGTCTCTCAGGTGTCCGGTTATGTGGTTGTGTCGAGGTATGTCCAGGATGAGTTGTGCGGAGGCGTTCTGAATGAGTTGAAGTCTTTTCTGCACTTTGGCTGTGGTTCCGGTGTAGAGGGTGTTTCCGTAGCCCAGTCGGCTGGTGACAAGTGCTTGGCAGACCGTCTTCCTTGTTTCGATTGGGATCCATCTGAAGATCTTCAGGAGCATGCGTAGGATGTTAAAACAAGATGATGAAACGACGTTGACTTGTTTGGTCATCGAGAGGGAGGAGTCTAGGATGAAGCCCAAGTTGCGTGCATGGTCCGTTGGTTTGGGTGCGCTGCCTAGGGCCGGGGGCCACCAGGAGTCATCCCTGGCAGAGCGGGGTGATCCCAGGATGAGGACTTCCGTCTTGTCTGAGTTCAGTTTTAGGCGGCTGTTCTTCATCCACTCGGCTACTTCTTTCATCCCTTCGTGTAGGTTGGTTCTGGCGGTGGTTGGGTCTTTGGTGAGGGAGAGGATCAGCTGGGTGTCGTCGGCGTAGAAGATGATGTTGAGGTTGTGTTGGTGTGCGATGGATGGGAGGGGGCTCATGTAGTCATTGAAGAGGGTGGGGCTGAGCGATGATCCTTGTGGTACGCCGCAGATTACTTCGGTGGCCTCTGATCTGAACAGGGGGAGGCAGACTCTCTGGGTTCTTCCGGCAAGGAACGAGATGATCCACTCCAATGTTTTATCTTGTATACCGACATTGTTGAGGCGTTGTACTAGGGTGCGGTGGCAGACCGCGTCGAACACTGCGGAGAGGTCCAGGAGGATGAAGGCCGCTGTTTCCCCATTGTCGAGCAGGGTCCGGATGTCATCTGTGGCTGCGATGAGGGCCGTTTCGGTGCTGTGGTTGGCTCGGAAGCCGGACTGTGAGGGGTCGAGAGAACCATTAGACTCGAGGAAGGCGGCGAGCTGACTGTTGACAGTCTTCTCTATGACTTTGGCGGGGAATGGGAGGAGCGAGATAAGGCGATAGTTCTTAGGTTCGGTGGGGTCTGCTGAAGGTTTATTCAGGAGGGCGCTGAGCTCGGCATGCTTCCAGCTTTCCGGGAAGGTAGCGGTGTTGAAGGAGCAGTTGATGATGTCCCGGAGTTGGGGTGCGATGACGGAGTCGGCCTTGTTGAAGATGTGGTGGGGGCATGGGTCGGTTGGCGATCCGGAGTGGATGGTGTTCATCGTGCGGATGGTGTCTTCGGTGCTGATCGGGGTCCAGGCGCGGAGGGTGGTGGTGGGGAGCTTTGGTTCTGTGGTTGGGGGAGTGGTCTGATCGCCGAAGCTGTTGTGTATGTCTGCGATCTTGCTGTGGAACAACGAGGCGAGGGAGTCGCAGAGGTCTTGTGAGGGAGTGATGTTATTGTTGTCAGCGCTGGGGTTGGTGAGCTCGTTGACGATGCTGAAGAGTTCCTTGCTGTTGTGGGCATTGTTGTCTAGTCGGCCCTTGAATGCTGATTTCTTGGTGGTGCGGATCAGTTGGTGGTGTTTGCGTGTGGCATGCTTGAGAGCGGTCATGTTGTCTGTGGTTGGGTTTCTTCGCCAGGCTTTCTCGAGGGTTCGTCAGTTCTTGTTGGAGTTCTTGAGGTTGTCGTTGAACCAGGAGGCTTTTTTGCTTCCTGGCTTGTTGGGGCGGTTTTTCAGGGGTGCTAGGTCGTCAGCGCAGTTGGTGATCCACTGTGCGAGGTTGTTGGCTGCTTGATTGGGGTTCGTTGATCTGGCAGGAGGGTTCTGGTTCAGTGATGTGGTGAGCTGGTCGGTGGTAATTTTGTTCCAGCATCTGCGGGGGACCTGTTGTGGGTGGTGGTGGGTCGTGGTCTTTCTGAAGCTGAAGTGGACGCAGCTGTGGTCTGTCCAGTGGAGTCCCGTGGAGTGGTTGAAGGAGATGTGCTTGCTAGAGGAGAACACTGGGTCGAGCGTGTGTCCGGCCTAGTGGGTGGGGGTGTTCACCAGTTGTTTGAGTCCGAGATTGGTGAGGTTGTCCAGCAGGGTGGTGGTGTTGTTGTCGTTGTTATTCTCCAGGTGGAAGTTGAGGTACCCTAGGAGAATATAATCATCGGAGGGGAGGACGTGTGGGCTGACAAAGTCAGCGATGTCTTTGCTGAATTGTGTGCGGGGTCCAGGGGGTCTGTAAATGAGGGTGCTTCTGAGTGTGGTCTTGGGGTTGGTGTGTATCTGGAAGTGAAGGTGTTCGGCGGCTGTGAGGGTGTCGTCGGGGCTGGTCGTGATGCGGATGGTGTTCTTGTGGACGATGGCGATGCCTCCTCCTGTTTGGTTGATGCGGTCTCTTCGGATGATCTTGTATCCGTTCGGGATGGCTATGGGGAAGTCGGCCACTGATGAGGCGTTCATCCAGGTTTCCGTGAGGAAGGCGACGTCCGGAGTTGTGGTGTCGAGTAGGTTCCATAGTTCAATGGCGTGTCTGTGGACCGAGCGGGTGTTGAGCAGTATTCACTTCAGGTGGTTGTTGTTGGAGCTCTGCTTGGCGAGTGTGGATGCGGTGTAGGTCCTGATGCAGCAGAACTTGCAGGCTTGGCAGGTGAAGGGTCCGTGGGTGCGTCCTGGGGCGGCTCGGTTGCAGTCGGGGAGTCTGCCGGTGTTGAGGGCAGTGAGGGTGGCGGCGTCGTACGTTTGGCGGGTGGGATGGTTTCTGCGGGGGCCAGGGGGTCTGGCACTGGGCGTGGTCCAGGTGCGGACAGCCGCAGACGGCCTTACCTTTGGCGTGCCTTCAGCACGCATAGTGCACGCCCACTGCGCGTGAACGCTGCACATACGTGACTCTGCCATAGGTGGAGAGTAGAGGGGGCGGAGCGAGGGAGGAGCAGCTGGGAGGCGGGAGTGGGGTGGAGAGTGGGGAGGGGATCGGTCCGGAGATGCTGGAGGGAACTGGGGTGGAGCCGTGGGGGAGCAGCGGCAGGGAGCGGGGAGCTGGGTGGAGAGACGGTCACAACAAAATAATGGCAGACGAGATCAGAGACAAACCCAAGGAGGTCACTGGCTCGAAAACCGGGGGCACAACCAAGGAGGTCACTGGCACAAAAACAATGAAATTCAATTATTGCTGGCACAGACGAGATCGGGGGCACAACGGAGGAGGTCACTGGCACAAAAACAATGAAATGCAGGAGATGCAAAGCAGATAAGATACCAGGCACTACAAGGCACACCAAGGAGGGCCGCGCGGCGGGTGGAGCGACCAGTTCTGACCAGGTCAGGTCGGTCACAGCTCCTCGCGGGTCTTGCCTTATGTTGTTAGTGGGAGGGAGGAGCAGCTGGGAGGCGGGAGCGGGGTGGCGAGTGGGGAGGGGATTGGTCTAGATGCTGGAGGGAATGGGGGTGAGGCCGCGGGGGAGCAGCGGCAGGGAGCGGGGAGTGGGGTGGAGAGACGGGCACAACAAAATAATGGCAGACGAGATCGGGGACAAACCCAAGGAGGTCACTGGCTCGAAAACCGGGGGCACAACCAAGGAGGTCACTGGCACAAAAACAATGAAATTCAATTATTGCTGGCACAGACGAGATCTGGGGCACAACGGAGGAGGTCACTGGCACAAAAACAATGAAATGCAGGAGATGCAAAGCAGATAAGATACCAGGCACTACAAGGCACACCAAGGAGGGCCGCGCGGCGGGTGGAGCGACCAGTTCTGACCAGGTCAGGTCGGTCACAGCTCCTCGCGGGTCTTGCCTTATGTTGTTAGTGGGAAGGAGGAGCAGCTGGGAGGTGGGAGCGGGGTGGCGAGTGGGGAGGGGATTGGTCTAGATGCTGGAGGGAACGGGGGTGAGGCCACGGGGGAGCAGCGGCTGGGAGCGGGGAGCGGGGTGGAGAGACGGGCACAACAAAATAATGGCAGACAAGATCGGGGGCACAACCAAGGAAGTCACTGGCACGAAAACCGGGGGTACAACCAAGGAGGTCACTGGCACAAAAACAATAACATTCAAATATTGCTGGCACAGACGAGATCGGGGGCACAACGGAGGAGGTCCCTGGCACAAAAACAATGAAATGCAGGAGATGCAAAGCAGATACGATACCAGGCACTACAAGGCACACCAAGGAGGGCCGCGCGGCGGGTGGAGCGCCCGGTACTGACCAGGTCAGGTCGGTCACAGCTCCTCGCCTCGCGGGTCTTGCCTTATGTTGTTAGTGGGAGGGAGGAGCAGCTGGGAGGCGGGAGCGGGGTGGCGAGTGGGGAGGGGATCGGTCCGGAGATGCTGGAGGGAACCGGGATGGGGTCGCGGGGGAGCAGCGGCAGGGAGCGGGGAGCAGGGTGGAAAGACGGGCACCAGAAAATAATGGCAGACGAGATCGGGGGCACAACCAAGGAGGTCACTGGCATGAAAACCGGAGGCACAACCAAGGAGGTCACTGGCACAAAAACAATGAAATTCAATTATTGCTGGCACAGACGAGATCGGGGGCACAACGGAGGAGGTCACTGGCACAAAAACCATGAAATTCAGGAGATGCAAAGCAGATACGATACCAGGCACTACAAGGCACACCATGGAGGGCCTGGCGGCGGGTGGGGCGACCGGTTCTGACCATCTCTCCTTCAGGAAACAACTCAAGACCTGGCTGTTCGAGCAGTAGCGACTCCCCCCCCCCCAGCACCTTGAGACCCTAGCGGGTGAGTAGCGCGCTTTACAAATTTGCTTGATTGATTGATTGATAGCTCTGGGTGAGTAGCAAGGCATTCCCAGAGCCCGGAATATGTGAACAGGACAGCCTTCAGGAGTGTGTTTGGAAGCAAGAAGCCGGTCTGGGAATGTGAAATCAACAATTTCAAAGATCTTCCTTCCGAATTTGAGCTTCCAGCTCTCTGGCATGCACTGCCTTGGTTACCAGTAGAAGAGCTGCAAACTGCCCGTTGTCAACTTTGGCACTACGCAACACCTCAAGGCAATGTTTCAAGACAGGGTTGCTGGTGTGCTCAGCTGTACCAGGGCCCGTTTCGGATGGCATTGGAGCTTGGAGCCACCTTCCAAGGATCTTACAGAAATTCTGGGTGCCTCGGGCCAGCTAAACACCACACAAGTGTGACAGGCAATTAACAAGTATATCTTAATATTATAGCCAAATTATCAAGGACACAAACATCAAAGGTAAGTGCATATAGGTAAGTATAGATTAAGCAATTCTTATTTCCACATCTACGTACCTTGGAGATTTATATACTACCAATGTACATATATGTGAGTCAGGAAGAGAAATGTTATACATCCTCAATATTTTTGACTACAATAGTATGGTATAATGATACTATGTACTCAATATTCTGGACCCACACCCACAGAAGGAATGTTTGTGTTAAATTGCTTGACCTTCTAGAGAGTGGGGAAAATAGTTTGTTAATAGATTATGTGTCCACCTTTTGCAACATTTTATACACTTGTATTACTAAAGAGCAGAAAGTGACCAGTGACCTGGCATTTGGGTTGATCACCACTGAAAAAAGTAGTACTGAAAAGTGTTTAGTAATCTTCAAATTTTAGTCTTTATGGGTTCATAATTTGGAAGGTGGGGATTACTTATGACATCAACATATTTTGTTGCCCATGTTACTGATTCAATACACAGAATTGGCCACTTCTCTATGAGATGGAATAAACCTAGTCTGAGAAAACCTTTAGGACATAGCAATACCAAATAATATCAAAAACAGGTTGATACAGGAGTTTGGTTAGTTATACTTACATTGTAAAGGTTAGGAGGAGCAAATATCAGAGAGATGGTGATAATATTGAAGCCTTAATACAAAGGAAAAAGGTTTGTAAGATCCTAAGAAAAATCATTTTGTTCAATGAGTAGAAAACGATTTTGCTAGCCATAAAGTTCAGTACTAGCATTTTTTGAACTGTGGTAAGGAAATTTAGCAGAACCAATTATCATGAGAGATAGGTCAGAAAATAGAAGGATGCAATGTGGAAGCCCATATTCTGAAATGATATGTGAGTTAAGTAGATCTTAGCTCTGCCTGCGAAAGGATAGATATTCTTTTGAATAAGAGGTATCTAGTCAATTTGATTTTACCTTGGTTTATTTTGAAGAATGACACAACCACTGAAGGTAACTTCATATAATGTGAATGAATTTGTAAATGTAAAGAAAAGAGGAGCAATGTTAAAATGGCTGGGATTCTTTTCCCCACAGGTGAATTTTTTTACAAGAGACACATTTTAAGTCCAATTCCCCTAACCTTGCACTCCCCAAGAAGTATGCTCATGCGTACTTTGCTTCGGCACATTCTGCGGTACGTGGGATGGGTATCCTACTTTCTTCAGCACTAGACTGGGAGCTGGGAAAGGTGATTTGGGATGGGGGAGCAAGATAGATCTGGATCTAAGTCTTAGTTAAAGAGGTAGCTTTTGTGCTGCTTAATTACTGCAGGCCAATTTTGTATGACACTAAGGCCCTGAAACAGATTTATGATTTGTTGACAAACGCTCATAGTTTTATAGTTATGGGTGGAGACTTTAGTCTTATTCAAGACGTAGGCCTGGATACATCCAATAAGGGTAAACAGCAATTAAAATCAAAGACAGCTTGTTAGAAATGGGATTTCTGGTTGGCTGAGGATTGCACCAAAGCCAGACAGAAACCAACACTCTAGTCAGGATAAGGGAGTTACACTCCTAAAATAACCACTGCTCACTTCCTTGGTAGCCTGGCACGAGCAGTCAGGCTTATCTTAGAGGCAGTGTGTAAAGCATTTGCACATGACCAACAGTAATACAATGTAAGTACTACAAAAGGACACCACACCAGTTTAGAAAAATATCCAACTTTCTATATACTTAAAACAAGACCAAATACAATAGAAATCCACAGTACAGTACTTTAAAAATAGATGCGTTCCAAGATGTCTTTAAAGTGCAAAGATACAGTGAAAACACAGTTCCTTGATGTCAATAGCTCCATCCAGGGCTATCACGGCATTGTGAACAAACAAATCCAAATAGTTCTGGCTGACCGCGACTTCGCGGGTCAGCTACGGTGTCGGGAAGACCGGCAAACTGTACCTTTCAGAGATGCAGGTCGTCGATGACCTCTCGTTGTCACACCCGTTGCAGGTCGATCTCCTCTCTGATGGAATCAGGAGTGTTGGCGTCGGCAGGCATCGGGTGCTGCAGTGCAGAATGTGGTGCCCTCAGGTCGTGGTGCGATCAGCGGGTCGGTGGCTGCGTCAGATGGCGTCATCGGTGACTCCCGGGCCACGGTGTGAGATGAAGGCGGTGCTCGTCACAGTGCTGGCAGATCTCTTGACAGTCTCTTGACTGGGGGTGAATGGTTTGATTTGTTCTGCATTCCATCCATCAATTGTGTGTCTTTTGCTTTCTCGCCCTAAGTGTGCCAGGTGTGCCCAGATGTGGGTCCTGGGCTCACTGTGCCATTGGAATCAAGCTATCCTAGCTGAAAAGGGGGGAAACCCCAAAACCGATCTGAGGATGCTTGTTTCCGATCCAGGGATGACCTGGCCTGGCAGTTGGGGCTGGACTGTTCCCATAAAGCACAGGGCCATGACTGGTTTGCATATGGCCAGGTTTAAACTGGGGTGGCATGATGAGCAAAAGAATGATGGATTTAACCCAGATCTCTTGACTGAGGGTGGATGGTTTGATTTGTTCTGCATTCCGTCCATGAATTGTGTGTCTTTGGCAGGTCATGGTTCAGCAGCGGCGTCACTGTCGCTGAAGCGATATTGTCGGCTGACAACTGGGATCAATGACACCGACGTCGGTAGGCCAAGGCTGCGGTGCAGGATAAGGGTGGTGCGTCATGTAACTTTACGAGAGGTCCCCTCAAACCACGCTGCAAACAGTGGTGTCGGGTCCGGCGTGGAGCGTCGTCGTCGGGGATACCAAGGCATCGTTGTGTAGCGAGGTGGTGCGGGGAGTGGTGCCCAAATGTCCCGATGCATGCAGCGGCATAGTGTCGGTGTCAGCAGGCATCATCGGTGAGACCAGGGTCACAGCGTTGCGGCGGTGCCCTCTGCGGTGCCTTCAGGAAATGGAATCAGCAGCGGCATCGCAGACGGCGTCAGACTTGAAGTCTTTGCTGTTCCTGAGACTTCTTGAACAGTGGGCAAGCTCTACCTCAACCCCTTGGAGACACTCACAAAACTAGATTTCAGAAGGTTCAGTCCTTTTACTTCCCAAGACAGAAGCAGCCACTGCAGGCCAACAAGGCAAAGAGATAGTTGCTCCTCACAGCTTCTCCGGCTCTTCTTCTTGGCAGTCTTCTTGATCCAAAAGAGTTCTAAAGTTTTGGGGACTGGGTCCCCCTTTTTATCCTCAATTTCTCTTTGTTCTCTGAAGGCAGAGAGGCCTTTGCCTAGTCCAAACCAGTTCTGTTCAGTCTTGGAGCACTTTGTTGACAAGACTGCTTCTTTCCTTTCATAGTGTATTCCGGGGACAGGAGGTGGAGCCAGCATAGGGGAGGGAAAGCACAGACCTATTCAGGTACCAGGTACAACTCCTCCCACCCATCTACATGTAGCTCTTACTATTCAGCCTTGTGCTGACTCACCCTGTCTCCTGGAATCCCCCAGCCCCTGTCACTCAAACTCCAGACAAGGAATACACAACCTAGCAGAGGCAGGCTTGGATGGTTAGACAAGAAAATACCTACTTAATAAAAGTGGTATTTTCAAACCCAGAATGTTAAAACTAGCTACACTAAAATATGTATTTTATCATTCTGAGTTGAGGCATACTAAACTTGAATTTCTACCATATTCCCTGGGTCAGTTAGGATTATAGGATGTTATAATCAATTTGCCCACTCTTGCCTTTGGGGAACAGGTAGCCTTGCAATAGTGAAAAACAAAGTAGGCTGTAATTCACTATGAGGACATGCCACACACCAGGGCATGTCCTACCTTTCACATACAATGCACCCTGTCCATGGATGTACCTTGGGCCTTCCTTCGGGGCGACTCACATGTAGAAAAGGGAACATTTAGGGTCTTGCAAGTGTGCTCACTTGCTGAGTCGACATGGCAGCCCCAGGTTGCGCACAGGCTCTGCAATGGCAGGCCAGAGTTACACTTTACGGGCTGTTTGCATGGGTGGCACAATCCAGTGCTGAAGGCAACCAACAGCATTTGATTTATAGGCCGTGGCACTGGCAGTGCACTTTACTAGGGACTGACACATAAATCAAATAAGCCAATTATGGAAACACCAATCCATAACACATTTTATACAGGAGCACTTGCACTTTACCACTGGACAGCAGTGAGGAAAGTGCGCAGCATCAATACACCAGCAAAAATAGAGTCAAAACCGGGATTTCAGGAAGCACAAATTTAAGGCAAACACCCCAAAAGATACCAAGTCTAACACAGCTATATTATTAAAAATTATGAAAGAAGATTATGCCTTATTAGATCCATGGAGGATCAACTACCCAGGCCTTACTGAGTTTACGTGCAATTCAGCTAGATATAAAACAGCATCCTGACTTTTTTGATAAGTAATCATCTCGCAAGAGGGGAATCTGCTATCTTTTCTAATTCATTCTCAGATCACTCTTTAGTCTCTTTGGTAGTATATTTACCCGCCCCTAAAGAAAAAAATATTGCAGGTGGTAATTTGACAAAGCATTGCTTTTGGACCCAATATGGATTGCTGAAACTCGTGAATTTTTACAATGTTTTTTTAAGGAAAATATGAACACAGCATCAGGTTTTATGATCTGGGAGGCTTTTAAGGCTACTTTTAGGGGATGGGTGATTGCATGTAGGGCGAATCTTTAAAAACTAAGGCAACATAAGATTGTAGGACTTCAGAATGCTGTGGATCGGGCTAGGGGAGAACTTATATCTATGCCCCCAGGAGATTTTGATGAAGAGGTTCTCCAGGGGGAATTACTAATGGTGAAAGAGAAATTAATAAACTTTTTTATTCTCGAGGAGATTTCTGGGAGCAAAGCATTGCAACAAAATGTTTACGAAGAGAGCCAGCACATAGGTACCTTTTTAGACTGGTCAACAAAAACGCATCAGAGTAGGCAATTAATCTCACAAATAAGAGATTCCAGCACTGCAAGTCTTGTAAATGATAAAGAGAGAATTGCCGAAATATTTGTGTCTCACTTTAGAAAGATCTATACGGAAGCCCAGCGAGTCAGCCCCCAGGCTCTTGTGGATTTTTTATGACAGTCCAGTTACCCACGATCTCTGAGGAGGACTGTAACGCGCGGCATTAAACAAATGAAGTCTACAAATTGTTTTTAGATGAACTTACTCCCCTTTTGGTATCCCTGTATAATCAGATTATGGATGGACTGCTTATCTCTGACAAATTTAATGAATCTGTCGTAATCTCTATTGTGAAGAAGGATACTGACTCTAAAGACACGAGCTTCTACCGCCTAATATGTCTACTAAATGTAGATCATAAGCTTTTCATGAAAATTTGGGAGAATAGGATCTCGGGCTGTACACAACAGGTGATATATGTGGATCAAACAGGGTTCCTGCCTGGTAGATCTATGCCTGCAAATATATTTTTTCTGATTTAAGCAATCAGCTATTTTTCAGCTACCAAGGATAGTGAAGCCATTTTAATAATGGACGCAGAAAAGGCATTCAATATGGTGGATTGGCAGGCCCTTTTTAATCTTAGTGAAGTTTGGTTTTCAACTCCGCCTGATTGAGATGTTAGAAGGAATCTATAAGGGGGCAATCACGAAAATAATCATAAACTCAGAGCAAGCGGGAAAAGTGGTGATAAGGTGGGGTAGTAGGCAGGGTTGCCCCCTTTCCGCCCTTCTATTTTCTCTTTTTATGAAGCCACTGGCAATAAAGATTCGCTCCAATAGATCAATCCGGGCTGCCCCAATAGGAATGGCACAAATTAAGGAGTCTATTACGATGGCGGGCAGACACCGCAACGGCTAAAGGGACCGCCCACCATGGGTGCGGCGGTCCCGCCAATCCGATTAGGATGGCCCCACCACACTGGCGTGCGCTTTCCGCATTTCCTGATATTGCGGTGGGCGGTGCTGTCAGCAGCACACACCACAATGTCAGAAATGCATGTTGTGCATTTGCATCTACAACGTGACAGGCACCTCATGGTGCCAGCCACCTTGTGCATGCAAATGTAGGGGATACCACAGGTACCCCCATGTGCATCCTCCTACCACCCCAACATCCTGGAGGCCTGCAAAGGGTCCCCAATGCCAAAGACGGCATGCCTTTCCATAAGGGCAACGCTGCCATTGAAAGGCTGGTCTCTGCCTGAATCCTAATAGGGTTGGTGGTGTCTTGAAGGTTTTTTCCGCCTGGTAAAGCAGTGGACAATCTTTCCGTTGACCACGGACCCCCAGCCTTTCTTATATGGCAGGGGGTCTTTCTGGTGTGGATGGCTGGGTGTTCGCCCCAGCAGGGCTGGTGGTGGCTACCGCCTGCTCGGCGAGGGCGACCTGCCCACCATCCTAATGGGCCCCTAAGTTGTTTGCCGATAATTTCATCTTATACTTGAACCCAAACAAGTTGAATATTCAGTTGGACCTTGAAGAAATTCAGACGTATACAGATCTGGGGGGCTACAAGGTCAATCAGTCTAAAACAGATCAATTCATTGGGGGCTGATCTTTCTGAAGGGATAAATTCTTGCCTTTAAGACATAATAGATATTTGGGCCTATACGTTACAGCCAATTTCTCTCAAATATTTCATTTAAACTATGTAAAAACCCTTAATAAAATAAAAAACCTATTAGAAAGATGGTCGCTTCTACCATTGACTAAAATGTAATGATGTTGATATTTCCCTTGCTCATATTTCTGTTTTTAAATCTCCCTCTAAAAAAACCAATCTCATATTGTAATGAAGTAGATAAAGTGATTCTTGAGTTTGTATGGGCAAAAAAAAGCCTCATTTTAAGCTATCCAGTTTACAGTAGGAAGTCGAGCAGGGGGGACTTGCACTACCTCATTTATCTACTTATTATCAAGCTGCGCTACTTAGTTTAATAACTCAGCTAGCAGCCCCTTCCTCGAATTTCAATCATTTCTTATTTAGTCTCTTATTAACAGAAAGTGCAATTAAGCTTCCAGCATTCTTGCGCACTTCATAACTTCCAAAAAAGACTACAATGGAACAGTGGCTTCTTAATTTGGAATGGGCCTAGCAATTTGGTAAGGGGGTTAATTCATAATCTGCGTGTTTCTTAACTGCCAAGATGAGGCCAGATTGCAGTAATCATTTTTGTACCTTTTCTCATTATTTGTACTTTTGAGTGATATTCGGATGTGCTGTACAGAATGCTGGTTTTGTAAAATAGAATATAAATGTGTGCTATTTATTGCTTTTTTAAATATGAGATTGGATATTATGTAAATTTGGCTTTTTTATGTATGTTGATTATCATGTCTGCTATTCACGCTCAATAAAAATTGTTTAAAAAAAAATGATTTTGCCTATGAATGCATGATTTCCATGGAGATGATATGACTGATTGTGTAATCAAGGCATGTCTATGCTTGTGGAGATCTCCATCAGCATGGAGGAATCCTTCAGATCTTTGTGCTAAAGATGTGGGATTATTCCATACACTGGAGATGTCTATTGGTATTCACAGTCAATCAAAGAGATGCAAGAATACCTGACATATTTTTAGGCTTCTACCCATGAAGTGCCCATGTGCAAAATAATCAATAGGGTGCTGTTCCATTTGATGGCATTCCATTAGCCCAGTTTGCATATAAAAAAGATTATCCATACTGTGCAATGCGATGCCACTTCCAATAGTGGAAAAACAGTTTATTGAGTAAATGACATAATTGTATGCATTGTTCATTCTTCAATTGCTTTTGATACCATAGTAAAAGCTCCTCTGTGGGTACAATTATACAAAATGGTTGCGCTTTGAGAGCTCCCACTTATTATTAATGAGCTCTAAAGTCACAACTCGCCAATGGAAAGATTAAACTAAATAGATAGGTAAAACAATTGATTGTAATAATGATTTAAGACTTATGAAAGGCACATCTAAATCAACTAAAACTGATCAATATTAGCTTTACCGTAATTTATTACATGTATTAACTCACATTTCATGATCATGTTCCTATTGAATTTTAGGGACCCCTTAACATCTTTTTTGAATATGTGAGACATAATTCAGTTACTGATAATCTTGACAAAGCTTAGCAATGTGAATTTGGAATGTCAGGAAGATGAGAACTTAGTAAGTGGTTTGATTTTGTGGCATTCTATCAATCCAAAAAATCTGCAATGCAAATCGGGCTTGTGTAATACTTCAATCCGATGCCACGTATAGTGAATATTCAATTAAACTTTTTATCAAAGCTTACATGGCAACACTGGCTCCTTTAATTGCCTGAAGCCTCCAGTTATGTTTGATAATCTTTTTCATTACATTGATGTTTGAGTGTGCCAAATCTGGATTAACCAAAAGGATCCAGGTGCAAAATATTTTCTTTCTCAAAAACAGAAATGAGTATAGTTCACATGCATGGTTGTGGTACAGAAGTCTGCTTTAAACAGAAACTAAAAATGTCTAACATGAAACTTGCCCACTTTTTAATATCAAATTTCAACATGGGGTTAAAAATGCCATCTTTTCCAGGGGCACTGTAATCTTTTATTCTCAAAAAGCTTTTTTATTTTAATAAAGTATGATGTATTATCCAAAGCGATAGCGACCACTTTTAGGTCAGAAATTACTACCATTAGTAAAACATAAACTTCTAAAGTATGCAAAACAGTTATTTTCCAAAATGAATATATTGCCCGTGGTTCTACCATTCTCTTTCTACTTTCACACAAAATACCAGAAGACCTGACCCATGATTCAATAAGCTTATCATAAAGATTGACTTAGAAGGAGAAACACATTGCCTTTTCACAATGTACATTTAATGAAGAGAACCTGTTTTCATCTGATTTCCATAAAGAAACACTTCCACCTTAGGCACCAAATTAAGCTTAAACTCTACACATACCTGATCATATTCACAAAAGTGTAAATTCTACCTCTTTATCTTATTGAGACAAAAGGTCCAATCCACAAAGGTAGATTTACAGGTGTTGATCCGCTTATTTGTAGATACACCCAGGTTTAAGTCTCCACTTTTTTCTATTTACCTTTTCTTAGTGGAGAATTATACCTAGGTGTAGACTTAAATATCTCCAGCCCCTCTAATGAGATGGTGGTGTTCTCTTTGAATGAATAGGTACAAAGTTGCTACAAGTAACTTTCAACCTGTGGCTGGAGATCTCTGCCATCGGGTGGAGATCTCCAGATGTGAAAGTATAAGAAAATGTCAAAAACTTTATTTATTTATGAATGTATGTATTTGTATATTTCATTATTTATTTAATTAAATATAATGTAATTTAATGCAAAATATATATATAAAATCATTTCAACTAATTAACATTAACCAGAAACTAATAAAGAGAAAATTACAGTGGTGCAGGGACAGAATATTGAATAAAAAACATAGAATTACACAAATATCTAGTTAAAAACATCTTGGGTCAGAAATATCGACATACAAATTCTCGTGGTCAGAAATATTGATTTTTGATAAGTAATAACGATGTTAAAAATAAAGTGTAAAATTTTGTTTGCAAAAATATAGTTGTTAAAAATAACGATTTTTTAATAATGTTATGTAATTTGGTATACTGTTTATATGTATGTGATTTATGCTTTTTTCTATGAGTATAAGAATTGTTTGCATTTTTAATATGTGTTTTATATTTTTAGTAGTTATTCATTTTTTTAAATTAGATTTATGCATTTTTAGTTCCGTTGTGGGTTGTGTGTTTATAGGGGAATAGGTTGGGAAGTAATTTAATTATATTTAATTTATTGAATATGTTTTATTTAATAATATTTTGTAATTGAGATGTTATAGTGTTAAATGTGTAAAGTAAATTATTATGAATTAATTGATAATTGGTTGTTAATTAATTGTAATTAGTTAATTGCAACTTAATTATGGTAATTGTGTAATTATTGTTAGGTGTGTGTTGTGGTGTTTGTATGTGTAAAGGGTGGGAAGTAATTTATTTATAATTGATGAATTAATACTTAGTTCCTCATTTATTTTAATTAATTAGTAATTAATAATGGTAATTGTGTTACTAATTTTAGGTGTGTGCTGTGGTGTTTACAGGAGTAAAAGGAGGTAAGTAATGTGTGTTTATTTAATTATTATATAGT
Source organism: Lissotriton vulgaris (assembly GCF_964263255.1). Lineage (NCBI taxonomy): Eukaryota > Metazoa > Chordata > Amphibia > Caudata > Salamandridae > Lissotriton > Lissotriton vulgaris. The sequence continues at coordinate 333,722,105 of NC_141700.1, forward strand.
TGTTAATTAATGTTAATTATTTGCTATTTATTTTGTGTAATTGTTTATTTTGGTGTGTGTTCTTTTTACTTTTAAAGGAGTAAAAGGTGGGTATTAAATACATTTTAATATTTAAATATTAGATGTTAATAGGAATAGTATATCCTATAAATAATATTTAATTCTGTTTTTATTTAATATTTTAATTAAGGTATGTTTGTGGCTATTATAATGCTAAAGCATGTGTACACAAAGAATGTTTATTAATATTTTGAATTAATGAGCTTTTTGTAATTGATTATTAGTTATGATGAATATATAAATTAATTTATTTAAAATGTTGAAGTGTTTTGTTATTGGTAAGGTCTTACAGGGTAGGAAATAAAAAATACATGTATGTTTTGTATAGTATTTTTATTTGTTAATATTTGCTACTTTTAAATACTTATTGTCTAAATGTATTTATTAATTTATTTTATATATAATTTGTAGGTTTTTGTTATATGTAATTAATATTATAACATGTGTTCTTTTTATATGTTTAATATATATAATTTCATATTTTCATAATATTGTTTATTTTTTTATGATTATTTTAATTTTGAAATATTATTTTTTTTTCAATTGTTTAAGTGTTATTAGTAATTCTAGTTTCTCTGCTATCCAACAATTTCTCTGATGTTACATTCAATGGAGTAGGAATAGTAATTTTTACCTCTCCTCTATCCAGCACTTTCCCTACTGTTGAATTCACTGGAGTGGAAATAGTAATTTTTACCCCTCCGCTAACCAGCAGTTTCCCTACTGTTGTACTCACTGGAGTGGGAATAATACATTTTACCCCTCCCCTATCCAACACTTATCCTACTGTTGCATTCAGTGGAGGGGAATTATGAATTTTTACCCCTCCACTATCCAACACTTTCTCTACTGTTGCATTCTTTGGAGCGGGAATAGTCATTTTTACCCCTGTGCTATCCAATACTTTCCCTACTGTTGCACTCACTGGAGTGGGAATAGTAATTTTTGCCCCTTTGCTATCCAACACTTTCCCTACTATTGCACTCACTGGAACCAGAATAGTAAATTAAATTCCTCTGCTATCCAACACTTACCCTATTTTTTAACTCACTGCAGTGGAAATAGTAATTTTTACCCCTTTACTATCCATCACTTTTCCTACTAGTGCACTCTTTGAAGTGGTAATAATAATGTTTGCCCCTCTGCTAAGCAACCCTTTCCCTACTGTTTCACTCACTGGACTAGGAATAGTAATTTGTAGCCCTCCGCAATCCAACATTTTCCCTGCTGTTGCACTCACAGTAGTTTGAACAGTAAATTTAATTTCTCTGCTTTCCAATACTTACTCTACTTTTGAACTCACTGGAGTGGGGATAGTAATTTTTACCCCTCCACTATCTAATACTTTGCCTACTCTTGCACTCTTTGAACTGGAAATATTAATTTTGACCCCTCCACTATCTAACACTTTCCATTCTGTTGCACTCTTTGGAGAGGAAATAGCACCCCCCCCCCCCCTAGCCAGCACTTTCCCTACTGTTGCTATCACTGAAGTGGGAATAGTAATTTTTACCCCTCCGCTATCCAACACTTTCCCTGTAGTTGCGCTCACTGGAGTAGGAATAGTAAATGTAATTATTCCACTATCCAACACTTTCCCTACTGTTCCACTTATTGTATTGAGAAATGCAAGTTTACATATTTTTTTATCATTTAATATTCTAATTTATTATAGAATGTTTTTTATATTTTCAATTATTAATATATATATTATCATTATATAATTCTAAAGTTTACAAATTAAATAAAGATAATAGTTAATAAAGTATTTTTAAGTAAATATATGTATATGTATAAATTATTATGGGGTCTATTACGATGGCGGGCAGACAAAGTCCGCCCACCATCGTAACGGCAAATGGGAGTGCCCACCATATGAGTGATGGTCCCGCAAATCCAATTAGGATGCGCCTGCCACACTGGCAGACGCATCCCGCATTTTCACATTGCAGCGGGCGGTGCGGTATGCAGCACCCGCCGCAATGTGAAAAATGCAGGTTGTGCATTTGCATGCACAACGTGGCAGGCACCCATTATGCCTGCCACTGTGTGCATGCAGATGCTGGGGGGTGCCATAGATACCCCCCATGTGTACGCCCACCCCCAACAGCCTTGGGGCCAGCAACAGACCGCCAACTGGGAACACCGCAACGTCGCTACGTAAAGGCTGCATTGCAATATGGATGGCGGTGTCTAGCAGACACCACCACCATATACAACCCTTTTCCACCTGGTCGACTCATCGACTGGGCGGAAAAGTGGCAGACGGTCTTCCCGTCTGCCATGGTACCCCGGGCCTCATAATATGGCGGGGGGTAAATTGCATGCGGGCGGTCGCTTATCGCGGGTAGATCCCCACTGACGTTGATTACGTTTATTTGTTATATTTAGTTAAAATGTATATTACATTTATTCTGTTGTGTTAAAAATAATATTAATATTTTATATATTTAATATATTTTATTTTATATATAGTTTTTAAATCGATATATTTTACATCTGTATTTTTTTCTTCAATATTTTTGATTCTATATTTTTGTACGTACCTGTTTAAGAAGAGGGAGTCAATATTTTTGCATTCTATATTTTTTCTTCTATATTTTTTCTACATAAATATTTTGTCAGTGAACCAAATAGAAAATACTTACCCTTACAAAGAAATATTTTCATTTAATTTGTAGTAGACATGGTTAAATGTCAATTATATATTTTTTTTACCTTGCTTCCACAAACTGTAATTTATAAAGGTGAAATCTATCAAAAATGAACACATTGTATAAAGAATGCCTTAGCGGGAGTAGATTCATCAGGCACATTAATTTAACATGATCATGGGCTGTTTCATCAAGATATATTTTCTCTCAACTTTACGCCGCTTTTTGACTAGAAATAGCCATATATTTTCAAACACTGGAATATTAAAGAGTTAGGGCTTCATGAGAAGTCTGGCAATCCATGAACCACTGTACCCATGGTCTGACCGCCATATTATGAGATGGACAGATTGCTATTAAAAAGACCACGACTGAACCACTGACACCGCCAATACACTGCAGACCGCCAGGGACGTGGTTGGGGAAAAACAGCTGCCATAGGGCTGCAGAGTGGAGTTCCACCACGTCTGTATTACAAGTTGGCTTTCCGATGAGTCGACCGTGATGGTGGGGCCGCCCGCTTAGAGTTGGCAGAAACAAAGGATTTGTGGTGCATACTCACCCCTCAACTGTTCTATCCATCAGAGTTCGATGTGGTTCCCTTTCTCTATGTCTCCCCTTTACAGAAGTATCTTCACCCCAAAGAATACAACCCTGTTTGTCACGATATACAGGTAAGTCCTATGTGAACCATATACCCATTGACTGGACTGGCCACATATGGGCCAGACTCCAGAAATGGGTAGGTGGTATTTTTACACATGTATCATGCATATGTGTACATTTAACACATGTGTAGTCGAAATGTACACAGATGCATTATAGATATAGAAAATCATTGCCCACCACTGCAAACAGTCAACTCATAACATGGCAGTCTAAAGACCAACAGCACTAAAGTATTCTAGCAGCCGTGGCCGAAGTGTTCAGGTGGTCAACTAGCAAACTCCTAACCAGGCCCCAGAGATATAAAAGAAACTGGATTACCTAAATATGATGAACTTAATTTACATTAAAGCCATGCATAATCAATAACAACTAATTGGAGGAGGAATCCAAAATATATATTTTTAAATGGTTAACTGTAGTAACTTCAGGTAGGTTAATAATAACTGTTGTTAACCCCGCTAAGTAACCCTTACAAAAATTAAATATTTATTATATGATTTAACAGACAAATGAGTTAAATAAATTAAGCCTATTGCCCAGGGCAAGGTTACCTGATTGTCATTACCTAATCCCTTAAAGTGTCTTCAACAAAGGATAATAGAAATCAGGAAGACTAAGCTCTCAGCGTTTGAGATTTCCTAGAAAACAATCAATAGAATCATATGTAAATTCTTAACAAATGCAGGGTGCCCATTTATTTATTAGGATTTGTCATAAAAACTTGGGCAGATGTGATGGCCGAGGAGGGTCTCTGTGCCTTCGATGTTTTGGCATTGGATCATGGACTAGGTCCGAAGCAGCTCTTACTGTATTTGGCCCTGTGGGATGAAATGCGTAGGACCTGGGGATCTGACCGGGAGCACCCCCCACGGGGCACCTCACAAAGTGGCTTTAAAAGGGGGAACACTATTGTGTGCCTCCTGACCCATTTGTGCACAATCGATTGTGCACACGGGCAAAGGGATTGGATCCATTGGAATGTTGGGACATTTACCTGGCACACCTTGAGGCCAGTACAGACAATCTCCCCCCTTGAGGGCCTAGCCTTTATTCTGGGAGATAATGTGTAGGCAGGGTTTCCCCTCTCTGCAGTCTCCGCTGGTCTCCTCACTTTGGTTGTTCTACTGAATGGCCAGGTGTTGGACCCGCTTCTAAGATGTCTTTTGGTGTATGATGAGGGAGACTTTAGCATCTGTTGTGAAGCATCTACTGAATATTCATATATTCACTGCAACTGGTGTACTCCTGGATGGCACCCTGATCACACAAACACACAAATGTCGAGTTCAAATGTGAATGCACTTTCGTTGTCTGTTGCACTGTACGCTGACACAGCATATGAAAACAAACATCATGCTATAAACCCTCTGCTGGCAAGTGGTCTTTGCTGGATTGAACATTTTGCTCCATCCAACTGTACTGTATTTTGCTAATTGGGGTGGAATTCCCCAATGTACATGTATTCGGTGGCTGATTGGTCACATGTGGTTGTGCTGTCTATGACTTTCTTCCAAGAAACCAGTAGTATTTGTGCACCATTCAAGTGTCAATACAATCTAAATGCCATCTTCCTCTACAACAGCATGAGCTTATTGCATGTCATATATGTTCTTTTTGGGAAACATCACTTACAACGCAACTTTTAAAACTCAGTGCCTTTACGGCGCAACTTTTACCACGCAAACCATTACAACGCATTGCGCTGGGGGGGCGCTTTAGGATAGGGAATAGGTTTAATGTACTATCCAACACCTTCCCTACTATCCACGGGGACTGGAGTTGGAATAGTAAATGTAACTATTCACTATCCAGCGCCCCAAAGCACTATGCGTTGAAATGGTATGCGTTGTAAAACCCGCGTTGTAAAAGCATGCAATGTAAAAGCATGCGTTGTAATGTCGTACATCCGTTCTTTTTGTCAATTTTATCAATAACATATGAAATGTAATAAAGATATTTTTTTAAAAATAAAGAGTTTCTGGCATTATCAGTCATGGCAGAACATGTTTATTTCCCCTGCTGAGATCTGAAGTCCTGAGGAGCAGGATCCATGTTAGCCTGGAAATAGTGAAGGGTTCTGCTGGAGGTATAACACCTGAAATGGTTCTGCATATAGGGGTCGATTAGGATGGCGGACGGACTTGTTCCGTCCGCCACCCCTGAGTAGGTGGGACTGTCCGCATGGGCAGTGGTGGTCCCTCCATGGCAATTAGGATGTGACCGCCACCCTGGCGGTCACATCCTGTATGTTTTACATTGCGCAGCACCCGCCGCAATGTAAAAAATGAAAGCAGTGCATTTGCATGCACAAAGCGGCAGGCACCGAGCGGTGCCTGCCGCTTCGTGCACGCAAAGGCAGGGGGGTACCATAGGTACCCCCATGTGCACCCCCCACGCAACCTTCACCCAGGGGGCCCACAACGGGCCCCCAAAGTGAATGTCCGTATGCTTTTCCACGGCGGAAAAGCCGCCGCGGAAAAGCATTACATTCCCTACATCCTAATATGGCTGGCGGTGTCTGATAGACACCGCCAGCCATGTTAGTGCTTTTCCGCCGTGGTCCCCTTCCGACTGCGGCGGAAAAGTGGAGGACAGATTGTGAGACCCACCAGCCATCCTAATTTGGCGGTGAGTCTTTCAGGCCTTCTCGGCGGATTCCCCACATACTCCGGGCCGGCGGTGGCTTACGCCGGCCCGGAGTATGCGGGGAATCCGCCATCATAATGACCCCCTTAGTGTGGTACTTGACTGTAGATTGCTTTATGACAAAGGCTTAGTGCTTTAAAATGGCAACTTGTCCTGATGGAAAGCCAATGTAGTCACACAAGCTATGCGGAAATATGCAGTCTTCTACTAGGGTCTAGAGCTGGGGTCTCCAAACCGGTCCTGGAGGGCCGGATCCATGCCAGATTTTTTGGATATCCCCATTGAGATACATGTAGTAATTGTAAAAATCTGGCATGGATCCCGCCCACCAGGACCGGTTTGGATACCCCTGATCTAGAGTCAATCCATCAGCTGCATTCTGAATGCATTGAAGGCCAGATGTGAGGTGATCTGCAAGACCACTGTTCAAGCAATTATTGTAATCCACCCTTGCCAAAATCAAAGATTGAACTCATGGGATATGCAGGGTGCAAAGCAACAGAAAAGCAGGTATGGAGAGTTTGTCAATCTGATATTTTATAGATGTGATTGATTATCAAAAATGATACTGAGGTTTTTTGCAGAGCTACATTGGTTTGGTAGGGCCTCCAATTCTACAAAGATGCAATTCATGCATTCTGCTCACTTAAGATGACTAAATCAGTTCGATCTGATCTAAGAAGAGTATTGACATTCATCCATTTGGCCGTGGGCCAGAGCCATACCTGAAGGTTTTCACAAGAGACTGTAGAGTTTCAGTCTGAACCGATTTTTAACTACATACAATCTGAGTATGAAAAAAGTTACTTCTTGAATCTCCTGTTTTGAGAAGCCTGGGGCAATGTAAACATTAAACATCAGACTATGGATGGATCCCCAACACACCATAGGAAACCCCTTTTAAAAATAGAAGTAAAATAGGATAATGTAAGTGCTTGCTTCCCATTTATTAAAAAAAGAATGGGCCACTGAAGAGCAGGAGCTTGGATTCCTGAGACTGCAATCCTCATTCGATCTGTCAGGTCTTTTGTTGTTGATCCTCAGGATTGGATTGATGCTATAAAGGGGGCCCACCTCTAGATCATCCCAAGTCTGGCTATCAGTAACGCAGACTATTAAGGAGATCAAGCGGGGGAAAATAGATAGGTCCGGAGGGGAACAGCTGGGCGGCTGGAACTGGAAACCTGAAATATATAAAGCATGGGATAAGTGGAATAGTAACCCTAGACCTATAACCTCTCTACCCAATATGCTATACTTTTCCTCACCTGAAATATATTACAGGTATGCTGAAACGAAGAGTAATAGAATGGGCGTCTTCTAAATTCCCAGATTTTCCTGCTTAAATACACAAAGAAGAACATGAATATGCCCCTTCCTGCCCACCTCTAGTGATAGGGTTCAAAAGAACAGGTTATATGTATATATATGTACACCTACCCAAATGGGAAATGAGGAGGTCCTGAAAGCCCCAGGAGAAATAATATCACCTATCACTCTGTCCAGATAATGAACTAAAGTCCCCTCCGAGGTGGACTTATGAACAGCACAGTCAAGGGGTCAGAACCGTAGGCTCAAATGTGTCTAACACCCTTTGCGTTTCACAACCACCTAAATTAGAAGTCAGTAATGTACTTTTCTGAGAACAAATAACAAAAGAAAACAGCCCAGCACAAATCAAATGGTGAGGAACTCGACTTCCATGCAGATACGTCTCTGCAAGAGAAAGCAGGGACCAAAACTTCCCCACAAGTTCAAGGGCACTTAGCCTAAGTGTCCGACAAGGATAGAACCCAACAGCAAGTCGGGTTTACAGAGAATGTAGTTTTGCAAGTAAGTACAATACAAGCACCCCCCTGATCGGAGGAAACCTGAATACGAAGCTCTCAACACGCGATGTGGGCGCTTCCTAAGCCCCTCCCAAGTAATCCAAGATACGGTGTCACACCGGTTGCGGCGACACGGAGTTCCAGGAATCGGGATCACAGACACCAAATAATACGGGCGCTTCCTAAGCCCCACCTAGGAATCCAACGGGTCCCAAGAACAAACGGCGTGAGCTTACCTCAGCCCACCACAAACAGTACCGAACAGGAACTGGTTACTCGAGCAATCACTCTTGCTCGCCGGGAGGAATAATCGGCAGTGTGTCTCTCTGCAAGTGCCGTGATATCCTAGTTCCGGTCGCATAGCGTCATTCCTATGCGCAACGCTAGGAATCATGGGTAATGTAGTTTTACAAGCCCGTTACAGACTCGGGTTGCAGGCAGTGATCTACCAGCGGCCGGGGAACCCTGACGGGACACCCCCCCTTCACAAAACTCACTGACTGCTACCAGGTTTGCCCGGATGAGACAGGTGGAACTTCCGCACCAATCTAGGGGCATGCACAGCACCAGCAGGCTCCCAGGAGTCCTCCTCCGGTCCATATCCCTTCCATGACACCAAGTACTGGAGTTTTCCCCGCACTCTGCGTGCATCCAAGATACCCCTCACTTCGTACTCCACATCTTGTTGTACTCTCACAGGCGCAGGGATTTGAGAACGGGGACACTTTGCTGGTTTAAGCAGCGATACATGGAACACTGGATGTATTCTGAAATGTGCAGGAAGACTCAGTTTCACAGCCACAGGGTTGATGTGGCGAACCACTTTGAAGGGGCCAATAAACCTAGGGTTGAAGACACTATACTTGTGGAAACGGATATTCCGAGTGGACAACCATACCCAATCTCCTTTGCAATACTCAGGACAAGACCTGCGATGTTTATCAGCCTGTGCCTTATATTTCTGTTTTGCTTTATCAAGGTTCTTTCTTGCTAGCAGTACGGTTTTCCGCAACTGCACCAATCGAGACTGTAACTGAGGAATCTGAACGTCAGTGGATGGGACACTCAAAGGGGCAAATCTAGGGTGAAACCCATAGGTGCAGAAAAACGGGGTGTATGAAGAAGAGGAATGTGTAGCATCGTTATATGATACTTCAGCAGTCCATAACCAGTCAACCCATGCCTCAGTAGTGGTATCTACAAAACATCTCAGGTATTGTTTGAGAGTTTGATTTAACCTTTCGGTTTGACCGTCTGTTTGGGGATGAAAGCTGGTGGATAAGGAAGAAGCAATGCCTAACCTGTCACACCAGACCTTCCAAAACTTAGCGGTGAACTGGGCTCCCCTGTCTGAAACAATGACCATTGGAAGTCCATGTAACCTGACTACATGAAGGAGCAATAAATGGCCAAGCTGGCTAGCTGTTGGAACCCCTTTACAAGCAATGAAGTGTCCCATTTTAGTTAAGTAGTCCACTACTACTACAATAGCTGTCTTGCCTTGATCTTTAGGGAGACCCACTACAAAGTCCACAGAAAAGCTCTCCCAAGGACTCACAGGAGTGGGCATACTTTGCAGAAGCCCTTGCGCAGGACGATGATCGCTCTTGGCCTGAGAACAAGTGACACACCGTTGTACCCAGGCAAACACATCAGGGCGGATAGTGGGCCAACAGTAAGAGCATAGCATCTTCTCTAGAGTCTTCTTTCCTCCAGTGTGTCCAGCACACGGCAGATCGTGACACCATTTGAATGCCTGTTGTCTCAAGGCTAGCGTAGGAAGGAGCAACTGCGGGCCTTTTCTTGGTAACCCTTGTCGGATTCTCCACTCTGGATGTAGACGGATCCATGTTTTCCAAGCAAAGGTTTGTATACCTCTCTTGACCTTGTACAGAAACTCCTCTGTGTGTATCACTCCCACCACTTTCTCGGGTTCAATGATGCTTTTCTCAGGTGTTATTTTCCTGGCGCGTGAGAGCATCCGCCTTCCGGTTGTCACATCCTGGACGAAATGTAACCATGAAATGGAATTCAGCAAAAAAAAGCATCCATCGTAACTGTCGAGGGGTGAGGTGACAAGCTGCCCGCATAAACTGCAGGTTACGATGGTCGGTGTACACCGTGATCAACTAATGTCTCCATTCAGAGAAAGCGTCCTTGATTGCTAACAGTTCTTTTTCCGCAATGGTGTAGTTGCGTTCTGCGATGTTCAATTTGCGAGACATGAAGGCAATGGGATGAAGATGACCTGTACTCTCGTTCCTCTGGGAGAGGACCGCCCCGACTGCCAGCTCTGAACCATCAGCTTCCACCACAAAGGGGAGTTTCGGATTGGCATGGGTTAGTACCGGTGCAGAAGTGAATGCGGTTTTCAATCGGTCGAATGCGGTCTGTTCGGCCAAGCCCCACACAAAGGGAGTGTTTTTCCTGGTCAACTTAGTGAGTGGAGTTACCATGTCCGAGAAGTGTGCAATGAACCTCCTATAGAAGTTTGCGAATCCAAGGAGTCTTTGTATGTTCTTGACGCTGTGGGGTCTAGGCCACTCCACGATTGCACATATTTTTCGTTCTGCCATCACTTGACCTGATGGAGTGAGTATGACTCCTAAGAACTCAACAGTGGTAACATTGAATTCGCACTTTGTTAATTTGCAGTACAGATGGTTCTGTTGCAAGGCGTGGAGTACTTGAAATACATGTCTATGATGTTCTAGTTCATCGTTGGAATAGATCAGGATATCATCTATGTAGACTACTACAAAGATGTCTAAAAAGTCTCGTAACACTTCATTCAAGAAGAATTTAAAAGAGGCGGGGGCGTTACAGAGCCCATAGGGCATCACCAGGTACTCAAAGAGCCCATACCGCGTCTTAAAGGCGGTCTTCCACTCGTCGCCACTTTGCATACGCACTAAATGATAGGCCCCTCTAAGGTCCAATTTGGTGTAGATGTTAGCTGATCTCACTTGCTCCAATAGCACTGGTATTAAGGGAAGCGGGTACTGGTTCTTTATAGTTATGGCATTTAATGCCCTGTAATCAATGCAACAGCGTAATTCCCCATTGGCTTTAGGGATAAAGAAAAGCGGGGAAGCCGCCGGAGACCTGGAAGGTCGAATGAACCCCAATTTAAGGAGGTTGTCCAAGTATTCCCGGAGATGTTCAGTTTCAGGTTGTGATAGAGCGTATATCCTGCCACAGGGAATCACAGACCCTGGCGTTAACTCAATACGGCAGTCGTATTCACGATGTGGAGGGAGCACCTCGGCTTTTAATTGACTGAAAACCTCCCCATATTCCTGGTAACAACATGGTAATGCTACATCCTTTTCTGCTGCTGTGGAAATGAAATGTGTAGTGGCCAGAACCATGGAAGGTCGGGGATTCTCTTTGAGGCAGTGTTCTTGACAATAAGGGGAGATGAAATCCAAAGACTGTTCCGTCCACCTAATGGTGGGTTCATGTTTCTTCAACCATGGTAGACCCAGTATCACACCGTAATTAGGGGCATGAATAAGGTTGAATGAAAGACGTTCTGTATGGTAACCCCCATACCACAGCTCGTATTCAGGCGTATGTTGGTTGATAGGGCCAGATTCCAGTTCGTGTCCGTCTACAGCAAAGACAGCCTCAGGGACAGGTTTTGTGACAGGAGTCACCCCCAAGCGACTTGCTTCCGCTAAATCCATAAAACAACCTGTGGCACCTGAGTCTACCATAGCTCTGATGTTCTTGGGAGTTTGGTCTATCCATAATTCCATGTCCAGAAAGAATAGGTGGTTTCCAACGTAGTCTTCTTCTGTCACTGAAGGGATAACATGTGTGCTCGAGTTCCTCCCTTCCAGGAAACTCAAGCGGTGGAGTTTTCCGACCCCTTTTCAACTGCGGACACTGCTACTTGTCCTGAACGGTAGCGACCACCCTTAGGCTTTACTGGGCATTCACGTAAGAAGTGTCCTTTTTTCCCACAGTAAAGGCAAAGCCCAAATTTACGGCGATGATCTCTTTCACTCGGGGTTAGGGATGCTCGTACAACTCCGATTTCCATCGGTTCTGTTTTTCCCTCATGCTTTTCCCCACTGGCCGGTTTTTCACCCAAGAGTAGCGGTCTGTCTTTTCTTCCTTGCTCTCCTTTTCCTTCACGTAATCTGTGGTCCAGACGTAAGGCCAAATCAATAAATGCAGCACACGTCGTAGGTTGGGGGTTCAACCTGGGCTATGACATCTTTTAGATTTTCTGTGAGTCCCTGGTAGAACAGGACCATTTGCTTTGCCTCAGGCCAATCAGTTTCCGCTATCAACCTCCTAAAATGATTCAAGTATGTGACTAAATCGGATGTGCCCTGTTTGAGGACAAGCAATTCCTTATCGGCGGAAAAAGTTTCCGCCCTCCGGTCAAAGGTCTTTTCGAATTCTGTTCGAAACAGATCCCAATCATAAAGGATTGCGTCATTGCTCTTGACTATAGGGACTGCCCACTGAGCTGCCTCTCCACCCAGGTATGAAATCAGAAAAGAAACCCTGGCTTGGTTGGTTAAGAAACACTTGGGTTTACAAGTGATGTGTAACAGTACCTGGGTCATAAATACTTGCACCTTTTTTCTATCTCCCAGAAATCGTTCAGGAGGGGCCAATGGAACAGGGGAAGGCATTTCTACCACTACTGAGGCAGGTTGAGGGGCACCTACGTTGAAAGGGCTTCGCTGTAAGGTGTCAACCCGAGCTTGCAGTGCAGCGGTTTCCTGACGAGAGGTGGCTAATTCCGTTTGCACTAAGCTTAATGCTGCCAGGACGTCATCTAAGGTGGCCATCCCTTTAATCAAAAAAGTGGTCCGTAGGATTAAGTTATCACAAAGACAGATGCACATATAGACTCCAATCAGTACTATATTGATTCTTGTTTTCAGTACCCAGCCGGGCCTGAAATTTTATTTCAAATATAAACAAGTTTAAAAGACCATCCGAGAGGTCTAATGCAAACGTTGATAGGGTACAAGCCTGTACCTATCCAAAAGTACACTCCAAAAGGATTGAGAAATAGGGAAGAAAGCAAGGTAAAGAGGGTAAAGAATATCAGGCAAAAAGAACATGGGAGCCAATTGTCCCTTGCATCAATAGCATATTTGCATAGCAAGTTCAGACAACAAATTCATGTAACAGTTTCAACACGATGGTAAAGTTACAGAATTTGGAAAAGTGTCGACGACGTTTCGATCCCCGGCTCCTAGTGAACTGGGATCATCATCAGGACATAAACAATGTTTTGCCTGTGTGTGCTTTTTTTCAAACTCTGCAAACGATCCTTGCGAGTCTCCTGTGAGACTAGGAGAGATGGTGGAGTGGAGGCTGTTGCCTCGATGTCCTGTTATGATACGTATAACATTGTGGCCATTAGTTCCTTATCCAGCTACTGGGAATCCGCTGGAAGGGGCCAGTATACTTAAGCCAGACCGCTTGAAAGTATGCGTTTTGATATTGTTTCTTCACGTAGAGTCAGTGCTCCTTCACTCGCGATCCGAGCGAAGAACGGGCGGTGTGCTCAATGGCAGTCCGCCGGCTTATAATCGGGAAGCCGGCGGACTGCCATTGAGCACACCGCCCGTTCTTCGCTCGGATCGCGAGTGAAGGAGCACTGACTCTACGTGAAGAAACAATATCAAATCGCATACTTTCAAGCGGTCTGGCTTAAGTATACTGGCCCCTTCCAGCGGATTCCCAGTAGCTGGATAAGGAACTAATGGCCACAATGTTATACGTATCATAACAGGACATCGAGGCAACAGCCTCCACTCCACCATCTCTCCTAGTCTCACAGGAGACTTGCAAGGATCGTTTGCAGAGTTTGAAAAAAAGCACACACAGGCAAAACATTGTTTATGTCCTGATGATGATCCCAGTTCACTATGAGCCGGGGATCGAAACGTCGTCGACACTTTTCCAAATTCTGTAACTTTACCATCGTGTTGAAACTGTTACATGAATTTGTTGTCTGAACTTGCTATGCGAATATGCTATTGATGCAAGGGACAATTGGCTCCCATGTTCTTTTTGCCTGATATTCTTTACCCTCTTTACCTTGCTTTCTTCCCTATTTCTCAATCCTTTTGGAGTGTACTTTTGGATAGGTACAGGCTTGTACCCTATCAACGTTTGCATTAGACCTCTCGGATGGTCTTTTAAACTTGTTTATATTTGAAATAAAATTTCAGGCCCAGCTGGGTACTGAAAACAAGAATCAATATAGTACTGATTGGAGTCTATATGTGCATCTGTCTTTGTGATAACTTAATCCTACGGACCACTGTTTTTCGTAATAAGTGATTGCCCAAGGTCCTTAGGTACTTATTTGGGTCCCCCTTGTTTGTGAAAATATCCCTTTAATCAATACAACCAGGAGGATAAGAACTCGTGGGCCGATTATTCTGTCAGGTCTTTCGTTGTTGATCCTCAGGATTGGATTGATGCTATAAAGGGGGCCCACCTCTAGATCATCCCAAGTCTGGCTATCAGTAACGCAGACTATTAAGGAGATCAAGCGGGGGAAAATAGATAGGTCCGGAGGGGAACAGCTGGGCGGCTGGAACTGGAAACCTGAAATATATAAAGCATGGGATGAGTGGAATAGTAACCCTAGACCCATAACCTCTCTACCCAATATGCTATACTTTTCCTCACCTGAAATATATTACAGGTATGCTGAAACGAAGAGTAATAGAATGGGCGTCTTCTCAATTCCCAGATTTTCCTGCTTAAATACACAAAGAAGAACATAAATATGCCCCTTCCTGCCCACCTCTAGTGATAGGGTTCAAAAGAACAGGTTATATGTATATATATGTACACCTACCCAAATGGGAAATGAGGAGGTCCTGAAAGCCCCAGGAGAAATAATATCACCTATCACTCTGTCCAGATAATGAACTAAAGTCCCCTCCGAGGTGGACTTATGAACAGCACAGTCAAGGGGTCAGAACCGTAGGCTCAAATGTGTCTAACACCCTTTGCGTTTCACAACCACCTAAATTAGAAGTCAGTAATGTACTTTTCTGAGAACAAATATAAAAAAAAACAGCCCAGCACAAATCAAATGGTGAGGAACTCGACTTCCATGCAGATACGTCTCTGCAAAAGAAAGCAGGGACCAAAACTTCCCCACAAGTTCAAGGGCACTTAGCCTAAGTGTCCGACAAGGATAGAACCCAACAGCAAGTCGGGTTTACAGAGAATGTAGTTTTGCAAGTAAGTACAATACAAGCACCCCCCTGATCGGAGGAAACCTGAATACGAAGCTCTCAACACGCGATGTGGGTGCCTGCTAAGCCCCTCCCAAGTAATCCAAGATATGGTGTCACACCGGTAGCGGCAACGCGGAGTTCCAGGAATCGGGATCACAGACACCAAATAATACGGGCGCTTCCTAAGCCCCACCTAGGAATCCAACGGGTCCCAAGAACAAACGGCGTGAGCTTACCTCAGCCCACCACAAACAGTACCGAACAGGAACTGGTTACTCGAGCAATCACTCTTGCTCGCCGGGAGGAATAATCGGCAGTGTGTCTCTCTGCAAGTGCCGTGATATCCTAGTTCCGGTCGCATAGTGTCATTCCTATGCGCAACGCTAGGAATCATGGGTAATGTAGTTTTACAAGCCCGTTACAGACTCGGGTTGCAGGCAGTGATCTACCAGCGGCCGGGGAACCCTGACGGGACACCCCCCCTTCACAAAACTCACTGACTGCTACCAGGTTTGCCCGGATGAGACAGGTGGAACTTCCGCACCAATCTAGGGGCATGCACAGCACCAGCAGGCTCCCAGGAGTCCTCCTCCGGTCCATATCCCTTCCATGACACCAAGTACTGGAGTTTTCCCCGCACTCTGCGTGCATCCAAGATACCCCTCACTTCGTACTCCACATCTTGTTGTACTCTCACAGGCGCAGGGATTTGAGAACGGGGACACTTTGCTGGTTTAAGCAGCGATACATGGAACACTGGATGTATTCTGAAATGTGCAGGAAGACTCAGTTTCACAGCCACAGGGTTGATGTGGCGAACCACTTTGAAGGGGCCAATAAACCTAGGGTTGAAGACACTATACTTGTGGAAACGGATATTCCGAGTGGACAACCATACCCAATCTCCTTTGCAATACTCAGGACAAGACCTGCGATGTTTATCAGCCTGTGCCTTATATTTCTGTTTTGCTTTATCAAGGTTCTTTCTTGCTAGCAGTACGGTTTTCCGCAACTGCACCAATCGAGACTGTAACTGAGGAATCTGAACGTCAGTGGATGGGACACTCAAAGGGGCAAATCTAGGGTGAAACCCATAGGTGCAGAAAAACGGGGTGTATGAAGTAGAGGAATGCGTAGCATCGTTATATGATACTTCAGCAGTCCATAACCAGTCAACCCATGCCTCAGTAGTGGTATCTACAAAACATCTCAGGTATTGTTTGAGAGTTTGATTTAACCTTTCGGTTTGACCGTCTGTTTGGGGATGAAAGCTGGTGTATAAGGAAGAAGCAATGCCTAACCTGTCACACCAGACCTTCCAAAACTTAGCGGTGAACTGGGCTCCCCTGTCTGAAACAATGACCATTGGAAGTCCATGTAACCTGACTACATGAAGGAGCAATAAATGGGCAAGCTGGCTAGCTGTTGGAACCCCTTTACAAGCAATGAAGTGTCCCATTTTAGTTAAGTAGTCCACTACTACTACAATAGCTGTCTTGCCTTGATCTTTAGGGAGACCCACTACGAAGTCCACAGAAAAGCTCTCCCAAGGACTCACAGGAGTGGGCATACTTTGCAGAAGCCCTTGCGCAGGACGATGATCGCTCTTGGCCTGAGAACAAGTGACACACCGTTGTACCCAGGCAAACACATCAGGGCGGATAGTGGGCCAACAGTAAGAGCGTAGCATCTTCTCTAGAGTCTTCTTTCCTCCAGTGTGTCCAGCACACGGCAGATCGTGACACCATTTGAATGCCTGTTGTCTCAAGGCTAGCGTAGGAAGGAGCAACTGCGGGCCTTTTCTTGGTAACCCTTGTCGGATTCTCCACTCTGGATGTAGACGGATCCATGTTTTCCAAGCAAAGGTTTGTATACCTCTCTTGACCTTGTACAGAAACTACTCTGTGTGTATCACTCCCACCACTTTCTCAGGTTCAATGATGCTTTTCTCAGGTGTTATTTTCCTGGCGCGTGAGAGCATCCGCCTTCCGGTTGTCACATCCTGGACGAAATGTAACCATGAAATGGAATTCAGCAAAAAAAAGCATCCATCGTAACTGTCGAGGGGTGAGGTGACAAGCTGCCCTCATAAACTGCAGGTTATGATGGTCGGTGTACACCGTGATTTGCTGAGAGGCGCCCATCAAATAATGTCTCCATTCAGAGAAAGCGTCCTTGATTGCTAACAGTTCTTTTTCCGCAATGGTGTAGTTGCGTTCTGCGATGTTCAATTTGCGAGACATGAAGGCAATGGGATGAAGATGACCTGTACTCTCGTTCCTCTGGGAGAGGACCGCCCCGACTGCCAGCTCTGAACCATCAGCTTCCACCACAAAGGGGAGTTTCGGATCGGCATTGGTTAGTACCGGTGCAGAAGTGAATGCGGTTTTCAATCGGTCGAATGCGGTCTGTTCGGCCAAGCCCCACACAAAGGGAGTGTTTTTCCTGGTCAACTTAGTGAGTGGAGTTACCATGTCCGAGAAGTGTGCAATGAACCTCCTATAGAAGTTTGCGAATCCAAGGAGTCTTTGTATGTTCTTGACGCTGTGGGGTCTAGGCCACTCCACGATTGCACGTATTTTTCGTTCTGCCATCACTAGACCTGATGGAGTGAGTATGACTCCTAAGAACTCAACAGTGGTAACATTGAATTCGCACTTTGTTAATTTGCAGTACAGATGGTTCTGTTGCAAGGCGTGGAGTACTTGAAATACATGTCTTTGATGTTCTAGTTCATCGTTGGAATAGATCAGGATATCATCTATGTAGACTACTACAAAGATGTCTAAAAAGTCTCGTAACACTTCATTCAAGAAGAATTGAAAAGAGGCGGGGGCGTTACAGAGCCCAAAGGGCATCACCAGGTACTCAAAGAGCCCATACCGCGTCTTAAAGGCGGTCTTCCACTCGTCGCCACTTCGCATACGCACTAAATGATAGGCCCCTCTAAGGTCCAATTTGGTGTAGATGTTAGCTGATCTCACTTGCTCCAATAGCACTGGTATTAAGGGAAGCGGGTACTGGTTCTTTATAGTTATGGCATTTAATGCCCTGTAATCAATGCAACAGCGTAATTCCCCATTGGCTTTAGGGATAAAGAAAAGCGGGGAAGCCGCCGGAGACCTGGAAGGTCGAATGAATCCCAATTTAAGGAGGTTGTCCAAGTATTCCCGGAGATGTTCAGTTTCAGGTTGTGATAGAGCGTATATCCTGCCACAGGGAATCACAGACCCTGGCGTTAACTCAATACGGCAGTCGTATTCACGATGTGGAGGGAGCACCTCGGCTTTTAATTGACTGAAAACCTCCCCATATTCCTGGTAACAACATGGTAATGCTACATCCTTTTCTGCTGCTGTGGAAATGAAATGTGTAGTGGCCAGAACCATGGAAGGTCGGGGATTCTCTTTGAGGCAGTGTTCTTGACAATAAGGGGAGATGAAATCCAAAGACTGTTCCGTCCACCTAATGGTGGGTTCATGTTTCTTCAACCATGGTAGACCCAGTATCACACCGTAATTAGGGGCATGAATAAGGTTGAATGAAAGACGTTCTGTATGGTAACCCCCATACCACAGCTCGTATTCAGGCGTATGTTGGTTGATAGGGCCAGATTCCAGTTCGTGTCCGTCTACAGCAAAGACAGCCTCAGGGACAGGTTTTGTAACAGGAGTCACCCCCAAGCGACTTGCTTCCGCTAAATCCATAAAACAACCTATGGCACCTGAGTCTACCATAGCTCTGATGTTCTTGGGAGTTTGGTCTATCCATAATTCTATGTCCAGAAAGAATAGGTGGTTTCCAACGTAGTCTTCTTCTGTCACTGAAGGGATAACATGTGTGCTCGAGTTCCTCCCTTCCAGGAAACTCAAGCGGTGGAGTTTTCCGACCCCTTTTCAACTGCGGACACTGCTACTTGTCCTGAACGGTAGCGACCACCCTTAGGCTTTACTGGGCATTCACGTAAGAAGTGTCCTTTTTTCCCACAGTAAAGGCAAAGCCCAAATTTACGGCGATGATCTCTTTCACTCGGGGTTAGGGATGCTCGTACAACTCCGATTTCCATCGGTTCTGTTTTTCCCTCATGCTTTTCCCCACTGGCCGGTTTTTCACCCAAGAGTAGCGGTCTGTCTTTTCTTCCTTGCTCTCCTTTTCTTTCACGTAATCTGTGGTCCAGACGTAAGGCCAAATCAATAAATGCAGCACACGTCGTAGGTTGGGGTTCAACCTGGGCTATGACATCTTTTAGATTTTCTGTGAGTCCCTGGTAGAACAGGACCATTTGCTTTGCCTCAGGCCAATCAGTTTCCGCTATCAACCTCCTAAAATGATGCAAGTATGTGACTAAATCGGATGTGCCCTGTTTGAGGACAAGCAATTCCTTATCGGCGGAAAAAGTTTCCGCCTTCCGGTCAAAGGTCTTTTCGAATTCTGTTCGAAACAGATCCCAATCATAAAGGATTGCGTCATTGCTCTTGACTATAGGGACTGCCCACTGAGCTGCCTCTCCACCCAGGTATGAAATCAGAAAAGAAACCCTGGCTTGGTTGGTTAAGAAACACTTGGGTTTACAAGTGATGTGTAACAGTACCTGGGTCATAAATACTTGCACCTTTTTTCTATCTCCCAGAAATCGTTCAGGAGGGGCCAATGGAACAGGGGAAGGCATTTCTACCACTACTGAGGCAGGTTGAGGGGCACCTACGTCGAAAGGGTTTCGCTGTAAGGTGTCAACCCGAGCTTGCAGTGCGGCGGTTTCCTGACGAGAGGTGGCTAATTCCGTTTGCACTAAGCTTAATGCTGCCAGGACGTCATCTAAGGTGGCCATCCCTTTAATCAAAAAAGTGGTCCGTAGGATTAAGTTATCACAAAGACAGATGCACATATAGACTCCAATCAGTACTATATTGATTCTTGTTTTCAGTACCCAGCCGGGCCTGAAATTTTATTTCAAATATAAACAAGTTTAAAAGACCATCCGAGAGGTCTAATGCAAACGTTGATAGGGTACAAGCCTGTACCTATCCAAAAGTACACTCCAAAAGGATTGAGAAATAGGGAAGAAAGCAAGGTAAAGAGGGTAAAGAATATCAGGCAAAAAGAACATGGGAGCCAATTGTCCCTTGCATCAATAGCATATTCGCATAGCAAGTTCAGACAACAAATTCATGTAACAGTTTCAACACGATGGTAAAGTTACAGAATTTGGAAAAGTGTCGACGACGTTTCGATCCCCGGCTCCTAGTGAACTGGGATCATCATCAGGACATAAACAATGTTTTGCCTGTGTGTGCTTTTTTTCAAACTCTGCAAACGATCCTTGCGAGTCTCCTGTGAGACTAGGAGAGATGGTGGAGTGGAGGCTGTTGCCTCGATGTCCTGTTATGATACGTATAACATTGTGGCCATTAGTTCCTTATCCAGCTACTGGGAATCCGCTGGAAGGGGCCAGTATACTTAAGCCAGACCGCTTGAAAGTATGCGTTTTGATATTGTTTCTTCACGTAGAGTCAGTGCTCCTTCACTCGCGATCCGAGCGAAGAACGGGCGGTGTGCTCAATGGCAGTCCGCCGGCTTCCCGATTATCGGGAAGCCGGCGGACTGCCATCATCGGGAAGCCGGCGACTGCCATTGAGCACACCGCCCGTTCTTCGCTCGGATCGCGAGTGAAGGAGCACTGACTCTACGTGAAGAAACAATATCAAAACGCATACTTTCAAGCGGTCTGGCTTAAGTATACTGGCCCCTTCCAGCGGATTCCCAGTAGCTGGATAAGGAACTAATGGCCACAATGTTATACGTATCATAACAGGACATCGAGGCAACAGCCTCCACTCCACCATCTCTCCTAGTCTCACAGGAGACTCGCAAGGATCGTTTGCAGAGTTTGAAAAAAAGCACACACAGGCAAAACATTGTTTATTTCCTGATGATGATCCCAGTTCACTAGGAGCCGGGGATCGAAACGTCGTCGACACTTTTCCAAATTCTGTAACTTTACCATCGTGTTGAAACTGTTACATGAATTTGTTGTCTGAACTTGCTATGCGAATATGCTATTGATGCAAGGAACAATTGGCTCCCATGTTCTTTTTGCCTGATATTCTTTACCCTCTTTACCTTGCTTTCTTCCCTATTTCTCAATCCTTTTGGAGTGTACTTTTGGATAGGTACAGGCTTGTACCCTATCAACGTTTGCATTAGACCTCTCGGATGGTCTTTTAAACTTGTTTATATTTGAAATAAAATTTCAGGCCCAGCTGGGTACTGAAAACAAGAATCAATATAGTACTGATTGGAGTCTATATGTGCATCTGTCTTTGTGATAACTTAATCCTACGGACCACTGTTTTTCGTAATAAGTGATTGCCCAAGGTCCTTAGGTACTTATTTGGGTCCCCCTTGTTTGTGAAAATATCCCTTTAATCAATACAACCAGGAGGATAAGAACTCGTGGGCCGATTATTCTGTCAGGTCTTTCGTTGTTGATCCTCAGGATTGGATTGATGCTATAAAGGGGGCCCACCTCTAGATCATCCCAAGTCTGGCTATCAGTAACGCAGACTATTAAGGAGATCAAGCGGGGGAAAATAGATAGGTCCGGAGGGGAACAGCTGGGCGGCTGGAACTGGAAACCTGAAATATATAAAGCATGGGATAAGTGGAATAGTAACCCTAGACCTATAACCTCTCTACCCAATATGCTATACTTTTCCTCACCTGAAATATATTACAGGTATGCTGAAACGAAGAGTAATAGAATAGGTGTCTTCTCAATTCCCAGATTTTCCTGCTTAAATACACAAAGAAGAACATAAATATGCCCCTTCCTGCCCACCTCTAGTGATAGGGTTCAAAAGAACAGGTTATATGTATATATATGTACACCTACCCAAATGGGAAATGAGGAGGTCCTGAAAGCCCCAGGAGAAATAATATCACCTATCACTCTGTCCAGATAATGAACTAAAGTCCCCTCCGAGGGGGACTTATGAACAGCACAGTCAAGGGGTCAGAACCGTAGGCTCAAATGTGTCTAACACCCTTTGCGTTTCACAACCACCTAAATTAGAAGTCAGTAATGTACTTTTCTGAGAACAAATAACAAAAGAAAACAGCCCAGCACAAATCAAATGGTGAGGAACTCGACTTCCATGCAGATACGTCTCTGCAAAAGAAAGCAGGGACCAAAACTTCCCCACAAGTTCAAGGGCACTTAGCCTAAGTGTCCGACAAGGATAGAACCCAACAGCAAGTCGGGTTTACAGAGAATGTAGTTTTGCAAGTAAGTACAATACAAGCACCCCCCTGATCGGAGGAAACCTGAATACGAAGCTCTCAACACGCGATGTGGGCGCCTGCTAAGCCCCTCCCAAGTAATCCAAGATACGGTGTCACACCGGTAGCGGCGACGCGGAGTTCCAGGAATCGGGATCACAGACACCAAATAATACGGGCGCTTCCTAAGCCCCACCTAGGAATCCAACGGGTCCCAAGAACAAACGGCGTGAGCTTACCTCAGCCCACCACAAACAGTACCGAACAGGAACTGGTTACTCGAGCAATCACTCTTGCTCGCCGGGAGGAATAATCGGCAGTGTGTCTCTCTGCAAGTGCCGTGATATCCTAGTTCCGGTCGCATAGCGCCATTCCTATGCGCAACGCTAGGAATCATGGGTAATGTAGTTTTACAAGCCCGTTACAGACTCGGGTTGCAGGCAGTGATCTACCAGCGGCCGGGGAACCCTGACACGAACAATGCAAAATTAAGACTGAAGTACCCTCTTAATAAAGCACAATTTGAATATTGTTGCCGAATGTGACTGCAACATGTTTTTGTGTTCTAGCTGGGATAAAAACTCAATTGATAAGGATCAAAGATTGTGTTCTCTTCAAGTAATTTTCAGCACTGAAAGATTATAGTGCCTTCACCAATTTTCTGCTGGAAGGGTAACAAGGAAATAGGTAATAGTCAGGATGGTTAGGTATGCAGTAGCTTTTTTCTGTAGGCCAGTTTTCCAGACTAATTAAACTTCTCCAAAGACAAAGGGGACGCTAAAGAGCACATTCAGTGTTGAAACAATAGGAGGAGCCAGAAATGGGACCAAAAAGGGTGGACAAGAATACTGCTACGGACAAAACAATATCTAATCGATTTTCCTCAGGACTCAATCATCTGTTAGAAGGAAGAGCCAGTAGAGGTACTAATTACCCAGGGCATGGTCTCTGTTGCTGAAGTATTAAAGTCAACAAAAGTATCTCGGATTTTAACAATTTTGTCAGCAAGAAGGATAGATTGATTATCACCTAGGGATTGAGAAAAATACATAGATGATTTGCCTACTTCAGGAGATTGAAGATTATCATACATAGTTAAGACTTTCCTGATGGGGTTGTGCTACTTCAATGCATTGAGTGTAATATAGCCTGTGGGCTAGGTGATTTACACTTTTGTAAATGTAAATTTGCTGTTTATAACTAGCTTTCCCATGTGAAGGATAAGCGAGGCAGCATTTGCACACCAGCTGTTTAACCTTTCTTTTCATATCACCTTGCTCCAGGGAATACTACAGACTGGTATTTAAACTTTATTGTTCAGTTAATTAAAACCATAACAAATTTCCTTTGCACTTGTGACACAATAATAAAATTTAAAAAATAGTTAAAAAATACATGTTCAAAATATACATCAAGATAGAATTCAAATACTCGTTAAAAGGACAAGAAAATGAGGTTTCAGAAAATCACACCACAGTATTAGAGGTATTAGTCAATCATCAAGCGTTTTTCAAAGGCAAGCAGAAACTTTACAATCTTACAGTTGATTTGTGTGTCCGTAGAGTCCAAGCAGCCTATAATAGCTGACCTGCAGGTGCGTAGTCCCTTAGTCAGAAAGTGATTCTTTAAAAGAAGCATTCGCTCCTGTTTCAGCTTTGTACAATGACAAATAATGTGGATTATATCCTCTTTGTTATAATCGCAGAGCCGACAGGCAATGGATCCCGTGTGTTTCCAGGCTGGTACATCAGCCAGCGTTGGATATTTTCCAAATCTTAGAGCCATCAACCTTTTTTTGGTAAAAACTGAGTATGTAGAGTCCAAGTAGAGCGCCGGAGTAAGAAGTTTGTAGCTGTTAATTGCAACCCAAGAATGTGAACGATGGGAAAAGATCTCCTTGTCAATAAGTAGAGAATGTAATTTGGCGGCTTTGTTTAATACCTGTTTAAATGAGTTAACTGGCAAATGTTTATCCCATAACTAGACTGAGATATGCTGCTTATAAACTAAGGGCTTGATTTAGTATTTCGCATATGGTTATTGCATCATAAACATGATAGAACATGGTGGATATCCTGTCCACCTTATTACAAGTGCCATAGGATATGAGGTACTTGTAATAAGGCAGATGGGATATCTGTCACATTATTGAAGGTGCACTGTAGCCTATAGTCATCACTACATGAAGCACCATACACTGGTTTATAATAAAAACAGAGATGTAGTGGCACAGCAAACCCACGCAGATGACA
Organism: Lissotriton vulgaris; assembly: GCF_964263255.1. Taxonomy (NCBI): domain Eukaryota; kingdom Metazoa; phylum Chordata; class Amphibia; order Caudata; family Salamandridae; genus Lissotriton; species Lissotriton vulgaris. The sequence goes on from NC_141700.1 coordinate 333,746,728, forward strand.
TCTTTACGATTAGACCATGATCAATTTGAGGTGCAGAGAATGTGGTTGGGGCCATTGGTTAATTGTTTTATACCAATCATTGCACAGGAACCCGGGAGATTTGAAACCATCCTTGACAGAGAATTATCCTCACAGATTATAAAACTCCTAATAAAAGGGATTTACCTAATGGCAAAAGTAGTGGGGTTAGGTCTTCGATTAAATAATGAATGAGTGTGTTGAAAGTGGCTAGGGGGAAATAGACTAACACTAAATCAAGGATAAAGCTGAATTTAAGTGATATTCAATGCAAAAATTTCTGTCTTAGAGATCAAGGTGATTGGGGCAGGAAAAGTGATAAAACGGCCTATAATGATACTGGTGGGTAAATCGAACAATTTTGTAGGCAGATGAAATGGCGAGCATAATTTTGAACATGAAGAATGTTTTATCCATGTTTCAGTAATGAAAATAAGGCCATGGGCAAGTTGAATAATCAAATTGTTATATCTAAGACTTGTTGAGGTAGAGAGTCACAGATTAGATGCCGAAGGTCTGTGGGATGCTTACACAAGGCATGCTATGTTGAAGAGGGAAAATAAGGTACCTTTTTATTTGGAAGTGAGGGGATCTTGGTCCAACAGCATGTATTGTCTTTGGTCTGGCTGGTACAATGACAGGCACAAACACACTTACCTTAGGCATGCTCAAAGTTTATCTCTTCTGAATATGTCCAGGCACTCACTTTTGCCATTTGGCATGTGCTCCTGCTGAGAACACATTTAGTAAGCTATTAATATTAACCCATTACTGATACTCCTCTTCTAACCACTCTAATGTATGTACTGACAGGAAGAAGAGATGGGACGTGTTGGGCAGTCCATAAAGATGATACATGACAAGAAGCCTGCACAGGCCATCCAAGACACCAAGAAATTCACAGATGCCCGGAGTAAACAGAGTATTTATATCAACACAAGAATTAGAAGTAATTAAATTGTCAGAAAAAAGAAACTCCAAACCAAAGACACAAAAAAACAACAGATATTTAGGCACTGTAAGAAACATAGTTGCGGGTTGATGAAGGCTAAAACCCTATTCAAGCAGTAATCACAACCCTTCTCAGGGGGTGGTCATAAGCAATCCCAATTTATACTGTGCTTAACTCTCACTATGAAATTAGTCAGGCTTAATTTAGAGGCAATGTGTAAAGTATTTGAGCAGCTCTTCAAACAGTAATTAAGTGAAAAACAACTAAATAAAAATACTACTCCAATTTAGAAAACTAGGGAAAAACTAAATATATAATATAAGACAAAACAACAAAAATGCAATTGATAGCACCAGTGATATACAATATATGTAGCTGTATGGCCAGCTACAGGGACCCAGATAGGTCCGCTAAACATTAATATTGTAAATCCTGGTTGTGTTAGCCTGTGTCAAGGATGCTGTAGGAAACTGGGCAGTGGCTTGCTATGCAATCCCAAACTGTTTCTTTTAGGGGGTAGGGTAGTTGAGCAGTCTTAGGCTTAACACAGAGGAGTGCAAGACATTTGCAAAATGAACACAATGATTAGTAAATGACAACACGACTCAAAAGGGAGATCCACACCAATTAATAAAATAACAAGTACCTTTATATAAGATTCAGCATCAGAGAAAAATGATTCAGGTAAGTATGTTTTCAATTCAATATAAATCTTATTCACTTTGAAAATTGGACACAGTGCAATGTTATCCTATGGAAGGAAGAAACGTCCTTCAAACAGGTACAGCACATCAACTTACAGGACCAATCTCCAGGAGTTAAGGTGAATGGTGGGCAAGATTCAAGGCAGCACTAACAGTATACCTGCAGTGGCACGAGGGTGACTGGGTGCAGGGTGCAAATCAGCGTTGAGAGCCCAGTGAGTTTCAATGGGGATTGGTCACTGAAAAAAGAGGCTGCAGGCTCTGGCTATCAAGCCAGTCAGGCTGAAACAACAAGTGGGCTCAGACCTTGCCTTGCTCAAGGACGAGGGGACACCTTTGGCCCTCTTCTCCTAAGCCCAGTGGTGACGGGTGCCAGGGTGTCCTTAGGCATCAGGTTTTCCTTACGGAGCAGTCACAGTTGATGGGGCCTGTGTGCAGAGGGTGCAGGTGACGTCAGGGAGTCCAGGAGGGGTGAAACCACAATGGGCTCGAGCTCTGGTTGGCCGGGTAACTTTGTTGTCACTGGGGCCAGAGACGACCTGTGCAGTTGTTACTTTTCACATGTCGGGTTTTGGTGGTTCTGAAGGCCTCAGAGTCATCTCTTTTGGAGATTATTTAGAACAGGTCTGCTGTATACAGGAGTTTTTTTTGAGGCAGTAGTCCTCCAAATTTTCTGAAGTCACAGCTGCAGGACGAGTCAATTTTGGCTCTGTTTTTGCTGAGGGGTGCAGACAGGTCAGCAGTGTTGGAACCAGGTCAGCTGCTTCTTCACTCTTCTCCTCTTATGCAGCTCTTCAGTGTCCTCTCACTTCTTAGGTTGTCAGGATCTGCTTCTCTGGTGCCAGGTGATCCCCTAAATCAGAGGTCTTCAAACGTTAGTAGGTTGAGCCGCCCATCTGAATTTTTTTAGATGTCGGGCCCCACCACCACCTGACAGAAATTTCTGGAATCTGACACACTACATATTCGACCGCCACATGCACATCCCGGGCCATATCTGACAACCAATGTTCAACACAATAAGAGTGTCTAGCAAACTGCAGGTTTTTGAGTGGGTGTGGTTAAATGACTATTTTCCAAGATAAAATGTGCGCAAATTGTTTGTACAAGTATACTTTATTTTACACAAGACCTAGATTGATAATAACACCACCAACATTAATGTGACAGGTGTGCCTATTTTTCGCCACAGAGACGGTCAATCAGTGGATGGATTTTTTCTATTGCCATTCTCAAGCTGTGCTCCACATCCACTGATTTTACAGTGAATAATATATGTGAAATACTCCAATTTCTCATATGTGAGGGCCCGTTTTGATGTAAAAAAAACTTTTTTATGGTTGCATGAAACAAATACATTTCTCTGTAAATATTATTTTATTCATTGCAACAACTGCCCCACCATCATTAACAACCTTAAAAACTCCTTACTGCTCTCTTGTCCCCCCATTCCCCATCCCCATCATTTGAATTCCTGCCTGAGGCCACAAAATAAACCTACCAGAGACAGGGCAGACAACCAGAGCCTGAAAGGGGCAATAACAGGGCGTCAGAGGAGGAAATAACACAACCTCAGCCAGGGCAATAACATCGGAGGGGGCAATAAGAAGGCATCAGAGGGAGCATTAATAAGGAGTAGAGTGGGCAATACCGCATCAAAGCGGACAATAATGAGACATCAGTGAAGGCATTAATTGTACAATAGAGAGAGCAATAGTACCACCAGAGTTGGCAGCAATCAGGCATCACAGGGGGCATTAACACAGAGATATAGTAGTAAAAAACGGTATATGGCAGGACAATAATAGAACATGGAATGGGTTAATAACAAGGCAATACATAAGGAAATCATACTTCGAACAGGGCAATAATACCGCATCAGTGGGGGCTTTAAGAGTTCATCAGGGGGCTTAACATGGCATCAGAAAGGACAATGATAGGGCCTCAGAGGTGCCAATAACAGAGCATTAGTGGCAGGAATAACGGCAAATTAGATAAGACAATAACTGCGCCCAAGAGAATAAAAGTGGTGCTTCAGATTGGGTAGTAATAGCGCATCCGAGATGGCAGAGGATCGGATCAGAGGGGCTATAATATCTTCAAACGGGCTTATAAAGCCTAAAAGAGAACAATGGCAAGATGTTTGCGAGGGTAAACCGGACACGACAATAATATGGAACCACCACCAGCGAGGGCGATAAACAGGCACTGGGCTTCACAGTGGGCAATAATGGAGCATCAGGGAATTTGGAGCACCAGGACCACAAATATCTACATGATACCTACTTGGGCCACTGCCTGGTTGCAGATGAGTCCTAATGTTTGTGTGTCCAGAGGCTGCAGATGGGTGTCATTTCTAGGCCGCACCTAACTCCGGCCTGCTAGGGGTTGCTGCAGCACTGCCGGCTGAGCTCAGATGAGGCCGTGTTTATGTGACCATTTCCCGCCTGGACCGCGGCCTTCACACAGTGATTGGGCTTTACAGATATAAAGAGCACACAGGCCTCTGCACTGACTGCAAGAAATAAAAGTGAAACCAAACTGAACACCATCAGGAGAGGGAAGCTTGACGTGCTGAACATGTGGGACCCTGGAATGCAGGAACTTTATGCAAGCGAATTTCGCAGCACTTCCTATAATCTCTGCTGCTGTCCCATCATTGGTGGAACGTATGTGGTGACGTTCTGATCTGCTGATTTGCTGCTGCTCCGGAGTGCTACAACTTTCGATCGTAGTACAGTACAGGATTAACAAAGGTAGGATTTTACTGTGCTGAGCGCACCCCCCCTGGGATGGTGTTGCGCCGCCCTGGGGGGGGCGCGCCCCACAAATTGAAGAACGCTGCCCTAAATACTGAATTCAGAGGTATTCTGGGAGTGTAGGGCAGTAGCCAATCGGTTACTGACCCCTGGGGTCACTACTTTCCTTATATAGCTTATTCCTGTGGGACATCCTAGGTATGCCATCACAAAGATGGCTACTTCTGAAAAATCTTGTTCACCTCTCAGTAGCCGACCATAAAAGTGGTTCTAGGCTGGAGGTGGCACACCTACCTGTTTAGCTAATTTCCCTGCCTGTCCAGGTGTCAAGGGGCCTCTGAACAGGGGGGGGGCTTCTTCTCCATTGAGGGGAATCAGATTTGCATTCCAAAAGTAGCAGCTTCTTCGAAGCTTACCGACCCAAGGAGGCTCATCAGAAGATCATCCTGTGGGAGGGAGTGTTACACCCTCTTCCCTGATAGGTTTTTATTCTTGGTCTCCTGAGTAAAAAGGTTCTACCCTAGAAGTTTTCATGGGGGCATCTCTAAGGTGCCCTCTGGGTGCATCTTTTTGAAAAACCAACACTGGCATCATTGAGGGTTTCCCATATTTGATGTTTGAATGAGGCGGAAGCCGGGGGATAGAATAGAGCTGTGAAAGCGTTTTGCTAGAAACTGTTTGATTAGTTTTAAAAATATTAATTTGCGCAGCAAAGTGTTTTGATTTTAAAAGGAGGAAAGGGTCCCAGTGTGAACACAAAGTAATTTAAACCTTTTAATGAGCAAATCAAAATGCAATTGTTATGTCCACAGAGTTTTTTATTCACTAAGGGATCAAATGTATCGAATACATATCACGAACAATCAACTGCATTAATGGTCATACAGTGCCCCGGGAGGGAGACGGGAAGTGATGGTGAAAAGGATGAGGGAGTGATAGGGTTTAAGTGACAATAAAAACAGACATTCGAAAAAACCTTTAGCTATAATTTAGATAGCAGCGTTGCCATGGAAAATGGCGACAATAATTTGAGAGAGGCATACGTCACAATGTACACTGTATCTACATAATATTGGTGTGAGGTTGCCAAACAAAGAACAATAGTTGACGTTTCGACCCTCTTAACAATGCAGGTAGTATAATCCTTGCTGCGGGGTCTTCATCAGGACTAGGGGTAGGGGGCAGGTGGACCTAATAAGAATAAATATAAGTTAGAGGGGTACTAATCCAACCTCTCAGGTTTATCACAATGGTAGTATGACAATGTACTTATTAATATTGACTCAATGGTGGTTATAAAACTAGTTCCTTAATGCACTGTGCATTTAAAAAAGTATAAATAGTTGCAAATGATCCAAACAAGTTCAATAACATGGGGAACATTGGTACGCAGTATCCAATTAATTTAAAGAGGAACTCCCCGAGCAACCAGGTACGAAAATGGGCACGTCGGTAGGTCAAACCACCCACAGTCAAGGCAAAATGTAATTGAGAGAAGTAATTAAATTAAATCAAATTACCTGAATTTAGTACAAACGTTGCCTTCAAATCAGGCAACAATTTTGATGGAAGAGCCTAAAATAATAAATAAAACTATTACCAACTGCGTTGATACATGGAGATATAGCACACAGTTTAAGAGGAGAACAGAACATACCACAAGGTTGGAGGTTCTCCCCATGGTCCCTTAACGTGGCAAAATATGGATGGGTTAATTGCGGGGCATACCATGAAGGTTGAGGTCCTCCCTGTAATTAATGGATTCAATAATCGCGAAAATCAGCGTAATATGAGAAAGGGAGGGAATAGTACTTACTATATCAATTGGGGACCAGGAGCTCCGTACGTGAGCTGATTTTCGCAATTATTGAGGCACTCATTTTTGGCCTCCTCCCAACAGATGGACTGCGGATTCATTCCCGAAACTGCCGACATTTTGCTTAGCACCATGTGAATACCTCACGCAGCATCGGGTAAGCGTCAGTGTGTTTATCCCAGTCTAAGACACAGCGTGCTGAGTTACACCATTAATATCCCTCCTGTACTAAACGCAACTATTAATTTGTAGGTGCTGTCTCCTAACGCTTGTCTTTCTAAAACAATATTGATTATTTGGAGGACTCATTACCCCAGTGGTATGTCTTATTATTTTTCATTAATTGAATGGTGATTCTCAGTATGCACTATAACTAACGCCGACCTTTTTGTGTTATAGTTATATCAATTACGCTGACACGCTCCGTGTTTACCCTGACGAAACAGTATATGTGACATTGATCCCTTGGTCTGGTCTTCATATAGACGTCGCCTGACTCGAATCCATTAATTACAGGGAGGACCTCAACCTTCATGGTGTGCCCCGCAATTAACCCATCCATATTTTGCCACGTTAAGGGACCACGGGTATGACCTCAACCTGTAATAGTCTTATTTTTCTGTCACCATAATCCCAGCTCAGTCGCGTGACCTTAGCTGTTTCCCATAGATTAAGCCCATGTTTGATTGTCGTTTTCCACGAGATGTATAATAATACGCATCATCAATTCCTAGGTGCGGCCCCCTCCACACATGAGGCCTCTACTTACTAGTGACTATCTGGAGAACCTCGTGGTATGTTCTGTTCTCCTATTAAACTGTGTGTTATATCTCCATGTATCAACGCAGTTGGCAATAGTTTTATTTAATATTTTAGGCTCTTCCATCAAAATTGTTGCCTGATTTGAAGGCAACGTTTGTACTAAATTCAGGTAATTTAATTTAATTTAATTACTTCTCTCAATTACATTTTGCCTTGACTGTGGGTGGTTTGACCTACCGACGTGCCCATTTTCGTACCTGGTTGCTCGGGGAGTTCCTCTTTAAATTAATTGGATACTGCGTACCAATGTTCCCCATGTTATTGAACTTGTTTGGATCATTTGCAACTATTTATACTTTTTTAAATGCACAGTGCATTAAGGAACTAGTTTTATAACCACCATTGAGTCAATATTAATAAGTACATTGTCATACTACCATTGTGATAAACCTGAGAGGTTGGATTAGTACCCCTCTAACTTATATTTATTCTTATTAGGTCCACCTGCCCCCTACCCCTGGTCCTGATGAAGACCCCGCAGCAAGGATTATACTACCTGCATTGTTAAGAGGGTCGAAACGTTGACTGTTGTTCTTTGTTTGGCAACCTCACGCCAATATTATGTAGATACAGTGGGGCAGATTTATGTTAACTGGCGCATTCCCGAGGGATGCGCCAGTTAACATGCGCCACAGTGCGCCACAGCTACGCCACCCATGGTGCGCCGCATTTATGATGCGGCGCACCATGGGGCAAAAACGGCACAGATGCGTCACGCATCTGTGCCGTAAAAGTGACGCATTGCTTGAGTTGCGTCGCAAGCGCGACGCAGCTCCAGCAATGCTCTGGGGGGGCCTATTCTTTCAATGCTGCCTCAAGCCTTACGCCTGCTTCAAGCAGGCGCAGGGTTTTGACGCAGCATTGCCCTGAAAGTGACTGAGTGAAACCTCATAGATTTCACTCAGCCACTTTCAGGAGGCGTTCCTGCGCAGGAACGCCCCCCCTGCGCAGGAACGCCTCCTCATGGCGCAGTGCTGTACAACGTGATGCATCTCCTAGATGCATCACGTTGTAAATAGGGCGCAGGGATGCGCCACGTTTCCGTGCCGTTGCGTCACGCAACGGCGGCGTAAACGTGGCGCAAGCCCTTCATAAATCTGCCCCAGTGTACATTGTGACGTATGCCTCTCTCAAATTATTGTCGCCATTTTCCATGGCAACGCTGCTATCTAAATTATAGCTAAAGGTTTTTTCGAATGTCTGATTTTATTGTCACTTAAACCCTATCACTCCCTCATCCTTTTCACCATCACTTCCCGTCTCCCTCCCGGGGCACTGTATGACCATTAATGCAGTTGATTGTTCGTGATATGTATTCGATACATTTGATCCCTTAGTGAATAAAAAACTCTGTGGACATAACAATTGCATTTTGATTTGCTCATTAAAAGGTTTAAATTACTTTGTGTTCACACTGGGACCCTTTCCTCCTAGTAACTATTGAACCCAGGTCCCAGTGACTATAGTTGGGTAACCCACTTGTCTATAATCTTGATTTTAAAAGGAGCACTGCCCACAGATAACCGCTTCATTTGACTGCTAAATACTGTAAAATCGCCCCACACCCAGCCGATTAAGGTACTGGGTTAGAGGCGGCATTTTGGCGGACATATTGGGCGTACACACAGCCCCAGCGCTCTAGTCTTCGAGGCTCCTGCATAAAAGCAGAGATTCGATTCTGCTCGCGAGACCTCATTGCCCATTACTCCCCTGAGGCGGAAGCCGGGGGATAGAATAGAGATGTGAAAGCGTTTTGCTAGAAACTGTTTGATTAGTTTTAAAAATATTAATTTGCGCCGCAAAGTGTTTTGATTTTAAAAGGAGCACTGCCCACAAATAACAGCTGTCATTTGACTGCTAAATACTGTAAAATCGCCCCACACCCAGCCAATTAAGGTGCTGAGTGAGAGGCGGCATTTTGGCGGACATATTGGGCGTACATACAGCCCCAGCGCTCTAGTCTTCGAGGCTCCTGCATAAAAGCAGAGATTCGATTCTGCTCGCGAGACCTCATTGCCCATTACTTCCCTGAGGCGTAAGCCGGGGGATAGAATAGTGCTGTGAAAGCGTTTTGCTAGAAACTGTTTGATTAGTTTTAAAAATATTATTTTGCGCCGCAAAGTGTTTTGATTTTAAAAGGAGCACTGCCCACAGATAACCGCTGTCATTTGACTGCTAAATACTGTAAAATCGCCCCACACCCAGCTGATTAAGGTGCTGAGTGAGAGGCGGCATTTTGGCGGACATATTGGGCGTACACACAGCCCCAGCGCTCTAGTCTTCGAGGCTCCTGCATAAAAGCAGAGATTCGATTCTGCTCGCGAGACCTCATTGCCCATTACTCCCCTGAGGCGGAAGCCGGGGGATAGAATAGAGCTGTGAAAGCGTTTTGCTAGAAACTGTTTGATTAGTTTTAAAAATATTAATTTGCGCCGCAAAGTGTTTTGATTTTAAAAGGAGCACTGCCCACAGATAACCGCTGTCATTTGACTGCTAAATACTGTAAAATCGCCCCACACCCAGCCGATTAAGGTGCTGAGTGAGAGGTGGCATTTTGGCGGACATATTGGGCGTACACACAGCCCCAGCGCTCTAGTCTTCGAGGCTCCTGCATAAAAGCATACGGTGATCCCTCCGCGCAGCAGACGCGATCAGCGGGCGCGCCGGAAGCGCGCCGAAGTCGAGCCAAAGTCCAGCCCGTCTGCGCCCGTCCGCGCTAAGGACGGGCTGGGGGCTGCATCACCTGTCAAAAATGCTACCAGGTCAGATGTCTAGAGAAAAATTATTGTCTCTGAATACTAACCCTATGAATTGTAATCATGTAATAGAAGTCGATAAATGGCTAGGACCTATCACGTGCACGATATGCAAACACACAATACAACCTCATGTCAAGGACACCCCTAAAATCATATATAATACCATCAAAGGTGGACTAATCAATGCACGCTCCATGTGCAAGAATGCACTACCCATATACGATTTGATCTCAGAGAACAATTTGGATTGCCTCATGATCACGGAAACGTGGCTGAGAGAATGGTCCAATCCAGACATCACATGTGCACTACCACCCGGCTATAGGATACAAAGACTTGACAGACCTATACAAAGAGGAGGGGGGATTGCGGTCATACACTGTGAGACCCTCACCTGTAGCATCTCTGAGCTACCTGACATTAAAGGAGCTGAAAGCATAGCCTTTAATCTACAGGCCCATGACTCCTTCACGTTCTCGGGAGCATTAATTTATCGCCCACCAGGCCACATGAAACATTTCCTGGACAGTATGGGGGAAGTAATTACCACACTGACGCTCAAAGCAGCCAACTTCACATTACTGGGAGATGTAAATCTTCACCTTGACAACATGACTGACCCAAATGTACAATGCTTTAAAGACATTATGCAGGTGCTAGGGCTTACAATTCTTACGAATGACCCCACACATATAGCGGGCCACATATTAGACTGTGTCTGTTCCAATCTTAATACCATCAAAGTATCCACTCCCCTGCCCCAGACCTGGACCGACCATAACTTTATAGCATTTCATCTCACAAAGGAAGAAACCAACAACACAAAACCAAACGGACCCAGAAATGAGAAACCAACTCCTTGTTGGACTAAAATCATTGAGCACCCGGACTTACCAAAGTGGGTTAAAGAGAACAAACCACTGATAACTGGTAATGTGACTAGCGACAACCTTAGCTACGAAAAATGGATGAGATCCATAGGGGAGAAAATGACCTCTGGAGGAGCCAACAAATCTAAACCTAAACAAGGGAAAAGTTCAGCCCCTTGGTACACCAATGAATTAAAAGACTTATTACGTACAGTACGCAAACTGGAAAGCAAATGGCGTAAGCACTACAATAAGGATGACCAGGACAGTTTTAAAACAGCAAGACGAAACTATCATGCACAAATCAAACGCACCAAAATAAATTACTTTACAAATAAGATAGAAGCATCTCAGAACAATCACAAGGAGATATTTCATGTGGTTAAGAGCTTTCGAGATCCAAAGTTTTTGTCTCAGGAAATACCTCCATCACAGACTTTCTGCAATGAGATTGCAGACTATTTTGAACAAAAAATTGTCAACATTACGAGAAATTTTCCAGTCATCCCTTTAAATAATGAAAACATAGCCCTAGAAAATAATTCCGAGATAACTAGATGGAACACTTTTACCACAATTGATCTGGCCGACACCTCACAAACTATGTCAAAAATTAAATCCGACTCGCCACTTGACCCTTGTCCCCCCGCACTGGTCCATGCAATTAAAGATGAGGTGAATCCCATGATTAACGCCATTGTTAATGCATCACTCCAATCGGGTGAAATCCCCAGTACATGGAAGACGGCGATTGTAAAACCATTACAAAAAAAGACCCTTCATGATCCATCTGTCCTAACCAATCTGAGACCCATTTCACAACTCCCCGCTCTATGTAAATGTGCTGAAACCTTGGTCAACAAGCAACTCTCAACATTCTTAGTGGAAAATAATATCTAACATCCAAATCAGGCAGGTTTTAAAGCTAACCACTCTACTGAATCAGCACTTTTGTCAACAACAGAAACCATAAGAGCTGCACTAGATCAGGGCAAGAAGGCAGTCCTAATTCTCCTTGATCTATCTGCAGCATTTGACACGGTGTCCCATGCCATCTTATTACATCGCTTGGTTGAAGCTGGCATAGGGGGCACCGAGTTGAACTGGTTTAAAAACTTTCTGTTACATAGAAAACAGATAATCAGATTAGGCCAGTTCCACTCAGAGGAGAAGGAGATCAGTTCAGGGGTGCCTCAGGGCTCTAGCGTGAGCCTTACCCTATTCAATCTGTATATGGCACCCCTGATCAATCTAATTGCCTCCCATAATGTAAGCACAGTTGCATACGCAGACGACACCCAACTGGTCCTAGTTCTGGACGATGATACAGATAGGGCCGAACAGGTCCTGAAAGAGTGTCTGACTGCGACTTTCAAATGGATGCATGATAACCATCTTAAATGCAACTCTGCCAAAACAGAGATCCTTCCATTCGGAAAAAACAATATCTTCTCCCCACACACGTGTTGGCCTTCGGATGCGGAAGCCCCCCCAAACACCATCAGTGCAATACGAAACCTAGGAATAAAATTCGACGACATGCTATCCTTCAAACAACAAACTAAGGAAGTTGCTGCCGTTTGTTTTAACATCATCAAAGGCCTTCGCAAATTCTTTGACTACCTGCCTTTGCCCGCCCGTTGCACAGTAACAATTGCTCTTATTACATCGAGAATTGACTACTGTAATAGTCTGTATGCAGGGGTGGCAAAATCTACCCTGCATAAACTACAGATGGTTCAAAATGCGGCGGCCCGGCTGGTTTTGAGATGGCCCAGAAAGTCATCAGCATCAGCCGCCTTGGACATGTTGCACTGGCTCCCCATCCAGAAACGTATACTATTCAAGATCCTTCTGATTACATTTAGAGGCTTTCAAAAGCGCGGCCCAAAATATCTGTCTAATAAATTTCACAAATACCATCCGAACAGAGAACTCAGGTCAGCTACGGCCAACCTAATGTCCATCCCTAAGTTCAGACTGGCCACCAAAGGCGGAAAATCACTGGCAGTCCTAGGCGCTAAAGCCTGGAATATACTTCCGGCTCACCTCAGAGCAACCGCATCAGAAAAAACCTTTAAAAAATTACTAAAAACTTGGATCTATGGATTGTCCGAATCAAAGTGCAAAACCCTTGTCTAAATGACACCTAAAGCTCAGTTAAAACCACCTGACAATCTATTAGCAATGAAGTCACAGCGCCAAGATGCTCCCTGGAGTGTGCGTGCGCTATATAAAAAACCCCCAAACATCTAAAAATCCTTATTTTCAGTGAAGCCATCGTGTAGGCAGTGAACTCGGTTTCAGGAGTTTCCAGCACATGTTTTAAAATGGCTTCCCTGTCCACTTACACTGACTGCAATTGGACTGACCAGCACAGGGGCATATCTGTTCATGCAAGTCTGCCCTCACATGTAATATTGAGCACACTACCTTAGGGCTGTTAGACCTGCTGTGGCGGTGAGTAACAAATATTACATGCAGTGCTAGGGGTCATGGCGGGTAGGGATATGTAAGATGGCATGTTTTCACATTTCCCGGTACCAAGACATGCAGCCTGCAATGGCAGTTTTTCATGTGCGTGTTTGGGGTCCCTTGGGGAGGCACAATTCATGCGCCTGCCCTCAGGGGACCTCTTGAGTGCCTCAGGCCCTGGGTACCATTTACTAGGGACTTAGAGAGGGTGTTAAAGGTTTTGCCAATTGGGAAAACAATTTTGAAGTTTTGGGAAAGAGTTCTGGTACTGGGGGCCTGGTTAGCAGGAACCCAGGGCACTTTCACTCTAAATCACATCATTTACCAGGCAAAAAGTGGGGATGACCATGTCAAAAACGGGCACTTTCCTATGGGTGCATTGCGCAGCCGAGGTAATGCAGGGTCCTACTAAGCTGACATGCCACAATGCATCAGTCCCGAGGAGCTGTAAGGCTCTGATTTGAGGTCCAGTGTCATCGTCGAGAAGGCCATCAAAGAGTCCATGTGCTAGGTTCAAGGTTGTTGGAAGCATGTTATTTCCCTGAGTATTCTGATCAGGAGGACAGCCAACTAGCCCCTGGAGTCACTCTGGGGTTCTGGGTTCAGAGTTGCAGGCCCAGTCCTTCTCAACTAGGCAAGAGAGCAGCAGTCTAGCAGAGTGGGAATCCTTTCTGGTTCACACGAGTCCTTCTTCATGGAAAGGTCCATTATTTATACCTGGTGTAGACGTGGAGATTCATTCATTCATACTTGGGCTATTTCTAAATGCTCCTTTGCACACACAGTGACATTGTAGCTTTTTAAACTATCTATGACTAGTCAAGAAAAAGGCCATATCAAGTAGTTAGAGTGGCCATTTATTTCTTTCTTTTTCTTCTTCTTTCTTTTTAGTATGAATCTCCATCACAAGGCAATAATAAAAAAATATTAAAAAATGACTAGAACAAAGGCCTACCTGCATTATAGCCTGGTGTTCGAATGATAAGATCTTATATCTGATTTAGGTTCATAATTAATTTGATATAAAAGTGAAACTAAGGGACTGTGTTGTATGATGACATCACGTTCGGTTCCCTTGTTCCACTTACAAATAGAGAGGGGCCTCAACAACCGAGCAGTTGCCGGGTGAGGTGAGGCATACTCCCACAGCAAGTTGGGTGAGTAGATTCAAAATTTCTCTTTTATATAGTGTTCTTAACATAGCCACTGACAGGGCTGGTATTGTCAATTACTTGATTGAATTGACAATACACTCACAACCTCTGTGCTCAGAATGTGTTTTGCTCACCTATGTTCAGTTTAACGTATCTTATTTTTTTGGGAAAAGAAGACTACATACTTACTTACATGGACACACTATCTAGTTAGGGTAGGGTGGTCTTTGACCACTGACGTACTCATTCCTTTTGAAATATTTTGACACATATGTTTTTCTGATGCAGTAGCATATTACATCCACTAAGTCCTGAAGAAAGCAGGGCACCATTGCCACACCGGCTGAAACATGTCGACTTTATCTATTGCTAGGAGATAGTACATTTGTTCCGTACTATCAGGTTGTTTTTATTCATGACATTCGGACGATCTTCAATAAACATATTTTTCGTCCTTATAGTCATTTTTATTTTCACATTCACAATTGCACTGCACACCATCAGTACTCGCATACTTTGAAAAGCATTCTGGCTGAGTTGATCTGGAGCAAGAGGTCAAGTATCCAACATTGTTAGCCTATGGGCAACTTTGGCTGCTTAGACTCTTCTCCTTTGTTTTCCAGATGACGAGGCTCCGCCAAAAGGGTGGGCTGATAGAATTCACACTTATGCCGACTGCTATTAAAGTTATCTGAGTCTGGTGGGCTTTCTTTCTGAGCACTAAGAAGGTTCTCTTGTCTGATTTAATAAACTGACTTTCTCCCTTATGTTATATATGGGCTACAACTCCCCAGGGAGAGGAGCTGAGGTGTTCTTCAAGGATGAGCAGTTAGGTGGAGTCAGTGAGGGACAGAGGACAAATATGTGAAAGAATGCAAAAATGTAGTGATGAGTAAAACTATCTCCAAGAGGCCAGATAAACATTATTCAATTGGCCACTGGGATACAGTTAAAAGAGGACAAGGGTTTAAACAAATATACCCCTATAAATGGTCAACATGCTTCTGCTCATATATGGTCCACAAAAGAGGTTCCAGGGCATTCATCAGGTCCTAAATAGATATATAATCACTCTGCGTCAGGTTGTGATAACAAGAGAAAGAAAAATATACAAGCCACCAAGGATTCAGAGTGGCTAGGATAACAAAAACCTGTGGGTTTTCTGGGACCACCATCTTTCTAATGATAGGAGGGGTGAGGTCCACTTACAAATCACTGTGTAGGTATTGCAGCACCCAACTCCTTAGTCAGTGCAGCTTCACCCAGGACGTCCCAGACTATGGAATGGTACGATGGAGGAATCACCCTTCCTGACATCCGCAGGTACAACTGGGCTGCATCAAGGTACCTATTGTGATGGGAACGATCTGGGATATGGTACGGATAGGTGGTTTCTGCCAGGAGGAAACTACGAGGCAGCACTGTATTCGCGGCCGGGCAGACACACACTTACAGGGCCAACTCTCCACTCAGTGCAGCTATGGCACATTGTCCTACGTAACATGGGCTGGCACAACAAGCTTACCATGGCCACCCCGCACTGGGCTTCCGAACGGCTTGGTCTCCTGGGCCGCACCAAGGGATTCAGGAACTGGGACCTAATTGGGATCTCCCGTATTGGGGATCTCTGGGACTCTGGCGGGGTCAAATCCTTCCCATCTTTGCAGGCTACTTACGAGTTAGCGGATACTGAATATTTCTGATACCTCCAAGTCCGCCACTCATTGGATAAAAACATCCCTCATGGCACGATACCCCCACAGTCCTCCCCCCTTGAAGACAGACTGTTAGATGGTCAGATACAGGAACACGCAATCTCTCTTACATACAAGAAACTGATCAACAACCTTCCTGATTTACTACTGGGCCTTAAAAATAGGTGGGAGGCTGATGGTCTGGTAATTGATGAGGAGGAGTGGTGGAGTGCGCTGGCCTCCCCTAAGGAGGTGGCTATCTCATCTAGACTACGACTCATCCAACTTAAAATCCTGCATAGGGTTTACATATCAAACACCAGGCTGAAGAAGATGGGCAGGAGCGGGGAGGATGGATGTAGGAGGGGATGCAGGATGGCAGGTTCCTTCTTTCACATGCTATAGGAATGCCCACTACTGCAGGCCTACTGGGTGAAGCTGATTCGCTGTATGCAGGACGTGTGGGGGGTTGAAATGCGTCTGGAGGCTAAACGTTGTGTATTGAATATATGGGAGCCAACTGACTTGCCGGCTCGTGCAGGCTCTGGGCAACACTTGGGCAGAAGATAGCTAAACGCAACATTGCCAGACTCTGGGGGGCGGCCACGCCTCCACGAATTGTGGAATGGAAACGTGACATGGATTGGTGTATGTTGCAGGAGAGGACAGTCTATGTTGCCCGGGGATGCCCCAAGAAATGGAGAGAAATATGGGATACATGGAATGACTATAGAGGTGACCTCTGTGAACCCCCTCAGCCCCGAAGTTCGGAGCTTGAGGTAGATACCTAATGGCTTTGAAATGTCGCAATCTTAATGCCATGATAACTGATGTAACATTATGCTCCCTGTGTGATCTATTGTACGCCTGTGATGCTCCTACGATGTGACCATGTTTCAACAGTTTGGTAATTTCAAATAAAAAGAGTTAAATTTGAGGAAATACAGCTGATCCTTATAGGAGTTTAACATATCTAAATGAAAACTATTTCAGCATTTAGTGTGCAGTGAACTGTACTTTAAAGGAAAAAGTCTTCGAGAGAAATTACTTCTTCTGGGACTTGAATGTACCTGGCACTTCTGTAAAGATACATCAAAACATTTTGTAGAGCTGGCAGCACCTTCAGATCACCCATGCAAGTTCAGTAGTCAGATTCCTAAGTGACTTTCAGTTATTTGTAACTGCTTTAAAATTGCAGGGGTCTCCACCTACAGAGTGGATGAGTTGGTGAGTGAAGATCCCGTGTGTTTTGCTGTATTAAGAGGGAAAGTGAGAAATTCCTGCAGACTCCAAATGTATACACTTTGATTCCCTCTTTGCCATGCCACTGATTAACTAGGAAAAACACCGAAACATTCATATCAATGCCATAAAACGTTGTTTTCCCTGGAAATGGTTTACTCCCAATGCTTGTTTTCTCTCCCAAGAGTTCCCTGTGTGAGAGTGAGATGACTGTGCAGTGCCTGGTAGTCTTATGACAGGAGGTGATTATTGAGTGCCTGTATTTGATGAAGTATGGAAATAATTGGAGTTTCTTTGGGATTTAACTTGGTGATCAATGGCTTTGCTTTTTCCTCAGAGGAGTGACTTCTAGTATCCATGTGTTCACCTTGAAAGAAGAGGACAAAAGAAGTTATTTGTCTTGTTTTCATGATTTATTGTCCGTGTGTTCCTTGAGAGCAAATACCCCGAGTAGGTGAGTGATAATCTTTTTTACTGCTTTGATTTTGAGCATCGCTGGTCAAAGAAGACATTCATCAGAGTGTGAAGTATGGGTATATGTGGAAGTGTTAGACTGCCATCATGTCTGTTATGCACCACATAGTGCCAATATGGCCTATCATGCCTACAGGCCTGTATGTAGTGCTGATAGTTTGCCTGGATGTGAGTTTTATGTAATCTATGGGAAGTATCTGCTAGAAGGTGCAAGTTTCTCACTGCTTCGCGGTTGTCTGGGACATATGGACTCATTTATGTGGTAAGACTTCAAAACCTAAGTGAAGTCTTAATGTGCCTATGAAGGTTACGTTCAGTATGACAAGGGGACAGGAGTATGTGAGTGTGATTGATTAGGGTTCAACAAATTCACAGGTTGAAGGGTGTAGAAGTCACTCTCCTCTTCCTCATGTAAGTAAAGTTTGATTGTGATAGAACTCCGGATTGTAAGTAGAGACTTTATGTACCTATCAAGGGTACGTTCAGTATGCTCAGGAGGCAAGAGTATGTGAGCGCGACTGATTGGTGTTCAAAATATTCACAGAATAGATGGTGTAGAAATCACTCTTTCCATCCTCCCCCTCCCTGTGTAGGTAAATGTTGTGAATGAGTCAATCAATCAATCAATCAATCAATCAATCAGGACACTTATAAAGGGCACTACATACCCATGAGGGTCTCAAGGCACAGGGAAAGGGGGTGCTGCCACTGGTCGAAGATTGAGGTCTTGATGAGTCTTCTGAAGGTCAGTAGGTCTGGGGTCTGCCATAGGTTGGTATGGAGGGTGTTCCAGGTCTTGGCGGTGAGGTAGAAGAAAGATTTGACGCCGGCGGTCGTTCCACGGATGCGGGGGACTGTGGCGAGGGCGAGGCTGGCAGAGCGGAGCTGGCGGGTGGGTGTGTGGAAGCTGAGTCATCTGTTGAGGTATGCTGGGCCCTTGTTGTGGAGAGCTTTGTGTGCGCGGATGAGGAGCTTGAAGGTTATCCTCTTGTTGACGGGGAGCCAGTGCAAGTCTCTCAGGTGGGGTGTGATGTGGCTGCAGCGGGGGATGTCAAGGATCAGGCATGCCGAGGCGTTCTGGATGCATTGCAGTCATCGCAGGAGCTTGGCTGAAGTTCCTGCGTAGAGGGCGTTTCCGTAGTCCAGCCTGCTGGTAACGGGTGCCTGGGTGACTGTTCTTCTAGTTCTGATGGGAACCCACTTGAAGATCCTGCAGAGCATTTGGAGGGTGTTGAAGCAGGAGGAGGAGACGGCGTTGACCTGCTTAGTCATGGAGAGAGTGGAGTCGAGGATGACCCCTAGGTTGTGTGCATGGTCGGTGGGTGTCGGGGCTGTTCCTAGTGTTGTTGGGCACCAGGAGTTTTCCAGGCTGAAGGGGTGGAGCCGAGGATGAGGACCTCCATCCTGTCCGAGTTCAGCTTCAGTCGGCTTTTCCTCATCCATTCGGCGACAGCCTTTATTCCTTCATGGAGGTTGGTATTGGCAGTGTGAGGGTCTCTGGTGAGGGAGAGAATCAGCTGGGTGTCGTTGGCATAGGAGATGATGTTTAGGTCGTGCTGTCGGGCGACGTAGGCGAGGGGTGCCATGTAGATGTTGAACCACAATGGGCTGAGGGAAGAGCCCTGGGGTACGCCGCAGATGATCTTGGTGGCCTTGGAGCGTAAGGGGGGAGGCGGATGCTCTGAGTTCTGCCGGAGAGAAAGGATTTGGTCCACTGCGGGGCTTTCTCTTGGATACCGGCGACTTGTAGGCTTGTTCTTAGTGTGCGGTGGCAGACCGTGTCCAAGGTGGCTGACACATCCAGGAGGATGAGGGCCACTGTTTCTCTGTTGTCAAGCAGGGTCCTGATGTCGTCGGTGGCGGCAATGAGGGCGGTTTCAATGCTGTGGTTGCTGTGGAACCTGGACTGGGACGGGTCCAGGATGCTGTTCTCCTCGAGGTAGCGGGTGAGTAGTTTGTTGACGATTTTCTCAGTGACCTTCGCCGGGAAGGGGAGCGGGGAGATGGGTCGGAAGTTCATGAGGTCCTTGGGGTCTGCCTTGGGTTTCTTGAGTAAGGCGTTTATCTTGGCGTGCTTCTAGCTTTCCGGGAAGGTTGCTGTCTCGAAGGAGATGTTGATTACTTTCCGGAGATGGGGTGCACTGGTTGTGCAGGCTTTTTTGAAGATGTGGTGAGGGCATGGGTCTAACAGTGATCAGGAGTGGATGGTGTTCATGATTTTACTGGTGTCTTTGCTGTTGATGCTGGTCCACAGGAGCAGGCGGTTGGTGTGGGTGGTGGTCGTGGGGGTGGTGGTTGTTGAACGGTCATGGAATTAAAGCTGTTGTGGACATCAGCGATCTTGCGGTGGAAGAAGGTGGCCAGTGAGACGCACAGGTCTTGCGAGGGAGGGATGTCGTTGGTGTTAGAGCTGGGGTTGGAGAGTTCCTTCACGATGTTGAAGAGCTCTTTGCTGTTGTGTGCGTTGTTATCTAGGCGGTCTTTGAATGAGGCCCTCTTCGCGGCTCTGATGAGTTGATGGTGCGATGGTGTCCAGGTCGGTGGCATCGGTGGGTGGGCTCTAGGCGAGGGTGGTGGTTAGCTGTTCTTTGGTGACTTTGCTCCAGCAGCGTTGAGGCATCTGTTGGGTGCGGTGGTGCGTGGTGGGCTTAATGAAGGTGAAGTGGATGCAGTGGTGGTCGGTCCAGTGGGGTTTAGTGGTGCGGTTGAAGGTGATGTGGGGGCTTGCGGTGAAGATGGGGTCAAGCCTTTGGCCGGCGGCATGAGTGGGTGTTGTCACGAGCTGTCTGAGTCCGAGGTTACCGAGGTTGTCAATCAGGGTGGTGGAGTTGGTGTTGTTGTTGTTCTTGAGGTGGAAGTTCAGGTCCCCGAACAGGATGTAGTCCGTGGAGGCGGGGGCGTGTGTGCTGATGAAGTCGGCGATGGAGTCGCTGAACTGTGGTCGGGGTCCGGGTGGTCTGTAGACGAGGGTTCCTCTGAGGGTGGTGTTGGGGTCAGTGTGGATCTGGAAGTGCAGGTGCTTGGCAGTGCTGAGGGTGTTGTCGGTCAAGACTCTGAGGGTGTTCCTGTGGACGATGGCGATTCCTCCTCCAACGCCGTTGGTTAGGTCCCTGATCGACATGTCATTATTGGGACACTGAATTTGAACTGCGTGCTGCCGACATTTATCCCAATAGTTGTCAGTACTAGGTATCCACTATGAATTGGTAGGGTTGTCTGACTGTGTGCATGGTAGGACGTAGATGTCAATCTGCCTGATCTGAGGGAGAGCCGGGTAGGTGGGTGGGAGTGTGCGTGGAATCTGTGTGAGCTCAAATGTACAATGTTATTTAATTGATCAAAAGAGTTGCTGAAAGAGAGCTGGCATGAGAATGCATCTCTGGTGGATATTGGTACTCCCCCAGGGAATGCCCTTCCAACTGAGGTCCTTTTAGAGAGTAATTGGAATGGGTGAACTTCTCAAAAGCTGGAGCCTGATTCTCTTTACCATTAATCAGTGAGGGTATATGACCCCAGGACCGTCAGCTGACACAAGAAATGCAAGAATTGCACGAAGTAAACTGTACCTAAGACGTGCAGCACCACAATTTACAGCAAATTGTTCTTATTGTGGAAATTCAGTATTTACTGCTGGCTTTCCGCTAAGCATATTAACATCCTTGGCCCAGAAGGCTTAGAGGGCAGATGATTGACACCACCCACCATCTTTCAGAATTTTACGTAAGTGTGAATTAGAAATAGTGAGTATACCCCCATTTTTGTATGTAGAAATCTCTATTGCACCAATTCAAACAGCAAAATACAAATCCAGTGGATCACTGGTGCAGGTTGTAAGTCTTGATCGAGGCCCCTTTTAAAAAATAAAGGCTGCTTTGTATTGGCTGTTATTTTTATCATGTGGAGCATTTCATCTTAGGGGGCAGAAACCTGACCTCAATTCAGAACATGCATACTTTTGTCAACAGACACACCAAAGATACATTTTCAAAAGCACAACACATATTACTGTGGCACACTTTTTTACATCTACATTGACGATTATATTGACCGGCTGATGCAAAAAATGTGTCTACGCTCCCGAGGCCGTACAAGTCTTTGCTGAATCACAAACAAGTTACCATAATCTTCTGTGAAGTCTGGAAACGTCTTAGCAAAATTTCACAGACCCCCAGTGCTGACTATATCATTTAGCCTAGGTTGATTTTGAAGGTCCCAGCTAACGTGTGCACGCATGCGCACAATTCTATCAGTGGCTATGTGAGACTGAATTCTTGTAGTTATACATAGGCATTATTTTTTTCTCTGCTAGTCAGTGTGCAAGAGTTCATGGGTCGACGTCACTTCGGATTTCTGATTATTTTAGCAGGCGTTGTTGATCCAACCGTCTATTAGCGATAAAATGAAGGAAAAAGACGCAATAATGCCTTTATTAATTACTTTCACTGTGCGGTATATTTTCAAATAACACTTTCTCTGTTTTGGGCATCAGAAAATGTACTCCCAGGAAGCAAACTTCCTTTTCAATAATTCAGCTAAATTCATTTTTGCGCTTCCTTGAACTTTTGCTTTCAGGATGAGGGCGTCTTGCGAGGCCATAAAACGTGAACATTAACGTTAGATAAATATTGACAGAATACGCATCACACTATATTTATATCGCAGTAATGATACTCCTTCTGTGAAAAGATGCCACCTGCACGTTGGTGCTTATCCTAGGTGCTGGCACATCTGTTTCCCAGAGGGCTCATTTATGCAAATGCACTGAAATCTGGATCCACATAATGAGGGGGGTGGAAGTTTCGCAACAGAGTGAGAAAGAAGGAGAAGTTGCAGGTTCCTTTAATCAAGACATTGCTATTGTGTCACATTGCTTTCCGACATTTAGAGAGCGAATTATGGTAAATCGTATTAATTTGCTTAATTGTGGAAATCAGACAGACCAATGTTGCACAGACCCTACAGAGTTTAAAAGCACAGCCCATTGTCACCCACAATACCCTATGCATAAGGGAAAAATACACCACTCAACGCCACGCAAAAACGTTAAGTTATCTTGTGCAATGTTTATTTCCATTATGGCCCCTTATGCATAAATAGGAATGCATATGGATCTGCAGGAGGTGGTCGGTCTAAGCAGTGGTGACGCCACTGCTCGTGGGTGGCTGGGAGGGCACACAGGGGGTTAGAGAGGGGGGCGGGGGTTGCAATATGAAATTATAAAAAAAAATAACACCTTGCCGCTGGGTCCTGATTCTCTGCTTCTGCTCTCCTGCGTCCGACTCACCGAACAGGAAGTATGCAGCCAGGCTCCCTCCCCTAAGCCAATCACAATGCTGCAATACAGCGTTGTGATCTGTCTGAGCGGCGTGTCATGGGCTGGAGGGGAGGGCATGTTCTCCATGCAGGTTGTAATGCAGCCTGCATAGTGAACAGGGAAGTGTGCATGACTGTTTTGGGCAGCCCGAGAGGGCCGACCAGTCATTGCGCATTTAGGAATGGGCAAACCATTCCTCCCCTGCTCTGCAGCCCCGCCCCCTTATGCAAAGCTGCCGCAGCAGGGGGTCAAAATAAAATGAGAATAACAATACGTTATTATCGAAAAAAAATTCCTTTCTTAACTGATGAAGAGTAGTGAGGCAACACTCCTCTGCCTTAGCGGAGGAGCCGCCACTGGGTCTAAGGCTACATTGACACTAATTTTGAGCAATGCAACCTTTGTCTGCATAGCTTTCTTCAAACGGGATGTTGTGAATTTCATAGAGAATCCAAATACTGTGGGTAGAATGTCTGAATGAATCACAGCCCCTCATAATCACTGTCTTTAGCTTGTCTTTATACACTTGGGCCAGAAATACGTAATTCATTCTTGGTGCAATCAACAAGGAGAAGTCTTGGCCAAATTGGCAGGCTACTTGCCCTTCTGAATGCAAACACAAGTTGTTCAACTTATTGGCACCCCAAGAAAAATATATGCTAACATTTTTTTTTAAATTTAATTAAACTTTTATTAGATGCTGCATGCCACCATTCAGTACATAAAGAATACTTTGGGAAGATGTTTAACCTAGGATGAGTATAGTTGTAACAATGCAGTTCTTGGTATTAAAGATACCTAGTCGGTAATCCAGCTGGAAAGTTAGAGATGTGATGACACCCCCTTACCCAAATTCCCTGGCCTTCTTGAGCAACTGTCCTATAAATACCAATGTCCCCTCTAATTTTTTTCTTCTGTCTGCAGCAATGAAGTGTCTCTGCAAACTGTAGTCAAGGCCATGTGTGCCGAAGGCGTGCAACAACTCACTATGCAAGCGATGCAGTGCGTTGGCTACCAAAGTCAATAGGTTGTGCCACTTCAATTTAAATGTAAAAGGTGCATTTTGACTCACTCTTATTTGCACGTAATAATCATATTTAAGTTAGATATATAATAAACTAACATGATCATACCAGTTTCCAATGAAATTTTTCTCCACTAGCACCTGCATTACACAGAAATTGCAGAAATAAAATGTTTGTACCATTAAGTAAATTTACTTTGAATAGTGTGGGCGAGCATTCATAAGAGTACTCACGTTTTCCCAAGACACGCATGAGTAGCTGACCCAATCATTTTTTCCTTGCTTTTGCATAACATGCATTTCTTCCACCACATTATACCAACAAGGCTACAAGCGTTAGATTGCAAAGTGAAAAAAAACGTTTTAGATGAGCTAGCTATGCCTCACATTGGGCAGCAGGAGATGAGCTAGCCATGGCCTCACATCAGATACCAACAGATAAATGCCTTTGGTGACTGGAGCCCAAACATAACTCTGTCATGTGAGACGTGCATCTTATTGCATGCCAGGGCCAAGAAGGAGTAGAAGGTGGAGCTCTTCATGACACAAGAGTAGGGTGACTGCCAGGTGTGTCACAGCGCCAAGTCATTCCATGATAGCCGGGTATCGACCTCCTTCTTAAAGCTAATTTTGGTAGAGATGCATCTGGTTCAAGCTCTGCGCCCAGAGCCTCCTGTTTTCTACCTAGAAACCTCCATGACTCACTTCCAGAAAGCCTTACTCCCAGCAGAATCCTGACTCTTTTCTCTCTACTCCTCGAGAGGTAGTAGGAAGCCTGCTCTTTCACTTTAAGAATGCCACTTGACTTCTGGCATGTTGCTTTCATGATCTTTAGGAAATTAGGCAAATGTTTTTCTAACACTTCCTGATCACCTTTGGGAACATTTTGCAGAAGTGTTCCATTATGTTCAGGACACAGGTAAAGCAAACCTCTTCTGCCTTGGCATACATACTATGGAATGGATGCTGAGGTCCAAGGGCTTCTTTATTGCCATGCATCACCATACATGGATGTGCTCCACTGACTGTTTGGTGATGTCCAGTATATTTTTTTGAACATTCCCTCTGATGATGCTTATATTTTTGGAGAGAAGGCTGACTAGCCCTCCAAGCATTTTTAACTGGGTCGTGCCATGGAACGCTCATTAGGCCTGCCTTCCCCTTCTCTTTGGATCCACTGAAAATACTGTAATTTTAGGAATTACTCCAAACCTATACCCTTTTGGTAGCACCACCCCTCATAATGTGTCTATGCAATCCAACCAGTTCTTTCTACAATACAGAAGATATGGCAGCTCCGCGGGGTGTCAAAGACAGCGGCAAAGGTCTCCTCCTCTGCAGAACCCCCAAACCACTTTAAATTGCCCTAGAGGGAACACGTGATCTGTAGTGGGTAGGGTGCCCTTTCCCTTATATCACTAGCTGTTCATCATTACAGACCAATGTTTCTTCCTGAGTCTCAAGCAAGGCACACCCTTCCAGGACATAACCTCTACCGAAATTCATTACCTCCATCCCCTCAATGGACCATGCTTTAACTCTATCACAATATATTTTCTTTTCCTTTGGCAATTTCAACACTGCGTAGATATAGGCAAGCCACTGAAAGGCCTGAGCCAGATGCGTGCCTTTGGCTCACCTTGATGTCCTCTTAGAACCGCAAGACCAAAATGAGCTGAGCTGTCATATGCCTTCTGCCTGCCACCCACACTCTAAGCTCATGCACCAAGAATTAAAGACAAACCTTAACCTTTGATGTAAAACGGGTAACCCTGGGTGAAGCACTACGCTATGCTCATGTAGAATGCGAAGTTTGCGCTACTTTGCACTATTCGAATTGCACGGAGAAAAGTGCAAACACACGTAGCTTAGTGCAGAAGTCATTTTTTGCTTGCTCATGGGCCTCAACGGCAAGTTGGCGACTGAGAGCGAAATGACATCCCGGCGAGACTTTTTCCTCATTCGCGATCAGTAGCATCAAGCTGCCGATCGCAAGCGTGGAAAATAAATCCCCCGGCGAGATTCTCAACGCGGGGAGGTCAGTTTTCTCATTGCTAGTGGTTGCGTATGCTCGCTGCCACTTGTGATGAGAAACTACCAGTCCGCGTTGAGAAAGCTGCCACTCGAGTAGAAATCTACTCGAGCGGCAGAAAACAACCACTTGCACTGTGCAAGATGCGATTTGCACTGATTGCACAGTGCGGACATGCATCCAGCACTGTGCAATCAGTGCGAACAGAATTTTACACAGTGCACTATGCAGTTAAGTGCACTTCACGTAGCTACGCGTAGTGCTACTATGCGAACTACGCCCAGGGTTAAAAACAGGAGAGAGGATAAGATACACATCTAGTGCTGGAATAGCACAATGTGTAACCAAAAAACCCGGGATAATTCTTTGCTTCCCTGCTTGACTAAATTGTGTGGTCTTAGGTAAATATTTTATTTAACTGTACCTATTTGTTTATTATTGCAAAATAGAGGATCTTGGAATACGTAAGTTGAGGGTGTCTGCTGCAAAAAAGATATCTTGTGTTTGATTTAATAGACTATACTTTTGCTCCACCTATAACAGTAAAGGGTGCACAAGGCAACTGACTTACTTATTAGTTTACGAATGGCATTGCTGTCATGTCATGAGGCATACATGTTTCTTAGTTCATATTTAAAAACGGTGAGTTTTATTAAATGCTTTTAGGTGCAGTGAAATATTCTGATGAAGTATTGTGAAGCGTTTCCGTATATTAAAGAAATGTTTTTTTGGGAATTCTGAAGAGACTTTCTGATATTTATGCATGATGTTTTTTTGCATAATGTGCGTGCCA
The DNA here is from genome assembly GCF_964263255.1 of Lissotriton vulgaris. NCBI lineage: Eukaryota > Metazoa > Chordata > Amphibia > Caudata > Salamandridae > Lissotriton > Lissotriton vulgaris. The sequence goes on from NC_141700.1 coordinate 333,773,629, forward strand.
TACATTATCAGCACTTGGTTTGTGCACAGACTCGTAGAGCCAAGCCAGAACCGTTCCTTCGACTGCCCTGTTAAATTCCTGAACCTCCGTCCTACCTCTAATACTTCACTGTCAGTATCTCAGCAGCTGTTTGTCTACTGCTATCACTCAACTCCCTACACTCTCCTCCTTTGCCACTGCACTCCAATTGCTGTTCACTGGAACTCTTTGGAAAACAAATGGCTATATTGATGGGAGAAATCCGAAAATGTTCAGCAAGAAGTGAGATGTCAGAGAGTGCACACTGCCCCTAGAGTTCCCAGTTTGACACGCCATGGGCAGCCCGCAGAATACCCCAAAGAGCACTGTAAAACACTGTGTTCAGATTAACTAACAGCCAATCCAAAAGCTACCTGCACTTCATCCACAAATGTCCAAACCCATCACAGGCAGGTGATCTTTCAGGTACCCGGCTGCCACCCATTCCTCTCAGTAAATTATCCACCTATGCCAGTTAGGGTGACCAACTGGCATTGGTGTAAATTCAGGACGGTGAGTGTAAAAAATCAGGACAAAGGGTCAAAATTCAGGACACAAATTCAGTACAGCAGATCAAAATTCAGGACAAAACATCAGGACAATTGGATAAGTTTTACAGACACATCAGAGGTCGCGCAATAGTATATAAGTAAGCCCAGCCTTATCCAAACATATTCAACCATTTGCAAACCTATCCATCATGTATCCTTCCATCTATCCTTTCACTCATCCATCCCTTCATCCTTCCTTTATCCATCCATCCACCCTTTCACCCTAGCCATCTGTACACTCATCCATCCACTCTTCTACCCATCCATTCACTCATCCATCCAGCCATTTACCCTTTCACCCATCCAGCCATCCTTTCACTTACTCATCCATCCACCCATTCACCCTTTTAGTCATTCATCCTCCTCCCTTTCTCTCTCCATCGTCCCTTTCACTTAGTAGTCCTTCCTTCCATCCATCCTTCCACCCATCCATCTATTCATCCACTCATGAATCGATCCATTGACCCTATCACTCATCAATTTATCCTTTCACTCCTTCACTCATCTATTCATCCTTTAGTCCATCTACCATCCCTTTCACTCACTCATCCATCCTTACATCCACCCTTTCACTCATCTGTCCATCCATTCACCCTTGCACTTATCAATTCATCAATCCATCCATCATTTCACTCATCCATCCACCCACCCACTCACTCATTCACCTTTTTACTCATCCATCCTTTCACTCATCCATCCACCCTTTTACCCATCTAGCTACCCTTCCACCCATACACCCAGCTATTTACCCTTTCTCCCTCCCATCCTTCCACCACTCACTCATCTATCCACCCATCCTCTTTTATTATCCATCTATTCAATATTTATTCATCCATTCATCCTTTCACTAATTCATACAGCCTTCCACCCATCCCTTCACTTACTCACTCGCCCCCCTTTTCATATTAATTTTGAGCTGAGCCTTTTTGAGCTGCAGGAGCCATTCCTGGACTGGGACAGAAGCCACCCAGGGCAGAGACAGGATCCACCACAGGAGGGGGGTGAGGGACAAGAGCCATCACTGGGGGGAGGGTGGGCAGGAGGGGGACCAGGATCCATCAGGGTGGGCACAGGGGTGGGCGTGCGGTATTCTAGTATCATCTTGGTCTCTTCCAGGGTGGGGTAGGGCTCCTCACCCCCTCCTGGACAAGACAACGAGAAGACAGGCTCTCTTTCCAAAATGTTAGTTTTGCCCCCTTCCCCCACACTGATGTACAGTACTTACAGGAGATACTCCAAGAGAACTGATTTAACTGATTGTCCTCCATACTTTGTTAATCAGTGTGGGTGCGATTGTGCCATTTCTTTATTTTATTACATTATAGACTGCATGTTTGAAGAATCGAGGTTTTTTTACAATTTAGTGACAGTAATTAAGCTGTGTGCTGTGAAGAGAACCACGTGCTGCCTCGGTGTAATCCAGACCGGTTGTAGGATGTTTGGGGCCCTGGGCAGAAAGGGAATGTCTCACACAAATTGCAGAGACATGACGCATTCAGGGCTGTTTGCATCTGAATAGATGCCCCCTGCTCCTGAAGCTGCAGCCGCTTCCGCTCAGTCACTCAAGCACCTCTTAACAGCTCATCAAGGGCTGGAGGTGTGAGGGGTGGGAGGCTGCAGCTTCAAGAGCAGGGTGCATCTATTCAGATGCAAACAGCCCTGAATGAGTCAAGTCAAGACGGGAGGTGGGTGGAAGCTGTGCCGGCTTTAGGGAGGTGTGACCAGTGCTCGGTTAAAATTACGGACAAAAGGCGTCCGTTAAAGAATCCTTCACGGACAACGGACAGATGGCTGAAATTACGGACTGTCCGTGAAATTTACGAACGGTTGGTCACCCTAATGCCAGTGGTTCCCAAAGTTTTCGACCCGAGGCTCCCTTTAACCATTGCCCATTGGCAGTATCCCCCAAATATGTTACCGTTTTTTGGAAGGTGAGAAGGTCTAATCCTGTCTCAGGAATTATTAACCCTTAAAAAGAAATTTGGATGGGGCTGATGAAGGTACCATAGTCATGGTGGGGAAGAAGGAGACACACACGGAGAGCACCCATGGGTTTCTTTTCTCCTGCTTTAGGAAGAGCCCAGGAACCCCATTCCAGCAGAGAAAGCTGTGAAAAGGAGGTTATGGCTGCAAGTGTAATGTGTACTGGAAAGAGGTTCTGTGTGTGGGGTGGATTACAGGACACTCTTCCCAAAATGTTTCCCTTGGAACAGAGGAAAAAGGTGGGCACATTAAACAGGGGCAGTGGGTGAGGGGCAGAAACATGAGCATCAATAGGGGGGGGGGGCAGAAGATTTCTAAAGGAGTGCTCAGGAAAATGATTAGATAATCGCCATGGTGAAATGAATGGAGACTTAATAGTAAATAATTGGCCTACAAAGGAAGTAAACACACTAGATTTCTGGCCCAGGGAAGACTTAGCTTGACAGTTTGGGCTGGACTGTTCCAATGAGTGACAGGGTCAAGACTGATTTGCATAGTGCGGGGTCTGAACTGGGGTGGTGAAGTGAGCTAAAGAGCGATGATGGATTCAACCCAGAACGGTGACTGGAGGTGAGGGTTTGAAAAGTTTCAGCACTCCGTCCATCATCTTTTTGTGTTTGCAAATTTTCCTATGACAGGCAAAAAAGTAAAGGGGAATCACAAATATTGACAATTGGCCTTATTTGGGTGCAAGCACTTTTTCAGCCAGACAGGAACTTACAAGAGTAACATGTACAATGGCATCATAACATAGCCAGACCAGGACTCATGTGTCGGTCGGAGAACAGTTCTTGCCCAGGGGTTGTGCCAGCACGTAGCCGAGAACCACCTGTACAGCGTGAATATGCCTCTTCTCTCCGCATGTCATTATTTCGCATGCTGTCACAACGCGGTCGTAACAACGACCGTGTTGTGACAACGCATACCATTACTCGGCAAGTCGTTACAATGACTTGCGGAGGGGGGGCTATGGATGTTGGAATAGTAAAATTGACTATTCCAACTCCAGTCTGTGCGGACACTAGGGAAGGTGTTGGATTTTAAATCAAACACCTTCTCCCCCCATCCGCAAGTCGCTGTAAAGACTTGCGGAGTAATGGTATGCGTTGTCACAACGCGGTCGTTGTAACAACCGCGTTGTGACAGCATGCGGGGTGACAGATGCGAAGTGAAGGTGCTTTACCGAACAGCGCAGGCAAGAAGCAACCAGAGCGTCACCGAGGTAACAGCCACTTTATCACAGCAGCAGGCTCACACACCACCCCCAGTCACTCTGTTTACCAGACTGTCAGTTTTAGGAGAGCACAAAGCAAGAGGGTGGCACCTATCTGATGCCTCTGCCCGCAAAAGGTACCTTGTGGCTGTGCCCCATGACTTTAGCTTGGGATATTGCCTCAGAGCACTAATGAAGAAGAGTCCGCCCACTGGGCTTTCTGAATGGAGATGCTTTTCACCTCTGCTTCTGCCAATGGATGTAGTGTTTTCTTTGCTCTGGTCCGATGGCAGAATTATTTACTGGTTGTTCAGATTATAGTTGAGTATTTGGAGAGTCCATGTGGCCTGGAACACAGGAACCCAGGTTAGAATCACGGCCTTTTCTTAACATCCTTTTGTTGTGGGGAAATTACTTTTATCTCCAGGTGCCTAAAAGGGGAACAAAGTGTTCCACTGTGTCTGTTTTAAAGAACTCACACTTACGGCCATGTTCCAGTATGGCACTCTTTGGTAAGTGAGGGTCCTCGTCCTGAAAAGGACTACTCCAAGAGAAGCAACGTTATCACCCCACACACCAACCTACCAGTTCTGAAGGGTAGCCCCTGTGGGCATGATACTAACCTTTAACCCTTAGAACTCTACTGTACCGAACGTACTTTCACATGACCCCACATGCCTGCCCATACATAGCAACTGGTATACAGTGGGTTTTGTACACCTCCAGAAACAGTACAATAGGTTTGCAACTCACCAAGGAGGTTACATTAAAGAGATCCCCACCAGATTGCATACATTTCTGACAAGTAGAATTGATGTTAGTGCGGGGGAGGGATTTTGATCACTATCTTATCACTCTAGATCTAAACCCCGATCTGGTCGACTGAATCTTTATTGCCTGTCATTGAGGGTAGAAAGTGCATCTCTTACCAGGTTAGTTCAATCAATAATGGACTCGGCTCTGAAAAACCACAAACTACTTCTAGCTTTTAAAGATTTATTACAGAGTCAAAGTTAACTGCAAGTACAGGCATCTCAAAATGAGATTCAAAAGATATACGGGCACAACTACATACATGTGCTCTCTGAAAGCCCTCAGGCGAGCAAAGAATACAACAAGGACTAATTCTAAAATCAAAAGGGCTGCTAACATAGACACATATTGTGATCTCTCCGTCATTTACAGCAGGAGTGAAAGGTTTCAGGTTAAGCTGTCCCTACCCTGCTCTGGATGGTATCCCTACTTAACAGAATCCCAACCTATCAAAAGGTGTCAGCGGTGAATGACTTCCTAAGAAGATCACCCACTCTTAGTCTCTAGGTGGAAACCTATGATCTCCAGTCATGACCCCTCTCTGCCTACCCGTCCGCTCTCTAAAGGGTCCTCAGGCATCTGCTCTAACTCCACCCAGGGGTGCTGACCCTAATACAAAAACACAATATCATTTGAGACGCCCCTCGTGAGACGCCCCTCACGTGGTGTAGATTCTGGCTTTTTCCATGATGGTCTTCCTCTAGGTCTCGTGCGTTAGCGTTGACCTTGCTTCTCAGACTCTTCTCCGGCCCGCCGATACCCCTCAAACATTCCTGAACCCTCCTCCATGTCTGTACCAGTCTCCTGAACAGAACTCTATTCATTCAATGCTTAATTGGATCCCCCCTCGCACCCGCAGACAGACATCTGCAGCTAGGATCCCAATTCCCATAAACTTCTAACAGAAGTTTGCAACATTATTTCTCGGCACAGCTTGGCTTGTACCAGTACGTGCAAATCGGAAAGTCTTTGAACAATTCAGGCCTACAACATTTCTCGCAGAGGTTTATTCTCTCCAAATCCTTTCATAAATCAAAATATCATGTTAATACTCTACTTTATGATTATGTAAACACATCTATAATATATAAACCTAGCGAAAACAGAATTACTAAATAACATTAGTGCAATCCATGTCGTGCAAATGAATACCTTTCCCAAACCTTTCAGCTCTGGCATGGGCCTACTCCGTTCTGTGCTTAGCAGCATGACATTCTTCCATTAGCAGCTACATGACATGGATCAGGATTAATCACGTCTAATAAGGTTATACATTTTCCCATATTTCTGTATTCGTTCCACTTCTATATGAAATCTCTAGATTAACTACACATTTCGAAGTATAGGTGAATATATTTTCAGCACTCATAGCATTTCTCTTATGATTTGGGCATACTACTTGTGATATTGGTGCACTCATACATTTTGTTCAGTTTGCGCTCTCTCAGTTCCCCCCTTTGATGACCTCTAGGGGTCATCACCACCATTCAAACTGAACTAATGGCTAATGCCCCTCGTTTCTGCGTTTCTAGAGCCCTCAGACTCCGGTACTGATTGTCTTGTATTGCAGCCAATCTCTGTAGCTGTTCTCTCCTGGATCTCTCCAATCTCTTTGATCTATACCATTGGTATGACCTCACCAATCCCCACAACATGATCACACAGATCGCTATTATGATGATAGGTTTCAGCACATACCATACAAAGCTTTTCCCTAGGTTGGCGAACCAACCTCCAACTTCTCCCATTCCGTGACCCACTTTTTCCCAAACATTTACTTTAGTTAGGTCTTCGATCTCTTTGTGAATATTAGTTATATTCATAATGACTTTCTCCAAAGGTTTTGAATTGTCTGGAATGTAAGTGCAACATTCCTAGACCTTCAAAGCCTTACAGACTCCGCCTTCTTTTGCTAACAGGACGTCTAACGCAAGACGGTTCTGAAGCACCATGGCCCTTATCGATTGCATCTCTCCTTCCACCAGCATTAAGGACCTAGCAGTGCTGGCAGACAACCTGTCTACGACTGTTGCCAGTCGTCTAATTTTGACATCATTGAGGATCAGTCCTAAGAGAGGAAATGCAGCTCCAAATACATCTCCAACTATTTCTGCATCTCCTAGGTCTCTTCTCCCTCTTGTCAAGGCCTGGCCCTCGATGATCTCTAAGTCTTGGGCATGGTATATTTTGGGAAAGACAATTGCCAAGTAACATGATCCATACCAATTGTCAGGTAGTCTCACGTAGGCATTTCTTCCACACACAAAATATACATTTGGAATCACTTGCATTCCTTTCAAGAAATCCTTTGTGTAATATTCTAATCTAAAAGCATGTTCACAACTGACTTCCCCTACAAATACATTTTCGTAGTATGTTTTACTTCTGTGAAGACATAACTTCCCTCTCTGCGTTTTATCCAAAGCTATTGGACCACTACTACCCTTCCTCTTGTGTGCCTTCTCTTCCTCGGTCCAATCTGTTTTCCATTGTCCTGATTTTTTCAAAATCTTTTGCCTTCTGTATCGATCATCCACTTGCCCTATAAACTTCTTCTCGACTTCTGACACTTTGCATGTCAGGTTATTTCTGCGGGCATGTGAAGTATCTAAGGTATCCCAAGAAATGAAGAACTTGGCCAATCTGTCTTCACTCTTCCAGTAGTCCCATTTGTTCATTTGCTTGTAGTTTGGGTCTTCTGGTAACACTGAGTCATAATTAGAGAAATAGTATTCAAAACTATCTCTCCCATAAAATATGCTAAGCAATAAGCTACATGTAATGCCATAAGTCAACGGGAGGTGATGATATCTAATGCCTTCATCTACAGACGCCGGCAGCTGCATGCAGACGTAACAGTCCTTAACCTCCATGGCATCCACGTATTAATACAGAAGTTTGGCATAAGCATTTGACCTAAAGTCGCCTTGGGACTCATCCATGTGTAACCTACGGGCTTCTGCTGCTAATAACTCTTTCTCCTGTATGTTTTCTCCTTTCTTACCAGCAACAGTGGGTTTTGGTGTCACTACAGACTTCTCGTCTGCTACCCTTGCCTCACTCTCATGTCCCATTACATATGATACAGTAACTACTAAAGCTATTAGAAGTATCACTCCTACTATAAGTGTGCCTATTATACATTTGGCTCTACGATTCGGGCTACCGGCCTCCATTTCTTCAGACAGTATGATTCTTTCCCCCTTTTTCAACACAAAGGGCCCGATGTAGGTAAACGCGATTTTCCGATTTCAAAATACCGAGGCGGGCCGAATCGGTATTCTGAAATCGGAAAACGAGATGTAGGAAAAAAATCCCGCATGAATACCGAATCGGCCGGCATCGGTAAAGAGATTCGGTACGTTCCGATTCTGCTCGGGCCGAATCGGAAATTACCGATTCGGCCAACAACGATTCGGAAAACACCGAATCGGCTACCACCGAATCGGATATTCCCGATTCGGCGAATACCGATTCGGCAAAAGCCGAATCGGTAAAATCCGAATCGGCAATCATAGACCCATGGCGAAAAAGCCCATAGGAATGCATTGAAAGAACCGAATCGGCTTTTACCGAATCGGATAATACCGAATCGGATTTTACCGATTCGGATATTACCGAATCGGTAAAAGCCGAATCGGCAATAGGCGATTCAGCCAATGAGGTGGCTCCCCCTCCCCCACCCAAACAGGGAGTGGCAACCCTGGCAGGTGCAGCTAATTAAGAAGTTTCTAGAAGTTTCTGGAAAGCCTGCCTGAGCCCAACACACACAGTTAGCAGCAGTGGGAGAAGGAGGTTGCAGACTGAACAGCAGAAAATGGCAGATCAGGCAGGAAGCCAGAAGTCCTCCCAAAAGAGGAAGCCCAAGTTCACCACCACGAACTTCAGGTGCTGGTTGTGGAGGTGGTGAGGGTGCACCGCCAGCTGTTTGGCAAGCTGTCCCTCAACGTGCCAGACAGCACCAAGAGGAGAATGTGGGCCGACATCGCCCAGAAGGTCAATGCTGCTGGTGTCACCCCCAGGTCCATTGAGGAACTGAAGAAAAGGTTTTACGACCTCCGCAGCCTCACGAAGAGGAAGCTGGCTGAAATTCAAAGGCAGGCTGGACACACCGGAGGAGGCCAGAACCCGGCGCCACCCCTCACCGAGCTGGAGGAAATTGTCTCCAGCACCATCGAGAGGGAGAGCATCGTCGGAATCGGGACCCTGGACAGCTCTGCGAGAGCCACAGCTACAGGTAAGAAGCATGCGCATCATGACACACCCTACCAGACACCTCCCCATTAGACACCATGCATAGGCAAACACCAGCACAGTACTGTCACCAACATACAAGAGACAAGCATCATGGTACATGTAGTCAGCAGATGTTAGCCAAATATGTCAGTGCACAATCACAAGACAGGAAACAGTGTGACAGGGTGTAAGGAGATGCAAGGACATGTGGAATGCCATAATTGTACTGACTGTAATACATCGGCACTCAGTTTACAAATGCTTCTTTGTACCTAGGGGCACCATCAGGCGGCACAAGTGTGACAGCTGAGGGAGCAGCAACGTACAACACTGCAGTCGCAGGGCCGAGCACCTGCCCGGCTGGCCAGGAGGAGGAGGAGGATGAGGAAGGAGACACCCCAGGGCTAGGAATGGAGGGAGACCTGGTGATTGATTTCCAAGCAGTGCACTCCCCAGTACTGTCCAGCACACCCCCCTTGCTATTCTCACCAGAAAACTCCCCTACAAGGCAGACCATTCCGCCAACAGCAGCTCCTGCCACAATCGTGGCCTTGCCACCTGTCCAACCAGTCCTGGGAGCAGGGGCTCAGGGACCGGCCAGCACCACACCCCCACCAGTGGCACCCCAGCCCACTCAGCAGGCCGGAAGCAGCAGTGCCCGACGCCGTGCCACCACCACCACCACTGCTGCACCAGCACGGGAGGGCAGTGTGTTCCTGGGCCTGGAGGGACAGATGGTCAAAATCCAGCGCCAACAGGCCAGATCCACCATGGCCTGCCAACGCCAGCTCCTGCAGCACAACATGCAGATGGGGGAGTTGGTGAAGGGTTTCCAGGCTGTTGTGGACAGCAACAAGGAGGTGGCAGCAGGGTTAGGCAGGCTGACCACTGCCATCACCCACTCATCTGCCCGACAGGAGGAGCATGAGGTTGCGCGCAGGAGGGATGCCCGGGTGCTCAACCGGGCCATGGGCCGCCTTGCAGCGGCGACCGCACAACTGTGCCATCGGAGCTCCAATCAAGAGTCTGTGCTCAGTCAGCATACGGCTGAGCTGACTAGGGGGATGGCCAGGATCACCACGGCCATGGAGGCCATGTTAATATCAAACGCCGCCTCCAATCCTGCCCTGGACCTGGGTGATGCTGGAGACAGCAGCAGCCGCAGCAGCCCAGCCAGCGCTGCATCAGAGCCACGGAGGAGCACCAGGCGATCCGCTGATGCTGCTGGCCATTCGGAGGGGGCCGAGGGACACCCCAGTGGGTCTGGAAAGCGGGCCAAAAAATAGCCTGGCAAGGGGGGATGAGCAAACCAGAACACTGGACTTTATTTTAGTTGACAATCTCCATTTTTTGATGCACATCAGTGCTGTAACTGTGGTGCATCACTATTAAAAATTTATTTTTTGCAAGCAACATTTAGCTGTCTTTGCATCTGTACTCAGTCAGAAATAGTTCTCAGTGATCTCCTCACGTCTGTATCTGCCATCACTTGGCGTACACACCCCAGCTGGCTGTGTCAGTGGCACAGCTTCGTCGTCGTCAAAGTCCTCGTAGTCAGACAACTCCACCTCAGTGCCCTTCTTGACCGCAAGGTTGTGTAACATTGCACATACAGCTATGATCTTGCAGCAGGTGATGGGGGTATACTGCCTTGCACCTCCACTCTTGTGCAGGCATCTGAATCTACTTTTCCAGATGCCAAAGGTCCGTTCAACAACATTCCTGGTGCGTATGTGGGCCCGGTTATACCTCCTTTGGCTGGGTGTGGAGGGGTTGAGGTAGGGGGTGAGTATGAATGAGCGGAGGGCATATGCACTGTCGCCTGGAAGAGAAAGGGGTCACATTAGACACATGCATACATGTATTACACCTACCTACTATGTGTTATGGGGGTCTGATGATGTGTCTCACCTAGGAGGTATCCTTCTCCAAATTCGCCAGCCATCAGCCGTGCATATATGCCGCTCTGTTGGAATATATAGGAGTCATGGGTACTTCCTGGAAATTTTGCTACCAGGTCTGTGATGGTGCACTTGGCATTGCAGATCACCTGCACGTTGATGGTGTGTGTAGATTTCCGATTGCGGTATATGTATTCGGTGTCCGCTGGTGGGCAAATCGGAATATGCGTGCCATCTATGCAACCGATGATTTGGGGAAATTGCGCCATCTGGTAGAAGTCAGCTTTGGTTTGTAGCAGTTCTGCGTGGGTTGCAGGGAATGAGATGTATTGGTCCATCCTGTCTATCATTGCGTCAAGGAATATGTGGAAGAACCTTGACAGGCTGCTCTGGCTCACCCCTCCTGCTGCTGCTACTCCACTTTGATAGCTGCCAGACGCTACCAGGTGTAGGCTGCATAGCACCTGGACGTGCGCAGGGATGGCGTGTGCCCTTGGGGTGTGGTGGTCCAAGTATGGCTTAAGGTCCCTGATGAGCTCAAGTATGGTGTCAGAGTCCAGCCTGTATCTCTGTAGGATCTCAGCCTCAGTGAGCATGAACAGGGTTATCCTCTGTCTGTAGACCTGTTCATTTCTTAGCCATTCCCTCTGTCCTTCCTGCTGTAGCCGTAGCCGCCTCGCAATGACATAGAAAGCTGCCATCCTGCAAGTTGCAATGCATTTTGGGACTGTTTATATGGGTTGGAGTTGGTTACCACCTGATTGCAATCCATGGTAAATACCGAGTGAATTCTACCGATTTTGAGCCAATTTCGGTGTTTCTGTGCCTCCCTACATCTCCCCAACTGTCGGAATCGGGGAATTTCCCGATCGGAGAATCATACGAATCGGCATGTTTTCCGATTCGGCTCATGTCCGAATCAGTATTTTTTCCGATTCCGTACATGGACCGAATCGGTGATTTTCCGATTCGGTGTCACTAACGAATCGGTAGTAGGACCGAATCGGTGATTTTCCGATTCGGTGTCACTAACGAATCGGTAGTAGGACCGAATCGGTGATTTTCCGATTCGGTGTCACTAACGAATCGGTACATGGACCGATTCGGTCTTTGTAACCGATTCGGTGTTTTTCCGATTCGTTACATATCCGATTTTCGGTATGTACGTATCGGATTCTTTCCCATTCGGTACTCATTCCGAATCGGTTTTCTATCCGATTCGTTCTGTTTTTGGTTCCCTACATCTCGATGGCTGTTTACCGATCGGTATGGGCCAAAAATCTGTATTTTCGGCCGATACCGATCGGTAAAGCCCTACCTACATCGGGCCCCTAGTTCTTTTCTTCTTTGTTCCTTTACAGTCTCTTTTGATCCTTCAGTCTTTAGAATCACACAAATGGAAGCTGGCAATCTTCTTTTGCAAAAGTCTTTTTAAAGCTTTAACACAGACAACCCTAGCCCTTCTCCGTCAACTTATAGGAAGGTCCCTAAGGTTCTCTGCTTCCTAGGCGCTAGGTAATCTTCTTTTTTTTTTCTCTTGCTTATTTACAAAGTCTTTAAGCATCTACGATGAGGCTTGGGCCTGCGGCTTGAACAGCATAATTCAATATTTCCAGACGAAGAATGTGCTCTTCATGGCTTGTTATCTTTGTTCCAAAGTCGGGGAATAGCAATTCGGTGAAAAACATGTGCTTTAACTTGCTTAGGCGGGGAGGGTTGGGGAGTGTGAACGTTAGTGACCCTTCTGCTTCGACTCCGGGCACTAACAGCTGTACTTCTACTGTGATGATGGGTTCAGAGCTGGACACCAGCACCGCTCTGATCCTCCCTATCACTCGTTCCCAAGACATTTGTCGCCAGATATGTCCACTCAGGGGTGGCGTATCTTCTGCTAGGCACACGTACTCTTCTTGACCTTCTTAGATCTGGTGCTTCAGAGCCCTGAGCACCTTCTTCCGGGTCTGAATCTTCAGATATTGGAGCAAGGGTTCTCTCTGGAGTTGACCTCAGGCTTGAACTCCTCCTTTGCGGCCAGCGGGCCTCTCCACGCCTTACCCTTCTGCTCCTTGTCCTTCTGCTTTGCTCTCGCTCTCTTTCAGCTTGGTCAGTGTCTGATTCGTACTCCCAGCTACTTTCTCCTTCTGTAGCATCGTCCGTTTCGCTGTTGTACTGACCGTCCTCAGGCTGGTCGGACTCGTTCCCAGCTTCTTCTGGCACCTCTACAGCTTGGCTGGCCCCCTCTATGGCTTCTCGGTCCGCCGCTGGACTTCCATCCGAGAGAGGAGCAGTTTCTTCCAGAGGTGCTGGAACTCTCCGCGTGTGGGACGCGTGGATCCAGTTGGGCAGGCCTCCCACCTTCACAGCAGTGTTCGTGATCAGGATGATCTGGTAGGGCCCACGCCAACGAACATCTAGGCAGCTTCTTCTCACGTGCTTTTTCACAAGCACCCAGTCTCCAGGGCACAGGTCATGGCACAGGTCCTGGCACGACGGAACCTCGGCAGCCTGCACCTGAAGGGACACAGAATGAATGACATCAGACAGACCCTTACAATAGTCCAGGATCATATCATCTGTGATATTCAATAGTGCAGCAGTTGGTACTGATGGCAATCTCATTGCCCTCCCCATTAACACCTCGTGAGGTGACAGTCCCGTTCTTCTGTCTGGGGTGCTACGGATACTCATAAGGACCAATGGCAGAGCGTCAGGCCAACTCAGAGACGTTGATGGACACATTTTGGCAATTCGGGACTTGATGGTGCTGTTAATCTGCTCTACAATTCCCGAAGCTTCTGGTCGGTAACTACAATGCAGTTTCTGGTCTATGTTCAGGGCCGCACAAATCATCTTCACAAGCTCGCTGTTGAAATGTGTTCCCCTATCTGATTCCAAAGAGGCCGGCACCCCGAATCGTGGTATGAGTTCCCTAAGTAATAACTTGGCTACTGTGAGGGTGTCACACCTACGTGTAGGGTATGCTTCGACCCATCTGGAAAATATGCAAACAACCACCAGGACATAACGAAGGCGGTTGCACCTTGGCATTTCAATAAAGTCCAATTGCATCCTATTGAACGGACCTCCAGACCTCCCTATGTGGCTCAATGCAACTGGTGTTCTTTTTCCTACATTCAGCTGCTGACAGGTCACACAACGCGGGCACACTGCTTCGGCTGCTACTCTGAACTTAGGGTTGTACCAGGTTTGTCTGAATACTCTCAGCATAGCATCTCTCCCTAGATGTACTGGACCGTGTATCTGTCTGGCCATTGGGCTCACCATCTCATTGGGTAACACTGCTCTTCCATCTGCTGAAACCCAGAAATGCGCCTCACCTATCACACATCCTGCAGTTTCCCATGTTTGTTTTTCAAAATCTGGTGCATTTTCTTGCATACATTTTAACTCATCCCAAGTATCTACAGTTTCCAGTATCATGGCTAATTCAGTTCTTACATTTATTCCGCCCACTTCCACCTCTGTGAAAGAGTACCCTTGTTCTGAACAGTATCTCGCGACTTCGTCGGCATATCTATTGCCTTGTGACACGAAGTCCATATTCCTGGTGTGGGCGGTACATTTTACAACTGCAATACCTGCTGGACATTGCAAAGCTTCTAACAGCAAACGTACAAACTCTCCATTGCGAATGGGAGAGCCTGAAGAAGTCATGTAACCTTTTTGAGACCATAATTGCCCGTAATCATGAACTACCCCGTAACCGTATTGGCTGTCGGTGTATATGGTGACTCGAATTTGGTTGCTTGCCAGGCAGGCACGCGTCAATGCAATGATTTCAGCTACCTGAGTGGAGTGTACTCCTTCCAGGCATCCGGCTTCTACAACTCCAGTAATTGTACAAACAGCATAAGCTGCTCTCAACTGCCCAACTTCGTCTCTTACACATGAACCATCGACAAAGAAAAATTCATCGGGGTCAGTCAGTGGCTCATCCACGATGTCGGGTCTCGGTTTGGTGCATAGTTCAGTCACATCAAGGCAATCATGGTCTGTACATACATCATCATCTATGTCACTTGGGAGTGGCATCAAGGTAGCAGGGTTCAAAACAGAGCATCTCTTGAGAGTCACGTTCTCTGCAGCAAGGATGACTTGCTCATAGCGCGTGAGCCTGCTATTGGTCAGATGCTGTGTTTTGGTCCTGGTCATTAACAGTTCAACAGAATGCGGCACATACACCTCTAACGGGTGCCCCATAACGATGTTCTCGCAACGTTCAATACTGACACCTGTTGCGGCAACGGATTTGAGACATCCGGGCAACGCTGCGGCTACTGGGTCTAAGGTAGCCGAGAAGTAGGCAACTGGTCTACGGGCATTCCCATGAATTTGGACCAACACAGACAAAGCACAACCCTCTCTTTCCCAACAGTAAAGCAAGAATATTTTATCGTAATCAGGCATTCCCAGAGCAGGAGCACGACACAGGTCCTCTCTCAGCTGCAGGAACGCCATCAAACAGTCCTTGTCCGATGGTACCGGATCACTCACCTCCTTGTGCGTCAGTTTTTGCAAGGGTTTTGCTTTCAGTGAAAAGTTCGCTATCCACTGTCGGCAATACCCCACCATCCCTCGGAACATCCTGACCTCTCTCTGTGTTTTGGGCGCATTCATCTTCATGATCGCCTCTATTCTGTCTGGGGACACCTTCCGTTTCCCCTTCTCTATTCTGTGCCCCAAGTACTGCACTTCCGTCAGGCAGTACTGCAATTTTCCCGGGGACACCTTATGCCCATTTGCAGCTAAGTGATTTAGCAAAGCAATGGAGTCTTCCCTGCAAGCCTCTTCAGTTTCTGACGCCACAAGTAGGTCGTCTATGTACTGGACCAGAACTGACTTCTGGGGCAGCACTAGACTTTCAAGATTTTTCTTCAACAGCTGCTTAAAGATCGATGGGCTCTCTGTATACCCCTGAGGAATACGACACCATGTTAGTACGCGACCTTCCAGCTTAAATGCGAAAAGAAAATGGCTCTCCTCGTCCAGAGGGATCGAAAAGAAAGCCTGGCAAAGATCTATCACCGTGAACCATTCAGCTTGAAACGGTATCTGAAACAGTATCACTGATGGATTCGGTACCACTGGACAACATGAGACAACTATGTTATTAATCTTTCGGAGGTCCTGCACTATCCTGAATTTCCCATTTGGTTTCTGAAAACCCATAATCGGGGAGTTGCATGGACTACCCACGATTTCTTTCAGTATTCCCTGCTTAATCATGGACTCGATCACGGGTTTTATACCTGCAATCGTTTCTGGAGTCAATTTATATTGGGGTGTTCTTGGAAACTCAGCATGTGGTTTCACTACGATTTTCACTGGGTCCACTCCCTTGACCAGTCCAATCTCTTCCCCAGTGAAATCCCACACTTCTGGTGCTACGGTCTCTCTTAGATCCCATGGGAGCTCATCCACTGTCAAAGTGGGATACAGCTCCACACATATTCTCGAGTTTGCGACTTTGAAGTCAGCATCATCATCATTGGTCAATACTTCCACTCCTTGCGGTGTACAGTATATTGTACAATTTAATTTGCACAAAAGGTCTCTTCCTAACAGACATACAGGACTAGAATCGCAAACCACAAACTGATGCTCATCGCTGTATTTCCCTATTTTCACCTGGACTGGTTCTGTCAATGGGCTTGTTATTCTCCTGTTCGCGACCCCCACCACTTGAATTGTCTCTCCAGACATGGGCAGGCCTGGAACTGCGGCTGATCTTATCGTGGATCGGGTGGCTCCTGTGTCTACTAAGAATGTCGTGGGGCACCTGCCACTTCGGCCACCACGTAGGGTCCCCTTTGATCCACATCTAAGGCTGCCCCGAGGGTACAGTCTTCTCTCTCTACTCTCTGTCCTGTTAAGGGATCAACGTAGTAGCACTCCTCTCCTCCTACGAAAAGAGGCATCTGTCTATAGGTTTTTCCCGTTGTCCCTATTCTGGGTGGTTGAGGGAACTGGGCTCGTGGAGCTGGGGTCCCCCCTTTGACCACCTTTCCTTGGTATGGCGTTACCCCTCTCCCTGGAGTACTTTGAACCTCTTCTTCTTCTACCTCCTGTTCTCCGATTTCAACGTTGTAGGGACACTCGCGTTTCCAATGCCCCACCTCGTTACACTGGTGGCACCGGGTCGTCTTCTTCAATGCGGCTATGTCTATCCTAGGTCTAAAGGTGGAGTTCTCCTCATTGCCCTTGTTCTGACTTTACTGTTTCTTACCCCCAGTTCCTGTTCCCTGTTGCTGTTGCTGCTGTCCACCCTTACCAGCTGACTGCATCTGCACCACCATCAGTTTTTCCTTTAGCTTCTTTGCCTTTGAGTCTATCTCATCACAGCAGTACCCAGCATATCTCAGAATTTCATCCAAAGGTTTATTTTGCCAACAAATCAAGTGTTGCTGAATCATTAAACTAATATCCGGTCTCAAACCCAAAACGAATTTAGACACAAACTGCCCTATGTCTTTCGGGTCCATTAAGTAAGAACTGGTGGCAGAAGGTTCTCTATAAACGTAGCCACTCTGTGGAATTCTCTTCCCCTACAACTTCGCTCGGAAGCCAGTCTGCTTCGGTTCCGCAAGCTTTTAAAAACTTTTCTGTTTTCTGCTTAAACCCCCGCATTACTCTGTAGTTTCATTCCCTGGTGAGCGCTGGGATGCCTTTCTGGTAGCCAGGCGCTATATAAAACTCAGAATAATAATAATAATAATAATTACGTCCAACCCGCTATATTGTTTAAACGCCTTCAGCCATCTCTCGTAATATTCATGAACTGTCTCTTTGGGTTCTTGTCTAGTTCGATCTATTTTGACCCAATCTATGTCCTGCATTGGCACCTTATCTTTCAGCCAAGTCATCACTCTCTCGAATTTTGCCATTACTATCTCGGACGGTCCATTAGTCCGTGCATCTCTCTCTGGTTCTGCTGTGGGCCACTCAGCACTAACCTTACATGCTGTCCACAAGTCTCCTGGTACGACAATGTCAAACAGTGTGTTCAGATCTATCCATAATACTTTGGAGATTTTTACGAACCTCTCCACCTGCTTGTACCACTCGACTGGATTCTCCCTCAATTTAGGGAAGGAGTTGGTAAAGGCTGCTAAGTCCCCCCTACTCCATGGCACATGCACATAGTTCCCGTTTGCAACCTCACGCAAAGGGTATGCCTCTATTCTCTGTAGTCCTCCCTCTGTTGTCATCCCAAGCATGCTTCTCCTAACGGTCCCTTTCTTGGACCACCTTTCTTCCCATTTATCCAGCGCTCTCCATGTCCTTATTCCCGTTATCAGTTCCCTTATGTGTGTTTTCAATCCTATTGTTCTTCTTTCATCTAGGTCCTGGTCTGAATAATGTAGCCTATGGTTACCCTGCAATGCTTTGGTCCTTGACAGGTCTACCATATATTTGCCTGCTAGTTCAACTAATTTCTCATGTGCTGCTCTCGCCTTTCGAGTGATATCCTTTGCCATGAACAGTATTTCATCCTGCTCGTACATCTCCATTCTTTCTAGAGGCAAGGTACCATCCACCATGCCATCCAGATCTGACTTTAAGCTGGCGAAATCAAGTCTCTTGGCTTTTATCTCGGCTCGCAGTATGTCTTTCTTAGGGGGTTCACTGGTCTCTCTACCATCCCAACTCCGAGTCCTACGCTTGGGCTCAGGAGAGTTAAGGAGAGTTCTCCCTTGTTCCCATCTCTCTAGGTCCCATGCTCGGCCATCCTGTCTTGGAAGGTGATGGAACACGGGCCTGTTTCCCCCAATCTTATTTTGTCCACTCTCTCTGTCCTCCCTCGCTCCACGGTAGGATTCCCTGCTGTTCTCCCTCTGGTCGCTATTCTCTCTCTGTCTAGTGTCACTCAGTATTCTGTAAGTTCCCTCTCGGCTCCCCATCTCCCCTGAACTGCGTTCCTGTCCGTAATCACAGGGGTTATGGCGAGACCTCTCGCAACTCTCGTTCTGTCCACTATTGCCAGACTCATAATGGGTGCACTTAAAACTGTTTCTGTATTCCTGCGTTCTCCTATCCCCTTCGCTGTGAATTGGGCGGGACACCCCCCCACATTCAGGGCTCCTGTTTTCCAGGTTTGCTCTACCCTCACTCCTGGTATGACGAGGGTCTCCGCTGCCGTCCTGTCCCTTCCCGTCCCACTCCGGACTGCTTTCTTCAGCCCCGCAGTGAGTCCGGATCCTGCTAACCTGGCTTTCCCTCCCAGCTTCCACTGCTATGATGCTCTTGTGAGCCTCTACTGCCTCATCCCATTTCTTCATGTACTCGCTTAGCTCCTGGAAGGATTTCCGCCCTGATCCCCTCAGATCCATCGGCCATCTAGGGCCCCCCGGATCTCCTGTTGGATCCTCTGCTGTATGTACTGGGGTGCTCCACTCCCTTGGTCTTGGCAACTGACTTGGGGAATAGATTGTATCGTTCCTCCTTGCCATCTCTGTTCTCTCCCTGTCCATTCGTACCTGTTCCTCCCCTCTAGCTCTCTCTGGGTCGTAAATCGATACTATAGGGCCTATAGTAACAGGTACTTGCAGGGCATCTGGTAGTGCGTAGGATGTGGCACGCTCCGTTTCTGGCACCCTTTGTACCACAAACCTTCCGACTACCTTCTGCACCGGACTAGGTTGAGACAATTCTTTGCTTGCAGTGGGATCCCAATCTGTAATGGGAAGCGGTCCATACTCCCCTATGCCAGGCCCCCCTTCTTTGCTGGGCTCAACATTTCCTGTCTCTTTGTTGTACGGGGGTGGCCTATCTGTCAGTAACCTATTTATCAGGCTGTCCTCTGTCTCGCTCTCCTCATCTTCTTCTAATGGGCTTTTGTTTCCTGGCACTTCTATTACTGGGTACAGTTTATTAACTTCAATGTTATGCACTCTCCATCTTTTTGCATCCGCATCCCATTTGGCATCCTGCACTGCTCTTACCGATCGTTTCACCCTTTCTTGTCGTCTATTCAGGTTCCTCTCGTGCGCTGCCCTAATCCATGCATTGAGAGCTTCAAACTGGGTCGGTCTAGGCATAGGTCTCATTGAGGTCATGACTGCTTTTAATCGGTGTAGCACCTCTAATCTGAACGTCCCGTACTTTGGAAACGTCAGTTCCTCATTTCCTTCTGTAATCTTACTCCACTCTGAAATCTACATTATAGTGTGTAGCCCAACATTTGCCTCCATATAATAAGCCGGCGTACCCTCCGGCGGGGCTTCTTCCCCATCATACGATCTCCGCCTCTCTCTTTTAAACGCCGCTCTTAACCATTTAAAACATTCATGATTATACGTACAATTTCCAGCCTCACTATTCTGTTTACTTCCTGATGACAATCCACCAATCCTAGCGCGGCTTTGCTAGCTGGCCTATCACAGCGCGGTCTTGCTCCGGCCGGCCAATCCCAGCGCAGCACTTTCTGACGTCACTAGTCTCCGCTTCGCAGCAGCACACCTCCTTTCTCAGCTCGTCTCCCGGTCTCACATGCGTCCCATTCATACACCGAAAAATGACTACTTCCGACCAAGCCGTCACTTCTCTCGACTGTACGTCCACAGTCTATCTGTAATTGTCAACACAACTGACAATGTCTATCGTCTCTCTGATAGGTTGCTTACACACACAGTAACTTCCGACCAGCGTCCGTTACTCACGCACTCACTCTTACGTTCCCCCTATCTCGGTCCTACGGGCGATCAACGGTACCTCATGACCCCCTTCACACTGGTTGACAATTACTCTGGATGTCCGATACACCCGAACCACTTAAGCTCTCTTTGAACTTAAGATTTGCACCGGTTGCGCGCGCTCACAACCTGTTCCACAGTCACTCTACAGGCATTCAACTCCGCCAGACATTACAACATAGATACAACACAAAAACACCGCAATCTAACACGCATGACCCTTTATACTCACTCTCGACCGATACTGCTGCTTTTCTGTCTCACGTCATCCGGACCCTCTTCGGCGGGCGGTTCTTCCGATCATCGATCTCTAGGGGCCTTGGGGTAATCTAACCTGGCCTAGATCACCTTCCTCAAGAAGGCAACCATCCTCTATAGCTACCAACAGCGGGGGCGGGATTTTGATCACAATCTTATCACTCTAGATCTAAACCCCGATCTGGTCGACTGAATCTTTATTGCCTGTCATTGAGGGAAGAAAGTGCATCTCTTACCAGGTTAGTTCAATCAATAATGGACTCGGCTCTGAAAAACTACAAACTACTTCTAGCTTTTAAAGATTTATTACAGAGTCAAAGTTAACTGCAAGTACAGGCATCTCAAAATGAGATTCAAAAGATATACCGGCACAACTACATACATGTGCTCTCTGAAAGCCCTCAGGCGAGCAAAGAATACAACAAGGACTAATTCTAAAATCAAAAGGGCTGCTAACATAGACACATATTGTGATCTCTCCGTCATTTACAGCAGGAGTGAAAGGTTTCAGGTTAGGCTGTCCCTACCCTGCTCTGGATGGTATCCCTACTTAACAGAATCCCAACCTATCAAAAGATGTCTAACGCTAGGACTCCTGAGGCGGAAGCCGGGAGCAAGAGAAACGCGTTTTTTTTAAAAACCCTTTTAAAACTCATTGTAATACTTTGCTCACTTCCCCACTTACCAGCACTTCTTCTTGTTTTTTTGAACAGCGCTTCACGCTGCAACGACTCTGTTCCTGTTCCTGGGTAGCCATTCTCGAGGGCGCGGCGCGTGATTGATACACGCCCCCTCGGTTGGCCACGCCCCCTCGCTGATGATATAAATAGTGCGCGCCAACGCTAGGCGTCGCACTAACGCTAGGACTCCTGAGGCGGAAGCCGGGAGCAAGAGAAACGCGGTTTTTTTAAAAACCCTTTTAAAACTCATTGTAATACTTTGCTCACTTCCCCACTTACCAGCACTTCTTCTTGTTTTATTGAACAGCGCTTCACGCTGCAACGACTCTGTTCCTGGGTAGCCATTCTCGAGGGCGCGGCGCGTGATTGATACACGCCCCCTCGGTTGGCCACGCCCCCTCGCTGATGATATAAATAGTGCGCGCCAACGCTAGGCGTCGCACTAACGCTAGGACTCCTGAGGCGGAAGCCGGGAGCAAGAGAAACGCGGTTTTTTTAAAAACCCTTTTAAAACTCATTGTAATACTTTGCTCACTTCCCCACTTACCAGCACTTCTTCTTGTTTTATTGAACAGCGCTTCACGCTGCAACGACTCTGTTCCTGTTCCTGGGTAGCCATTCTCGAGGGCGCGGCGCGTGATTGATACACGCCCCCTCGGTTGGCCACGCCCCCTCGCTGATGATATAAATAGTGCGCGCCAACGCTAGGCGTCGCACTAACGCTAGGACTCCTGAGGCGGAAGCCGGGAGCAAGAGAAACGCGGTTTTTTTAAAAACCCTTTTAAAACTCATTGTAATACTTTGCTCACTTCCCCACTTACCAGCACTTCTTCTTGTTTTATTGAACAGCGCTTCACGCTGCAACGACTCTGTTCCTGTTCCTGGGTAGCCATTCTCGAGGGCGCGGCGCGTGATTGATACACGCCCCCTCGGTTGGCCACACCCCCCCCACTTCCCGTCTGGCTGCTATAAATCATGTGCCTTGGCAGGAAGCGCAGCGGACGAGCGCAGCGGGCGCGTCGATTGCGCGCCGAAGGCGCGCCTAAGGCAAGCCCGTCTGCGCCCGTCCGCGACTGGCCGGGACTAGGGGCGCTCCACTCTGTCCCTTTCATCACCTACTCCCCGGACCAACTACGTAGCTACCAGGGCCCCTGGCCCATCTCGGCCACAACCGGCTCCCTCATCACCACTCTTGGTATAGCACCCCCTACCCCTCTTCCTCACTCCCCTTCCACAGTTTCTTCTTCTCCCACTAATGGCGGAACTACCACTCTCTCTATTCCTAAAAACCTCACAGTCATCTACCTCAACACTCGATCTGCGGTCGCCCATGCACACGAACTTTCGGTCCTGCTGGACCTTCACACCCCCGACCTCCTCTTCCTAACTGAGACCTGGTTCTGCGACGACTCCCTCCCCGCACTTCTTTCCACCTTACCGGCCTCCTACTACGCCCTCAGGGCTGATCGTCCATCAGGTAGAGCCGGGGGCGGCGTGGCGGTCGTCGCACGTACCGATCTCCCCTTCCAAATCCTATCCCTACCTACCATTGCTACCACCGAATTCCTAGTGATCCGCACACTCTCCACTTCTCCCCCCCTAACCTGCTTCCTCACTTATCGTCCCCCCCAGTCTCCCTTACAGTTCCTCCCCGACTTTCTGGAGGTCCTGGCCACTATCACTGTCAACAATTCTTCTATTTTACTCCTCGGCGATTTTAATTTCTGGCCCTCCGATCCTGCCGAATGCCCTTCCTCGAAGGAATTCTCTGAAACCCTTCACTCACTCAACTTCACATCCCATGTCCACTCCCCTACCCACACTAAAGGCCATCGGCTTGACCAGATCTGGTCCCTGAACTGCCCTGTGGAATCACTTTCTATCTCCCCTTGCCCTTGGTCTGACCATCACTTAATCTCCTTTCTCCTTCCCATTCTTCCCCCAGCTAAGACCCTCCGACCCAAAAACACCTGGGTCCGATCTTGGAGTCGTGTCAATCTTGAAAATTTCTCCTCCCTCCTGACTAACTCTCTTCCCGCTCTCCAGGGTCTCACCACTGCTTCCCAGGTTGATTCCATAAATCTATGGCTCACTCATAGCTGCGACTCTGTTGCCCCGCTCAAACGCATAACCTCCAAACGTGACAAAGATGCCAATCGGTGGTTTAATAATGAGCTTAAAACCACCAAATTAACTGTCCGTCGCGCAGAGCGGGCCTGGAGAAGTAACTACTGCCCCGCCCTAAAACTGGAATACACCAACATCTTGAGCCAGTATAAAAAAGCCATCCTGGAGGCCAAAACATCCTACTTCTCTTCGAAAATTCTAGCAGCAGAGAACCAGTCCAAAGAGATTTTTTCCATCGTCCACAACCTGGCGTTCTCGGACAGAACTACTCTCAAACCAGCCTCATCCGAAGACCTCTGTCTCTCTCTTAATGATTATTTTATTAATAAAATTACCACCATCAAGGCCAACATCCCCCTTCCCTCCCCATCTTCTGTTGATGCTCAACGTCCCCCCCCAAAAGGTGCTCTAACCTCCTTTCCCCCTATCACTCGGGAAAATCTGACCTCTGTAGTGCCACTAATCAAATCCGGCTCTCCGCTTGATCCCTGCCCTGCCCACATTCTCCGCCACGTCTTTGTCTCTTGCCCAGACCCTCCCCTCCATCTCCTTAATAGTTCCCTCTCTCAAGGCATAGTCCCCAACTCTATGAAATCTGCGGTTATTGTGCCCATTCTGAAGAAACCGGGGGCAGATCCTTCTGTCCCGGCCAATTTCCGCCCCATCTCCCTCCTACCTTTCTTGGCCAAGGTGCTCGAGCGCCATGTCACCTGCGCTCTGAGTTCCTTTGTGGAGAAACACGGTGCCCTTGCCCCCCGTCAAGCCGGTTTTCGCCCCGCACACTCCACGGAGTCTGTTGTTATGTCGGTCCTTGACACCCTCAGGGAGGGTATGGACACCAATCAGCACCAGGCGCTTGTGCTCCTCGATCTCTCAGCCGCCTTCGATACGGTGGACCATAACACCTTACTCTCCCGTATCGCGGCGGCGGGGATCGGGGGGAGCGCAATGGTCTGGTTATCCTCCTTCTTGAGTGACCGTACCCAGGCTGTCCGCCTGGGTGACTACACAGCGGACACCCGAAGAGTTCAGTGCGGGGTTCCCCAGGGTTCCTCTCTCTCCCCCCTCCTATTCAATCTGTATATTGCTCCTCTTATTTTCTCTCTTCAACAGATGGAGGTCACCGTATTTAATTATGCGGATGACCTCCAGCTGGTCTTCAATCTTTCTTCTCCTTCCGCTACACTTAATTTTCAAACTGTTATGCTTCATATCAGGGACTGGATGAACCACAACCACCTTAAACTCAACCCCGATAAAACAGAACTGGTGTTGACGGGTGGTTCATCCAGCCCCTGGTCCCCTCTCTTCTGGCCCCCCTCTCTTGGTCCTTCTCCTGTTCCCTCTCCCTCAGTCAAAACATTAGGCATTAAACTCAATTCGCAACTCACCCTTCACTCCCAGGTTAGCTCTGTGGTTTCTTCTTCCTTTCTTTCACTGCGCACAATTTGCAGGGTGTCCCGATTTTTCACTTTCTCCGCACTAAAACTCATCATCCTGGCCATGGTGGTGTCCCGCCTGGACTACGGGAACGCCCTGTATGCCGGCATTCCCGCATACAGTCTGCGTCGCCTTCAACAAATACAGAACCAGGCGGCCCGCCTGGCCTTCAATCTCCCCAAATTCCACCACTCTACCCCTCTCCTGAAACAACTGCACTGGCTCCCCGTGCGAGCTAGAATTCAATTCAAGCTCGCATGCATTACCTTCCTGGCCCGCTCCAGTTCGGCGCCAGCCTTCATCTCTTCGGAGATCGTCCCTTATGTCCCTACTAGGGCTCTACGATCTTCCACCCAGTCCCTCCTTACCATCCCACGTTTCCGGAGAAAGAAGTGGGGTGGATCTAAATTTGCTGTCCTCGCCCCTACCCTCTGGAACTCCCTTCCCCTTGAACTTCGCTCTATTCCCCTCTATTCACAATTCCGCAAAAGCCTCAAAACCCATCTTTTCACAAAATCCTTTGATTAATTGCCCGCCTTGACCTCCCTTCCTCCACCCTCAGTCCCCGTTAGCTATAGCGCCAAGAAGCCGCTGGTATACGTGCGCTTAAGAAGAACTTTTAAACTCAAACTCAAACTCAAACTCATGTCAGCGGTGAATGACTTCCTAAGAAGATCACCCACTCTTAGTCTCTAGGTGGAAACCTATGATCTCCAGTCATGACCCCTCTTTGCCTACCCGTCCGCTCTCTAAAGGGTCCTCAGGCATCTGCTCTAACTCCACCCAGGGGTGCTGACCCTAATACAAAAACACAATATCATTTGAGACGCCCCTCGTGAGACGCCCCTCACGTGGTGTAGATTCTGGCTTTTTCCATGATGGTCTTCCTCTAGGCCTCGTGCGTTAGCGTTGACCTTGCTTCTCAGACTCTTCTCCGGCCCGCCGATACCCCTCAAACATTCCTGAACCCTCCTCCATGTCTGTACCAGTCTCCTGAACAGAACTCTATTCATTCAATGCTTAATTGGATCCCCCCTCGCACCCGCAGACAGACATCTGCAGCTAGGATCACAATTCCCATAAACTTCTAACAGAAGTTTGCAACATTATTTCTCGGCACAGCTTGGCTTGTACCAGTACGTGCAAATCAGAAAGTCTTTGAACAATTCAGGCCTACAACATTTCTCGCAGAGGTTTATTCTCTCCAAATCCTTTCATAAATCAAAATATCATGTTAATACTCTACTTTATGATTATGTAAACACATCTATAATATATAAACCTAGCGAAAACAGAATTACTAAATAACATTAGTGCAATCCATGTCGTGCAAATGAATACCTTCCCCAACCCTTTCAGCTCTGGCCATGGGCCTACTCCGTTCTGTGCTTAGCAGCATGACATTCTTCCATTAGCAGCTACATGACATGGATCAGGATTAATCACGTCTAATAAGGTTATACATTTTCCCATATTTCTGTATTCGTTCCACTTCTATATGAAATCTCTAGATTAACTACACATTTCGAAGTATAGGTGAATATATTTTCAGCACTCATAGCATTTCTCTTATGATTTGTGCATACTACTTGTGATATTGGTGCACTCATACATTTTGTTCAGTTTGCGCTCTCTCATTAGTATGTCTGGAGTCACAAGCACCGAACTAAACCCGTCAGTAGGAAAGTTGGATGAAATCAGATGAGATCAGATTAAAAGTTAGCTAGCGCTGCACCAAGCCTCCGCTCCCGTAGCATAGGCCATGACCCTGACCTCCTAATGAGATCAAAGGCGCTAGACAGGGCAATAAATGCCTTAGTAAAGAATGGTAAAAATAGAAAATCTCACCTATTTGAGTGTTTCGTAAACCACAAGTCTGCATTGGATACTGTTCCTCGAGGACACTTATTCTCAAAGTTGGAAGAATGGGTCATCCCATGCAGCCTATTGAGGACATTTATATTTTATTTATTTTATTTTGAAAGTTTTATATAGCGCGGACAAGATCCTTGCGGATATCAGAGCGCTTTACAAGAGAAGTACATGGGGGAGCATAGTCGGACAGGTAGATCAATAGGTCACATAGTATAAATCGTACAAATAAGTGGCTACAAAGGCAACCTGTGTATGAAATAGCAAAGTCCAACATGTGAATAATCAGGCAATTAATCAAAGTCCAACATGTGAATAATCAGGCAATTAATAACAGTAATGAAAGGTTGAGTGAGAGAGTTCGGGCGGGGAGGTGTAGTTGAGTGAGGTGTTGCAAGGGCGACAAGGGGGGCATATGCTGCGTCTAAGAGTGGGGATTGGCGCTAGGCTTGTAGCGTGTTAAGTGAGTGAGTCAACCAGATGGGTAGGGGATAGGTTTGGGGGGGAGGCTTGTGACGTGTTAAGTGAGTGAGTCAACCAGATGGGTAGGGGATAGGTTTGGAGGGGGGGTGGGTGAGGGGTGAATGGGGTGTGCGGCGAGTAGTTCCTTGGTGTTGCGTATGTCATCTTTGATCAGAGCGAGGGTGTCCATGGTGTTGCCCATCGTGGGGTAGATGGTGGAGGTGGGGGCGGCCGACCGAGGAGAATGGCTGACCAGGGAGTTCGTTTGCAGGTGGGAAAATGGGCCGGTGTTCAAGGAGGTGTGCGCTGCAGTAGTAGGCAGACATTCTTTCATATATGAGGTAGCATTCTGTGCATTACACATGTTCAGAATATAGTTAAAAAGTAGAATGAAACAATAATAGGCAGGCATTCTATCACAAGAAGGTGTAGATACGTAACTGAGCCAAGTGCTCAGTAGTTGTGATTATTCTAGAATGTAAAATTCTTAGCGAGTGTTCAGATAAGGCAGAGAATGACTAATCCAGGAAGTCCGTCCCTGAGAGAGACTAGTCAAACATGTCCGCCAAGTAGGTGGGATAGAGACATCAGTCCTTTGTTTGTTGCAGTTTCCCTTTTCCTTCATGTATGCAGGGGAGGTGGAAATATTAGTCCTCTGTCTGTTGTTATTGCTTTCAGCATAGGGGGAGGAATTTCACTTTCCATCAGAGCCCGCAATGCTCCAGCTATCTGGGAGGAATGCTGTGTGGGGGAGTTAAAGTTAGGAGCCTCGTGGACAGAGGTACGGGGGGAGGGTGGGGGGATTTATTGCTACAGGTTTATGGCTCCAGCCATTTTGAACAAAGGAGGTAGATTAAAAGTGAGCAGGCGGGAAGGAGACAAACAAATACCTCAAGTCTCTGTGTGTCCCCTGAGTTCGTCCATAGAGTCTTTCAGCAGCCCTGCATTAATCCACAATGTGCCTCAGTCCCTTACGATCTGCTAGAATTTGTGAATTGCGTGTGGTTGAACTCCTTAGCTTAGATCCGATCAGCTCTAAACCCGTCACACCGTGAGACACAGCGTAGGTAAACACCCGGTCTCCAACGGATCCGATGGGGGCAGACACTAGCCTTCTGTCACCGAGCCGCTCCCGTTGTTGTTGGTCCCAGGGCTCTCCTCAGTCGCTCCCCTGGTCAGCGGCGGTGTCATACCCACCGGGCGCAACCCTCCCCTGAGCCCGTGACCTGTCTCCGGTGCTGCGGTGCGGTGCGGGGGGGGGGGGACTGCTCCTTGTTAGCAGCCGGCGTCCTCCACCGCGGAGCGGGTGGTGGGGGGGGCACTCTCAGTCCTCTGGCGTCGCTCGCTGTAGCTCGCAGAGACTGCAAATCCCTGCGGTGGAGCGGGCGGGCGGTTCCAGCACAGCAGGCTCTCGGGGGGTGCCCTCCTATGTTGCCGGGGGTGCCCTCCGATGCTGCCGTGATGCTCCGATGCTCCGATGCGTCCTTATGGCTTCCTTTGCAGCCGCTCTCCAGTGCCTTCCTCCGCCGTGTAGCGGGGGACCTCTTCCAGCCCTCCGATGTCGTCAAGCTGTCGGGGACAGGCTCTTGGCGATTCAGCCGCAGTTTCAGACGCAGTTTAGGGATGAGACAGCAATCGAGCTCCAGTGCCTTCCTCCGCTGTGTAGCGGGGGACCTCTTCCAGCCCTCCGAAGTCGTCGAGCTGTCGGGACTAGGCTCCTGGAATTTCAGCTGCCCGTGTGATGCGAAGTTCTTATGCCGCCTTGGATCCGGTGCCGGGCTGGTGGCAAGGGTGGTCCGCGATGCCGGCAGGGTGTTCCGCCGGGTCGGCTCAGCAGGCTCCCGCGTCAGTGATGAGGGTGTCTGAGTCGATGGTCCGATCGCGAGGCATTTCAGAACTACATACAGGAACCTGGGCCCAGGTCAAAATCGTAGATGGTAGCCTAGTGACAAAATAAAATGGATACTAAGAATGGCCTTAAACAGGATGCTTCTTGGCTCCTAGTTTGTTTAACTTATATCTGGCAGATCTTGAAGGTGCCCTCAATCATGACACCAGCCATTATCCAATGTTGGCACTAGAGAAACTAGGTTGCCTTCTATATGCAGACGATATCGTACTATTGAGTCAAACTCCAATAGGTCTGCAACGCAGAATGAAGCCCCTAAAAAGTTACATGGACAAGCAAGGGCTAGAGCTAAACTTGAATAAAACTAAAGTAGTTTGGCTGTTTGATTTCAAATTTAAGTCATACTCCTGGTTTTTGGATGGGAAAAAAGTGGAGGTAGCGGCTCCATATAAATATCTAGGCTTTACTGTGGAACATCAAATGACTTTTAAACATCACGTAGCCGCTAGTCAGGCCAAAGCACAAGTGATAACCTATGGGTTTAAATGATTGAAAAAAACACCAGAGCTGACCATGACTTAGCCATCTGCTCACAGTCATGCACGCCCTGTTAATGCCAACAGTGACCTATGGCTTCGAAATTATGCGGGGACGTGAAACAGCCACTCTCAATAAGATCCAAACGAAAGTATACAAACCACGTTTTTACATCCCAAAATCAGCCTCACCAGCCCAGGTACGTCTAGAGTTCAGCTTGAGAAACCAATTATTTCAATGCAAGAGTGCTTATATCAAACTGCACTGGAGACTGGTCAGAATCCTGAATACTCCTGAGGCGGAAGCCGGGAGAAGAAACTTGCACCTTTTAAAATTGTATTTGCTGTCACTAACGCGCCGAAATAATTTGTGTTTTTAATTGAACCTCACTCACCCGTTCTCCTTAAAGCGGGCTGTCAGTCACCTAAACAGCGACTCCTTCGCTGCAACGTTAGCTTCAAAACAAACTTCCCTGACGCCATTCTCGGCGAGGGAGAGAGGCCACGCCCACTTCAGGCCACGCCCACCCGCCGCACCCAGTACTTAAACGCTGCCTTCAGCGCAACACTTTGTCAGAATCCTGAATACTCCTGAGGCGGAAGCCGGGAGAAGAAACTTGCACCTTTTAAAATTGTATTTGCTGTCACTAACGCGCCGAAATAATTTGTGTTTTTAATTGAACCTCACTCACCCGTTCTCCTTAAAGCGGGCTGTCAGTCACCTAAACAGCGACTCCTTCGCTGCAACGTTAGCTTCAAAACAAACTTCCCTGACGCCATTCTCGGCGAGGGAGAGAGGCCACGCCCACTTCAGGCCACGCCCACCCGCCGCACCCAGTACTTAAACGCTGCCTTCAGCGCAACACTTTGTCAGAATCCTGAATACTCCTGAGGCGGAAGCCGGGAGAAGAAACTTGCACCTTTTAAAATTGTATTTGCTGTCACTAACGCGCCGAAATAATTTGTGTTTTTAATTGAACCTCACTCACCCGTTCTCCTTAAAGCGGGCTGTCAGTCACCTAAACAGCGACTCCTTCGCTGCAACGTTAGCTTCAAAACAAACTTCCCTGACGCCATTCTCGGCGAGGGAGAGAGGCCACGCCCACTTCAGGCCACGCCCACCCGCCGCACCCAGTACTTAAACGCTGCCTTCAGCGCAACACTTTGTCAGAATCCTGAATACTCCTGAGGCGGAAGCCGGGAGAAGAAACTTGCACCTTTTAAAATTGTATTTGCTGTCACTAACGCGCCGAAATAATTTGTGTTTTTAATTGAACCTCACTCACCCGTTCTCCTTAAAGCGGGCTGTCAGTCACCTAAACAGCGACTCCTTCGCTGCAACGTTAGCTTCAAAACAAACTTCCCTGACGCCATTCTCGGCGAGGGAGAGAGGCCACGCCCACTTCAGGCCACGCCCACCCGCCGCACCCAGTACTTAAACGCTGCCTTCAGCGCAACACTTTGTCAGAATCCTGAATACTCCTGAGGCGGAAGCCGGGAGAAGAAACTTGCACCTTTTAAAATTGTATTTGCTGTCACTAACGCGCCGAAATAATTTGTGTTTTTAATTGAACCTCACTCACCCGTTCTCCTTAAAGCGGGCTGTCAGTCACCTAAACAGCGACTCCTTCGCTGCAACGTTAGCTTCAAAACAAACTTCCCTGACGCCATTCTCGGCGAGGGAGAGAGGCCACGCCCACTTCAGGCCACGCCCACCCGCCCCCTTTTTTGCACATTTAAGATGTGCAACTTCCGGACGCGCAGCGGACGGGCGCAGCGGGCGCGCCGTCAGCGCGCCGAAGGCGCGCCAAAGGCAAGCCCGTCTGGGCCCGTCCGGGCCCAGAAGGCCCTAGGCCCTGTTACTATGCCTGGGACCCCTCAGGATCGAGTAACGTATACAGCAGATATCTTATACAACCTACGGCCTAAGATTACCCTAGCCTGCCACCACTCGCTTATTGCAGGTAAGACATTCTCAACCTGTTCACAATGCAATCGGACCCCCACCTTGAAACCACCCATCACTGCCCTGAAACTAGGACTTCTTAACTGCCGTTCCCTCCCCAAACATGCCACCGAAATGAACCTCCTAATTCAGAACCAGGAGCTTGACCTCTTGTTCATTACAGAAACATGGCTCTCGGACAATACCGATTCGGATGTTGTCACGGCCCTTCCCACCGGGTATATCTGTCAAGCACTTAATAGACCTAAAGGGAGATGAGGTGGGTTAGCCATAATCCACAGGGAACAATTTACTTGTCGTATGACCAACGCTGGTATTGAGGACTGCGAGAGCGGCCAATTCTCCATCCAAGTCGCCCCAGCCCTTACCCTGGCAGGGCTTCTTATCTACCGGCCACCAGGGCCCCCGGGTAGTTTCATTAATGCTGTTGTTGAATCCAGCTCACAACTAGCTTCCTCTGCCCCTAACTTCCTCATACTAGGTGACCTGAATTTCCATTTCTTGGACCCCACGGATCGAGCAGCATCGGACATTAGGACCGACTTAACATCTCTAGACATTCGTCTAGTGAATAAAGAGCCCACTCATGACAAAGGCCACCTATTGGACCCGATCCTCACCAACATAGAAACTTTGACCTCTGATCCACCGGTGACCTTACCCTGGACTGACCACTTTTTGGTACCCTTTTCTTGGGAATTTCCTACTTCCACTCATTCGATCCCAAAAATCCAAGTCACCGACCGACAATGGCGCAAACTATCCCCGGAAACTTGGGCCACCTCTCTTGCAGAGTCCACCCCTGCGCTCTCATCTGATCCCAATATAGCTGACAGCCAATTCAGCGACTGGATCACTTCCTCTCTGGATACATTGCTTCCGATAACTACCACTCGGAAACAACCTAAAAGAATACCACCAGCTCTATGGTACACTCCTGAGCTTAAAACTCTACGTCAAGAGTGTAAAAAAACCGAACGCTCCTGGAGGCGCGACAAAACAGCAACCAACAAGAACCTCTACTCTATTTCTCTCCTGAATTATAAAACTGCTATTTATAAAACCAAGAGCATGTTTTTTCAGGAGAGAATAGAGAAAGCAGGCTGCTCCAGTAAGGAAGCATACTCAATCCTTAAAGAGCTGTCTAAACCCCAAGGACAAGGAACGGGACCCACGGCCGATTCTAAAGCCGATCTGGAGAAGTGCCAGAAACTAGCCAACTTTTTCCACGACAAAATTAGACTAATTCTGGAATCTATCCCCCCCTCCAGCCCTGAAGAAAATATCACTTGTCCACACACCACCACCTGCCTGTCCACGTGGGGCCAGGTCACGGTAGACGAGGTGAGTAATGTGTTCAACTCTATGAAGAGCGGCTCCCCTAGCGACCCTGCTCCCCTCCGTTTCCTTAAAGAGGTAGCCCCTACTATCATCCCTTCCCTTACCCACTTGATTAACACCTCACTCCAACAAGGAACCGTACCCTCAAGCTGGAAGAAGGCAGTGGTAAAAGCCCTGCTGAAGAAGCCTACGCTGGACCCCGAGAATCTGACTAATTATCGACCTATCTCCCTACTGCCGGGAGTGAGCAAGGTCGCAGAAAAACTGGTCAATAGGAGACTTTCTCAGTTCCTAGAGACCAACAATAAATTAAAAAGCTCCCAGACAGGTTTCCGACCCGGACAGGGCACTGATATCGCCCTCCTGGCTGCTGTAGAGGAGGCAAGAGCACTATTGGATGGGGGAGGATCAGTGGCAGTGATCCTCCTCGACCTTAGTGCAGCGTTCGATACAGTTGACCACCAACTTCTTACCGAAAGACTGGCTGGGGTGGGAGTCAAAGGTACAGCCCTATCCTGGCTTTCATCCTTCCTGGCCCAACGGTCCTACCAGATTTGGGAAAAGAACGCCCGCTCCTCCGAAATGCCCCTCCAATGTGGTGTGCCTCAGGGCTCCTCCCTGAGTCCCACCTTATTTAATATCTATATGTCCACATTGGAGGAGGTTATCACCCCTTTCGGAGTGAGCGTCGTCAGCTACGCCGACGACACTCAACTAGTGGTGTCTCTGTCCCATCCCAAGCAACAGAAAGCTGATCTGTTCAACTGCCTTACGCAAGTACATCATTGGATGAACAGATCAGCCCTAAAACTCAACGGGACAAAAACCGAGGTCCTTATACTAGGCCCGGAAGGAGCCTCACTTCCCCTGGACAGCTGGCCAGCCTGTTTGGGTCCACCCCCTGATCCTAAAAAAGAGGTGAAAAGTTTGGGTGTGTGGATTGATTCCGATCTCTCCTTCACCTCACAAGCAAAGAAGGTGGCAGGGACCTGCTTTGGCCTCTTAAAATCGCTGAGGAAAGTTCTGCCCCTTCTCCCCCCTAAATCTCAAAAACTTTTAGTCCAAGGTCTCATTTTATCGCGACTGGACTATAGCAATGTGATTTACCTGGGTGCCCCCGAAGCGACCCTCACCAAACTACAGATAATTCAGAACTCGGCCGCCCGGATCATCACTAACACCCCGGCCAGATCATCTGCCAAGCCCGCTCTTAAACTTCTCCATTGGCTCCCCATAAGGGAGAGAGTCAAATTCAAAGCCCTATGCCTTGTTCATAAAACTTTGCAGAATCAAGGCCCTCCTGTTCTCAGTAACATTATCACTCCCTATAGGAACCCTAGGTCCCTCCGCTCCAATACAGAAAACTTTTCCAAAATCCCTAGATTCAGGAAAACCCGAGCAGGAGGTAGACGCTTCTCAGTACAAGCCTCCCGACTTTGGAACTCACTTCCCCGTAATCTACGTCTTGAACCTCAATACCTGCGCTTCAGGAAACTGTTAAAAACCCATCTTTTTCCCTAAATCTGTACCCCCCCTCCCCTCTTTTCTGTTTCTGTTCCCCCCTTCGACCTGGTGAATTCATGGTTCTTTTAGCGCTGGGATACCCCCGGGTGACTATCGCGCTTTATAAAAATAAATAATAATAATAATAATAATAATAATAATAATAACTGTGCACCTCTGAGAGCGGCTCCATCAATAACTTATGCTGGCTGGAAATTGAGGAGCAAACACACAGAAACTTAAAAGGCTTGGGGATGTCACCTAAACCAGGCTCTTGAGCATTCAGGTATGCAAGAAGCCTGGGTTCGAGCATGGGAAAATCTGCATTTTATTGAGACGTAAATGCTTCGACTTGTATCTTGTCTTACTTATCAGATGAAAAAGTTCTTGCACCAAGACAAAACTTCTGGGCAGTGATCAACTCACACTTTCCGCAGGGCCTAAAGCATCAGTTCATACTACTCAGTTTCTGCAACATGGAGACCAAATATCTAATCCCTGCTTGGAAAGATAAGGCACAAAATCAAGAATGTCGACTCTGCAGATAGAAGCAACAGTCGCAAGTACATATTTTTTGTGTGTGCCCGGCACCCCTGGTACAACAGAAAAAAACTTGAAATCAATATTGATAAACCTGAAAATGTGCTACTGTAGGCAAGTGGTATTCACTTCATTAAGTGGCTCCTCAATTCCCTGGGCTTGCAAGGGGGTCATCTTTTTAAAGCAGATCCTTAAAGAAATGGAATAAGCAAAAGAACATTCTGCGGCTAGGGGCAAATAAATTAGCAAAATCGTTTTACCTTTAAGACGACTGAACTCTATAAGGAACTTACACTTTATTTTTAATTGAGCTGCCCATTTACTTAAATGTCAAATTGTTAGATTCTAGATTTACACAAGGCTTATGCACTTTAAAAGAGAGCAAGGACTTGCGGAAATATTCAGCTGGTAGGAGGAAAATAATAAGCAAGGTCAGACGACTGGTTAGTCTTTAGGTCTATTTAAGGATAAATGTCTATAGGTGCAGTTGAGGACTACAATGGTATTGTTGTTATACTTATTTGTATTTTACTCATAATTGTATTTTGATGGCATGATAAATCGCACTGTCCCTGGCAAAAAACCTTAGCAGAGGTCAGAGTAAAAGTTTTTTTGTGCTATTATACTTAACTTTTAAACAAATGAATTAGAAACATTTTTATTGATATGCAATGGTTTTACCTAACCATGCAAGTAGACTTTTACTTTGACCATTGGCATCAATAGGCGTCGGTAGATGTCGCCTGGCTAGCTGGGTGGTGTTACGCCGTGATGCTCGGGCCTCCGTGCCTCGAGGGAGCTTCCTTGTCTTCACTCTGGATAGCGGCCTCCGCTCAGTCGCTCTACTGCAGCACAAAAGTTTCTCGCCGGGCCAGACTCCTTCCTTCGCCAAGAACACTGCAAAAAATCCTTTTGAAAATCCTTTTGTTTATCCATATTCCTGCCCTTTCGCTCAAGATTTTGTTGAGTTCGTATTTTTTTTTTGTTAGGGCAGTCAACGTGTTGGCGTCTGCCAGATTAGCACAGTGGCCTCTCTCCAGGTCTCTAATTGCATTCTCGAGGTCTTTTATTTTTTTATTTCTTTCTTTATTCATCTTGGCCTTGATTCTTAGGAGTTTCCCTCTTAATGTGGCTTTAAGTGCATCCCACAGGACGCCCTTGTCCACTTCTGTGTTATCATTGAAGGCGAGGTACTCCTTAATTGCCTCCTCTATATCCGTGACGTGCTTGGGGTTCTGCAGAATATCATTGTTTAGTCTCCCTCTGCGGCTACGTTGCACATTGTGTCTGCCGCTGAGGGAGAGACTAATGTGAGCGTGGTCCGAAATCTATGTACAGCCAATAAGGCAGGGAGGGCACTAGCGTCATACCTAAAAGCAAAGCAAAGGCAACACTCTATAGCCTCAATAACGGACACTGCAAAAAAGAATCACACGGCCAACAAAGAAATACTAGAAATCTTCAAGGAATTCTATGGTGATCTATACAAGGCAGACAACAACCTACTAGCGGACGGAGGGCTGAACTACTAAGTAAACTAAACCTACCCACTTTAACGGAGCACCAAAGAACATCCCTGGAGCAAGACATAACGGGGGCGGAAATAGAAAGAGCGGTTGAGTCACTTAAAGCGAACAAAGCCCCAGGACCAGATGGGTACACATCAAGCTTCTACAAGCTTTACTTACAACTACTGAAGCCCACATTGGTAGAGGTCTTCACGCATTGCGTGCACAAAGGCCGAATGACAGAAACTATGGCGGAAGCCAACATCATAGTAATAGCTAAAGAGGGGAAAGACCCGCAATACCCCCAAAACTACAGACCAATTTCGCTGATCAATGTTGTTGCGTGTTTATCTAGGTTCCTGATCGATACTGTGACCTTATGCCCCTATTCGGCTATAAATCCATTTATTCCCTATATTGGCATAACCGTTCAAGTGCGATTTTCTGAAAAGTCATCTCTGGCCTCACACGAACAGAGCCACATTCCAGCATAGTTCTCTCTGCCACTTCCTTTGCGACCAATTAGTGCAATGACAGAGCAGTAGTCACTATCTGATATTCCTAGATAACACTCCGAGTTCTTCAACAAGATAACTCCGCAAACCTGGAAATCCCCGCTTGCTGTGTTTTGATTAGTAATGGAACTCTAATGAGCAACTGATAACTATCACTTCCTAGTGACATCTTTAATTGACGTCTTATGTCCAGCAAACTTGCGTCAAACCCGGCACCTGTCAGGTATAAATATTACCAACGTTGCTTTAAGCAATGGAGAGCTACTGTTGCTGATGCCAGCTGCCTGCAAGACCCCGTGTTGGTAAATCTAGCACTCTGTCGCTGCAGCCTGCTGTCCCTGTGGTGGTGAAGCTGCTGATACCATTATCACTGCTAAAGCGCGAACGATGGTACAGTACGCTTAGGAGCTGAACAGCCGTCCCTCTGCGAAGACATCCAGCAGATTCCAGCTGCCCGCGGACGCTGTCCCCCCT
The DNA here is from genome assembly GCF_964263255.1 of Lissotriton vulgaris. Lineage (NCBI taxonomy): Eukaryota > Metazoa > Chordata > Amphibia > Caudata > Salamandridae > Lissotriton > Lissotriton vulgaris. The sequence continues at coordinate 333,811,128 of NC_141700.1, forward strand.
CCTTCCTCGACACGCTGAAGAGACCCGCTGCCTTTCTCGTGCAGAGAAATCCAGCTCCGGCGTTTCCGGTCAGCCCTCGCGGGTGACTGGGATATCGAGAGTGACCCCTGAAGGAGATACTAATCCTCCATCATTCTATTCAGAGGTATGGTGTTGACTAAACCCTTAGACGAGAATTCTTGAAACCTTGGCAAAACCAACTTAACTTAAGCTACTTACTTACTCCCCTTTTCACGTGTTAGGCTTAGGTCAGGCACACTGGGGTAGGCTTAGTTAGAAGCACCAGTTGAGCATGTTAGCCTAATGTATATATGACTGTATATATGTTTTATTACTTTTAAACCATTGTATGGCTAAGAAACCATATCAATGCTTTTACAGTTCTATTTCGCAATCCTTATCTTACTGTATGTACTTTTTATTATAACAAGTCTTGCAATTGTGGCAATACATTTCTCTTGTACGAGAAGAAAGACTGTGCAATAAATGTTAACCCTTTATTGACAAACGCCCGTCTCTCTATTCTCTACATCTTGTGAAAGTAAACTGCACTAGACTGACTGAGTGAAAAACATGTCTATTGTTTCACACGACCCTAGAGATTGACTCTTGATCTGAGGAGCAAAGTTGTCATGTTGCACGGTTGTTGGAAAGCTGAATCCCTTCTTGTCTGTGCTAAGGAAGCTGATCACTTCCTATGCAGAGAAGAAAGTTTCCAGTGACCTCTGAGCTAGTTGGTAACACAACCCAATTAAGTTTAGCATAGTCAGTGGAGGCCTGGAATATCCGCAGTTCCACGTCGATACTACTGTTTATGTTATTCCAATGCGCAGGGCCTAGTGGGAAACTAGGAACTACACTACATGGCGCCCAACGTTTGGTAAGGCGATAAACTAACGCAAGACAGTTAGAGTAACTCAGTCGTGCATATTTCACACCCTTTTCTCCCATAAATACTCCAATAGACGTCTGGAGTGGGTGAAAGGTTAAGATCCGCCCGACCTTAGTAGGAAGAGATTCCAATGTAAAGCTCCGGTTTATTCAACGTTGAAGGATACAGTGTTCCAAAATATTGTGCACCTAATCTTTGTCTCCTTGGAGACCTACTCTGCAAACCTTGCATTTTTACAATGCCAGAAAATAACGGAACCTCTGGGGCCGCAGTAGATGCGACTCAGCAAGGTCCCGAACACACAGACCCGGATGCAATTATCATCCCGGTCCACTTAAGAAGATCTATAACTTTAAAACTTATAGAAAACGGACTGACACCTCAAGGTGGTACAGTAATTTTTGTGATAGAGGCTCACGAGTATCGGCAGACAGAGGTATTCTATTCATGGATAAACTTTCCAGCGGTAAACGCTATAACAGAAGAGTTTCACTATTACAAAATAGAGAAACCTCCGGAAGAGTACGCTCCTTTCGAGGAGATTGAAATTCCACTTAAATTTGAAGAGCACCTGCTCTGGTTTAATGGCGCCCTAAAACACAATGATCACATTACCAGGCTCGGTCCACTAGGTAGACCAGGAGCCACGTGGCCGGTTCTAGCCAGCTACACACCACATCCTGACATTGCAAAAATGTCAAAAGAAGATCTCTTAGTTAACATAGGAGAATTAACTAAAGCTTATAGAGAGTTAGTAAATGTATTTATTAAAAATAATTTAAACACTCCTAAAAAGAGCTGGGATGGAAATAAACAATCCACTCCCAAGGAAAAAGTTTTCCAGTCCAGAGGAAGGTCTCCTCGACGGAGGGAAAGAACTCCGACTCGAGAACGCCAGTCTCCCCAACGGGAGCCCTCTGAGAAAAGATATAACCTTAGAAATAGGGATAATCTGAAAAAACCTGATAGATATCAAAGTATTGATACACGTCCCTCTCGATCTTCTCCACAGAATTCGGAAAGAAGAGGACGGTCAGACCCAGGAGAGCACACCAAGTCCAAAGACAAGGAACCTACTCAGAGTAAAAAATCTCAATTTCAGAAAAAGAAGGTAGCCAGTATTAGAGTAATCAACCATGCCGAGAATACTGAGGACACAGTTGAAAAACGGGGAGTGGGCATTGACAATGTTGGACAGTGCAGCAGAAATCAGTATAGCGCGCAAGATCTTGATGAGTCATCTGGAGACAGTGGACACGAATGAATACATTCAAGTTGAAACTGCCGACGCCAGACTTAGCGAGCCCCATAAAATATACGAAATAACATTGCGTATAGAGGGTGATAAGACTAGGAAAATTAAGGGTCTATTTTGGGATAAGCTCTCAAAAGGCTATGATATTCTGTTAGCCGAAAAAGATTGGCCCCCAGAGTTTGTCAGGGAGTGCCCTCGTGGCGAAGAAGTGATTATGCCTGCCTTCTCGAATCACATTCCGATTCATAAAAAATATACATATGCACGAAATGGGCAGTAGCCCAGGCACCTGCATTGTATAAAAATCATGTAGGATGGGATGAGGACTCTCCTCCTCACAAAATCCAACTAAAAAGTGAACCAACTGCCCAACGGCAGTATCCCATAAAGCAAGAAGCTAAAAAACAAGTCAGGGAGATCTTAGATCAACTTGAATACCAGGGGGTGATTGAAACATGCACCTCTCAAATGAACAATCCTTTGTTTCCTGTCTCCAAGCCAGACAATTCATATCGTCTAGTTTTGGACTACAGACATCTTAATACATGTTGCAAAACTTTTGCAGTACAAAACTCGCATAGTGCAGCCCTAATGAATAATATAGTTAGGAAAAAATATAAAACGACATTAGACATTTCTAATGGTTTCTTTTGTCAAAACATTGCACCGGAAAGCAGATATTTGACCACTTTCTCCGCATTTGGATCGCAGAAAAAATTCTGTCGACTCCCACAGGGGTTCAAGAACAGCCCAGGACTATTCTCAGCTAGGGTAACAGAGTTACTACAAATCTATGATGATGAAGCATTATCTTACGTAGATGATATTTATCTCACAGACGACGACTTGGATACTCACTTGAAAAGAGTGAACACCATTATACTTGGGTTCGCAGCAGAGGGTTACAAATTCAACTTTAAAAAGTCCCGAATTGCCCATCTGACAGTACTGTTTTTAGGGTACGAATTATCAAGTGAAGGGAAAAGCCTGACGGACAACTTCTTAGAGAAGTGCGCTGTACTCCAAGCTCCAAAAACGCTGAAGAATTTACAGGCCATACTAGGTTTTCTGAATTTCGGAAGAACTTACATCCTAAATTATGCAGAGAGGGTTAAACCTCTCTACGAACTAATTAAACCTGATTTTAAACAAATCAATTGGACTCAAAAACACACAGAAATTTTGAGATCACTGCAAACAGACATGTTAGCAAAAACAAAATTAGATACACGCGACAACACACGTGATCTTGTAATCCGAGTCATCCCAGGAAGATGCGGATTCACATACCTAACCTCCAATGAGGGAGAAAAGGTACCAATTTCAGTTAAATCACACTTGTACACACAAGCAGAAAAAACATTCAGTAACACAGAAAGAACTGTGAAAGCAGTGCAAATCGCATTAGCAAATGAACGAGAACTAGCACACGGCAAACGGATTAATATCCTTACAGCGGAATCCGCCTTCGAGGCGCTATTCAGCCCAGTAAACCTGCCTACAGTGTCACTGGATCCGAAATGGATACAGTGTATAGATTCTCTAGGAGCGGAAGATGTGAAATACTATTTCGCCCCGCAATTCGAAGAACTGAATGATTTAGAATATGAAGAAGAATATCCTCTGCCAATCGAAATTCTGCCTCTCCCACAATACGCATGTATAATCTATACAGATAGCTTTGTACAGCATTTCAACGTAGAGAGAAAATCCTACGATGCAGCGTGTGCGATCATTAAAGGTCGTTGGCTGTGCGGTAAATTCAGACCGAAAGTAACAAAAACTGAATCTGTAAGAAACTGTTCGGTTCAAAGAACTGAAATCAGATCTTTAAAGATGGCGCTCGAAAATGCAGAACGTGAATTCCCGACACTTATAGTGTGCGATTCTCATTTTTGCGTCAACTCTTACAACAATAAACTGCAGAGTTGGATCGAAAACGACTACAAAGATGACACAGGTGCCACAATAAAGCATAAACTGCTCTGGGAACAGGTAGCTCTTTTACACAAAGAACTACAAAAGACTCACGTGATTCACGCACAGAGTCTTCAACGTGATGGCGTTCACGTTGCAGGGAATTCATTGGCTAATACAGCCAAAGCGGAAGCAACTAAACCGGCTTCCGTAGCCACAGAAAAGCGTACAGATAAATACATAGACGGGGAAACCATGCTGGCAGTAAAAACGACCGTAAAAGGCGACTGTGCAGCACTACCCGTGAACTATCCACTCAATTATGCATACATAATCGATGCAAACTCCGTTCCTTTTGCTCGAATCCCTGGAGTGGGGGACAGAGTAATTCCAAACACGAACAGGAGAATATTTTTAATAGCAGACGCACACATGGGTTTGGGTCCTAGGCACAGAGAGATAAAAGAATCACTGACTGAATTACAATCAGTATTCTGGTGGCCGGGAATGAGTGTAGAACACCAAATATATGCAAACAACTGTAAAAACTGCAATAGGGATCGCAGTAGCGAACCTTGCTACTGGCTACCAATCAGAAAGAGCGTAACGCTGCCTACACCCCAACCTGCGTCCTATTAATAGTTAAGGCTAAACACACTTAAAAAATGAGGCCCCCAGCGCTCGGCTGACGCTAGAACGGTTATAAAAGATTTGCGAGTCAATATCGGCACATATGCAATTACCACGTTCCATTCTGACCAGGGTCCTGCTTTCAGCTCTCGAGCTTATAAGGAGGCCATGGCTAGCATGGGAATTGGGTTGCGGTATTCTTGTCCATCGCACCCCGAAGGGAACAGTGTGGTAGAAAGAAAAAACCGTGACATAAAGCAATCTATAACAGCGAAGGTATTAGGTTCAGGCGCTGGGTGGGTCAAACATTTAATAAGTGTCCAGACTAGTCTTAATAACATGCCAAGAAATTCTCTAAAAGGTTTCAGCCCATACGAACTATTGTTCGGAATTAGAATGCGCGTTCAGGACCTCGATAGTCAGATGTCAGTGGTACAAGAAGAAACAACGCACTTTGATGTAAAGGATCGTTTGGCTGTTTTACAGGAACTGAATGAAACAAGAAAATCATTAAGCAACATAAAGTTAAAGCAACAGCCAAGTACCACTGACGAGGCACCACCAGCAACAGCCCCAGCAAGGCCTGTCTGGATTCCAAAGATTGGGGATCTAGTCAGAGAAAAGATCGCGGTTAAGAAGGAATTTGGGCCTTCTTACAGAAAAGCAGTACCTGTCTTGGCAGTCACCGGAACAAGATCAGTTGTGCTACCGCCCCTTGCTGGTAAAAAGGAGAACAGAGTCGTGTCTATCGATCTGGTAAAACCACAAGCATGTGGCCTATAATCAACAGTAGGCCCAGTGGACTCCCAAGAAACAACAGAATACCCAAACTTGCAACAATCCAAGAGGTTCAAACTGAAAGACTCATCACATTCGATCAGCCTGCAGTGCACAATGAAGGACTATGCAATAATGCCATGGAACTCGTGCCTCTTGAAACACAGATTGAAACAGTTCGTCAAGAAACAACACCAGTCTACAATGATGTGGCATCAGAAAGTGCTACCGAGAGACAGATTGAAAGAACAATCCCATCAATTGACAGAACTGCCTCTGGTTATTTCATCAACTTCGACACCTTCTCTGAAGATCAAAACGACCCCGAAGTGATGCCAGAAACAAAAAAGTATTCTAAAGAAAATACAACAGGACTCCTTCAACAAATCAAAGAATTATATCTGGATTCACCGTTGATTGAGCATTGGATTATCTCAGGGGTATTCATACTCCTACTATGCCTAATTTTAGTTTTAATTTTAGGAAAGTTTATTACAATTGAATGGAAACAGCAAGTCAGAACATCAACCTAGTCCTGAAACCACACAGATCATCCCACGTGAAGAAAAGAGAACTGTCAACAGTAAATGTCACAGCAATTCCAATACCTGGTGGGGTAGTATGGGAGAAAACAGACTATGAGATCTATGGTCCGGTCAAAATCCTGAAGTATCCTCATCAACTAAAGGTTTCCTTAAGTGACTTTGTGACACCTAGTACATTCTCTGATGATTGGGACTTTAACAGTATTAATGACATGATGTCTGATTTAGTAATGTCAGCTAGATTCACAGATCATGATTATTTACAAGGTTCATCTAGTTATGAGCAATTATTCTGTTACACCCACTATGGGGATCACTACTTGCATAAATCTGCACAGCCTAGAAATGTTTTTATGTATAATCAATGGGAACATTGTTCTACACCACCTAAAAGCAGTTCTAAAGCATTTTTTGAGAAATTCAAATACTTCTCAGGGTTTAAACCAGTAATGCAGAAACGTTTTATTACAAACTGTTAGATAAAACAGGAATGAAAACAATGCTGACAAATTCTAAATTGATATATTCAGAAGCATTTTATGACAAAATGATGACATTTGGTTTTGATTATTGGAAAAATAATATTGAAACGAAAACAATTTGGGGTAGAAAAGATTGGCAGGTGCAAGGCATTGAAGCACTATTTAGAACCTGCATGATACCAGAACAAATGTTGTTTTTAAATGACACAATACACCAAACATCTTGTCTTGGCCTAGCTAAGAACAAAGAGCTTAAAACACCGTCTATACCAAAGCCAATACCTGAGAATGCTACCACAGATATTGAGTTAGACGTGTCACAAATTTTACATTTCAACAGAACACATCCTGATTGGAAAAAGTGGTTAATCTGGCCTACAGACACAAATAGCTGTCAAGATAGATTCCTGAATAAAACACAGGGGTTAAAAATGACCAGATTAGACCCTAGATACTCCCAGAGACAACATCCAGGGATTATAACAACATACAGTGTAGGGAAGCTCTGCCTTGAATGGCTAACATCATCCACACTGGCTGAAATTAAGCAACACTTGTCTTTATTAAAAGATGGTGCTGATTTGCGCGATTTCATTCTTGGACCACGCAAACAGCGTCAAAAGCGTTTCATAGCGACCAGCATCTATGCTGCTTACAACGAGGCTTGGAAAGTAAAGCAAATTGAAACTGCTGAGAAAATACGAGAAATTGATCGTATTAATTTGGAGAAATCACTTTCTGTGGTAGACAATGGGTTAATGACTCTGTCTTCCAGAATATATTCGTTGGACAATATTGTATCCTCTGCCTTTGATGTGATAGACAGAGATTTGCTAATGTTACAACATGGCCAGTCTCAATTACGTTCTATTATAGAATTAGGCTGGACGCTGCAAAATCTTCATTCAGGCTATGTGCCTTGGTGTTTAATCAACACAACGTCATTATTTTCCAGTTTTAACCTTACTGATAAACAGATCAGTTTAGCACAGAATGGAGCAGACTATACAATCCTGAGCATCGAAAAACTCGAGAGATTACCACTGACAATGTCAGAGAGTCCTGTCATTGAATGGATAATACACGGAATTATCACAATTCCGATAACAACTTTCCGATTTAAAAAGTGCCTTGAATACATACCTGCTGGCCAATATGAACAATTGGGTAAAGGATATGTAAAATCTGAATGGAAATTACCATACACTCATTCTTGCTATAGTGACAGCAACAAAAATGTATTTCTTAGTGGTGACAACTGTAAACATTCACTAAGCGGTATACTTTTGTGTCAGGGTATTAATTTACACGGCGCATGTGATGGAAATTCTAACAACCTTTCATGCCACCAGCTAGTCACACCTGCAACTCAGATAGAGCCCTTCTTTATGCAACTGTCGAACGGGAGTTACATTCTTAGAACGGATCACAGATGTTGTGGCCTCGTGCCAGGGAAAAGTTATCTAGTAGAAGTAACATCCATGGTCAAATGCTGTATGCAAGCATTGTTTCCGAGTGGGCCTGCAGACATAGTGACTCCCATCTGGCCTCGTCTGAATCTCTATTCTATACGAATTGATACATTAGGCAAAATGAAATCTGTACTTTTACAGACAACAGTGCCTATAACGTCATCTAAAGAGACGTATGATCTTCTAGTTGCAAGGACAGCTACTGAAATTCATGACCTTTTATCAACAAATTGCCCTGTGCATTTCGTAGAAATGTTCAGCCAACTCCTTAACATGTCTAGTGCAACAAGCATCCCAGGCATATTTAAGACAGTCTTTACGGGACTGCTAACACCCTTCCAGGCAATTTTGGGAATCGTTCCTAATTTTGTGCACTCTGTTTTTGGAGGCATACCATTATTTTTGGGACTTGTAGCAGGGATTCTATTTTTGACCCTCCTGCTTCGTTATGGCAAGCCTCGACTCAGACATAGCTCCCATGGGAATGGAAGAGACAATCCTAGCAATGCGCTACCGGGACAGGATAACTAACGTCCTTGGATTGGCCAGGCTGAGAGATCTAAACATGACCTGGTTCCTTTCATTCAGACCTATATGGCAGAACTGTATCTTACCGGTACTAAGATGTATGCTATGCGGCGATGAATGCGTGTTGGACATCTGTCTTTCACTTCCATCAGCAGTACCAACGGACGTCGATACTTTGCTCAGTCCAATAACGGCTCACGCATTGTGTTGTCCCCAGCGGCTACCAATCCTGATGACAGCATTCGTTGAGACTCCTGTACTACGACTAGGTGGTAACAGTGGAGCGAGTGACAAAAGCAACATCACCCAGGTACGGCCTTCTGTGAGCATTGCTGCTCCCGACTATGATGACAGCAATCATTCTCACACCTGCCAAGTTACAGCGCTATCTAATTTGGTTGAACTGTCACCTGAATTTGTAGACCAATTCTTTGAGAGCCTGTCTGATACGATGTTCTCACCCGTAGAGAAACAATAACTTTTAAGAAGCTTTCCGACTCACAGCGTTCCCATGAACTCTGAATTCGGCCTTCAGTTTTGATCAACAAAAACTGCTAGAAGCTTTGGAACTCTATGTTTCCCCGTCCAAGCATTAAACATTTTTTTTTGATTTGGACAATTTTTCTAATATTGAACTTTTTTTGGCACGAACAATTCTTTGCTTAACGTAAAAACTATTCTTAGAGAACAGAAGCTTCACACTTCTATTTCTAAACACATCTAGAGACATAACAACATTACACCAGCCTCTAGCACACATGTTATTACAATGCATTTTTATGTGATGATTTATCTCGCTTTTCTTCTGTCAGAGATACTTCATGTGTAATTCTTTTTTGCATAATCGTTCATTGATTTCATATGCAATAATTTTTGAATGATTTCTATGCTTTAAAAAACGTACAGCACCTAAAGTTCATGTATTACAAGTACGCCTATTTCGAATGCATTTATGTATTTTGGGGTGGGCAATGTTACACATGCATCTAATTGCTTTAGTTTTAGTAATTTTGATGGACATTAACCCGTGGAGTGGGTGTTGCGTGTTTATCTAGGTTCCTGATCGATACTGTGACCTTATGCCCCTATTCGGCTATAAATCCATTTATTCCCTATATTGGCATAACCGTTCAAGTGCAATTTTCTGAAAAGTCATCTCTGGCCTCACACGAACAGAGCCACATTCCAGCATAGTTCTCTCTGCCACTTCCTTTGCGACCAATTATTGCAATGACAGAGCAGTAGTCACTATCTGATATTCCTAGATAACACTCCGAGTTCTTCAACAAGATAAAAACTCCGCAAACCTGGAAATCCCCGCTTGCTGTGTTTTGATTAGTAATGGAACTCTAATGAGCAACTGATAACTATCACTTCCTAGTGACATCTTTAATTGACGTCTTATGTCCAGCAAACTTGCGTCAAACCCGGCACCTGTCAGGTATAAATATTACCAACGTTGCTTTAAGCAATGGAGAGCTACTGTTGCTGATGCCAGCTGCCTGCAAGACCCCGTGTTGGTAAATCTAGCACTCTGTCGCTGCAGCCTGCTGTCCCTGTGGTGGTGAAGCTGCTGATACCATTATCGCTGCTAAAGCGCGAACGATGGTACAGTACGCTTAGGAGCTGAACAGCCGTCCCTCTGCGAAGACATCCAGCAGATTCCAACTGCCCGCGGACGCTGTCCCCCCTCCTTCCTCGACATGCTGAAGAGACCCGCTGCCTTTCTCGTGCAAAGAAATCCAGCTCCAGCGTTTCCGGTCTGCCCTTGCGGGTGACTGGGATATCGAGAGTGACCCCTGAAGGAGATACCAATCCTCCATCATTCTATTCAGAGGTATGGTGTTGACTAAACCCTTAGAAGAGAATTCTTGAAACAAACCTTGGCAAAACCAACTTAACTTAAGCTACTTACTTACTCCCCTTTTCACGTGTTAGGCTTAGGTCATGCACACTGGGGTAGGCTTAGTTAGAAGCACCAGTTGAGTATGTTAGCCTAATGTATATATGACTGTATATATGTTTTATTACTTTTAAACCATTGTATGGCTAAGAAACCATATCAATGCTTTTACAGTTCTATTTCGCAATCCTTATCTTACTGTGCGTACTTTTTATTATAACAAGTCTTGCAATTGTGGCAATACATTTCTCTTGTACGAGAAGAAAGACTGTTCAATAAATGTTAACTCTTTATTGACAAACGCCCGTCTCTCTATTCTCTACATCTCGTGAAAGTAAACTGCACTAGACTGACTGAGTGAAAAACATGTCTATTGTTTCACACGACCCTAGAGATTGACTCTTGATCTGAGGAGCAAAGTTGTCATATTGCACGGTTGTTGGAAAGCTGAATCCCTTCTTGTCTGTGCTAAGGAAGCTGATCACTTCCTATGCAGAGAAGAAAGTTTCCAGTGACCTCTGAGCTAGTTGGTAACACAACCCAATTAAGTTTAGCATAGTCAGTGGAGGCCTGGAATATCCGCAGTTCCACGTCGATACTACTGTTTATGTTATTCCAATGCGCAGGGCCTAGTGGGAAACTAGGAACTACACTACAATGTGGACTGCAAAATGTATGCAAAAATACTAGCAAACAGACTGAACAGCTATCTTCCACACCTGATACACAACTCACAAGTAGGCTACATCAAGAACAGGTTATCCCAAGATAACACAAGACTTCTCTGCCACCTTATTCACTGCACATCCACCAGTGCAGACCCAGCGGTCATGATAGCATTAGACGCCGAAAAGGCTTTTGATAGGGTGTCCTGGCCATACTTGGAACTTTGCATGCAGAAGTTTGGGTTGGGAGCAAACTACAGAGGCATGGTTATAGCCCTATACAAAAAACCTAAAGCTAGAGTAGTAGTCAATGGTGGAACATCAGAGCGGCTGTCATTAGAGAGGGGGACGAGGCAGGGATGCCCGCTCTCACCTGCCCTATTCCTACTAGCGATAGAGCCGCTCCTCAGCATGATCAGGAATAACACTAAGATTGCTGGAGTGGACATAAACGGTAAGGCGGTGAATCTGGCAGCATATGCTGATGATAATTTGATCATAACTAAGAACCCCACTGAATCGATAGCGGCACTGATGGACACCATTGAGACATATGCAAAAGTCTCAGGATACCGACTGAACAGAGAGAAGTCGGAATGCAAATCCATGAATGTCCACACTACAAGTGCAGTCCTGGGCGATTTGGGGCTGGCCTGGCAAAAAAAGCTCCTTAAATACCTTGGACTCCATTTCGGCAAGGATCTCAGGGATACCCTAGACCACAATGAGACAATCACCCTAAAAAAGATAAAGGAAAAACTGAACGCCTGGTCACCAAAATATATAAGCTGGTGGGGAAGGGTGGAGTCTTTCAAGATGATGATAACACCCCTAATCAACTAAGTGCTAGGAATGCTACCACTAACACTCACAACAGACTTCCACAGACAGCTAGACGCCATGATCAATAAATTCATATGGAAACAAAAAAAAAACAGGATAGGCCTACACAAACTTAGGTTGAGCAAAAACTTAGGTGGACTAAATATCACCAACTTTAAAACCTTCCAAACTGTGTGCTTATCCAGACAGGGGGACCACTGGCTGGCCCCTGATAAGGAGTACACACTGGTGTGGCTGGAGCTGGAGGGAGCTATGCTTGGAGGCATAGAGCCCATAGCTATGCTAACGGCAAACAAACACCCAGAGACCGACAACATAATCATCAAAAACACTAAAGCAGCCCTCCTTAAGGTAGACACAAAGATGGAACAGAGCATCAGGAACACCAAATGGGAGTCCATATGGTTCAACCCCAAAGTCAAATATAAAGGGAAGATCCTAGCCAATGCCACCTGGTACGGGAAGGTTATATCCACTCCACAACAACTAGAAAAGAACAACACACCACTAACTTTTGATGCCCTGAAAGACCTTCATGCCCTAACCACAGTCGATTTCTATGGGCTCCTCAAAATAAAAGCAGCCATCACGAAAGCCAACCTGAACACAAGAACACCCTCCTTTATACAATACATGGGCAACCTGAACAAGGTAGGCCACCACACCTCCCATTTATACAAACTACTAAGTCCAACAAAGTCAAAACTCAACACTAAGACACTGGGGTTCTGGGAAGAGCTTCTAGGCAGACAACTGAATGAGAGAGAAAAAAGCCACCTGTGGATATCCGCCTCCCAGAACAAAATGTCCCCGCAAGTGGCACAGACAAAATACTGGCTGCTGCACAGGGCTTACTGGACCCCCGCCCGCCTTGCGGAGGTAGGGGTCATAGAAAGCGACACCTGTGGGAACTGCAAAAAAGAGAGAGGAGATCTTGCACACCTAATCTTTCACTGCACCCGTGTCAAGACCTTTTGGGCCAAAATCAGGGACTTCATCTCAAAGATAGTGGGGCGGGACATACAGCCAGGCTTTGTAGGACTAGTAACGGCCTTCATGGCCCCAGATCTAAAATCCAAAGAGGACGGCGACCTCACAGACCTTCTCCTCACGGCAGTAGTCAAGACAATACTAGCAAACTGGAAAAACACAGGGAAGGCAATGTTCAAGGGCTGGGTCAACTGGATTACCTTTCTAAGAGGGGCCAACAACATGGCGGCAACTCACGCTCCCGACCACACAGCGAGGGGTGAAATGTCGGCATTGCTAGACAAATACCTGGGCACATATGAACCCCCTTGAAAAAGAGAGGTGCAATACAGGTCACCAACCCACCACTGGCCACCAGTGCTCTACACTGCACAACCACATGCTAACCAGTCTCTATCTCCATTTCTTTTCCTTTCACCCTCTTCTATTCATCTCTCACTCACCTTTTTGTGAATGAGGGTGCAACAAGATTCAACAAAGAGCCTATGCTATCGGATATGTGATATATGCTCTGTAATGAAGCCCGCCGAGCCTGTTGTAACCGCAAGGCGACCGCGAGGCACTATCAACGCTATTACTGTACTATGTATGTCTTCAAAATTTGCTAATAAAACATGTTGAAATCGAAAAAAAAAGAAAATCCCTTTGTTCGTGCTGCTCCCCCCGCTCTAAAGATAGGAGCCAAACTGGGGGGCGCAGGCTTATCCCCCCCCCCCCAGGGCCGTTTCCCCAGCTCGTGTCCTCTGACCCGATTGGGTGATTCCTAGGTTGCGGTGCCCCCCATTGGTCGGAGGGGTTAGTGCCGCCGTGGCGGAAGCACTGTGGGGGGGTGGGTTCCCCCGCTGCCGGCGCACTTTTTGGCGCCACAAAACCAGTTCTTGCTGGGGGGTTCGGCGTAGGTTAAGGCGCCGGCCTCCTATGCCCCGCTGTGGGGCTGCCTCTGCTAAATCTTTTCCCTGACACTAATGGCTTGTTTGTAGGTAAGCCTACAATGAATCCCTTCCATTTTAACCCTTATATTCTTTATGAGAGCATTTCTCAGATATCTATTTGCCAGAAAACATGCCGCATTATGCCATCTGGGACCCTGATCGGCACAAGGAAAAATAGATTTCATAAGCACATTTTTGGCTACAGCATACAACGCTGAGAAACTCTCCATGATTGAGTTGCTAACAAACTGAGAGGAAAGTCATTTGAAAACCACAACAGAATCACTCTTGATCAAAGCCTCACAAAGCAGACAAGGATTGGGTGACTTCCACACCAATCATAAGCCCATATTCTTAGTGTTGAGCTTAAATCTATAGTTGGCCCGATGGGTAGACTGCAAGAAAGGTAGAACAATAAAAATGGTGCGAGGATTATTGTCCCCAATAAATAGGTTGTGACTTTCACTCTTAAACAGAAAAATAGTCAAGTGTTGAGTCATAAATACATAATCAACTGTGGATGAGTACCGTCTCCCAAAAAAAGTTGGGTACCCAGGGTATTACTAGACTATCCTGCTCATGGACGTTGATGAGCTCTCGCTTCAAAATTAAGTTACTTATCGTGTTACTTCTGAGAAGGATACACTCTTGATTCAAAAGTAGAGTGTTAACGTTTGTGCAGCCAAGATCTCTTGTGAGCATCGATAAAGGAGCATTTAAATCTCAACAAATAACTACAGTTTTAGCATCAACCTCAGGCCTATAGTTATGCTCTGAACTTCAAACAATCTCATAAAATGATTGCTCCTAACATAAGAAAATTGAATGTTATAGAAATTCAACAAACAGAATTTGAATTTGAAGTTGCAACAAGTAGTAAAAAACAATTAAATGGCATTATAATTGACATCAATGTGGGTAACCTTGTAATTTAAAGTAGGTTACCAACACATGCAACATTTCTAACATTTATCACCGTCTTGCCATGAGCATTTGTTTGTTATTTACAAAGGGTGAAACCAATGTGCCTAGATTGCCAGTGTATGGTTTTGTTGTTGGGCAGTGCGGCATTTTCAGTTATTCCATCTTCTAAAGGGGGGACATTTCTGACAGTAAGAACATAAGGGCAAGCATGGAGAGGTAGCTTGATAGTTTGCAAATGCCGCAGTGACTTACATAAGAGACAAAAATTCCTGTCTCCAGCAATAGCCACATTGACCTTTGCAGGGACACATCTTGCTCCAACAGCTTGCGCACAATGAAGTACATCAATGATGGTACCCACTTGAAGTCTAAGTTTAAGTCATCTTGTCAGAAGATCAGCTTCTGAGGCTATGTTGCTGATTCATTTTCAGCTCAATTGAGTCTAATCTGTTCAAAATAGGGCTTAGATGTTCCCTCAAAAGGTCAGTCAGGCTTTTGCACAGGTAATCTGTAGCAGTGGTAGAAAATAATCAGAGGGTAAGCAGTGCGTTGCAACATCACAAGTGTAAGGCACCTTATCAGAGCTCGCTGTTGCTTTCATTGTCTGCTTCTTAAGCTTCATGGGAGACTCGTAGAGAGAGAGGGATGACTCTAAAATGTTACAAGCAAGAACCTCTGCATTGCCCATATGCGTTATGCATAAACCTAAATCAGGCCCAGCATATACCATCACAAATTAAACACTGATTTTCTTTGATTTATACAAAAATAATGTTCATTTTCCATCTTATTCCTTAGATGGTGGAATCAATATAACCTTTTATTTGCCCACCCTGCTCTTTTTAGACATAGGGCCTGATTTAGATCTTGGTTGTCTTACTGCCATTCTGCTGAGGTGGCGGTCCCAAGTACTCCCTCGATTTGATGGTGGTCCACATGCCATATTTAGATATTGGCGGAAATGGGCAGAAGACCACCGCAGCTGTGGTCTTTGCTTCTGGCTGACAGTACTTTGTTGCTGTAATGCAAGCGGGATTGGGCAGAGCTGATTTAGATGTTTCCACTGTGCTGGTGGGGTGCCAGTTTCTCGGCGGAGTGAGGTCCTGGTGCAGGGAAAACAGGTAAGTACAACTTATTTATGGGCCTAACAATACATGCGTCCCACTAGCATGCAATGCAGATGTAGGCAATGTGCCACCATATCCCTTTGTGTCTAACCCCGGGGGGGGGGGGCGCTAATCTGCCCCGCCAGTGGAGTTTAGGGAGTTTTGCCTACTGCTCGCTCCGTTGAGAACAAGGAGTTCAGGCAAAACTCTGACTCCGTAGCTTATCAGAGTTAGCTGGCCCCTCCACCCTCCCTAATTTAATTATAACATAAAAAGGCACTTAGCAGGTTGCCTCCTCCTTGCTGTGTTCTCTCTCTCCTCCTCGTCCTTGTCCACGCAAACCCCTACATTGCAAGTCTTGCGTTGTAAGCAGAATTGTTTTTTTGCAGGAAGTGACACCTTCCTGCACACAAAACAATCCTCTGAGGCATTTTCCTCTTTCTGTGTGTGCTGCAGAATGCAGCACACACATAGAAAGAGGAAAAACCAAGGATAAATAAATTCTCCTCATTACGCCTTACGTGGAGAGACCTAAAATGTTGACACATTACCAGGTCTACCAGTAATGGTAATTCTGGGACGGCACCAAAATCCATGGGTGGATGTGTGGGAACACCCACACTCCACCCATGGAACGCCTTCCTGGGGCAGAATAACACAATGCAGAGATTTGCTCTGCAGTGCATTACTCTAGATTTATCAAGCCACACTAGGCAATGTAAGGTGGCCTTGCATGACTTGATAAATTTATCTCAGTAGTTGTGTCGTCCTTGCGCGGCGCTTGGCAATGCAACTCTTTGATAAATATGCTCCATAATTCCTACCAAAGAACCCCTCACGCATTAGACAATAAACGAATATATTTTTAGCCATCCAGCACACAACAAATACCAGTAAAAAATGCACATTTCTGTTCACAGGAGTCCATTAATCATCTATTGTTAATCAGAGCCCAACATTGTCTGTGATCCACAGACTTACACGTTGTGCCTTGAAAACAGACGCAGACAAGAAGAACTTCTGGGTCAATATGTTATCCAATAATTGCACCGAACAAAATATTTCAATTTCAGAAGTGCCACAAGCCCAGGGAAATATATTAATCCTGGAGGTAAAATAAGCGTTTTCACTTTAACAATCTGTACAAATGCAATGTAAACATACCAGAAATAACTTTGTAAGTGGATTGTGGAGCAGGGACGATCCGTCTCAGCACACCGTGACCTCTAGTTCACGCTTACTATATGCAATAAAAACAATAATGTCCAACATGATTAATTAAAACTGCTCTGGCCCGCAAGTAAGAAAAATAACAACACATTAGAGTCTATTAAATGAACAAAAGGGAACAGAATTGTAATTACTTTATAAACCATTGATTTTCCAAAGTGGGAGAAAAGATTTATCACGAAAGGCATTTAGATCATTAGTGAAAGTTAATTATTAAAGAATTTTGTTTCCTGCGGCTACAATCTATTTCTTTACTTTTTTTGGACTGTGCCGATGATGCTTTTGGATCAACAGGTGCAAATGACATTTAACAGGTATGTGTTTTTAAACCAGCCAAAAATATACCCAGGAGCTTTTAAAAATCAGATTACATTAATGTCAAATGTTCACATATAAGTTAGAAAATAATAGTACCTCGCAGGGATACCCTTTGTTGTTGATAAATTTTCGAAGACACCAGGATAATCGCTACATCAAAAGCCTGTAATTCACAATCCTCTTGTTAAATGTGTTTCATAAATATAGCTACTGTACCTATAAAGAGCTTTGAAACCTTTTAAAAGTGAAGTTCATTATTCAGTGATATTCACCTCTATACTGTCATGTCTAGCTATAAGAAGACGCATTGATTTACTTTTTAGGTATATTTAATTAAAATGAAAACCACGTTTTACATTATTATACTCATAATAGATAGCAAGCTCAAATCAATCTTACCAACTACAGTCATGATAATGGTCTGTTCATTAAATTTATAAGTCGAGAAATTGTTTCCCTGTATTTGCAAATACATAGCCTTATTTCATTGCTTTTATAAAATCTTCTCAAGTGATATTTGTTTACTCAACACTGCCTCAAGATGTAATAAGATAACTATAAAATGTCTGGTTTGATACTGCTCCGCTCACATAATTCAAATGAGTCCACAGATTTGTAATGCAATGTGCTAAACAATGCCTCATAATGTTCACAATCTGTTGCATGAAATATGTTCATCTAACAAAATAAATGCAATTTTCTGTTTATTTAATAATATATCCATTGATTTTCTTAAAGAGCTTGCATCTCATCCATATTCACAAAATGATCGTCTCTGAAATCATGAATGATGTAAGGAAGTGTTCTAGAGTAAATCCATCTGATTCCCAAAACCCATGGACATCATGCAGATTATGTTGGAACAATGAATGCCTTAAGCATGCATGCCTTAACAGCTTGTTCTGAACCACAAACCTGCCTGTACCACGCACGTCTTACCCATGAATGCCACTAACATGCATATACATAGGAGTACATGCAATGTACCATTACCACACATACCATTACCACGTATTCCATTACCACACATACCGTTACAACACATACATTGATTTTGGTAAAATGTCTTATTACAAAGAAAAGGCAAACAAGTTGCCCAGTAATAATACGGGAACATTTTATTTTCAGAGCTTTAATGGAATTTTGACCATAATAAGTTTTTCAAGCAGGAGACATGTTGTAAGGAACATGTTCCCCCACCCATCCCCTGCCCCCCACAACTGCAGATATGAGCTATGAACGGCGACTCCAACTATTTTTGGTGGGGGGGTTCTCCCACTAGAGTTCTATAACTCCGGTAACTCCCCTGTCCTACTCCTTCCGTGCCATGTTTCCCATTCCCATGGTACGTGTGGAGTGCAGGAATTCCAGTGGACTCAGGGTATTACCATCTAACCCCCCCAACCATAATCATCTGCCTACCGGCTACCCCCAAACTGCAGTGTCACAGCTATCATAATAATACGTGAAACAGATTTCATCATTAAACATTTTTTAAAAATCGTGTCTCAAATCACCTAATAAATACTTTTTAAGTAGCACATTTTATGAACAGTTCTTCCTTTGTTTTAACCATATCTATGCCGCCTCTCTCAATTTAAAAAGGCAGTTGTATGTGTGAAAAATAAATAAATGTCATAATACACCAAACTACCAACTACATTTACTGGAATTATATTGCCGTAGGGCTGTAGATAAAACAATTGTACAGTATTGAAATATAGATTTTAGCAGGAGCATTTCAATAATATTGATTTGTTTTAAAATAATAAATATTAATTTTAGACATGGTTTAAAAAATATGACTTTTCTCAGGACAAGTGACAGAGTGGTTACTGTAAAACAGAATAGACTAACTCCGCCAGGGTAATACATCAGGCAGATGCTGGACAGTGACTGGGGGCAAAATTAATATTGTAACCCCACACAGGCATACCTCAGATCAGATGTTGGACAGTGACTGGGGCAAAACTACTATTTTAAGTCAGCCGGGGAACACCTCAGGGAAGGTGCTGGACAGTGACAGGGAGGATGAATGTAATACTAAAATCTAAAACTAAAATCTATGAAATTATCTACTGTTTTTTTCAGGCAGCTAAACAGAACCATCAAATGAAAACAAGGAAAGTTCATCGAATTACGGCTAAAATTTAGCACAGAAATCACCAGTTTTGAAGTTAGTAAAGGAAAAAAAACATAGCAACCACAAGTTGATGACAGCAAACTCAAAACGTAAAAAATAAATAACATATTTCATTTTCCATAAACAGAAAACAACATAATGGAATTTTACAACATCCAGAAAAAAAACTTCTGATGCAACTTCTAGATCCTTCACCCAAATAGCCTCAACAGTCCAAACTTCAGCTGAAGAAACATGTTGCGTAACCTGCTTAGAGGGAGGTGCAAAGACTAACAATGCCCTTGAGGGATTGCACAACTCCTTCAATAAATCTATTGGCAGACCTCACCTGAACCTTTATAATTTCTTGGAAATTTTATATAAGGGGCAAAGTTTGCAAGTAATGAAAATAGAGCAATCTTTGACAGGTAGTCCGGAGCCTCGGGTTTGCCAAAAAAGGAAAGAAGTATCTCAAAGATTATTGGCTAAAATCAATGATTTTTCATTGATGGGTGCTTCAGACAACCTGGAAAACATTGCTTACATCCTACACTTTTAACACACTATAACACTTGCCTGTTTTAACTACACTCCATTGAAATTGGCAGATGTCTTCTTTCTTCAACTCTTGGTGACTTTTTCAAACCCCCTGTTACCAAGAGTGTGCTGTACTCCATGAATTCAAAAAGGGTATCCAACGACCAAATAAAAGCACAAATCCTGAAAAAAGACTAGTTTGAAAAATCACATATTTTTACCAAAAAATACAATCCAAACCATAATAAAGTGAAAGCAATCTCCCATTACAAAATCCCTTTAAAAAAATGAAGTTTACTCCATCCTCATTTCTGAACCGTAGCCCCCCCTAAAAAACCGATGAAATAAAGCAACATTTAATACATATCCAAAGTACTTGAAAGAACACAACACAAAAGTAAAAAATGTTGGTTTTATTTAAAAAAGATTTTAAAAAGTATTAACCATGGGTTCGATTACGATGCCGGATGAAAGGCCATCTGTGCTGTTGGCAGAAAACGCTAATTTTTCAGCTCCAGGTGCAGTCATTGGGACCACCAAATTACATTGGTCCCACTGAGGTAATTTACTGTCCGGCTCGGTCTGTCAGGCTCCACACGTATTTTATGCATGTATGGGTGGCGGACCGAGCCAATAGAGCAGGCCCTTCGTGCAGAAACACGTTCTAACGCCAAACAGGTTACGATGTTGCAGACAGCCCTTCCCACTGCCACGTAAAAATCACTACATTGTGGATGGTGGAAAACCAACTACTGAGAGGAAGAGCTGTATCAGTACCCACCCAAACCCCCGGAGCCGCCATGGTTCCTGTGAGACAGGCCTCCCGCTGCTCTACCTGCACCACCTCTGACAGACAAGATGCTGTCGTGCTCAACAGCAGAGGTACCTACTAAATATCTCCACGCATGCAACCCCTGAACAACTACAACTCCCAGCAAGCATGGCAGCACCACGATGAATGCGGCACTCTGCTAAATGCAAAGTGCAAGGCCCACCCAATCCTCATGAGTGTCCCTCGGTGCCCCTGAAGGCAATTGGGGCCAATGCCTGGCCCCCAGTTGTATTGCAATTTCAAAATATGTATGCTGCAGAAGGCTCAAATTGGCTGATGGCTCATTCGCATAGTATGTGCCACATCGCAGGCAGCAAGGAAGCTGTGACCCCAATCCTGCAACATTCAATTGGGGCTAATGCGTGCATGCAAACACTTCCTGCCTTTGCATTGTTTTCATGCAAATTGCATCGGACATCACAACTCATTCGCCTAAAGTGAGTGGTGCACCCCATGTGTAATGTTTTGGTCACAAGGACCCATACATATTAAGTGACCACACACACAGACACAGTACTTGAATGGGAGAACTGGCCAGGGCACATGTGTCTAGCCCCATTTGTTGGAAGGTCACAGGTCAAGTGATGCGTTTGCTGCGTGGCTGTGGGGTGGGGGTAAGCCAGCCCTCTGGAAGTGGCAGGTACATCAGAACAACTAGAACAGTGACCAGCTGCTCACTACACTATGAG
The DNA here is from genome assembly GCF_964263255.1 of Lissotriton vulgaris. Classification (NCBI taxonomy): domain Eukaryota; kingdom Metazoa; phylum Chordata; class Amphibia; order Caudata; family Salamandridae; genus Lissotriton; species Lissotriton vulgaris. The sequence goes on from NC_141700.1 coordinate 333,832,717, forward strand.
GGTATGAGAGATTGGGACCTTTGAGTCAAGTCATCACACACATAGTATGTCCAAGAAGGTAGAGTGAAATTATATACATTGTCATGCTTCCCTGGCCAGCATGTAATGTAATGGTCGAACCAGTCCAAAAAAACAAAGGTCTCTTGCACTGTACCAATGTTGTGCAACTAAACATCCAAATTTTGAACATCACATGTATATCCCTTGACATCTGACTGGCGTCTCTTGGTCAGGGGTCGTCTTGTGAAGGGCCAGTGATTTAGGCAGACAATAAGAGTTGTCAATTGTCTGCAAATCAGACATACTTGTAATCCCTAACACTTTCAACACATGTACTGGTGTGGCATGCAGTCTGTCCAGCTGCCATTGCCTTTAAATGTCTTCACACACGTCATAGGCATGCACATGTGGAACAAACAAACAGAGCTCTAACCCACATCATAGCACATTGGCAGCCACGTGGGCATGTATACCCAATCAATGATTATTTGTGCCTCATTCAGGTGAACATTGCAATGTCTGTGATGAGCGACCTATAACCCTGCTCACAGGCAGGTCGCTCCCCACACTGCTGCACGGCTCTCCCTGCATTGTTTTGGCCTAATCTTGTATTTTTCCCCTGTGCCTAACTTTCTTTCTTGCCCAGACTTGTTTTTATTCCCCTGTGCCTGTACTTGCTTTCTTGACCAGACTTATTTTTATTCCCCTGTGCCTGTACTTGCTTTCTTGCCCAGACTTGTTTTTATTCCCCTGTGCCTGTACTTCCTTTCTTGCCCAGACTTGTTTTTATACCCCTATGCCTAACTTGCTTTCTTGCCCAGACTTGTTTTTATTCCCCTGTGCCTGTGCTTGTTTTCTTGCCTAAAATTGTTTTTCCTTCCTGTGCCCAGTTCTCCTGCGGCCCGCCTATTTTTCCCGCCACTGCGTCCCTGTAGCCCGGCCCACCTGCAATCCCATTCGCCGCCCCACTCCCGCCTCCCAGCTGCTCCTCCCTCCCACATCCCCTCATATGGAAACCGCTACCCGGCCGCGCGCAGCGGGCGCGTCGCTGGTGCACCTAAGGCAAGCCTGTCTGTGCCTATCCATGACTGGACCGGTCCCAGCGCCAGGACCCCTGGACACCACGAACGCCATGATGCCCGACAACGCTACGATGCCAGAACCCTCCACGCACTCAATACCAGACGATCACACACCTGCTTCCTGACCGCCCTGAAGCGCACCCACGGAGCTTTCACCTGCTGGAACTGCAGCTTCACAAGCATCCACCCCACCACGCTGCCAACCAGGAAATAACCCAACCACCTCAGATGCATCTTTCTCAACACCCGCTACACCCGAAATCATGCCGTTGAACTCTTGGACCTACTCGACTCAACCTCCCCAGATGTCGCCTTCCTGCCATTGCCGTCCCGGAAGGCTACAAGATCACCCGCAAGGACCGCACCAACAGAGCGGGAGGAGGAATCACCATCATCCACAGGAACACTCTCAGAGTCTCAACCAACACCAATGACACCCTCAGCACCGCGGAACACCTGCACTTCCAGATCCACACCGACCACAGTTCAGCGACTCCATCGCCGACTTCGTCAGCACACACGCTCTCTCCTCCAAGGACTAGATCCTCCTCGGGCACCTGAGAACAATGACGACACCAACTCTACCATCCTGATCAACAACCTAGCCAACCTCGGACTCAGACAACTCATCACAACACCCACCCACTCCGCCGGTCACACTTTTGACCCTTTCTTCTCCGCAAGCCCCCACGTCTCCTTCAACCATACCACCGAACTCCACTGGACCGACCACCACTGCATCCGCTTCACCTTCAAGAAACCCACCACGCACCACCGCACCCAACAGATGCCTCACCGCTGCTGGAGCAAAGTCATCGAAGACCAGCTAACCACCACTCACGCCCAGAGCCCACCCGCCGACCATACCGACCCCGACACCGCTGCCCACAACCTCAGACAGTGGATCAACGACTGCGCCAACACCCTCACTCCCATCAAGAAACTCTCCAAAAATCATACCAACGAGAAAGCCAGCTGGTTCACTGAAGACCTCCGGGCCTCCAAGCAAACCTGCCGAAAGCTGGAAAAGATCTGGCTCCGTGAACGAACACCGGACAGCCATGCCACCCACAAGAATGCCACCCGTAGACACCATCACCTCATCAGATCTGCCAAAAGGGCCTCCTTCAAAGACCGCCTAGACAACAATGTGCACAACAGCAAAGAGCTCTTCAACATCGTGAAGGAACTCTCCAACCCCAGCTCCAACACCAACGACATCCCACCCTCGAAAGACCTGTGTGACTCGCTGGCCAACTTCTTCCACCGCAAGATCACAGACATCCATGACAGTTTCAACGCCACAACTGCCCCGACAACCACTGAGACCTCTGCCCCCACGACCACCATCCGCACCAACTGCCTGCTCTACAGGACCAACATCATCGACGATTACACCATCAAAATCATGAACACCATCCACTCCGGATCTCCGTCAGATCCATGCCCACACCACATCTTCAACAAAGGCAGCACATCCATCGCACCCCATCTCCGGAAAGTCATCAACACCTCCTTCGAGACAGCAACCTTCCAGAGAGCTGGAAGGACGCCGAGATCAACGCCTTACTCAAGAAACCCAAGGCGGACCCCAAGGACCTCAAGAACTTCCGGCCCATCTCCCTGCTCCCGTTTCCGGCAAAGGTCATCAAGAAGACCGTCAACAAACAACTGACCCGCTACCTCGAGGAGAACAACATCCTAACCCTACGAAGTCCGGGTTCCGCAGCAACCACAGCACGGAGACTGCCCTCATCGCCGCCACTGATGACATCAAGTCCCTGCTGGACAACAGAGAAACGGAGTCCCTCATCCTCCTGGACCTGTCAGCCGCCTTCGACACGGTCTGTCATCACACAGTACAAACACGCCTCCAGAACACTGGGATCCAAGAGAAGGCCCTGGACTGAACCACCTCCTTCCTCTCCGGCAGAAAACAGAGCGCCCGCCTTCCCCCTTCTGCTTCAAAGCCACCGACATCATCTGCGGCCTACCCCAGGGCTCATCCCTCAGCCCAACTCTGTTTAACATCTACATAGCACTGCTCGCCCACGTTGCACATCGGCATGACCTCAACATCCTCTCCTACGCCGATGACACCCAACTGATACTCTACCTCACCAAGAACCCCCACACCGCCAAAACCAACCTTCACGAAGGAATGAAGGTCATTGCTGAATGGATGAGGAACAGCCAACTGAAGCTGAACTCGGACAAGACGGAGGTCCTCATCTTCGGATCCAACCCTTCGGCCTGGGACGACTCCTGGTGGCCAACCACATTGGGAACCGCTCCAACACCCATCGACCACGCACGCAACCTAGGAGTCATCCTCAACTCCACTCTCTCCATGACTAAGCAGGTCAACGCCGTCTCCTCCTCCTGCTTCAACACCCTCCCCATGCTCCGTACGATCTACAAGTGGATCCCCACTGAAACGAGAAGAATAGTCACCCATTCCCTTGTCAGCAGTACGTTGGACAATGGAAACGCCCTCAATGCAGGAGCCTCGGTTAAACTCATGAGACGGCTCCAACACATACAGAACGCCTCTGCACACCTGAAGTGCCATCTAAACCACATGGTAGCTCCTCCTTGATGTAGCGGTGTACTTTATGCCATACACATCGAGTTCTTTGGACATTGTAATGTCAGTATGGTGAGTGAGCGAAGAAAAACACCGTCTGAGTGCAGGTCACTTGTGCATTTCACATGACCATGAGTCCCTTCAATGTTGTGGTTGTGTGAGTCTCTAGGTAAGCTGTTCACCACATCTCATCTATGACTCAACTCATGGTCGTGTACCGTGACATACGTAGGAGGAGACCACCCATCTTTCGACCTGGCCCCAACCTGGTGACAACAGAGGACATCGAAATCAACCGGAAATTCCATTTGGATCCCCTCACACTATGGAACCTATGTGCCCAGTTGGAGCCCCATGTGAAGCCCAAAAGAACACATCAGGCTGCATTGTCTGCTTTTTTTTATTTATTTATTGATTCACAGCAATACATGAGTACATCAAAATAGTAAAAAAAAAAAAACATCATGTAGGCCATATAATCAATAACATAATTCATCCAAAGACAATATAATCAATACTATCCATAGGCCAAATAAATAATAAATCTGTGTAAATCCATATTAACAAATACATTTCAAATTTAAATTTGAATACATTCTCAATCCTCATAATAAGCTGCGAAAGCACCCCAAATTTTCATACCCATTTTATTTTTCCTCCTTGATTCACTAATTGAAAAGAGCCCCCATTCCAGTTTATATAGACTATACATTCTTGATTGCCATTGTTGATAGAGGGGCGGCTTTTCCTGAAGCCACTCGGTGGCTATACACAATCGTGCCACCGTCATTGAAAAAAAAATAAAGTGGCGATAAGGATATAGCCTTTCCAAGGGGCAATCTGTAGGAATGTTCCCCAGAAGCAACATAGTGGGGGTAACAGTTACGTGGAAGTTAAGCACTAGGGAAATTAATTTTTCAATTCCTCCTATAAATCCAACAAGCCTAGGGCAGGAGAAAAAAATATGTATACTGTCTGTGTGGTCAGATTTACATCGAAAACATTTGCCGTCAAAACCCTCGCCCCATTTGGACACATGTTCAGGAGTATAATATAAATCAAACAAGGTTTTGAAAAATTGGGCTTTTAAATTAGCAGACATTAATGCCTCTTTTGACAATAAGATAAGATCTTCCACTACTATTTCTAAATCTACTAGACTGTTAGCCCACTTTACCCTTACTTTCTCAATATCATCTATTTTCCCCTCTAGTAATATTTTATACAAAATACCTATTTTCACCTGCCTGTTAATCCCTTCTATAACTTGATTCTTTTGAAGAATTAACTTCTGTCTTACAAAAAAATCCCGTATTTGCAAGAATTTGAAAAAGTAAGTTCTGGGAAAAGAAAACTGCTCTCTTAACTCCTCATACACCTTTTTTTGATAATCAATGTTATTAACCTTTTCAAAACCTAGGACATAAGAAGACAGCCAAGGAATGTGCAAAATTGCAAAGACCATCGTCATCAGACAACAGGAGGCATGAGCCAAGGAGATCGGTCATAAACACAATGTGCTCTTCAGGGGGGAAAGGCAGCCATGGAAAAGAAAAACAGGCACAAAATTCAAAACAATACATTTAACCATTTGCCCCATATCTTCTCAAACCTTTTGGTGCACCCTCTGGCCTAGCAAAGGAGCACCTCCTGGGCCATGCACCAATCCACCCCTGTGTGCCATTTACGAGTCGTAGGAGGCTTGGCTTGGGACCAGGCAGCGGCAATGTCCTGCTTGGCAACCGCCACTTCTGTACCCAAGAAACGCTTGTCAGCCCGAGAGCCGTCCAAGCCATCGAAGACTCCAAAGAAGAGGAGCAGGGGTAACGGGGGATCTGCCAACCCAAAGTATGTTTAAGTTCAGACCATGTGATAAAAATCAGCCGGGCATGGGCACAACGGTTACAGTCAGGTAAGGGGCGCCCTGTGTAGGTGTACCAGAGTCAGGTATGCTGTGTGAAGGTAGTAGAGTTGAGTAAGGCGTAATTTAGAGGAGGTAGTTAGAGTTTTGGGAGCCATTAAGGTGTCTCACCAATCTGCTTCTCCTTCTAGAGAACCCACCCATCCCTCCCAAATAGATTACAGCATATCTAAATTGGCAGGGCCATTATTCACCAGTGAACAATAGATCCGAAGCACTATTCCTTTCCCCAAGTCGCCCATCATGACCTGCACCTCAAGCCTGTTGAATTCAGGGAGTGAGGTACCAGGTGGGACATATGTAGGTAGGGCGTGGTGGAGTTGCAGATATTTGTAAAACTGTGTCGGGAAAAGGGAGTGAAGCTGTTGCAGATCTCAGAAGGCCCTAATGTGGTCACCAACCCAGATATCCCCAGGAAGTTTAATCCCAATCTGGTCCCATTGTTGAAACCCTCTGAGAGCTGATACCTGAAGTAGCCAAGTGCCGTGCCACAGAGGTGTGTGTTGGGTGAGTTTCTGGTGTCATTCTGTGTATCACAGGGCCGAGCGCCAGGCCAATAGGACCGCTCTGGTGATAGGTGGGATAGTCTGTGGGATAGGGGATCCGTACAGGTAGGTCTGAAACTGAGAAAAGTCCATAGAGCTCGGTCCGATAAGCCGGATCAAACCAGCCCCCAGCAAACCAGTCAGGGATAACAATAAGCCAGGGGGGCAGGTAGTAGAGATGGAGGTTGGTCATTCCCATACCCCCATCAAAGGGAGGTATCCGACAGTGGGCTAGGGCCATACGTGGTCTGCCGCTCCCCCACAGAAGCTTGGAAATTACCCCATCAAACTCATGAAACCAACTACCTGGAAGTAATGTTCTATAAAATGTATAAGAAGCGGGGGAGGATCATCATTTTAAAAACTGCCCCTCTGCCAAGGGGTTAAGCGGGAGGGATAGCCAACGTTTGAGATAGGATTTGGCTTTCGTGACCAGGGGGGTAAGGTTAAGAGCCCGTTCCAGTTCAGGGAGCAGGGTTAGCCATATCCCCAGATATTTAAATGACTGTCTCCACAGGGGTTTGTAGATTGGCCAGTCAAAGCAGGATCGCAAGAGGTGAAGGGGGACCAAAGTGGACTTCGCTGGGTTGAGTCGCAGTCCTGGAACTTCCTCAAAGGACTGGAGCAACTCCAGACAGCGTGGGCCGGAATTCCTCAAGTCAGCCATGAAAATCAGAACGTCGTCCGCGTATAAGGCGATTTTGAGGGTCTGATGGGGGTCCCAAGACCACCCTTGGATCTGGGGATGAGTGCGTATGAGGCACGCCAATGGCTCCATCACCAGTGCAAATAAAACTGGTGAAAGAGGACAGCCTTGGTGGGTGCCTCCTCAGATGGGGAATGCCTCAGAGAAGGCACCATTAGTCAGGACCCCTGCTTGAGGGATCAAGTACAGAACCTGAATAATGCACTGAAAGCAGGGACCGAAGCCCATCTTGGTCAGAACATCTCTTAAGTAATGTAATGTTATATAATGTAATGTTGGCTTCTTATATAGCGCACTAATCACCCCAAAGGGTCTCAAGGCGCTTGCTTTGGGAACCCGTCCTGGTTTTTCCATGTGAGATAGCCCCTACTGGGCACCCCCAAGGTGAAAGCCAGGCATCCCGCTGCGGGGGCCGTAGTGGAGATTGAGCAAGCTATTGCCCAGAGTTGCATAGTGTGAGCCCCTGATTTGAGTAGGCACCGAAGCGAGAATTATCGAGTCCGTGGACATTTTGAGCTCAACACCCTGCCGCGTCGGGAATTGAACCCTGGTCCCGGTCTGACCTCTGCTTCAGGGTCTGCCTCCTCTAACTAGTGACCCACACTTCTCCACTAGGACCAGTCGACCGTATCAAAGGCTTTCTTGAAGTCTATTAGCAGCAGGGCTGGGTATGGAGTGAGCCGGTGGCGATGGGCTAGGGCCAGATGGAGGATCAAGTCATGGAGCAAGGGGTAAAGACGTTTAGCTAAGATTGTAGCAAACATTTTAATTTCAGTGTTAATAAGGGAAATTGGGCGTTAATCTGTGCACAAGAGGGAGGGTGGCTGAGTCTTTGGAATGACCATGGTGGTGGCCACGTCAGTCTCTGAAAGAAAGGATCCCATTTTAACCAAGTGTTGGAAAAGTTTAGTGAGGTGAGGAACCAACACGTCCTGATATGCCGCATAGTATTCCTGTGGAAATCCATCAGGCCCCGGTGTATTCTCAGAGGTAATAAGGAAATAGCACCATGGATCTCCTCCGGCATAAATGGATGGTCAAGGTCTGTCGAGTCGGATTGGGAGAGTCAGAGGAGTCAGATCAGGGGTAATGCATACTGAAAGGAAGTTAAAGACCTTTCCTTCGAGCCTAAAGGAGAGGCACACATAGAGTCCATGTGTGTCAGTCTAGACATGGACAGATATACACCTTTATCAGCAAATCCAACCCCTCACCACTGGGCTGTGCATCAAATCCTGAGTAAGTGCTTCTCCAGACCAAACGCCCTTAACATATCCTGCCCACCAGTTTGGATGACGTGATTCCCACACCTTGTAATCCTCATTGGCTTTTGTGACATACCCTGTAGACTGATTTACTTACATACTTGCATGATTGATTGTCTCTGTACACTTTGTGCGTGATGTAAAGTACTGTTACACCCTACACTGATATCAATAGCACAAAACAGCAAATGAAATGCACATGAGAGAGTGACTATGGAGAGATAAATGACGCTGGAAGAGGGTGGCAGTGGGAAAACCCGAGGAGGAGGGCATGAGTGTGAGCCTGAGAAGTGTCACGTGCCTGAAACTCCCACCTCAGGAATCCTTAACCTCCCATCAGGAAGACAGCATATGGAAAAACACTTTTTGAGAGTGATAACATCTAGAAAGAGATTTTTGAAGAAACACATGCGTTTCACTGGCCCTTGTAAAACTGAGGAGAGATAAAGGAAGGTCCAGAAGCATGCCTGGCAAGAGAGTTATAAGTGAGAAATAGGCCCCTCAGTGGCCCACCCGAATGCATCGTTAGCCCACCCAAATAAAAATTCCACGTGCTGGGCCTGCCTGGGAGGCATCCCAAATGTTGTGGGAGCCATTGATGGTACCCACATTTCCCTTGTTCCACCACAGGCAAGTGAACCCATCTATAGGAACCACAAAAACTACCACTCCATCAATGTGCAAGTGTTATGCCAGGTGGATCAGATCATTCACACATTGTGCAAAGTATCCGGGGTCGGCACATGACTGCTACATCTGGCCGAACAGCACTTCCCCTGCTCACAACCCACACATGCCCAGTCACAATGAAAGTGGTGAAGAAGAAGGCCTTGACCAGCTTCAACAGTCCATCATCAACTATTAGTGTTGAGTTTAAGTTAAAAATGAGCGACCATGACTGTGTGCCTTGCTGTTGTATCACAAACTTCAAGAATTGTTCCTGAGATGTTGTACACATACTGGACTATGTGCAGGATTTGAGAACTTGGGCATGCATAGACTGAGCACCCCGAATCACTCCAAAGTATGGTACACAATTGCTATACTGCCTCACTAGCTCTACCACTCACTCTGAGTCATTCAAGCACCAGTACACTAGTAGATAAGTTGAAAACAAGAATCTGTTTTAAATGTTATCTTTTTACTACAGTGTCAAAGCATGCAACATACGTGCCACAACAGGTTGAGAATGCATGAGTACCTTACCAGTAACCACAGTGACATATTCATTTAACATGAAGCAAGATGTTATATCAATAATCCCTCTGAACATAGGCCCACAAGCATATCCCCCCACCCCTTGCAGGAAGGAGTTGTATGGGATGTCCCTGGTCTATGTGCTTTTTCAGCAGACCCCATTACTGAGCCTATATATGGTAAAATTTACATCAAATTTGCTTTGTCGCTCCCATCACTGGATTGATTACTTCCCAAGTGTGGGGTCTCTAGCCTGCCTTCCCATTACATCTAAAGGGGATCCATGTCCCCTGTCAGCTGTGAGTCTTTGTTGAGTCGGGGGCTAGAGACAATGTCTGGAAAGTACACCGGGACAAGTTCAGCATATTTCTGTGGGGAACAAATTCTTGGCAGGGGGGACGGCGTCCACCCCTTGAAAAGAGGGAGGTATGCTGTGTAACTGCGTGTACCCCCAACTCGAGCCCTAGGTACTTGCAAAACAACTACGCCATGTAATATTCGGACGCTACAGCTGCATATTAGAAGCCGGGCTCATGCCAGACAACAATCAGATGACAGCCTCCACTTGCTCAGGTTTGTGGTATCAAGCGAAACAGACGGCAGAGCTCAGCATAGTCACAGCCAATGCAGACGGGGCTAAAGTCAGAGAGCTGGATGACAAATCTTGTCACGAGGTGTGAAGAAAAGTAAATGAACATTGAATTAGTCACCAACAGTTCCTGTTCCTGTTAAGTAGTTAAGAATCCAAGAAGGCACAGGCAGCTTTGAAGGCAATCAGTTCCAAAAGAAGATCCAAATCATCTTCAACGAAAAGGACCACCATCCAATCCAGCAGTATGAAGGAACAGATGTGCTCCTCACACCACAAGATTAAAAGGAGCATCCCATCACAACCTGGGAGAGGTTCTATGTAGGCATAGCACAGGAGTCATTGCGCAAACGGACAGGCGACAGCTATTAGCCTATCTGACATATTGAAAGGCATCCCATAAACATGTCTCATCAAAGCAGTCTTGGTTGTGGACCAACAAAGGACTCACCCACAGCTCATGATCCAGGGCAGCAAGGTATGTATTTGAAAGGCAGACATCCATGGCCCTCTTAAACTGACTTCTTCTGCAGTAAAAAACAGGTTGCACACAGGTGGAATAGGCATGGCGGAACATTAGCATGTAATTGATGCGCAGCACAGCCAACAGGACACATCCAAACAGAAGCTTCAAGCGATCACGGTACAGTTGCACCTGACCGGGCTTGACCTGGCCCACAGGATGGTCAGACATGGCATGAGAGCACTCTTAGAACCAGTGTTTAGCTGTACAGACAAAGTAATGATCTGTAAACGCTAAATGCAGTACGGAATTTGGAGGAATGACCCCCCCTGGCACTCCAGAAGAAGCATGAAACTAAGGGACAAGGCCAAAGCCCACATGTTTGAAAAAAGTGTGCAACGGCCTTCAGTATCAGATGCTATCAATAATTTGTGTGTCAGTTCACTGAGTAAAAAGTGTGAGTGCCGTGTTCAGCAGTGACTGAATCACGCGGGACGGTCCTGATACATGGTATTTGAAGGTCTCCTGGCTCATGTGGGAGTGACTACTTGTCTAAAGAGAGACCCAGTGTGCATGCACACTTATTAAAGTATGCTTTCACTATGGAAATGTGAGGCCACAAATGGCTATCCACAATCACATATGGGTGAGTTAGGATAACATTGGCACAAAAGGAACACTTTGTGCAGTAGTTCAAATATACGTGATGCTTGGCCTGTGCCCACAGCAGTTGTGCTCATGTAGGTGAAGCTAAGTACGCTTGGTAAAATAGATTTTGCGTGTGTATGTTGTCAGGGACCAGTTTTCATGTGGGTAAATATGCATGAATCACACATGTCACATGAAAAGCCCTGTGCAACAGTACTTGGGTGTGTAAATGCAACAATGTCCCCATTGTCCACATGTAAGGATGTGGTGTGATTCTGGATCTTGTGGGCACACTGCTAAGGATTTCATTGTTCTGTGCTACGTAATCTGTGACAGCTTCCGTCATGTCCATGTTGATGTTATTAGGGGTTTGGGAGCACACTGCTTCACCTCCCAGCACAGTCCATCCCTTAGCAATCTGGTAAATGCATTTCAGTCATGATGCTTACTTGTCATGGGACTGAAGTGTCTCACCTGATTTGGGCAGAGAGAGTTACAGAGAATCGAGTGGATTGTGGCAGCTTGCTCAGCAGACACAGATCACAATGTATCTTACCTCTACTGATGTAGTATGATAACACAACATACATGTGCCTAGAGAAACACATCACTGACCTGCGCCAACCTTGGTGACACACGACAATGGTGACACAAGCAAGCATTTCAGATGAACTGCATTTACCAGGATGCTAAGGGGTGAACTGTGTTGGGAGGTGTGGTGGTGTGCTCCAGTCCCCCTACTGTCCATGTTGATTGTGTTGTCCGGTGTTCCCTGGAAGGAATATTGTACAGTATTGCCTGGTGGTGTGCTTTTTGGGTTATTCCATCATATGTCAATGCACTGCCGTTTCATTGTGTCTATCCAGGTTCCTCCACTCTCTCAATGGATCTTCGCTTTTACATCTTTGGACACATTGCAATGTGAGTTAACAGGCTACGTACTGTAATGAAAATGCTCTTCACACCAAGGCATACTGTTGCGAGTTGTGTTCATTTTACAATGAGTGACAGGTGAGGGTTGAAGTTGAAAGTGATGGTACACAGATGGTTAGGGTAGAACACACAATGGTAGAGTTCCAAAGTCCAAACAAACACTCACATCCTTGTGGCAATGTGTGTTCTGTTTTACAACAAAGTCAATGTTCTGTGTTACAGTGGTGACATCAGCAGTTACTGCAAGAACTGATATGGCACTGTACTGTGCCACGTGATCATCCTGGGGTCTTTTTTCGGATTCCCTCTCTGCCGTTTGCCAGGGGGGAACTTGTTGCTTGCTCAGAGGTGTCTGAGGATTCGCTGTGGTGTGACTCAACTCTCCCTGTGGCCGCTGCTGAGGTGGTGTGACTGTCATCCGGCTGGCCAGGGGTGGTGGAGGGCAGCTATTAGAGCAGAAGGTATGTCCCTCTGAACACCCATAAGCTGGGCCATGTACTCAGCAATTTGTCCCAAGCGAGGGTCCATGGACCTCTGCAGCAGGCTCTGTTTTCGCAGTACTTCAAGGACCTGGCCCATCTGTCCCTGGTTCTGCTGGTATGCACCAAAGACAGTGTACAGGGCCTCTGTCTCATTGTCCTTCTGTGTCTGTCCAACAGTTGGCCTCCCACCTGCCCTAAAGCCATGGACCGGTAACGTTGCCTAGCGGAGCCCCCCACACACCATCCCCAGCATCCCCGGTGTGCCTGGTGGTATGCGCATCTGCTGGCACAGGGACAGTGTTGGAGGCAGGGGTGGTGATCGTGGAGGTAGCTGCCACACAGGTCGTTGATGCAGGGGGTCTGCGTTGGTGGGGCAGCTGTTGTGGGAGTTGTGTTGATGGTGGTGGTGGGGTCAGTAAGGGCCTGAGCATGGGCTGTCCTGGGCACGCCGGAGGGACCCCATTAAAAGACCAGGGACTTTGCATCCAAGGGTTCAGCTTCCTGGGGGCGGGGGGGCTGGCTGGGCTCGTCCATGGCACAGTCGCCTACTGTTGCTAGCGAGTCACCTGGTGGAGAGAGGTTATATTGTCAGCATGTTCTGCACACAGCACAACTTTGATGTTCATGTGTGGCACATTTATTTTGAGGTGACCTGAGATTTACCTTGGCATTACTAGGCATTCTTGTCAGTTTGTCATCAGTCACACATGATGTTGAGGTACATAAAGTGCTTTAGGTGGGCCGGATCTCACTGATGCTGGGCACCGTAATTTATTTAAGGGGGCCTCTGTACGGGCCTCTATCGGGCTCTGTTTTGTGCCCTGGCACAGGCGGTCCGTTATTTGTGCTGGAATTCATTGACAGCAGGCACATCAATGTGCCCATGGTCACAATCCTCACTTCTCACTGGTGGAGAAGTTACGGCATGACGTCATGCCAGGTGAGCTTTGTGGGGAAGTGAAATCCCAAGAGGATTCATTTTGTCTCTGGAATTCCCTCCTTTTGAGACTTGAGAGCAGCAACATCGTTGTGGTGTCACCAGGGCGTTCAGTGGAAGTTTTTTCAATGTTAGAAGCAAGACATAGTTGCTGCTTCTTTATCATATACAACTGACAGACATTGACATAGCCAGTAGTCTGGAATTGTAGTAGGTATCATGTGACTTGTTGTATCAAATATCTGTGTGCAATGGCAGTGATAGAAAAATGCTGGTTGGGTAGATTAATATGCTGGGCACAGATGTGTGGCTAAGGTTTTTTAGGCTAGCCCTTAATTACATTGGCCACGCCCCTTTGAGAGACCCCCAGTTGTTGCATCCCACTAAAACCCCAGGGTACCTACATTGCTCCTCAGCAATGTGATATGGCTGAAGGGCCAATTTCATATGTACAGATTTGCAATTCTGAGGATGTGTCCTCTGGTGCTAACTTGCTGATCTTCCAATTCAGTTTATGCATGGACATTTGGGATTGTTCTATGTGTATCTGACTACTAGGCTGCAACTTCATGATTTCTGTTGTGCTTTTTGTGCTTAGCTCCTGTGGTTTGTGAAGGCTGACAGGGTTTCCATGCATGTGTTGTGTTGAGTCGAGTCTTTCTGCTTTGAGGCAATGGGACTTGCACATTGGCTCTTTGTGGTCGCGTTCTTGTGTTCTGCTTTGCAGTTAAACGTGACTTCATCAATGACACTGTGACTCATGTGGCCTCTTGGTGGTATTAGGTGTATGTGCGCTGCCTAAAACTTATGGGGGTTTCCAGAGTTGGCTACTAAGTATGGGATGTGGGGGTCATTTGCCCCTCATGCTGTTTGTGAGGGGAGACAGAGGGCCTTGTGGGAGTTATGGTCTTGCTGTCAGGTCAAAACTACCCCTTTCCAGATGGCAAGCTACCGTTTAGGAGGCACTCTCGATGGTGTTAGCTGCCACATGGCTGTGGGGAGCGGGGGTGAGGCATGCTGTTTGGGAGGGAGGCCAGGGTGCATGAGTTCACCATCTACCTGTGGGGTGAAGCTGAATAAGGAATTGCTGTTCATGTGATCGATTCATATTGTAAGCGTGCATGCCACATGAGTTTGATGTGGGTGGGTGGGCAATTGGAACTCACTTGTTGTGCACAACAGTACATTGCAGTGTGATGTGCTCATTTTGTTAGTACTTACCTGCCTCCAGTCCCCTCTTGATTCATGTGAGATTTTCTGGCTGCATCATGGCAGGCATCTTCTCCTCCTATTCAGTTAAGGTTAGTGGTGGAATGGGTGGGCCACCACCAGTTTTCTGAGCCACCGTGTGGTTCCTCTGGGCCCGAAGCTTGAGCTGGTCCTTGAGGTCGAGCCACTGCCTCCTGATGTAATGCACAGTATGTAGGGTAGTCCGTACAGCATTGACTTTGCCGTGGATCCTTGCCCTCATCTGATTGTTGCACGCAAGTGGGGTGTGTTTGACCAGGTTCCCAAACAAATGTGGTTCTCCCTTGATTGTCTCGCCTACCATGACTTTTCAATCTGAGTCAGTGGATTTGGGTATTTTCTTGGGGGGCATGGTGCAAATGGGTGAGGGGTGCAGGGTGCAAGGTGGTGGTGGAGATGTGTGAGGTGTGTGTGTGAGAGTGTTGTGTGGTGATAGTTGGGTGTGATGTTGTGCTGTGTGAGTCCATGGTGTACTGTCTCTCCGTCAAGGCTTGTGGTGTGCAAAGGATGTTGGTCCCGGTACGGTTGGGTTTTGTCATGTGGTATGTGAATGTGTCCACATGTGTGTGACCTCCAGATGTCTCTTTCATGCTGTGCATGTCTATCCTTACCAGGAGCAAGTTGGGGTGTGCTCATTTTGTTAGTACTTACCTGCCTCCAGTCCCCTCTCGATTCATGTGAGACTCTCTGGATGCATTATGGCAGGCAACTTCTACTCCCATTCAGTTAAGATTAGTGGTGGAATGGGTGGGCCACCACCAGTTTTCCGAGCCACTGTGTGGTTCCTCTGGGCCCAAAGCTTGAGCTGGCCCTTGAGGTCGAGTCACTGCCTCCTGATGTTATGCACAGTACGTAGGGTGGTCCGTACAGCAATGACTTTGCCGTGGATCCTTGCTCACATCTGATTGTTGCACGCAAGTGGGGTGTGTTTGACTAGTTTCCAAAACAAATGTGGTTCTCCCTTGATTGTCTCGCCTACCATCACTTTCCAATCGGAGTCGGTGGATTTGGGTATTTTCTTGGGGGGCATGGTGCAAATGGGTGAGGGGTGCAGGGTGCAAGGTGGTGGTGGAGATGTGTGAGGTGTGTGTGTGAGAGTGTTGTGTGGTGATAGTTGGGTGTAATGTTGTGCTCTGTGAGTCCATGGTGTACTGTCTCTCCGTCAAGGCTTGTGGTGTGCAAAGGATGTTGGTCCCGGTACTTTTGGGTTTTGTCATGTGGTATGTGGGTGTGCACAGATGTGTGGTGACCTCCAGATGTCTCTTCCATGCTGTGCATGTCTTTCCTTACCAGGAGCAAGTTGGGGTGTATCATTGTGGCGTGTGTGCTATGATTTAGAGCACCAGGGATAACAGGCACACTTCGGGCACTGCTATGGAGTTGGTTGCATCTACCATTAATTTGGATAATGTGCGTGCGCGACGGTTGGACACAGTGATCGGTCCACAATGCCTGCATTCACACTATAATTGGCTGTGTGGTCATATCACGGCAGGAGCAGCCTTTCCAGGCCGTTGAACAGCTTTCCCCGACCTCCGCGGTTGGATGTGCAGCTTATCCGATTGTGGTGGATGGTATTCTGTTGCATCTGGCCGCAGCGGTCAGATTTGGCGTACATTGCATCGTAATTTGACAGACGGACATGTGGGAGTGTTTTTTTCGACACCGTGGCAGACCAAGAGCTTTTCCGTCCAGCATCGTAATTTGGCAAAGCCTGCATGTGAATGTAAAAGTGGTAAAAACAGGAAAAACATACAATACTGTAATGACTATCATCTGAATTCCTTCCCCCTTTCTTACAATAAGATTTTCCACTCAGACATTTAAAATAAAAAATATGTTTTTACCTGACCGCAGCTCTTTCCTGCTTCTGATCTTGAACGTGATGCTCCATTAACTGTAGAAAGAGACGTCCAATGGAAAACGTCATGTAAAAGGAAAAAAAGAGAATTTCTGTCACTGAAGTCAAAGGGAAAGCGTAGGAAAAATTTGATTTTTTTTATGGTATATGTAAAAAATGTATATGTTTGGTGGTAATTAAATTCTATTTTATGAATTTATTGTATTTTTTTCAGAATTTATTGTTGTAAGTTTTTTATTAGCATTTTTGCAAGAACTCATCACAAGAACAGTAGAGATAATAGCATTTACCCTGTAACCATCCATAATAAAGTAATAAGTACATTATAAGCAGGAATAGATAAATGTGATGAATATTATTTGGTAATAAAAAGAATAAATATATATGAATAAATAATTCAATAAGTATATATATAAAAAAATAATTGATATCAGATAATGGGAACAAGTAGAGTGAAAAGATTAGATATCAGAAGACAGTATAATATAGAGGGAAAGAAGATAAGGTGATATAGGATAAGATAAAATACGATAGGATACGATAAGAAAGGATAATGTAATGTAAGGTAACTAGGGGTGGAAAAGAGCAAAGGGTAAAAAGAAAAAGCCAGTGGTGGACTAAGAGATAGGAATAGCAGCATAAATATCAATACCACTATTCATATAAAAAAAATTTGACCAAACCTGAAGAAATATGTCAGTTTCATTCCGAAGGTTGTAAAACACTCTTCCGTGTGATGCTGTGTGTATCATTGTTGTCAGCCATTCTTCTTGTGAGGGAGGAGATGGGGATTTCCAATGATGTAAAATACATATTTTTGCTGCAGCCAATGCGGTATGAAGAAGGCGACATCTGTGTTTGGAGAGTTTTGGAAAGAGTTGTGGATCATGAAGAATGATAGTAGCAGAAATAATCGGGAGACATAAAGGCATTGTAGAGCATAAGATTTTACCCACATATGTACAGAAAGTTTGTATCATTTGGCAATCACATATAATGTGTGTGGAATCAAAGTTGGTGCTAGAGCACCTCCAGCAAATAGCATGTGATATTAAACCAGCCTTCTATACTTTTGCAGGAGACCAATGCCACTCATGAAGGATTTTGAAGAGGCAGAATCTCAGTTTAGCTTCATGAGTGCCTGTGTCTAAACTTTCCAGTATCTCCTCCCATTCCCAATCAGTGTGTGAGACTAGAACCGATTCTGCCATTTGAATTGTAGCATCTATGATAAGGGTTGCGAGTAAAGATGCATTGTAAAAATTTTATAGAGGCCAGATATAACTCCTTTATGTTTACTCAAAATATTTAAATATGATACTATGTGTGAGGATTGAAGTATGGAAGAAGATAGAGGTAGGTGTGTTTTCAAACATTGTTGAAGCTGATTATACTTAAAATATTGATTTATTGGAAGATCAAATTCTTCTTGTAGTTGTGTGAAAGATTTAAAACCACCATTGTGGAAAAGCTGATCTAGCGTGTGAATACCTGCTATGTTCCATAACGGCCAGGAGAGTACTTTCCTATTAATATGAATACTGGTATTGTTCCAAATGGGTGCTTTTTCATGGATATTTGGGTTTAAGGCTAATAATCGGTGTTCTCTTTGCCAGGATTTTAGCATTGCTGATAAAAATGGATTTTTAGATTTCTGATGACCGATTTTAGTACCATACAATGTGGAAATGCCTGGATCTGAAGATAAGAGATGTTGTTCTATATGAACCCATTGAGGAATATCAGAGATTCCCGCTAACACATATGACAGTTGAGAAATTTGTAGTGATAGATTTTAATGTTCAATTGAAGGAAGACTCAGTCCTCCATAAGTGTGGTAAGCTTTTCATATGGCTATAGTTAAATGAGGTTTCGTGGTACCCCATATAAAAGATTTTATTTTAGAATCTATAAGTCTCAGCATAGATAAGGGAATGTGGAGAGGAAGCATACCTAAGGTATATAAAAAAACATGGTAGAGTAACCATTTTAACAGCTTGAACTCTTCCCCACATGAAAATATTTAGCATTTGTCATATATCAAAATCATGATGCATTTGAGAGATCAATGTATTGAGGTTGTCTAAAACCACACCTTCCATACCTTTGTTTATTCATATACCTAAATATTTATGGCATGAGGACTGGCAAAGGAAAGGGAAACCATGGATAGCCTCTTTTGTGGGGCTATCAGAAATTGGTAAAACTTTGCTTTTGTGGCAATTTATTTTATAACCTGAGAAGGATAAAAAGTTGTCTATGATTTGGAGTGAAGATGGTAGAGAGTGAGGAAGTTTCGTAATAGTGAGTAAAATGTCATCCACATATGAATAAAGAATTTACAAACTGTTTAGATGAAGTTTCTATTAAAAGACATGGTGTGCTTATTTATCAATCTAATTAACGTTATTAAAAATGTTGTTTTATTTTTAAAATATTATTTTAATGTTATGGTAATTGTTTTTAAATGATCAACATTTTAGGATTCAGAACTATCCATTAAAAAAAAAAAATTACTTATAACATGAACAATTTTATTATTGTAAAAATGGAAACTCAGGTATTTTAATTAATACCTGAGAATTATTAGAGTGCCCCATCCCTTGTATCCCCTGCTTGAAAGTTATTGTTACAATTCATTAAACATTTAAAAAAAACATTATATAATAAATAAAATGTATACATAATAATACTCAAGTGTTAGAACTGGGGTTCTCTAGTTGGGAGAGGTAGGTACCACTGTCGTGATGCGGTCCGCAAGCAAGCGGTGCGGCGATCTCACCCAGTGATGACAGGCTCTGCGACAATGCTTGCAGCAATGGTAATCTTCCTGCACCGGGCTTGTGCGTCCCACAAACCAAGGATGTGATGACTCTGGCAGCGGCAACAGGCACTGCGATGATCTCGGCCTTTGTAGCGGTGGGAATTTCCTCGCACTGACGGGGATGCGCTCTGCAAGCGAGCAATGCGTTAAAACTTGCAGAAAGTCTTGAAAATCTTGGTTTCCAACTTCCCAACACAGGTACAACTTCCTGAGGTGCCACAACTGGCCCTTGCACTCTAGGAAGGACATGACTCTCTCAGTAGAGTTCAGGGAAGCTGGGGGTGAAGTCCTTTTGTTCCTGGGACTTCTTAACAGGGAGCCAGCTCTTCTTCAGGCCCTTGGAGATTCCTTCAAGCAAGGGGACACAGCACAAAGCAAAGTCCTCCCCCTCTCCTTGGCAGCAAAGCAACTGCAAGTCAGTCCAGCAAAGCAACAGCAGGACAGTCTTCCTTTTTTAGTCATCCAGCTTTCTCCTTGGCAGAGGTTCCTTCTTGATTCCAGGATGATCTAAGGTTTAGTGGTCTGGGGTCCTGTACTTATACCCCAAAAAGATTTGGTTCCTTTGTGCCGGAGGGCTCTGAGCCCGGTCTGAACCAATTCTGGGTGTTCCTTGAGCACTTTCTTTTCCTGGCCTCTCCTTTCCTTTCTGAGAGAGGGGCAGGGTCATCATGCGCCCCGCAGGAGGTGGAGCCAGCATTGTGGAGGGAAAGCCCAGAACTGGAGCACTTTGTTGACATGATTCCTTCTCTCCTTTCGCAGTGCAGGGTAGAGACATTAGATGCACCACAGGGGGTGGAGCCAGCACTGGGGTGGGCAGGCACAGTCCTATTTAGGTACCAGGTACAACTCCTCCCTCCTATCTAGATGCAGATCTCTCTATTCACCACTGGGTGGACTCATTCTGTCTCCTGGAGTCCCACAGCCCTGTCACTCACAAACCAGACAGTCAATTCACAAACAGCCAAAGCACACAGAAAGGTCAGACAAGAGAACAGCCACTTTCTAAAAAGTGCTGTTCCCAAACACAGGATTTAAAAACCACCTTTCCTAAAAGATGTGTTATTAAATTCTGAGTTCAGGGATACCTGACTTTTATGACCTATCTTGCTCCTATGGGATGATATGCAGGTAACCACTGTAGCCAGCATTCCCCGTGATAGCCTATGGGCAAGATAGCCTTACAATAGTTGAAAACAAAAATGGCTGTGAATTGCTAGCAGAGCATGTCACCTGCACTAGTACATGCTCTACCTTTCAAATACACTGCACCCTGCCCAAGGGGGTAACTTGTGCATTCCATAGGGGTGACCAATGTGTACAGAAAGGGAAGGGTTAGGCCTGGTCATTGGGGACACTGACCAGGTTGACATGGCAGTTCACAGACTGCACACAGGCATTGCGGTGGCAGGCCTGAGACACCATTTTAGGGCTACTCATGTGGGTAGCACAATCAGTGCTGCAGGCCCACTAGTAGCATTTGAATAACCTGCCCTGGCACACTTAGTGCACTTTACTAGGGAATTCCTGGTAATACAAATATGCCAATCATGGATAACCAATTACAATAACAATTTACACAGAGAGCATATGCACTTTAGCACTGATCAAATTTAGTTATACCATGAGTAGTTTTATTATTGTAAAAATGAAAACTCAGGTATTAAAATTAATACCTGAGAGTTCCCAATCCCTTGTATCCCATGACTAAAAGTTAGTGTTACAATTGGTTAAACATTTAAAAAACATGTGTCCTGCCAGGTAGGTGGGTTCATTATTTATTTTAGTTAATTCAAGTGTGGATAGGTCTGTCAATAATGTTGAAGCTTCTCTTTTTGCAAGGTTTTCACCGTGCACATTGAAATCTCCCAGTAATAGGAAATTACTAGTTAAGATAACATGGGGTGAGATTAGCTCCATTAGTTGAGAGGAAAAATTGGAAAGAGGTCCTGGGGGTCGGTATACGAGAGCACCTTTGCAGCTGAGTCGAGGATGTAGGTCAGCTCTGAAAATTTAGATCTCCATGGTGTTGCTACATTGTTGGTCAATAATGGAGATTTTGATAGGGGATTTGTATATGATAGCTAATCCTAATTCAACCTTATGGGTTCTATCCAGTCTTTGAATGTGGTAACCAATACGATGTACGACAGCGATATCAGGGTTGGAACAAGGCTTGGTCCAGGTTTCAGTCAGAAACCTGATATGAGGGAGAGTGGAGGATAACAGATCCTAAATGTTTATTGCATGTTTGTGTGGGGATCTGACGTTGCCCAGAAAGCGATTCCAGCCTCTATTTTTTTGATGAATGGGTTGGGAGGGTCCTTTTTGTTTGCTAGTGACCTGGGGTGGCCTGATAACCTGGTCGAGTGAGGTTGCAATGATTTCATTGGTTAGGGGCCATGTAGGCGCTGCGCTCTGAAATCTGCAGGTCCTACAAGAGAAAGGTCCTTCTGGGATTATTGGTGGGGTACAGGCTCTGTTCATTGGTGTACGAGAAAGATACATATCTCTGATTGGTACTAACTCTTGACTTGAGTATTTATGAGAGATGATTGCCTTATTAGCCTGATCTGAGGGCAAACCGGAAGGGGTTCTGGCTCCAGGCGATGTCCAGGCATGGACAGGAGCCAACGGGCTTACCTTAAGCACACCAGCTGTGTGTCCACTGCGCGTTGTGCCCTACATCAGTTTTTATGGAGGCAGCTGAACTGCTAATATCCCCAATCTGGTGTCTAAGTTATTTCCGGTAGGTGTCCGCTCCCTCCACACAAACGGTATGATCCGCGGTGGACCAGGGAGGCCCCCACCCAACAGAGAGCAAAAGAGCAGAGTGTACAGGTAGGATGTGAAGTGCTCTACTGTGTGAGTGATTTTAAAAAGTTAAAAAAGCGCATTAGCTTCTAGCATAACATTCAATTAAAAATTCAATTTAGGAGGCCTTTACCAGGGGCTCCTTGTGCTACAATAACAGGCGTACAGATGAGGATTCGATCTCCTGATTGGCCTTAAGGGTGTCCCCTGTGCGTTGTGTCCTGCATCCGTTTTTATTGAAGCAGCTGAACTGCTAATCTTGTTGCCGCCAGAAGTGGACTCTAAGTTACTTCCTGTGGGTGTCCGCTCCCTCCACACAAACGGAACGATCGGCTGTGGACCAGGGAGGCACCCAACAGAGAGCAAAAGAGCAGTGTGTACAGGTAGGATGTGAAGTACTCTACAGTGTGAGTGATTTTAAAAAGTTAAAAAAGGGGCATTAGCTTTTAGCATAACATTCAATTACAATTTCAATTTCAATTTATGAGCCCTTTACCAGGTGCTCCGTGCGCTGCAATAACAGGCTCACAGATGGGTATTCAATCTCCTGAGTGGCCTTAAGCGCAGCAATAGGCAAGAAAAGTGCAGAAAGAGGCAAAAGATGATGTTATCAGGGAATGCAGCCACACACTGTCCACAGACAGATTTTTGCAAAGACTTACTCAAACAATCTTAGAAGGGGGCATGATAGATCCATAGACATGTCCCCTTCAATAGTCCACCTGCTATTACTATTACTATTTCTCAAACAGGATCTGAGGTAAACAAATAGACCTAAACTCACTGTTGGCACTACAACTCGATACCAATATACTTCTAACACTTACCATTATATATTTCCTTCAGCACTACCAAATTTCAAGGTTAGACTGCATGCATGTATCAATTACTCACACATTGCCTTTAGCTGCCTTGCATGTAATTTGGGTTTTTCTCTCTTATATGCACTACGAGTTATACAGTGGTGCCTTGCCAATCTTATTCATTCCATTCATGGGTGAACTATTGTTCGAATTTAATGGTATTTTTGAAACATCTCTCTGTCTCTTTCATTACAGTTAATTTTCCTCCTGTCAAGCCCACTTTGCTCCTCTGGTATATCTGCTTAATGCCACTAGCTGTACTCTGTCTGTTTCCTACTCTTCCAAGTCTTTCACCTTTGTATCTCTCTCTCCGACAAGGAACAGGGTATTGAAGAATGAGTAGTGAAGCGTCCTTCCCCTCTCAAGCCCCTCTTATTACTTGGAAATATGCACCGACCCATTTGTTGACAATATTGTGTCAGGTAAGACATTTGACATAAATGGCAATGTTGAACTTGACTTGGTTTTAGCAATGTGAATTCAACCCATGGGAGCAGAGAGAAGATTATCTGACATGCAAAGTGATATTTTGCACACAAAATCAAGAATTTTTTGTTTTTTGAAATGTGGGAATTTCCTCAAATTTTTCAATAAGGAAATTTCACAAATTGTGTTCCACGTGATACTGGTTTGAACGGAATAAAAACTCTTGCAGGCACAGAAAATGTCTTACAAGTGACATTTTCATTTCCAACTGCTCTTGCTCCAATCACATATACATTTTGAACATGAGGTCAATCCTCGCTTTAAGTTTTCACAGAACATACTTCCAATTACATTTTGGGAAACCACTCATTTTTCTGCATATATTTAGGTATATGTTGTGGGTTTTTTTAAATGTAGAATGTTCCACACACAAACGTGATGTTTTTAGGTCTCAAGATTGGGGATTTGCATGACCAATGATGTGAGGAGGAATTTGGAAAGTCTGAAGGACAATGAATGTACTGATTTTAAAACTTGCTCATATAGGGCAACCTAGCAGCAGAGGTGCACATATCAGTAATGTAGACAGGAAGCAATGCCATGGTACCGCGCTCATGTGCGTCATAGTTGTTTGTGGACATAAGGGGGTTCAGCATGCTGGCAACTGCTTCAGTCTTGCCAGGGGAAGTATGTTAGGCTTGCATGTATAGTGGCATGTTTGGATGTGCAGAGAAGCATCAGGCATGCCTAATTTCCTTGGCTGCAGCTCCATTATGTCCACAAGCAGTAGACCATTCCAATTCACATTTTATGCAAGTAGAGGAGGTGAGCATTGAAGTGTTCCATCTTGCGTCTTTGTACAATCATGAAATTGATCAAAGAACAGCATCAATCGTGAGTCCTGGAAAAACATTGGACTCTTGATTAAGATATTCACAGCAGAGTAAATACCCACTGTGGGGCTCATTTATGAAGGCCTTGCGCCACCGGTGCGTCACTTTTTCCCATTTTAAAAGTGACGCAAAAGTGGCGCAAGACCTTCATAAATAAGGCCCCGTGTTTTTAAATGCCCATTCGCTATGATGTAGTACCTAGAAAAAACATTGTCACAGAATTGAAATTGCACAACACAACAAAACCGGGGGTCTAAAGGCCAACAAGTGAATTGAAATTACCAAGCCCCCAATTGCACCTACGCTATGAACTTTCTGAAAGTTACATCATTTAACAGCACGTGTTACACTCCCAGCTAAGGCTCGCCTAAGTAGCATGCTAGTAATTTTCATTTGGTTAATATTGGAGCTGTCATCATCTTAATTTCCTTGGTGTAGTCCTCTCCATATACTCATATACTCAGCCTACATGGTAATCATATTAGGAAAGATTTTAGCTCGTGATTATGAGTATCCCAGTTTTTATCTCAATCTTCACCTCTCTACTCCGATTTACCAATACTTGGAGTATCAGTAACCTTAGGGGAGGAGGGCAACTGGAGGAGTATGAGGATACCATCGGAATTCAGAAATTACTGGGGAAATAGAAAACTACACCCGCATCTCCTGGTAGTTCTAAATTTTCCCTGATTTTCATATAGAGATTTCGCTTTCTTTCAGCAGGTGAAATTCCTGCATGAAAGTCTCCATATCCATATGTTGCTGCAGATCTCAAAATTCTTTTGGGACCATTAACTCTCATTCCCTGCTCCATTCCGGTTGTTTAAACTCCTAAGCACTCTCTAAGTATCATGTTTATATTCAGTCAGTGATGACCTTGCTGGTATATGTTAGCTTTAGGTCTCTTGCATTTTTCTCCTTTGTTACGGTGAAAACCACAACCGTTTCACATTCTGGGATGTCACTGGGTGTCTTATGTTGACATTTCAGTGGCCATTCTGAAATTCAGCCTCTGCACTAAGTCATTCTTGAAGGGGACTCACATGGTTGGTATTTGATCTTGAACAGTGGCACAATGTGTGTGCTCTGCACCTTGGCACAGCATCGCTTGCAGATGGTGTCCAAGGTGACTTTCTTCTTTCTTGTGGGATATTTGTTTTTTGCCTGAATGGTAGGGCAGCTTTGCATGCGGATATAGGGGCATATTACCAAGCAGGGCGATAGGCAATTATCGCCGCTTTTGCAGCTGTTTTCGGCCGCTAAGCGGCGATAATTCTATCGCTCTATTAGCAAGCTGTCGCTAACAGCAGTTAGCGACAGCTTTAGGCGATAGCGAGCGGTTTGGGTCCCACTTCGCATGTCAGCGATATTTATCGTTAATGACATGCAAAGTGGGCATACCCTACCTGTTAGTGACTGAAAGCAGTCGCTAACATCGCTATCGCCTATTAGGAAGGCAGGCGTAGCGATGGAAATATTCCCGCTACCGCCAAAAACTAACGCCTGCTCTGACCAGTTCTTAGCCATGTTATCCAATGGGAGGTAGATAACATGGCTAAGAACATTTTGTCGCTAATGCGTGAATTTTGCGGTATTCACAGCGATATTCACGCTATCGCCGGAAAATTTATCGCTTTGGAGATAAACGTTGCTAATAGCACGTTATCTCAGCAATGATTTGCGGCGATGCTTAGCGATAAAAAATTAGTTGCTAAGCCTAGTTAGCGATAAATATTGCTAATCGTTGGTAATATGCCCCACAGTTCCTGTGCAAGGATGAGAACATTTCTTGAGATCTTGCCAGCTTCATTCCTCGAATTGTTTGTGTGTGCAGATCTCTGCTGGTCACTGCTTTTTGAAGCTGGTGCCAATAGTGGTGTTTTTTGTTGTTCTTATGGTTGTAACCACTTGATATACCACTCGAGCATATGTGTCAGACAATGTATGATCTGTTCTGTGCTTGTGGATGTAAAGGGAGTCAGACTGTGGGCAGTAGAGTCTTGGATTGCACAAATTGCTGAAATGCTAACATTTTAGGGGTGTTGGAAATGACCACCTTTCATGTTGTTACACCTTAGCTTTCTTGCTCCTTTTCCTTATATGAAACTACCTTCCCATAATGCATTGGGTGGGAAATTGGGTTGTATACATTCCCAGGATGCACCGAGGCAGTGTCAGCTGACCTCATATGATTCAAAAGAAGTCCGCCTAAGTTCCTGAGTGCTTGGCTTCCTTCCTTCTGTGAACCACGCCTCCCTGTCCAGTTTCTTTCCGTGTCGTATCCTGTGCAATCCTGAGATCCCCTCGTCAGGTTTCCTCAGAATTTCTTGAATTATCCGAGATTCACACGTGTAGCAAATCCAACTACCACGCTCTCCTCCAGAAATGCCTTGCCTTCAGCGCGAGGACGCGTTGTTTGTTGGCTGTGAAGATTTCAGCTCGAGGACGTGCTGATCTGACCTTCCGCGTTCTACCCTCAAGCTTCTACTCCTATTGCAAAGAAGCGCTATATTGTTGCCTCTCCCCATCTGCCTCGATGTTCACCTTGGTAGTGTGCACACATTGTAAATATATATTTTTTTACCTTCTTTGGAGTTTTCCAGTGTTGATACTTCTCTAGTCTCCAGTGAGTCTGAGAGGAAGCGCTGTCAACATTTTTTGTTCTTAGGCTGCAGCTGAGCTACGTTCCTTTAATTTTTTGTTTAAACAGTCAGATTTTGTAAACAGTTATTTTGCAACCTCTTGAATATTTCTTCAACTGGCAACATTTGTCAAGAGAGGAACAAACTTTCCTAATAACGCTGGAACAGCAATGGACTCCTGCTCTTTTTTCCTTTCAGTCATTAAGGCTACATTGTTCCTCCTTCATTTGGCAGACTATGCCTATCGGGAATTGCAGCATAACCTGACTGCAACCAGAGCGAGACCAGTTTCTGGTTTGATTTCTCCTGGGCTGTGGAGTCCTCGGCTCTTGTGGAATCCTCTCCTAATTTAGGTGAGTTTGGGAGTGTACACAACTTGTTATCACTAATCCTTATTATTGTGTATAGTGTAGACCATTATATTGAGTGGACGCTTTTACTAATACCGGTCTCTCTTTCTCTTGTGTTTTATTACTTTATTAATCCTCTGCAGGGCTGGGAACATATTCCAGATTCTCATTGTTTCCTTCCGTTGGCATCGCTGCAACTTCTTGGTGGTCCTGAGTTGTTTCTTCTCTCCTTTGGAGTACTAGCATGTATTCTGTTAACCCATGCTTGGCTGCACCAGGCAGTACCTTAGAGGAGAGTGGAGGCCCTGTCTTCGTTCCTGAGGATATTGGTTCATCTGCATTGTGGATTTTGAATTCCCGACACATGTGGTGTACCTCAAGATTTTTTGTCTTGACTGTTTTTGCTGGTTGTAGAACTTTGTGCACTTTACCTCTGCTAACCAGTGGTGAAGTTCATGTCCTCCCCATTTCAACATAATGAAAGTGGTATACCTCTTAGTGGCATATTCAACCTACCTTTAAGTCCTTAGCATATGGTACCTAAAGTGTACCCAGGGCCTGTAAATTAAATCTCACCAGTGGGATACAGCACTCACTGTGCCAACACTGCAGTGAGAAAGCAAACATGACTGCAGGTCTGCCACCAGTAGCCCGGCTGTGTAGGTTTAAACTGCAAATGATAAATGTGACAGGCATAAAACTCTCCTTTTAAAAATGTATGTCACCCCAAGTAGGCCTTTCTGCTCATGAAGGCAGGGAGCATAATATTTAAAAGTGCTATATGTAAAGCTTAATATTAACCATGTCCTTACAGTGACTAGTACCTCCAAGTTATTTTCACTGTGACAGTGTGGTGGTTTCATAGGAAAGCAATGGGAAACAATATTATATTAAATACATGTTGTTCCCCCCCAAGGAAACAGCTACTAATGTGATTTTTCCACTTTTTGAAATATTTATTACAATCTTAATTCACCAGTGGTATTGGATTAGTTTAAAATATTGTAGAAAGATGACTTTTAAAATTCACTTTGCCAACTTTGAAGCCCCAGAAAGTTAAAGCACTTTTTGTACTCTCCTGAACTTGCTCGCAGGACAGGGACAAAAGGTCTTCAGGGTGGAGAGGTGTATTTCTGCCAATGAAAGGGTTGCATGTGCTCTGGCCTACCCTGTCATATGCAGATATTGTTAACACCAAGGCCTGCACCCTTCTTCTGTCCCTCCAACCAGACTGGCCTCAATCACAATAGGCCTCTTGCTGACAACACAGTGTCAGATTCTGCAGGTGTCAAACCTGCCTGACAGGTGTGCTGGGGTTTTTCATAGAACATTTAAGGTGCACTTCAA
Organism: Lissotriton vulgaris; assembly: GCF_964263255.1. Classification (NCBI taxonomy): domain Eukaryota; kingdom Metazoa; phylum Chordata; class Amphibia; order Caudata; family Salamandridae; genus Lissotriton; species Lissotriton vulgaris. The sequence continues at coordinate 333,861,337 of NC_141700.1, forward strand.
AGGAGGGAAACAGAAAGCCAAACCAATGTATGTGTATACACTGTCTGATTGCTGAAAGCTCAGTTATGTTCTGCCAGACCTTTGTCACTGAGTATGCTGGCGGGAATAGGGACTGCCTAAAGCTTGATTTTAGTGTTAGATGTTGGAGGACACTATTTTTTTTTTTAAGTTTTATATAGCTCTAGCTAGACCCGAAGGTATCAGGGTGCCTTACATATAATTCAAGATCGTTTGATTGAAGTACATACATATATAAAGACAAAGCAAATCATTAGGCAGTCAAGGTAGTTACAATATGCGAATATGAGAACAGCATAAGTAGATGGCGCAATTGAGATAGTAGACAGCCGAAATAATCAATCGACCGCCGCCGTCAGTTTGGGTGTGATCTTTGGGTATGTAGCTCGGTTTGTGTATGGTTGAAGTATTTGTTGAGCAAGTGGGTATTTCAGGTCCCGTTTGATGCAGGGCAAGATTACAGTGGAGATCTATAGGGAGTAGGTTCCAGATCCTAGATACATTTCCAGAGAATGAGCATATCTCAGAGGATTTCTTTTTCAGTTTGGGAGGTATGAGAAGAATTGAATTGGAGCTTTTCAGAGTCCTGGCTATTCCTGCTTTTGAAAATGTGGTCTCTAGAAGGCTGGGTTTATGTGTATGAAGGGCTTCGTGTGTGATGCAAGCAGTCTTATAGATATTATCTTCCTTTGATGGGAAGCCAATTGAGGTTCTTGAGGGCCGGAGAGATATGCTCCAACTGTTTAAAACCTGATAGGAGCCAGGCAGCCGTGTTGAGAACTGTTCTTAGGGAGGCAAGGTTTTTTTTAGGGGTGCCTTTGAAGATGGCGTTGCCATAATGCAGTTTTGAGAGGACTAGAGATTCCACTAGCATCTTAAAGTCATCAGGGGGAATGAGCAGTTTGATTTTCTTAAAATGTTTTAGCGTGTAAAGTTCTCCATTGGCTGAGTTATTGATGTGGTCCTTCATTGACATGTTTTTGTCCAGACTGATGCCCAAGGTCTTTACGGAGTTGAATAGTGTGAGAGAAGAATTAAAAGCATCCGAATTCTTGAGCCAATCCTAGATTGGTAGGGAGCTATTTTTAGGGGAAAAAAATAGAAGTTCAGTTTTGTTGGGATTCAACTTTAAGTGGTTGGTGTTAAGCCAAGTTTGCATCTTGATTAGTGTAGCGTTCAGATGTAGGATGTCACTGGATGATTTACTTTTGCAGTAGAGTTGGGTGTCATCGGTGTATAGGTGGTATTTTACCCCTGCTTGGTTCAGGATAGCAGTAAGGGTTTCCATGAAAAGATTAAAAAAGGATGAGGAGAAAATTGAGCCTTGAAGTACACCATGTGGAACGAGTGTAGGTTTCCAAAGACAGGTGTTGATATTCATTTGCTGGGAGTAATGTTGCAAGTAAGATGTAAACTACCTTAGGTCTATGCTATTGATACCAGTGTGGCTCTTGAGTGTCTCGAGGAATGCTGGGTGATTTACTCTATCAAAGGCCACAGATAAGTCAAATAGGATTGAGAGGCATGCATCACCTTCATCTAAGGATCTGTGAATGTCATCCGAGATATTGAGCATAGCAATTTCCGTGCTACAGCCTTTCCTGAATCCTGAAGGGAGGTTGAATTTGTTTATATGTTGGTTGAGTTGTAGTAGGATGCACTTTTCTATTGTTTAGGCTAGTAATGAGAGGTTATTGATTGGTCTGAAGTTATTGGGGACTGCCCCTGTTTTTTTTAGTATGGGTGTGATTTTGCCTAGTTGTAGTAAGTCAGGTACATGGTCTGAAGAGAGATTGGTACATTTCTGTCAGTAATGGGGCGATGATATGGTTGAGGTTTATACTATTGTGGATGGGAGGGGTTTAGTGTAGTATTCAAGTTCGCAATTATATTGCAGACTTCACTTTCTGTCACAGAAGTCTGACTAATAAGCATTGTTTTTCAGTTGAGGGAGATCATAGTTGCCATTATATTTTCTTAGGGTCATTAGGTCATTAGTTAAGTCTGGGGGAGGAGCTACTGTGGTGGGATGAAAGTCAGTGGCGAAGATTAGTAGAGATGTCAGATTTGTTGCCTGGAAGAGCGATTACTCAATTTTTGAACTGTATCAGTGAAAAAGTAAGCAATTTCTTCACAACGTTCATTGGTGGCTGTTGTTTCATGTGGGGAGATAAGAGTAGTTGGTTGTTTAATTATGTTGAAGAGTTCACTTGGTCTGTTCTTAGCGTTAGCTGCGAAAGAAATTGACTTTTTTCTCTAAAGATGTGTTTCTAATAGGAAAGCCGTGCAGCTCTTAGGAGTGAGAGGTGCACTGTAGAAGTGTTCTATCTCCATATTATTTCTGACTGTCTTAGTTGTCTCCTCTCGTTGTTAAGATCTGACTTGAACCAGATTTTCTATTGGATTTTTCTATATTGTTTTAATTTGAGTGGGGCCACTTGGTCAAGAACATCAGTCATTGATGTATTATAGTGGGCAGAGAAGTCGTCAAAGGTGTGAGTGAAATGGTTGATACTGTAGTTGGGCACATATACTGGATTCAATGCCAATATTGGGATTTGTTTACTGCTCCTAGCCCAGTGCTGCAAGGTTTGTTGGGGGTGGGTGAGATCTGAGGTGGGTCTTGATATGAAACAATATGAGATGGTGGTCTGACCAGTCGAAGGGTGTGATGAATCAAAGTGAGACAAGTTCATGTTTGGTGAATATTGCAACTAGAGTGGAGCCTTTATTATGGGTCGGTTCGCTGCAGAGTTGTTTGAGTAGGTTTATTTCAAGAAGGTTTGTAAGGTTGCAGACTGTGGTTTCTTCAGAGTTGTGCCAGTGAATTTTGAAGTTGCCCAGGAACACGTCTTTCGAGTCAGTTAGGGAGAACCGTGTTACTAGGTCATTTAGTTCTTATGAGAAGAGGGTGGGATCACCAGGTGGGTGGTAGATGGTGTGGAGTTTGATAGGAGTGGTGCCATCGGCTGCAAGTTCTACTCTAAGGTATTTGAAAGTCGAATACTTTTTAGGTCTTTAAGGTAAAAAGCTGGGTTTACTTGTCGTGGATGATTGCTAGTCCACCACCTATTCTCCCTGATCTGTTCTGTCTAAAGATGGCGTAGCCAGGTGGTGTGACCAGATCAAGTGTTTGTTAAGCCAAATTCCAGTGAGAAATGCATTATCTTATCTATTCCTTCATCAAGTATAGCTTCAGCGATTTCATTGGCATGTTTAACTGCTGACCTGCAGTTGAAGAGCATGCCTGTTAGGGGGCTTGGACTATTGTTTGGGATATGTAGTGTCTGAATGGTGCTATGTTGTACAGGCGGTCTAGGTGAGGTGATCATTCAAGGGATTCTATATGTGCCCATGATTATTGGGATTTTGGAAGGAGGCTTGTGGACCATTTTCTGGGTCATTTGTGATGTAGGAGTCACTGAGAGCATCAGCTTCAAGAGCGGATATGGGACTGAGAGCTTGGTGGGGTCTGTGGGTTGAACGACTCAAGGGAATAGTGGTCCAATTTGTGTGTTGACTGATAGTTGGAGAACTTATAAGGGGAGAAAACCTCTCAATACCAGGAGTGTGATAGCTGGTTAACTTGGCTTGGATTGAGAGGTCCTATTTTATATGCAAGTCGTCTTTTTTAATTTTTCAAGAATCTTTTAATTGCATTTTCAAACAACGTAGATAGAGCAGCAAGTACATTGTATAACAATTGTGTGTGGCAACTCTGGGGTGGGACCCCCTGCAAGTGAGATGTGCATAACATCATGACATCAAGAAATTGAGTGGAGTTCATACCTTAATTTGAATTTCCACTGTGTTATGGGGAGCTCTCGTTGTGGTCATCATGGTCCAAGTTGGAGTTAGCGTTCAGGCCTCTGTGGGAGCACCATCCGGCCCAAACCTGCATCCATTCACATGGACAACCCCTACCCAGATAAATATATTTTTCATTTGTCAAATACCAGTCCATATCTTGTTCCCACCTCCACTGGAGCGTCTCTAGCACCCCATAAACGTGCAATGGTCTGTTTGGCGACCACAAGACTCAGTGAGAACCACAACTTGCTATATCTGGACAGTGGATCGTCCCCCCATATGCAAAGAAGGCATATCTTCTCCGTGTCCGGGAGTACAACATCCATGATCTCGGCCATAATCCTCTGCAACTGCATCCAATAGATTTTCACAGCCAGACATGGCCACAGAATATGAAAGGAGGTGCCCCTTTTACCAAATCCCCAAAGGCAGAGGTCCATCCGACAGCGGTCCTTGGCTCGGACCACAGAGCAGGAGTAATATGAACAAAGTAGGATACGTAGGTGGATCAGGTGAAACCCTGTATTAATGATCAACTCCCGCAAGGCTCTCAGCGCCTCCTCCCACTCCCCATCCTCACAATCCCTAATGTCTGATTCTCATTTGGTCCTAAGTGTGGTGAGGATTTTTGGTGAATTATTGAGTAGTTTCTTGTAAATGAGGGAGACAGCTTTTTGGGGTAGAGCCTCCAAGAGGACTCTGTCCTCTAGCGGCGAGGAGTCTGGGATGGGAGTGCAACTAGGGACTTGCGGCCTGAGGGCATGGCGAAGTTGCATATATCTGAAGGCCTCAGTGGGTGCTAAATCATATTGGGCCTGCATTTCCACTAAGGTGAGCATGTTTCCCTCCTTCCACACATCACCCACCGTGAATATGCCTATGAGGTTCGATGACTTGAAGCCCTGTAAACTGAGCACTTGACTAAGAGAATCACTGCACCACAATTGGGTCATTTAAATGGGCCTCTCTCTCCAACCCACGAATGATGTGACCGTCCTCCACACCAGGGACACAGTAAGTGTCTGAGGCAGGAGATTCTCAGCTCCATTTGAGCCATTGAGCACCCCTGGGTAACCCCTGTTCTTCATTGAAAACCTCTCCAACCTGAAGACAGGATCGTCAAAGGAGGCAAATGCCCAGTAATTGTCCACTACTAGTTGTGTCATCCAATAGTATTTCTGGATGTCAGTTAGACCATTGGCTCCATTGTACACCCTTGCATCAACTTGGAGAGGGCTATGTGTGGTGGGCTGTATTCCACAGAAGCAGATGGAGAAGGGATTCTGTTATGCAAAAGAATTCATCAGGAAGGGTTGTTTTGCAGTACATAGAGAATACAGGGAAGTGTCATCATCTTGAACATTGCTGCTCTTCCCAATAGGGAGAGTGGGATATCCCTCCAGTGTTGGACTTCTAATGCAAAATGCTCCAGGATGGGAACCAAGTTGATTTGATGAAAAAAGAAGGGGGTCCATGGTGACATGGAACCCTAAATATTTAAAGCTCCTAGTGGACAAGGGGAGACGGATGTCCCTGGGTAACATAAGCATAGGACCCGTTATCAGATGCATAAGGGACTTGTCCCAATTATTGGTGTACCTGGAGTGTTGGCCAAAGAATGTGGGTCAGTCGGATGATTGTCTTGAGGGTTTGTTACATAGAGGGTCTCTGTAGAGTAGATGCATCCAGCCCATACATTTAGGACCTAACCCCATTCGTTCAAGTACTCCAAACATGTACATCAATCTCCAATACATTTTGGTGGTCTTCCGCAAGCATTGGGGGTTTAATGCCCCTCAAGAAATCCCCAATATTCGAGGATGAGCAGTTTGTTTTGGGACATAACAAGCTACAAGAGGCTTTTTTCCTGCAGCAGCCCAGTTGACAAGTGGCAACTGAACCTCAACTGGACCCTGCTGTGGTCTCTGCTTCACACCCTGAGAGTCTCTAAGTACCTCTCCTGAGGTCCTAGGTGGCTTTAGAAGTGTAGTCCTGTGGTTGATTTGGACTTTAAGGATTAAAGTATGAAAGTCAAATCTTGAGCACAGCAAACTCGGTTAGTAGGTGCTCCATCACAGTCAGCATCAAATTTCTCCCAGGTCCTGTTCTACCCCGACCGTTGACTATCATTGGCTGTTAGACCTGGCCCCTTTGCTTTTTTGCCTCCTATTTTTCTGACCCTGTTTTTGTTGCTGATCGGATTCTGGGCAACTTACCACTGCTGACCAGTGCTAAAGTGCATATGCTCTCTGTATAAATTGTGACAATGATTAATTATCCATGATTGACATATTTGATTACTGGTAAGTCCCTAGTAAAGTGCACAGTGTGTGCCAGGGCCCGTAAATAAAATGCTACTAGTGGGCTTGCAGCACTGGGTGTGTCACCCACATGAGTAGCCCTGTGATGGGGTCTCAGACCTATCACAGTAGTGTCTGTGCATGCAGTTTAAACTGCCATGTTGTCCTAACAAGTGCACCCACTTGCCAGGCCCAAACCTTCCTTTTCCTTACATGGATGGCACCACTATGGTAGGCCCAAGGTACCCCCATGGGCTGGGTGCAGTGTTTGTGAAAGTTGGGACATTTACTAGTGTGTGTGACTTGTCCTGATAGTGAAATACTGTGTATTTAATTTTTCACTATTGAAAGGCTATCTGTCCCATAGGCTTATCATTGGGGTTGCACTGTAAGATTTTTACATGTGTAACTTGCAATAGGGACAAGATAAGAAAATGAAGTTTAGACTCTCTGAACTCAGAATTTATTAATATACCTTTTGGTAAAGGTGGTTTTTAATCTGATGTTTTAAAATGCCACTTTTAGAAAGTGGGCATTTTCGTACTTTACCATTCTGTGTGCCTCTGGCTGTGTGTGTATTCAGCATTTGGAATGTGAGTGACAGGAGCTGAGATGCATTCTCTCTGGATAGTCACTTAGTGGTGGGGGAGTTGAGGTGTGCAATGCCTTGCCTTGGTGACTCATTGCAGGGCTGAATAGACGTGGTCTGCATTTAGAGTGGTGGGGGAGTCTTGCTTACACCTGAATAGCCTCTTTCCTTTTTCACAATGCTGTCTCTGCCCCCTGTGGATATGCTACCCCAGGGAGGACAGGACTGATTTGGCCTGGGTTCAGAGACCCTTGCCACAAAGAGAACAAATACATTTTGGGGTATAAGTATTACACCTACAGCCCCAGCACTTTAGATCACTTCAGGACTTAAGAGGAACCTCTGCCGAGGAGAAGAGCTGAAGAGCTGTGAGGAGGAGTATGCCTCCTTTGCTGTGTGCTGTGTGGGGTTGGCCTGCAGTTGCATTTTTGGCCAAGGAGAGGACAAAGACTAGAACTTTGCTGTGAATCTGCTTGAAGAAGAATCTTCAAGGGCCTGAGTGTGCTGGCCTCCTGTTCTGAATTGTCAGTGTCACAAAGACTTCACCCTCAGACCCCTCGAACTCTATTGATGAGAGTTTTGACCTGCCAGGAGGTGCCTATTCCAGTTTTGGGCCTCTGGGCATTGTCCCTACTGTTGGGAGCTGGAAGTAACCAAAGAAAAGTAAGAAAACCTGTCTCCGATGCCGTGAGTGAAGCCGCTGTGATGCCACGACCTGCAGCGAGGCCCAGGGCACTGCTTGTTAAGTGAACAATGCACTGCCCGGCCTGCGCCGCAGCTCTGTTGCCCTTTGATGCCTGCTGTCACCTGCAGTTATCGGCATTTCCCACTGTCAGCGCTCACACTGACTCCGTCATCACCAGCGTCTGCATCCTGTTATCTTAGCGCAGATAACTGCTGAGGGTGACCCTGCAAATTCACTGACTTTGCATCGTCACCGGAACCCGATGCCTCAACGCCGATGCAACCGTCTTCCCCTGTCCTGGACTCAACAAATTGCCTCCTTGTGGACACGATGCCTTGCCACCCCTGTGGCAGACAGGGAGCTGGCCTCGACCTCGGCACTGACGCCTCACCTCCACGACACAGTGCTTCATCATAGACTTCGTTTCCAAGATACTGTTTGTTTGGGGTCTGTGTGACTCTGTGCCTGATGCCACGCTCTTAGCAGTTGGCACCGTATTTTGGATTTATTGCTGTCACGACGTTTCAATAGCCCCTGTTGGAGCTGTTTGTTTTTTACACGCTTTATTTTTGCAATAACTCTTCTAAAGTCATATCTTAGTACCTGTATGTTGGATTTTTATTGTTTTGTTCTGGTTGTGTTTAGATAAAGAAGCTTTATTTTTCTACACTGGTGGGGTGTACATTTGTTGTGTTATCACTGTATTACACATACTTTACACATTGCCTTTGGGATGAGCCTGTCTGCTCATGCCAAGGTACCAAGGGGGTGAGCAGGGGTTATCTAAAGTGTGTATCCCCCTTATCCTGACTAGAAACAAGGGTCCCTTTTTGGACAAAGGTACCTACCTCTGCCAACTAGAGACCCCTATTTCTAACATTTGCACAATTGATATTTATTAGAGAACTTTACAGAGAGGCGGGAGCAAGGGTGAAGTATGGGAAAAATGGGGAGTGCATGGCCAGATTTGGTATTGGAAAAGGAGTGAGGCATGGATGCGTCCTTGCCCCGTTCATTTTTTCATTATACAGCAATAGCCTGGGCAAACGACTGGCCAAGCTCCCCCATGATTACCCAAATATAAATGGAAATTCGTTCCCAATATTATTATATGCGGATGACGCGGTTTTAGTGTCAAGGACTCAAATGGGCCTCCAGAAAACAGTAACATACTTTGTTAATTACATGCAGTTGAGGGGGCTGCAAGTGAATATAAGTGAAACATTTAGCATGAAGTGTGGGAAAAGAACTGCAAGGAAACGTGATATCTTTATCAATGGTAAAAAAATTGAGTGTGTGGAAAAATTTGCCTACCTAGGGATACTTTTGATCAGAAGGGTACCTGGCCAGCTGCAATATTAGCCCGGCAAACTATGTTGTCAAAAGCTACTGGGCGGTTGTCAGTTTGTGAAGACAATCGGGTTCTCGACCGGTCCCAGAATTGCTTGCAATTTATAAAACCAAAATGTGTTTCAACAGCCACTTATGGCACAGGTATATGGGGCTTTACTAACGCACAATGTGTACAGAATTGTGGAAACAACTTCCTGCGCTAATTATTAGCAGTACCTAGTTCAACTGCCACATACATCTGCCACTCTGAGGTAGTCTTGAAGCATATTGCAGATATCATAAAGTCTTAACCTTTATTACTTTGGCATAAGATATGGAATACCCCTGAAGCAGTTTTTAACCGGGATGTGATCATGGATTGTTTAAAACTGGATAACGTGTACTGTATTCCATGGCTACGTCATGTTAAGGAGACGGCGGAGGAAATTGGCAATCCAGAATTTTTTACAAACCCACACTGTATGAACATCTCCTACAGAAAGGTTTAAAAAAAGGGATATTTGTCCTATCTGGAGGAAAATCAATGGCTTCTGGAGAAAGAAAAACAATCGGTCATGGATAATCACATTATGCTGTCATGTATTGGGATTCAGCCATATTTGTCATATGTGACAAGACCCTTTGATCCGATGGTATTGACACGCTTTCGCCTAGATATTATGCATAGGGTCACTACATTCCCCATGATGAACAATTGGTCAAGTACTTTAGCACTATGCCCTTGTGACGGTAGTTTGACACAATCTACATTGCATGTAACTCTTTTTTGTAGGTTTTACACGTTGCTGAGGAGGTCGTTTTTATTACCGATCCTAAAGCAGTATGGACTAAGACATTGTAGAGCAGCATACTTACAGTTACAATGCATGGAAGATGATTTGACAATGGGGCGTGTAGTAAGTTATTTAAAATGTGTGATTAGATTAAGAAAGACAATGAGGTTGTAAAGTAACTGTTCTGCCTTATTTATTTCCCTGGAAATGTATTTTTATCTGTGATTTTATGTTTTTCAAAATGAAATATGAATAAAGTAATTTTTGACTTTGATACATCCAATTCTCTTGATTTGATACTTGTGATTTTGGTGTAATTTTATTATGGAATTTTACTCTGTTATTTATAGGTCATTTACACATTGCCTCTAAGTTAAATCTGTTAACTATGTGCCGTCACTACCAGGGGTTGAGTTCAAATTTACTTAGTGGCTTTAGTGGTTCAACCTGACAAGGACTTTGATCATTACTTGAGATGGGGACTTGCTCCCCTCAACTAATAACCTACATTCTTACAATGAGTGACTGCAATATCATGCTATGCTTGTTTGCACCAGTGTGCAAGTGTGCAAAATTGACTTCGGTTGGCAGATGTGCTTGAGTTATCTTATTCTGAGGTAGGTATGAAAAAATACTGCTGTATTTCCTTCTTGTATGATATACACCTCTAATTAGATCATGAACTACATCCTCAGATGCATGCAATGTTACCTAATGGGAATCAATAGTCTGCGGTCATGCTGGGATTGGTTTTAAATGATACATCCTGGGTGTGTTATGGGTGTGATGTATGATATTTCTTTGTAAGCCTGATTATCTGTGTTTGTCAAGAAAATAAGTGCAGCTTGTGGTAGGAATTTCAAAAAGATTTATTCGATTTTTTACAATCATAAAAGCATATACAACCAGCAATACATCAGGATTACAGGTTAAAACAGATGTCAGATTTTAGATCAATAAAACCGCAGGTTAAAAAGGTAAAACATTGGATTTATTGACATTATATATGTACAATATAAAAATAGTTAAATCAAAATAAGGACAAAGTGCAATTTGGCGTGCCCTCAAGATCCAAGCCCAGCCTAGGAATTTTGCCATAGCCAGTAAAATCAATAGCGATGTATCTGTGCGCAAAATTTGATCAGCCTCCGCCGCTGCCCTGCTACCCAGAAGCGTACAAATAGGTAACAACCAAGCCCGCTGTGGGGCAGCATAGACATCACAAACCCAGAGAATATTTGCCATTGTCTCATTATTGGCAGTGCATCCTGGGCACCCAGCTGGGGTATGTGGTGACCATTTCAAGGTGAAAGATCTTACAGGGAGGGACCCCACCCTGAACTGGAAGTACAATTTGCGATCCATAGGTTTTGTGATTGCATCCCAATATCCCAATATAATTCCATCCTAGGGACCAGTTTATGGTCCATAAAACGGCTAGTAAGGGAAGAAGACTCTTGATGTCTTGCATTATTCAGTGAAAACAGTTCCCAGTACTTAGCCATTAACAAAGATTTAGATGGAAAAATTGAATTTGCAGGATTGGTCCACAATACAGTCAGTCCTAGCTCCTCTAAAAGAAGTCGACTGCCCTGAGCCATTTAATTTGATTTAATGTGTCTGACTTAATGATATCTAGGAAACCCTGGGCATAGCCAACAAGTTCGGGAGTGGTCCGCAATCTCCTCCAATAGAGGAGAGGACGCAATTTGGCTATAGCTGCAATGGGCTTCTTACCTAGATCTAACAACAATGGACACATAGGAGAGCTCTGGGGAAGTCCGGTTATATTTCTTAGAAACCTGTTCTCTACTGAGGTAAGAGCTACAAGGTTCTCACAGCCCCACACCTCTGAACCATACAATGCTGAACTAACAGCCTTCAGATTATAAATTTCAAGGACAGGACTGATAGGCTTGGAAAGGGTGCGATTGTACTCCTGACACCCCAGATACCTGTCTGAGTTTGAGAGAGGCTATGTCGATTTGTCGGCCCCACTTCATACTACCTTGGAAGTTAACTCCCAGATAGGTGAACTCATTGACTATTTCAAGAGGGCCCTCTTTCATTGCAAATACTCTTGTGTTTGCCACTTGTGGTAGCAATTATCTTCACTTGATTATCACTTCACTCCCTACAGTTGTGCTGTGGCCTGCTCTGTTTTAGGTGAATGGTTGTAGCTGTTTGCCCTCCTAACAAAAAGTAAGGAAGACTATCATCAGGTAAGTCCATGTCGTTTAGAAAATATATTATGATACAATCCATCTGAGTAGTTTTAAGGGTGTCACTTTTCAGTTTATGTTTTTTTAAGGACAGGCAGTATTTTCTCACACACTCACAAAGGGGAAGGAGTCCCCTGGGGACCACTTCCTGTTTGCAAGTGGTTTACCACCTACTTGAAGTAGGTGGTAAATTGCAAGTGTTTTGCAGCTGCAAATGAGGTAGCAAAATAACAGTGCCTGGTAGTGAGTCTCCCTATTACGAAGGGACACCCCTTCCTAATAGCGAAAGTAGTAAACGCTATTTTACGAGTCCGTGATTCGCAAAATAGCAATTGTACATGCCAGGACCCTTTCTGCGTTGGCAAACAGGTCAATCTCCCGTTTGCAAGTGCAAAAAGGGTAGTACATCTGGCCCCAAGTATCCTTCTCCCAGTGGCCTGTAGACATGGTGTCATATGTTTAACAGAAAAATACATTTGAATACATGGGAAGAATTCCATGTGAATAGACATCCTTCATAAAACGTTAAGTTAATTTGCTTAATTGAAAGCGAAGAACAACATTAATACTTAATGTTTCATAGAAAACTTTTTCTTTGCTTTATATTTCTCCCATTTGAACGAAAATGACTATTGCTCAGTTTTAACCCCTTCCGTGCGGGGCTGTTGCCCCCGCTGTGCTGGGGGAGGGGGGGGGGCGCGTACAGCGCCCCCATGCTCATGACGAGGTCAGCTCGTCATGAGCTACGGCGCTCCGGTGCTCATGACGAGTTGAGTTCGTCATTTCCACACCCGTTCCAATGGAACGTTCAGCACAGCAGGGGAATCAGCCCAGTGTGCGAGCGTTCCATGGATTGGGTGAGGTCATGACGAGCTCAGATCGCCATGAGCACTGGAGCGCCGTAGCTCATGACGAGCTGACCTCGTCATGAGCACTCAAAGGGTTAAATATGGCAGTGTCTGCTGACCACTGGGAGCAAAAGGCCTGCTATTTGTCAATGCCATGCTTTGAAATGAGAGAAAATTAAAATGAAGAGCTAATCATTCAGGTAATCTCATTTCAATTGTTTCCCATTTAAAAGCATTCAGAAGCATCATTTGGTTCTCAAGCTCCAATATTGAGTGGACAAGTAATTTTTTTTTTTTTTGCATTTCAATAAAACAATACATACAAATCATAAGGATGATAAGGAGAGAAAAAAAGGGGGGAAAAAGGAAAAACATGATTTAGAATGCAAAAAAAATTTAACAGAAGAAAAAAGCTCAGATTCCACTTTGCATCTTAATACATACATGATAACAGCACGATCCACATAGCCACTGCATCTGTACAAAGTTTGATTAACGCAACTCCATAATATCAAATCACAAACATCAACCAGATTTAGCAATATTTGTTAACCCAGTGCATGTATCCCTCATGGGGCAAATAAGTCATATATTTAGTGGTCTAGTTGCCTTGGGCGGCTAACTTGTTAGTATATAACATTCATCTACCAATACCTTAGCTATGTCTATTGTGTCAACGGATCATCCACTGCCATTATGGGTGTTGCAGGTTGTTCCATTGCTTTGGTCACAGCATAAGTGTCATAGAGGCCCCAAAAGTTCTTTGGTCTATTCCTAGGGGGAAGGAGCTCACTGTATGCTTCTGTTTGCGTGTTGCAATACAGCATATCTGCAGTCCCTTGTTTCAGCCTGGGAAGAGGACCTCTGGACCAGTGTATTGCCAAGACTCGTTTGGTAACTAGGAACTCCATGTCCGCGAGGCACTTAATGGGTTTTTGTAACTTTTTGGAGTATCCTAGTAATGCTAATAGTGGGTCTGGGCTAAGATCTGCCTGCGTTATCGCCTGCATTTTGGTGAAGATTTTTGTCCGGTAGTTAGCAATCTACAGGCAGAGCCATACTAGGTGTAGGAAGTCAGCCTCTAGTGCACCACAACGATCACAGCTAGACGTGTCTCGTAGCCCATTTGTATGGAGGCGTTGTGGTGTATAATAAATGTGGTTCAAGAATTTTAACTAGATAAACCTATGTCATCCATTAAGCGAGATACGCTTAGTTGCCTCGCAGCAGTATCTCCACATGTCATCATCAATGTCCAGTTCTACGTCCATTTGCCAGTCAAGTCGGGCTTTGTTATGGTGGTCTCAATATAGTTCCTGTGTCTGGGAATATATCCTTGCTACTATTAGTTTCAAGGGATGGTGCTTGAATCATTGTAGTAAAAGAACGTACCTCCGGGGTTTCCAGAATTTCATCGCCCAGCATTTGCCTCAGCGCCCTCCGGGCTCTGAAGTGATGGAAGGTATTTAAGAGCTGGGCCACAGTTCAGTCTCTAGCAGTTCTGCTCCCTCCCTTCCCCGTCCCTCACTGAAAAAATCTCCTATTGTTTTCAACCCCAATGTGTGAGGAGCTGCTAACATCTCTAGTGATGTTAACGTCAGTAGCCATTCACACCTGGCTATGGGCGTATGAAGTGAGTATAATAAGGTTGCCGCTTGTCTGTTTATAAGGTTGTGCCATGCATGAACTATAGCTTTTATTGAATCCAGAGTAGTGGTAGTACTTCTGGTTAGGAGGTCCAGAGCAGCCGCTAAATGTGCTGGTGCCTGTGTTATACGCTTTATGTGCAGGTGTTGTGGGGCAGTCTGCTGGTACAGCCAAAAATAGGCATGTGAGGCTTGGGCCACTCGATAATATAGATCAAGATGCGGTACTCCCAGTCCACTCATCGAATAAGGCTGGACCATTCGTTTCCAAGAGGAGCGGGGTTGTTTATTGGCCCATGGCAATTTAATTAACAATGAGCGAATATGTTTGAAGAATTGAGCTGGGAGGACCATAGGCATATCTATATATATAAAAACGAAAGTATGTCTGTCTGTCTGCTTGTCCTTTATGCATTACTACACCATTCATCCGATCACCATGAAACTTTGGGAAGTTGTTGAGTACACTCCCGCGAAGGTTTCTGTCAAAAAATAGTTTTTACAAATCGGCCCCCCAGGGCCCTCATAATCTTTTGAATACTGAAATAGACAGCGAATTTGTTAGCATCGTGGACAGTTATGACCCCCAAACGGAAATCGATTGGTCAATCTACATCAGAAGCACGAAAGAAAAAGGCATTATGAGCTTCAGAAACAGACGAGTAACGGGAAGCAAGATTAGAAGCTGTTCGAATACAAACTGCTCAAGCCCGTAATGCTGTACGAACACAAACTGCTCAAGCCCATAATTCTCAAACGAACGAGCAAAGAGAATCAAGATTGGAAGCCGATCGATTACGCACTGCTCAAGCCCGCTCGAATGAAACAGGAGAGCAACGAGAATCAAGATTGGAAAACAATCAATTACGCACTGCTCAAGCCCGCTCGAATGAAACAGGAGAGCAACCAGAATCAAGATTGGAAGCCAATTGAGGACGCACAGCTTATGCCACACTTAGAAATGTTTTCAAAAATAAAATGAATGTTTCAATAACAATGACACAATGTAAATTTAATGTTATCATAACGAGTTTCCTTGAATTTCCTTTCTTCTGAGGTCGCAGGAACGCGCGACGGGTAAGCTAGTTCCTAAATAAAAAGAGGAAGTGTGGTAGAACTATTATTTTCATTAATGACTAGCAGGGAAAGGGGGAGGTGAATCCAGCACGCAATGTCATCTTCTAACTTAGCTACTACGCGACCATAGTTCTCTCGGAACACTAGTTCTGGATCTGTGTGTATCTGTATCCCAAAGTACCGCACCGGGTCCTAGGTCCACAGCAGCGGAAAATCCAATTCCTCTGGGGTGGTGGCTGGTGTCAGGGGGAATATCATCGATTTTGACCAGTTTATTTTAAGGTTCGACAGTTCGCCAAATCGTACTATTTCATGTAGCACTGGAGATATGTTGATGGCTGGGTCTCTAATATACAAGAGAGTGTGATCAGCGTAGGTAGAGACAATAAGGTTGTAGGTCGGAAATCGTATCCCCCTGTGGCTCTGGTACTCTCGCAGAGCACCCGTCAAGGGGTTAGCTAGTAAGGCATTCAGTAACGGTGACAGGGGTCAGCCCTGTCTGGTACCTCTGGATATTTTCAGTGGGGCCGTCACCACCTCTCCTACTTTCACTTTAGCTGCTGGGTGTTTGTAGAGTTTATCAATTAAGCTTAAATAAATGCTTCCCAGTCCCATATGCTACAGGGTCAGTTTCATGAACATCCATTCCACCGAATCGAATGCTTTTTCAGCATCTAAAAATATTGCTGCTGCTTTCTTATCCAGGGCAGTGTGTTGTATGGCACCAAATACAGTGCGGAGGTTGTATGTAAGAGTGCGTTCTGGGATAAAGCCCATTTGTTCTGTTCCCACGAAGCTTGGCATTAATGGGGCTAGTCTATTTGCTAGTAATTTTGCAAAGATTTTAGTGTCAACATTCAATAGAGAGAGAGGACGATAGGACGAGCAACCTTTGGAGGCTTGTCGGTTGATTATGACTACCAGGAGCGCTTCTCGCATTGTGGGGGGCATCGTGCCTTCCTCTGCTATTTATTTAAACATAGACAACAGATGTAATGCTAGGAAGTCTTGATACCCTTTATAAAACCCCACCATAAGTCCATCTTGTCCTGGGGCACTCCCTGCTCGCATCGCAGAAATAGCTGCTTTAATTTCCCACGTCTCGAGAGGGCACATCAGGTATTCCCTATGACCAACTAACAGCCATGGCGGTTTGATGTATTCCAAGTGTTCAAGAATTTGAAATTGTGTGACATTTGATCTAGATTGGTAGAGAGTTGTGTATAATATTCCTTAAAGCAATCCGCCACAACTTCCGGGGCAGTTAGCACTGTGGTCAATTCTATGGGATGCAAATTAGCTCTATGACCTTTGGTAAGATTAGCTAGGGTGGTGCCTGGGCACTCACCCTCGCCATATACCCTTGCTATTGCACATTTACCCAGAAATTTCACTTCCCTATCTGCTTTGGCGTGGTATTCTTCTAGTGTAGCTTTTAGGGTCTTGCAGTGTGGGATCATCAGTGGTCTGTGTTGATCTTTCAAGATCTGCCAGTGTTTGTTCCAAGTGCTTCAGTTGGTCTCTAAATGATTTGAGCACGCCAGAGTGTTTGGATATCACCACACCCCGTACATAAACCTTGAATGTCTCCCAGACTTTAGCAAAGTGCGGGACAGATCCTATATTTGTCTCAAAGAAGGTTTCCATAGCTTCCTGCATCCCCACCCGAAATAGCTCATCTAACAATGCATAGGGGGGAAACCACCATGTCTTTTGATGTGGTCTTTTGTGTGGGACAGTCAAGACCAAGAGCACCAGGGAATGATCAGAGTAGGTACGGGGAAACACCTCGCAGACTTTAAGAGAGTGTTGTATTGTCCGTAAGAGAAACCAATAATCTATTCTGGTGTGCAGATTGTGCGGTGCTGAGTAGTGTGTGAAGCCACCAGGCAGGGGGGATCGATAACGCTATCCATCAAACATGTTTAATTCTGTTAGCTTGTCTAATATGAATTCTGCTGCTTGCGTGCGGCGTCGTGGTGGACCTCCAGAGCGATCGTGGTCAGGGTAGATCGTACAATTAAAGTCGCCCCAACGGATCTGTGGTGCATCAGGCAATAGTCTAGCAATCCCCAGAAGGTCAGAGTAGAATTGTGGGCTTTCAAAGTTAGGGCCATACTCATTGACAAGTAGATAGTCAATGCTCTCTCCTTTGCATCTAGATATCACATAACGGACCATTGTATCTGCATGTAATTCTTTTAGTGTAAGTTTGGATGCAGGGTTAACCCATGTCACTACCCATCATGCATGTGACGTGAAACCCACCGCATGGAACATGCCCCTTATGCTGCTTCTGAGTCGTGGGAGATCTGACATTGGGAGGTGTGTGTCCTGGAGGAGCGCCACAACGACCTTGTGCCATTTGAGATAAAATATAACCTTCCTGGTTTTACGTTGATCATTAAGACCTTTGATTTTCCACGTCAGGAACCGCAGTAAGTGCCCAATAACTATAACTATAACGGCATCATAGTAGCGCACAAGTATTAGCAGTTATGGCAGTGGTCCTGAAACTGCACGCAGAACATCAGGGACTTGCAGTGTCCTTTTTGACGCGTGGGATGTAACTTCATATTCAATGTACGCAAGTGCAAGTGGTGATAACTTAGGAATGCAACAAAAATGAATAAAAGCAAAAAATAATCACAAACATACAGTCCCCTCACCCACCTCCCACACCATGCTTCCCCCAACTGAGCATCATGAAGTTTCTCCACCCTCCCCCAACTGAAAAAACAGCCCATTGAAAAACTATAGAGTGTGTAACACGCTGGGGCGGATGTTACCGAAGCACCTTTGCGATGCCTTCAGCGGAACCACTCAAAGAATTAAATAATAGCAAGTCATTTAGCTACCTAAAATTTTTATTATGCACGCCTACATCATATGTGGAGAAGTGTGGCTCACTGGTTAGAAGCGGCAGACCCTGAAGCAGAGATCAGGCCCGGGACCAGGGTTCAATTCCCGACGTGGCAGGGTCTTGGACTTAATGTCTGCGGACTCGATAATTCTCTCGCCTTGGCGCCTACTCTAATCATGGGTCCCACGCTGCAACTCTGGGCAATAGCTTGCTTAATCTCCACAACGGCCCCTACAACGCTGGGCTGCCTGGCTTCACCTTGGGGGTGCCCAGGAGGGGCATCTCACAGGGAGAGCCAGGAAGGGTTTCACAGTGTTATACAGCGCCGGGACGCCCTGTTGCTAGGGCAGCTGTGCGCTTTACAAGTATACTACAAGTATACTACATATATTAAAAGAAGAAGAAAGGGTGGGTTGTGGAAATCACCTAACTCCCTGTTGCATATCTTAGCTACAAGGCTTTCTCTGCACCTTTTCAGTACTCCGTTAGTTAACTAACATTACAGATCAGCACTATTAACTAGCGGTTAGTGTTCACAGGTGAAGTCCTTCTTCCTCCAATCGGCTGCAGCCCAGCATCAACAAAAGCAAGAGTCCTTCAGCTGCCCATTGCTGCAGGTGACCATCAACACAGGAATATCATGATATTGGACAGTCATTGATGACATGGAAAAAAAAGACCAACAGTCAATGTCCTAATCATTGTCCTCTAGAGAACTGCCTCTCTCTCCCATCTCTGCCACCGATGCTCCATCCTGTGCTGATACTGTCCTCACTTTCTTGAGTAAGTCCTTCAGTGCTTTCTGCAACAACTTTTCGTCCGTGACGACACACGCAGAACCATCCACGGTGACCTGCAGCTTGGCCGTATACAGCATGACGAAGGAGATGTTGTGATCCCTCAGTTGTCGTTTAAGAGGGTTAACTTGGTGATGCGCTTCCTGCACTCTGGCCGTGAAGTCTGGGGAGAGAGGGATGGTCGAGCCCTCATATTTAAGGTCTCCTAGTTCTCTGGCATCCCGCAAGGGTGAGTCTCGGTTGCAGAAATTCAGGAGTTTAGCCAATACCGGGCGTGGCGTGGCACCCGGTGCAGGTCTCGGTCCCAATGAACGATGCGCCCTCTCAACCACAAACATGCTTGAAAATGGCTCTCGGCCTTGCAGTGTAGTCAGGAGCTTTTCAATGGAGTGCTCTGCGTTTCCCATGGAGATCATCTCCGGCAGGCCTATGATGCGCAAGTTACTCCGGCATGAGCGGGCTTCCAAGTCTTCCGTTTTGTCCTGCAAGTCCAATATGCTTTTGACCATTTGCCTCTGCACCTGGTCTGATGTGGTTTGAGCTTCTTCGACCTCCGTGATGTGCCTTTCCGCCATATCGGTGCGTTACGCCTGCTTGTCAAGTCTCTCTGTCATTCTATCCATACGATAGGCTAATGAGTCTATTTTCCCATCCATATTCGTTAGACTCTTCTGGATTGTGGTGAACATCTATCTAACATTTCCAATCTTCTCCTCCGACTCCTCAGTTCTAGCATCCGCAGAGCGAGCCCGATTAGAATCCTTGTACCTTGTGGTTTTGGCATCAAAAGGCAGCTTAGTTTGCATTTTATCCACTTGACCCATGGTTTCAGCTACTCAGTAGTGCAGGGCTTCAGGCGCAGAAGTAGATGCCGCAAATCGGCTCAAGTGTTCCTGTCAGTACGGGCCAACAAGCTCTTCAGCCGCGCTTGCAGTAGTGGGTATATCCGATTCCCCTTGTTGTAGAGGGTGCACTATTACCAAGTCAGCAGACAGGGTAGTGGTCAGGGCGCCGGTCGCGGATCCCCACGGGAGTGCTGCTGAAGACCCGGCTCCTATTGTCTCTTCTAAGTAATGTAGCGATATCAGATGGCTAAGCGTTAGGGTTGCACTGTATTTAGGAGGGCCACTGCAAGCGGGGCGATCGCCAGCGGGGCACAACTCCTCCTGCTACTCATCGCATTGCAAAATGGCGTTAACATCAAGCATTCAAGTCTGTTGTCCACTCCATCACACCTAGGCAATTCCTCCACTATCAGCAGCAGCTTCACTGGCTCTTCCGGCCTGCACGCAATGTATTACTACATAGGCGTCTGAACCCCACAATAGGACACAGCTTGAAGGCTCCGCGTCTGGTGCAGCAATGTACTTCACCTCTCCCACATCCCTCAGTCTAGCAAGGCCTCTGTGTCCCCAGGCGCTCACAGACCTCGAGTCGCCACAGTGAAACCCTCTGTGAGGAGAACCGCGTCTCGCCCAGCAGGGGAGTGGAGATAAACGATCTGCGTTACTTCGCTTAGCTCCCACCCCGCCACGCATGCAAATCAAGCCGCGTCCGGCCTGCGTTCTAAGCTCCATGACGATCTCACCTCCGATGGGTCCCCAATGAGATTTACTGGCTTTCGTCTGCTCTCCCCGCTGATCGCTGCACCTGCACTCCTCGGTCCCAACATGCGCGGCCTGAGGCAGCCTCACAGATTCAGGAGGAGCTCAATTCCATTTCTCCACATAGCGCGGCCGGATGGCCTCGCTCTCCACTGCGGCCTTGCAAAATACGCAATGGGACTGAGAGCGCAGCAATCTGGGCCTCAGCCGTACCGGAGCATTTCTCTGTCATTTTTAGGTACCAATGGTGGTTAAATGGCCTTAATGTTCAATTGTGGCGCCGATGGCTCACGGAGCTCTCTTTCTATGTGGCCATCTTAGATAGCGGCAAGCTCCACCCCCCAATTTTATTAAAGATTTACATACTTAGACTGAGAGACAGTGTCATATTTACCTGTGGCACAGGCCAAGTGCGGCATCTTTATATCTATAACACAAATGGGAGAAATTTAAAGTGCAGAAACATTTTCTGAAAATATGTTCAGAATAGGAAATATTTTTCTGCACCTTAAGGTTCTCCAACTTAAAATAATGGCTGTAATGTTGAATTATAAATATGACACTGTAAAGAGAATTTAAACTGAAGATTTAACTTGGATTCCATAAATCTCATCATTTAATTTTCTCTCATTTCAAAGTGTCACATTTACAAACACCAAGGGCCAGATGTTCGACCCTCACATTTTGCGACACGCAAATTATGTTGCTTTGTGACTCGCAATTTGCGAATCGCAAAATGCAATGTGCAACAGTGTCATAGACACTATTAGCGATTCCCAATGGGGTCGAAAATTGCATGCCTCATCAATATTCATTAGGCAAGCGCAATTGCGACCCCATTGGGAATGGCTAGCACTCCCAGGATAGTGGCCTGCTGGGGTCAGCAGACCACATGTCTAGGACTGCTTTTTAAATATAGCAGCTTTTTTTTTCAATGCAACCCATTTTTCTTTACAATTGTGTGTCTTGAGTCGATAAAGGAAGGTTGTTGTGCTTCACACATGAGATGGCCAGGGAACCAAGGACAAAATGTTTTGAAGGAATAGCACCATTGTCCCGTGGAAAACCTCCTTCAGGATTGTACTCTTATCAGATGGCGGGACTCAAACTGGATTCTGGGAATAACACCTACGAATAATGTGGAGTAGAAAAAGTGCCCCACTTCTCTTTTGTCTTCGGCGAGAGAGTCTCTTAGAGCAAGCTCTGTCTCTGTAGCTTTATGCTACATGACCCATTGATTGTTTAGAGGCTTCTCAGGAAGCCTCCACATGCTGACACCTGTTATTCTTTTTCCTGAAGATGGGTAAGTAGGGATGGTACTTTAGTGTTAGAGTAGGGATAAATGTAATGTTTTTCACTCACCAACCCTCAATGCAGGCAAACTTGGACTCATTCTTTCTGATCTTCTGCATTCTTCTTCTTGAATTAATAGTGATAGTCATGTTGTATCGTCTAAACTGGATACACGGATTTGGAATCATGCTAATTCAGATGTATTTCTAAACTCTTGCATTGATGTGTCTATTTGTTCAGTTATTCTTGGCTTTGTAATAAACAAACTAACCTCACTTGGTTGCTTGTGGTTACTGTGTGGTATTAATTGGTTGATTACCTCATGGCTTTTCTCCCCTTTACACTTTTATTCTGTGAAAAAGAACCAGTGAGAATCTAGAACAGGTCTAGAACTTATGGCCTCAGCCCTTTCAATACGCACACATGTTGATACATCCCCAAAGACCAGGCGAACACTGACACAAATGGCAGCCCCATCATAGTGCTCTAGTTAAAATATTTGTTCAAACCATAGCATCTGGCTCAATGGATTTAGGGTTAAAGTCAATGGAGCAGGGTGTGAGGGTGTTTCGTACCATTCCGCAAGTTGCATGGCCTTCATAAATTCACGAGGATTTTCACTGACCAGAAGTAGCTCTCACTACAGAAAAGGCTTGGAGACCCCTGCACTATGGCATGCACCACAATGTGTAGCTAGAGGATCAAGACTGGACACCTGTATTCCATTGTGCACTTCACTTGAAACATCTCTATACATGCTTTTTAGGTCAAGCTTCGATTTGTTGTATCTCTTCTGTTGGGTTTGGCAAACCCACTGATTGCCTTTGGTTGTTATCTGTGGCATTCAGAAATGCTAGTTTGTTATTAGGGCATTTGTGTAAATGTCCCTCCTTTTTGTTTTTAGCTCCCTTCCCGGCAATTTAATTCAGAGAACATTTTAGTTGGCCATCACACACTGACCATCACATTGTACAGTGTGAGATGGTCCCTCCTTCTTGGCATGCAACTTGTTTTAGTTTGCCTGGGTCTGTGTTTTTGCAGGCTTGATGGAAGTCTTGACTTCAACTGCGAAGCTCTCAGTGCCAGGGCCAGAGTGGCCATAGCGGGCACCGGGCATTTCCCCGGTGGGCCGCTAGGGTGGGGGCCGATTGGGGGCCCCTGGGCCGTTTTTGTTACACGGCCGTTTTTGCAGCATTGCTGCAAAATCGGCACCTGTAACAAAATCGGCCTAATGCTGCCCTGGTAAAAAGCTTGGCCACTCCCAGGGGTGCCGGCTGAGCTCTTTGCCTGTGCCAGTTTTGGGTTCCTGTCCGGCCCTGCTCAGTGGCGCCTAATCCCGCCGCACACACACTGACGAATGCTGACTGGATTGAAAGTCGTAAATTGAAATAATGGCAGAGCTGAGACACAAACTGTTTCTTCACTGCACAGATGGTCTGCCATCCCAGTGCTCCGTGTCTTAGCTCTGCCATCATTTCAATTTACGACTTTCAAACTGATCTCACCACAGTTTTATAAGTGCATCTGTTTACTTTTTATACAAGTGCTTCCCTGCTCACAATCTCGTTTTTTTAGTGACTTTTTGTAGTTCACACTTAGTAAGAGTGTGATTATTATTTCTGGTGGGTTTACACCCCTACAAACGATTGCTTTCAATTTATTACATTTGTAGGGACTGGATTATGTAAACATGTACCCTTTGGTAACAATCCAATTTTATTGTATAGCACTCTAGCTCACTCGGGTGAGGTCTGCGCTATAACAAAATAAAAAAATAGAGCAAGCTCTCACACATATGAGAATATGGACCTGGGGCTAGCTAGTCACAGGCCATCTATGCAGCCCAGCAGGAGTTATATTTGTCCAGGAGACAGCCAACAAGGGTCTGTCTATGTACGTCAATGCTTACAAGGTTACAGAGGGCAACTGACACTGGGGTGCAGCTGCAGCAACCATTTAGAGTCAGGACAAGGAGGGTGGGGTGTGCAGGCACCAGTAGGATGCAAGTCATGGATTGGAACCAGCTGTGCCCCCAGTGAGCCTAACCCAAGCTCCCACTGTCCCTAAACCCTTCTCACATCAGAGCGCAAGCATCGGTAGTAGGGACGGGCCATTCAGATGTTGAGGGGCTCGCTCACCAGTGTAAGCAAAAGGAGACGTTGGGGCTGGTAGAGAAGAGCACTGCAGAAGTCTGGTACAGTACTGATAACTGGCAACCATGAAGAGAAGGAAACGGGGAATGCGAGTACCAGAGAAAGTCCGTGCTACTCAAACTAATTTATTTATTTGAAAGTTTTGTTTAGCACAAACAAGACCCCGAAGGGTATCAGAGCACTTCACAGTAATGGAAGGGGGAACAAAGTAGGGGAACGTTGAGGTAGGATAGGCTAACATGTTGAGTTAATACCATACAATTGTACATAAATGCGAACATAAAGTAACTTAATAAGGTAAGGCAAAATGTTACTTAATAGGGAAGGCAAAAAACCAGAGACATTACAAATGTTAGGGGAGAAGAAAAAAGACATTTAGAAAAACAGACAAGCCATGATCCTATTAAGGCAGGAACTTGTTCATTAGGATTGTTTTTGCTTCATGTTTGAACGCAGCTGTGGGGGATTCTGCAAATTTCCGGTGGCAGAGAATTCCAGATCTTAGGTTCCGCGCTCGAGAAGGCTCTGAGTCTTGTTTTCTTTTTGCGAAAAGTCTACGCTTTGAGTAGCAATGAGTGTGCACTTCTGGAAGGTCAGCCCCCACCTGATAATTTCAGTATTTAAGCCAGGGATTCAGGTGTTTTGATGTGGATGGTTTTGTGCGTTAAACAAGCAATCTTTAAATGTGTTCTTACTTCGTAGGGTAACCACTTTAGAGATCTTAAGGCTGGGAAAATGTGCTCATTTCTTTTTGTGTCAGTGATCAGTCTAGCAGCAGCATTCAGTGGAGCCCTAAGCGGGATAAAGTATATTTGGGGAGGCCACATAGGGTTGCACTTCCATAGTCTAGCCTTGGTAGGACAAGTGCTTGTACCACCAGCTTGATGTCCTCCTGAGGGAGGAATGGTTTTAGGTTTCTTATAATCCTTATTTGGTGATTTGTACCCTTGCACATATTAATAATATTTTTCTTCATGTTCAAGTGTGAGTCAAGGCTGATTCCAAGAGATTTTGCTGAGTTGATGATAACCGGGGAGCAGTTGAAGGTAGTGAGATGTTTCATCCAGAAGTCAATCTTGAGGGTGTGCTTAGGAGGGGAAATGAGAAGGAGCTCTGTTTTGGTGGTGTTCAGCAGGAGATGGTTTTCAGTTACCCAATTTTGGATAATCGTCAAGGAGTTGAGTGAGGTGAAGTATTCATAAGAGTTGGTTTTCAGATAAACTTGTGTGTCATCCGCATTCATATGAAAGAGAATATTTATGGATGATAAAATATTCGCTGGTGGTTCCAGGAAAATATTAAAGAGTATCGGAGAAAGGACAGAACCTTGCGGCACCCCTATGGCAACTGCAGACGGATGGGATAAGGTATGGTTTACCTTAACTCTTTGGGATCAATTGTGGAGGAAGGAGGAAAACCATTTCATTACGAAGCCAGGGAGGCCCATTCGGTGTTCCAGAATAGGTAGAAGGATGTTGTGATTAACTGTGTCGAATACAGTAGAAAGAACAAGGAGGAATAAGATGCAGGATTCGTCATGGGCTAGCATGTTTAAGATATCGTCAATGATGTGAATGAGTGCCGATTCAGTACTGTGTCCACTCCTAAAGCCAGATTGGTATTGATCCTGGATATTAAAAGTCTTGTTGTGCGAGCAAAGTTGCGATTGGACGCATTTTTCTAAGAGCTTAGCCAGATCAGGGATGTTGGAAATGGGGCAAAAGTTGTTGAGATCCGATCTGTCAGCGTCAAGTTTTTTTAGAATGGGTGAGACCTGAGCTGCTTTTAGACATTTAGGGGATCTTGCCTTGAGATAAAGAGACGTTGAAAAATGTAGTCCAGAGGGGGATGAGGGCCTCCTTGATTTCTTTGAATACAGCTGGTCGCAGGGGGTTGCAAATGTGATTAGAGGAGTTAATGCTAAGCAGGGTCTTGTAGATGTTATCTTCATTGAGGGGCAAGAAGGAGTTCCATGCGGCCCTGTTCTTAGTGCTAATAATGAGGGGCTTTTGACTCGTCGAGAGGACAGGCTGACCCATACTCTCAAGTGATGTGAAAAGGGCCCGCTTAGCTTCAAGATTAAGGCTGATGGATTTAGTTTTCTCTATAAAGAAGATAGTCAGATTGGTGCAGGAAGAAGACTTGTCTGCTGAGTCGAAACGTTTTTTGGGGCACTTAGAGACTTGTCTAAGTTGGGATCTGCAGTAGTAGGCCTTAGTCCCTCCTAGTGCTCGACCACCCCAACCATCTCATTAAATTTTAACCCTCTGCTATAATGCAGACTGAAGTAAATTTGTTTGAAATCCACTGTAAGACCTTGAACACTAGAAAGAAGAGCTGCCCCACACAGTAAGTTCTGATCCAAACTCTTTAACAGTATTCTGGATTTGTATCTCACGTTAGTTTGAAAAACACTGAGGAAGGTCCCACTTTCAAAACAGAACCTTACTTCCCTTATCCTCCTGAACAAACGTTCCTTATCCTTCTGAACAAACAGTACTTTTTAATTCTACTGATAGATATAATGTATTTAGTATCCCGTGTCAAATTTACCACCATTATTAACAATTCCTCACATTACAAACTTAGAGGTTAGATGTAGAAAAGAAGTACTTAATGCAGCCAGATGCTTGAGTGACCAGGCCTACAGTGGACATATAGAAACTTCCCAGCTGCCTGTGAAGAGTGGGGCAAAGTCAAAGAATTAGGCCAGTGCCTCTAAAAGATAAAGGCGGTAGCCAAATCTGTCACAGGTTTTGCGTGTGTGTTTTGGTGGTGGTTGGGGAAGGGGAGAGAAGTTGTAAATGTACAGAGGCTAATGTCCAACATTCGTGGCTACTGATCATGTGATGTTGCCTCATCCCCTAATCCGGAGAAAAGGTGGCTGTTTTTTTTGCATTTGTCACCCTAAGCGGGAAGGGTATGACCAGACATGGGCCCCATGCTCGCTACACCACCAGATTCAAGCTAGCCTAGCTGATGAGGGTGAAACCCTGAAACCGGTCCCAGGAAGCTTGTTTCTGGTCCAGGGATGACCTGGCCTGGGAGTTTGGGCTGGACTGTTCCCATGGGGAGCATGGTTAAGACTAATTTGCATATGGCTGGGTCTAAATTGGAATGGCTTGGCGTGCAAAAAAGCAATGGATTTAACCCAGATCTGTGACTGTAGTGAATGTTTGATTGATTCAGCATTCCGTCCATCATCTGTTCTTTTTGCCTTTCAGGAAGAAAGCATTCATCCTGCAACCTTCAAGGTCACTACAGACACAGATGTGCCCTACTTATTCATTCCACAGGTTGTTATGGTCAACTAACTTGCAACCAAAAACAACCCTCTACTTTTTAAGTCCAACATACAGCGCTTGCGCTGTTGCGATCTGTGGTATATACTTATGGGGTCTGACTCCTCCCATGCTTTTAGATTGGCTTTTGTATGTGTGTCGCATGAAAATCATAGACTCAAACTGGCTAATGGTGGGTGCATGTCGCACCTTTTTTTTAAAAGTCAACTACCATGCAATATTGCTGAGGGAGTGAGCAGCGGCACGCATACTGCTTGTTTTAACTGTTGTGCCATTTAAAGTGAATGTACCCGGCTCCCCTAGTCTCCCACGGTCCCATACAGATGAGGATGAGTGAAGACTGTGGTGCAGCGGACCATGAGGCACCCTTCCCCAAGAGTACTGGTTGTTGCTCGCAGTCTCCTTGGCTAAAAAGAAAATGCGGCATGCATTCTAAAGAATAATATTACCAGGTAAGAAAAAGGGTCTGAGGGACGTTTACAGACCTGCGCGGATAAATCGACCTGTCATATATAACAAAAACATACAATCTGCGGGTCCCTAGAAAAAATATATATATACAGACAAGTAACCAACTCAACCCAACAGGAGAGCACAAATAAAGGTAGTCCTATTTAAGAGGATGGAATCCCATCACCCACCAAGGTGGCATGCTTCATCATTTGGGATCTCCTCTTGGCTGCAACCTGGTGCAGCCAAGGAGCTGCAACTCCTTGCAAGTGTAAAGGAGGAGTTCACTGATGTTTTATGGTTACCCAGGGGCTAGATCTCCTAAGATCAATTGAGCATGAAACAGTGTGGGGAGAGTGCGTGATGCAGTGTGTAAAGAAAGTGAAATAAAATTGACTACCAGGAGAAAAAAGAATTTATTAGGTATCCCATGGTTTGAAGGGGTAAAAAGCAGTAAGAGCGCGGTCTGAATAAATGTGCGAGCACGCTAGTGAAAATGCTGAGAAGGTCTACATGTTTCAGCCAACCTTGATCACAAATTGAGTTGTAGTTCTTTGGCTGCACCATGTTGCAGCCAAGAGGAGATATTCCAAAAGATGAAGCATGCCACCTTGGAGGGTGATGGGATTCCATCCTCTTAAATAGGACTTCCTTTGTTTGTGTTTTCCTGTTGCGTTGCGCTGGGTGCTTGTCTGTATATATATTTCTTTCTAGGGACCCGTGGATTCTATGCTGTTTTTATACATTCTAAAGTGCCATAGTGTACTTCATATTGCCGAAAATACAGTAAGAACTGAAGTACCCAATTATTCACTTTGTAAACAATACAGGTATTAGTAATCAAAACATTATATGGTATTTTGATTTTAAACACACTAACAGCCTCACATGTAACGATCACCACCTTGTCACTGTAAGGCATGAAGCTGTGTGGGAGTCAAACGCACGCTCCCACACCATGGTGGGTGTACAAATGAAAAATGTGCCTTGGTCTTAGTTTACCCCGAAGATAAATCTCTCTTGCTATGCTAGACTGACTCCATTTGAGTTCCCCGTGCAATGTTTACAGTCACCCGTATTTACTTTAACGTATTTAGGAGGCTAGTGGATATATATGTTGCTCACTAAACAGTCACCCCCAGTCCTGCTTTCAATGGGTCCACACAGACAGGGTTATAATAACTGTGATATACTTGTGTGCACACTTAACATGCTAAATTGTAAGTATGGGCGAATTTAGCGAATTCCCGGTCCGTGAATTTGCGGATTCGCGAATTCGCAATCCTCAAAATTCACGAATTCGCGGATTTTTTATTTTTCCGTGTTCGTGGGTGTTCGCGGGGAACTTTGCGTATTCGCGGGGCACTTTGCGTGTTCGCGTTTTTTTTTTTTGCCTGGTTCATCACTGCCACCCTCTCGTTTTTTATGCCCTTCTGCCCTCAGTATCACTTGTTTTTGTGCCTTTCTGCCCTCTGCCCCACTCTTGTTTGTGCCCTTTTGCCCTCTGCCCCACTGGTTTCTGTGCCCTTCTGCCCTCTGCCTAACTCATGCCCTCTGTCCCACTTTGTGCCCTTCTGCCCTCAGCCATAAGTCACGTTCAACAGGAAGCACTAATAGATCTAATAGATAAAGTAAAGCAGGTGCTCGAGTTGAAGGTCAAATTAAGTTACACAGTCATCAACTCTAGCACCTGCTTTACTTTATCTATTAGTGCTTCCTGTTGAAGCTGACTTTTGTAACTATTTTAGAGGCTCTGGCAGCTTGCCGGCGCCATTCTAAAATAGTTACAAAAAGTCAGCTTGAACTTTTGACCCAATCCGTTCCGCTCGCGGATTTTGCGGAAAATTCGCGAATCTCGCGGATTGCAAATTTACCGAAAATCCGCTAAATCCGCGAGCGGAACGGATTTTCCGCCCATGCTTACTAAATTGTTGGAGAGCAGTTTAAACCATTTGATGGGAGGCTGGGGGGGATCTTGTCCCCTAAACAAAGAGTAGGGTGGAAGAGTTGATGGATAGCGAACCTTACTCTGCACTCCAGAGTTAGCTAAAATCCCGTACTGCAGACAGTGTGTGAGAGAGAGCGGAGTGACCACTCTGTCCACCGAGCTGTACTGTGCAGATGATGCAAATCTCCCCTACAACTCCAATGGTAAGAACCGGTGCCCCACCAAAACAACCCTGGCTAGCGAGCGTGTTCGGATTTTCCAGGGCTGCCAACGTTTCTGTTTGGGGGAAGTTTTGAGGTTGTGGAGCTGGCAACAAGCTACAGAAAACTAGCAGTAGAATAGGAAAGACGTTTAATGGCTGTACTAGATAACACATTACTACGTTTGATAAGATTCATTGGGCTACAAGGGTGTGGAGGCTTCTAATATGTTATCAGTGTGTGGGACCATATGGATACAGAGAAATCTGTCAAAAATAAGTGCTCAGCAATGATCGCTGTCAGGTTGGGTTGTAACATGTTTCATTGAACACTCTTTTGAGGCCATCCTGCCCCTATAAGAAGCTGTGTGTTGCAGTTACTCTGCTATAAAATCTACTTGTTGCACTAATAGAGGATCTGGCACTACCACCAGACCTGCCGACATTGATTCTGAGGAACTGGGTACAACTCTCCATGGCAGCTCAAACATCCTGTGATTTTGGGCACATCACTTAATCTCCCCGTGCCTACCACAAAACAAGCATTTTCAAAGCAATAGATTTCGCATTTGTGAGAGTTTAAGCTATTGGCATTATAAATGACCATGCCTTTTATTTATGTGTTGGTTTTGAAAACAGATAAATAAAAGGCATTGTCATTTACAATGCCAATAGCATAAACTCTGGCAAATGTGAGACCTATTGCATTGCAAATGCTTGTTCAAACTTCACCTGCAAACTCATCTTGCATCCTTTACCAAACTTCACACCAATTGGCGCCATTGACAGCACATGCCAAGACACGCATTGCTACATGTCTCGTAGGTGCCCAAAATGGTCTACTGTAAGATTAGGAGACTAGAGATAATCTGATGTTTCCGGATGAGATGTCTAAGCAGACAAGCAGTGTGACCTTGTGCAAATCAATGCACAAATATTTTCTATATCAAAGGAGATGGCATCAAGTGTAAACAATGCCTTGGAGCTGGTCTTGTCAAGATGTGTAACTAAACGGAGCAAAGGGCACATTTACACTGGAAGTTGGCAACAGGACTGCGAAGAGCTGAGCCATTAGGCCTCCAACAGTGAATATGGGTACTATCATACCGCTTTACAGCACCTTAAAACAATATGATATGCACAAAGTACAATAAACTATGCACTTCTTTTACAAGCGACACAAGTTGGTGAAAGCTTTGCGTCCACCCCCGTGAAAACCATTCATCCTTGGTCTGCCCCAGTGTCTGTCCTGTGTGCTTCGTTCAACACGGACATTGTATGGAAGGACACAGGGCATGCAGAAAATAGAATCACCAGTTAGAGGAAAACGAGACAATGTAATAACTACAGTTTTCTAAGAAAACCACTTTGGTTGTTTTTAATGTGGAAAAGAAATCGAATTCAGAAGGTTCCTTTCAGTAGACGAGACAAACTTTAGAGAACAAAAAGGTGTGAAAGCCTGATGCTTTTGAGGTGCTCGGGAAGGTTGCGATTGCCATAGGCAGTGCTTTGGTTAACAGATGGTGCTCTGTAGTAGTGGCAGCAGATGTGCCCTCTGCCAATCATACAAAGGGATGGTGTGTTTGAAAGTTCACCTTGTGTGCTACACAACAAAAAATAGGGTTTTGCTGATGATGCCAACATAAACACACCCCTGCTCTACCTCCTCTACCCCAGAACCTCCGAAGTCCAAGGAAGGGGACAAACAAGCAACTATAAATCAAGAAGCCTTTTCATTGCAATAGGTTTCACATTTGCGAGAGTTTGTGGAATTGGCATTGTAAATGAAGGTGCATTTTTTATGTGTTTTGAAAACACGCACTTTGTACTTATAGTTAGGGGTGGGCGGAATTTGTGTAATCGCGTTACGCAAATCTCTGTGAAACGCTAAAAAATCTCCTCGAACACGCAGAAAGTCCGCGAACACGCATCTGAGAATGCGAACAAGCAAAAAATGTTGCGAAGTCGTGGAACGCAGAATTGTGACCAATTTTGTGTTCTCCGCGGAACACAAAATTCCGCAAATTCTGCGAGCGGAACAGAATTTGCCGCCCAGGCCTACTTATAGTCCCTGCTTACGAGAAGCAGGACTGGCAGTAAGTGCGCCTCTTTTAATGCCAGCCTTACTTCTCGTAACAAGGAAAATAAATACAAAGTGCGTGTTACGCACCACTTGCAGGTTTTCAAAACACAGAAATAACAGGCACCCACATTTACAGTGCCAAAAGCTCAAACTCTCCCAGTTCTAAACGCTTGTTTCTGTTTGAACTTGTTATAGTTATGCTTTGATTGCATGCCACGCGAAGACCAATGCCATTTGTGGTGCATTTATCTGTTGCTGCAGAGTTCTAAGGAAAACATAGATGTATTTTGTATAGTAATTGGGTGCTTGTTCAACAGGTCTAGCTATGGACAGATTATCATGCGACTAGAAGCAACAAAAAAAGAAAGCCTGAAAAACTAACCAATTTTTGTATAACCTATTGTGTAAAACAAATCCTTTCCAGCAAAAATAAATTCCCACAGGGTTTGTTTGTTTGCTTCTGCTTCTCTCTTGAATAACAGACGGAGAGGGATGACTACAAATAAATAAATACGTTAACGAACTTTAAATATCCAAAAGAGCTGTTCTGGTTTTTTTTCTGCAAAGCTAGCATGCTCTTTCTTTCCCTCCTTACTTACTTGACGAACGAGCGCGCCAGCAACACACACGTAGTTAGCGGAGTGACGACAAGCATGTGATTGCACCTGATTTTTTCACACCAAGCAGTGTTTCTTTGCAGCAGAGCACCTTCGTGCAGCGTGATGGGAACACCTGCCGTGAAGACTTTCCAGAGCGCAAGTATAAACAGATTGCGTTAAAAGGCAAGGCTTGTGTCACATTCATATTACCCAACAAATCCCAACTGATTTCTCTTTTGAAGCTGAAGCTGAAGTCCACTTCTCGGGCTACTCGAAAACTCAACATATATATCCTCCTTGAGCAAAGTACATTACAAGTAGCGCTTCTGGTCTTATGGTATTTATTTTTTTGACATTTCCGTCTGCATTTATCCATATTTACTTTTTGCTAATTGTTCTGAATTTATCAATTTTTATTATGTGTTTTCTGTATGAACGAAGCTGCAATTAATATTTTTCCACATTTATGTAACTGATAAATATATACTCGCATTTCAATGTTCAAAGGATTTCAGTCATAAACAGTGCAATAATGTTATCTGAAGTTACTTGCACTGCAGAATAGCTAACATAACTGTAGATCTGCATTTAATTAAGCTTGATTATTGTCTTTTTTCATCTTCACTACCTCTCAATCTGTACACCTACTGACCAGTATAACAAAATCATCAAAAGAAGGCCTATTTACCGTATTTTTCTGCATTTAAAAATAAACATGATACAAAAGTAAATACTTTTCTGTCTGTATTTATCTGTAAAAATCAGTAAAGACGGACAACTGAGAACCCTAATTACAAACGCAGATTCTGATACAAAGCTATGGGTGTCTTTCCTCTTCCTTAAAAGGCCCATCTTCCTCCTACACCATATATAATAGTCACTGTACATCTGTTGTGCAGCTAGTGTGTCATGTGCACCAGGGAAACAATGGTAATTCCCCCATGGCTTTTAAAAAATAATTAAAATACAGCAATGATCAGGGTTTCATGTGCCCCTTATGCCTCTGGGTCCTGGTGCCATTGCCCCTTCTGCACCAATGGGAGCTACGCCCCCTACTGTGTATACTGTTATCTGAACATGCGTTTGCACCTTTTTCTGTCAACGTGTGTGCTTCACGTGTACAATGTTTTACCTACACTGAAGGAATGAGAATGTTTTACACCACCGCTATAAAATACTGTGACAATATATCGTAAAAAATACATTAGTTTTATGCATAACCAAGCACGCTTGGGTTCATGTAAAAGCGATTTTCAAAAAATAGTAAATCAATTTGAGAGATTTCTCCCACTAAAGGACACATTTAAACCATGTATCTTTTCCTAGTTTTTTTCTTCAATCTAGGGTTTTGGGAGAGCTCTGAATATTTGCAGTACATATATTGAACGACATAAGCCCATCCAGAAACCACAGCTCAGGCCAAGCCCATTCTTTTTAGGTCGAGCTGATGTTGCATTCATGCGAAGCATGAATGCATCAGCTCGACAACTTATGCTGCCCGTATTTAGGAGAGCGGACAGCTACCAGACGCGCGCTTTGACGAGGTCGGATTTCACCTCGGGAGCGAGCGTCTGGTAGCTGCGCATGCGCGAACCAAATCCCTTGGTCACACACAGACACAGGCAGCCCCCACCCCTCTGCATGCACGCACGCACACACACACACACACACACAGGCGCGCGCATGCACACGCAGGCATACGGCACACATACAGGCACACTATCACCTACCTCGCATTCTCTTTCAATCACACACAGTCACGCATGCGCACATACATTCCCTCGCACGCACACACGCGTGCACACACTCCCCCACCCCTCCCAGGCATACACACAGGCACGCACGCACTTCACTTCAGCCCTGGGCCCCACTCACCGACTGCGCTCTTCCGGCGGGCTCCTCACGGCGCGGCGCGTCTCGTCTCCTCTTCTCAATCGGGCTCGCGGACCTCGGGAGGCGGGACTTCCGGTCGGCCGCGACCGGATTCGCCGGCCGGCCAAGAGCTTCCGGGTCGCCGCGGGCAGCGCGGCGGCACTCCTTAATATGAACTTGTTAGTATTACCTTTGTCTATTGACAAAAAAAACTCTGTGCATAAGAAATCACAATCAAGTTCGCCTACAACCCAGCGGGCCGGCGTTGAACCTTTCTACTTTTTAAACATTCTAAATAAACACTTGCAAATATACCTATACTACGTATCCTGCCTTCGGAATAGCCTTGTGAGAGCCCACTCACTTACAGTTTATGCAGGCATACGCAGCACACTTCCCCCACTTCAAATAAACTTCAGTTCGCCTAATGCCAAACTTTTAGCACAAATGTGATCTCGACTGCCAGTGCTCCTTGTAACATAAACAAGTTGTTGTCACAAAGCTTTACAGGAACCAGACCACCGACGCCATGTGAACAGCAGGCAGCCACAACACATCTCCCCCCAGTATTCTTTTCTCCAGGCCATGTTTTGTTCCTCAAACGCTTCCTTCCAATATCTCAGGTTTCCACACAACTTAAAGCACTTTCATAAAACAGAATGGAACACTTGCCGTTTCATCTTCTCTGCCCTCTGCCATAGCGCAGATATAGAAACCTGTAACCTACCCAATCGCTGTTTATCAAAATCTGTGAATGAGCGAGCTCCTAGCAGACCTCTTGCGTGACTGACCACGGGTCTGATACTTTGACGGGACAAGGGCTGAGGTGACATTTCGCTTCCTGTTCCGGGCAATAAATGGAACACTTTCTGTTCTGACGTAGCTGCATGCTTAGCGCGGATTGTAAACTTCACAGGAAAGGATGTTAATACACATCTGCTGTGAACGGTCATCGCTCCACAATTGGCAGCTCGGAATCACAGTTGGGCTGTATCGGCATTTCATCCTTCTGAGTTGCGGTTATCAGGGAGCTCGATGTCAACAGGGACACAATTTTCCAGTTCTCTTCTTTCCTTTAATAACGTTATTCATTTTGGGAGGTGTAGTCTTTGTGTCATCAACCCATCTGAACACAATTATTTCTTTTGTAGGGAAAGCCCAAGCCTGTAACATAGTGTCCATGATGATATGGACACTTCCCGCCGTTTTCACCATGCTCCACCACCCACCCCCCTCCCCCACCGGTGTCTGCATTTCCTTTACTCTATTAGCCAACCCACACCGTGACTCTGATCGCTATTTTTCTTAATTGGGTTCATGCATGACACACCATGTTCACCTTAGCACCGAGTGACTGACCACGGGTCTGATACTTTGACGAGACAAGGGCTGAGGTGACATTTCGCTTCCTGTTCCGGACAATAAATGGAACACTTTCTGTTCTGACGTAGCTGCATGCTTAGCGCGGATTGTAAACTTCACAGGAAAGGATGTTAATACACATCTGCTGTGAACGGTCATCGCTCCACAATTGGCAGCTCGGAATCACAGTTGGGCTGTATCGGCATTTCATCCTTCTGAGTTGCGGTTATCAGGGAGCTCGATGTCAACAGGGACACACTTTTCCAGTTCTCTTCTTTCCTTTAATAACGTTATTCATTTTGGGAGGTGTAGTCTTTGTGTCATCAACCCATCTGAACACAATTATTTCTTTTGTAGGGAAAGCCCAAGCCTGTAACATAGTGTCCATGATGATATGGACACTTCCCGCCGTTTTCACCATGCTCCCCCCTCCCCCACCGGTGTCTGCATTTCCTTTACTCTATTAGCCGTCCCACACCGTGACTCTGATCGCTATTTTTCTTAATTGGGTTCATGCATGACACACCATGTTCACCTTAGCACCGAGTTCATTGAAACCAAATACATTCTAAAGCAATCACCATATCCCCTAGAGCGCTTAAATAATAAATTGAATAATAAAAAAAGAACGCAGTATTCTTTGTCGGAATCAACAGTTCAGCCTAACAAAATTCCTACAAGATTGCATATGGGCAGAAATACAACTGTAGGTGGTTGGACAAATGCGCGAACTCCCTAGGGGGTACTTTGCATGCAATTTTAACTTGAAAACAAAACAGCAGCCACAGAGCTCCTAAGATTCCGAGGTTGTGATTTTATAATGGGATACACTCAGCTACAAGTCCCAGAATGCAAAGCAATAACCTGGACTGCATGGCATTTCGAGAGCTCTGCATACATTCTCTGCCCCCCCCCCATGTGCACCATATTTTTTGTGCATATTTAGAGCCAACAAGCTTGACACAGCCTTGATTTTAGTTTTTCTCTAAGACAAGAACAGTATAGCTCACCACTGGCAGTGAGTCATTGTGTGACTCTGAGCAGAATCAGTTTTTTCGGCCAACATCAGTGAGCATGGTGGGTCTTTTAGGCCTATGGTTGTAAAGGGTATGTTAAACATGTGTAATACTATTGGCCGAAATCTTCAGACATGTAAAACAGTTCTGATATAACAATTATTTGTTTCTTATAATACCCCTAACTACAAGAAACACCAAGAAGTGCCACGCAAATATCCAACAACATAGTTGCCAAGTTTCCTAGGTGTGACTAGTTACTTAAATCCAGTTTCTTTCTTCGAATTCTGAGCTAGCCTCAGTCTTCCACTTCAAAGGAATCCGCCCCCCCACCCCTTGCCGTTTCTGGCTTTGCTCGCTGAAGGCTGTCATGCCCAAGATCACATCCGATTAAACAGCCGAGGTAATGCGTCCATAAATTATATTCCTGCTGCTTTGGTGTCACCTCCGCTTTCATCATTGGATCCCAGTCTTTTGCTATCTAGATAATGTAAAATAGACATGAAAGGTTTAATATGTCCTGATTAGGGTCAATTTGGGAAAGTCTTACAGAAACTACACTGTACGCATTCCTACCCGTCCTGGTCTTGTTTCTTAGAGGATTATGGTGCTGTTCATTCACACTTGCCAGAGATGCCGAAAGAGCTCTTTTGAGCTTCTAATTTAATTATGTGCTAAGAAATGTTTTATTGTATACTATACCGTGATGCCAAATTATGTGTGGAGTCCGTGCATTGCAACAAACGCCTAGAGGCGCTGCTGAATTTTGCACAGCCTGCTGGCAAACTCCTGCAGGGTTACCGCCACACCCATCTCCACCACCACCACATCCACCACCACTACCACAGCCACACCACCACCACATCCACACCACCACCACATCCACACCACCACCACATCCACCACCACATCCACCACCACATCCACCACCACATCCACCACCACCCCCACATCCACCACCACATCCACCACACCCACCTCCACCACACCCACCTCCACCACACCCACCACAACCACCACCACGTCCACCACCACCACACCCTGCACCACCACCACACCCAGCAGCATGTCCACCACCACCACTACCACCACCACGTCCCCCACAAGCACGTCCCCCACCACCACGTCCCCCGCCACCACGTCCCCCGCCACCACGTCCCCCGCCACCGCCTCCACCACCACTACGTCCACCACCACCACCACGTCCACCCCAACTACGTCCTCCACCACCACCACGTCCACCCCAATTACGTCCTCCACCACCATGTCCACCACGTCCTCCACCTCCACCACACCCACCTCCATCACCACCACGTCCACCACCACCATGTCCACCACGAGGCCACCTCACTCTACCTATTTATCGCCCTCACTCTATCTATATGTCACCCTCACTCGATCTATTGCCCTCACTCTATTTATCTATCTATCTGTCGCCCTCACTCTATCTATCCATCTGTCGGTCTCCCTCACTCTATCTATCTGTCTCCCTCACTCTATCTATCTGTCGCCCTCACTCACTCTATCTGTCGCTCTCACTCACTCTCTGTCTGTCTGTCTCCCTCACTCTATCTATCTGTCGCCCTCACTCTATCTATCTGTCTGTCTCCCTCACTCTATCTGTCTATCTGTCTCCCTCATTCTATCTATCTGTCTATCTGTCTCCCTCACTCTATCTATCGGTCTATCTGTCGCCCTCACTCTGTCTGTCTGTCTATCTCCCTCACTCTATCTATCTATCTGTCGCCCTCACTCTATCTATCTGTCGCCCTCACTCTATCTATCGATCTGTCGGTCTCCCTCACTCTATCTATCTGTCTCCCTCACTCTGTCTATCTGTCTATCTGTCGCCCTCACTCTATCTGTCTGATCTGTCGCCCTCACTCACTCACTCTATCTATCTGTCTGACCCCCTCTATCTGTCTATCGGTCTGTCTCCCTCACTCTGACTGTCTGTCTGTCTCCCTCACTCTATCTATCTGTCTGATGTCGCCCTCACTCTATCTGTCTATCTGTCTGTCTCCCTCTATCTATCTATCTGTCGCCCTCACTCTATCTATCTATCGCACCACCACAACATCACTCAGCACCACAACAGCATCAATCTGTACAACCATTCAACAACTGGTTCAAATAGGTTCTCTCAATTTTTCAAGCTTTATTAAAAATGTCACAAAAAGATGTTAATATTTCACTTCTGTTCTTGGATTTTCTTCACAATAAAATACACTGAACATAATCTTCACAAAAGTTATTTTAAAAAGTTTAAGATATTGCCATACTGAATTTTACAATAGCTTTTATTTCGGTATTAATTGTTTAAAAAAAATAAAAGCCATTGTTATTTGTAATATCAATACCTCTAAGTCAACTAAATACAACACATATTGCGCAAGGTGTACGTCGCGCTTTACAAGTGTTTTTAAATTAGAAATTAAATTAGAAATTAGCATTACAAATGCTATAGGTGTCACATTTGCGAAAGTTAAAACTATTGGCATTGTAAATCACAAAGCTATAATTTTGCTATTTTCAAAACCAGCCCATAAATAAAAAATGTCATTTACAATACCAATAGCTCAAACTTTCCTAATGCGAGACCTATTGCATTGCAAATGCTTGTTATTATTCAGGAGTTAGACCAGCATTAGTAAACAGCAGATGTTATTTAAAATGCATGCATCAAGTCTGGAGCTATATTTGAAGGTTCATCGTTACCACTCACATTTCCAATCTCAATGGAAGACATTTAGGATCCAATTTAGACTTTGGTGGACCGCGGAAAGACAGTCAGTGTTGTGGAGGACTTTGCATCTGCCACCTTGTCTTTACTACATCTGCCAAATTTAGAAAATCCTACTGGACTTGAGGATGAATACTATGGGTTTGTAGGAACCACCACCATGACCGTTCATACATAGTCATTTGAATGCTTTGTTTGTCCGTCACTGGTGATGCAACTCCCCATTAAACTTTTAAAGGTTTATGTCTTTTCGAAAAACAATTTGGGAAAGGTGGAGTACTTTATGGAAAAGAAAAAACTAATGGCCGCCAACACCAAGGGAGTTTTCTCTCATGATATGGGGGTTTTATTTTATTTTTCCCTTCACTCCTGGGAAGGAAAATCCACAAATGGTCATCACGTCCTAATTTTGCTGTGTAGCCATCAGTGTGATCTGTTGGTCAACTGATGATGCACAATTGGCCAAGGGTTTCCAACAGCAGAACCAACTGAGGTTATGCTTGCAGAAACAATTAGGCTCCATCAGATATAATTGGGAAACTGGGAGGATGGTTGATTAGGCATTGCCGGTAGCAAGATGAGGCCGTAGATCTCTTCCAGAGGTAGGACTAGTTCATTTATATGTGGGAAAATGTGTTAGGCAAGAGACTGGAGGCTAGCAGGCAGAGATGAGTTGATAATGTTTGCCCTTTCCATTTGTCATGAACTCAGCTATGGTGCCGCTCGAGGCTAGAGACGCCACTTGCCTGTTTCCAGCCCTGGGAGTTTGCCGGTTCTAAGAATCACTTTGGGACCATGCTGTGAGGATATCGCACGGGCGTGCAGCGGGACTGCGAGGACCAGGGGGCCAAGTTCCAGCTCAGTGGCCGCACCTGGGTTCTCTTCTCGCTCCGCCCCTCCGCCCTTATCAGAACCTCGCGGCACCCGCTCCGCGGGGGCCGCTTGAGGCTAGAGACGCCACTTGCCTGTTTCCAGCCCTGGGAGTTGGCCAGTTCTAAGAATCACTTTGGGACCACGCTGTGAGTATATCGCACGCGCGTGCAGTGGGACTGCGAGGACCAGGGAGCCAAGTTCCAGCTCAGTGGCCGCACCTGGGTTCTCTTCTCGCTCCGCCCCTCCGCCCTTATCAGCCCCTCGTGTGCCCCCGCTCTGCGGGGGCTGCTCGAGGCTAGAGAAGCTACTTGCCTGTTTCCAGCCCTGGGAGTTTGCCGGTTCTAAGAATCACTTTGGGACCACGCTGTGAGGATATCGCACGGGCGTGCAGCGGGACTGCGAGGACCAGGGGGCCAAGTTTCAGCTCAGTGGCCGCACCTGGGTTCTCTTCTCGCTCCGCCCCTCCGCCTCACCTCCTCCCAGTTACTCACCCATTAAAAGGAATAACAGCTACGCGCACGCGGGACGCGCGCGGGACCAAGCTCGGGGCTAAGCCCGGGCAAAGGGCGGGCCGTTTGAGGCCGTTAGAGAATGCTAGAGACCGGACCGGGCTACCCCCCTAATGCCTTACCTTCCAGGTTACCTTTACCCTCCCGCCTGGCTACCTAGAAGCTCAGACTTAACAAAATGTCCACTAGAGAATCAAGAAGCAAGGCAGCTTCCATGGTCTCAGGTGGTTTGGCGGTCTGGGTAGCCAGTCATATTGGGTGTATTGCGGAGAATGTACCTACGTTCTCGCAGGACATACAATGTGTTCTACTCAAATGGCCTAATGCTTTTAATATGGCAATTAATAATGTGTACTCTCGCCCAGTCAGTGCGGCCATGGAATAACCTATATTCGAAGATCTCTCGTCATTCCTGGGCCAACTTCCCATTGTTTGTAAGATAGTGATGGGCGGCGATTTTAATTGTCACTTTGAACCCTTGGAAGGTTTGAAGGAGGGTGCCCTTACTGCTGAAGATGACTTCTGCGGTGCTCCGTCATGTCAATCCCCCCCATCCTAAATCTTGGTCTCCTCTCGCAGTGCAAATTATGTCCTTAACATTAAACTTTGCGCTAAGGGCTTGTAATGGGCGCACCCCTTCTGACATCCCTTCATCGTGTACCTTCAATAGGAAGGACCATGAATCGCGGCTGGACTACATTTTTGTAGACATAGGCCTGTGGTCCAAGGTCCAGGATTTCAGGGTAATTGAAAGAACAGACAGTGACCACAATGCACTTTTATTAGATATGGTGCACCCCGCATTTGCTGCTGGGTCACTATCCGCCGATCCCAGTGAAGACCCCGGGAATCTGGTACTTAGCTCCAACAGACGCAGGGTAAAATGGGGGAAACTGGCAAACTCAAAAGAGAGTATAAGGAAAATTTATGAATTAGCACTCCCCAAGCTAAAAGAAATGGACGTACTAATTAGCCAGCCTAGACCCCCAGATTTTAACGAGAAACTAGCCCAAATCCATGTAGACTTAGTGGGAGCCCTAGGTGAGGTTTTCTACCCGGTGGTAGTGCCACGGAAGAAAAAGGCTCGAACCTCAACTTGGTACAATTCTTCCTGTAAAAAGATCAAGACAGAGCTAATAGCCACAATAAAAGCAGGTACTGATATGGGTAAGGTCGTTGAGCTTAGGCGGAAATACAGGGAAGCCATGGCACTAGCAAGGTCTGAATGGGATTTGAACAGATGGCAGGACCTCTCCCTAGCACTAGAAGCGAGGGATTCCAGAAAATGTTGGTCTTTGGTAAATACTGGCACAGGAGAACCCAAAGCTGCAGTGGAGCCAAACATTGCAGCTTCTGTCTGGGAAACCCACTTTACCAAATTGTACCAAGATACCTCTGAAATTGCTATTGATGTGGCCTCTGATGCTTTACCCAATCCTGTAGCTGGATTAGAATTTACCCTCGGCGAGGTGGTCAGTGCAATAGAGAGACTGGCGATGGGGAAGGCCCGGGACTTGACAGATTGCCTGGCGACCTTTTTAGAAACCACCCAGAGATCTGGGGGTCCGTACCTCCTTATTCTCTTCAATTCCATCGCAAGAGGTATGGAGATCCCCTGTACTTGGCTGGGGGCGGAGATAGTACCTATTTTCAAAAAGGGTTCTCCTCTTCTCCCAGCCAACTACAGGCCGATCAGCCTTATAGATGTCCACCAAAAACTATTTTCTCGCCTCCTCTTTGACCACCTTCTAGACTGGATGGAGGAAAATGAAATTCTGAGTCCCCTCCAGGCTGGCTTCAGGAAAAACACGTCCACCATGGATCAGATTTTCCGCCTCGTTCTCCTCTACTGGAAAACTGTGAGGATCGAGGGGGGGAGGCTGTACATGGTGTTTGTGGACCTGAGGTCAGCCTTTGACCTGGTCCCCCGCAAGAAACTATGGCAGGTCCTAAAGGAGTTGGGTGTTCCTACCAATCTACTACATGCCATAATTAGGCTTCATGACAGCAACTTTGCTCAGGTTAGGTGTGGGAGGGATGGAGCGTTGTCATCTAGGCTCCCAGTTCTTAGAGGGGTAAGACAGGATGCGTCTTGGCACCAACCCTGTTTTGCCTTTTCGTTAACAGTGTCATATCCCATCTCAACAATGTTAGGGACAATGACTCTCCCCTGTTGGCAGGCAGGAGGGTACCGGCTATCATGTTTGCCGATGATACCCTCCTGCTTTCCAAATCCCCGATGGGGATCTAACGGAATCTAGATGGATTTGGTCTTTTCTGTAGACAACATGGTCTAGAGATCAACACAGAAAAGACAAAATTCATGATATTCAACCCCTCCCCTAAAACTAGACCTAACCCAACATTGGGTTCAGCAATGCTGGAAAGGGTAAAAACTTTCCAGTATCTGGGGGTAACCCTACATGAGAACTTATCCTGGGACCCCCAGATAGCCAGATCCCGGCTAAAGCTGCCCCAATTGTCGGGGGCAATTTTGAAGCTCGCAAACACTTCTACTTTTAAACCTATCAGCCCGGCAGTAGAAATGTATAAAACCCAAGCTAAAGCGGCCGCATCCTATGGTAGTGAGTTATGCGGGT
Organism: Lissotriton vulgaris; assembly: GCF_964263255.1. Lineage (NCBI taxonomy): Eukaryota > Metazoa > Chordata > Amphibia > Caudata > Salamandridae > Lissotriton > Lissotriton vulgaris. The sequence continues at coordinate 333,904,924 of NC_141700.1, forward strand.
ATAAAGCCAGGACAGGACTTGTCAGAGTAGAAAACAATTTCCTCAGACGTCTCCTGGCCCTCCCCCGTGGCACACCCCTGCTCCCCTTAAGACTAGATGTGGGTCTCCCCTCTATAGGCGAGGATCTGGAATTAAAGCCGCTAAGATTTTGGCACAGGCTCTGGACCACCAAGGCGAGCTTTCACATTATAGGCAAGACCTCATCCATGTAATGAATCTGAACCAGCGTGATAGAATCCCGTGGTTGACCTTTATAAAGAAAGAACTGTATCACCTGAGACTCCCCGAGCTATGGGAGGTTCCTGAACAAGACTGCTAAAGGGTCTCTCGTAAAAGACTGGTGGAAATATACAAGGAGAAAAGCCTAGTTTCTCTGGTGTCTGCACCCAATAATGGCATTTTAACTGATCAATTCCTGGATTCCAAAAATTCGTATCAATTCGAAGGTTTTATGGACATTATTTTCCCCATTTTAGCAAGAAAATTGTTTATCCAATGGAGGTTAGTCACCCTGCCTATCAAAACCTTTACCTGCAAATGGACAATGAGGGATGATAAAATCTGTCCAGGGTGCAGTAATCATGATGAGGAGGAAATTCATGTTCTGTTTTTCTGCCCAGCTTACAATAGACCAAGGAAATACTGGCTAGCGTCATTATGTAAGAACTTGGTCATAAGGAGCCACTTGTACTCGTACAGGATACTGAAAACAAGTACCCTGCCCCACATAGTCTTTGCAGTTGCCAAGTTTATAATGGCCATGTGGCAGATAAGGAGAAAATTACTAAAAGACTGAACATTGATATGAACTGCAATGTTTACTCCCACTCATGACTAGACTCCCAAGGAAATGAATTTTTATGAAATGTTTTTATTATAAGTGGATGTCTTTTAAATGTTGAATGTTTTTATTGTATCTTTTATGGTCTAAAAGGCCGAAATAAAGAATTTTTGGATTGGATTGGCTATGGTTGCAAAAAAGGAGGAGCTAATTTTAACAGGCATATTTAATTTACTTATAAGTCCCTAGTAAAATGGTATACCATATGCCCAGGGCTGGTAAATTAAATGTCACCAATGACCGGAGCACTTATTGTGCCATCCACCTAAATAGCCCATTACAGATTTCTCAGGCCTATCTTTGCAGCCTGTTAGCAGTTTTAAACTGCCAATTCAACATAGCAAAATAATACTCTTATATCAACGCACTTGGGATCTTATGGGATTGGTCAAAGCCAGGAAGTACTGGTCCCTTCAAGAATTATAACTCACACAAGGGTACAACTGTCTCAGTCTCAGTGGGAGGAAAAATTAAAAGGGTATAGGGGAGCTGTTGTCCAAGGGAAAACATGTGGGGGAAGAGCTATCCCTCAGGATAAGAAACCTCACTCACCAGAAGGTAACATGCTTCATCATATGGGTTCCCTCTTCACACAAAAGTGTGGGCTACGACTCTCCTAAGGGAGGAGCTGAGGTGTTCTCTCTGAGGATGAGCGTTGGTAGTGGCTGAGTGAGAGGCAGAGTGCATACAGTGAAAACGTGGTGATCTAAAAATGTCTGTCTGAGTCCACTGAAATTTTATTGGGTGGTCACAGCAACATGGTTAAAAAGTGAGACGGATAGGGTTTCAACAGATATACCTTAATACGCTAGATCAACATCTTTCTGTCACCAGGCGTTCATCAGGACCTAAGCATTCAGTCACTCTGCAATGGTGAATAAAGAGAAAATTATAATTTGAATCATAAAAGCCACCACTGGAGTCGTGTGGCCAGATTTTCTGTGTCCTTCTTCTTTTCAGAGGGTAACTGTTGAGAGAAGGTCAAGTTAGTATCATTAGACCTTCATTTATAACATCACAATTGATATCAACACCTGTGCTTCCTATATACCCATGTCTAGGTCCTTACCTATTGTGCAACACAGTCACATACACTTTTCATGCTCAGGACCATCTTGTGGTGTCCAGCTGTAAGTGCATATATTCAGTGACAAATCAATTCCTGTCTACTTCCATCAGTAAAGAGACATGGCAAACAGTGCAGTAATCTTAAATTGGTTGGCAGAGTGTCTTCCCACTGCACTAGTGATGTATCACTTCAGTAGTTAAGGCCCCTTTAAAAACACGTCACATAGTATGCTGTTTCTGCAAGGTTATCGTGGGTAGCAGTGTCCCAGAGGAAGTTCGCACAATTCAGTCAGCCCTGAGAGTAATCTAAGCAATGCATCAATACCCTGTTGATGGGGGGGGTGTCAAGCGGCTGTAATGCCTTATTATATGAGCTACGTCCACTGGCTCGTTGAGTGCTCCATACTGTGGGCGAAAACAGGCTCCCAGAATTGAGGATCTATTTTTGAGTGATGAGGTTGACATTCATTTTTATGACAGCACCTCCCCTCCATCCCTCTCCAACATGACAGATACAACAGGACTTTCATTCAATGACAACATGATGCAATCAATCTTACAGTCACCTAACATTTTGGAGGTAACCCCATTACCTCACTTAGCCACGCAGATGACTGGGGCAATCTCACCAACCTTAAGAGATAGCACACACGAACCATGATTCATGCAGCCATATTAACTGAGTATTTAAGCGATAATCTAGCACCACAGGGACTTATTGTGACTAATGAACAAATGCTCTTCTTGGACAACAAAGTGTTTAAGAAAAACTGGTCACTAATCTCATGGAAGTGCTCTAGAGACTGGTTAGTGCTCCTCATTAACACAGCTGAAGAAACTGCTGAGCTCATCCTTATTGAAATCCAATTGCTAGAGACCCAGATCAAAGATATTTATACAACTCAGTACCTACAAGAAATTTGGAGGAGGTCAACAAAATCCTGAGTAAAGCGAAGGAAGGGATTTTGAAATACAAAATCAACAAACTGAAGAAAGATATAGACAGATAGAGACATGAGAAAATGTACCTGTATATGTCTGAAGACCTAACACTACTAGTACCAAGGAACAACAGAGGAAAGGAACTAGAGGGTGGCGACAAGACACGAACAAGTGGACCTCAATCTCTGATAAATGGAGTAGGAGCAAGGAATCAGACTCCTGCACGTCATCAGACACTCCAACAAGACAGAGGCAAGGGTGGAATAGGAAATACGCCTACTTTGACCCCCAACCCCAACAATGGTGGCCACAAAATCTTGAGAATTCTAACTACACCCGTTCCAACCACAGTTCTTTGGAGAACAACCTTTCCAGTCTTCTTTTTTTGGGCAAGGCAGAGGAGAAAGAACAAGAAGAAGTAGAAACAACCAAGTAATTCTGGATTCACGCCAGGACCCACAAAGACAACACATCCAGTGGGACCCATCAATAGAACAGAGAGTGACTCGGAGCATGGCCAAGGAACTAGTGGCAACAGCCAGCAATGTTCTGACCTCATCATAAACTTGAGCGAAAGACCACTGACCTCCCTAGAAACACGGACACTCAACAAAGGATTTGAATTTGATTCCAACCCATTTGGGCTATAATTTTTCCACACAAGCAGAGTTAGCCCAATTTTTCTGGAAGGTGAGGTTAAACTTCTTCTTCCACAATCAGGATGAGAGCCAACACACACAAACTTCCACGAACACAGGACTGTGAAAAAAGTTGACCTTTAATCCTCCTCTCCACCTGATACCAATGGAGGTGGCCACCTTTGAGAAGGCGGTACTTAAGGATTTTGAGGTCATGAAGCGAAGATTCCCTTTATGAACATAACAAGGGAATAACAACGCTGTCTACAAGAGCTGGGAAAGGAGGAGAAAGTGATCGTGAAGCCAGCCGACAAAGGGGGCGCAATCGTCATTATGGATAGGAAAATGTACCATGAGGAGTGTAACCGACAACAGTCAAACACCAGCCACTATACCAAACTACGGACAGATCCGACAACAAGACTAGAGCAAAGGATCAAATGCCTGGCAGAAAAAGAAGAGGAGGAAAGTTGGATCACGAAAAATGAGTGTGACTTTTTGCAGCAAAACGATCCCAAGACACCCTATTTCTGCCTGACCCCAAAATTCATAAACCTATGAGACCACCACCGGGGAGACCCATAGTGTCAGGGATTGAGTCAGTCTTGGAACCTCTTTCATAATTCGTAGATTGGTTTCTACAGCCGTACACAATAAAAAAAATGTATGCAACCTGGTGTGGAGTCTCTTTTTGTCGTGTGTCTGGTGTGTCGCCTGTGAGTGCTACGCAGATGCTTTACACATTTCCTCCGGAGGTTGGCCCGCCCGCTCTGCACCACGCTACCCATTTCTAACAATCTCCCTTTCCTAGTAGGGTTGACTCCCTGACTGAATACTAACTGAGTGTCCGCTCTAGCTGACACTACTTGCTAGGTGGAGTAATTGAGGATGGGGCACATTTCAATCTTTTCTCAAAAGAGACGACCTTACGGGTAGGGACCCGTACCAAACCACCTCTCCACTCCCCCCCCCCCCAGCACCCCAGGTAATTTTGGGGCCAGGGATGAACTTTGGTTCCCTTCCTCCCTGGCAGGGGTGGTATGAGTCCCCTGCCCAACCCTTTCAATACCTCCCCAAGCAAGGATGGTTATTGGGACATGAGGCTGACACGTCCACTCGAGGGGTCTGGGAAATTAAGGTGGATCCACAATGCATTCACTGCCTGCCAGTTAGCCTGCATTGTACAATACACTTCTGTGACTTTGGGGCTGACTGACTCTGAGGTCAACCCCCCAGCACATGGCCCTTCCAGCAATTTAGCATCACTGATAGCTGTTGCTCACGGCCAGACCATACACTAGGAAGGGACTCTGGACCTATTCTGTTTGTGCACTTGCACCTATAGTATCCCTGGGTTCTGCCATTCACTTCACCTCACTTTGGGCACCTTGTGAGTCTACCAGGAGGTTATTTCCCCCCTTCCCCTGTTCCTTCCCCGGGCACCGACCCTTGCCATGATCCACTCTAGTCAGTACCACATATGTGTCGCTAAAAGATTTGTGACTCTGGATTTGGTGTGTGATTTATTTCAAACTACGTTTCCCAGGAGGCACTGGGTCACAAGACGCTACGCCTCCAGCGTCCAGACGTCTCTTTAGCCTATTAGAGAGTCACAGGAGAATGGCATGCTTACTCTTGTCAGCCATCTTTGAAAGGAAGTTCCAAGCGGTCTGAGGTAAGGACTCCTCCTACCCCATTCGGGCTTGATGCTGCTCCCCAGTCCTGCCACCCACACCCACCAGGGGGGCATGAGTATGACCCCCATCGGAGTTGTTCTGGTTTGAGGGCCATCCTAAAGGTCTTCCCACCCGCCCCTCCACTGAAATGGCGGGCACAGGCCATGGCCAGAACGTTTCCCACTTCTTTGGTTCTTGAGCCGTCTGACTAAGTAGGATTTTTTCCCACTATCCAGGTTCAGCCCAGTGGTACTGGACGGGCAGGTTAAGGCTTTCGGGGCTCTACTGTGACGTAAATAATTAATTTACTCTCTTAATTTCTATGCAGGTAAGTACTTAATCAATAATAACTCAATCGGAAAGAAAGAAAACAGAGTCCGTGGTGTTAGAGTTCTTAGGGGTTTTATTCCTCAAAAAAGGAATGGTCTAGACCAGGATATCATGTTCTGACCACCACAGGGGTGTCAGAAGGGATAGAGCGCTCTTTTATTACATTACATAGCTTATATACTTAATTCATGTCATAGGAAACAGTTATAATGGGCGTAACAGCTGAGAGAAGACAAGATAACAGTATACACGTGTTACAAGTACGTAATCAGAAGGCGTGAACTAGAGGTGTGTGCTAGAAACGTCACAGGTAGGTGTCACAAAAGGGGTGGCACTAACAGAAATGTTGCAATGTCAGCAGAAATCGGAGGCTTGGATGCGCGCGCAGCTGCATGACGTGTGATTGACGTGAAGCTGGAGGGTGCAGGGGGCTTGACATTTGCACCGACGGAAAGAGACAGAAGTCTGGCATGTCAGATCAACTTGTGCTTCTATCATATCTGATATCTGGTGTTTAGGAACTAAGCTATCTGGGCGGAAAGGTCTCTAGGGCAGAAGCTATTCTATACTGACTGAGAGTGCGTGTATAAGCGCCTGAGTGTCTGTATGAGAAGTGTGGGAGCATGGCAACAGAGGCTATGAATTACTTGAATTAATTGCATAGAGACAGGCCGGCCCTTTGGCTCTGCAGCTGAGGGGAATGTTTACTGAAGCTAGCAGGCAGGAATGTATTTTCGGGGAGCGGAACAGATAACTCGAAGGTTATAGTCAATCTTGGCAGGCAGCAGGCTAAGCTGAGCGCGAGGGGCCGCGCTGAAAGTAAGTCAGAGTTCACGGGTACAGAGGCAGCCTGGGCAGAGGCCCTTGGAGTCAGACAGCCAGAAAAAGAGGCTCAGTGGCAGAAATTAAGGGCCTACTCAGCTAGAGCTGAAAAACGGAGAAGTACACTACAAAAAGACGTTGGCATAGCATACTTAGGAACGGACCATTCAACCCATTCAGGGTGGGTCTGAAAGAGGACATGTTGACGTTGGACGCAAATGTATTTGCGTCTTCATAGCTGGTACAGGAGGGAAGTTACATGCACTTTAACTCGTACATGGAGACGGTGGGGTACGCGCTAGGGAACACATCTTGACCATAAAATTTATATTTACTCAACTGGTCAGCTCCCCCACCCCTTTCACATGACAGGTGCTGGCTCACCCCACTGTGGAGAGCTGCGCCTGCACCCATACCCAATTTGTAAGCTGCCCAGGCGCACTAAGCCTGATTGCCGGAGCAGTTATGTGGTCCACCCTGTCTTAATGCTGCAAGGGAGGCCCATCAGCGGGTCACCAGATAAGGTATTCTTTTTCCCTCACTCAAGTCTGGCAGCCCATTTTAGCCCAAAGTTGGGAGCACTCACCTAGTGTACACGGAACCCGAGAGATAAATGGAAAGTACTTAAGATCCAAGTATATACATCACCTTTCAAATTTATGATCATTCTAGTGCCTGTCACTATTTGTCCTACACGTACAAGTCCACCAGTACTCAGTAAAAGAAAACCAATTCGACCATAAGCCATTATCATCATTCTAAAACCTTGAATGAGTGAAATCTATAATACACACATAGTCCCCTAACAACATTATTACCAGATAAACATTCCTCTCCAATGATTACTAAGATGAGTTCCTGTTATTTATCATTATCTGCGTTATGCCAAAAACGTCAAACAAAGGAGAGAAAGTCAGATAATCCAAAGATGGCGCCCCGTTCAAGTGCGTATTTATAATGCTGCTACCTTGTGGTTAACTAACAGTGTCTACGCTTCCCCTGACGTAAATAAGACGGTCCAATTGTTCTAAACCAGTAAATAAAAACTTCAAGTCAATTATAACCATTGATTGTCGTGTTTCACAGCATATGTTACCTATGTGCTACTCAGACATGTTTCTGTACTAGTAGCAATGTCTCATTGTATCGCTTGGTTTGTCGATAACTTTTAGTTATTTCACCACTCCTGCAAAACAGAGGGACATATATCCCATTCATAAGTAATAGATCCCCACATTCATATGAGCATAATAAACCACATTCTCAGTCTTGCCACCATCTCACTTTAATCTAATATTCTTCCAGTCTTTAATACCATGATCCATTAACTTCTCACATCACGAGTACGTGATCCATGAAAAAACACAAGTAATATCCATATGGTAAGTCTAGCTCTCAACATACACAACTGCTGTAAACCCCGTATATCAAGAAGACCTTATATTGTAACTCACCATCTCCGACATGTTCATCCCCAGCGCACTGTCAGTTCTAAATTGCGTACTACTTGTGTGCCATTTTAACATCCCTTATATTCAAACTCTCACGTTGGGCGCCATATTTGAGCATGTTTGTAACTATTTTGAACCTAGAAATCCACTGCTATCTGCCTCAAATCCATCTGTTCTTACAAAACTTTACGAATTCTATCGTATTTAATATTATTCTTTCATATTTCGTACACCTTGTAGCTATTTCACCCATTAATACGATCTGACCATGTATAATAATCTCCGACTGGCATCCATTTCTATGATACATGCAGCCATCAATCTTATAAGTGAGAAAATCCGTTAATCTAGTGCAACTGCAGTATCTTTTCTCAATGAGTAATAACAATTACTATTCATATTACACTCCTCAATATCCATAACCACAAAGATTGCAATTTAAATTAAATCGAAAAATTCGAATACATTTCTTTCTATTATATACAAAACAAAACCGACCTCTACCATCAGCCAGTTTCAAACACGTAACCCCTAATATAAAGGGCTAACTCATAGCCACTGAGCCATACAAGCTTGTATCCCCAACCTAACCTCTCAATATTCTTACTTGAGAAATCCTATTAGACAGTTCTGTTATTCACACATTCTTAACGTAAAGGTAAGGGAAGGAGCTACCACCATGTAAAGATGTTAACGCCAAAGAATTAGAATTGGAATAGAATGGAAAGGTAGTATATTCTAAACATATATGTTCAATCAGTAACAGGGGCACGAAGACAAAACCTATAATAATTCTGTATATGAGATATATTCCAGCAACTGATAATCGTCTAACAGTTCTTAACTGGTCATTCTGATATTTATGTTCTGATAATGAACAACATTTGCCTAATATTGGCATTTGCTTGGTCACCGTCAACACAAATCTAAATCGTTTCAACTTTTTAAAACATTTACAGACATTCAAATAATTTTGTAATCTTACTAGACCTTTTTGTGTAATACCAGCATCTACCTATTCATCATAAGCATAATTTAAATACATGTATACATTCCCATTTTTTATACAGTTATTTATAAACATACATTTCATACCCAAGAAATGTTGCAGCTCAGTATCAAAATTCAACCCCCGTTCAACTGCTTTTAACTTCATAATCCACATAGCGTCAGTTTCTCTCAGTTTAAGAGTCCTGTTACCACCCCTCCTATCCAATTTGACATGATCAATTCCATGATAACTGAATTCATGATTGTCTCTGTCCTCGCACTTTTGAATCACATGCGCTGAGCTCGGGTACCTCGTGTCCCGATTTTTCAATGCTCGAAAATTTTCAACCATCCTGTCTTTTAACCATCTAATGGCACTTCCTACATACATTTTTGTGCAAGTACAAACAATGACAGATACAACAAAAGTCGTATCACAGTTAATAAATGAGTTAATTGTATGCATCCCTGTATCATCGCTGGTGTGCTGAGTGGTCGCTCCCCAGTCTCCCTGGCGAGATCTGGTATCGTTGCGCTGCAATTTGATTGTTAACCCACTTTAATCAATTGTCTGTAGACTGCCTTGACTGCCGCTTCGCTTTGCTAGCGCTTATAATTGACCCAGTGACTTTCACTTTTTAGCGCGATTACTCCCGGCGCTCTGCATTGTGCTTGTGCTGCATTTTGATTGTTAACCCATTTTAAATAATTGTCTGTAGACTGCATTGACTGCCGCTTTGCTTTGCTAGCGCTTATAATTGACACAGTGACTTTCACTTTTAGCGCGATAACTCCCGGCGCTCTGCATTGCTCACCCCTCCGCTGCCATTTTGTTTGTATTTGTTGTTGTGCTCGTTGTTGAAAACCGTCCTCTGTAGCCCGCCCCGCCTCCCAGCTGAGCCGCCCTCCCACTGACTACATACAGCGCTCCCATACCTGGAAGCGCTGTGATCCTCTCATCGCTGGTGTGCTGAGTGGTCGCTCCCCAGTCTCCCTGGCGAGTTTTGGTATCGTTGCGCTGCAATTTGATTGTTAACCCACTTTAATCAATTGTCTGTAGACTGCCTTGACTGCCGCTTCGCTTTGCTAGCGCTTATAATTGACACAGTGACTTTCACTTTTTAGCGCGATTACTCCCGGCGCTCTGCATTGTGCTTGTGCTGCATTTTGATTGTTAACCCATTTTAAATAATTGTCTGTAGACTGCATTGACTGCCGCTTCGCTTTGCTAGCGCTTATAATTGACACAGTGACTTTCACTTTTAGCGCGATAACTCCCGGCGCTCTGCATTGCTCACCCCTCCGCTGCCATTTTGTTTGTATTTGTTGTTGTGCTCGTTGTTGAAAACCGTCCTCTGTAGCCCTCTCCGCCTCCCAGCAGAGCCGCCCTCGCCCCTCCCCCTCCACCCTCCATATATGACAGCAGCTTTTGCGCGCAGCGTTCACGCGCAGCGATCGTGCCCCAGTCGCGCCGAAGGTGCGCCAAAGGTAAGCCCGTCTACGCCCGTCCGCGCCTGGACCGCGCCCAGCGCCAGTGCCCCTGGTCCTCGTATTGTCCTCCCCTCCCGCATTACTTACGATGCCACCACCCTCCTAGCCCTTAACCCCGGCCGCTCCCCCAACTGCGTCCAAGCCGCTCCTGGACACACCCACGGACCTTTCTCATGCAACTACTGCAAATTCAACGGCACCGACAACAACTCCGCTACGATCACACAACAGATATCCGACCCCAACCACCTACAATGCATCTTGCTCAACACTCGATCGGTCCACAGGCACGCCATTGACCTCTGGAATCTACTAGACACCATCTCTCCGGACGTCGCCTTCCTAACAGAAACATGGATGAACGTCTCTTCTGCCCCAGACATCACCATTGCCATCCCAGAAGACTATAAGATCATACGCAAGGACCGTACCGGCCACACAGGAGGAGGTATCGCTATCGTCCATAAGAAATCCATCCGCATCTCTACCAGCTCAGACGTCAACCTCGCCAACTCTGAACACCTTCACTTCCAGATCCACATCGACCCCAAAACCACACTCAGAGGCACCCTCCTTTTCAGACCACCAGGACCCCGCGCAAAGTTTAGTGAAGACATCCTTTTGGGCGACCTCAACTTTCACCTTGAAAAGAACAACGACCGCAACACCACCACCCTTTTGGACAAACTCGCCAACCTCGGACTTAGACAACTTGTCACCACCTCCACCCACATCGCAGGTCACACACTCGACCCTATCTTCACCTCCAGCAAACATGTCTCCTTCAGCCACACCACAGCTCTCCTTTGGACTGACCATAGCTGCGTTCACTTCACCTACAACAAACCCACTTCCAACAACCACCCCCAACCCACTCTGCAAAGAAACTGGAACAAAATCACCATCGACCAGATCTCCTCATCGCTTCTTCTAAACCCCCCAGCCCACTCTTCAAACCCAGACCAAGCAGCCACCAACCTCACACATTGGTTATCCAACAGCGCCGACATCTTAGCACCACTGAAAAAACGACAAATCAAACTAGGCAGCAAGAAGGCCTCCTGGTTCAACGATGATCTTAAGAAATCCAAGAAACTCTGCCGCTCCGTTGAGAAGGCTTGGAAAAAAGACCAAACCACCAGCACCAAGGACACCTTCAAAAACGCCACCCGCATACACCACCAACTGATCCGGACCGCCAAAAAAGCCGCTTTCAAGGACAGACTAGATAACAACGCCCACAACAGTAAGGAATTATTCAACATCGTCAAGGAATTTACCAACCCCTCGGCTAACTCCAACGACATCACCCCCTCTCAAGCCCTCTGCGACTCCCTAGCCTCATTCTTCCACAACAAAATTGCAGACATCCACAACAGCTTCGACAACCCACCCGAAGACCAACCCTCCCAACCCCCTTCAGGACCCCCACCCCCCCTGAACATCCTCAACGACTGGAAGCCTATCTCCACTGAGGACACCATCCGTCTGATGAACTCTATCCACTCAGGATCCCCCACAGACCCATGCCCTCACCACATCTTTAACAAAGCAGACTCCATTATAGCACCGCACCTCCGAGACATCATCAACTGCTCCCTCAACTCTGCAACCTTCCCGGAAAGCTGGAAACACGCCGAACTCAGCGCCCTCCTGAAAAAACCCACAGCTGACCCCACCGAACTCAAAAACTACCGCCCTATCTCACTCCTTCCATTCCCGGCCAAAGTCATCGAGAAAGCGGTCAACAACCAGCTCGCTGCATTCCTCGAAACCAACAAATCCCTTGACTCCTCACAATCCGGCTTCCGAGCCAAGCACAGCACTGAAACCGCCCTCATCGCAGCAACAGACGACATTCGAACTCTACTGGACAATGGTGACACAGTCGCCCTCATCCTCCTCGACCTCTCCGCAGCCTTCGACACGGTCTGTCATACTACCCTTTTACAACGCCTCAGAAACGTCGGAATCCAAGGAAAAGCACTGGAATGGATCACTTCGTTCCTCACCGGAAGAACCCAGAGAGTCCGCCTCCCACCATTCAAGTCAGAGCCCACTGAAGTCATTTGTGGCGTGCCACAAGGATCTTCTCTCAGCCCCACCCTCTTCAACGTATACATGAGCCCCCTTGCGACCATCGTTCGCCAACACAATCTCAACATCATCTCCTACGCTGACGACACTCAACTGATCCTCTCACTCACAAAAGACCCTAACACCGCCAAAACCAACTTACACGAAGGAATGAAAGAAGTAGCCGAGTGGATGTAGCACAGCCGTCTGAAACTGAACTCCGACAAAACAGAAGTCCTCATCTTAGGCACCTCCCCCTCCGCCTGGGACGACTCTTGGTGGCCAGAGGCCCTTGGAATGGCACCCATCCCGACAGACCACGCACGGAACCTGGGCATCATCCTGGACTCCTCACTCTCGATGACCAGACAAGTCAACGCCGTTTCATCATCTTGTTTCAACATTCTTCGCATGCTCAAAAAAAATTTCGCTGGATCCCCACCGAAACTCGCAAAACGGTCACCCACGCACTGGTCACTAGCCGCCTGGACTACGGAAACACCCTCTACGCCGGTACCACCGCAAAACTCCAGAAAAAACTCCAACGCATCCAGAACGCCTCTGCCAGGCTCATACTAGACATCCCGCGTAAAGAACACATCTCTGGTCATCTGAAAACTCTCCACTGGCTCCCCGTAAATAAGAGGATTACTTTCCGCCTCCTAACCCACGCACACAAAGCACTCTACGAACTTGGACCTGAATGCCTCAACACACGACTGTCCTTCTACACCCCCTCCCGTCAACTACGATCCTCCAACCAAGCTCTTGCCACTGTACCTCGCATCAACAAAACAACCATGGGAGGCAGATCCTTCTCCTACCTGGCAGCTAAAACTTGGAACTCCCTTCCCACTCACCTTCGCCTTACTCAGAACCACCTAGCATTCAGAAAGCAACTTAAAACTTGGATATTCGACAAGTAATTCCCCACCCCTCCGTAAGCGCCTTGAGACCCTATGGGTATGTAGCGCGCTATATAAATCTTCCTGACTTGACTTGACTTGACTATCATTGTAATTAAAAACTTTGATTTTCTTAATTGCCCATCTGCATGAGCTACATCTTCCACAACAGTTGTAATCTAGTGAGAGTTATAAAATAATCCTCTTGCCATGCCTAAAACTCTCTTTTAATTACACATAATTGACCCCCCTAAAGTAGCGCCTAGGCAGTCCATAGGACAGGGTGCATTGTATTTAAAAAGGTAAACATGTACTACATGTCATACTAGTTAAAAACTCATGAATACGTTTTTTACTATTGTAAACCTACCTCTCCTATATGATAACATTAGGTCACCTTATTACATTTCATAGGTGCTACCTTTTGTTTGAGAGCAGGTAGAAAATACATTTTGGTGTCTGAGGAATAGTAATATAAAAATCTATTTAATGATAATGTCATATTTTGCCAGGATATAGCTGATCTTATCAGGAACTTTCATTTAGATGTGCTTTACATCACTGAGACATGGTCTGATGAAGCATCTGCCCCCGATTATGTCATAGCAGTCCCTCCAGGCTACAGTGCACACCGGCAGGATAGGCCCATAGGAAAAGGTGGTGGTATAGCTATTATAGTGAGAGACCATTTTGAAGTCCGCTGCTCGTCGATTCCTACTACCTCATGTGAAGCCATGCACTTCAATATAAAACTGTCCCCTACCTATAACTTTAAGGGTATACTAATTTATAGACCCCCGGGGACAAGATCTGCGTTCCTCACAAATTTTACTAATATGACCGAGTCCATAGCTACAGAAGAATCCACGACGATTATGGGAGATTTTAATTTCCATCTGGAGCTCCTGGGTGACAGGGATACTTCCGCTCTTCTATCAGACTTAGATACAATGGGCCTCAGACAACTGGTCTCGACTCCCACCCATCAGGCAGGCCACACGCTGGATGGAATCTTTACAAATGTGGAAGGACTGTGTATTACCTCAGTTCTCCCTATGACCTGGACAGACCACTCAGTCATCTTCAGCAGACTTACAATTAAAGATACACAGAGAAAAAAAGTGGTCCCAGCGAAAAAGGGTACGTTTAAAGTTTGGAAGGACATCAACCCTAATGACTTAACGCTGCTTCTTAATTCCACAATCCCAGAACTATCCACTGATCCTAACATCGCTACTAATCAATTTCAAAAGTGGTTGGGTGAAGCCACGACCCAGTTGGCACCCACTAAATCATTCTCGAAGAATAGAAATGCGCCCAAAGCTCAGTGGTATACAACAGAACTAAAAATTCAAAAACAGTTAACCAGGAACAGGGAAAGACACTGGCGAAGAACGTATGACAGTGAAAATAAGGAAAATTATAAAAAAGCCCTTGCCACTTACAAAGCTATGATTATAGCAGCTAAGAAAGACTTTTTCACACGCCAGATAGAAACTGCGAAAAACTCTAGTAAACAGTTATTTGACATTGCTAAAACCCTCGCTGGAGACTCCCCGGATCTCAATCCTCCCCCTTCACAAGCTTTATGTGATGCATTATCGGAGTTCTTTTTTGCAAAGGTTAATGACATCTACCAAGCCTTTAACTCAGACCAGACCAGCAGTAATGCCATAACCTCTACAACTAATCCCAAACATTCCATGACTTGTTTTAGCCCCCTTACCACTGATCAAATTAAGAGTATAGTTAAAACGATCAAAGCTGGCTCTGCTCTGGACCCATGCCCGACTTCGGTGCTCGCTACTGTACCAGACACAGTCATTCCCATTATCACTGATGTCTGTAATACAGTATTGACATCTGGAATTTACCCTGATCAATTAAAAAACACGTTGATTAAACCCCTGTTAAAAAAACCCGGCTCAGATAAAGGCGAATTAAAAAACTATCGCCCTATAGCAAGCCTCCCCTTTTTAGCCAAGGTTATAGAAAAGGCTATGAATCAGCAGCTATCATCCTACCTAGAAAAACACAATTTACTGGATGATACACAGTTCGGTTTCCGCAAAAACCATGGCACAGAAACCGCTCTTATAAAAGCAGCTGATGACATAAGAGTCATCCGCGATCAGGGAGGAACTGCTTTGCTAGTTCTCTTGGATCTCTCAGCAGCTTTCGACACGGTTGACCACAAGATCTTGGTCGACCGTGTCGAGAGGATGGGCATTCAGCTCACTGCTAGGGACTTACTCGCCTCCTTTCTAGCTAATAGAACCCAGGCGGTTACACTGGGTTCCTTCCAGTCAGCCGAGCTATCATTACCGTGTGGGGTTCCCCAAGGCTCATCCCTAAGTCCGACACTATTTAATATATATGTGTCGGACCTTGCTAGTGTCATCAAAGCACATGGGATGGGCCTAACCTCATACGCTGACGACACCCAGCTGGTGTTGGCAATAAAGGGTGATGGACAGAGGGTTGCAGAGAGATTTAAAACCGGGATGATCACCATCGGTGAGTGGATGGCAAGGAATTGCCTGAAACTTAATTCCGATAAAACGGAGGTGGTTATCTTTGGCAATCTCTCACCAGCCTGGTCTGTAGATTGGTGGCCATCGGCCTTAGGTACACCTCCCTCCCCCACGGTCAAAGTCAGAAACCTAGGTGTTACTTTTGATGACCAGCTGAACTTCATGGCCCACGCAAATAAGGTGGCAGCCAACGCCCACTTCAAACTTAGAACGGTAAGAAAAATCATACCGTATCTTCCAGACTCAGCAGCTAAAACGCTAGTCACCACTCTAGTCTTGACATCACTAGATTATTGTAACGGTCTGCTGCTCAATGCTCAGAGCAGAGTTATTAAAAAACTACAGACCGTGCAGAATGCGGCCGCTCGCGTACTATCAAAAAAACCCAAATTTGCACCTATCTCTGATACTTTGAAAAATTACCACTGGCTGTCTATTCACAACAGGGTGAAATTCAAAGCTCTATGCACAGTCTACAAGACATTACAAGATCAAGGACCTCGCTTCCTTAAAAATCAACTGATCCCCTACAATCCATCGAGAACCCTCCGATCTACCTCACTCAACCAACTAGTGGTGCAACGTAGCCGTACAGCTTCCTGGGGTGATCGCCGCTTTTCAATTGCGGCCCCTAGACTTTGGAACACCCTTCCAATTCACATAAAATCATGCCCTTCGATCCTTCAGTTTAGAAAAAAACTGAAAACGTGGTTATTTAACCAGTAATCCACATCTCTGTACTTCCGGATCAGGGTGAGACAACATTTGCATTTCTAGCGCCGAGACGCCTACGGGTATTTGCAAGCGCTTTACAAATATCATTAATAAATAAATAAATATTTTAAGTCACAAATCTGAAAATGCCACATTTAGAAAGTTGGGATTTTCCTGTCCTAACCATTTGGTGCCTGCTGCCTGTACCTGGGTCACATGACTAGGTGTAGTTGGCTTTTGTGTATTCAGCCCAGATAGCCACAAATTAGAGAGTCTAGGTTTTGCCTGGATTGACACTCATTGGTAGGATTTGGGGGCAGAGCTGTGCAGATCCCCATTTGTACTTGAAAAGACTGTCCCTCAGCTCGCACAGCTGTCCCTCAGCTCGCACACAAAGAAAATCAAACTAGAAAAAGAGAAGAATTATGTTTATTGGGACCACAGTCCATTCAAAATATTTCGTACATAAAACATGAGCATGTATAACATCAATAAAACACTCATCACAATATTATAAAGTAGACAAAATCAGGCTATAAGTACATTAAAATATGAACAAGTAAAATTTCCAAAACTATTACCACCCATTTAATATCCTTTTCTAATATGTGTAAAACGTTCGCTGCTGCAAGTATTACATCTAATGAAAGCATGGTACTTAAAGACTGTAACACTGCTTGTGGTGTTTTGACATCCAATCCTAGCCATGCAATGTTGGGTTGATACCCAATATATATTTCAAAATAGTATTTTGTATACGTGGGTCAGGAAAACATGAAATATAGGGGTACACGTCTATATTACACCATATATCAATCAAGTAAGTGACTAACAATTTTGAGCATAGATACCTCAAATCATGTTCTCTAGATAGGATCTCTGTTTACATTTTCAAGTCCATCCAGAACATTTTAATCGGTAAACAGAGCAGAGTAAAATATTTCCTTAAGATCCCTCTTACACTTGAAGCTTACAACAATACACTACTTAAAAGCTCATCTTAAAACAAATAGGAAATGTTGTCTTCTCCATCTAGTAATAAACTATTCCAAACTCTTATCCACAGTTTCATAGATGTAAAACACAAGTGTTAGACATGTAGGTCTCTGGTTGTTAGGTACCTTTGTTTAAATAGGGACCCTTGCTTCTAGTCAGGGTAAGGGGGATACACACTTTAGATAACCCCGCTCACCCCCTGGGTAGCTTTACTCGAGCAGACAGACTTATCCCAAAGGCAATGTGTAAAGTATTTGCACTCAAAACACACAGTAATACAGTGATAAGACCACAAATGGACACCACATCAGTTTCGAAAAATAAAGTATCATTATCTAAACTCAACAAGACCAAAACAATCAAAATCCAACATACATGTAATAAAAATATCACTTTAAAAATGTTCTTAGCAACTGAGTCCATAGAAAACTATGGATGCGTTATTTTGCTCAAAGTACCTGTAGTTGCGACTAAATTCACAGGTCAAACAACCTCAGAGATGGGAAGTGTCAAGAACTCAAAGAGATTCATTAGGTCCTCAGCCCATGCGGAGGAAATGCGACCATTATGCTGCACGCAGGAGAAGTGATGCATTGTGTCCGGGCTTTAGGGGGAAGTGATGCTTCGACTCCAAGACGATTCTGGTCCATGAGTGATGCGCCGGGTAAACTTGACGCACAGGTATTGTGCATGAAAATCCGGGATGCGTCGGTGATCAATGAGGCCATGACACCTCGATACGTCAGTTTTTGCAGTGGCAACAGGTGCTGCGTCGATTTCGGCAGCGGCGATGCATGGAGATTCTTCTCGCACAGCGGTGTTGTATCGGGAAAACAGCCGCAAAAAGTTTGATGCCTCGATTTTCTTGTAGTTCCGTTGCTTTTCCAGCTCCCAGCAGCACGAACCACATCCAGAGGCCCAACAGAGTCACAGGCGCCTCTTGGTAGGTCAGAACTCCCAGCAAGGAATTTCAGGAGAGATGAGGTTGAAGTCTTTGTGTCCCTGAGACTTCAGAATGGGAGACAAGCCCTGCTCAAGCTCTTGGAGATCTTCCTCAAGCAGGGGAACACAGCACACAGTCATTCTCCTTCTTTTGGCAGAAACAGGTACTGCAGACCGACCTCAGACAGAACACAGCAAAGGGGCAGTACTTCTCCTCAGTTTCTCCAGCTCTTCTCCTTGCCAAAGGTTCCTCTTGATTCCAGAAGTAGTCTAAAGTTCAGGGGTCTGGGCCTCACTTTTTATAGTACAAATTCCTTTGTTCTCTGGTGGCAGAGACACTCTTTGCCCAGCCAAAACTAGTTCTGTCCTCTCTGGTGCAGCTGCCCGGCAGGAGGTGGACACAACATTGTCCAAGGCAAACCAGGCCCATTCAGGTGTGAAAGAAACCTCATCCTCCTACGCTAAATGCAGCCCAGGTCTATTCAGCCGGCCCTGCTTATATTTATAAGATGTTACAAATTAACTTCCATGTAAACCTATGGGGCAAGATAGCCTTTCACTTGTGAAAAACGAAATTGACAGTATTTTACTATCAGGACATGTCACATACACCAGTACTTGTCTACCTTTCACATACACTGAACTTTGCCCAGGGGTTACCTTGGGCCTACCATAGGGGGGCCATACATGTAAGGAAACAGAAGATTAAGGCCGGGCAAGTGGGTGCACCCAGGCACTGCAGTGGCAGGTCTGAGATTCCTTTTCAGGGATACTCATGTGGATGGCACAATCAGTGCTGCAGGCCCACTAGTACCATTTGATTTATAGGCCCTGGTACGGTACACTCAGTACACTTTACTAGGCAAATACCGGAAAATCAAATATGCCAATCATGGATAACCAATCATATTCACAATTTACACAGAGAGCATATGCACTTTTGCACTGATTAGCAGTGGTAAAGTGTCCAGAGTCCTAAAACCAACAACAACAGGTCAGGGAAAAATAGGAGGAAAGAGCAAAACGTTTGGGGATAACCCTGCATAAAAGGGCTAGGACCAACAACAAGGATTTGAGTTTGAATTCTGTCCTTATAGCTTGAACCATGGACGATTTAGGAATATTTAAAAGTCTTTTGGGACACTGGCCCTCCAACTTATCGCAGTCATGAATATTGCTCCTGTAAAAGATTTCTGCACCATAAAAAATGTTTTATGTCATTACTTCGAAAGCTTGTAGAACCAGCCTCATGTCATACCCTCCATAAACCCTATTGAACTTGTGTAACCCCAGGGCACAGGGAGGTGCATGTGCTTTCACAGAACTCTACATGAGGTGAATTCATCTATCTTTCCCTATTAATAAAGCATTGATATTTTCCATTTTGACAATCTAATATCAAAGTCATAGTTTTATCCTTATCAATCAGCAATCTTTTTGCAAATCGATTATGTGCCGTTAAGCCATTTTGAAAGAAAATGTGCACTCTTCAGACAAAATGGGGAGTTGCTCCAATAAATGAAGGGCAAACAGTGTTACAGAAGCTTGTAACGCTTGTACTGCGCTGGAAAGGACCTCTTTCCCGGTTACCGCGCTCATCTCTGCTCTCGCCCAAGGAAGCTGTTTCGAAGAAGCAGACATCGGATGCTTGGCATACTACATGCTGCGTGTGCGCTTGGCTTGTGCACGCGCGAATGCACCCGTCGAGATCGAGTATCCAGCACCGGCATCGGCTCTTGTAAAACGCCGAATTACACGCCAAGCTGTGGAGAGGACCTGCGACGTGTAGAGGGCCCCAGGCGCCCTGTTGGAGGATGTGGAATGCGGTCGTGATCCAACAAGCCTGAGGGGGGAACCAGTAATTGCCAGTGTTGTGGCAGAAAAGCAGAGGTGGTGTTTTCTGGCACCTGGTATCAGCCCTTATTCTTCTGAATTAAAATGTGGGCCCGTGGAGTGCTGTTTGATACCAGCTGAGCTAGAGTTGGTGACAGCACCTGAGCTGATTAATTGCTGATGGTTGCAAGGGGCTGGAAAAGTAAAGTGTGCAGCGAAAAGCTGTGGAAAAGAGGTAATAGAATGAGCAGTTTGACCTTTTTAATTTAAAATATGGAGGGGTTGTAACTGCTTCTTTTAATAATCAAGGACATAAATTAACCCATAAGCAACGGCGGCAGCTTTAAGAGTTCAAGTGATAAAACCGAGACTGGCAAAAAGGGGCCGTGTAACCCCAGCGGAGGATCGGGACGGGGAAAGAACATTTAAACAGGCCATAGTATTTGCGACTTGAGTCCTGAGTGTGACTAACGAAGAAGGGATTATAAAAAGATGGAGCCAGCCAAAGCAAGATCTCGTAAGACGACAAAAACTGGGAAAAATAAGGAGACAAACATCCCAGGGATTGGTGAAGGGAGCGGAGTAGGTAAAGCAAAGGGTGCGCTGAGTGAGCCAGCTGGAAGGAAGAAACAAGCAGCAAGGAATGTAAAATATGTGTTGCTAACTCCAAAATCAGCAAAACCAAAAATAGCAAAGGGTGGCTCTTCAGTGTCTAACTCAATAAGGAGACATGGGCCTTGACATACCCAACCTCTGAGTCCATGGGCGAGGTAGATCTAGCCTCTCTAAACCAAACTATATCTAATATCTCTGGAGTTTCTCTGAACCCACAGCTGTCTTCGTCGCCAAGACTGTTTCAGGGGTCACTTGAACGTGAAATTGAGGGCAAAGGCGATGATGTAACAACAAGTAGCAAGGATTTAAGTATAAATGATTTAAATGGAACAATTTCCCAACCTATGGAGAATGTAGGTGCAGACTGCTCGTTTGGTATAAGGAGTGAATCACTGCACTCCCCACTGCATGGGCTTGAGGTCACAGGAACCTCGAGTACTTCCATGCTTGAGGTTATGTGGATCCTCCAAAAAACCCTGCAAGGCCTTCTAGAGGTATCTGTATTAAATTACAATCTCTTAAAAACCCATGAAGAGCAGACTAAAGCAATGTTGAGTGAGCTGGCTCAAATTAGAGGGTTAATGCCGGCTTTAGTTATACCAATCGGTGGAGAACAGGAGGGGGTAGGTAGTAATGAGGAATAGGAAGCTGTGTTAAGGGCTGCTAGCTTAAAGAAAGAGGAACCCACTTATATATATCCTTGCAGCCAATGATCTTGAAGAGATGGGCGGTGTGCATGCATGCATTCACGCTGCAGCGCTCCCCAGCACCTTCACTCTCCTCACCTGATCGACTCCCCCGGTCTATGATATGGGACTGCACTAGGTGCCACCTCAACCTCCTGGGCCTCAGTGGGCTCTGCACAGCGTCATCCCTGGGGCCTGCTTGGGAGGCTCGGCCAGATCCCCCATCGCCGCCCCGGGGCCTAGCTGACCACCTCAGTAGGCCACACCTCACCACTCCTGAGGAGCTGTACCGCCACCACCGCTACAGAATCTTTATTGCTGGCGGCCCCCTGCGATGTTGTGGCTGGTTGGACCCTGCTGCCTCCTCGCTGGCCTGGCGGTCGGTGGTGCCCTCCTCCTGAAAACCTGCCTTCCCTCCTGGAAGCCGCCTTGAATCTTTGGGGACCTCGTCGTGCTTGTGGATTCTCTTGCTGGGACCGGCTGTATTCCCTGCCACTCCAGATACTGGCCTCTCCACCTGCCTTTGCTCAGATTGATGTTGTGATCTGGTCTCTGTCTGCGGGAACTCCTGTCCCCATGCCTCTCTCACTATGCACGGAGTCATTCTGATTCTGACCGTCGACCTGCAACCACCTACGGAGTCCCGCTGGGGAAGATGCGTTTCTCTGCTCCTATGCCACCTCGTCAAACCCCCTTCCACCCCCAATGGTGAGACCTAATGTCCTTTTTAGGAATTATTGAGTGTCTGGCCCTTCCTTCCTTCTCAGCCTCTGTCGTTCTCGGCACATTCACTATGTGGAAAAGGGTCCCAGGATGCCCAACCCGAACAGGGCCTACAGTGGTGACCTTTTTTTCCCCCTTGCTGATCCTTTACTTTTATTTACAAAACCCTTCCAGGACTGTCCCTGACCTCAAGAAAACATTTGGAATTTCCTTGGACCATGGTTCCCCCCCACCCACACTTTTCTGACATTCCCCTGAGTACACTTGACCCCTACCTGGACAACGGAGTTTGAGCATTTTGTCTGACGCCCGGTGGAGCTGCTCTTTTCAGCTAATTGAGGAGATCGGCCTTGGTTTACCCCCTGACTGTCACCTGCCCAGCCGGACACTGGACACTGTCCCCCCCTCTCCCTGTCTCGCCCTCCTACCCCCTGCGTATTTCTGCCCTTTTGCCTTTCCCTTGTTTCTTTTCTTTCCATTTTTCTGACCGATGCTCGTTGGAGCTTCCTAGAAAGCTAAAGAGGAGACTGCCATTGGATAATCTCCCTGGCCGTCACCCACCCACTTGGTCTCGGGGCTGACTTTCCCTTTATCTCTTTTCTGTCTTCCCCTCGTCCCCTCCCTTCTCACTCCACCTCTCCCCTTCCCCGCTCGATTTGTCACTCTGGACATTGGACACAGTTATTCCTCGTCTCCCTGCTATGGCTCCCTCCTCCCCTCCTTTCCTATAAATTCTCTCAACCGCGTTGTTTGTTTAATGTACCTTACTACGATATTGTAACTGATGTAATTTGTAACGCAATGTTCCTCTGCTACAGTGCTCTGATACCTACAGTTCTAGCCAGCGCTTTATAATCCTTTTGATGTACCTTCTAATGCAACGTTCCCCTGGTTAGGGGCTCTGATTCCTCCAGGTCTAGACAGAGCTATATATCTTCGCAAATCAAATAAACTAAAACTGTTTTTCCTGACCGCTGAGACCTGAGCAACATGGCTGATGAACGGTGGAGCTGCTTGACAGCTAATGAGGAGTCTGGCCCTTGTTTTCCCCCTTGACCGTCACCTACCCAGCCAGACATTGGGCATTGGTCGTCATTGTCTCCCCGCTTTTACTTCTTCCTCCCCTCCCTCCAACGAATTATTGAAACATTGTTTATGTGTACGGTACCTTTTTATGCTCTTTTATCTGATGTATCTTGTAACGCAATGATCCTAAATGTAAAGCGCTCAATTACCCTCTTGGGTCAAGTTCGCTCTATATAAAACTTTATAAATAAATAAATAAATAAGAAAGAAGATATTATATGAGTGGTCTCCCGAGGTCAAGGGGGGAGGTGGTCGCCCTTAGAAAAAGACATTTAATAAGACAACATGTAAGAAAGGTGAGAAGGGGGAAAGGAGAAAAGTGGGAACAAGAAGTTCAAGCCCAAGAGAGGGAAATAACGCAAAGACCATATGACAATAAGGTAAAGCTCCTAGCCAAGCGATAAGAACATTGGAAAAGTCTAGAAAGACCAAAGATCAGTAAAAGTTGTTTGGCACCTACATTAAAAGAGAAGGAGGGAAAGGCATAGAAAGGAGGACAATGATACAAGAGAGACATAGAAACTCTAGATGTAATAAGGCCCCTATAGAAAAAGATAAGGGAGATCTTACAAGAAAAAGAAGGGAAGCCAGCTTAAAGGGGGATATCCACGGGGTAAGACAAGAATGTAGCCCCGATTTATGGGTTTTCCTTGAACCTTACAGTAATGGTAAAGGCGGAAAAAAAGTTAGGAAATTAAATCCATCAAATCCATTAAATCGATCACAACTTCGATTCTCCCCGACAAAACGTGCAAGTCTCGGCAGTATTGGCACAGTGGACCTTAGAGAAGTAGGGTTTGTTACAAGTAGCACAAGAGGTGAAATGACCAAGGTTCTTTTTTATTCTGCCTTGGTGAAAGACGCGGTGGAAAATGCCAAAAATGAACTGCAAAAGGAGGGGATTAGACTGGTAAGAAGGGAGGAGCTACAGGGACAGCTTTTCCTTACGAATCATGCTGGACTAGGGTTACAGCAGATAAGGTTAATTAACTGAAACTGGAATAAGGAGGAGGACCTTGCAATAACTATAATAGATAACAAATCTGCAAGATACAAAAAAGATATATTTGACAGAAATTAGTTTAATGTTCTAGCATCCCCAGAATTTAGGGAGTACGAAGAGGAGGGATTCCTGAGTGAAATCGTCTAGAAGCCTGGGTCATCACACAGCCTATCAGTCCTATCGTGGAATATAAATGGCTACAAGAAAATATCACCTCAGATTAATTTTGATAAATGTATTAAGACTACAGATATTGTGTGCCTACAGGAGACCTGGTTGTGTGACAATAACCTAGAAACCTTAGTTACTGAAGGATTCAAACAATAATCTAAAGCAGCAAAGGAAAAAAAATCTGGCGAGGCCATCAGGAGGTCAACTAACGCTGATCTCCACACAGATAGTTAGGAAGGTTGAAAAGCTGAATCTACTCTGTGATTGGGCATTAGGCTGTAGGGTCCAACTGCAGAAGTCGGATCCCCGCTATGATGGAATATATTTTATAACTGTATATATACTGAAGGGAAAGGACCATGAATATAAGAGGATCCTGGGAAAATTGAAAGACGATATAGCTTCTGTTAGTGTAAAGTATCAGAAGGACAAATTATTGGTGGTAGGCAATTTTAATCATAGATTAGATCCCCGGAGGGTGGATAGCTGGAACAAAGAATTATTAGAATCTATAATATTGCAGTGGCCTTCTTCCCAAGAGGTGAGACTTCGCCACAGGACGTGACCTTTACACAGCTGATGGGTTCACTGTGCATGGTATGCGCAAATGGGAGATTGAAGCCAGATCAGCCAGTGGGACTTACTTTTTTGAAGGGCCAGCAACTCTGCCCAATAGACTGTGTTTTAATTTTAAGGTGGTAGAAATGACGGGTAGTGATCATTATCCACTAAGGGCAGAACTACATCTATCAAGAAGCATAAACAGAGAAAGGGTTCTGCAAGTACACATGGATTATCCAAAATGGCTGACAACTATCTAAACAGAGGAATATATTGAAAAATTAAAGCTAACCCAGCAGGCTATCCCCGTAGAAGATATTGAATTTAGAAATGGAATTACCTGGTTTGAATCCACCATAGGTAAGCTGGTGGACACCTTAGAGAAAACATTTAGGTCAAGAAAGTCAGGCTTGGGAGCCATAGTGCTAATAAAAATAGGAAAACCTGGTTTGATAATGATTGCCGGGTAGCTAAGGCACAGAATAGATAGAAGGAGAGAAGATTAAGGGTTAGGTTTAATCCAGAATTATATCATTCGCTCCAGTCCTTAAGGTTAAAATATAAAACACTAATTCAGAACAAAAAAAGAACATACAAAGATAAGTGTTGGGCAAATAAGCTGGAGGTAATTGAAACTAGAGATAGCAAAGAATTTTGGAAATTAGTCCAATAAACTGTTGGCAGGAAAATAGGTTCCCTAGACTATATGGTCCCTGAAGACCACTGGGTGGGTCACCTGGGAGACATCTATGGGAAATGGCAAATACAAGAAGAGCCAAGAATCCCAGCTTGGCCACATGTGAGGGATGACATATAGGAATACTTTACCGCTAGTTATATAAAGAAAATTGCGATTTTCCTATTACCATGACTAGAGAATCTGGATTTCATTAAAGACACGGAGGCTCACATTATTCATAAACCTATTAAAATGGGTCTCTAAGCAGCCGCATACATCACAATTAAAAGGTTCCATAAAGAACATTCATAACAAAGAAAGGGCATGAGCCAACAAGAGACTTCCTCTTTTAAATGTGGAAATACAGAGAAGTCCATAAAAGAACAATAAACTCCAAAATATTCAAATAACTTCAGAAGAACTTCATCTCGAAAAATCCAAAGATAGCGAAACTGCACAAGGATCCAAGAATCTTGAAATTAAGAAGGATTATCTGAAAAGGATAAAATATGTAAATTTGGAGCAAACCAAACTAAAAGGACAAGATAATAACATTGCATTACAATGAATACAAAAACAATAAGTTAGTTGTAAGTCATATCAAAAGATAAAAAACAAATCTGTAAACATAGTAAACAGATAAAAGACAACATCACATCCCAGGGAAGGATGGATGGGATAATGTGAGCCTCCGTGTCTTTAATGATATCCAGATTCTCTAGTCATGGTAATAGGAGAATCACAATTTCATTACAAGAAAGGAGGCTACATTATGCATGTTGGTAGCTTTGTAAAACAACATCAGACATATGTTCTATAGGTTTACAGTAATGTCGAGCAAAGATGCTAGCATTTGACCAATCAGCAGCGCTCAGCGCTAGGGACACCCAGATGTTTTGTGCCGCTAAGGACACCCAGAAAAGTTGTGCCGCTAAGGACACCCAGATAAGTTGTGCCGCTAAGGACACCCAGATGAGTTGTGCCGCTAGGGACACCTTGGGAGATTGAGGTGCGAGGACCTCCATTAGAAGTTGAGGTGCTAAGACCTCCCTGAGTTGATGAGGAGCTTGGACCTCCTATTTTGCTCTTATTAATGTTCTTACTTTTCTTTAGTCTTTTACCCCTTAATTCATTGATCTTGTCAGAGTAAAGGTTTGGAATTTCTGAGATTGTGTCCTGATTTGGAATCCATGTTCCTTTCCAAGCACCAACGAACCCAGGTTCTCCAGATGTTGTTGCATCTGTAGTGGGTACCTGGAGACCATGATTCAGAGAGGAGAGTTGAAGCTGTAGACGAAAGTCCTGAGACCTCGCTTCATCTTCTGACACTCTCCAAGCAAGAAGGTTCAAACTCCCTGTCTGTATTAGAGGATGAATTTCGCCATCTACGCCTGTTAGGAGATGATCTAGGCAAGGGATTAGGAAGGGAGTGTCGCAAGCTAGCTCCAGAGCTGTTGGGAACCAGCCTGAGAGGGCAAGAAGGGAGTCACTAGAACAAGGGAGTATTGTTTGATTCTCACTTTCTGTAAGACTCTCTGGAACATGGCGAAAGGGGGGGAAAGGCATAAGCCCTTAGATCCTTCCAGGACTTTAGAAAGGCGTTCACAGCTAGAGCTCCGGGTTCGGGCATCCAACTGAAGTATTTCTCCAGTTGAGACGTTAATCTGCTCGCGAAAGATGTATTTCCAAGGGCCCCCAAACCATATTTAGACAGTTGAAAATGGTAATGTTGACTTTCCAATCGCTGTGATCTTTGAGGAATCTCGAGTTCCAGTCAACTGAGATGTTCGCTTTCCCTGCAAGGTATTCTGCTTTTAGAGCAATTTTGTGTTCTAGGCTTAACTTCCAAAGTTTTTTTGCCAGATTCGAAAGGTCCGCAGACTTGGTGCCACCAAGGCGGTATATATAGGCCACTGTAGACATGTTATCCATCTTCAAAACGACCGATCTTCCTTGCAGGGAGTGTTTGAAACTAATCAAAGCGTAAAGACCAGCTGTGAGTTCCAAATAATTTATGTGTTGAGAGGATTCCTCCATTGACCATGTTCCACCGGTATTCTGGTTGAGAAGGCAGGCCCCCCAGCCATGCAAGCTGGCATCTGACTCCAGAACGAATTCTGGTTTGGCACTGAAAATCGCTTTCCCGTTCCAAGCTTCCAGGTTTTCTAACCGCCAGTTTAGTTCCAGTCTGGAATCCAGGTCAAGGGAGATGTGATCCTCGTACCAAAGACCGGATCTTGGAGCCCTCGCTTTCAATCTCTGGAGGGCTCGATAATTCAGAGGTCCAGGAAATATTGCTTGGATAGAGGAAGAAAGAAGACCGAGGAGTCTTGCGAGTTCTCTGAGGGGAAACTCTTGGAGTTTTAGGACACGATAAATTTCTTTTTTGATTTTGGTAATTTTTTTGGAGGGGAGAAGAAGGAGACATTTGGATGTATACACAGTGAACCCCAAAAATTCCATTGACCTTGAAGGAGTCAAGACTGACTTTTGCTTGTGGATGATGAACCCTAAATTTTCTAGAAGGTCCATAACTGTTTTCAGGTCCTGAGAGATTTGAGAAAGCTCCTGAGACATAATTAGAATGTAGTCTAGATAGATGATCAAGCATATACCACTTTCTCTTGGAAAGGAGGCGATTGGTTTCATAACCTTGGTAAAACACCAAGGGGCTGAAGAAAGACCGAAAGGAAGGGCGTTGAATTAGTACAATCGATCTTTCCAAAGAAATTGGAGAAAGGGTTGGTGAATTTCGGCCATAGGAATGGTGAAGTAGCCATCTTTCAGGTCTAGGTTTACCAGCCAATCTCCTTCCAAAAGAAGATCCCTTAAAAGGTGAATCCCTTCCATTTTGAAGAGCCTGTACACCAAAAATTTGTTGAGATGTTTTAAGTTTATAACAGGTCTCCACCCCTTGTCTTTTTTTCTCCACGAGGAAAAGGGTGCTTATGAACCTGAGTTCCTCTAGGGAGACTTCTAAGATCGCACCTTTCTTGAGCATGGAAGAGATCTCTTCCTCTATTATTTTCTGCTGTTCGGAGGGAATCTGGAAATTTTTTGGAAGGAAGGACTGAGTCGGAATTTCTGTAAAATCTATTTTGAAGCCTCTGACGGTGTTCGAGACCCAAGGATCTTGAGTGATCTTTCCCCAGTTCTGAAAAAAGAACTTGAGTCTCCCTCCCACCTCTGAGGGGAAAGAAAGAGGCGAAGGAGGGGTGAGAGTAGTCAATTGTTGTGACGTTGGTGGAGGATTGGCCACGTGATCTATATCCTCTTGAGCGCATGCCACGTCCTCTCTGGGGAAAGAACTGCAAGTTGTTGAACTGCTAAAAGCCTCTTCCGAAACCTCTTGATCTTGAGGAGGGCCTTTGGTTAAACCAGCAGGAAGAGAGGCCCCTTCTTCCGGCCCGAGCAAAAAGGTTGTTAATAAAACCTTACGCATGTTCTGTTGGGCTTTATCCAAAGCCATAAAGGTAGAGACATATTTGCCGAGAGTTTTTATGAGATCTTCATCAAACAGTAGACCTTTAGGATTTTGAGAGGTCTGCTTTTCGGGCATGTCCGTAAGCTTGGGATTTATTTTGGTTAGCACAACTCTAAGTCTCTCAGCATTCAAGCTGGCATTAGCTTTCCCAAGGAGAATTAAATCTCTCTGGTTCCAGCATCTGATTAAATCAATATTAAGGGGGGTACCATTGAGATGGCTCTCCTCCGCTGCATCGATATTTCTAGCCAAAGGGCCTAAGACATCTAGGACGCGGTCCTGACATCCCTTGAGTGACCTCTCCATGCCTTTGAGAGGATCCCGTCCAAGTTTAAAAAGGAATTTTATTAATTCAGGGTCCAAATTAGGAGTTTGGCAGACCTTTTCATCAATGGAACGTCTTGAGCACTCAGCTCGCAGGATATTGCGAGTGTTACATTCAAGAGGAAATCTTAACCATTTATTAATAAATTTAGACACGTGCTCGTGAGGCCACCATTCAGAACTCCTAGGGTGTTTAAGATTGTGGGGAGAAAACATTTCCTCCCCGACAGGGTCAAGAATGGCATCTTTTGGACCAGAAGAAGTTCCAGGAGGGTAAAAAGTTCTTCATCGTAGTCATCATTCAAGTCAAGGACATATTCGTCGGGTGTGTCCGAGGAATTATCATCATTCTGAGATCATTCTCAAGCATAAGGTCGTTAGCTCTTGGATTTTGTGTGCCGCTAAGGACACCAGGGTACCTTGTGCCACGAGGGACACCATAATGAGTCATGCCGCGAAGGACACCAAGATGTCTTGAGGTGCAAGTACCTCCCAGATATCGTGAGGTGCGAGGACCGCCCGCAGTGCTGTTAGGGGCCAATTGATCAATGTTTTTGTCGTTTTTGGATCTTTTACCCCTCAAATCGTCAGTATCAATATAATGACCTTCATTAAACTCATCCTCATCAGGAGAGATAGATCTCTTAGAAGACATCACCTTCCTCAATGAATTACGCATGCAGGATTGCACTTCGTCATTTAAAACCCTCTTAAAACGTTCGCTCTCAACATAGGGAGTAGGGGCAGAAGCACCCTCAGAATCGGACTCAGACATGAGTATTAATAAATAGGTGAGGCTAAATGTCAAAGACAATTAAGGCCTCTTTCTTTTTTTTTGTAAATAGAACAGGCAGAGCTGATGTAAAGTGAGCTTTTTTTTTTTTTAGCACAGCAGGCTAAATAAACCTAAATAAAGTCAGAATTATGGCTTAAAGATAAGGACTTGCATTTCCAACGAGGCACAGCCGATCGCGAGGGTCGAGTAACGAACTCGAAATCGCTCACGATCAGCTGCATCTTCAGTTGGCATGGAAACCGGCATCACACGCCAGAAAATGCCATAATGCTTGTCGCTAGGGGAAGGAAAGTACCTAGCCAACGTGCTTTCGCGACGCTGTTGCCGCCGAGATCCTTTCCTTTAATGAATATGCAACCTGTACTCGCGCTTGGAGCGCGATCATCAGACTGCAAAATAAAGACTATATGGTCCCTGAAGACCACTGGGTGGGTTACCTGGGAGACATCTATGGAAAATGGCAAATACAAGGAGAGCCAAGGATCCCAGCTTGGCCACATGTGAGGGATGCCATAAAGGAATACTTTACCACTAGTTATATAAAGAAAATCATAGCAAGCTTGAATCTTACCCGTGCTGCAGGCCCAGATAACCTTCCGGCAGTGATAATAAAAACTAGACCAGAATGGTGGGCTGAGTTTTTCGCAAAGATGTTCCAAGTGATCTTGGAAACAGGAATTGTTCCAGAAAGTTGGAAGGGTGCAATTATAAGACCTATACATAAAAAGAGTGATCACAAAATACTGAAGAACTATAGGTTAATAAATCTCCTAGATATAGGGGAAAAAGTCTTTTTGGGGCTACTAAAAGACTGGGCAGAGGAAAATCAGATTATACCCCCGGAACAGGGGGGGGTTTAAAGCAGACCACTCCACAATTGACTATTGATTGCACTCTGGGCCATAGCCCGGAAGTCGACGGAAATGCGGGGAAATTTATTTAGCTGTTTTGTACACTTCCACACAGCTTTCGATCTGATGGACCGGGAGGCCCTAACTAGCTATGGTATCCCAAAAGATCTGCTACGTTTGATTCAAATGCTTCATTCTAAGAACAGGGCACAGATGATTTTAGATATAGATGGTAGCTTATCTGGGAGAATTGAGATTGGTAATGGGCTGCGGCAGGGATGTGTATTGGCACCCCTGCTGTTTTCCTTGTTCTTAGCAGGTTTACCATCAACCTTGGGGAACGTCATAGGGGCAAGCCTGAAACAAGATGGTACGCATATTGCATGTTTGCTCTATGCCGACGATCTTGTGATTATGGATCAGACGGAAGTGGACCTGCAAAGGAAATTGAATATATTTAAAGAGGACTGCTCCAAGAAAAACTTTTGATTAACATGGATAAGACCAAAACCTTGAGCTTTGGCTGGAGAAAAGCTGGGTTCACATGGTGGTTGGGGACAGAGAAAGTGGAATCGGTTACTGAATACAGATACCTGGGGCTGTGGTTCGAAAAAAGTATCAAATGGTCCACCCACCTAGAGGCATCAAAATTAAGAATCTCTTCATCAATTAGCGACCTGAAATTGTTTAATAAAGCCTATGGCGCTATGTCAGATAGACCAGTGTTAAAAGCGTATTCGGCGATGGTACCTCCACAATTTCTGTATGGCGCAGAACTGTTATACTAGAGCGGCATGGCTCTACTTTGCTTCTGGCAACGCCTAGGAGTAGACGAAAGCACCAAAATATCACAGTGGTGTAAAAACAAATACAGAATAGCGAATTAAAATGGGCAAGAGAGACTAGGGCAATTATGATGAAGCTATGTCGTATGATGGAGGTTAATTTTTGCCCCACTACCCTTAGGATAAGCATTAACAAGAAGATACTTAGGACGTTGGGGAAGAAAATATCTCATGCACAGGACCAAATTTATCTTGCAATAAAACCTCAGTGCATTTTCTGACTGTTGCATGGAAAAATGAACAATGCTTCCCATACATTGATAGGTTACCGGATTGCCGATTATGAAGTGAGGTTCTTAGGGTAAGAATTGGGGTGAACCTGTGTTATATAAATAATTTGTTAAAATGTATAATGATTGATAAGGCGGGAAGATGTACTTGCACTCTGGGCACCCCATGTGACTTGTTACATATTCTAACAGACTGACAGAAGTTTCTTGATTCACGAATTATGTTCTTACAAACGATATTCAAGAAATATGAAATTAAAACCAGGGCCCAGGCTGTAACCTTGATGACCGAAATGACCCATTTAGATATTGCCTTGCTATTGGGAAATGTATGCAAAGAGTGAAGGCATTTTTTTCTACCTTTCTTAATGAGTTTTAACAAATAGTTATCCAAATCGGGATAATGGAGGGTTTTATAATTGATGTGTTTTAAGATATATTTTAGTGTGTTTAATGAATTGTACTTTTAAATGAATTTTTAGCAATATATGTATTGTTTGTGGACCAAAGGTCAACATAAACGTGATTGAAAACTGAACTGAGTGGGAGCCAATACACAGTCCTATCTTACACTATTCTTGATCAATACTTTTTCTGATAGCAAGCCTTCCTGATATAGTTCAACCCTTACCCAATTACCCAGTGCAATTCCTTCAGATTATTTGTTTTTCCTGCATTAATTTTTAATTTCCTCAAGTCCAAAAGTATATCCTGATTTACCATATCAAAAACTGCCTTGAAATCGATAGGTTGCCCACCGTCTCAATTGACTTCTTTGTTATTGACTGAAGACCAAAACAATGATCAATAGTTGGGTGACCTTTCTGAAAACTCCCTTAACACTTGTAAGCTCACATCAAAGAGGCTGACAAGCCTATAATGCATAGTGTCTTTGGTGTCACCCTTTTTAAATACGGACTTTATTATTTTCCTCTTCCAGCTTCCAGCTTTCAGTAATAGTGCCAGTGGTTACCACCATCCTAAAGATCTGGAAAAGAAATGATGCTTACCAGCCGATATTAAACTTAATAGTCAATGCAGGTAATTTGTCCAGGCCTGCTTATCTGATAAATATTAATACAGTAATCTTATCATAAATGTTATCAACTGTTATACTCTTCGAGAGATTCTCATCACATATGTACTCTATTATTTTAGGATCATTATATGCTTTAAGATATCTCTGTTCAAGAGATTCTATCCAGTGGGTTTCTTGAACCATGCAAATTACGTTTATCAAATCCATCCACCTTGTTATAGCTTCCAAAATTCCTTAGTGTTTTAGACTGAATCACCTTAAGCATAGTTTGCCATTTTCCTATGTAGCATTCCCTCTTTTCTGCTTAATTAGTGACCTATATTCTTATTTGAACCCATTTAACTCGCTCTTACATTACCAATTTTTTAGCTCATTTTTCCCTGAAATCATTTTTCTCATTTTACTTTTTAATATTGGACATGGAGAGTCAAACCATCTTATACCTTCCTTTTTCTGGTAAGAGTTTGTGTTATGCATAGCATTAGCATTGTTATACTCAACCTTTAAGCATGAAGCCACTTTTAGCTTACTTAAATTATTTATACCAATTACAGAAATTAGCTAATTCCAGCCCATGTCCATCACATTCTGCAAATGTTTGTAATTGGGAAAGAAGCTTAATGTATGTTTCACTCAAGCAAACTACATCTCTTTTTGAGCATTCCACTGGAATTTGGAAATGTGATCTGGCATCCTTATCTATTTTAAGCATCAGATACGCACTTAAGGGGACATGATCAGTACACTCTCATATTCTACACTAAAGTCAGACACTAAAATAAATGCCATATGGGAATGTACATATAGGCGATGCAACACTTGTTTCCCAAATTGAAATGCTCTTTTCACAGGGGTATCCCCTTGAAAACGTCCATTCACATATCAGTCCCAGATTACCTAACACTGCATTAATTTTTTGTCATATCTGGTCAATTTTGTTTTAGTTATTTGAATATCATAGTAGTTCTTTTCTACCAATGACACACACATTAACCAGTACAATAGATTTCAACTGTGCAGAATTCGAGAAAAGAATTCACTTCAGCGATTCAAATCTATTCACATTTGAACTCTAGAAAACTAAAGTCCATTCCAATACTTGTTGAATCCAAAATAATTAATCCCCCTGATGCACTTCCCTGCTCATTAGGGGAGGCAAAGGAATATATGTGTGCAAATTCATAAAATATAGGAAATTTGACCGGATCCCTGCATCACCAGATTTCTAGAAGCTTAATATAATATAATCTTGAACACATTGGCTCTTATTTCCAAAATTCCGTAGTCTCTTCAGCCCATGAACATGCCTACATCAGACCCTTTAGATATGCGGCTTGCTTTTATTCTATATATCACCTGCAAAGATGTAATATCAACCTTAGTACTTAGAGCATTAAAACGAATATCTGACATAATACACATTTCATCAAGATTATATACTGTAACTGTAATTTCCCCTTCCCTATCATTTACTTGTCTTTTGTTTGGTCTTCCTAATTTTTCATCCCAAGATTAATTAAATTGCTTTATGGTCAGTGAAACATAAGGGCATATTATCAAGACAGGCGATAAAATTATTGCCACTTTAGCGGCAGAAAACTGCTGGTAAAAAGGCCATAATGGGTTTGATAATATATTCTATGGTATTCCAATTGAAGCTCAGGTTAGATGTCCTTCACTTCTAACATGGGCTTCACTTGGAATTCCATAAAGCATATTATCAGGCCCATTATCGCCGTTTTAGCAGCAGTTTTCTGCCGCTAAAACGGCGATACATTTTATCGCCTGTCTTGATAATATGCCCCATTATTCCTTAGAAACTGTCTCATATCCAATGTATCTAATTCTTCACAGCCCACTCTCCTTATTTGATTCTTACTCAAATCCTGTTGTGCTTCCAACCTCAATCCTCTCACCAAAGGGAAGAAAAAGAAGACATGTGCCTCCTCCCTTCCATATTGATCATTTATAAAACCCACCCATTTAAAATATTTCAAGGTAATCAGGTTCAGAGATGAACAATTGTTGGAGAGTTGCAAGGGGCTCCCTCTATTTAATGGCCTTACACTTTCCATTTCTTATCCTTGCTACTAATATCCACATAAGTACAATTATTTTCAGTTTGTGCAGTCTTCAGAGGTCAGGCCTTAAAAATCTTTGCAGAGCAAAACTTCTCAGCAGGGCACTTCTTGCTTCAGTAACTTTCAAGCAGCAGATCTGGAGGGCTCTGCCCCTCTCAGATACTTATTCAAAATATTCTGGGTCAAGCAGCAGGTCACTCCTGACCAATGAGAGCAGGGTAACTCTTCAATGCCATGACCACATCCTGTAGAGTGTGACATTATTTTGTCTCAGAGTGCATCAAATCTTCCAAATCCATGATGGCTGATTTTCCAGCAGAGTCAAGACCTGCCTAAACACACCCCAGGGATGGCTTCTTTCCCTAGAATCTCCCACTACCATCTGCACATACCTTCCTTAAGCCTAGCTGTGACTCTGGGTCAAAAGTGTAAAAGTGTAACTGACACCCAGGCCTCTCCTCTGCCTTTGAAGAGCATGGTTTACGACTCCACCCCCTGGCCTGGTAATCCTATGGACCAGCACACTGCCCTCCCAGCAGAGCTGGTAACCCCAGGGACTCGTTATCACCTCTTCAAAGCAGCTTGGCCAATCCACTTAACTCTGACCAATCAGGGCAGACCACTGGAATGCTGAATTTGGACTTATGAACAAGAAAGTCTTATAAGTTCTTGTATGTACACTTTAGGAGAAATTCAACAATAGGATATTGTTGGATTTATTTACTTCTAGTCTTTGAATGGCCAGTCCAGTCCTCTCCTATCAATAGGTATTAATAAACATCTTTCTACCATGTTAACCTATGTAACAAGGGATTTGCAATGGGAAAAATGACTTGGGCCATTTTCGAAGCACCAGGACTTACAAAAACATATTTTATAGGTACTTGCCTTATATCTACAGTAACCCCACCCCATGTGCAACTAGGGGAGACTTTAGGGGTTCTGTATCTGTAAAAATATTGCAGATTCTCCTGTTACTGTGCTCCTAGCATCAAAGTCGAATTTGAGCAGCACTTTACCACAATATGGGGAGTGAGTGAACTGTGAAATTTCACTTTACCCAGGCATATAAAAACTCTTTTTATAAGGGTGTACCTTATAGATAATTGACCCCCATCCCTGGGATACCTAGGGGAGAAACTGGGGTGCCTTATATGCCAAACCATTGTAGGTTATCAATTTTGAAGTGCCCCAACAACCAAAGTTGAGTTTGGGCACAATTTACTTTTTAAAAGCAGTCCTTGTACCTAGGGCTTTTTTTAAACTGACCTCAGGCTTCAGCAGTGCACACATGCAAGTGCAGAAAAAGCCGCTGGCCTTTCAACTGCCATGCCCCAGGGTACTGGGGACTTCTAGGTAGTTTCAATCCCCTGCCCTATTATATAGTAGGGGCTTGTGGGTAGGTCATGCCGATTACAGGGGTACCCCACTATACCATAGTGCGCCCTGGTGCATGTTAAGTGTTTTAACTGTATTCTAATGTGTCGCTTTCAGCTTAGCACTGGCCCTGTGCATGGTTGGCAGAGCCCAGGGTCAGTCAAAATCAATTACCACCAATATCAGTCAGCAAAAGAAGTTGGGGGTGCCCAGGTCACAGGATGACTTTGCAATACACCCAAATTGCCTTCCTCGGTTTCTGGAGGTGGACACACAACCTAAATTCGCCATTGGTCTTTTTAGCTAAAATCATATGGGACAACCACTCCGACAGTTCAATTTCCTTGATGATCTTATCATTGCATTCCCATTGTAGTTCCTTTCATAAAGGTTCCATCATTACCAAAGGCACATAACAAGATGTATGCACTTTTTGGTGTCACCACTGTTTTTTTTATATTATTTTATGTGTGCAATCCCATGAGTAAGCCTAACTCACTCTTAAAAACCTTAGGAAAGTATCATAGCTCAACCCATTTACATTAAACTTTGCCCTCAACAACTGGACACAATTATTAGGATCTAGACCAATGAATAAGTCTCTCTGTTAGAGCCACCCTTCAAGCAAGATGTATCTTCTGCTATGGATGACTTTACCATTGCCTTAATCACTTGAAATTCTAACACACCCTAAAAGTATCCTAGTAAATCAATTTGCTTGGTACTGTAAGCCACTAACTTATTTGTAAATGTGTTCTTCCCCAATTAAAGTTTAAATGGCACCAGAATTCATCATGAGTTAAATGCATACACCATCAATGAAGATGGTAGAAATGGGATCTTCCTTATCTTTGGGGATACCCACCTCACTTATTTATAGCACAAACTATGTGGCAAGGCCTTCAACTTGATCTTCAGAAATTGCCTCCACAGAACTCATAGGTCTGACACCAAAATGTCTATTCCATCCCACACACATCTTGAGAAATGCCCCTTCATCCTGCACTTCCCACAATTATGACCTATAGCTGAATAATTTGTATTTGTGGCTAGATGAGCCTTCAATCCACATTTGTAACAACATATCATATCTTTATCTTTGATAGGATCCACAGGTCCCCAGGCATAAAAAGCATTTTCCTTCTCAACACTGGGTTTGGTGGCTGCTCTTTGACAACTCCACCCCTTTCCAAAGCTTTTAGATGCCATTTCCTTCAATTCGTCGACAGTATTTTCTGCTCTTTTTAAAAAGTCAAGGCTTTTTTGTAAAGTCAAAACCTCTGTGTTCAATACTTTCTCTTGCATGCTCCTGTTGCCCACCTTTTGCACCAATTGATCCTGCAGGATGTCATGTGAAAGTTCTCTGTAATTGCAAAAAGAAGCTAACAGCCGTAAGACTGCCATATGTTATCTATTGTTTCCCCCAGGCATTTGGTGCCTTTGTAAAAGTTCAAATATATCCACAACTTTGCTCTTTTTTTTGCAGTAGTTCAAATCTAGTCTCTGTAACAAAGTCACATAGTCATCATATTCCGTTTCATCGCCGTCCAATTTGAGCAAAGGTGTCAGTTGTTTAAGAACTCTTCATCCCTCTGCAACCAAACAATGCTCAGAATAACGGGTCTAGTTCTATCTGAGGCCTAGTTCGTGCTATATAAAACTCTAAAAAAAATAGAAATAGCTAATTTTACAAGAAGCTCTGAATATTTGTTCACCAACTTCCATAACATATGCCTTGAATCCTTCTTTTCAGTTTTTCCATTAAATTGTGGGTTCCTCCAGGATATTTAAAAAAGTTAAAGGGGCATTCAAACCCTGAATAATGTTATTTTAATAGCAAATACAGAGGACTCGTTTTTTACTGCATGTATTTACTTATTATTCACTTTTTCCAAAACATATATATACTGATGGAATGACCGAAACACAAAAAGATGATGGCCGGATTTCTGAACATTGTGAATCATTCACCCCCAGTCACAGTTCTAAGTTACACACATTATTCTTTTGCTCACATGCAACTCTAGTTTGGACCCAACCATATGCAGATTAGACTTAACCCTGCACTCCATGGGAACAGTCCAGCTCAAACTGCCAGGTCCTACCTGGATCGGAAAACAAGCATTCTCGGACTGGGTTCACAGAATCACCACTCATCAACCATGCTAGCTTGAATCCACTGGCATAGTTAGCATTGCATAGTTAGCATGGGACCCACGTCTGATATCTGATAAATGGTCTCTGATCATTTCAGCACATAGATTGTGTCAGCGCACAATCATGTGACAGGTTCTGTGTCACAAATCACCAGAGTAACAATGCTATCACTCAAGTAACAACAACATTAGTAGGCATGTCTAATGAAAAAAATCACAAACAAACTCATGGGTCTACAAAAGGCGAGCGAGTGCTAACAGTGTTCCTTTTAAAGGACAGTTTCCCTCACTGAGCCGAAGGTGGCATGCTTCATCATAGGGTAACCTCCTCGCATTATGAACCCAGGTATAATGCGGTCTACTATCCCCTCTCTGAGAGGGAGGAGCTCAGAGTGTGATGAGGAGTACAAAATAAAAATGGGTGTGAAGTAAAACCAGCTCCAGGGTACACAACAGACTTTATTATAGTGTCTCTCAACCAGGATTAAAACCAGGCTATAACAGGAATAGATTAAACCTGTCATAGAGTGAAGAGTAGGTCAACATGTTTCAGCCAAGTATCCTCAAAAGAGGTGTGATGGCCTTCTTCCGGACCTCATGTGTGCACTACAAAGTGTGTGTAACCAATAGAAAATTGTCAATATACAAAACCAGTGGTTATCCAATCAGTCAGGACTCCACTGGTGTGTATTTGCCTGAAAGAGACAACATTTTTCAATATGACCTCCTAGAAACTGTCAGCATGAATGCTATTATATATCTCATGGAATTTTATGGATGTCATATTGAAACATGTCATCTCTCTCAGGCTCTTCAGTTGAGTCCTGATTGAGTGGATTACCACTCCAACCACTGGTTTTGTATATTGATAATTTTGTTTTGGTTACAAACACTTTGTAGGCGCGCACTTGAGGTCCTGAAGAAGGCTGCCACGCCTCTTATGAGGGTATGATTCTAAATTATGTTGACCTACTCTTCACTCTATGACAGGTTTAATCACCTCCTGTTATAGTCTGGTTATAATCCTGGTCTAAGGACGCCCTAATAAAGTTGGTTGCATACCCTGGGAATAGTTTTACTTCACACCCATTATTGTTTTGTACCACTCATAATTCCCTGCTCACCTACGGTATTTAGTAGGTCATAGTACCCTGTTACAACGCCTCAGAAACATCGGAATCCAAGGAAAAGCACTGGAATGGATCACCTCGTTCCTTGCCGGTAGAACTCAGAGAGTCCGCCTCCCACCATTCAAGTCAGAGGCCACTGAAGTCATTTGCGGCGTGCCACAAGGATCTTCACTCAGCCCCACACTCTTCAACGTATACATGAGCCCCCTCGTGGCCATCGCACGCCAACACAACCTCAACATCATCTCCTATGCCGATGACACTCAACTGATCCTCTCACTCACCAAAGACCCTAACACCGCCAAAACCAACCTACATGCAGGAATGAAAGAAGTAGCCGGATGGATGAAGCACAGCCGTCTGAAACTGAATTCAGACAAAACAGAAGTCCTTATCTTAGGTACCTCCCCCTCCGCCTGGGATGACTCTTGGTGGCCAGAGGCCCTTGGAAAAGCACCCATCCCGACGGACCACGCACGGAACCTGGGCGTCATCCTGGACTCCACTCTCGATGACCAGACAAGTCAACGCCGTTTCTTCCTCTTGCTTCAATATCCTTCGCATGCTCAAAAAAACATTTCGCTGGATCCCCACCGAAACTAGGAAAACAGTCACCCACGCACTGGTTACAAGCCACCTGGACTACGGAAACACCCTATACGCCGGTACCTCCGCAAAACTTCAGAAAAAACTCCAACGCATCCAGAACGCATCAGCCAGACTCATACTAGACATCCCGCGTAAAGACCACATTTCCGGTCACCTGAAAAATCTCCACTGGCTCCCCGTCAATAAGAGGATAACATTCCGCCTTCTAACCCACGCACACAAAGCACTCTACGAACTTGGACCCGAATGCCTCAACACACGACTTTCCTTCTACACCCCCTCCCGCCAGCTACGCTCTTCCAACCAAGCCCTTGCTGCTGTACCTCGCATCAACAAAACCACCATGGGAGGAAGATCCTTCTCCTACCTGGCGGCTAAAACCTGGAACTCTCTTCCCATTCACCTTCGCCTCACTCAGAACCATCTAGCATTCAGAAAGCAACTTAAAACCTGGATTTTCGACATGTAATTCCCCACCCTTCTTCAAGCGCCTTGAGACCCTCTGGGTATGTAGCGCGCTATATAAATCAATTGAATTGAATTGAATTGAATCTCTTCACCAAGGAAAACATTCTTTAGTTCCTCCCTCTCAGAGAGGGGATTGTAGCCTGCATTATGACTAAGCTCATAATGAAAAGAGGTTACCCTGTGATGAAGCATGTCACCTTTGGGTGGGTGAGAGAAACCGTCTTCTAAAAGGAACATTAGCATTCAATTGCATTTTGTATACTTAGGGGTATGTTTGTGATATTGGTCTTTAGGTTGGGGACTTAACCCCTGCAGGTCAATACCTCTCCTTTCAATCTTTTCTATCTTTTGATGACCTATAATGCACATACAAAAGCAACATAAAAGCACTTATAGTACGGCTGATTAAAACAAAAATGAGCATTGTGCAAAAATTGAGCCAATGGATGAAAGGTACCTAATGTCCATTCAACTACTCACGGACTGACAGCATGGTGCCAGTACCCTTATTTTGCGCGAGGTCCAAGGAAAGGAAAGGGGGAGTCACTTTTCCTTTCATGTGATTAGATAAGGTGCTTTCATCAATTTTGCTCTCCCCTGTAGGAAAGAGCCACTTTTTGTATGGCCACCCCTACAATTTTTTCCTCAATGCTGATGATTTTGACTCTGAAAGTGTACTGGAGCCTGCAGTGCTAACCAGACCCCAGTACCAGTGCTCTCTCCCTAAATCTGATGTATGTGAATTGGTAACCCCAATTGGCCAGGACTTTAAACCCCTCATAAGTCCCTTGTATGTGGGACATGGGAGTTAAAGGCATCACCAGTGCCTTAAGGACGGATTGTGCCAACCTGAGTGACCCAAGTAAACAAATGACAGCAGTCCTGCCATTGCAGACTGCATGAGCAGTGCTAACTGCTCAAACTCGACGTTGTCCTCACCATGAGTGACAAGAACAAAGCACTATCTTAAATATATGTGGGTCGCCCATCAGGTAGGACTTCTGAGCCCAGGAGGTAGGGTATATGATATTAAAGGTGTCGACCTGTAAGTGCAAGATTATATGCCCATGTAGTAACATCTTTCCATTAAAGGCTACTATAAGTTGTCAGGTGCAATAAGATAAAATAGGCTGGTACCCGAGCACCCAAGGTTGCCAGCTCCACTATGGTCTCACTTAAAAATGTGGTGTTTGGTATCAATGGCCTATTTAATTAGAACTGAGATGTTTACCGTGTCGGATTTGATGTGACATGCACAGGATTTCCTGTGCCCTGGCTGACAGCCTGCAGCTGCTACCACCAAGACAGGAATGTGACCAAAAAGTGGGAACGCTCACAGGAGTCAGAAACACAGGCCTGCCTGGGCGGAAGGTGTCACCTCCCTCCCTAACAGGATGGCTAGTGAAGTAACACATCCATGTGGTGAGCTTCAAGGCGTTCAACGTCTCTGATATGCTAGTATGCTTCTTTCCAGAGGAGAAAAAGTCAACCGACAACTCGAGGCACTCAGGCGAGAAAATTAAATAGTCAGGAGGTGTACACCCCCAGAAGGCTAGCCATGACCCTACCATTTTTAAAAGTTGCAGAATAGAGGCTTTTGGGTGGAAAAGGTGCCACACGTCACAGGAAGTGGTCCCCTCATGGGACAATTAGCCACCTGGGCTAGTAGCTCATTGGGTGCCAGCACCCACACCCATAATGCCCCTAAATCTAGGATTTTTTTAGCATCTCCTGGCACCAGACTATCAGATATGAATCAC
Source organism: Lissotriton vulgaris (assembly GCF_964263255.1). Taxonomy (NCBI): domain Eukaryota; kingdom Metazoa; phylum Chordata; class Amphibia; order Caudata; family Salamandridae; genus Lissotriton; species Lissotriton vulgaris. The sequence goes on from NC_141700.1 coordinate 333,947,847, forward strand.
CTTGCAACCAAGGACAAAGAAGTGACCCTAGACCTTAGGCACAATATCTTGCACTTGTGGCAACCACCCTGCAACTGAACTGTGACTGGTCCACATGGTACAAAATCATCATGGTTTAAACTTAGATATTGTACTCTCCCCAAGACCAGAGCGTTCTCACATTTGGGCTTACAGTTTCATTTTAAAATGAGCTGGCAACCCTTCATCAGTATGAAGAAGGAGGACTTCATCTGGGCAAATATTGCAGTTTTTAGTTTTGCCTCAAGGTTGGTAGTAGATCCACTTGACCCTTATTAGATTTACAGTGCCAAATGTATTTCGAAAGTTGTCTAAGGGAGTGAAATTTGGGGTTATGTTAAGCAGGCTGAGTTGCATTAGGTGGAAAGTTTCTTTCTGAGATGTCTCTTGTGTTTCCTACAATAGCCCCCACATTTTCGGCACACAAGGAACTAGGTGTGGTTTATATAACTAATATTACTGCTTTTTACCCTATTTCTTGCTGGTTGGACTCATGGTTAGGAACTGGGATCAAACTAAGCAATGAGATTCTAAAGGACTATTTATCCCTTGCCTATTCACATCATATTCCAAGGTTCAAGTATTTCAGGGACTCCTTTCAGAATCTAGGTAGCGAAGACCTATATACTACCCCAGATGGGATAGGTAACTTTGATCAAAAATGGGTGTAAGAATATTTGCTGAGGCAGAGGATTTTGGCTAGGGAGGAGAATGCCCTATGGAAGCCTTGTGTTCGATGATGTATCATGCAGAAATATGTGCCTGCCACAGAGCCATACCTCCTGTTTGTTAAAAGTAGGTATGATTGTTTTTTGTTAACTAGGTTCCAGCGAGACGTATTGCTCTATCTGTTAGCTTACCCTTGTGGGAGGATTAGGGGTCACAAACTTACATCCTGCAGCTGTGACAATCGGTCTCTACAAGACATCCTGCATTTTACTATGTTCTGTAATTTTTATACAATGCCCAGGAAGGCGTATATTATCCCCATTTTAAAAGGGCTAACTTTTCTCAAGTACAACCAGCCCTTATGTACCTGCAGATGCTTCCGGATACATCATTTTAATGTACTCAGTTTTCTAAGTGTTGCCATAAGGCTGAGAAACAGGTCTGAATAGTCCCTTCTTGAGACTTAAGACAGTCTTTTTTCTTAAGATGTACTGCTTTATCTGTGTTTTATTATCTTGAATTTTTTCATGTTTTATTTTATATGTACATTTTTATCTGTATCTATTGTTAATGGATTTTTACTGATGTATTATTTTATGATGTTTGTTTTTTTAGTTTTTTTTATTGTTTTTCATTTAAAGAAAAGAATAAAGTACATTTTGATTGATTGACTTGCCCCAGACCAAAGACCGGTTCCAAAGGAAAGAGGAACCCCTCTGAGAGCCAAAGGCAACTCCAGAACTCCCTCAGACTAGAGGATTTAGTCCCCTGCAGCCTCAGGAAAAGCACACCCCTGGAACCAAAGAATCATTGGCCATCGGGCCCACCGGGAGAATGCCCTAAAATAAATGGTCTACTACACTGTGGGAAATGTAGTGCTGAACTCCAGCAAATTCCAGGCAGTTACCATTTTCCTCCGGACTTCAGGATGTCGAAGTCACCCAAGGCTAAGATTGCCACTGCCAAGGCTTGTTGGTGGCCAGTCTGGCTACCACTATCGTTACACAATGCTGTGCCTCGAGAAAACCCCACAGCACCTTCAACCTGATGCCTCACCAGCCACGTTTGTGTATCCGTTTTCTCACCTGCACTGTCTAACGGTAAACCCGGCAAACCTGTGGGACCCGCTTCAACAGCAGGAGTAGCCAGGACAACTCTGCACCCGGGCCCTGCGAGCTAGGTAAAATTCAACAGATTGTTAAAGTCTGGTCCTACAACCCGCATCACCTTACCTATGAGTGATTTCCACTGAACTCAACCTGCAAGTGATCGATTGTCACTAGTTATTTTCCCTATTGACCTCAACTTTAAAGTTTTGCAATAGTGAAATGCACCGATTTATTTTTGCTTTAAAAATTCATAACCCTGATTATGCTCATCCGATTGTCTTTGTTTTAGTGTCAAAATGTATATAAAAATCTGCTCAATTTTTATAAAGTAGTGTCGGATTTCTTTCTAGTTGTGTCAATTATTTATTCTCCATGTTGGTACTCTTAAATGTTCTTCTAGTAAGGCCTGACTGAACTGTGCCACTCTACCAGGCCTGAGCTAAGGATGTATTAGTGTGAATTCAAAGGACCTATTTGGGGTATGGTGAGAGTACTGCATTGTGAAACCTATTCAGCCTTACTATATAATACTCCACTTTTCTACTCTCCTTAAGCTGTGAGTGGGTTTGTGACTTAATGAATTAACCTTCAAAAAGTGCGGCCCCTGGATGATATCATGCACAGAGCCCAAAGGAAAACAGAGATCGAACTGGATATTCAATTGACCAAATTACTGCTTATTTATGGAGGACATAATCGTGGTAAAAGGATGGCACAGATAGCCACAATAACATATATGAGGCCGTTGATCCCGCCATCTATGTTTGAGAAAAATAGCAAAAGAAGGTGTGTGAAAGTGGGCATTGAATTAACAAAGGCACCGCACATGGATGTAGTAAAACATGTCAATTGCATGTTGCGATAACACAGTGGTAACAGTTCACTTCATCAATGCTCAAGAAAAATAACTAAAGGAGGTTTGGTGAAACTGGATGTTGAAGTAAGCAGAGTACCGCACATTCAAGGACAGGATAACAGTGATAAAAACTTGTCTCGGGCATGTCACGATAACAGTATGGGGCTATTGAGTTCAGCATTCTTATCCGAGAAAAAGAACAAGAGGAAGACAAAAAATACTGCTAGATTTCAATTTCTTTGCAAATTATTAATACTGTTGAGTTGCTTCTTCGGGGAGAAGGCTTTAATGAAATAACATACAAAAGATATGATGGACCTTTTCTGCTGTTGCAGTCTGCAGCCCGTTGAGTACTTTTTGTGACTGAACATTATTTTGAAGAACAGACGTGAGTTGTTTTCCCACTGCCTTTTAGAGTTCATGCCAACCTTGTGACGCAATAGCGCTGTCTTTTCAGTCGAGTTCGTCGCGGCCAACACCGAACTTCCAGTCAGTTAGCTTTCGAGAACTGGTAAATAAATACACCGCGTAGCAAGCACTCGGTAGCAGCCACGCCTTTGGTGTGTGAACGCGGTGCCCTCCTGTGCTCAAGCAGTCATGACCCTCTGGATGCCAGCAACACGCTCGTGGTTTCAAAGCCGGCCTGCAGAGAAACCACGCGGGCATCAATCAGTCTTCCCTCGCAAATGAAACAGTTTTGTAAGCTTTAGCTTCATCAACTTAACAGCAAAAATCGATATTCTGAAATAAAGCCCGAAGTGGTCATAATGGTGGAATTGATTAGAACACGCGCAAATAAAGCAAACTGCTGGGAAAATAGCCCTAAGTGGAAGTGTTACACTTCGTCATGTCCAAGAGAGAAGGGAAGGAAAATGTGGGGGAGGGGGGGGGCGGTTTTTAATGAAGTTGAAGGAGCTGAAGATCTTTATGGCACGTCCAGGAGCAGCCGGTTTTGTGCCACCTGAGCTAGAAGAACATAAAGGGGCATATTATCAAGAAAGGGCCTCACATTTATTATATCGATAAAGCGGCGATAATGGGCTTGATAATATGCTCTATGAATTCCAATCGAAGCCCATGTTAGATGTGAAGACATGTAACATGGGCTTCGATTGGAATTCATAGAGCATATTATCAAACCCATTATCGCCGCTTTTATCTGCAGTTTCCTGACAATAAAAGAGGTGATAATGTAAGGCCCTATCTTGATAATATGCCCCATAGAGCGTTCATGAAATATTTTAATTCAGTTTACTGCACAGTGGATGCTCCCTTGATAAATTCAGCACGGTGCTTACTTTCTCAGGCATATATATCACACATGTCAACCTCTGGTCACTCCAGAGTTAAAACCGGGCATTCGAACACCATTATGGCGAGGGTGTAACACAGGTGGAACCACTGCTTCTCTTATGCTATTACCATGGCCACTGGATTTGTGTGATTCTGCAGCTTCCATATTTTCGACATATTATGGATCTGGCCAGGGCCGGCGAAAGGCATGGGCATTGTGGGCACTTGCCCAGGACCTTGCACTCAGCCTAGCAGCACGGGTCCTACACCAGTGCCACACACCACTAGTGCACATGTACCCCTTCTGATGCAATTGAAAGAAAGGTGTCTCCTAACACTTGGGCCCATGGGAGGGGCCCTCTCCCTGGGCCTCTCAGGGATTGTGCGGGAAGGCCTAGGGGAGGGGGACACTTCCTTTTGTCCCAGTTGCAATGAAACACATTTTGCAGGCTTGTCCTGCATTTAGGCCTCCTGCCTGGCTGCCGATTCAGAGACACTACGGGATGCCCATTGTCCAGCACTTTAGCACCCCCACAGTTTAACTTTCAGCCCACGAGCAATTCTCACACCTTCAGCCCAATAAGAGCTGTAAAAGAGGTGCCTGTAGGAGTCTGAGAGGAGGAGCTGCGGCCCAGGAGAAGTCTCCACAAACCAGCTTCCGGAGCGCTGAAGGTGTCACTTAGGTAAATTAGAGGGGCCTCACACATTCCCCTTCACTAGGGCCCCATAAATCCTAGAACCGGCCCTGAATCTTGCACACTAGCCACAGTATCCAGCATCTGCTGAATAATATTTAGACTTTATTAAAAAAAAAAATTCCAGCCAAATGCATTAAAAATTACTAGGAGCTATGTAACACGTGCTCTGTGGAAGGCCGTTTGAAAAGATTAACTGATCACCTTCTAGCTGCTGATTGCTGTATTGTTGTGTTAAACTAATAGTAATGTAGTGAAACCTTTACTCAAACAGTGCTAATATGTAAAAATAACAAAACAGTAAAGTAATACTGCTACTAAATGTCCTTCATTATGTTTCATAATGTGTCTTTTCATGCCACGTCATTTAGTCCGCCCTGCTGCATAATTTCGCACTCCCCTGTTGCTTCATTCTAGTGACCCTGGCTGTAATTGCTTATGAATGGGGTTACATAATTTGGTGCTGTCTGGCGTTTGAAATCAGTAGAATTTGCTAAGTGTCAAATATTTATTGCAAATGCAAGTTTTCACTTGTTTTGAGTCTAGGCTCTGCACCCTGAGAGTTATGCTTGATTTTTTGGTGTTTGAACTTGGGCTGGCATATCACCAGAGAATTCTGATGGCTGAGGTTTAAGGAGGGGTGCATCCTGCTGTACATAGCATGGTACAGGAGGGTGTCTGCAACAACAGAACATGACAACCCTGATTCCTCAAGGAAATCATGGAAACAGATCTTATGCTTTTGTTTGTGACTCAGGCTTGCCCAAAGGGGATAGTCAAGAAGTACAAACATTGATATTTCAAATAATTTATTAAAGTCATTGTACTCTTGACTAAAATAAGTTCGCTGCAATGATTAATAGAATGAAGCAAAACAATGTTACCATTGTTACAAGAATGGTGAACAAAATTAACAATTCAACCATTGTATGTTTTCATTTGGATTATATGAATACATATTATTGCCCTCTTACCTAGCGCTGCCTATACTATAAAGCATAGGGTGTATGGGTCTGCCAGAATACCTTGGAGTGGTCTAACTCCCAATTTACCTGTGGATGTGTGTCATCTGGTTGTCACTCTTGGTGTAGAGCAGGCTACTGTCCTTCTCAGGATAGTACCAGGATTCAGCTGGGCTAGAATTCCAGCATAGGGTGACCTCAACAACCCATCGAAATGCTCCTTTGCCCAAACAAAGGCTTGGTGCAGTTTATATAAGAAACTGGACCCATTTGTTCCTTGTCTGATCTCTGGTCCAGCCGTCTTTGTTGATTCTACCCACCCAGAGCTGTTGCAGAACAGACAACAATAAACAAAAACATTTTGCGCAGAATACCTAGACCTGGTACAGAATGTTTGTGGGGATGATAATGTGCCTACTAAGAAGTGTAACTGTAAGCAAACCATTTGTAAATACACTATCTCATATGGGCGTGCAAGCAAAAGTGTGTTAAAATGCACAATTTAAGAGAATGTCAACTTTAAACGTGAACATGTAAAATGGAGATATTTGTGCTCAGGGACTATAACCTCACAACACTGTTGTTCCTTCATCATGAAGCCCATACTCACTGGCTTGTTCCAGACTTATTAAATGTCTCGAAATAGTATTTTTGAGAGGGTCTATTTAGGTAAGTTAGCCATAATTCAGAAGTGAAGGATTAAGTGCCATTTCAGACTCTGGTCAGCTGTGTATCTTTAGGAGGTGCAACACCTTTGAGATATATTTCAGTCGGTAGAAAGCTCCTTAGAGGTTTGCATTCATTTGTGTTATAACATTAGATCCACATTGAAAAGTACACCAGTGGTTTGGTAGTTCACTGTGTCTCAACAGAGGTTTTGATTTTTGCATCCTCTAGTTCTGTAGTATTTGATAAATACCTATTCAAGCAGAGCCCTTTTATCTACCTTCTTTTTGGTGGGGATCTGGTTATTGTAAGCTAACAGCCCGATTCATCAAGCAAAATTGCGCTTGCAAAGGGCCAGATTCTGAGAATCTTGCCCTTTGCAAGTGCAATTTTTGCATTTGGGATTCATCATCCCAAATGCAAAAATCGCTATTAGCGAAATCGCATATTTGCGAGGAATTGGATTTAAGGAATCTCTAATAGAGATTCCTTAAATGCAATTCATCAACCAATTAGAAATTGCGAATTCGCAATATTTGGTCGCAATTTACCACGAAGTCTGACTTCGTGGTAAATTGCGAAAAAAGAGTAAAACGCACTTTAGTGCATTTTTTTATTTTGCATGTTACACACACACATGTCCTTTGGACATGTGTGTGCGCAACTCCTGTTTAAATTTGCATTTAAGGGGTGCTACAGGGTGTCCTTTGGACACCCCTGGCACCCTTTAAATCGCTATCTTATTTGCGATTAGCAAATAGCTAATCGCAAATAAGGAATACTCCCCATTCATTCCTATGGGCCTTTTGGCCCATAGGAATGAATGGGGAGTTATTCCTTATTTGCGATTAGCAATTTGCTAATCGCAAATAAGGAATGTGTAGGAATCGCATTTTATTTTGCGATTCCTACATGAATCCCGTTTTGCGAGTCTGTAATAGCGATTCCTTATGAATCGCTATTAAAGACTTGCAAAACGGGTCTTTGATGAATCTGGCTGTGAATTTCCAATTGCTAGCAGTGCAGTTCAAATACTTGTGTTGCGGGGCTTGAACTTATGACTTACCTCTGGTCTAGCGCAACCAGAATCCAGCGAGTGGTGCTTTGTAACGTTTGGCACTCTTTTCACCTACAACTTTAAAAACACATATCTATGGTTCTACTAATTGGATTTCGATTCTTTTGGTGTTTATTTATTTATTTATTTATGTTATTTTATTTATTAAGTTTTTATATAGCGCTGCTGGACCCAAGAGTATCAGAACGCTTTACAAGGTAGGTAGACATATTAAGAAATAATAAACAATTTACAATGTGCAGAAAAAATTCACAAAAAGGTAAAACATTGAATTAAATGCTAGAGGGGGAAGACAAATAAAGGGATAATAAGAGGGATAAAAGGGAGTTAGGGAGAGAAGGGGGTGTAGAGAAGGGGAGTGTGAGAAGGGAAGGAGGGAGAGGGGGTGGGTAAAAAGTGAATCATAGTGGGGCGGTAATGAGCGGGGTCAGAGTCAAAAACATTAGGAACCCCAGTGTTTGTTGAGGAGAAGTACTTTGAGTCTTTTTTTGAAGAGAGGGTAAGAGGGATTGCAGCGAAGGTCTTTGGGGAGAGAATTCCAAATCGTCTGAGCAGTACCAGAGAATGCACGAGATTGGGCCTTTTTACGTTTTAGTTTAGAAGGGATCAGCGTAAGGGAGTTAGTGCTCCTCAGGGATCTAGAGCATTCTGCTTTTTGAAGTTTGCCTGAAAGGTAAGAAGGGGTGTTTTGGTGAAGAGCTTTGTGCGTGATACAAGCAATCTTAGATGTGGATCGTCCTTCAACTGGAAGACAGTTTAGGTTTTTGAGGACAGGATAGATATGGTCAAATTTTTTACAATCAGAAATAAGTCTGGCGGCAAGGTTGAGAACAGATTTGATCGATGCAAGGTGGACTTTAGGGGTTCCAACAAGAGTGGCATTGCCATAGTCGATCTTGGAAAGGACAAGGGATTGAACAACGATTTTGAAGTCATCGGCTGGAATAAAAGGTTTAATTTTTTTGAGGTTGTGAAGGGTAAAAAGAGCACTTTTGGCTGCATTTTTAATGTGGGGGATGAGATTAAGATTTTGGTCGATGCTGATGCCTAGTGATTTGACAGATTTAGAGGTGTAGAGGGTGCAATTAAGTGGTTTGATATCATTAATCCAGAGTTGAATGGGAAGGTTTGTTATTTTTGGGAGTACACAGGATGATTTCTGTTTTCTCAGGATGAAGTTTGAGATTGTTGAGATGGAACCAGGTTTGGACTTTCATTAGAGTGTCATTGAGGTGAAGGATGTCCTTGTGGGATTTAATCTTGTAGTGAAGTTGAGTATCATCGGCATAGAGGAGATAATTTATTTTGGCTTGTTTGAGAATGAGGGTTAGTGGTTCCATGAAAAGATTGAATAGGATTGGGGAAAGGATCAATCCTTGGGGGACACCGAGTAAGATAGGTTGCTGTTTGGAGAGGCAGTGACCAAGCTTAATTTGTTGAGGTCTGTTTTGGAGGAACGAGGAGAACCATTTAAGTACAGTGCCTTAAATTCTAAAGTGATCTTTGAGGGTAATAAGAAGGGTGGGATGGTGGACAGTGTCAAATGCAGCCGAGAGATCAAGGAGGATTAGTAGATAGGATTCACCTTTGTCTAGAGAGCGATGAATGTTGTCAGTAATATTGAGCATAGCAGTTTCGGTACTGCATCCCTTTCGAAAGCCAGATTGGAAAATGTCGAGGAGATTGAAGGAGCTGATATGGTTATCTAATTGGGATAGGACACATTTTTCAAGTGCTTTAGAGAGGAAGGGAAGGTTAGAGATAGGACGCAGATTGTTAAGGTCTTTAGGATCAGCAGAGGGGTTTTTAAGAATGGGGGAGATTTGCCCTAGCTGAAGGGAGTCAGGAACACAGCCAGTGGAAATTGAGGAGTTGATGATGTCGGTCCAAATTGGGGCTATGATCAATTTAAGATCTTGAACTAAATGGGAGGGAAGAGGGTCTTTGGAGTGTGAGGATGGTTTGAGTTTAGAAATGATGTTAATGATAGTGGTTTCAGAAATTGGACTAAATTCACTCCTTGCAGCCTTGTTTTTCAAAAGGAACCCTGACCGCAATGAATTGAGATGGGGGAGGGCAGGGATGGGTTGAGAGGGGTCAAGATGTGGTGGAGGGGATGGTGAAAGTGAGTTAGGAATGTTAGGGAGGATGCATTGGTTAAGGGGAGTTGGCGAGAGAGAAGGGGGAAAGAGAAGGATAGTTCGATGTTGTTTATTTTATACATAAAGAAGCTGGCGATTTCTTCTCATCTATCCACAGAGGTTGTTTTATTAATTCAAATTTACTCTGTTTTCCTTAATTAGTTTGTGATTTTTCTTGTGTTGTCATTCAGCTTTGTTACTGTTTGTATGCTACATTAATACTTAACAAATTGCTTGTAAGTTAAGCCTGATTCCTTTTGTGCCAAACTACTAGAGGGTTAAGTACAGAATGTTTTCGTGACTTTTATGATTCTCTCTGACAAGGATTGTGTTTTTTGCTTGAGTGGGACTACCACCCTGCTGTACTATTAACTAATAAAATAAAAATTCCTGCGGATTTAGGAAGCTAGAGCAACTTTAAGTAAATAAAATGACACCCAAAAGACAAAAATTGAATAGGAAGAACAAAAGATATCAATTTTTAAAGTTTGATTAAAAAATAGCACCAACATTTTTAAAGCACAAACCATGTTTATCTGCTTATGCTAGACCGGGTCAAAGCAAAACACTTTCGCCAACTGTAATGGAATACGGGTAGGATACAGTGACATGGCTCATCCTAGTGGAAAGATTAATTGTTTGGCAAGAAAATGGTCATCAACGAGTTGTCAGTGGGGCAAACTGCAGTTTGGATCTGAAGCATGGTTGAGGACTGCCAGTTGCTGAATAGCAGGGTTTTAGTGGCGTTGTCAGCAAAAGCTGGAAAGCAACAAGCGGGTAAAGTCCGAACTTTGGCCCCATTCGGATGGCGACGTAAAACGGGACTGCCAGCCATAAGGGCGGCGGTCCTGTGGGGGCCATTAAGATGCGCCCGCCCCACTGGCGGGCGCATCCTGCATTTTTTACATTGCGCACTCCAATGCACAACGTGACAGGCACCGTGCGGTGCCTGCCTCGTTGTACAGTGAAGTGCAGGGGGGTACCATAGGTAACTCCCAAGTGCACCCCCCCACCCCCTGGAGTCCCTGGGGGCCTGCAACAGGCCCCCACAAGACATTCGGGCATGCCTTTCCATGGCAGCAACGCTGCCACGGAAAAGCATGTTCCCGACCATCTCCTAATATGGATGGCGGTGTCTAACAGACACCGCCACCATATGAAACGCTTTTCCGTCCGGTCAACTCGCTGACTGGGCGGAAAAGCGGCGGACGATTTTTCTGTCCACCGCGGTCCCCCCACCTTAGTAATTTTTTGGGTGGAAATGGGTGGCGGGAGTGGAAGGATGTTGGGCGGATCGCCACCGCCCGCATGGTGGTGGCTATCTGCCCGACATCCTAATGAGGCCCTTTGTGTCCAGGATGACCTTGGCATCGGAGAGTTGCTGCTCAGTGTAGGCCCTCTACATTCAGACTTGGAAAATTCTCTGGAAGTCAGTTCTCCTTCAACGTGTTGTAACAGCAAGCTGAGGGTGACTGGCTCTTCAACATCCATGGCTGCGGCATCCCGGTCTCTGTTGGTTCTCTAGGCAGAAAGATGGCAAAAAATGTTCTGAGTCCCGCTTCCTGCAGTTTGGGGACACAAGGAAAACACTTTAACAGCAGCTAAGAGAACAGCATCTGGGGATTACCACTTGGGGGTAGAACTGAATCCAATGAGGCCAGCAGCAGGATTTAGGGTAGGTTCAGTTGGTACTAGTCAGCTGGGCAGCTTCAGGACAAGGAACACTGGAAGATTGTTGTGTCCCTGTAACTCAAACAAGAGGTGAACCAACTGAAACTTTGACTCACTTCTGAAGTCGTGGCTTTAAGGAAGGCGTGTCCAGACTTCCTTCAGGTTCTTAAGACAGCAGGACAGTCCTATTTTGATTCTTCACAGGTCCAGGATTGTTCTGATGAGAGTACTTGGGATGCCACATTTATGCACAGAGCCAACCTGTGGGTGGGGTTAACTCCTACCTATTCCCTAGCCAACAGGGTAAAAGGTCCCCAGGGGTTATCCCCACCCAATTTTGCATTTGGGTGGTGTCCCTCTCTATCTACATTCACCAATGACAGAACATTTCCTTCCCTGGTCAGAGCTCCATATCCCACCCTAGGGTGGGGATATGATAACAGGCAAACCATCCCTTGTGGTCACACCAAGGTAGTTCTAGGTCAGCCCACACCCTCCAGTACGTTTGGAACCAAGCTGACCTTCAGGGATAAAGGGAATCAGCCTAGGTGTGAGCTATACCTGCCAGCTAGAAGATAGATATTTTTTAAAGCTCAGGAAGTTGAGGTTCCGCGACAATCATAATGTTGTTTTTGACTCGTTCGAATATGGACGAGTTTGGTATCCATGAACCGCAAATGACGAGTTTAGTGGGTGTATGCATTTTCGCTACACTACTTTGTACCGTTTGTCTTATTTGTGGATTTCTCCATTTGAACCCACGGGTTCCATTTTAGATACGGCATCCATTTTGTCTCTTGCCCTCAAGTAGCCAGCGAACGGACACTGTCCACTTCGTGACCCTGGGATTCCCAAGCTTTTGTGGAAGACACGTGTTCCTTTAAGGGTGTCTTTATGACGAGGGGGATGACACTGCAAAGGCAGATGGCTTCGCTCGAGGCTCATCTTGCCGTGCCGATCTATTGTTTCAGCCGTGCATGCATTAGGCACGAATCCTTTGATCCTGCAATCGTGCTTCCGATATTACCCCCTACACTCCTTCTCAATCTGTTGTCTATCTTTGTTTTCCTTGCACCTGTTTCTGTCTCTTCTCTTAACTCGTTTACAACTAGAATGGAATGTACTTAATGATGGGAGAACGTACTTTTACAGTTGGGAACCGGCAATGCTACTGTAATTATGTTCCGGACTCCTGAGGTTCCGTGACGATTTGAACCCGTGTTTTCAACATTGTCGTAAATACATAATTTTGGTATCAGTGAACCGCAAATGATCCATTTAGCATATCCTGGTGTTTTCGCTGTGCTACGAGCAAGAGTACTCCCGTTACGAACACATTTCCGATCTACCCATGGCATCCATCTTAGATCATGGCAGCCATTTTGTGTTTCTTGCCCTCACATACGCAATGACCTCTGATTACTTCATTTCGATTAAGGACACGTAGACCTAGCCGGAGATTCACCTCTCTAGTGACACGTGCACCTTAGAACAGAACACGCTGTGGCTGCATGACTCGACAAAGGCTGCCTCCTCTGCCCGAGGCCTGTCCTGCTATACTGGTTCTTGTGTTCGTTGGCCTGATCATGATTAGGCGGCCGAAGTTGGTAGCCTTGCCCATTTACGACCCACAAACATCTCTTATCCTGCTTTTCTATCTTCTGCACCTGGCTCCGTTCCTTTCTTTCTGAATCTTTATTAGGGGGAGGTAACGAAATTTACGATGAGGCGGTCCGGTTCTTGAATGAAATGTTGACATGGGATTGTGATGGAACAGTGGGAACCCCTCTTCGTAATGTTTGACATCAGATATTATCGACGATTCTTGTGCAACGCCAAATATTTATTGTTTAGGACACAAAGGTTTGGGAATGTACCAACATGTGAAGAATTCGCCTGAAGGCCAATATTTTGTATATAAGGAGCAACCTTTCTTGTACAAATCGAACAGGCTCCTAGATACTGCCCATGTGTAGTTTCTGTGACTTCTGTGTCCCTGCAGTAATAAACCTTTGGTCTTTGACGCCACCATCGAGAAGCCCGTGTTTCTGTTTATTTGTGCACCGAGACAGGTAGAACTCCGGGGTCTTCGGGTGTTATCCCTGACACCTCTGGACGGAACCAAAAAGTCCAGAACTCCAATTGGCGCCCAATGTTGGGCGACGTCATTTGGTACCGGTCCAAAAGCCTGAAGAGTTCGAGAAGCTTCGTGTGAAGATTCCTGAGGGAGGCGCCCCACTTCATCGATCCCGGCATATCGCAAAAGTGGCCCGACGTTCTCTTCCACGAGGGTTTCCGTTCGGACGGCTGCAGTGGTCCGTTGCCTTGACCGTCGCCCTGTCTTGGACCCGAGGTGCAGTCCTTAGTACGGCGAGACGAGACGGGTTTCTCCTTGGTGACGTCTTCAGTGCCTCAGTTAAGTATTTAGTGGTTGCTAGTTGATTACTTTGTAAGGGTTGTTAAAATCCTTTTTTGTTCTTGGTTTGGTTTGGTTTCATAAGATTATCACTGGTTGTTCTGGTTACGATAATCTATTGGTTTAGTTTGGGTATCGATACATTTGTTCGCTTTGGTAGGCCTAAGTTCTTGGTTCGAGTGCACATTCCTGTTTGTGTTTTTGTTCGTTCTGTGTTCCGGATTGCAAAATGGTAAGTCGGAAAAATTGTATGTTGTCGTGTTTTGGTTGCAACAGTGATTCCCGGCTGGAGGACTCATGTCTGGTTCCTCCGATTGGGACTCCTCTATATGATCTTTATTGTAAGTTTGGTGTGGGTCCTATATCTTATAATGAGGTGTGGGTCCGCTATACAGACAAAGACGGTGTCCTTAGTTGGCCACTGCATGGTAGTTTTGAACCCGAAATCCTTGACAATTTAGAAGCGAAATTGTTTAAGAAGAAAGCCCGGCCGGCAATGTTTGATTCTTTCCGTTACTGGCGAAAAGAATCTAAACAGAGAGAAATTAAAAGGTTAAAGAAAGAACAGAAAGAGCAAGAGTTGACTTTAGAGCAGGCTGCTAAGCAGCTGCAAGTCAACGAGTCTGAGAAGGCAATGGAGGTGGCTATTAGAGAGCGTAATTTAGCGATCGACAAGTGCTATCCTGCCTTGCCATCGAGTACAACTAAGATAGTAGAGGACCCCGAGAGCGATCCTCTGTTGTCTTACTTGTTACGGTCACCCCCACCGTATGCACAGGGTGCTACGGCTCCGCCTGTACCGAATGTTCAATTGCCCGTTGCTGGACAACCTGGTATTCCTGCTCCTGCCCCTCAGAATCAAGCTCCTGTACCACCTGTGGTTAATGTGAATGTTCCTTCGGCACCCCCTCTTCCTGGGTTGCCAGTATCTTTGCCTATACCTGTATCGCTTACACCTACTGCTTCGCAAGCTACCTTATCTGATACTCCTACTGTTCCTAGTCTATCTGTTCCTACTGCTACTGTGTTTTCTACATCTGCTAGTATCATGACTCCGCTTTCTGTTCGTCGAAGAATCACTGATTCTGTCTCTAATATTCTGTCTCCTTTCTATAAAACTTTAATTAAGACTCCTGCCTCTGAGTCTGTACAGAGACGTAGTCAGCTTCCAAGTACTGAGGAACGGGGAATCTTAGATTCCATGGCTCTTAGATGGATTTCGAAGAGTAGGAGATATAGTACGAGAGATGTACTAGATACTTTTGTGCAGTGGAATGAACCAACGCAACGATATGTTTTCGACGAGATGTGCTCCCTGTTGCGTGATGAGTTAGAAGAAGATGATTCTGAATCGAACTTAGAAGAATTAATTAATGTTCAGAAAGAGTTTGCTGCAGGTATGATAGTAGGTCAAAATATAAAAGAAGCGATGGAACTGATTTTAAGCTATAGGAATGATCCATCTCTTCGTTCACCGAGAGATTTGGAAAAACAAAGTACGAAGCTTAATCGCCAATATCCAATGAGGGAGGTTCCTCCAATTTGGCATGAAGCTGTGCAAGCTAATGCGAATCTTGGTATTGCTGCTGCTCCGGCCCAATTCCAGAGAGTGTTGATACACATTCCGTGGAAGCGAGCTGAAGTGTTAGCAGTGAAACAGGCCTTGCCAGATCCGCGTAAGAATCCTGCTGGATACTATAAAGAATTAGCACAGACAGTTGAGGCCTGTGTGATGAATTTAGCGGACATTGACATGTTATTTGGGAATGTAGTTCCGCAACCAATTTGGGCTAAAATTCGTAAAGAAAATCATCCAGTTGCCCTAGGTGGTGATTGGGCAGCTATCATCGCGGCGGATGGTCAGCAAATAGGTGGTTCCAAACCCGAACCTCTAATTGCTAATCTTCCAGGTAGGATAATTGACTTGATGAAGACTCTGATGCCAGCATTGCGTGTTAATTGGGACAAGTTGTCCGCATGCAGGCAGAAGAAAGACGAAAGTGTCTCCGACTTCTTCACGAGGTTCGAAGAGACTTTTGTGGATCACAGTGGTCAGGATATGAGCACGGAGGGAGGACAGAGATTATTTGTCGATACATTTGTACACAATCTACTACCAGAGCTCTGCAATAAATTGAAAGATTCAGAGAGTGCGTGGGCTGTCTCTACAACTGCGCAAATACTTGCAACTGCACAGTATTATGAAAATAGGGATAAAGAGGAGAAGGAGAAGTCAGATAAGAAAACGAAAGATTTAAAAACTAAAGTTCTTTTGCAACAGGCATATCCGCCTCGCATGAATCAGACTAATACACAGCAAGGGTCATATCAGAGAACAGATTATAGTTCACCGAGGCCCCAATATCAGTGGAACCAGTGTGCGTACTGTAAGAAAGAGGGTCACTACAAAAATGACTGTCCGATCTTAGCGCAAAATAATGCTGCAGCGGCTCAGAGAGGTCATGGTGGTTCTATGCAAAATTCTAGAGGTCGAGGACGAGGTGCTATGCCTCCACAAACGAATGATCGCCCTTCTAATCACTTTGATCAACGAAATGGACAGTCTGCCCAACAAAATAGATCCCAACAGTATCATGTTGAAGACTATTGTGAAGTAGATGAGGGATTTCAACAGAGTGGGTACTAGGACAGCCATGGACAGAGAGAGGGAGTAGTATCAGTTCCAGTGGATCAGAGTGGGCCTTATGTTGCAGTAGCAACATCAGGTGTAGTCGAACCGTTTCTGTTGGATACTGGTGCCGCAAAAAGTTCTATCATTCATGCGAAACTCCCTGGCGCACCTTTGTCCGGCTTAACAAATGTTTCTGTAGGTTTTTCAGGCGCCCCTGTTTACAATCCCGTATCTGGTCCCTTGTCTATTTCTGTTGGACCGTGTCAATTGAAAGCACCCTTGATTTTGACGACAGGTTGTAATGAAAATCTGCTTGGTTTAAACTTGTTAAAATGCCTATATGCGACATTGTACTGTTCTCCGTCAGGAGTATAGCTTACATTGGGTAAAAGAATCACCTCTCCGATGTACTTGTCAATGGATGCACTCCCGCCAGAGCTGCGTTCACTCCCTGATACTCTTTGGGCGACTGGTCCTAACGATGTAGGCCTTTTGGAAATACCACCATATGTAGTCACTTTGAAAGCTAATGTTAAATTTCCACTAATTCCTCAATACAAGATTTCTAGTGAAGGTGAACGTGCACTTTTGTTGATTGTGCAAGACTTGATTAAGAAAGGTGTGGTTGAAGAAACTAGAGGCAATGTCTGTAACAGTCCTGTATTACCGATTTTGAAACGTACTGATCCCTCGAAGCCTCCAGTGTATAGGTTTGTTATAGATCTCAGAGAGGTTAATAAGATTGTGGTTCCGCAGTTTCCTGTGGTTCCAGACATTACTGCATTGTTAACGTTGATTCCTGCTACAGCCACGTGGTTTTCAGTTATCGACTTGAAGAATGCCTTTTTCAGCATTCCAATAGCCGAGGAAAGCAGAGATATTTTCGGCTTCTCTCTAGGAGGTCGAAGCTTCAGGTTTAAACGTGCTCCACAAGGCTATTGTGAGAGTCCATCCATTTACAGTCAGGCATTAAAAAGTCAGTTAGATTCCTTTGTACTTCCTCCTGGTTCTGCTCTAGTACAGTATGTAGACGATCTTCTGGTGGCTGCCGATGACAAGGAAACTTGCAAAGTAGCTACAATTTCGTTATTGCATCATTTGTCTAATTTGAATCATAAGGTGTCACCTTCAAAAATGCAATACTGCTGCCAAGAAGTGACCTACCTAGGTCATCTCTTGTCAAAGGAGGGAAGGAAGTTGACCCCAGAAAGAATAAAAGCAATTACGCAGATGAGTGTTCCCCACACACAGAGAGAAGTACGTGCCTTTTTAGGTATTACCTCGTACTGTAGGCAGTGGATCCCAAATTTTTCTCTTTTAGCAAAACCATTGATAGCTTTGACTGGGAAAGGTGTTCCGAGTCCGGTGCCATTGTCTGCTGAATGTCAGGAGAGTTTTTCTGAGTTACGAAATGCATTATGTTCAGCTCCTGTATTGGGTACACCCGATTACAGTAAACCATTTACGCTCTATGTTCATGAGAGAGAAGGTTGCGCGTTGAGTGTTCTGACACAGAGATTTGGTGATAAACAACGCCCCTGCGCGTATTTTTCATCAACGTTAGACCCGGTAGCTAGAGCATTACCTAGTTGTTTGAGAGCTACAGCGGCAGCTGCAGCTTCCATTCGACAATCTGCTGGTTTGGTGATGAACAACATGCTAGTGGTCATGGTTCCTCATGCTGTGGACACACTCATGAATCGAACCAAGACGCAACACCTTACCAGCGCTAGATTATCAGGCTATGAGCTGACATTGCTAGCTAGTCATATTCAAATCAAAAGATGCAATGTATTGCATCCAGCAACATTGTTGCCGACTAATCAAGAGTCGAGTGATTCTGAACCCCATGATTGTTGTTTCAGAACCGAGGAAGAGACTAAAGGACGAATTGATCTAAAAGACACTCCGTTGTCAGAACCAGATGGCACGTTGTATGTCGATGGGTCATGTTTTAAATTGGAGAATGGTGATGTGACTGCTGCCTATGCAGTAACGACTTTGAGTACGATTGTGGAGACTGCAAGAGTGAGTCAGAATTCTGCCCAAGCTGCAGAATTAATTGCTCTAACTAGAGCGTGTGTTTTAGCAAAGGGAAAGAGAGTGAATGTGTTCACAGATAGTCAGTACGCGTTCGGCGTGGCCCATAGTTTTGGCCGTTTGTGGAAAGAAAGAGGTTTCATTTATTTATTTTTATTTATTTGCATGTTTTTATGGCGCTGCGAATCGACTCCCGGAGGAGTATCTCCGCGCCTTTGGCAGCAACTAAAGAGCAGCAACTCGTCATGATCCAATTCAGAGCCCTTAACCAGCTAATGATTGAAAAAGGAAAGTTTTAAGTTTCTTTCTAAAAGGGAGATGTTCCCTGCATACCCTGATTTCCTTAGGGAGTTGATTCCACAACTTCGGGCCGGCTACAGAAAGGGCCCTACCCCCCTTTCTAGCTTTCAATGCCCTAGGAACACATAACAATTCCTGATCTCCTGATCTCAAAGATCTAGATGGAACATAAGGGATGAACTTTTCAGTAAGGTAACCAGGACCATTGCCCATAAGGCATTTATGGATGACGCAGCAGATCTTAAACATCACCCTCTGCCTCACCGGAAGCCAATGTAGTTTGGCCAACAATGGTTTTGAGGGAGTACGAGGTGGGACTAAGATTCAACCCATGGTCCCATGGGACTAAGATTCAACATGGTCAGCTAGTTAACGACTTGTTGGAATCTCTAACCTTGCCAACTGAAGTTGCGATTGTGAAATGCAGTGCTCATAAAGCAATCACGGATGATGTTGGTCGTGGGAATGCTTTTGCTGATGAGACCGCTAAACAGACAGCTAGAAATATGATGAGTAGGATGTATGTTGCAACATCTGCAAGATGGATTTCCGAGTCTGGAATGTGTGAGGACACAGTGGAAAGTGTGAAAGAAATTCAGAAAGAAGCGACTGAGGAGGAAAAGCGTGCATGGAAAGAGAGTACGGGTAAATTGGACTCGAGTGGATGTTGGATTGATTTGTCGGAGCAACAGCGTTGGATGTTGCCTGATGCGTACGTGCTTGCAGTGGTAACGATGGCACATGGAGTAGCACACATTAGTTCTAAAGGGATTTGTAAGATGTTAGCTCCAGTCTGGAAGAATGATGGGATTAGTAAGTGTGCAGAGAGAGTGGTGAAAAATTGTATGGTATGCCTGATGCATAATCCTGGCAAGGGAGTCCCAACACCTGCTGGTCACTTCGCTCCTCCCTCTTGTCCCTTTGAAGTGATTCAGTTAGATTTCATTCACATGGATCGTTGCAACAACCTAAAATACGTCCTGGTGGTAGTCTGTGCTTTCTCCAGATGGATCGAAGCATATCCACTAAAGGACAACACTGCCCTATCAACTGCCAAAATCCTTCTTAAGGAATACTTCCCTAGGTACGGAATGCCACGGATTGTATGGTCAGATAACGGAAGTGAGTTTGTAGGGAAAGTTATGCAGAGTGTTTGTGCTGGTTTAGGAATTAAGCAAAAATTCCACAGTGCAAACCATCCCCAATCTGCTGGTTTAGTTGAGGGTTACAATGGCACCCTCAAACTAAAACTCGCTAAAATACAGGCATCCACGGGTTTATCCTGGCCAGATGCACTACCCTTGGCTTTGTTATCAACGAGAGCGACTGTACATTCTAGAGTAGGGCTTAGTCCTTATGAAATTGTCTTTGGTCGTCCCGCTAATATTTGGGGAGTGCCAAGGCCAAAAGAATTTTGTTCTCTGGAATATCCAATGTTGATTGATTACCTTTACGACTTGACTGCTAAATTGAGTCTTATTCACCAACAGGTTTTCGACGCATTGCCAAAGCCACCGGAGAGTCCTGGTCATCAGCTGAAACCTGGCGACCACGTCATGCTACGGAACTTTGCGAGGACGAAGAACCTTCAGCCCAGATTTGTCGGCCCCTATCAAGTGCTGCTAGCGACGAGAACTGCTATTCGTGTGGCCGGCCGCAAACATTGGATACACACGACACATGTCAAACGTGTGCCCCTGCCACTTCCTTATGACAACTGGGTTAAGAAGGGAATTGGTGCCTCTGAGTTCGAGCGAACACCCAAGTTTAGCCCTTTCAGCGATGCCGAGCTGATAACTGACACATCGAACTCTGACTCTCATCCTGAAACTACTCCTTTGAATTCTGAACATTTGTCCTCTGCATCAGAAGAAACTCTGCCGTCTGCGAACTTGAACATTGCAACGTCTGCTGAAAATACGCTGTTTCCAGATCAAACAGCTCCTGCAAAACTAAGATACAATTTACGGTCTCGCAATATGGACAAATAAAGCAGGAAACTGCCTATTGTGATATTTGAATTTTGATACTTTTTCCCTCAGCCAGGAAGTTTGCTATTGTTTCTATTGTTTTTAAAATTGCCTTGCCGTCTGGGTAGCCGTAGGGTCGTGGCTGTGTGCCTAGTTGAATCTGCGGGGGTCAGACACAAGGTCCATCTTTCTGTTAGTTCTGGGAACTCCCAGGGCTGATAGAGGCATTTTCATCTACGTACACATCATCAGTGGTCGCGAGCGGATTGTAGAAGATGGAGCTTCCTGCGCTGCAACGAGAAAATGTGATTTATGTTCGCAGAAACAGACTTTACAGAATTCTCCACAGCAAATGTTTTCTGATGCAATGTGCTATTACATTATTAATTGTTTTGATAACATTGGTGGGTGGAATCGTCTTTGGTGTAAATTTGATTTTTATGCCAGTAACTACAGTACCTCCCCTTGATCCTGCTACTTCTACTGTTTCTTCTATGCACTCTTTTCACTCATTTCCTGAACATGAGCAAGCTCGACGCTCAGAATTCATTAATAACACTTTTGTACAGCTCTTGCACCAACACCAACTGGTAGTTAACACTACAAACTGCTGGGTGTGTGGCTTGATACCCCACACTATGGATAAAGGCATTCCCTATCTGGTGTTGCCTTTTAGCTATAATGGATCATTTCAGGCCCTTCAGACCATTTTTGCTTATGCTCGTGAAACCTATCCTCCACGTCCACCATGTTCCACTAAATATAACTCTGTCAACAAAGCTTTAGTTCAGGGAATTATTGACATGATTAGAGACGTCAATAATACTCCATCTTACCCTAGAGATGAATTACGAGTATATTTGAGTTGGAACTCTTCAGAGTATCGCCTTAGTTTGGGAGAAAGCAAGCGTAAAAGCTCAACTCCAATCGAGCTGCTGTGTCTTTATTCCCAACAACGCTCCAACAGTCTATGAGGCGATCTCTAAGCTGCACAAGATTTCCGACTCTATTCATGTAGAAAAGGGAAACTGGTCCTTCATGGAGTGGTTTTGGACTCTGATATCAGCGTGGGGATGGAAGGTTTTGATGGTCATTGGTGTCATCCAAGTATTCCTGTTCTCGTGTTGCCTGATTATCCAGTGTGGTCCCGCTCTGTGTAGTCTTTGTGCTGCAACCTGCTTTAGAAAACCACCTGCGTCTGGAGAAAAGGCGCGAGAAAGGATGATGATACAACAGCATGTCATTGATCTGATGAGCATAGAACTAGATTCTGACATAGACTGAGTAATTGCCTATGTAAGGGCAAAAGGAGGGTCTGAGGTTCCGTGACGATTTGAACCCGTGTTTTCAACATTGTCGTAAATACATAATTTCGGTATCAGTGAACCGCAAATGATCCATTTAGCATATCCTGGTGTTTTCGCTGTGCTACGAGCAAGAGTACTCCCGTTACAAACACATTTCCGATCTACCCATGGCATCCATCTTAGATCATGGCAGCCATTTTGTGTTTCTTGCCCTCACATACGCAATGACCTCTGATTACTTCATTTCGATTAAGGACACGTAGACCTAGCCGGAGATTCACCTCTCTAGTGACACGTGCACCTTAGAACAGAACACGCTGTGGCTGCATGACTCGACAAAGGCTGCCTCCTCTGCCCGAGGCCAGTCCTGCTATACTGGTTCTTGTGTTCGTTGGCCTGATCATGATTAGGCGGCCGAAGTTGGTAGCCTTGCCCATTTACGACCCACAAACATCTCTTATCCTGCTATTCTATCTTCCGCACCTGGCTCCGTTCCTTTCTTTCTGAATCTTTATTAGGGGGAGGTAACGAAATTTACGATGAGGCGGTCCGGTTCTTGAATGAAATGTTGACATGGGATTGTGATGGAACAGTGGGAACCCCTCTTCGTAATGTTTGACATCAGATATTATCGACGATTCTTGTGCAACGCCAAATATTTATTGTTTAGGACACAAAGGTGTGGGAATGTACCAACATGTGAAGAATTCGCCTGAAGGCCAATATTTTGTATATAAGGAGCAACCTTTCTTGTACAAATTGAACAGGCTCCTAGATACTGCCCATGTGTAGTTTCTGTGACTTCTGTGTCCCTGCAGTAATAAACCTTTGGTCTTTGACGCCACCATCGAGAAGCCCGTGTTTCTGTTTATTTGTGCACCGAGACAGGTAGAACTCCGGGGTCTTCGGGTGTTATCCCTGACACCTCTGGACGGAACCAAAAAGTCCAGAACTCCACTCCTGAATACATGAAAGCGACCCTTTTGAAGTTTACTGTGGGAACTGAGTTGTAACGTTTTGTTCGCCATGTTGTGCTATGACTAAAATATGTATAAAAGGAGCGATCCACTGTTGCAATTCGAAGCAGTCTCTCAGAACCTACACGTAGTGTACTTCTTGCGATTTCTGTATCCCTGCAGTAAATAAACCTTGATCTTTGACGCCGAAGGAAGTGTCCCGTGTCTCTGTGATTTGTACGCCGGAACAGGTAACCCACGAAGGTTTCAGGTGTTGTTCCCTGGCACCGCTGGGCCTTAGAATAGCCCAGTCCTTCAGATGGCGCCCACGTGGGGCGACATCAGCGGTACCGGTCCAAAGCCCGACGATCGTGAGGAACTTCGTGTGAAATCTCCGAGGAAAGGTGCACCCCGCTTCATCGATCCTGTTGTCGAAATAAGTGGTCTGAAGACTTTTCCCGCGAAGATTCCCGCCTCCTGACGGCTGCGACGGACTGATGCCCTGACTGTCGACCTGTTTTGGCGCCTGGCGTAGTCCTTTGTACGGCGATACGATAGACGGGCCTTCCTGGTGACGCCATTGTTCTTTCAGTTAAGTATTTGTGGGTCGCTCCCAGAAGCCTTGGTTGTTGTTGTTGAAACGTGGTTGTTTGCATGGTTCCATTGCATTTGTGGTTCTTAGTTGTTGGTTCTTAGTTGTTGGGTTTTATTTGACGATTGCAATTGCCAAAAACCGAGGGTCTTGCATTTTTGCGAGGACATCGTAATTCGATAACCCTCGAAGTTTGTAAACTCGGTTAGTGTGCACGATGCCTGGCCGTAGTACTTTGTTTGGTTTCTTTAAATGTTGCGGTGCGGATTTCCGATTGGAGGACTCATGTCCGATATCTCCAGTTGGAACTCCGATCTATGAGCTCTATAGTCGCCATGGAGTAGGTCCTATCGTATATAATGAATATTGGATCCACTACACTAAAGACGATGGTGTCCTTAGTTGGCCACCCCATGGTAATTTCGAAACTGCAATTTTGGACAATCTTGAAGCAAAATTGTTTAAAAAGAAAGCTAGGCCGGCCATGTTTGATTCCTTTCGGTTATGGCGCAAAAAGGCCAAGCAGAAAGTAATCAAACAGATTAAGAAAAATAAGAGAGAAGGTATCATTACGGTGATGAGAAATGCAGAGCAAATTCAGCGAGACAAAGAAGAGAAGGAAAAGGAAGTTTTTGCTAGACTGCAACATATGGCGGTGGATAAGTGTTATCCTGTTTTACCGTCGAGTTCTGATAAAAAGGGAGAAGAAGCGGTAGAGGACCCTTTGTTGTCCTATCTACTGAAATCACCACCTCCATATGCACAGGATACTACAGTTCCTGTGGTTCCTCCTGTTCCTCAACCTGTCGTTCCGGCAGCTGCTGGTCAGCCTGCCGTTGGTCCTGTTCTTCCGAATCCTCTTGTTCCTAATGTTGTCCCTGCTCCCTTGCCTGCCCTTCTTCCTACTGCTCCACTGCCTATACCTTCTCAGTCTACTGTTCCCGCTACTTCTGCTCTTTTGGCTACTCCTACTGCTTCTACGTTTAGCCCTCATGTTGTTGCCCCTGTACTTCTCTCCTCTTCTCCTGCTGTCCGTAGTCACCTACCTAATGCTGTTACCAATCTTTACTCTCCATCTGGACCGATCCTTGGGTCCGATGTTTCTGATGTCTCTCAGAGACGAAGTCAAATTCCTGGTGGTAGGGAGAGTGAGACGTTAGTGAAAATGACGCGTAAATGGATTAGGCATCCTGCTAAGTACACCCCGCGCATAGTTTTCTAGACATTTTCTCAATTTAATGAGCCCACACAAAGATTCGTGTTTGAGGAAATGTGTAAGTCCTTACGAGAGGAGTGGGATAATGATGAGGTAGACAATGTACCGCCCGAAATGACTGAACTCCAGAATCAGTTTTCGAACGGTATGGTTGTGGGTAGTAATGTTCAACGTGCTTTAGAGCGTCTCTTATCCTTTCGATCTACAGTACAACCTCGAGCATTGTTTAATGACGAAACTGAGGAGTGGATAGCACAACCTGGTCAGTATCCCATGCGAGAAGTTCCCCCAGTGTGGATGCCAGGTAATCCTGCTGCTAACCCTGCCATTTTGCCACACTTCCAGAGAGTATGGATACACCTCCCATGGAAGCGGTCGGAAGTTTTGCAGGTGAAGCAATCTTTGCCTGACCCCGCAAAAATCCGGCAGGTTATTATAAGGAGTTATCCCAATTAGTGGATGCTACTATTATGAACCTTGCCGATATTGATATGTTGTTCGGTAATGTAGTACCTCAACCAATTTGGGCAAAAATTCGTCAAGAGAATCACGTAGCTGAGTTAGGCGGTGACTGGGCTGCTCTTGCGGTGGCAGACGGACGACAAGTTGATGGGGCTAAACCTGAACAGCTCATTACTGATCTGCCCCAGAGGATTATTACGCTTATGAAAACACTTATGCCAGCAATGAGAGTTAACTGGGATAAACTGTCTGCGTGTAAGCAAAAGAAAGACAAGAGTGTCTCTGATTTCTTTACCAGATTTGAGGAGGCATTCATCGATCACAGTGGTCAGGATATGAGCACTGAGGGAGGTCAGCGACTGTTTGTTGATCAATCACAGTCTTCAAGGACGCAGTCGCGTACTGACTCCTCTGCACCAAGATCTATGCTTGGGTATAATCAATGTGCATATTGTAGGGGAGAGGGCCATTTGAAGTTTAATTGTCCGGTTTTACGTGACCGAAATAATGGTGTTTCGGCTCGAGGAGGTTGTAGTGGTCCACAACAGGCATCACGTGGTAGGGGTCGCGGTGTCACTCAAAATCAGAATGAGCGTTCTACCACTTCATCAGATTCAAACAATTGCTTTGATCAGCGCGATTCATCATCTGGTAGATCCGCACAGTATCATGTGGACGACTATTATGTCGAGCATGATATCGATGCTGACGGTAATTACTAGGACAGCCACAGACAAAGAGAGGAAGTAGTATCAGTTCCGGTTGATCAGAGAGGGCCTTACGTCGCAGTTGCCACATCGGGCGTAGTTCAGCCTTTTCTGTTGGACACTGGTGCAGCGAAAAATTCCATCATGCATTCGAAAATCCCTGGCGCACCTTTGTCTGGCTTAACGAATGTTTCCGTTGGATTCTCTGGCGCCCCCGTTAGCAATCCGGTTTCTAGCCCTTTGCCCCTTACAATTGGGCCTCGTGAGCTAGAAGCTCCTTTGATTTTAACTACTGGTTGTGGTGAGAATCTTTTGGGCTTGAATTTGTTGAAACGGTTATATGGGACTCTGTACTGTTCTCCTGCGGGAGTGGAGCTTACATCAGGTCAGAGAGTGACCTCTCCTATGTACTTGTCAACCGATAAGTTCCCACCGGAATTGAGTTCTCTTCCTGAGTCTTTGTGGGCAACAGGTCCCAATGACGTGGGCCTGCTGGACATATCACCTTATGTCGTCCAATTGAAATCGAATGTGCGATTACCACGTATTCCCCAGTATCGTATCGCTCTTGATGGTGAACGAGCGCTATTAGCGATCATTTATGACTTGATCAAGAAGGATGTTACTGAGGAAACTCGGGGAAATGTGTATAATAGTCCTGTGTTACCTATTCTAAAACGAACTGATCCATCCAAACCTCCTGTGTACCGTTTTGTCATTGATTTGCGAGAGGTGAATAAGATTGTGATTCCACAATTTCCTGTGGTGCCTGACATTACGGCTTTATTGACTCTGATTCCAGCTTCTGCCTCCTGGTTCTCGGTGATTGATCTGAAGAATGCTTTCTTTAGCATTCCGATTGCTGAGGAAAGAAGAGATCTATTCGGCTTCTCATTAGGAGGTCGCAGCTTTAGATTTAAACGCACTCCTCAGGGCTACTGTGAGAGTCCATCGATCTACAGCCAAGCTCTTAGGAGTCAACTTGACGCGTTTGTGTTACCAGCTGGTGCGGCCTTGATTCAGTACGTTGATGACTTACTAGTGGCTGCTGACACTAAAGAGATTTGCAAAGCTGCTACAGTATTGCTGTTACAGCATCTATGTGACTTACATCACAAGGTGTCACCTTCTAAGCTACAATATTGTTGTCAAGAAGTAACCTATCTAGGTCACTTATTGTCAAAGGAGGGAAGAAGGTTGACCCCAGAAAGAATTGCAGCGATCGCTCGAATGACTGTGCCAACAACTCAGAGAGATGTACATGCCTTTCTAGGTATCACGTCATACTGCAGGCAATGGATTCCAAACTTTTCATTGCTAGCAAAGCCATTGGTAGCCCTCACGTGCAAGGATGTTTCGACTCCTTTGCCATGGACTGAAGAGTGTCAGAAAAGTTTTTCTGAATTACGTGATGCGTTGTGTTCGGCTCCTGTGTTAGGTACCCCTGATTACAGTAAGCCGTTTACACTATACGTTCACGAGAGAGAGGGTTGTGCGTTGAGTGTCTTGACGCAACAATTTGGCGGTAAGCAGCATCCATGTGTATATTTTTCCTCGACCTTGGACCCAGTAGCTAGAGCATTGCCGAGTTGTCTGAGAGCGACAGCAGCAGCTGCGGTGTCCATCCGGCAATCTGCAGGCCTGGTCATGGATAATATGCTTACGGTGATGGTTCCGCATGCAGTTGACACTCTCTTGAATCGGACGAAAACTCAACAATTGATGAGCGCAAGGTTGTCTGGTTATAAGTTGACGCTATTGGCAAGTCATATACAAATCAAGCGCTGTAATGTGCTGAATCCGGCGACATTGTTGCCGACTAGTATGGAATCAGATGATGTACCACCACATGATTGTTATCTACGAACTGAGGAAGAAACGAAGGGTCGTGTTGACCTAAAAAACACTCCATTGGCAGATCCCGATGGTACTCTGTATGTTGATGGTTCATGTTTTAAGTTGCCGAATGGTGATGTGACGACCGCGTATGCTGTAGTGACGTTGAGTACGGTTGTGGAAACTGCGAGATTGAGTCAGAATTCGGCACAAGCGGCAGAGTTGATTGCGTTGACGAGAGCGTGTGTTTTGTCTAAGGGAAAGCGAGTGAATGTGTTTACAGATAGTCAATATGCGTTTGGCGTTGCACATAGCTTTGGTCGTTTGTGGAGAGAAAGAGGATTTATGACATCGCATGGTACGAAGATCCAACACGGACAGCTCGTGAACGATCTTTTGGACGCACTTACGTTGCCTAAGCAGGTGGCAATCATTAAATGCAGCGAGCACCGAAAGGTTACGGATGATGTTGGTCGTGGTAACGCGTTTGCGGATGAGATGGAGAAGGAAACAGCTAAGAATCTTGCAACCCGAATGTACGTTACGAGTTCAGTAAGGTGGCCTGCGGAGACTGGTATGTGTGAGGACACTGTTGAGAGCGTGAAAGCGATTCAGAATGAGGCCACTGAAACTGAAAGGACTAAGTGGAAAGAAAGTACGGGAAAGTTAGATGCGCATGGATGTTGGGTTGATTTGTCAGAATGTCAGAGGTGGATGTTACCGGATGCATATGTGCTAGCCGTTGTGACAATGGCTCACGGCTTGTCACATATTAGCGTGAAAGGTATATGTAAATTGCTGTCCCCTGTATGGAAGAATGATGGTATTGCTAAGTGTGCTGAGAGAGTGGTCAAAAATTGTATGGTATGTATGATGTATAATCCTGGCAAGGGCACTCCCACTCCACCTGGCCATTTTGCTCCTCCTACATGTCCCTTTGAGGTTATTCAATTGGACTTCATCCATATGGAGAGATGCAATAACCTGAAGTACGTTTTAGTTGTGGTTTGCGCGTTCTCCAGATGGATTGAGGCCTATCCTCTTAAAGATAATACTGCCCTGTCCACCGCGAAAGTCCTACTGAAGGAATACTTTCCTCGGTATGGAATGCCACGGATTGTATGGTCGGATAACGGAAGTGAGTTTGTGGGGAGTGTGATGAAGAGTGTGTGTAAGGGCCTTGGAATTCGACAAAAATTCCATAGTGCCAATCATCCCCAGTCAACAGGTTTAGTGGAAGGGTACAATGGCACTCTGAAACTAAAGCTTGCTAAGATTCAAGCTACAACTGGTCTGTCATGGCCTGATGCCTTGCCTCTAGCTCTCTTGTCGACCAGGGTGACTGTGCACTCTCGAGTAGGACTCAGCCCATATGAGATTGTGTCCGGCCGTCCTGCGAACATTTGGGGAGTTCCGAGGCCTAAGGCATTTGATAGTCTCGAATACCCAATGTTGATTGATTATCTTCATGATCTGACTGCTAAACTGAGGTTAATTCATCAACAGGTTTTTGAAGCTCTACCGGCACAGACAGAGTGTCCTGGACATCGGCTCCAGCCAGGTGACTGGGTGGTCACCCGCAACTTTGGGAGAAAGCGTAACTTGGAGCCGAGATTTGTGGGTCCCTTCCAAGTACTGCTGGCTACAAGGACTGCAGTTCGGTTGGAAGGCAGAAAGAATTGGGTGCACACCACCCACACCAAGAAAGTCCCGATCCCTTTACCAGCAGATTCTTGGGTGAGAACTGGAATTGCTGCAACAGAAACTGAGACCCCAATCCGTTTTGTGCCGTTTAGTGATGCTCAACCTGTAGGAGACAATTCATTGCAGCCAGATACATCTGTTGAATCGTCAGCATTGGAGAATTCAAGGTCTGAACTGTCATCAGAACGATCGAATACTGCTTTGCCATCTGAACAATTATTTGAAGAACAGACTCGACCTGGGAGAAGTCGATATTTCCTTCGTTTTCGTGATAAAGACTAATAAAAGAAATCCTTTTTGTTTTTCCCTTGAATTCACATTACCCCCTTATTGTTGCCACGAACATTATGAACAATTGCATCCTCTAATAATTTTTGAGTTCTTTTTCATGTGTGTTCCTTTTTCCACAGCTAGGAGATTTGTATTAAAATTGAATGTTTTTTTAAGAAAACCTTTCATCCGGGTTGACCGTAGGGCCGTGCGGGTTCTTCCTTCTGTTTAGCAGGTTCCTGACACTAGGTCGGTTACTTTTGTCGATTCCTGGTGGGAACTCCTGGGAATTGACAATCGCTACTCAGAACGAAGTGCGTCAAGAACGTTACGGACGGTTTTTAGAGGATGGAGTTCTCTAAGCTGTCGGAAGTAGAGAGGATGTCGGCTCAAAGGTTGAAATTACATAGGGTTGTACGAACAAAATGCTTTCTGTTTCAAGTATTCCTGTTATTTCTGACTGTTTCTATGCTATTGGTGGGTGGAGTGTATTTTGGAATACTGTCATTATTGCCCTCCGCTTCACCTACTTCTTCTTCTTTTGAACTAAATTCTATTCCCACTATTTCTCCACATTCCTTTCATCCTCTGCCCCAACATGAACAGGTTAGACGTGCGGAATTCATGAACAACTCCTTTGTCCAGCTCCTACATCAGCATCAGTTGGTGATGAATACTACTAACTGTTGGGTGTGTGGGTTAATGCCACATACCATGGATAGGGGTATTCCATATTTGGTTCTTCCTTACAGCTCCCAAGGGTCAGCTCGAGCATTCCAAACTATGTTCCGTAGTGCACTAGATTCCTACCCCCATCGAGAGCCACGCTCTGCAGATCCTGGTCCCGGCCCGTATCACAAGACTTTGGCAAGAGCGATTGTTGACTTAGATAGAGATATTTTTGATGCATCACTTATTCCAGAGGAAGAGGTGCGAGCACACAAGGATCTGAGTGAGGCTGAGTATAGCATGTCAGTGGGTGATAGACAGCTTAAAAGCTCGTCTCCGATCTGGATCGTACCCCATCTCGGTAATTTCTGCCTGCAGGGCCTTGGTCGAAATCCGCGAGCGCAGCTTGGGAAGAGTGCTTGACTGAAACGTATGTTTTACCAATGCTCTCTTCCCCTGTTTTTCTGACTGCCATTTCGTATGTTATGATCGCACATATACATGGTTGCCCCGTGACTTCTCGGGCACCTGTTATATTGCGAATCTTTTGCCACCGACTTTTACAGTTGCCTCGGACTATCACAAGACTAGAGTTGTGAGAGGCGTTATTAGCAAAGAGGACACTGCCGGTCAAGAAGCAGGAGACTTCTTTAAGGGTTTCCTGCCGTTTTGGGGACCTATGGTTAATAGTAGGAACCTGCGACAGTTGACTCGTGTGGTAGAGTCGACTGCTAATATAACTGCAAGTGCTCTTGGTAATCTGACAGCAGAGCTTCAGGCGGATAGACTTATGACGTTGCAGAACCGTATGGTTCTAGACGTTGTTCTTGCAGATAGAGGTGGTGTGTGCAAGGTGATCCATTCGAGTTGCTGTATTTTCATTCCTGACAACGCTCCAACTGTATATCAAGCTGTTGTCTTTGCGTGCAGTGTGGTCCTGCCTTATGTGGCCTCTGTGCTACAACGTGTATAAGACGGCCATCTGTTACCAAAGAAGCATTGATGGATAGAATAATGTTGCAGCAACATCTGAATGATCTGATGAATATCGAGATCGATTCTGATATCGACTAGTGCTTGGCTACATGAGGGCTAAAGGAGCGTCTGAGGTTCCGCGACAATCATAATGGTGTTTTTGACTCGTTCGAATATGGACGAGTTTGGTATCCATGAACCGCAAATGACGAGTTTAGTGGGTGTATGCGTTTTCGCTACACTACTTTGTACCGTTCGTCTTATTTGTGGATTTCTCCATTCGAACCCATGGGTTCCATTTTAGATACGGCATCCATTTTGTCGATTGCCCTCAAGTAGCCAGCGAACGGACACTGTCCGCTTTGTGACCCTGGGATTCCCAAGCTTTTGCGGAAGACACGTGTTCCTTTGAGGGTGTCTTTATGACGAGGGGGATGACACTGCAAAGGCAGATGGCTTCGCTCGAGGCTCATCTTGCCGTGCCGGTCTATTGTTTCAGCCGTGCATGCATTAGGCACGAATCCTTTGATCCTGTAATCGTGCTTCCGATATTACCCCCTACACTCCTTCTCAATCTGTTGTCTATCTTTGTTTTCCTTGCACCTGTTTCTGTCTCTTCTCTTAACTCGTTTACAACTAGAATGGAATGTACTTAATGATGGGAGAACGTACTTTTACAGTTGGGAACCGGCAATGCTACTGTAATTATGTTCCGGACTCCTGAATACATGAAAGCGACCCTTTTGAAGTTTACTGTGGGAACTGAGTTGTAACCTTTTGTTCGCCATGTTGTGCTATGACTAAAATATGTATAAAAGGAGCGATCCACTGTTGCAATTCGAAGCAGTCTCTCAGAACCTACACGTAGTGTACTTCTTGTGATTTCTGTATCCCTGCAGTAAATAAACCTTGATCTTTGACGCCGAAGGAAGTGTCCCGTGTCTCTGTGATTTGTACGCCGGAACAGGTAACCCACGATGGTTTCAGGTGTTGTTCCCTGGCACCGCTGGGCCTTAGAATAGCCCAGTCCTTCAAAGTGGCTGGGCAGAGGCCCCAGGACATCCTGGTCAAGTTAACACCTCTGCACACCTAAATCCTTTGTCCACTGTCTGCGAGCAATCCATGTCTCACCAAAGGGAAGCCATCAGCAGTCAGCTGGAACTAGAAACCAGCAGAAAGGCCCCTTTTGGTTTAGGCAGGAAAATGATAGCTTTCTGAATGCCATTTTCAAAATAGTAAAATCAAATCTAACTTGACCATTACGTTGGATTTAGTTTTACTATTAAAATGAGTCATTTGACCATTTTTCTAGCTGCTCCCAAACTGAAACGAAGCACTATAAATGCTTATACTGCAACTCAGTGGTTTCCTATGGAGTGTCAACCTTGTCACAGTGAAAACCAACTTTGCAGGTTTTTCACTTTCAGGGCATATAGCACATTAAATATACATGCCCTACTTTGTCTATGCCTTAGGGGAGTCAAGGGCCTTTCTTGGGAATGACTTACAAGCATTAAAAATAAAGGTTTAGGCCTAGCAAAGGGTTGGTGTAGCCAAGATTGCAATGGCAGTTTTATAAGTGCACACCCAGGCTGCAGGGGCAGATCTGGAGACATTTATTTATTTCTGAATTTGTAAAGCGCCTGGTTACACTGTCAGTGTGTCCCCGCACTGTCAGAAGAGCCAGCTACTCCGTCAGTCAGAACAAGACAGGCTAGTCTTTAGGAAAGAGGAATGTTTTAAGTTTCCTGCGAAAGATGAGCTCCGATGTTTCCACTCTTAAGCTCAGGGGGAGAGAGTTCCATTTGTGTGCCGCCAAAGTACGAAAGGATCTTCCTCCCATTCTGGCTTTCTTGTGTCTGGGGACAGCGAGAAGGCCTGCTCCTAACGAGCGGAGTTGTCGAGTGGGCGTATAGGGGCAGAGAAGGTTCCGAAGGAAGGCCGGTCCCTTGCCATGTACGATCCTGTGACCAATACAAAGGACTTTAAAATCGATTCTTTCCTTGATCGGAAGCCAATGTAGTGTTTGTAGGGATTTTTTTGAGGCGGCTCTTCTGGGCAGCCGGAGGACCAGGCGAGCGGCAGCATTCTGAATTGTCTGCAATCGCCGCCGACTAGTAGCGTTGGCACCTAGATACAGGGCATTGCCGTAGTCCAGTCTTGACGTGACAAGGGCGTGGACCAGGGTCTTCCTAGATGATTCTGGGAGCAGGTCGATGGTTTTGCGGAGTTTCCATAGAATCGAGAAGCACGTACCAGCTACCGGTCTGGTATGGTAGTCGTAGTCCAAATTTGAGTCCACCCATACTCCAAGATTCTTGACCTGATCACTAGGGGTAGGGAGGGGCCCCAAGGTCTGCGGCCACCAGGCAGACGACCAGACTGAGGGGGGTTTTCCAACAATCAGCACCTCAGTCTTGTCACCGTTAAGACGGAGGCAGTTCTTCGCCATCCATCCAGCCAGCTCCTGGAGGCATGCTGAGAAGTTCGCGGCGGCTTGTTCAGCAGGTTGGGTCAGAGCGACCACCAACTGTGTGTCGTCTGCGTATGTCACTACTTCCACCCCGTAGCGTTCCGCAGTAATAGCCACGGGGGTGACATATAAATTAAAAAGGGTTGGACTGAGACTTGAGCCCTGCGGCACTCCTTGACCGAGGTCAAAGGTGTCGGAGCGTGCTCCTCCTTGCTCCACCGAGAAGCTGCGGTTGGTGAGAAAAGATTCCAGCCATAACCAGGCCTTGCCTGTCACCCCTCCTTTCTTCAGACACTGTAGCAACGTATGATGCGCTACAGTGTCGAAGGCTGCACTGAGGTCCAGGAGCACTAGTGCTGCCACATGACCGGCGTCCACGTGCTTCCTCAGTGCCTCAGTCGAAAAAAGGAGGGCTGATTCTGTGGAGTGGCGGGCCCGGAAGCCCAATTGGTTGGTATGCAGGAGGCCTCTGGACTCTATGTGTGCTGAGTGTTGTTGGTTAACCAGCTTTTCCGCCAGTTTAGAGAAGAAGGGTAGAAGCGAAATGGGGCGTAGGTTGCTAAGCTGGGACGCACTGATGTTGGGTTTTTTCTTAAGAGGCAGTACGACTGCCTGTTTCCACCCGTGTGGGACCTTGCCAGTGTTAAAAGAGGTAGACAATATGTGGCCAACATGAGGTGCCAGAAGAGTCATGGCGCTGGCCAGGAATTTGGCCGGGGCAGGATCGTGTGGGGAGCCTGATTTAATTCCTTTAGCAGTGGCTATCAGGAGGTCCTCCGACGGAACCTGGTATACTGTGAGGCAGTCTTCGATCTTTGCCTCCCAAGTTGCTTCTTCCTGAGGAGGAAGAAGGTTAGAGCCAGTTCTGGCATCATCAGGGAAGCTGTTGTAAATGTTGCGTACTTTTTTGTGGAAAAATTCCGCGATGGCGTTACAGGATTGTGCTGAGGTGTCGGCCTGTTCTAAAGCGGGGGGAGGTGTAGTAATCTCTTTATAGATCCTGAAGAGTTCCTTGGATGAGCAGTTAGCACTATCTATTCGATCAGCGTAGAAGGTCGCCTTAGTTTTCCTGATTTGGAAGTGGTATTCTTTTATGCTAGCTTTGTATACATCTCTTGCCTCTGGTGAGTAGTTCTTTCTCCAGGCGCGTTCGAGCCTCTTACAGGCTGCCTTGGTTTCTCTAAGAGCTGTGCTGAACCAAGGTGCAGTTTTAGTTTGTCGCTCCGGGCCCTTATTGGCCCAAGGGGCAGTGATGTCCAGGGCTTTAGTGATGTGTCTGTCCAGGGCCATGCAAGCCCTGTCAACGTCCACTCCTAAGTCTGCGGGGGAACCGTTTAGTAGGAAGTGATGTTCAAAAGAGTCCATGGAGAAACTGGCCCATTTCCTTTGTTGTTTATTGGCGCTGGGGTGAGTTTTATTGTGGTGAGTCATGACTAGGAAGTGAAAGGGGACTAGGAAGTGATCGGTCCACAGCAAAGGAATGGGAGTGTCCTGCTTCAGATCCTCCAAATTATTAAAAATGGGGTCAAGTAGGTGCCCCTGACGATGAGTCGGGAGGAGAGAGGCAGTTTCTAATTGTAAGGTTTGCAGCTCTTGGCGCAATTCTTGAGCAGCTGAATTGTTGAGGTCTTCGAAGTGGAGATTAAGATCCCCTAGTACAAGGAACTTCCTGTATCTCATAGCCGATGGGGTGACGTTCTGTATGAGACTTTCCGCGAAGTTTCTGCTACCTCCTGGGGGTCTATAGATTAGTATGCCTTTAATGACCGTATTTTTGTCGATACCGATGGAGAAGGCTCCAGTTTCGCTATCTGTTATATTGGCTGGTTCGAGGGAGCATGTCATATTCATTCTATAGATTATGGCAATGCCACCTCCCCTTCCCTTAGGTCTATCCTGCCTGCAAATTGCATATCCAGGGGGCAGAGCCTCCCTGACTTCAGGGTCTGAGTCTTCGTCCAGCCAAGTTTCCGTGAGGCATAGTATGTCCCATTTGTTATCTGTTATAAGGTCAAATACTTCTAGTTTATGCTTTTTGAGGGAGCGACAGTTAAGCAGAGCACCACTGATTTTCCTACTGTGCTCTGGTTGGGCGTTGCCGTTGGGCATACTTGCTTTGGGATGTTTATTGAAGATGAAGCCACAGTGTTCGCAAGGATATGTAGGACTACGCATACTGAGATCAATACTGTGCTCACATACCTTTAGGTATTTGTTGCGAAGGCTGAGGAGCTCCTCTTTATCGTATCGGTTATCTGGGAGGTGAGGACCAGGGGGTCTGGCCCCGTGCCCCGGTCTGCCGCGGACGGGCGCAGACGGGCTTGCCTTAGGCGCGCCTTCGGCGCGCAAACGGCGCTCCCGCTGCGCTCGTCCGCTGCGCTTCCGCTGGCAGCACATGATATGGGCGGGGAAGGGCGTGGCCTCGAAAGTGGGCGTGGCATGTGCGTCGCCGGGGAGGCGAGCTGGGGGTCGTTGCAGCCGTCACGAAGGACGCTGTTTGATCTAAATTCAGGTAATGTGAAGCAACAAGCTTCTAGCTAAGTAATGTTTTACAGTGCTAATTTAATGGGTGGCATGAGTGCTGCAGCTCCCTATAAGAGATTCATTTACAGGCCCGGGTACAGATAGTACCATATATTAGTGACTTATAAGCAAATACCCATGCCAATATGGAATATTTTAATGTTACCAGATTTAAATGGGGCATCACAAGCACTTTATTCCTGGTTATCAGGAGTAAAGTGCACAGAGTCCTATGACCAGCAAAAACAGGGTCATCAAAAGAAGGCGAAAATCCTTGGGAATACTACGCGAAAGTTTTTTATTTCCAACAAAGGTTAATCCAGCGTTCGATCAGACTTTA
This sequence comes from Lissotriton vulgaris, assembly GCF_964263255.1. Classification (NCBI taxonomy): domain Eukaryota; kingdom Metazoa; phylum Chordata; class Amphibia; order Caudata; family Salamandridae; genus Lissotriton; species Lissotriton vulgaris. The sequence continues at coordinate 333,984,393 of NC_141700.1, forward strand.
ATATTTGTGAAGATTGCTATCCTTGCCAAAGGAGGAAGATCCCAAAGATTAATCAAGAGTCATGTATATTTGTGTCGTAATCTGCTTTGCAGTGGCAAGTGACCATTATTAGCTCAGGATTCTGAAATCCAAAGAGGCAATTAAAGATTAATGCGACTTCCAATTTTACTTGTCATAACCAATCAGATAATAGCTTCCTTCAGGGGTATTTTATGAGTTGTGTTGTTAAATAATATAACTCCAAGTCTGGGAAGCTAACACATCCTTTCGAAGTCCACTTCTGATGCTTTTTAGGGACCATTACTCTCCTTATCTCAATCCAAAAAAGGCCTGAGATCAGGAAACTTAGCTCCTTTGGAAAGGGAATTTTTAATAAGGCTGGTATGCTCTGGAAATGATATCCAAGAATAAAGTGGGAAGAATCGATTATAGTTTATGCAGCTCTGACCATCATCAAAGGTGAGAGCTGGCATTGAACACCATCGAGTCCGTAAGTGCCCACACTTCCTTAGCCAGGTTACCTTCAACATTATGCCTATTGATGTGGTATTTCAAAGTCACCAGGTATCAGAAGCTCTGTGTTGCTCAGAATAGGGGCAATGGATCTATCACCTACTGTGCAGTAAATCTCAACTAACGTAATAGTGACAAACATGACCTGTTCGAATTTTTGAGTAGCCCAGATATCAATACAAACTTTTCGACTTCTTGATGCAGGAGTGGGGCATGCAGGCAGGGTCGTTGACATCTGATATAACATCACTGCATAAAATAAAATAAAATGTTCCCTATCCTTCAGAATTGTACAAAGTCCCATTACTTGCGTCCGATTTCTTAAAATCTGATTGCTCTATTATCAATCAGAATAGGAGAGGAAAGAGATAACATGCTTTTCTTGTGTCCACTTCCATCCATCATTCAACAGAAGTGACTTACCTCAGAGGACATAATTTCACTTAGCAACCATACCCACTGCAGTTTGAGTTCAATAAATATGATGAACTGTGAGCTCTGTAAGCTTTTGATGATTATGTAAGAACTTCGGGCCTGTTTGTAGCAGTTATGAGGATGATGCCACTGATTGTAGTCCATGACTGGTGACTAAAGGGCAGTTCACATACAGCAAAGTGCTCTTGTTCTTCCTCTTGTTCACTGTGACTGAATCAAAAGGTGTGGCAAATCCTTGGGACAGTGACCCTATTTTTAATCACAATTTCAAGTAATGCCCAGCAATCTTTATAATGGTAAAGCGTTGGATTCTGTCTCATGCATGTAAATATCCCATCCCTTGTACTTTGCTTTATGGGACAACCTTTTGAAGTGCTTATCCCTTCACTCACCACTGAAAGTAATTTCAGTATATCCACAGAACACCGCGTGATCTGCTCTTTTAGGTTTTATCTGTCTTTGACAGTAATGCGTATGTCATGCATTGTGGTTTACTATTCACTAACTTGCTACCTGTCTTTAACAATAATTTTGTCTTCGTGTATTATAGTTTACTATTCTTGCACGGAAAATCAACACTGAATCATTGCATCTTGTTGATATCAAACTAAAACATTTTCATTATCAACCGGAACCATTTTTGTTTCATACTATATTACATAATCAGGTTCTGACTTGGAATAAGTTTACTTTGAGGCACATGCCACTGGTTTCCATCAGGAAAGTGAAAAAAGCCAAACACCCTGCTAATGAAGGGGCATATTATCAACAGCCAGCGATAATTATCGGTGGCCATGCTTAGCGATAGTTTTATTATCACTGGCTATCTCTGGTATTTATCGCCCTGGTAGCGCATTATTAACAACTCGTTTCTCCAGGGCAATAAAAATACCAGAGATAGCAAGGTTATCACCGTTTTGTAGGGAACATCGCTGGTTTTCAAATGATGTTCCCTGCAAAATTGCGATAACCTTACTGATACGACCCACAGGTTCGTATCAGCATAATCCACCTCAATGTTAGGGATAGGTAAGTCTGTATGTTAGCAGACGTTAGTTTTTGGATCAAACAGAAGTTTTCTCCAAAAAATAATGTGTGCTAAAATGCTGGGGCATCCTTTTAAATATTTCGATGTGCATATGCAAGAGTCTAATATTGGAGTGGACACAGGTCTGTTTGACAACATGAGATAACAGCAGACCTAGAAGTTATATAGATTATGGTGGGGTTAGTCGACTGGGAGCCTGTGTGCCTGGTAAATTGTGTGCCCATAATGTTGGCTCCACAACTATCTTCCCACATGTGTCATCCTATAGCAACCTTTTGAATTTGGCCTTTTCTGTAGGGTCATCACCATACTTTTTGCCTTCAACGCTGCTGTTTTGCAGACTTCGGTTTTGCTGGCTTTAGGGCATTGCACACTTTAGCAGGGCTAAGCAGTGTGGAATTACTTGTGTTCTCTCCTTAAAACATGGTAGAATTGGCTTATACCCAATTTACACCTTTAATTTTTTTGCAAGTCCCTAGTAAAGGGGTACTGCCTGTACACAAGGCCTTTAGATTAAATGCTACTAGTGGGCCTGCACTCTGGGCTGTTTAGGACCTACCCTAGGGATGAACCTAATACATATTTAATTATTTTGAATAAAGAATTTTACTGAACCAAACCATCCTTTTAAATACATATTGGCCTTTAATACATACAGGTTCATCCCTAGGTTCAGAGGGCAGGGTGCAGTGTATTTAAAAATTCGGACATGTACTTTTATGTTTTATATTTCCTGGTAGTTAAAAACTCCTAAATTTGTTTTTCACTACTGCAAGACATAACCCTCCCATAGCATAACATTGGAGTTACAGTCAATAAGCTGTATCTTCCAATTTGGAACAAGTAGACCTGTAAAGGCAGTTTTAAAATTAACTAGAAAGTAACACTTGTTTTGATTAAACGTGCTGGGTTAGAGAGGGAGAGGTGTGGCGAAGCAGCCAGGGCAGCTGATTCTGGAGCGCAGGCCTCACGGTTCGATCGTTGGCGGCAGCTCAGCTCAGCTCAGCACCATGTGACTCCGGGCAATAGCTCACTTAATCTCCCTAATGGCGGCAGCGCCTTGAAACCCTTAGGGGTGAGTAGTTTGCGCATTACAAATACTAGATTCATATTTTTGGGGCTTAGATTTAGTTAATGTGCAACTTTAATGAGAACAATGTACTTGGTATGCGTAAAATCAAGAGAGTTGTCAGAAAATTAAAATACCCTCCACTTGAATTAGAGCAGTAACCACAGCAAGCACAAGAAGGGAGCAAACCTGCTCATGCTCCTTCTGCCCTTATTTCTCCGTTTTACTTAGCCATCCCTTCTCGTTTTCACCCATACAGCAATGATCCAATCTTTTAGCCTTCATATCCTCATACATTCTTTCATGCAATTACCCATCAATAACTCCATGAATCTATCCTTTCACCCATCCATCCATTCTTTCACCTATCGACCCCAGCAATCTTCCATCCATCTTTCCACCCATCCATCCATTAATCAAGCAATCCATCAATCCATCCAGCCATCCATTCAGCCATCCATCCAGCCATACATCCATCCATCTACCCACCCATCTGTTGTTTCACCATTCCATCCTTGCAATCTTCCATCTATACTTTCTTCATTACACCTATTCATTCTCTCATCCTTACTTCCACCTTTCCTTGCAACTTTTCACCTTCTCTTCCTTAAACATTTCATGTTTCTTTACTTTCTCCCCCTGATCCCTCCTTTACCCATCTTTTGTCTCTCAAATGTACTTTTTCCTCTCTTTCTCTTTTGCCAACTTTTTGTGTTTATTAATTTCTATATGAATGTCCTTATTGTCATCATTTCCTTACTTCTCATTCTTCCTTTTCTTTGCTATCCATGTTAATCCATCCCCCACACCCATCCTTCATCATAATCCCTAAAATGTATTTTTTACCAACACTTAGGGGCCGATTATGATGGCAGACGGACCTGAGTCCGTCCGCCACCATAGAGTAGGAGGGACCGTCCGCAGGGGCAGCGGTGGTCCCTCAGTGCAGATTAGGATGTGACCGCCAGGGTGGCGGTCACATCCTCTATTTTTAACATTGCGGCGGGTGCAGCTTCAAGCTGCACCCGCTGCAATGTTAAAAATGCATGCACGGCATTTGCGTGCACAAAGCGGCAGGCACCGCGTGGTGCCTGCCGCTTTGGTCATGCAAATGCTGGGGGGTACCATAGGTACCCCCATGTGCACACCCCACGCCCCCTTCACCCAGGGGGCCCGCAACAGTTCGTATGCTTTTCCACGGTGGAAAAGCCGCCGTGGAAAAGCATACTTTGTACTCCATCATAATATGGCTGGTGGTGTCTGATAGACACCGCCAGCCTTGTTAATTTTTTTTACACCGCGGTCGGAAGGCGACTGCGGCGGAAAGCGGCGGACAGATTCAAAGACCCACCAGCCATCCTAATTTGGCGGTGGGTCTTTCCAGCATCCGCGGCGGTTTTCCCACATCCTCCGGGCCGGCTGTGTATTCCGCCGGCCCGGAGGATGCGGGAAATCCGCAATCCTAATCTGCCCCTTAGTCTGCACACTGAAGAGGCACATACAAAAGTAATTAGCATTTTAGTGGCACCCAGCCCATGGGGTCAATGGCAGCCCCTGCTTAAGCTGCTTAAGTTGGGGGGTTGGGGGGAGTTCACTACTCCACTGCATAAAATTGTAGTCTGTTTTTGTTTACTCATACTAGGCCTCAAAGTTTATCAAAGCAGGACTGCTTGAAAACGACCGAAGGCAAGCTTGTTCGAAAACGCTAAGCACTCATCAAAAGTTTGATACTTGAACTCTTCATGATCATGTTTTTATAATTAATAATTTCCCTATACAGTTTCAAGTATTTCTATGAAATATTTCTACTTACATAAAGATCACTGTTTACACATGTACCGTTTTGGTGTTTAGTAGAGTAATGAGGAGTTCAGTTATTGAAACAAAATCCTAAAAAGAGAACTTGACTTTCTAACCTTCTTGTTTTGCCTCTTCAATGGTGATATTGCATTTTTCTTTCATTAATATTGATGTTTAGACTTCCACTTTGACTGTTGTCTAAAATTTTGATATTAGAAGGATAAAGATGTAGAGTATATGTGAGAAAGTAAGCCTGAGTGAGGCAATCCCCATGTGAATCCGTAGCATTGCTGTCTGAGGTCTATTGTATTTGTGTGCGAAGATCAGGACCGACCATTTTCTTAGGAGTGCATCAGATGCTGTTTGTTGGACGATAGACCAGAAGAGCAACATGTTGCAAAAGCTTCATGAAATGTGTCGTCTATAATAGTGAGTGTTCCTAGAATAGATTACCATTTCCTCTTATGACTTTTCCAATTTACCCAGACTTTATGCCACATTGCTTTGAGACTCACTGCGTTTCTAGAACTTCTCTTTATGGAAAGTTCTTTGCTTTAATGTTTGATCTATTTGTGCTGATTTAAATTCTGAAGCTTTATGCTTTTCTCTCACTCTGTCAGACTAGAACACTTTATGGGTTCTGACTAACTCCATTTTCAACCGATTTTTAGAATAGGGATATTTTGGTTTATGAAATGCACTTTTGATGTATCTATTATTTGATTTGATTAACCAATATTTATTTATATTTCTGTCAATATTTACTTTTGAGATTAATATGAATTAACTTGTGATTTGGAAGAAACATAATTTACTAAATATCTTGATTAATACAACCCTTTAAACTTACATCAACTCTCTGTATTGACTAAAACTACATTAATAATTGTGATGATAGTTTATATGGTGGATTGCTTTCTTCTTCTCTAAAAACAATGGCAAAGGTCTAATTAATCAGAGGCAGGAAAACCACAGAGCAGAAATTAGCCTGTTTGTGGAACTGTGATATTTGAAATTTGTGAACTGATTCCCACTCCAACATATTCAATATGGCTCAAGCCTTTCTTGGAGTGGAGTAAATTCCAGGTCAATAGTTGGGCAGCCACCAGTTCACAACATATGCTAATTATCCCTGATAAGCTGCTCAGGGGTTTCCTCCAGAGTGTCAAAGATATTTTTGTATTCCATCTCACTAGCCTTGAATACCTGTCAACTAAATGGCTCTGTATTTTCCAAAAAAACATAGCATTTTGTTTGAACATTCCTTTCTGATGTTTTAAAGCTTCAGACAATCTGGCCTATCTAACACAATCTGTGGTACAAAACATAACAATCTTGCAACAATTTCACTTGTTCCCTTGCACTTACACCTTTCCCATCATATCGCTAAGTCATCTTCTCACTGTCAACTATGATGCTTTCTTACTACTAATGAGCTCAGTCGCCGTTCACAGGAAGATTGTAAAATTCTCACTCCTATGGAAGTTGGTTTGTCTATGCAAAGACTGGGTATAAATGCCATAGAATTGTCATAAGTATGACAGAGTGCTCCCTTTGTTTGAAAATAAACTGAAATTCCACTCCCCTCTATGTAGTTCCAATTTCATCCCACAACCTTTTCGTCAGCGAATAGCTCAGCCATTTATGTGTTTTAAATGCAGTTCCTGCTCCATAACAGTCATGATGTATGCAGGTGTGTACTGTCAGTCAAATGAGCTCACTACAATATTGCTTCATAAAACCACTGTTGGCCTGGCCATACTACCTGAAATTGTGATTTGTTCCAGGTGTTTCTTTTCCAAGAAGCTTGGACCTTTTAAACTTTCATAAACATCTGCATAACTTCAAAAAATGTCCAGGGAACCAAATCTTATGAAAATGTTGCTTTTCTTTGTTTCAACGAACTGATTCATGCAGAAATAAATGGTTGTAAGCATGCATTTTATAATCGAGAAATGTGTATTTAATGATGTATTTTGGTAGATTGATGTCTTTTTTAACTTATTAAATAAATAGAAGAGACTACTTCTGCAACCCTTAAATGAGTGAAAAAATTTAGCAATTTTATAATTTTTTTATATGGAACTTTTACATTTAAAACATTAGTATTCTACAGTGATAATCTGCAACCCCAACAACTTCCACTTGGGTGTATAGCTCACTAATATGCTTAAGTGTCCTGCGGTCTCTACTCACAAATGTGAGTTAAGCAAATATGTCTTTATTAGAATTCTCACTTAGTTTTAATAAAACCCTCACTGCATGTGTTTCATTTTGACAGACTAAGAAAGGGTTGTATCCTTGGCTGAACTTCTGCTCCGATAAATTATGCATGCAGGTCATGCAAGTCAGGATAAGTATACCTGCATCATATAGCCACCTTTAATTATAAATCGTACTATGCAAAAGACAAAAACAAATTAAATTTCTAGATAAACATCACAAGTAAGATTTTATTAAAGAAAATGTCTTCATGGCACAAAGGTGTTAAGGAATTTCACTGAGAAATCCTATAGTGTTCAAAGTAATATTTTTAAATAAAAATCATCTTAATATCCTCAAACAAAAACATACAACTATATAATGATAGAAGAGCCTTGTTTCTGGCTTTTATGAAGCCTAATAATCAATAGACCTTTAACAATTAGGAGAAATATCTGTCTGTTCTTTAAAGGTTTGCCTTATAATAAACAGGGAACCTCAGAAAATATTAAACACGGCTGAAGCAAAATGATGTGCACTGTAAGAAAATGATGTGTGCTGTAGCTTTGGAATGCGAATTGATCTATAATTAAAGTGATAAGTATGTTTAACGTTTTGGCTTCATGTCAAATTTTTACTTTTTTTAATTGAATTCTCCAATATTCAGCATTTTCGTTTAGTATTATTTAATTGGGACTTATTCTCTTGACTTTCTTACTCATACCACTTGAAGTATTCTTTGTTTAGATTGCTAGAACAATAACCAAACTTGAATCAATTCAGCCACGGAACTCATAATATCCGTGTACGGTAGACTTGTTAGGCTTGCAGCAACCAATCAGGCTGTTTGAGAAATGAGCGTAGCTGCTGGTAACAGCTTTGCTTTGGAATCATGTCTGTATTTAAGAACCCATTGAAAATTTACAAAAATTCGGTAATATTACATGATGAGTATGCTTTCTTTTTATTTAGTTTGCTTCCCCAATAAACTCTGCCATGCTATTACAAATGTTTTCATGTGTTATCATAAGAAATTAAACTGGCAGGATAAGCATGTGAGAGGAATATGATTCAGTGGAAATTGAAAGTTTGATGGTTACCATTCCACGGAGAGAACATCACGCTGGTATATAGTAATGGAAATAGGAAATTAGCATTAAAGCAATGCCATGCAATAACAATAGGCCGTAGAGGACAGTCTTCAATGTTGAATGGGCCAGTCTGAAAGGACTACTTCCAGAGATATGGTGTACATGTTCTAATAGCATTAAGAAATGCTCAGGAAGGTCAGAGTCCTCATTCTTGCCCCTTAGATTCCTTATGAACCCTTACTGTGCGTCCGTAACTCTATATTTTTCTGAATTAAATTCACATGCAGTCAGTAATATTATAAAGATCTGCCATTGATCTGCCCTTGGAATTCAATGTTGTACACCAGTGTGTCAGTTTTTCTCAACTTGACTTAATTCATATCTTGGACTGAATGTTCCACATCGCAAAGTGCAGGCCTTGAATTTTCATTGTGTATAGTCCATGTGAATACCTCCTTGAAGGATACTTGTTTAGTTTTATGTTTTTTCAATATACTCCTTCTTTACTTATTTTGTTTTTTCAGGTTATTTATTCTTACTCCAATAAAATAAATATGTGTGTCACAATTCTTTAATTTCTCAGTGCTTTTCAGGTTTATCAGTATACTTCAACAGGAGAATGGTTGGTGAAATCCAGTGCAAAAATTCAATCAATACAAATCAAATATTAGCTGATTTGTATTAATGTAATGTATGATTCTTCAACAAAATAAGGTGCCACAACTGAGCATTATTGTAAAGATAAAAAAAGATAAAACAATTCAATATTTATGTGCCCCTTAAATACTTTTACTCAAGTTACACATTTAGCCACCTTGTACACTTGGTGTTCTTCAGGTCATTGCCATTGTCAATGTTTTGTTCTGCCACTATACACGTCCATTCTCCTATTTTCAGTCATTTCTGTTTCCTCTGTGTGATATTTTGCTAGTATTCTTAGCAATTTGTGAATCCCTCTATTATAACATTATCCATCACTGTGCTACACAAAAGTATAAATATTAAGTTGTTCTCATTTCAGCCATTGAGTTACATTGTTTGTACAAAACCCATCCACCAACTCTCTCATTACAACAGATTCATTAGCATCCCCCAACACATGATTACATCTGCTGAACTAGTTGAAATCACAAAGGTGTAACACTGTATCCAACATAACAAAATGTTTTGATACTTCTTATTTAATTTCTTTCTCTCATTACAAAAGTTTCATTACTCTCCCCCAACCCTAAATTACATCTGCTCTACTAGTTAAAATCACAAATGTGGAACAATGTGTCCAACATAACAACATGTTTTGATAATTCTGGTTTAATGTCTTTGTTCCTTATCGAAGAATTGTGCTCGTCAATCATAGTCGCAACGTTTTGGGATGTTTGACACTGAAAGATGCTTGATCGATATATATTTTGTCACATGTGTATTTGAAAAAAGCCATTTTCGTTGTTAAATACCCTATAGTGTTTTTCACTCGATTGTGGGTGCAATAACATTCTGTGCTTCCTAGATAAGGATACTTTCTTGTTTTACTTCTTTGTAGCAATTACTGTGTTTTTTCCTTGGGATTTCATTTCGTAATACCCACTGCATTGATCTTCTTTTTTTTCATTAGCCACTACATTTTTAAATAATTGATTTTATGATATCTGCACTACATTGGTCCAGAGAAAAAGATTGACATAATTAATTTCACTTTCTTATCAACCTTTTCCTTAGCTAATAATGCATTTTCTCTTGCTATAATTCTTTTCTTCTCCTTGTTTCTTTGTAGGAGATTCTCACAATAACAACTACTCAAAAACAATGGTGCGACTATCAGTTAAAAACTGTATGGTAGCTCTTTCAGTAACCTTGAAGTGATAGTTGCTATTTGTCTTCACAAAGATAGTTGCTTAAAGTATTTCTCTTTTAGGTATTTCTTGCATATGTTGGAATTACACTGATCACCAATGTGGTTTTGTTTCGCTGCAGGACTCATTATGTCTTAAATTTAAAGTAACAGTTAAAAGTATCATATTTATTAATATCAGTATCAAATTGATCTTGTTCCATGATCACCATTTCAACAGCTTTCTAGCATTCTAAGTTATATCTCATGCCATTAATATTTACTTAGCAGTCCAATCTGTTACCTGTTTGCAGTCTGATGGTGTGTTGGTCTCTTTCCTCAATCGAAAAACTGTAGTATATTTTTAAGCCATTGAAATCAGGATCTGGACTAAAGGATCAAGTCTTGATTTCATTGAACTAACGGTTGAAATGGAGGGGGCTTCATCTTTGTGCACTCCACTAAGTGCATTCACCACTGTTACGCATAGATTTTCATCTCTATATTTGCTTCTCCTTCAGTCAGAGCTTTTTGTGTCAAGTTGTCAATAGCTATCTGAATTTCAAAGATCACAATAGCTCTCATTTTAAATATCCATCTTCATCCAATAATTTCATGTTTAAAAAGAGAGAGGAATTGACTAAATATTTGTTTGTGAATGGAATCCTCAGGCACACTTAAGAAGACATAAACAATTTTCATAACATTATGATACTTTGAGGGTGTTGTTTTACTTCAGACACAATTAATTCTGCTATTTGGTTTGCACTGGACAATACAAACATTGTTTTTTCATAAAACAAAGAAGGATAGACTGCTGCATAAATGAGTGATCAAAACGCTACTGTAGTGTAGTTCCTATACCCGTTATAGGCTCTGCACATTGGAATATTATACACTATAGTTTTGACATAGGACTGACGTCAGTATGTCTCTATCGAGTACATTAAACTTAATTAATTGTGTGTGTGCCAGCTATCTCAGAGGTCACTTGAGACTTCTCGAATGAACATGAAGGGATTAGTCTCTGAGAACGCATAAACATGACAACTTTGTTTCCCTTAGAATCTGAACAGTTCTCAGAACCGTGGAAGCAATAGATAACAGTTTCTCTCAGTAAATCGTGCATGCTTTGTTTCTACAGATTTACACAGAAATAGGTAGACGGGCATTTTAAGAAAGAGTGTTTATTGAACATTCTTATTTTTTGTGCAAGAGAAATGAACTGCTACAAACGTAAGACAGAGGACGAAATATAATATGTACAGCGTTAGCAGTAAGATAAAGTAATACTGCAATAGCATGATTTATAGCTATGACATATATTCATAAAAATACATACATAAATAACACAGGCTAAAATGTGAATACTCGTCTGGTGCTTCTAGCTAATTCTACCCGGGTGTACCTAACCTAAGTGTAGTATGAGGTAAGAAGTAGGTGCTGGTTTCCATAGTCTAGTTTAGCTATAGTTAGCATTTACCAGAAGTCCCTCTAAGTTCTAGTCTGCTCCATACCTTACAATGAGAGTGGTTGGAATCTCTTTCTGGGTCTCGATCTCTAACACCCCGCGAAGGGAGTCAGAAACAGTGGAGCTGGATTCTCTGAGAGAAGGATGACAGCATCTGGTCAGTGCATCAGGCGGGGACTCGAATTCCTTCCGAACTTGCCGTGGCCTGTTGTGCAGCCGTATTTATACCTTGAAGGTGTTTAGGAATGCCAGTATTGACGTAAAAGTCGGGCAGAGGAACGTGATGAATGAACCCCTAAGGAATAGTTGTTCATGCATAATAAATGAGTTCTTGGAGAAATCAATAATCCAAGCAGGTGAAGTCCTAAGGCTTAAGGGTCTGGTTTTCCAAGAACTCGTTGTGACATGGATGGACGGATGTAGGTGACCATGCCTGTATTTAATTAGCATGGCTGATGCCTAAATAAGGTCTGGAATCCTATGTCCAAATAAGGGCAATGAGAATTGTGCCTACATCAGGGCAGAAATCTGGAAACCTATATATGGGTATCTAAATTGACACACAACAACCACTCCAGTTTTGTATGAACAACATTACTAAATGCTAAACATATCTAAAATGTTTTTACACATGAATTGCTAAAAACGTGGCGAAAATATATTTCAAAAAATGCATTTAAAACTGTTGCAATGCATACAATGCAATGGTGCTGTACATATTAAAGCAATGTTTCATTCTAAGCATATATTTACAGTGAATGCAAAATTAATGAACATACATATATATACGCATGATGAAATGGCTCGTAAATACAGAAGAAACAAAGGTCTGAAACCATTTCATGTCAGGTCACATGAATCAATTATTGATGACATGGTGACATATTTTCTTTGGAAGTTTTTCAAATAATTCTGTTTTCTATGAATAGTTCTACTATAAGCAGATTACTGTGCCAGAAAAATTCAAATTTAGAAAAAAAAGAACAATCATAGGAAAAAAGTTCCAAGTTTAATCTTTGTTTTGAAAAAATGAAGGCCAAATTCAGAGTTTCTCAGTACACAGGGTGCTGAATCAAAAGTCAGTGTTTGGGGATGGATAAAACATGAAATCTTCTATTTCTGTAGACAAAAGGTTGTTTACCGTAGTAGGTGAAAGTTGGAATACCTCGATTAGAAGATTAACCACACATAGATGTGAACCATCGCCTTCAGCAATGGAAGGATCAGCAATGTTAATTTCCGATGTTACCTGCGTTCCTGTCTCCTCTCGTACCTCAGCAGTAGAAATTTGCGTCTGTGAGATCTCAATGAATTCCGTCATCAGGATTGGAAGCCGCTGGGGACAAGACACAGCATGGGCTATTACTGGGTCCAGCAGAGTATTGATATCTGTTTGCATGACTGATGGGAGTGTAAGAGAGATGTCTAACAGGCATTCTTCAGCATGGAATAGGTGAGATGCAATCTTGCCAGATTGGTCTGAATGACAGAAACCATGTGGTATTTAATTCTCGTAGACGAGGTAAACCCAAAATGTGGACGATGCGCTCAAGACACTTCATTTCCAATAGAGCTTTCTCCATGGTGTTGCATTTTGTTGCTGGTGATATTCCCTGCCATAATTGCTAAAAGTAGAGGAAGTCAGGGGCATGGCGACGCAGGCAACTAAGATGGCCTCCTGGGATTGAAGCTCCGTCAGCCAGATATGCCTTAAAATAGATATCTGCATGATTGGCATGCTTCATCGAAAAAGAGAACTCACCAATAATGGAGTTCCATGCCCCACCACCTGAGGTCACAGACCAAAGAAACTCATTTTAGGAAACAACTAAAACATGGATCTTCAGTGTCTCAGACGAGTATGTCTTGGCTGCCATCTAATCCTGCCTCTGTAACTACAACTGTATGCATACTTTCCAGCTAGCGCCAGGATGCTCCTTCCGGAGCGATAGTTGCGCTCTACAAATACCAAAATACAAATACAAATACAAAATAAGCCCAGGGAGAGAGGAGGTTTCCAGCGATATCCATCAGGACCCGTTCCGACCTCCCGATCCACCGTGGTCTGCATCGGTGCGGGGTAGCTCCGGGTCCCGTGCCCGTGGCCTGCATTCTGCCGGAGCTGACGGGTGAGCTGCGCAGTTTGGGAGTGGAGGTGAAAGACTGGCCCCGATTGGCTCCTTTTGCTTGTGCCGCGTCGTCATCTGCGGTGTGGCTGCCCCCGCCCCCTGCTGAAGCAAGGCTGCAAGCTGTGTGGTGCGTGCAGCAGTCGTGGGGCGCTGCCAGCCCCGTGATTATGCCCTTTTGAAGGGACTGTGTCGGGAAGAGGGCCCGCCGGGTGCAGTGTAAGCATGAGCGGATTTTGCGGATTGGCAATCCGCGAATTTTGCGGATTTGCGGATTCGCAATCCGCAAAATCCGCGAATTCCCGCGAATTTGCGGATTTTTTTTTTTTTTGTGTTCGCCCGTGTTTCTGCCAGTTCGCGAGGGTTTTTACAATTTCGCAATTTGCGAACTTACCTGTCGGGTCGCAAGTTTTGCGAACTTGTTGTTTCTACGTGTCCAGCCTGTTTGGGACACTCTTCTTCATCACTGCCACTCTCTGTCACCACTGCCACTCTCTGACTACTCATGCCACCCTCTGGCCCACCCATGCCACCCTCTGTTTCATCACTACACCCTCTGGTTGTCCAGTGTACATTATTTTCGGCAAAGCAAAGCACACCTTCCCTGCCTCAAGTGACCTGAATTAATTTGGGGCTGATTAATGTGTCACAGAATATTTTTTTAGCTGGCACCTGCTTCCTTAGTGCGCCCTGATTAGTGATCTTTTGCACTTGCTAAGTGCTTTCATTGTTGCAAAATTAGTTACAACACCTGCCCTGCCCCAACTGACAATAATGAATTAGGGGCTGATTAATGGATTTTAACTTCCAGCCTGGCTCCTGCTTGTCTCCCTTAGCTGTAATTCAGGACCTTTGTGGCATATGTGTAAGTATTCTGAGGTTCAGAGCAGGGTCACATAATAGTTTCAACTGGCAACTGAACTCTGGAGGGGCCCCTCAGGAAGCCCTACAGGAAATGGCTACTAATGATGTGCCTGAACTTTTGAACCTGGTAAGTAGTTACTTTCAGTTTTGCCAAGATCGTATTTCTGCAATTTCGCACTTATTCGCGGGGCGCGAACTCACGCTAACAGTGCGAGCAGTGCGAGCAAAATCCGCTGCTCGCGGATTTGCGGATTTTGCGGGAAATTCGCAAATCTCGCGGATTGCGGATTTCCCGAAAATCCGCAAAATCCGCGAGCGGAACGGATTTTCCGCCCACGCCTAGTGCAGTGCAGCCTTGGTGGTGCGGCGAGGGTGAGGAGGCGGCCCCATCTGTTCCGATGCTTTGGTCGGTACGGGGCTGAGCCGGGCTGGGGGGGGGGCGGACTCCATACTCCTTCTGCTGACTTTAGACCAGGCGGATTCAGCCCGATAATGCCTAACCATCAGAGCACTAGAGTCAAGCGTGAAAGGCCCTGCTATACGAACATTTAGTGGTGGACAACACTCCACGGCTGACGGGTAAGGTATGCTTGGCCTTGTGCCTGCATCCTTTATAATCAATAGATGTCCACTGCTGCAGCCTCCTTGGGTTCTGCAAGACGTTGTTTCATTGTGGGGTGTGGCCTGATCTTCTTCAATGGTCTCTGGTTCAATCATTGCGCACCCACCTCCTGTCCAAGCTGTGTGCAGAGTTCCCTGGCAACTGTGGACACCACTAATCATTAAGAGACCTTAGTGGGCTTGAAGAGCCTGCGGCTCACACTCTCTTGCCGAGAAGCATTGGGATTCACCTTGTGGGCTGGTCTTTTAGTCCTGTTGCGTACTCAGGTATGACACAGAGACTGGTCTGCTAACCGCACACACACCTTGTGAGCACACCACAATGGACCTTGAGAGCAGCTTTCATCTACATCGCAAGTGGTCCTGGCGGGTGTACTGCTCTACTTGAGGCCATGGGACGCATAGATCCCAAACAAAAGACTCTGCCTTTTGAGAAGGTTACTGATAGTACATCAGAGGAACTCCCGGACATGGCAGAGGGAGCCCAAAGACCAGAGGAAACAGAAGACTCGACGTCTCCCTCTGTTGCTATGCTTAAAGAAATGAGAGCTGGATTCAAAGCCCTGAATGGCAGATTTGACACTCTGGATAAAAGGGTAGCTGATATGAGCTCCAAAGTGCAGGCGCGTGATCACCGCTTGGATGTGGGTGAGGCGCATACTTCAGACGTCGAGGACGGTGCGGCCCAGTCATATAAACGGCTGGAGAGGGTTGAGCGAATTTTAAAGGAGGTTGCGATCAAGAATGAGGACTTGGAGGCGCGCAGTTGGCGCAACAATGTACGCATCCTTGGCGTACTGGAAACTGCCAATACTGGTCGTATGGACATCTTTGTGGAACAATTGCTAACTGAACTGTTTGGCAGAGAGAACTTCACGGAAGGATTTGTGGTACAACAAGCTCACAGAACACTGGGCCCCCGCCCCAACCCCGGACTGCCGCTGCTACCCATCATTGCAAGGCTCATGAACTTTTGAGATAGAGACACAGCCCTGCGTGCCGCTCATGAACATGGCAAAATTCAGTGGCAAGGGAACAAGCTGTCTTTCTTTCCGGACTTCACTGTTATGGTCCAAGATGCTCGCCGGAAATTCAACGGAGTGAAGGCCACCCTACGTAATCTCGGACTGTGGTACGGAATGCTGTATTTGTCTAGACTCAAAGTGCATGTGGACGGTAGGTCGCGCATATTTGACATGCCGAATGAAAAACAAGAGTTTTGCCATTCCGACAGGAAGGATAACAATGCAGTGGTGGCGGCTGAGCGAGTAGTATCTCCCCCCCACAGCTGCTCCGAAGCCAGTCTAGAACTCTTCTCTAACACTGGGACTGGATGATCCTTCTTTGAGCTTTGAGTTTTCTGTAACGTATATTATATTTTCTGATTTCTATTATTTGCCTGTGTTCTAGATTTGGATGTTCGGCCGACATGGCGTTGCTGTGTCCCATGGTGAATACCTGGTACTGTTTTTTGTATGTATTACGATTACAGTGTTTATATGTGGTTCTGCTTTGCTAGGGACTGGGTGAGGTTGGTGGGGGGGACACTTGCACTTTGTTTACCGTTTATTTGGAATAGGTACACAGGTAATTGTTTTCTGGCGCTTGTTTAACTTGTACAACTTCATGATCAATGTTTCGATCCTAGAATGGCACAGCTAGTTAATGTACCCGGTCCTTCCGGGCTGTCACTGATGTCATGGAATGTAAGGGGCTTGAACAACAACCGCAAGAGGTACCAGGTGCTCAATTACATATTGCGTCACAACATAGATATAGCCTGTTTGCAGGAGATCCACATGTCCAAATCGGACACTTCAATAGTGGCTGCAAGCTGGAGAGCCCATAGATATTTTTCCTGTTATAGTAGATATGCCAGAGGGGTACCCACACTTATTCATAAAAGGGTCACATTCTCCCTGGGCAGAGTGATAGATGATGGTGAAGAACGTTTATTGATTGTTATAGGCACACTAATGGGGCACTTTGTAGCAATAATATGTATTTATGGTCCAAATGTTGACTCCCTGGAGTTTTTCCATTTTCTGCAATCACACTTATCGGCACTAACTCCCTGTCTGCTCATTATGGGGGGTGATGTATTATTGGATCTCACTAGAGACAGTACCGCCACTTCACCAGACACTAAACACTGCTCTCGCCTTGTCCTGCAGGACATTTCTAGGCAATTCTCTCTGGTAGACGTAGAGCGCACTCACCACTTGAATTCCACTGCATACTACTGGTTAGTATCTCCCGGCATTGCTGGCTGGTTCAGAACATTGGCTACACTGCCACGGACCGTTTCAGATCGCTCCCCCGTGATACTGTGGCTTGATGTCCCTCATCCAGGTGGGTGTGAGAGGCAGTGGCGATTTACCAGAGGGGCGCTACAAGGTCAGGTGTTTCTCGAAGAGGTGAGGGTCATCATAGGAGACTATTTTGACATCAATACAAGGTCGGTGGATACATGGGCAGTGCTATGGGAAGGTTTTAAGGCATATATTCGGGGGGTCTGCATTGCATGCGTCCGGAGAGACCTGCGTAATATTTTATCTCGCATTGAGAAGGAAGTGGTGACCTTGGATTTGAAATTCCTTAAGCGGGCCTCGGCTGAAGGGCAGACTCGATGTTTGGTTTTGATGGTAGAATTCCATGGCACTGCGGAGGGGGAGCTATTATTTATGGGTAAGCATCACACGGCCAGGAGATACGAAGAAGGTGAGCGTCCGGGTAAAATATTAGCGAACATCCTCCGCCCCCTTATAGCAAAGCTTCTATTACCAAAATAAGAGGTCCAGATGACCAGTTGGTGTACTCCACTCCGGAGATTTGTGATACATTCTTGTACCACTTTAAGACCCTATACACATATACTGATCTCCATGCTCAGGAAGATTATCTAGCTGAAATTGCGTTTGTCTATCTAGAGAAATACATGCAGGATTTTCTTTCGATGCCTATATCCCAGTATAGTGTTACAGAGGCCATAGAGACACTCCGGGGTTCATCTGCGCCAGGTCTGGATGAATTCTCCGCAGACTTCTATAAAGCATTCAAAGATATCTTGGTTCCACGTTTGATAGAAGTTCATGCAGAAGCGCGGAGAAGGGTATTCTCCTGCCCACTTTTAGAGAAGCCGTCATCATTCTACTCCCTAAACCGGGTAAAGATCCTTCGCTTTGTGGCTTGCATTGGCCCTTTCACAATTGACCTGGATTATAAAATATTGGCCAAGGTGATTAAGATCCGTCTTTCTTTATTAATGGAATACATTATATCTCCGGTCCAGTCTAGGTTTGTCCCCATCGCTCCACTTCACTTAACCTCTGGACCCTGTTGGCAGTAGTTCACAGGATAGACTCCGAGATTCCAGCAGCTGCGGTGTTACTTGACGCTGAAAAGGCCTTCGATTCAAAGGAATGGCCCTTTTTTCTTTCAGTATTGCGTCGCATGGGTATGCCTGAGGGATTTGTTTCCACCACGCCCTCTTGTAAACTGAGCCCTCTGCCAGACTGCATCTTAACGGAACAATATCCCAACCTTTTGGCTTATCTCGCGGCACAGACAAGGCTGCCCCTTGTCTCCTTTATTGTTTATTTTAGCAATGGACCCGCTGATCGGACATTTTCAGGAGCGTCACTTGCACTGCGGTCTGCAGTTTAAAACTGGTCCTTTATTGGTGTCTCTTTAAGCGGACAACACTATTTTATATGTGAGGCACTCTCAACTTAACTAAGAAACAATTACCAGGGAGATCTTACGGTTCGGCTGGTTTTCTGGACTTGGTATTAATTGGCACAAGTCTGTGATTTTCCCGCTAACACGCAGTACCACCCCTCGGGCCTGTGAGTATCCCCTCAAATGGTGCCAAGATACGGCCAAATACCTTGGTGTCTACGTACACATGGACTCCGCCACTTTCATCAGGTTAAATTATGGCAGGGCAGTCAGCTCATTGGAATCACAAATAGAGAAATGGCTTTGGCTCTCATTGGCAATGGCGGGCAGTGTTGCCATTATCAAAATGATAGTCCATCCAAGGCTTTTGTACTTTTTTAAGAACATTCCCATCCCCCTCACTCAGTCTTTCTTCTTACAACTTAAACAACACCTTATAAGGTTAGTGTGGGGTGACCGGAGGCCAAGGGTGAGCTGGCAGACTCTGACTCTTCCTTACAAGATGTAAATGTAAATGTATAGGCATTTATATAGCGCACTACTTACCCGTAGGGTCCCAAGGCGCTTTGACCGCCGCGAAACCCTTCCTGGTTTCCCTGAGAGATGGTCCCTTAATGGGTATCTCCAGGGTGAGACCAGGCATCCCCGGCGGTCTGGTGGGGCCGTTAGTGAAGATGAGGCAAGCTAATGCCCAGAGTTGCCGAGTGTGATCGCTGATCAGAGTGGGCACCGAGGCGAGAGAATTATCGAGTCCGCTGACCCTGGTCCAGAAACCTGCCGCGCCGGGAATCGAACCCTGGTCCCGGGCCGTCCTCTGCTCTCGGGTCTGCCGCCTCTAACCAGTGAGCCACACTACTTCACTAGAGGGGAGGTTTTGGTGTCCCAGATATGTATTTATATTATTTAACAGCACAGTGCAGTTATTCTTTTTCTTGGTAGCACCCTGACGCTCAGATCCCTTACTTGCGACCAGAAGCAGATTTGGTGCTTCCGCAGACGTTGTCCACTGTTTTGCTCAAGGGGGTCCCGGGGGACTCACTAGATATCCAGACGGTTTCCACTACTAGCTGGGCGTGGGTGAAGGTGCAGAGATTTTTAGGACTGGACCTATTGTTTTCACAGGCTCTACCACTCCCTAACCCCTTATGGCTCCCCACTACGGGAGAAATATTAGTACAGCGCACACTGACTAAGTTTGGGATCCAAATAGTGGGTGACCTATTTCCAAAGAATCATGTATTTTCGGTGTCAGAGGATGCTCGGTTCCAGGACCGCTCCTCCATGAAACGCCTTCATACTGCGACGCATGTATTCCCTACTGAGAGCCACTTGTCCCACATTTCCCATCGCGCCCGAACCTACTGATCCATTAATGTTAGTTATTGAAAGTGAAACAGGCGCTCATTTGGTATCAAAAATGTACAGGTATGCATCTCTGCCTGCCTTCTCTGGTGACCCAGTCTGACCTCGTCAGTACTGGTCGCTCTACCCGCCGCGTGGCCATTCCAGGAAGTCACCAGTTCCCTGCTGCTGCCGCCACCGCTCGCATCGCTGCCCTGATTGTGCCCCCACTGTGGTCTGTAATATCGCCCTGATTTGTTTTATCTGTATTGTGCTGCTGTCCTGATTGTCCTGTTCAGACTACCCCGTGTACTGCCCTGCCTGGTCTGTAATATCGCCCTGATTTGTTTTATCTGTATTGTGCTGCTGTCCTGATTGTCCTGTTCAGCCTGCCCGTGTACTGCCCTGCCCCCGTTCGCCGTAGTGTTGCTCTGTTGGTATTGTCTCTGTTCTGTTCCCCAGCGCTTCCGTCCCCGCTGCTGCCCACCCCGCTCCCTGCCGCTGCTCCCCCGTGGCCCCGCCCCCACTTCTTCTGGTTCCCTCGACCCTCCCCACTCGCCACCCCGCTCCCGCCTCCCAGCTGCTCCTCCCTCGCTCCGCCTCTCCCACTACGCCATTTATGGCGGAGTCCACGCGAACGCGCAGCGTGCACGCCGAAGGCGCGCCAAAGGTAAGCCCGTCTGCGCCCTTCCGCGCCTGGACCGCGCCCTGTGCCAGGACCCCTGGCCCCACCGATGCAAGACGACCCGACAGACCTACGACGCCGCTGCTCTCAATGCACTCAATGCCTGCCGGATCCCCACCTGCTGCCGGGCTGCCCCGAAACACATTCACAGACCCTTCACCTGCAGAACCTGCAAGTTCACCTGCCTCCGAACCTGCACCGCGCCCGCCAAGCCAAGCACCAGCAGCAACCTCAAGTGCATCCTGCTCAACACCCGCTCCGTCCACAGACACGCCGTGGAACTCTGGAACCTCCTCGACACAACATCACCAGACATCGCCTTCCTCACGGAAACCTGGATGAACGTCTCCTCAGCCCCCCGACATCGCCATTGCCATCCCGGACGGGTACAAGATCAACCAGACCGGAGGAGGCATCGCCATCATCCACAAGAACACCATCCGCATCACGACCGACTCCAGCGACACCTTCGCCGCCGCAGAGCACCTCCACTTCCACATTCACACCAACCCAAAGACGACCCTCAGAGGCACCCTCATCTTCAGACCCCCGGGACCACGCACACAATTCAGCGAAGACATCACAGACTTCATCAGCCCACACGCCCTCCCCTCCACCGACTACATCCTCCTAAGGGACCTCAACTTCCACCTGGAGAACAACAAGGACCGCAACACCACCGCCCTGCTGGACAACCTCGTCAACCTCTGACTCAAGCAACTGGTCAACACCCCCACCCACTACGCCGGCCACACGCTTGATCCCGTCTTCTCATCCAGCAAGTACATCACCTTCAGCCACTCCACCAAACTCCACTGGACGGACCACAGCTGCGTCCACTTCAGCTTCAGAAAAACCACAACCCACCACCACCCGCAACAGATTCCTCACAGGAGCTGGAGCAAGATCACCGCCGACCAGCTCACCACCTCCCTCTGCCAGAACCCACCTGCCAGCACAACGGACCCCAACGAAGCAGCCCGCAACTTCACGCAGTGGCTGACCGCCTGCGCCGACGACCTCGCACCACTGAAGAACCCTCCCAGCAGACCCAGAAGCAAGAAGGCCCCCTAGTTCACCGACGAACTCAAGGACTCCAAGAAGACCTGCCGCACCCTCGAGAAAGCCTGGCTCCTCGACCAGACCACCGACAACATGACCGCCCTCAAACACGCCACCCGCAAGCACCACCAGCTCATCCGCACCACCAAGAAGAAATCACTGGAGGAGCGACTGGACAACAACGCCCACGACAGCAAGGAACTCTTCAGCATCGTCATGGAGTTCACCAACCTCAGCACTGGCAACAACGACATCACTCCTTCACAAGATCTCTGCGACTCTCTCGCCTCGTTCTTCCACCGCAAGATTGCCGACATCCACAACAGTTTCGGCGCTCCATCCATGCACCCAACCGTCGAACCAACGCTCCCCACCGCCACCCTCCTCACCTGGACCACGGTGACCACCGAAGACACAGCCCGCACGATGAACACCATCCACTCCGGATCTCCAACCAACCCCTGCCCCCACCATGTCTTCAACAAGGCTGACTCCACCATCGCACCCCAACTCCGGGACTTCATCAACACCTCCTTCAACACTGCCACCTTCCCGGAGAGCTGGAAGCATGCCGAGCTCAGCGCCCCACTGAAGAAACCAACAGCGGACCCCACCGACCTCAAGAACTTCCGCCCCATCTCGCTCCTCCCTTTTCCTGCCAAAGTCATCGAGAAGATCGTCAACAGACAGCTTGCCGCCTTCCTAGAGATGAACGGATCCCTCGACCCCTCGCAGTCCGGTTTCAGAGCCAACCACAGCACCGAGACCGCCCTCATCGCAGCCACCGACGACATCCGAGCCCTGCTCGACAACGGGGAAGCAGCGGCACTCATCCTCCTGTACCTCTCTGCAGTGTTCGACACTGTCTGCCACCGCACCCTAGTCCAACGCCTCAGCAACATCGGCATCCAAGTGAAGGCACTGGAGTGGATCATCTCGTTTCTCGCCGGAAGAACACGGAGAGTCCGCCTCCCCCCGTTTCGATCCGAGGCCACCGAAGTCATCTGCGGCGTCCTGCAAGGATCATCACTCAGCCCCACCCTCTTCAACGTCTACATGAGACCTCTTGCTGCCATCGCACACCAACACAACCTCAGCATCATCTCCTACGCCGACGACACTCAGCTGATCCTCTCCCTCACCAGTGACCCTGACACCGCCAGAACCAGCCTACACAAAGGGATGAAAGACGTCGCCGAGTGGATGAAGAACAGCCGCCTGAAACTGAACTCAGACAAGACGGAAGTCCTCATCCTGGACCATCGCCATCTGCCGGGGACGACTCCTGGTGGCCCCCAGCCTTGGGCACTGCTCCCAAGCCAACAGACCACGCATGCAACCTGGGCTTCATCCTGGACTCCTCCCTCTCGATGACCAAACAAGTCAAAGCCGTCTCCTCATCATGCTTTCCTACCCTTTGCATGCCTCACAAGATCTTCCGATGAATCCCGACCGAAACCAGGAAGATGGTCACCCAGGCCCTCGTCACCAGCTGACTGGACTACGGAAACACCCTCTACGCCGGAACAACAGCCAAGCTACAGAAAAGACTCCAACGCATCCAGAACGCCTCCGCCCGACTCATCCTGGACATCCCCCGACGCAGCCACATCTCCGGCCACCTGAGGGACCTGCACTGGCTCCCCATCAACAAGAGGATCACGTTCAGGCTCCTCACCCACGCACACAACTCTCTCCATGAACTGGGCCCCAAGTACCTCAACGACCGCCTGACCTTCTACACGCCCACCTGCCAGCTACGGTCTACTAGCCTCGCCCTCGCCGCCGTACCACGCATCCGACGAGCCACCGCCGGAGGCAGATCCTTCTCCTACCTGGCGGCCAAGACATGGAACTCCCTCTCCATCCACCTTCGGCTGACCCAGGACCACCTCGCCTTCAGGAGACAACTCAAGACCTGGCTGTTCGAGCAGTAGCGGACCCCTTTCCCCCAAGCTCCTTAAGACCCTTCCGGGTGAGTAGTGCGCTATACAAGTGTTATGATTGATTGATTGATTGCCCCTTCACAGACGTGAAAATTCGCACAGCATGGGAACATGACTTAGGCCGGCCCATTTCAGATGACCAATGGGAACAGTGTTGCAGAGTCACAAAAGAGGTGTCCCTCAATAGCAAGCACAAACCCCTACATTTTAAATTCCTTCATAGAATGTACCTCACACCCGCTTGGTCACACAGAATAGACCCATCTAGGCCACACCATTGTTGAAAATGCTCAGCCCCCATGCAGATTTTGCACATTTGTCCTGGACTTGTCCAAGACTGCACTTGTATTGGGAGCAAGTACATGCTACACTTGGCGACATGATCTCCCTGTCTCTGACCCCTACCCCAGAAATCACACTACTGGGCTACATGGTTAACTTCCCCAAGAAAGTGAGGAGGTTTGCAGCGCTTGGGTTCCTGTTGGCCAAACGAGAGATAGCGTTAATGTGGGGCAATAGACAGGGACCTACACTACAGGCGTGGCTTCGAAGCCTAGCGTATTGTAATGTGAATTGTGAAGTTTAGTATACACACAAGAGGGGTGGAACAGACAAAATACACAAACTAATCAAAAGTGTACGAGCATTGGCACACTCATGAGTGATGAAAAACTGCCCTCACTCACACACAATGTATGTGACATGCTTCATCATCGGGTCTGCTACAATGCCCGGTCGTAGCCACGCTCCGGGCGGAGCACTGAAAGTGACAACAGTGTTCACAAACAAAAACCAACAAATCAAGACTAAGTACAGTGATAGACAAAAAATTAGCAGTAGGGAATAGTTAAAACTGGCTCCGGGATACCAAATTAAGCTTTATTAGTAGGTTCCAGGGTCAGGATTAAAAGTGAATGGATGATAGTGCTAGGGTAGGGTATTAGGACCCACTAGCGCCCCTCCTTTACTGCTCTAGTCAGCATGTTTTGACCTCTTTTAGCCCTTAAATAATGGGTCACCTTGGTCTTCTTCAGGACGTCTTACTGTCCCAGTCTTATATGATATCCCCCTTACCTTAGTTAGGTGTTAAAAGGAGTATAGGTCAGTCTTGCCCATCAATATTAGGCTATGAGGAGGGAATTCCGCCAACACGGTGAAATCACTGTGAAACAAATCATAAGTGAATAACATTCATAATTGTGGATACCAAGCATTGCTACCCACTATCCACACATAGTCAGGTGAGAAAAACTCTTTGCCTTGCAACAAGTCCCTCTAAATCATACAGCGATCACTGCCCAAATTGGACAGACAGTCCGCCATCTTTATAGAACCAGTAATTCCATAAGTGAAAAATAATCAGTCTGAAGACATCTATCCAAAAGTTTCAATCAAATTCTCTAGTGTGTAAGTTACTGGAAAGTTTCCAGGAAAGTCAAGACATAATCTCATCCACGAACCAGGAGTATAGTCATTTGCAGCCGTGATTATAGTTCCCTGCAAAGTGATATAATACTAGATGCAACTCACCGAGTTTATTGAAACCAATCACTTGACCTTGCTCATGGTGGGTGGAGTCCCAAAGAACACAACCTATGTTCCAATACAATACAGACAAGATATTATATTGGTGACTTGACCCAATCTCTAGGGGAATATATGCCCCCATCAACACCATAGCTGATATGGAAGATATCTCCACGCTACTAGCAGTGCGAGCCCGGCGTGACCCCTGTAAACAACCTCTCATAGACGGATGGATAGAAAAATGGCCAATAGCCCCAACAATGTAGCTGTTGTCTCTTTGAAATATGGCCATCAAGTGCTTTCACAATCATTAGATTTTATCATTTGATTTTAATCATTTCCCGACACCCCCTTAGTTGACATGGCCACGCTATCACACTCTCAGGAGGCACGGACCTGTGTGTCCCAACTTTCGTATCGTGGTGACGACGTAGAAAACATACCCATACTCAAATGTAGAATTTGGTAATGTAATCACCGTTTCACAGACACACTCAGCCATTCGAAAAACGGCCCATACAAGCCTCTTACTGTTCCGAAGAGAAACTCCTACACCAGTTGTGCCCCTCTCTGGTGCGCCGCGACGATGCCGGCGTCCGGTGTGTGCAGCGTGTAAATGGAGATTGGGGGCATGTACCATGCATTGCGGGCATCGTGACGCAATCTAGCGCATGCGCGAGCCCCTTTACTACATAGGCATGGTGGGAAATATAGTTTTTGGACGTCAGTGGCGAAAATAAATAAATAAATAAATCGGGAGTTCGAGACGCCTGTACACCGTTATTTAAATAAAATGCCGGATATAGAAGTGCACTTATGGGAAGGAATTTTACTATAATAAATAAAATAATGCATTTCTCTGTTTGCTGGATTCTTTGTACACTTCAGAAAGAAAATGTAGACTATTATACACGCCAAAAGGACGTTATTCAAATTAGATGCCTGACATTAGGGTACAGAGTTGGGGAGGCCTTGCCTTTCAGTCATGCTAGATAGTGCATTATTCTGTTCAACAAATTCTTTGTGCAATTTTGAAGAGAATATGTGACTCTTATACACGATCTTCCTTTGTTCAATATACTACTAAGGGAGGTATACACTGCACACCGAAATGTATTATATCCCGGTTTATGAGCCCACAACATGCGATCGCTCCGTTGTTAATAAGACTAGTATTGACCCCACTCTACATAATATGTGCACATGCAGGGACCTCAGAGTTGTTGGTTAATATTAACAACCAGTATAGTCACAATATAGTACTTCAAATCATCTACTCAGTGAGTACCACGGGATGTCGTCATTGAGGCCAAACAGGTGGCTCTCAAGGCGGAACACCCATTTCTGCTCTCGTCCAAAAAGAGCCCTATTCATATTAGAGCCCTGGAGGTGTGGTTTTTCAATGATCGTCCACCTGAGGTCCTCTTCAGAGTGACCCGCATCCTTGAAGTGAGTTGTTAGCCGCGTATTAGATCTGCCACATCTAATAGTACTGCGGTGTTCAGTGATGCAGGTCTTAGCTTTCCTGTTGGTCATCCCCACGTACTGTTTACCGCATGGGCAAGTGATCAGGTAAATCATGCCCTGAGAGTTGCAACTAGTATGTTTCCTTTGTTCCCAAAGAGTCGGTTGTCCAATGTCGATACTTTTGGTGTTGGAGGTTAAGTGACGAACCTATCCCGTTGGATGATTAAGTGACAAAATTGTTGCTTAGTCATTTATTTCTCACTGTAGAATCTTCAAATGTGATGAGTCTCTCAGTTTGAACCTCTTAATAGTAGCTAGAGGAGTGCATCTGCTACATTGTCGGAGTCCACTTGGCCTACTGCTTAGTATCGGCCACATAGTGTGGCTTGATCAGGTCGATGGACACAAATATTTTCTTCTTTTTACCATCAAGGGGTGGCAAAAGTATTGTTCTTGATCCGTGGATTGCTAGGACAGGTACTGGTTGTCTGTAAGAAGACCCAAATTCCTTCTTGTCCACGATCTTTTCTCTGACTACATCCCCAAGCTTTGGAATCCAGACATGCCTTGCTGGGATGGATGGTCTTTCCCCAGTGGTGGTTGGCTTCAGGAACACATTGCTTTATTTCGTTCTTAGTTCATTTAAGTCCTGTAAAACAGCCAAACTATCTTTGATATCAAATTGTTTATTTTCCACCACTGTGCCTTTCATGTCAAGGTCCGGTACGAACATTCTAGTCCCAAATAGGACCTAATTCGGAGTGATACCCCCTAGAGAACTTCTTGGCAAATTATTTAATAGGCGTTGGACCCCATGAAGATGTTTGACCCACCCAACACCGAACCTAATACCCTAGCTGTTATAGACTGCTTTATGTCCCGTTTTTTTCTTTCCACAACAGAATTCTCCTCAGGATGGAATGGAGAAGAATACCGCAATGCTAGATCCAAACTGGCCATGGCTTCATTGTAAGCTCGAGAGCTTATCACAGAGCGCTGGCCAGAGTGTAGTGTGCCAATTGCGTATATGCCGATAAGAACTTGCAAATCTTTTATAACAGTTTGAGCATCAGCCGAGCACTGAGGCCACATCCATAGGAACCTTGAACATGAATCCACTGCGACCATGATGTGTTTATAGTTATCATCCCTTTGTAAGAGACCGCAGTGGTCCAGGTACACACAAGCTAATGGTTTATCTAAAATTAACAGGGGCGTCTGCGCAGGACGTTTCACTGTAGATACGTTTGGCATATTTCACAGTCCAAAACATAGATTTTGGTCCGTTTCTTAATACCAAGCTACCAGTATCTCTGTTTTAATAACAACACTTTGGTGGAAACACCTGCAAGAGCAGTGGCGAGCCCTTCATGTGCTGCTAGGATTAGTCCTAATCTGTGTTCCATGTTTGGAATTACCCAATCCTCCACTCCAGGTATTCGAACAACCTGAACATTGTTCGCATCAATTGTATATGAGTATTTGAGTGGAAACTTCTTAGGTAACGCTGCCTATGCTTGAAGCATTGACAGCCAGTATTATTTCACTTTCTATTTTTGTTTTTGAACGAGTGATTGCATTTATGCAAGCCGTTTGCACAGCCCCCTTCGCAGCTTCATCAGCCATTGAATTCCCTTCAACGCGAATGCCATCACGTTGATGACTTAGCATGTGTATCACATGAGTGTTTTTTATTCCGTCTCGCAACTGAACTACTTGTTCCCAAAGCATTTTATGCTTGACTGTACCACCTTTTGCATCTTTGAAACCATTTTGAAGCCAATTCTGTAAATTTTCATTGTAAGATTGAACACAGTAAAAGGAATCACACACTATTAGTGTGGGGAATTTGCGATCCGTATTTTCAAGTGCCATTTTGAATGCTTGTAGTTCAGCTCGCTGAGCTGTACAATCTCCTAGAGATTGTGTTTTTGTGACCATTGGTCTGAATTTGCCATCGCACGTACAACCTTTAACGATCGCACATGCTGCACTATAAGCTTGTCTACTCCCCATAGCGAGTTGTGCAGAGCCGTCAGTATCAATTATAAATTCATACTGGTCAAGAGGGAGCATCTCAGTAGGCAGAGGGCATTCATGTTCATATTGCAGGAATGCTTGTGTTTTTAAATAAGGATCAAAAACATATTCAACATCAGTTGCAGCAAGAGAATTAACCCAATGGTATCCATCTCGGATGTAAAGCTTTTGCATTCGGAATGCTCGTTTTTTTAACTGTCTCTAAGGCTGGTACAGGAGTTACGACCATTATGCGTTTACCCTGTGCTAGGGCTCTTTCTTTTGATACAGCTGTTTGAACTGCTGTCTGAATTTTTTCTGTTAATGTGTAAATTGTATTTCTGCTTGTGTGTACAAATGTGATTTGTATGCAATTGGTACTTTTTCACCTTCGTTAAAAGTTAAGTAGGTGAATCCGCATTGAGCCGGAATGATTCGGATCACTAAGTTGCGTACGTTTACACGTGTTTGTAAGTGATTTGTTGCTAACATGTCAGCTTGAAGTGAACACAGGATATCTGTGTGCTCCTGTATCCAATTTATGATTTTTAAATCAGGTTTGAATAATTCATAGAGAGGTTTAACCCTTTCTGCGTAATTTAGAATGTAAGTTCTTCCAAGATTCAGGAAACCTAGAATCAATTGTAAGTTTTTCATCATTTTTGGAAGTTGGAGCAGCGCACATTTTTCTAAAAAGTTGGCTGCCATATTTTTGCCTTCATTTGAAAGCTCATTTCCTAGGAAAAGGACATTGAGGTGGGCAATTCTTGATTTCTTGAAATTGAATTTGTAGCCCTCAGAGGGGAAGCCCAGTATAATGGTGTTCACTGTGTTCAAGTGCCTAACCAGGTAATCGTCTGTCAGATATCATCAACATATTACAATGCCTTGTCATTATAAACTTCTAGTAACTCTGTTACTCTTGCTGAAAATAACCCCGGGCTATTCTCGAACCCTTGTGGGAGTCGACAAAAGTGACCAGGGTCCCCATTATTGAGAAAGCTGTCAAATACCTTCTTTCCGGTGCTATGTTTTGACAAAAGAAACTGTCAAAAATGTCTAATGTGGTTTTATATTTTTTACGCACAATGTTATTTATTAATGCTGTACTATGTGCATTCGGCACTGCAAATGTTTTAGAACAAGAGTTCAGGTGTCTGTAATCCAAAACAGGACAATATGTATTGTCTGGTTTGGAAACAGGAAACAAAAGATTGTTCAATGATGAGGTGCATGTTTCAATCACCCCTTGGTATTCAAGTTGATCTAAGACCTCCCTGACCTGTTTTTTAGCTTCTTGCTTAATTGGGTACTGCCTTTGTGCAGTTGTTTGATTTTTTAACTGGATCTTGTGGTGAGATGAGTCCTCACCCCATCCTACATGATTTTTATGTAATGCTGGGGTTTGGGCAACTGCCCATTTCCTGGCATAGGTATACTTTAAATGTACTGGAACATGGTTGGAGAAGTCTGTCATAATGATGTCTTCACCATGTGG
Source organism: Lissotriton vulgaris (assembly GCF_964263255.1). Lineage (NCBI taxonomy): Eukaryota > Metazoa > Chordata > Amphibia > Caudata > Salamandridae > Lissotriton > Lissotriton vulgaris. The sequence continues at coordinate 334,014,687 of NC_141700.1, forward strand.
GCACTCCCTGACAAATTCTGGTGGCCAGTCCTGTTCTGCTAGAAGTATATCATAACCCTTTGAAAGTTTCTCCCAAAGAGCGCTTTTACTTTTCTTGGTATGTCTCCCTCCATCTGGAGTGTTATTTCATATAACCTATGTGGACAACTAACCCTGGTGTCTGCAGTCTCAATTTGAATATCTTCATTCAAGTCCACTGTCTCTAGAAGTCCCTTCAGGTTCTGGCAAACTATTGTTACTTCTGCTGCACTGTCCAGCATTGTCTGACCCTATTCTCCATTCTTGAGTTGTGCTCTCAGAATTTTCGGCATGTCTGATCTTCAGACCTACTACCTTTTTCTTGGTAAATCGAGGTTTTGGTTTCTTTTTCAGAACGTTTTAATCATCTTTGGACTTCACACCTTCTTTTCTTTATTCTTTCGGATGTCTGTGATGATATCTGAAAGATACAAGAGGACTGTGTATCAGTATCTTGATACCTGTCAGGTTTTCTCAAATTATCCCTGTTCCTGAGGTTGTACCTCCTTTCAGAGGGCTCCTTTTGAGGAGACCTACATTGGGATTGATAACGTTTCTCTTTTGAATGTTGGTTGTTATTTTCCCATTACTTTTTAGAAGATGTAGAATTGTATTTAATGGAGTCCTTCTCGGTACCTTCAGACAGTTGTGGTTTAACTGGTTTCTCACCCAAACTGTCTCTGCCTAATTCTTCATAGGATTTTTTCAATTATTCTGGCTAGTTCTTGTTGTTCTGTTACATCAAATTCCCTTAATTTCTTGCGGATCACCACTGATGCTGCTTCTCCTTTAATATTAGATAATTTTATTGTTGAGACCTGGTCAAAATTTTTCAGTAACTTCATACCTAAATTCAGAGCAGGCTCTGCCCCGTATTTGTTTTGAATCTGTTTCAGGACATCAGGTATTACCGCCATAGACTGAACATGTTTTAGTATAGATAGCAGCAAAGACTGTTCCCCAAGTGGTGCAGTCTTCTAGATATGGTGTGATCCCCATTGGTAAACAGATTGTTAGAATTCTTTGTTTCTCATAAGGGCTAGTATTAGGAAATACTGCTTTGATTTGAGTAATTTTCTGAGCTGTCCAGAATGGAATTTGTTCAAGTTTTGTGGGCATTTTACCCATGACTGTGTGTAAAGTCTGTGGATTGATTTTTAGTGTATTCCCCTGGTGAGAGGTTTGTTTTGGAATAGCTAATGGTGGTTGGACTGTGAAAGTCCACAGGACATATTGGACCAATTGTCTGTAGATTGTTGTTACTCTTTGAGTTGAGTAAATAATTCATCATTTGATATTTCTTCAATGTCAGGATGAGGTGTGTAACTAGCTAAAGTCGGCCATGTTGCTCCTGATCTACCTAGTGGACCGAACCTGGTAATGTGATTGAAAGGTTTTAGGCACCTTTAAACCAGAGATTATGCTCCTGGTATGTGAGAGGAATTTCAACATCTTCAAAAGGAATATATTCCTCAGGTAGATCATGTTCTTTGTAGAAATAAAACATCTTTGTTACTGGATGTGATTCTGGGAATACTATCCATGAGTGGAATACCTCTGTCTGATAAGATTCATGTTCCTCTATCACAAAAACTGCTCTACCACCTCTTGTGTTTGGCCATGTTTTATACGTTTTAGAGTGATGGCTCTCCTTAAATTTGGAGGAATGAATATAGCATTCTTATCGGTTTCATCAAAACCCGTAAAGTTAAAAACTGCTGCAACTGCTGCGGCGTTAGTATCGTTATTTGACATTGTTTAATGAAAAATGCAGAGCAAGTTTCAAGGGAACAAACATAAGGTGCACAATATTTTTGGAACACTGTATCCTTCAACTTTGAACAAACCAAACAGCCAATACATAGGATTTTCGTCCTACTCAGCTATGGCTGATATTATCTCTACCCACTCGAGACGTCTTATGGAGTATTATGAGTAGAGGTCTCTGAGAAAAGCACGACGGAGTTACTTCATTATCTAGTGTTAAATTAGTGCCTTACCAATCCGTTGGACGGCATGTAGTGTAGTTCCTATATCCCTTAAAGGCTCTGCGCATTGGAATAATATACACTATGTGTTTTAATGTCTCGAACCGGGGTGGGGCTGCAACGGCTTTTAATTGGTTTTAACAATTTTATCAGTGACCTTGGTCTCAAGACTAATGTTGCAAAATCTCAGAGTATGGTGCTGGGTAACCTTCCTACCCCTGTAAAGACAATTTTAAAAGGCAGTGAGAAATTGACTCAGGTGCCCACTTTTTCCTACTTGTGGGTCATTTTTGACTCAAAATGCACATTGCTGCAGTTAATGGAGACAAGGGTTAGGGGTTTTAATCAATGCCTGGAAGCTATTTTTAGATTCAGTAAAAAGTTAGGCTCACGTCCTGTAAACGCAATAACAGAGATCTATAAAGCTCACACATGCGCTGCCACTTTATATGGCGCAGGAGCTTGGGGCCCCAGCAATACATCAGGTCTTCAGCGAGCGGAAAACTCATTTTTGAAACGCCTACTGACCCTTCCACGGAGCACCCCTGCCACCATGTGCCATAGCGAACTGGATGTGATCCCCCTATCCTTTCAAACGCAACTACCACCTCTCTTAGAGTGGCACAATATTTGGGCAAAAGAAGAAACAGTTCTGAATCATGCCATTATTGTAGATTGCTTAAAACTAGAGTGGGCAAGCAAAATCCCTTGGCTCTCCTATGTCAAAGCCCACTGAGGAACCTAGGTTTGTCAGACTGTTTCGACTATCCAGCCAATACTGCTAAAATTCCCAGGGCCAAGTTAAAGAAAGAATGCATGGCGTATCTGTACTTGGAAAGAGATATGCAGGAGATGGGTAAAAGAAGGGTTCTTGACCACTCACTTTTGGTTTGCTCAATGGGGACTGAGCCCTACATTTCTTTTTACTTTAGTCATGTCAAATTATATTAACTTATAAGGTTTAGGTTTGGAAGCTCACATCTGTTGGTTTCATATCCACAAAACGCTTACACAGATGCTGGGCTGGATTTCTGCCCATGTGATTCAAAATCGAAGCAGAGCACATTGCACTTTATGTTCTTTTGCAATCTTTATATTACTCCAAGGCGCACTTTTTTAATAGCACTTTTAAAATATTTGAAAATAAGAAGGTGTCAGGCAGCTTTGCACTATCACAACAACACCTTTCGGTAGGGTCAGAGGCTATTTAGAGACCAGAAAAGGATAAAATGCCCCTAATATGTAAACTTGACAAACAAAGAATATCCTATGGTCTATGAACTACTTCTGAATTTGAGATATTACTCCTGAGTAGTTCTGCCGAATAAAACTCCTAAAAAATATGCATTATTTTTTCGGATTCCCATCACTCACCCAAGTGGGTGACATGCTTCATCATCTGGGTCTTCTCTGAAAGCCAACCTGGTGGATTTTGGGGCTACATCTTCATCATAGTGGTGAAGGAGCCCAAGGATGTTTTATTAGGAGGGTAGTTTGTTTTATTATGAGGGTAGTTTATCTAAGTGCCAGAAGTGAGCAGTTAAGTAAGTGGGAAATAAATGCAGTGCAATGGGGAAAAAGAGATATTAAAATTGGAACGCGGTGGACCCAAACTTTTTATTCTTGTACACCGCGAACCAAGGCTAAAAACAGTGCAATTAGACAGTTTCAACAAATAGCGGTCTATACGGTATTTTAAATGGTCAACATGTTTCAGCACATTTACAGCAAAAATGAGCTTTGTGCATTCGTCAGGACCTCTCAAAATTAATTCGCTACTGCAATAAAGTGAAAAATGTATAAGAAAAATATCTTTAAACGTGATTGTCGGTAACCATACAACCTGTTTGCTAGGTGAGCAATGTATACAAATTTCTCCTCAATGATACTCAAGTCTCCCCAAGAAATCTGAAAAAATACAAACATAAAGCGACATTTTGTCAGGAGAAAAGCTCTCATTTCTATTTCCAATCAGTACAAGTGACACAACGTTTCCACCTAGCACACTTCCTTTGGGGAACCAAGTTCATCTTTCTTACCTCGAATATCTGAGGGAACTACCTCCCCCCACCTGGCAACAGCTACAGGTCCACCGCGTTCCAATTTTAATATCACATTTTCACCATTGCACTGCATTTATTTCCCACTTACTTAACTGCTCACTTCTGGCACTTAGATAAACTACCCTCATAATAAAACATCCTCGGGCTCCTTCACCACTAGTTGTAGCCCCAGAAGCCACCAGGTTGGCTTTCAGAGGAGACCCAGATGATGAAGCATGTCACCCACTTGGGTGAGTGATGGGAATCCGAAAAATAATGCATATTTTTTCAAGAGTTTTTTTCGGCGGCACTACTCAGGAGTAATATCTCAAATTCAGACGTACGTCATAGACCATAGGATATTCTTTGTTTGTCAAACTTTGCACTATCTCCAGCTTTTAAAGGATGAGTTTATCTGTCTGATGGTCTATAGATATATCTTTTCTTCAGTCCGACTTAGAAATATTGTTGGGAAATGACTTTATATTGCACTTTATCATTGCACTATATATATATATATACACTGTTGTCTTAAAAATGTTGCCATATGGCACTAGGAATGTAGATTCTTTTCTGTCTCAGTATAATTATTGTTGTGTCTAGGGTGGTGATATGAAATGTCTCTTTTTTTCTTTTCAAGAAATATTCTTTATACTGGTTATCTTTCTAAATTTGAAATCTTTGTTTTTATAATGTATTCTTTTATGGCTTGGAATGTAGCCAAATAAAGATTTCAGAATGAATGAATGAATACTGAATAGGACTGAGGTCAGTATGTCTCTATCGAGTACATTAAACTTAATTACTTGTGTGTGTGCCAGCTAGCTCAGAGGTCACTAGAAAGTTCTTGAATGATCGAGAAGGGTTTAATGTCTGACAACAGCATAAACATGACAACTTTATTTCCCTTAGAATCGGAACAGTTCTCAGACTCGTAGAAACAATAGATAACAGTTTTACTCAGTCAATCGTGCATGCTATGTTTCTACAGAGTTACACAGAAATAGGTAGATGGGCGTTTCAATAAAAAGGGTTTATTGAACAGTCTTATTTCTTGTGCAAGAGATATGAGCTGCTACAGTCGTAAGACAGAATGAGAAGTATAATACGTACAGCGTTAGCAGTATGATAAAGTAATACTGCATAGCATGGTTTGTAGCTATGAGATTTATTCATAAAAATACATACATAAATAACACAGGCTAAAATGTGAATACTCCTCTGGTGCTTCTAGCTAATTCTACCTCAGTGAGGTAAGAAGTAAGTATGGGCGAATTTTGCGGATTGGGGGTCTGCGAATTCGTGCGAAATGGCAAAAAAATCTGCAAGTTCGCGGATTTTTCCGCGTACTCGTGGATTTTTTTGCCATTTGCACAAATAATGTTTCATGTGTGTCTGTAACTTTGCCACTGCGCCGAAAGGCACCGAGGTCCCTCGAGTGAGCTGTCCATCGTAGTGAGGAAAGGGCGGGATGACATTGCATTCCCTAGTCTGTGTGTGGTGGGGCCAAACGGGCGGGGCTTCTAGGCGAGTTCACATGCCTCTTGTTTATAAAGAGTCAGAGACCGATCAGAGCAGCAGATGAGAAAAAAGCAGCCTCCTGGTCAAAGTAAGTGCATGGGGATTGCGCCAGAGAAACTCGTGGATGCAAAGACCTCCATCAAGGATTACATCTAAATGTAGACGGTAGATATGGTGAGGAAGCACACCTGGACCGTGCTCACTAGTTGTTCGGACTGATTATAATGCACGACTGAATTAGAGCTTCAACTCGGGCACCTGCTTATATCTGTAAGTGCTTCCTGTTGAGGTTTAATTTTTGTGACAGAAGCATCATGCCAGAATGAATCCTGCCTGCATATTTATCCACGATGATGCCACCGATTGTTCCATACCTCTACTCAACTGGAGTACTTTCTACTGGCTAATCAGTAAGTGCTACCTCGTTGGGTAAATGTGTAGTGCTTTTCCTACACTGCAGCTGTGTAAAGGGCCAGAAGATTTGCCTCCAGTGACCGTGTGTGCCTGTAACTTTGGTCCCTTGAGTGACCTGGCCATCGAAAAAAAAAAAGACCCCCCGAGCGAATTTGAAAATTATTTGGCGGATTGCGAAATTGCCAAACATTCGCAAATTTCACGAGCAGAATGGATTTTGCGTCCATACTTAGTAAGAAGTATGTGCTGGTTTCTATAGTCTAGTTTAGCTATAGTTAGTATTTGCCAGAAGTCCCTCTAGGTTCTAGTCTGCTCCATACCTTAGAATGAGAGAGGTTGGAATCTCTTTCCAGGTCTCGATCTCTAACACCCTGCGAAGGTATTCAGAAACACTGGAGCTGGATTCTCTGTGAGGAGGATGACAGCGTCTGGTCAGTGCATCAGACGGGGACTCAAGTTCCTTCCGACCTTGCCGTGGCAAGCCGTGGCGAGCTGTGCAGCCGAGCCATGGGTTTCAATTGCAAGTGAAGATATATTTATACCTTGAAGGTGTTTAGGAATGCCAGTGATGACGTAAAAGTCGGGCAGAGGAACGTCATGAATGAACCTCTAAGGAATAGATGTTCATGCATAATAGATGAGTTCTTTGAGAAAATAATCCAAGCAGGGGAAGTCCTAAGGGTTAAGAGTCTGGTTTTCCAAGAACTCGTTGTGACGTCGATGGACGGATGTATGTGACCATGCCTGTATTTAGTTAGCATGGCTGATGCCTAAATAAGGACTGGAATCCTATGTCCAAAAAGGGCAATGAGAATTGTGCCTATATAAGGGCATAAATCGGGAAACTTTTACCAGGTATCTAAATCGACACAGAACAGTACGTCAATTACAAATGCTGGAAAGAATATGAAATAGCACAATGTAGCAAATTATCACAGATAAAATGTACCAAGCTGGCAGGATATAGACTTCCACCCTGATACTTTTCTATCAGTATCAGGATTATAGAAACAATTTAACCAGTGCACATCCCTACTCGTAACTATTATCCAATACAATCAGTTCAGTACTTCAATTCTTTTCCAGTCCACACAGTTATTTAGATAGCACAGAGTCCATTGGTTCTTAACGTTCTTATTTATTGATTATTTTCTTGCCACATCGTCACAGCCGACGCGCGTTTTGCCCTCCACGGGCTTTTTCAAGGCTGCGTTTCGCCCTCCACGGGTTTTTTCAAGGCTGCAAATTAGTATACAAATACATACAATCAGTAAAACTCATATCTACCAAGCCACCTTTACACATCCATACTTAGTCAACTCCAACCCTTATTTTCCTCCATTTCCATTTAGCTCCAAATGGAAATGGAGGAAAATAAGGGTTGGAGTTGACTAAGTATGGATGTGTAAAGGTGGCTTGGTAGATATGAGTTTTACTGATTGTATGTATTTGTACACTAATTTGCAGCCTTGAAAAAGCCCGTGGAGGGCGAAACGCGCGTCGGCTGTGACGATGTGGCAAGAAAATAATCAATAAATAAGAACGTTAAGAACCAATGGACTCTGTGCTATCTAAATAACTGTGTGGACTGGAAAAGAATTGAAGTACTGAACTGATTGTATTGGATAATAGTTACGAGTAGGGATGTGCACTGGTTAAATTGTTTCTATTTATGGTTCATGAAATTCTGCTACACTTGCTGTGGGCAGAGGATCGTGACGGAAAGTGCTTAAGGGTGAATAAGCATCCTATCAGTTGGGCACTCCCAAATTGAGTATCTCTGCATGACTGGACAATTGAATACCAGGGGACAAATACAAAACTGATGTGCAGATCACAGTAGCAAATTCACCCTGGCTTTTTGTATGAGTATCAGGATTATGATTTTATGACATTTTGGCCTGTAGTGCAGCGTAATAGGTTTACTTTCTCTCTTTTGGAATATTGTGCCCTGGCTGAAGTATGCACCTTGAATATCTGTCTGTGTAAGGGTATTGTCTTGATATTTTGGAGACCTATTGAAGTAATTCGGGGTTCCCAAGGCCTACACACTCCAGAGATAACCCACTTACACTCAAGAACTGTTGGCACGGAAACTGTAAAAGGCAAAGAACAAATTTATTAAGACCCCATGGGGTGGTGGTACACTCAAACAGCACCCTTCGGTAATGCAAGAGGTATCACACCGAACACCGGTGTGACCCCGTTTATATACAGTTTTGGGGCAATAAAAGATAGGCGGCACAAGTTAAGACACATTTAAGGACATATATGGTCATGTTTTGGAATACTGCCAGCTCATTGGAGGGGGCACAACTCCGCTGGTCAGTTTGGTGCACATTCCAGAAGGTTTACGGGTCAGTGGGAACTGCGCATGTGCGGCTTGACCGGTACTAAAAATAGCCTGTTGCTGGGCAGATAGAAGTGGTCAGCGGAACGGACAACGGACTAAAAGGGCACGCCAGCCACGAGGCCGCTCATGATCTAAGATGGCCACTGCAACATTCAAAATGGCGTTTTCATATATAGCTAAGTTAAGGAGGACAACGTGTAGGTTCAGCTAATCGCTAATGCGGCCGGGCCAATTACAACAGACGACCCTTTTAGCGGTTAGCTGAATCTACCTCATAGTGAACATAGTCAGGATGTTCGTCCTCGATGTCTATTAACATTATTTGTGTTACCTCCTTGTGAAGCATCATTTTGTCATGGGCAAGAGCTCGTCTTGATGGTATACAAGCTGATAAACACATTGAACATAAAGCTGGGCCACATTGAATACATAGGCATATAAAAAACATGGCTCCTACAAGTATACAGAGAATTGTCAACAGTTTCCAGCCCCAAGTTGTAATCATAGACCAAAACCATCCCGAAAGTGTCCAAGTTCCATTGTCCGGGTGTATTTCAGCTGCTATTTTATGAAGCTTGGAAATAGCATCCAACACAGATGGAGAATTGTCCGGGACGTATACGCAACAGCTGCTTCCGATAATCCTACATGCCCCCCCCCCCCCCGATCAGCCAAAACAACGTCCAATACCATTCGATTTTGGAGGGTGACAATTCTGGAAATCTGTAGTTCCTCGGTAATATTCCCCAGAGCAATGGCAGTGTCATTCGCAACAGCCTCAACAACACGTGTCAGTCGTCTGATTTTCCGGCTGTTCAGTGCAGCCCCCACAAAGGAGAATAGTCCTAGAATAAAGTCCACATATTGTTGTAATGCAGTGTCCGTTTGGTCAATGTCCTCCAGGACAACAGTTCGTTTAACCCTATTCAGAACGAAATCATGGTACAAAGTATAATCATTGTGATACATCGGAGGGGCAATGAATACGGGAGGTAACACAAACGATACATAACACGTGCCCAACCACCCCAATGGAAGCTGATGGTAGCCCTTCGTTCCACAGATAAAATATGTATTTCGTGATGCAACAAATGAAATACCATTCGGGTTATCAAACGTGAGAGTAGTATTACATTCGCTTTTCCCCACTGCAATCGAACCCTTGTTCCTGATACATAAATCGGCTTTTGTAGCAATGACATTTATAACATGGGCATTAGAGACATTGATGTTCCTCTGGTTGCTGTATACACGTGGGGCACACACATTGTCAGGCCTGTACTCTTCCCATTCAAAACGAGTGCCCTCAGCCCGGGGAAACCCATCCTTGTCGTGGAAACATACTTTATTCAAACGGAAAAGCACCCCCCCTTTGGTTGGCCATCTCATAGTAAAGAGGAGGGTGTACCAAGCGTTGCATGACCCATTATGCGAAAATGGGAGTGAAATAAGTGGAGTGCCCCCTCTCTTCTGGTGCCCTGGCAACATCCCACATACCCAGCAATTTGAAGTATTGGTCATGTTATGTGTGTGGTGAAGAATCTGAATGAAGCTGTTATTTAAGTACGTTTGGCGATGTCGCTCTTCATGAAAGGGCAGTGTAAAATGAAAATGTTCAGACGGAGCAGGGGTAGTTGGCAGCAAATGTTCACGTACAGGCACCACAAGCTCAACTACCCAGGCTATAACAGCTATCACCACAATGATCAAAACAAAGAAAAAGGCACCCAATATTTTCTTATCCCGGGATGCCGTTAATGCCATAGTTCAAGAATGTTCGTAGAAAGTCTCAAATAGCACAAATTGTTCACAAATTGTTCACCAAAGTCTCAGATACACGTGCGTGTATACCTAAAAAAAGGAAAAAAATACGGTGCTGAACTCCGAGGTAGCCGTTGTTTTCTTCTCCGGGCCAAGACGGGTGTCGCTACTCTGGCAGAACTGATCCCCCCCCCTTGGAATTCCCGGTTTCCGTTTCACAAACCTGGAGCGGTAACCAACCAGTCATTAAAAAAAAACAAAACAAAAATCTTCTTATCGTGGGCGCAGGTTGTAACGCTCTCTTCCGGTAGCAGATTGGTCCGGGAAGGCTCCCTCAACTTCGGGCGACGTCACAGCTGGGCTCTTTTCTTTTTCCAAGATCTCCTTATAATCAGTCAACACAGCAGGAGTCACCAGGTCCGGAGAGACACGGCGACAATGTGTCGAATGCACCCACCGCTTTCTGTTGGTCACTCGTACTGCGGTGCGGGTCGCAAGGAGGACCTGCTCGGGCCCTTCCACCTGGGCTCCAAACTGCTTGCTCTCTCAAACGAGCGAACCATTACATGGTCACCAGGACGAAGATCATGGCCCTCTCCAGTAGAGTTGTCAGGGAGCGCTTCTCGAACCTGTTGATGAATAGAGAGCAAATCATTTGTTAATCGTGCCAAATAATCATTCATCATAACACAAGGCACATCATGTATTAATCGCGGCTTGGGCACCCCCCAGATATTCATCGGGCGGCCAAACACCACCTCATAAGGCGTAAGGCCGGTTCGTGAGTGGGGTACTGATCTAAGAGAAAGCAGTGCCAGCGGCAAAGCATCTGGCCACTTCAACGATGTAGACGCTACAATTTTGGCTAGTTTGAGCTTCAACGTGGCATTGTACCGCTCGACCAAACCTGCTGACTGAGGGTGGAATACAGCGTGGAACTTCTGCTGAATCCCTAACCCCTTCTGTACATATTCCACAATCTTTCCAACAAAATGGGGCCCATTATCGCTCCACAAAAATTTGCAAACTCCAAAGCGAGGAAAGAATTCCTTAAGCAACACCTTAGCTGTCGTCAAAGCCGTATTGTCTTTCGTGGGGTAGGCCTCAACCCATTTGCTAAAAGCACACACCACCACTAGGACGTACTTCAGGTTGTTGCAGCGCTCGAGTTGGATGTAGTCCATTTGAAGCACTTCAAATGGTGCCGAAGGTGGAACGAAACCTCCTTTCGGAGTATGGGTCCCCTTTCCAGGATTGTGTTGCAAACACACCAGGCAGGTCTGCACTACTCTCGTTGCAGTATTAGCAATCTCGGGATGTTCCCAAACTCGTGTTAAAAGCCGAGTGATTGCCAGAGCCCCGACATGAGCCAGTCCATGTGTCATCTGGACCATCGCCTGTAAGTAAGCCGCAGGCAATTTCCACTTCTCCATATCTTTACTTCTCCAACAACCCTCATCATCTAGTACCCCGTCTGCTGCCCAAGCCGTAAGTTCAGATTCAGTAGCTGATTTTTGAATATCCAATATTTCTGCTCTAGCATTATTCCATCGCTCAGCCTGTGATTGTACCACATACATGGGGGAGCTAGTTCGGGACATAGCCGTTTGTCTGGCTATGCTGTCTGCAAAGGCATTCCCTTGACCCACTTTATCCGTAATCTTTTTATGGGCACTGCACTTCACTATCGCTACTTTCTTAGGGCCAAGCAATGCATTTAGGAGATCACGCACTAGCTCTCCATGCATAATGTGCTCTCCGTGTGATGTCAGAAACCCACGTTCCCTCCAAAGTAGCCCGAAGTCATGGGCCACTCCAAAGGCATACCGGCTGTCCGTGTATATGCTCACACGTAATCCAGCACTTAATTCGCAGGCTCTTGTTAAAGCTATCAGCTCTGCTGCCTGAGCCGACTTTTGTGGTATCCTAGCTGTTTCTACCACTGTCTTAAGTGTCGTGATCGCATATGCTGCGGAAGTCGTGCCGTCTGGCAGCCTCAAACACGATCCATCAACCCACAGTTCCCCATCCACATCTGGAAGTGGCACATCCTGTAAGTCAACACGACCCTTTGTCTGTTCCTCGGTCAGGAAAACACAGTCATGATGTTTTTCTTCCTGACCCTCCTCGGCCGGATAGGGCAATAAAGTGGCGGGGTTCAAAGTAGCGCATCTTTTCAAGGTAATATGTGGCGCCAAGAGTGTCAGCTCGTATCCTGTTAGCCGTGCACTCGTGAGATATTGGGTCTTGGTTTGGTTTAACAGGGCATCTACTGCGTGAGGAACTAACACCAACAATTTGTGTGATAACACTATTCCCTCACTCTGTCGTATGGCTACTGCAGTTGCTGCTACCGCTCGAAAACACCCGGGCAACCCTCGCGCTACAGGGTCCAAAATGGCAGAGAAGTATGCACATGGTCTCTGCTTATCCCCGTGTAATTGTACTAACACTGACAACGCGCACCCATCATTCTCATGCACGTACAATGTGAAAAGTTTCGTATAGTCTGGTGTACCTAACACGGGTGCGGAACAAAGGGCCTGCCTCAACTGCTCAAAAGCTTTCTGACATTCATCTGTCCACTCAAGAGGCATTGGTGTGGCTTTGGACAGTAATGCTAGCAAAGGTTTTATGATATGCGAAAAACCCATGATCCATTGCCTACAAAAGGACGTCAACCCTATAAAGGCACGTACATCTCTCTGCGTGCGGGGGACTGGTGTATCTAAAATTGCTTGAATTCGATCAGATGTTAATGCACGCCCCTCCTTAGACAACAGATGACCGAGGTAGGTCACCTGGGGTCTACAGTATTGAAGCTTTTTCTTAGAAACCTTGTGATTGTTTTGTGCCAAAAAGGAAAGCAACGCAAGTGTGCTCTGTTCACATTGTGCATAAGAGTCAGCAGCAAGCAGAAGGTCATCCACGTACTGGATGAGCGCAATGCCAGACTGCAATTTAAACGAATCTAGCTGCCTTTTCAAAGCCTGGCTGTAGATGCTAGGACTTTCAGTATAACCTTGGGGAACACGACAAAATCTATACGATTTATTATTGAGCGTAAAACCAAACAGATATCTGCTATCAGGATGAACAGGGATGGAAAAGAACGCATTCTTTAAGTCAATAACACTAAAGGTGGTGGCTGTCGGTGGAACCAAGGTAAGCAAGGTCGTAATATCAGACACCACCGGGTATTGGGGAATGACAATTTTGTTGATCTCTCGCAAATCGATAATAAATCGATAGACTTTGCCATCAGTGTCTCTCTTAAGAATCGGAAGAATAGGACTGTTACAAACATTATAAGGGACCTCCTCCACAACCCCTGCAGAAATCAAATCCTGAACAATGTGTGTCAATGCAATTTCACCTTCTCTTGAAATCTTATACTGTGGTACTCGTGGTAGAGGGGCCCCCTCCTTAACAGTAATGTGTATTGGTGGAATACGCATCTCTCCCACATCCGTATCTGAGGTCGCCCACAACGTATGCGGTAGAGAGGCCAAAGCTGGAATGTCTAAAATAGCATAAAATCTGTCAGGGTCAGGGTAATTGTCATTCAGGATAACCCGCACTCCCTCTGGAGCGCAACGTATTGTCGCTCGAAAATATTTAAGCAAATCAATGCCCAGGATATTGTCTGGGGTATGGGGTGATAACAAAAATTGGCCAAAACTAAAGTATTTGTCTATGCATAGTGCAAGGGGCTTGGACAACGGGCTGGGGGAGGGTGTGCCATCAAACCCTACACACGTAATCATTTCGCCGGACAGGGGAGCCCTCGGAACCAAGTTTTTCGACAAAGCGCTACGAGTAGCTCCTGTGTCGACTAGAAACTGATCAGTAGAACCCAAAATGCCCGCTGTTACATATGGACCTTGCTGATCTACCGGCACTTCAACTGATTCCTTACCCCATCCTACGCATGCACATAATCCTGATGTTCCACATTCTCTCCTTCCGAAATCTGATATTGATTCCGTCTATCAAACGTATTTCGTTCATCCTGGCCACGGCCCCTCTCCTCAACCTGTCTACGATCACCTCCGCCACCCCTCGCTCCAGTATAACCTCCTCTCGACCTTCCACTTCCTCGACCACGCTGACTACGCTGTTCACGAAGTACCGGACAATCTTCGGCCCAATGCCCAAACTCCTTACAATAAGCACACTGATCCTCCGCAATATCCGTACGACCATACGATGCGTTTCCTCCACCTCGTCTACCTCTATCATTCCCTCTACCCTGTGTTCCCCGAACTTGCGCCAACATCACCTTCGTTTTCAATTCCTTCGCCTTTTTCTCTACACTTTCTTTAGCCTCCACTTCCTGTCGCTCATAATACTGAGCCATAGTTAACAAGGACGCAGGGGTCGCCGTGGCCCAGGAACTTTCACTCAACTTCAATCGTTTTGCAATCTCTGGTAGGAGATTAGCAACATACTTATATACAAACAAATGCCGGCCCGTATTGTCTGTCAAAGATTGACCACTGTAATCATGAAATGCTTCCTCGAAGCGTGTAAAGAAATCTGAAACCGTTTCATCAGGTTTCTGCTTGCACCATGTTAGCATAGTCCAATCAATCTTTTTGGAGGGAACAAGCGTTTTCAATTTATTCAAGATAGCTGCCGGCAGATCTAAAATTAACTGGCAAGGCTTACAGGCTGGTTCTCTATCTAAATCTGCAGCATTTATTTCCTTCCATGTTCCCCCCAATATCGTTTCGTCATTATTTTTACGAATCTGCCTCCACATATCAGGTGGTAATATTAGCCCAAAAAACAAATCTATATCCACAAGAGTCATCACACAAGATGATATAGCCCCCTCCACCCCTTCATAAAATGCCGCCGGATTCTTCCGAAGATCAGGTAGAGAATTTTTCAATGCCATGACATCTGCTCTATTCCACGGCGTATATACCCAATTATACAAAAAATACCCTTTCGCATCCTTCGACAATTTATCATCATCCGTACCTTCCCCTTTTGGTGGAACATACAAAGGTGCGGCTTCACGCATAGGCATAACATGCAATGCAAAACTCTTATCTGAACCACGAAGAGAACACTCTTTGGCCTGCCCATTTGTCTCCAATTCGGCCTCCTTTTGGCTCTTTTTTCGTTCCTCCCTCAATCGGATTGTCTCATCCCGCAGCTTGATCAATTGCGTAAACAGGTCATCAACATCTGAAAGATCAAAATCACCTTTAGTCAAATTTTCACGATACACTGACAATGCTTTGGGCTCAAACGTATCAGAAAGGTCACGATATGCGCCTACTACTTCATCCGCCAGACTAGACAAAAAGTACATCAATTCAAGATCCGACCACCCTTTTTTTTCTGTCAACAATTGCTCCTGAGTAATACTACGCTTATTCACTTTACGAGCCCAACTGCGTAGGTGAGCGGACCTCTCCGCAGTGAACCTGAGAGCGGATATACCCTTCTTGTCCGACTTATCCCGTCCGTCGTCCCCTGAATCCTCATCCGGAGCCGTCGGCGAAACATACGGAGGCGGTGACCGTTCTAACAAAGAAAAATCATCAATTTCATTATTAAGGACAGGATAAAGTGGTCGACGAATAGGAAATTGACCAGTCGTTTGCAATTTACGTTCCCGTTCCTCCCTTTCTTTCTTCTCCTGAGCCTCCTTTTCCTCAAGCTGTAAAGCCTTATCCCGAGCAGCCTTACGCTGCTCTTTGTCCGCCAAGGCAACTTCACACTTCATTCGCTCACGCGCCGCTTTCTCCCACATTCGTACACAATCAAACATATTTTGTCTAGACCTACGTTGAAACAAACATTGCTCTACAAATTGTATTTTACTTAAATCAAACGACCCGTGTAGAGGCCATTGCAATTCAGGATCGGCCTTGGTGTACTTATGCCATAATTTACTGTACATAATAGGGGGAAGGCCAAATTTTATATACATGTCCCTGTTTGGTGTTCCCTCTGGGGGAGCCGGCTGTGCTTCTGCTAATCTAATTGAGGTACCTTCTCCAAGACAACACATTCCTCGGAGTGTGCTGAAAACAGGCATGTTCAAAAAGTATCACAAAAACGTGACACTACACAAAATGGCACTTACAGTTCTTCACACAAGTGTGCCGCTCAGGGAAAAAAAAACAAAATTAGAGAAACATCTCTACATGCCTGCCTATGTGAAGTGCACTACACATATAAGTTCAAAGATCACAAATTCACAATGTTAGCTAACTCAAATCAAAGACGTAGATCGTAGGACTTCGGCAAGCGTCCAAGGACTGCCTTACCGATCACAAATCACAGAATTTCAGTAAGCATCCGAAAACTACCTTACCGAACACAAATCATAGGACCTCAGTAAGCGTCCGAAGACTACCTTACCGATCACAAAGCTTACCCAAATTCCCAAATGTCCAGATTCCAACTGCCAAGGTCTTATAAACCAAATCAGCCAAACGGCACTTTCTCAGCGATGCAGACACTTCGGAAACTCAGTCGGAGACCGGCGCCACCTGGAAGGTCAGATCGGAAGGAAAGGAAAAAACACCGTGGCAGCCAAGACTCGGGTCACTCGTGGCAGCGCGCGTCCATGGCGAGTTTCCAAGCCTTCGTCACGACCTTTCCTTCGGGCATCCGAGTCGCCGATGAGTCCCTTCGTGGTCGCCAATTGAAGTAATTCGGGGTTCCCAAGGCCTACACACTCCAGAGATAACCCACTTACACTCAAGAACTGTTGGCACGGAAACTGTAAAAGGCAAAGAACAAATTTATTAAGACCCCATGGGGTGGTGGTACACTCAAACAGCACCCTTCGGTAATGCAAGAGGTATCACACCGAACACCGGTGTGACCCCGTTTATATACAGTTTTGGGGCAATAAAAGATAGGCGGCACAAGTTAAGACACATTTAAGGACATATATGGTCATGTTTTGGAATACTGCCAGCTCATTGGAGGGGGCACAACTCCGCTGGTCAGTTTGGTGCACATTCCAGAAGGTTTACGGGTCAGTGGGAACTGCGCATGTGCGGCTTGACCGGTACTAAAAATAGCCTGTTGCTGGGCAGATAGAAGTGGTCAGCGGAACGGACAACGGACTAAAAGGGCACGCCAGCCACGAGGCCGCTCATGATCTAAGATGGCCGCTGCAACATTCAAAATGGCGTTTTCATATATAGCTAAGTTAAGGAGGACAACGTGTAGGTTCAGCTAATCGCTAATGCGGCCGGGCCAATTACAACACTATGGTTCTGAAATATGTATTACCTTATCCTGTATTAAATCAATGACTTGGCAGGTGTGGTGTATAATTGTATATATATATATATATGTATATATATATATATATATATATATATATATATATATATATATATATAAGCATTAGACACACAGATGGTTTAAATGCTATGAACACTTTCTAGGAAGGCGCAACATCACACTACACCAACACACTATAATGTTAGTACAGATGGTTGAATGGTGCCTGGTCAACAACACCTTCACATACAACAAACTTCTATACCAACAGACCCAGGGCACGGCCATGGGTACTTGCTTTGCCCCCAGCTATGCAATTTGCATATGGGCTGGTGGGAGGAGCAAGTACTCATGGCCCAACACCACCACACATGCCTCAACCACATTGTCCTATGTAAGAGATATATAGATGACATCTTTATGGTATGGCAGGGAATGGAGGAAAGTGCCCATGTTTTTGTGCAAACCATAAATGACAACAGCTTGAACCTTAAATTTACCTGTACCACAGACAGTAGCAAAATCACATTTCTAGACCTAGAGGTGTTTCAGAAAGAGGGAAGAATAGAATCCAGGACCTATAGGAAGGAAACAGCCGGCAATACAATCCTGCATGCCGCGAGCTTCCACCCAGTTAATATGAAGGACAGCATAAGATATGCGGAATCCCTCCGTATGAAAAGAAATTGTAGCCTGGAATCAGATTTGAAAGAAAATACAGAAAGCCTCTTTGCGAGGCTAAGAGAAAGAGGATACAAAGAAAAAAAAACTAGACAAAGCTAAAGAAAAAAGTGACTAACTATCTAGACAAGACCTACTTAAGGTGAAACGAAAGGCAGCAGCTGACCGTAGTGATGTAAAACCTTTACTCCTAGAATGATCACGGGTTACAGCAAACATCATAAAGACCTTCGCAGAATAATGTATAGACATTGGCCACTAATAAAAATGGACCCCACCATTGGACATGTGTGTCCCAAACAACCCCAGCTAACCTTTCGGAGAGCGATCTCCATGAGACAAGAATTGGTTAACTATGCACCCATCATAAATAAAAACCCGAACAGGAATACGTCCTGGTTACAAGCCCAGAAAGGTTTCTTTAAGTGTTCAAAGTGCAAAGCCTGCCTACATGGAGTTAACACCAAAATAGTCGAGTTCCCGTTCAGGAAAACTACTTACACAATTAGAGAACACTTTACCTGTAAGACTGACCACGCAGTCTATGTGCTCAGCTGTACCTGCAAGAAACTATATGTGGGTAGTACGGTTCACCCGGTCCATGTCAGGATCTTGCAGTACTTGCGCGCCATCAGCAATGATTACCCTACATACCCCTTTGCTAGACATATCAATGCACATCACAATGGGAACAAGGAGGACCTCTCGTACTATGTAATTGACAACGTGGCACCCAAAACAAGAGGGGGGAACAGACTACAAACACTCAGACGTTTATAGCCAAAATACATCATGCAGTTAAACTCCAAGATACCCAATGGCCACAATTCTGATGAAGCCCTTAATGTACATCTGTAATCGTGCATTTTCCAGAAACAAAAATTATCCAGTAGCACTTCCTCGTGCCTAACTACCTAGGCCCATTTAGCTGCGTAACATCTAGCTTCACCATTTTTAATATATTTTAACCCACAAGCACAATTCACAGCCACTTGTAAATATCCACTCACATTTTTTCAATGAACGACTTTGGAACTACTTTTAAGACAGGCCTTCCCGTTTTTGTCCATAGCGACTAAGATTTGCTTTTTGACACTTAGCACATAGCCTCCCTTCCATCCCAACCGTATTGATCTCCATTTCACTAATTACATTTACCTATGCTGGTTGGAAACATTACGTACTGTGAGATGTCATGCGGGGTTAATTATGGAAGCCGCAAATATACACCAATGTTCATAACAGGCATCAAATGGCAGAACTTATACCTAGTTGTACACTGCCCACTTGGGCAACACAACGCACTAGCTATTCCATCATATGATTTAGGGCGTTACTTATCCCACCACGTATTGCACCATGCTAAAATTATCTTCCTATGCGCTCAGTTGTAAAACGTCCTTTCAAACACGATTTTGTAGGTGCTTGTAACATTACTGCCTTATACCCGTTTTCAACAACTTTATCTCTACAGTGGCTTCCTGATTTCCCTCATTCGGCATACATGCCCTTAACTTCTCACTAATGCCCGCTTTTGTCTGTAACAAACACCCACTTTCCCAAACAATTACCGCGTGAATTGAATGCGCAGCGCCTTCGGAACCAGGATGGTTTCGTCTGCCCGTTAATTATTTCCCAAATGTACAGACAAACATCCATGACGGGAACAAGCCATTACTCACGGTTTTATACGCCGCCGCATGCACAAGGCTGAAGTGGTGAACGAGTTGGAAAGTTACAGAATCGGGAGGCTCAGATAGGATTTAAGGAAAGCATAACCTTTCTTCTATGTCCATAAACAACACATCTAAACATTGTACATCGTAAAGAATGCCTTTACATTGTATAAATCTCTAACCTAAGAGGGGCCTAACACATATGAGGATTTACAGAATAACAAATGTAAAACTGCTCAATTTGCAATGAGTTATTAATGCTTTATTTTTACATTTCTTTTACATAATTGTTTGAAATCCATGCATTTTTTCATCCTCCATGTCTATGATTTTGTCACATGTTAGTCCTGTCGTTTTTCACTGAACCAATGGGTTTCTGTGTTCCACTATAAATATGTCTCACTGTGTTGGTGAAACCAGATGTAGTGAGCAAGGCGGATTTGTCCGCCGAAACGCGTCTGGTCGTCTTTCTTGTTAATAAATACCTTTTATTATGAATCCCATGGAGTCGGTGCCTGCTTTCTGAAAGACTTTTGAACACAGGACTGGGTTCATATATATATATATATATATATATAAAAGGGGGTCCTAAAACGTGTTTTCCCCATGTTAATTTCCATAGGGCGGTTGGACTCACTTTTAGCCCGAACGGCTGAATGGATTTCCACAAAACTTGGCAAAATTGTAGGGACTGGTAGCCCGATGTGCCTTTGCTATGTCTCAAGATATGTGCTCCAGTGGATTTTGAGTAATTTAGGTTAAAAAAAATATATATACCTGGGCGGAGCCTAACCACACATCTGATCTGATTGGCTGTCAGCACTTCATCCAAGAAGTGTTGGCAGCCATCTTGGGACCAATATACATGATAGCACCTCATTAAAAAGCATTGTAGTTAATAGAGGGTTTTAGGACTTTAGTTACATTATAAATCATTTGTTGATGGTACCATACTCATTTTATGAATTGTGGTGTGTTCTAAGGTGATTTTACCATGTGAAAAAGCCTTCTGCTGTGATATCATGAATCATGTTTGAAAGAAAACTAATATCTCATGATTTTCCCACAGTGGTTTGGAAGGGGATCTATAAGCTAAACTGAAAGCCGATTTTCTATAAATTCACATTATCTTTCTCAGTCATGTGAGAATGAAGTCTGACATTCTCAGTAAAACATGTACATCCAACACGGACAGAGACTGTCAGTTGATTCCTTTGTGTTCTACTGCAGCCTCCTAGAGTGTTCTAAGGAACAACTAGAGCGCTAACAGTCCTACTTATTACAAAGGTATAGCACACCTGAAGCCATTGTGATGGGAATAAAGTGGTAACTCTTAAAACATTTAATTTAAAAAGGAACAAAATGAGGGGGTATATTATGCCATAGAAAGTATTATTAGTGCTGCCGAAAGAAAAATTAGGGCACATTTTGAGTGACTTCTCAAATCCTCTTCTATTTCATTAAAAAATTCTGACATGCAGTCTCCCAAGATGGCCACCAGAGACAAAAGAGCCCAAATGTTGCCCAAATATCACCCGGATGTAGCCCAAGTATAGCCCAATGACAGAATGTCCCAGAGTGTTCTAAAGAACAACTAGAGTGCTAACAGTCCTACTTATTACAAAGGTATGGCACACCTGAAGCCATCTTGATTGGAATAAAGTGGTAACTCTTAAAACATTTAATTTAAAAAGGAGCAAAATGAGGGGGTATATTTTGCCATAGAAAGTATGATTAGTGCTGCAGAAAGAAAAATTAGGGATCATTTTGAGTGACTTCTCAAATCCTCTTCTATTTCATTAAAAAAATTCTGACATGCAGACTGAAACATGCACTTTGAATACCAGCAGCAGACTTCCCTGGTGAGCAGTAGCTTTACTACAGTGACCTAAAGAGCAACTAGAGTGCTAACATTCAGAATTTATGGCAAATGTGGGACACATCTGAATGCCTTCATGATGGAACCAAAGTAAACAAGCATTGAAAATGCAATAGATCTCGCCCTCGTTTAAGTTAAAGCCATTCTGTTTGTAATGAGGTGGATTTTTAGCTTTGCTTTTATTAGTGTTTTTAACCCCTTCCATGCTCATGACGAGCTGAGCTCATCATGAGTTGTGCCGCTTGCATGCTCATGACGAGCTCAACTCGTCATGTAACGCGGCTTTTTGAAAAAAGCTGCACAGCGAGAAAAAAGCCGCCGCACGCATGTGGTTAAACTTTCATGTAAATAACATGCATCTGTATGCATATATGTATATGTATGCATGCATTTATATTTCTATTTATATATATATATAGATTATATATGTTTATATATGTATGTATATATATATACATACACATACATATATATATAAATGCATATGCATATATATGTGTATATGTGTGTGTGTAGAGAGAGGTAGAGAGGTAGAGGTGTAGAGGTAGAGAGGTAGCGGTAGAGAGGTAGAGACTAGTAGAGAGAGAAGTAGAAAGAGGTAGAGAGGTAGAGAGTAGAGAGTGAGTAATAGAGAGTAGAGAGTGAGTAGTAGAGAGTAGTAGAGAGCAGTAGAGTAGCAGAGCGTGAGTAGTAGAGAGTAGTAGAGTGAATAGTAGAGTGAGTAGTAGAGAGTAGTAGAGAGTGAGTAGTAGGGAGTGAGTAGTAGAGAGTAGTAAAGAGTGAGTAGTAGAGAGTAGTATAGAGTGAGTAGTAGAGAGTGAGTAGTAGAGAGTAGTAGAGAGTGAGTAGCAAAGAGAGAGAATAGTAGAGAGTAGTAGAGAGTGAGTAGTAGAGTGAGTAGTAGAGACTAGTAGAGAGAGAGTAGTAGAGAGTGAGTAGTAGAGAGTATAGAGAGTGAGTAGTAGAGTGAGTAGTAGAGAGTGAGTAGTAGAGAGATAGTAGTAGCGAGTTAGTAGTAGAGAGTAGTAGAGAGTGAGAAGTAGAGAGTGAGTAGTAGAGAGTAGTAGAGAGTGAGTAGTAAAGAGTGAGTAGTAGAGAGATTAGTAGAGAGTGAGTAGTAGAGAGTAGTAGATAGTGAGTAGTAGGGAGTGAGTAGTAGAGAGAGAGTAGTGGAGAGTAGTAGAGTAGTAGAGAATGAGTAGTAGAGAGTGAGTATTTGAGAGTAGTGGAGTAGGAGAGAGTAAGTAGTAGAGAGTATTCCAAAGTTTGGCACAGCACCACTTGCACAATAAGTCCAATCAAATCCTATCACTTAGAGTCCTTATTGAAGCGCTGAATCTTGGTGTATATTCAAATGCTTTTATTTGCCTTAAGTTTATGTACCACAGCCAGCCGAAACGTTTCGTTCTGTACAACAGAACTTCTTCAAGGCGTTCTTATTTCCTTCAAGTTATGTCGGTATCCTGTTGTCATATAACTAGATATTTCTTCCAAATGTTAGACGAGACGTAAGTACAATCTTATTCAAAGTGACTAGGTATCAATTTTACCCACACAATTCGGGCAGACTTGAGTAATTTATACCATCCTCAAAGTCAGTCTTTCAAAAATTCCAAAGTATAGGACATGATAATCCAAATCCAAATGTTTCTCAAGAAAAGTCATTTTCAATCGTTCGGAATATCGGTTTTAGAGCAGATATGACCCAGGGACCCCCAGCATGCAAGGGGAATTAGTCCCCCCTCTGCAAACGCGCCAGTGGCCTGCGTTGCAGAGAGGTGTAAAAAGGGGCATAGCCTCATTACACCTCTGTGCAATGCAGCCCCCTGGCGCATACTGGAGGCTCCAGGTGGGCTAGTTGGCCCCCAGGGACCCCTAGTATGCAAGGGGAATTAGTTCCCCCTCTTCAAACATGCACGGGGGCTGCGTTGCAGAGAGGTGTAAAAAAGGGTGTGGCCTTATTACACCTCTCTGCAATGCAGCCCCCTGGCGCATACTGGAGGCTCCTGGTGGGCTAGTTGACCCCCAGGGACCCCCAGTATGCAAGGGGAATTAGTTCCCCCTCTGCAAACACGGCAGGGGGCTGCGTTGCAGAGAGGTGTAACAAGGGACATAGCCTCATTACACCTCTGCAATGCAGTCCCCTGGCGCATGCTGGAGATTCCTGGTGGGCTTTCAGGTCATATATAGTTAGGAATTAGCATTAAAAAAAACTTTGAAATTTACTGAAAAAAACATAGGTTTCAGGCCTTATATACTTAGGAATTAGCATTTAAAAAACCTATTAAATTCACTGAAAAAACCATAGGTTTGACACCAGTTATAGTTAGCTGGAAATTTTACTGACATAAAACCATTGACTCACTATAACTTGCGCGCCTGCAATGCACTGCTGATGACGTCACATATTACATCACTCATGACATCACTGATGACACCATCCTTGTGACAGAGTGACAGATCTCCTTTCAGTGTAGTGTAACCCTTGAAACACATATTCAAAAATAGAAACTAAAATTTTCAAAAAAATAGAGATACCCATACCAGTTACAACAACCAATTCAGTAATACCACCATCTATATACACATCCACTCATTCACCAACAGTTCTATATAGTCACTCATACATATATTCACTCATCATATGTAGTGAAAGACCTATACATCCTGTTACACACCGACAGTCATCCAAAAATTACTCACACACATAATCACACATGCAAATAAACTATTGAACATCCATTTATTTGCATATACAGCTATACACACACTACCACCTTACTTCTAAGGAAACTTACACATACTTACTCTCTTAAACAATCACTTATAGAAACACATACTTATTTAAACAAGAACTCTTTCATTCTCTCACTCTCACATATACTCACTTATATACATCAATACTCACATATACTAGATTAAAACATATGTAGTTACTGATGAAGACACTAGTGAGACAGTCATTCACCCACTAACACACACATATACACACTCATCCACCCATACAGTCCTGCACATATGCTGTCTTCAAAACACATACAAACAGTGAGTCAGTCATTGATGCATCTATGTGCTAAGTAACACCCCCACCAAACCATACAGACACTCATACTGATACTAAAAAAAACATCTAATAACCCATATACACACACATGTAGCTACTCACCAACCCATACAGCCTCTTATACACAAAGTGAAACACTGATACAAACATTTAAATATTTAAACAATACTCGCTAATATATGTATTCACCAAGATTCACTTAATAAGCCAGTTAACCAATCATTTTTTAAAAAAAAAACATCCATTAAGACACTTATTTAAACATTTATTCTTCCATCGACCTTTACATATACATATATAAAACATATTTATTTTTCAGAAAGACACACATTCACTGGATGGTGTCATCAGTGATGTCATGAGTAATGTCACTGACCATGTCATGAGTGATGTAATATGTGACGTCATCAGCAGTGCATTGCAGGTGCGCAAGTTATAGTGAGTCCAACTAACTATAACGTGGGAATTTCAATGGTTTTATGTCAGTAAAATTTCCAGCTAACTATAACTGGTGTCAAACCTATGGTTTTTTCAGTGAATATATATATATATATATATATATATATATATATATATATATATATATATATACACACATATACATGCACCCCCAGTCAAGAGATCTGGATAACAATTGATTTAAACCAGGCCTTTTGGCTGGTGGTGAATGTTTGATTTATTCAGCATTTTGATCATCATTTGTTGCTGTTGCACTTTTTGCCCTAAGCGGAATGAGTATGTGCAGACGTGGGTCTATTGCTTGCTCTGGTACTGAATTCAGTTGAGCCTGGCTTATGAGGGCAGGTACTCTGAACCCTGTCCTTGGATGGTTGTTTCCAGTCCAGGGAGGACCCAGAGTGGCAGTTGGGAATGAACCATTCCCATGAGAAGCAGGGTCAAGACTGATTTGCATATAATTGGGTTCAAACTGGTGTGGTGTATTGAGCAAAAGAATAATGCATTTAATCCAGATCTCCTCAACTGGGGTGAATGTTTGATTTATTCAGCATTCCATTCATGGGTTTATTGCTGTCTATGCCACTGGATTCAAGCAAGCCAGGCAAATGACGGGTAATACCCCAAAACTGGTGCCAGGATGCTTGTTTGTGGTCCAGGGAGGACACAGCTTGGAAGTTCAGGTTTGATTGTTACCATGGGGAGCAGGGTCAAGGATAGTTTGCATATGGCCGGGTACAAACTGGGGTAGCTTAGTGAGCAAAAGAATGATGGATTTAAAACAGGTTTCTTGACTGGGTAAATTCTTTTTTTTTATCAGCATTCAATCCATCATTGGTTGCAATCGCTTTTTTGCCCTAAGAGGGATAGGCATTCCCAGACTAAGGTCCCTCGCTTGCTGTGCCACTGGATGCAATCTAGCATGGCTGGTGAGGGTGACACCCTGAAACTAGTCCCAGGATGCTTGTTTCCGGTCCAAGGAGGGTCCAGCTTGGCAGTTCTGGCTGGACTGTTCCCATGAGGAGCAGGTTCAAGACTGATCTACATATGGCTGGGTTCTGTCCTTTATTTGTTGCTGACACAATTTTTGCCCTGAGTGGCATGAGTATGCCCAGACATGGGTCTCTTGCTCGCTGTGGTCCTGGATTCAAGCTGGCCTGGTTGATGAGCGGTGATAGCCCGATACTGGTCCCATAATGTTTGTTTCCAGGTAGGACCTGGTTTGGTGGTTCAGGCTGGTTTGTTTCCATGAGAAGCACTGTCAAGACTGACTTGCATACTGCTGGCTCCAAACTGGAGTGGCGTATTAAGCAAAAGAACAATGGATTTAACTCAAATCTCTTGACTGGAGATGAATGTTTGATTTATTCAGCATTCTGGCCATCATTTGTTGCCGTAGCACATCGTTTGCCACAGCACACACACCTGCTACCAACCAGCCCACCCAAAACACACCAAAGACACCACCTGAACAAAAACATCAACTTGCATGCATCCTTCTCAACATATACTCACTATGCAAATACACCCCCTCTCCATAGACTCCACCAACAACATTTTCCGCAGCAACCTCAATTTCTACCTTTTCTGCCCCACAAAGATTATTAATACCAACCTACTCAATAGCATGAACAACTTCTGACTCACCCACCTCAACCATGTCCCAAAACACACTACAGGCCCCATGCTAGACTCCATCTTCGCCTACAGTGCCTGCATCAGGCCACGCCCAGGAATTCACCTAGACTGACCAATCTACTGTCTACTTCAACATCACCAGCTCATAAACCCCCATCCCTAATCAATGCCCACCACCAAAGCTATAGCAAAGCCTCAAAGGGCACATGGATCAACACATCAGTTCCACCCAATCCATCTCCTCCAATAACCTAGACCAAAATGTCAGAAATGTAAACAATTGGATCACCAACTGCACTGACAGCATCGCTCCCATTGTCAACAACACCCACAGAAGGTCCACCAAGCTGTCTAGCTGGTATACTGAAGACCTCAGAACCTCTAAAATACTCTGTAAACAACTGGAAATGGGATGGCCTACCAGCAAGGACAAGACCACCTTCAAGACTGCTCTCAACTTCTAACACAGGCAGGTGAGAGAATCATAGAAAAAGGCCTTAGCCTTTACACATCTAATCAAGCTCCAATAACAGCAAAGAACAGGAACTCTGCGAGAAACTTCCACATTCTTCCATGATAAGATCTACAGAAACTTCAAACCCCAGCCCATGGCACTGGCTTCTTCAAGCAACACAACAACCTTGCTACCATCACAGGCTTCTGACTAACCAAACAGAGCCATCTCATCACTCAGGACACCACCTCCATCATGAACCTGGTCCACTCAGGGGCCCCAACCAAACAATTTCCTCAATTATATCTTCAACCTAGTCAATGTCAGAAACAGCCACATGATCACCACCTTGTTCAACACAAAGGTTCGGTGGAACTGATGGACTTTTACTCTGCTGAGTTCTGCAGAGTTACCTAAAAACTCCACGAGATTCTGCGCATTCCGCGAATGATGGAGTTGTGGCAAGTTGCTCTGCTCAAGCTGATTTTTACTGCAGGTAACTTGTGCCATGCTGTATAATCAGCATGTATGTCACCGCGCTGCGCACCGTAGGGTGCTACTTCTTTCTGCCGCTCAAGTAGCTTTTCTACATGAGTGCCAGCTTTCTTACTCCAAGTGGCAGCTTTCTCAATGCAAGTGGTACTGACCTCCCATGATCGCCAGCTTTGAGAAATCTTGTGTGGAGATGGTGTAACGCTTGATTTCCTCACTTGTGTTCCCAATCTTACCATTGGAAAGCTATGCACAAGAATAACTCTGCCATGCAGAGGTTGACAGAGATTTTTTAAATTCCACCCTCAAAGTGGAGCGTGGACTGGGCATCGCTGTGCAGGCTCTGCCAGAGGGGGGGTATTTACCGTCCATCTCATCATTTGTCAATTGTGTTTTATTGCTCGATTAATTAAAATTAAAACCATTACAATACATATAAATAGTGTGGCGCATAAGACATTCCCAACTATTCCTTTTATTACATACATTACAATTAGTTCCTTCAAAGAATGCTATTTAAAGTAGTTCATTCTATATTTAGACAAATTAAAACATATCTGCATTAAAACAAATATGTGGTGTAAATAAATCAAAGTAGAAAAGTACCTTATGTAAGAGGCCAGCTGTCCCCGGGACCCTATATTCTTTTAACTGCCTTGTATGCTTAATCAAGATAAAACATATATGAATTAATACCCGTATGGCAGTTTAAAGAGAAATCAGGAGAGAACACACCCATCCAAACAGGCCACCTGTCCCCAAGACCCTGTGCATACTAAGGGGATGAGCTGCATAAATGACAGTCGACTAGCAGTTTATGTGCATGCTATTTAAGAGAAGTTAAAGTGTGAGTGCTCTTACCATGTTCAATCTGTGGAATGGCCTATGTCCTCAGGACTTCCAAAGAGGTTTCTCACACCTTGCTAACAAAATGTTAAAAATGTAAGTCAATCTACACTGCCCATATCGACAAACAGTTAAAGTGCATGTGATTTAAGAAAGTTCAAGTGCAGATGCTCTTATCCTCTTTCAGTCTTCTCTCAGGGCATATTCTGATGCTGCTCCTAGCAAATGACTGTATGGGTACCTTGCTGCTGAAAGTCTAAGGCAAGGTATTAATCACTTGCAAATAAATTGCTGGTGGTCTGATGGTCTGGTGTAACACCCAAGTGCTTACCACCAAATTCTGTGGGATTACTGGAATCAAAGTGCATATGCTTAGCACCCCTATTCAACACCTCGATTGCCACTGACAACTTTCCCCTAGGACTAGGAACAAGCAGAATTCAACACCTTGGATAGAATACGAACTCAACAACTACAGACTTATCTCCCTAAAGTATTAGAAAAAGCCTTCAACCAACAACTCTCCTTACATCTGGAACAGAACTTTCTACTTAACTCCTCCACATCCAGATTCAGCAGCAACCATAGCACTGAGACAGCCCTCCTAGTGGCTACCGATGGCATCCAAGCTTTACTCAACCGAGGAATGACTGTAGCTCTGATCCTCCTAGACATCTTGGCAGCCTTCGATATGGTCTCCCACCAAACAATCATCACAAGGCTGCACAACATAGGCATCTCAAATTCCAATATCAGATGGATACCCCTCTTTCCTCACCGATAGAACTTCTCCCATTCATCTCATCTGTAGAGTAACCCAAAGAGCCTCACTCAGCCCCTCTGTCTTCAACACTTATATGACACCTCTGGCCAGCATCGTCAGAACACACAGACTCATCATCGTATCCAATGTTGACGACTCACAACTCTTCCTCTTCCAAAGACACCACCAGCACCAAAATCAACTCCACAACTGCATGACAGATATCACTAACTGGATGAAGGACAGCTGCCTGAAGCTCAACTGACAGAGGTACTGTTTTTCAGAATCAAATGCTCCCCATGAAACACATCCTGTTAGCCCTCAGAACTCGGACCTACTCCTATTCCTGCTGACCATGCTAGGAACCTAGTCACTCTTCTGGACAACAAGCTAATTAGGACAACTCAGGTCAACTCTGTCTCCTCCTTTTGCTTCTTCATCCTCTGCTTGCTTGGTAAGATATTCAAATGGCTCCCCCAAAGTTCAAGACACAATGTTGCCCAGGCTCTCATCTTCAGCTGACTTGACCATGGAAACACTCTTCACACAGGGATAACAGCTCACCTCCTCCTCCAACTACAGACCATACAGAACGCCACAGCCAGACTCATCCTGGATCTCTGTCAATGAGTCCACATCACCCCTTAACTCAGGGAACTCCACTGGCTTTCTGTACAAAAACTATGACAGTTCAGGCTCCTGACCAATGCATACAAGGTCCTACACAACTGCAGACTCATCTACTTAAATCATTGCCTGAACTTCCATCAGTCCACAAGAGACCTCCACTCCACGTCCCTTTCTCTAACCCTTGCTCCTTCTCCTCTCTAGCAGCAAAGACATGAGTGAGCTACCCTTTCATCTAAAGACCTCCCCAACTTTTTCAGAGTTCAGAAAGTGCCTGAAGACCTGGTTTTTCGGCAAATCAACTGGACCCTTCCTGCACCTGGATACCTTCATGAGTGACAAGAAGCGCTCTACAAATCTACTGTTTAATTGATTTAGGGGCTTACTTTGCCTTGCGTTATGCAAGGGCAATGTAAGTCCTTGATAAATTTGGGCCTGGGTTACACTATAACATCTTATAGTGCTTAATTGCAATTTGGGAGCTGCTAAAAAGATGATTAAAGGACTCATTTTATTAGTAATTCAAAACCCATCGTAATGGTAAAGTCAGATTTTATATTACTATTTTGGAAATTACACTGTTAGAAAGTTATTAAATGCAATATGGCCAGCCTAAAATACCATGAGAATCAGGTGAGTATATATGTAATATCATACTCCAATTACTTACAGAGGCAAATTGAATCTGGACTATTACAGATTAAAGGGCAATTGCACTTGTTGATCTGTAATATACTGCTAATGGAACAGCTCAACTATAATATCAACGGAGAAATGAATTAACTGCCTGAAAGGCTCCCTTGAAAGATACATTACAAAAACAAGAGTAAGAAGTTGAACTAAATACATAATCATGGTCTTTGCAAAGTGTATCAAAGAGCATCTATTATGTGTTTGAGCCCACAACTATTACTCCCCTATTTGACTCAGCATAATCTACTTATATCCAAAGCAGGTGTCTTAAATGAATGAATGAGTGAATGAGTCTGTCTCTTTTGTTCCTAAAAGAAAATCCTGAGGAATGGACAACTAGGATGTATGTTGTTTATCTTGGCTAGGCAGCATCAAGAAGAAGGTAATTTCCTCGTACTGCTACGGAGCACAAAATAACACTCACCTAAAAGGAAGTTATAACTACAATGCAATGACATCTGGGCACCTGAAAATTAAATAACATGTTACCCTGCTGTGTAGCGCTGTGATCAAGTTCCAGTAAACTTGTTAGATTACATTGTGCAGTATTGCATTTTGAAGAGACACTATAACACAATTGTCAAGCTAGGAAAAGAAATGATGCATGAAAATCTACCATTGATAGGAGTATAGAATAGATGAATGGCGTACCTCCACAGGAAGCAGTCACAGCAGTAACATGCAACTGACCAGGCCCAACCCTCGAGCAGTGGATTTAGGATCAACTGATGGAAAGAATCTCACATATTTAGTTTTTTGGGGGGAGGGGGAAACCATATGAACCAATGGTCCCACTGCACTAAGGCCAGTTGTTCATTAGGATGTGCAAATTGTGCATTGACTGGTTTGCCAACTGAGGCTTGTTTGCATGCAACAGATGTATTAATCAGTTGAATTACAAAAAAGATATTCATAGACGAACAAAAAAAAATGCCCCATGAATATTAATGG
The DNA here is from genome assembly GCF_964263255.1 of Lissotriton vulgaris. Lineage (NCBI taxonomy): Eukaryota > Metazoa > Chordata > Amphibia > Caudata > Salamandridae > Lissotriton > Lissotriton vulgaris. The sequence goes on from NC_141700.1 coordinate 334,046,267, forward strand.
AGGTGGTGGCATTTTATGACTGGCTTTGTGTCTCTGATAATGTGGGTAGGGAGGCCTGTGTGGAACAGCTGACCACCCTTCTTACATTAACATTTCACCCAGACCAACATTGTTTTAAAGGCCCCTGTATTCCTTGGAGGGGTGTTTATTTTATTAACAATTATGTTGACATGTATGGAAGGTCTGGGAGAAGCTTGCTGTATTCCCCTGAATCACTCTCCACTCCCTCTGAGGTTGCACAACAAGATTCACGCTGTCTCATAGTGACAATGTGAATATATTACCACATCAACCCAAGAGTCAGTAACTTAACAATGAATAGTTTCTGACTGTAGTTGCAGACAAAAGGCATTGATACATTTCATTGGAACGACTGACAAAAAGGGGACTCAGTTGTTCCTTAGTGAAGAGTAATATAGTCAAGGAGGGAAGGAGGTTGAGGAGAGGGTAGTGCTCAGTGGAGGGCTACCCTGGGCATCCCATTAGTTGGAATGAATGGCCTCACACACTCTTGCAAGTGTCATGCTTCATCATTGGCCGTTGCTCCTCGTTGGACAGGCGGTGCAATGTCCAACGGGCTCACCTCTAGGAGGGGCTCTTTATCGGAGATCTTTTTTCCAACAGCCTATGGGTGAAGTGCAAGTGAGGGGCCAGGTAAAGGGTGGATAGTGTAGGTGGGTGCGTTAAAATATAGTGTGGGGTACCGGAGATCAATTTATTCTGGTGGTTCCCATACTATAAGTAAAACCAGTGAGTAGCCTATGGTCGCCAGAGGTTAGGTTCCGTATCACGACCTAGGACTACAAAGCGTTCTGTGAGGTCGACATGTTTCTCGCTTCTGCAAATACGCTGCGATTCTTCAGGACCTAATATAATTATACATCTATCACAAGGAAAGACCTAGTAAAGTGTCAACCTATAAACATGATATTTACAGTTGTACTACCTGGTTATGACTGCTCTTGCCTAGAGGAGACAAAAGGAAGAGTTACCAAAGTACAAAGTCAACAGTTTCCCATTCTTGACCGTGAACAACCTGTGGTTTTGTGAAGAGAAGTGACTCTGTGGCTATGACATTCTGTGAGCAGTGACCATTTAGTATCAACTTAATTCACGTGTACCACAAGTCACCTCTTGCCATAATTAAAAATAAAATTGAGCTAAAAACCAAATTAAAATCAAACATGATAGCAGCAGTTTCTTTACTGGGTCTACTTAGTCAACCTACTGGGGTTCCTTAGGTACTCACCTACAGGTCAAGGAGTGCAGGTGTCAACAGTACCCGGTAGGTGTGACTTCAAGGGAGAGAGCCAATAGGGGTTTAATGGCTATAGGGAAGACAAAGGCACGTAATTCCAATATTATCAAGAATCCTCAAATGCCTCAGTGACTCATTGTTCTATAATTGGAGATGGTTTCTCTTTGTGTTTAATATTTCACACTAATGTTATTGGATATACCATTATGGGGACACTCTTATACAGTCATCCTGCCCTTCGTTGATATGCAGCTGTTTTAGTAAATGCATATTCTAATTTATGTAGAGGCCTCAATGTTGTTTTAGCCATATTCTTATTAGTGTTTAGCTATGGTTGAGGGATGTAAGTAAATGCGTCCAAAGCGCAGCGTTCACATACTTAGTTATGCCTGCATGTGCCACCGTCGCTGGTAGTGTTAAAGACCCCTCCGTTTGTTAAGAGTTATGTTGCAATCTAGCCCAATACCTTCTCTAGCTAAGTTAAAGATTCAGAGGCAGTGGTGCCCATGCGTTTGTCGGCAAACCTGCGCCTGCACTAATTTCGGCAACGCCGAGCAGGTACTCAAAGATCCTGGTATTGGGGCGATTAATACAATCTTGCTGTGCTCCCAGCGTTCGATCAACAAACATACGCGCGCCGCTCACTTACTTCTCATAGCCTTGGTCCTAGATGGTATGCCTACCCATCGCCACCGGGATCCGGATAGTAACGGGTTCCCGGTACACTGTTGTTTTTTATCGATGGTTTGGGGCGTCACCACAGTATGTGGTGTGTCACGTGATAAGTGGTGTTAACATAGTCGCCATCTTGGAAGGTGAAACTCAAGCGTGTCCACAGTTAATTAACCAGGGCTGCATCGAAATCAACGATGTAAAAACAATTACACTGATGGCGAAGGGGGTCAAAATTGTGGTAAATAACTACAGTGGTAGTCAGAACTCATATGTTGGATATTAGACCGGGCGCATGTATCGTATTTAAACCAACGTTAATATGGGCGCCATCTTGGAGAGGGGAATCGAACCCCTTATGATTATAGATGATGATGGATTGATTAGCATGTATAACCCAATGGAGCTCAATGTATATTCAGCAATGATTTAGACTTAGCGATGGATAAAGTCAGAAAGGACATGTGATGCATACAGGAGGGCATGGGAGTTTGTGTATATCATGCCTAAGACATAGTGCATCAATGAAATCAAAGACTGCTCCATGGGATATCCTCGTTGAGTCCCTGCTTATCTGAGGATAGCCTATGTATCCACCGTTGCTCCTTATGGAATAGGTTCTGTTTAGATCTGTTGTTGGGGATTTCAAGGATGACCCACCATATGGAGTCGGCTGTGTGATTGTGTTCCAGAAAGTGTCGACACATTTTAGTGTTGGTTTTTTTACATCGTATATTACTGCGGTGTTCCGATATACGAATCTTGACCGATCTAGTGGTCATGCCCACATACTGTAATTCACAAGGGCACCTAATAAGGTAGATGCAATTGGAAGAGTTACAATTGGTATGGCTACGAATTTCCCAAGAGAATGTCTCTGTTAGATTGATAGACTTGGTAGCATTAGTGAAGAGAATCCCTTCCTATGTTCGCAATTGCACCAACCTCACTGACTACAGGAATGAGTCTAGTATTCTGTCACGCAATTTGAAAGAAAGAGGTTACCGCACTAGGGAGATTTACAAGGCAAGGAAACGGGCACAGAACAATAATAGAGAGGCACTCCTGGAGGATAATATCAGAACCTCACAAGAGACTAATCCTTTGACTTGTGTGACCACCTTTACACCTATCTCTAATGACATTAAGAGAATTGTCAAGAAACACTGGCAAATTCTCAATACAGGAGAGCTGACTCTGAAGATCCCCAGGTTTGCTTTTAAAAGGTCCAGTAATATAAAGGACGTTTTGGTTCACACCAGACCAAAACAAAGTATAGTCCGCAGACAGAACACACTTTGGCAACTCCCTCCAGTAAAGGGACACTACCCATGTGGTTCCTGCAGCGTCTGCCCCTTCACTAATGCTACCAAGTCTATCAATCTAACAGAGACATTCTCTTGGGAAATTCCTAGCCATACCAATTGTAACTCTTCCAATTGCATCTACCTTATTAGGTGCCCTTGTGAATTACAGTATGTGGGCATGACCACTAGATCGGTCAAGATTCGTATATCGGAACACCGCAGTAATATACGATGTAAAAAAACCAACACTAAAATGTGTCGACACTTTCTGGAACACAATCACACAGCCGACTCCATATGGTGGGTCATCCTTGAAATCCCCAACAACAGATCTAAACAGAACCTATTCCATAAGGAGCAACGGTGGATACATAGGCTATCCTCAGATAAGCAGGGACTCAACGAGGATATCCCATGGAGCAGTCTTTGATTTCATTGATGCACTATGTCTTAGGCATGATATACACAAACTCCCATGCCCTCCTGTATGCATCACATGTCCTTTCTGACTTTATCCATCGCTAAGTCTAAATCATTGCTGAATATACATTGAGCTCCATTGGGTTATACATGCTAATCAATCCATCATCATCTATAATCATAAGGGGTTCGATTCCCCTCTCCAAGATGGCGCCCATATTAACGTTGGTTTAAATACGATACATGCGCCCGGTCTAATATTCAACATATGAGTTCTGACTACCACTGTAGTTATTTACCACAATTTTGACCCCCTTCGCCATCAGTGTAATTGTTTTTACATCGTTGATTTCGATGCAGCCCTGGTTAATTAACTGTGGACACGCTTGAGTTTCACCTTCCAAGATGGCGACTATGTTAACACCACTTATCACGTGACACACCACATACTGTGGTGACGCCCCAAACCATCGATAAAAAACAACAGTGTACCGGGAACCCGTTACTATCCGGATCCCGGTGGCGATGGGTAGGCATACCATCTAGGACCAAGGCTATGAGAAGTAAGTGAGCGGCGCGCGTATGTTTGTTGATCGAACGCTGGGAGCACAGCAAGATTGTATTAATCGCCCCAATACCAGGATCTTTGAGTACCTGCTCGGCGTTGCCGAAATTAGTGCAGGCGCAGGTTTGCCGACAAACGCATGGGCACCACTGCCTCTGAATCTTTAACTTAGCTAGAGAAGGTATTGGGCTAGATTGCAACATAACTCTTAACAAACGGAGGGGTCTTTAACACTACCAGCGACGGTGGCACATGCAGGCATAACTAAGTATGTGAACGCTGCGCTTTGGACGCATTTACTTACATCCCTCAACCATAGCTAAACACTAATAAGAATATGGCTAAAACAACATTGAGGCCTCTACATAAATTAGAATATGCATTTACTAAAACAGCTGCATATCAACGAAGGGCAGGATGACTGTATAAGAGTGTCCCCATAATGGTATATCCAATAACATTAGTGTGAAATATTAAACACAAAGAGAAACCATCTCCAATTATAGAACAATGAGTCACTGAGGCATTTGAGGATTCTTGATAATATTGGAATTACGTGCCTTTGTCTTCCCTATAGCCATTAAACCCCTATTGGCTCTCTCCCTTGAAGTCACACCTACCGGGTACTGTTGACACCTGCACTCCTTGACCTGTAGGTGAGTACCTAAGGAACCCCAGTAGGTTGACTAAGTAGACCCTGTAAAGAAACTGCTGCTATCATGTTTGATTTTAATTTGGTTTTTAGCTCAATTTTATTTTTAATTATGGCAAGAGGTGACTTGTGGTACACGTGAATTAAGTTGATACTAAATGGTCACTGCTCACAGAATGTCATAGCCACAGAGTCACTTCTCTTCACAAAACCACAGGTTGTTCACGGTCAAGAATGGGAAACTGTTGACTTTGTACTTTGGTAACTCTTCCTTTTGTCTCCTCTAGGCAAGAGCAGTCATAACCAGGTAGTACAACTGTAAATATGATGTTTATAGGTTGACACTTTACTAGGTCTTTCCTTGTGATAGATGTATAATTATATTAGGTCCTGAAGAATCGCAGCGTATTTGCAGGAGCGAGAAACATGTCGACCTCACAGAACGCTTTGTAGTCCTAGGTCGTGATACGGAACCTAACCTCTGGCGACCATAGGCTACTCACTGGTTTTACTTATAGTATGGGAACCACCAGAATAAATTGATCTCCGGTACCCCACACTATATTTTAACGCACCCACCTACACTATCCACCCTTTACCTGGCCCCTCACTTGCACTTCACCCATAGGCTGTTGGAAAAAAGATCTCCGATAAAGAGCCCCTCCTAGAGGTGAGCCCGTTGGACATTGCACCGCCTGTCCAACGAGGAGCAACGGCCAATGATGAAGCATGACACTTGCAAGAGTGTGTGAGGCCATTCATTCCAACTAATGGGATGCCCAGGGTAGCCCTCCACTGAGCACTACCCTCTCCTCAACCTCCTTCCCTCGTTGACTATATTACTCTTCACTAAGGAACAACTGAGTCCCCTTTTTGTCAGTCATTGTTATTTGGGGCTCTGACTCAGGTTGGACCTTCCATTCTATTTCTTTGGAATGGTAAATCGAGCCTCTGGACCAACATTTGATCCAATCCCTTGAACCCCTCCTTTGCTACACATTTCATTGGAACTCACAAACAGTGGGACACGTTAATTTGATGCCCAGTCCTAATTGAAAATTGTAGTGAGTAGTGGACCCCCTTTTGCTAATTGGAAAGACTTTTCTAGCTCCTAAAATTCATATGGCACATGCCAAAGCACTATTTTACAGTCACAAAACCTGGAATTTTATAAACCTACTGTCCCCAGTTACCCACTCTAGTAGTGGACTGCACAAATAGAAAGTTAGAAAGCCAGTTTACACAGGCCTGTGCTGTATTACTCCAGAACTGGCAACCAGATTGCAGTAGGTTACTTATGAATCCATACTTCAACAGTGCTCTCCTCAGATGTATATACCTGAAGAGGTAAGATTACCCACTGTACCTGACAACACATCAGTGATGTATATGGAAGCATGATTTTGTAACTCACACTGTCTTAGGTAAAGCCCATGTGATGGTATTAGTGCAATCCCATTAGTACTGGATCTAGATATTCCTTTGATCTGTAAAGTGCTGAATGCAGTGGTGAATCATGTTCCATTAAAAAAATATGCATGGCTTACCCAACTTCAGTATTCCTATTGTGAAAGGTATTAGTGCCTTTGCTTCTGTAAAGTTGATCAGTGGTGTTTAACCTACGGTCCAGGAACCCTCAGGGTCTGTGAACCTCTTCAGAAAGTCCACAACTGTTTTACTTTAATCTGTGCTCTTGGTAAAGTTCACTGTTGGTTTTCTGTGCCATTACTATTTATTTTTGCCTTTTCCTTCTATGCCAGCCAGTTCCCACTGCTGCGTCCCCTGCGGCCCTGCTCCCCGCTCTCCCATTCCCCCGCTCCCACCTCCCAGCTGCTCCTCGCTCCCATTACCAATTCTTATGGCAGCCTCTGTGTGGCAGTGAGAGCGACGCTTGACCCTTGGTAGGTCGCTGTCCACACTGCACAGCTCCACCTGCGTGCCCGTGCCCCAGCTGCTGCTGCCGTCAGGGGTTTGAGCCCCCCTGCTCCTGCTTGAGGTTTGGTTACATTTTTATGCTACTGTAATCTGTGCTCTTGGTAAAGTTCACTGTTGGTCTTTTTTCCTTTTGTAAATTCCATTGTGCTCCTTGTAATTCCACTGTTGGGCTTTTGCCCTCCCCCTCCCTTCTGTGCCATTACTCTCCATTGTTGCCCATTCCTTCTCTGCCTGCCCGTTTCTGCTGCTGCGTCCCCTGCAGCCCTGCCCCCCCGCTCTCCCATTTGCACGCTCCCACCTCCCAGCTGCTCCTCCCTCCCATCTCCCATTCTTATGTTATGTTATGGTATGTTATGTTATATATTGTTTTGTATAGCGCACGGCTACTCAAAAAGAGTGTCCCGGCGCTTTTATTGATCCCTATAGCAGAATAACACAACACAGTGATGTAAAAACAGATTAGAAGAAACAAAACAGAGGGGAAATGGCCTAAAGGGCAAAAAGCCAAGTTTTAAGGCCCTTCCTGAAGGCAAGCAAATTAGTAGTACCGCGTAATGTCAGAGGCAAAGTGTTCCACAACTGTGGCGCCAGCAACCCAAAGGAGCGGCCTCCAATACGGGCTCTTTTTACTCGCGGGACCATCGCAAGAAACAAAGATTCAGATCTTAGAGATCGAGCCGGGTGGTAAAAGGCGAATCTCCTTTGGAGATACTTTGCTCCCACAGCATGAAGAGCTTTATAGGCCAAGGTCAAAGCCTTAAAGGCAATCCGCTTCCGGATAGGCCTAAATAGGCGAGCACTGGCTCGCCTATTTAGGCCATAGATGGCCCTCGCGGCCGCGTTCTGAACAACTTGCAGCCGCTACAATAGATATTCTGGCAGGCCCAGATAGAGGACGTTGGAATAATCCAATCTTGAGCCGATCAGGGCCTCCACTGTCTTCTTCCTATGCTCCTCTGAGAGAAGAGGCAGAAATTTCCGGAGCATCTTGAGGAGACCAAAACATGTTCCCCTTAAACCAAGGATCTGAGATCTCAATGTCAGACCCTTGTCCATCTTGACCCCCAGGCTCTTAACCAGCTGGGACGAACAAGACGGGGGAAACATATTAATAGGCCACCATGCATGCCAGTCCGGTATGCTGGCTTTGTAACAGGTCAGCATGGCCCTACCTTCAGAGCATAATGAAAGGACTGCTTGGCAAAGAGGTGTTCAGTTACAAAGGGATGTGGGTCACATCAATATATTCAATGTACGCAAAATTTCACGCATATTAATTTATTCAAAAAAGATTTGTACATGTTTTCATTTATTTTAATGATTTGCATAGCACTGGCATGATGCCCTTATGTCTCTCTGGAGCCAGGGGCCCAGCGCAGGCCCTTGTGGTGGTGTTGTTCCACCTTTAAGGGCCCCAGTTCAGCCTCCATACTGAGAATGTGTGTGAGGTACAAGAGTTTCAGTGGTCCCTCAGCTCATTTTGCTGGGGGAGGGGTGTTTGCGTCACACCACTATCTGCAGTTAGGTCTGTGTGATGAGTATCTATAGCTCTACCAAGAACCATGTGATGCCTCCTAGGCGCTTCGCTAGTGAGGACCTAAGGTCCTGGGGTATGAGGGAGTGCTGAGTGAGTGAGATAGCATCCCTCCTTTTTTAGCAGGTCAGTGTGTGACTAGAGATTTGCAATTTACCACCTCAGTTGTTTTTACAGCAACTTATCCTGCCCTGTTTCGCAGTTTGTGTGCTGATACTTGTAGCCTGCGTTCCTAGGAGGAAAATCTAAACTACACAAGCAGCTTGTGTTCTTCTTGACTATTTGATATTGCATTCTGGTAGCTGCAATCCTGCATTTGTAAAATTAAACTCAAAATAACAGTGTGCATTTTTTTATATCATGCATGTACATTGAATATTGCATTCTGGTACTTGGAGTCCTGTATTTGTAAAATGAAAATAACATGTACAATGTGTTTTATGCTATAATTGACTTAGAATGCATTTTGATACTTGTAGTCCTTCATTTGTAAAATGAAAACCATCAGAACATGTACTCGGTGTGTACTATACAATACACGTAGGATGAATATTGCATTCTGGTACTTGTACTCCTGCATTTATAACATAAAAATCAAAGCACCATGTACAGTTTGTATTTTTGTAGCATATCTGTGCTTGTTAGATTTCACTCTGGTACTTACAGAACCAGAATGAAGCTTAAAATTACATGAATTTTTTATATCATACCTTCTCATGGGATATTGCTTTATGGAACTTGAATTCCTGCGTTTATAACATGAAAATCAAAACTACATGTACAGTGCGCATTGTTGTATATAGGACTTCTGCAAGGCAGAGTGCATTCTGGTACTTGCAGTCCTGTATTTATTTTTATATTGGTGTTCTGTTATGGTATTTTAAAGCGAAGCATTAATAATGAGAATCCAAACCACAGATGGCGCTTGTATTGTGTCCTCCCTGTCCTGTATGTGGAAAGCTGTTTTCTTTCGTATGTTTAGCACGGACAGGGTGCTGGCCATGATTGACTTGTATGTAGTTTCTGCAGATTAGGTGCTGGGGTTATGTGAGTCTCAGTGATTTAACATACTAGGCGCATTGCATGCTACATGCCCCACGATGAAGAGAAGGTGGCATTGGGATTGTGCACACACACACTGCCAGGCCAGCAAACCTTGTGAGCGTAGATGCTTGGAGTGGGTGCTGCGAGAGGAGTACCCACATGTTGATGGGTGCACACACATGCAAGTGCAGTCTGATGTGTGTACCATCATGGGATGCCGGCTGGTTCATGGGCACAACGCTGCTGGAGGGGGATGGGAAAAAAAGTTGGTGGCACCAGGAAAAGCCACTTGGTAACTGGCATCATGTCAGCAGTACCCTGTAGCCCCAAGTATGTGGGCATGCATACAGAGACTAGGTGCAGTGAGTGGTAGCTAATGAGGAGACAAAAACCATGTGTAAAAAGCATGTATTGTCTTAATTTTTCTCACCACTGGTTGATAACATTGTGATTCGCTTTGAAAAACAGACTGTAAAATGACTTCTGACCAGCGAGTGATGCTTTCACCCCATAGTGACCTTTTAGCCACAGCACTTTGAATGAAAATCAAGGCCCTTGCCCATAACGAGAAAAACAGAACTACATGTCTCAGAATGCAAGGTAATGTCTGGGAAACAAGTGTTGCGCTATTGTCATTGCATTGTGATGGAATCATTCATTATACCTATGAACTGGCTCAGTTGTACATGGATGACGTGATCAATTATTGGAATTGCCTCATGCGTTGCAGACATGGTGATGTCATCAGTGCAGTTTAGGAGAGAAAATTTGTTGAATAATGCTTTGTTTTGGCCTTTCTGTCTCCAAACTTTTCTTGGGGGGACAACCCCCCAAAACTCCCCCTAATAGTAGCTCACTGTAGTTTCTCGCTGCACACCATGTTGGGGCTGGTCTCACTTTTACTTTGTTCTTTTTGATTCACTACTTTGAAGGACTGGGTTATTTAGAACCCAGCGGTGCCAGGGCACAACACCTGAAACCTTCGTGGGTAACCTGCTCCGGCGTACGAATCACAGAGACACGGTACACTTCCTTCGACGTCAAAGATTCAAGGTTTATTTGCTGCAGGGAACACAGAAGTCACGACAAGTAACACACGTGCAACTTGGGGAGACTGCTTCAAATTGGTTCTGTGAATCGCTCCTTTTATACACAATTTCCCCATAGAGTTACATTGAACACAAAAGTTTATGACCCGGTTCCCACAATCATCCCCCAGAGGGGTCGCTTTGGTCACTTTGATACTCATAAGGCCCGGAACATAAGTGCGGAAACATTTGGCGGTTCCCAACTGTAAAAACCCATCTTCCCAACATTAGTGCATTCCAATCGGCAGTAAAACAGATTGAATTAGGAACAAGGACAGGTGTAGAGGAAGACAGAGACAGTGGGGAGATCGGAAAGGGTGTAAAAGGGAGGTATCGAGAGACACGAGATACAGGCATCAAAGGGACGTGCCTAATGAGATGCACGGCTAAGGCAATAAGTCCGTGCGGCAAGATGAGCCTCGAGCGGCGCCATCTGCTTTACAGTAACATCCCCCTCGTCATAAAGACACTTACAAAGGACATGTGTCTTCCGCAAATATCTTGGGAGTCCCAGGGTCGCGAAGCGGACATCGTCCGTTCGCTGGCTACTTGAGGGCAAGAGACAAAATGGATGCCGTATCTAAGATGGAACCCGTGGGTACAGATAGAAATACCCACGTAACAAATGAACGGTTTAGGTTAGCACAGCGAAACTGCGCACACTTACTAAACTCGTCATTTGCGGTTCATAGATACCAGACTCGACTATATTCGTGCGAGTCGAAAGCACCACTTACAATTGTCACGGAACCTCAGACGCTCCTTTTGCCCTCATGTAGGCAAGCACTAGTCAGAATCATACTCAATATTCATCAGACCATCTAGATGTTGTTGTAGCATAGCTCTGTCCAACCGAGTCCCCTTGGTAACATGCGGCTGTCTCATACACGTTGTAGCACAAAGGCCACACAAGGCAGGACCGCACTGCACACAAAGGCAACACGTGAACAGGAACGCCACAACAACTCCGATGATCATCAGAGTCTTCCAACCCCAAGTCGACATCAGGCCCCAAAACCACCCAAGTAGCGTCCAATCCCCTACATCCACGTGTATGGATTCGCAGATCTTATGCAACTTAGAGATGGCTTGATAAACTGTCGGAGCGTTATCAGGAATGAAAATGCAGCAGCTCGAATGGATCACCTTACATACCCCACCACGATCTGCTAAGATGACATCTAAAACCATACGGTTTTGTAACGTCATAAGTCTATCCGCCTGAAGTTCTGTGGTGATATTACCAAGGGCACTGGCAGTAATGTTAGCTGTCGATTCTACCACTCGAGTCAACTGTCTCAGGTTCCTACTATTAACCATAGGTCCCCAAAACGGGAGGAAACCCTTGAAAAAGTCTCCTGCCTCTTGACCGGCAGTGTCCTCTTCGCTAATTACGCCTCTCACAACTCTGGTCTTGTGATAATCTGCATCTACGGTAAACGTCGGAGGCAACAAATTTGCGATGAAGCATGAGCCCATGAAGTCAGCGGGCAACCATGCGTACGCACGATCATGGCAGATAAAGTATGTACCCTTGGCAGCCAGAAACACAGGGGACGAGACCATCGGCAGAATGTAATTTTCAGTGCAAGCACTCTCTCCAAGTCGGGCTTTCGACCTTCGGCCACGACCCATTAGACAAAAATTACCAATGTGGGGTACGACCCATATCGGAGGTGAGCTTTTAAGCTGCTTTTCACTAGTGAACACACTATACTCGCCTCTACTCAGGACCCTGTAAGCTTGTACCTCTTCTTCAGGAATAAGCGAAGGATCATAGATATCGCTATCTAAATCCTCTATTGCTATCGACAAAGGTTTTTGATACGAGGTAGGACCGGAGTAGGGGGAACGTGGTTCTCGAATGGGGTGGAAACCCAGTGCGCTTCGAAACATTGTTTGAAATGCTCGAGCAGACCCTTGGGAGCTATACGGTAACACCAGATATGGAATTCCCTTATCCGTAGTATGTGGCATCAACCCACACACCCAACAATTAGTAGTGTTAACCACTAACTGATGCTGATGAAGGAGCTGAATAAAGGAATTGTTGCGGAATTCTGCACGTCTAGCCTGCTCGTGTTCGGGTAAGACATGAAAGGAATGAGGGGAAGCAGTGGAGGTAAGTTTAGAGTCAGGGGTAGGAGTAGGTGTAGCAGAAAGTAAGAAGTAAGATATTGTGTAATACACCCCACCCGCCATTAATGCAGAAACAATCAAAAACAATACGGATATTTGAAACATAAAACATTTGGTACGACTAAGTTGCTGCAGCTTGAATCTTTGAGCTTTAGCTTCTTCCAAGTCCATCAGCTTCGAAAATGCCATTCCCTACGACCGTCCGCAACGTTTCTTGACGCACTTCGTTCTGTGTAGCAGTAGTCAATCCCTAGGAGTTCCCAGGAACCGACGGTCTTTAACCTAGCGTCAAGACCTACTATCCAGAAGGAAGTACGCGCGCGGCCCTACGGCCCTTAAAGCACAATATATATATATATGCAAAAACAAATGTCTCTCGGCTGTGGGAGCAAAAGTATAAGGAATGAAGCTCAATGTATATACACAAGAATAATCACAATAATATGAATGTTCAAAACTGATCACGGAAAACGGGATTAGAGCAGTTGTCAATACAACAAAGCAGGATCTTTTATTAGTCTTTAGTGCTAGATCGCAAAAAGTATCGGGTTTTCCCAGGACGTGTCTGCTCGTCAAACAAAGGATCCGTTGAAGAGACAGCGTCCTGCTGATCAGCTGAGTGTTCTGGTCTTGAGTCTTTTGATGACAATTGTTCATCAGAGTCTTTCTGCTGCGCTGAGGATTCTCCAACAAGCTGTGCGTCGCTGAAAGGTACAAACGCCGGCAATCCTTCTGTTTCAGTTGATGCAATGCCTCTCCTCACCCACGGGTCTGCCGGCAAAGGGATAGGGACCTTTTTGGTGTGGGTGGCGTGCACCCAGTGTTTCCGTCCCTCAAGACGAACAGCAGTCCTCGTGGCAAGGAGAACCTGGTAGGGTCCAGTAAACCTCGGGTCCAAGTTGTTCTTGCGCGAAAAGTTGCGCGTCACCACCCAATCTCCGGGCTGGAGCTGGTGGCCTGGACCCTCCGTCTGCGTCGGCAGTGCGTCGTAAACCTGTTGGTGAATTAACCTCAGTTTAGCAGTCAAGTCATGAAGGTAATCGATCAACATTGGGTACTCAAGATCACAGAACATTCCTGGCCTAGGAACCCCCCACACATTCGCAGGACGGCCGAACACTATTTCATAGGGACTAAGCCCTACTCGGGAGTGTACAGTCGCCCTAGTTGACAGTAATGCTAAGGGTAAAGCGTCAGGCCACGAAAGACCAGTCGTAGCCTGAATCTTTGCTAGTTTCAGTTTAAGGGTACCGTTATACCCTTCAACCAATCCAGCTGACTGGGGATGATTGGCGCTGTGGAATTTCTGATTAATTCCAAGGCCCTTACACACACTCTTCATCACACTTCCCACAAACTCACTTCCGTTGTCTGACCACACGACTCTAGGCATTCCGTACCGAGGAAAGTATTCCTTCAGTAGGATTTTCGCAGTAGACAAAGCAGTATTGTCTTTGAGAGGATAGGCCTCGATCCATCGGGAGAATGCGCAAACCACTACTAAAACGTATTTCAGGTTATTGCATCGCTCCATATGGATGAAGTCCAACTGAATCACCTCAAAGGGACATGAAGGGGGAGCAAAACTGCCAGGAGGAGTTGGGGTTCCTTTGCCAGGATTGTACATCATGCACACCATACAATTCTTCACCAGATGTTCAGCACATTTCGTGATACCATCATTCTTCCACACAGGGGACAGCAACTTACAAATACCTTTCGCGCTAATATGTGCTAACCCATGCGCCATTGTCACAACGGCCAGCACATACGCATCGGGCAACAACCATCTTTTCTGATCCGACAAATCAATCCAACAACCATTCGCCTCCAACTTTCCCGTGCTTTCTTTCCACTTCGCCTTTTCAGCCTCGGTGGCCTCATTCTGAATTTCTTTCACACTTTCAATAGTGTCTTCACACATGTTCGACTCTGTAGGCCACCTAACCGAACTCATCACATACATTCGAGTGCTAAGGTTCCGGGCAGTCTCCTTAGCAATCTCGTCCGCAAACGCATTACCACGACCAACATCATCCGTCACCTTACGATGCGCACTACATTTAACAATCGCTACCTGCTTAGGCAACGTCAGCGCATCCAAAAGATCATTCACAAATTGGCCATGCTGAATCTTCGTACCGTGCGACGTCAAGAAACCTCTCTCTCTCCACAACCGTCCAAAACTATGGGCGACGCCAAACGCATATTGGCTATCGGTAAACACATTCACACGTTTCCCTTTCGCTAACACGCACGCTCTAGTGAGAGCGATCAACTCTGCAGCTTGGGCAGAATTCTGATTCAACCTTGCAGTCTCAACAACAGTATTCAACGTTACAACAGCATAAGCAGTAGTCACATCGCCATTCGGCAACTTAAAACATGACCCATCCACATACAGTGTACCATCTGGGTCTTCCAATGGGGTGTTTTTAAGGTCCACTCGACCTTTTGTTTCTTCTTCTGTCCTCAAGTAACAATCATGTTCTGCTACTTCATCTGACTCTGCGCTAATTGGTAACAAAGTTGCCGGGTTCAGAACATTGCAACGTTTTATCTGAATATGACTTGCCAGCAACGTCAGCTCGTACCCAGACAATCTCGCACTCGACAAGTGCTGGGTTTTCGTACGATTCAAAAGAGTATCGACTGCATGCGGAACCATCACCGTAAGCATATTATCCATGACCAATCCTGCTGATTGTCGGATGGAGACCGCAGCTGCCGCTGTTGCTCTCAAACAGCTCGGCAACGCTCTCGCTACTGGGTCCAAGGTCGAGGAAAAATATGCACATGGACGCTGTTTACCACCAAAAGGTTGCGTTAAGACACTCAAAGCACAACCTTCCCTCTCGTGAACATATAATGTAAATGGCTTGCTGTAGTCGGGAGTACCCAACACAGGAGCCGAACACAATGAATCACGCAGTTCAGAAAAACTTTTCTGACATTCATCCGTCCATGGTAAAGGAGTTGAAACATCCTTGCACGTAAGAGCCACTAATGGTTTTGCTAGCAATGAAAAATTAGGAATCCATTGCCTGCAGTACGACGTGATACCTAGAAAGGCACGCACATCTCTTTGGGTTTTTGGCACAGCCATTCGTGCAATTGCAGCAATTCTCTCTGGGGTCAACCTCCTTCCCTCCTTTGACAATAAGTGACCTAGATAGGTTACTTCTTGACAACAATATTGTAGTTTAGAAGGTGACACCTTGTGATTTAACTCACAGAGATGTTGCAGCAACGATACCGTAGCAAGTTTGCAAATGTCCTGAGTATCAGCAGCCACCAATAAGTCATCGACGTATTGGATTAAGGCCGCACCAGCCGGCAACGTAAACGCATCCAACTGACCCTTCAAGGCTTGACTGTAAATCGATGGACTTTCACAGTAGCCCTGAGGAGCGCGTTTAAACCGGAAGCTGCGTCCACCGAGAGAGAAACCGAAAAGGTCTCTGCTCTCCTCGGCAATCGGGATGCTGAAAAACGCATTTTTCAAGTCAATCACCGAAAACCACGATGCAGAAGCTGGAATCAGAGTCAGTAGCGCCGTGATGTCAGGCACAACGGGGAACTGAGGAACCACAATTTTATTCACCTCCCGTAAATCGATAACAAAACGATAAACAGGTGGTTTCGAAGGATCAGTACGTTTAAGAATGGGCAGTACAGGGCTGTTGCACACGTTTCCCCGAGTCTCTTCAATAACGTCTTTCTCGATCAGATCATAAATGATCGCTAACAGTGCTCGTTCACCATCAAGAGAGATACGGTACTGGGGAATACGTGGCAATCGCACATTAAATTTCAACTGAACAACATAAGGGGAGATGTCAAGCAGGCCCACATCATTGGGACCTGTTGCCCACAAAGACGCTGGAAGAGAACTCAATTCCGGTGGAAGCTTATCGAGAGACAAGTACATAGGAGAGACAACCCTCTCTCCTAACGTAAGCTTTACACCCGCAGGAGAACAATACAAAGTTGCATACAAACGTTTAAGTAAATCCAGGCCCAAAAGATTTTCACCACAGCCAGTAGTCAAAATTAACGGAGCTTGAAGCTCACGTGGCCCGATTGTAAGGGGCAAAGGGCGCGAAACTGGATTACTAACGGGGGCGCCAGAGAATCCAACGGAAACATTTGTTAAGCCAGACAAAGGTGCGCCAGGGAGTTTCGAATGCATGATAGAACTTTTCGCTGCACCAGTGTCCAACAGAAAAGGCTCAACGACGCCCGATGTAGCAACTGCGACGTAAGGCCCTCTCTGATCAACCGGAACTGATACCACTCCCTCTCCTTGTCTTTGGCTGTCCTAGTAATTACTGTCGTCAGTTCCCTGATCGACGTAATAATCGTCTACATTGTACTGCGCAGATCGTCCTTGCGATGATCCGCGTTGATCAAAACAGTTGTTAGAATTAGATGAATTATCTGAACGATCATTCTGAGCACCACGACCCCTACCGCGTGATACCTGATGTGAACCACCGCGACCTCCTTTAGATGAATTACCACTATTACGATCGTTCAAAACAGGGCAATTGAATTTAATGTGTCCCTCCTGTCTACAATAAGCACATTGATTGTACCCTAACGATGATCTTTGGGAGGAGGAATCATTACGCGGCTGCGGTCGATTCGATTGCGACTGCGATCTATTCTGTTGGGATGCATTCTGGTTTGAACGCGGAGGATACGCTTGTTGAAGCAACACTTTAGTTTTAAGCTCTTTCGTCTTTTTATCAGCGCGGTCGTTCTCTTCTTTCTCTCGGTTCTCATAATATTGTGCTGTGGCCAATATCTGAGCTGAAGTAGAAACGGCCCACGCACTCTCTGAATTCTTTAATTTATTGCTCAAATCGGGCAATAAGTTAGAGACAAATTTGTCCACGAACAACCTTTGACCACCCTCAGTGCTCATATCCTGACCACTATGATCAATGAAAGCCTCCTCAAACCTCGTAAAGAAGTCGGAGACACTCTCGTCCTTCTTCTGTTTACAAGCTGATAATTTATCCCAATTCACTCTCATAGCTGGCATAAGAGTTTTCATCAACGTTATTATTCTTTGAGGAAGAGCAGTAATGAGCTGTTCAGGCTTAGCCCCGCCAACTTGTCGCGTATCGGCCGCAGTAAGAGCAGCCCAATCACCATCCAATTCGTTTGCGTGATCTTCGTGCAGAATCTTAGCCCATACCGGTTGTGGTACGACATTGCCGAACAACATATCGATATCAGCAAGATTCATTACCGTAGCATCTACGAGCTGCGACAATTCTTTGTAATACCCTGTAGGATTTTTGCGAGGGTCAGGCAAAGATTGCTTCACCTGTAACACTTCAGATCGTTTCCAAGGGAGATGAATCCATACTCTCTGGAAATAGGGCGGAACTGGTGGAGCAGCTGCAGGATTACCTGGCATCCACACTGGTGGAACCTCTCGCATAGGAAACTGACCAGACTCGTCTGGCAGTCTTTCAACATCCTCAACAAACAAGGCTTGAGGTATAGGAGTGGGACGGAAAGATAGCAACCGCTCAACAGCACGTCGAACGTTGGTATCCACTATCAGTCCGTTCGAGAACTGAAGCTGAAGATCAGACAAGGCGGTCAGCACCTCGTCAGGTGCGTCGGCCGATATATCGCGTAGGACCTTACACATTTCCTCGAACACAAATCTTTGAGTTGGTATATTGAATTGACAAAATGTGTCGAGTACAACACGTGGTGGATTTCGAAGAGGATGCATCATCCAACCCATCGCCATATTATATAGCGAAGCGCGTTCTCTGTTACCAGGAAGCTGACTACGTCTCTGTGGACCATCGGAACCAGCGGACCCAAAAACAGGTCCGACAGAATGAAAGAAACTAGCCGCAAGAGGAGAATTACGACTACGAGTAGAGGGAGAAGTATAGGACACAGGACTAACAAGCGAAGGAGTAGAAACAGTAGCAACAACGGGAGTTAACAGAGCAGGTGCAGTGGCGGGAGCAGGAGTATGTGGAAGCGGAGGAGCAGTAGGGATAGCAATAGGCAAAGGAGCAGGAACAGTCGGAAAGACAGGTGTAGGTTGAGGAACAGGCAAAGGAAGAACAGGTGCAGGAACAGGTACAGGGGGAAGCACAGGAGCTGTGGTACCCTGTACATACGGAGGGGGCGACTTCATAAGATAGGACATTAAAGGATCCTCAACTGGTTCTTCCTTCTTATCCGACTCCGTAGGTAAAACAGGATAGCATTTATCTACAGACATACGCTGTAGCCTATCAAACACTTCCTTTTCCTTAACCTCCTTATCACGCTGAAATTGCTCTGCTTTCTTTACAATGGTAGCAACATTATCTCGCTGATTTCGTTTAGTCTGTCTGATTTCTTTCTGTCGGGCTTCTTTACGCCACAACCGAAAGGCATCAAACATGGCCGGCCTTGACTTTTTCGCAAATAATTTAGCCTCTAGGTTATCTAAAATCGGGGTTTCAAAGCTACCATGAGGTGGCCAACGAAGGTCACCGTCCTTCTTCGTATATTTGATCCAGTAATCATTAAAAGTGATCGGGCCTAGCCCATGTTTACTGTACAGTTCATAAGTCGGAGTTCCAACCGGAGGTATCGGACACGAGTCCTCCAGTCGGGAATCCATACCACAAGGTCTGAAACAACTAAACAAAGTACTACGACCAGGCATCTTGCACACTAGCCGAGTTTCACAAACTTCAAGGGTTACGGGATTTACCAAGTCCCAGCAAAGAACAAAACCCTCGGTTTTTGGCGGCTGCAGTCGTCAAACAACACAACAAAATACGCTAGCAAAGTGTCATCGACAAAAACACTCTCACAGCGTCAACAACAAAAACACTCGCTAAAGTGTCAACAACTAAGGACTCTGGGAGCGACCCACAAATACTTAACTCAAAGATCGATGGCGTCACCAGGAAGACCCGTCAATTGTCTCGCTCTACCAAGGTCTACGCCAGGTGCCAAAACAGGTCTACAGTCAGGGCAGCAGTCCGTCGCAGCCGTCCGGAGGCGGGAATCTTCGCGGGAAAAGTCTTCGGGCCACTTATGTCGACAACAGGATCGATGAAGCGGGGTGCACCTTCCCTCGGAGATTTCACACGAAGTTCCTCACGATCGTCGGGCTTGGACCGGTACCACTGATGCAGCCCCACGTTGGGCGCCAACTGAAGGACTGGGTTATTTAGAACCCAGCGGTGCCAGGGCACAACACCTGAAACCTTCGTGGGTAACCTGCTCCGGCGTACGAATCACAGAGACACGGGACACTTCCTTCGACGTCAAAGATTCAAGGTTTATTTGCTGCAGGGAACACAGAAGTCACGACAAGTAACACACGTGCAACTTGGGGAGACTGCTTCAAATTGGTTCTGTGAATCGCTCCTTTTATACACAATTTCCCCATAGAGTTACATTGAACACAAAAGTTTATGACCCGGTTCCCACAATCATCCCCCAGAGGGGTCGCTTTGGTCACTTTGATACTCATAAGGCCCGGAACATAAGTGCGGAAACATTTGGCGGTTCCCTAAAAACCCATCTTCCCAACATTAGTGCATTCCAATCGGCAGTAAAACAGATTGAATTAGGAACAAGGACAGGTGTAGAGGAAGACGGAGACAGTGGGGAGATCGGAAAGGGTGTAAAAGGGAGGTATCGAGAGACACGAGATACAGGCATCAAAGGGACGTGCCTAATGAGATGCACGGCTAAGACAATAAGTCTGTGCGGCAAGATGAGCCTCGAGCGGCGCCATCTGCTTTCCAGTAACATCCCCCTCGTCATAAAGACACTTACAAAGGACATGTGTCTTCCGCAAATATCTTGGGAGTCCCAGGGTCGCGAAGCGGACATCGTCCGTTCGCTGGCTACTTGAGGGCAAGAGACAAAATGGATGCCGTATCTAAGATGGAACCCGTGGGTACAGATAGAAATACCCACGTAACAAATGAACGGTTTAGGTTAGCACAGCGAAACTGCGCACACTTACTAAACTCGTCATTTGCGGCTCATAGATACCAGACTCGACTATATTCGTGCGAGTCGAAAGCACCACTTACAATTGTCACGGAACCTCAACTTGTCTATTTTTGGTGCTCACTGAAAGAATGTCTAGGGGTATATATGACTGAGTGGGTAACCTGATGTTCTTTAAGGTCATCATCTACTATTTACTGTGCTTTGAAAGTTGATACAATTGAATATGTAATGAAAAATTCACCATTTTGGTCTGTATTTTTCCAAAACCACCCTAATAGCGGTCGGACTCGCTCGCTGCGCTTGCTTGCTACACGCCGGGGGCTGGTCTGGCAAAAATTGCCAGGGCTGCTTTCAGTTCCCAGTCCGGCCCTGCCTAGGGGTCATCCTCGACTCCACCCTCTCCATGATCAAGCAGGCCAACTCCGTCTCTTCCTCCTGCTTCAACACCATCTGCATGCTCCACAAGATCTACAGGTGGATCCTCACCGAAACAAGAACGGTCACCCAGGCCGTTGTGAGCAGCAGGTTGGACTACGGAATCGCCCTCTATGCAGGAGCCTCAGCCAAACTCCTGAAACAGCCTCAACATATCCAGAATGCCTCTGCACGCCTGATTCTCGACGTCCCTTGCCGCAGCAACATCACACCTCACCTTAGAGACCTGCACTGGCTCCCCATCAGCAAGAAGATAACCTTCAAGCTCCTCACCCACGCACACAAGGCACTCCACAACACCGAACCAGCGTACCTCAACAGCCGACTCAGCTTCTACACCCCCACCCACCAGCTCCGCTCCACCGACCTTGCCCTGGCCACAGTCCCCCGCACCCGAAGAGTGACCTTCGGTGACAGAACATTCTCCCACCTCACGGCCGAGACCTGGAACACCCTCCCCATCCATCTATGGCAGACCCAGGACCTGCTGTCCTTCAGAAGTCTCCTAAAGACCTGGCTCTTCCAGAAGTAGCAGCATCCCCCACCCTCCATAACCTTGAGACCATCACAGGTAAGTAGTGCACTTTACACGTGCTATGATTGATTGATTGATTGAACACAGGGCTATCAACTGTAAAACCTGGCCCATGGAGCAAGAGTGCAAACTCATCCTTCCTGTCCCTGGTGCTGATTGGGAGTCGCAGGAGAGCTGCTTTTAAGACTGACATGGTGCTGCGGGGAAAAAAATGCAAAACACAACAACTGGGTGGTTGCTGATGTTGGTCAAAGGTGAGATGGAGTCCCCTTTAGGTGAAGCATCGAGTGAAGGCTGTTGGTTGTGGGGATGGCCACAAACAAGCCTTGGCAGCAGAAAGAGGAGAAAAATGTTACTTCAACGTCCGGTGGTTACGGAGAATGTGGTATCTGCCTGTAACTTCGTAGAAGGCAGGGCTATAGTTCTCACAATGCACTAAACCATCTGGATTTTGGCAACCCCTCGGAAGGCCCGATGGCGAGCGATTCTTTGGATCTGGCATTGTGTTTAGTCTGCAGTTTACAGGAGACTATTGCCACTAGTCCAGTGTTCATGCTTTCACAGGGGTTCCTCTGTATTGGGGTAACTGAGAGGTAACCCAGGAAAAGTCTAGATTAGGCAGTTGAAGGAGCATTTTTACAGGTGCAGGGTATCCCTGTTTTGCTTTGTACAAGTCCTGTTGTCACAGACATGGGTCCCTCCTACTGTCCTTTTTGATGGAGTTTGTTCAGAAAGGAGTTTCTGGTGTCAGGGGTGTCACTTAAATCATATATTTAGAGGATTTAAAGGGTATGGGAGGAGGTAGCCAATTAACTGCTAGTCCCTACAGCTAGTCCACCTCTTGGATGACAACATCCAGGGCTGTGGGTCACCTTTTCTACCCAGAATCTTCTATTGTGCCACTTCTAAAAATGGCAGAACCCTTCTTCCAGTGTACAGAACGGGCTGCCTACCATGGTGGTGTGGCTAGCCTTCTGGGAGTGCACACCTCCTCAAATATTTATTTCCAACCTGCATGGATGCAAATTTGCCTGGAACATGGGGAGGGCTTTTTCCTCCTATAGGACTCTGCCCTGAAGCATATCAGTTACGGTGCAGTCTTTGTAGCTCACGTCCTTGATGTGTTACTTCACTAGCCTGGCTGGGGCCGAGGAGGTGTGACCTTCTTCATGCCCATGTTTTTGTTCTTGACTTCTGGGAGTGATCACACTTCCTGGCAGGAGGTCAGCATCCTGTCTTGGTGGCAGACAGTATGGGAAGCACAAGCTTGTTAGCCAGAATACAGAGAAGCTAGGCAAGCAGGTGGGCAACCTCTAAGGTAGCCACCTGGGTGCATGCCACATCATCGTTGACACAAGATTTATGTCAGAGGTGAGAAGGCACATTGTTTGATATAAATGGCATATTTAGGCAATACCATAATGGAGCTGCCAACATTGGGTTAGGCCCGAGTGCCAGCCCTTATTTTCCAAACGGCCTTCTATCACTTATAGTGTCCTTGAATAGAAAAGGTCACTTTAGGATCACATAAGCTTGCATTTACATGTCCACACCTTTGATATATTGCACACTGCCTCCTGGGCTTTAGAAGACCTTTCTTAGGCGTGACTGGCATATATCAAAGATAGTGCATTGATGTTGCCATACATGGTGAGGGTAAAGTTGAGTTCAAGCAGCTTGCACTGTCCCTGCAGTCTGCCATGTATTTGAGTTGGGCCACTCAGGGTGGCACAAACAGTGCTGCAAGCCCTGGGGACCCCTTTACTACCCAATCTCTGGGTACCACTGGTACCATATACTAGGGACTAAAATGGGGGGTAAAGTCCTTGTCAATTTGGATTGCCAATTTGAACATAACAGTTTTATGGATTGAGCACTGGCACTGGGCAGCAGGGTCCTGTGTGCTATATCAGAGTCATAACCATCAGCATTGGTGCAAAAGGTGTGATGGGTGTGACCATACAAATAGGACACTTCACTTCAGATTTCTAAATAACTGATTGATTATTAGATTATTACAAAACAGCAGCAAAGTTAGAAGAGCCAGGGCTTGAAGAATGGCAGAACATCATAACAGGAAGGCAAGACTTGACGCAACATAAGAAAGGGCAATTGAGCAACTAACCCAGTAGCTCAGAGGAGCTCACCAGCTAGGTTATAATGTGATTAGTCACATTTGTACTGTAGAAAGAAAACAGCTTACAAGAGCAGCAATATGGATTAGTGCTGATATGTGTGGAAGAATGTGCTTCATTCCTTTATAACATGCCTAAAGGTTATAGAGAAAGATTGAGGATTGTGCCCTCTTGATTTATCAAAATAAGTCTGGAATAATTATAAATCCACTTTCTGGCGTTTTTCCGTGCTTTATATTTTTTTTATTTGAATTTTCATATGTGAAATAAGCAACAGACCAATGAAAGATAGCCGACACGTGTTTCGCCTTAGTGGTCTATTGACCATGGGCTTTTTCAAGGCCCTGGGACCGCAGAGATCAAACATCGACTTTTCCGAGAAACAGGAAGATTACTTCAATATACAACTAAGTTTTGCCTTGAAAAAGCCATGGTCAGTGGACCACCAGGGCAAAACACGTGTCGGCTATCTTTTATTGGTCTGTTGCTTATTTCACGTATGAAAATTCAAATTAAAAAATCAAAGCACGGAAAAACGCCAGAAAGTGAATTGATAATTATTCCAGACTCATTTTGATAAATCAAGAGGGCGCAATCCTCCATCTTTCTCTATACTCAACTCCGCAATGGCTCTCGGGTGTAGCCATTTACAAGGAAAGTGCCACTGTTAAATTTGGGCACTAACAATTGTAGCACCAGAAGTCCAGAAATTTCCACGCACACAGTTACCTATGCCTAAAGGTTAATCGTTTGGGAACAAGAATTACACTTCATGCAGAACCATCAAGTTTATGAAATGGCAGGCCCAGAGTCTCGGGCTGATTTGCGCCCTGGGAAACAATTTGTTTTCAAGCTTGAAATTGCATTTGAATATTGAAGGTCTCAAAACACCATCTCAGCCTCATCAAGGCCCTTTACCTATTTAGCATTTTGTTTGTGAACTTTAACCGCATTCTAATGGCAAGCAAGGTCCAGTGTCAGCAGCGGCAGCCGGCACTGATTGGAGATAGGGTGGCGGGGGAGGAGGGTGAAGAACACAGGAGCTAGGGGGCCACGGTGGGAGGGGGAGGACGCGGAGGAATAATAAAAATAAAAACGTACCTTCTCGCCGCTTCCTCACCTCCATAGTCCTCCCTCGCTTTGCCTTACTGGACGTCTACCCAGGCAACCAGTCAGCCAATGACAACGCTGTCTTAGCATCATTGTGATTGGTCCGAGCACCGCGTTTCTGCACTCAGGTGCTGAATGTGTCCGAGCGCCACATATCCGCGCTCAGGTGCTGAATGGGGGCCTGGGCTTGTTCTCCACAATTGCTGTAATGCAGTTTGCAAGGAGAACATGCAAAGTGCGCAAGACTGTTTTGGGTGGCCCGAGAGGGTCGGCCAAGCAGTCACTGGGCATCTTAGTAGGGTGCTACCATGCCTTCGAGCGGAAATAGAAGAAAATAAAATGATAATGCGAGTTATTATCATTTTATTTCCCATTTATGTCACTGCGGAAAAGCAGTTAAGCAACGCTTTCCGCCTTAGTGGAGGCGCCACCCCTGAGTGTCAGCCTCAAAAGCCTTAATTTCTTATAGACGAATTTCCTTTATAAACGCGTGATACATGTGTTCACTAAACTCCACCTTCATAGAATGCACCTATTACAAGTAACCAAAACGTATTTCACTGTCTTAATGCAACCTGTAACAAATGGCACGTTATTTTTTTTTTTTTTTAAACAATAAAAAAACACATAAATTGCGGCCCTTATTATGTTGTATCAAAATCAACCTAGGCTATGAGGTCATTTAAAAGCATCTTGGCCTTTGAATTCTTAATTTGTTATGACCTTAGGACCCCAAGAAAACCTCATTACTAAACATTATAATAGAGAGTTAACTGTTATATGAACTCTACATTTTACATACAAAGAAAAAAAAAACAAGAACATCTTATGAAGACCTTTCTGCGGTTATGAAAAATATTGCATAGAGTTCCCTTTGGTTTTCTTTGATTTCATTTGGCTTTGATTAATATATTAGTTCACGTTAAGAAAATCGATATATTGTTAGAAATGGAAACGATTCTCGCAACAGTGGATTTCTTAAGGCAAATAACTTGCTCAGAGCGCAAGCTATCACTGCATCGATACAACAAAATGGAAATTCAGTAAACACAAGAAGCAACATGATAACTGCCACTTCGATTGTATGAGAACAACAAAACCATTAAGTATACTATTTTCTTTCTAGACTGTCAAGCAAATTATTGTTCTTGGACTGATGAGTACACGAGCACGCCACTTTTCTTATTTGCTGCCTTGGAATAGAACATGACAAAGTAAAATACAAACAATACAATCTCCGCGATTCTGTTTGCGATTTATTCCATTTTTATAATTGAAAGCCCCTTTCTTAGCTCATCACAAATGTAGCAAAACTTAAAAGTAATAGTATGCTGTGCCATAGATGATTGTTTATTTTACATTGAGTTAGAAGGCAATGTTAAAGATCGTCAAACAGCTGTGATTGTGATTCTACGTGAAGTAACATGCAAATACGTGCTATTTTGTAAGACTGGTCAACTGGACAGGCGAAAATGTTTTTGGTTGCTTGCTTTCAAATACCATATATGTCATTTTGTTAGGAAGAAGTTAAGGGTATTGAAAGTTCGCAACTGAGGGGCATATTTATTAAGAAATCATGCAGCGCCAGTCAGGGGAAAGGGCAACAAGGTGTTGTACTTAACATTATATGGCCCATTCAGGGGCATTTTTAACAAATAATCAAGCAGCACCACATCACTTTACTCTGCTGCTTGATAAGGAAAGGGCATGAATGAGCTATACTTAACAATATATAGTGCATTACTGTCATTTCCCAGCACTTAAACACAAGGTTCTGCCTATCGCCAACGCAGGCACCTTTGCACCCTGTTCAAATATGCTTGTTTTGTAAGCAGATTTTTTTTGTGTAGGAAGGTACACCTTCCTGCACAGAAACCATTCCCTGAGGTACATTCCTCTTCCTATGAGTGCTGCAGAATGCAGCACATATAGAACGAGGAATCCAGTCTCCACTAAAAACTGTTTAAAAGTTACTTCTAGTCCCTAATCTTTTCGTCTGGGTTTGTCTCCTCATGCGCAACACTATTTAGTCAAGAGTCTTCATTCTATTTAGAATCAAAATTAAAGGCTTCATCTTCAAAGCAAAAAGGCCTTATCAACTACTCTCTCAACTCGTTCTTTCTGTTTCACTGCATCTCTCCTTCTGCTACACTTTCTTAAATTGATCACTAAATTTACAACTACTGTACTACAAAACATCCTGGCTTTAATTTCATTTAACTGCTTCTGTCTCCTGGTTATGTTGTGTCAATGTTTTTTACAACCTTTTCTCTTCCCCCAATGTCTCTTTGTTCACTCATTTTGTTTCTCATAGTAATAATTGTGTTTTCTTTATTTTGTAATCTTTGCAAATGTCCACATATATTTTTAAGAAATGACTTTGTCCTCTTACTAGTAGCTATTTTTCTTTCAGCACTTTTTCTACATTTTGCCCCTTTTGTAACTCATTTCTGCAGAGATACTGTAGTTGCTTTTGTTGCTTTTTCTTCTGAGCTTTTGAAGGCTTTCTAATTGTGTGTAGTTATGTATATCTTGTTCTGTTAAAAGAGGAAGTATATTTAAATTTTTACCCTAGCCAATGTACAAACTACTTTAGTACTGACTTAAACATAATATCAAAACAGTTTACATGGTATGTTGCAATTTTCAATCTATAGCTGAACCTAGCTATGTTACTACATGTACTTACTGCAATATAGCAAACCCAAAGCAAAACACAGTGTTTCCACGTAACATTGATGCATTTTGCCACATTCCTGGATTTACAATGATTCGTACACCGGGGAAGACGTCATAATTGTACGCCTCCCCAGGGTAGGTGTAGGGAGGCACAGCAAAGAGAAATACTTTGAATTTCTCCTCATTTTCCCGCTTTAATGCGCCCCACAACACAGGCACCCTTGCACCATGCTGTAACAGTACCTCCATTGAAGCATGACAGCCAGTTGTGCACCAGCTTCGGGGAGAGCACAGGGATCAAACATATTGTTGTAAATATGACGCATCCTTGTGCTTTGAAAGTAATGCAGCACAGGGCAGCCAAATGTCTTGGGCTCTTCGCTGCATTACCCAAGTGTAGAAGTACATACAGTGTCTCAACACTGTAAATCCAAAAACACACCATAAGAGACATTTGAGTGCCTCTCTACCACTGTATCACTGGTTTATTTAGTATTTCAGTCCTTTTCTACTTAAATGTATCAAATTACAATTTTGGGAAACACTGTGGAAAACACTGCATATAATAATCTGAAAATTAATTTATATCCAACCTTATGTTTTACAAATTCTTCTGGGTACTTACAAAGAATGTGTGAGATTTTGTATTGATATAATTCCCCACATGATTCTAAAAGACTACATATTCTTGAGTAAAACCTATAAATACATGGGTTTGTGGTTAAATACATCAATACTTTCTTGATGATTGAATGAATGCATAGGTAGTGCCTAGGTGATTCCCTGAGGAAACACATAGCGCATAAATGATTCCCTGACTATGTCATAAACTCCATGGGTCATTACATATCTGCTTACTTACTGCCTGTGTGTTTCCACGAGTATACCACTAGTACCTGGGTGTTTGGATGAGTGCATGAGTAGAGCCTGAATGATTAGACAAGTGTGTGACAAATGCTTCAATATTTAATACATGTATAGATACTGGTGGGATGATTAAATGAGTGCAATTTTAGTGCCTGGATGACTGCAAGCATGCATACATAGTATATATGTGAATTATAAAGTGCATGGATTGTGCATACATGATTGTTTAAGCCCATGCATAGCACATAGCCTATTGGATGAGTGCACAAATAGTGTTTCAGCAATTGGATGCAGCCCCTTTGTTTTTGGTTGAGTGAACTTGTTGTAAAGTAACAGCGATTAGGTTAAGCATTAGCAGAAGACATGTTTCAAAATGTGTCGTTTAACCATTATCGTAGCAAATATACCGACTCCATCTTTAATTTGTAGCAGCCATTTTGTGTGCCATATATTACCATGTGCTCGCCATGCGCTTGATCCTACCTCCTTGTTCATTGCGCCTGGAGTCTGCCCGGCAACAGGCTATTTTTAGCAGTCTCCGCTTCCAACATGTCCAGACATGAGCAGTAGGATCATTGACCGTTACTTAATTGGTTCCAGACAGGAATGTGATTGGAGACTGTTAGCTCCGCCCATCTATCGATTGTGCCTTCTAAATGTGTCCTTGTATGGTAATAAATCTGCTTTTGTCTTTTGTACCGCCTTTTGTTGAGCCCCCTCATTGTGTATAAAAGGGGCCATGTGCTTCAGTTCTTTGTACCACTCGATACAATACTGAAGAGTGTTGTGTGGACTGTAGTACCACCTTTAAAGGTTTAATAAACTTTGTCTTTGTATTTCCAGTTTCATTGCCAACTTCTTCCTAAGGTCTGAGGACTCTGTACAGAGAAGGGTGAACCCTTGCACTAAGTAGGCCTAGCTGAGGTTCACTTACAACAAATTGGCAACCGACTCGTGGGGCTCATCGGCAACTCGGATGCCTGAAGGAGCGGTCGTGACGAAGGATTGAACTCTTGCTGCGGAAGCGTACGCATGCCAGAGGAGACCCGAGTCTTGGCATCCAAGGCGTTTTTTCCTTTCTTTCCGATCTGACCATCCAGGTGGTGCCGGTCCTCGACTGAGATCTCTTCTGTTGGCCCGCCGTGCAGTGGCCGTTTGGTCGAATTTAGAACTTGCCAGTTGAAGACTGGACCCTGTGAGTGGTAAGAACCGTTATACGGTACTTGCTGTGGGTTTCGGAAGCCTGTGAGTGGCAAGGCAGTTTTAGGATACGCTTGCTGTGGCAATTTGGAATGACTAGTCAATGTGTATGTGTATGTGTAATATATGTATTGTAATATATATAGGCAGGTAATGAGGAGATTTTTCTCTATAAATGCGATTTTGATTTGAACGGCACAACATATTACAGATACCTTAAGTGGTACTTTGATTATAATACTGCATATTCTGCACTATTTTTGGCATGCCTACTCTTAACGCACTTCGTAGGTTGTGCTGCTTTTGTGGAGATAACTGGTTAAAACTTGAGGAATCGCAGCCGGCTCCCCCAGAGGGTACGCCTCATCGAGAAATGTATGTGAAATATGGTCTTTCTTCCATAATGTACAGCACGTTGTGGAGGAAATACACAAGAAAGGATCCTGAGTTATGTTGGCCAAAGTATGGGTCGTTTGATATGCAGAAAATTGAGTATGTGGAACAGTGTATGTTTAAGCGAAAATCTAGACAAGATATGTTTGAGAGTGTGCGAAAGTGGGTGAAAGAAGTACGTGAGCGTGAGAAACGTGAGCAAGTGCTGATTGAAAAAGAGCAACGGAAGAACATGTATGAAAAACCACAAGAATTAAGAAAGAAAGAAGCAAAAGAGTTGAAAGAGAGACAGGAAAAAGAGCGTAGGTTACAGATATCTGGCCAATATGCTGTTCAACAACTTCTTTATCCTGTCCTTAATAAACCGCAAGATGATTTTTCTTTGTTAGATCGTCCTCCGCCTCCGTATATCATCCCGTCTGCCCCATCCGGTGACGATGAGGATTCCGATGGTGGTCAATCGAAACCGGGTACTTGCTCCATGATTTCGGTCGACCGGGCGGCTGAACTTAGGAATATGGCTCGGAAGTCACTTAAGGACACGGTTAAGGTTTCAGAGATTCTAGAAGTTCTTTAGGGGTGGCATGAAAAAGAGCAGTTGTATTTTACTGAGTATTTTGTAGACGAAGTTGTTGGATTGTTTCGAAAAGTGTCTAATATTCTTGAACCTGATGATGTGGCAGCTGATTGTAAGCAACTACGCAAAGGTTCTTTTCCTGCCAGGTGACTGATATCATCAGGCAACTCGTTAAAGTTCGAAACGAGGCGCTTCAGCTACGAGAGGAGCAACGGAAAGCAAATTCAGACGAACGGACGGGATTGGTCGACGGGAAACAATCATCTATTTTGGAAACAGATAAGAATGCGATAGTGCATGCAAAGCCTATGCGAGAGGCCGCGCCTTTATACGTTCCTCCTAAAGGAGCGGGTACGAGTGACGATAAATATTCTGTAGACGCTAAAGGGTATTTCATTTATAATTGGGTGTATACTCCCTGGAATAGAGCAAATGTTATGGCACTTAAAGCTGCATTGCCTGACCAGCATAAACACCCTGCTGCCTTTTATCAAGAAGTTGAGGGAGCCTTAAATTGAGAATGAGAAATTGAAAATGAGAGTTTATTATTTCATTTTAATTTTTAATCACGATTTATAAAGGCATTATTTTTTCAGTTGGTAGATTATAATATATTTTTTGACCACCAGTAATGCCTTTATAAATCGTGATTAAAAATTCAAATAAAATAATTCAATCCCCCCCCTTTTTTCAGTTTCCAACGTAGACGATATGTAATTGTTTCAGAAGCAAAAGGGAGATGTTCGAAATACCATGTGTGTTTATACATCTCAATAAGTCGTCTTTTTTCTGTTTCTGAAATACACGTTAATCAGCCTATGCACGAGTGTGAGGGAGACGCTAGAGAACATAAAACTATTCCGCACCACATTGAAGTGGCCACAGAGATCACCTGACTCCCTACGGGCCCAATAGACATTCAGCTTTCTAATTCACTGCTTGTGTGTAAACCCTATCAATCACATGACCGTGATGAGACCAATTAACAAACTGCTTTTAATCGCGGCTCGCGCTCCGCTCAGGCACCTCCCCAACCAGCTCGGAAGACGGCGAAGAGGTACCGACGGAGAGGTGAGATGCTTCTGATTCTTTTCATCAGCACATTCCTTTTACAAGAGTGATTTTTACTATGCATTTCCCCTCTGTTGCAGACAACCCTTTGAGGTCTAATTAAAAATGACGCAATAACGTATTACGACAAAAGTTTAAATTTGCCGTTTATCGTTACCGAGTTCTCGATACTCACATAACGCCACAATGGTTTTTAATGGTGGATTAAGACTCAAAGCGGAGAACAGAAAAGCAGATCCTTCCATTTTTCTAAACATCTTTCTGGCACAGACGCAATAAGACGCGTAATTGATTATCAAGGCTGCTGCATGTTCATAATGACACCTTGCTCTCATTACTTGATGAAAGCTGCCATGTTTCCTTTTCATACTTTTTCATGGCCAATAAATAGAACCTGATAAACCCCCTGTTTGCTTCTCATACACTGTCTAGAAACAGGAGAATTCTGAATCATATATCTATTGAAGTACTGGTGCTCGCTATTTTCAGTTGACAGGAAGCAATTACATATCTTTGTTCTTGCTTCCTTCTTATCAATAGAGCGGTGCTTCCCTCGTTCCCTGAGCCGTTGCCAGGCGGGGTGGGGCCCTCAACTTCGACACTAAAGGTAAGACGAAGTACATTCTAATACATGGAGGAACTACATCTAAGTGCCTTCATGCCTTGAAAAATTGAGAACCAATGTGTTGTTCAATCAAACAATTATGTTTGAGTTAAATGTGTATGACCTACATGTGACTATGTCTATATGTATGTGGTTATTTCACTGTTTTCTGTCTGTACCATTTTTCTTCCTACTAGTGACATACGAAACAACTGCAAGCAAAGACTACACCTAGGAACTCAGGTGATCTTTTTCCATGTTGCAGTATGGTAATCATGTAGTCACTATTTATTATTATTACACCTTATCCTTGCAGTAGCACTATCTAACATCTCGGTCCTGATGAAAGCAATGGACTCGTTGGTCCATTTAAATTGCTGAAACATGTCGACCACTTCTTACATCTAGGTAAATATTTGTTAAGTCTACCTTTGCTGCTCTTTTAATATTGGTGGAGCGAGCAAAAGACAGAATAAACTGTCATTCTTACTCCCTCACCCAATTTTATTCTCACTAGCACTCATTTTTCTTTTTCACAAGCACTGCAAATCAGTTACCCTTTTACCTACCAACTGGTACCACTGACATTTAAACCACACTGGTCACTACCAGGTTCACAGGAGGTTATGAGATCTGACCTTCTAAACCTCCCGGTAGTTGTCCCAGCAGATGGTTCACAGGAATCCCAAATGATGAAGGGCAGTTCGGAGTGGTGACTGATGGGTTTCCTGATAGGTCGTATAGGGATCACAGGACACTTTTCTATGTCTTCTCTATCAAGTGGGTTGTTACAGACAGTATCAGTTTAATGTATCACACTTAGATTTCTATTTCAGACCCTTTGACACTTTTGTGTTTCATATTTCAATTTAGGGAAAGTGTCTCTGCATGGTCTTTAAACTCCCTTAGGCCCCCCTTTACTTTATTGTTTTTTATGTTCTAGAGCAGCTGCTGAGCTGCGGGCCTTTCTCTCATCACAACAAATCAAATTTGTCTAGTCCTACACGAGGTAGGATTATAACGCTCTTCTCTGTGTCTCCTGATACAGTACGCACCTAGTCACAATTGATATATTGATTTCATGGCAGAAAATCATGGGTTAGCATTTGACGAAGATGACCTACAGCGGGTTCTCAATGACCACCCGAATCTCTTAGACTCTATACCTGTAGTCATCAGTAACAACAAAGATGACTGGGGAAAGGTTTTGGGCATTAAAAAATCACAATCCCGAACCATTTTGCATGGAGCCATCATGGCCCAATATTTAAGGAAAAATTGTGCTCCCTCTAGTTTGATTGTGAATAATCCCCCAAGACTATTTCGAAAGGATAAGGAATTTCTGAAAAAACTGGTCCCTCATTGCTTGGAGGTGTACCAGAGACTGGTTGATTTTAATCATACAGACTTTACAACGAATAGCGGGTGCAATCCTAATTGAGATACAGGTTCTTGAATCCCAAATCAAAACAACTCTGTCGAGCAAGCTCTTCAAACAGAATCAAGACGAAACAAACAAAAGCAATTAAGATTTTAAGGACTTTATTCTGTTTTCAAAAATGGAAAAATTCAAGAAGGATCTCGACAAATTTAGTTTTGATAAGGTGTATCCTTATACAAGCGATTCCTATGTACCCCCAGATTTTAATAGCAAGGGTCGTAGGATCGGGTCATCATACGGACCATCCACATCCGAGGACAACTCTAGTGATTCGGATTCCTCTAATCAATGTAATTCCCAACAAAGAACCCGTGGGAAAAAATACCAAAGAAACTGGAGCGGCAACCATAACCAAAGTCAGTCATGGTGGCAACCAGCTCCTTGGCAATTTGGAGGACCTATGTTTCTACAACAAATGGGGCCCTTTCCTCAACAGATAGGACCATTTCCACCACCCCAATTTTCAGGAAATTTTGGGGGCCAGCCGCCTTTTTTAGGGTTTGGCCGAGGCAAATCGCGAGGACAGAGAAGAGGCCCACAGCCCCAAGTCCATTTCAGCCCTCCGTCCACCTCAACGAGGAACTTGAGGAGTACGACGACGAAGAACAAAACATCGGGATCAGCTCAAGGGAGCACGGAGGCGGGCTCGTCATCAACTTGAGCTCACATACCGTTACCCCCATGGAAGACAAAGCCCTCAACAGAGGTTTGGGCTTTGTGCCCACTTTCAAAAATGGCCATTTTGAAACCAACATAGAGATGGCTTAATTCTTCCGGAAGATTCGTTTACAGTTCTTCTTTTCCAAATCAAATCAGAGAGACACAGACCCAGAGAATGTCAAAACAGGTTTAAAGAATAAATCAACGTTCAATCCTGGATCCCATATGGTCCCTGTGCAAGTACTTGCCTTTGAACGAGCTATAGAGAAAGATATTGAAACCACTTTTTCAACAGAAAAAAAAACCTTCTGTAATTTTTCCAAAGGCGAACAAGAAGCATTAAAATCTATTGCTTCCAATGCTGAACTCACCATCAAACCAGCGGACAAGGGGGGTGCAATTGTCCTTTTGGACACAGAGGATTACCATTCTGAGTGCTTGCGACAATCGAACAATAGAAAAGCATATTGCCCCCTCGCTCAAGATCCAACCGCCAACATGTGCAATACGATCCATGAGATGGTGAAGGAAGCTTTGTCAGAGGGATGGGTTACTCGTCAAGAAGCTGCCTTCCTTTGTACAGAGCACCCAGTAATGCCCTACTTTTATTCTCTTCCGAAGGTGCATAAACAACAAAGGCCACCTCCAGGCCGCCCAATAATCTTGGGCATTGGATCCATTTTGGAACCACTCTCCACCTTCGTTGATCATTTCCTGCGCCCTATGGTGCAAGAAATGCCTACATACCTAAAAGACACAACGGATGTGCTACGCCTTCTTCCGGACATGGAACTCGATGCAGACAGTGACCACCTTGTCTCATTTGACGTGGAATCACTCTATACGTCGATACCCCAAGACGAAATGTTAAAAGTCATCTCCTCCCTCTTGCTGGCCCGGGACCTGGACAGGATCACACCAGTCAGTTTCATCATGGCTTGTGCCACCTTACCCATGAAACAAAACTTCTTTAGATTTGAAGACATGGTATATCTGCAAACATCAGGTACCAGCATTCGGAGCATTTCTGCCCCCAGCCTGGCAAACCTCTACGTGCATCACTTTGAGCAAGCACATGTCCTTACCCATGACAACCCCTACATCACCTCAATTAAAATGTGGAAGAGGTATATCGATGATATACTAGTGATATGGCGAGGGACATATGAAGACCTTTTGGCGTTCCAGATTTGGTTAAACAGCAGGAACAACTTTCTTCATTTCACTGTGGAAGCCAGCAAAACCAGAATTGCTTTCCTGGATCTTATGATTTTCACTACTCCAGAAGAGCTCCATTTAGAACTGTACAGAAAGCCGATGGGGAAAAATTCCTTACTCTGTTTTGATAGTCATCACCCTAACTCCCTCAGAGAGAATCTGCCACATGGACAGTTCCTGAGGGTACAGAGGAATTGTTCGGCCAAAGAAAGCTACAAGACACATACAGCAGCCCTACAAAATCAGGTTCACTGTAGGAAATACCCCCCAAATTGATACGAAAATCACTGAAGCGGGCCAAGAACAATAATAGACAGGCCCTTCTGGAACCTTCGGTTCCTAAAGTTACATCTGAAAGCCTGACCTGTGTCAGCACCTTTGGGACCCTGTCTAATAAAATTTAAAAAAATAGTAAAGCAACACTGGCCCATTTTGAAATAAAGACAAGAAACTCTTGCAGCTCCATTATTTTCTTTCAAAAGAGGTCCTAATTTGAGGGATCGCATTGTCCACACCAGACCACACATCAAAATGCCAAGGGCTCTTGGCACCATCTGGGACCTTCCACCAGTAGTAGGGCACCATCCCTGTGGGTCCTGCCAAGCTTGCCCACAAACCACCAAGTCCACAGAGATTGACATAGGAACCAATAGACCATGGAAACAAATCAAATTCACCAACTGTAACAGTGATAAATTAATCCATCTCATAACCTGCCCATGCGGCTTGAAATATGTAGGGATGACAACTCGGAAAGTAAAAATTCGAATATCCGAACACAAGAGTACCATTCGTTGCAAAAGGCAGGCAACCAAACTTACTAATCACTTTTTGGAAAAACAACATGCCCCCACTGCATTTGTTTGGACTGTCCTTGAACAACCCTACATCCCTCCCCATGTCATGGACTACTCCAAATTTCTTTTACACAACAAACAGAAATGAGTGTTCAAGCTGAGGACAAACAAGGGGGGTTTAAATGATGATATACCTTGGTCTACTCTGTAACCATTTCTTGCCAAGCTCTCCCTTAGAGTTGTTACATGTGGCCCTTTCAATTTACAGCTTTACTGTGAGGGTCTTACAACTGACATAGCAAGTTGCCTCCTATGAAAACTCCTAGATTACATTACATTTTATATGGAGTATTACTGTAGATATGTACCACAAGACATTGGAATTGTTCTTTTACTCAGTCAGCAGTGAACATTTCCTCAGGATGATCCATGATACATATGAACTATGTGAGCAATCCCCTCTGTCTTTGATAAACCCCTGTTCAACCAGTTACTGTTGAAAGCTATCAACCCTAGAGTCATAGGAGATTATATATATACTAGAGTGCAGAAGAACATGGAATACTAGGTAGTGTGAAGGCGTTGAATTTTTTTTCAGTCGGTAGATTTTAATATATTTTTTGACCACCAGTAATGCCTTTATAAATCGTGATTAAAAATTAAAATAACATAATTCAACCCCCCCCCCCTTTTTTCGGATTCCAACATAGACGATGTGTAATTGTTTCAGAAGCAAAAGGGAGATGTTATAAATACCATGTGTGTTTATACATCTCAATAAGTCGTCTTTTTTTTGTTTCTGAAATAAACGTTAATCAGCCTATGCACGAGTGCGAGGGAGACGCTAGAGAACATAAAACTATTCCGCACCACATTGAGGCGGCCACAGAGATCACCTGACTCCCTACGGGCCCAATAGACATTCAGCTCTCTAATTCACGGCTTGTGTGTAAACCCTATCAATCACATGACCGTGATGGGACCAATTAACAAACTGCTTTTAATCGCGGCTCGCGCTCCGCTCAGGCACCTCCCCAACCAGCTCGGAAGACGGCAAAGAGGTACCGACGGAGAGGTGAGATGCTTCTGATTCTTTTCATCAGCACATTCCATTTACAATGGTGATTTTTACTATGCATTTCCCCTCTGTTGCAGACTACCCTTTAAGGTCTAGTTAAAAATGAAGTAAAAACGTATTACGCCAAAAGTTTAAATTTGCCGTTTATCGCTACCGAGTTCTCGATACTCACATAATGCCACAATGGTTTTAAATGGTGGATTAAGACTCAAAGCGGAGAACAGAAAAGCATATCCTTCCATTCTTCTAAACATCTTTCTGGCACAGACGCGATAAGACGCGTAATTGACTTTCAAGGCTGCTGCATGTTCATAATGACACCGTGCTCTCATTACTTGATGAAAGCTGCCATGTTTCCTTTTCATACTTTTTCATGGCCAATAAATAGAACCTGATAAACCCCCTGTTTGCTTCTCATACTCCGTCTAGAAACAGGAGAATTCTGAATCATATATCTATTGAAGTACTGGTGCTCGCTATTTTCAGTTGACAGGAAGCAATTACATATCTTAGTTCTTGCTTCCTTTTTATCAATAGAGCAGTGCTTCCCTCGATCCCTGAGCCGTTGCCAGGCGGGGTGGGGCCCTCAACTTCGACACTAAGGGCAAGACGAAGTACATTCTAATACATGCAGGAACTACATCTAATGCCTTCATGCCTGAAAAATTGAGAACCAATGTGTTGTTCAATCAAACAATTATGTTTGAGTTAAATGTGTATTACTTACATGTGACTATGTCTATATGTATGTGGTTATTTCACTGTTTTCTGTCTGTACCTTCTTTCTTCCCACTAGTGACATACGAAACAACTGCAAGCAAAGACTACACCTAGGAACTCAGGTGATCTTTTTCCATGTTGCAGTATGGTAATCATGTAGTCACTATTTATTATTATTACACCTTATCCTTGCAGTAGCACTATCTAACATCTTGGTCCTGATGAAAGCAATGGACTTGTTGGTCCATTTAAATTGCTGAAACATGTCGACCACTTCTTACATCTAGGTAGATATTTGTTAAGTTTACCTTTGCTGCACTTTTAATATTGGTGGAGCGAGCAAAAGACAGAATAAACTCTCATTCTTGCTCCCTCACCCAATTTTATTCTCACTAGCACTCATTTTTCTTTTTCACAAGCACTGCAAATCAGTTACCCTTTTACCTACCAACTCGTACCTCTGACATTTAAACCACACTGGTCACTACCAGGTTCACAGGAGGTTATGAGATCTGACCTTCTAAACTTACCGGTAGTGGTCCATACAGATAGCCGCTATGCTTTTGGAGTGGCACATGATTTTGGCCTGCTCTGGAAGGAAAGAGGCTTTCTGACATCACACGGGATGCAGATAATGCACGGTGAACTAGTGCATAATCTCTTGACTGCATTGACATACCCAAAGAATATAGCTATAGTGAAGTGTAGTGCGCATAAGAAAGTGACTGACAAGGTGGGACAAGGAAATGCTTTTGTAGATTGAGTGGCACGTGAAACTGCGATGCAGCCTGACACTACTTCTATGTATGTAGTGAAGTCACAAGCTGAGCGGTGGCATGATGCTAGGAAAGAAGTACTAGAGATACAGAGGACCGCTTCTGATAAAGAACGGGAGCAGTGGTCCATAGATGGAGAGTTGGATGATGAATGTTGTTGGAGAAACAAGCAGATGGACAGATGGAAGTTGCCTATAGCTTTTGTGCAACTTATGGTTCAGATGGCACATGGGCTAGCACATGTTGGAGCTTCAGCAATAGTGAAATTGCTTACGCAAGTTTGGGAGCATTCAGAGATTGCTAGCACAGCTAAGAGAGTAGTACAGTCCTGTATGATTTGCTTGCGATTTAATCCTGTAAAAGGGACACGAACTCCAGCAGGAGGGTTTATTACACTAACTGCACTGTTTGAAGTTTAGCAGACTTTGGTGGAGCCTGCTGTATTGACCGACCACCAAGAGGTTCTGACTGCGGAAAGAGGTCGTGCTGTGACGTCTGACGGATCTGAGGAGTTCTTCCCGGACCAGACAGTCCCTGGAGCAAGCAGATATAATTTGAGGCCGAGAGAGAAATCTGCAGCATTGTGAAAGTTGTCAGAGCATTCCCTGGGTCAGTGAAACGGAGAGCTGATGTGGCAAGGGGGGGTGGGATCAGCCCTGCATTAGAGTAGTGACACCCGTCTTGGCCCGTGAAGAAATCAACGGCTGCCCATGGGGTAAGAGCTCT
This sequence comes from Lissotriton vulgaris, assembly GCF_964263255.1. Lineage (NCBI taxonomy): Eukaryota > Metazoa > Chordata > Amphibia > Caudata > Salamandridae > Lissotriton > Lissotriton vulgaris. The sequence continues at coordinate 334,085,910 of NC_141700.1, forward strand.
GACAACTACTTTAGTTTCAGGAAGATTTGTTTTGGACCGAGACTGAGAATGGAGAAGAAGAAGAAGAAGATTTTTTGTGTTGTAGGGTTTGTTGTTGCCTTGATGATTGTGGCAGCAATAACATGGTCTGTTGAAGAAACAACTCCTACTCGTGAGTTGTTTGTTGTCACTACGCCTGCACCAGAGGAGCATTATTTCTTTACGCTCACATATCAGGAATTGAAACATCGACAATCTTATTTGAATAATACCTCTGTTCAAATGTTACATCACACCCACATCGCTACTAATGCGACAAACTGTTGGATTTGTGGGATGATGCCAGCACACCAAAAGAAAGATGGTACACCGTTTATACCTCTCCCTTTTTCGCATAATGGCTCTTGTCAAGCCTGGTACACTTTGCTCTTTGCAACTAGGAAGCCTACAGTGGGCAGACTACTTTTCCGGTTGAATAAAGAGTGTCATCAGGACAAAGATGGGTACCCACAGGCGAATGGAACTATATGGGCGTGGGAAGAATATCGACCGGACAATGTCTCAACACCATATATCTTCACCAATACAAGAGACTCATTCGAGGCTGAACGTTTTGTCATTTCTGTTACCCAAACGCAAGCAGAACTTTGTGTACAGAGCATCGGACATATCCCTGTAGGGATCAGCGAATGTATTACTGTATTAAATATAGATGGTCTGAATAATAGTTCTTTCTTAGCTTCGCATAATATGTATTTTGTGTGCGGAAATTTAGGATTGCTCTTTTTTGTATGTGCTGCATTAAATAATAGAAAATACGACGATTAACTAGAGTGGTGGAGGCTGTTACTGTTCAAACAGCTGCCGCCTTAGGAAACATCAACGAGGAGCTACAAATTGCTAGAATTGTAGCTTTGCAGAACCATCCGGATGTTATTTTACCAGATAGAGGTGGTGCAGGCCGTGTCATTGGTAGTATTGCTGCATGTTTATTCCTGACCACACCCCATCAGTGTATAAAGCGATTAATAAACTTCATAAAATCGCTGCAGACATTCACACAGAAAATGGTACATGGACTTTTACAGGATGGCTTTGGACTTTGATCTCTACTTGGGGACTGGAAAGTATTAACAGTCCTATGTATAAATATTGTGACACGTTTTTCTTGTTGTGTCTGTATTCAATGTAGTCCAATGATTTGCTCCATGTGTGTTAATGCTTGTATACCAAAGAAGAGTAATATTACGGAAGTCAAAATGCAGAAGGATCTGAAAAAGGAGATAGCTAGTATGATAGCTATTTATATAAGAGATTAATATCTGGCCTTTCCTAGGAAATCGAATGTCTTCAGCTAATGCTGAAAGGGTCGTCTGTTGTAAATTAACAGCGATTAGGTTAAGCATTAGCAGAAGACATGTTTCAAAATGTGTCGTTTAACCATTATCGTAGCAAATATACCGACTCCATCTTGAATTTGTAGCGGCCATTTTGTGTGCCATACATTACCTTGTGCTCGCCATGCGCTTGATCCTACCTCCTTGTTCATTGCGCCTGGAGTCTGCCCGGCAACAGGCTATTTTTAGCAGTCTCCGCTTCCAACATGTCCAGACATGCGCAGTAGGATCATTGACCGTTACTTAATTGGTTCCAGACAGGAATGTGATCGGAGACTGTTAGCTCTGCCCAGCTATCGATTGTGCCTTCTAAAATGTCCTTGCATGGTCATAAATCTGCTTTTGTCTTTTGTACCGCCTTTTCTTGAGCCCCCTCATTGTATATAAAAGGGGCCATGTGCTTCAGTTCTTTGTACTACTCGATACAATACTGAAGAGTAATGTGTGGACTGTAGTACCACCTTTAAAGGTTTAATAAACTTTGTCTTTGTATTTCCAGTTTCATTGCCAACTTCTTCCTAAGGTCCGAGGACTCTGTGCAGAGAAGGGCGAACCCTTGCACTAAGTAGGCCTAGCTGAGGTTCACTTACAACAAACTGCTAGTGCTTGGATGTTTAGATAGCTGCATGGGTAGTGCCTGGAGAATTGAATAAGTGCATCAGTAGTGCCGGGCTAATTAGATGAGTGCATGACTGATGTCTAAGTGACTACATGATTCAATTGTTAAGGCTTGAGAGATTGGATACAAGTAAGTGTACTGCTGAGGTGATTGTATTAGTGCAATACTATTGCCTCAGTAATTAAATGACTGCATAGGTAATGGATGGGTGATAGGTTTACTACAATGGTACTTACTACATTATTAGATGAGTACATGAGTAGTGCCCGAGTGTTTCATCAGTGCACTTGTGTGCCTCAGTATTTCAATTAGTGCATGGGTTGTAATTAGGTGTTTAGAGAGATGTATAGGTTGTGTGCGAATGTTATAATCATCGCACAGTTGCAACCTTGTTAATTGCACAAGTCAATAGTGATTAGATGAATGTATGTATAGTGCCTACATAGATAATGACTACATAATTTCTGCCTGCTTGGTTGCAAGCGTACATATGTAGTGTCTTTGCAATTGAATAACTTCATGGATAGTGAATCACTGATTTGATGACTGTCCGAGTAGTGGCTGGTAGATTGCATCAGTGCCTGACTACTGCCTGATTGACTGTGAAAGTACCTTCATTGCTGTCAGATCGATAACAGTTGTCACTATATCTCTGAACCATTGGTTATCTCCTTCTGTCAGTATCGAACTACCCGTTTTACTGTATATATGCTTTTCTTAAGAGCTATGTGTGAGTGAAATCCAGTGTTAGACCTGGCATATTTGGTGTGGTTTCCCTTGTCTTTTTGGCCTCGACCTCTACCTCCTGTATTTTTGAGGCTGTGCTGGATTTCGTTTTTGCTGGTTTAGATGCTTTGGACACTCTGTCACTGCTGATCAGTGCCAAAGTGTAAGCGCTTTCTGTGGAAATTGTTATTGTGATTGGTAAGCATGTGCGGGAAATCCGTTCCGCTCGCGGATTTCACGGATTTTCGGTAAATCCGCAATCCGCGAACTCCTGCGAATTTACTGAAAATCCGCGAAATCCACGAGCGGCGGATTTGGGGGGCAAAAGTTCAAGCCTGTTGAACTTTTAACTATGTTAGGATGGCGCCGGCAAGCTGCCAGCGCCATCCTAAAATAGTTACTTAGTTAGCTTCAACAGGAAGCACTAATAGATAAAGTAAAGCAGGTGCTCGAGCACCTGCTTTATTCTATCTATTAGTGCTTCCTGATGAAGCTAATTTAGTAACTATTTTAGGATGGCGCTGGCAGCTTGCAGGCGCCATCCTAAAATAGTTACAGCAGCCCATAAATGTGAGTTTTGTCGAGATTGGGCAGGTGTGCGTTCTCCCCATATCTATCGTCGGAAATTACCTATGATGCTTGATGGAGGCCTTTGCATTATTGACTTTCACGTGCTCAATCCCTGTGCAGTTCCTGTGACCACGAGCTTCTCTGATCCGTGCCTGTCCTTTTATGCACACAAGAGGCATGTGAACTCGAGGGACCCCGGTGCTCTTCGGTGTGATGGCAAAGTTAATCAGCCCCCCAAAAATGTGAGTTTTGTCGAGGCTGGGCAGGTGTGCGTTCTCCCCATATCTATCGTCGGAAATTACCTATGATGCTTGATGGAGGCCTTTGCATTATTGACTTTCACGAGCTCAATCCCTGTGCAGTTCCTGTGACCACGATCTTCTCTGATCCGTGCCTGTCCTTTTATGCACACAAGAGGCATGTGAACTCGAGGGACCCCGGTGCTCTTCGGTGTGATGGCAAAGTTAATCAGCCCCCCCAAAATGTAAGTTTTGTCGAGGCTGGGCAGGTGTGCATTATCCCCATATCTATCGTCGGAAATTACCTATGATGCTTGATGGAGGCCTTTGCATTATTGACTTTCACGAGCTCAATCCCTGTGCAGTTCCTGTGACCACGAGCTTCTCTGATCCGTGCCTGTCCTTTTATACACACAAGAGGCATGGAAACTCGCATATAAGCCTCACCCATTTGGCCCTGCCCCTCACACTAGCGATGTGCACCGTTTTCTCGCCCGGCCTGCCCTTTACCCACACAATCCGCAAAATCTGCGAATCTGCAAATTCGCGGATTTTGCGGATCGCAAATTCGCAAATTCGCAAATATGCGAATTCGCAAAATTTGCCCATTCTTAGTGATTGGATATACATGATTGGCATATTTGTATCACCATGAAGTCCCTAGTAAAGTGCACTGGGTGTGCCAGGGCTGGTGATGACAAATGCTACTAGTGGGCCTGCAGCACTGATTGTGCCACCCACATGAGTAGCCCTAAAATGGTGTCTCAGGCCTGCCACTGCAGTGCCTGTGTGCAGTCTGCGAACTGCCATGTCCTCCTGGTTAGTGTCCCCACTGACCAGGCCTAACACTTCCCTTTTTGTGCACATTGGTCACCCCTATGGAAGGCCCAAGGTACCACCCTGGGCAGGGTGCAGTGTATGTGAAAGGTAGAGCATGTACTGGTGCAGGTGACATGATCTGGTAGTGAATTACAGCCATTTTCGTTTTTCACTGCTACAAGGCTTTCTTGCTCAATAGGCTATCATGTGGGATGCTGGCTACAGTAGCTACCAGCAGATTTTCCCATAGGAACAAGATAGGACATAAAAGTCTGTTATCCCTGAACTCAGAATTTAATAATACATCTTTAAGGAAAGGTTGTTTTTAAGTCCTGTGTTTGAGGACAGCACTTTTAGAAAGTTGCTGTTCTCTTGTCTGACCTTTCTGTATGCCTTGGCCTGTTTGTGTATTGACGGTCTGGTTTGAGAGTGACAGGGGCTGGGGATTTCCCAGGAGGCTGGCTGAGTCAGCCCTAGGCTGAATGACTGCATTTGCAACTTGAGTGGGGGGAGGAGATAGCACCTGGGCCTGAACAGGGCTGTCCCTGACTTCCACAATGCTGACTCCACCTCCTACTGGGCGGCTGTTGACCCTGCCCCTCACTCTGAAAGAAATGGAGAAGCCAGAAAAACAAAGTGCTCAAGGAACACCCAGAACTGGTTCAGACCTGGCTCAGGGCCCACTTGCACAAAGAGAACAAAGAATTTTAGGGGTATAAGTACAGGACCCATGACAACAGAAAATTAGATCATCCTGGAATCAAGAAGGAACCTCTTCCAAGGAGAAAGCTGAAACTGAAGAACGAAGATTGTCCAACTGTTTCTCTGCTGGATTGCCCTGCTGTTGCTTTGCTGCCAAGGAGAGGGAAAGGACTTTGCTTTGTGCTGTGTCCCCTTGCTTGAAGGAATCTCCAAGGGCCTGAGAAGAGCTGTTTTTGAAGTCCCAGGAACATAAGGACTTCACCCCCAGCTTCCCCTGAGCTCTACTGAGAGAGTTCTGTCCTTCCTACAGTGCGTGGCCCATGTCTGGTGCATCTGTAAGTTGTACCTGTGCTGGGAAGCTGGAAACCAAGATTTAAAGACTTTGCTACAGAAAAGTTATTGCATCGCTCGCTGCAGAGCGCATCTCCGACAGTGCGAGGAAAGTCCAGCCGCTACGAAGGCCGAGATTGTCGCAACGCCTGTTGCCGCTGCCAGAGCCGTCGCATGTTTCGTTTGCGGAACGCACCAGACAGGTGCAGGAAGACTACCATCACTGCGAGTGCCGTGGCAGAGCCTGTCGTCGCTGGGTGAGATCGCTACACCGCTTGCTTGCGGACCTCATCACGTCACTGCGAAAATTGTGCAGAACCATCGAATCGAGGAGCTGGATCGTGCATCGTTGCCCCGTAGATCGTCGCAGCCCCTACGAGATCGTTGCATCGTGCTTTTGCGAGAACAAACTTCCTACCGAACCTACGCACCGGAATCCATACAAGTGGCCTTCCTCCCCATACAGACCCGATTCATCGCAACACGCCCGCTGCTGCAGCAGGGTTGTCGCATCGCCTCCCCAAGGTCTCAGGAGCAACGCATCGCTTGTTTTCCACCGCACCAGCTTCTGCTTTTGGGACTTTGTCGCAACTAAAGGTACTGTGAGCTAAACGTGACGCAACTGTGAACTTTTCACGCAACTGTGGAATATTTTATCGCAACCTAAAGAACTTTATTGCAACCATATTCTTAAACTGTGTATGTTGGATTTTTGTCGTTTTAGTCTTGTGTAGTTTAGATTAAATACCTTTATTTTTCTAAAACTTGTGGTCAGTTTGTGGTGTTTTCACTGTGTTACTGTGAGTGTTGGTACAAATACTTTACACATTGCCTTCTGATTAGCCTTGACTGCTCATGCCAAGCTACCTAGAGGGTGAGCAGGGATTATCTCAGAGGGTTTCCTCCTTACCCTGATTGGAAGCAAGGGTCCCTATTTGGACAGTGGTACCTACCTCTGCCAACTAGAGACCCCCAGTTCTAACATCCAGTTATCACTCTTGATATATAATTGCATACATGGCTCTCTAGAAACATACATTGCTTTGTTACTGAGTGTGCACATGCATGATTAAGTTTCTAAAACGGAAAACAACATTTTGAAAATTTTCAAAGCACAAAATCCTTTGCGAAATGAATATGTACGTCATTTATAAAATACTTTATCGGCTTCTAAAACATACCTTCAGCATATCTCAAATAAAAGTTACACTCGAACTGTAGCTATTACACTTTTGATGCAGTTTGCACTATCAATCCTCCTTAATTTTAAACAAACCCTGTTTAAAGAAAGACACTACCCCTCACTATATATATGATATTTTCATCAGCCTTACTGAACTAGATCACCATCTAAATATGTATGTGACTCCTAATAAATGTACACCTTCAAGTAATCTTTCTAAAAAATATATACCAATCCGCATCTTTAAGTAAACTCAAAATCCCACCGTATAAATAGCTCACCAACTAAGCATATGCAAAGCATTCATATAAGTTAAAAACCACATTGACAAACACTTCCCAATACATACTAATAAGAATGACTTCTTTCTAATTCATATACAGGCAGAAAACATGTTCTCATCTACTATTTCTTACTACACTATTCCTGTTTAATAATGGTCCAAAAAGTACTACAACTCCCAGAATGCAAATTTTAGAAGTATATATTCTGTACTTGATGTTTACACATTTAAAACATTAGGAGTTCCTCCTTGCCACTTTCCACAAGACTATACTGTTATTTTTCAATAAAATAAACAATGAAAAAAAGGCACTCATTCATACCCTCTAATAGATACTGATCTTCTCATATATTTTTTCACATCACTGTGATACTCTTTTTAATCAAACTCCCATTTACATCTTCATTTCTAAGGTACATTTTTAGAATAATTGCAAAATGATATACATACCAGTGAATTGAGTGTGTAGATTATATTGTTGTTTTAGCTCTTTCTGGATAGTTTTGACACTGTTAAGATTTATAAAAACTAAGCACAACAATGGTACACCACTCTCATATAAAGCAACTCCAAAATAGCAACCTCTTCAATGTTCCACTATACCATCATGAGAAAACCAGCAAATGAAATCATGTCTTTCATTTTGGACTACTGCATCTCCACTTGTGAATGGCTAGATTCTGTTAACTGTTTCCATCTCTTTCAAAATGAGGGCCCTGTTGGCGCCTTTTTGCAATCATCGCAGTGAAATCGCAAAACAAGGGAGGGTTCGTGACTCCATCGCAACACTACACTGCGGCACCACGGTCGAGTCGCGACTCCAGTAAATTATAGAACCTTTTTGGGCACTTTTAGAAGAGACTATTAAAGTGTTAATATGTTTTTGGTGGTCTAGAGGCTCGCATCAGTGGACTCCCGCGCTTACGGTGATAAATAGCAATGGCGGACCCTACGCACAGCGTTGGCGCCCAGCGGGCGCGTCATTTGCGCGCCGGAGGTGCGCCAGAGGTAAGCCCGTTTGCGCCCGTTCGCGCACAGGGCGCGCTGGCGGCTGGAAATGCTGCCCCTGCGATCACCCCCCCTCTAATCTATACTAAAGAAGAGCTCCTCAGCTGGAAATCTGTTGATATATCCGGCCTCCAACCTACATCTAATAAATGTCAGGAACTCCTGTCCTGTGGCTTGCTAAATGTGAGGTCACTCTGCAAGCATTTCATGGAGATAGCGCTACTCATTGAACAACATGAGCTTGACGCTCTATTCATGACGGAAACTTGGACTAGGACAGATAGTGTAGTGGAGCTGGCTCAAGCGTGCCCCCCAGGATATAGGATTAGACGCAATCCTCGTGTTGGGGCTAGAGGAGGAGGTATAGGGTTAATCAATGGGGAATCGCTGGATTTTTCCCAGTTGGAAATCAAGGAGATCCCGGATTGCGAGCTGATGGGTTTCTCCTTGAAAGGGCAGAGTGGGGTTCTCTACACAGGTTTACTGTGTTATAGACCCCCTGTACTTTGTCCGCCGTGACTGAGCTCACGGATTTGATCTATGATCTCTCGAACTCCCACGCCAGACTAGTGGTGTTAGGGGATTTTAATTTATGGCCAGATGGACCAACAGATTCAGCTTTTAAATACCTGACCCAGGCGTGTTGTAATATTCATTTGGAGCAATTAGTTCTCTTTCAGACTCACCAAAAGGGTCATGCTCTGGACCTCATTTTCGCAAACACCAACCAGGTGACTGTTGAGAATATTCTACCGCAATGTTGGACGGACCAAGCTCTTGTCCTCTTTTCTATAGCTCTCCCAGCGGGCCGTTTAAAAAATAGCAGCTCAGGAGTTGCTAAAACTGGTAGACAGTGGTCGAGGCTTTTGAAACATACCAGCCTGCCGAACCTGCTCACCGGTACTTTCGAGTTGAGAGGTAATGTGGACGAAAGCTACAATTCTCTCACTCGGCAAATTACTGCCTCTCTGGATAATTTGGCCCCATTGAGGAAAATGCGAGATAGACCTAAAACTGCTATGCCCTGGTTCTCGAGGGAACTTCTTCAGCAAAAATTCCGGTGCAAGCGTGCTGAATGGGCATGGAGAACGCGGTATTCTGAACCTGATAAACTCCTCTTCAAACAAGAACTGGGGGCATATAAGTCACAAATTAAATGTGCTAAAGCCAGGTATCTAGAGGAGTCACTATCATCAGCCTCAAACAAAGCCCAAATCTTGTTCAAAATGTTAATGATCTGTCTCGCCCGGCGTGTGTCACAACAGCTATTCCAGTTTCTCAATCACTTTGCGACTTATTGGCTAAGGCCTTTGAGGATAAGATGGCGACCATCCTGAGTAAACTGAGCCCTTTGGCACCCGTGTTTCATCAACCGCTTTTGAGAAGGAGACCGGGAAAGCCCGGCTGGATAGTTTTCCACTTCCTTCTCTTACGGAGTTTTGCTCCCTAGCAGATGTAGTAGCCTCTGGCTCTCCCCTTGACGTGCTTCCGCACAAATTCTGGAAGCTGTTCAGGGTTGAGCTTTTTCCTCCTCTCCGTGCAATCTGCTGTCAGTCACTTAGCTCTGTCATGGTTCCAGATAATTGGAAGCTTGCGGTAGTTTCGCCACTGCTGAAGAAGGAATCGCTGGACCCTCTGTGTCCTGCAAACTACAGACCTATATCATTGCTCCCCTTTCCGATAAAATCCTGGAAAAACTGGTTACAAAACACCTTTCCAGTTTCTTGGAGACTAATGATTGTCTGGATGCGGCACAGTTTGGTTTTAGACCAGCTCACGGAACTGAATCAGCTTTGGTGACTGTTTTGAACGACCTTCGTTCGCGTGCCAACCAAGGTCAAGCAGTATTTTTAGTGCTGCTCGACATGTCGGCACCGTTCGACACGGTCAGTCATGCCATTTTGATCAGGAGATTGGAGGAGGCTGGGGTGGCGGGCCTGGCCCTTGACTGGCTGGTTTCGTACCTTGCCAACAACCATCAGGTAGTTGCCCGGCCTCCCTTTAAGTCTACCATCTAAAGGGTTGAGCAGGGCGTACCCCAGGGCTCAGCCGTCAGCCCTATTCTTTTTAACCTCTACCTCTGACCCCTGATCAAACTTATTAAATCATTTGGCATTGCAGTCACCAACTCTGCCGATGACACTCAACTCATCTTTTCTTTTGAGGGTAAGAACGCAGTGTTACAAGAGACCTTCCACCACTGCATGGTCACCATGGCGGAGTGGCTGGGTAATAATTCCTTACAATTTAGCAGCTCAAAAACTGAGGTGCTTCATTGTTCAGCAGATCGTATCCCGCACCCTCTCCCGCAAGACTTCTGGCCCTTAGCCTTTCAGGGCACGGTATCAGCGGCCGACTCGGTTCGGAATTTGGGAATGCTGATGGAACCCAATTTACAACTGGAGGGTTTCGTAAACAAAACAGTGTCTACTTGTATAATGCTGTTGCGAACCTTGCGGAAAATTCTCCCACTGCTCCCGACCCATGCCAGACCAGAAGTGGTGCGGAGCATTATCTTGAGCAGGCTTGATTACTGCAACGCACTGCTTCTGGGGGCCCCTGCCATCTTATTGGGCAAATTGCAGCGAGTTCAGAATTTTGCCGCAAAGTTAGCACTCTCCCGCCAGCGCCTTGATTCTTCCACAGCTGCACTTAAGGACCTTCATTGGCTGTCCATCTCCCAGCGTGTGGAATTCAAAGCTCTGTGCTTGGTCTTCCGAGCTCTCCAAGGTCTGGGACCGATTACTTTGCGGGAGATATTCTCCTGGTATGTCCCCACCAGATCACTTCTTTCAGCTTCAGCTTACCTTGTGATAGTTTCTAAGATCCGGAGGACTCGAATGGGTGGCCGTTCTTTCAGCTACACAGCATCCAGGTTAAGGAATGCGGTGCCACTATCTCTCCGAAGCTTGGGAGACCTTTCTTCTTTTAAAAAGAGATTAAAAACTCACCTCTTCCCAAGGACACTGTAGTGGACCGTTATGGTAATGTTCTTTGTGTTTAGGCCATGAAAGATCACAGCGCCAGGATACCCGTTGGGTGACAGCCGCGCTTTACAAGTGTGCCATACATACATACATACTAACCAATAGGTATGGGTTCCAGAATTTGAAATAATGAAGGAAGCATTTTGATTTGTTACTTACATTCATTTGGCTTTAGCTTGTTGAGAATGGTGAATCACATTTATTGTGCGGGAAAGAAAATCTTTTATGAGTTTCTGATATTTCATAATCTGCCATCATTTTGAGAGGTAAGTTACACATTTGTTAGGTGTATTAGGTTTTGTGTAGGAGTGATTTAGTATTTGGGATTATATTTTTAAGTTTGTAATGCATTATTTATAAAGCTTCCAAAGCATTAGAGAAATTTGAAGTTTGAAATATTTTGCCTAATGTAGGCAGGTGTATTGTAGTCTGTTTTATAATATGAGTATTTCTTGAGTTTCTAATGAAAGTAGTGGAGAAAACTGAGGTTTGAAACATATTGCCAGAAGTATTAAACTGTATCCCAGTCTAAATAAATATGTGTGTGTGAAACATCCATTACGATTCAGGAATTAGAATGGTACATGTGTTGTAATGGCTTGTATTGTAATTGTATGCATTGTAATGGAAGATGCATTGTAAAAATCACGCTGTAAAAGTATGTGTTGAGATAGTTTATGTTGTAGCACCATATATACTTGAAATAAGTTTAAATGTATGAGATGTACAATAGTGACATGAGAAGAGTTGGTCTTTCATATTTGCCTAGGCCTCAGTTTGTGAGGTGTGAGTGAATAGTGAAGCTAGAAGAGAAAAGGGAGGTTTAAATCTTGTTGGTAGATGGATTAGTGATTAAGGTACTTCATATGAGTCTCTTGAAAGGTACATTCAAAGTAGGTCGTACAAATTTAGGGATCTGCTTGCAATGGGAAGTGCAGTCTGTCAAGTTTAAAGGTCTGCGTGCTCTTATGACTCAGGTCTGTGTTTACTTGTACAAATTGGCTGACATGTGCTGTGGAGCTGATGACCCAACTTAAGAACTTGGTAGCTTCTCATAGAGGTGAACATATCTTGTTAGTTCTGCAGCATAATTTGGTCACAGAGGGAGGCATGTCTTACATATGTAGGTGTCACAGAGCCCCTCAAATAGAATGCTCAATACTCACGTTCTCTGTATTATGAGCATAAAAGGGATACATACACCTTTTTGTACAGAAACATGGGGAGCATGTGGTGTGAAACAGAGGGCTTCTGATATTTCTGGGTTTCTTTTTATGTATAATTTCCTAGGAAAAGGCACAGAGACATGCATTGATGCCTTCAGAAACATGGTGAGACTTACAACAGTGACATGGGAAGAGTTGCTGTTTTATATTTGGCTAGGCCCAACATTCTGAGCATTTGGCAAATAGTGAAGCTGCAATAGAAAAGTGAAGTTTAATACATGTTGGTAGATGGATTAGTGATTATGGTACTACGTATGAGTGTCTGGAAAGGTACATTTATAGTAGGTGTAATGACCGGATTCTCAGACCAAGAACCACCCACTCACCTAGATACAACCAACCCGGCCAAAACGTAACACCATCCCTTCCCGGACCCAATTTACAATGTTTCCTGAATACTTACCCGGGAATGGAGCACTCGCAATATACAAGCTCATATCATCAAAAACACTGCTAGATCTAGGGGGTTACTAAGAATAGTCACTAATAACTACGGAATTCCATGTTGCATCCTATGATCTTACCTTAAAGCCCCGCGGCAATCTGGCACGGACTATTCTACCCTCCTTCTCAGGGTGGAGAGCAGCTCACTCTACCACACCAACCACAATTGGTGTTCTCATTAACACACTATCTTGAGCGATCTCATTACACACCATCCCCAATCGGTACTCTCACTAATGCCCTATCTTGAGCAATCTCACTACACACCAATCCCAATTGGTGTTCTCATTAACGCCCTATCTTGAGCGATCTGACTGTCCTATTATTACCTTCCTCTCTCTCTCTATTGGGAAAGTTTCTTTATAACTAATATTTACTAGGGGTCTATCTTATATAAATTGTTATCCCTCATGTGATAGATAGGAGATCCAATCCGCTCACACAAGAACTGCCAAATTGTTACACTTAAGAATTATTCCCTGATATAAAACCCCCATCAATCTCCCGCATCAGTTACCTGTACGAAGGGAATCACCCATCTTTCCATACGATAGCACCTGGCTGTAAAGAAAGGTTAGCTTTATCATGAAAATAATAATCAAGTATGTGTTTGTTACAAACTGGGGTCCCTTTATTATACAATACCAGACAAAGAAAATATTATAGTATAAAGTCACAATACTACCTAAAAACCTAAGCATAGCCTGAAAAGTAAAGGAAAGAATTTGTATAAATACACTATAATAGCAGGACAGACTTCACCTTATAATTACGGAGTCTGGTTCTAGTTGTCATCTGGGTCCCTCTCTCGTCTGTGCCTTGGCTCATCTCAGATTCTACTCTGCACCCACGGATTCAAGTCTGCACCGCTATGCCCCTTCAAAGCACTGGAACCCTTCACCCATCTTCTTCTTCTCTGTGTCTCAGCTCTGCACCGATTACTTTACACTTCTTCCTCTCTCCCACAAACTGTCTTCACCTCCAGACTTCAATCTAATTATATAGTTTCAGCCACTCTGGAAACCATCTTTTCAATTAACTTCTTCACTCTGATTATTCTAACTCCGACGCTTAACTATCTCCAACTGCTCTAATAGACTGACTCATGATGTAACTTCAGTCTCTCCCAAAGATCATCAGCCTTCGATCGCTCCAAACTCCAATTGTCATCTGCACCTGCAACGGTCAACTGCTGACTCTTTCTGCTCGCCTCTCCTCTCTACACCTCGATAATATAAAGAGACCCTCGTTCATGGAAATTTCCAGACAGTAACCTGCCGCCCATCAGATTCCTGTGTTAGGCTCCGGGCCTCCGACGCTCCCACAGTGGCCAACTGCTGTTTTGTCTAAAACCAGAGCTTTGCTTACATTTCTCCAATAAGGGCCAGCTCTGACCGGTTCCTCTCCAGTGAACAAGAGCTCATAACTAAAACATCACTCTTGACCTACAAGCGCCTCGAGCAGCCGAGGCAGGAAAGAAAATGAAGTCTCTCTCATTTGGGCCCTGTAGGCCCGAAAAATATGAAAGAGACGCATAGCTCTATCTAAATACATAAACAAGCCCTGCCAATAGGTAATATAGTATCATAAATAAAGGATCTACCCTCTAATATAGGCCTTTGGGCCCGAAAATGATAAAAGGACATATTCTTATGCCAAAGTCAATAGGCTAACCGTAATAATAGGCTGAAGATAGGGATCTATCCACTATACTAAGATGGTAGTAGACTAAAGTCACCATCACTCAGAAATAGGACAAAATATCCGGTCACTACACTTCACCCTTGACTTTCGTCAACTAACATCTGTCAAACTGAGCGAACATCTGATGAAGAATAATAAGAAACAAAACTGACAGACCTAGACATAGCATTTGGTCTAAAAATTTGAATTAAGGAAGGGACACATTGAATGCAACAACAAATAGCAACTAAAATAGAAACAGCAATCAAACCACCCCCCAACACTTGACGCAGGGAATGCAAATCGGGCAACCAATTGAAAAGCCAATCAAACCACCCTTGATCTATATGTTGCCTAACTTCTTCAGTTAATTCATGAAGTTTATCAATATGGGACTGGATGGATTTAGAATGGTCCGACAAATTAAAACAACAAAGGCCCTCAAAATCTGAGCAGCCATGACCATGTTTAAGTAAAAGGTAATCTATTTCAGCTCTATTTTGTGAAATGGCTCTACGCTCACCTTGAGCATCTAATAAAAGGTCAGATAAAACTATAGAGGTATGGTTAATAGATTTGACCATCCAGCAAGCCAATTTTCCGATTGATTTAGCATTGTATACAGATAATGCAGGAACACCTAAAATAGAAAACGCTAAACTAAGATACTCAGATGGAGAAAATAAATGTAATGAGGAATCACAATTGGCTTTCAAAGATGGGGCATCACATTTAGTTTGGGAAATAACATCAGGATGTGAAGAAAACATTAATAAACTCAATCTAGTAATAGCACAAGGACCTCCAGTAATATTAGCAGGAATATAGGGCCAAGATGAATTGCCACATGAAAATAGCCATCCAGAAGGTAATAGCACCATATGATAGTGACTGGGGGTAACTACAAGACGCATACAAGTCATATTATTTCTAACAGAAGTACATGATTTAGATATTCTTTTGAAACATAGAGTTCTTTCATGGGCAGTAAATGAAGTAACATTTTTCTGTTTCAATTGAACGGACTTGCCTATGATTTTAGGATCACAGGTCATGAAAAAGCAAAGATCACCCTCGGTAATATTGTAGGTCATTATTTGGGAATTCAAAGGGGGCTGTAAATCAGGAAAAACCGTGCATAGAGCACAGTAATCATAGGCCGCAAAATCACTAAAAATTACATTGGGATGAGCATTCGATAAATTAAAAATATGGTCAAGTGTCTCCATAGAAGTTGGGACAGCAACCAAGCAGGTCGCTAAAATATCAGTCACTGAATGCATAGGGGTCAAACAGAAGTGATTAGAGTTAGTTAGTCACCGGGCTAGAGACGTCCAGAAATTAGATGACGAATCCCACGACGCAGAAGAACAACGTCTTCGGTCCAAGGAATTATTCCAGTCCTGGGGGCTCTCCCGTCTCTCGGAGCAGCAAGCCAAAAGGAGTCCAGCCACGACACTTCCGACAGCAGTAGTCCAAACGATGGTCTAGGAGAACGGGATCAAATACAGGTATTATTCATTCTCGCAAATAACATTTATCAGCTGGGACAGCTTCCCAGCTATCTTGCCCTGGCCTCATAACTATGACCGTATTATCCTGACCTGTTGTTATTATTTCAGCCTGTTAAGGGGGATTTTTAGGTGACTGAACCCATACTCTTGCTCCGAGATTATCAGTGGAGCCAAAACCCTTTTTTCCTCGTACAGATAACAGAGTTGGGGCAGTACCTTTTTGAATCTAACCACTAAAAGCAGGCATAATTAGCAATTGAGCAACACGGTCGACTTTGTGTATCAGTAAATCAGAATCACCACTGTTCATTAGGATCACTTTCATCTCTCCTTGATAATCACTGTCAATGACACCTTCGAGCACCTGGATACCTTTTAAAGCAAAGCCAGATCTCGGGGCAATTAATCCAAAACTTCCAGAAGGTATTTGGACACCAATGCCGGTCTCCACAATATTAATGTCTTCTTTCTTTAAAGTAATGGTGTTTATAGAATGCAGGTCTAGGTCTGTAGAACCTGGAGTTGCTCTGCATGGAGCCAAGGCTCCAGAGGAAATTTCCCAATACATCACTGTACTATCCACTGTGTTAGGTTTAGCATCAATAGCTGGAGGAAATAAACGCATTAATGGGGAAGCAAATTCAATTAAGGACGATTATTCAAAATTAACAATGCATCAAACAAATGATCTCTCCAGTTCTTATAGTTGTCATTTGATAACCTACGTAATTGATCTTTCAGCAAACCATTCATTTATTCTCTCCACAAGGCCTGCTGCCTGTGGATAATAAGGTACATGAAACACCCATTCGATGTTGTTCTCCACAAAAAATTCCTACACTAGTCTGCCTTTAAAATGAGATGCTTTGTCAGATTGTATTTGAAGTGGAACACCATAGTACAACATGATTAACTCTAACGTTTTAATAGTATTTATCTGAGTAGCTCTCTTACAGGGAAAGACCACTAAAAGTGTCTACAACTGTACAAACATATTGACAATTTTTACTCATGGGAAGAGGACCTATATAATCAATTTGCCAAATCTGTGCAGGGGATTTTCCTCGATGTAATTGACCTCTTACAATTTGGGGCACTTCTCTCTGTCTAGAATGCTGGCATACAGGGCAATGAAGAATAACGTCTTTAATCAAATTGAGAGGAATATAAATTCCTCAATCAGCAGCCCACCTGCTAGTGATTCTTTCTCCAAAATGTCCTGACTTCTGGTGGGAATTAGTGATGGGAGAGGCACTCCAATTTTATGCAATAATTAATTATTAATTTGTCCAGTTCTCTAAGCGTGCTGCAGAGGAGGACGCAATGCCCATACTGCGCCAGAAAAAATAAACATGAAAGAATCAAGCTCAACAGCCTGACCTCTGCGCACTGTAGCTATTACCCTTTTGGGTTGGTCAATCTAAACGCTTTATTTATCGCTTTTCAAAAAATCAGAACAACACCAGCTGTGGTTATGATTATGTTAAATTATATTGTCAGAACATGATCAGCAATTACATTTACAATTCTCATGTAGTTTGTAAAAAAAGTTCATTTGAAATTTGATGTTGTAGTCACATCTATGTAGCTTTCATCTTACAATTTATGGCCATAAGTTATCGCGCCCAATGCATTTCGGGCCGCACGGCCCTTCGTCGGGGGCAGTACCTGAAAAAAACATAAATGTTGTTGTTTGCTTGATATACTGGTCTAACATCATGCAATGTTGCAGTGAGACACAACAGATTATAAACATGTATGTAAAAGATCCAAATGGGTGAAGTTGACAATAACGTTTTGCTTACACCAAACTCTAAGGAGACCTTCATATGATTATACATGATTAGAATGATACTATACAAAGTGGCAAGTTGATATAACAATATTAAAACACATGTGGGTGACCCGGAGTATGAAATGACTCACTTATCTGGCCTAAACTGCTGGCAAGATCTGGGGTTTCTGTGGGATACGAAGTAATTCAAAGAAGCGTTTTCCCGATAAACTAAAAAAATGAACAAACGTGGATCAATACACTAGTGCTGAAACGAGTATGAAATAATGAACAAATCAGGTTGAATCCTGAAAAGCAGACTCACAAGGAACTTTCCCGTGATGTAAAGATTTGGTGAACCGGATTAAAGTTGCGATTATTTCAGAGCGACACAAATGTGCAACCTACAAACACAAAGAGGAACTAATTTTAAACGCGCTGCTTACTATCCGTTCAATTAGACTCTATTTCAAAGTAGTTAAAGCAACACTTTGAAGCCCACTGTTAGTTTTTTAGAAAAAACCAATGCCATAACTTTGCACTTAGCCTGATTGCAAACTAACCTTCTATATGATCCATCAATGACCAGCAACCTATTTTCGGCATCGTTCTATCGGCAACTCTCTAAAACGGGAAAACGGCAAAACTAGAATGAGCTTACATAACATGACGTGATGCCTCCTGCCTCAAAGCAAGCCTTTGTGAACCATACCTGTACGTGTCAACTGAGCGCATTCGCCAGACCGGACTGTTACCACCATTCCGTCTATCTTCCCTGACTTGACACGGCGCCATTAAGTGACGCGTTCTTGAACATAAAAATAAACAACGGACTAAAAAAGAACGGGAGAACGCTGAGCCTGAAACGAGTCCGAGAATAGTGACAAAACCTCCAACAGGCGCCATATTTAATTCGAAAAGTATAAGTATTAGAGTTATATCAAAATAGTATCTGCATATTCATAGCAATGAGGTCACCCTAAGGCCAAACTGAAAACAATAGTCAATGTGCATGTGATGATGCAATTCTCTTATACTGTCTTAACTGTCCTTCTGCATACAGTGATAGTGCAGTGTCTCATAGAAAACAAGTAAGATCCACTCGATCATTGATCCCTTTGGGATCTTGTGTCTGTAGTCTGCGTATCCAGAAAATTTCCCTCTGTAACAGAGTCTTGGTAATACATTTGCCAGGTGTCGGAGTAACCATTTCGAGAATCTGGAATTTAACCTGAGCAATGGTGTGTCTGTGAGTTTCCCAATGTAAGGCTAGACTGCTCTTGGGATTCTTGTTTCTGATTGTGCTTTTATGTTCCGATATGCGGGTTTTTATCTTTCTTTCAGTCTTGCCTATATACAAAAGTCCACATGGGCACTTGATAGCATATATAACATTAGACGTGTTGCAGTCTGCACTGATCCTGATTGGGATAGTTTCTCCCGTGTGAGGGTGTTTCACACAGTCAGTCACGATAACATTATTGCAGTGAACGCAATTGTGACATTTTCTCATGCCCTTGTGAGTTTTGGATGGAATCATGGGATGGTGTTTCAACATTTCTTTGATGTTTCTTGAGCGTTTGTACGCAAAAATTGGCTTGTCCCAGAACAACCCTTTGAAGTCGGTCTCATGTCTTAATAACTCCCAATGTGTGGTGATACTCTTCTTGATCTCATTTGAACAGGTAGAGTATTTAGAAACAAAAACCTGTCGTGTTTGTTGCTTTTTCATTTTCGGAATGAGTAAAGAATCACGTAGTGATTTTTCCGTTTTGTCCTTGGCTGTTTCTAGTACAGTAGAAGGATATCTCTTTGATGCGTATTTTGCTGTAATGATGGTCAGATTGCTTTGAAATGTTTCTGCTTGCGAGCAAATTCTTTTGGCTCGTAACATCATGGAGTAGGGTAGGTTGTTGATGAGATTCCTGGAATGGAAACTATTATACATCAGAGCCGTGTTCTTATCGGTTGGCTTATGATACACTTCAGTTTGTATTGTGTTATCCTTTATTCTCACCAATACATCCAAAAATGCAATCTGTTCCTTTTGTATGTTACAAGTGAATTGAATGTTCTCATCGTACAGATTCATTTGAACAATTTTCTGTTCTAGCTTTTAGAAGAAGAAGTTACTTGTATATCCATGAGCTTTTTCAGATGTATGGATTTGCACGCTAGACGTCAAGGCTCTCTACACCTCTATCCCACACTCTGAGGGCATAGAGGCTGTGGAATGGGCCCTGCTGGAACAAGAGGAGATACCAGCGGAAAAAATCTTTTTGTTAGAATTGCTGCATTTTTGTTTACACCATAGTTATTTCAGATGGAACGGTGATTTTTATCTGCAGAACAAGGGTACCTCCATGGGTTTTTCCGGTGCGCCTGCATATGCCAATACTTATATGGCAAGGTATGAGGAGATGTTTCTAAGGAATGATAAAGAATGGACAGACAACACAATTTTATATTGTCGTTATATAGATGATATATTCCTGATTTGGCAAGACACCAAGGAAAAGCTAGAACAGAAAATTGTTCAAATGAATCTGTACGATGAGAACATTCAATTCACTTGTAACATACAAAAGGAACAGATTGCATTTTTGGATGTATTGGTGAGCATAAAGGATAACACAATACAAACTGAAGTGTATCATAAGCCAACCGATAAGAACACGGCTCTGATGTATAATAGTTTCCATTCCAGGAATCTCATCAACAACCTACCCTACTCCATGATGTTACGAGCCAAAAGAATTTGCTCGCAAGCAGAAACATTTCAAAGCAATCTGACCATCATTACAGCAAAATACGCATCAAAGAGATATCCTTCTATGTTTCTGCTTGCGAGCAAATTCTTTTGGCTCGTAACATCATGGAGTAGGGTAGGTTGTTGATGAGATTCCTGGAATGGAAACTATTATACATCAGAGCCGTGTTCTTATCGGTTGGCTTATGATACACTTCAGTTTGTATTGTGTTATCCTTTATTCTCACCAATACATCCAAAATTGCAATCTGTTCCTTTTGTATGTTACAAGTG
Organism: Lissotriton vulgaris; assembly: GCF_964263255.1. NCBI lineage: Eukaryota > Metazoa > Chordata > Amphibia > Caudata > Salamandridae > Lissotriton > Lissotriton vulgaris. The sequence goes on from NC_141700.1 coordinate 334,106,436, forward strand.
AATTGAATGTTCTCATCGTACAGATTCATTTGAACAATTTTCTGTTCTAGCTTTTCCTTGGTGTCTTGCCAAATCAGGAATATATCATCTATATAACGACAATATAAAATTGTGTTGTCTGTCCATTCTTTATCAGTTGGATGTCGGATACATGTTCCGACACTTTGAGATCATCGAATTTTTGATCCATGACGACTATTGCGCCGCCCTTGTCTGCTTGTTGGATGTGTATCCTGGAGTCTTCCGCCAAATCTTTGAGGATCATTTTGTCATGTTTGGAGAAGTTCAAACGACAGTTTTTCTTGGTGTTGATTGATTTCAAATCCTTGAGCACAAGATTCTCAAATGCGTCTAAGATTTTGTGTGATGTTGGTGCCTGAAAAGTGGATTTAGATTTGAACTCCACATATTCAGGAGGGTCAGTCTCTGATGGTAGGTCAGGTAGGGTAGAAAATAAATATTTGAGTCGCAAAATCCTCATGAACTTAAAGAAATCTACTTCAGTTTCTAAGGAATTAGTGTGATAGGTTGGCACAAAATTTAGGCCTTTGTTGAGAACTCTGGTTTGTTGTGTGGTCAACTCTTGTGAAGAAATATTAATCACTAAGTTTGTTTGTTGCTCCTCAGATTCGGTTTTACCACCTCCTTTACCTCTCCTTGTTTTCCTTTTGTCTTTCCTGGTGGTTGTGTGACATCCGCGTCCTGGGCGGAAAAAGACGTTTTAGAGGAAGAAGCTGCTTCCACTGTTGTTACATCCCTACTGTCCGGGGTTTTTTCAACTACTTTTGGTGGTGCTCTGTTGATGTTCGTATCCCCCTCTGAGGCGACACTCTCTTGTGATGAGGTGTTGGTGGTTCGTTTGACAAAGGTTCTTCTCTGGGCGTACACCTCCGCCCAGGTATACACTTCATATAATTTGTAGTCCAGAGTGTCTCGTTTATATTTCCTAAGTTTCCCTTCTTGTATCTCTTTTGTGTGTTTCTCCATTCTAGCGTTCATTTCCTCCAAGAATTTAGACCAGTCATTCGTGTCCATTCTGGTCTCAAGATCTGATTCAATGCTTGTAATTTCCTCAGTGATCTCCTTAATGACAACAGATAATTCCTCTATCAACAGTAAAATCAAGTCCAAAGAACATTTGTTCAAGACTGCATACCAGCGGTCCATAAAGTCTTTCTTCAAATGAAAACGGAATAACATAGGTTTTATGGGCATTCTTAATCCTCTAGGAATCCTCTTTGATCGGTGATACTGCACCAGTGTGGATGCGTGAAGGCGTTGGTTAAGGCGTCTTTTTGTTAAAAATTCAAGCTGTTTTAATTGTTGCGGCAAAAAGCTCCCTTGCACAGTGAAAGACCGAATGTCGTCTATCAAGGAGTATATCTCAGAAGCCTGGTCATTGGTGAAGGGTAAGGTTTCAGCTCGATTCTCTGTAAGACCTGTGATGGTATCAAACGACATGTTTATGGTGGGTGCTCACTCCCTGTGGACAGGGAACAAAACGAGAATTAGTGATGGGAGAGGCACTCCAATTTTATGCAATAATTAATTATTAATTTGTCCAGTTCTCTAAGCGTGCTGCAGAGGAGGACGCAATGCCCATACTGCGCCAGAAAAAATAAACATGAAAGAATCAAGCTCAACAGCCTGACCTCTGCGCACTGTAGCTATTACCCTTTTGGGTTGGTCAATTTAAACGCTTTATTTATCGCTTTTCAAAAAATCAGAACAACACCAGCTGTGGTTATGATTATGTTAAATTATATTGTCAGAACATGATCAGCAATTACATTTACAATTCTCATGTAGTTTGTAAAAAAAGTTCATTTGAAATTTGATGTTGTAGTCACATCTATGTAGCTTTCATCTTACAATTTATGGCCATAAGTTATCGTGCCCAATGCATTTCGGGCTGCACCGCCCTTCGTCAGGGGCAGTACCTGAAAAAAACATAAATGTTGTTGTTTGCTTGATATACTGGTCTAACATCATGCAATGTTGCAGTGAGACACAACAGATTATAAACATGTATGTAAAAGATCCAAATGGGTGAAGTTGACAATAACGTTTTGCTTACACCAAACTCTAAGGAGACCTTCATATGATTATACATGATTAGAATGATACTATACAAAGTGGCAAGTTGATATAACAATATTAAAACACATGTGGGTGACCCGGAGTATGAAATGACTCACTTATCTGGCCTAAACTGCTGGCAAGATCTGGGGTTTCTGTGGGATACGAAGTAATTCAAAGAAGCGTTTTCCCGATAAACTAAAAAATGAACAAACGTGGATCAATACACCAGTGCTGAAACGAGTATGAAATAATGAACAAATCAGGTTGAATCCTGAAAAGCAGACTCACAAGGAACTTTCCGGTGATATAAAGATTTGGCGAACCGGATTAAAATTGCGATTATTTCAGAGCGACACGAATGTCCAACCTACAAACACAAAGAGGAACTAATTTTAAACGCGCTGCTTACTATCCGTTCAATTAGACTCTATTTCAAAGTAGTTAAAGCAACACTTTGAAGCCCACTGTTAGTTTTTTAGAAAAAACCAATGCCATAACTTTGCACTTAGCCTGATTGCAAACTAACCTTCTATATGATCCATCAATGACCAGCAACCTATTATCGGCATCGTTCTATCGGCAACTCTCTAAAACGGGAAAACGGCGAAACTAGAATGAGCTTACATAACATGACGTGATGCCTCCTGCCTCAAAGCAAGCCTTTGTGAACCATACCTGTACGTGTCAACTGAGCGCATTCGCCAGACCGGACTGTTACCACCATTCCGTCTATCTTCCCTGACTTGACACGGCGCCATTAAGTGACGCGTTCTTGAACATAAAAATAAACAACGGACTAAAAAAGAACGGGAGAACGCTGAGCCTGAAACGAGTACGAGAATAGTGACAAAACCTCCAACAGGCACCATATTTAAGTGGAAAAGTATAAGTATTAGAGTTATATCAAAATAGTATCTGCATATTCATAGCAATGAGGTCACCCTAAGGCCAAACTGAAAACAATAGTCAATGTGCATGTGATGATGCAATTCTCTTATACTGTCTTAACTGTCCTTCTGCATACAGTGATAGTGCAGTGTCTCATAGAAAACAAGTAAGATCCACTCGATCATTGATCCCTTTGGGATCTTGTGTCTGTAGTCTGCGAATCCAGAACATTTCCCTCTGTAACAGAGTCTTGATAATACATTTGCCAGGTGTCGGAGTAACCATTTCGAGAATCTGGAATTTAACCTGAGCAATGGTGTGTCTGTGAGTTTCCCCATGTAAGGCTAGACTGCTCTTGGGATTCTTGTTTCTGATTGTGCTTTTATGTTCCGATATGCGGGTTTTTATCTTTCTTTCAGTCTTGCCTATATACAAAAGTCCACATGGGCACTTGATAGCATATATAACATTAGACGTGTTGCAGTCTGCACTGATCCTGATTGGGATAGTTTCTCCCGTGTGAGGGTGTTTCACACAGTCAGTCACGATAACATTATTGCAGTGAACGCAATTGTGACATTTTCTCATGCCCTTGTGAGTTTTGGATGGAATCATGGGATGGTGTTTCAACATTTCTTTGATGTTTCTTGAGCGTTTGTACGCAAAAATTGGCTTGTCCCAGAACAACCCTTTGAAGTCGGTCTCATGTCTTAATAACTCCCAATGTGTGGTGATACTCTTCTTGATCTCATTTGAACAGGTAGAGTATTTAGAAACAAAAACCTGTCGTGTTTGTTGCTTTTTCATTTTCGGAATGAGTAAAGAATCACGTAGTGATTTTTCCGTTTTGTCCTTGGCTGTTTCTAGTACAGTAGAAGGATATCTCTTTGATGCGTATTTTGCTGTAATGATGGTCAGATTGCTTTGAAATGTTTCTGCTTGCGAGCAAATTCTTTTGGCTCGTAACATCATGGAGTAGGGTAGGTTGTTGATGAGATTCCTGGAATGGAAACTATTATACATCAGAGCCGTGTTCTTATCGGTTGGCTTATGATACACTTCAGTTTGTATTGTGTTATCCTTTATGCTCACCAATACATCCAAAAATGCAATCTGTTCCTTTTGTATGTTACAAGTGAATTGAATGTTCTCATCGTACAGATTCATTTGAACAATTTTCTGTTCTAGCTTTTCCTTGGTGTCTTGCCAAATCAGGAATATATCATCTATATAACGACAATATAAAATTGTGTTGTCTGTCCATTCTTTATCATTCCTTAGAAACATCTCCTCATACCTTGCCATATAAGTATTGGCATATGCAGGCGCACCGGAAAAACCCATGGAGGTACCCTTGTTCTGCAGATAAAAATCACCGTTCCATCTGAAATAACTATGGTGTAAACAAAAATGCAGCAATTCTAACAAAAAGATTTTTTCCGCTGGTATCTCCTCTTGTTCCAGCAGGGCCCATTCCACAGCCTCTATGCCCTCAGAGTGTGGGATAGAGGTGTAGAGAGCCTTGACGTCTAGCGTGCAAATCCATACATCTGAAAAAGCTCATGGATATACAAGTAACTTCTTCTTCTAAAAGCTAGAACAGAAAATTGTTCAAATGAATCTGTACGATGAGAACATTCAATTCACTTGTAACATACAAAAGGAACAGATTGCATTTTTGGATGTATTGGTGAGAATAAAGGATAACACAATACAAACTGAAGTGTATCATAAGCCAACCGATAAGAACACGGCTCTGATGTATAATAGTTTCCATTCCAGGAATCTCATCAACAACCTACCCTACTCCATGATGTTACGAGCCAAAAGAATTTGCTCGCAAGCAGAAACATTTCAAAGCAATCTGACCATCATTACAGCAAAATACGCATCAAAGAGATATCCTTCTACTGTACTAGAAACAGCCAAGGACAAAACGGAAAAATCACTACGTGATTCTTTACTCATTCCGAAAATGAAAAAGCAACAAACACGACAGGTTTTTGTTTCTAAATACTCTACCTGTTCAAATGAGATCAAGAAGAGTATCACCACACATTGGGAGTTATTAAGACATGAGACCGACTTCAAAGGGTTGTTCTGGGACAAGCCAATTTTTGCGTACAAACGCTCAAGAAACATCAAAGAAATGTTGAAACACCATCCCATGATTCCATCCAAAACTCACAAGGGCATGAGAAAATGTCACAATTGCGTTCACTGCAATAATGTTATCGTGACTGACTGTGTGAAACACCCTCACACGGGAGAAACTATCCCAATCAGGATCAGTGCAGACTGCAACACGTCTAATGTTATATATGCTATCAAGTGCCCATGTGGACTTTTGTATATAGGCAAGACTGAAAGAAAGATAAAAACCCGCATATCGGAACATAAAAGCACAATCAGAAACAAGAATCCCAAGAGCAGTCTAGCCTTACATTGGGAAACTCACAGACACACCATTGCTCAGGTTAAATTCCAGATTCTCGAAATGGTTACTCCGACACCTGGCAAATGTATTACCAAGACTCTGTTACAGAGGCAAATTTTCTGGATTCGCAGACTACAGACACAAGATCCCAAAGGGATCAATGATCGAGTGGATCTTACTTGTTTTCTATGAGACACTGCACTATCACTGTATGCAGAAGGACAGTTAAGACAGTATTAGAGAATTGCATCATCACATGCACATTGACTATTGTTTTCAATTTGGCCTTAGGGTGACCTCATTGCTATGAATATGCAGATACTATTTTGATATAACTCCAATACTTATACTTTTCCACTTAAATATGGCGCCTGTTAGAGGTTTTGTCACTATTCTCGGACTCGTTTCCGGCTCAGCGTTCTCCCGTTCTTTTTTAGTCCGTTGTTTATTTTTATGTTCAAGAACGCGTCACTTAATGGCGCCGTGTCAAGTCAGGGAAGATAGACGGAATGGTGGTAACAGTCCGGTCTGGCGAATGCGCTCAGTTGACACGTACAGGTATGGTTCACAAAGGCTTGCTTTGAGGCAGGAGGCATCACGTCATGTTATGTAAGCTCATTCTAGTTTCGCCGTTTTCCCGTTTTAGAGAGTTGCCGATAGAACGATGCCAAAAATAGGTTGCTGGTCATTGATGGATCATATAGAAGGTTAGTTTGCAATCAGGCTAAGTGCAAAGTTATGGCATTGGTTTTTTCTAAAAAACTAACAGTGGGCTTCAAAGTGTTGCTTTAACTACTTTGAAATAGAGTCTAATTGAACGGATAGTAAGCAGCACGTTTAAAATTAGTTCCTCTTTGTGTTTGTAGATTGGACATTCGTGTCGCTCTGAAATAATCGCAACTTTAATCCGGTTCGCCAAATCTTTACATCACCGGAAAGTTCCTTGTGAGTCTGCTTTTCAGGATTCAACCTGATTTGTTCATTATTTCATACTAGTTTCAGCTCTGGTGTATTGATCCACGTTTGTTCATTTTTTTAGTTTATCGGGAAAACGCTTCTTTGAATTACTTCGTATCCCACAGAAACCCCAGATCTTGCCAGCAGTTTAGGCCAGATAAGTGACTCATTTCATACTCCGGGTCACCCACATGTGTTTTAATATTGTTATATCAACTTGCGAATTTGTATAGTATCATTCTAATCATGTATAATCATATGAAGGTCTCCTTAGAGTTTGGTGTAAGCAAAACGTTATTGTCAACTTCACCCATTTGGATCTTTTACATACATGTTTATAATCTGTTGTGTCTCACTGCAACATTGCATGATGTTAGACCAGTATATCAAGCAAACAACAACATTTATGTTTTTTTCAGGTACTGCCCCCGACGAAGGGCCGTGCGGCCCGAAATGCATTGGGCACGATAACTTATGGCCATAAATTGTAAGATGAAAGCTACATAGATGTGACTACAACATCAAATTTCAAATGAACTTTTTTTACAAACTACATGAGAATTGTAAATGTAATTGCTGATCATGTTCTGACAATATAATTTAACATAATCATAACCACAGCTGGTGTTGTTCTGATTTTTTGAAAAGCGATAAATAAAGAGTTTAGATTGACCAACCCAAAAGGGTAATAGCTACAGTGCGCAGAGGTCAGGCTGTTGAGCTTGATTCTTTCATGTTTATCTGACTTCTGGTGGGCCCATTTCGCCAATCCTGCCAAATCAAAATCTTGTTTGTCCACCATTGCCTCAGAAATCTTAGATTTCTCATCTGCAATTTGGGGAAAAAGTTTATCAAGGGAGTCTACATGTGTGTGTGCATCAACATGAAAAACTGTTACGTTACTCTGAGGAAGTAGTTCCCAAATCTCTTGCCATAAATGCTTACCCCAAAGCTCCTTAGAATGCAGTTTCCAGTTATGGGAATACCATGTTGGTAACCAAACCGCTAGACCATTAGCAGTGGACCAAGAATCAGTAAAAATATGACATGTACCAGGTAGTTCTTGTTTCAAAACTTGATAAACAGCATATAGTTCGGCAAATTGACTACTCTTTCCCTCACTTAGCAATTTCTGTGTGATCAGATTGTAGGATACTGCTTTCCAATGCCTCTTCTCTCCAATATACCTCGCTGAACCATCCGTAAACAATACATGTTTTCTGTCCTCCACGGACAAATCATCAAATGGCTTACCCCACTTAACAGGGGATTCCTGTACTATAGGTACGGAGCAATCACTTTCTGCCTCTCCTAACGGCGCCAGCGCCACTTGCTCATGTAACGTTGCAACACCCTTCGGTCCTACACGTGCTCTGTCTTGTATATACCATTTCCATTTAATCACACTTGCTTCTTGAGTGCGTCCAATCCTATGAGTTTTTGATGAACTCAAAACCCATTGCATAATAGGAATTTCAGCTCTCAAATTCACATCATGTCCCAAAGTCAGTTGCTCGGTATCCACCAGAGCCCAATAGCATGCAAGTAACTGTTTCTCAAATGGTGTGTAACGCTCACCAGCATCAGGTAACTTTTTAGTCCAGAAACCTAACATTACTTTTGTTCTACCTTGTTTTTGCCACAAACTCCAATTTGCATAAGGGCCTTGCACAGAGACATTTAAATCTACATCACCATCACGCACGGGCCACAAATCCAAAGCATGCTGAATCGCTTCTTTCGCCAAATCAAATGCATCTTGCTGCGGTTTATTCCATTCAAACACATTCTTTTTACGGGTAACTTTGTACAAAGGGGCTAATATCTGACTCAAATGTGGGATATGTTGACGCCAAAAGCCAAATAAACCAATAAATCTCTGTGCTTCCTTTCTATTGCGCGGAACTGCAAATTCTGCAATTTTCTATTTCACCTGCGGAATCACTTCTCTATTCCCTTCATGCCAATTAATCCCTAAAAATTTTACACTTTGTGCTGGACCTTGCAGTTTGTCTGGATTAATTTCCCAACCTTTACTTTGCAAATGGGCTACGATTAGATCTAATTGGGTCTGAACTTTTTCCTGTGTTTCACCTTGAATCAAAATATCGTCAATGTAATGACACACCTGTATTTGTGAACTTATCGGTACTTCAGTTAAATGTTCTGCCACCAGCCGGTGACAGATCGTAGGACTATGCACATAGCCCTGGGCAAGAATTCTGAACGTCATTTGACATCCATTCCATGTAAAACTGAACTGTTCTTGACACTCAGGGGCAATCAGGATGGAAAAGAAAGCATTAGCAATATCAATAGAAGCATACCAAGTTCCTGAATGCTTTTGAATTCTCTCAATTAAAGTAATAATGTCAGGTACTGCAACAGTCAAAGGAGGTGTATGTTTGTTCAATTCGCGATAATCAACTGTCATGCGCCAAGAATTATCACTTTTGCGCACCGGCCATACGGGATTATTCCAGGCAGAAGTAACCGGAGTTATAACTCCTGCATCCACTAAATCCTGAATTGTAGCAGTGATCTCTTCATGCCCACCTGGAATGCAATACTGTTTCTGGGAAATTACTTTTGTAACTTGGGGAATTTTTATAGGAGGAATTCTCAAACAACCAACTCTCACGGACTTTTATGATATATAATTCCTGTCTCCAAATCGATAACATCCGTCATCTAAATATAATGTCATACCTTTCAAGATGTCGATTCCAATTCAAGTCAAGTCAAATGATCTTTATTTGGAGTAGATACATCCATAAAAGTACATATACATTAAAAATAATCATAAATAAAACAGCGAGTACATCATATTAGGGCAATTAATAAAGGACAGTAGTGAATGGTACAAAAGTTGTATAAAAGTTAAAAATATAATTTCATATAGAGCAGAGCCTCCACAGATCCATACATTAATATACAACCATCAAATGTACGAAAAAGGAATTGTGCAAAAGATGCAGTTATACTGATTTCTTCAAAGTGGATCCATAGTAGCATGGGAGCGAACGGCAGCTTTAAGAAAGCTACTTACACAGAATATCTCCTCATCCGAACTTAACATTTGAAAGGTTTTCAATGCCAGATTAAATGTGTAAATGTATTTGAGCTTATATAGTGCACAGCTACCCACAAAGGGTTTCCCGGTGCTTGCTTAGGGAACCCGTACTGGTATTCCCCTGTGAGATAACCCCGGCAGGGTATCCACAAGGTGAAAGCCAGGTATCCCACCGCGAGGGGCCGTTGTGGAGATTAAGCAAGCTATTGCCCAGAGTCGCAGAGTGTGAACCTGTGAGTCGAGAAGGCACCGGAGCGAGAATTATCGAGTCCGTGGAATCTTTGAGCCCAAGACCCGCCGAGGCGGGGAATTGAACCCTGGTCCAGGGCCGATCTCAGCTTCCGGGTCTGCTGCCTCTAACCCCTGAGCCACACTTCTCTAAAATCTCTAAATTCATGTCTACGGCAATACGGCATTAAGTATCGGGAGGTGTACAGCCTGTAGAAACCACAAAAAAAGAAGAAATGTACCAAGCTTTGTTTGCCACCCGCCATGCAAGGGCAATCCACCTTATCAAGATGTTTATTATATCCAAGTGGGAAATTTAACAGGTTCACAATACTACCATCCTGGAACCGGAACAGAAGGCTCCTATTCCATCTACCTAATGTAGTAAGCAGATATATCTGCGGTGACGCTGATGAGCTAACATTGGGTTCAAGAAGGGTGGAGTACCTGATAATTGATGGTTTAAGGTATTCAGATCTTACTTGTTCCACACCATAAAGGTTGTACAAGGCCCCTTTAATTATGTTCTTATGAGAGCGGTCTATAGTGTTGGGAAAGGTGAATAAAGAGCCATGCCCCACACTGATCAAACTTTTCTCGACCGCATTCAACCATGGGATATGGTGGGACCTATCACTATGTAGGCAGTCAGATAATATGCTGCGTGTTAAGTGGGCCGAAGGGTTCAACCAGATTTTTAACCAAAAGAGAGCTGGTCTTGAACGAATGAAGTCTTCTATGAAAGGTAAGTTAAGTTCTTTATGGCAAATATATGTTGCCGCGGAGACAACACCCCCCAATACCTTTCGACAAAATCTATTTTCCTCAGTCTGGATAGAGATGCAATTGGAGTATCCCCACACCTCTGAGCCATAGGTGCCCGTGGGTTGGCATTGGGTGCAGTAGATCTTTATAAGTGAGGTGACAATGTCTGCATGTCTAGGTTGGCGGAGGGAAAGGATCGAATTAATAGATTTGCCAATCTTATTTCTCCCATAAGCGACATGTGGCTGCCAGGATCCAGAATTTGAGAATAATAATCCTAAGTATGGAAAAGTGCTTGTGCTTTTTAAAGTGTTTTCTCCTGATTTAATTGTGGTGATGTTATATCTTTTAGGGCCGCAGTTCATAATATACGATTTTTTAAAATTAGTCGACAAACCCAAATCTGCCATGAAGGAAGCAAAACCTAAAATTAAAATACGCAAAGCATTAGGTGTGCGGCCCATTAGCACCGCGTCATCCGCGTACAGCAAAGCGGGAATGGGGTTGCCATTAACAATTGGGACATCATTGGTTAGAGCACATAAAGTGTTGCTCAGCTCATTGATATACAAGATAAAAAGCAGGGGGGCGAGCACACAGCCCTGTCTGACCCCCCTGCCAATTAAAATGTCCTTGGAAACTTCGCCCTCATTATTAATACGGACACGAGCTTTTAAATCCCTGTGCAGGTAGGAGAGGAAATAAACCAAAGAATCATCTAAACCATAATTAAGCAGGAGTGACCACAAACGTGAACGGTTAACAAAATCAAAGGCTGAACTTAAATCCATAAAACCAAAATACAGGGGCGACTTTTTTACAATGGTGTATTTTGCCGTTAACAGATTCAGATTCAGACATTGTTCTACAGTGCCCACATTGGATCTAAAACCGAGCTGACATTGGTGTAAGATGTTATTATCGTTTGCCCAGCTACTTATCCTCTTAAAAATTACCCTCCCGAGAACCTTTAGGGTATTGTCAATCAGTGATATTGGGCGATAGCAGCCAGGATGATCTATCGTCTTTTTTAAATATTGGCTCGATAACACTGTTAGACCATGACTCTGGGATGGAATTGTCAGATAAATTATTAAAATGGTTACAAAGGAGGGGGGCCCAGAAGCTAGTTTCAGATTTGATTTGGTCTATTGATAGGCCATCTGGGCCTGGGGCTTTATTGCCAGCAGTTTCTGATATGGCATCCTCAACCTCGTGTAGTTCAATCTTCAAAGACCTAACGGGGAGGACGGTGTCGAGGGAAGACCCTGATACAGCGTAAATTTTGAAAAAGTGCTCGGCCCATGTGTCCCCCGTGATGTTACAGTTAATGGGTGTTAAATTAGAGCCAAGCAATCTTAAGGCCTTGACCTCCCTCCAAAACCCTGTAGTGTCTTTTAAAACCGCAGTGCGTACAAGGGCTTCCCAATGGTCCTTCAGTAGTGCTTCAGAACGGGTGCGTAATGTGGACTTATACCTGGCTCTCAATGCTCTTACAAGTGCCAAATCTCTCGTTATGGTCTTAATGGCGTCCCTCAGATCTCTGTTTGCCCTGGAACATGACGAATCGAACCAACGTGGGTTACTAGTCCTATTCGCCCTGGCTGGTTTCGAAGTCTCTCTTTTAATATCAGTACAGAGTTCACAGAAGGAATCAACAATAACGTGCCCCGGTTTATCACTGGTCAGGCAATTCCTAATTAGTGTAGGGTGTTTGTGAATCACTCTTGCTAAAATGCCTTTATTGTCAGCTCCCTTCCATACAACTCTTAACCCATCTGTAGACGCTTCCAGGTTTTTTACTCCGATTACCCTATTGGTTTCATCTTGGTTAATCCCAGGGTTTTTTAAGTGTATTAATATTGGGTAATGGTCACTGTAGGTGGAGCAAACGACCTCAGCTTTTTCCAAAATGTCACACAATGTTGGGGAGACAAATATGTAATCTATAGTTGAAGAGCTCCCCTGACCAATATATGTGGGGGTAAGAACATTATTCCCCTCAGTAACAGCAATTTCCATGACATTTAATAAGACACGTGGGGCAAGATGGTCCCTCAATTCTTCTCCACTCCTGCACACGGGGTTACTACGATAAATATGAGCATTGAAGTCTCCACCAATACAGATACCGTCAAAAATTCCATATTTTTGCCCAACAATCGCTTCATCAATGAATTTAAACAACATTAAAAAAAATTCATTTGGATGGGATATAAAATCATTATTGTAAAAATTAATTAAACATAACTTTAACCTATTAGTGTATTTCAAGGCCATGAAACACTTTGCATTAGTCTTAATCAATTTGGTTTGCACACCAGCTTTTATCTTCACCCAGGATTGAAAGACCCCCACTAGGTCGACCATAGGCGGAGCATGTACAGTTTGGTTGTGACAACAGAAACCTTCTAATGTGAGTGGGGTGGTACACCAGGTCTCCTGCATCATTAATATATCAAAACTTTTTATCAAATCGGCCCATTCTTTGATTTTTTATTTCGATTTAAGACCAGCTATATTCCAGCTCATGAGAGACAGGTCAGAACTCTGTCCTTCTGTTTTTGTGATGCATGACAATTTGTTGGCAGCAGTGGGTAAAACGACCATGGGGGTCGATAATATTAAAAAATTGATTAGCTAACAGGGGTGGCTGATCAGTCACTATGGTGTCTAATTGGGTAACTGATGGTCAGTCCAAGGTGTCCAGTTCTGATAGAGGGGCAAACCTATTATATAGCCCAAGGGGAGAAGGAGCTGGATAGAATGGTCTTTGTGGTGGTCTATAGAAGTAACTTAAAGGAAGTGAAATTACAACAGTGGACGGGCCTGGGCGTGCATTGTTCGTGTTGAGCAAAAATCTAGCTGTGCCGGGGTTCCTAAAGTTAATAACAATGCAGTCTCCTTTAATGTCTTTGAATAGGGGGCCTACCCACGACACCCTGTGGGCTGAGACGATCTCTTTCGATATGTCATAGCCAACCCCTTTATGCTTTGTTAGCCAGTCAATACATTTGTTGTTTAACTGGACCCAAGATTCTCCTTGTCCCTCCCTAAGTGGTGGGATGCCTGCCAGGACCAAGACGTAAGGGCAGGCGTCTAGGGGCAGGTGCAAGGTAGGCCCCTGATGTTTTATGGGCCTGCTGCCCCCAGACCGGCCCATATCACTAGTACTACCCAAGTTGGTCCCTGTTTTTACTATTACTTGAGCATCTTTCAGGTTACTAGTGGTGGGACAAGCACGGTGTGATGTGCTCGCGACATCAGGTGTGGTTGTTTTAGGTTGCGAACTAACTGCAGCCTTATTATGCCCGACACTGTTACTTCTTAGTGGAGGGGTGGGTAGTTGACTAGGTATCTGTGTACCGCCAGTGCTAGGTGCACCGACAGGTTTAGTGCTACTACATAAGGTTGCAGGCCCCCCACTAGATAAGGTGTTACTCAATGTCTCCAAGTCTTTCAGGAGGCGGTCACCCCTAATCTGATCCAGTGCGACAGTTCCCTTTCTTTTCACTTCTTTGTTTTTTACCAAATTTTCCAATCTGTCCAATCTTTTAAAAAGATTCTTAAACTGTATGATCATTTGACTCTCTAAACGTTTAAAAATAGTATCCACAATAGTTTCTATTAGATTCCCATTTTGTTTAGTTAGGGAGGTGTTATTCCCTAATGGGACAGTCTGGGTCCAAATTGTATTGTTGTTACCAGTAGAAATTCCAATGGGGGTGGAGGTGACGTCAGGGTCCACAAGTTCCGGATCGGCGATAGAAATTGTTGGCCCACTCGAAGGTTGTTGCTTATGCTTAGTCCACATACTCTGAGGTGTGGGCTGATTCTTATTACAAGTGGGTTTCCTCCTTTTGTTAACAAAATGTTTGGAGGAGGCCATTTTACGTTTTTCCCCTGCCGGTTTAGTGCTTCCTTTTACAGGGGTTGTGACAATAATATCAGCTTGGGAATCAATAATTATGGCGGGGCCAGTTTCTTCCGGTGAGGGCTCATGTAACAAAGAACCGGTGGTAGGTTTCGTGATCAGGACCACTGGGGAGATAGGAATATTAGGGGTTACTTGCGTGGGTACCTCCTTAAAGTTGGTATTTGAATTACTCATTGACATTCCCCTTTCTGTGTTGGCAATTTCATTGGACACCATGTTTAAAGCGTTCTCTAATAAAGTCTCGAAAGAAGGGGGCGGAAATGGAAAGTCATCAAGTGCGGGCGTATTAGTGATAGATTCCATAATAATAATGGGGCTCCACTCACCAAGAGAGAAATATCAGATGGGTGGGCCGCCCAGCCGCTGAAGTCCACTGACGGCCACAGACGGCCATGCCCTTGTCCCGGGCTTCTCCCTGGCGCCTTCCGCGCGCGACTCGTCGGGCGAGAGGGCGCGTCGGCTTTTTAAGCGCCTCCCTGCGCTAGCCTCGCGTCACGGGCGCCCCTAAGGCTGCTGGGGAATGTAGTTTCAACGGGAGGGAGTCTCCCGGCGCTCCTCTTCTGCCAAACACACAGCCGTTTCCCTCACGGCACCGCCCGATGGCGTTTTTCACACCGGCACTGGTCTCGCTCCCCCAGGGGCTCCTGGGCGCATCGGCTTTTCAAGCGCCTCCGTGCGCTAGGCTCGCGTCACGGGCGCCCCTAAGGCTGCTGGGGAATGTAGTTTCAACGGGAGGGAGTCTCCCGGCGCTCCTCTTCTGCCAAACACACAGCCGTTTCCCTCACGTCACCGCCCGATGGCGTTTTTCACACCGGCACTGGTCTCGATTCCAATTGGACATTCAAGAAGGGGTGCTACTAGTACAGAATATTCTTTCCGGGGAATTCTACCTATTTTCATTTCAACATTAGCTTGTACTGCGGGAGTTTCTTTACCACCTAATCCAGTAATTGTGAAAAATTGTCCTTTAAATTTCTTTGGGTTTCCATAAATTAAAGTGACCTCCACTCCTGTATCTACCAATGCTTTGGCCCTCTGTATGTTACGATGTCTCCAAAAAATTTCAATATCTACATAGGGTCTATTATCTCTGTGAGCCCAATTGCGTACCGGAGCTTGACCTATTTCCTAGTCGTTTTTATTGCGTTCCATCGCCCAAGTCAAATCAGGATAGAGACTTTCAAATCTTTTAGGTAGTGTCACCTCTTGTTCATACTTATTTCCCTCACAAAATGGATTTTTGTCATCCACAAAGTATTGTGAATTTCGCTCAGAAAATCTGTGTCGTCTATCTCTCATTCTCAGTTCAGGAGATTCATCCCTCTCCTCTCTATGTCTACTTTCAAAACGCTCATCTCTCCCCCTCTCTCTCTCCCCCTTTTCCTCTCTCTCTCTCGTTCACAACAGGGAGACACATCTCTCTCAGTCCATCTTCTGCCATGCCTGTCAGATTTATCACGGTTTGTATCATCAGCACTGTCATCAGAATGATAATGATCATAATCCTGTTTACGTACTCGTCTAGCACCTTCCTTTTTGTCTAAGCCACGTTTGCGGAACAAGGCCCACAATCTATTATTCAGCTCACCATCAATATCTTCTCTTTTCACACCATCAGCCAACAAGACGAGAAACATGTCACGTCTAGTAAATCGATAATTACCACCAGTACGACCCTCGTGTCTGGATTGTCTGTCCGGTTTAAGCCACTCACCCACCCAATTCACCAAGCTGACACACAGCCTCAAGCACAAGAGACAAAGGACTGCCAGTCTGATTAATCAACAACGTCATCATAACTTGCTTATAGGCAACAGGGGTGGATCGAATAATTCTATTCTGCATAGAAGAAGTTAATAAGCCATCCATTAATCTGTCAGACGTGCTCAGAAAAATTGCGGTTTTCATCACCTCCTCTTTCAGTCTCTGCGAGGCGTCTCTTAAAGTATACCACGGCTTATCATTCAAAGGGCAATCAGATTCAGTAGGATATTTGTGATTACAACCCTCCATCGGTAATTGAAGCAAACTAATCTGCCCATTAACATTATAATTCCGAAAATGATCTTGCACAGTGGAATCGGAACTCAAAGAATAGAACTTCAGCGCATCTCCCATATCCAACATGATGCCAGCAGCACCCAACTCAAAAAGACGCACCATCCATGTAAGAAGGCCTCACCAGGCCGTTGTCTAAATCGATCCAAAATGTCACTTCCTGTTGTTCAAAATCTTCCAAACTATCTAAAGGAATCCCATTGGGATTGCCAGAAGCCTGTTGTAATTTTCTACGAAAGACAGGATGTGCAGAAACCTCCGCACGTCATCACATTTACACTGATCGTTAGATTTACAAGAAGCACACAATTTACAGTCACGTTCAGTACGAGAAGGTTCACGCTTCTCATTCTCCTCAGCCGAGGAGCCAGACTCATTTGAGTCCCAGATATTACCATCCCACTCATCAGGGTTCCAATCGATCCCTGCTTTTGCCACAACCAAATGCACTTTCCTTTTACTGACTCGACCATGTCGATGTCTGTATTTGTATTTAGCAATACGAACTGCAGCTCTTTCTGCAATAGTCTGGTATGTATCAAGTTTGTCGGCAAGCAATTTATTCTGACATTTCAAGAGAGTACAAGCATTCTGCACTTCAACAAACTGTTCTTGAAAGTCTTTGCATTGACGCTGCAACTTCACAAACTTCTCATGTACAAGCCTGTACGCATACAACAAAATCCAACCTCTCCGTCCTAATATAGGAAGCTCCTCACCCTTCACAATCGCCGCTTTATGTAAGCAAGCAATCACCTGAGCCAGATCCGCTGTTTCCAGACAAGAATTCCAGCTCTCACTCAAACCAGTACAATCAGCCCATTCATGAGCTAGCGCCTCATAAGGCGTTGATTCCCATCAGGGAAATTCAATAGGCAATTTAAGAGTAGATTTTGACTTTCTCAAAAACCTTCTATCAAAAATAGAAATATATACAGAAATAAACAAAAATATACAAAAAGAACCTCCGCACACGCTTAGCACAAACCAACAAGATGAAAACAAAACGCGCTACAAGGCTTTCGTAAACGGTTTGTGACGCCAAATGCAATGACCGGATTCTCAGACCAAGAATCACCCACTCACCTAGATACAACCAACCCGGCCAAAACGTAACGCCATCCCTTCCCGGACCCTATTTACAATGGTTCCTGAATACTTACCAGGGAATGGGGTACTCACAATATACAAGCTCATATCATCAAAAACACTGCTAGATCTAAGGAGTTACTAAGAATAGTCACTAATAACTACGGAATTTCATGTCCCATCCTATGATCTTACCTTATAGCCCATTCTACCCTCCTTCTCAGGGTGGAGAGCAGCTCACTCTACCACAACAACCACAATTGGTGGTCTCATTAACGCCCTATCTTGAGCGATCTCATTACACACCATCCCCAATCGGTACTATCACTAATGCCCTATCTTGAGCAATCTCACTACACACCAATCCCAATTGGTGTTCTCATTACCACCCTATTTTGAGTGATCTGACTTTCCTATTAATACCTTCCTCTCTCTCTCTCTATTGGGGAAGTTTCTTTATAACTAATATTTACTAGGGGTCTATCTTATATAAATTGTTATCCCTCATGTGATAGATAGGAGATCCTATCCTCTCACACAAGAACTGCCAAATTGTTACACTTAAGAATTATTCCCTGATATAAAACTCACATCAATCTCCCGCATCAGTTACCTGTACGAAGGGAATCACCCATCCTTCCATACGATAGCACCTGGCTGTAAAGAAAGGTTAGCTTTATCATGAAAATAATCATCAAGTATGTGTTCGTTACAAACTGGGGTCCCTTTATTATACAATAACATACAAAGAAAACATTATATTATAAAGTCACAATACTACCTAACAATCTAAGCATAGCCTGAAAAGTAAAGGTAAGAATTCATATAAATACACTATAATAGCAGGACAGACTTCACCTTATGATTACAGAGTCCGGTTCTAGCTGTTATCTGGGTCCCTCTCTCGTCTGTGCCTTGGCTCATCTCAGATTCTACTCTGCACCCACGGGTACACCTCTGCACCGCTTTGCCCCTTCAAAGCACTGGAACCCTTCTCCCGTCTTCTTCTTCTCTGTGTCTCAGCTCTGCACCAATTACTTTACACTGCTTCCTCTCTCCCACAAACTGTCTTCACCTCCAGACTTTCATTCAATGATATAGTTTCAGCCACTCTGGAAACCATCTGTTCAACTAACTTCTTCACTCTGATTATTCTAACTCCGAGGGTTAACTATCTCCAACTGCTCTAATGGACTGAGTTACGATGTAAACTTCAGTCTCTCCAAAAGATCATCAGCCTTCGATCGCTCCAAACTCCAATTGTCATCTGCAACTGCAACTGTCAACTGCCGACTGCTTTCTGCTCGCCTCTCCTCTCTACACCTCGATAATATAAAGAGCTCCTCGTTCATGGAAATTTCCAGACAATAACCTGCCGCCCATCAGATTCCTGTGCTAGGCTCTGGGCATCCGACGCTCCCACAGTGGCCAACTGCTGTTTCGTCTAAAACCCGAGCTTTGCTTACATTCCTCCGATAAGGGCCAGCTCTGACCGGTTCCTCTCCAGTGAACAACAGCTCATAACTAAAACATCACTCTTGACCTACAAGCGCCTCGAGCAGCCGAGGCAGGAAAGAAAATGGAGTCTCTCTCATTTGGGCCCTGTAGGCCCGAAAAAGATGAAAGAAACGCATAGCTCTATCTAAATACATAAACAAGCCCGGCCAATAGGTAATATAGTATCAGGAATAAAGGACTTACCCTCTAATATAGGCCTTTGGGCCAGAAAATCATGAAAGGACATACTCTTATGCCAAAGTCAATAGGCTAACCCTAATAATAGGCTGAAGATAGGGGTCTATCCACTATGCTAAGATGGTAGTAGACTAAAGTCACCATCACTCAGAAATAGGACAAAATATCCGGTCACTACAGTAGGCCAAATAAATGTATTGGTCATATGGCCGGGATGCCCGTCACCCCCTCCCAACACAATCCCCAAGGATGGGAAGTCGGACGCAGTTCTGAACTTTTGGAAGGCGGGAGGGAGTCACCCTCCCGGCCGTATTTATTAAAATATGAAACAAAATTTAAAACATCCCTGGAAGGGGCCTATAGCCGTCTCCCCTTAGGCGACCCATCCTTAGTGGGTGCCGCCTCCCAGTGGGAGGGGCCAATGGCCGCCTCCCCCCAGGCGCTCCCATCCATAGTGGGTGGCGCCCCCCTCTAGGGACCTTGAAATTACTGCTCACCGATCATGACCTTACCGCCACAGGCCGGATAGTTGACCGGCTATCCGGCCCCCCCAAACTCCTCCTAAAGGTCATGCTTCCTCAAACCCCTTAGCCATGCTATGAAGTCTCCTATGAGTAAAACATTCCCCTCCCGGGACAGGTGAACCCCATCATTCAGATACATGTGATCACCCCGAATACACCCATGAGGGATGCTATGCAACTGCGCAGAGCGAAACAATCTACCAATTTTATTGTTTACCTTCTTCACCAAATGGTTCAGTGCTGACACCGAAAGGCCCCCCCGCCATACTTTCCTGGGAATCATGTGGGACCAGGCAATCGTACACCCCGGGATTCTTTTTGCCAACCAGCTAACAGCAGACAACACTTGCTCAAACAACACTCATCTACCCAGTGTCACCAAGTCATTGCCCCCCAGGTGTACTATGACTACAGATGGCGGTGACCTCTGCCGCCCTAAGAGACCCTCAACAAAAGATTCAAATTGGTCAATACAGAGCCCGCCCTTTCCGTGGAAGGCCACTCTGTACCCGTATTCCCCAGCTGCGCGAGTCGCGTCACTTGCTTTGAATACGTCCCGGCCCGCCTCACGTATGAGTGGCCCACGACCCAAACCACTCTCTCCTCAGACGGTGATCCATG
This sequence comes from Lissotriton vulgaris, assembly GCF_964263255.1. Classification (NCBI taxonomy): domain Eukaryota; kingdom Metazoa; phylum Chordata; class Amphibia; order Caudata; family Salamandridae; genus Lissotriton; species Lissotriton vulgaris. The sequence continues at coordinate 334,126,790 of NC_141700.1, forward strand.
ACCGCTGGTCCCCTGGTACTGGGTCGACTGCAAATTCCGCCCCGCATGAAATGCTCGCGAAACTGTAAATGAAACAGAAGACAAGAAGTGTGAGTGCATGTCACTTGACTTCACAACATGTGCAATCGCACATACCTTTTGAAGCAGTTCGAGGACCATCGTCCCAACCGTTTCACTTCCTCTGCACTCTGACCCCTGGCTGTAGCCTCAGTAGCAGCCCCTATCCTAAAGGAGTAGGTCCCAAAATCGCACGGGTCCATGCCCGCCGCAGCGATTGTCAGTGCGAGCACCCTCTGGAACTGAAACCTCGTCAGTGGGGTGCCATCGATGTGCCTCAGCAAACTCCCCCCCCATGTATCCACCCTCAGTTCCAAGTATTCCTCTATACACCTTATCGGGCACGTGGGGGACCCTCGCACATGCTGGACAACCACACTGCTTCCCATAGCTCCCTGGTCGGTCTTGGACCTAGCTATCGTGACTACCATCGAATCACCCCTAATTAGGATGTGATCCCTGCACAAGCCTCCCTCCACATCTTTCTTATTCCTTGCAACCAGTTCACTCACCTGCATAGCCCCATGGAACGCTAATGCGAAAGCTGCCCGGAACAGAACTGCTTCGAATTGGGAGGAGCATGTCGTGACTAGTTTCGCCATGAGTAGGGACAATTTTTCTAAGCCAATCGGGCACCTCATGTCTTGCTTGCGACCCTCGAGGCGCTGCCAGCCGCGAAGGGCCTTTTTCGCCAAAAAGGAACCTGTGGGGTCTTTGATGCCATGCACCTGCGCCATGAATGAGATGGCCGCCCTATGCCTATTGGCCGATGCCGCTGATCGCCTTCCCTGTGCATTGCTACCAGGAACCCTAGGAAGGAATCCTCCTGACCCCAGTTCTGATTCCCTGTCGGACCTAAAAATGCACAATAGGAACGAAACGCTCCTTCATATGCCTTCCTCGTCCTGGGGGCTAAGCTTGCTGCCACGAGGTCTTGTAATCCGGGGCACCGATTAGCCAGAGTGCTTCGGGGAATGGTGCCGCCGCTAGGTCCGCTGTAGGTAGATAACCCCTGAACGCCTGCATATGTGAACGAGAGAGTGCATCAGCCGCATAATTCAGTACACCTGGCACATGTTTCGCCCTGAACTGTACATTCAGTCTCATGCAAAGCAGCACAACTTCCTTCAACAATCTCAAGATCCATTTGCAGCGTGCTGCCTGATTGTTAATGCATTCGACGACAGTCATATTATCCGACCAAAATACCACAGAGCGGTCTCTGAACTCGTCCGGCCATGCCATCAGAGCCACAAAAATAGGGAATAGCTCAAGGAACCCTATGTTACCTGTGAGACCGCTGGTGTGCCACCACGTCGGCCATGTTTGCGCCGACCATCGATTACCAAAGATGGCGCCAAATCCCACGCTCCCCGCTGAGTCAGTCCACAAGCCCAGCTCGTCCGAAGACGCTGGCGGTTTGTTCCACACTACTCGACCGTTGAAGTCCGCCAGAAATGCCAACCAAATGCGCATATCCTGGCGAACCTCTGCTGACAGTCTCATGCGGTGGTGTCCTTCCTTGAGACCGACCATAGCTTGTGCAATAGAACGTGAAAAGGGGCGGGCCATTGGTATCACTCTCAAGGCAAAGTTAAACTGACCCACCGTTTGCTGTAACTGGTGCAGGGTCACTTTCTCCTTACTAAGGCAAAGTTCCAGGGAAGCCCTAAATTTTGCTACCTTTCCGACTGGCAAACGGAAACATCCCTCCACAGAATCGAGCTCAATTCCCAGAAACTCTAGTGAAGTAGATGGTCCAATCGTCTTACCTGATGCCAATGGCACTCCAAACTCCCTTATGAGGATGCAAAAGTCTTGTAGCGCCTGCGCACATTCCGAGTCGCCGGCTGCTCCCAAGAACAGAAAGTCATCTAGATAATGCATGACATGCCTATGCCCTGTAGGCTCTGTAAATGCCCACTCTAAAAAACAGCTGAATTTCTCGAAATAGGCACAAGAAATGGAGCAACCCATCGGCATACATCTATCCATGTAGTAACTCCCTTGGAATGCAAATCCTAGCAAACGCTGATCCTGTGGGTGTACCGGGAGCAACCGGAACGCTGATTCGATATCTGATTTCGCCATCAGAGCCCCGGGGCCCAGGCGATTTAACATGGTGACGGCATCATCGAATGATGCGTACCGCACTGAACAAACTTCTGGGTCAATAGCATCGTTTACCGAGAAACCCCTTGGAGCAGACAAATTATGGATCAGCCTAAACTCCCCCGGGACCTTCTTGGGAACCACCCCCAATGGGGAACAGATGAAACCTGCCACTGGCGGGCGCTGAAAAGGCCCCGCCACTCGGCCTAGGCTCACTTCCTTAGCAAGTTTTCTCTCCACCACACTAGCATTCTGTTGTGCTGATAGCTGGTTTCTACACAAAGGTTCCCCATGAAAATCCCCCGCCGGAATGTGGAAGCCATATAAGAATCCCTTCCTCAACACCCCAGCGGAGACATAATCAGGGTATTTGTTCAACCAAGGAGTCATAGCCATGAGATCAACGGGAGTAGGCAGTTTTATACAACGATCCACCTCAGTCCTGCTTGGACCCTCCTTTACCTCCCGACCCGCTATTTTTCGATCTGCATGAACTCTCCGGATGTGAGGAATTCACACAACCCGCACACACATGCTTGAACCTACATGTACATTGCGGTCTGTTACAGTTGCCTCTATTGAAGCCCCAACAAACCCCCCGCTTTCCACCATTCCCGCCGGTTTTCGGCTGGTGATCACCCCCGGTGCCTGCTCGAAAGGGCGCCGCGGGTTTTTGGCGGGAAACCCTCAACCCATTCCCGCCTGGCGAGGATGTCCCTGCCGTCCCAGGCAGGAGCTGCTTATGCCAAGAAATTGAATCGAGGGAGTCCCATGTCAGAGAGGCATCATACTCTTTTGCTTTATGAAATTTCATGTTGTAACCTTTCCATTCGTCCCCCTCATACATTTCATAAAAATCCATTATACATGCCTGATAACAAGACAGTTCGGTCAGTACCTCGGGCTTACGTTCACCAATAATCGCAGTAAACATTGCAAAGGCCTTCGCCCAATTCGTTATCGTCTCCTCCACCCTGAACTCCGCCATCTTGGCGCGCTAGACGCTCGGGTGCCACAAATCTTTCTGTGTTTTAGCATATTCCATCTCGCGATGGTCAGTCAACAACGAAAAACATATTGACATACTTGTCTGCCCAAATCAATTCTTTCGTGGCCATCGGGATATGTTGAACCACCCTCTCCCGCCTTGAGGGCAATGAGCCCTCCCCCGCCACTGGCAAAGCGAGCTTACCCGGTTCAGTCGTTGTTCCCGCCGTTTTCTCGCGACCAGCTGCCGGTCCTTCCGGTGTCACCTGTGGGGAAACAAGAGGGAGATTCGCCTTCGCGGCATCTCGCGACTGCCGCAACTGCTGAATTAGTAATTTGGCCTCTTCGGCCGTGTCGCTGTGCACCGTAGCACCCCCTGCCTTCTTATTGAGCCATGCGGCCAACTGGGTGGCCAATTCAGGAGGCATATCCTCATCGTTAGCGGGCGTAATCACAACCGGAATATGTTGACCCACGTCTGGGATTGGTACTGGGTCATCAGCTGGTATGGCAGGGATGACCGGGGGCACCTCAGGAATAGGAACCTCCCCTGCAACCGCCCTCCTCTTGACCCGTTTCCCTCTACCCTCGGGGACGACTCCCGGCAATGCCGGGCCTATTACCTTCTTCGGGTTACCCGGTTTGTTCAATGCAGCCAGTTGCTTCTCGACGCCCGCCAAATCACGACCAAGCGCTGGGACTTGCCCGAAGCTTCGTTCCATTCTCGTCATTCTGCTCACCAACATGCGAAGCATCTTGTCTGTATCGGAACCCTTTCCTGCCTTCTTGCCGGACATGGTTTCGATTATTCACTCCGAGTCGATCAATACTGAAAGAGAAACACAAGAATTACAAGTTCTCAAAATTGCTCCTTGTTCCGTCGAGGGCTCACGAGCAACGAGTGGGTGCAGCCTTCCAAGCACAGGAACAAGAGGACGCTTCTTCGGATTCCCGCTCCATTTATTCTTCTTCGGGAGGGCGTGTACCCTCCTCCGGTACGCCTACTGGGCGTGGCCATCGGTGTAGGTGTCTAGGACAACCCCTCCTGGGCGGGAAAAGGCGCGCCCCGGCTACGCCGCTTCGGGCATACCAGCCGAGACACGTCCCCGTCCAAAAATGGTTTCCCGGGAGGATCGGGGCACCCAACCATACGTTCGGGGGGACCGAGTGGTCGCCCCTTTCCACATGTAGGTGACTGCTTGCAATGGGAAGTGCGGTCTGTCAAGTTTAAAGGCCTGCGTCCTCTTGTGACTCAGGTATGTGTACACTTGCAAATGTTTTGTGACATCTGCTCTGAATCTGAAGATGGTAGCCTAAAAACCTGGTAGATTGTCATGCAGGTGAACAAATCTTCTCAGTTCTGCTTCATCATTTGGTTCCAGAGGGAGACATGTTTTGCCTGTGCAGGTGTCACGGAACTACTCAAATAGACTGTTCAATACCCACATGCCCTGTATTATGAGCAGAAAGGGATGAATACACCTTCTTGTATATACTCTTATAGAGAATGCAGTGTGAAACAGTGGTCTTCTGCTATTTCTAGGTTTCTGTTTATATATCATTTCACTAGGAAAAGGAACAGAGACATGCATTGATGCCTTCAGAAACATGGTGAGACTTACAACAGTGACATGGGAAGGGTTGCGTTTTTATAATTGGCTAGGCCCAATATTCTGAGCAGTCAGTGAATAGCGTAGCTGTAAGAGAATATTGAGGTTTAAGAAATGTTGGCAGTGGGACTAGTGATTAGGCTAATTCGTATGAGTCTCTGATAAGGTACACTCGAAGCAGGCCGTATACATTTAGGTGTCTGTTTGCAATGGGAAATGCACTCTGTCAAGTTTAAAGGTCTGCATGTTCTCGTGACTCAGGTATGTGTCTAGTTGTACTTGTGTGCTGACATGGTGTGTGTGGGTGAAGATGCTAGTTTAAACAACTGGTAGCTTCTCATGAAGGTGGACAAATCTCTGTTCTGCTCCATCATTTGGTTGCAGAGCGACACATGTCTTACCTATGTAGGTGTCATAGAACACATACATAGGAATACATACACCTCCTTCCATACAAATTTAGAGAGCATGCAGTGTGAAATACAGGTCTTCTACTATTTCTTGGTGTGTTTTTATGTATCATGTCACTATCAATCAATCAATCAAAGAAGCTTTATTCGGTTTCAGTTTCAAGTCCATAAAAGCACATAAAAATATAAAACAAACATTACATAGCATTCATATTTGGTAAACAACCTTTACAACAAAACTTTTACAACGCACTACCATTACAACGCAACTTTTACAACGCAAACCATTACAAGGCATTGCGCTGAGGGCGCTCCAGGATAGGGAATAGGTTTAATGTACTATCCAACACCTTTCCTACTATCCACGGGGACTGGAGTTGGAATAGTAAATTAAACTATTCACCATCCAGCGCCCCAAAGCACTATGCGTTGTAAAGTCATGCGTTGTACAAACCGCGCTGTAAAGGCATGCGTTGTAAAAGCATGCGTTGTAACGTCATACATCCTTCATATTTACATTAGATAAAAACCCATTTCATAAATACAGAGAGAAACATACCGAATTGCCACTAAATTCCAATATAAAAGAGAGTTAATTAATTGACAATCTAAAACGCATTAGGCTCTTTAAAAAGTTGTCACGCTATACAGAGTGAAATGGTCCTCCAACATTTGTAGTCTGAGTAGGGCAGGTCTACATTGTCTCAATCTCCATTTTTTAAATAAGCTGAGTATATACCTTCTCCTGATTGTGGTGTAAAATTTACAAAATAGGATGCAGTGTAACATGGATTGTTGAGATAGATCGTCACAAGGACAAGGAATCAAGGATCTTGACCAGGAGTTAACATCGGGGAAAGTGGTTAGTCTAAAAAAGCTGCCCCCCCCCTAAAGCGAGTTAGCAGCATACGGGAATAACTACTCTGGGTAATTACTAAATATCTCTGAAGACCTTGTCCATCTAGCATCAAATGATTTTGCATGACAGACACTTTCTTTCTCTCTAGCTGCCACCTAGTCTCTTCTAGGTAAGTTAGACAGATTACCTTCAGTTTCTTCCTAGAAATGTCTATCATACTAGACGGGTTGTAAAAATATTCCTGATGGCCAATGGCTATTAGGAAATGTCTCACATACCTGAACCACTCTATTCTCTTACTCCCCTGAAGGTTCATGCAATCTTGGATGATGTCCCTATTTTACCCTGTCTCTTGGGAAACCCACACCCTATGCCACAACAGGATTGGGCTCATCTTTATGAGGTCTGACACGTAGACTAGGCCCAACTCTCTGTGTAAGACATATGTGGAGGTTGATTTAGGAACAGCCAGGAGATAACGAAGAAAGGCATTTTCACAAACCTGGTTCTTGGCGGTGTCAGTAATGCCCCATATGCCTGCTCCGTAAATTACGGTGGACACGCACTTTGCCTTGTAGATTTCGATCAGGATTTTTACTGGTCTTCCCCCTAGCTTAATAGCGAAATTGCGTATAGCGCCTATTGCACGCGAGAAAGCTAATGTCCTAGCATTTGCTGCTGCAACCCAGGAACCGTTATTTGCAAAGTTTATGCCCAGGTAAGTTAAAGTTTTGGTTTAATCTATCTTAGCATTGGCCAAAAAGATATTACAATGTGCCTTGCTTTTTTTGGAGCAAGTCATAGTAAAGGTCTTGGAAGTGTTAATATTTAAGCCCCGAGTACTCATATATTCAGCAAAGGAGTTGAGTGATCTTTGGAGACCCAGTTGCGTGCGCGCCATGATAACCGCGTCATCCGCGTACAGCAGGATTGGCACTGAACTACCTTGGATTTGAGGGTAATCCTGCCGGTTATCAATCAGGTGGGATGCTACACTATTAATATATAAGTTAAATAAAAAAGGTGCAAGTATGCATCCCTGGCGAACTCCTTTTTTAATGGGAAAATTGGCTGTACACTCTCCTTTAATACCAAAGCGGACCTTGGCGCCTGCCCCCTGGTACAATTCCTTAATAAAATTTATAAGGCAGGGATCAATACGTATGGATGCCTTCAGAATCAAGGTGAGACTTACAACAGTGACATGGGAAGGGTTGCACTTTTGTATTTGGTGACGCCCAACATTCTGAACAGTCAGTGAATAGAGAAGCTGTAAGAGAATAGTGAGATTTAAGAAATGTTGGCAGTGGGACTAGTGATTAGGCTAATTCGTATGAGTCTCTGATAAGTTACACTCGAAGCAGGCCGTATACATTTAGGTGTCTGTTTGCAATGGGAAATGCACTCTGTCAAGTTTAAAGGTCTGCATGTTCTCGTGACTCAGGTATGTGTCTAGTTGTACATGTGTGCTGACATGGTGTGTGTGGGGGAAGATGCTAGCTTAAACAACTGGTAGCTTCTCATGCAGGTGGACAAATCTCTGTTCTGCTCCATCATTTGGTTGCAGAGCGACACATGTCTTACCTATGTAGGTGTCATAGAACACATACATATTAATACATACACCTCCTCCCATACAAATTTAGAGAGCATGCAGTGTGAAATACAGGTCTTCTACTATTTCTTGGTGTGTTTTTATGTATCATGTCACTAGGAAAAGGAAAAGAAACACGCATTGATGCGTTCAGAGTCATGGTGAGACTTACAACAGTGACATGGGAAGGTTTTCAGTTTTATATTTGGCTAGGCCCAATATTCTGAGCAGATGGTAAATAGTGAATCTGTAAGAAAATAGTGAGGTTTAAATGATGTTGGTAGAGGGATTAGTGATGATGGTACTTCGTACTTGTCTTTTGAAAGGTACACTCAAAGTAGACCGTATACATTTTGGTGATTGCTTGCAATGGGAAGTGCACTTTGTCAAGTTTAAAAGTCTGCCTGCTCTTGTGAGTGAGGTATGTGTGCACTTGTCCATGTATTCTGACATGTGCTGTCCGTCTGAAGATGCTAGCTTAAAAACCTGGCTGCTACTTATGCAGGTGGGCAAATTTTATCAGTTCTGCTCCATCATTTGGTCACAGAGGGAGACTTGTATTACCTATGTAGGTGTCACAGAACACATACATAGGAATACATATACCTTGTTCGACACAAATTTAGAGAACATGCAGGGCGAATCACAGGTCTTCTACTATATCTAGTTTTCGTTTTATATATTGTGTTACTGGGAAAAGGCTCAGACACACACATTGATGCCTCTAGAAACATGGTGAGACTTGCAACAGTGACATGTAAAGGGTTTCTGTTTTATATTTGGCTAGGCCCAACAATCTGAGAAGTCGGTGAATAGTTAAGCTGTAAGAGAAAAGTGACGTTTAAGACATGTTGGCAGAGGGATTAGTGATTAGCCTACTTTGTGTGGGTCTCTGGAAAGGTACACTCGAAGTAGGCCATATACATTTAGGTGTCTGCTTGCAACTGTAAGCGCACTCTGTCAAGTTTAAAGGTTTGCCTGCTCTTGTGAGTGAGGTATGTGTCTACGTGTACATGTATTCTGACAGGAGCTGTGCAAGTGAAGATGCTAGTTTAAAAACCTGGTAGCTTCTCGTGCAGGTGGACCAAAATTTTCAGTTCTGCTCTTTCATTTTGTTGCAGAGGGAGACATGTTTTGTCTGTGCATGTGTCACAGAACTCCTCCATTAGACTGTTGAATACCCACATACCCTATATTATGAGCTGAAAGGGATACATCATAAACAACTAAGGAGTGACTAAGTGAAAAAGTATCAAAGCAAATGTTTATGTTATATTTATTGGTTTTGTTCCCCTACAAAAACAATGAACCAGGTCAGAAAAATACCCCCACGGGGCAACCAATGCCCCTGTGTGATTAAAATAAAAGGGAAAGACAAGTCTTTCTCTTTTAAAAAGACCCTCACTCACCACTAGTTGGTGACATGCTTCATCATAGGGTCCCCGCTGGGGTGGCCGAATGCCTCCCCAGCGTGCTACAACGCCTGAATTACAGCGGAGCTGGATGGTGGTGTGTGCAACAGTGCTCAAACTAAAATGTGAGGTTAACTGTGAGTGCACAGTTAAAAAATACAAGGTTGGAGCCTATACAATTTTTTTTAATAAAGGCCAACCTGTATTGGGTTAAAGAAAAAGTGGGCGGACAGACTAGGTTCTGTATTAGGAAACCTGTGTCCTTAAATCGAACAATTGGTCAACATGTTTCTGCTGTTCGTTCTGCTATTTCGCTCAGCATTCGTCAGGACCTAAACAAAGTAGAAGATAGTCCTCCGGTGGTATGCGCACGCTAAGGCGCACCCTCCCGTGAGGCTCTTTGTGTGAAAAAGTAAATTATTTCGTGTTCCTCACGATTAATACCCGTGGCAGCTCAATGAGAGGGATACATACACCTACTTGAACAGAAACCTATAGAGCATGTGGTCTGAAACAGAGGTCTTCTACTATTTCTAGGTTTCTTTTATGTATAATTTCACAAGGAAAGGCACACAGAGGAACACATTGATGCCTTCAGAAACACAGTGAGACTTACAGCAGTGACATTGGATGGGTTGCTTTTTAATATGTGGCTAGGTCCAACATTCCATGCAGTCAGTGAATAGTGATGCTGCAAGAGAAAAGTGAGGTCTAAGACATGATGGTAGATGGATTACTGATCGTGGTACTTCGTATGAGTATTTGGAAAGGTACACTCAAAGTAGGCCGTATAAATGTAGTGGTCTGCTTGCAATAGTGAGTGCAGTCTATCAAGTTTAAAGGTCTGTGTGCTCTCGTGACCCAGGTATGTGTGCACTTGTACATGTATTTTGCAAGGTGTTGTGCGTCTGAAGATGTTACTAGAAATACCTGGTCGCTTCGTTTGCAGATAGACAAATCTCAGTTCTGCTACATCATTTGGTCTCGAAGGGAGACATGTCTTACTATGTAAGTGTCACAGAACAGATGCATAGGAACACATACACCTTGTTCTACACAAATTTAGAGAGCATGCAGTGTGAAACACAGGTCTTCTACTATTTCTATGTTTCATTTTAGATATTATGTCACTATGAAAAGGCACAGACACTTGCATTGATGCCTTTAGAGTCATGGTGAGACTTAAAACAGTGACATGGGAAGGGTTGCTGTTTTATATTTGGCTACACCCAACATTCTGAGTAGTCAGTGAATAGTGAAGCTGTAAGTGAACAATGAGGTTTAAGGCATGTTGGCAGAGGGATTAGTGATTAGGCTACTTTGTGTGGGTCTCTGGAAAGGTACCCTCGAAGTAGGCATTGCACATGTAGGTGACTGCTTACAACGGGAAGTGCACTCAGTCTTGTTTAAAGGTCTGCGTGCTCACGTGACTCAGGAACGTGTGTAGTTGTAAATGTATTCTGACATAAGTTGTGCAGCTGATGACCCTCAATAAAAAAGTAAGCATCTCATCATACCGGTGCACAAATCCTGTATGTCCCACTACAGCATTCAGTCACAGAAGCAGAGATCTGTTGCCTATGTGCGTGTCACAGAAGTGCTACTATAGCACTTGGTCACTAAAGTCTAGTTCATTTACCCAGGCAGCGATCATAGAACTGGTAGAATATAGAGTTAAAAATCTGAGTGCCCTGTATAGAGACGGAAAAGTAATGCATACATCTTCTTGTACAGAAATTTAGAAAAATAACAGTGTACAGTAATTTACAAATTATTGCTCCCAGACTCATACATTTACAGCTATTCCTAATGTGCATAATTAGGTATCCTACATATTTATTTGTAATGAACAGAATACCAATGTAATTGTAAGCAAAATCTTATTTATTATTATGAATAATATTATAAAATTAATTTAAAATTATGAATTGGTGTAACCAACTTTTGAAACTATTTTTTGATTTTTTTTGTATTTACTTTATTTGGAAGAAAAGTTGAAGAAGGCAAGAAAACATGAAAGAGGGCAAAAATAACAGTACTACTTAAATAAAAGTGAAAAGAGAAGTTTAGAAGCAGTAAAAAAGGTTATATAAGACAAAACGTCTTCTGGTAAGAGAACTAAACAGTTTCTTAAAACAGTTTCACACACATTGAAAGAAGTCAAACATGTTGAAAAGAAAAAGAAAATTTTCATAACAAATGAGAAGGAAAACAAGAATTGTCATGATAAAACAACATTGTTTTATAGGACATGAAGGCATCTTACAAGAAGGCAAAATGCATAAGGATATAAGAAGAAGAATGTTTAGAAGTAGAGTAATTCAAAATGTATTAAAACATTGTAAAACACATAAAAGAAGATCTGCAGCTGATAAGAAAAGGCAACAGACTGAGGGGGATATTCTCAAGAACGTGTGATAAATACCACAAAAGTAGCTTAACGCAACTCTTCTTATTGCAGTCTATCGTGGGAAAATAACGCTGTGTCAATGTAGCATTCTCAACAGAGCAGTACCATGCGATAGGCTCACGATAACGCATCAAATGTCCGTGATAAAGTAAACGCAATGCCACAAAAAATGCAAAACACTAACACAAAAAACTTATGATGAGGCCAATCGCGATACAAAAAGCAGCAAAAACCGGCGACAGGCCTGCAATCCCCAAGGCACCATAAAAGCAGAACAAAAACAAAGCGACAACAAAAATAAATGCCGTAGCAGCATGGATGCACCTGAATCGAGTGCAGAGGTCAACGCGAACCCCACAAGCCACACAGACCACCAGCTTTGAACATCGTCGATGGGGAAGGCCAAGGAGAAGAGGGAGAGGAAGAAGTGGTGCAGTCCGCAGGAAAACCAGATCAGTGTCACAGAGGTGACAGTATACTACCATCAACTTACCCACAATAAGACAAACGTAAATGCAGTCAGAGTGTCAAGGAGGTCAATAGAGGAGGCCAAGAGGCGCTGGCATGATGCCAAAATCCAAGCTAAGCACAAACCTACTGCCAACAGGAAGGGAGAAATGGTGACAGGAGGTGGGAGTCCTGCACCACAGGAGGAGCTGGAGGAAACGGAGGCCACAGTCAACAGTGTGGCGACGGTGCAAGGAGTTGGGAGTCCGGACAAAACTCGATAGGACCTGACACAACACCAACAGGGTGAGTAACGACCAGGGACTGGCGGGATGGGGGAAATGGGCACAATGGCACATATGCATAATGACGTATAGCACACTGCAAACCCACAATGACCCTGGATCATGACCCTGATCCCCGTTGCACACTGCAGCACACACACATAGCAATAACAGCACATCCACATTGACGACAATGTGGTACAATATGCAACTCCGACACTGCAGAACAGAGGACACAACTGGGTCCGCTCATGCGCAGAAACAGGCAAATTACATTTAACATAGCAGGAAACTGTGAGATTGAAATGCATGTGTACAATCTCACATCCGTCATGTAGTCCAAATGTCCACTGTCCCACATCAAAATCCAGCACCTCCCAGTCACAATGTACATTGCAATACAGTCTGCATGTAAACAAGAACAATGTGCCAACATACATGTCAACACAATGTCACCATGCGTCTCCCCATCACATTGCAGAGGGACACACAACACCTCCAGCAGAGCAGACCAGACAACTAATCAGTGATGCTGGAGCAGACCACCACATCTTTGACACCGACGCCCTACAACGGCTCATGGACATCCTAGGCAACCCACTCCCAGGATCAGGGCAGCCTTGTTACATAGAGGAGATCCCAGCTCCTGCACAGACCACACAGCAGGAAGCACCCACCTCCACAGCTGGCTCACAACACTTCACAGAGGCACGCATGGCATTCCAATGCCAGGTGTCAGAATGCCAAAAGGAGGTGGCCGTACAGGTGCGGGGGATCAGAGCTCATAGAAGAGGAACTAGATCACATATGTGAGTGTCTAATTCTCATCAGGGACCACCTAAACCCCACAAAGGAGACCCACACTGCGACAGAGACACATGCATTTGCACATTTCCTGTACTGAACCATGCCCAGAGTCCCGCAAATATCATACGCACACACCCATGCTGGACCTGGGTACGACAGCCCAGTCCACTCCTCCTACATATTGAGTGGTTGACAACAAAGCCACAAGTCCAAGGTCTTCCCGCTGCCTGAGGTGACATGGTTACGTCCACTGTACACAGCCCAATGTAATGTTGTAGGGCCCAGGGCCCTCATGCATACATCATGACCGCAAGGACACATTCAGATAGTTTGTGGAACTGGCTGCGGGTATGTGCGCCCCACCCCTTTATTGGCAGGGCCACATGTACAGTGACACCTGTGCTGAATGGGTGTGGGGTGAGTGTAAGCCAGCACTCATGGAGTAGTTGGTGCTGGCAACAACTTGAATAGTGAACACATTGTAAATGGAAACAGAAAACACCAGCATTACAGAGACAACTACAGAGCCTCATAGTGGTATTCGGAGCAAGTACAGAGGTGTCCGTGATGTGCAGTGCACTGAGTCTGGGGCACCAGACCTGAGTGAGCTCATGTGGAGAAATTGCCCATGATTGTGTCCCTTCGTGATAAACATGATGCAGCTGCAGTGGGGTGTGTCACACCTGCATCATTTTCCTCATCATCGTCCCAGGTCACCCACACTGCCTTAGGTGACATTACTGCGTAACTTCTCCACAGCACAAAACTCAGTAACGGTCCATGGGTTGTGGTGCACTGAGTTAGTGGCACCTGGAGTGCTGAGCAGGTTATCAAGTAGATGATGGCATCCACGACAGGTGTGAAGAACTCCGTTAGTCTCCCAGTACCACTGTTTCGACTCTGGCAGTTGGCGTTTGGAGGTGGTCCTGGCAGTGGTGGTGTGTGCCTCCTGGGGTGATGCGACATCGGGCCGGTCAGGACTCGATTTGATGTCTGAGCCCTAGTGGACTGCAGTTGAGACTGGAGGCAGCGGACATTGCTGGGCCACGTACACATGGCATTGATGACCTCAAGGCCACCAACCCAGAGGCCATCCAATATCTCATCAGACAGGGGCCATGTTTTGAGCTGCACAGAGTTAGTGGCCCAGGATGCACTGTGGCCGGCACAGGCACACCATCACAGGACGGTGACTTTGGTGCACTGACGTAGGGCCAATCAGACTGAGTGGGTCCTCATCGATGTCAAAGTTGAATGTGGCAGAGGGTTGCGTGGGGCAGTGGAAGGAGTTCTCCAGGGCATGATGTAGAGGACAGAAGCTATCCGAAAGCAGCAAATGGAGGAGTGGAATGATACTGCCTCATTTGACTCCATAGACTTTGAAACCACTAAAGTTCAAACAGAGAGTGCCCATGCATGTCGGGAAACAGACTTAGTGGCACCAGGGCTGTGAGGGGATGCAGTCTGCGATGAGGGCGGTACAATGATATGAACTCTGCCATGAAGGAATCAAGACTCAGTTCTAAATGTATGACCTACTCGACCACAGTGTGGGCCAAAGGCATCGGCTAACAGGGGCCCACAGCCACATGTCGGTATCTTGCGATGCACAGAGTTGGTGGCACCTGATCAAAGGGAGTACCGTGACATCAAAAGTCTCATGAACAAATTATCTCAGCCATCATGTTATCAAGACTCAGTTCCAAATGTGTGACCTACTTGTCCTCTGTTTCTGCCGGTGGAGTACGTCAATGAGAAATAAGTACTGCGGGTCTTTGTTGCCGAGGTCGTGATGGTCTGAGGAGGCTGCCAAGGTCAAGGGCCTTGGGCTTGGAACTTGCACCAGCACGTGGTGGACCCACTTTTACACACACCAGTGTTGTCGTGTGAGCAGTGAGGCCTGGATGTGCAGCGGCAGGCAGGACGGGTCCAGGGACCAGAGGAACGGGGTGCAGCATGCCCACAGGACCGCAGGCACCGCCGCACACGGCGACGGCCTCATGGTGGGGTCACGTTGGGCATTCTGGAAAAGAACCATGCCCAGAGCTATGTGCTTTTTATTCACACCCCAATGCTAGCCTGGCATATGCTGGCCCAGCCCACTCCGCCCACGCTTACAGGGGGGCCGTAACAAACTACATTTCTGTGAACCTCCCCACTGGCTGGGGTGACATGGTTGCATCCACTGTCCAGTACACTCCAAACACCAGCAGTATATGTTGACATGGATATGTCCGTGATCTTCATACTGCAGTCTGTCCAGCATATCCACGCTACACTTGGCATTGTGTACATTCTCATTCACAGGTCACTTGCCTCCTCAGCAAATGCCTGTTTCCCACCTCTCCCCACAATCTGCTATTGTGTGGCTGCTGTGCCATGCCGTTGATGGCTCATGTACATGGCAAGCCGAGGTTACCACAGTAAGCTGTGGTATCGTGTCTGGTGGATGGGCATGTTGTTTGGCATTTGGAATGTGATTTCGTAATTTGTGCATTCCCGGAGTTGTGAGTTGCATGATTGTGGAGTTGGGGTGTGTGGTGTGTTCATTTGTTTCTTGCCAACAAGCAGAGCACCTTCATAGGTGTCAAATCAATACAAATCAAATCAAAACAAGCTTTATTCAGTATAAAAAATATCCTTAAAAGCATTCTACAAAATAAAACTTTATTCAGGGCAGAAACATAGCAATAAAGAAAAACATTTCTTCATATTATAATCCCCTCCCCCTCCCTCATAAAATGATTTATTAAAAAAAGATACGTATTCAAAAAAGCTATGAGGTGTCATCCTGGGAGCACCGGTTGATGATGGACTGTTGGTAGATGTTGGAATCATACACACAGCCTCGGTAGTTGGCGACGACATTGGTGAAGAGTCCCCGGTGGTCCCCTATTGCCTGCACATTGATGGGATGCGTGTGCTTTTTGTTGCGATAATTGTGTGTAGTTTAGGCAGGGGGCACAAGTGGGACATGTGTTCAGTCAATTGCACCCAACACATGCTGGAAACCAGCTATGGCGTGGAAGTCTTTTTTGCTCTCCAGCTATTCCTGGCAGTGTGGGGGAAGTGAAGGTGCTGGGGTCCCAAGCTGAAGAAGGCATCCAAGACAGTTGTGAAGAACTGTGATGGGCTGGCTGTGAGATTCATCTGACTCAGGCAGTTGTTGTTTGGAAGGTACCAGTGGCCAACAGGTGCACACAGCCGGCAGCTTTGTCTGAGGTGTGACGTTGGTACCTTCAACCTGTGAGCAATGATGTTCAGGATGCAGCGTATGGTTGTCCTTTTGAGCCTGTAGTATGCAATGACATCCTCTGGTGGTAGGTCTGTGATGCTGGTGCAGTTTCTGTAGGTCCACTTTCTTTGTCTGTGCTGCCTCTGTGATAGTCTGGGGGTGAGGGGGCTCTAGGGGGTCGGACGTGGGTGTGGTGGCAGTGGATGTTGTGGCCCTCTTGGGTGTCTGAGCTGCATGTTCGTTGGCTCAATGGCATCTGTTGTTCTTCTGGTTTTGCTCTGGGCTCCCTTTTGTGGAGCAGGTTGTTGTCCGCCTTTACACCAGGTCAGAGCAGGTGTTATATTTCTGTGGCTAACGCACCTCATCACCTGTTTTGGGATCTTGTCCATGATCTTGCTGGTCATTGAGAATGTTGCAAAATGGTGTGTTTGCTGTTTTATGCACGGGAACGCCTACTCTGCATCTCATCAGCATTAGTTGCCGGGGTCTTCTGTGGCGATATTGTTTGCCGGTGCTATCGCAGGTAAACTGGAGATATGGGCTGTTAGTTTCAGCTTGTGAATGGGGCAATTCATTTATCGCCACTTTGGCTGTGGTAAAGTGTCGATAACTCAGTGATAAATCCTTGAGAATATGTCCCAGAGAGTTTAGTGGCACCAGCTTTTGAATTGAAACTAAAATTATTTATATTAATATTGATGAGGATGAGAACATTGGATATAAAAATGGTGTTTATGAAAGAGAAAAGCAAAAGAGAAAGACTGGTTAATAGAAGTCACTTTTGTAACTGGTAAATGGAAGCACATGTCCAGTAATGAGCCTTTATTTAATGAAGAAAGCTATTTTCAAGAGAATACATTATTACCTGCAGTTTATACTAGTGGTTAATGATATGAGGTAAAAGATGGTTCTCCCATTGCAAAAGAAAAAATTGTTCCTAGGAATGTGGAAGAAGTAATAGCTGAAGAATTTCAAGGGAGGCACATACAAGCTCCTGTATATCACTTTGATTGGAGCAGTATTTGTAGTACTCAACAGGAATCTATTGACATATTACGTTTTTGGTTCACGAAAATATGCCCACAGAAATGTTAAACAGAAGATTAAGATGTTACAAGGACTAGATCCAAGTAAAGTAAGAAAAACTACTAAATTGCAAGGTCATTCTCTGGCTTGTCTTTCAAGAAAAGTGTCTCAAAGTACATTTCATCATTTAAGAATGTTAGCTGTTCGCCACTCTGAAATGCAGAAGTTAGTAAGGAGACTCTACTATGTAAAAATTCCTGCAATATGTTTAAGTGAAATGAACACAGGTCTTTTGCGTGGTTCTGTATTAGATGTACAGAAAGTTTGTGATGATTTACAGTTCATTTTTTTTGGCTCAGAAGAGAAGTGTGGAGAAACTTAGAATTTGATAAGTGTAGGTGTTTAGCAACATGAATAAGATAATAATATTGATGAGTTCGCAGAAGAAATAAAAAAGGTAAACACAGTTTTGTCTGAAAAACCAAACTATATTTGCGTTTGTTGTTGATGTTCCCACTATAGAAGTCAAACCTGGAATGTTAATTTATATTTAAAAAGAAAAAGAAAATAATGATAAGTGGCAGCAATTTTGTCTTTATTTGTTTGTAGAAAGTCAGTTTGATTTGGGTAGTGATCAAGTAATTCGTAAGTACTGTTACAACAAATTAGAAGAAAACAAAATGCAGTTAGAGTAGTACATAACAACTTAGGCGCGATTACGATGCCGGACGGACCCGAGTCTGTCTGGCATTGTTCTGGAACTGGAACTCAACGACCTCCAGTCTTCGGTTCCAGCCCAGGAATTAGGATGCAATGGAACCCTGTTTGGTCGCAATCCTATACTTTGCTATGACAGCATGCATTCCAAACAGAATGAATGCTCTCATAACAAAATGCTAAGGTGCAGTTCATCCCTGCACCCGGTGGCAGGCAACTCAAAGTGCCTGCCACCGGGTGCAGGAATCAACAGGTGGGCTAGGCTAACATTCTGCAGCCTTGCACCCAGTTGGGGACCCCCAAAGCCGTTTCCCAATGCCTTTTTGTTCCGGAAAGGATGGCACAAAAAAGCTGTGGGAAAGTGCCATCATAATCCCTCAGCCAAAAGAGCCAGCCCGGGGATTACTGTGGGCCTTCCAAATGGCGGATGGGCTCTCCTAGCCGATCATAAGCCATTTGGAAGACTGATTTGGATTCCCTTCGGACCGAGCCCATCGCAATGGCTTGGGCGGACCGATGGTCGGAGCCCTCCCTGCCCGCATCATAATCAGGCCCTTAGAATTGGTAACTATTCCTCAGGAACTGGCAGAATTAAATGTATATGAGTCTATTCTTATTTAATCTGTACACCCTTTTCAGGTCATAGTTTGTATGGAGCCTAAAACAGATTTACAAAAAGGTCTCAAAGGAAGAAATGTGTAATAGCCTTTAGATTTTAAGAAAAACATTGAAACTGTTGGTGTAGAGAGAGAGGAAAATGAGGCAGTAGGTATTCTAGTAAATGGTGAACCGACAAAGAATAGAAAAATCTGGCAAGAGTTTGTAGATATTAATAAACTTCAAAAGGTTACATTATACCTGGTACGGACTAATATTTATTATAAAAATATGAATGTTGATGAGGAGGTAATATGCTTAGAAGATGAAACAGTAATGTCAAGTGGACAAATTGAACAAGTGGACAAGTCTATGACTGATGAGATTTATGAGCATTATACAATACATCCTCTGTATTCAAAAGAATAGTATTGAATTTTTTCAAATGAATGCAACAA
The DNA here is from genome assembly GCF_964263255.1 of Lissotriton vulgaris. Classification (NCBI taxonomy): domain Eukaryota; kingdom Metazoa; phylum Chordata; class Amphibia; order Caudata; family Salamandridae; genus Lissotriton; species Lissotriton vulgaris. The sequence continues at coordinate 334,145,812 of NC_141700.1, forward strand.
GGGGGACTCCCGTTATTGTATGGAAAAAAAGTTTAGTAGTTCTTTGTTTTCCACAGCTATTCCCCACTGGAGATGGTGGACGATTTGATCAGCGAGATGTACGTGCTCCAGCTTTAGAATACCGATCAACAAGAATCGATTGTGAAGATCCAAGATTTCTGCAGTGCATTACACATACATTTCATCTTCCATTTGAAAGTGATTTGCCTGCACTGTCAAATGCGTTAAACCATATATTAAAAAGTTCACCCTCAACATGTTTCTGCAAAACAGTTCATGGACAAAATTGAACAAATAGATGAAAATTTAGAATCACAGTTAATTAATTTGATGGTGTGTCAATGTGGTTCCAATGAATATTGGAATCACCGTCTTGGTGGGCTTAAAAGCATGTTAAGAAACTTAGGCACCCCTACATGGTTTGTAACACTTAGCTGTGCTGAATATGCGTGGGATGATTTACTTGAGTTTCTATGAGATGCAAATTCAAATGTTAAAAATGTTTAAGTGAAGACAGCTGGAGAACTCTGTTCCTTGGATCCTGTAAATATTTGCAGGTATTTTAACCACAGGTTTTGATGTCATTTATCTGCAATAAAAAGATTCCACATCTTGGAGAGGTAACTGATTTTCTTTTGGCGAAAAGAGTACCAAGTCAGAGGTGCTCCTCATATACACATGCTATTATGGATAAAAAAAAACACCTACATTGGAACAGAGAGTGATGAAACTGTTTTGTCTTTCATCGAATAGTTTGTTAAAGGTGCTATTCCAAGAGATAGAGGAGAGAAGAGCTTGAGACAACAGGTTTTATGGTTTCAAAGTCATAGATGTTGGAAATACTGCAGATGGAAATATAAATGTGAAGGGAACTTTTATACAAAATGTTGTTTTGGATTCCCACGTCCTATAAATTCTAGAGAAAGAGTAAATAGCTTTTCCTCAGCAGTAAGGTATACCATAACTCGGAAATCTCCCAAGAATACATACAACTTGAAAAGAACAGAAGCTTCGAAGTACATTAATGACTACAATGCAGGTATTTTGAAAAAGTGGAATCCAAACATGAATATTCAGTATGTTGCAGATAATTCAATTGCTTTTGCTCGTTATGTTACATCATATATTACCAAATCTGAAACGTCTGAGATGAAAGAAATGTGGGAAGAAATTTCAACAGAAAAGAGTCTTAGCAAGAAATTGTACAGCTTCAGCTTGAAAATCCTTTCCCAAAGAGAGATGGGATTCTATGAATGTTTGGATCGGTTGAGCTCATCCAGTTTATATCCTAAGTCAAGAGGAATAATTTGGATAAGTCTAGGTCTTGCCTCCACACGAAATAGAGTATTTAAGTCTTTACAAGAAATCGAATACTTAGCAAAATATGAGGCAGACAGTACTGGTAATCTCAAAACGAATATGTTGGCTACATCCCATCCCATAAGGAGTCCAATACTTCAGAATTATACATTTAAAAAGATGTTAGAGAAAATATAAAAGAAGAAAAATATGTAGTGATTGGATGTGGTAGACGTTTAGTGAAACATGTGAAAGGGAATCCTATTAATCATCGAAAACTTAGTTGAGAAACTGAAGATGAGAAAGAATTTTTCTATTTAGCACTTCTGCAGCTGCTCAAATGAAACATAATTATTTGGATATTTTCACTGCTATGAAGATTCTTGAAATGCAACTAAAGACAGTATTCAGTGCATGGTTTTTCCAACTTACCTACAAGTGTTAATGATGAGATTGAAAACGAAAGTACTATTGCAGCTGAAATAGCTAGAGAAAATTCACAGAGAACTCAAAGTTCTGGCCCACTGACTGAAGGTCCACTGGGGCAATCAATTTTTGAAAAAGAAGCAGCAATAGCCATGAGGTAGAAACTGCAATGTAGCAAGCACAACATGATATTATTCAGTTAAAAACGTTTGAGGAACAACTAAATATTGAGCAAAAAGAAATATATCTACATGTCAAACAACAGATAGAACATGGTTTGCTTCATGAAAAAAAAGAATGTCAATGTTCATCATTTAAACCTATCCTGTTGTTCATTAGTGGTCAAGCTGGGACAGGAAAATTTTTCTTAATTAAAGTTTTGACAAGTTATTTACACAAAACTACACAATGACATTTATCTTCTGTTGTAACAGTTCAAACTGGATTAACAGCACACACCATTAAAGGTATTATTTTACATCAATTACTTACGCTTCCAGTTGAACATGATAATAAACTACAATATCAGAAGCTATCTGGAGAGGCTTGCTATGAAGTCTCAAGAGTACTGAAGAATCTGAAATGCTTAATCATTGATGAAATGTGCATGCTATAAAGTCTCAAGAGTACTGAAGAAATTGAAACTTTTAATCATTGATGAAGTGAGCATGGTCTCAAACATAATGCTTGCCTTTGTGCAATTGCAAATGCAAGATTTTAAAAACAGATTATGATGTTCTGTTTGGGGGAAAACATTTAATTTTAGTTTCGAGACCTACTACAAATTACTCCTGTTGAAGGACAACCTGTTTTTAAAACACTTGCCCATGATGACTCAAGGAAATCTTTAGGAAGTATTGGTAATGTAAATATTTGGTTAAACTTTGAATATAAAGAACTTCCTATAAATATGAGACAAGCAGGTGATGAAAAGTATGGAAATATTCTTAAAGACATAAGAATCATTATGTTGACGCAACATGGTAAAAAAGCTTTAAAAAGTCATCTATTAAGCAACTTGTATAGATCTAAAAAAAACTGCACCAGAAGTAATGTACAATATGCTTGTAGAAAAGAAGTCTATAGTTTGCCTAATGCCTATACTACAACAGTGTTCTTCATTTAATGAACAAGTTCCCAAACTGGAAAAACAACACATTCACGAAATTCAAGCTATTGACAAAATTGAAAATCAAGGAATAACAATTCTCCTTCCTGATAAACTACAGACTAAATTGGATTCCTTGAAAAAGTCTGTATCTAAAACTGATGGATTGGAAAAGACTTTACATGTATGTAAGAACTGTCCTTTTGCGGCGAAAGTTGAATGTAGAGGAAGGATTAGTAAATGAAGCATTGGGAAAAGTAGTTGATTTTGTTAATTTTCAAAATATAGATGGGATAGAATTTATCAAATTTGACCAGATTGATGAGGTAAGACAAATTGGGTGTTATGTTGTATGGGTTCTGGTCGTAAAAGACTTGGATCTTTGTAGATAGCAGTACCCTCTGTCTCTAGCGTATGCAGTACCTATTCATAAATCTCAAGGTTTAAGTATAGACAGAGCTTTTGTAAATATTGGAAGTACGACGTTCAAAGAGGGAATGGCATGCATTGCATTGTCTCGAGTAATCACATTGTCTGATTTGTATTTGATAGATTTTGATGAGAAAAAGATAATTGCTGGCCTAAATTGTGTAATAGAGTACAATCGTGTAAGAAGACTTTATGCTCCTCATTTAGGTGAATATCCAATATATGAGAAACACATACTGTGTCCAAAACGGAAATACATCAAACATTCAAGTGGGGCTGAAAATAAGAAAATAATTGAAAAATTTAAGAGAAAGTTGAAGCCATAAAGAAATAAAATGGAAAGTTATAATGAGAATGTAGGATACCAGTTGGAAAATAGTTCAGGTATCAACTGTTATGTTAATGTGATTCTGAATGTTGTGTTTCATTTACTACATCTTCATCATGAAATCATGGAAAATCGTGGAAAAAGATTCTGTTCTGCTCCACATCATTTATTTCAACAGTTGGTAACTGATAGATGTAAAATACATACTGCTTCTGGCATTCAACATCTTTTAGATATATGTACTGGTTCATTGACATTCACTTTAAACATACAACAAGATGCCCAAGAATTTCTAATGTTCATGCTTGGAGTATTTGAACCCGAAGGAAAACACATTGATAACCTATTTGGGCAATGGGACCATAACTGTGAAGAGTATTCAAATAGTTCTACCATTGAAATACAATCAGAACAATTCCTACATTTAACAATACCAGACTGCAAATCAGTACGTTTCAACAAATTGATTAAAACAGCAAATCAACATATGACATGTTCACATTGCAGATCAGAGATGTTGTCTACATTACATATAGAAAGATTTGGAAAAAACGTCATTTCAATGTTACAACATTGTACAACAAATGGAAGAAATTTCGAAACAAAAACAACAGATTTTAAAGGAATTCAAATGTCTATTTCAGGAAGAAATTATACAACAGTGGCTACTATTTTCCATGAAGGATCTACTACAACATCTGGACAATATACTGTTTATTTAAAGTGTAACATAGGAGGGACACATTGCAATGATGCCCACCTGGAATTCAAAGCCAGGTTGCCTTCTCAGTTAACAAATTCTTATCTGTTATTTCTCCAGCCAAAGTTTTGAGTACATCATTTGGCCTGTTGGTGAAGATGTCAATAGAAAGTATAAAGCACTACAGCCTATTGGTGTTTATAATTAGTGTTTTGAATAATATTTGGCCTAATCGATATTACTATTTCAAAATTGTGTTTAAAAGCAAATTGTTTATATATTTGTTGTCAATATGGTAAAAGATAAAAATTAGATTCTACATTATTCAAAATGTATTTGTAATAAATAATGGAGTTAATGTAGATGAAAGAAGTGATTAGCAAAGTGTAGATAGTAAAACGCATAGCTACACAGATTGATAATGATTGATTGTTCTTTTGTTCTTTTTCCCCGCTGTTACATTGAAATCACTGTGTTTGGTGAAGGTTATGTGCAATCGGAGTACAGCAAAAAAGGGATACTGCTATTGTTATCTAATTAAAAAGAATGTTATTTTCTCAAAAATATTATATTATAATTCCTCTAATATATTATCATTAATTAACAGGGCCCTTTTCTTTTTCATAGTAGCTGCTGTTGAAGATTAAAAACAGTTTTCAAATTTTTAGTTTTAGGAGAGAATGTGGCCTAATGGTTAGGGCGGTTAACCTCGGAGATGAGAACCAAGATTTGAGTCTTGGCAGGGACGCTCAACCTTCTAAGATTCTGGGAAAATCACTTAATCTCCCATGCCTAACAAAAAAAAAATGAATGTGCCCATTTGTAACGTAACTGGTGCACATGTAAAGTGCTCTGATACTTCCGGGTCTGCGCTATATAAAATTCCACACCAAAAGAAATGTTGTTCAGAATGATAATACTCAAAAATAAATTTGGTAAGAGATATATGAAAGTTATTTGAGAGGTAAGGATATACAATAGATTATTGATAATAAGCAGTTTCATTATTTACTGACTGCTTACAATGCTACGCCTGCCAAATATAAAACACTAACTCATCAAGTGTCTCTGTTGTAAGTAGTGCAATGTTTTTCCAAAGGTCAATGTGTGTATCTGTGCCTCTTTGTGGTGTCATGGTACATAAAAAGAAGACTACAAATACCAGAATACCTCTGTTTTATACTGCATGCGGTCTAAATTTGTGTACACGAAAGTGTATGTGTTTCGTTTTGTTTATTATACAGAACTGTTTTTTATTATATATGAAAACTTTACAGTTTTGAAGTATGATGTAGGTTCTCATTTGAAGGCACTACCCATACACTCATGCAGTAAACCAGGTACTATACATGCACGTATGCAATCACATATGCACGAGTTCAGCATGTATCCAATCATTCAGGCACTACTATTACACTCAACCATTCACACAGGCACTACCAATGCACTTATACAATGATCCAGGCACTAGCCTTGCACTCATCCACTCACTCAGTCAGTAGCCATGAACTCCTGCAATCACTCATAAACTATGCATCCCCACATCCAGTGATCCACCTACTACTGTTGCACTCATCCATTACCACCCAGGTACTACTCATGCACTCATCCAATCACCCAGGCACTACCCATGCACTCATCCAATCACTAAACCACTAGCCCTGCACTTCTCCAATAACTCAGTCACTACCCATGAACTCATGCATTCTCTCAGACACTACCTATGTACTCATCCAATCACCCAGGTACTACGCATACACCTTATTCAATCACTCAGACACTACCCTTGCACACATCTGTTCACTCAGGCACTACACAAGCACTCATCCAATCACTCAGGCACAACCTTTGTACTCAACCCTTCACTCAGGCACTATGTATACACTCAACAATTCTCTCAGTCACTACCCTTGAATTCATGCAATGACGCAGGAACTACCTTTCCAGTCAACCAAACACTATTCTTGCACTAAAGCATTCACTCAGGCATGACCTATGCACTCATCCATTCTCTCACGCACTACCCATTCACTCATCCAATGACCAAGGCACTACACTTGCACTCATCCATTCACTCAGGCACTACCCATGCACTAATCCAATTAACAAGGCACTAAGCATGCAGTCATGAAATCACACATGCACTAGTCATACACTCATACAATCACCCAGGCTCTACAATTACACTCTAGCATTCACATAGCCACTACCAATGCACTTATACAATCATTCAGGCACTAGTCTTGCACTTATCCATTCACGGAGGCACTAGCCTTGCCCACATCCGTTCACTTAGGCAGCACCCATGGATTCATCCAATTACAGAGACACCACCCATGCACTCATACAATGAGCCAGGCACTACCTTTGCACTCATACATTCACTCAGCCACTACCGATGTATTCATTCAATTACCCAGGTACTACCTTTGCAGTCATGCATTCACTGAGACACTTTCCATGTACTCATGCAAACAACCTGACAGTATGCATGCACTTATGTATTCAATCAAACATGCACTAGTTGTGCAATTATCCAACTACCCAGGCACTACTATTACACTTATCCATTCACACAGGTATTATCCAGGCCCTCATCCAATTTCACAGGCACTAGCCTTGTACTCATCAAATCACTCACACACTACCCATGTACCCATTCAATCACCCAGGCACTACCCATGCACTCATCCAATCAGTCAGGCACTACTATTGCACAAAACCATTAACTGAGACACTACCCATGTATTCATCCATTCTCTCAGTCCCTACCCATGTACTCATGCAATGACCCAGGCACTACTGTTGCACGTATCCATTCACTGAGGCACTACCCATGCTCTCATCCAAGCAACCAGACAGTATAAATGCACTCATGCAATCTCACATGCACAACTTATGCACTTCTGCAATCACCCAGGTTCTACTATTAATCTCAACCATTTACTCAAACACTACCCATGCACTCATCCAATCAAAGAGGCACTAGCCTTGCACTCATCCAATCACTCAGGCACTACACATGCACTTATACAAGCATGCAGACAATAACCATTGACTCATCCATTTACACAACATATACTTTTTCTTTTGTAAACCAGAATAGGTGGTTCCATAAGAACTGGGTTTTTTTTCAACCTACTTTATATTTTGTTTTGTTTTTTCCTAACTATTTTGTAGTTTTTTTTAATGTCTTTTAGAATTATAACTTGAAAATTGAAACAAAAAGCAAGCACAAAACAGCGTGCCTAATTGGGGGAAAGAAAATGAACAATGGTGGTTTTTAATAGTGTCCAACAAGGTTTGGACAACCCGTTCCCCACACTCAAAACCGCAATGCATTTAGGGCAAAAAAGTCCTACCTTCGTGAAATCAGGGAGAGTTGGTGGAATGCTCTGCAGTCTGTAGCCAGCTCTGGATGTAGAAGGCTTCACACCCTGGTCACTTTCACTCAGTCTTGCAAGTTCAGATCTCGCGTTCTGATGCATCGTCTTGTGATGTTTGTACTGCAAAAATGTTTTTTTCTCAGATCCCTGAGACAGCACTTTTTTCCAGATGTTGCAGGTCACCTTCTGTGTGTTCACCTTTTTCTGGCCCTCTGAAATGGTTAAAAATCCCCAAACCACACTCTTCTTCTTCTTGCGCAGTGGCTACTCTTCCTCCTCCAAATTGGTCTGGTCCTTCTCTTCTTGCAAGTCCTGTGGTGTTGTCATTTTACATTTTCAAAGAAGAAATGTAGAAAACGCCAAAACACATCCAAAATATATTCTTCCTGAATGAGATTGATTGTTGCCAACCAGATCCAAAATTCGAAGAAAGAGGGTGGGTTGTAGCTAAGTTAGGGATGACAGGATCTTAAACCAATCAAATCTCTCTTTCTGTGTCACATTGGGAGCACAACTCCAACGTGGTGCCACCTTGTACCAGACACGATTTTGCAGTTTCTTTTACATTTACATTTCAACAATATTTGAAGGTATCTTATAATAAATGAATCTATATTGAAATATAATATTGTTTAAAAAGTGTTGGATTCATGTCCCGTACGCGAATCCGGAAGCTGCACTGTATACTGATGTACCGCGATTTCTAAACATATTATTACATTTTTAATAACATTTTATTATTAATATACAATTTTATTTACAATCTTAGCGCAACTCCAACATTGAACTTAAGATTATTATTGCCAATATACATGTATCATTATCACAAATAAAAAAGAAAGTCCCGTCTGGGTCACGATTCAGCATTTACATGTTTGAATAAAACAAGATTTAATTTAATTTAAACCAAAATATTTAAGTAATAATCAATAGTAAATTATACATTATGTGAAATGTAACTGTTAAAAATCACGCTGGAACCATGATTTGTACATGGATCTGGAAGTAAGGCACAGTAGTGTGTGTGATAAATTTGCAAACCTGCAAAATACATACATTTATTGTTTAATTACAGTTTAGTATAACTACATTTCATGATATTACTGTACAACTGAACTACTGCCTCTAACATATACATAAAGTATTGATTTCATAATATTTTACACTTTTAAATAAATAAATGGGTTTGCATTCAAAAGATCTGTGCTGGTACGCTATTTTTTTAAACATATATAAATATATATTATCTACTGGCGGTCGCCAGTAGGTAATTATATTTAGAAGCTAGTTTCCATAGCTAAAGAGTTTCTTGTTTTGCCAATAACATTGGCGCTGTTTTAAGAATCTTCATGACATTTGCAAAACTATTTGTTCATTCAAGTCAGCTCCTGCCTTGAAAGTTTGGGGGTGATTCGTGAAGGAGTGACGTGTTTTCCCATGTTAATTTCCATAGGAAACTTTAGACACGCTACATCCAGAAGTGCTGAACGGAATTACACCAAATTAGGCAGAGAGATAGCTTTTGGTCCAGAAAGCACACTTTTCTTTAAATAGTATAAATCCATTCAGTAGTTTTTGAGATATTTAAAGATTTACAAATATCAATATTTGAGAATTGTGAGATCTGATTGGCTGAGGCGTTCCGAGCACAAACTTGCCTGGGTTTGGCTGCCAACACTCCAAACTAGGAAGCCTTGGCAGCCATGTTGTGGCTTTGTTTAAATGAGTTAGGGGAAAAGGGGGAAAAAGTAGAAGAGGGTAGGGTAGGAACTTCCTAGGGTGCTTTGAGGGTGTCACAGTGAGTCAGAAAGTAAAGAAACATTTTTATATGTTTTCGGAGGAATTCGCGTAGGGACTTGAAATAACGTCTGGAAAAGAAAAACGAAGCACAGTGTTGAGTGATCCGTTTAATTGAGCCCCCGGGTCGGCAGGTACCCTGGAGCTATGTGTAGTTATGAAGCAGGTTTTACTACTGTCACACGAACCGCCACTTTCTTGGAGCAAATATAATGATATGGGGAGGTAGGCGTCTTCCCTCCCCCTCCGCTCCAAGGAGCAGCACGTCCAATTTCCCTTGAGGAGCTTTCCATGGCTCTGGGTATCGTTATCTCCAAGGGCCAGTTCCAAGAATGAGCCATGGTGCCTACACCATGGACATTGTAGTTTGCTATGGTAAGGCAGGATCTATGCAGAGTTCCAGCACTGTCATAGCAAACTTTTGCTGCGCTTGATGGAAGCGAGAGGAGGAAATTTGCTCTTGCTTTTATGAAGCAAAGCGGATTTGCCTTTGGGTAAAAAGAGCTTGCATGAAGCAGCTGGCTTTGTTGAAAAGGATTGCTGGCTGCCGCAGGAGGCGGGGAGGTGGCAGGGAGTATGGGTAATTTGGTCTCTTTGCCCGGTTCTCAACCATTTTGACGAGGCCTCGGGGATGCGGTTCTCTGGGCCTAAAATGGTACGGCTGAGGTGGTGTAATTAAACTTGAGGGGCCCCCCCTGCAAGGTATGTGGAAGAACCACCTCCCGACTCAATCAGGAGCTCTCTAGCCGGAGCACTGTGCTGAGGGGGTCCCCTGGAGCCTGGGGGTCCCCCCAATACCGCAGGGGCTCTGGGGGTCTGTGTTACTGAGTTGTAGGGTAGCTCTAAAAAGAACCATTGTTTTCATTGTGAGTTTGTTGGAGCTACATGTAAGTGCAGATGCACAGCTTTAGGTGTTGAGAAAAACTCCATGATCTGTGAAGTGTATTCCATCACTACTGTAGATATGATCCATATCAAAACGTATGTTGTTGTTGTAGATGGACCCCATTCTATGATCTCTCAGGTATGCAGACACAGCTTTATTTACATATTTCCTAGCTTTCTCAATCTGAGGACAGAATTGATTTGACCATATCCACTTCTGTCTTTGGTATATATTGGAGTATACAAAGACATTTTGAGGCATAAGCTACACCAACTGTCCCAGGTATCCTTCACAAGCATTTCCAGACCTTTCCCAGTCAATGTGCCTAGGTCATTACCGCCACAGTGCATAATCATGAGGTCAGGGGGTTGCAAAGAGGTTTTAACCAAAAGCAACAATTGGTGCCACTTTAATCCCCTCTATGCAAACTATTTAATGTCCACATTTTGTAAACCTAGTTATATGTCAATACTTCTGTGTTCAGCATAACGTTTGAACCAGAAAACATAGCTGTGTCCTACGATCCATACTAGCATTTTGAGGGTATAGCTGGAAGGAATCAAAAGATGTCTGTAGCTCACGTAGTCTGTTGGTAGAATGAGAGATATGTTGAAAGGTGGAGAAGAAGCTTTTTTTGAGAAAACAATAACTGATTGGGTTATGAAGAACATTGTGTCGTGGAAACTAGGGTGCATGTTACTTTCGTAAAAAAGTATGCTTCTGATTGCTTGATAAAAAATGTTTGATGTACACTACATAGGATATGATCAGGCGTACGGAATGCAACCACACCTGCTGCTTGCATTTGGAAGATACTGTTCTTAAAAGTTCAACTTGTGACCTGCACCTGCTGTTGAATGTGCCAGAAACTGTTAGGATGAACTGTGGTGAACTTATGATCTGAACGTGGCGTTGAATGTTCCAGAAACTGTTGGGATTACATTTGGTGAACTTGTGACCTGCAGCCTTTGGTTGAATGTTGCAGAAACTGTTTGTATGAAAATTGGCAAAAAGGTGATTGGGGGAGAAGTAGAAATAACTGTGGTGTTAAAATATGAAATGCAAAACGTATTACAAGTGGTAAGCTATTAAAGTAAATTTTTCAAAATGAGTAGTATGTCTAGAAAAAGTGTGTTCTTTTGCAGTAGTATTATAAGAAATAGGCTTCTGACTTGTTGCCGGGCTGTAAGGCGATGTGGCAGTGTGGGAGAGTTTCCAAACCACAAAATAAGAAAACCAGTTTGGGGTGTTTTAAAAAGAGTTAGAGAGGGTTAATATGAGTAACCAATAGGAATGTGTTTTGCAATTTGAAATAATGAAAAAAGGATTTTTATTTGTTATGTACATGTATCTGTGCGGAAGACAGGGACATTTTGCCATTACTGGTTCTATTGTTGAAGATAGTCTAGAATTATATGTTTATTGTCAGAAAAAGAAAATATTGCATGCATTTGTGAAATTCGGATTCTGCATACCAGCTACAGAGGTGAGTTAGAATTAATAAGGTGTGTTATATTATATATTGTGTAGTAGTGGTTAACTCTTTGAGACAATATTTTTAAGTTTGGAAATATTTTTTGGGGATAAACAGCATAGTATTACTGAAGTGAGCTGTTTCACATTTGTTACAACATGTACATAGAGTGTGAGTAGTTGCTGAACAAGTACCCCATATATTTAGGAGTTTTTGAGGATAAAGAAGTGTAGTATGTCATGTTTAAAGAAGTATAATGTTTTGTTTGTGATGTACAGGGTAATTTGGATTCCAAAATGGATTCGGGCAACATAAAGAAAATGTCGCACGTTTGCACTTTGTTACTTGTTGAAAAATAGTGAGGAAGGGGGTGGTTAGAAGAGGCATGTTTTATTAATTTGAGGGAAATTGCGTGCAGACGTTGTGCTTGTCTTTTGACACTGGTGAGCTATATTTGTATATGTGTAGGCAACTCTCACAGTCCTCCATGGCTGTGTAGAATGTGCAGACATTAGAAGGCCGGTAGATCGAGAGACTAAGAATGACACCTCCCTTTCTAAATGTACTTTTACACGTGTTATGCATTGGAAGATTCGATAACTATACAACAGTGGTATATATATATATTTGTATGTTTCTATTAAGTATGTGCTACTGGTAAAAGATACAGCTCCATATACGCATGCTTTCAGTGATATGGTGACACTCTCAACTGTGATATGAAAAGGGTTTCTGCTTTGCACTTGGAGAGAGTCAACACTCTTAGTAGTTGCTGAGTATTGACGAATCAAAAGAAGCATGATGTGAAATACATGGTGGTAAAGGGATCAGTGATTATGGTACTTCGTATGAGTGTTTGGGAAGGTATTGTTGAAGTGTGCCGTATATATTTAAGTGTTTTCGTGAAATTAGGAATGCAGTCTCTTTTGTTGAAAGGTCTGCATGGTGTTGCGGTTAAGGGACAGGTTTGAATTAATATCGAAAATCGGCCTGGTCAATGTAAGAGAAATAGGGATGTTTGTAGATTGTGGCTTGTCGGAAAATACAGGTGGGGGTTCTTTACAAGAGATATGTGTTATGAATGTGTGAGATATAAAAATGAAATGGAAATGTTCCAAGCATATTTTGTGTACAAATTTGTTCACACTGTTGACGTACATTTGAATTTAAATAGAGGGAATTGCCAGGGGGTTTCCCTGTGCTGAATCTGCGTATATTAGAGGGCCAGCAGATCAAGAGTTTGGGAATGACACGTTCTCCATTTACCCTCCCTCCTTTCTCCCGCCCTCCAGCGATTCTGTACCCCAATTCATCATGTGTCTAAGGTACAGGGATGAATTGGGGTACAGCATCGGCCAGGGTAATGTAAAAGAAATGGCCATGTGCAGATTGAAGCTTGTGGGAAAATACTGTGGGGGGCTTTAACTCAGACATGCTTTATTAACTTTAGTGAGATGAAAAAAACTAAATGTGGTTTGCATACTTTGTACATTGGTTTGTGCACACGTGTGAAGCACACTAGAATATAAGTTAATGTATTGTCAAGCTTCCTGCTCATGCTGAACCTGCGCACATCACAGGGGTGGCAGATCGAGAGACTGAAATGACATGTCATTTGAGCCCCCTCCCTTTTTCATACCGCTCGCTAACAGTTTTTCTCCTGTCATTTGTAAAAGGAAGGTAACAGAGGCCCATCATGTTGATCGTCACTGGGCACCTTCCTGTACGCAAACAAACCATGGCATTTTGCTTTTACCATATGTGCTTCACAAGGCAACACACATGGAAAAAGCAAAACCGAGGAGGAACAAAGCATTTCTCCTTGTTTTGCCAAATTAAGATTAGGGTTTTCTAGGTCTTAATTTTGGCACTGTCTCCTATTAACGCTGCCTTTGTTAATAGGGGGCAGCGTCAAAATCAATGGGTGTTGTGGTGGAACACCCACCACAACACCCACTGCATGCCCCTTTCACGCTTAACACATTGGGAAAGGGGGCCTTATTAACAAGGCAGTGTTAAGTCACATTAAGTGGCTTAACGCTGCCTTGTTAATAAGGTGCAGTCCCTATTGCCACCACAACGTCACTGAAAGTTATAAATTGGAAGATGTGATCGCTATAAAACACTGGTATAGATGTAGTTGTATGTTTCTGTTACATATGATGCCACTACGAAAAGGAACAGGAGATGTATGCATCCTTTTAGTAATATGGTGAGACTGCCAACTGTAATCTGGAAAGGGTTTTTAATTTGCATTTGGTTAGGTTCAAGATTGTTAGTCGTTGGTGGGTAGTGAACATGGAACAGGCAAGTTAAAAACATGGTTGGAAAGGAATTAAGTGTCAGTATTATATTTGTAACATATGACACAGATATGAAACATTTAAAAAATATTTTAAAGTACATGGCGGAATGTGCAGTATATATGCCACAACAAAAAAGAAACTGTATGATAGAATTATAATCAGCATAGTAGTGAATCGATATCTGATAAATGGAGATGTCATCAGAAAAAGTGAATAGAGTAAGGACCATCTTGAGTTAAGTTTCTCTCTCAGCTAAAAAGAAGTGTTATCATAAAATACAACATCTCAGAGCTTTGTCTGCAGACTACACAGATTTTAATATACCTAGTAAAGTCCCCAATGGCCAAGGTACCCGTTTAATTGACTAGCTGTGTAGCAACCAGGAAAAAAGAACGGAAACATCAAGAGAGCGTAACCAAGTCTGTAAATGAGAATTTGTAAAGAAAGTCAATGTCTGATGAAGGAAAAGAGAAAAGAGAAAAAAAAACTGTGTTCTTGAAGTGTAGATGTAAGAGTTTGTCAGATCGGATTACCATGCGCTTATGGAGATTCATCGAAGCTCAAGAACTCAGAAGCACCGGGATATGCAATCAGTTCCAAAAGGTCATCTACACCTCTCCAAGCAGAGAGTGTCACCATCCATTTCAGCAAGTCGAAAGAACAGAAATGGTCATTGTAATCTTGTGCAAGCAGGACCATGTCAGGGCAACTTGCATGATATTTGATGATACTCTGCTTCAAGAGGCTCTCCGTATGAGCGCATGTACTCCATCTTCCCCTTATTGCATTATGAAACCCATCCATCAAGCGTGTGTCTCCGGAATAGTCCTGGTCAATAGCCAGCAATGGACACAGCATCAGTTCATAATCCAGGGGATCGCGGGAAGTAGTAGAGAGGCAGATATGCAGGTTGTATTCAAAGGGGCATGGGAAACACAGTAGAAGACAGGTTGCATGCAGGTGAAGTACACGTAGCGGAAATTCAGTCTATATCTGATGCCAAATATCAGCAATGGCAGGAATTCAAAAAGTTGTAGCATTCATTCATAGTAAAGCTGCATTTGTCATGAATGGTGTTGAAGCAGAGGACAGGCAGCCATTTCGTAGTAGGAAGTAAAGAACGACTACTGCGGAAACAAGGAAGGAGCACCAAAAGACCCGCCAAATGCACTTGAAAAATTAGAATAAATGAAATCCGGTATTACTATAAAAATAGTCTGAAAAGAGATAACAAGGCGGAAGTCAAATAGTTTTGAAAAATGTGGAAGGCCTTGAGTTTCAGAGTGATTAAATATTTGGTTTATAAATTGTGCAAAATGTAGTGGGAGATTTTCATAGAAGACTGAGTCAATGTCAGTTGCCAGTTTAGCCACCTGGTGTTTGAAGGTCTCAGAGCTGTTTGTTGTTGAAACAGTAGTGTTTTCTGTTAGCATTTGCTATTAATGTATGTTTTCAAAATAGGAATGGAAGGCCAGACCAAACTACCTGAAAGTGAATGTGGGCGAGGACAAAAGACATTGGTGGAACATGTTACACATTGGGAAAGAGCTGCTCTGTACGGAACGCCTGCTTGTAGGTCCCAGCACCAATTATTTGGAATAAGATAAGTGCTTTGGAAAAGCACACTGAGCATGGGATTAACAGCACCTACTGGTATTTGTTTAAAAAAACTGTTTAAATTAGGGGCAGAAAGTTAGAATTTCCGTTTAATTTAACTTGTGTACAAACTAAAGAATATTGAACGGACAAAGTGTGGTTCTCTGTTACGAAAACTTACTTATCATCATTATGACAGCAAAATGCAAAACCAAGGAATACAATTCATGAATAAAAGTAGTTTCAAGGTAGTTAAATCTATAAACAGGGTAATGTTTTATGCAATCATGGAGGCTGTGGTATACAGAGATCTATTAATCAGACATTACCAACAGAATTATGCAATTCTCTGTTTGTAACTTTGCACTTTATTAATGAGTGAGGCAGTACGAAAACACTCATCGAATCCCTAAGGTACTACCCATGCAGTCCCACAATGACCCAGAAATTACTCTCAAAGTCATATTTTACTCAGGCAGCTTCCATGCAGTGTTGTAAATAGGTAGGTGTTCTCTTTTTTACTGATATAGTTACTTAAGCAGTAGTGATGCAGTTATAGAAACAAGTAGGCACTACTACCATCAAATTAGATCAATCATGGATTACTTACACAGCTAAAAATAAATTAAAAAATAAAACTTATGCAGTTATGCAATGAGCAAGGAAGTACTTTTGCACTGAAGCATTCACTGAG
The DNA here is from genome assembly GCF_964263255.1 of Lissotriton vulgaris. Classification (NCBI taxonomy): domain Eukaryota; kingdom Metazoa; phylum Chordata; class Amphibia; order Caudata; family Salamandridae; genus Lissotriton; species Lissotriton vulgaris. The sequence continues at coordinate 334,162,241 of NC_141700.1, forward strand.
CCACTATGGGGCATATTAACAAGCCCCTGTGGTGGCGATAGGGGCCTCGCCTTATTAACAAGACAGCATTAAGCCACTTAACATTGCCTAATGCAGCATTGTTAATAAGGCCCCCTTTCATGGGCGTTCCACCACAACACCCATTGATTTTGACGCTGCCCCCTATTAACAAGGGCAGCGTGAATAGGAGGCAGCCCCAAAATTAGAACCAGGAAAACCCTGATCTTAATTTGGCGAAAATGAGGAGAAATGCTTTATTTCTCCTCGTTTTTGCTTTTTCCATGTGTGCTGCCTTGTTCAGCACACATGGAAAAAGCAAAATGCCATGGTTTGTTTATGTACAGGAAGGTGTCCCTTTCCTGCACGTAAACAAAACTTTTTTTCAAAATACCGTTTTGTAACTTACATGTGTGCTGTATGAAGCAGCACACACGTAAGTTACAAACTGGCATTTTAAGTTTGTTTATGTGCAGGAAGGGGCACCTTCCTTCCACTCCATCTTAGGGTGTGTCTTCATCTTGAGCCTAAAGCCCTTGTCATATTCGAGCCAGGCGTCGCCTGGAAATTGCCTCTGGGCCCTGTGAATATTAGCTTCGTAGAGCCATAGGTCTGCTGCGCAACGCAGGAATATTTCAACTATTATACACGACATTATCCTGAATGCGTCTAGCCAGTTGTCGAAATTCCTTTCCTTGTGCTCCCTTCGCCTCTCCCTTCAATCCTCGTCCTTTTTAACGCATGTCGCTAGATCGAGCCCTTCTAGCTGTATTTCAAGGAGGAAAAATATGTCTATAAACTCTTTCCTCCATATTCTCTCCTTTATTGCTAGTGGTATGAGGCAGGCTAAACCTGTTGCTCTCGTGGTCATTGATGCTGGCCCCGGGGAGGGCCTTGTGTAAGGGTCAGATGCTGGGGGGGCTGCTACGCTGTTGCCTAATGGGTGTGCGTCCTCCCAAGCTGCCAGAGGTGCTCTCCCGTCTCCCCCCGGTTCCGTTACACCCTGACCCCTAAGCGCCTGTGCGCGTGCCTGCCCTGGGTCTAGGAGGTGCAACGGCTGACCTGTCGCGTCCCCCTGCCCAATCGCACCCCCGCTGCCTGCGCTGAATCTTTGTAATAGGAGCGGTGTCATTGATTTTATACATTCCTTCACAATTTTGCTAATGTGCTCACCCTCTGTTGCAGCAATCCTGGTCTCAGTACTGGGTCCCCCGCCGCCGTTTTGGCTCCAGGAGGTCGGGCCTTTTTCTGAGGGGCCTTTCTAGGTGGTGCTACCTCCGCAAACTTGTCTGGCGTCTTCCTTGTCTTCTTGGTGGGCTTTGGGGTGGTGTCCGTCTGGCGCTGTCTGCTTGGCCCCTCGTCACTGTCGTCACTCGCCTCCAAGCGGTCCATCCAATCACTCCTGTACTCCTGCGATGTCGCCCGCATTCTTTTTAGCAGTTCCCCAAGATCTTCCTGTTGCCTCTTGTTGCCCACCCGCGACATTCCTGGCGTCTTACATGGCTCCTTGCTTGCTGTGGAATCAGGGACTGCGGGGTGCTGCCGCCTTAAAGGTGCACCAAAAACCTGCCTGCGGGGTGCTGCCGCCTCAAGTGTGCACCAAACTCTGCTTGCGGGTTGCTGCCTCCTCAGGTGTGTACCAAAGTCTGCTTGCGGGGTGTTGCTGCTTAAAGTGTGCACCAACCAACTGCCTGCGGGGTGCTGCCGCCTCTCCTATGCAACAAGCCAAAACATTTTTTTTTGTTTTGTCGGACCCTTGTGCTTGCTCCTCTCTTTTGTTTGCTTGGAGGTTGGCGGGGTAAGCGAACTGCCTGCTCGCCGTATTCTTCCACCCCAGGCTTGCCTAGTGGGGTTCTGCCCACGTTTCCTCCGTGCCCCAAGGAAGGTAAGCTGTTCGGGTGCTTGTTTACCGGTGGGGCACTACTCCCTCGCTGGCGCGCCTCACTCTCGTGTCCTTCTGCCGGCTATTGGAGCTTGTTTCCTGCCAAGTGCTCCTTGTCCTCGGCCCAGAGTTGGCTGCCCGGCACGGCTAGGTTCTCTGCTGCACTTCCGCCCCTGCCTGTTCGTGCTGGGGTCTCTTTCGTTATGCCGTGCCAAGTCGTGCTCTGGGTCCCGGGGAGGGTGACTCGGCGGCGCTCACGCTGCTGTCCGCACCGCTCACCTCTGGTTCCCTGGCCGGGGCCCTGGCATGTCTACCTTTCAGGGGGGGTGGTGGTGAGGTACCGCGTGGAGTGCCCGGAGCAACGCTTCTGTTGGCTCTTTTCCCGCTGCCTCTGCTTCAGGGTGGTCCCACCGCCCGGTCCTGGGTCTGCGAGGCGGCGTTGCCGTCGATCCTTCTCTTCAGCAGCACGGTTTTGTTCTCGCCGATAGCGAGTCGGTCTGGAAAGCGCGGTCCCGATCTTGTCGACAAAGGGTTCCCGACGATTGACGATTCTTCCTCAACGATTCCTCTCTTCTTGCTGCTCCCCCCCCTCCTAAGATAGGAGTCGTCCTGGGGGCAGCCAGCTTTTATTCCCCCCAACGCCGGTGGCCGTGTTTCGCGCGCTACCCCCCCATTGGGCTATTTGAATGCTGCAGGGGCCCATTGGCCGGGGGTAGGTGTCGTCGTGGCTGGGGGGGCGTTCCTTATGGCGCGTTTTTGTGCTTAAACCAGTAGTTGTTGGGGGGCTCGGCTGCCGTTATGGCGCCGCCTCTGATGCCCCCTATGGGGGCTGGCCTCTGCGAAAACAAACCTCCCTGCTCGCAGACACCCTTGCACTCTGGTGCTACGTTGTGAAACTTAGCGACTTCGCAGGGGGAAAGGCAAGGCTGCACCATATATTTGTTAATATGGAGCAGGCTCGCGTTTCCGAAGAGGCAGAGAGAGGCGTTAAACCAAAAAGGCTAACGCCTCTCTCTGCCATTTCCTTGATAATATGCCCCTCTGTATGGAGAGATTAATTTTTTGAAGTACTATCTATGAACTTATCCATTCAGTGATGTAAAATGGAAGCATTTCTTCAATTATTTTGCAATGCACTGTGACTCATAGAAACTGTGAGTCAGTATGTTATCACGGCCACTAACCTGTATTCCAGATTCTTCATTACGGGCGTCAACAGGCCCCCAACCCCTCTGAGGTGAAACAGAATGGCAGAAGTAGAATATACACAGCCACACTATATCATGTCAGGCGAGAAGGAGAATAGGGAGCAGAAAAGAGAAATTACGAAATGTCATCAAGCGTCTTACTGCGCCAATGTTTCTCTTCTCAGGGACTCTGGAATGAAGAGTTACTCAAGTCATTCAATGAGGCACTATGTATGGACAGATGAATTTTTTTAAGTACTATCTATGAACATATCCATTCAGTGATTTACAATGGAAGCATTTCTACAATTATTCTGGCAACACACTGTGACTCATAGAAACTGTGAGGCAGTATGTAATAACAGGCACTAACCTGTTCTCCGAGTTGTTGAGTCCTGGTGCCGACAGTCCCCCAACCCCTCTGAGGAGCAATAGAGTGAAAGTAGTAGAATATACACATTCAGACTATATCTCCGCAGGGGAAAGGAAATGGGGACAAACAGAGATAAAAAGAGAATTGAGGAAATGTTATCAAGCGTCTTATTGCGTCAACGTTTCTCTTCTCAGAGACTTGGGAGTGTAGGGTTTCGCAAAGGAACTGTGTCTTCTGAATTCTGTCTCGTTGTGAACAGGAGTTGGTATGTTAGATGTAAATGCAAATAAACAAATAACGTAACAGCTGAATATCAAATACACATTGAACTTTTTAGCATCTTTTATACAAATACCTAAAGTTTCGATATCTTGATAAGTCTCGATATCCAGATATAATAAAACTTTTTTCTAAATATTATTCTTTCATGAAATACTTTTAGTTACTTGATTCCTAGACCACAAGAAGCAATTACAATGGCTAATTCCACCCTTCAGATAAATAGTCACGTATTATACACATCTACTATTCCTTAATCCAACAATTTACAAGTTCATAATCTCTTTTGTTGTCGTAAAAGAAGAATCTGATGCTTGAGAACGGAAGCTGGATTGCAGACTGGAGACAGGTTAAGTACTTGCAAAAAGAAACTAAGCTATTCTCAAAGGGCCCGGTGTGATTTATATAGTCTTTGGTTACCAAGTAGTTTATGGAAGCAACATGCTGCCCCACACATCTAGATAGCACGTTTTTCGGTTAACATGTGCTCATGTTTTGACTGTTTGACATGTGCACATGTTGGGAAAGGTTGAAAACTGTTAACCGCTAAAGCTTCTCATTTGCATCCTCACACGTGTTAACTGTTTGACATGTGCACACGTTGGCAGAGGTTGAAAACTGTTAACCGCCAACGCGACTCATTTGCATCCACATGACTGGAAATGTGTAACACTTGCTATGGTTCAGAATACAAGAAATAGAAATAAACATAGGAAACATTTAGCACCACCATGCTTCAATATCTTCATCAGTGCGAACTAAGGTTTAAATCATGGCTGAATTAAGAGTCATGACACAGTACTGTTAGAGTAATTTTTTTCAGTACAGAAGTATGCATGTATTTATGTAACCTAGGTTTTAGGGGCGTTATAGTTAGAAATTAGCATTTATTAAACCTTTGAAATTTACTTAAAAAAATATAGGTATCAGGGACGTTATAATTAGTAATTAGCATTTAAAAAACATTTGACATTCACTGAAAAAACGTTAGGTTTCTGGGACGGTATTGTTAGAAATTAGCATTTAAAAAATCTTTCAAATTCACTGAAAAAACCACAGCTTTCATGGACGTTATAGTTAGCTGGACATCTCACTCGTACAAAACCAGAGAAATTTGGCTGTTATAGTTAGTTGATCTAACTATAACTTGCGCACCCGCAATGCACTATTGATGACGTTGCATATTACATCATTCATGGCATGGTCAGTAACATCACTGATGAAATCTCAAATGACATCACTGATGACATCACTGATGACATCATCCAGTGACTGTATGTTTCTGTAAAGTTTAAATATGTTGTATATATATACCATTTAAATGAGGACCACTTTTTTCTCACTAAAGAAGTTGAAAGGGCAATTAAGTGCCTGGTTGCCAATAAAGCTGCAGGACCTGATGGCATTCCTGGTGACTTAATGCGGGCTAATCCGAAGGTGTGGAGCAAATGCATTGCCTTACTTCTAAATGCAGCTCTGATGGGGGGATGTTTGCCCGATTCCTGGAGGGGTGCGGAGGTCGTCCCTCCGCACCCGCGGAGGTCGTCCCGATCTTTAAAAAAGGTTGCTGGGACAACCCCGCTAATTATCGTCCAATCAGTTTGTTAGACTCCACCCAGAAGATAGCTGGCAAGGTCGTTTTAGGCAGGATCCTACAGTGGGTTGATGACAATCAAGTACTGTCAGACTTCCAGGCTGGTTTTAGATCCGGAACGAGGACCATCGAACAGACATTCCGCTTACTAATGTTATACTGGAAAGTGGTCGTATTGGGCAAGGGCAGTCGGTATCTCACATTTTTATAGACCTACGGACTGCCTTTGACCTGGTCCCACGCGTTCAGCTGTGGAGTGTCCTAGAGGGCTTGGGTATTCCCTCCTACCTTCTTAGCATGCTTATTAAGTTCCACAAGAGTAACTTTGCACAGATCAGGTGGGGAGATCAGGGCCAAAAAACACCACGTATTCCTGTAAATAGGGGAGTCCGCCAGGGTTGCGTGCTAGCCCCCACCCTGTTTTCTCTCTATATTAATGGGGTAGTGGAGCATCTGCTTAAACATCCAGCAGATGCACCTTCCCTGGCTGGCAGAAAAATCCCTACCCTCCTATTTGCAGATGACACCCTCCTGATCTCAAAGACTCCAACAGGCCTCCAATCCTTACTCTCCAGCTTCAAGATATTCTGTGATTCTAGGGGTCTTGCCATTAATGTAGGCAAAACTAAATTTCTGGAAAACTGTCACACCACCCACCTTGGACTCAGCCCCACTCGAAAGGGTAAAAGAGTTCGATTATTTAGGTATCCGCCTCTCTGACTCTATGAACTGGCAGGCCCACCATCAAAAGATCTCCCTGTCACATAAGAGGTTAACAGGGGCCCTATTGAAGGAACAACGTGCTTCGTCCCTCAAACCAATTGGTGCTGTGCTCGACATCTATAGGGCAAGGGTGGCGAGCGCAGCTCTGTATGGGTCTGAATTGTGGGGCGTGCAGAACGCAGATTTCCTGAGGAGCCTAGAAAACAAATTTCACAAAGACCTCATGAGGCTACCGCATAGCACCCCTTCCCTTCCACTCTTATTAGATGCGGGCACACGCCCAATAAATGAACAGGCGAGGCTACGTCCCCTTCTCTTGTGGACACGAATATGGAGGGTACCAGAATTATCCAGTTATGCTGAAGGCTTGAGGGAACTCCTCATAACATCTGGCTGGCACAAGATCCGCTGGCTTAGAGAAGTTAAGCGGCTTCTCTATGACCTAGGATTTGAAGACGCCTGGGCTAATAGATCTGTCCCCCCAAATGAGACACTTAAGAAGCTATATTGGTCCTGGGTGGTAAATGAGCGAAACAGTAACTCTAAACTATGAAGATCTACTGTAGAATTTTTGATGGTTAAGGAGCTCCCACTTAGAGAACCATATCTAGACATGATCTACAAACCTTGGGACAGGGCATTATACTTCAAATTTAGGGTGGGCGTCTTGCCACTAGGACAGTTAACAGCAAGTTGGAAATCACTGCTGCAATCTACTCCATATTGCCCTTTTTGTGATAATAGGCAAGAGACAGTTCCCCATCTAAAGTTTGAGTGCTCAGCCTATGCAGCCCCGCGCCGCATGTGGCTGAAACCATTATGTAGGAATCTTGGCACTAGATCTCACTTGGATGCGTTACGCATATTAAGATCTGATGCCCGCCCTTTGTTTGCTTGCTGTTTGGCGAAATTCTTGGGCTGGGCCTGGCGGATTAGATCCGCCAGACAATTGAGTCTCCAATAATATGTCCTGTATTGCCACTATTGTACTCCTTTGGCTGCTATCAAAATCTCTCCACAAATGAGTGTTTCCTTAAACCGCATTGTGTTGGTTTTCTTCTTTTAACATTTTTTATTGAAGAATGTAATGCCAAAATGTACTACTCTTTTATTCTCTTGTACTGTAATGCCAGTATCGTGTTTTTATATTTCTTGTACTGTAATGCTTTTATGATATGACTAAAATATCGAAATAAAGCTTTTACTACTACTACTATATATATATACACCAAGGTGTATTGAAGAATGAGTGGGTGTATCAGTGTTTGCATGAAGGATTTAGTAGGTGCGTGACTGACTGTATAAGTGAGTGATTAAATTTGTCTTACTGAATGCATGGGTTAGTGACTAAACTGTCTGAATGTGTGTATCAGTATGTCTGTTGTGTAAGCTGCCGCATGTGTTGGTCAGTAGCTACATGAGTGTCTATATGGGTTATTGATTGGTTGCCTGAATGGGAGACTGAGTGTGTGTGTGGGTGGGTGGGTGGGTGGGAGGTGTGTGACTCTGTGCATAGATGTGTGAGTGAATGATTCACTGGATGTATGGTTTCAAGATTGCATGTGGAAATAGGCTGTATGGGCAGGTGCGTGTGTGTATGGGTGTGTTGGTGAGAGATTGAATATCTCAGTGGTACATGTCCAAGTAACTATATATGTAAAAGGAAGTGTATGTGAGAGTTGGAGTATATAAATGACTATACGTGAGAGTCAGTGATTGTGAGAGTGGCTGTATGGATTAGTGTGTACTTGTCTCAATAATTGTATAAGAGAGTAAGTATGTGTTAGTATATGTTTGAATAAATGAGGTGGTGTGTGTATAAATGTATAGTTGCGGAAATGGGAGTGTGATTGATTCTTTGCATGACTGACTAGGTGTGTGAGTAACTCCATGGATGAGTGGCACTGTGTGAGTGTCTGTATATGTGTATGAGTGCATATGAAGCATCAAGATGGCCGCTAAGTAGGGGGGCTCTCTTCTAGAGCTCCTAGGTTGGGGATAACCAAAACGGTTTAAATCTCCTTGCAAACCCCACTATCTACCCATCTTGCATCTGCCTGCCTTCTACAACAAGCCGGATCATAAGGAGAGGAAATTTTGGCTTACCCAGAGAAGATCGTCCAGCGCGCCATCCCCTTTCCTGCTTCAATCCTTTGGCTACATGCAGGGCGCTGCTGGGCCAGGCAACATCTCCATAGTGCTGTGATGGTCTCCTGGTAGCCAGCTGATCACCTGCCTGCAGCAAATTGGAGTGGCGATCTCACAGGGTCTACCCTTCAACATCGGACGGTGAGACGAACATGTGGGGTCCCCTGAGCTGTGTCCAATCATTGACCTTGACGACTGCAAGTCCCCTGCTGGATGCGCCCAACACCAGCTGATGCGTTGAGTTTTCTCTTGCTGCATCGCCCTCCTGCTGGGCCGGGCCCCAGATGATCTGACGCCCCCAGGAGCTGGTGACTGCTATTGTCCTTTACCGGCTGGGGCAACGCTGGACATGCCACACTCTAGCCGATGTGGGGGGTCTCTTCTGCCCCATCGCCCACATCGTCAATTTGATGCCCCCAGGAGACGTTCATATTGGTTCTAAGCCGGGCCCTAGTGAGGTGAAATCAAGCTGCCCGGCAATGCCTTAGTGAAATACCAATTCCGCTAAATGAATTTACTTCATCGTGAATAATTGGATTCTACCCGTAAGGTGGCATCGTACCGCGCTGCTGTCTGCCTGACTTTAAAATTGCAGCCGCCGCGGACATAAATGCGATGTGACATGATACAAACAAACAATGTAAAGCATCTCTCTTCACAGTGTAGCTTGCTTTCTCTCCTTACCTACTGCCCCGGCCAGCTTGAGAAAAGGGATTGCTCCATCCTAACAACTGAACTCAACCTCCAAAAATGGCAACAATATGGAAAGGGCAACAGAAAGAGGACTGGGTACAGAAATAGAAAAGGACCTCACAGTCATGAGATGAGCCTAAACAACTAAAATGACGGCCATCTTGGAAGAGCCCAGTGTAACTAATTTAAGGAAATATGAGACCCAGGGGGCAAAGAGGACTCAGCAACGACAAATAGACCTGCAAGCAGCAAGAGACAGGTAATGACATACAAGTGAGGTCTCCATTGCAGTTACACCCTAGAGTGTTTTTTCTTTCTTCTCTCAGTAAATATGGCGGGAACCAATTAAGAATCAGAAGGCACAAACTCCTTTGTCATAAAGTACCCAATTAACCTATCTAAGAATGCAGTCAAAAAATTCAAACACAACCTAATTAGAAAACACCCAAACACATTGATCTCTGACCCCTACTTCAACCTAAACAAAGGCATCATTATTAATGACTTGATATTTTTCACCAGAAATAAAGGTAAATGATACACTGCCAATACAAAGATGCTCAACGTAAAAAACATAAACAATATACCACATGGCACAAAATGTATGATCATCCGTCACCAAGACTAAGAGGGGATCTGTGCATAACTAACTACAACAACAGCATTGTAATTATACAAGCAGCTAACAACAAACTAGAAAAGTTGGACAACCTATTTTCAATGCTAAAAGAGTGTGTAGATAACTCAAGACTCTCTAATCAACAACGGACCACACAAGAAGCCACACTACTCACTTCCAACAATACCCCCACAGACGTCACAACAATTAGAGACCCTCTAGATCCACAAACTACAATGATACCAGGAAGCACAACGTTAACAGGAGACTCATTAAACGAAAGTGATACAGAGACCAGTGAAAATTCTACACCATATGCCAATACCGCCCAATGACACCCCAGCGAGAAGAATCAACGCCTCTATCTCGGGATTTGGCTTCTCATACATGCAGGACAGTCAACGGGAACCTCCCTCCAGAAATAAAGGATTTTAAAGCTAACAACCCTCTCATACCCCACTCAACATCACAAAGTACATCAATGACCTTACGAAACTCATATCCTCGTAATGTAAGATCAAAAGCTCAGGACTTGGGTGCGCATCCCACTCCACAAACAGAGGAGACACTAACTCCTGAACCAATGACAAAAATAGGAAAACTGAAGAAACCAAAATTCTAAAGCACCAGTACACAAACAAAACTCAAAATAGGCAGACGCGTACTCCCAACATATCTTCTCAGTCTCAAAAAGAATTCAAAGCTCTTCAAACAAAAGTGGGTAAGATGTCAGAGGATATTTAAAATGCATTACAATCTTTAGAAAAAATACTGGAAAAAGTCCAAAAATTAGTGCATAGCTCTCAAGAAAAGATTAGAGAGACAGCCATACCATTATCAAATAGACATAACCAACCAGACAGAAAACCTAAATACCTATCAGATGATGAAACCTTAACCATAATGTGATCATATGAGCCGGAAGCTAGCAGCACAGGGGAGGAAAATAAATCAGTCCCGATCGATACTAATAGAAAATCCTGGCCTAAAAATTGGAAACCCAACCTTAACAACTTTTGACAAGTCCAGCTAACCACCAATATTCGAGAAATGAACATTAGTTGTGCAGGGTAACCACTACTATGCCTACTGCTGATCTGTCGGTCCTCAGCAAAACATGCCTCGGACATCGCTGCCCTCAAAGTTAGTCAGGAAATAGACGTAACAATCCAAACATAACCATGGTTTTGGGATTCCACTTCCCCGTTTATGGATCTTTTAGTGCCCCCTTGTTATAACATTGTGAGATTAGACAGCCGAAATAAGACAGGTGGCGGTATAGCTTGCATACACTGTTCGGATATAGAGATGAACCAAATATAGTCTGACCCTCTCCAATCTTGTGAATACCTAGGCCTCAATGTAAGAACAGCAGACAATCAAAGATGCAACCTGCATGCGCTTTACCACCCACCAGGCAATAATGCTACTTTCATAGAACAGTTAATGGAGATCATCACGGCTAACTCTAACAGCCACACTAATAACATATTCCTAGGTGACTTCAATTTACACTGGGATGACAATAATGACAAACAGATCAACGCATTTAAAGACTTTTTAAAAGATATAAACCTTACGCAAGCCTGCACACTGCCAACCCACTCGTATGGGGCAACCTTAAGGAGTAAAGATATCACAGTCTAATCAATTGTTCCTTGTGATTGGTCAGATCACCATGCCATAACCTTCTTGATACCCACAATACAAAAGAGCAAGACGACACAGCCTGTCAAACTGAAAAAGTGGACCCGGGACACCAAAGACCCTAATAATGAGCTACTAATAGCAAGATGTGAGAAGGGACTAAATCCACCTAACAACTTGCTGAACGCTAACAAACTCACTGAGCCCTACACTAAGTCAATGACGAATATAGTCAATACCACCATGCAACTAAAACAAAAAAGAATATCTGAGAAGGATAAAAATCCATGGTTTAATGAGACACTGAATGAAGATAGACTTGCAGAAAGAAAATGGAGACAGCACCCATCATCACCCCAGCTTAAAACACTCAGAAAGATCAGAAACGAGTACAAAAAAAGAGTACTTAACTCCAAGAAGGAATTCTTTAGGAATTAGACCGTGCCAAAAACGTACCGTGGAAACTATTCAAGATGTTAAAGCAACAATAAAATAAGTTGTCCAAATCTGCACAAGAAACTACTAAAACTCAACTGAGCTGCGAAGAATTCTCAACATTCTTCACTGACAAGGCCAACACGCTAGAAAGAGAGCTCAGGTTGGCAGCCGACAACTTTCCTATCCAACCACCAACACAAAACAATGATACCACGACAAACGATTATGATAGATTGAAAAACAATGCACAATGGGCAACCTTCAAGCTATATGACCAGAATACCATTGACAAAACTCTCTTGGATATCAAACCTAACTACCACTACAACGACTCCCTCCGCACTAAATGCTTAAAAAGAATCAATCATATTGTCAACCCAGTATGGGCAAAGATAATAAATGCCTCACTATCTCAAGGGATCTTACCTGAATGCCTAAAAACAGGTCAAGTCCCCCCATCATCAAAAAACCTACCGCGAACCTGGCAGAGCCAAATAACTTTTGCCCAGTAACCAATATACCAATACTTACCAAATCAATTGAGAAATGTGTACAAAATCAACAGAGCAACCACTTCGCCAATTTCAAGTTGCTGGACGGCTGCCAATCCGGATTTCGGCCAGGCCACAGTACGAAATCACAATGTTACACATAGTTGATGATGCGCTGCAGGCCCTAGATCACAATTAAACATGCCTACTAGTCCTTCTTGACCTGTCATCTGCCTTTGGCATGGTAAACCATGAAAAATTGCTGGCCAGGCTTCAAGACAGGATCGGACTATCCGGAATGGTTCTGAAATGGTTTGAATCCTTCCTTCAGAACAGAACTCAAAAATTCCTAATCAACCAGACACTTTCCCCATCATACTCAAATTCGATTGGAGTCCCGCAAGGATCAACACTATCCTCATCACTATTCAATCTTTATGTCAAACCCCTCACAGAAACTCTCTGAGACGCATGCATATCTTATCACATGTATCCAGATGACACTCAGCTCTACATCAAGATACCGTCACTGGAAGACATAAAGAAAATAAATGAGGCCTTAAAAATATCATTACACTGGTTAACTAGCAATCACCTGAAAATAAGCGCACCAAAAATGCAATTCCTATTAATATCACCACCGAAGAAACCCACTTAGACACTTATTTAAACATTTATTCTTCCATCGACCTTTACATATACATATATAAAACATATTTATTTTTCAGAAAGACACACATTCACTGTGATGTCACTGACCATGTCATGAGTGATGTAATATGTGACGTCATCAGCAGTGCATTGCAGGCGCGCAAGTTATAGTGAGTCCAACTAAATATAACGTGGGAATTTCAATGGTTTTATGTCAGTAAAATTTCCAGCTAACTATAACTGGTGTCAAACCTATGGTTTTTTCAGTGAATTTAATAGGTTTTCTAAATGCTAATTCTTAACTATAACTATTGTGAAACCTATGGTTTTTTCAGTGAATTTCATGGGTTTTTTAACTGCTAATTCCTAACTATATAAAGGGCCTCAAACCTATGTTTTTTTCAGTGAATTTCAAAGGTTTTTCAATAGCAAATTTCTATAGCTATGAAATATAATATTTTTTATAATGAATCCTATATTGTATATTTATGTAATACTATTTTTATTATGTATATTGTTCATGGTTTTTTATTTATTTTTTTGTGTGCCCTGGAGCGCTCCCGGTGCACGTACCGGTGAGCGCACTGGTAAGCGCAGTCTTCCGGCGCGCCCCAGTGCCCGTACCGGTGAGTGTCCCGTTAGTGCACCCAAAAAAAAAATAAAAAAAAATAATGAAGGAGTGAGCATGTCGGAAGGGGACAGAGCCAGTGATGTTAAGAGAAAGAGAGCTAGAGGGAGGAACACAGAGGGACTGTGTAATAGATAGTAAGACAGAGAAAAGGTGTAAGAGGGTGTAACTGAGAAAAGGAAAATGAATAAGGGAGCGAAAGAAGAGAAGAGAGAGGAAGAAGACTAAAGCAGAGGTACTGGTAGAATGTGAGTGGGTGTTAAAAGTAAAGGGATGGAGAGTAAAGGATGGGGAATGAGGGGTAGTGACGGAACCGGAGTAAAGGAACAGTAGTAAGGGAGGGTGAGAAAAGAGCAGTGAGTGTAAGTAAAGAGGGGTGAAAGAGAGTGGATAAAAGTGAATAAGGGTAAGACATGGGGCGTGACAGAGAGAAAGGACAGAGAGAGTAAAGGAAGGAGTGACAGAAAGGGACTGAGTGAGGAAGCAAAGAAAGGTAAGTGATGGAGTGTGGGTGAGTTATAGGGAGTGAGCATGACGAAAGAGTAGTGACAGAGTGAGGGGACAGATACAGTGAGGGTAAGAGAGACGGAGTTTTCATCTATCTGAATCCACCAATCATTGCTTGTGATTTAAGAGCACTGAAACTCCACAGTTTTTTTTGTAAACTCCTACTGTTCCAACTGCCATTTCATTTCCACACTTCATCTGACTGCACCAGAACCTCCTCTCACCATGTATTCTGTCTGGATTATTGGACATAGCTACATCCACTGGGCTCAAAGGTACACAGCTATCAGAAATTTTCACAACCTTGATTTACCAAATGTGGACATCAAGTGGATTGGCCAGAGAGGATTGAGATGTCACCAATTGATACCATTGGTGAAAACCGTTTTGCATCTGCCACACCCAGACCTCATAATTGTGCACTGTGGCGGAAATGACTTGAGCACTTTGACTGGGGTAGGTCTGGAAATGCTTTTAAAGGACACCTTTGGGCAATTGATGGCACTTTTCCCACAAACTGCCTTGGTATATTCCAATATATTCCAAAGACAGAAATGGAAGTGGTCCAACCAATTTTGTCCACAATTTGAGAAAGCACGTAAACATGTGAATAAATATGTTTCTGCTTACATGATAGACTATGGAATGGGTTTAATATACAACAATAACTTGCGTTACAACATGCAAGATATCTACAGAAGAGATGGTGTGCACTTCTCAGATGAGTGGAATAGAATATTCCTCCTGAATTCAAAACTGTGCATTGGAACCTACTTGTAGGTACCTAAATCAGCCACGAAACCCAAAAGCTCTTTTCAGGGCTACCCTACCTCTGATCACTGAAAATGATTATCTTACTCTAACTTTTTCCACAATTGTTCACCAAAGTACGCTCCCCGGTACGCTCCCCGGTGCGCGTACCGGACGCTCCCCCCGCAAAATTTATAAAAAATGTGGGGCCTATATGGGCCTCCTAAACCCCCCTCAGAAAACCTAGGGGGTCAGGGGGTGTCTACCGTGCCCCCTTTTACCCATTCCCAACGTTGCTTGTCCTCCATCTTGTGTCTCAATTCTACCGAAACACAAAATGGCGGACTACCCTAGCGCTACCGGTGCGCATACCGGAGCGCTTACCGGTGCGCGCTCCCCAAAAATTTTGGAAGTTAATTTACATAAAAACCACTGGAGAGACTTTCACCAATTATAGAATAGGCCCTACTACATACCAGTCCCTACCATTTTCCCAAATTTGGTGGAATTCCATTGAGCCATTTGAAAGTGTTAGAATTTACAACCAATTAAAATGTTACTTTCATTTTGTACTTTTATGTGCTGACATTGGATTGGTTATGTACATGAATATATATGAAAAATGAGAGGGAAACACGGAAATTTTGACTAATACTACCTGAGGTACATTTATAAAGGATTTTCTCTCAAAACTTCAACTGCTTTCTGAAAGGTAAGTTGTTAATTTGTAAGGGGAACTAGGTTGTGCACTTTAGGTTAATTTGGAAAAACTTTTTCTGATAGTTATTTACTGTCCCTCTGTTATAGTTATAGATTGAGATAGGCTTCTCTGTTATAGTTATGGATTGAGTTAGGCTTCTGTGGTATAATTATGAATTTACTTAGGCTTCATCACATGCACTTTTTTATATTTCTACTTCCTGCCTGAAACCATACACTGCCCAAAGATAACCTCACTGTTAAAAACTCAGAAGTACCTGTCTGAACTTAAACTCAACAGTGCCCTAACTCTACTGATATAGTTATTTTTTATGCAATTTAAGGCAAGAAAATGGAAGGGAAAGAAGACACCATTAATTTTTCTTTTGAAATTATGGTTGAGGACAATCCTGAAGAAGATATTGTAGACTTGGATTTCATGGATGAGTCTCTGGACCAAGAAATGATTGACTGTTTAGAAACCATAGAATAATGCAATCAAAATTATGAGGAGATTCCAGATAATCTGATGTTGGAAGTTCTATTAAATTTTGAACATTCTGAAGAATAAATTTATATTTAATAATTGAAAATTGTTTGAGACATTATTCATTTTTATATGTAATTCATGAAGTAGTACCAAAATGATTATAATATAAAGTGAGACTTATAGTATACTGTGCAACCTTTTTGTGTTACATAGTGTTGGGATTTAGAGCGGGCTGCGCCCAGTCCTCTCTCTGTGCACATGCTGTCGATTACACTCCTCCCTCTTGACCCATGTGATCGCCTTTAAGGAGAAGAAACCGGGCAGTCAGTGCTTGGTTTAGTTACCGGTCACGTTGTCTTTTCTGGTGACCGAGCTACGTGGGATTATTGGCTGTGTTCGTGTTGTTGTGCTGAGAGACACTTTGTTTGCAGAGGGAGGCTTCGCTCTGAAAAGGATACCTTTCAGAATCTGGATTGGGAGTTTGGACATTGCAGTGCTAAGTACCTGATTCTGCATTGGAGTTTGTACGCGGCTGCGTGCGGACATTGGAAGAGCGCCAGTGCATTCATTTCCGGGTATTGGACCTCACTCGATGTCTTTGTGTGTAACTTAGGTTCATTTACGAACCAGCTGCTAGTTGGCGGTTTTTCTTTTCTTTTTGTGGCCACTGAATTTTCGGGTTGTTGGGAAGCGGGACGTTTTAATTACACATATCCAGGACGGAAGGGGTTTTTTGTGTCGGAAGACTTTTTCCCCTAATGTGTATAAAGTATCAAAGAAACTCCTATAGAGTGGAGTTAACTCTAGAAGATTTCAATACAAATCAAGAGGCACGACTTCTCCAGTACAGCGATACAGACTCCTTCTGCGGGTAAGACGAGAGGGGCTGTTGTGTCACCCAAAACACTGTATGTGCATAGAGAGAGTAAAGCAGGGTGTGATTTCTCATCTGTGTTCTTTCTGTTTATCTCTCCTCTGCAGGGTGTGAGTTTCTTTCTGTACCCCTTGAGAGCCTTAAGAGCTGGAGATGCACTGGGTTTTCCGAAGTCTTCTTCTTCCCCGGGTTTTGTTCTTTTTTATCCTTCCCTCTCTCCTGACTCAGGCTGTAGTGTGCAGTGATATATATATTGCGGACTGCGGTTTGGGTGGGGATAGAGGGCTGGGAATATCGTCGCTCCCGCAGCGTGGTTCCTAGTGGGAGACAATCTGACACATAGTAAGTTTGCTCATAGTTACTTCCTTTCTCCCACTATATTATCTCCAATGTGTATTTGACATCTCTTTTTCATCTTCTGCCTCCTTTCTCTCACTGTCTGTCTCTAATGCACCATACCACCGCCAATTTTGTGTAGATTCAGAAGAGAGTAAAATGTAATACTTGAAAACATCATAAGGGAGCAGGATAGACTACCCATGATCCCCTAGGCCTTCACAGGGAGTGCTTAAATGATCTCTTTCTGCTTTCCTGACAGACTATGGTATGGATTCCCTATACCACAATAACTTCTGTAACAACATGCAAGATATCTACAGAGGAGACGGTGTACATTAAATTTAAGACTCTGCATTGGTACCTACATGTTGGTACTTAAATCACCCACACAACACAACAACTCTATTCAGAGCTACCCTACCTCTAAGCACTTTAAATTATTATTTTACTGTTTCACTGGGTTTTCCCCATGGTACGCTCCCCGGTACGCTCGTACCGGGCGCTCCCCCCGCAAAAATCGAAAAAAAAAAGAAAAAATGTTTTGCCCCGGGGGGCCCTTTTATCGCCCCCACATCAAACCCAGAGGGTCAGGGGGGGTCTATCTTGCCCCCTTTTGGTCATTTCCCCCTTTGTTTTTGCCACCTCTTGTGTCTCGATCCTACCGAGACACAAGATGGCGACCGCTCCGGACTGTTTGGAATGTTGACAGACACCCGAGAGCTAATCAGCTTTCCGCTCGCGAACTCGCGTAGCACGCTGGAGCGCGCCCCGGTGCGCGTACCGGGGCGCTCTTATAGATATATATATTTTTTTTAACCTAAATTACTCAAAATCCACTGGAGCACATATCTTGAGACATAGCAAAGGCACATTGGGCTACCAGTCCCTAAAATTTTGCCAAGTTTTGTGGAAATCCATTCAGCCGTTCGGGCTAAAAGTGAGTCCAACCGCCCTATGGAAATTAACATGGGGAGAACACCTTTTGGGACCCCCCTTTTATCTCATCCCCCGCTTGATGAATCCCCCCAAACTTTCATGAAATTCACTGAAAAAACCATATGTTTCACACCAGTAGTTAGGAATTAGCATATAAAAAACCCATTAAATTCACTGAAAAAACCATAGGTTTCACACCAGTTATAGTTAGCTGCAAATTTTACTGACATAAAACCATTGAAATTCCACGTTATAGTTAGTTGAACTCACTATAACTTGCGCGTGTAATGCACTGCTGATGACGTCACATATTACATCACTCATGACATGGTCAGTGGCATCAATCAATCAATCAATCAAAGCATTTATACACTCATGACATCACTGATGACACCATCTTTGTGAGAGAGTGACAGACCTCCTTTCAGTGTAATGTAACCCTTGAAACACATATTCAAAAATAGAAATTAACATTTTCAAAAAAATGGAGATATCCATACCAGTTACAACAACCAATTCAGTAATACCACCATCTATATACACAACCACTCATTCACCAACAGTTCTATATAGTCACTCATACATATACTCACTCATCATATGTAGTGATACACCAATACATCCTGTTACACACCGACAGTCATCCAAAAGTTACTCACACATGCAAATAAACTATTGAACATCCATTTATTTGCATATACAACTATACACACACTACCACCTTACTTCTAAGGATACTTACGAATACTTACTCTCTTAAACAATCACTTATAGAAACACATACTTATTTAAACAGGAACTCTTACAATCTCACATATACTCACTTATAAACATCAATACTCACATATACTAGATTAAAACATATGTCGTTACTGATAAAGACACTAGTGAGACAGTCATTCACTCACTAACACACACATATACATACTCATCCACCCATATAGTCCTGCACATATGCTGTCTTCAAAACACATACAAACAGTGAGTCAGTCATTGATGCATCTATGTGTAAAGGAATACCCCCACCAAACCATACAGACACTCATACTGATACAAAAAAAACATCTAATAACCCATATACACACACATGTAGCTACTCACCAACCCATGTAGCCAATTATACACAAAGTGAAACACTGATACATATATTTAAATATTTAAACATTACTCGCTAATATATGTATTCACTAAGATACACTTAATAAGCCAGTTAACCAATCAATTATTTTTTTTTAAAACATTCATTAAAACATTTATTTAAACATTTATTCTTCCATCGACCTTTACATATACATATATAAAAAATATGTATTTTTCAGAAAGATACACATTCACTGGATGGTGTCATCAGTGATGTCATGAGTGATGTCACTGACCATGTCATGAGTGATGTAATATGTGACGTCATCAGCAGTGCATTACACGCGCAAGTTATAGTGAGTCCAACTAACTATAACGTGGAATTTCAATGGTTTTATGTCAGTAAAATTTGCAGCTAACTATAACTGGTGTGAAACCTATGGTTTTTTCAGTGAATATATATATATATATATATATATAGATATAGATATTATTTTTATTACATAAATTATGACATCCTCCAGTTATAGTGGCAGTGTATGCCCTATTTATTATCACAAGTCAAGTGATAATAAATATAAACTTTGACCACATGGTGGACACATTATATCTGTATTTACTCGCCTAACAAACAAAATACCTCCTTAGACAAGAATGAGGGCAACCTTTTGTCAAACCTTGAACACCCCCTAAAAAGAGAGTTTGTACTCTGATCAAGGTAAAGGCTTGGACTTAAGGATTTAATCACATTAACCATCATGTACTCTTTTTACATTTTCATTTAAGCTATAATGAAATATTTTCTTAACAGGAAAAAACCCTCAACAAAAAAGGAATAACCAATTAAGTCACCGAGGCGTCACAAAAATGATGGCCATTTGTATGACTGGCTTGTGATTGTCTTTATTTCTCTCAATTTATCAAGAAAAAAGTGAAAACTTTTAAATTTACAACTGTAAGTTTGACTGATGTTTTTGAAGAGTAGGATCCTCGGATAAAGTTAGAGGTGCTCCGGTAAATCTAAATTAGCCCTCCTGTACATTATATTTTTCATGCTGAAATATAACCAGGTGTGCCCATTGATACCCACATTACAAGTTACGGTATTTCACTCAGGGCATTGATTCGGGGTTAAATACCCCAAGGTGCAACTATGAGTCTTTGGGTTTGAAGACACCAGTACTGCTTCATTTGCTGAAAAGGCATTGCTGCTGTCCACTCCATTGTTCGTCCCCTGAATGCCCCCTACAGCAGTCAGGTGGTGCAGAAAATGCACCACCAGAGAGACACAAGAATGCTCTACAAACCTGAGCCAGCACCTCACCCTCCTGTGCTCCACCAGTAACATAGTTAGGTATTGTATATCTCAATCTTTGAGTGTAATCCTTAAATAAACTCTGCCATGGTCCAAGGACCTTTGTCATAAACAAGGAGTAATAAAAAGGCAATACCATCCAAATCAATCAAATTACATGATATTTCACTAATTACTTGTATTACAGTCAATAAAGAGTATTTATATAGGTTAATAGTTTTTCAATTGTTTTAGTACTTTATTCCTTATGCAATAAGTATTAATCTTTTAAGAATTACCTTTAAAAGTTTAAAAATTCCAATAATATATATAAAAATGCAATGTGTGTAAAGATTAGAGTCAATAATGTAATAATATAGCAAGTGTGTTCCATAATAAAGTTCACTTATCTAAAATAAATTGGTTTAAAATAGAATAATGGGTCAGGTCAGATAATCAGCAAAAATTACTCATGAAAGAATCAATGTATAAACATGGAGCCTTTGACTATCAATCTGGAAAGTATTCTCAGCTATAAATCAGCAGACATCAAAGAAATAGGCTAAGCAACCTCCCATGTATAGATGCATAGGAAAATCAGAGATCTGACTCCATCAAACGTGAATGGGAAAAATCTTTAGGGATAAAGCCCATGCTCTAAGACAAAAGCAAGAAGAAAAAAAAGCCCCACCCTTCCCTAGGAACATGAACTAATATACACACACAATAGTCTTGATGCCAGCAAGTGTCTCATCTCTTTCCACAACATTCAATAGGATCTTATCTAACTCTTGGGAATAGGTAAACTCCCCATCTTCTCTAGACTGGACAATAGTGTATAGACGATAGTCCTTGAAAAGATGCATCATCCACATTTTGTGGTCCATTTATTTTTCTCAGGAGTCATCCTTTCTGTTGCTTCTTGTGCTCCAAGTGAGAACCTCACTTTCAGGTATCTAATACAAAACAAATGCCATTCACTAGCTAAAAGAAGGCTTCAGGAAAGTTGCAACATCTGTAGAAAAAGAGAAACATCTTGGAAAATAACGACTCAACATGAAAAAAGGCCTTTTAATGTTAATGCATTACTTTCAGTTTACATCGACAACTGTGTGAACTTAAATCAGCCCTTAATACTTCACTTGTAGGTTTATAACATTTAAGTATAAATACCTGAAACAAAATTTGCATTTAGAATATGTGTTACTTGAACATGATTTTTTTCATATTTTTAATAAAAAACTTGTTTGCTTGCAAATGAAATGTAATACACCACCAACATACCTGCTGACACCTTCCGCCTGCTCAGAGCAGGTGGAAAATGCAATTTTGTGCCCATATGCAGGAAAATGCCTGTTATAGGACCCAGTAACTCATGTGCAAGCAGTTATTCCCCATGTTATGGGAAATGGTTTGTAATGACTGGGCTTTGGTGTGGACATACAGGCCGATATCATAGCTTCAATCCCTCCAGAAACCCTGCACTATATAGATCTCTGCCCTGTTTTTTCACTTTTTTCTCTCCAAGAAATGTGAACATTCTTAGAAAGATTATTCAAAGGGTTCTCCTTGGAAACCATTTGATACCCTCAAATGTGAGCGATTTAACTGAGTAACATGGCAATGAAAATGTATGTGAATCAATAGGTGCAAGGATAGGGGTCCTCTAACATGCCTCTTGAGTAGGAGAGAAAGGACTTGCCCCAATGGAGCATATTAAATGATGGATAAAAGGACCTGACTTCCACAGATTGAGGATGGTAGGGTAAATGAGTCATTGAACAGGAGTTAACCTCATTTTAATTTTTCTAAAACTATATACAGACATCCATTGTAAGTTATACGTGACAAGAGTGGACCAGAGTCCATGAGCAAATAAGCCATGAAAAGCTTGTACTAGAAAGCTGCTATTGTCGCACCAGACCCGCTGAATCACAGACAGAAAATCAATTAGCAAATTGCTATTTCCCAATTTCATGGGACATAGATGGAAACAATGAATAGAAGTGGATGGCATTTTTTTGAAAACAGATAAAGGAGTATGCTTTTACAATCAGAGGAGGGCTCTGGCTCAGAAACAGAAAAGAATCATTATTCTGTCAGTAATTCAGATAGTAAAACATCAAACATTGCCAGTTTAAGAGACAGAGAAGAGAATTGTCACAGCATGATGTGAATGGTCCTTTAAGTCCACTGCAGGGGTGCCATTGACATCTGAAGCTATTTACACATCGTCCTCCAAAAGCACCTCTATTCCAGCATATTAGCTACAGGAATAATAACTACTGAAGAAGTGGGAGGAAAAGCATCAGTCGTTAAATGTTGGGAAACAGCTCATCAGCTACACTCTATAAACAGAGTGAGAGAAATCAATTAGCATACATAACAAAATGTACTGCACTTAATGCCATGAACTCCCTAACATACCCTTATAGCTCAATGTTGAGGGCTATACCTGCTCTTAAATGCCCTGTGGCTCGGGCCTATAATGAGGGTGAGAGCCTTTAACAACAGGTATAACCTGAGGCATAAAGCTATACGGCTATTAGAACATTCCACCAACTATGCACAGAATGTTCCAAATTAAAAAGGGAGAAACCTGAAGACAAGCATTGGGATGATGAAGCTCCAGGATTACACCGGCTAATACAAGCCTGCAGCCACTCCTTTGTTTTCATTGGAGCTCTCGACATTCCTATGACCTAATATTGCATCTACTCTTTTCGACTATTCTGTTCTTGACCGAGTGCTTCCCTGTTCATATTGCATAAAACAGAGCAAACAAGAAAACCTGTGAAGGTGTAAGTTAAGATCAAGAAATACAATCATTCTTAAGAGTTTTTTTGCAATTGAAACTCAGGTTACAAGTTAAATATAGAGCATACATGTTTGAATGATTATGCAGTCTAAATTTATAGATGATATGGAATGACATAAAATAGAGATTCACATAGCAAAATATCAACCATGAAGATCCCATAAATAAATCAATTATAAAGTATCAACAATGACAAGGGTACATTCTATGATGAAGGTGTCAACATCAGATGAACCAAGGTTATGAATTAAGGGAAAACATATGAGTACTCAGGCAGAAGCCCAGCACTCTGAGCAAGGGAATTTAGGAGAGACAAGAAGAAGTCCTCTTTCATCAGGCAGGACAGCGTCTACTAATTTATTCTAAGGAATACATACTTAAAACATGAAAGAATATTTATCCATATCGGTTTCTGCCAAACAATTTAATCGAAAAACAGTGTTCTCTGGGGGCAGGTAGCCACCCTAGTTCTCCCAGCTCTCAAAAAATGAGCAATCATCTGGAAAACCTTGGATGTAGTTTCAATCCAGTCTGTCTGGAAAAAATATGGTCCCTCCCACCTTCTCAGTCTCCATATCCGAGGCCAACTTCTAATTAAAATGTAAATTGTCCCTAGTCTAACAAATTAAGCAATAAGCCTATTCTAACTTAACAAGCATGTAGATAAGACACCTGCCGAGGAGAGAAAAACAAGACACTTGCAAGACATTTTATTGAAATGTAACATGTGCAACTCGGCCTAGTTACAAGTTAGGCTAACGTTAGATTTAAAATGGATGATAAGTAAGTACAATTATCATGGGTAAATATGGTTCCCATTTCCATTTATGATGAACATATTATTTACAATTTATCTAAATAGACGGGTGGCTCTCATTAAAGGTAATACATATAAACACTTAATACAAGTGCTTAATAACATGCAGACAGATTAATACGGTTAAAAAAATGTTGAATATATAAGTTGCATGTAAAGGTGTGGAACACTAAATTACGCTGCCCCAATAACCCAAGAAGCATCTTCTACATCACATCCTTTCTGAATGTTCAGTGGACTATTCAAAGACAGCAAAGGATTAGGGTGAATAAAACACACAGCTTGCAGAAATCTTGCCATTAAAGAGATAGAGATTATGGAAGAATTGTCTCAGCCAAGACAGAAAGGCATGAAAGTTAGCAGAATAGGAGAAAGGGCGTTCTTGAAAGTCATCCTCCATTTGCAAATATGAATTTTGTGAGGACATCCAAAGAAGATAAAACTAGATGTGTTTGTACACAATGTTATTAAAGAAAACATGTTTCCAGACCATTGTAGAAGATTAAACAATAACAATGGCACCCTGAATACGATTTCATGAGTCTAAGGAAGGAGGTAACGCTTGACCCACTGTTGTGTTCATGCAAGCCTACAGATTAAGGAGAATGTTCCAGATAAAGGTTGTCCAATGAAAGCAGCGGAAACCTTAGTTTGTTTTATGTTTGCTTGTCCTGATTTTTCTTTCGACACTGCTAGGAGAATTAAAGATGTTGAGCCATATGCACCTGATGTTAAAGCCTGCGTAGACTCAGGCTAAACTAATTTAGAAATTAAAACTATGGCCCAGATTGTCATAGGTTTTGTGTCAGGGTCTTGTCGCTTTTTTGAAGCAACCTTGACATGCAATCCTTTTTAGTAGTCACAAAGCCAAATAAATATCGATTTGTCTGACTTTGTAAGAAAAAGAAAGCCATGCAATGCATTGCAGTGCCTTGGATTACTTTTCATCAGGAAGGCATTAGATTGGTGATTCATGGTGTTTCCTTGCAATTACTCATGGATTTTGATGCAAACCAATTTTTACAGAGAGATTTAGACATGGGTTTGCACCTTTGCCTGAGGCTGGCTTAAAAAGAAGAACATTGGTTATTTCTCCTCTTTATTTGCCCTTTGCATATGTGCTGTATTTTACACAGCACGCATACAAAGAGAAGAAAGCCTCCAAGGAGAGTTTTTATGTATGAAGTTATTCCTTCCTGCACACAAACTATCCTGACTGTAACACAGGCACCCTTGGGGCTGCATTGATGGTAGGCAACACAAAGTGTGGCTTTGCAAGGAGAAAGCAGAACTGTCTATGAAGATATGGCACAGACAGCTTTACTTGCTGCACTGCGTTGTCTGAATTGTCTGTATATATGTCCCTAAATGTCAAGTGGAAGGTGGATTTCCTACTGTTTGAGAAAGATGAAGAAACTCAGGCCTTTGCAGAAGTTAGTGTAAAATAATGAAAACTACTGTTTTTAGGCAATAGGAGGGATGCAAGATCAGGAAGGAACAAGCAATGTGCCTTCAGCTGTGTTTTAAAAATGTGATATTAAGGAAAATGTTTTTGAAAGGCTCAGTCCAAGTATCCGGCCCACATCTTCTAAGGGTAATGTCTAGGGCACTGTTACAAGGTTGGAGGTGATCATCAATTTTACCTGTTAGCTTGAGCTTAAAACAACATGAAGAATGGTGGCTAGAATGTTGGCGTGTTTGTTTATTGGAGGTAAAGTAGAAGGAAGTGAGCAAATAAAAAAGGAAAATAGCAAGTAGGCAAAATAATTTACACACAGATTCTTTGAAAATTAATGTACGGTGTATTGTTATGGGGTGCTATGTAGACTAGAAATGTGTATTGGTTACTGTGAATGACTGTCAAGTAGTAGGAGGCAACTGTTTGTGATGTTTTGGTGCAGAGTAAAGCTGATGTGATTTTGATGAGTAAAGCTCTTTGTTACCCCTGACCCTTGGAGAGCAGCCTTTTCTATGTAGGATGCTTTTCAGTCTGAAGCAGAACTGGTAGTTCTGTGGGAATACTTGGTGTGGGTGGATGGTGTGCTCTAGTGTCTGAGAGACATGCAGTCTATTTCATTGGTAGTGTTTGGGCTTCCTGAAGGCCATTGGTAGCACCCTTGGACCTGGTAGCTTAAGGAGCTCAGGGGCCAGTCAAACGGAGGAGACTTGTGGGACTGGGAGTACTGGAATACTTATGGACCTGGAGAATGAATGAACAAATGAAATGACATTCTAGAGTGCATTGTACCTATATGTAAGATATAAGGGCTTGCATCAGTGTCTTTCCAAAGTAGATATGGAAATATTTTTGACATAAGATGAAATATAGGGAAACAAGTGGCAGGCACACAGTTAATCAGGATTAAAAAAAAGAAAGTGCAAATGTTGTAAAAAACCAACCCCCAATGTATTGCTGATGAGACCAGTTCAGGAGTGGGCCCTAGTTCCTCTAGCTACCATTGGAGAGTCCATGCCCCAAATTGTTTGCGGAGTAGAAAGATATCTGTTTTTGCACAGTTGCGCTTTAGACAGTTTTGGCTCATCCTCACAACAACTGCAAACATACAGTGCTGTAAATTCATATCAGTAGTATAGTTTTCTGAAATGGACACATTCATTTTTCTGTTGTCTAAATACAAGGTGATTTTAAAGCTGTGGAATCACAATAAATACGCCAAATTAGACATGTATATGCTGAAAAGGTTTGAGCTAAGACAAGAATCCTGAGGTACTTTGCGCCATACTATGAACTAAGCAAAATAAAAAGAAGCATAGTGGACAATCAGCAGTCTATCAAGCAGGAAAGAAACAAGCCAACCTAGCGCCTGTAGGCAAGTGCCCATTTTCTATGGTCACCCCCTCACTCTTTGCTCCAAATGCTGATGGTTATGACTCTGATAGTACACTTAAGTCTGCTGCTCAGACCCCAGTGTCTGTGCTCTCTCCAAAACTGTTATGTCTGACTTGGTATTCTCAAATTGGCAAATACTTTACCACCTTATAAGTCCCTAGTATATGGTAGAAGGAGTACCCAGGGCAAAGGTGGTAAAGGGGTTCCCAGGTCTGCAGCATGGGTCTGCACCACCCTTGGTGACCCAAGCAAACCACTGACACGAGGCCTACCATTGCAGACAGCAGGAGCAGTGCAAGCTGCTTGAACTCACCTGTGCCCTCACCACGTGTGGCACAGTCAAATTCACTATCATTAATATATGTCAGGCATCCCTAAGGTAAGTCTCCTAATCCCAGGAGTCAGGATTCAATATATCAATTGTTAGAACATTAAAGCTCAATCCTATATGTCCCAATAGTGGCTTTCCGCATTGGAAACTACTATACGTATTAGCTGTCCATTAAAATACGGGCTGCCACCCGGGCATTCTAGAGGTTGGCAGCTCCATTATGGTACTGCCATAATATATCATGTTTATTATCAAACAATGTGCCTTCTCACATGAATCTCGTGTCCTGGGTGATGTGAAATGCACCCAGATGGCTACCTTAGAATTTGCCCACCTTGTTGCCTCAGCTTCTCTCTGCTCTGGCTGGCAAGCCCTTGCTTTCCTGCACCTGCTCCCACCAGGACAGGATTCTGACCTCCTGCCAGTCAGTAGGAGCACTCTCAGGAGTCAGGAACAAAGGCTTGGGCAGGAAGGAGGTCCCACTCCTTCCTCCCAATCAGGCTAGTGAAGAGGCACATCAAGGTAGCGAGCTGCAAACGTTTCTTTTTGCAGGCTCCTGCTCATGCCTACTGGCCCTCTGTGCTTTGCTGGTTGAGTGAGGCATGGGTCTGGATGCTGTCTAGGTCCAAGTCCCTTTTTGTTTCCAGCCTGGTTCTCTGCCTCTGCTGCCCCCTGCCTTCGGCCTTCTGGCTTTTTGCCTGCTCTGCGCTTGTTGCTGGTTGGCATTTGGGCTGGGGGTCGGTCTCTGTGGGTCTGCTGTTAGCCTGTCCCCCTGGTGCATGCCGCCTGGCAGTTTCCTGCTGGCTGTGCTCTCCTGCTATGCTGGCCTGCAGCCTTGTCTTCGGTTCCTCCTGCTGCCCGTTCTGTGGTTCGGCCGGGTCGGCACTGGTTCATCCCTGGTTTGGTGTCTACTTGCTGGGCAATGGCTCGCTTTGGTGCAGTCTCTCCCGGGGATTGTTGGCTTCTTCTTGTGACCTCTTTGCTCTGTCCTCTGGGCCTCTGCCCTGCGCCTTCTGTTCTCCCTGTTCTGCCCTGGTTGGTGCCTGGTTGGGGGTCTGCCTGGGGATTGCCTGTTGCTCTGGTCATCACAGGCTGCTTGTCAGGCTTTTTTTTTGTTGGGTCCTGATGCCCTTCCGCCCCTTGGTTCCTGCCCTTTCATGGGCTCAGACCTGGTGAGTGCCTGTCTCGGTGCCTGCCTGAGGTTTTCCCTGTTGGGCACTTTTTACATCCTTACGGGTGCTTTTGTAAATGTAAATGTAAATGTAGGTGTACTTATATAGCGCAACCTGTCACCCAAAGGGCATCCTGGCGCTTGCTTAGGGAACCCGTCCTGGTATTCCCCTGTGAGAGACCCCGGCAGGGTCCACAAGGTGAAAGCCAGGCATCCCGCCGCGAGGGGCCGTTGTGGAGATTAAGCAAGCTATTGCCCAGAGTTGCAGAGTGAGACCCCGTGAGTCGAGTAGGCACCGGAGCGAGAATTGTCGAGGCCGTGGAATTTTGAGCCCGAGACCCGCCGAGGCGGGGAATCGAACCCTGGTCCACGGTCGATCCCAGCATCCGGGTCTGCCTCCTCTAACCACTGAGCCACACTTCTCCACTTTGCTTGGCCAGTGCTCAGGGTGTCTGGTTTCTTCTAACCCTCCTGTGATTTGATGGGTCCTACCCCTTGCTTTCCATGGGTGGTGGGGCCTGTTGTGCCCTCCCTCTGTCCTGGTGTACCCTTAGCCTTGTTGGGCTGTTGGTGGGGTCCGGCTGGAGTTGGATGGGCTTGCATCTCGCCTGCTGCAGGTTGTGTTGCCTGCTGGGGTTTGGTTTCCAGTTGTGGTTTTCTTCTCCCCTTTTGTGTTTCTCTTGGTGGCTTGGTGTGCTTGGGCTTTGCCTCTCACCAGCTGCTCCCTTTGCCTCCTGTGGTGGCTGGGTGTCATTGATCTTCCTTGGCCTCTACCTTGGGTGGCTGCTTGTTCCTCAGGTGCTCGGCTCCTGTGACTCGCCCTGTCTCCTGTGCTGTTTCCCTGCTTTTTGGGTGTTGGGTGTCGGCCTCCCCTGTTGTGTGGGCCACTTTTCTGCTTCCCGCTTCTCTCTTTCCACCTTGGGGTTGCGGCTGGCTTTTCCTTGGGTCTGGGGCTCTGGCCTTTCACCTTTGGGGGCCTGTCATTGGGCCTGTGCTGTTTTCTCACTCCTGTATGGGCTGCTTTCAGCCTGTGGTGTCTGTGGCCCTTGCTCTCTTGTTGGTTCGGGGTGTTCGTTCTCCCCTTGTTTGAGTCTGTTCCGCGCCCCTGGTGGGTGGTGCGCCTTTTGCTTCTCCGAGCTCCTCTCCTTTGGTTTCTGGTACCTGGATTGTTCTGGTGTGCTTTGGGGCCTGGACTCTGCCTCTGTTGGGTTTTGCCCTTGCAATCCCTGTGTTTGGCCTCCTGTTCGCTTGTGCCTGTGGGTCGCTGGTGCACCTCTCGGCTTGGTTGTGTCAGGCTTTGTGCTGTGGGGCCTTTGGTTGCTTTGGGGTCCTCTTTTGGTCCCTGCTTGGGTCCTTTCCTGGCTGCTCATTCTCTTGGGCTTTTGGTGTTCTTTCTGCCTCTTGGTGCCTGGTGGTTCTTGCCCTGGTGTTCTCGGTCCTAGAGAGGTTTCCTGTCCTTTCCTGTGCCGATCCTTTGTGGATGGCTGTTGCACTGAGGCCGTTGTGTGGGCTGCTGGACTCCCTCCCTGTCTGCCTGCTGCTTCTCCTCTGTGGGTGGCCTGGTTGTGGTTGGCTGCTGTGCCTTTCCCTGGGCACCTTCTTGGTTGTCTTTTTTGCCTCTCCGTCCTGGTGGCATCATTTTGGGAGCCTCCTGGCTGGCTGGCCTGCTGGTTTCTCCAGCTGGCTTCTTGGGCATTTGTGGGTCACCTCCGGGGTTGGGCTGTTGTCCTCCTTGTTGGTCTTTCCTGTTTTGCCCTTCTGAAGCTCCTCATTGGGTTCGCCTTTGGTGGTTCCTTAGTCCTCCGGGCGGGTGGTTCGGCTCTTGGTTGGTGGCAGTTCCTCCTTCCAGGGTTTGATATCCCCGGTTCCGTGTTCGGCCCCTG
Organism: Lissotriton vulgaris; assembly: GCF_964263255.1. Classification (NCBI taxonomy): domain Eukaryota; kingdom Metazoa; phylum Chordata; class Amphibia; order Caudata; family Salamandridae; genus Lissotriton; species Lissotriton vulgaris. Next base: position 334,192,431 of record NC_141700.1, read on the forward strand.
TTGTTGTCTTTCTTGATTGTGCCCTGGTTTTGTCTGGGTCTGCGCTTCTTAGCTCTCCCTGGCCTCCGTTGGGCAGGTTGCTGGGTTTCGTGTCCTGTTGTCTCCTGCTTTGGGGGTGTGCCATGGCCCTGGCTGGTTCCTGTGCCTCAGGTTCTTCTCCCAGTGTGTGGCATTTTTGTTCCTGCTGCTCTTCTGTGTCTCAGCTGGAGTTGGCCATTGGTCGTTCCTGCCCAGTGGCTGGGCCTTCTGTGTGTTTCTGTGCCTCCGAGTTCCCTGTTGCTGCTGTTTTTGGCTGGGTGGCCTTGCTTGGGTTCCCTGTCCCATTTTCTTCCTGACTGTTCCACTGGGTTGGTGCATGTTTTCTTGTCCAGTTCTGCCCTCTTTGGTCTTTGTGGCTCTGCTGATGGCTTCCCCTGGTGTGTTAGGGTTGGTCCTGTGTCTTTCCTTGCTCTCTTGCTTTGATGTGGCTCTTCGGTTTTATCTACCTTCCCCTCGCTTTTGGTGTGGTCCTTTGTGGGTTCCTGTGCCTCTGGGTCACCTTCTTCCCTGTTTTGAAGGGAGTTCGCTCTCTGTATTGTCTCTGCTGTGTTCCTTCCTGGTGCCTTCTACCCTGCCACCCTGTGCAGCCTGTTCTCTTCTGCTCTTGGCTTTTGGCCTGGGCTGGCCTGTGTGGTCCCTGGTTGGGTGGCTGCCTGGTGGTGCCTGGGGTGGTGGGCTTAGCCGTTGGTGGTTCCTCACTGGTCGGTTGCCCTTCCTGGCTCCATTGCTCCATTGGGGTGTTTCCGCTTCTCCTGGGCTCCCTTTCGTAGTTTGGGGCACTCGGGCTTTGTTTTGGCCCTCTGGTTGTTCCCTTGGGGCTTGGCTCTGCGTGTGGGGGGCCTCCTTCTGGCTTGCCTGCAGGGTTCTTGTGCTTTTTTGCTGGTCATCCCTACTGGATTTGGGGTCTCCTCTGTCCGCTTGGGTGGGGGCATGGTTGGTTGTATCCTCCTGCCTGCGTTTTTCTCCTTTCTTGTGGGCTCCTTTTGCTCCTGTGGGGTGCCATTTTTCGGTCTGGTGTCTGGAAGGCCGGGTTGTCTTCTTTGGTATTCTCCACTTTGTTCAGGAATGGGACGACGACTGGAGGGACCTGGGGGTAATGTCCTATTACTTACCGGTAATCTTCATTACTTATGGTCCTGTTGTCCTCGTCTCATTCCTTACTCCCCTCCCTCCATCCCTGGTGGCTAGCCTTCAAGTTGTTGGCTTGGTATTTTCAGGCTGCATGCTGGGCTGGTACCGTGGTACCGCTTATGCACTCCCAGTGAGAGGGAGTGGAATGGAATGGAATGGAAAGAGGATTTGTATAGCGCGATGGCTACCCAGGGGTGTCCCAGCGCTGTGAAAAAGATTGGGTTGAGCCGGAGGGGCTGAAATAAGTGAAGCTGAGTGAAGATTTAGAACTAAGTTTTGCTGAAAAGCCAAGTTTTAAGAAGTTTTCGGAAGGTAGATAGATTTGATTCTGATCTAATTGGGAGGGGAAGAGAATTCCAAATCTTGGCTAGATTGTAAGAGAGTGAGCGGCCTCCACTTCTGGCTTTTCTAATGCGTGGTACTGAGGCGAGGTGGGAGGTCGCGGATCTGAGGGGGCGAGAAGGCTGGTAGGCTTTTACCAGGGGGAAGTTGATGGAGGGGCCTGTTCCCCAGTAAGAGCGATGTGCAATGCACATGCTCTTGAATTCAATTCTGGATCTCACCGGGAGCCAGTGAAGGTCCCTTAATCTGGCTTTGACAACGGGACCAGGAGTAATGGTGATTACCGTTAAGTAATAGGACAATCCCTTGAAGGGTTGAGTCAGTTTCAGCCTAACTCTTGAAGGGAATCGACGTGATTGTACATTTCTTTATAATAAAGAAGTTACAACTTACTATCTGCAGTGGAGCACTTTACTCAACAGGTACGCTCAAGAAATGTGTACTTTATTAGTTTTCGTCCTGCCTTGCACACGAGAAAAGATCACCAAAGAAAGATAACAGCCCTAGCTCCTGGAAGGTGCTACGAAGATAAGCCAGCCAAGGAATACTGAGACCATTTTCACATGATAAGCAGTCTTTGATCACAAGATGGTTCAGGCTGGCTTGCTGGTTTTAGCCATATGGAGATCTGTAGAATGATCGGACACAATTTAATGCAGTCCTTGATGTAGCAAGGAAAGGCGTCTTCTACAAAAACAGAGTTCCTCTGCCTGCATGGCTGCCCACCCCGCAATACCCCAAATCCCTGCTTTATATCTTTCAGCGTGTGGGCATTGTATGTTATAAATTTGCAAAACGGGGTCAGTTCTTCACCACTAGGTAGTCTAGTTATATTAGGTATATTACATAAAGTCCCTACCACTTGGGAAAATGTTATAGAACAGTGCAATATGTTAGAAGCTCAAGATCCAGATAAATCGTATATGACCCCGATGATATGACATTTTTGACCTAGATCTAGAGTAGTGACATTCAACCGGTTTTGGTCCGCAAGCTATAATATACGATTTATAAATTTTTTAAGTAGGTCTGTCTGCAATAAACTGGGAAAATTAGGTCACTAAGAAGCAAAAGGCTGTTTTTGAGTGCAGCCCATTAGCATCGCATTGACAGCATAGAGTAGGACTGGAAGTGGGTCACCCCCAATCCTAGGGGCAATGGGGCCTAATGTTATTGAGGAGCGGACTTAGTTTATTAATGTAGACTTCGAATAAAAGTTGGGCAAGGAAGCATCCCCTCCAAATCCCTAGCAAAATGTCAAATTTGTCTGTAAACTAGCCATTGAGTCCACATCTAATTCTTGCTCTCATGCAAGACTTCTAGAAAGTGCGCAAGGGCCTCTTCAAATCCCAGATCCAATAGAATTGGCCAAAATTCTGAGCAGTTAACAAAGTCAATAGCGGTGGATAGAGTGGCCAGTGCTTTAAATAGAATATTTGCCTATACTTAAGCAAAGATTAAGTCAGTGTTCCCAGGTCCTCAGTGATTCCCTAAAGCCACATTGACAGCAATTAAGTATGCTATTTTCTGAAGCCCCTGGTGGATCCAATTACAGACGTCCCTGCCCAAGATGTTCATATAGTTATCAATGAGATGGCATCTTGGGTCTGATTGATCACCTTTTTTAAAAATAGGAACAATAATCAAGGAAGCCCAGGACCTAGGTAGGAGGTAATATGTGTGGTGATTAAAGACAATAGCCAGCAATGGCACCCATAAATCAGAGGTGCATTTTGCCAGGCCTGTCGGAAACCCTATTTGGCCCTGGTGCTTTCTCAGAAGGGCACTGCAGTATAGCTTCAGAAATCTCCCTTAAAGAAAAAGGTAAATAACGTTGCCGATCATGGATTCCTTAGTTGCCACACCAAGAACGGTAGGAGAATAGATATGAGAAAAATGATCAACCCACGACCTACTGGAAATATGACAGCTAGATGAAGATATGTGGTTGTTTGTATTCCTAATAGAGAGAACAATTGCCTGAAAGTCCTTAGAGTGATTGGTAGATGATTCAACTGCTAAATTGCCCAATTTATTATTGTTAATCTTGTTGCACCTCTACTTGATAGCTGATTTATATAGCCTACAAGAAAGCAACATTTCAAACTAGTCCCTTGATTCATCTCCAAGGGCTTTATGTAGTCTTCTGTTTCACAACAGAGTAAGCATTATTAAATTATTGCGATGTATTTGAATGACTCATTACAGGATTTTAAAAAGAAGACTGGATGCAATTACACAGTTCTTCAAAAGAGTGGGCGACTGACTCCCAGCCAACCTTATTCTCTAGGCCATGTAAAAAGAGGTCCCAGTTTTCCTTAATGATATGTGCTAAAGATTTAGAGGAATTGAAGAGCCTCCAAACAAACCTGAGGCCATTGAACGTGGGTTGGCAGCGAGAAACGGCTCCTGTGGATCTGGGTTCTTCAGTTAACACTAATAACAGCTTGCTTGGTTAATATCTCTGTGAGTAGATTCTAAGATCATTCCGTGTTCTAAGTTGTGTGCCAATCCTCTTGATAGACAACTGATGCAGCTGCTCCCATAAAGTATATTACTTTGCACAAATTGTGGACTGCTATGTAACCCCTGAGGTCTATGCCTCTCTGATCTTTGTTGGCCATTGCATACCATGAGGCCACATAAGTCTCCAGAATTAATGCTTTCTTCAAATTTAACTATAAAGTACCCTGCAAGAAACAAGCAGAATTCTTGCTCGAAGCATTCTGCCTATTCATAAGAGTTCCTACAAATCCAAACATATTAGTACATTTTACATTCAATTTTTTTAATAATTGTTATAAAAATAATCGTGCCTTGACAGCAATTATGTAGAGGTTTCTATAATCTGGGCGTTCACTTTGAAGGACAAATTCATCCAGATGGACAAGACCCCTAAGGGAATACAAAAATACTAATACCCATCAAAAACATCAGTTGTGGTGGACCAAGTGTTTTTGAAGAATATCCTATCATATTCTGCAATTAAAAGCTGCAATGCAGCAAACATAGTTTTGACCTGATTCTACTATATCTCAGCTCATGATTCCAAGTTTTGATTTGCGACAGAAGGGAAATAGTTGCAGGGCCAGTAATACATTAATTGAGAGCATATTGCTTCTGATGAGCCTTACAGAAGGAAACAATAGGTGGTGTAACTCAATCGATCGTGGTGAGGTCAAATAGGATTTCAACGCTTTGCCTAAGGGGTAGTAATGTTACATGTCCCAGTATATTGGTAGAGGGTACTTTTGACTCACTAAAAGGGGGGCAATGCTCATTCATTCTGCTCATTGTAGATGGCTTATAAAAGAACCCAAGAGGCAGTATAACTTTATCACCACAATTGATCTCCGGGCTCACCTTATAAGTTATCAATTTCTTATGCAGATGGGGTTGTTAAAATTTACAACATACAGTCCCTTTTGATATTTTTTCTTTTAGGGCCCAAACACCAAACCCTTCTGATCAATAAAATCAAAACCCTATTGTAATGAACCATGCTAAATCCTCAATTCTTACACATCCAGTGGGTGACTTTGCTAAAAAGCTTGTTGCCTGATGCAGTTTCATGGCGCCTCAGCAGAGGGACCCCTGCCAACACCATCACAAACAGGCTAACTAGAGGTGGTAAATTAATGATAGTTTTGTTTGGAAGTTTTTGTTATTCTGTGTGTCCTATAGTGTGGGGTTAGCTGTCAAAAGACTTTCCTTAGGATTGCAGTTCCTGTTGGGAATGTGAATGTCTTTGATGGGCTCCAAGTGGCTGTGTCTCCCAAATGGATTGTATGATACTGTATTCTTGCAAGGGACTTGGGAATGTTGATTGATCATTCCAACATTGGTGGCAAAATTATGGACTGGATCTATTCCATGTCCCTTGGCAACCAAGTTATCAGCACACAGGGTGCTCAAGAGATTCCTTTTTCTGCCTTGGTAACTGCCATAAATCCCTTCACCACAGATTCAATATGTCCCAGATGGTCAGAGAGGGGTTGCAGCTGGGCTTTTAAGATTAGAGAGGGCCTGGTACAGCACTGGCTTAGTTGCAGTGAGAGTTCCCTAGCCGTTGCCCGAGATGAAACAGAGCCCACAGCTCTTTCCTTACATTTAGCTGCAGATGCAAAATAGTCTATCAATCTGGCTGTAGCATCAGGGCTATGCATGAGTCCTGTATCTATGCCACTACTAAAGTCCATAGACTCGCCTCCTTCAGCACCAGGAGCATCAATTTTCTAGCAGATGAGCCCGCTATTGGCCCGGGTGAGAGAGAAGCACTATAATGGTGCTGGCACCCATCTCCCCTTGTGCAAGATACTGGTAGTCTTGGGCTTCTTCCACACCAATTGCAGCAGTCCCAGAAAAGTGTCCAGTGCAATGGGGTAGTGAGAAGCGCTACAAGCGTATTTGCAGAATGCTGGTAGATATAGTCTGGGTGGGTGAAAGGAAAGTCCTTTCCAGCAGCAGGCCCAGAAAAGATCCAAGGATTGAGTACATAGATGCCGCTCGTAGCAGGACTTTGGCTGTTTGCTTTCTTTGAAGACTTGCGAGGCTCATCTCAGTGCTGCTCTCCCTATCGTGGCTGTTTGGAGGCGGATTCATTGTAGAGGACCCTGAATAATAGGACTAACTGCGGGAGCCCGGGACTGCGAGGACCAGCATTCTCAGTAACATCGACAGCTGGTGCCTCTTCCCGGGCGTGCCCCGCCTCCCCTCACCAGCACTTCACTGCTCGCGGCCCCGCTTCGTGTGAGCCGCTCGTAGCAGGACTTTGGCTGTTTGCTTTCTTTGAGTACTTGCGAGGCTCATCTCAGTGCTGCTCTCCTTATCGTGGGGACTGCGAGGACCAGCATTCTCAGTAACATCGACAGCTGGTGCCTCTTCCCGGGCATGCCCCGCCTCCCCTTCAGTATATAATTGACGTCTCGACCGTGCATCGCAGGACGTGCGCAGGACTTAGCCCGGGGCTAAGCCCGGGCAAAGGGCGGGCCGTTTGAGGCCGTTAGAGAACGGAAGAGACCGGACCGGGCTACCCCCATAACGCCCCTCTCTCAGGTATTGTCTCCGTCCTTTTACCGCCCTGCCTGTCTGCACAGAAGCTTGGAGTTAACTAAATGGCCACTAGAGAAACAATAAGCAAGGCAACTTCAATGGCCTCAGGTACTTTGGATAACTTTTTAGCTAGTGCAAACATAGTGGTTAATAAGGGTCTGACTGTGCTGGAAAAGCAAATCACGGAGGGTATAGAAAATTCGCATCTGGCTTCACCGGAGTTATCATCTAATGCTAGGACATCACTACTTCTTGATGCGACGCATTTATCACTTATGGACAGCATTGACCAAACCATAGAGTCTGTCCTACAACAGCTAAGGACACCATCCGACTCCCATAGGGATAGAGACTCACCACGTAACACTGATGAGGTGGAACCCTCCCCCACTGTTGAGATAGTACCATCTAGGGCTCAGGGGGACGGTCCTACATCAATTGAATATATGGGTCACAGAGAAGATGCTGCTCCAAAAAGGAAAAGATCTAGGAAGTCCAAAGGCGCCAAAAGGGCTAAAGTTGATCTCATAGTGAACACCACCGAGGATAGCCTGGTTGCCCCTGGAACATGTGTAATGGGAAACAATTTGGAAACGGCAAGCACTCCACCTCCCACTCCCATACCCACTCACACTGGCCCTTTCATTTTTGGCGGGGTAGCTCCTAACACCTCAGAGCACATTATTTGCTCACTCACTGGCATCTTTAAAAGCCTTCTGGATCCTCTCTCCCTCAAATTAGACTCTATAGAGGCTAGACTTCTAGCTATAGAAAGATTAAATGGTAGTGGTGGCGATCAGCTAGGGCCAAGAGAAAGCACACATAGAGCCCATGGGGATAATGCTGGGACTTCTCATTTCCCTATTGTTACAACTACTATGGTCCTACTCCACCAATAGCTCCCTCTGGGGAAAATATGAGTACAGCCCCGGTGCTACAGCCTGCCCCTGTACCCCTCGCTAGGCAACTGCCTCCGGTACCAACTGTAAGGACGTCGAAGCTACCCGCTTCGGCCAGCTCACTTGGCCAGGAGAGACCATCGAATGAAACTGTTAACTGCCCAAACCGGTTAGCTAGTTCTAATAACCAGCGAAAAGCATTTAACCTGCCTCCTGAGGCGGCAGCCTATACTGTGATTTTGATGGGGGTACCAGAGCTTTCCAGTGACGCGATAGAATCTTATGATTCCCTACGCAATAAGGTCATTAGCTGGTTAAATATTCAAAGGCTCTTACCACCTAATCTTAGAGGAGAGGTTCTTATGGTTAGAAGGGTCCCATGGGTTGGGTACACTGCCAAGAAAAGTGTGGGGGACTGCATAATTGTAAGCTTCAAGAATCCCCAGGTTGCCACTTACATCTGTAATTGGCTTGGGGGTTCAGGAAATACCTCTATAGAATTGGTCCCCCTGTCATACTTCTACCCCAATGTACGTGACCTGACTATGAGGAGGGACGACGGTTGAACAAGGGTTGGCTTTGCTGTTGATGGGTCAAGATATAGGCTCACCCGTAATATTATTCCTGCTTACGGCACCTATGTACACCCCAGCAGATTCAGCTGCCTTGATCAGGTCGATTGACTCCGAAAGGGTGCATCCTCACGATGTACCCAAAGTATCACCAGTGAATCTGTAGGCGATTCTGATGTCATCACTCGAGAAATTGATCCATCCCCCCCGGAAGGCTTAACTCCTTCTTGCTCCCCGGGCCGAGTAAGTAACTTACCCTGTAATCCACTTGGTCACAGCCCAACACCTGTAGTTCCGCCTGGTCCTAACCTAACACCCACTGCTTTATACCTCTTGGAAACATCACTGCAAGGGTCCGCAGTTCCACCACCGGAAACCGAACCAGAGAAAACTGGGGTGCTGGGATCAAAACCTCCAGCCGAACCCCTAAAGGTCCTATCCTGGAATGTGGTGGGTATTGTTAATAAACTACACACAAATGACTGGGATTCCCTAGTAGGCAGTAGTGATATCTGTCTTTTCCAAGAGACATGGGCCAGGGAACCCCTGTGTAGAGCAGGGTATGTAGTTTTTGAAATTAAAGCCAGGTGGAGTGGTAAAGGGAGGCCCTCAGGTGGTTTGGCGGTTTGGGTAGCTAGTCACATTGGGTGTAATGCAAAGAATGTACCGACGTTCTCGCAAGACATACAGTGTGTTCTACTCAAGTGGCCTAATGTGTTAAATCTGGCAATTATTAATGTTTACCCTCGCCCAGTCAGTGTGTCCATGGAGTCACCCACACTAGAAGATCTCTCGTTATCCTTGGGCCAACTCCCCACTGATTGTAAGATAGTGATGGGCGGAGATTTGAACTGTCATTTTGAACCACTGGAAGGTTTAAGGGAGGTTGCCCTCACTGCTGAAGATGACTTTTGGGGTGTACCGTCATGTCAATCCCCCCACCTTAAATCCTGGTCCCCTCTTGCAGTGCAAATTATGTCCCTAACATTAAATTTCACGCTAAGGGCCTGTAATGGACGCACTCCTTCTGACATCCCTTCATTGTGTACCTTTAATAGGAAGGACCATGAATCGAGGCTGGACTATATTTTTGTGGACATTGTTCTGTGGTCCAAGGTACAGGATTTTAGGGTAATCGTAAGAACAGACAGCGACCACAACGCACTTTTATTAGATATGGTGCATCCTGCACCTGTGGTTGGGTCATTACCCGACAATCCCAGTGAAGATCCAGGGAATTTGGTTCTTAGCTTCAATAGACGTAGGGTAAAACGGGGGAAATTGGTTAATTCAGAAGAGAGTATAACTAAAATCTATGAATTAGCGCTCCCTAAGCTAAATGAACTAGATGTACTAATTAATCAGCCTAGACCCCCAAACTACAATGAGAAAGTCGCCCAAATCCATGTAGACCTAGTGGGAGCTCTTGGTGAGGTTTTTTATCCAGTGGTAGCCCCACGGAAGAAAAAGACCCGAATTTCAACCTGGTATAATTTTTCCTGTAGAAAGATCAAGACAGAGTTAATAGCCACAATAAAAGTAGGTTCTGATAAGGGTAAGGTCGCTGAGCTTAGGCGGAAATATAGGGAAGCCATGGCAGTGGCAAGTTCGGAATGGGATTGGAACAGATGGCAGGATCTATCCCTAGCGTTAGAAGCGAGGGATTCCAGAAAATGTTGGTCTTTGGTAAATACAGGCACAGGAGAACCAAAAGCTGCAGTGGAGTCAAGCATTGCATCTTCCGTCTGGGAAGACCATTTTGGCAAATTATACCAAGATATCTCTGAAATTGCCAATGATGTGTACCCGGATGTTATATCCAATCCTGTAGCTGGATTAGAATTTACCCTTGGTGAGGTGGTCAGTGCATTAGAGAGATTGGCGAAGGGGAAGGCCCCGGGACTAGACAGATTGCCTGGTGACCTTTTTAGACACCATCCAGAGATATGGGGCCCGTACCTACTCATTTTGTTCAATTCCATTGCAGGAGGTATGGAGATCCCCTGTACTTGGCTGGGGCGGAGATAGTGCCTATTTTCAAAAAGGGCTCTCCTCTTCTCCCAGCCAACTACAGGCCGATCAGCCTCATAGATGTCCCCCAAAAACTGTTTTCCCGCCTTCTTTTGGACCACCTTCTGGATTGGATGGAGGAAAATGAAATCCTGAGTCCCCTCCAGGCTGGCTTCAGGAAAAACACGTCCACCATGGATCAGATTTTCCGCCTCGTTCTCCTCTACTGGAAAACTGTGAGGATAGAGGGAGGAGGCTGTACATGGTGTTTGTGGACCTGAGGTCAGCCTTTGACCTGGTCCCCTGCAAGAAATTGTGGGCGGTCCTGAAGGAGTTGGGTGTTCCTGCCCATCTACTACACGCTATAGTTAGGCTACACACCAGTAATTTTGCACAGGTTAGGTGTGGGAGGGATGGAGCGTTGTCATCCAGGTTCCCAGTCCTTAGAGGGGTAAGACAGGGTTGCGTTTTGGCGCCAACCCTGTTTTGCCTCTACGATAACAGTGTTATATCCCATCTCGACAATGTTAGGGACAACGACGCTCCTTTTTTGGCAGGCGGGAGGGTACCGGTTATCATGTTCGCCGATGATACCCTCCTGCTTTTCAAATCACCGATGGGGATCCAGCAGATCCTAGATGGATTTGGTCTTTTCTGTAGACAACATGGTCTTGAGATCCATACAGAGAAGACCAAGTTCATGATATTCTACCCCTCCCCTAAAACCAGACCTAACCCATCCTTGGGCTCAGCAAGACTGGAAAGGGTAAAAACCTTCCAGTATTTGGGTGTAACCCTACATGAGAGCCTATCTTGGGACCCCCAAATAGTAAGATCCCGGCTAAAGCTTTGTCAATTGTCTGGTGCAATTTTGAAGGTTGCAAACACTTCTACTTTTAAACTCATTAGCCAGGCAATAGAAATGTATAAAACTCAAGCCAAAGCGGCCGCTTCTTATGCTAGTGAGCTATGGGGGCACAAAGCAGGGAAAGAACTTCTCAGTGTAGAAAATAACTTCCTCAGACGTCTCCTAGCCCTCCCCCGTGGCACACCCCTGCTCCCCTTGAGACTAGATGTGGGTCTCCCATTTAAAGCTGAGGATCTGGAATTAAAGCCTTTAAGATTCTGGCACAGGCTTTGTACCACAAGCGAGCTTGCTCACTATAGGCAAGACCTCATTCATGTAATGAACTTGAACAAGCGTGACAAAATTCCTTGGTTGGTCTTCATTAAGAAAGAACTGTATCGCCTGAGACTCCAGGAGTTATGGGAGGTTCCCGAACAAGGCTACTAAAGGATCTCCCGCAAAAGACTGGGGGAAATACACAAGGAAAAAAGTTTATCTACTCAGGTATCTGCACCCAATAACGGCACTTTAACAGACCGATTTCCGGATTCCAAAAATTCCTATCAATTTGAAGGTTTTATGGACATTATTTTCCCCATTTTAGCACGAAAACTGTTCATCCAATGGAGGTTGGGCACCCTGCCTATTAAAACCTTTACTTGCAAATGGACAAAGAGTGATGATAAAATCTGTCCAGGGTGCAGTAATCATGATGAGGAGGAAATTCATGTTCTGTTCTTCTGCCCAGCCTACAATAGACCAAGGAAATATTGGCTTGTGCCATTATGTAGGAACTTGGGCATAAGGAGCCATCTGAACTCTTACAGAATACTGAAAACTAGCACTCTGCCCCACATAGTCTTTGCAGTTGCCAAATACATAATGGCCATGTGGCAGATAAGGAATAAACTTCTAAAAGACTGAACATTGATATGGATTGTAATGTACTCCCTCTCATGAATAGACCTCAAAGGAATTTAATTTTTATGCAATGTTTTTTACATAAGGGAATGCTTTTTTTAACGTTGAATGTTTTTATTGTATCTTTTATGGTCTAAAAGACCGAAATAAAGAATGTTTGAATTGGATTGGATTGGATTCTACTAAATTAGGGAAAATCATGTTTTCTTTAGTTTGATTGAACACTAGATGTCTTACAAAAACAAAATATATTTCAAGACTATATCTTCTATATTCATAATAGTGCTTTGGAATAAGTGTCAGTGTTGTTTTGTTCTGTTATGTGTAACTCCACGCACTGAAATGCAATTGGGGCTCTATATATTAAAATGTATGAATGCCTTACAGCAGTAAGTATAAGTAATTTATGCTTCCATATGTTACCCATATTTAAAAAAGTTCAAGATCAGGCAAAAATCAGTAGCAGGGGTAACTTACATATGCATAACTTGCGCATTAGTTTTGCTTCTCATACAATTTGTGGGCTTTCCAAGGGATGTATCAGGCAAATGCCATTCCAAACTGGTGTAAATGTCAGTATTGACAAACATTTGCGAGTGCATTGCACATACTTATCTGTACTCTTAATTTATTCTGAGAGTTCAAGACAAAAGTGATCCAAAGAGCATGGGAATGCGCACAAAACTCCTTAGTTGTCATGTAGGTATTGAGGAGAAAAGGACATACCTGGGAAAAATAATTTTTAATAGTATGAAGTGAAAGAATTCATGGACATCATATTGTATCCACCAGGGGTCACAGCAATGACCCCTGGTTTGCCCCTTGCGACCCATGGCCCTGCCTTTATGACCCCTGAAGTGGCAAAACAAGTGCGAAGAACACAGGGGTGGCTCCGCTTTCCCTAATTTATACACGTTTTTCATTAAACTAGTAGTGGACTATGTATTATTATTTAGTATTAGTTTAATGAAAAATGGAGCACAATTTGCATGAGAATGGTGTCAGCTGTGGTAGGTAAAAATCGTTTTAAATGTGTGTTGTGCAGGGGTGGGTGCGAAATTCCGTTCCGCTCGCGGAAATTGCGATAATTTTACATTTTCGTGTTCAGCGGAGAGCGCAAAAGAGCCAAAATAAACGCGATCCGCAGCGTACCGGAGATTTTTTTCATGCTCATGCTTTGAAAATACGTTCTCACGTGCTGTATCGCCTTACCGGGATCCCGGCGTTCCCTTACAAGTTTTCCTGATCTGGTCGCGTGCTCCACGAGATGTTGGTAGCCGTTTGCGCTATATGGCGAGAGTTTGAGAGTATGAGATCTTGAACACGTCATTCTTCACTGCGGGTGAGTGTGTGAGGACGCAAACCCATCATATCGAACGTGACAAGGAGCAAGAGAACCCAAACACTTCATATCCAACGCGACAGGGAGCGAGAGAATGGGAACCCGTCATTTTGGACGCGCCATCGACATCTGGCGGAAGTAAGGTGAAGCTCGAGACCTCAAACATGTAAAATAATCAATCTGGAAAAGAATATCATCTCTAGCAGCATAAAACCTTCTGTAAATGGTGATTTGGATGAAAAAAACTCCTCAGATTGACATTTGGCTGTCTTTTTTTGTGCAAGGAGCCCTTTTTTGAAATGGAGGGAGAGGGAGGAAGTGCCACAGAATCTCCAACTTCCTGTTCCTGCCCAGCAGGCTCCTCCCAGTGCCTTGTCCATCTCCTTCTCATTCTGCCTTTGGATTTTGAGCTGGAAAGATCACTCTTTTTGTCTGCTGCATCATTATCATCGGATTTGAGGATTTTTTTAATTGGATACTTTACAAGTAAGTGGTTGGTGTGTCTGTTTGATTGGGGGACTTGCAGTTGTTGCAACTACAATTTAATGTTGGTACTTATCATTGCTTTTTATAAAATGTTGTGGGTAGTAGTAGTTCATAGGCCCAGAGCTAGTCATGGGTGGGTGCATGATGAAGCAACTGTTCCTTTGGTGTGTTTTGAATGTATTTCATTTTCAAGCATCATTTAGGGCATGAATGGCATTGGATTGGGTTGGGAAATGTGTTTTTTTGGGGTGGAGTTTCTGTTGTTGGGCCTGGCCATGTGGATGGTGGCCATTTTGAAGCCTAGGCCTGCAAGCTTGTCTGGCCTTGTCTGCCAACATGCCTGCTTTCATCCAGTAGGCTCAGAGCAGGTAGCCACAGCTGCATTAAACAAGTATTTCTGTGTGGTCTGTTAAATTTAGACATCATTTAGGGAACGGATGGAATCGGGTTGAGTTGGGATTTTTTTTTTTTTCGATGTGGTTTCTGATGTTGGGCGTCTTAAAGACATGCCTTTCTTGTGTGAGTCTGGTGTGTGTTGGTGTGCAATGCATGCACTCTGCTGACCTTTTCTCGGGATGTGTATTTTCGTTTTTGCATTTTATTGCATTAAAAAGGTAGAGCAGTGTGCTTTAGCATGCATCCTTTGCCTGGATTTTATAGGTCTTTTGTCAGCTCATGGTGATTCCCGGGCCACCTGCTTGTTGCTTGTGATTTGTGAGTGTCCATGTGGCTGGTGGCCTTTTTTTGTGATGGGAGTTATTAGTGTCCTGCTTTTGCCATATAGGCCTGTATGGTTTTCCTATTGGCTTACTGCTTCCATCCATCCATCCCCTTTGCCAGCAGCAGCTCCATGAATGATGTGTTGCTCAAATAATTTAATGGCAAATAGGGTCCACCCCACTTCCATTACATTTTTATTTTGGTCGTTCCTATTCTCTTTCCTATCCTTCCTGAGAGTGTAGTGTGTACACAGTAGTATAACATAGCCCTTGTTGACAAAGTCTCAGAAATGGCTAGACTATATATTTTGTTTGTTTGTACTAGTACAATAGTAACTGAATCACAACAACAAATGCAACATTTTACTGATGTTCTTCTCCTGGCTTATTTGCTTTTAGGTGCACAAAAAGCCAGAGGAGGAGGTGTCATCATCATCACCCGTTTTACTGCCAGCCAGACAGAAGTCCTGCTGCGCATCACACCCACATGTGACCACAACTTGTGCACCTGTGTCCTGCCTGACATCTGAAGAAGATGACCCCAAAGAAAGGTACCAGGTCCAGTACCAAGAAAGCTGCCAGTGAGAAGAAGGAACAGTAAAAGGAAGTGCCGCTACACACAACTGGTGTGATGGGCAATGTATTTTTGGGGACCAACAAAATTACGCATGCAGCAGCGTCGTCCGGGAACCAAGCTTGGAGCAGCACCTTCTCAACAGCGGTCCAACCCCACAAACCTAGGACCAAGCCCTTGAGTGTTGCAGAGGTAGCCAGTCTAATAACGAGCAGCGATGTTGAAATGTCATTATCGCAAAGTAGTACACAATCAACGCAGGTGGAAACTCAGCAGATAAGTGTGCAGCAGTAGCCGCAACAACACCAGCAGCATCTACAAGAACAGCAGCAGCCGCAAGAACAACAGCAGCCGCAAGAACAGTAGCAGCCGCAAGAACAGCAACAGCCGCAGGAACAGCAAGTGCCGAAAGAGCAGCCCACAATAGTAGTTGTTTCTCCTGAAGAAGGGGCATTTTAGGAAATCGAGCTTTCTGCAGACAAAGTGAGGTAAACCATTGTTTCGGAAAATCTATTGTCTTCCAGACCACCAGCAAGGAAAAGGAGGATTAGTCCATCATCTTCTTTTTCATGCCCCACTTCTGATGATCGTGATGCCACTTGGCAGCCACCAGCTCAGTCTGTGAGTGATGCATGCCACAAGACAATGCTTCTGAAAAGGAAGGTTCCAGAAAAAAACTTAGAGTTATGGAGGTAGATGTACAAGAGGGGGATAATGTTGATGAAGACGAGCCAGTAATCACGCACATCACTTCCGCCCCAAAGGGGATGGAGAACAAAATTCTCACCCTATCCAGAAAGGCTGCTACTGAGCGGGATGTAGCACGGATACCGCCAACACAGGTTACACCACCATGACCTCCAGCTGCAATATTTTCGAAAAGACTTGCAGGGACCTACATCCAGCTCAACCATCTCAGTAGGTAGCGGTAGTAGAAGTCACAGTAGCGGCAGAGAGTCACATTCTAAGCACACCCTCCATTTCATCTGGTATTGAAAGTGGCACATCCAGCAGCGCCAAAAAGATTTCCTCCCCATTTTGGGACTTCTTTTCGGTTAGCACTAAGGAGGAGAACGTTGCTATATGCTAATTTTGTCGACAAGGTGTTCGGCGGGATAAGCTTGGTACAAACTATGGTACCGGAGGCCAAAAAAGTCATCTGAAAATACACCACACTATCGTGTGGGTAAATCACCTACTTCACTTACAACAAAGTAAAAAAAATCTACTCATTGATGTTGGGCATGAAGAATAAGGAGGCCATATTATTGTGGTGGAAGGTGAAGAAGAGGGAGGCCCTGTCCCCAGTAGTGTAGTGTTACCGCCCACGCCCACATCCTCCTCAGCAACATCTCAGTGGCACCGCAGTAAGAGCCATACTCAAAGTCAGTTTGAGACACCAAGGCGACCGAGTACTGCAATGAAATAAAGTGCATCATTGAGCCTAAGTGAGTTAATGAAAACAACAGCACCGGAAAGGAAAGTAATCCAGCCTACCATTGAGAGCATGCTTAGGTTGGAGGGTCAGTTCCAAAGCAACCACCCAACGACACAGTTGTACAATGCGAAGCTGGCTAAAATGTTAGCGCTGGACCTTCTCCCTTTTTCAGTTGTGGAAGGGGTGGGTTTCCTTGAATTTGTGTCAGTCATCTGCCCTAAATGGAAGGTTCCCCGCCGGTCCTTTTCGCAAGAATTGCTGTTCCGGCACTACATCATGATGTAATGGAATTGGTTGGACAAGCTTTGCAGCAGAGTGCTGTTCACAATATCTACCTAACAACAGACATGTGGACCAGTTGCCAAGCCACAGATTGCATGTACATCACTGCACACTGGGTCTCTTTTGTGGGAGTTAGAGATAAGCTATCTGAAGGAGGTCCTGTTGACACAGCTGAGATTTTTACAGCTACTCGGAAACATGCAACTGTAGTTATGTTCGCCATGGAGAAATCTCCCACTGCTGTAAACATTTTGGAAGAGTTTCACAACATAGTTTTTGAATGGCTGCGCTCAAGAGGGCTTAGTATTGGTTTTGTTTCCACAGATAAAGGCAGTAGTGTACTTAAGGCCAATGAGCTTGGTTCCTATTTCAGGGTTCCTTGTTTGGTGCACTGCATAAACATTATAGTTCAAGACTTTCTGAAAAAAGAACCCATAGCCAGCAACTTACTGACCACCTGCCGAAGAATATGCATTAATTTCAGCCATTCTTTTGAAGCTCAGAAGCAGCTGACGATCATTCAACGTGACTATAAAGTGCCAGTCAAAGCATTCATCCAGGAGGTGGGAACACGTTGGAACTCAAAGTATTACATGCTTGATCGTCTGTTTGAGCAGTACAGGCCACTCAATGAATATGTCATGCGAAGAGGGGATGCTACTGTGAAAGGCATGGCCCTTCAGATGGACCAATGGCGCCTAGTTAAATGCCTGACTGACAAGCTTCGTCCTTTTGAAGTCTTCGCACGTGAAGTACGCAAGGAGGACTGTACTATGGGCCAAGCTATCCCATTGTTGCAAATGATAGAGCATCAGCTGAAGGCGTTGTCTGAATCATACAAAGGTGTAGAGGAAAAAAAGAAGCATATGAGTTGGTGGAGAGCTTAGCCCTTTGCTTAGCTGAAAATACAAGGATAGAAAAACAAAATTTGTCACAAGAAAAATAAATTTCTGCCACAATTCTGGATCCACGAGATAAATTGGCACTGAAGATATTAATTCCTTTTTCAGAGATGGATGTTGCCCGCTACAAAACTTGGATAGCTGAGGCAGCAAGTAAGTTGGAAAATGAACAGCTGCTAATTAAATTTAAAAGCCTGCTAGATCAACCCACAACAAGTACTGCAGCAGGGCATCCAGCATCAAGTGCAACTTCGGAGGCTGAGGGCAGTGCGTTTGGCTCAGAACGCTCACCATTACAATCAACAACAGCAATAAGAGAAAAGACCCGGAAAAAGGTTTAGCACCCCTGAACATTGAGTGGATGGTCCAGGCCTATCTGGATGACCCAATAGAGGTGTACATTGATCGAAACCCATTGCGGTATTGGTATGGGAAAAGGGCCCAATGGCCACTGCTCAGCAGGCTGACGATAAGCTATCTGGCTTGCCCTGTCGCAAGTGTCTCTGCAGAATGTTTTTTCAGTGCTGCTGGTTCCATTGTAACAGTGAAAAGGATCAGTCTCTCGCCCAAAACGTGGCGAGGTTAACAATGATCAATATGAATCAGCACTTCAAACCACCGAATTACACAATACATGAATCAAGGGAGGGAGATGAGGATAGCGGCTCAGGTGACGGAAATAGTGTGTTACATGATGATTACCAACTTCTGGTTGAACCCCCAGAGTTTGGGGATGAGCTATACTTCCCTGACAGTTAGGCTTGCACTTACTGTCTTCCTCCCTTATTTTCCTTTTTTTGTGTGTCTGTCTTTCTGGTTAGAAACTTTGAATCATAACAAATCCATCACCACTGTCTTCTACTCTTTTAATTTAAATATATGAGTTTCAGCTGTCTGCATTTCACAGTGCAGTCCTCCGAATCCAGCTCCTGTGCTCCATCCTCCTGAATCTCCCTAAATCCAATGCCCTCAAGAGAGGTGATGATTGGATGATGCAAAATAGAAGAAAAATAAAATCTTGACTAGTCCCTCCAAAAGAAGTGGAACATGATGACTAAGCTATCCTCCTTTCTGAGCCGAGGAAGACTGCCCATTAACTGAAAATGAAATGGAACAGGTAATGAATGATGCCATGCATTGGCGCAGACTGAGGGATTTTGTTGTTGTTTGTTGTGCATGAATTTATTTCATTGTGCACTATTTGTAATAATCATCATTCTATACACTAAAAGTAACTCAAGGGAATTTTCCCCTTCTTGCAACTATTTTTAATAAGAAATTTGTACTTCTACTGCAACATAATACATTGCTTTTGATTGAATACAGGAAGGGAATTCAATCTGCACACTGCACACTGAGTATGACAACAGCACCGTCCATGATGATGAATGTGAGAGAGACGGCCCCTTAACTTAAGATAAGTAGGAACAGGTAATAAAAATGAATGGCATGCATTGGACACCTGAGTGATTGGTGTTTATGTTTTTGTTGTTTGTTGTGCATGACGTGAAGTCAAAGTATACTAGTCTTAGTGTACACACTAAAGAGTGACTCAAGTCAATAATATTTCTACTCTTGTTGTTTAATAAGAAAATAGTACTTCTACCTCAGGCCGATCTTCACAGTCAGTCAGTACAAGTATCGGAGATGATTGATGGAATATTAACAAATCAGGACTTTTCATGAGTGGCATAAAAGGTAAACAAGTCAACAACAACCACAGCAGACCTAAATGTCTGTGTAGAAGTGGAGTCCAGAGTAGCAGTGGTATGACTGCGGTGCATTGATTTAGTCACTTAAGTTGTAAAATGCTATGTTGCTGGATATGTGCTTTGTCCAACTCTTTAAAAAAATGTACTCTGTCTAAACGGCAGATGTGCTAAGCAACCGCCATCACTGTGGGCCTGCTCTGACCTGTTGCTGTTGTAGGCCAATGCTGGAAATGGACTAGAGTAGAGTAGAGATGATGCTTACATGCCACCTCGGAAAGTGTTCTTGTTGCACTAAACCATAACGTGCATTTTTTTCAACTTTGTTTCTCAATAATATCACTTTTGTTTTTCATCTACAATTACAGACCAGGCCTTACCCTGTGCTATACTTGGGGAAACAATGCACACTTACCTTACCAATAAATCTACATTTGCCAGGCAGGCAGTGGCGACACCCAAGATTGAAGGACGAGAGGACCAAGAGGAATGGCGAGATGCATATCCACATTTTTGACCAGGATAACACAGTAACAGTATCAACTTTCATCATCTTTTAAATAATTTGTTTCATTTTTTGGTCAACAATCTTTACAACAGTGTGTTCTTCTTCTTGTTGTTATTATTATCATTATGTTTGTTCTCTGTTTATGAATCATCCCTCCCAATATTTAAAAATGATATTTGCTATCTGTAAAAGTAAGCCCGGAACAACTGAACAAAACTGTATGTAATCCGGGTCTCCTTATCAATCTTTATCATGCATGCATTTCCTTTTTCTCCCTTAACATATTGATATGGATATGGTAGTCTACAGAGTTTGCTGTTTGTCCATGCATACTGTTTTTCATTTTCAAACCTTTCCCAAAATCCCCCTTCCCATCCATTCAACAACCCTAACCCTCTTCCCCCAGACTGTGTGACTTATTGAGGTGTGACTAAATTAAATAAACACCAATTTTTTTGTCACACGCTTGACGGGGCGGATGTGGCAAAAGCAACAGTACTTCAATTTCAAGGCAGAGCGCGGATCTTCTTCTGCTTTCCCACCCATGAGCCGTATATTTAAGAGGTGATTTTTATTTACCAAAGGAACATATACATTCGCATTAATTGCCGGCATTGATTGGATTTGTTGTCATCCTCATACACTATTCAGAAAAGGGGGTGGTGATGAACAGAGTGTCTGAATTGAGCAGACCACTCTTACCCAGTCCAAAGATCAGGGCTTGATCCATCACCGTTATTTATCTCACTGCCCCATCCCAGCTCAGAACCTGGCTATATGCAAATCAGTCTGTCCCTGGCCCAGTGCATCATGGGAACAGGGCAGACTAAACTACCAAGCCAATTCTTCACCAGAAAGGAGACAAGCTACCGGGGACCGGTTTCTGGCATTTCAGCCGTCTTCGGCCCGGCTTGCTTGAATCCTGATGGAGCAGTGAGAAAGGGACTCATGTCTGAGTATACCCTGCCACACCTATAGCGGCCAAAAACTATTCAGAAAAGGGGGTGGTGATGAACAGAGTGTCTGAATTGAGCAGACCACTCTTACCCAGTCCAAAGATCAGGGCTTGATCCATCACCGTTATTTATCTCACTGCCCCATCCCAGCTCAGAACCTGGCTATATGCAAATCAGTCTGTCCCTGGCCCAGTGCATCATGGGAACAGGGCAGACTAAACTACCAAGCCAATTCTTCACCAGAAAGGAGACAAGCTCTTTTCCTTCCCAGTGTAAGAATTGGCTTTTTGTAGTTTGGTTTGCCCTGTTCCCATCATGCACTGGGACAGGAACAGACTAATTTGCATACAGCCAGGTTCTGAAACTGGGATGGTGCAGTGAGCTAAAAAACGGTGTTGGATCTAGCCCTGATCTCTTGACTGGGTGAGAGCTTTCTGCTTAATTCAGAGACTCTGTCCCTCACCACCCCTTGTTGTAAATATTTTTGTCCACCCTAAGCGTGGAAGGGTATTCTCAGATGTGAGACCCTTGCTCATTGCACCATCAGGATTCAAGCAAACCGGGCCGAAGACGGCTGTAATGCCAGAAACCGGTCCCCGGGAGCTTGTTTCCTTCCCAGTGTAAGAATTGGCTTTTGTAGTTTGGTTTGCCCTGTTCCCATCATGCACTGGGACAGGAACAGACTAATTTGCATACAGCCAGGTTCTGAAACTGGGATGGTGCAGTGAGCTAAAAAACGGTGTTGGGTCTAGCCCTGATCTCTTGACTGGGTGAGAGCTTTCTGCTTAATTCAGAGACTCTGTCCCTCACCACCCCTTGTTGTAAATATGTCATCCTCATACACAGCACTAACTGTTACGCTTGTGTCGAGTGTACTGTAGGCCTAGTCAAGTGACTCAACACAACTATAGTTTGTAACTCTGTTTAGTAAGCTATCCCCACCACCATTATGTTTTGTTGTAAAATATTTTTGCATATTATTGTTGCTTGGTAAGTTATGTACTGTACTTCATTCTGCTACTCCTCAAACAGTCTCTCTCAGGCGACTGACTGTCTCATTTTCTTTTTTGCAAATGCTGCTGCCCTGCCAGTGTCTACTACTACTACTACCACCACCACAATCGTGGCATATTAGGAAAGGAAACCATCATCACCATGCAGCCATCGCTGTGCCTAAGTTAAACATGAAGCAAAGGTAAGAGAAGTTTGGGGGAGGCATATTTAATAATGGACATGTTTTCAATCAATTCACACACCCCTTTGAGTCCAGTTAAAGAATGCATAGACTAGAAGAGAGAGACTGACAGTACTAGTAGGACAACTCAATCAGTGAGGGGTGTTGCATCTATCCCTTTGTGTCTTACACAGCCAGCAAATTATTTAAATCAAACACTGGCTATGGGCAGACCTGCACCAGCAAGGAAACAGTGTGATATAAAAGAGTAACCCCACCCACAAAACATTAACAACATTGTATGTAAAGTAGAAATATTTATTTAATAACCCTAACAAAAATAAACTATGTAAAAAAAACACAAAACCTGACCCACCCCTTTTTCTAACCCCAACCAATGTTCGTAAAGAAAAAGTCCAACCAAATGTCCAATTGTCCAAAACCCCAACGTCCAATTCCCACCCACCAAGAAAATAAATAAAAAAGGGACAATAAACAGGGTGTCCTTAGTCCAGCGGGATTGTCTTTGGAGGACACGCACTGCCTCCTTAAGTAGGGAGACGCTGCACTTTAAAGCGCAGCAGTTGCAGCCACAGTGGTGTCGTGGTAGAACTCAGCCAGGCCTATCAGTGCTAGGGGTTTGCCATTCTCCGCTCAAGTCCTCAGACAAATAGGAAAGAAGTTGGCAAGGAAACTGGAATAAAAAATAAAAAATGTATTAACCTCATGAGGTGGAACCAATTCACACAACACCCTTTGGTAGTCTATGAAGTAGCACACTGAACAGAAGGAGCATGGTCCTTTTATAGCCACACAGGGGCTCAAAAGAAGGTGGTACAAGTACAGAACAGAAGGGTTACATACAAAAAAGGTCATACAGAAATGTTTCCTCTGCGCATGTGCAGAGTGACAGAGCCTAAATGTTGTCTATCTATGAGCAGAGTGCAAAAGTAAACAACAGCAAGGTAAGACAGAGCACATGGTGAGCAGATGGCAGACAAGATGGCTGCCTAATACAAGATGGCTGCAGCTGAAATGCTAACCCCGATCGCTGCAATTTACAACAGTGGGTGGGCACCAGTGATGGAAAGGCGGCGGTGGGTGGCCGTCAGACGGTGGTGCCGTACCGCTGGAGGGCAGTGGCTGGGGCCCGGGGCATTGGAGCAGGCTTTAGCTGCTGCCGCCTCCTCCTCCTCATCTTCCAGGACCACCAGCCGATGATATTCCAATTGTATGGCCTCCAGCTTCTGGTGCCGTGCCTTGGCGGCCTACTCCTTCTGATCTGGTTTGGAAGGATTAGCTGTATATCAAAAAAGAAAAAACAAGACTATTGTAAAATATACTCTTAGAAAAGCAGTAAGACAAGTTAATCATACACATAGTGGCATGGTAGCACTATAAAGCACAGTACATAACATTTATGGTATGTATCTATCCTCCCTCTTGCTTGGGCTTTAACATTTGTGGGATTTTTTCAGGCATTCAACCAACCATGCATCTGATTCCTAATTATCAGCCAGCTTTGCAATTTGCATGCTTACATCACACGTATCCTTCTCTCTGTCAGTCATAAATATTACATCTTGCCCGTCCTTCTTCCTTCCACCCATCTTTCCCTTTTTAGATCAACACCAGGTGATCAGATCTGACTTTTAGTCTTCTCCATAAAACTTTCAAAGCGGAGTTGAAATCAGATAGAAGGGGCCATTGGTTACTCAATACTCCCACCCCTAATGCCTTGATTAATTCCAATTAAAGGGTGTCTTTACTCTTCTAACGTTCACAACAACTTCTTACTTACTTAGGGCATCATCAGGATGGCAGGCGGACTTTGTTCGCCCGCCATCCTCACGCTGAAAGGGACCGCCCGCCATATGGGCGGTGGACCCGTGGGGGCAATTAGGATGCGCCTGCCACAGTGGCAGGCGCATCCCATATTTTTAACATTGCGGCGGGCGTTGCACCGCCTGCCGCAATGCTAAAAATATATGTTGTGCTTTTCAAAGCACAACGTGACAGGCGCGGTGCCTGCCATGTTGTGCTTTGAACCATGTGCACCCGAGTAGACTCTGCATGCCTTTCCGTGGCGGCAATGCTGCCATGGAAAGGCATTCCAAAATGCACATTCTAATTTGGCTGGCGATGTCTTTCAGACACCGCCATCATTTTGAACTCTTTTCTGCTCTGTGGACATGTCGACTGTGCGGAAAAGCGGCGGACGGTCTTTCCGTCCCCCGCGGACCCCCCAGCCATTGTAATATGGCAGGGGGTCTTTTCTACAGGGATGGCGGGCGGCTTGCCCCCACCATGCCGGTGGTAACTACCGCCAACCTGGCGGGGGAAATCCACCCGCCATCCTAATTGGGCTCTAAGTCTCAAAAGTACAGTATACATACAGCAGAAACCACAGTTGATGGACAGAATGCAGAACAATGTCATACATTCACCCCAGTACAGAGATCTGGGCCTAAATCCATTGTTTTTTTGCACTCCACACCACCCCAGTTCAGACATGGCCATATGCAAATCAGCCTTGACCCTGTGCCTCATGGGAACAGTCCAGAACGAACTGCCAAGCCATGTCATACATTCACCCCAGTACAGAGATCTTGGCCTAAATCCATTGTTTTTTTGCACTCCACACCACCCCAGTTCAGACATGGCCATATGCAAATCAGCCTTGACCCTGTGCCTCATGGGAACAGTCCAGAACGAACTGCCAAGCCATGTCTTTCCTGGACCGGAATGAAGCATACTAGGACCGGTTTCTGGCTATCAGCCGTCTTCAGCCAGGATAGCTTGACTCCAGTGGTGTGGAGAGCATGGGACTCACGTCTGAGCATACCCATCCCACTCGGAGTGACAAATGCAAAAACCACAGTTGATGGACAGAATGCAGAACAATGTCATACATTCAGCCCAGTACAGAGATCTGGGCCCAAATACATCTTTGTTTGCACTCCACACCACCCCAGTTCAGACATGGCCATATGCAAATCAGCCTTGACCCTGTGCCTCATGGGAACAATTGTTTTTTTGCACTCCGCACCACCCCAGTTCAGACATGGCTTGGCAGTTCGGGCTGGAAAGTTCCCATGAGGCACAGGGTCAAGGGGGATTTGCATATAGCCAGTGTCTGACCTAGGGTGGTGTGGAGTGCAAAAAAACAACTGTTCATATATTATCGTCCTTATATGATAAGAGCCCTAATGGAATACAAATATCCTTATAAAATAAAATAGTATAGAACGCAAGCCCAATATATGACTAAAGGGGGAATCTATAGTACAAAGTATAAGCATAAAACACACTACAAAATGGCGACTGTGTTGAGGACACCAAACTTCTGAAAACACACCACCTGATCAGAAAAAAGTTTTGGGTGTCAGCAATTAACCAATTAGGGATAGTATTTAAACCAATGAGAGGAATAGAGCAAATCACTTCCAAACAACTCGGAAAGGAGGAGGACGCCACGCAGTTCAGCGACCGCTAACACGTAAGCAAGAGAGAGGGGGCTTTACTAAAACCTATACCTGGATAGATAGCAGGTATATATAATATATTTCTTTAAAAGTAGTAAATGTAGCCCCTATCTGTTTTTTAGCATTGACAGCTAATTTAAAAAAAAGCTCCAACAAAGAGATCCTTGATTCTACACTGAAAGAATAGAAGGAGGGAATCAAGTACAAAGTAACTCCCTTTACCAGAAAGGTAAGATCTTTATGACAAACAGCAAGTACTTTAGTAAGCAAATTAAGAGCCATATAGTCTAGTAATATGAATTGTTCTTTAGATAAAGTGGTGAAAGGAGTAGAGACAGGTAGCTCCCAGAGGCGTCCCCCCCCAACCACTCAAGAAAACGCAAAAATAGGACCGGTAAGCCTTCTCAAATCTTAATTTGGGATAGATAGTGATGGAGGGTTGCTGGGAATGGGAGAATAACCTTTGAAATGCGCTAAAAAGGTAATCTCCCAGTAAAATGTTCATATTAAAATGTGACCATGGTCGGTCAGCATGGCAACTGGTCCACTTTTATTTAATGTGAGTGGAGGACTAATGAAATTGCACAACCCTAGAAAATAAATAGTAAAAAGGAAACTGCTTATAAAACAAATATGTTTCTTCTTAATAGGATTGAAGTTGGTCCATTTTTACCTAATCCGAGTGAAGTACCAACAAAATTGACATATAAGGTAAAAATATGTATTATTGTACATCAAATTAGAGAAAATGCACAATAAAAATAGCAACCTAAAAGAAGGTACATTTCCTCCTAGAATAAAGGAAAAGAAAGAAATATGAGCGGATGAAAACGTGCTCACAAAGACTGAAAAAACAACTTACCTGGGTAAGTTGAGAAATACTTATGGGTGGGACTTAATAGCAAAGAATGAACTAAATCCTGTTGGTCCCTTATGTTAATTCTATCAACAGCCCATTTGTGTCTAAACGATAAAACAAAGACACATTATACCAGTGAAGAAATACCAAACCAGTCAGGTATTCCCTCTCAGTAATACTAAGATGTGGGAACTTAGTAATACATAAGAAAGAGGAAGTAGATCCTGGATTGCAAAATGTTGGGGTTACCAAATATTAGGTGATAAGTTAATATGTTTAAAAATCAAAGTGCAATTGTTGTCTTAATAGGATGGGACCTAATGAAATGTATTGTGGTATGTTTTTATAGATATGATTAAACAGTGAACAAGTCCTGAAGAAGGTGCAAGATTAAAAGAGGCACCGAAACGCTGCATCAACAGCTTGTTCCTATAACAATCTATTGATTAATAAATATGATGTTTTGTATGTTTCTGTAAATAATGCTAAAATAGCATTTTTTAAACATTGAAAGATTTTTATAAAGTGCTGACCTTCAGCAAAAACGAATGTGTATATGGTTTTATTATTTTTAAAACTTTACAAATAAATGAATGACATTTTTAAGAAAAAGTTTTTTTGTGTATATTATGTTCTTCATGGTACTCTTGGGCCCGACATATACTTAGTTGTAAATTTGGTAACCTGTGCAATATTGTAATCCCTCCCATTGATGTAAACGTCCCCTTTAGGGATTTTAACACCACCTATGATTTACAAAACTCAGGAGAAGGAGCTCTGTTTTTTTATAAGAGTGCTCGTGAGATTGCCATTGCCCATGGCATACTGAAGGTAATTGTTGTCATTTAGAAACACCAAGTGTAAAATATTGGCACTGGAATACTTGCAGAAATTCTTAGCATGACAGATATGTGACAAAATACTGCACTTGCACATTGGGGTTGATGTTTGGTAAAAGGGCAATAATGGTAAAATACTACTACTGGTATTCCAGAGGAAATGCATTGTATACAGAATACTCATGAAGAAATACTTGCATAATTGAGGAAAATCTTGGCTCGTGTACTCCAGTGGCAAAATGTTAGTACTAGCAAAATGGAAGAAAATTGTGTCATAGGATGAACAACCTGGCATATGGGAGTGCGGCAACCATGACGAAATTATGGCCCTGACATACTGAGGTAATTTCTGACACAGAGGTCACCTATGGTATATGTATAGCAGAAATTGGAAATTTCGGGCGCTGGCATAATCTATATGATTTTTGATGGAAGAGGGTACACCTGGAATATGGGGCACCCAGGACAAAATGCTCTCCCTGGCCCAATAGAAAATATTTCTGACATACGGGGCACCTATACCACATTTTAGAAAAAAATGGACAAGCATTTTCTCACTCTCTTCTATAACCTGTTCACACACTCCTATGTTACTTCAGTTTAATTTTCAACTGAGTAATGTGCTTACTCTTATTTCCCTTTACCTCATGTAAAATAAAACTTTGTCACCTGGGTACAACTAATACAGTGAATTATAATTTTTTGGGTTGCTTTTGTCAGTTAATTCACTCTATTATTAGGTGCCCCCCCCCCCCCCCCCCAAGGATGTGGCTTTATTCCACCATTTGGAGGCATCAGTTCAAATCTTAAAAAGGCAGAAATGCAAGACCACCTTGTAGGAAACTAAATATATAACTAGAGAGCAAGAAGCCTTAGGGTTCATGTGAGGTGTAGCTGGATTCCCACAAAGGAAAACAATCTAGTGCCTAAAAGTAAATGCAGATTTCTGTGAACCATTCTGGTCTTCACCCTTGAAGCTTGGCACAAGTGGATAGGATTCCCACACTGAAAATGCAAGTACTGTAAAGCCCCCCTTAAAACAACATTAAAATAAAGACATCTTCTAAGATATCCAAGCCAATTCAGTACAAATTAATACCTTTAACTATTAAAATGGAATGAAATGTTTGAAAGTTGATTGCAGGTATCAGGTGGTATGAATTTATGAACAATCAAGTCAAAGGAAACAAATGTGGCTAAGATACAATGTAAGTCAATTGGGCATTGTAGACAGGGTCCAGTGTACCCTGTTATGTCTGAATGATGATGGAAAAAGGTCAGGCAAAGGCTGCTTGTTCACCCTGTTTGTGTTCTTTAGAAGACTGGACCACAGGCACCATTTGTTGCCGACTGGCTATGAGGCAAGGTTGGAGTAAGATTTAGCAGTTCATCATAAGCAAACGATTATCTTTGGATTTACAAACATTTTCAGAAGTCAAAATCCTTCATCGGGACAAGACTGATTGCTTTTTGCTATGCTTCAGGATGCAAAAAAACCTTCTTCATGTAGTTCTGCATTGTCCTTGAACCTCATGCTCAAGAGTCTTGGTAGGAAATGGAAAGGCACGGAGGACCCGTCGTTGCCAAGTGTGTAAATGCACATCATATGGGTCAATAAAAAAACACACAAAGGGCCAGATTTACTAATTTGTGGCCAAACACAGTGCAGTAATCAAAAGTGCTTTGTTGTATGGAATCAATAGGAAATATATGGCACTGTTTTATTCCAGCTCACCTCTGACACTCTTGTGGCTGCCATGTCCCAATGCAGAAACCCATGCACCATGGTGCAAGCGTCTGTGTGTTCTGTCAAGCTGGAATGGAACTCTTGCAGTGTGTTCTGTACACTACACTGCAAAGGGGTAGGTTTTTGGTGCAAATGATTGTTCACCAATGTTAGTAGAGAGGGATTTGCTTGGGGAAGCCCATGTGCCACCCATGGAAGACCCACCTTGTGACAATGTAGTGAAAAGTGCTGCATTTCATTACTCAAGACGAATTACCAATGCATAGCAGGACTTTTATTGGAAAGAAAATCTCAACACAAAATTTTCTGATTACAAAAATCCAACGCAGAGTGTTGGTAAATTTCCCCCAAAAAGTCTACGTCCTAATTATGGCAAAAGGTAAAAACGTATTACTGGTTTGTTCAATTGTCTCCAATCTTTTGCTGTCAATTTCGTGGTGAAGATAATAACATTTTGAATGGGAACAAAGGTTTTGTCTTTTCCCATCATTACCACAGCCAAAGGTCAAGCAAAGCGCACCCCTGTCAATCCTTCCGAAGAGTGAAGTGTCTAGTTCTTGGATTCCCTTTCCTCAAGGAGATTCCGTCATGTAAGCTATCACAAACATTAGGATACTTCTATATGTGGCTTTTCAGTCTTAAAAAACTCTCTTTCCCTGATGTGTTCGCCATCTACAAAACATTCTCATCTGTCATCCTTTTGAGTACATTGCCCTTTATTCAGTAGACATCAGCCTTTTTTGGTAACTAGAATACATGGAGAGGCCTATGAGTCAGAAACCCATTCTTCATTGGAGAGCCAAAGGCAAACAAAACAAGCATTTGCAATGAAATCGGTCTCGCCTTTGGGTCCTAATATGTATTTGGCTGTGCAGCACATTAGCTTTGGTGCTGAAACATCCACTGTACTTTAACATGGAGGGAAAATAAGCACCAAACTGCGTGGCACGCCAGGTATGGGAACACATGGAGATAAATATTTCCTTTCAGCAGGAAATTGTATAGTCCAACGCTTTGTTTTTAATATAAAATCAGGTCCTTTCGTGGTCATATCAATGAAAATGCAAGATTTTAAAACAATATTGTTGTCTACAGCTGCTCATGGGAGACAATTTCTATGGACTGGAATCTAGATAATGCTAAAGTGATTCTGGTATTTTACTGATCTCTGCTGTTCGTTTTCTATTAAGAAAGTTAAATAGAGGCAGTTGCCAGAAAGATTACAAAAAATAAAGTCCCTAAGCAGAAGGCAATTCTGGCATTTTACTGACCTCTGCTGGCCGTTTTCTAATAAGTCAGTTAAATAGAGGCTGATGAACAGAAAAACAAGTCCTGAAGCAGAAGCAGACAAGTCCTAGGGCAAGTACATACACATATAAGAATATACTAAATTATATACAAGAGAACTCGAATGCTCGACCTAAATAGGCAGCAGGCATCCTGTTTAGTATTGCTAGCGATCAAACCAGTTTCATAACTGGTTTAAGATAGATGGCAAATTATGAATGTTTCTGAAAAGCATTCTTGTGACATCTGCACCAAAAATCCATGTTCACCAATAGTTCCATTTTCATTAATTAGTAAATAGTAGCCAGAATTATGACAGCATTTCCATACTAAACTTCCAAATAAATGACTTTATTAAACAAAACGGACTTAAACAATGGTTGCTGGCAGATTCACAGGTGCTGTGGCACTCCTGTTCACGTTTTCCTATTTAACATATAGGCAGAGACAACTTATATGTACAGCTTATATGTTTTAATGAGCCTCTTCTTGCTGTTTCAATGCACACATACCTAAGGTCAGATTTAACATTTAAATGCTAAAAGTGTGTTGGTTTGGGGTTCTAACACATCTTCTATGGCTCAAATCCGCATTTGGGGCGTCCAAAGCCTCACTGTGGCCTATATAACATTTTTGACTTCTGCCCTTCTTGCAGAGTTTATAGGGTTATACAAAAGACTAGTATGCCAATTAGATTATCCAAACAGTTGCCATGGTTTAGGGAAAATTCAGATGCAGTAAGTAGTGTTTACCAGTCATTTCCTGCCCAGAAAACAGTTATCCACTTAGAAGAATGACAGACCCAAACGCCATGTAGATATAATCTCTACTTTACAAAGCTTTGTCTTCCTTCAACAGTATGAACTTTTAGGTCTTACGTTATATATTATTAAAGTGCTCTCTTACCTGCTTGCGATAATATTGATTTTTAGATTTACCTTTCTGTGTTTGTTTGCTGTTTGAATGTATGCCAAAATTGAAGCGGTAGATAAGTGGGCTCTGTTCATGGCGGTTTTCTAAATAATGGTATTTGGTGTGGTAAATGTTCTATCATGTGATTTACATTATGAAGATATTTGAGAGGTGCACTCAATGAAGTCAATAGTACAAGAAGTTCATACATTTTGTGAGTCTTCTGTTCTTTCTTTAATTGGTTCTTTATTTTCTCTTTTTAAGATACACAGGCACAGCCAACGAGTTTCAGTCCCTTTAGTGCCTTGGGAATTTCATCAGGGCTGCAAGAGATTTTAACATGCATAAGCATTTTTCGCCTTGTGTTGAAATGATACTCCTGCAGCACCGATATTGAAGGTGCGACCACATTCTGGACCATCAGATTTAGATGATCCAATACAATGGTGAGCACACTTTTCGATTTACATCCTGGTGAAACTGGGTGATAATTAGGATAATACTTTATCCCCTCTGCTTATCTATACTACTATTATAAAGGAAGAACTTTGTACCTTTGAGGCGGGTAAACTCGGGAACCACAGCGCCAATCCACACACCCGATACATCGTTGTAATCGTCAGGGTGTGCAGATGGACATAGGCTATATAAACTTAATAAATATACGTTATTTAAAAAATGTACAGAAAAAAAAGTAGTCCCTTGGAAGAAGCGCCGGCCGCGACGTGCATGCCCGACGTGAGGAGCGCGGGGAGGAGCGGCGCCCAGGAGCGCGAGGAGGACCGGCGGACATGGCGCGGGGAGGAGCGGTGAGGAGCGCTGGACAGGCGGTGAGGAGCGGCAGACAGGCAGTGAGGAGCGCCGGACAGGCGGGGAGGAGCGGTGAGCGGCGGATGAGGTAGGTTATTTATTTTTTCATTTAGGAGCAGTGAGCGGCAGAAAAATGAAGCAAAAATGAAAATCGTGATCAAGAGGAAGCAAACGGAGCATTACAAAAGAGAGCCAAACGGTGCATTACAGGAGGAAAAAGTTATGTGTGCAGGTTACAAAAGCGTACATCATGAGCAAGAGGAAGCAAACGGATCATTACAAAAGTGAGCCAAACAGTGCATTACAGGAGGAAAAAGTTACGTGTGCAGGTTACAAAAGCGTAGAAAGTAAACATAGAGGTATAGGAGGAAAAAGTGACGTGTGCAGGTAGCAAGAGGAAGCAAACGGAACATTAAAAAAGTGAGCCAAACTGTGCATTACAGGAGAAAAAAGTTACGTGTGCAGGTTACAAAAGCGTAGAAAGTAAACATAGAGGTATAGGAGGAAAAAGTGACGTGTGCAGGTAGCAAGAGGAAGCAAACGGAGCATTAAAATAGTGAGCCAAACGGTGCATTACAGGAGGAAAAAGTTACATGTGCAGGTTACAAAAGCGTATAAAGTAAACATAGAGGTATAATACTGCAATATATGGAGGAAGGCTCCGGGGGACCCACGGACAACGTTGGGGCGGGCGGGGGCTCTGAAGCCTAATTGCTCTCTGACAACGTCGGGACGGGCTGCTAGTTAGATTAATATTTTTAGAATAACCGGTATCTTGGCGTTCCATTCTTACTTTGACCGTGGCTAATTCGGCATTATACTTTGCAATCTTGTATTTCTTGCTTTGGGCATCCTACATTTCACTTTACACTTTGCCTCTGGTTTTTGCTCAGCACTATATTCTGTTTGGTTGCACAACTTCTTGTTTCGGGTGCCTCTTTTCCCCAATTGGCACGTGTGGTGGAATTAGTTCATGTCTAGTCACACCATTTGGATCGGCATAAATGTGACATATTTTCCTAGATGTGGAAGCAATGTACTGGTGAGGGTGTATTTGCTTTTAGAATAAATTAATAAATGTGCCACTCTGCATGAATTTTTAATATGGCTATGTCTATTGGTGTAACCTCTAGTCAATTTTAATTTTGTATGTTATGTAGGTTATTGTCATGATCATTTCAACACAAGGCGAAAAATGCTTATGCATGTTAAAATCTCTTGCAGCCCTGATGAAATTCCCAAGGCACTAAAGAGAATGAAAAGCGTTGGCTGTGCCTGTGTATCTTAAAAAGACAAAATAAAGAACCCTCTCAAATTTCTTGTAAAACTTTTTGTATGACAGACATCCCTGGCAGCGGATGGTGAGAGTGGTTGCACCACACGAATTTAGGAAACAGAAGAAGTCGATGTGCTAAACCTTGATCTGCTGCTGTGTGCTTTGGTTTTTTGTACATTTAGAAGATGTCTGTGTAAATGTGTAGTTTGAAGAATCGGGTGTGGAGCAATGTAATTTATTGCCCCACCCCTTTATATACAGCATAGGCATTCAACAATTGTTTTTTAACAGTATTAATCTGTGTGCTTTATATTAGCCAAATTGATGGAAATATTCACCTTAATGAGAAGCCATCCACATATCTAGCTGGAATATAACAACAACATCCAAATTAACAGGAGCAAAACATACATTCTTGGAATGAAATCACATTATTTGTTTATGCTAACTGCTTTTATTAGGAAGCCATTTTGAATTTAAAATTGACCTAACTTGTAACCAGGCCCAAGTAACAAGAATTCGATTTCATTAAAATATTTTGCCCGTGTATTCCTTTTCTCTTCACAGCAAGTGTGAATAGGCTTATTGTTTATTGCACTAGACTGATAGGTAGCTGAGACTTCATTAAAAGTTCTAGGCAGACATGGATATTGAGACAGTGGGAGAGAGCTTCTTATAAAAGGCAGACAGGGCCGATGTTACCTACAATGCTGTGCAGCTGTCTACCCCATTGCTAGGAGCTGGGAAACTAGGGAGCCTACCTGCTTCCATAGAACACTGGGGCATATTACCAACAACTAGCGATAATTTTTGTCTCTAACTTGTTTAGAGACAAAAATTATCGCCGCACATCGGCGATTTTTATCGCAGATAAACCTTGCTATTAGCAAGGTTTATCGCAAATGCGATAAAAAACGGCCGCAATGCATGAATATCGCTGAAAAGTCCGCGATATTCATGCATTATCGAGCAAATGCTCTTAGCCATGTTATCCACCTCCCATTGGATAACATGGCTAAGAACTGCTCAGGGCAGGTGTTAGCTTTTGGAGATATTCCCGCTTAGCGCGAATATCTCCAAAAGTTGGTAATAGGAGATAGCGATGTTAGCGACTGTTTTCAGTCTCTAACATCTTGGCACGCCCACTTTGCATCTCATTAGTGATAAATATCACTGACATGCAAAGTGGGGCCCAAGATGGTCGCTATCTCCTACTAGCTGTCGCTAACTGGTGTTAGCGGCAGCTTGGTAATAGGGAGATAATTTTATCTCCGCTTTCTTGGCTTTTAAAGCCAAAAAAGCGGAGATAAACCCCCTTGATAATATGCCCCACTGTTCCCAGATTGGTCCGTTTGGTGGGAGATGATGCGGGGAGTCTTCCAGAAGTTACATTCTTGCTTGAATTATGTGTTCCTTAGTATAGAGAGAAAACCCTCTTCTCAACTCTGCTGATATCCCCTGCTCAGACTGGTAAGCTTCATGTTCAAGCACATTTGTTTCTGCCCCTGAACCTTAAACTTGATTCAATTCATGCTGACATCTTCCTCATATAAACCCCCATGCCACTTTCAAAGCTTTACTTAGAATAGGAGAGGTCCTTCATGGAACATTTATATTTTTGCCTCTCTAATGTGATTATATTTTGCATATTTTTCCTTATAATATACACATTCTGATTGCATGATCATTTTAATATGTTAATTCTTATGACAATTGCACAGAATCTTTGCTGACTGATTTGGATTGTTATTTGACTAAACTGCTAATTAAGGGCTGGATGTATGTACCTTTTTTTTAGCCGGCAAATGGGCTGATTTGCAGAATCGGCCCATTTTAATGTATCAAACTCAAATTGCGATTTGGTAACCTCTTACTGAATCGCAATTTGGGTTTGCGATTCGGTATTCAGAAGGGGCGTGTTTAGAGCGTCCCTTCCTAATACCGAATAACGTCGTTATGTATGAATGTTTTGTGACCGTAAATGCGGTCGCAAAAAATTAGCATTTTACCACCTACTTCTAGGAGGTGGTAACCCATTTGCAAATGGAAAGGGGTCCCCAAGGGACCCCTTCCCCTTCATGATTGTTAGAATTTTTTTTTTTTAAGAGCAAGCAGTGGTCCCACGGACCATTGCCTGCTCCCAGAAAATGAAAAGTAACCTTTTCATTTTTTTTTAAACACATCCTGTTTTCCTTTAAGGAAAACGGGCTGCATTTAAAAAAAATGCTATATTTAAAAGCCCTCACTGACATGGTGGTCTGCTGAGCCCAGCAGGCGACCATCCCTGTGATTTTTGCGATTCCTAAGGGGTCAAAAATTGTGACCTACCTCATTAATATTTATGAGGTAAGTCATTTGTGATCCCTTAGGAATCGCAGAAAGTGTTAAACTCACTTTCATGCATTCCATTTTGAAATTTCCTAATTGCGAATTGCAAAGATTCGCAATTAGGAAATCGCAAAACAGGGCCTGCATACATCTAGTCCAAAGACTTTATGGTTTAGACAGTATCATCTCTGTCATGTCTTTTTTGTGGAGCCACGCTAGTTTCAATGAAAGTAAAATGTATTGCTGATGCTGGCTCCTTCGTTATGCTTGAAGTCGACATTCCAAGTGCCATGCGACCAGTGGAGAGTCCTATTTGATGATACCCCAATACATGGTTTTACATGGTTTAAAAAAAGATAAATACTGAGAGTCAGGCGCACCGTGACTCATAATGGTTGCCTAGCGTCGGAGCTCCGTTTTGCGCCGGACTTCGAGCGCAATTTTGGAACTGTTTCACGGCTCATTTTTGCATTAAAATGGCAGATTATTAAATCAGAAGGTTGGCACATTCCAGGGATGCCTTTTCCAGAGATGGTTGATAAGTTGCTGGATGACTTTATGCAAGTGACTGTTTTTGTATTGCTGATGGATGACATTTTGTTGCTTTTCTATGCTGGATTTCTCCTCACATTTCTGTACACAATGTCCTTCTTGCCAATTTTTGCTATTTCCTACAAATGTTATGCATTTTCTCCCCCTGACTATCATCATCCGAGGGGAGACTTTTATTTTCATTGACTTGGGCATCTTTTCTGAGGTTATTTGCTGTATCTCCTGTGTGACAGCACTATTTTTCTACGCTCTCCATACCACACTTCATGGGTAGGAGTAGACACCTATTGCATCGCGCTAAAACAATGGAAGTGCATGACCCTAACTCTTTTGGAGTCAACGTTTCTACTTTTAACAAATTTTCTTGTTTATCTCGACTTTCGTCACTAGAGATCTGCTCCACGCTCACAGAAAATCTAATCAATATGGCATCTAAAATGCTGTTATCTTCAACCACTGGCAAGAGACTTAAGCAAGACCCTCATTCGACACCTAAGTCTTCTTTTCCAGTCTCGTTGGACATGGTCTGGGAGGAGTTACGTGCTCTTTGTCCATTTATTGAGGAAACACATTGCCATTTACAGTCGTTAGACGAAAAATGGGCTTCTATGGAGTCTCGTATTATGGTGGTGGAGTATCTTCTTACTGATGTACAAGCCTCATCTTCTAAAATATCCTTGTTGGAGAAGGAAATCGTACATCTGAAAAAGAAACTGAAGATTTGGAAGAGGAACTGTTGCAATCATTTACATATTTATGGTCTTTCTGAAGGCCTTGAAGGTGACGACCCCATCACATAATTTTTATCTTTTCTACCACAGTTTCTGGACCTCCCCACTACAACTAAACTGAACATACAATGAGCTCATAGGCTTGGTCCTCGTCTTTGACTGCCAAACAACAAAAGGATTTTTTGGATCTTCATCCTGCCCTTCGCTCCTTAGGTGCAAGATATGGCTTGTTTAATCCCTGCCTCCTTAAAGTTACCTTTCTCAACAAAACTTCCACCTTTGAAGATCCAGCTGACCTCCGCCGATTTATCCATTCCCATTCTTCTACATCAATGGAAACTACCCCTTCAACTTCTGGATCTTTACTTTTATACTTCTCTCATTGTACTATTGTATTGAAGTTGTTATTCTAACTTTTGGTTTTTAGTCCACCTCCCTTCTCCTAAGGTTATTATATATAATCCCTTGTTTCCTCTGCAGGTATATGGTTAGCCTTACCCTATTCTTTTTCATGTTCTCCACTCCTATTTCCGCTATTTCATTTAAAACTCTGTTATAACGTTTACTCTCCTTCTTGTTCATATTATCACTCTCTCTGTCCGTCAGCATTCCATTCTTTTATTTGTATCATTGCCTTCTTGAATATTCCTACTTCTTTTCCTCCTTACTCTACTTCTAATTTTATGTTATCTGATTTCATTCTCTGTTTCCCTTTTTTATATGCTTCTTTATTTATTTACATTTACAGGTTCACTGTAGTTGCTCGATTTTATCCAGGTTCCATATTCCAGCTCCTGATCAAGTTTAGTTTATAGATGTCCTGGTGTGATGTGTTGACCTCTGGTAGGTGTGCTGTTTCTGTTCTCCCTTGCCACTTCTCATTCTTGTCCCTTGTTCTTTATGGTACGTATTACAGTCGTCGTTTTGACATGTACTGTCTTCTTTTATTCTTATTCTCCCTTCCCTTCCTCTCTCTCCTTCCTATTGTTTCTAATCTTCTTTATCCTTCATTGTTCTTATATTGCCCTTTTCCGATTGGTTATTTTGTTTCCTTCCTCCTCTCATTCTTTATGTCTTTGGTGATGCATATTTTGTATTTTATGTTTCTTCAATGTTTTTACATTAAGAGTTAAATCCTGGAATGTGAAAGGTTTGCTAATCCGATTAAAAGACAGAGAATACTCTCTCGTCTTGCTTCTTATAACCCTGATTTAGTTCTTTTACAGGAAACCCATCTTACTGACACTGAGGGGTTAAAATTAAAAAGAGGATGATTGGGTTCAGTTTTATTCTCACCTATCACTAATAAGAAAAACAGTGTTATAATACTATTCCATAAGAAATTGAATTGTAAAGTTCTATCTCAAGAAATTGATGCAGAGAGTAGATGGACATTGGCTAAATTGTTTATCAATAATGTTTCTTTAACTGTTTCTAATATATATGGCAATACACAGCCTGATTGTACGTTTTGGCCTCTGATGACACAGAAATGTATACAGTTAAGAGATGATCTCTTTCTACTAGGAGGTGATTGCAACCATATAGTCGACCCCTTTCTTGACTGCCAATCTCAAGTCCGCTTCATCTCCCACAAAACTCATAAGCACTTTCCTAATACTATCTCTCACACACACCTCGTTAACTCTTGGAGACTCTCTCATCCTGATTCTTTAGACTTTTCTTTCTTCTCGCCACCTCATAATTCTCTTTCACGTTTAGACTATATTTTACTTTCTCAATCACTCTCTCAAAATCTGATATCCTCCTTTATTGAAACTATTGTCGTCTCTGATCATGCCCCAATCATGACAGATCTCGACTTTCTCCCTCCGCGTCCCAGGTCCTCTCGTTGGCATTTTATTAATTCCCTTCTTTCTGACCCCTTTTTTCTTCCTCTTTTAATTCTTTTGCCAAATAATTTTTTGACCTTAACTGTGACCCAGCTACCTCTCTTCATATATTATGGGATTCCTTTAAAGATTTAGAACATACATTTTATACTTTCTCCATGGACATGATACAAACAGATTTGATAAAGGCCAAATTAGCATTCAATAAGACTGTGACCGATAATGCATCCTCAATACTTCTTCGTAGTAGAGCTCGCTATGATGGTGGTCATAATAAAGCAGGTAAACTTCTAGCAAATTATCTAAAAACATGCAAAAATTGTACTGTAGTTGAATCTATCTACTCTTTAGATGGTTCTCTCATTCACAAAGACCAGGATATACTTAATGAATTTAAACTCTTCTATAAAGAGCTCTATTCTCCAGAATCTCCTCCCTCTGCCTACCTTATCCAATCATATTTTAATAATCTTCCAACTCCGTCAAATTTTCACCTCAATCTCTCTAACCTTGAATCAGATTTGTCTCATAGGGAAATTATCCACTAACTTACATACTTTAAAGAAAGGTAACTCCTGTTCCAGATGGATTCTCTGTTGAATTTTACCTCCACTTTGCTAACTTATTACTTCCTAAACTCTTCAATCTTTTCCATTCATTTTTTCAAGGTGGTAAGACGGAAGGTACTTTTCAGGAAGCCACAATTTGTCTTATACACAAATAAGGTCGAGATCCTATGTTTTGCAAAAACTATAGCCCAATTTCATTGGTCAATGTAGATTATAAACTGTTTGCCAAAATACTTGCTTTATGCCTAGACACCCTTATGCCCCATTTGATTGGTAAGGAGCAATGTGGCTTTGTCAGGGGTAGATTGACTTCAGATAATTTGTGTCTTTTCCTTAATGTCTTAAACAAAATTCCCTCCCTTTTCAATTCCTTAGCGGCCATTTCTGTTGATGCAGAAAAAGATTTTGACAGAGTTGAATGGTACTTTTTATTTGAATCTCTGAAGTGGCATGGTTTTGGTCCCAAATTAATTTCTCTTATCTCGCTATTATATTCAGCCCCTAGAGCCTAGGTTTTAGTTAATAGTTGTATCTCATCTTATTTTCCTCTTCAACGAGGTGTCCACTAAGGTTGCCCTCTTTCTCCTTTCTTGTTTATCTTAGCTCTAAAACCTTTCCTTTCCTCCATTCGCAATAATGATTCCATTTCAGGATTCTCTTATGGGGATCATCACCTGAAACTTTCTGCTTATGTGGATGATATTCTACTTTTTATCTCTGCTCCTGAAACTTCTATTCCTCCTTTGTTACATGAATCCACTTCCTTCTCCCTTGTGTCTGGTTATAAAATTAATTCTGATAAAACTGAAATTCTCCCCCTTACTAAATTTTGTCTACCTCATTCTTTTTCTTACGCTGGTTTCGTATGGAATAACTGAAAAATCTAATATTTAGGTATGTGGTTCTCCAACTCTATTGCAATTTCTGTTAAATTAAATATTTCTGCAGCTATATCTTGAATTGACAAATTACACTCATCTTGGAACCCCCTTTTCCTCTCTTGGTGGCGTCGGTTAGACTCAATCAAAATGATGATCACCCCCAGCTTGATTTTCGCTCTTTCCATGCTCCCCGTCCATATTCCCGCCCTTTATTTTAGGCAAATCGACTCTTGTCTTTCTAAGTTTCCATGGAAGAACTAATAAAGCAAGGATTTCTTTATTTTCTCTTCGCGCACCAAAATCTAATGGTGGTGTGAACTTCCCTGACTTTCGTTTATATCATAAGTCATTCTCCCTACAACAGGCATCGAAGTGGCTCCTTTCTGAACTCTCCCCCTTCACTCCCCTCTGGCTGTCTATTGAACAAACTTTATTATTGTCCTTATCTCAAGGAAGTTATGTTTGTTTTGGCCAAAACTCCTCTTACTTCTCTTCACTTGTTTAAACACACTTGCTCCCTTTTGAAACCCTTGATGCATTCTAATTCCATCTCTAGAGAATCTTTTTTAGAATCACCAATATGGCACAATTCCCTTATTCTCATTAACAACAGGACCATTTTTTGGAAAACCTGGAGATTAAAGGGTATAATTTGGGTTAAATACCTATTTGATAAATTATCTCCATGTTCCATTCCCCAATTCCAAATCTTATTTCATTGCACTCGATCCCTCCTACAGAAATTCACTAATCTTATGACTGTTATTCTAGATACTTACCATTCTCTCCCCTCTTCATCTCTTCTTGTAATTCAAAATTCTCTCCTAAAGATACTCATTTCCTTACCCACAGCTTCTCTTATCTATTAATATTTCTCTGCTCCTCTATGTAGATGGCGCAAAAAACAAACTGGAACTTTCTTGGGAATCTGACCTGGGATGCAAGTGGACCATTCCCTTTTGGGAAAAACACTGCTCCTGTTCTCTTAAAATCTCTTGATCTGCCTCTCTTATTCAATCTTTGTTTTTTTCATTACATAAACTTTATCTCACCCCTGTCTCTACTGCTAAATCTTCCCACTCCGTTGTCTCGAACTGTTGGCCCTGTGGTCCTTCTGATGCTGATCTCATTTATCTTTTCTTTCTCTGTCCCTCTGATTCTACCTTTTTAGAGAAAGTTTGGTCCTACATCTCTCACCTGTTTAACCTTACTATCCCCTATTTCATTTGTCTTCTGTTCTCTCGCAGTCTCTCTGATTCTATAGATCTTTCTTCCCAAGGTCATGGTCTCTTTGACCTTATGATTGCCCTAACTTTCCAACACATTTCTATTAACCGGAAAAATCTTACAAAACTCTCTGTCCAGCACTGGTGGAATTGTCTTTGCCATTTTCATTGAGTTGACGCTGCTTTCGCCTCCTCCTGCAAACCATTGGTTAATAGAGATCTTTTTTAGTTGCCTCTTACGAATTATCTAGCTAATCTAGTTTTAGCAGATAAAGCCCGTTAAAATTCTGAAAATTTTAAACCTCCTTGAAATGTTTATCTTCTCTGTTCTCCGCTTTTTTACGGTGGTTGGCTTATTGTTCCTATTTATTAATTAAGATTTTATTCACATTCCTATGTAAATATGCATTATCTCATTATGCCAATGTGTAAGACTTCTCTCCCTCTCCAATTTCCTCCTTTTTCACCTCCCCTCTTTTTCCCTGCCTTGTCCCCTAAAAATTGTTTAAACAGCTTTCATGTTTTATTCATGCACTAGCCAATTCTTCTGTTATGTTTCTGTTTTATTATATTTAATCTGTTACTGGTCTTTGTATTTCTTGCTATTTTACAAATAAAGCTTTTCAAACATAAAAAAAAGATAAACACATCTGCACTGTTTTAGCTGCATAGGCTTTTGTTTAATCGGTCCATGGTGTTGATCTTTCTTGAAAATAAAAGCTTATATTATCCATATTAGCCAACCGCTTTTAATTATGAACATAGTGCCTCACACATTAGAGTGCCTCTTCACTATGCATATGTGAAATGTGCATTTCTTCCTTTCGCATAAGTACCGGAAATTTCAAAAATGTCAGGCAAAAATTACGCAAAATGAAAATCTAGCATTTAGTGCTATGATTTCTATTTGATAAGTACCAAAAGGAGCTACTGAAGGAAAAGCTTAGAGAGGAA
Source organism: Lissotriton vulgaris (assembly GCF_964263255.1). Lineage (NCBI taxonomy): Eukaryota > Metazoa > Chordata > Amphibia > Caudata > Salamandridae > Lissotriton > Lissotriton vulgaris. The sequence goes on from NC_141700.1 coordinate 334,234,643, forward strand.
TAAAAAAAATACCTAATGGTTGCCTTCAAATTATTTCACCTAGTGAACTGAATTAAACGTGATAAATACAGGGTGAATCAATGTAGTCAGAAATATTCTGTCAGGTGTAAACTATTCCTTCAGGAGCTTTTTTGGTACATACAGTTTCTCGCCAAATCTCCTGAGGAATTATTGGGTCGCCATAGTTGTGCAAAAATAATGAATATTTTAGCACAAAATATTGCATTTCCATTTCATTTGGGAAACAACAATGCACTTCTAAATTATAAAAATGAGCAAAAAACAAGCTGAATGAGCAATAGCTGAGCACATTGTTTGTGTTGTCCCATGATCCTCTAATTGGAGTTTTACTCGATAGGACATAGCCTAATTTCAAAAATGTTGCATAACAAGTGTAACACAAAATGTCAGAAATTATCCAAGATTACACCGTAGTAATGGAGATTTCACATGGGTCTACTCTTCACACAGTCATTTGAGGCTATTCCCCATCAGAAGTCTTGCAACCTTTTTCAAGGCTAGTCTGTTATCTTATCTCAAACGTCTGGCACAATTTAAAAACCAGAGAAGCCCTGCACTGGTATTATTTTATGCAATGCTTCAAATCATTTGAACTTTTATATTGTTAACTCCATGTCACAGAAGGCAGAAACTCTAAAATATCACTCAAACAGAAACTGCATTAGAGGTAATTGTTTCTTCACATTTTTACCACGTAGACATTCTTCATGTAAAATGTGGCAATCTCATTTCCTACACATTTTATACTATTTCAACATACCAATACATAATTATGGTTGTTTAAAAAAGCTTGTGAATTAACAGCATTGCAAATATTCAAAATGGAGATTGCTCAAAATCCTTTAAACAAAAAATAATGAGACTAAAAAATGCATTATGTTTATTATCTCTCTAGATTTTTATTCTAAAATGTATGTCAGTAAAGGCCAGAAGCACTAAACGTGGCTGTGATTTCAAACCCTTTGATTTGAAAAATCACAGGTGTTAAAACTGAAAAATTTCCATTTCTCATTTTCAATACCCAATTTAGGAACTGGATTTTTTTTAACATATTAATAAAATAGGGCCTGCTAACATATATGTAATTATATATATAAACTGCAAATTACTAGTGAATGTATCAATAATTGTTGACTTCTCAAATGAGGTGTGAATTGATTTGCAAAGGTGAATCCCCCTTCCCGTTTAGGAATCAGCATGACAGACTCACAGAGACTAGGCAGTGACCCAGGTGACCTCTGCCTTCTACCCCTGAAGTTTTCTAGAGCAGACATTCTTTATTTTAAAGCGCACTGGCTCTTCTGGAACACAGGCTACTTAGGAAAATGTTTTTGGTTTGGAAATGCAATCACAGGTGATCTGCTGTCTATTGCAGGGCATGATTGAAACCAATTACAATGGGTAGCAAATTGTGGCTTGCAGAATTGAAATGTTTAGGCAGGTAATTCTGTGACCATAAGAAAATGTGTTCTTTTGTGAATTAATCCATTAATGCATAGGTCAGTTTGCACAATCTGCTTCCATTCACAAAAAGTCAATGCAGAATTTATAACCACTTTTTATGAATTGGATCTTAGTACATTTAACTCTAAGTTCAGCAGTTTGTTCAAGACTGATGCAGAGTATTTTGCCAACTGTTGAATGCAGCATTAGCAGAACCAATAGATTGACATATACTACTTGTTAGACCATCCATCCTTAGGGAGGTATTCACAAAAACATTTTGCCTTCACCCCTCTTCTTTTGCTGAATTTGTTTTGTTACCATTAGAACTCCTACAAAGTTACCACTGCTAACCAGTGCTAAAGTGCTTGTGCTCCCTCCTTCAGAAATGGTAGAATTGGACTACAACTAAATTGACATATTTAATTTACTTTTAAGTCCCTAGTAACTGGCACTATCTGTCCTCAGTACAAAACTCACTCTGCCACCAACTAAAGTACCCTTTTCAAAATATGTATATGGCCTGCCACTGCAGCCTTTGATGCAGTTTGAAACTGACATTTCAATCTAGCAAAATAAATCTTTTGGCAGGCCAAAACCTTCATTTTTCAAATATTACCTGCTGATGGTCGCCAGTAGGCAGTTATAGTTAGGACCAAGTTTCAATAGGAAGAGCATTTTTTGTTTTGCTTATAACTTTGGTGTTGTTTGATGAATCTTCATGACGTTGTCTGAACTAATTCTCTGTTGATGTCAGCTCCTATGTTGAAAGTTTGGGGGTGATTCATCAAGGGGGGGTCGAGATAAAGGGGAGTCACAAAACGTGTTTTCTCCATGTTAATTTCCTTTAGAAACTTTAGACAAGGCTACAGGTCGAATGGGTGAACGGAATTACCCCAAATATGGCAGGGAGAAGGGTATTGGTCTAGAAAGCAAACTTTTGCTTATTTGGTGTAAATCTGTTCAGTAGTTTTTGAGAAATATCAAAATTTACACACATCGATATTTGGGAATTCTGCCATCAGATTGGCTGAGGCGTTACTAGCACGAGCTTGCTGCTTATTGGCTGCGAGCGGTGCAAGCAGTTGCAAAAAGGAAGTTTTGCCCGCCATTTTGTGATTTCGTTGAAGCGAGTAAGGGGAAAAAAGGGCAAAAAAAAGTAGAAAAGCGGAGGGTAGGAGCACTATAAGCTCTGTGGGGTGTTTAGGGTATGCTGGTGTGAAAGTGCTGGGGTACGGAAAGTTAGTGAGGTATTGCCTAGAGTCTGATGCTGCTAAGGTGAGCTGGTGCGGGACTCGGGGATTATAGCGTGAGCCCAAACTATGTGTCTTGTCCTGTGTAGTCATGTGCCCTGGCCGCTGTACTACAGCTGTGGAAGTAGTGTCAGCATGTGTTTATATCTACTAGGGCAAACTACTGACCCCAACTGGTCTGAAAGTCCTGGGGTACAGAAAATATGAGAAGTATTGTCTAGAGTCTCATGGTGCTAAGCTAAGCTGCTGCCGGACTCTGGAATGAAAGATTGAGCCCAAACTGTGTGTCATATGCTTTGAAGTCACATGCTCTAGCCGCTGTGCCACATCTGTCCAATGAGTGTCAGCATGTAGTTATACCTACTCAAAGGAACTTTTGTTTTGAACATTGTAACTTGTGTATGGTGCTTAGGGGGTGCTATACAGGGAGTGCAAAGGAACATTTGCGCGTATCAAATCAATTAGATATTTGTAAAGTACAAACTACTGACTCCTACGGGTCTGATTGCACTAGGGGCATAATCTGAGCTTCTGCAGGAGTTGGGGATAAAACCCTGAAGTACTGACCCTATCGTGAACTTTTAACGTGCACATGCCGTTAAATGTTCGAGAAAATGTTGCAAAACTATATTGTGAGGTTTAAAAAAAATTATGAACTTTTAATCTGCAGGTGTCGTAGAATGTTCCAGAAAGTGTGGTGATAAAAAAGGTTGAAATTTTGACCTGTATATGGCGAGGAATATTAAGTAGCTTTTTGTATGGAACATTAAAAAATAACCAATGGAGATAAGTTTTGGAATGTTGTTGAAGGAATGAAGTATTCTGATTTGTTCTTTACATGTATTTATAGGTGGAGTGACAGAGAAATTGTGCCATTACTGGTTCCATTCTTGATGAAAGCGGTGCATTACATGTAGTGTGTGACAAAGAAAGAAATGCATGCGTGTGTGATATTTGCAATCTGTATACCAACTACAAAGGTGAGGTAGAAAAGAATAAGGTGTGTTATGTCTTCTGTAGTAGTGATTAAGTATTTGAGGTGATATTTGTAAGTTTGCATTTGGGTATAGTTAATAGTTTTAATAGTTTCTGACTAGTGAATAATGAAATGGTAGATATACTAAAATGTATGGTAGTACACATATTAATGATTGTTTTGTCTTATGAAATAGAAGTGGTTGGGGAATGTTTCTTTAGAAGAGATGCTTTATATATGTGTGAGAGATAAAAAAGAAATGAAAATGTGCTGTATATTTCCTGTTTGACTTTCTTGACATTAGTAAACTGGATGTGATTATAAGTGAAGCTATTTGTCATGCTGGGTCCCTGTGCTGGATATACGTAGGTGTTTAAGTGGTCCGGGTTTTACTGGTGCTCAGCTTTACTAACCCTTTTGAGACAGGCATCAGTTTTTACATTACATTTAATGTCCTTAATATACGTATAGTAAAGGGACGTTACACCAAAAGTTTGGGAATTACAACTTTGTTAACTGTCTTCATCCCCTGCTATACACTCTACAAAGTGTTTAAACGACTTTAGTAACATATAGATGTCTAGCTAGTAAAGGTGGTGTACTTCCACTGGGCCAATTTAAAAACAGTGCTATGGGATGGTTTATGTTTTACCCGCCAATTTCAATGGCAGACACCTGTTAAAATGATCTCTGTGTATGGGTATAGTGGCGGTACTAGGAATGGTGGGGGTTTCTGTTCCATTTCGTACAGTTAAGTAAGGGCGGGGTGGGTGTGGGGGAGGTGGGTATGTTGGTGATTGCAACACAGAATTTAGTACCATCCAGATGTTGAGCTACTAAAGGTGATGTAGTACCAGTGGGACCATTTATAGAGCGCCCTATGGCCTGGTATTTGTTTTAATACGTTTTGCTGATAAGCATTCCGGGAGACATTTGTTGAAATTAAGAGTCTGTATGGCTGTAGTGGCGCTTCCAGGTTTGCTTGGGCTATTTCTTTTATTGCGTAAAGTTAAGCAAGGGCGGGTGTGGAGATGGTAGAGTGGTACTGCAACCATTTATAAACCTTCTTATGGTGTGGTGTATGTTTTAGTTGCAAAATTGCAGATTTCCATATCTTTTGATGATGAGCGTTCCGGCAGACACCTGTTGGCATTAAGTCTATGTATGGCTTTACTGGCGCTAACAGGAGTGCTGGGGCTCGTTGTTTGATTTCATAAGGTTAAGCAGGGGCAGGGGCATGAGGGGCGCTAGAGGGCGCACTGCGGAATGGCCGCACTGTCGTGAGGCTCCCGCTGCCCGGAGCTATTATCCGCCTAGGAATCCTGATTACCATCGCTGCGCCCTGAACTGACCCCACGGTCCGGTTGGGATATCGGTTGTCCACCCACGGTCCAACTCCTGAGCCATTCGGAGGTTGCTGGCCGAAGTTACGAGGGTCCCGAGTTTCTCCGACTCGCGCTCTGGAAGTCTGATGCCCTCTTGCCCGGCGTCACTGTTCATGCCAGTCCGGGGCTCTGCACGTGGGGTGTAGGCCTAGCTCCGCCCTTCTCCGCCAGGTTCGGTCGCTGGCCGGGCGAGACGCTTGGCTCTCCCTTGTTGTCGGACTTATCTCTCGGCTCTCCCATCTGCCTGCCCAGATACCATCGCCCATGGAGGTACAACAGATTTAATACTTGGATTTTGAGGGTTTGCCCCCCTTGGGCTGGGAACGGCGACGGCCTTTACTCATCGGTGGGAGTGGCGGGGCGTGCTGGCCTGCTCGTGCCCCCACGATTCGAGCTGCTTACTGTTTGGCCGGGTCCCTTGTCCGAACTGTATCCTGACTCCCATTTGCCTCGTTTCCCTTCTGTACCACCGTTATGGGGAAGCCGGACACTAAACAGTCCAAACTGTCCTTTGACTCTGGAGGGGCCAGGCGTGGGGCGCGTTCGCTCCAGGAAGATGGGGCTTCGCGGTCCCCCCCCCCGAATGTCGCTGAGAGTGTCCCGCACCCACCTCCGCCGGACTTCGCCCAAATGATGCAGGAGATGAGGCAGGGGTTCGCCACTATAGTGGACAAAGTGGACAAGATATCGTCGCGCATGGATGCGGTCGTTCAGAAATTGGACGTGCATGAGGAGCGCTTGACGGCGGCAGAACAGCGCATTTCGGACCATGATGACACGGCGGCCACCCATACCACCCAGCTGGCGAGAATGGACAATATCTTGCGTGTTATTGCCGCCAAGAACGAGGAGTTGGAGGCGAGGAGTAGGCGCAACAACGTGCGCATTGTAGGTGTGCCGGAGTCCACGAATGTGGGCAAAATGGAGACTTATGTGGAGAGGCTACTGGTGGGCGCCATTGGGACGGAAGTTTTCTCGTCCCAGTTCATCGTCGAGAGAGCGCATCGGACGTTGGGACCTCGCCCGGCCTCTGGGGCTGCACCGCGTCCCATCATCGCGCGCCTCTTGAACTATCGTGATCGAGACGCTGCTCTTCAGGCCGCCCGCACTAACAGGGCTCTCTCCTTCGAAGGGGTGTCTTTTACCATGTACCCCGACTTCACACCGATGGTGCAGGACCAGCGTCGGAAGTTCTTGGGGGTGAAAAGGAAGCTTCGGGACCTTCAAGTGGACTACGCCTTGCTTTATCCGGCTAAACTTAGGGTGACGCATCAGGCTAAACAACATTTTTTCACCAACCCACAGCATGCTGAGGACTTTGCGAAGCGCCTCCAGCGCGAGCGCGCTGCTGCGGATCGTGGTGACGATCGGGATCCGGAGGGTGAACATTCGGCTGCTGAGGAGGAGGTCGCCTGATTCTGGTGACTTTGGACTTTGTCTATTTTCTTCCCGGTTCCTGTAGTATTGTGGACATGTAATTTTTGTATTGAGACCTGTTGGCTGCCTTCTCAGTATTTGCGGCCTAGCTATTGTCCGTTTTTGATTTTTTCGCTGACGCGTGGGTTGTGTCTGTATTACGATGAGTGAGTGCGTTTCGCTGTTTATGTGGGGCTGGAATGGCACCGCAGGATGGTGTTATGGGATGTCGTGCTCTGGGCACCCACCCCCCCGCGCTGCGCCTGGGGCCGCCTGATACTCGTTGGCGCGGACACTGGCGTGGCGTGAGGGAGTGGCGTCGTGCACCTCTGGAAGGTTCCCCGGAGGGTGTGCCCCATGTTTACCTTATGTTTGGATTCTAGTCCTATGTTGGTTGACTGGATGTGTGTTGAGGGATGGGGGGGGAGGGTGTATGTGGCCTGATAGTTGGGGTGGTGTCAGGTGGGTGGATGGGGGGGGGTTGACGCTGTCCGTGTCTGTTTGCCTGGGACTTTTGGTTCGCCTTGGTAGCTGCTACTGTTGTTTGAGTGCACGGAAATGTCGTTGCGCCCGCTATCCGGGCTGTTCCACTTTCCTATCTTACGGGACGGGTTCTGGGATCCGTGCTCCCGTCCATCTTGGGCCCGAGTGCGCCGGCCGCCATTTTAGGCTGCCACGTGCCGGGGCGCACTCTGCGCGCGTAGCGCGTGTGCGAGATGTGGACCGTGTGGAATGGCTTGGCGGCGTGTGGCGCGTAGTCTGTCCTGAGTGCTTGCTGCGTGGATGGGTCGACTGGGGGGGAGTTGTTGTGTTCTTGTTTGGTTGTTTTGGAGATGACTGGGAAATGTATGGAGTGTATGTGGAGGTCGGCCCGTGCCCTGGGGCGTGGACCTATCGTTGGCTGTTGCTGGTAGTTGGATGCCCTGTATTTGGTTATAGGGTCCTGTGGGGCCCTTACGTTATGTGATGTCAACTGCTGTTGTAGATCAGATCTCAATTCTGTCCTGGAATGTACGGGGCCTTAATGATGCCAGGAAGTGTCGCAATGTGATACAGTATTTGGACAGGCATGCTATTCATGTTGCTTTTCTCCAGGAGTCGCATCTGCGCCCTGCCCCTTCCCCCACTTTCGGGGGAAGGTGGGCTGCGGCCAGGGGGTTTGCTTCATACTCTTCTTATGCTCGTGGGGTTGTCATACTTGTTAAGAGGTCGCTTGCATTTCAGGAACTTGGATCTATGGGGGACCCTGAGGGGCGCTATGTGCTGCTGTGGGGACGGCTTGGGCAGAACACTATACTGTTTGTTAATTGCTATGCTCCCAATGTTGATACGCCAATCTTTTTTGTCACTCTGTGGGGTCATGTTCTTGCTGTGGATGCTACTCACATTGTGTGGGGGGGTGACTTCAATTTTGCATTTCAGGCCCAGTTGGACAGATCGGAGGGTAGCCCTCAGTACAATGTACAGGCTAGGGATGTGCTGCGGGGGATAGTGGAGGAGGCTGGGATGGTTGACAGCTGGAGGTACACCCACCCTGCCACTAGGGAGGGCACCCATTACACCACGCATGCTCGTTCATGGGCAAGACTTGACTATGTATTTCTCTCTAGGGGGTTGATGGCTGGCCTAAGGGGGGCCACACATTTAGCTAGGACGTATTCAGACCACTGTCCGGTGAAGGTTGATTTGTCCGTCCCCGGGTTGCACAGGCCGCGCCCGCCTTGGCGTTTGTTTCCGAGTGCTTTGCTTGACCCGGTGTTCAGGGAGGAACTCGGTGCGGAGGTGGAGGCGTTCTTCCCTAGAAACAAGGGCTCTGTGGAGAGCATTGAGGTCATTTGGGAGGCGTTCAAGGTCACGATCCGGGGTGTCACTATTTCTAAAAGTTGTGGAGTACTCCGTCTGATTGTTCGGACCCTCGAGAGGTTGGAGGCTGACTTGCGAGACTTGGAGCGCAGGATGCAGGTGACTTCGGACCCCGATCTTTTGGCACAGTTCCGCATTAAGCTCTCCGAGTATGAGGAGGAGGCTGCTCGAGAGGCTAAGCACAGGGGGAAATATTGGACGGCGAGGCGATACTGCGAAGGGGAGCGGCCCGGTAAGGTCCTCGCTGCCCTTACTAGACATCCTAGGCATGGGTCGGACGTGTTGGAATTGGTGTCTCCGGATGGCACTCGCTGTCGAGACACCTCGGAGATTCAGCGCACTTTTATTGAACACTATGCACACCTTTACACGACACAGCAGACGGGTGAGACTCGATACGGTGGATTCCTCGATGAGTTGGCGCTTTGTTGGCTATCGGATGGTCATCGGGAGTTCTTAGGCAGACCCCTGGAGGTGGAGGACGTCAGGAATGCCATCATGTCTCTTTCTAATGGGAAGGCCGCCGGGCTGGATGGCCTTCCTGCTGAATTTTATAAGTGTTATATTGACATCATGGCCCCTGTGCTCCGTGAGGTGTTTGAGGAGTCTCTGGTGGAGGGACGCCTACCGGGCTCCATGCGTGAGGTCGCCATCACGTCGCTGCTCAAGCCGGGTAAGGATCCACTGGATGTGGGCTCCTACAGGCCCCTTTCATTGCTCAACTGCGATGTTAAAATTCTCGCGAAGGCCTTGGCGGTGAGATTAGCCGAACTCATGCCCGTTATCGTGTTGCCTGATCAGTCGGGATTTGTGCCCGGTCGCGCCACCTCTCACAATCTTCGCACTTTGTTTTCGCTTGTGTCGACCATCGATCCCACTGTCCCGGTTGCCGCTATCTTTCTCGATGCCACTAAGGCGTTTGACTCTGTCGAATGGGGCTACCTTATTGATGTTCTTTGTCGGATGGGGTTCCCCAGGATTTTCATCTCTTGGGTTAAGCTTTTATATACTGATCCGATGGCGAGGGTAGTAGTGAATGGGGTGCTGTCCCCCTCGTTCCCTCTCACGAGAGGGACCCGACAGGGTTGCCCCCTCTCACCCCTCTTGTTTGCTATCGCCATTGAGCCGCTAGCCTGTAGGATACGTCAGTTTCATCAGCAGAGCGCCTTTAATTGTCTTCAGCGGCAGGTCGGCATTTCCTTATACGCCGATGACGTCACACTCTATGTCAAGGACCCTGAGAACAACCTTAATTCGCTCCTGCGGGAGCTGGTCGCTTTTGGAGGTGTATCCGGGGTTCATATCAACTGGCGGAAATCTCAATTTTTCCCCCTCACGGCTGCGGTGGCCAGGTTTCCCCTTGACTACCCTTTGGAATGGTGTGACTCGGAGTTGCGGTATCTCGGTATTGTTGTATCCTTGGATAGGGGAGACGCGGTTCGGCTCAACTATGGTGTGGCCATTACTAAACTGGCGGATGATGTCACCAGATGGATGTCTTTACCTCTCTCCATGGCCGGCAGGGCGTCTCTTATCAAGATGGTGGTTCTGCCCCGCTTTCTCTATCTCTTTCAAAACCTCCCATATCATCCTGGTGCTTATTTCTTTCGTAGACTTCGTTCTGAGCTTCTGCGGATGTTCTGGGGGGGCAAGCAGCCACGGGTGGCCTGGGCCACCCTTACGTTGCCTTACGCTGATGGCGGTTTCGACGTCCCTGATTTTGAACTCTATTATCTCAGCGCTCAGGCGCATTATGCCTATCATTGGATGCGCCCCACGCCATTCATGCCCCAGATTGCTGCTGAGCATTGGGTCGCCCACCCGCTCCCACTGGAGGGGATGGTTTTGGGCAAGGTGTCAGATGTGGAAACGTCCCGCACGACGGTGACATGCACGGTGGATGCTTGGAAGCGGATGGCTCATTTGCTAGACGTTTCCTTTCTCTACTCGCCGGCCTTGCCTCTGTCTTATCATCCGGATCTGTCGCTGTTGTTGGAGACGGGGTTTCAGCGAATGTGCAAGCGGCTAGGTATCCTCACGTGGGGCGACTTGTTTCATGAAGGTGCCTTCCGTACGCAGGCTCATTTCTTCGGTTCGGCTGCTTGCTCCCCTCTAGACCTGTTCTACTTTGTCCGCCTGCGGCAGGGCATGCGGGCTCTGCTACCGGACTACCCTACGGAGCCTGGGGTGACCCTCCCCCTCCATGTGCTGCTGGTTTCAGATGGGCGACACCTGGTGTCGAAGTTATACGGGGCTATTCGCCGACAGCGATCGGTCCCGGCCAATCGGGTGCGCGAGCAGTGGGTTGCCGAATTGGGTGCTCCTATTACAGACGAGCAGTGGAAATATTGTTGCGGGCTCACGGCCAATGTCTCTTCTAGTTGTCGCCTTAAAATTATTCATTACAAGTTTGTTCAGAGGTACTACTATACCCCGGCGAGGAAACTGCGGTTTCATTTGGCGGAGGATGACAGGTGTGCTAGGTGTCGAGCGGAAGGCGCTGATTTTTTGCATTTGGCTTGGAGCTGTGCGGGGGTTTTGGAATATTGGACTCAGGTTCATGAAGCCCTGCAGGTTATGGCGGAGGATGGGGTGGCGTTTGACCCCTTGGTGATGTTACTTGGCTTTTCTAAAGACGTACCTGCCTCTCACCGTAGATTTGTTGACGTGGCCCTGTTGTTGGCTAAGCGTAGGGTTGCTTGTTGCTGGGGTCGTGGTAGGGTGCCGCGCTTTCAAGACTGGGTGACTGACCTCATTTACTGTCAGGATCAGTACAATATCTATTCTGACTTGATGCCTGTTCGATGCAGACCAAAGGATTTTTGGAGTCCGCTCCAGGTGTACCTCCTGACCAGGGCGGCGCGGGACTCTGATTCTGAACTTGAGGACCGTGAGGGGATAGGCTGATGACAACGTGATGGGCTGGGATTTTACACGACACCTGCTGTTCTTCCGATATCGGGGGGGGGCTGACTGTCTCCTTTTCCTGCGAGCTATTGGGGGGTGGGAGTCTCCCTTCGGACAGGTAGTTTATCGGGAATCCAGATTGTATCCCTACGCGGCACCCTTCTATCCAGTGCTCCTCATACTTGTGTCCCCTCTGGCTCATGTGTTCTCCGCTAATGTACTGTATTCATATTGCATTGTCTTATTGGCTTGCCTGCCCATGCTGGATCATCGTATTTCAATATCTCTTGCACATTTCGTTGTTGCTCCTTGTATTGACTGATGTCCTGCCCGGTACTTCCTTGTGTCTCCTTATTTATTTATTTTTTTGTATGCTTTCTAGGCACTGACGTACCACTGTAATGGCCGAATGTGAATGTATGTTTTTGAATGTACACTTCCCTTGTACCTGCTTATCTCCAAATAAAGGTTTAAAAAAAAAAAAGCAAGGGCAGGGGCACCGGGGTGGGGTGGAGGAGATGGATATGTTGCTGATTATAACACAGACATTTGTAATGTGGACATGTGTAGCAAGTAAAGATGATGTAGTTCCACTGGGCCCATTTATAAACCACTCTATGGCATGGTATATGTTTTATCCAGAAATTTGCATGTTTTCATAACATTTGTTACTGAGCGTTCCGGCAAACACTTGTTGAAACTAAGTTCCTGTATAGCTATAGTGGCTCTATTTGTAAGGTTACGCAAGAATGGGGAAGAGGATGGTGTAGTGGTAGTGGACTAATTTATGGACCGCTTTATGGTATGGTATATGTTTTACTCGCAAGTTTGCAATCAAAGAACATTTCTGTGTTTAACAAATCTTCATGCTGATAGACAAGCTTGCACTGTGATAGAAGGCTGCCAGCTTTGATGGCAAATTATGAAACTTGGTGCCATTGTAGATTTCAATGGAAGCTCTTTGTTACTATGGTCTAGTCAGGGTTTTAAGTGGGAAAACAAAACTGGGGGTGCTCTGAAAGGGGCGGGGCAAACTTCTGAAAAGGGTGCGGGCTTTCTAAGTAGGAGCGTGGGCTAAATCAAGATAACTAGCATTGTATGCTTAAGGAAATCCCCTCCAACGATCCTACATTCGGAAAATGCACTCTTTAAAGGATTTTCCTTCCTCCTACAACACGGCTCACCTAGCATGATGTCTCCACTTCTCAGTAGTGAGCAAAATGAGCATGCGCACATCGTTGTCCATGCTCTCACTGCAGTCCAAAAAAAGTGACATCCTTTGCAAGGGCCGAAAATAGAGCCTGATCGAGACCTGTTTCGAAGACCCCTAACTGCTGGTGCTGAGACCCAGCCCACTTAAAGCCCTGCATCCATCCATCTTAAGCGCTGCACCATCCAACCATCTTTCAATTCATCCACACATTCTTACATACTACATGCATACATCTGTCCCTGCAGTTATCCTAAGCATCTATCAGCCCATTTGACTATGGTAAGCACTGTGCCTTCCATCCAGTCATACACCCATATATCCATACATACATTTGTCCCAGAACCAATCCTAAGCATCTATCAGCCCAACCCTCTTTCCTATGTACTGATCCATGAATCCATTCATCCTTTTATCCATCCATCCATCCATCCATCCATCCATGTAGCTATCCATTCAACCATCTGGCCATCCATCCACTCGCCCTTTATTCAACTATCTGTCCTTATTTTTGCACCCTTCGCCTGATTCTAAATAGAGCATCTTATACTCTTCCACCCAGCCTCTTAAGGGGTCGAAAAGACTGTCGATAAGCATTGACAGGGAGATGTTTCTGATAAAAAACAAGAAAGCTTTCAGTTGCTCTTTGTGGACCACAGTTCATCACCCTTCTTTGGTGGTGTATTTAACAAAGGTTGATCCAGTGAAAGAAATGTGAAGCAGTTTTTCAGTGTAAGGCGTTAATTTAGAAACGTAACGTTTTGTTGATTTCTATATAGGAACACTGATTTAAACTGGCTGTGACTGACAGATATTGAATACCTGTAGTTCTTACATTTGAGGGGGTATACCAGACAGCTAATTTGGGGTGGTGAGAAACTGCACTTCTATAGTATAGGGATATAAAGGTAATTCCAAAGCTACTGTCTTCATATCAAATAGGGGGTGTGGGAACGAAGAGAGCTTTGCAAAGCGTGTGTTTTCGTAGCAGTAAAAGAAGACACTGTGAAAGGTCAGAGCAGGGTCGTGCTGGAGTTGGCTGCCTGTGGTCGTCTCCAGAGAAGCAACCTGAGCGAAATTTCGTGGGAGGCTAATTCTTTCAACAATAGGCAGAGTGGGGATGTAGGGGCTCTAAAAAGGGGTGAAAAAGAACATAGTCTCATTTTCAAGCAAATGGTCTTTTGAAAACCTGTGAGGTACTGGGGTGCGGCTCTGTGTGTGCGCTTGGGAAGCTGTCTCAGAGAGTCCAGATCAATGGGTGTTGCGCGCATGGTGGTCTCTCTGCAAATCACCCCACGATGATGTTGCTCCTGCGCTGCAAAAAGAGAAGGTAAATCCTGAGGGAAAATGGCTCTCTATAAAGGATTTCCCTTCTCCTACAATGCTATTCACCTGGTATGATGTTTCCACTACTCAGTAGTGAGCAATGTGCATGCTCTCATAGTCTCAGTGCAGTGCAATATAAAAAAAAAACAACGGACCACCTTTGCGAGGCTTGAAAATAATGCCCCATAGAGACCCGTTTCGAGGTCCCCAAAAATAAACTGCCGGTGGTCAGACCCCCCCACTTAAAGCACTGAGTGCAGTGTTATGTTTACGAAGTCGTAGATAAAATTTTCGGCTAATATTGGTAATTTTTGTGTGTGCTGTTTGGTTGATAATATCATCCTAAGTACCTATATTATAATGTTTAAAAATACTATCTATAAAGTTTTCTGCGTGCTTTGCAGAGGGAGTGGTATGGGGTGGTGGGGTGCGGCTGAGAGGTAAAAAGTATGAGGTAGTGCAGTTACATATAAATTGTAAAGGTGTATGTAAATAATTAAATAAATACTTGGTGTATATTCTATGGCACTACTTGTCATCCTACTGCTCCCCTGCCGTGCTCCATCTGGTTGTAGCAATGCCTCTGGAAGCTATCAGTAGAAATTATGTAATTGTATGCTATTATTTTAACATATTGAACAGATGTAAAAAAATATTTAATCTATTGTTTGTCTTTCAGGAAATTACTTCGTTTGGATTAAAATTTGAAAATGCCTAGTGGAACTGAAAAAAAGAAAGAGAAAAAACATATATATTTGACCAAAAGGAAAGATTTTCAATTAGAAAAAAATGAGAGTAGTACAGAAACAGTGTCTTGTAGTAAAAATACTACACAAGTTTGTGTATATTGTCGACATACTCATTATAAAAGTCAAACTAGGAATGTTGATTAGTATTTGAAAAGTGAAAAGGAGAGCAATGGTAAGTGGGTAGACTTTGCAACTTACTTGTTGATGGAAGGTTGATTTAAATTAGGTAGTGATCAACGTATATGTAAATATTGTTACAACAAATTAGAAGAGAACAAAATACCTGCTAGAGTAGTGCATAATAACTTAGCATTAGTAGCTATTCCGGAGGAACTGGCAGAATTGAATACATATGAGTCTGTTCTGATTCAATCTGTTCATCATTTTCAAACTATAATTCAGATGAAGCCTAAACAGGTAAACTGCCACCAACAGACTTGCAAAGAGGGCTGAAAGGAAGAGTGGTGTACTTACCTTTGGATTTAAAACAAAATTGAAACTATTGCTGGAGAGGAAGAGGAAAATGAGACAGTAGTCATTCTAGTAAATGGTCGGGAAATATGGCAAGAGTTTGTGGACGTTATTAAAGTTGAAAAGGCTACTGTATGTCTTATAGAGAACAATATTTATTCGAACATTGTAAATATGGATGAACAGGTAATAAGTTCAGAAGATGAATCTGGAATTTCAAGTGGTCAAATAGAGAAAGTGGACAAGTCAAGGACTGAAGAGATTTATGAACATTACACAGTATGTCCTTTGCATTCAAAAGAAGTGATAGGAAGCAGCATTGAGTTATTTCAAGTGAAAAAAGCACAGGGAACTCCAAAGAGTGTATGGGAGAAAAGCTTGGAAGGTTATTATTTTCCACAGCTGTTTCCTACTGGACAAGGTGGACAGTATGATGATCGACCGGTATGGATTCCAGTTTCAAAATATCGGTCAACAAGATTATGTTCTGAAGATCCTAGATTTCGACAGTGCATTCCATACATATTTCACCTTTTGTCTGAAAGTGATCTGTCTTCTCTGTCATATGCAGTGAACCACATACTTAAAACTGGAGTTCATCATTCACTACTTTCTGCGAAAGAATTTGTGGAGAAATTTCAAGAAACAGATGAAAATTTAGAAGCACAGTTAATCAATTTGATGGCATGTCAACGTGGAACAAATGAGTATTGGTATCGTTGTCATGGAGAACTCAACTGTATGTTATGGAACTTAGGTACACCAACATGGTTTGTCACACTTAGCTGTGCAGAGTATGCATGGGACGATTTGCTTGAGTTTCTAAGAGAAGCAAATTCCAATATAAAAAATGTTGGAATAAAGACTGCTGGTGAATAGTGTTCATTGGATCCTGTAAATGTGTGCTGATATTTTAATCATAGGTTTCCAGCTATGATGTATTTTATCTGCAATAAAAAGAATCCACCTCTTGGAGAAGTTAACAATTTCTTTTGGAGAAAGGAGTATCAAGCCAGAGGTGCACCTCATGTACATATGCAACTATGGATCAAGGATGCACCTAAATTTGGAAATGATTCTGATGAAACAGTATTGTTTTTCATCGAACAGTATGTGACTTGTGAGATTCCAAGAGAAGGAGATAGAAGCTTGAGACAGCAAGTTTTACGTTTCCAAAGTCACTGTTGTGGAAAGTATTGCAGAAGAAAATATAAGACTAAAGGAACGTTTTACACCAAATATCGGTTTGGTTTTCCCCATCAAGTCATTTGTAAAGGAAGAGTAAATTCTTTTTTTTCTTTGGTAAGGCACACAATAACTCGAAAATCTCCAGAGAATACCTACAACGTAAAAAGAACAGAAGTGTCAAAGTATATCAATGATTACAATCCAGGCATTTTAAAAATGTGGAATGCAAACATGGACATTCAGTATGTTGCAGATAACTCAATTGCTGTCGCACGTTATGTTACATCGTACATAACAAAACCAGAAAAAACTGAGATGAAACAAATGTGGGAAGAAATTGCCCAAGAGAAAAGCCTTAGTAAAAAATTGTACAGCTTTACTTTGAAAATACTTTCCCACCGAGAAATTGGATCGTATGAATGTTCAGACCGCTTGTGCTCTTCACTTTTATATTCAAAGTCACAAGGAATCATTTGGGTAAGTTTAGGTCTTGCCTGCAAACAAAATAGAGTATTGAAATCATTTGAAGAAATCGAAGAATTAACAGCAAATGAACCAGACAGTACAGACATTCTTAAAACTAATATGTTGGACATATACTATTCGAAAAGGAACAGCTATGTCTGTATGAAATACTTCAACATTACAGCTTCAAAAGAAATGTTAAACAGGATTTAAAAGAAGACAAATATGCAGTTGTTAAATGTCATGGTTGTTTAGTAAAACATGCAAAAGGTAATCTCATAAACCACAAGAAACTTAGTTGTGAAATTTTGACTAAGCGCAAATGTTAATATTTAGCACTTCTGCCACTGTTTAAACCATGGCGTAGCGAAAGTGAATTACTTGGAGACTTTGACTGCTATGAAGATTCTTTTAATGCATGTAAAGATAGAATTGCATGTAAAATGTTTGCTACATATTTAAAAATGTTGAATGATGAAGTTGAACAGGAAAAGACTATTACAGTTCAAATAGCTAATTAAAGTTCTCAAGATAGTCAAAGTAGTGCTCCATGTAGTCAAGATCCTCTTGGACAACCAATGTTGGAAATTGAAGCAGCAATAGCTATGCATGAAGACAAAATTGCAATGCAACAAACACATAAGGAGAATATTACATTGGAAAACTCAGAAGAACAAGTACATTTTGAACAGAAAGAAATGTATGTACAAGTGAGAGAACGGATAGAACATGGTTTGTTCCATGAAAAAGAAGAATGCGTGTGCTCATCTTTTAAACCTCTTCAGATGTACATCAGTGGTCAGGCTGGGACAGGTAAAAGTTTTTTAATTAAAGTTTTGACCAGCTATCTTCAAAAAACTACTGGTTCACATTTCTGTTGTGTGGTAACAGCTGCAATTGGATTAGCTGGGCACAATGTTAAATGAGTTACTTTGCATAGATTATTGATGTTACCAGTTGAGCATGATAATAAATTAGAATATCAGAAGTTGTCTGGAGAAGCTTCTTATGAAGTGTCAAGAGTGCTGAAAAAGATGAAACTTGTAATTATTGATGAGGTGAGCATGGTCTCAAACGTAATGCTTTCTTTTGTATACTTAAGAATGAAACAGGTATTAAAAACAGATTACGACGTTCTCTTTGGAGGAAAACATTTAATTGCATTTGGAAATCTGCTACAACCAACCCCTGTAAAAGGATAACTAGTGTTTAAAACTCTTCTACATGAAGACACTAAGAAATCTTTGGGAAGTATTGGAAATGTGAATCAGTTGTTACATTTTGAATATAAAGAACTCACTCAGAATATGCGACAAGCAAGAGATGAAGATATGCAAATATTCTAAAAGATGTAAGAATTGGTATTCTAAGCAAACATGGTAAACACGCTTTTCAATGTTGTCTACTAAAGAACTTGTTTACAAAAGAAAACACACCAGCAGAAGTAATGTCAGTCAGTCAGTCAGTCAAAGAAACTTTATTCGGTTATTTAAAACCATAAAAGCAGAACATCGTACATGATACCAAGTTAAAATACAATTAAACATGTATGAAAAAAGATTGCAACTCCTTCATAAGAACACAGTAAAGATTTTTTGTTAAAAATTTACCAAATTTAAAAAAGAAAGATAGGTGTGGTAAGTGTCCATTTCAGCAAATATCAATTTAGGTGATTCATAGTAGCAGCAGATCTTAATTTATTTTGTCTGGCAGCTGCTACCAGAAAACAGGCAACCCCATATGTGACCTGTACCGAGCTCAGCATCTGTAAGTATAGTAAAGCTGGCCGAACCTGGACAAAGTTCAGATCTTTCAGGATAGGTACCAGGAATTTTTTCCGAGCCACCAGGTAATGTTCGCAGAGCATAACTAAGTGAAGGGTGTCCTGTGTAGAAAAGCAATCACAGGAACAGGGGGGTACGTTTTCTGGTGAGCCCCACTTTGACTGCGAGCCAAGCACAAGGTGTATTAGGTTGAACCTGAACCTTATAAGTAAAAAGCGGTGATAGGGCTTGGTGACATATTTCAGATAAGGTTCCATGGCTGTAGTTGAAGAAAGTTGGAAGAGTGAACGTACCATCGGTTTGCCAAGTTCAACCATTTCCCTTTCACCCTCCAACAAATTTTGGAAATGCAGTTTGACCCATTTTATATCCTCTTTTTTTAAATTATGTGGCAGAGAGTACATTTCTGGACGTCCTAGCCTCGCGCATGCCGCTCTAACATACGCCAGCCACGGGATGTTATCGGCTTTGTCCAGAGACATACAGTCTTTCAGAATACAATGATTTAGACTGATTTCCTCATTTGTCCAGGTTTTAACCCAGCATAACACTGGGGACATTTTTAGGAGGTCGGTGACGTGACCCAGGCCTATTTCATTGTGAATTGTATGTATAGGGGATGATTTTGGGAGAGATAGCAAGGCTCGTATGAAGTTGTTTTCTGCGATTTGAATACCTGGGCTTGCAACATAGCCCCATATGGCGGCTCCATAGGAAGCAATTGCCAGACATTTAGCTTTGTAGATACGCGTCATGGCTTCCATAGGTCTTGAGCCCAATCTTTTGGCAAAATGCAGAAGGGCTGTGGTGGATCTGGTAACTCTGTTCTGTTTTAGCCTCATTTGTGCGCCCCACGTGCCTTTCTCGTCAAAAGTGACGCCCAAGTAGCAAAAGAAAGGGACCCTGGAGATTGGTGAGCTGTTACAGCTAAAGGACCTGATCTTCGTGTGTTTCTTTCGCGAACCAGTAACCATGACATGGGATTTGGCAGTGTTGATCTTAAGGTCCAGTGCTTCCATAAAGAGGCCAAAATGATCTAGTAGTTTTTGGAGGCCTGTGCCAGTCCGAGCTAAGAGGACAGCGTCGTCCGCGTAGAGGAGGACCGGGATAGGTACCCCCCCCCATACGTGGAATATCCGGGGTGACTGAGTTCAATGATTTCCCCAGGGAGTTGATGTACAGTGTGAAAAGGAGAGGTGCCAGGATACAACCTTGTCTGACACCTCTCCCGGACTTAAACTTCGCTGTGCACCTCCCATCCCTGTTCACCCTAACAGAAGCATACAAATTTAAATGAAGATCGTGTAAAAAATTGACCAGAGTAGTGTCCAAACCCATATTACGCAAAATAATCCACAGTTTTGAGCGGTTGACCAAATCAAAGGCGGATGATAGATCCATAAAACCTAAGTAAAGAAGCCCCCCCTTCACCACAGTGTACTTACTAATAATAAGGTGAGGGTTAAGACACTGGTCCATAGTCCCTCTGTGTGCCCTGAAGCCATATTGTAGATCCGACAGGATCCCGCTCTCCTCAAGCCAACCCCCGAGCCTTTGCAAGATGACTCTGCCCAAGATCTTGACGGCAGAGTCCAGCAAGGAGATTGGCCTGTAGCAGGCCGGATCCCCCCTGTTCCCCTTCTTGAATATAGGCACGATGATGGAGGTGAACCAAGAGGAAGGGAAGCCACCTGTGGGTATAGCGTTAAAAACGTTCGTTAATATCTTTGACCAAAATTGAGGGTATTGGATATAGAGATCTGCAGGGACCCCGTCAGGGCCCGGGGCTTTGTGTTTACTTGTGTCTTTAATCGCCCTTTCGACCTCCAAAGTGCTAAATTCCATTACCAAGTTGGGAGAGTCATGGGCACTATCAGGTGGACCAGATGCTGTGGATTCATAAATATTTTCGAAGTGGCCTAACCATCTGCCATCTTCTATCACACAATCCAAGTCAGTTTTTCCATCTTCGGAAAAAAAAGGCTGGTTAACAGTGGCCCAGAACTTTTTGCTATCTCGCAAAACATCCAAAGATAATAGGTTTTCCCACGCTTCCTCCTTAATTTGAGATTTACGATTGAGGACTGCGATTTTATAGTCCTTCCTTAGGTTAGCCACTAAAAGCCTGTCCCTAGGTTTTTGTTTTAGGGCTTTCAGCAGGGCAGTGTGTTTCTGCGAACATTCTTTGTTAAACCATTTATAAGTTTTCTTGTTCCTTTGCCCAACAGACCTTAACTCCAAATTCTTGGAGATCCTTGCACAAATCTCATAGGCAGCCATGACCTCAGATCCCCGGGCAGTTGGATCCAGACACACTGCCATGTTGGCTTCGGACTCTTGGGCGAGTAACTGAAAGAATTGTTCGGGAACTACTTGCTCCCATTTTAGTCGCCTTCCCTGGTCTTTAGTCTTCAAATCCTTTGGGGCTACCACGTCTGTCGATATACGGGTCCGAAAGCAATCTAGATCCAGCAACAAGAGAACAGGATTGTGATCACTGAAAGTAGCGGTGACCACCATGTACTCGCGTGCCTTTGCCAAAACCCCAGAAGATACAAAAATAAAATCTATGATGGTGTCAGAAGTAATGTACAAGAAAATGAAAGAAAAAAAGTCTATAGTTTGCTTAATGCCTATAGTGGAAGAATGTTATACATTTAATAAAGAGCTTAACACCTTGGCTGCTAGAGTCATTGTTCCCCTGTGCTGGGCCATAATGGAAATGGGTGGCTTGATGACGAGCTCAGCTCGTCATGAGCACAGCTCCACTGTGCCTCATGACGAGCTCAGCTTGTCATGAGCACGGAAGGGGTTAATAAATTGAAAATCAAGAAGTAGTTGAAGCTATTTATAAAATCGAGCATCAAGAAATACCAATTGTTCTTATAGAAAAACTACAGACTAAATTGGATTCTTTGAAAAAGTCTGTATCAAAAACTGCTGGCTTAGAAAAATTTTTTGATGTAAGTTTAAACTGTCGGGTAATTTCGAAGTGTAATTTGAATGTAGAAGACAGTTTATTGAATGGAGCGATGGGGAAAGTTGTTGATTTTATGAATTATCAAAATAGAAATGGAATTGAATTATTGAAAGTTAAGTTTCATCATATTACAGAGGTATGACAGATTGCGCGTTATGCTGCAGGTTTCTTGCTTGTAAAAGCCTTGTATGTTCGGAGAAAACGGTTTGCCTTCTGTTTAGCATATGCAATAACTATTCCTAAATCTCAAGGTTTAAGTGTAGATAATGCTTTGGTAAATTTAGGAAGAACTGTGTTTAAAGAGGGAATACAATATATTGCATTATCTTGTGTTAGAATGTTGTCTGGTTTGTATTTATTTGATTTTGATGAGAACAAGGTTAGTGCTGATGTTAATTGTGTAAGGTAATATAATCATTTGAGAAGGCTTTATGCTCCAAATTTAGGTGAATATCCTATTTATGAGAAACGTGTTGTGTGTTCAAAACGCAAACATGTTGAAGAATCATCTATGGTTGAACAGCAGAAAGAAAATTAAGAGAAAAGAAATAATGTAAAGAAGCAGAAAATACAAACAAGTGATGATGTTGTTGGATACCAATTAGAAAATGCTTCTGGTGTAAAATGCTATGGTAATGTTATTCTAAACTGTATATTTTACCTTGAAGATGTTTATGGTGAAATTATGGAAAGTCAGTTAAAAAGATTATGTTCTGCACTTTATACTTTATTTCAAGAACTGAGAACTGATAGAAGTAAGATCCATTCTGCTTCTGGTATACGTCAACTGTTGGATACATGTACTAGATCTTTAACGTTCAGTGCTAATATACAACAAAATACACAAGAATTTCTGATGGTTATGCTTGGAGTACTAAAAGATGAAGGAATTCAGATTGAGAATTTATTTGGACTCAGTTACAAATGGGAACCTAATTGTAAACAGTGTTCATTAACTTCAAGCACTATAGTTGACAGAGAAGGATTTCTATATTTAACAATACCTGACTGCAAATCTGTACCATTTTCCAAATTAGAAAAAGAAACTGATCGTGAGATGATGTGCTCTCCTTGTAAATCAACAATGCTATCTACATTATGCCTACAAAGATATGGAAAATATTTTATTATATTGCTGTAACGCTGTAGACCAAATGGAAGAAAAGTGGAAACCAAAATTAAAAATGTTGTTGCTAGTCAAGTATCTGTTTCTGGAAGAGCTTTTGGAACAAATGCTATTGTTTTCCATGCTGTAAGTACTACTAAAAGTGGACATTATACAGTTTATTTGAAGTGTAATAATGGTTGGAGTCACTGCAATGATACACACTTGGAAATGAAACCGAGATTGTCTTAAGAATTACCCAACTCATACTTGATATTTCTGAAACAAAGATTTTAGATACACCATTCAGCTTTGTGGGAAGGTGTTAAGATACTTTAAGGAATTCATACTGGATGCTTTCAAAGCAAAATGTTTGATACATTATTTGGCGTATTGGGAAAATGTGCACAGAAACTACGAAGTCAAGGTAAGATTTGAAGATTGGAAATAGTATTGGATGTGTTATTTGTGTTGATTTTGTATTATATTGGTGAGAATTAGGGATTTTTTTAACAATCTAGTTGATTGTTTTCCCCCCTGCTATTTATGATGAAACTACTCTGAAATCACTGTGAACAGTGAAGTTAATTAGTAGCTGATGACAGCAAAAAAAGGGAGAACAATTGTTATCTGAATGTTAAAATATGTTGTATTATTTAAAAACTCGTAATTTGTGAAATGTATTACATTATTTAGCAGTTTTGCAGTATATTTTATGTAGTTGAAAAGTTAGAAAAAACAGTACTAATGATAAATATTCAATAGTAGTTCGATATTTTAAAAACCTTTGAAATTTACTGAAAAAACCATAGGTTTTGCAGACGTTATAGTTAGAAATTTGCATTTAAAAAAACCTTAGAAATTCACTAAAAAAAACATAGGTTTTAGGGACGATATAGTTAGAAATTAGTATAAAAAAACCTTAGAAATTAACTGAAAAAACCATAGGTTTCAGAGACAATATAGTTAGTGGGACATTTGGCTCATATAAAACCAGAGAAATTCACCTGTTATAGTTAGTTGAGCTAACTATAACTTGCTCGCCCGCAATGCACTGCTGATGATGTCACATATTGCATCAATCATGACATGGTCAGTGACATCACTCATGACTTCACTGATGACATCTCAAATTACATCACTGATGACACCACTGATGGCATCATCAACGTGATAGTCTGACACACCTCTTCACACTGTAATATAACCTTTGATACACGCACTCTAAAATACAGACTACCGTTTTCGAAACCATAGGTAAACCAATACCAGATACCCATCCGCTGATTTGTGTCTATATATTGTGAGCAGGACACACACTGATACAGTCTTTCATGCTGTCACTCATCATTACATCAGAATAATATCTACTCATACACCTATAGATGCATTCACACAGTGCTACTGATCCATAGAGTTAATCACACATCTACTCAGTCATTGCAAACATTAATTATACACCCATGTACTCACCTATGCAAATATATACACAACACCTACCTTATTTACATACACATCAATTCCCTTATTCATATAGATAATGTCACATAGGTACTCTCTTATCCAATCAGTAATACAAGTACACATTTGTGTATGTAGGCACTCTTGCAATCACTCTCTCTCACGTATAGTCAATTATACACCCCAACACTCACATATACTGTCTAAAAACATATAATGTTACTCAAATATATACAACTAAGACACCAACTCACTAATCAACATACCTGTACACACAGTCAGCTACCCATACTGCCCTTCCGAGATGTACATTTTAATCTATAGAAGCAGTGAATCAGCCATTCACAGATTTATGCACAGTCAGACACCCCACACCCACCCACATAGACACTCAGACACCCATACAGATACTCATACAATAAATAAATAACCCATACAGACACTGATGTGGTTACTCACCAACCCATGGACCTGCTTACACACCAAGTGAGAAACTAATAGAGACATTCACACAGTTTAGTCACTAATCCATGCATTCAGTAACATGGGTTCAATAAGTAACTTATAGAGTCAGTCATGCATCTACTAAATAATGCATTCAGTTACTTTTACATCCACTCATTCTTGAATGGACCTTGGCATAGATATTTTTTTTGTCCTCATTTGCCTCTATCGTACCATTTCACTTTTATCGCCAGCCGAAATGTCCATAACCTCATTTGCTGACATGAGTTACCGACAATGGTGTACCTATAGGGCGCCCTTGATCAACAACTCACACCCTGTCGAACCCTGAACGCAGGTATACCTGGTGAAAAGAAATCTGTCACCATGGGAACAGAGGTGCCATCAGCCGAGGTGGAAAAATGCCTAATCATAGGACCCCTGGTCTAACATGCCACTATTTTCACCAATTCAAAACAGGTGCCCAAAATTCCTGCCTGCTGCAACCCTTAATTGTGCTATCTTACATTGCCACATGTTTTACAGAGCATACCCAATCTTCGTAACTTGGTGGAATTGATGACACCCACAATTTACAGATCTCTCTGCGGGCCAATAAAACCGTATAAAATATTACATTTATATTATTCTTATTTCTTACACTATCAAAGTCCATCAATTAAAAAATAACCAGTAAAGCACTTACCTCAACTTGATTCATCAGTTAATCAGACAGCGCTTTACTCATGGCCATCCAAAAGGGCTGGATCTTTGGACAAAGTATAAATATATGGAGATCATCTTCCTTCATGCTTCCACATTTTGGGCACGCCACATCCACTCCTCGATTCTCTTGTTATGACCTTCTTTCAAGCTGGAAGTTATCCTCGTCTTCAAATTTTTCTTTAGTTCCTTAATCAGAAGTTTTCTTTATTTAGGCTGGGGTTTTGAGGACATTGAGGTGTTTTCGAGCTGCAATGAACAGGACTGGGAGATAATACAACAGCGCAAGATAATTGGAGCACAAGGACTGCGACCGAAGTTAAGACTAAGGTATAGAAAGTCAAACACGGCGTTCTGCTTAGCGTAAAACTACAAGAATTAGCGGGCCCCGCATTGCATAAATATAAACGAATCACAGAAGTACTGGGGCCATCGATATGAAAACATCGAGATGTGAACACCAGTAATATTAAGAGAAACCCCAGCCTAAATAAAGAAAACTTCGATTAAGGAACTAAAGAAAAATTAGCAGATGAGGATAACTTCCAGCTTGAAAGAAAGTCAGAACAAGAGAATCAGAGAGCCTTGATGAGAATCTAGGAAAAGAGACCCTATGATTCGAAACGCGTTGGCATGTCAGAAAGAGCATAAAGTAACAAAAACAAGATTTTTTCTTGTAAAAGACAAAAGAAGTGTTTATTGAATATATGCTCTTTATGAATTTGATTTGCTCGCTATATGAGTCATATTTAAAAAGTGACAATTGATTTTGTGCTTTTTTGGATATAATTGAGTGTGTATTGTAATGTAAAATGTATAGTTGATTGTTGTGACGTAAAATGTGTTGTTTAGTCTAATGTGGTTGTAAATAGATGGATTTAAATATATGTAAATGTTGTATCATTTTTTCCTTTTCACACAAACAAAAAAGTTTGATAAAAAGATAAGAAAGAAAGAAAATAAAAACCATATAAATAAAAAAGAGGTTTAAACATAAAGAAATGTGTTTGGCTGAGCATAAATTATTAGAGCTCCTCAAAAAATAAAAATAAAGATCTAGGCAATATTTGTTTTTGTAATTTTGGATTGAAAGCAGATAGAGATTAGCCGCTTACACTAGGGGTGAGCAGAGCTCACAGAGTTGCACTACATGGAATTCCACGAAGTTAAATAAAAACTCTGTGGAATTCCAAGGAATTCCGCTTATCCGTCCCAAGCCCTGGAAAGATGCATATATTATGCCTGTCAAGCACACAATGAACACACAGAGCTGTGTATCACCCACCAATTAAAAGAAAAAAAGTACTCAAGCACCGGCAGGCGGGGAAGAAAGTGCGGCTTCCAGCTTCAGAAATATGCCAACTTTCATATTCACCGCTGTCAGATTGAACGCTCCACTGGCATCCCAAAACCTCCACCCCTCCAGTACCCCGCACACTGCCTGCTGAATTACTGATCCCCACTGCAAATTAATTTATAATGTTTGAAAGGGAAGAACCACTTCTGCACATCACACCAAATATTAACAGCGATTTAATAACTTGTCTGCTGCCAATGCTTGCAGTTTCATGGTACTCTTTATAAAGTGTTATCAAACAGCGTTCATGTTGCCCAGTGGGTATGTAGGTTATGTAAATGAGCATAATTGTGGCTACACTTCCTTTTGTGTTGACACTCTTAATTTTAGCACTACACAAAAACACATAAGTCATATAGGATAATCCCATGAGCTAAGCCCTCACTGTTGCAGTATGCCATTGTTAGGTCATGTGCTTGAATATCAATGACATCAAATGGATTTTTTCATCCTGACATAAGTCAAATAAATTGAACACCAACTTGAGTATTAAATAACCTAGGCTATAACGCACTTTGCATGAGTGCAGATTTATGAATATTGCGCACAGCAGTGGTATACATGCACACATTTTCAAGTGAAATTCTTAAAAATGGATTATACAATGGCAGCAATTGCACTGATATAAAGCAATGCGTCCTAGGGCCAGATGTAGGAGCCTTAATACCGGTCTGAAACGGCCGATTTCGGCCGTTTCCGACCGGTATTTTGCTTTTGAGATGTAGGGGGCATTTTATTTACAGAATCGGTATATTTACCGATTCGGTAAATATACAGAATCAGTAAAATACCGAATCGGTAAATTTACCGATTCTGTAAATCAAGATGTAGGTGGCACTGTAATCAGTGCCACAGGCCCTTACCGAACCATTATTTACCATGGAATACTATTCCATGGTAAATAACGAATTCCAGTGTACATGCACATCTGTGCATGTACACCTGTGCCATGTGGCACACAGACATGCCCTAAGGGCATGTCTGTGTGTCACATGGCACACAAGCCAGAAACAGGGGTGTAACAGGGTGTCAAAGTGACACCCTGTCACCCTTGCAAAATAGGTAATTTTACCGATTCTGTAATTACAGAATCGGTATTTGCCATTGATTCCTATGGGCTTCAAGGCCCATAGGAATCAATGGCAAATACCGATTCTGTAATTACAGAATCGGTAATTACCGAATCTTACAGATTCGGTATTTTTACCGAATATTCTACCTACATAGCAATTACCGAATAGTCAATACCGAATCTGTAAAATTCGGTATTTACCATTCGGTAAATTGCTATTACCTACATCTAGGCCCTAGTTCTTGGACAAGTGTTGCAGTAGGAACAGGTGTTGAAGTGAGTGCTTGTGGAAGACTGGACAGAGAGGACATCTTACAGACAGAGAGGTTGGGTATTCCTTATGCTCATGGAAGCGTCTGAGCCAGCACAAGTGGCAGCACAGAATAGACACACTATTCTCATTCAAACAGAGCATACAGCCTGATTCATCATAGTGCCGTTTTGCGAGTTTGAAATAGCGAATCATAAGGAATCGCTATTTCAGACTCGCAAAACGGCATTCATGTAGGAATCGCAAAAGCGATTCCTACATATTCCTTATTTGCGATTAGCAAATTGCTAATCGCAAATAAGGAATAACTCCCCATTCATTCCTATGGGCCAAAAGGCCCATAGGAATGAATGGGGAGTATTCCTTATTTGCGATTAGCAATTTGCTAATCGCAAATAAGATTGCGATTTAAAGGGTGCCACCTTAACAGTAAATACGAACAGGTGTTGCGCACACACATGTCCAAAGGACATGTGTGTGTGTAACATGCAACTTAGAAAAATGCTTTTAAAAGCATTTTTCTAAGTTTTCGCTATTTACCACGAGGTTTGACCTCGCAGTAAATAGCGGGCGGAAATTGCGAATTCGCAATTTTAAAATGGATGATGAATTGCATTTAAGGAATCTCAAATTGAGATTCCTTAACAGCCTGATTCATCATACTCCCGTTTTGCGAGGCCCTAATAGCGATTCATAGCGAATCGCTATTAAGGACTCGCAAAACGGGATTCATGTAGAAATTGCATGAAGAAATGCGATTCCTACATATTCCTTATTTGCGATTAGCAAAGTGCTAATCGCAAATAAGGAATAACTCGCCATTCATTCCTATGGGCTAAAAGGCCCATAGGAATGAATGGGGAGTATTCCTTATTTGCGATTAGCAATTTGCTAATCGCAAATAAGATAGCGATTTGAAGGGTGCCAGGGGTGTCCAAAGGACACCCTGTAGCACCCCTCAAATGAAATTTTACACAGGTGTTGCACACACACACATGTCCAAAGGCCATGTGTGTGTGTAACATGCAACTCAGAAAAATGCATTTAAATGCATTTTTCTGAGTTTTCGCAATTTACCATGAGGTCTGACCTCGCAGTAAATTGCGGCAAGAATTTGTGAATTCGCAAAATGAAATTGGATGTTGAATTACATTTAAGGAATCTCAAATAGAGATTCCTTAAATGTAATTCCTCGCAAAATTGCGAGATCGCAATTAGCGATTTTTACATTTGGGATGATGAATCCCAAATGCAAAAATCGCTCTCGCAAAGGGCCAGATTCTCAGAATCTGGCCCTTTGCGAGCGCTATTTTCTTTGATGAATCGGGCGGTAAATGTAATTCATCGCAAAATAGCGAAATCGCAATTACCGATTTTTGCATTTGGGATGATGAATCCCAAATGCAAAAATAGAGCTCGCAAAAGGCCAGATTCTCAGAATCTGGCCCTTTGCGAGCCCATTTCGGCTTCATGAATCAGTCTGATAGCCTTTTTCAAGAAAGATAGTTATGATTGTACTTAACCTCAACCACTCGACCAGGACTTGCTGCTTTCATTGCATGGTTAACGCTGAGTTGCGGGTGTTCAGAGAGTGCGTTTAGGAGTTGCTGGAACTCAGCTGTTGCTGGCTTCACCTTCTACTCGTACCAGGCTTCCTGCTACATGCATGTGGGTGATGGTTCTCCTCGTTGCTTCTGCTAATTATTCTGGGTAACCTCGTTTAGCACTACGGTACTGAGAGCACCCTGGCACAAGGGTAGCACTGTGGTGCTTGTGGCACAGGGGCACTTTCTTCAACAGGCTGCTGCTGCCAGCAATTCCTGTGCGTAGTGAGAATCCAAAGTTATAGGGTCTCTCTCTCTCTCTGCCCCCACCCTTCAACAACCAGAAAAACCTCTGTGACAATTTGAACGAGAGCACCATGCCCCTTTTTCCTTTATTAGAAGGCAACTAATGAGACTCAGCTTCTTTCAAGATGATGTCCACAGGCTTGTGTCATGTCTGCATTCTTCTTCCTAACCAGTCATAGCCAAGAAGCAGTTGTTTGCCTCAACTCGTAGGGGAATCACACTGGCCAAGGACTGTGGCCTTCACCCTTCACCACACTCTCTGAGCCAGCATCATTGCTAATTCAGTGCTGATTGGTGAGCGCTGGTAAACTGCTCTCTGTCACGCAGTAGGCAGAGTTTGTGCAGAACTCCGTTCTCTAAGCAGAGTGCGAAGTGGCACAAGCTCCGCAAATTCCACCGGCGGAGAGAAGTTTACCGCCCATGCCTAGCTTATACTCAAATGAATTGTAATTTAAACCCTCTTTATTGGTGAAGTTGGATTTTTAGTTACAATTCTGATAATGCCACTTCTGCCAGCATCTGGGGCCACATGACTGTGAATGGCTCTGCTGTTGTGGCACGCTTATTCTTTCCAGACAATGACACAAATGGGGCTTAGGTGTACAGGACAGCACATCCTATACCCAGCTCCACTAGCACGTCAAAGGCCTTTGCCTCCTACACAAACAAAAGGATCTGACACCAGATCTACCCTGCCTTTTGTCATTCTAGTCAGTTTGTAGCTTTGACAGGAGAGGAGATAGAGCTTTCCATTGAGATGTGGGGGCAGGACAGGGAGACCACCCACATAAAGGTTGCAACCAGGACTAAATATTGGACCTCGAGAGGCACTCTTCATGTTCCTCTTGGAGTTGTGAAAGCTATGTAAGAAGGACTGACCTGTTGCCAAATAACTGTGTGCTGCTTGAGGAATGCCTTGCTGTCTGACATGGAAGGCTGAACCTGCTCACTTCACCCAAAACTAATTTAAGAGAGTCTGAGGGTCAGTTAGCTGACCAGCTGTGTGAGTTACAGAGATAAAACATGCTTTTGAGTCCTGTAACTGCTCAGCTGAACTACTTAACATGACATGTCTGGACCTGCAGCAAAACCTTCCTGAACCCTGCTGGCTTCTGCTGAGCTGAGTACCTGATCCTCAAGAAGATCATCCCCCGGTCCTGGACCCTCAGCTGGCATCAGAGTGTACTGCTACCAAAACAAAGGTGAAAATCCTGAAGTTTGGGCACTTCACAACTGCAAATGGGCCCGTTTTCTCACCAAGACTTTACTGACCATGAAGACCGCCATTGAGAAACTATGGTGAGACCAATTATTTGTCCTACAGTGGACTTCAGTTAAGAGAAGCAAAGCGAGAGCTGCACTTACTGCTACAGCAATGACAGCCTACAGTGACCATGAAAATATAGCAATGAGTATTTGAGATGTCATACCAGCTCTTCCCGCTACAATGACAACTGTCCACAGCACATTGTCTGCTTTTCATGCTGTAACAAGACCTTCTAAGATACTCTATCGGCCCCAAGCAGAATTTCTTGTGCTGTTCTAAGAAAGTAATTCTTTAGAGGGATTAAGCAGGTTCCTATATCTGACCTGTACTCCATTGCGTTCGGACAGAACTTGTAACTTTACCCCAGTCTATCATGAGAAGAGGAATGCAAGAGATACGTTTTGTGTTTTTAGGTGCTATTTTCACTTAAACATTTAAAGTTAAGTATCTCTTGCACCACTGATTAGTTTTTTGCTGTTCTGGTATCATTTTTTTTGTTTAAATGTACTCTAGTTTTCTAAATTCAATTGGGATTGTTATTGTGTTGTGTTTTCACTTTATAATTGTTTGTGTGCTGCATAAATACTTTACATGTTGCCTCTATGTTAAGCCTGACTTCTTTGTGCTATGCTACAAGAGGGTTAAGCACAGGTTAATTTATTGACTTATGTATTCCGCCCTGACTAGCATTGTGGTTGTTGCCTACTGAGAGGGGCTCCCAACACCCTCACCCAATATTCCTATTTCTTTTACTGATGGAAGCTCATCCTCGATGTTCGGGATTTCTTATTTGGTTCTCTGTTGCATGTTGGCCTATTTAGTTGGTGGTATTGGGGAATGGTGAGCCTAGGTGGATGTGTAGGCCAAAATATTTTTTTTCAGACATCTTCCTTATGGTGGGATAGTTAATGACAAAAGAAAATTTCATATATTTGAAATAGCATTTGATACAAGGGAAACAAAATGTTAAATAGTTGAGAAACTAGCTAGTTATTTAAGTTTTCTTTCTCAGGGAGGTGAGGACAGTGTTGGTGTCCTGAAGTGTTTCATTAACCAGAAATTCAATCCATTGCTCTAGTGTATCATGATTACTATTCATTCACTACCAGTGGTTTGCCATGCGTTGCTGTATACTGGTTTGAACTTGTTGCTGCAAATTTCTTCGTTGTCAAAATTATTTTATTAATAATGTGCAAAAGCTGATGTTTTAGGAAAGCATATATTAAAGTCTAAATTTGTAGTAGGTGATCTTGCTTATATGTTTTATGCCTGAATAAAAGTGCTGATATAAGTTAGCCTAACTGTAATGCCATGTTAATCAAAAGAAGAATGCATTGAAAAGTTAGTTGCACACTGTGTTTTTCCTTTAATTCCAAA
Organism: Lissotriton vulgaris; assembly: GCF_964263255.1. Taxonomy (NCBI): domain Eukaryota; kingdom Metazoa; phylum Chordata; class Amphibia; order Caudata; family Salamandridae; genus Lissotriton; species Lissotriton vulgaris. The sequence goes on from NC_141700.1 coordinate 334,267,007, forward strand.
TGATGTATTTTCCAGTAGCCTTGTGTTAGCTAATAAATAGGTGTTTGTTATCTATTAGAAACTGACAGTGAGTTCTCACTGAAATAGGGGGAGATGACCAGAAGAATGATTCATGGGAAGAACTGTCTGGGCCACAAAACATCAGCACTGTAACTTTTTAAGGTTCAATGTCTGCAGTTCAGTTCTTGTGCAGTACAAAATTGCTCTTCTTAACCATCTAGCTGAGAACAGACACAAGGTGTTCACAAGCAATCTGCAAAACTGTCAAAAAGAAGCCCTATATTTGGGATATCAAATTTAGAAGGGAACGAGAAAGGTGTCACAGGAGAGAATAGAGACATTTCTGAGGATGAGTCCAGCCAGAACTCAGAGAGAGGTCCGAATGTTCCTGGTAACTGTTGGATACTATAGACAGTGTATACCCAACTTCTCTCTAGTGGACAAGCCTTTACTGAGATTGACACCTAGAGAGGTGACTGATCCGCTTCTACTGGACGATTGCTTGAAAGTATTTCTAGAGCTGAGAGAAAGTCTCTGTCATGATCCGGTCCTCGGAATGCCCTATAACAGTAAGCTGTTTAGATTGTTTAGCAGTAAGAGGGACAAAGGGCTGCGCTCTCTTAGTGCTTACTCAGTTGCATGGAGACTCTCAAAGACCTATGGCATATTTTTTACTACACTTGACCCTGTTGCTGCAGGATGTACTGGCTGCATTCAAGCAGTTGTGGCAGTTGGTGACAGTATTGGGAGATGTGAGAGCATAGTAATGGGACACGCTCTTACAGTGATGGTCCCTAACTCTGTGGAAATTTTGCTCACCCATACATAAACACAATATATGACATACAGCAGACTTACAAATATGAACAACAATTACTTGCATCTGTTAAAAAAGATATCAGACACTAAGTCCAGCTAAAATTACTGTTGGAAATAGTTACACTGATGATAGTTGCACAGTAGTCTGTACTTGAGGCATGCACATTAAACAGAGAATATACAAATACATCTGAGGAAGACACTACCATTTCAGTGTTATTGTAATAGCTGATTCTTGGGAATAAATCAAAAGAATACAGGAAAACGTTTCAAAGGCAAAACAGCAAAGGTGGGTCAGAGCATGATGTGGTAACTTTGCAAATAACATTTGGGTGTCAGCAGATGTAAGACCTGTATTGCCTGACTGTTTGTTGTTCTCCATGACACAACATTTCAATAGTCCTGAACACATTGGAAGGAATACAATAGTTAGATTGTTAAACTACAATTGCATCAATCCCAGTTTCAGAGTTTAAGATCTATGCCATAGGTGCGTTACATGGCAGCAGATGAAAGTAGGGGGGAAACCCATATAACCCTTAGTCATATTGGAAGATCAGGAAGAGCCTTTAATGGGCTGCAGTTGTTTTTTTGTGAAATGCCTGTTTGCAACAGGCTGAGATAAATCCTGGTTATAGTGTGCATTTTATCCCAATGGTTAGAAACCTACCCATCATATAGGAATGCCAATCTCACTGTGGCTAAGCTTATGTTACATGAACCCATTCTGAAGTTCTGATTCACCATTTCTCTGGAGTCAGACCAAGGGACTCATTTCATTAATGATGTCATTAAAATGCTGTGTTTGGCTCTTAACCCCTTTACTGCTAAGGCAATATTATTGCTGCCATTCACTTTCCATTGAAATCAATGGAAAGTCCATGACGAGTTACCCTTGTCATTAGCGGCGAAGAGGTTAAGGTTTTCAGAGATTAAACTCTAGCTATCGTCACAAGGAGTCAGGGTTAATGGAGCTGTTAAATGGAGAATTCAAGTTTCAATCGACCAAAGTTTGTGCTGTCACTTCATTGTTGAATTTTGGATATAAACTTACTGTTTTAGAAAGGCCACTGTTAGAAAGTGCAGTTCAATCAGGTGTTGGGCCTTTTTTATTGTCAGCAAGGTTAGGCCACTAAATATTCAAACATACACAAAAAATAAACCTTTAATGAAACTAGTTATAGACTCATGAAAATCATCATAGTGGGCACAAAACTAAATTAGCACAGCCACACATTTACTTTTTCCCTTTTTTAAAGAGTAGCTTAAATGTCTTAACATAACATGTCATAAACTTTGGAACCCTACACCAATGCTCAGATCAAACATTTATTTAGACCACCACTGTATTAAACATGCTTGTATAACGCAAATCTTTACCACATACAAAACAAATAACATAATAAGCAAAAAATACACATTATTGCTTAAAAACAACATCTCATGATTGATGGTGGAGTTATATTGTCCCAGTTCTCAATTAGAATGTTATCTGAATAGGCCTTTTTCATTTTGCACTTTACTCATATACAATGATTAGGGTTTGGAGAATCTGCCTTTAATTGGGCTTTTACAACAGGGAACTGAATTATTTTTCCAATTTTTGACCGGTTCCCTTATTGCCCTGAGTTCTTTCCTGAATGAATAAAAAGTGCTGAATTAGGTAAGCTTAACTGTAGATGCCATGTTAACCAAAGAAGAATGCTTTAACATTAAAAGGCTGTTTTTCCACATTGAATAGTTATTTGCCCTCTGTTTTTCCTTTAATTATAAATGTTGTATTTTCCAGGAGCCTTCTATTATCTAGTGAATATGCGTTTGTTATATATTAGACAACTGATAATAAGTTCTCACCAAGAGAAGGGGAGATGACGGGAAGAATGATTCATGGCAAGAACTGCCTGGACCACAATACATCTCCTCTGTAATTTTTCAAGGTTCAATGTCTGAAAACCTATTGTGTTCCTCTGAGAAAACAGGAGTTTGCCTAGTCTCAGAAGTTTGCTGAAGTTCTTTAGAGGTAGAAGAAGAATAAATAAAATATTATTGCAAAATAGAATTGGTGTGCTTATATTAGTGTGTGCTCCTAGAGTAGAGTGGGATTGCTTCCCGATATGCTGGCTGGAGACTCATCTATGACTTTCTTAGACTGGTCAACATGAGAGGGTATTTAGCTTATTTCTTAATGTCTGCTGATTTATGACTGTGAATAATTTCCAGTTTCCTATGCAAAGGCCTTATGCATGCACATTGATTCTCTCATCAAAACTCTTTATTGGGTATGTGAACTGACACCTTTGTCCCTTTTTCCCAAATTAATTTTGATTGGAAATGTCCTTTGTGGAACACACTTGTATTATTACTACTTTGACTGTGATGCTACTAAACATTTTGGCTAATGAATAAATAGATGAAAGGCTACAATATTTGTAAATAAAACCCTTTAACTCACTGTGATAAAGTCATCCTTTTTGCCCTAATCACCCCCATTTTTTGACCAATACTGGTGGGTACTAACTCTGATTGTGTCCTGGGCTCTGCTAACCAGACCCAGGGCCAAAGGTCCGTTTAAAAGGTAATGTGGTAATTAGGTTTAATTTAAATTGGTTCTGACATCCTATTTGTACATCCCTAGTATATTGTGTAGCATGTAGGTTTTGAGACCCTAGTAGATTTAACACACTTGAGTGTGCACTGTTGTGGTTTCTGCGGAAAGTCCTGTAAAACTGACGCAGTGAAATTTACAAGAATTCAGTGAGCCAGTTTGACAAAAAGGATGACTTTCTCACAATGAGTTAAAGGGTTTTATTTACAAATAATGTAGCCTTTCATCTATTTATTCATTAGCCATTAACCTTTAGATGTCAACATTAAACGTTTATATATTCCATCAATTGGCATTTAATAAGAACAAAATGTTCAGTAGCATCACAGTCAAAGTAGTAATAATACAACAAATCCTTACGCCTGCTTGAAGCAAGCGTAAGGAGTGGCGCACCACATTAAGGGCCTCATTAAGATCGCGGACGGACTTGCGTCCGTCCGCGACCCCAGAGCAGGAGGGAACCTCCGCATGGCATGCGGAGTTCCCTCCTGTGCAATTAGGATGTGACCGCCACCCTGGCGGTCACATCCTCTATTTTTAACATTGAGGCGGGTGCCGCTTCAAGCTGCACCTGCGGCAATTTTAAAAATGCAGGTGTTGCATTTGTATGCAGAAAGAGGCAGGCACCACGCGGTGCCTTCCGCTTTCCGCATACAAATGCAGGGGGGTACCATAGGTACCCCCCATGTGCATCCCCAACCCCCTTCACCTAGGGGGCCCGCAACGGGCCCCCGCAGTAAAGTTACACATGCTTTTCCACGGCGGAAAACCTGCCGCGGAAAAGCATCTGAAACAGGCCATCCTAATATGGCGGACGGTGTCTGACAGACACCGTCACCATATTAGAGCTTTTCCACCGCGGTTGTAAGCCAGCCGCGGCGGAAAAGCTGCGCACGGAAACCAGGACTCACCAGCCATCCTAATGTGGCGGTGGGTCTTTGGTGGGTCCGCTGCGAATTTTCCGCATCCTCCGGGCCGGCGGTGGCTTCCGACGGCCCAGGGGATGCAGAAAATCCGCAATCCTAATAACCCCCCTAGTATGGGCGGCCCCTGTGTGTTGCATGAGCTGCGTCGCGCTTGCGACGCGACTCCAGCAAAGCGCTGCCCGTACGCCACAAGATGCGTCACACATCTGCCCCTCCTTGCACCATGGTGCGCCGCATTACAAATGCAACACATCCGTGGTAGCGCAAGGGGGGGTCTGCGTGACACATCTGTTCTGGCACATCCCTGCTGATTTGCAGAGATGCTCTAGAAGTTGTAAATCTGCCCCTTAGTCTTTATAAATTCATATCTCCAGTACCCAACATTACATGTTTGCCATTTAGTGCCATTTTATTCATTTAAATTTACTCAATTTGTATACATTGGTGCAGAATGTTTATTGTGTGTTGTGTCTTGCTTATTTGCTGTTTTGGTGATATTAAATGCTTTACACACCTGTCCCCTAAGTTAAGCCTAGATGCTCGTGAGCCAAGCTTCCAGGCGTTGAGCAAGGGTTAATTTATTCAGACTTGACTGTACCTTATTTGTGATTATGTAATTAATACGATCTGTGGGTATCTATGTGAAACTACTAATAAACCACCTTTTGAGTACTCATACTAGCTCCCTCTAGTGACTGAATTTAAAGTCTTTAATGATTTATTGTTATGTAGATGTTTGCTCCTCATTTCTCTTTGTCGAAGAACAAAGGTCTGTACGACCAGTGGCGGGGGTTATTTAATGATTATACCAGACAATTGAGTTATAGAATACCCCACTCCCTCAAACCTTGAGATGCAACTTTCATATCAGCTGTGATCAACATTTCGGACAATTGTGATTGTTGAAGAAAAGTTATCGCTTTCTGGAGGGAAATAAATACAAATTCTTTCATAACGTTTTAGAGAAAAAGGACATTGAAACTCAAAGTTCCTGAGGCACAATATGTGGAAAAAGTATTTAAAAAGCAAAAGATTGTACTGATAATTCAAATCCTAAAACACATAACTCTTAAAAAACTCATGGTCCAGATGCAGGGGTATTCAAAAGGCTAGATCAATTTCAGGATTTAAGGATATCCACGTACAATACATTTAAATACTATGAATTTAAATAGTGATAATTTACATAGATAATGGGTGTCCGAAAAAAACATATGCCCTTGTGCACATGTGTGGGGTATCTTTAGACTGGTGCTATTTCAGGTGTATCTTGTGAATGTGTTTCACATCAAAGGAGGAAAAGGAACAGGAATATGGACAGTTTGCAATATTCTGTACTATACTGGAGGGCTTGTTTAGAGAGGTTTCCTTCTTGTAAAATTTGTCATCTGTCATTTTATGCAGACAGTGCACCAGTAAAGGATTTCTGTATTAGCATAATACCTTCTAAATCCCCTGCTAGCATTGTTATTGTCAACCGAGTGCCTCAGGGAGCAGGAGCCTGTGAAATCTAGGGGGCATGTTTTCAAAGCATTGCAGAAGTTCCACACGCAAAACCTGTTATAGCTTAATGGGATTTATGCAAAGTACTCAGAAGAATCGCATTTAAAATAAACCCTTTGGCGTTAAATTGTCCAGCACAAGAAGGACAAACGAACATTCTGAAATATTTGCAGCTACTCTTCGTAAACGTAAAAGCTGAACGTAATTAGAATCCCTGTGCAAGAGTTACTACAAAACTGCATTTATTTATTTTTAAATCAATCAAGTACTTTCACATTGATAAAACTGATACGATGGGTAAATGATGTTGTGTGCACATTACGTTGAGGAGAAAGTTTAGAAGTACTTCTAGTGAAAGGAAGACATGCTTTGCACATCTCAACAAAGCTTTTAAAAGTTAACACAAATAACATTTCTGGCTGATGCCGGTGTATGTTTTTGACTTCAATTTGCACCTCGATGTAAAAAATTAGTACGCAATTTGTGCAAACAGATTTGCACTTTTATTTTTAGTTTCCAGGAAGAGGTTATCACCATCTAAAAGCAAAATCAGTTATAAAGTGCTTATTTACAAGCCCCTTGCGCCACTTTTGCGTCACTTTTAACATGGGAAAAGTGACGCAGAAGTGGTGCAAGGGGCTTGTAAATCTGCCCCCAAGTGTTTCAGAAGAGCGCGCACAAACACAATCTTTTTTTCATTCATTAAAGTCCCTGGTTCTCAAAATACATGTGCACACAATTTTAGCACCACAGCAAATTTCTAGCACCACAACACTAACCTAAAGAACCATTTTAAGGGGAGTTGGCTCTGCCGTCCATAACTTCGATTGAGTTAATATCGTTGCTGGGCCTTTCACCCCTTGTGCTAAGCAATTTTTTAGCTTTTTGGGGTAGCTCGCTCTTAGCCCCCTGTAACTTTTTGACCACATAAGGTATCCACACCAAATTTGTGGCCTTTTCTTTCATCATCATGGGGATTCTAGAGGTACCCAGGGTTTGTGAATTCCCTGGAGGGGACCCAGAAATTACCCAAAATACAGCAAAACAAAATGTTGGGGGGGCGGGAAATGGGAAAAAGTGCTGCAAATGAAAGCGTTTGTTTCTTTTCCATGCAATTGGTATCAACAATGGGTTTGTGGAGCTGAAATCACAATTTTTCCAGCTTTTAGGGACTGACAGACTTTTGTTAGAAAACAAACATTTTTTACAAAGTTTTGGCATTTACTGTGACATAGCCTATTTTTACTATTTTTGTCCTTTCAACCTTCTTCCAGTTAATGGTAGAAATGGATATGAAAGCCATAAAGGAACCGGGAAAGCTATACATTTTGGAAACATAGACAACATTCTAAATTCAGCAAGGGGTCATTTGTGTAGATACTTCAAGGTTTCTTTATAGAAATTAACAGTTGAACATAGGAAAATTGAAAATTAGTTGAAAAAACATGCCATTTGTTCAAACGTTTTCACCTGTAACTTCTTCTAATTATGACAGCTATTTGACAGCAGTATATCGTTACATCTGCTGGACCCAACTAACACAGAGCCAATAACTGAGCAGCGTCTTGCAATGGTTTTTTATTATGTACATAGCAATTCATTTGGGAAAATATATACATGGAAAAATTATTATGAAAGACACCTGTGTATTTCTGAAATTGGAACAAAATATAGAGTTTAAAAAAAGTAGAAATTCGCACATTTCCGAAATGGTGCCTACTCATACTGGCATGAGAATTATAGGACATTTTTCAAAGTTACTTATTTTTTAAACATTGTCTTTCATTTAGAAAGCAGAAATACATTGAAGGTCGATAGGTATTAATAGTTGCTCTACAATTCTGTGTTACCCTTAGTCTCCTGATAAAAATGTTACCTCACTTGTGTGGGTAGCCCTACTGTCCGTGACAGGAAACGGCTCAAAACGCAACGTGAACACATTTTATTTTTTTCAGTGAAAACTGACCATTTTTTTTCAAAGTGCCTAGCTGTAGATTTTGAACCCTAACTCTGCCGGCACATAGGTAAACCTAGTAAACCTATACATTTTTGAAAACTAGAAACCCAGGGGAATACAGGATGAGGTGACTTGTATGGCTCTCACCAGGTTCTGTTACCCAGAATCCCTTGCAAACCTCAAAATGTGTAAAAAAAAAAAATCTTCACATTTCTATGGTAGAAAGTCCTGGAATCTGTGTGGATCCATAAAATTCCACCCACCCCGCATTCCCCAAAGTCCTCCAAGGAAAATGGTACCTCACCTGTGTAGGGACACTTAGTGCCCGCAAACAGGAAATGGCCCTAAACGCAACGTGGACACACCTCATTTTCAGAGTGAAAACTGACCTTTTTTGCAAAGTGTCTATCTGTAGATTTTAAACCCCAGCTCTGCTGCAACCTAGGGAAACCTAGCAAACCTATACATATTTTAAAACTAGTGTAGTGTAGTTCCTATATTCCCAATAGGCTCTGCCTTTGGAATAATATATACTGTAGTTTAGACATAGGACTGAGGTCTACTAGGTCTCTACCGAATATATTAAACTTAATAGTGAGTGCCAGCTAGCTCAGAGGTCACTAGAAACTTTCTCCAATTCACAAGAAGGGATTAGTTTCTGACAACCGCATAAACATGACAACTTTGTTTCCCAAGAATAAGAAATCAAATCTCTAGAGTCGCGGAAACAATAGATAACTATTTTACTCAGGCAATCGTGCATGCTTCGTTTCACCAGAGATGCAGAGAAATAGAGAGACGGGCGTTTTCAATAAAAGTATTTATTGAACAGTCTTCTTTCTCAAGCATTGGAATTTAACTGCTACAATCGTAATACTGGTTATAAAGTACATGGCATATAATACAAACAGTATTATAAAGTAGTACTGTGAAAGCATGATATGGTTTCTAAGCCATAAAAGTGCATATAATGTATAAAATACATACAGTCATAAATAATGACTAAAAGTACTCAACTGGTGCTTCTAAAATACGCCTACCCCGGTGTACCTAATCTAAGTCTAGTACGAGGGAAGAAGTAACTGAGGAGTTGCCTATGTTTAGTAGTTCTCTGCCAGGAATCTATTCCAAGAATTCTCTAAGAGGTCTGATCAGCTCGTTACCTTGGTTTTAGAATGATGGAGGTCTTGTATCTCTCTCTCAGGACTCAATTTCCCAGATACCCGCAAGGGTAAGCCGGAAACACTGGAGCTGGATTTCTCGGCAAGAGAAAAGACAGTGTCTCTTTCAGTGCGTCATCTGGAGGGTCGGCTTCCTTCGGCACTTGCTGCTGCAGGGCGTCGGGCAAGCAGATAGTCGATCTGCTCCAAACTACTGTGTGTTTGACTGGGCAAACCTGGGCATATTTATACTTTGAAGGTGCCCAGTTTGACGCATGTTTGGACTTAATATTGTTACTCAAAGGCTAAATTCTCGGAAAACACCAGGAGTTCTTGGAGAACTTAATATTCAAGCAGGGGGAAGATCCTAGCTGCTGAAGGCAGGTTTTTCCAAGAAATTGTTGTTAATTCTCGGAACCTAGTGGAAGTAGCTATGAACATATCTAAAGCTAGTGTTTACAATCCCACCCCAAAATACATAAAAATGCACTTGAAATGGTTTGTACACGAGAAAAATATTGAGTATTTCTACAGTACGCATTTTTTAAGGAAGTGTTGACATTCTAAGCATATAGTATGGTATCTAAATATGCAAACTGAATGAATCATTAATTTACATTTATGAAAATGACTCTTAAATAGAGAAAGAAAGGTTGAAACCATTTTATGACATAACATATTATTATATTTGTTATATGAGGACAAGGCCAAATATTTTCTCTAGGCAGTGTTCAACAGAAAACATAATTTCTTGTTCCCTAAGAATAGTTCTACTTTAAGCAGATTATTCTGTGCCCAAAAAAGTTTGATGATTTTGCTTAAAGTTAGAATTCTTTGTTTTGAAAAATTGAAGGCTGAATTTCAGAGTTCAGGGAACGCTGTGTGCATGAATCAAAAGTTATTCTCGGTGTCAGGAGAAAACATCAGATCATGAATGGTGGCAAAGAAATCGGCTACCACAGTAGGTGAAAAATGAACCATTTGAACAAGCAGATCAAATGTGCACAGATGAGAAGCATTGCTATCAGCGCCAGGTGCCACATAGCAGTGTTCAAATTAGATATTACCTGTGTGCCTGTTGATTCTCATATCTCACCCTCAGTTAAACTTACTGGTGAGACCTCAATGAATCCCGTCATCAGGATTGGTAGCCGTTGGGGACAACACGATGCATTAGCCATTACATGACCTAGTAAGGCATCGACATCCGATGGCAGGACTGATGGAAGTGTAAGACAAATGTTCAACACGCAGTCCTGTCCGTAAAGTAGGCATCGTAGAACAGGTAAGATGCAATCTTGCCAGATTGGTCTGAACGATAGAAACCAGGTTGTGTTCAAATCTCTTAAACAAGCCAAGCCAAGAATCTGTGAAATCCTCTCACGATATCTCATGCCAAGGAGGGCCCCTTCCATGTTGGTCTGGATATCGTTGGTTGCCGGACTTGCCATATCGGAGCAGAAGGAATAAAAATAGAATTCCTGCTACGAGTCCCAAGATGAGAGGCAGTCCGCCGAACACAGAGTGCACGAGGTTTGGAAAAATGCTGAGGACTGTTTCAAATGGTGTTCAAATCGTCTTAAATACATGTGCGATGCCATTGGTATCAGACATGTTTAAGATTTGACTTTACATTTCTGCGAAATGTACTGGGCAGTTAGTTGATAATGCATGTATCTCTGCAGCTGTCCTCGCAATTTGCAGATCATACGTTTCTTTAGACGAGGTCAGTGGCACAGATTTTTGCAAAAGAATGGCTTTTATTCTGCTTAAAGTATCAATTCGTATAGAAGAGATATTCAGTGAAGGCCATAATGTCGTCCCACTGTCTGTCTTGTGTGTTGGATACAATACTTGCATACAACAAGTGACCATAGACAACACACTAACGAGATAAAGTTTTCCTGGCATCATGCCACAGCAGCTGTGATCATTCAACATAACGTAACTGACATTGGATGGCTGCCTGAAAATGGGCTCTATCACGATGCAGGGAGTACCGTGCAGGTGGCAAGAGAGGTAATTTGTAGAACCGTTGCAGGCTCCGTGTAAATTAATACCTTTGCACAAAAGTGTACCACTAAGGAATACCTCTTTTCCCTTGTTCCAACATTTGTGTGTGTAAGGTAAAGTCCATGTTGACTTAATGTATTCTTTACCCAACCTTTCGTACAGGCCCGTTGGCATATGCTGTAGACAATACTGAAATTGGAAAATCGTCACTGGTATCATGATGGTGCCATGAATTATCCATTCAATGACAGGCTTCTCAGAAACTGTCAATGGCAATCTTTCCAGTTTTTCAATGCTCAGCACCGTATAGTCTGCTCCTCTTTGTGCCAAAGTGAATTGTTTATCTGTAAGGTTAAATAAAGCAAACAATGACTTTGTGTTGATTAGACGCCATGGCACGTAGCCTGAACAAAGGCTTTGCAACGTCCAGCCTAACTGCATTATAGAACGTAATTGAGACTGGCAATGTTGTAACATTAGCAAGTCTTGTTCCATTATGTCAATTGCAGAGGATACAATGCTGTCCAATGAATATATCCTGCAGGACAGAGTCGTTAACCCATTATCCACTACAGAGAGAGCTTTCTCTAAATTAATACGATCAATTTCTCGTATTCTTTCTGCAGTTTCCATTGGCATTATTTTCCAAGGTTTGTTGTACGCAACGTATATACTGGCGTATATGAAACGTTTTTGCCGTGGTTTGCGAGGCCCCATTAAGAAATCTCACAAATCATTGCTTTCTTTAAGTAAAGATAAGTGTTGTTTGATTTCCAGAAGTGTGGATGTCTTTAGCCACTCAAGGCATAGCTTTCCTACACTATATGTTGTTACTACCCCTGGATGTTGTCTCTGGGAGTATATTGGATCTTGGATCTGGCCTGTTCAGTTTTAGCCCCTGTGGTTTGTGCAGGAATTTATCATGACAGTTATTGGTGTCTGTGGGCCAGATTAACCATTTTTTCCAATCAGGATTAGTTCTGTTTTGTGTTAAAAGAAATGGTACGTCTACCTCCTTTTCTGTAGTGGTATAATGCAGGCTCTGAACAAGGCCTCTAAACCTTGTATCTGCTATTCTTTCGTGCTCCAGACAGTTTTGTCTCAATGTTGTCTTTCCAAAAGTCAGAACATAATGTATACAGCTGAGCATAAAGGTTTTCAGAATAAATTTGTTTAGTGTAGGTCAACATTGTTTTCATTCCTGACTTATTTACATTTTTAAAATAAAACGTTTCTGGATTTGTAACATTAAACCCTGAGAATTACGAAAACTTTTCATGGAATGTCTTTGAGCTGCCTTTTGGTGGCGTGGGACAATGTTCCCATTGATTATATGTAAAAACATTGCTAGGACTTGCAGATTTGTGCAAATAGTGGTGACTATAGTGATTAAAACAATACATTTGTTCATAATCTGATGACCCTTCTAAATAGTCATGTTCAGTAAATTTTGCAGACTTTTCTAAATCTGACATCATATTATTAATAGTCTGAAAGTTCCAATCATCAGAAAATGTGCTGGGTGATACAAAGTCACTTAAAGAAACCTTCAACTGGTGTGGAATCTTTAGCTGCTCCACCGGCCATAAATGTCATAATCAGTTCTATCCCATGCTATACCACCAGATATAGGAACGGCTGATTTTCTGACTTGCTGTGTCCATTGTACTTTATTTTCCATCTATCATTTATCCAGAGCTTAAAACCAATATCAGCCAGAGTAGCAGAAAAAAATACACCCAGACCAATCCAAAATTCAATCCATGGTGAAACTAGATATATTTTTTCAAGTTGATGAAAAAGTTCTGTTGTTTTTTCTTTGAGAGTTTTCTTAGCTGGCCTTTCTTCGGGTTCACTGGGATTCTCAGAGAATGTATCAAAGTTGATAAAATAGTCAGAGGCAGTTCTATCAATTGTTGGAATTGCATCAGGATTGTTATTAATCTTTGGAGTTGCTTCTTCCTTTGTCATATTGGTATAGTCAGAGGCTACATCATTGTAGAGGGGTGTTTCTTGATGAACTGTTATTTGGGTCTCAAGAGGCACGAGTTCCATGGCTTTGTTGCATAGTCCTTCTTTTCTTACTGCAGGTTTATCAAACGTGATAAGTCTTTCAGTCTGAACCTCTTGGATAGTAGCACGATTTGGTCTCCTGCTACATCTTGGGAGTCCACTAGGCCTACTATTTGTTATTGGCCACATGTTGTGGTTTGGCACAATTCGGTTCTCCTTTTTACCAGCAAGGGGCAGTAGTACTACTGATCTTGTTCCTTGGATTGCTAAGAGAGGTACTGCTTTTCTGTAAGAAGGCCCAAATTCCTTCTTCACAGCTATCTTTTCCCTGACTAGATCCCCAATCTTTTGAATCCAGACAGTTCTTGCTGGGACAGGTGGTTTTTCTTCAGTGGCTGTTGGCTTTGTGTTGTGTTACTCAGACTTCTTCTTGTTTCATTTAAGTCCTGTAAAACAGCCATACGCTCTTTGACATCAAAGGGTTTTTGTTCCACCACTGAAGTTTGACAATCGAGGTCTTTGAGTATCATTCTAGTACCAAACAGTAATTCATAAGGAGTGATTCCCCCAGAGAATTTCTTGGCAGATTGTTAAGACTACGTTGGACACTTATTAAATGTTTGACCCACCCATCACCTGAACCTAATACCTTAGCTGTTATGGATTGCTTTATGTCACTTTGTTTTCTTTACACTACCGCATTACCCTCAGGATGGAAGGGACTAGAATACCGCAATGCAACACCCAAGATAAAGAGCTTCCTTGTAAGCCCGAGAGCTAAACACAGGACCCTGGTCAGAATGTAGCGTGCTGATTGCGTTTGTGCCTATAAAGACTCACAAATCCTTTATAACAGTTCTGGCGTCAGCCGAGCGCTGGGGCCATAACCAAATAAATCTTGTGCAGGAATCCACTACAACCATAATATATTTATAGTTGCCATCCCTTGTTAAGGGACCACAGTTGTCCAGGTAAACACACGCTAGTGGTTTATCAGAAATCAGAAGGGGCGTCTGTGCAGGACGTTTCATGTAGAAACTTTTATTTTCTTTATCAGATTTCACATTCTAGAACATAGTTTCTAGTTTGTTTCCTCATGCGAGGCCACCAGTATGTTTTATTAATGACACTGTGGCGGAAACTCCCGGGTCTGTAAATGCGAGCCCTTCATGTGCTGCTACAATTAGTCCTAACCTATGTTCCATGTTTGGCATTGCCCTATCCCCCACTCCAGGGATTCAAGCAAAAGGAACATTTTTCGCATTGGTTATATATGAGTACTTGACTGGAAAGCCTTTCGGGAGTGTGTTACCGCTGTCTTTGACTGAAGCAGTGACAGCTTGCATTATTTTGCTGTCTATTTTTGTTTTTGACCGAGTGATTGCAGCAATGGAAGCCGTTTGCACAGCTGCCTTCGCGGCTTCATCAACCAATGAATTCCCTCAACGTGAAAGCCATCACACTGATGACTCAGTGTATGTATCACGTGAGTCTTTTGCAGTTCTTTTTGTAAAAGAACTACTTGTTCCCAAAGCATTTTATGCTTGATTGTGGCACCTTTAGCGTCTTTGAAGCCATTCTGAACCCAGTTCTGCAAGTATTCATTGAAAGATTGGACGCAGTAATACGAATCACACACTATTATGGTGGGGAATTCGCAATCGGTATTTTCAAGCGCCATCTTGAAAGCCTGTAGTTCAGCTCGCTGAGCTGTACAGTCTCTGAGTGATTGAGTTTTAGTGACCATAGGTCTGAATTTGCCTTCGCGCCAGCGACCTTTAACAATCGCGCATGCAGCACTCCCAATAGCGGGCTGTGCTGATCCAACTGTATATATTATACATCCGTAATGTTCAAGAGGCAGAATTTCGGTCAGCAGAGGACATTCTTGTTCGTATTGGAGAAATTCTTGTGTTTTCAAGCTGGGGTCAAACACGTACTCATCGTCTGTTGCAGCAATAGAGTTAACCCATTTTATCCATCTCGGAAGTAAAGCTTTAGCATTTGGGATGCTTGCTTTTGTCACTGCCTCTAAGGCAGGTACAGGTGTTACGACATTATGCGTTTTCCCTGTGCAAGAGCTCTCTCTTTTGCTACTGCATTTTGAACCGCTGTCAGAATTTTCTTAGTAGAAGTGAACTTCATTTCAGCTTGTATGTACAAGTGCGATTTGTATGCTATTGGTACCGTTTCTCACTCATTAAAGGTCAGGTATGTGAATCCGCATCTCCCTGGGATGATTCAAATTACAAGATTGTGAACGTTTTCGCGTATCTGTAACTGTTTTTTAAATAACATGTCTGTTTGGACTGAACGCAGAATTTCTGTGTGTGCTTGAGTCCAATTAGTCGGTTTGAAATTAGGTTTGATTAGTTCGTAGAGACGTTTAACCCTTTCTGTGTAATTCAGAACATAAGTTCTTCCAAAATTCAGGAAACCTAGAATGGACTGTAAGTTTTTCAGCGTTCTTGGAGTTTGGAGCAGCGCACATTTTTCTAGAAAGTTTGCTGCCAGGCTTTTGCCTTCACTTGATAACTTGTATTCTAGAAATAGGAAGTTGAAGTGGGCAATTCGTGATTTCTTAAAATTGAATTTATACCCTTCAGAGGCGAACCCAAGTATTATGGTGTTCACTCTTTCCAATTGTCTATCCAAGTTGTCATCTGTAAGATAGATGTCATCGACATAAGATAATGCCTTGTCATGGTATGTTTGTAGTAACTCTGTTACCCTGGCTTAAAATAACCCTGGACTATTCTTGAATCCTTGGGGGAGGCGGCAAAATTGTCCCTGTGTCCCCATTATTGAGAAAGCGGTCAGATGCCTGCTTTCGGGTGCAATGTTTTGACAGAAAAACCCATTTGAAATTTCTAATATGGTTTTATATTTTTGCGCACAATGTTATTCATCAGTGCTGCACTGCGTGCAGTTTGTACTGCAAAAGTTTTGCCACAAGAGTTTAAGTGTCTGTTTTCCAATAGTAGACAATATGAATTGTCTGGTTTGGAGATAGGAAACAAAGGATTGTTCATTGATGAGGTGCATGTTTCAATCACCCCTTGGTATTCAAGTTGATCTAAAATCTCTCTGACTTGTTTTTAAGCTACTTGCTTAACTGAGTACTGGCTTTGTGCAGCAGGTTGATTTTTTTGACTGGATTTTATGGTCAGGAGAATCCTCATCCCATCCCACATGATTTTTATATAATGCTGGAGCCTGAGCTACTGCCCATTTTCTGGCATATGTATATTTTTTATGAATTGGAATGTGAGTTGAGAAGGCTGGCATAATTATCTCTTTGCCATGTGGGCACTCCCTGACAAATTCAGTCTTGTTCAGCTAGAAGAATGTCATAGCCCTTAGAGAGCTTCTCCCAAAAGAGTGCTCATATTTTTCTAGTTATGTCCCACTCCATCCGGAGTGTTACTTCATATAGCTTGTGGGGTACACTAACCTTGGTGTCGGTAGTTTCAACCTGAATACATTCATTCAAGTCCACTGTCTCCAGATGATCCTTCAGGATCCTGCAAACTATGGTGACTTCTGCTCCGCTGTCCAGCATTGTTTGAGCCCATTCCCCGTTCTTGAGTTGTGTCCTCAAGATCCTCGGCGTGTCTGATTTTTATGCTAGCTACCTTCTTTTTGGGAAACTGAGCTTTTTTACTTTGGTGAACGGGTTCTTTGTCTTTGGACTTCACAAGTTCCACCTTGTGTTCTGACCGTCCTCTTCTTTCCGATTTCTGTGAGGAAGTCTGAAAAGATCGAGAGGGACATGTATCATTATCTTGATATCTGTCAGGTTTTTTAAAATTATCCCTATTCCTAAGGGATAGAGGGCTCCCGTTGGGGAGACCTACCTCCCCATATGGGAGATCTTCCTCTGGACTGAGAACGTTTCTCTCTAGGAAGAGTCTGTTTAGTGTTTTCCCACTTCTTTTTAGGAGTAGTGAGATTATTTTTTAATAAACACCTTTTCAGGATTTTCTGTTAATTCAGGTTTTACTGGTTTCCCACCCAAACTATCTCTTCCTAATTCTTCATAAGATTTTTCAATAATTCTAGCAAGCTCATATGGTTGATCTGTTGTATCTGTTTCTTTTAACTTTTGGCGGATCCCCACGGATGCTGCTTCACTTTTAATGTTAGCTAATAATATAACTGAGACCTGTTTGAAATCTTTTAGTAATTTTATACCTTGATTTAAGGCTGGTTCTGGACCGTATTCATTTTGAATCTGACTCAGAACATCTGGTATTACTGCCATGGATGGTACACCATGTGTTTTTGTGTAGATTGAAGCAAATACTGTACCCCAAGTTTCACAGCCCTCCACATGTGGTGCGATCAATATTGGTAAACAGGTTGTCAGAATTCTGTGTTTCCCATGAGGTGTACTATCAGGGAATACTGCCTCTATCTGAGCAATTTTTTGAGCTAACCAGAATGGTATTTGTTCCCTTTTTGCGGGCAATTTACCAATGACTGATTGTATAGTCTGTGGTGTAATTTTGTTTGTGTTCCCCTGGTGAGGGGTGTGCTGTGGAATCCTTATAGCAGGTTGGACTGTAAAAGTCCTCATGACATATTGAACCAATTGTCCGTGTATTTTAATTAACTGTTTCAGCTGAGCTAACAGTTTTGGACCTGTTATTCCGTTAATGTCAGGATGTGGTGTATAGCTGGGTAGTACCGGCCATGTAGCTCCTGGTCTCCCTAGTGGACCGAGCCTGGTAATGTGATTTTATTGTTGTAGGTTGCCATTAAACCAGAGCTGATGCTCTTGGTAAGTTAGTGGAATTTCAACGTCCTCGAAAGGAACGTATTCCACTGGAGGTTCCTCTGCTTTATAGTAGTGGAACTCCTGTGTTACTGGATTCGCTTGGGGAAAAGTAATCAATGAATAGAATACCTCTGTCTTCTGATACTCATGTGCCTCTTTCACAAATATAACTTTACCACCTCTCGATGATACCCCATTTTCTATAAGTTTTATAGTTATGGTTTTCCTTATATTTGCCGGGATGATTACAGCATCATCCTCGTTTTCATTAAACACTGTAGTGTCTAAGCCCGGTTGGTATGCATTTACTGCCGCTCCACCGGTTGCGTTGTTGTCGCCGTTAACTGACATTGTTTAATGAAAGTTTCAAGAACAAGTTTCAAGGAAACAAAGATTGGGTGCACAATATTTAGGAACACTGTATCCTCCAACGTTTAATAAACCAAAAAACGAATACATAGGATTTTCGTCCTACTCAGTTCTGGTGGATATTATCCTTTTACCCACTACAGACATCTATTGAAGTATTGTATAGGAAAAAGGGGTCTCTGTGAAAAGCACGACTGAGTTACTCTAGTATCTAGCGTTAAATTATCGCCTTACCAAACGTTAGGCGCCATGTAGTGTAGTTCCTATATTCCCAATAGGCTCTGCGCATTGGAATAATATATACTGTAGTTTAGCCGTAGGACTGAGGTCTACTAGGTCTCTACCGAACATATGAAACTTAATAGTGAGTGCCAGCTAGCTCAGAGGTCACTAGAAACTTTCTTCAATTCACAGGAAGGGATTAGTTTCTGACAACCGCAAAAACATGACAACTTTGCTTCCCAAGAATATGAAATAAAATCACTAGAGTCGCAGAAACAATAGATAACTATTTTACTCAGTCAATCGTGCATGCTTCCTTTCACCAGAGATGCAGAGAAATAGAGAGACGGGCATTTACAATTTATTGAACAGTCTTCTTTCTCAAGCATTGGAAATGAACTGCTACAATCGTAATACTGGTTATAAAGTACAAGGCATATAATACAAACTACTCTGAGGTTCTTCGGGCCCTAAACTCTGAAGTTCTTCGGGCCCTAATCTCTGAGGTTCTTCGGGCCCTGAAATTAAGTAAAAATGGAAAAGCTCAGGGGCCCGATGGAGTCCCGGTGGACATCTTTAAATACAACGTGGTCCTCTGGGCCCCCATACTTCCCAGGGTATGTACGGCAGCTGCAAAAGAGGGGCTGCTGGAGTCCTGGGCCAAGTCCATAATGGTCTCAATTTTTAAAAAGGGAGACCGCCAGGAGCCTACTTGCTATCGCCCTATCTCACTGTTGGACTCACTGGGCAAGGTAGCTGGCAGGGTCATCCTTGAGCGACTCCAGCAGTGGGTAGAGGAAAGGGGTGCTTTGTCCGATCTACAATTCGGCTTCCGGGAAGGTTTCGGCACAGTAGAGCAGGCCCTAAATTTATCAATGATCCTGGGAAAATACATTCACGCAAAACAGGACAAGCTCTACATGGTGTATGTGGACCTGTCCGCAGTTTCTGACAGTGTGTCCCATTCAAGGCTCTGGTCAGTATTGTCACAAATGGGAGTGGATCCCCCACTTTTAGCTTTTTAAGGGACTTATATTCCAAGGCTTCCGCGAGAGTCAGTTTCGGTTTGAAGGGCGAGTTGTCTGCACCCTTTGGAGTAGAGCGTGGACTTAGGCAAGGATGTGTCCTGGCCCACTTTTTATTCTCCTTGTATACAAACAGCTTGCAGGCGGAGCTTTTAAGGGGGGCCCAGGACCTCCCGCAAGTACCGCTCTGCTCTACGCAGACGACGCCGTCATACTGGCCCGTACTCCGTGTGAACTACAGAAGGCGCTGTCCAGGTACACGGATTTCATGGGCAGTCTCGACCTCCACATTAACATTAAGAAGACCTTTGTAATGGTGGCAGGCAAAGGGAGAAAACAGCTCAGGGATATATTCCTTAATAATCAAAAACTTGAAGTGACGGCCCAGTTTCCCTATTTAGTTATTACAATAGACGAAAAACTGAACTGGAAAACGGCAATTGAGGCCAGAAAGCACTGTTTTAAGAGGGCAATAGCTGCCCTGATGTCCTTTTCACAAAAACTGGGAAACGGTCGCCCATAGAACTACTGAAAATCTACAATGCTAAATGTCAGACAACAGCACTGTAAGTGGCTGGCGTCTGGGGGTATGTGGATGTCAGTGCTCTACAGGTGGCAGAAAACTAATTTTTAAGATTCCTCCTTGCAGCACCGAGACAAATTTCTACATACGCTTGCCATATTGAACTAGGCATACCACATATAGAGGACCTGGCAAAAATCCAACCATTGCTACTGTGGCGGCGTACCTGGACCTCCGATTAAAACATGCTAACCAAAGGGATTGTGGCAGATTCAATGGCACTAGATCACTCGGCAAAAATAAGATGGCATGTCTACATTAGAAATGTTCTCACTGACTTAGGCCTAGAGATATATTACACCACACCAGCAAAGATTAGTGAGATATCTAAGAAGGACCTGAAAGCAATGGTTCTGAGCCATTTAGATGGACTAAGGCTCGTCAGCGAAATAGGGAAAGCCTCTGTCCACCATGCAATTATGGTTCAGACCACCGTTACAATCCAGCCTTATCTAACTCTTGAAATTGGTATTTTTGACAGATTCTTACTAACCAGATTTAGATTAAACCTTTTCCACTGGTTAGTAGCCTTTTCCATGAGAAACACTTGGGAGCCAACTTTAGGTCTCTGTCCCTGTGATGACACATCAGTCCAGAGTCCGTTTCGATTTGAAGGGCGAGTTGTCTGCACACTTTGGAGTAGAGCGTGGAGTTAGGCAAGGATGTGTCCAGGTCCCCTTTTTATTCTCCTTGTATACAAACAGCTTGGAGGTGGAGCTTTTAAGGGGGGCCCAGGACCTCCCGCAAGTAAAACAACGCCTGATTCCCGCTCTGCTCTACGCAGACGATGACGTCATTCTGGCCCGTACTCCGTGTGAACTACAGAAGGCGCTGTCCTGGTATGCGGATTTCATGGGCAGTCTCGACCTCCACATTAACATTAAGAAGACCTTTGTAATAGTGGCAGGCAAAGGGAGAAAACGGCCCAGGAATATATTCCTTAATAATCAAAAACTTGAAGTGATGGCCCAGTATCCCTATTTAGGTATTACAATAGACGAAAAACTGAACTGGAAAGCGGCAGTCGAGGCCAGAAAGCACTGTTTTAAGAGGGCAATAGCTGCCCTGATGTCCTTTTCACAAAAACTGGGCAAACGGTCACCCGTGGAACTACTGAAAATCTACAATGCTAAATGTCAGCCAACAGCACTCTAAGGGGCTGGCGTCTGGGGGCATGTGGATGTCAGTGCTCTACAGGTGGCAGAAAACTAATTTTTAAGATTCCTCCTTGCAGCACCGATACGAATTTCTACATACGCTTGCCATATTGAACTAGGCATACCACATATAGAGGACCTGGCAAAAATCCAACATTGCTACTATGGCGGCATATCTGGACCTCCGATAAAAACATGCTAACCAAAGGGATTGTGGCAGATTCAATGGCACTAGATCACTCGGCAAAAATAAGATGGCGTGTCTACATTAGAAATTTTCTCACTGACCTCACTGACTTAGGCCTAGCGATATATTACACCACACCAGCAAAGATTAGTGAGATATCTAAGAAGGACCTGAAAGCAGTGGCTCTGAGCCATTTAGATGGACTAAGGCTCATCAGCGAAATAGGAAAAGCCTCTGTCCACCATGCAATTATGGTTCAGACCACCGTTACAATCCAGCCTTATCTAACGCTTGAAATTGGTATTTTCTACCGATTCTTACTAACCAGATTTAGATTAAACCTTTTCCACCGGTTAGTAGCCTTTCCCATGAGAAACACTTGGGAGCCAACTTTAGGTCTCTGTCCCTGCGATGACACATCAGTCCAGACTACTAAACACACTGTACTGTTCTGCAAGTAATATTATGCTCATCGCAAATTTTGGCTGCTATCACTGCTGAAATCGTGGGGTTTTAGACAGTGCCACCCTGCCATGTTGTGTCTTCAGCTTTAAGAGTCTGAATCGACCTGTTATCATGTTGTTAATTTTCCGAAATGTATTTTTAAGCACAGAAAAAAATTGTGAGGAAGATGCTCATAACACAGAACAATGTACTTAATGTAATGTGAAGTGATTCACTTTTAACCATTCTTCTTCAGTTTTACTGTATAACTGATCATTTTTTTATTTTCTGTAACAATATGGATAACATTGCTTTTATAGATTTCTTATTTGAAATACCGAATAAAGAAATTTAATAATAATATAATACAAACAGTATTATAAAGTAGTACTGTAAAAGCATGATATGGTTTCTAAGCCATAAAAGTGCATAAAATGTATAAAATACATACAGTAATAAATAATGACTAAAAGTACTCAACTGGTGCTTCTAAAATACGCCTACCCCGGTGTAGCTAACCTAAGTCTAGTATGAGGGAAGAAGTAAGTGAGGAGTTGCCTATGTTTAGTAGTTCTCTGGGGGGATGGGCCCCCACCCCAACATCAATGTTAGACCTGGCATCATTGGCGTGAGTCTGCCTTCCATTTTGTCGGATTGCCTCCTCTGTTTTTGATATGTTTTTGCTGGTTATATGTTTTGTGCACTGTGCCACTGCTATTCAGTGCCACAGTGCAAGTGCTCCCTATGTTAAATTGATGTATTGATTAGTGACTCCATGATTGAGTAGGCACTCTTCAGTTGAAATCTTTCATGGCAAATGGAACGATGTTCTAGATACTCATTGTCCCACGTGCCCCTCTATGATAGAGACGATAGCTCATGTACTGTTTGTGTGCCCCGCATATATTGGTCTGCGTGACAGGTGGCTTAAGCTGATATGCTCTAATCTTGGCAACAGATCTTATGAGATTGCTTTGCGTATTTTGAAAACTAATTCTCGCGAAGACATAGTAATTACCATAACAAAATTTCTGAGCTAGACCTGGGGTTTACGTAGAACAAATCTGTAGGCTGCCACAGTATCCCTACCATCTTCTTAATTATGTACATCTGGCTGAGCGGCCCGTCTCTATGACAGAATCCTGAGTAAATTGTCCTCTATATGGTTTTATTTCTTTTTAACTCTAAACTATTAAATTATTATGGTTTGGCTTTTAATTGTTAGTTAGATGTTAGGAAAATCTTCGATTATGATTATATGTAATCTTGCACTGAACTGTATGATTTTATGTCATGGATATGGATAACATACCTTTTTATATTTTATAATTGATATATTTTTTTTCTTAGGGAATGTAACTTGTATGTTTCACTTTTTTATTTTTTCTACATGCCAACACAATAATTTATGACACTTTTTATGTTTGTATTGTGTCTTTTATGATTGAAATTATCGAATAAAGAATAACTTGAACTGAACTGGACTCCATGATTGGGTTATTTGATTTACTTGTCAGACCCTAGTACAATGCACCATGTGTGCTCAGGGCTTGTAAATCAAATGCTGCGTGTGGGCTTGCAGCACTGGTTGTGACATCCACAGAAGCAGCTTGTAAAGTGTGTCTCAGGCCTGCCATTGCAGAGGGTATGTGCAGTCTAGTACTGCCATGTCGACTTGGTCAGTGCACGCATTTGCCAGTCCCTAAACTTCCCTTTGTTTCATATCAGACACCCTTATGGTAGGCCCAAGGGCAGGGTGCATTGTAAGTATAGGGTAGGACATGCCCTGGTGTGTGTAGCATGTTATAGTAGTGAATTACAGCCATGTTCGTTTTTTACTATTGCAAGGCTACCTGTTCTCCATATGCCAGAATGGGCAGTTAAATTATTACATTTTATAATCCTAACTGACTCAGGGAACATGGTAGAAATTCGAATACAGCATGCCTGAACTCAGAATGATAAAATACATGTTTTAGTAAAGTTGGCTTAAACATTCTGTGTTTGAAAATACCACTATTTGAAAGTTGGTATTTTCTTGTCTAACTATCCAAGCCTGCCTCTCTGCTAGGTTGTGTATTCCTTGTCTGGAGTTTGAGTGACAGGGCTAGGGGATTCCGGGAGACAGAATGAGTCAGCCCCATGGTGTAAAGGGAGATCTGCATCTAGATGAGAGGGAGGAGTTGCACCTGGGACCTGAATAGGGATGGGCCTTCCCTCCACAATGCTGGCTCCAACCCCTGGGGTGCGGCGGATGTCTCTGGCCAGCACTGTGAAAGAAGAGAAGGATCCTATCAACAAAGTGCTCCAGGACTTTGCTTTCCCTCCACAATGCTGGCTCAACCTCCTGTGGGGTGTCTGATGTTTCTGCTCTGCACTGTGAAAGGACAGAAGGAGTCATGTAAACAGAGTGCTTCAGAACTGGTTTGACTGGGCATAGGCCCCTCTACCTTCAGAGAACAAAGAGAAAAGTAGTATAAATATTGGTATGCATGGGCTGAAAATTCGTTCCGCTTGCGGAATTTGCGGATTTTCCGCAATTTCGCTATCGGCGAATCTCGCGAAATCGCTGTAAAATCCGCAAATCAGTAGGGACGAATTTTCAGCAAAGCACTTACAGGGTTACGGCAGCAGGTGCAAAAGTTGAAGCTAATTTTTTGTAACCTTTTACAAAAGGGTTACAAAGAAATTAACTTCAACTTAGGCACCTGCTGCTGTAAGCCTGTAAGTGCTTCCTGGCACCTCGTTGCCTACTTGCAACTATTCTCTGACCCTGCTCTGACCCTTGAAGTAGGGTCAGAGAATATTTACAAGTAGGCAATGAGGTGCCTGTCATGAAAATTAAACCTCAACAGGAAGCACTGACAGATAAAAAAAATAAGCATTTGCAATGCAATAGGTCTCGCATTAGGAAAGTTTGAGTTATTGGTCTTGTAATACAACAATTTTTTTTATTTATGTTTTGGTTTTGAAAATAGCTAAATTAATAGCTTTGACATTTACAATTCCAATAGTTATAACTTTCGCAAATGTGACACCTATAGCATTTGTAATGCAACATGTTTTGTATTTACGTGACTTAAATGTATTGATATTACAAATTACAATGGCTTTTAATTTTTTTAAATAATTATTACTTAAATAAAAGTGATTTTAATTTATAATGGTAATAGCTTAAACGTTTGTAAATAACTTTTGTGAAGATTATGTTCAGTGTATTTTATTGTGACGAAAATCTTTTTGTGACATTTGTAATAAAGCTTGAAACATCGAGAGAACATATTTGAACCAGTTGTTGTTGAATGGTTGCGCACATTGATGCTGGGGTGGCGCTGAGTGGTGCTGTGGTGGTGCTGAGTGGTGCTGTGGTGGTGCTGAGTGATACTGGATGGTGCTGCTGAGTGATACTGGATGGTGCTGAGTGATGCTGGGGTGGTGCTGAGTGGTGATGTGGTGGTGCTGAGTGATGCTGTGGTGGTGCTGAGTGATGCTGTGGTGGTGCTGAGTGGTGTTGTGGTGGTGCTAAGTGATAATGTGGTGGTGCTAAGTGATACTGTTGTGGTGCTGAGTGATGCTGTGGTGGCGCTGAGTGGTGCTGTGGTGGTGCCGAGTGATGCTGTGGTGGTGCTGAGTGGTGCTGTGGTGGTGCTGAGTGATAATGTGGTGGCGCTGAGTGATGCTGTGGTGACACTGAGTGATGCTGTGGTGGTGTTGAGTGGTGCTGTGGTGGTGCTGAGTGATGCTATGGTGGTGCTGAGTGATGCTGTGGTGGTGCTGAGTGATGCGTTGGTGGTGCTGAGTGGTGCTGTGGTGGTACTGAGTGATAATGTGGTGGTGCTGAGTGATGCTGTGGTGGTGCTGAGTGGTGCTGTGGTGGTGCTGAGTGACAATGTGGTGGTGCTGAGTGATAATCTGGTGGTGCTGAGTGATGCTGGGGTAGCGCTGAGTGATAATGTGGTGATGTAGAGGGCAGAAAGGCACAAAAAGCAGTCTAACAAAGGGCAGAAGGGCAGAAAAACAAGGGAAAAACGAGTCTAACAGAGGGCAGAACGGCACAAAAAAACAGTCTAACAGAGGACAGAAGGGCAGAACAACAAGGGAAAAACGAGTCTAACAGAGGGCAGAAGGGCACAAAAAACGAGTCTAACAGGGGGCAGAAAGGCACAAAAACAAGTCTAACAGAGGGCAGAAGGGCACAAAAAACGAGTCTAACGGAGGGCAGAAGGGCAGAAAAACAAGGGAATAACAGAGGGCAGAAGGGCACAAAGAACGAGTCTAACAGAGGGCAGAAGGTCAGAAAAACAAGGGAAAAATGAGTCTAACAGAGGGCAGAAAGGCACAAAAAACGAGTCTAACAGGGGGCAGAAGGGCAGAAAAACATGGGAAAAACGAGTCTAACAGAGGGCAGAGGGGTGGAAAAACAAGGGAAAAACGAGTCTAACAGAGGGCAGAAGGGCACAAAAAACGAGTCTAACAGGGGGCAGAATGAATCCCGCCCTGCGTGTTTGTCCACGAAGATGCCACCGTTTTGTGCAATACCTCTACTCAACTGGAGTACTTTCTACTGTCTAATCAGTAAGTGCTCACTCGTTAGCTAAATGTATAGGGGCAGATTTACAATAACTGGCGCATCCCCAGGGATGCGCCAGTTATTGTGCGCCACAGCTCCGCCACCAATGGTCCGCCGCATATATAATGTGGCGCACCATGTGGCAAAAACAGCACAGCTGCATCACGCATCTGTGCAGTAAAAGCAGTGCATTGCTGGAGCTGCGTCGCAATCGCGACGCAGCTCCAGCAATGCTCTGGGGGGCCCTATATCCCCAATGATGCGTCAAGCCTTCCGCCTGCTTCAAGCAGGCGCAGGGCTTTGACGCAGCATTGGCCTAAAAGTGACTGAGTGAAATCTTGTAGATTTCACTCAGACACTTTTAGGAGGCATTCCTGCGCAGGAACGCCCTCCCCTGTGCCGGAACGCCTCCTGATGGCGCAGGGCTTTAAAACGTGACGCATCTCTCAGCATTGGTGGACGCAGCTCCAGCAATTGTCTGGGGGGCCCTATCTCCCCAATGCTGCACCAAGCCTTGCGCCTGCTTCAAGCAGGCGCAGAGTTTTGACGCAGCATTGGCCTAAAAGTGACTGAAAGAAATGTTGTAGATTTCACTCAGCCACTTTTAGGAGGCGTTCCTGCGCAGGAACACCCTCCTCTGCACCAGAACGCCTCCTGATTGCGCAGGGCTTTACAACGTGACGCATCTCTCAGATGCGTCACGTTGTTAATACCCAGCACCATGGTGCATCTTTTGTGCTGCTGCTGCGTCACAAAAGTGACGGAACTGTGGCGCAAAAGAGGCGCAAGCGGCTTGTAAATCTGCCGCATAGTGCTTTTACTACACTGTAGCTCCGTAAAGGGCCAGAAGATGTGTCTCCAGTGACCATGTGTGCCTGTGCCTGTGTTACAGGCACACATGGTCACTGGAGACACGTCTTCTGGCCCTTTACGCAGCTGTAGTGTAGTAAAAGCACTATACATGTACACAATGAGGGAGCACTTACTGAATTAGCCAGTAGAAAGTACTCCAGGGCAAATCGCAAAAGAATCCGCGATTTTGCTGGAAAATTTGCGAATTCGTGGATTTTTTTGCGATTTCGCAGGGAAATCCGTGAATTCGCGGAACGCAAATTTGCAAATTTCGCCCATGCTTATATTGGGACGCAGACCCAAGAACTTTAGACCACTTTTGGGAACAAGACAAACCTTTTGCCAAGGAGAAGAACCAAGGAAACTACAGGAGTTTGGACTGCCCCTCTGCCAGTGTGCTGTTTGCTGGGTTGGCCTGCAGCGAATTCTTCATTGCCAAGGAAAGGAGAAGAAACTTTTAAAAGGACTTTCATCATCTTACAGAATATTTCTCCAATAGCTTGAACTTGTGCTTGCCTCCTGCTGAAGTCTCAGGGACAAAAAGACTTCACCACCAGCTCCCCTCTGAGTTTCCTTGCTGGGAATTCTTACTGCAGAAGCCTGCGTGTCGCTGGGAGCTGGAAGCACGACGCAACGAAAAGAAGCATGATGCCGCCGCAGCTGTAGTTGTTGCATCTCCGGAGAAGCATGCTGCGCTGCATCTCTCAGGAAGTGTGTCTTCATTGAAACTGCCTGCTGTCGCATCACCAGAGAAGCGTGACGCCATTGAAATGGTCGCCGTTGCATCACCGGAGAAACGCGTCAGAGGGCCTCTTGCGGCTCCAAAGTACAGAGCCGTCCCAAGGCTCCCAGGGCGTCTACACATCGTCATTGCATTGTCGCATCAAGGGCTCCATCTTCTCGCATGGCACCAGGATTGTCGCACCTAATGGAGGTGCCATCTTGCCCATCACAACAGGGCCGCTGGACGAGAACCTATGCATCACCCCCGCACCAGTAAGGATCACAACGCATCCCCTATTCTGCACAAGCATTGAGGAGGGATGCATCATCTCGCCTGAAGCACAGAACTGACGCATCTCCCTCTGCAAGCTTTTTGTTTGTTCTGCGTTACGAATCCAGGTACTTTTCTGAGAACTGTGTCGCATTTATCACCAAATTGAACAAAGCAACTTCTACCATTGTTAAGTCAAACTTAAGTACAGTATTGTGTATTTTTATCATTTGTGGTCTTGTGTTAAGTCTATATAAAGAATACGTATTTTTATAAAACCTCTGTGGTGTCCATCTGCAGTATTTTCACTGTATTACTGTGCATATTCACAAATGCTTAACACACTGCCTCTGAGATAAGCCTGTTTGCTCTTGCCCAGCTACCAAGAGGGTGAGCAGGGGTTATCAAGGAGTGTAATCCCCTTATCCTGACTTAGAAGCAAGGATCCCTATTAGACAAAAGCGTATACCATTGCCAACTAGAGACCCTGAGTTCTAACAAACAGTAACAAAAATCCCTGGTTTCTAATGGGCTTTCTGCCCCCAGGGAGCAGATTGGGAGCAGAAAGGCTATTATTTCTAAAACCATATAGGAGAGCGAAGGCCCTTGCCCAAGGGCCACTCCCCCCTCCCTGGTGCTAGTGGGTCGATCACTGCTTGGGTATCGCTATCTTGGGGTGATCCCCAAGGAGGGATTCAATAGTGAAGGGTACCCTTGGCAAGGGTAGATTCTTCCCTTTCCAACGATACCTCTCCCATCTGTTTCAGCGCTCGGGGGCTGAGAAAGCCCCACAAGCACCAAAACTGAGAAACTGAAAATAAGTTTCAGTTTAGTTTTCATTGCTATGACGATAGCGCGCCATGCCAAAAGTTGTATCTCAGTCCGATAGGAAGCAATTCTCATGGCAGCGAGGATCTGTATGTTTTAGCATCAATCCAACAGATAATATAATTTTCTCAGTTCTGGGGTGACACCTCCTGGGTCACCTCATCCGATAAGACCACTCAGTTCATTGATCAGTTTGTATAGGACATTTGTCATGTAGCATAAAGAAGACCATTTTTTATGGCAAAATGGTAGACACCATCACTTACGATGTTGAAGTATTCAAAATATATAAATACGAACAATCAGCTTTCAGTAAAGATACATGAATGAGTTAAAAAGGGCAACGTCTCATGGTAGTTTTTCTCATTGTATCAATTTAGTGGTGAACTGTCCTGGAATGTGCATGGGAATTTGTCTTTAGAAACACAGTCTAATTCTACACTGCAAGCCTATGAGACATTCTCATGAGAACAGAATTGAGTACGAGAAGGAAAATGCAAGCTTAGCATGGATTTTAGTTCATGAAATAAACAATATAAATTTATAGAAATATATGTTTTTTTCTAAAAGTTTGAATCTCTATATTCTTTCAAAAGTGCCACCATTTAGAATAATTAAAAAATATATGACAACTAAAGTGTTTCTAATATTTTCATTAGTACGTATATGAAGATCATTCACTGAAAGTTTCAGTGAAATTGAGAATACGATTTACATGCAACACTTTTTCTTTTTCTCAGTTGGAGCATACTTTAACATGAGAAAAATGGTATTAAAGCAACTCTTCAATATTCGTTAATAAACGTATCTAATTTACTTTTAGTTCTGTTAATTCTTCACATATGTATCATTATCAATAAAAAGACCAGTTAATAAAACTTCCACAACATGTGAGTTATCACTTTCTCATTCTATTTCATATTAAAAGAATATCATGGAATTTAAGTAAGCACATACCTATATTATTCAAACTATCAATTTAGTGTAGTCTACTTTTTTCTTCATGCTATTATGATGCAGTAACTAAATTTCTTTATGATCTTTATCTCTTTTTTTATTTTTTTTATTGAGAGTTCAAATAAGACAAATAAGAAAAAAACCAAGACACAATTGATATCAGATTAATACAGTGCGAGGCAAAAGAATATAAGAGACGTCTACACAATTTATCATTTCAACGCTTGAATTATAAAGTGCAAAGTTCGTGAGAAAGCAATCTAACAGGCTGACAATGATATTCAAAAGACTTTGTTAGAATTAATACATTACGTAACATTTAAATACAATAAGCGTCTTCTCAGTTAACATATCATAGCTTGATTGTAAAGTGCAACGTGCGAAATCAAGACAGTCTTAACAGACAAATAAATATTTTCAGGGAAATGTGGGTCGGATTGAATGATAACAGGGAAATTTAGAGTCAAACACACTCCAATATTTGTCATAGTTTTTGAGAGCCCCTGATCTTAAAGCATATTTTCTTTCCCTACCCTGGATTTGAAGCAATTTTGCCTTCCATGCCTGAAAGGTTGGTACAAGGTCTGTTTTCCAGGACTGTAATATAAGGGATTTAGCTATTAAGGAGGCTATGAAAAGGGTCTCATCATGTGGGGTGTGACTGGGAGAACAGCCTAAAATGGGGATTAGGTCATCAAATACTATATTGGTTTTGAACT
This sequence comes from Lissotriton vulgaris, assembly GCF_964263255.1. Classification (NCBI taxonomy): domain Eukaryota; kingdom Metazoa; phylum Chordata; class Amphibia; order Caudata; family Salamandridae; genus Lissotriton; species Lissotriton vulgaris. The sequence goes on from NC_141700.1 coordinate 334,297,690, forward strand.
CGATTGAGAGATATTTTTCTATTTCCTTCCAAAATACCTGGATTTTTTAACACTCCCAGACAATGTGTTTCCAAGTGCCTTTTTTTTCACACCGGAAGCATTTATCGGCTACTTGGGGGAACATATTATGTAAAAAGGAGGGGGTTCTGTATATTAACCATTTATTATAAAATTGCATATGTTTAAAATTTGCTCCTCGAAATATGGTTTTGTTGAATTTATTTATTTTATCCCATACCTGTTGGTTAATTGCAATATCTTCCCTCTTTTTCCATCTCTCAATAATCTTGCTGGAAGAGTCCTGGTCTTTACTTTCTTTTAATATTTTAATCCAGATACTCATTTTCTTTTGTATTTTGTTATTGAGGGTAGTGGAAATATTTTCTTTATTAAATAAATTTCCTATATCGAGTTCTCTAAGTTTTCGATTTAGCATGATGAAGGACCAGTTCAAAATTAACTGGCTGGAAATTTCATCCCAAGATTTCCACCTATTTCCCAACAGGAAGTCTTCAATTTTCTCAAAGCCATTCTCCTTCCAAAGAGTTAATGTATTTTTTTCAATGCAACCAGCATCTCCCAAGCTAAAATGTATTAAATTTGTCTTATTACTTAAGTTAGGGAAGTCATAAAATTAAACAAACTTAGTTTTCAGCTTAAAAATCCACTGTAGGGATTTATAGCGATCTTTCGTGATTCTGACCGGGTCGAAATTTTTTAATTCCAACAACATCTTTTTCATAAAAAAATTATCTGCCTCATGAAAATCTAGAAAAAAACCTATAAGTATAATGTGCAAAAGACGCAAAATAGTATTCCCTGATAATTGGAAGGGACAGCCCTCCTTGTGTGAATGGTAAATATAAAGTGCTCAGTGCAAGTCTGGGGGATTTTTTTGCCCATAAAAAAGAGGAGATCAATGCATCCACTTTTTTTAAATAAGACGCCTGAATTGCGCAGGGAATTGCGCTAAAAAGGAAATTAAAAAGAGGTAGCACCGACATACGAATTAGCGATGCCCGTTCCATGAGAGACAAGGGTAGCAAATTCCATCGATCTAAAAGTGAGCCCACCTTTTTTAATAGAGGTAGAAAATTAAGTGAAAAAAGGTCGTCCAGACTATCCGATAAAAATATTCCAGGAATCTCTTTGGATCCGTATTGTATGTCCGCCTGAATTCTGGTACTAAAGTGTCTACAGTGCAGTTGGCTAAAATAATTTCCGTTTTGTTAACATTAATTTTATAACCCTCTAGCTTTTGAAAGTCAGAGAAGATTTTTAGAATCTTCAGTTGACTTGAGGGTTTAGATTCTAAGAAAAGGGTGATATCATCCGCATATAATTTTATATTTGTCATTCCAAATACTGGGGCAGCATCGGTCTTAATATTCCTGATAGCGATTGCCAGATTTTCAATAAATAGTGTGAATAAAATTGGCGACAAGGGGCATCCTTGTCGCGTGCCTCTAGTAACCTGGCAGGACCCAATATTAGTATAATTGACGATAATCTGTTCCCCAATGTTCATATAAAGTTGTTGTAAAAGAGAGATAAAAACATTCGGCAAATTAAAACTACACAAAATTGCAAACAGGCAGTCACAAGACACTAGATCGAAGGCTTTCTTCGCATCTAAAAACCAAATTTGAGCCTTCACCTTGTTAATATTAAAATAATCTAGTGCCTCCAGTAGAAATGTAGTGTTGGAATGGAGATGCCTGCCTGCAATAAAACCACACTGATCATGGGCTACCAGTAATCCTACTATTTTTATATAATCGGTTTGCTAAAAGTTTTGTAAAAATTTTATAGTCTGTATTCAGGAGAGTTAACGGTCGGTATGAATTTATATTTTCCTTTCCTTTTTTTAGAATGCTAACCACCACCGCTGTATGAAAAGAATCCGGTGTGGGACTTCCTTGAAGTAAATAATTACCTAATAACAAAAGTTCTTTGCGCAGAGTTCCCCTAAATTTTTTAAAAAATTCAATCGGAAGGCCATCGTCACCATTGACCTTACCATTGGGGAAAGACTCTATCACTTCATCTAGTTCTAGTAGTGTGAAATCCTCTATGAGATCATTCTTACCGTCAGCATCTATTTTAGGTATTTCAAGTGGGTGTAGGAATTCCATGATGGAGTCACGTGTAGCCCCCTCAGTTGCTTGATATACCCCCTTGTAATGTTTCAGAAACAGCTCACCGATGGAAGTGGTGGTCTTAGCTTGTATTTTAGTAATGGGGTCTGTTAACTGGTCTATTCTATTTCAGACCTGCTTTTCTTTGGTCTGCCAGGCCAGGAGCTTTCCTGTGTATTCACTCTCCTCGTATATCTTTTGGGCATAAAGGTTACTATTTGTCTCGCCTAGGTCATAACAAAAATCCTTCATCTTGCGCTTCGCCTCGGAGAGTTTATGCCCAGAGATCATAGATCTGGCCCTATAGTGCTCTTGGGTTGCCTGAGAGAGTTCAGTTTGGAGTTTGATTTTCTCCTCCCTTCTTGCCTTCTGCTTAGGTATTTATTTAGATGTAATTATCCCACGCAGAGTGGTTTAAATGCATCCCAGGTTATATTAATGGGGCTGTACCTCTATTCTGTGCGAAAAACTGCTCTATTTTTTCATCTATAGCTGTGCACCATTGCTGGTCTAGGAGGTTAAGTTTTTTTTAAAAACCATCTTCTTGGAGGCCTTGCTTCATAAACCCTCAAATTAACCTCCATGCAGAGTGCTGTGTGGTCTGAAAAAGCGTTAGGTAGATGGGCATAGTTGTACAGCTCTAGATCGTGGGATGATAGAAAAAAATCTAGCCTTGATGCAGAATTATATTTTGCTGAGTGACATGTGTAATCACGCCTAATGGGATTTAAAATTCGCCAGTGATCAGTAACGTCAAGGTCTGTTTTACAACTTTGGACAGCCAAGGCAACTTGGGGTTTGTTCTGTCGGCGATCTTTCTTGGAGGAGTCCAATTGGGGGTTTTGTAATATATTAAAATCTCCCCCCAGATTATTGGCCAGAGAGACCTGTTAATGCCTGTTTTACCTGTAGAGCCTCTTCAACATTAATGAGCATCAATTGTGCATGTTTGTCGTTTTCTTTTAAAAGGTGTCATAATTGATTTTAATGTGTCAAATAAGGATTCAGCAGTTTCTTTGCTTCATAAAGCCCACATTTGCAGATGAATCAAGCCATTACAAAATTATCTTCTGAAGTCACAAATTACAATGCTGCAGTCTTCATCATTTTTAGTTTATAGTTTTCCAAAGCCTTCACCTCATCATAGTATCCACACTGTCCATCCTCCAATTTTATTTCAGCTCTTTTTCTTTTTATTCTCCTACTTACTTTCTTAGTTTTCAAAGACTATTGAATATTAGCAATCAAGGTCAGTAAACATAATGCAGTTGTCAAGATTTGCTTCAAAAGTTTCCCAAAATCTCCACTTCCCAGATTTGCAAACCATCTACCTATAGAAAAAAACCCTTTCCCCATTGTTTCCAAAGCACCATCAGCATTTAATTCCTTCTGGTCTTTTCCAAGGTGAGTGATATTCTGAATGTAACCCTTTAGATCTTTACTCTTGTCTGGAATACACATGCAATGTTGTGCCTTCAGCATTCGATAAACTCCAACTTCTTTTGAAAGAAGGATGTCTAAGGCAACACGATTTTGAAGAACCATAGATATTAGGGCAATGATTTCAGTATCTATTGCTAGGAATTCTCCAGCAGTATCAGTATATAACTTATCTACTACAGTAGACAGTTTTTATATTTTGTGAGAGTTAGGTATCGCCCCAATAGATGGTATAAGCACTCCAAAAACATCTCCTGGAACCTCTCCTGAGCTTGCATGTCTTTTTAGTCTCCAATGAGAACCTCTATTTTTTCCATCTGATTGACCGACATTGTAAATTTTTGGAAAAACTATCCCCATGTAACAGGATCCATACCATTATTTAGGTAGCCTGTAATAGGCATTCTTCCCAAAATTTAATAAAAACCTTCGAAATATCGGATCAACACCTAACATAAAAGTCAGTTTTTAAGGACTTAAATGTGTGGTCGCATTAGTGGGAAACAACAAAACCAATATCAGCTTCAGTTCTAACCTTAATATACATAATTTTCCGCTATGTTGCCAATCTAAGGAACTAGCAGCTTGGTTTCCTAGTGCTTTGAGATCTGGTTCTCTAAGCGCCCAAGTCAGTGTTCTGTAATGATTTGCAGATTTAGCCATAACATATCTTTGTCAACCCTCTATTGATTCTACATATTCCATATCTACATTATGCAAAAGGCATGTTAGATTCTGTTGGTGTGCATAGGCTGTATGTAAACATAGTGTAGGCTTAAATAATTCTCCCATAAATTCAGCTGTTTTAGTATCAGGACCAGGATTTAAAAGTTTCCTCACAGGTACCACAGAAAATAATAGATCATAGTTAGAAAAATAATATTCCATTTGTTGTTTACCATACAATAAGCTTGTCAGAACACTGCACGACATACCACATGCTAAGGGTAGGTGATGATAAGTCACCCCCTCAGAACCTGGGGCCAGATGTAGGTATCCAAATTCCGGTCGGTAACGGACGAAAATACCAATTTTCGGCCATTACTGACCGGTATTTGGATACTGAGATGTAGGGCATTAAAAAAAATAGATTCAGTAAATTTAACGAATCGGTAATTTTACCGAATCAGTAAATTTACTGATTTGGTAAAATTACAGAATCTGTGTTTTGAGATGTAGGTAGCACTGTAAACAGTGCTACAGGGCTTTAAGGATTTGTTATTTACAGCCAACTAATAGTTGGTGGTAAATAACGAATTCCCATGTAAATGCAAATATGTGCATTTACACCTGTGCTATGTGGCACACATACATGCCCTTAGGGCATGTATGTGTGCCACATGGCACACAAGCCATAATTAGGGGTGCAATATGGTGTCAAAGTGACACCCTGCCACCCTTGAATTTTTCGGTATTTACCGAATCGGTAATTACTGATTCCGTAATTGACATTCAATCCTATGGGCATCCAGGCCCATAGGAATCAATGGCAAATACTGAATCGGTAAATACCGATTTGGTAATTACCGAATCTAACCGATTTGGTAAAAAATACCGAATTATTACCTACATCTAATTTACCGATTCTAAAATACCGAATCTGTAAAATTCGGTATATTAGAATTAAGCATGGGCGCAAAATCCGTTCCGCTCGTGAATTTCGCGGATTTTCGGTAAATTCGCAGTCCGCGAGATTCGTGAATTTCTCGCAAAATCCGCGAGCGGAACGGATTGGGCCAAAAGTTCAAGCTGACTTTTGTAACTCTTTTAGAATGGTGCCGGCAAGCTGCCAGAGCCATTCAAAATAGTTACAAAAGTCAGCTTCAACAGGAAGCTCTAATAGATAAAGTAAAGCAGGTGCTCGAGTTGAAACTCAAATTCAGTTACACAATCATTAATCACCCCAAACTGGGGGTGATTAATGATTGTGTAACTTAATTTGACCTTCAACTCGAGCACCTGCTTTACTTTATCTATTAGTGCTTCCTGTTGAAGCTCTTTGTAGCTATTTTAGAATGGCGCTGGCAGCTTGCCGGCGCCATTCTAAGTGGGGCTGAGGGCAGAAGGGCCCAAAAGTGGGACAGAGGTCATAAGGGGACAAAAAATGAGTGGGGCAGAGTGAAGAAGGGCACAGAAGCGAGTGGTACAGAGGGCAGAAGGGCATACAAAACAAGAGGGTGGCAGTGATTAACCAGGCAAAAAAAAAACCTGCAAACACACAAAGCGCCCCGCGAACACCCGCGAACAAGCAAAGCGCCCCGCGAACACTGGCGAACACGCAAAAATTAAAAAATCTGCAAATTTTCACAAACTCGTGTTTTTTGCGAATTGCGAATTCGCAAATCCGCAAATTCGCAGATCGCGAATTTGCAAAATTAGCCCATGCTTAATTAGAATCGGTAAAAAAGATTTACCTACATCTAGCCCCTGATGTACACAACTCTAGTCACACATAACAATCTCGAGCATCCATGGAGCTTACATGATTGTACAGTCATTTTCTAAACACGTGTGGACTGATCTCCATAAAATATTCCATTATCTGAATCACATAATTCATTGTGATTTGTTAAATCATTTTTAGGCACAGTAGTATGCTCAAGCTGGCTCATATCAATATGATCAGGCAAATTCAAAACAATAAGCAATACTACAAGTAAAAGAGAAAATATAGCAAGTATACATCTGCATTTCAATTATACCTTTTTTTGTATCTATCACCTCCTCGAAATCAGAACTCAAGACTTTTTATAAATTTGGATTTAAATGTTAAGAGAGTTAGCAGCAAAGCAAATTCCAAGAAGAATGTTACTTTCAAGATTTCAGCTATGTTATTTCATATTTATGAATTGTACATTTTCTCCAACACAAATTGACTCAGTTCCTTTTTTGCAGATTTATTTCGAGTGTTTTAGATGTAACATGAAGATTTCTCGAAGTGGCTCAGGCAGGCTCAAATTGTTGCAACAGAAGATGTAATGTGCGGTTTCCGAATCTTTTAATGGCAAATAAGGCAATTCAGGAGCAGCGTATTTTTGACTTGTTACTCAGGCACTTTTGGACATTCTCACAGACGGTGTTTCCTCCTCACTGTTGCTTTGCTTTGACTGACTAGAAGCTTCTCGAATTGTTCATGGCACTCTCCTCTCTTTTAGAATGCATCTCAATCTATCTTGTCTTCTGGGCCAACAGTCTCGGGTGCTACTCGCATTTCAGGTGAACTGTTCCCCTTGGTGAGATCAATATTATGCCTAGTCAGCTCCTCTTCTTGTGACCCTTTGGTACCTACAGGAGCTGACTCTCTCTGATCTCCATCATATTAACTACATAGAGTCCCAGTAGTTGGAGCCCTTTCTTCAGTTTGACTAACCTGATGTAGCTGTCTCTCTGTAACCACAGGCACATTCAAAACAGGCACTGTTTCATCAAGAGGACATTGCACTCTGTGAGTGTGAGCAGTGTGCACTCAATTCAGAAGACCACCACACTTAACATCATTTGTTAATACCAGGATCACCTGGTATTGCCCACGTCAACGAGGTTCTAAACGTACATGTTTCTTCACCAGGATCCATTCCCCTGAGCTAAGGGGGTGTCACTGCTCCTATTGATGTGAAGTAGCAGCTTTCCCAGCCTGCTGAGACATATAATGTACCATATCAGTCAGTCCTTTACAGTAATTGACCATTAAATCATCTGTTATAATAACCAACGCATTGCCCGGAAATGCAGGCTGTCTCATAGCTCTCCCCATAATAATTTCATGACAAGATAGTCCTGTTCTTCTGTCTGGGGTACTTCTTAAACTCATCATTGCAAAAGGCAATGACAATCTGGATGTCAGTGTCCCATTTATCTGCTTCACAATCCCAGAGGTTTCTGGATGATAAGCACAATGGAGCTTCTGATAAATTTGGAATGCTGCACATAACATCTTTAGAACCTGTAGTGACCGGGTTTTTGGCTCTATTTCTGAGTGATGGTGACTTTAAGCTTGCTACCATCCTGAATCCTTATTCTTGCCTTGTGTTGGTCCTTTTCAGGCCTTTTTCCAGACCTAGAAGCATAAACTAGAGGATAGCTGCTTTATATGATGATAGATCCCTTATTCTTGACTCTAATCCATCTATTGCCTATTGGCTTTGACATAATTATGTGTCCTTTCATCATCCTACCTATAGTAGAGGGTGGATCCTGTAGTCCTGACTTTATATTATGGTTTGTGTATGTACTCTGATAGAGCTAAGTGTTATTTCATCCTTTTCGGGCCAACAAGGCCCAGAACCAGAGAGACTCCATTTTGCTTTCTGTCCCTGCAGACTGAGATGCTTGCAGGGTAAAGGTGATGTTTTAGTTATGAGGTGTTGTTCGCCCTTTGCAAACTGGAGAGAACCGGCCAGAGCTGAATCTAATCAAGAAGTGTCCCTGGGCTCAAGTCTCTAGACAAAACAAGCAGCTGGTCACTGTGGGGGCGTCTAGAGCAAGGAGCCTGGTACATGGATCCGGTGGGAGGAGGCTACTGGCTGGAACTTTCCATGAGGAGAGAGCATTCCATATTAGCGAAGTGCAGAAGAGGAGGAGTGTCAGTTAGTCAGTTTGTCAGTTAGTTAGTTGGTCTATGCTTGGAACAGAGAGAAGTCAGACAGTTGAAGCTGGAGAGAGAAGTGAGTTAATGCTTGGAAGGAGAGAAGACAGATGATTGCTGGAGTTGTCAGAAGCAGTTGTGAGCAGATGGTGTTTTGAACAGAGAGAAGTGAGATGATGTTTGGAACTGAAGAAAGCAGTGAGAAGCAGTTACTTATCAGAAGGAGTTGTGATCAGCTGGAGTCTGAAGTGATGCCTTTTGGAAGAGACTGAAGTTATATTGTGGATTAGTCTGTGGGAGCAGCTGGAGTGAATTGGACATTGGAGCTGAGATAATCAGACAGAGTGAAGAAGCTAGTGGAGCGAACGGGTATCAGAGCGGCAGAAACTATTAGACTGAAGCTGGAAGGTGAAGGCAGTTCGTGGGGGAGAGGAATCCAGTGCAGAGTGATCAGCGCAGATGCGTGTCCAAGAGTGCAGGGGAGAATCTGAGACGAGCTAAGGCACAGACGAGCGAGGAACCCAGATGACAGCTAGAGCAAGACTTCATACTAATCAGGTGATATCTGTCCTGTCATATTAGTTTGCTTTACATTTAAACATTAACCTTGTCCCTACTGTATTGCTAATCCTTTTTCTTTCAGCGGTGTACAGTATAATCGATTCCCTCTTTAGCTATTTACAGTCCCTGTCAATTACATGTGGATGTGTTATAGTATTAAAGCTTTACAGAGACCCCGCAGATCTGTGTATGTGTCTATTCCCCTTTTACTTTTCAGGCTATGTGTTATAGTGCAGTATTATATTGTTATTGTTAATAAAGGAACCCAGTTCTTTGTGAACCATTGTGTGCCTCTTGTTTTTGTACAGTAAAGGTAACCTTGTCTTCTAGTTAGGTACTATTATGTGAACAGATGCTACCCCTGATCAGGTAAATGGTAACTGAATAATGAGGGAGAGTAGAGCCCTTGAAATAGAGAATAAGTTGTACACCGTGTAATTTGGCCATTCCATAATATTGTAGTATTGTACCCTTAGTGGATAGTGAGAGAAACTTCCCAACAGAGAGAGAGAGAGCTGAAGGTATTCATAGGAAAGTGATCGTCATTGTGAGGCGGCATTAATGAGAGCATCAGGGGAAATACTGATGTGTATACCCACAGGATTGTGGCTTGGAGATCATATAGAGCATCAGGGGGGATACTGATGTGTATGCCCACAGGATTGTGGCTTGGAGATTATAGAGAGCACCAGGGGGGGGACACTGGTGTGGATACCCACAAGATTGTGGCTTGTGAGAGCACTGGTTGCAGTCAGTGTGTAATGGTAAGTAATCAGAACTGCCCCAGGGTAGATTAGTCTGGGCCCATGTGGTCACGAGACTATATTGTATGAGTGTGGTGTAGGGCATGGACGTCCTTAGTAATCAGTGAGTATTCCTAGTAATCCCTATAGATTTAGTGGTGTTTTTGATGATATGAGCTTCTATATTGCTAGTTCACCATCCTCAGGTAGGTACCCAGGTGCCTGGATAGATGGGTCCTGAGGAGGGAGGTGGTTACGTTTTGGCTGGGTTGGTGGTGTCTTGGTGAGCTGATCTTATCTGGTCCGAAAATCCGGTTGTTACAGAACCTCATTGTTAAAGTGTGTCCTTTGGTCTGACTCCAAAGAATTTGGAAATCCAATACGCCATATCAACTCCCTTAACAACAACTTAGCTACATTAAGACTGTCATTTTGTCTCAGTGGATATGCTTCTACCCACCTTGAAAACACACACAAAATTACAAGAACGTATCTCAAACCATTACAAGGGGGCATTTCAATACATTTGAGCTGCATTCAGTTGAAAGGACCCCCAGATCTTCTTGCATGACTTATGGTAACAGAGGTACTTTTTCCCACATTTTGTTGTTGACACTCTATGCAACAATGATACAAGGCTTCTGCCACTGATCTGAGTCTTGGATTAAACCATATCTAATGAAAGATACACATCATAGTATCCCTCCCAACGTGTGAAGGACCATAATAGTATTGCGCCATAGGAGGCAGCAAGCTATCTGGTAAAATAGGTCTCCCATCAATGTTCACCCACACCTCATCTTCTTGCCTTTTCGTGCATCTTGCTCTGATGTATCCTTGTTTTTTCGGTTTTTGGTACCTCATCTTGTAATGCCTTCACCTCTTTCCATGTCTCTACACTAAATAACAACAGTTTGCAATATGTGACATCATCTTTCTCTCACAGAGGATTTTCATTGTTTTTGTAAGAATTTAGCATGCAATAGTGAGCAATCTCATCCACAAAGTGGTGTCCAGCTGTGAAATAATCATTACCCTCCAGTTGGACTGCTCACTTCACAACAGCAATTTGGAGAGGCAATTGTAATGACCGCAAAAAGTTCATCACACTCTGTCCATTCCAGATTGGGAACCCTGACAAGGTCATGGACTCTCGCTGTGAATACAATTGCCCAAAGTCATGTACAATGTGAAATTGGTACTGAATATCGGTGAAGGTGGCAACTCACAATTTGTCAGATAAGGTATAGGCTTGTGTCAAGGCAATCAGTTCAGCTACCTGGGCAGAGTATACACCCTGCAACCAGGAAGCTTCAATCACTCCTACAAGCAGCTTTGAGGTTTCCTTCCACATCACGCAAACAAGATCTGTCAACAAACAACACATGATCTGGTCCAGGCAAAGGAATATGTAGAGTATCAGGACGGGGCTTCATACAAAGCCCAGTCACATCCAGACAATCATAATCAGCCTCAACAATCACAACCTAATTCCCAGGAAGGGGCATCAAAGTGGCAGGATTCAAATGTGTTCATCTCATCCAAGTCATGTTCAACACTCCCAGTATGATCTCCTCATACCTGTTGAGGTGGCTGTTTGTGAGGTGCTTCATTAGAGTATGAGTAAGCAAGATCTTAACAGAATGTGGTATAAACACTCTAAGTGGATGTCCCATCACAATGCTTTCACTCTGCTCCAAACTCACACATATTGTTGCAACCAATTTCAAACATCCAGGCAATGCTGTGGCAACAGGATCAAGGGTTGCTGAAAAGTATGCTAAAGGTCTGAGTGCAGTACCATGCATCTGTACTAGGTCAGATGATGGACATCGCTTACGCTCACTGCAAAACAGAGTAAAGTTGTAGTTGGGCATTCCTAAAGCAGGAGCTCGACAAAGATTCTCTCGCAGTTCAGTAAACACATGCATGAAACCATCAACCCAGGGTCCTGGATCTGACACATCTTTGTGTGTCAGCCTCTGAAGAGGTTTGGCTGACAAAAAAAACAGTAGATCCTCTTCCTTAGTACAATAAAATGAGAATTAATTAAAACAAGTAGGTAAAAACGGGTGTTACAAAGCTCAGAGCAACTTCAGTTTAACAGAATAGTAAAGTTCAATGTTTTGCAAGACCAATCTCAAGTACTTTGTGCAAAATACGCAAAAAAGATCCAAGTAAGATGCAAAGCTATAATACCTGACTAGTCTGCACTAGAAAAAAACTGCAATAAAAGAAAAAGGGTGCATACAAAAGTAGGGGGTGCACAAAGAGGCAAGGGGGGTGCAGGAGGGGTGCAGAAAGAAGGAAGAGAAGTGTGGAAAGAAGTAACAGTTGCTGAAAGAGGCGTGAAGGGTGCAGAAAGAGCAAAGGAAGTGCAGAAAGAGGCAACAGAGGTACAGAAAGAGGCAGGAAAGTTGCAGAAAGAGGGAACGGGGTGCAGAAAGAGGCAAGCTCTGTAGATAAGAACAACAGAGGTGCTGAAATAGACAAGTGAGGTACAGACAGAGGCAAGAGATCTGCGGACAAAAGCAACAGAAGTGCTGAAAGAGGCAAGTGAGGTACAGAAAGAATCAAGAGAGGTAGAGAAAGAGGCAATAGAACTACAGAAAGTAGCAACAGAGGTGCAGAAAGAGGCAAGAAGGTACAGAAAGAGGCAAGAGAAGTACAGAAAGAGGCAAGAGAGGTACAGAAACAGACAGGAAAGGTGCAAAAAGAGGGAAGAGGGGTGAAGAAAGAAGCAAGAAAGGTGCAAAAAGAGGGAACTGGGTGCAGAAAGAGGCAAGAAAGGTACAGAAAGAGAAAAGAGGGGTGCAATAAAAAGGCAAGAGAAATGCATAAAAAAGGAACAGAGGTACTGAAAGAGGCAAGTGAAATGCTGAAAGAGGCAAGAGATCTATAGAAAAAGCAACAGAGGTGCTGAAAGAGACAATTGAGGTGCAGAATAAAGCAAGAGAGGTGTAGAAAGAAGGAAGAAAAGTGCACAAAGAAGTAACAGAGATGCTGGAAAAGGTGTGAATGGTGCAGAAGGAGCAAGAGAAGTACAGAACGAGGTAACATAGGTACAGAAAGAGGCAAGAGAGGCACAGAAACAGGAAGGAAAGGTGCAGAAAGAGGAGACGGGGTGGAGAAAGATGCAAGAGAGGTACAGAGAGAAAAAAGAGGGGTGCAGACATAGGCAAGAGATCTGCATAAAAAAGGAACAGAGGTGCTGAAAGAGGCAAGTGACGTGCAGAATGAAGCAAGAGGTGCAGGAAGAGGCAATATGAGTGCAACAAGAAGCAATAGAGGTGCAGAAAGAGGCAAGAGGGGTGCAGAAAGAGGAGAGAGATGTACAGAAAGCAGCAAAAGAGGTGCTCAAAGAGGCAAGAGGGATGCAGAAAGAGGCAAGAGCAGAGTAGAAAGAACAAGGAGAAGTGCAGAACAAAGCAACAGAGATGCAGAAGGAAGCACTAGGGGTACAGAAACAAAGAAGAGAAGTTCAGAAAGAAATAACAGAGGTGCTGAAAGAGGCACGAAGAATACAGAATGAGGCAAGAAAATACAGAAAGAGGCACAGAGGTACAGAAAGAGGCAAGGGTGGTGTAAAAAGGTGCACGAGTGGTGCAGAATGAGGGAAGAGAGGTATAGGAAGAGGCAAGAGGGTTGCGCAAAGAGGGAAGAGGGGTGCATAAAGAGGAAAGAGGAGATCTGAAAGAAGCTAGAGAGTTGCTGAAAGAAGCAATAGAAGTGCAAAAAGAGGCAACAGAGGTGCTGAAAGAAACAAGAGAGGTGCAGAAACAAGCAATATATAGAAGAAAGAGGCAAGATAATTGCTGAAAAAAGCAAAAGTGGTTTAGAAAGAAGCAAGAGAAGTCGAGAAAGAGGCAAGTGAGGTGGAGAAATAAGCAGGAACAGTGCAGAAAGAGCCAATAGAGGTGCAAAAACAGGCAAGAGGGGTGCAGAAAGATGCAGGAGAGGTGCACAAAAAGGCAAGAGAGGTACCCGAAGAGGTAGTAGGGATGCAGAAAGAAGGAAGCGAAGTGAAGAAAGAGGCAACCGAGGTGCTGAAAGAGGCACAAAGGGTACAGAAAGAAGAAAGAGAAGTACAGAAAGAAGCAACAGTGGTACAGAAAGAGGCAAGAGTGGTGGAGAAAGAGGGAAGAGAGGTGTAGAAGGAGGCAAGAGAGTTACACAAAGAGGGAAGAGGGGTGCAGAAAGAGGCAAGAGGGGTGCAGAAAGAAGAATATATGTGCCAAAAGGGGCAAAAGAGGTGCAGAAAGAAGCAAGTGAAGTGTGGAAAGAAGTAACAGAGGTGCTGAAAAAGGAACAAAGTGTGCATAAAGAGCAAGAGAAGTACAGAAAGAGACAAGAGAGGTACAGAAAATGGCAAGAGAGGTAACAAAAACAGGCAGGAACCGTAAAGAAAGAGGGAACAGGGTGCAAAAAGAGGCAAGAGAGGTAAAGAAAGAAGAAAAGAGGGGTGCAGAAGGAGGCAAGAGATCTGAGGAAAAAAACCACAGAGGTGCTGAATTAGGCAAGTGAGGTGCAGAAAGGGGCAAGAGATCTGTAGAAAAAAGCAATGGAAGTGCTGAATTAGGCAAGTGAGGTACAGAAAGAAGCAATAGAGGTACAGAAAGAGGTAATAGAAGTACAGAAATAAGCAACAGAGGTGCTGAAAGATGCAAGAGGGTGCAGAAAGAGGCTATAGAAGTGCAGAAAGAGGCAACAGATGTACAGAGAGAGGCAAGAGAGATGCAGAAACAGGCAGATAAGATATAAAAAGAGGGAACATGGGTGCAGAAACAGGCAACAAAGGTACAGAAAGAGAAAAGAGGGGTGCAGAAAAAGGCAAAAGATATGCAGAAGAAAAGCAGCAGAGGATCTGAACGAGGAAGGTGAAATGCTGAAAGAGGCAAGAGATCCACAGAAAAAAGCAAAAGAGCTGCTGAAAGAGGTAAGCGAGGTACAGGAAGAAGCAAGAGAGGTATTGAAAGAAGGAAGAGAAGTGGAGAAAGAAGTAACAAAGTTTCTGAGAGAGGTGAGAACGGTGCAGAAAGAGCAAGAGAAGTGTAGAAAGAGGCTACAGAGGTACAGAAAGAGGCAAGAGAGGTACAGAAACAGGAAGGAAAGGTGTATAATGAGGCAAGAGATCTGCAGTAAAAAGCAACAGAGGTGCTGAAAGAGGCAAGTGATGTGCAGAAAGAGGCAAGAGATCTGCAAAAATGCAACAGAGGTGCTAAAAGAGGCAAGTGAGGTGCATAAAGAAGCAAGAGAATTGCTGAAAGAAGCAATAGAAGTGCAGAAAGAGGCAACAGAGGTGTAGAAAGAAACAAGAGAGGTGCAGAAACAAGCAAGATATAGAAGAAAGAGGCAAGATAATGGAAAGGGGCGACCACTCGGTCCCCCCGAACGTATGGCAGAGTGCCTCGATCCCCCCGGGAAGCCATTTTGGGCGGGAGGCGCGTCTCGGCTGGTATGCCCGAAGCGGCGTAGCCGGGGCGCGCTCTTTCCCGCCCTAGAGTGGGCTGGCCTAGACACTGACGCGGCTGGCCACGCCCTCGGGGCAGGCAGGGGCGGGTTTACGCCCGCCCTGAAGACGGATAAAAAGGGACGCAAGACCAGAAGACATCCTCTTGTTCCTGTGCTCTGAAGCTGCACCCCCTCGCTGCACGTGAGCTCGAGACGGAACGAAGAGCCAATTTTGAGCGTTGTAATCTTTCTTTTGTCTTACAGATACTCTGTCGGAGAAATGCCCAAGAAAGGCGGGAAGAGAATGACGACCGAACAGATGGTTCGGGTTCTCATGAAGGAGATGACTGAGCTGAAGAAGCGGGTGGCGGAGAGAGACGGGGAAGGGGGGCCGGAGCGTCCGTCGGCTGGAGCAGCCCCAGGAGGAAGAGCCAAGAGGCCAAGGAGGGGACCAGCTGGGGGAGACGCCCCGGTTCCCTGTACCCCGCTCGAAGCGCCAACCCCAGTACCGGCGGAGGGGAATCCGATTCCTGTGGTGGTCACCCCGGTGTCCAAGGAGGATATGCCGCCCGAGCTGGCAGCACAACTTGCAGCGTGGTTGGGCGACAGTAGTGAGGGCGCCACGGCTGCCGAGGCCCAGGCGCTGATGAAACAATTCCGCGAGAAACGGGATGCAGCCAAGGTGTCCGCGCCGGCTGCAGTAGTCGACAAGCCACAAGGGACGATTGCGACCGCAGATGCAGCGTCCGGTGCAGGTAAGCGGCCATTGCCGATTGCGAGGGATGAGTCAGCACCCTCTCGTAGAGAAAGGTTGGGTCAACATGTGCCTTTGGCAATTAAGGAGAAGATTTGGGCGGGGGAATATGTGAACATCTTCTCGTTGCTTGTTGATCATTATGAGGTGGAGCATGTTAAGGGTCAGAAAGATCTTATGCATCCGAGTGTTTGGCGGGCAAAAATGGCCGCCTTTAAGGTAAATGAGACTATCGGCAATTGGGGCAATGCATGGGGAATTTTTACGTCGATCTTGGGGGAACGTAGGCCCGAGTTGCTTTCCGAGTTGCCGACCTATCAGTCACGAATCATGGGGTACTCGACATCACACCAGGGTAACCATTGGTTCTGCTATGATAATCTTTTTAGAAAGGCAAAAGAGCATAATAAAAGCTTAACCTGGGATTGTTATGATTCTTTGACATGGGATAAAATGAAGGAGACAGGTATGTTGAAAATGCCATTGGTAGGAAGTAATGTTGGCGAATCCTCCCGCCAATATGGGGGGACGCCCTTTCGGTCAGGTACGAGTACCGACGATTACTCGAGACCTGCCGGCAATACAGGAAAAAGGGGGTTCTGCTTCAATTTCAAAAGAGGTAAATGTACCAGGCCCCAGGGGTCGTGTAAGTTTAAACATGAATGTAGTGGGTGCGGGTCATCCCATCCTGAGTCCACGTGCAGAGCCAAAACGGGTGATAACGGGGGGAGAGGAGGCGCCAAACAGGTCTAACGTAGTCCGAGGGGCGCCTTTACCTACCCCGATTGATACCTTGGCGATGATTCCCTGGCTCAGTGAATACCCGGATCGTACTTCTGCTGGGGTGCTGCGGAACGGATTTTCGTATGGTTTCCGCATCCCGGTAGGGGACTTTCAGGGTGTGGAGAAGTGTAAAAATCAACTTTCCGTCCTGCAGCATACGACCGTGGTTCAGGATAAGATCCGGAAAGAGGTTACTCGAGGTCGGGTCGCCGGCCCGTTTAGTATACCCCCGGTACAGGATTTTGTTTGTTCTCCTTTAGGGGTGGTCCCCAAGAAGGACCCAGGTGAGTTCCGACTGATTCATAATTTGTCAGCTCCACGTGGTCTTTCTGTAAACGATGCAATAGATCCGGAAGTGTGTTCGGTGCGGTACGCATCCTTCGATGAGGCCGTAGCCATTTTGAATCGCCTGGGGCCCGGGGCGCTGATGGCGAAGTCAGATATCGAGTCAGCGTTCCGGTTGCTCCCGGTACACCCAGACGACCAGCGTCTCCTAGGTTTCATGTTTCAGGGTTATTATTACATGGATAGGTGTATG
Source organism: Lissotriton vulgaris (assembly GCF_964263255.1). Classification (NCBI taxonomy): domain Eukaryota; kingdom Metazoa; phylum Chordata; class Amphibia; order Caudata; family Salamandridae; genus Lissotriton; species Lissotriton vulgaris. The sequence goes on from NC_141700.1 coordinate 334,314,683, forward strand.
CCGATGGGGTGCTCTATATCTTGTGCCTATTTTGAGAAATTCAGTAGTTTTCTACAATGGGTCTTCACAAAGAAGACGGGTTTCCAACATGTAATGCATTACCTTGATGATTTTCTGTTCCTTGGGGCAGCCAGGGATCTCGAATGTGGCCGGGCCTTGGCCGAATTTTGTGTATTGATGAAGCAGTTTGGGGTGCCATTGGCACCAGGTAAGACGGTGGGTCCTGCGACTTGCCTCGAGTTTCTGGGGATCGAGTTAGACTCCAGAGAGGGTTGTTTTCGTTTGCCAACTGACAAAGTGTGGAAGTTCAGGGCAGCCCTACAAGTGTGTCTAAATGGATCTAAAGTTACGCTGCATCAATTACAGCAGTTGGTGGGACAGTTGAATTTTGCCCTGAGAGTTATACCGATGGCCCGCCCCTTTTCTCGTTCAATTGCCCAAGCTATGGTCGGCCTAAAGGAGGGCCATCATCGCACGAGACTATCGGCTGAGGTCCGCCAGGACGTGCGTATTTGGTTAGCATTTCTGGCGGACTTTAATGGTCGAGTCATCTGGAACAAACCAGCCGTGTCCTCTGAAGAGCTGGGGCTATGGACAGATTCAGCAGGTAGCATAGGTTTTGGTGCCATCTTCGGCACAAAATGGTCGGCACAAAGGTGGCCGACATGGTGGCATGACAATGGTCTGACAAGTAATATTGCTTTCCTGGAACTTTTCCCCATTTTGGTGGCCCTGAGAACCTGGCCAGAAGGGTTCAAAGATCACTCTGTGATATTTTGGTCTGACAATATGACCGTGGTCGAGTGCATCAATAGTCAGGCAGCACGATGTAAACTGATTTTAAGACTGCTCAAAGAAATTGTTTTACTGTGTATGCAACTGAATGTGCTATTCAGAGCAAAACATGTCCCAGGGGTAATGAATCAGGCGGCTGATGCACTGTCTCGTTTTCATATGCAGGCTTTCTCGGGTTTCCTTCCCTCAGCGGACCCAGAGCCGGCACCCTTTCCCGAAGCTCTCTGGTCTCTCGGTGCCCCGAACTTCGTCACCTCGTGGGAGAGAGTCTAGCACCAAGGACGAGGAAGGCATATGAAGGGGCGTTTCGGTCCTATTTAGCCTTTTTGGGGACTGATAGAGAGAGGCTTTGGGGCCATGAGGAATGGGTAGTGAATTTTCTGATGTCCTTACGTAGGGCTGGGAAATCGGTGGCTACGGCCCAGAGGCATCGTGCTGCTATTTCCTTTGTTGCCAGGGCCCATAGTATCCAGGACCCGACAGCGTCTTTCGTTGTACAGAAAGCGCTGCGTGGGTGGCAACGCCTTGAGGGTCGCAGAGTAGATGAGAGGCGCCCGATAGGTTTGGATAGGTTGGCCCAGTTGTTGGCTACACTCCCTGCCACATGTTCATCTCAGTTCGAGGCGGTATTGTTCCGAGCCGCTTTTACGCTAGCATTTCACGGGGCGATGCGGGTAAGCGAACTGGTGGCAAGGAACAAACAGGATGTGGCAGGGGGTTTGTGCCGAGAACACGCTCGGATCAGAGGAGAGGAAATGACTATCTCCTTTGTCAGGTCCAAGACCGATCAAGACGGGATGGGTGACTGCATAATCATACGCAGGATTCCCGGGTCCTCCATGTGTCCGGTAAAGTGTTTAGAAGATTACCTAGCACGAAGGGTGGCACTATGGGGGGGGACCTTGTTGAGACACGCGGACGCCACCCCACTGACGAAATTTCAGTTTCAGCGGGTGCTTGCGATGTCAATTGCCGCTGCGGGCTTGAACCCGGGCGAGTTTGGGACCCATTCCTTTCGGATAGGGGCTGCTACGGAAGCTACAGCCAGGGGTCTTAATGTTGAACAAGTGAAACGAGTGGGGCGTTGGTCCTCCAATTGTTATAAGAGGTATGTGCGGTTGCACATGTTGTAAAGCTGTAATGATGTACTCACGCCTCTTGTTTTTGTTTGGTTTTCAGTTGCGCAAGCCTACGAGGCGGGGCGGACTATGCAGTCGACCCAACACCGGGCCAGCGGTCAGACATCACCGGCTGTGGAAAAGGAGGTGTGGGTCGTGGGCCACTCATACGTGAGGCGTGCCGCGGACGTATTCAAAGCAGGTGACATGATTCACGTAGCTGGGGAATACGGGTACAGGGTGTCCTTCTACGGAAGAGGCGGTCTCTGTATTGACCAGTTTCAAGCATATTTTGAGGATTTGTTAGGGCGGACGAGGTCACCGCCGTCTATAGTCATAGTACATTTAGGGGGCAATGATTTGGTCACCACCGGTAGACGACTTCTCCTGGAGGCAATGCTTTCCACTGTAAGTTGGTTGGCGAGGAGAGTTCCGGGGTGCACAATTGCGTGGTCCCATATGATCCCACGAAAGGTGTGGCGGGGGGCTATTTCTATTCCTGCTTTGAACCATTCTGTTAGAAAGCTTAATAACAAAGTGAGTAGGTTGTTCCGTTCCGGGACATTGCATTCTATTCCGCATGGCTGTATTGATGATGACAGTATGTATTCGGGGGATGGTGTGCATTTGTCTCGGGTGGGGAATGAGTTACTCATAGGAGACTTCTTAGCATGGTTAAAAAACGTTAAAGCATGACCTTTAGGTAGGAGCTTTTTGGGGGGTCCGGATAGCCGGTCAACTATCCGGCCTGTGGCGGTAAGGTCATGATCGGTGAGCAGTAATTGGAAGATCCCTATGAGTGGGCGTCACCCAACACGGATGGGAGCACTCGGGAGAGGTGGCCTTTGGCCCCTCAACGGGGAGGCGGTCCCTTCTAAGGATAGCCCGCCGGAAGGAAAGGAAAGGCGGTCAAGGCCCCTTCCTGTGTAGGAGGGGTTACAGCCCCCTCCTGGGGAATTTCCCGGGGCCAGTGACGTCTGCGACGGCAGATGTGGTAAGTTGTGTGGGGTTTGGGGGGAGGTCTACGCTACCTTCTAGATACTCACACGAGTCCTCGAACGACCTTTAAGTGGCGTCGAGTTTATTGGGGCCCCCGTCAAGTCAAGGGAAATTGGTAGTTGCACTTGAGGTACGCCTCAGTGCTGTCGCCCCTCCCAAGTGGGGGGGGGGGTATTTCTGGTTAGGGATCTTGACACCGGTTACGACCTTGCCGTTGGCCCTTAAACGTTAGGATGTACAATTTCAATATTTCAAGAAAATGTTTTGTAGGTTGTTAGTTCGGCTAGGAGAACCTCTGTATTAGAGAATCTGTTAAGGTTAGCCAAACATCGCAATGTGGTAATGAAATTGTACATTAATATGAAACTGTTTAATGTTTTAATTTTTTGTTTTAATAAATACGGCCGGGGAGGGTCACTCCCTCCCTCTTCCAAAAACTTCAAGAACTGTTTCCGGTTTCCCTCCTTTGGGGATTGTGTTGAGAGGGGTGGCGGGTATCTCAGCCATATGGAAAGGGGCGACCACTCGGTCCCCCCGAACGTATGGCAGAGTGCCTCGATCCCCCCGGGAAGCCATTTTGGGCGGGAGGCGCGTCTCGGCTGGTATGCCCGAAGCGGCGTAGCCGGGGCGCGCTCTTTCCCGCCCTAGAGTGGGCTGGCCTAGACACTGACGCGGCTGGCCACGCCCTCGGGGCAGGCAGGGGCGGGTTTACGCCCGCCCTGAAGACGGATAAAAAGGGACGCAAGACCAGAAGACATCCTCTTGTTCCTGTGCTCTGAAGCTGCACCCCCTCGCTGCACGTGAGCTCGAGACGGAACGAAGAGCCAATTTTGACCCACCCACCAGCCCCTGAAGACAGCCAGTTGTTTGTAATAAAATGGATCAATAATTCTATTTCGTTTACAGGTTGTGGTATTATCGTGTTGATATTGAGTGTGTAATAAAGTTGGTCGATTTGAGGTATGTTTTGTGATTAAAGATATTCGGTTTTTAGTGTCCATTTATAAGCATGCTTATTTTGGTCATAGTGGCCAATGTATTGTTTGTTTAGTTAGCATTGTCGTATTTATTTTGGTCGGGCGGTAAGGTCACGATCGGTGAGCAGTAATTGGAAGATCCCTATGAGTGGGCGTCACCCAACACGGATGGGAGCGCTCGGGAGAGGTGGCCTTTGGCCCCTCAACGGGGAGGCGGTCCCTTCTAAGGATGGGCCGCCGGAAGGAAAGGAAAGGCGGTCAAGGCCCCTTCCTGTGTAGGAGGGGTTACAGCCCCCTCCTGGGGAATTTCCCGGGGCCAGTGACGTCTGCGACGGCAGATGTGGTAAGTTTTGTGGGGTTTGGGGGGAGGTCTACGCTACCTTCTAGATACTCACACGAGTCCTCGAACGGCCTTTAAGTGGCGTCGAGTTTATTGGGGCCCCCGTCAAGTCAAGGGAAATTGGTAGTTGCACTTGAGGTACGCCTCAGTGCTGTCGCCCCTCCCAAGTGGGGGGGGGGTATTTCTGGTTAGGGATCTTGACACCGGTTACGACCTTGCCGTTGGCCCTTAAACGTTAGGATGTACAATTTCAATATTTCAAGAAAATGTTTTGTAGGTTGTTAGTTCGGCTAGGAGAACCTCTGTATTAGAGAATCTGTTAAGGTTAGCCAAACATCGCAATGTGGTAATGAAATTGTACATTAATATGAAACTGTTTAATGTTTTAATTTTTTGTTTTAATAAATACGGCCGGGGAGGGTCACTCCCTCCCTCTTCCAAAAACTTCAAGAACTGTTTCCGGTTTCCCTCCTTTGGGGATTGTGTTGAGAGGGGGTGGCGGGTATCTCAGCCATATTGCTGAAAGAAGCAAAAGTGGTTTAGAAAGAAGCAAGAGAAGTCGAGAAAGAGGCAAGTGAGGTGGAGAAATAAGCAGGAACAGTACAGAAAGAGCCAATAGCGGTGCAAAAACAGGCAAGAGAGTGCAGAAAGATGCAGGAGAGGTGCACAAAAAGGCAAGATAGGTACCCGAAGAGGTAGTAGGGATGCAGAAAGAAGGAAGCGAAGTGAAGAAAGAGGCAACCGAGGTGCTGAAAGAGGCACAAAGGGTACAGAAAGAAGAAAGAGAAGTACAGAAAGAAGCAACAGAGGTACAGAAAGAGGCAAGAGTGGTGGAGAAAGAGGGAAGAGAGGTGTAGAAAGAGGCAAGAGAGTTACACAAAGAGGGAAGAGGGGTGCAGAAAGAGGCAAAAGGGGTACAGAAAGAAGAAATAGATGTGCCAAAAGAGGCAAAAGAGGTGCAGAAAGAAGCAAGTGAAGTGTGGAAAGAAGTAACAGAGGTGCTGAAAAAAGAACATAGTGTGCATAAAGAGCAAGAGAAGTACGGAAAGAGACAAGAGAGGTACAGAAAATGGCAAGAGAGGTAACAAAAACAGGCAGGAACCGTAAAGAAAGAGGGAACAGGGTGCAAAAAGAGGCAAGAGAGGTAAAGAAAGAAGAAAAGAGGGGTGCAGAAGGAGGCAAGAGATCTGAGGAAAAAAAGCCACAGAGGGGCTGAATTAGGCAAGTGAGGTGCAGAAAGGGGCAAGAGATCTGTAGACAAAAGCAAAGGAAGTGCTGAATTAGGAAAGTGAGGTACAGAAAGAAGCAATAGAGGTACAGAAAGAGGTAATAGAAGTACAGAAATAAGCAACAGAGGTGCTGAAAGATGCTAGAGGGTGCAGAAAGAGGCCATAGAAGTGCAGAAAGAGGCAACAGATGTACAGAGAGAGGCAAGAGAGATGCAGAAACAGGCAGATAAGATATAAAAAGAGGGAACATGGGTGCAGAAACAGGCAACAAAGGTACAGAAAGAGAAAAGAGGGGTGCAGAAAAAGGCAAAAGATATGCAGAAAAAAAAGCAGCAGAGGATCTGAAAAAGGCAGGTGAAATGCTGAAAGAGGCAAGAGATCCACAGAAAAAAGCAACCTAGCTGCTGAAAGAGGTAAGCGAGGTACAGGAAGAAGCAAGAGAGGTATAGAAAGAAGGAAGAGAAGTGGAGAAAGAAGTAACAAAGTTTCTGAGAGAGGTGAGAACGGTGCAGAAAGAGCAAGAGAAGTGTAGAAAGAGGCTACAGAGGTACAGAAAGAGGCAAGAGAGGTGCAGAAACAGGAAGGAAAGGTATAGAATGAGGCAAGAGATCTGCAGTAAAAACAAACAGAGGTGCTGAAAGAGGCAAGTGATGTGCAGAAAGAGGCAAGAGATCTGCAAAAATGCAACAGAGCTGCTAAAAGAGGCAAGTGAGGTGCAGAAAGAAGCAAGAGAATTGCTGAAAGAAGCAAGAGAATTGCTGAAAGAAGCAAGAGATGTACAGAAAGAGGCAAGTGAGGTGCAGAAATAAGTAAGAGCAGGTTAGAACAAACAGAGGTGCAAAAAGAGGCAAGAGGGGTGCAGAAAGAGGTAGGAGAGGTGCAAAAAGAGGCAAGAGAGGTACAGAAAGAGGCAAGTGATACACACAAAGAAGCAAGAGCAATGGAGAAAGAACCAACAGAGGTGCACAAACAGGCAAGAGAGGTACAGAAAGAGGCAGGAAGGGTGCAGAAAGAAGGAAGACAAATGAAGAAAGAAGCAAGAGAATAGCATATAGAGGCACACAAATTGGTAAAAGAACCAACAGAGGTGTAGAAAGAAGCAAGAGAAGTACAGAAAGAGGCAAGGAAGAAATAAGCAATGTCAGTGCAAAAAGAACCAACAGTGGTGCAAAAAGAGGCAAGAGGGTTGCAGAAAGAGGTAGGAGAGGTACAAAAAGAGGCAAGAGAGGTACATAAGAGGTAGCAGGGGTGCAGAAAAAGATACAAGTGGTGTGGAAAGAGGGAAGAGAAATGCAGAAAGAGGCAAGAGAGTTGCACAAATAGGGATGAGGGGTACTGAAAGAGGCACGAGGTGTACAGAAAGAAGAAACAGAGGTGCCAAAAGAGGCAAGAGAGGAGCAAAAAAGCGCAAGAGAGGTGCAGAAACAAGCAAAAGAATAGCGAAAAAAGCAAGGGAATTGATAAAAGAAGCAACAGAGTTGTAGAATGCAGAAGTGCAGAAAGAGGCAAGTAAGGTACAGAAATAAGCAAGAGGAGTGCTGAAAGAACCAACAGGGTACAAAAAGTGGCAAGTGGGGTGGAGACAGCGATAGGAGAGGTTCAAAAATAGGCAAGAGAGATACAGAAATAGGCAGGAGGGGTGCAGAAAGAAGGAAGAGAAGTGCAAGAAGAGGCAGGAGAATTGCTGAAAGAATTAACAGAGGTATAGAAAGAAGCAAAAGAAGGACAGAAAGAGGCAAGTGAGACGCAGAAAGAAGCAAGAGAAGTGCAGAAAGAACCAACAGGTGCAAAAAGAGTCAAGAGGGGTGCATAAAAAAGTAGGAGTGAGGGGTGCACAAAGAGGCAAGAGAGGTGCATAAAGAGACAAGAGGAGTGCAGAAAGAAGGAAGAGAAGTACGGAAAGAAGTAACAGAGATTCTGAAAGTTGCGCGAAGGGTGCCGAAAGAGCAAGAGAAGTGCAGGAAGGGGTAACAGAGGTACAGACAGAGACAATAGAGGTACATAAACAGGCAGGCAAGGTGCACAAAGATGGAATGGGGGTGCAGAAAGAGGAAAGAGAGATGCAGAAGCAGACAAGAGGGGTGCAGAAAGAGGCAAGGGACCTGCGGAAAATACAACAAAGGTGATGCATTAGGCAAGTGAGGTGCATAAAGGGGCCAGAGATCTGCAGAAGAAAGCAACAGAGGTACTGAAAGAGGCAAGTGAGGTGAAGACAGAAGAAGGAGAGGTACAGTAAGAGGCAATAGAAGTACAGAAAGAAGCAACAGAGGTGAAGAAAGAGGCAAAATAAGTGCAGAACGAGGCAACAGAGGTACAGAGAGAGGCAAGAGAGATGCAGAAACAGTCTGGAAAGGCACAAAAAGAGGGACCAGGGGTTCAGAAAGAGGCAAGAAAGGTGCAGAAAGTGAGAAGAGGGGTGGCGAAAGAGGCAAGAGATATGCAGAAAAAGGCAACAGAGGTGCTGAAAGAGGCAAGTGAAGTGCTGAAAGAGGCAAGAGAACTACAGAAAAAAGCAAAAGAGGTGCAGAAAGAAGGAAGAGAAGTGCAGAAAGAAGTAACAGAGTTGCAGGAAAAGGCGTGAAGGATGCAGAAAGAGAAAGAGAATTGCAGAAAGAGGCATCAGAGCTACAGAAAGAGGCAAGAGAGATGCCGAAACTGGAAGGAAAAGTACAGAAATGGGGAACAGGTGTGCAGAAAGATGCAATAGAGGTGCCGAAAGAGAATAGAGGGGTGCAGAAAGAGGCAAGAGATATGCATTAAAAAGCAACAGAGGTGCTGAAAGAGGCAAGAGAGGTGCGGAGAGAGGCAAGAGATCTGTAAAAAAAGCAACAGATGAACTAAAAGAGGCAAGTAAGGAGCAGAAAGAAGCAAGAGAGGTGCAGAAAGAGGCAAAAGAAGTGCAACAAGAAGCAACAGATGTGCAGACAGAGGCAATAGTGGTGCAAAAAGAAGAGAGAGAAGTACAGAAAGAAGCAAAAGAGGTGCTCATAGAGGCAAAAGGGATGCAGAAAGAAGCATCAGCAGAGCAGAAAGAACCAGGAAAAGTGCAGAACTAAAAACAGAGGTGCTGAAGGAGGCATGAGGAGTGCAGAAAGAGGAAAGAGAGGTGTAGAAAGAGGCAACAGAGTTGCACAAAGAGGGAAGAGGGGTGCAGAAAGAGGAACAAGGGGTGCAGAAAGAAGCAACAGAGGTGCTGAAAGAGGCAAGAGGGGTGCAGAAAGAGGAGAGAGAAGTACAGAAAGAAGCAAAAGAGGTGCTTAAAGAGGCATGAGGGATGCAGAAAGAGGCATCAGCAGTGCAGAAAGAACCAAGAGAAATGCAGAACAATGCAACAGAGGTGCAGAAGGAGGCACAAGGGGTACAGAAAGAAGGAAGAGAAGTGCGAAAAGAAGTAACAGGTGCTGAAAGAGGCACGAGGGGTGCAGAAAGAGCAAGAGAAGTGCAGAAAGAGGCAACAGAGATACAGAAAGAGCAAAGAGAAGTACAGAAAGAGGAAAGAAGAGTGCAGAAAGAGGCAAGAGGTCTGCGGAAAAAAGCAACAGAGGTGCTGAAAGAGGCAAGTAAGGTGCAGAAAGAAGCAAGAGCTATACAGAAAGAAGCATTAGAAGTGGAGAAAGTAGCAACAGAGGCGCAGAAAGAGGCAAGAGGGTACAGAAAGAGGCAAGAAAAAAGCAGAAGAGGCCACAGAGGTACAGAGAGAGGCAGGAGAGGTGCAGAAACAGGCAGAAAAGGTACAAAAAGTGGGGACGGGTTGTAGACAGAGACAAGAAAGGTACAGAAAAAAGCTAAAGAGGTTCTGAAAGAGGAAAGTGAGGTGCAGAAAGAAGCAAGAGAGGTACAGAAAGAGGCCATAGAACTGCAACAAAACACAACAGAGATGCACAAAGAGGCAATAGGGATGCAGAAAGAGGCAGGAGCAATGCAGAAAGAACCAGGTGAAGTGCAGAACAAAGCAACAGAAGTAGGCTTCAGGGGTACAAAACGAAGAAAGAGAACTGCACAAAGAAGTAACAGAGGTGCTGATGAGGATAGGTGCAAAAAGAGGGAACAGGTATGCAGAAAGATGCAATAGAGGTGCAGAAAGATAAAAAGGGGTGCAGAAAGAGATCTGCAGTGAAAGGCAACAGAGGTGCTTAAAGAGGCAATAGAGGTACAGATAGAGGCAAGTGATCTGCAGAGAAAAGCCACAGGGGTGTAGAAAGAGGCAAGTGAGGTAAAGAAAGAAGTAAGAGAGATACAGAAAGAGGCAATAGAAGTGCTCAAAGAGGCAAGAGGGATGCAGAAAGAGGCAGGAGCAGTGCAGAAAGAACCAGGAGAAGTGCAGAACAAAGCAACAGATGTGCAGAAGGAGGCACGAGGGGTACAGAAAGAAAGAAAAAGAAGTGCAGAAAGAAGCAACAGAGGTACTGAAAGAGCAAACAGAAGTGCGGAAAGAAGCAACAGAGGTACAGAAATAAGCAAATGAAGTGCATAAAGAGGCAAGTGAGATGCAGAAAGCAAGACCAGTGCAGAAATAACCAACAGGTGAAAAAAGAACCAAGAGGGGTGCATAAAAAATAGGAGGGGTGCACAAAGAAGCGAGAGAGGTGCCGAAAGAGGCAGCAGGGGTGCAAAAAGAAGGAAAAGAAGTACGGAAAGAAGTAACAGAGGTGTTGAAAGAGACACAAAGGGTGCAAAAAGAGCAAGAGAAGTTCTGAAAGAGGCAGCAGAGGTACAGAAAGAGAGGTGCAGAACCAGGCAGAAAAAGTACAGAAAAAGGGAACGGGGTGCAAAAGAGGCAAGAGAGGTGCAGAAAGAGAAAAGAGAAAAGAGGAGTGCGGAAAGAGGCAAGTGATCTGCAGAAAAAAGCAATAGAAGTGCTGAAATAGGCAAGTGAGGTGCAGAAAGGGGCAATAGATCTTCAGACAAAAGCAAAAGAAGTGCATAAAGAGGCAAGTGAGGTGAAGAAATAAGCAAGAGCATTGCAGAAAGAACCAACAGATGTGCAAAACGTGGCAAAAGGGGTGCAGAAAGAGGTAGGAGAGGTGCAAAAATAGGCAAGGGAGGTACAGAGAGAGGTAGGGGGGGTGCAGAAATAAGGAAGAGAAGTGCAGAAAGAGGCAGAATTGCTGAAAGAAGCAACAGAGATATAGAAAGAAAAAAGAAGAGTGCAAAAAGAGGCAATTGAGGTGCAGAAAGAAGCAAGAGCAGTGCAAAAAGAACCAACAGAGAATTATAGAAAGAGGCAACAAAGGTTCGGAAAGAGGCAAGAGAGGTGCAGAAAGGGAAAGGAGGGGTGCAGAAAGAGGCAAGAGATATGCGGTAAAAAGCAACAGATGTGCTGAAAGAGGCACGTCACCTGCAGAAAGAGACAAGGGATCTGCAGAAAAAAGCAACAGAGGTGCTGAAAGAGGCATGTGCGGTGCAGAAAGAAGCAAGCGAGGTGCAGAAAGACAAAAGAGAAGTGCAGAAAGAATTAACAAAGGTACTGAAAGAGTTCTGCAGAAAAGAGCAACAGAGGTGCTGAAAGAGGCAAGTAAGGTGAGGAAAAAACCACGAGAGATGCAGAAAGAGGCAATTGAAGTGCAGAAAGAAGCAACATATGTTTAGAAAGAGACAATAAGGGTGCAGAAAGAGGAAAGAGAAGTACACAAAGAAGCAAAAGAGGTGCTCTGAGGGGCAAAAGGGATGTAGAAAAAGGCATAAGCAGTGCAGAAAGAACCAAGAGAAGTGCAGAAAGAAGCAACAATGGTGCAGAATGGAAACACAAGGTGTGCAGAAAGAAGGAAGAGAAGTCCAGAAAGAAGAAACAGAGGTACAGAAAGAGGCAATAGTGGTGCAGAAAGAAGGAAGAGAGGTGTAGAAAGAGGCAAGAGAGTCGAACAAAGAGGGAAGATGGGTGCATAAAGAGGCAAGATGGGTGAAGGAAGAAGCAAGAGAAGTGTAGAAAGAAGCAACAGAGGTGCTGAAAGAGGAACAACGGGTGCAGAAAGAGGCTAGTGAAGTACAGAAAGAAGCAGCAGAGCTACAGAAAGAGGCTAGAGTGGTGCAGAAAGAGGGAAGAGAGGTGTAGAAAGAGGAAAGAGAGTTAAACAAAGAGGGGAGAGGGGTACAGAAAGAGGCAAGAGAAGTGCAGAAAGAAGCAACACTTGTCTCAGAAAGAGGCAAGAAGGGTGCAGAATGAGGAAGAGAAGTGCAAAACAGAAGCAAGAGAGGTGCAGAAGGAGGCAAGAGAGGTGCAGAAAGAGGCAAGAGATTTGCAGACACAGGTAAAAGAGGTGCAGAAAGAAGCAAGAGCAGTGCTGAAAAGAAAGAACAGATTTGCAGGAGGTAAGAGTGGTGCAGAAAGAGGCAAGAGGGGTGTAGACATGTGCAAGAGAAGTGCAGAAAGAAAAAGAGCAGTGCAGTAAGAAAAAGCAGAGGTACAGAAGGAGGCAACGGGGTAAAGAAACAGGCAAAAGAAGTGCATAAATAAGCAAAAGAGATGCAGAAAGAGGCAAGAGGGATGCAGAAAGAGACAAGAGAGGTACAGAAAGAAGCAAGAGAGGTACACAAAGAGGGAAGAAGGGTGCAGAAAGAGGCAAGTGGGGTGCAGAAAGAAGCAAGCGAGGTATAGAAAGAAGCAAGACAAGTGCAGAAAGAAGCAACAGAGGTGCAGAACGAGGCAAAAAGGGTGCAGAAAATGCCAAGAGAAGTGCAGAAGGAACAACCGAGGTGCAGAAAAAGGCAAGAAAAGTACAGAGAGAGGCAAGAGAGTTACAGAAACAGGCATACAAACGTAACATAGGTGCACAAAGAAGCAAGAGGTGCAGAAAAAAACTAAAAGATTTGCAGAAAGAAGGAACAGAGGTGCAGAAAAAGGCAAGAGAGGTGCGGAATAAGGCAAGAAGGTTGCAAAAAGAGGGAAGAGAGGTACAGAAAGAAACAAAAGAAGTGCAGAAAGAAGGAACAGAGGTGGAGAAAGAGGCAAGAGGGGTCCAGAAAGAGGGAAAAGAGGTGCAGAAATGTGCAAGAGAGGTACAGAAAGAAGAAAGAGCAGTGCAGAAAGAAACAACATACCTACAGAAGGAGGGAAAAGGAGTAAAGAAAAGCCAAAAGAAGTACGTAAACAAGCAAAAGAGATGCAGAAAGAGGCAAGAGGGGTGTAAAAAGAGGCAAGATTCCCTGTGGATGACGTTCACTTTAGTCCTGAGAACCTCAGGACACAAGAGGAGCTCTTCGCCCCACCAGCAATCCACCAAGGACCGCATTTGCAGAGTGGTGAAAAAAGGGGAGTTGCCTTGGACCACCTCTCAGCAATCCCACTGTGTGGGGTTTACTGGAGGTATCTGGTGGGCTAGTTGGTCCCCAGGGACCCTCAGGATTCAAGGGGACTTAAACCACCAACTGAGAGCACGCCAGGAGGCACGTTTGCATAGTGGTATTGGGAGAGGGCGGGGCCTCTGGGAGCTGCTGCTTTTCTGTTTTTTTGTTGGAAGGGGGCCCCCCTTCTCTTAATGTTTTGTGAGCCCTGGGTGTGAGAAGTTAGCCTGGCATATGATGTCCACTAGTTCTAGTGGGCACCTTGCACCAGTCTAATCAACCCTTATTGATGGTGGTTGTAAAGTCAACCTATAGAAAGCTATCCTAGTGGTAGCATGGACCAGAAGTCATCAGGCTAAGACTTCAGAGAGAGTATTAAGCAAGTTGTTTTACCAAATATAATCCCTTGAGTACCAAATGAAAGGATACCACTCAAGGTATATATCAAATATATATGTATTTATTCTAAACACATAAATATACTGTTTATGAGGTCAGAGGTAAACGTATAATACAAGTTACTTAAATGGCATATGATAAGTTGCACAGTATACGTTATGCCCTAGGGGTCTCACAAACCATATACTAAAATAGTTGTATAAGAACCACGTGAGAATTAGAAAGCAGGCCTGGGGCCCGTGGAATCGCTGGGGCTACTCTAAACAACCAAAGGTTAGGAAGTAGAAGGCCCACGGGAGACATGTGCAGTGTCTAAACACAGCCACGGGTTACCATTTACTTTCTATGGGAAACAAACAAGTTGCAAATTTACAATTTAAGGAATTCAAAGATTCTCACTGAGCACTCAACAGTAAAATAGATAATTCAAGGTATATAACATAATTATATCATCAAGTCCAAGTAGTAAGGATCTGGTCATCTGAGTGTCCTTATCGAGAAAATATCCACTTGATTAGTATTCTGAGGTAAAAAGACACTGGGGCTCAATGTTCAATTCTGGTAATATATCCAAGTGAGGTTTATTGGTAATTCTCCATATCAATTGATATTCTCAGCAGCCAACACGTGTTTCGTCAAGCATTGTTATCATGCATCATTGACTTCTTCAGGGCTGCAACCCAAGAAGATGTAATTAAAAATATTCACTAAATGAAAATAATTTACGGGAGGCAAGATGGCGGCCGCTGAGGTGGCCGTGTGAGGTGCTTTGCCGGTAACTCCGATTGACTACCCCCACCGCGGTGATTACCCTTGAGATTGAGCTGGTGTTAGTTTTGACGGAGTGGCGCTCTCTTTATCATCAATACTCTTCTTGGTGAGCTGTGCAGGTTTTCGACTCCCGCTGCAAGATTTTCAGCTTGCTTGCAAAAGGCTCCCCGATAGCTGCCGGTCGGTGCTTGAATGAAGTGAAGTGAATGCAGCTGGCCGTTAAGGCGGGGCGAGGCAACTGCGAAACGCTGAAAACGCTGAACACTGTGACCGCGCTGGGCTCAGTGCGATCCCCTTACTGCTTTAATTTGTTATAACCTGCTACAAAACTATCTTTTGTTACTGTGTTCTTGGACGTGCCGGGGAAGAGACTGAACTAATTTGACTCGGACGCCAGTATTTCTACATTTCGAGGTGTGCATTGTGCAGAGCAAACCCCTGGACCTTGTTGAATTGAATAAACCATGCATCTTTCCGGTAAGAAAGGCACCGAAGGGCAGGGGCACTGCAAGGAATAGAGGAGGCGCACCAGCTGATACACCGGCAGGAAGGGGGGCTGAGTGCAGCGTTAATCCGGATAGTTCTGATAATGCATTTAAAACCAAAGTCAACACTACGAAAAATGTTATGAAAGGTAGCGCTGCAGGGGCTACTGCTAAGACTGTTTTAGTTTGTGCTGATACCGGTGCTGAAAAAACGGCCTCTGAAAATAGCAATACCCCGATTCAGACTGTGCAGAAAGCAATACCATATGTACAAGGAGCTCCCCAACCCCAGCGTCTGATTCAGAGTCAGTGCCAGGTCCTGGAGACGCCCATAAAACAAAAGACTATACCAGCAATTTTTGATAAGAAGCGAGGGGCAAATGTAAAAACGGTTCCTGAATCAGACTCGGCATCTGTGGGTTAATATGTGGGGGAAGCCACTGGGGGCCCCCTAATGTGCAACAACTGAGGGGCATATTATCAAGGACAGGCGATACATTATCGCCGCTTTTATCGGCAGGAAACTGCCGATAAAGCGGCAATAATGGCCTTGATAATATGCTCTATGAATTCCAATCGAAGCCCATGTAAGATGTGAACACATCTAACATGAGTTTCGATTAGAATTCATTGAGCATATTATCGAGGCCATTATCGCTGCTTTATCGGCAGTTTCCTGCCGATAAAAGCGGCGATAATGTATCGCCTGTCCTTGATAATATGCCCCTGAATTCTGTCATTTTTAGTGCTACTCCTGGAGGACCTATGGATAGATAGAGTGGCCATGATAGCAATGAAATCCTGGCAGTGAGTGGAGAGAGTGGTGAGAATGCAGTTCCAATAATAGTAACAACAATGACTGTGGCTGTGGTGGACAGCAATTCATTACAAAGATCTGACTGCAAGCTCCATCTCCAGGATACGGATAAGGCTACAGAATCTGAATATGCTGGATCTGACGGCAAATTTTATTCAATGTCAGACCTAATGACAGTCTCGGACAAGGAACATGAATTGGATAGCTCAAGTAATGTAGGAGAGTGGGGAGACCTCCCTGATGATAATGATATGGAGGATTATGAGTAATCTTCATCTCATGATACTGTAAGGAAAATCAGGGAGACTTCTGAAGGTTACCAGCATGATCAGCATGACCAGGAGCCGCCTTTAATCCAGCTTAACTTAGATGAGGACTTTGAAGAGGACTCAATTACTTTAGGTCTGATATATAAAACTATTATGGCTCATCGTAGTGAAACAAAAGCTGAGGGACTACGCACTCAGGTTGCCGTAAGGAAACTTCAGAAAACCATACGACGCCTTGTGAAGACTTGTGCAGAAGTTACTACTCGGGTGGTCGAAGTAGAGGAAAGAGTCTCCTCAGTTGAGGACTCTTTAGTGAAGCAACAAACAGCTATAGAAAATTTGGTAAAATCTAAATCTGATATAGACTGGAAGTTAACGGATTTAGAGAACCGTGCGCAGCGTAATAATTTACGCGTACTAGGTATAGCCGAAACAAGAGAAGGATCAGACCCGCGTAAGTTCATCGTTCAGTTGTTTAAAGAAGCCTTCCCAGAACTGAGCGCATGGAATTGGGAAATGGAAGTGATACGTGCACATAGGTTTCCTTTCGTGATACGCCAACAGGGAAAAGAACGTCAAGGCAACCAGAACTCATATCCCAGGGCAATATTAATATGTTTGAACAACTATTTGTTACGAGAAACGCTTTATGATTTGGCATGCCCTGGAAAAAAACGGAGTGGCATGGGATGCGAGTTTTTTATTCGCCCTGACTTTTGCCCTGCTACTGTGAGTGAACAATGGCAAATGCGGAAATTGATTGAGCCTTTCAAAGTGAAGGGGGCTCAGGTCTTCTTGCTTAATCCCTCTAAATTAAAGGTCATTTTTAAAGGCCAAATGAGGTATTTTATATCTGCTAAGCCTGCACAAGACTATTTAACGGACTTGGAGAAGAGTGCCAAAAAGTATTATGCATGTTGTACCTGCAGGGGGGTGCGATACCCTTGGGGTGGGGTGCACTCCGTCTGTTTTACCTTATAGTGAGGGCTAAATCACCATGTGGTTATTCGTAGTTTTCTCTTTTTGTCCTCCCTCTTTCCCATGATAGTGTAATGTTTTTTTTTCTTTTTCGTTGAATCATAGTTAGACAATCTGTCTTACTTTCCTCTTTATTAAATAGGCAATGATGAAATTGCGTTAGTAATTGCATATGCAAGTGTCATGAAGTCTGAATCTATGTGAAATTATAGTTTATAATATCAGTTGGATAAAGCCAGAGTAGAAGATGGTATGCTAAATCTCTCTGTCTTCTTACAAGGTTCGACGAGATGTGATTAGTCAAAATATGGGAAAGAGGGGCACGTGATGGTGGCGGGGAGTGTCAATGGGGGTGGGGTTGGTCAGAGCACCCGACATCACTGAGGACATAGTCCTTAGGCCTCATTATGGGTGGGAGGGTTGAGGGAAGGGACGGGAGGGGGTTCTGGAGCAGAGTTGAGGAGGTTTGGTTGGGAGGGGAGGGCAAAAAATATAAAATAATACATGAATATTGGTAGGAAATGAGTTACTATGTTGAAAGTATGTTTTGTTTTCAGTCCGTACATGGAGCTAGATTATGAAGACTGATATAGTTAAATGGCCGGTAGGGGTATTAGGATAGGCACCCTGAATGTTAAGGGATGAACTCAATAGATGAAAGACGTCGGGTAGCACAGGAATTACGTGCTCTCTACTGTGATATAATTTGTCTCCAAGAGACTCATATTGTATGGTCAAAACGCTGATTGCTTGAAGAGTTGGGGTTTAATCTTATTGCTTGTATTAAGTACTCAGGTACGTCAAGAGGGGTGGCAATTATGGATAAGAGGCCTATAGGCAAAACAGGTCAAATTTTGGCTGACGATTTAGGAAGATGGGCAATCGCAGAGTGTGCTGTAGGTCAGGTAACCTTTACGGTGTGTGCTGTTTATGGGGCAAATCTTGATGAAGCTTCAACTTTAGAGTTCTTGGGCCAGATGTAGGTAAAAGTAATTTACCGATTCTTAAATTCTGAATTTTACCGATTCAGTATTCAAGAATCGGTAAATGAGATTTAGTTAAAAAATCGGTATCAAATACCGAATCGGTAAAAATCGGTATCGGACTTTCGGTATTTACCGAATCGGTATTTACCGAATCGGTAATTACCGAATCGGTAATGCCCATTCATCCCTATGGGCCAAAAGGCCCATAGGAATGCATTGGAAATACCGAATCGGTAAATACCAAATCGGTAAATTCCGAATCGGAAAGCAAGCAAAAGTGAAACTAATGAAAACAGCCAATCAGGTGCTACCACCTCCCCCTCCCTACCAGGGAGTGGCTACCCAGGCAGCTGCAACTCATTAGAAGGTTCTGGAAAGGCAGTCAGAGCTGAGCAGAGAGACAGAGCACCAGGGAGAGTTTGTTTGGAGTGAAATACAAGAAAAATGGCAAGCAGCACTGAGAGCCAGAAGGCAGAGAGAGCTGCAGGTACTGGTGGAGGAAGTGGTGAGAGTCCACAAACAGCTATTTGGCAGGCAGTCCCTCACTGTACCTGAGTCAGCAAAAAGAAAAATGTGGCTTGCTATAGGAGAAAAGGTAAATGCAGTGAGTGTGAAAATCAGGAACATTGAGGACCTGAAGAAACATTTTTATGAGATCAGGAGCCTCAGCAAAAAGATGGCAGAAATTCATAAGCAGGCTGGTGTCACCAGTGGAGGCAGGAACCCAACACCCCCCCTGACTGACCTGGAGGAACTGGTGGCCTCAACCATCGAGCCTGACAGTGTTGTGGGACTAGGAGATGTGGACAGTTCAGCCAGAGCTACAAGAAAAGGTAAGAGGCATGTGCAGCATGACACCCCATAGCAACCAGCTTCCCTTTAGCCTTTGTGTACAGGCCAACCCCAGTCCAGTACTGCTAGCACTATACAGGAGCAATGCATTATGGGAAATGTAGTCAGCAAATGTAGGGCCATGTGTAAGTGCACAGACATCCGCAAGGCACTGAAAGCAAATCAGATAAATGAAAGTTAAATGTGCAAAGCATTTATTGTAGTGACTGTGACACATTAGCACTCAGTTGACATACGCTTCTTTATACCTAGGGGCAACATCAGTCAGTCGACCATCAGCATCAGAAGGGACTGCACCAGTGAGGGAGGAGAGTGTGGAGGCAGGGCCAAGCAATGTACAAGCCTCGCAGGAGGAAAAAGACACCACTGCCATCTTCAATGAGAAAGATACTGTACAGTCCCTCGAGTTTCCCCACTCCCCACACCTTTCTCAATCCCCTCCATTGGTGTTCTCACCAGAGAACTCCCCATCAATGTCCCTGTCTGCACCCCACACCTTTCTCAATCCCCTCCATTGGTGTTCTCACCAGAGAACTCCCCATCAATGTCCCTGTCTGCACCTGCAACCTGACCAGCCAGAAGGAGAATCGTGGCCCCACTGCCAGTAATGGAGGGAGCAGAGGGTGAGGCGTCAGCAACAGTACAAGTCGCGCCTGCTGCACTGCAGTCCAGCAATCAGTCGAGCACCTCGCGCAGACGCCAACGCAGACCCAGCACTGCAGGTGCACCTGGAGATGGCACTGTGTTCCGTGGCCTGGAGGGGAGCATGGTGCGCCTTCAGCGCATGCAGGGGAAATCTATACAGGCCTGCCTCCGCCAATTCAGAGTCCTAAACCAAGAAATAGGAGGCATGGGGAAGGGCATCAGTGACATAGTAGACAGTAATAGGGAGGTTGCAAAGACAAACGCAGACATTGCATCAGGAATGCATCAAATGAGCACCGCCATCACCCAGCTCTGCACAAAAATGGACAGCCTGGAACACACAAGGTGCAGGGATGCGCTGTGCACAATAGGGCCATGAATCAGCTGGCCACTGCAACATCCCATCTATGCCGTAGAGGCGTCAATATGCAGGAGAGCCTCACGCAGAACACGGCAGAGGTCACCAGGGGCATGGCCAGGATCACTAGTGAGGCGATGATAATTTCACATACTGCTGTAAATCCTGCCCTGGATGAGGCAGAGGCAGATGACAGCAGTAGCCGCAGCAGCTTGGCAAGCGCTGTAGTTGAGCCACGCAGGAGCACCAGGCACTCAGCTGAGCCTGAAGGCCATGCAGAAGGCAGCGAGCAACATCCCAGTGGCTCTGGGAAACGCGGCTGCAAATGACATTGCCGGTGTGGGTGGGGCAACCCGGGACATACAGTCCCCACGTTTATTTAGTTTCTTTTGTTGCACATCAGTGCATGAACGTTGTGGCAACATTAAATTTCGTTCTTCTCATTCACAACCTGTCTGTGTCTCATTACTCACTCAGAAATAGTTGTGTGTAATCTCCTCACGTCTGTATCTGCCATCACTTGGTGTTGACACTCCAGCAGATTGTGTTTCAGGCACAGCAATGTCGTCTGCATGATCCTCGTAGTCTGACAACTCCACCTCAGTACCCTTCTTCACCGCAAGGTTGTGCAACATGGCACAGGCAGCAATGATCTTACAGCAGGTGATGGGGGTATACTGCCTTGCACCTCCACTCTTGTGCAAGCATCTGACTCTGCTTTTCCAGATGCCATAGGTCTGTTCAACCACATTCCTTGTGCTTTTGTGGGTCCGGTTATACCTCCTTTGGCTGGGTGTTGAGGGGTTGAGGTAGGGGGTGAGTATGAATGAGCGGAGGGCATATGCACTGTCTCCTAGAAGGAAAAGGGAAGACATTACTCACATGCATACATGTACTTCATACTGCAATCGGTATTATGGGGGTCAGACACTGTGTCTTACCTAGGAGGTATCCTTCACCAAATTCCCCTGCAGTCAGCCGTGCATAGATGCCGCTGTTTTGAAATATATAGGAGTCGTGGGTACTCCCAGGGAATTTTGCCACAAGGTCAGTGATGGCGCACTTTGCATTGCAAATCACCTGCACATTGATGGTGTGCGTTGACTTCCTATTCCGGTATATGTATTCAGTGGCAGCAGAGGGACAATTGGGAATGTGCGTGCCATCAATGCAGCCAATGATATTGGGGAATCGTGCCATCTGGTAGAAGTCTGCTTTTGTTTGAACCAGTTCCGCATGGGTTGCAGGAAAAGAAATGTATTGGTCCATCCCCTGTAACATGGCGTCAAGGAATTTGTGGAAAAACCTTGACAGGCTGCTCAGGGTCACCCCACCTACTGCAGCAACCACACTCTGGTAGCTGCCAGACGCAAGCAGGTGTAGGCTGCATAGCACCTGCACGTGCGGTGGGATAGCGTGTGCCCTTGGGGTGGTGTGCTCCAACAGTGGTTGGAGGTCCCTGATGAGGTCCAAAATGATGTCTGAGTCCAACCTGCACCTCTGGAGGATCTGTGCCTCTTTGAGCATGAACAGGGTGATCCTCTCTCTGTAGACCTGCTCCTCTCTCTGCCATTCCCTCTCTCCTTCCTGCTGTAGCCGTAGCCGTCTTGCAATGACACAAAATGACAATGACATAAAATGCCACCATTGTGCAACTAGAATTGCATTTTGGGTCCTTTTTTATGGGTTGCAGCTGGTTACCACCTGATTCCAATTCATGGTAAATACCGACTCTTAAATACCGATTTTGAGGCTAATTCGGTATTTCTGTGTTTACCTACATCTCAATGATCATTTTTACCACTTCTTATTTTCCGATTCGGTAAATATACCGATTCAGTATATTTACTGATTGGGTATTTTACCGATTCAGTAACTTTACCGATTCTGTAATTTTTCCGAATCGGTATTTTACCGATTCTGTAACTTTACCGATTCAGAGGTTTTTCGGACTCCTACATCCTAATGGCTCAATACCGGTCGGTAACAGCCGAAAATTGGTAATTTCGTCTGTTACCGACCGGTATTGGGCAACCTACATCTGGCCCCTTGAATGTTGAGTTAGCCACTTGGCCTACACCACTGATTTTTTGTGGAGACTTAAACATAAATTGAGCTCCGAACATTCTATGTAATAAAGAAGTTAAGTATTATGGTCGGAAGCCACAGGTTTTTAAGGCACTACAGGCATTAATAATGGCACATGGGGTGACGGACGCATGGACTTTTTTAAGGGGTGAGGCTCCTGGGTATACATTTTTTTCTTTTCCACATCGTAAGTTAGTTCGGCTTGATTATTTTCTAACTCCTCAGTCATTGTTGAAATCAGCCATCATCCAGGTTTATCGTAGAATTACGTCCCATCATGGGCCGGTGGTTCTCTCTATAATGAATATAATAACTCCTACTAGATCAAGGGCGTTCTCTTTTGACCGCAAGCTATTATTGGAGCAGTAATTTCTTGAATATATGAAACAGTGGGTTGTAACATTTTTTAATATCAACCGGGGGACTAGCAGTGTGGGCAATGTCTGGGACTGCTTCATAGCTGCATTTAGGGGGGAGGCCCTGAGCTTTGGTTTATATAATCAAAAACAACAGGCGGCAAAACTACAAGAGCTGTATCAAGAGTTAATAAAGGCTGAGGAATCATTGGCGCAGGGTATACATTCTGGGGGTGATATAGAGGATCAGATGACGTTAGTGGCTAGACTCGAGGCAAGGCTTAACCTGAAATGGTCACAGGAAAGTGCAAAAATGTTTTTCATTAAACAACAAAGCCAATATGAGTATGGGGAGGCAAGTGGCAGATGCCTTGCCCAGAAATTAAGGTTAAGGGAAGCAACACAGCGGATAGATAATATAAGAGACTCAAGAGGGAATTTGGCAGATAACGAAACGGGCATACTAGAGATTTTCAGGCAATTCTATGAATCACTATATCAAGGAGATGAGTATGACACGGATAGGGCTGCTACTCTCATTGATCAATATTGTACGACAGATCTATCTGATGATGAAAGAGAAAGTCTAGAGGCACCTATTTTATTAGAAGAACTGGAATTGGTAGTTAATGGATTAGCCAGTGGCAAGGCTGCAGGACCAGATAATTTACCCCAGGAAATTTATAAGACCTTTTTCTCCTTGCTACGATGAGATCTGCTCAGATGGGTGTACCTCCGGGGGGTTGGAGTGAGGCAAGTATAGTGGTCATTCATAAAAAAGGTAAACCTGCAAACCTCCCTAGGTCATACCGCCCAATTTCGCTTTTGAAAATTTACTCGAAGATCTTGGCGAATAGGCTGTCCGGTGTGATTTCTAATTTTGTCCCTATCACACCGCACGGCTTTATCCTGCAACGCGGAACGGCGGATCATGTCCGCCGGGTGATTACTTTATTCGATTTTGTTAATGTCACTCAGGAGCCATTATGTTTAATTTTATTAGATGCCGAAAAGGCTTTTAAACGGGTCTCATGGTGTTTTTTATGGGACGTAATGAGGCGAAGGGGGTTTGGCCCTGATTTTATAACATCACTTCAGACACTCTATTCCCAACCTACTGCCCGTATTAGTACCATGGGACTCGTGTCTGATCTGGTCCAAATGCAGAGGGGCACCAGACAAGGCTGCCCTTGTTCCCCTCTTTTATTTTCACTATATATCGAGCCCTTTTTAAAAATGCTGGAATCTAGTCCTAGGATCTCTCCGGTAGTCACACAAAATTATTGTTTCAAAGTCCTAGCTTATGCGGACGATGTTGCAATCGTCACGCCATGTCCTGCAGCTGCAATGCAAGAGATTGAATGTTTAGCTACGAAGTTTGGGGCAGTTGCTGCCTATAAGTTGAATGCAGCTAAAACCCAGTTATTATGTGCTAATCTGCCAAAATACTCTGATTCGTGGGTTTGTCAAGAGGTTACTTATTTGGGGAATCAAGCTAAGGGTCTCTCCAATGGCTTTGGTTAAGTCTAATTGGGAGGATCTAATATTAGGAGTACGGAAACAGTTTGACCAGGCAGAATGTTTACATCTTTCGTTAGTCGGTCGCTGTAGTTTATTAAAAATGATGATATTGCCACAAATATTATATTTTTTCAGATGTGTTCCTTTAGAAAGCTCTATAGCAAGCCTGGCACAGCTGCAGACTCTCTGTATGCATTTTATGTGGGCTGGGTGTGAGGCTCGCCGTTCCGGTCGCTATATGATCTTACCAAGAAATTTAGGAGGCTGGTCGGTTCCTGATTTCACTTTATATTATTATGCCTGTATGCTTCAAGGCAGGAATGGTTTGGTAACAGGGATAGGTCCTTCGAATATGGCAGAGAGTCCTTCAATTTATCAGATGTTATTAGGTGTAAAGGCTAAAAATTGTTTATTTTTATATCAGGAATGGAGTTACTACAAACGTACACGTTTTAAGGTTATGATCGCTGCATATAAGATTTGGAGAACACTACGGAGAATGTTTGGTACAGAGAAAATGTCTTGGTATACATCATTAACATCCCCTATATTTTTGCCAATTGACTTATGGGATCGGGTGGTGAATGTATGGTGGAAAAAAGGATTGAGGTTGCTGGGGGATTTTTATAGAGATGGCTCTCTTAAATCCTTTGAGCAACTTCGGGAGCAATACCATCTCCCCAGGGAGGATTTTTCAAAGTTTCTGCAAATCAGGAATTTTCTATTTCAGAAAGTAATAAATCTTCAAGCAAATTCTTTAATTGAAGATAACATAAAAAAGGCAAAAATAGGAGTGCTATGTGGTCATATGTTAGGTACTAACCCAAACGATTTAGATCAACTAAATATTAACTGGGGAATAAACTAGGGAGACAGGATATATGGATAGAAAATTCTCTGGAGATGGCTATGAATCTATTTCTTTCGGCAAAGTTATCTGCACAGCATTACAAATCCATTTTTAACTTATACTACACACCCGATAAGATCTCCAAATGGCAGGGGGATATTACAGGGAAAAGTTTTCGTTGTGGATATCCATCTGCGGATGACCTTCATATTTTTTTCGGTGCAAATGGTGCTCGGGACTGGGGATTCAAGCATCCCAATGCATGACTTCAAGTACCTTGTGAAGTGAGTGCAGCTTGCAAAATGCAGGATGTCCAGGAGTTCGGGTCCCACATCTCTCGTGTCTGCCACGGGTCTCAGCTTTGCTGTGAGAAAAGGTCGTGGTCAGAGATGTCTGGAAGTCCATGTCCTGTGTCGCAGATTCTTCAGGATCTGGTGGGAGCCTCGAAAATGCAGCTCAACAAAGTTGCTGTTGGTGCCTGTTTTGAAAAGGGTGGTCACTCCTTGATCACAAGGGAGATGTCTTCTATTTTCTAGTCAAAATGGTATGTCAAAGGTCCAGGATATATGTTTCAAAGTTCCGTCCAGGGTAATTTAAAGTCCTAGGAACTGGGTTCCTATACTTTAATATATATATGTTTAGGGGCTGGACTTCCCTTAAGGTCCCTCCTATGGGAGGACCTGGGAAGGGGGTGGTTACACTCCTTTCCCTTTGTCCACTTTTATGCCAGAGCTGGGGCAGAGTGCCCCAGCAACCGGTTTGAACTGGGAAATGCATGGAGCACCTTGTGTGCCCCAGGCAGTGTCTGGAAAGCATTCACTGAATACAGCCCTCCCTGCCCCAATACACAAAAGCCTGTCTGGGAAGGTGCTAACACCTCCATGGACAGGAAACCTATTGTCCAGGCCTCCCATGCCAGAGTTTCATCCAGCAACAGGAGGTCAGACTCCTGTCTGTGGCAGCAGCATTCATTTTGTGATTTTGCTGCTCTGTTTAACTTTAACCCGGTGTTGCAGGGACCCTGCTCTCACACAGAACTGTGCATAGAGACTTAGAACCTCAGTGAATTAGGGTGTGCCAAAACTCACCTTAGTATCCAAAATCCCCGACCAGACTAGGAATCAGTGTCTCATTGCTTCTTATCAACCCCCAATGATTTAGACAACCCAGAACACGGACTTAGAACACCTCAGGTAACATGGAACACATGAACACTCTTTTTTTATACTAACATATCAATCCAGAACGAGGAATCAATGAGGACACGTGCACGTTTGAAAGGTTTATTTCTAAAGCAGTGTTCTCAAGCGCAGTATCTTAGCTAATACAAGCAAACATATTATAAGCAACAAGGTTATCAGCATGGTTACTATTCCATAAAATACAAAGGGAGAAAGCATGTTAAAATGCTAAAGGGAAAAAGTTTAAATAGAACCTCAGTTTACCCTCCTTAGCTATTATATTATATCTACAGAAGGTATCTTTGGGTTTAGAAGGGCGGGCCCATACCTTTGGGTTCAGTAGAAATGGATCACATCATCTCCTGCACCAACTCTCTGCATGCGGGTATACCTCACGTGTGTAACTCATGCTCTGTGTAGAGCATTATTAATCGTGCATAAAACCCAAAGTTGGCCACAGCTGCATATATATTATGTCTACTCAGTGCGCTGATCAATCCAAACAACAAGCGCTGTGTTGAAATAACCTTGAAGGCCTCGGCACTCACTGTACAGACATAGCTTACCAAGCAAGGCTCATATTATAAGCAAACATGTTATTCTCGTGTGAAGCAAAATATTCAACTAGGCGAAAAACTTTAATAACAAAATGTGCCGTGTGCAGAGGCTGCAGAAAAGGAAAATTGTGTTTAAACTTCTAATAGGCTCATGCCAACATAACACAGATTCAAAGGTGAAACCAAACCACATGACACGGGTAAACCAGTAACTACATGTCTTCTTCCTCTAGAAGGGTGGAATGCTACCCCCGCCACCAGAACTGGCAGGGGGTAGTATTCCAAAGTGTATGACACCTTACACAACATGTTTTGATAAAGCCAAACCAAAGTTAGCATTAACCTTAAGGATTATAATGCACTTAAGAGTATATGATATTGCTATATCATAGAACAGCTATAAGGAGATGGTCCGAAAGCTGCAGAGGGGCTCAGCTCATGCTAGGGCACCCTCTTACATAAAACCAAGCATTCTGCCTCCAGGATTGGTAAGGCCTGCCATAGGAGTGACTCATAGGTGTATATGTGTCAATATGTATATATAGATATAGGTATACTATACATAAGTAAGGGGTGATTACACCACCTTACCCAGGCTGTGTGAACAGACCTGTGGTGTCAGTTTGGAAGGCAAACCAGGGGTGGCACAATACATGGTGCAGCCCCTGGTAGGCCTAGGGTACACCTATGCCTTGAGTACCTATGGTACACTATACAGGGGCTCACAAGCGTAACCCAAAAACCAATCTGGTATGTACCTAAAGTACACTGTATCAATTTAGAGGGAGAACAGCTAGGGCCTGATCCATTAAGAAAAAATATGGCAATGGGGCCACTTGGCCCCCCTCCCTAGCCCGATTTGAGGCCCGATGACCCCATCCTCCGGGGCATGGCCTTGTTTCTTTTTATTTTAATTAATTAATAACAGGGAAGATGGGCCTACCTTCCCTGGGCCACTATTAGCCCCAGGGACCCCACCCCCTTGGGCCAGGCCATTCTTTTAGTTTTTATTTTAGAGCAGGTTTGGCGTGGACCCCCTCCTCAGGCCAATTATGGCCCCAGGAACCCCATCCCCTGGTGCTTGGCCATACGTTGTGGACCGTGGGGGAGCCCAAATGCCCCCACAGTCCCTGTTGGCTCACTGCCTCCTGCAGGAGCTGGCATTGATTTTGGACAAAGGGAGCTCCCCTTGCCCAAAAGCAATACTGTTTTACTTCTTGGAAAGAAGCAAAGCAGTGTTTGCAATGACAGGGCGGGAGCTGCATGGCTCCTGCCCTGTCATTGCAAGCGGCAATATCCCAGTGGTGGGCACCCCAGGACATTGCAGGAGCTGGTCCAGAGTCATTGAGGGCTCCAGGAGGGGGGGCCGGGCTCCCCAAGCCCCGGGGACCACCACCAGGAGGTAGTGGTCCACTGGCCTTGTGGGGGGCCCATGAGGTGCCCTCATTAATCAATGAAGCCCCAGGAGGTTGTGGTCACCAGGGCTTTGGGGGCCTGCAACATCCCCCGCCTCAATTATAGTGAAGCCCCTAGGAGGTGGTGGTCCCCTGGCTGTAGGGTGGCTGTGTACCCCATATACAATTAACTAAGTCCTGAGGGGGTGGTGGTCCCCAGGGCTGTTGAGGCCCCTGCGGGTCCCCACTATTTAATTAGGCATTGCCCCAGACCTGGCCCACCCAGGGGCTTATAGAAAATGAAGCGCAGGAGGCCACGCTTCATTTTGTAAAAAACTGTTTCGGTCAGATTCAGGCACCCAGCGCGAGAGCCGTTTAAAAAAAAATGCTTTCTTAGGGGCCTGGGGGTCCTTGTGTTTCTACCTTGCCACCTTTTCTTTTGTTTCTACCTTTTTCTTGTGACTCTGTTACCAAGTCACACGATGGCTGCCAACACATTCTGGTTTAGAGTGTTGGCAGCCAACCAGAGTGAAGCTCATGCCCAGGAGGGTACGCGTACCCTCCTCAGTGCTCAGATATCAATATTTTTTTTTATTATTTTCTCAAGAACTACTGAACGGATTTACACCAATTAAAAAAAGTGTGGTTTCTGAACCAAGAGCTACATTTTTGCCAAATTTGTTGCAATTCCGTTTAGCAGTTCGGGCTGGAGTCTGTTCCAATATTTCCTATGTAAATTAACATGGGTAAACCATTTTGGAACCCCCCTTATTTCTTGGCCCCTGCTTGACGAATCACCCCGAAGCTTTTGGGACAGGAGCTGACCTGAGTGATGCAATAGTTTTGAAAATTTCACTAAGATTCGTCAAACGGTGCCAAAAATATTGGCAAAAAAAAGCAGCTGCATGGGTTGGCGAGTAGCTTCATGAGTGTCTATATGGGTTATTGATTGTTTGTCTGAGTATCTTTATGGGTGCTTGAGTGTCTGTGTGGGAGGGTGGGGGTGTGTGACTCTGTGCATAGATATGTGAATAGGTAATTCACTGGGTATATGGGTTCAAGAGCGCATCTGTGAAGGGCTAAAGGGGTGGGTGAGTGTGTGTATGGGTGTATTGGTGAGTGAATGGTTGTCTAAGTGCTACATGTGTGAGTAACTATGTATGTGAAAGGCAGTATATGTGAGTGTTGGGGTATATAAATCACTATATGTGAGAGTGAGTGATTGTGAGAGTGGCTGTATGGATCAGTGTGTGCTTGTATCAGTGGTTGTATAAGGGAGTAAGTATGTGTTAATATCTGGATGAATAAGTGAGATGGAGTGTGTATAACGGTATAGGTGAGTAAATTTGAGTCTGAATGATTCTGTGCATGATTGACTAGGTGTGAGAGTAACTATATGGATGCGTGGTGATGTGTGAATGTCTGTATAGGTGTATGAGTACAAATGATATTGATAAGTGACTGCATGTATGAGTGACTGAATGGGTACATTAGTGGATATGTGTGTCGACCTTTGAATCAGTGAATGGGTATGTAGTAACTGGTATGTGTGTTTCTATGGGTTCAAAAATGATAGTCTGTTTTTTAGAGTGGGTGTATCTAAGTTTATATTAGGGTGTGAGAAGGTGCATCAGATTATCACATTGATGGTGTCATCAGTGATGTCATTTGATGTCATCAGTTATGTCATCAGTGATGGCACTGACCATGTCATGAATGATGTAATATGTGACGTCATCAGCAGTGCATTGCAGGGCACGAGTTAAGGTTAGCTCAACTAACTATACCGGCCGAATTTCTCTGATTTTGTATGAGTGAAATGTCCAACTAACTATAACATCCCTGAAACCTATGGGTTAGTCAGAAAATTTCTATGGCTTTTTAAATGCAAATGTCTAACTATAACATCCATGTAACCTAGTTTTTTCAGAGAATTTCAAAGGTTTTTTAAATGATAATTTCTAACTATAATGTCCCTGAAAGTTATGGTTCTTTCAGTGAATTTCAAAGGTTTTTCAAATGATAATTTCTAACTATTCCTACAGAGGTAGGACATGTGTAGAAAGAGGAAGAACCATGCAGAAAGGAGCAAGAGAAATTCAGAAAGACCTAACAGAAGTCCAGAAAGACAAAGAGAGGTGCACAAAGAAGCAAGAGGTTTGCACAAAGAACCAACAGAGGTGCAGAACGAGGACTTGTTGCAAAGTCATCCTGTGCACACAACTTTTTGCTGACTGGTACTGGTGGTAACTGACTCTGACTAACCAGGCCCGGAGCTAGTGCTATCCTAAAACGACACTTAGAATACAGTGAAAACACCTACATATACTAGGGTACAATAGGGGTTGGGGTCCCTCTGTGATTGGCATGCTCTCCCCTGTCAGGTCCTAGTACATAATAGGGCAAGGGAATTAAAACTATCTCTAAGTCAGAGGTGCAAAAATAGGCAAGAGAAGTGCAGAAACGGACAAGAAAGGTGCAGAAAGAGGAAAGAGGTATACAGACATTTGCAACAGATGTACAGAAAGAAGCAAGAGCAGTACAGGAAGAAAAAAGAGAAGTGTTGAAAGAAGCAAAAGAGGTAGAGAAATAGGGAACAGGGTGTAGAAAGAGGCAAGAGGGATACAGAAATTTGCAAAAGAGGTGCCGAAACAAGTAAGAGAAGTGCAGAAAGAGGAACAAAAAATACTGAAGGAAGCAACAGAGGTGTAGAAAGAGGCAAAAGAGGTGCAGAAACAGGCAATATAGGTATAGAAAGAGGGTACAGGGGTGCAGAAAGAAGCAAAATGGATACAGACATGTGCTACAGAGGTGCAGAAAGAGGCAAGAGGGGTACATAAATTTGCAAAGAGGTGGAGAAACAAGCAAGAGAAGTGCAGAAAGAGGCAAAAGAATTGCTGAAAGAAGCAACAGAGAAGTAGAAAGAAGCAAGAGAATTTCAGAAAGAGATAAGTGAGGTGCAGAAAGAAGCAAGAGCAGTGCAGAAAGAGCCAACAGAGGTGCAAAAGGAGGCAAGAGGGTTACAGAAAAAGGTAGGAGGGGTGCACAAAGAGTCAAGAGAGGTATAGAAATAGGCAGGAGGGGTGCAGAAAGAAGGAAGAGAATTACCGGTTGAGGCAAGTGAGATGCAGAAAAAAGCATGAGCAGTGCTGAAAGAACAAACAGAGGTGCCGGAAAGAGATGTGGAGGGTGCAGAAAGAGCAAGAGAAGTGCAGAAAGAGGCAACAGTGGTGCAGAAAAAGGCAAAGGAGGTGCAGAAACAAGCATGAACGGTGCAGAATCAGGTAACAGAGGTGCACAAAGAGGCACAAGATATACAGAAAAAAAGCAACAGAGGTGCTGAAGAGGCAAGAGAGGTGCAGAAAGAACAAGAGAAGTGCAGAAAGAACCAAGAGAGGTACAGCAAGAAGCGACAGAGGTACAGAAGGAGCAAGGGGTGCAGAAAGAAGGAAGAGAGGTGCAGAAAGAAGCAAGAGAATTACTGAAAGAAGCAACAGAGGTGTAAAAAGAACCAAGAGAAGTGCAGAAAGGGAAAAGTCTGGTGCAGAAAGAAGCAAGAGTAGTGCAGAAAGAACCAACAGAGGTACAAAAAGAGGCAAGAAAGGTGTAGAAAAAGGTAGGAGGGGTGCACAAAGCGGCAAGATAGGTACAGAAAGAGGTAGGAGGGGTGCAGAAATAAGGAAGAGAAGTACAGGTTGAGGCAAGTGAGGTGCATAAAGAAGAAAGAGCAATGTAGAAATAACCAACAGAGGTGCCGGAAAGAGGTGTGGAGGGTGCAGAAATAGCAAGAGAAATGCAGAAAGAGGCAACAGAGGTACAGAAAGAGGCAACAGAGGTGCAGAAACAAGCGTGAAAGGTGCAGAAACAGGAAATAGGGGTGCAGAAAGAGGCAAGAGAGGTGCAGATAGAGAAAGAGGGGTGTATAAAGAGGCAAGAGATCTGCAGAAAAAGCAACAGAGTTACTGAAAAAGGCAAGTGAGATGCAGAAAGAGGCAAGAGATCTACAGAAAAAAGCTACAGAGGTGTTGAAGAGGTAAGAGAGGTACAAAAAGAAGCAAGAGAAATGCGGAAAGAACCAAGAGAGGTGCAGAAAGAAGCAACAGAGGTAGGGAAGGAGGCAAAAGGGGTACAGAAAGAAGGAAGAGAGGTGTAAAAAGAAGCAAGAGAATTGCTGAAAGAAGCAACAGAGGTGTAGAATGAAGCAAGAGAAGTGCAGAAAGAGGCAAGAAAATTGCTGAAAAAAGCAACAGAGGTATAGAAAGAAGCAGAAGAAGTGCAGAAAAAAAAGTGCGGTGCAGAAAGAAGCATGAGTAGTGCAGCAAGAACCAACAGAGGTGCAAAAAGTGGCAAGAGTGGTGCAGAAAAAGGTAGGAAGGGTGCACAAAGAGGCAAGATAGGTACAGAAAGAGACAGGAGTGGTGCAGAAAGAAGGAAGAGAAGTACAGGTTGAGGCAAGTGAGGTACAGAAAAAAGCAAGAGCAGTACAGAAATAACCAACAGAGGTGCCGGGAATAGATGTGGAGGGTGCAGAAAGAGCAAAAGAAGTGCGAAAACAGGCAACAGAAGTACAGAAAGAGGCAAGAGATGTGCAGAAACAAGAATGAAAGGTACAGAAACAGGGGACAGGGGTGCAGAATGAGGCAAGAGAGGTGCGGAAAGAGAAAAGAGGGGTGCATAAAGAGGCAAGAGATCTGCAGAGAAAGCAACAGAGGTGCTAAAAAAGGCAAGTGAGGTGCAAAAAGAGGCAAGAGATCTATAGAAAAAAGCTACAGAGGTGCTGAAGAGGCAAGAGAGGTGTAGAAAGAAGCAAGGGAAGTGCAGAAAAAACCAAGAGAAGTGCAGAAAGAAGCAACAGAGGTGCAGAAGGAAGCACGAGGTGTACAGAAAGACGGAAGAGAGGTTCAGAAAGAAGCCTCAGAGGTGCTGAAAGAGGCATGAAGGGTATAGAAAGAGGCAATAGTGGTGCAGAAAGAGGGAAGTGAGGTATAGAAAGAGGCAGGAAAGTTGGACAAATCGGAAAGAGGGTTACAGAAAGTGGCAGGAGGGGTGCAGTAAAAAGCAACAGAGGTGGCAAGAGAGGCAAGAGAGGTACAGAAATAAGCAAGTGAAGTGCAGAAAGAGGCAACAAAGGTGCAGAAAGACAGAAGAGAGGCACAGAAACAAGCGAGAGAAGTGCAGAAGTAGGCAATAGAATTGCTGAAAGAAGCAGCAGAGGTTTAGATAGAAGTAAGAGAAGTGCAGAAAGATGCAAGTGAGGTGCAGAAAGAAGGAAGAGCAGTGCAAAAAAACAACAGAGTTGCTGAAAGAGGGAACAGAGGTGCAGAAAGAGGCACAAGGGGTGCAGAAAAAGGAAGAGAAGTGCAGAAGGAAGAAGCACAGGTGCTGAAAGAGGCACAAAGGGTGCAGCAAGAGGAATTTAGAAGTACAGAAAGAAGCAACACAGATACAGAAAGAGGGAAGAGAGGTGTAAAAAGAGGCAAGAGAGTTTCACAAAGAGCAAAGAGGGTGCGGAAACAGGCATGTGGAGTGCAGGAGGAACCAACAGAGGTGTAGAAAGAGGCAAGAGAGGTGTAGAAAGATGCAAGAGAGGTGCCGGAACAAGCAACAGAAGTGCAGAAAGAGTCAAGAGAATTGCTGAAAGAAGCAACAGCGGTTTGGAAAGAAGCAATAGAAGTACAAAAGGAGGCAAGTGAGATGCAGAAATAAGCAACAGCAGTGCAGAGAGGTCTACAAAGATGCATTAGGAGTGCATCAAGAGGTAGGAGAGGTGCACAAAGAGGCAAGAGAGGTACAGAAAGAGGTAGAAAGGGTGCAGAAAGAAGGAAGAGAAGTGCAGAAAGCGGCAAGAGAATAGCTGAAAGAAGCAACAGAGGTAAGGAAAGAAGCAAGAGAAGTAAAGAAAGAGGCAAGTAAGGTGCAGAAAGAAGAAAGAGTAGTGCAGAAGGAACCAGCAAAAGTTCAAAAAGAGGCAAGAGGTGTGCTGAAAAAAGTAGGATGGGCCTACAAAGAGGCAAAAAAGGTACAGAAAGAGGTATGAGGGGTGCAGAAAGAAGGATGAGAAGTGCAGAAATAAGTAACAGAGGTGCTGAAAGAGGCACGAAAAGTACAGAATGAGGTAGGAGAGGTGAAGAAAGAGGCAAGAGAGGTGCAGAAACAGGCAAGATAAGTGCGGAAAGAGTCAAGAGAATTGCTGAAAGAAGCAAAACAGGTGTAGAAAGAAGCTAGAGAAGTACAGAAAGAGGCAAGTGAGATGATCGTTAAGACCTGAGCAACATGGCTGATGACCGGTGGAGCTGCTTGACAGTTAATGGCCCTGGTTTCCCCGTTGACCATCACCTACCCAGCCGGACATTGGGCATAGTGCTTCCTCGTCTCCCCACTATTACTCCTTCTTCCCCTCCCTCCTACGACTTATTGAAACATTGTTTATGTGCACTGTACCTTACTATGCTCTTGTATCTGATGTAACTTTTAACACAACGATCCAAAATGTAAAGCGCTCTGATATCGTCTTGGGTCAAGTTTGCGGTATAGAAAACTTTATAAACTTTATAAATAAATAAAATAAAATACATTAGTACCAATTTAACACCCACATTTAGCAATAAGTAACATGTGACCATTCTAGGTTTGCAAAATGGCCTTCCAACACCTGTAACACTTGTTGCTGCATTTTTGTTTTGCTAACGTTTGAGCTGTTTGAGCTAGAAACAAGGCTCTTTTTGTTCAAATTTACAGATTAGTGAACATATGATGAATTATGTGGCTAATGCGGAAAATGTATATTTGTGCGAAAGTCGGTGCAGCCAAACAGTTGCATAATTGCAGTGGCCCTGCTCATACCTTTGACTAAAAACCGTCACCAGACACCTCAAGCGCCAGGAATAACGGTCGCTAAAATACATAACCACCAAACAGAATCGGAGACAATAACCCATTTGAAAACGAGAACAGGGGAAGGGTCACAAGGGGAAAAAATTGGCAACACAGTGGAAACAACCACGGGGGACAGGGGCCAAACCAACTCTCCCTCACAAATAGGGCACCTGGTAAATAGCCTAAAGGGGCTCACACCCGTGAACGGGAAGGACAAAGAGAACAAGCGGGTCGCACAACTCGAAGATCTCCCTAAGTACCAGTGGGATCTTGATCCGAGTGAACATTCACCCCCTTCTCAAATCTCCCAACCACATTAGGATCTTGACCGACAAAACGCAGGAACAACCGCAATACCCCTTGTGAGAACTTGCTCCCCAAATAAGCAATTATCCATGCATGATGGCAATCCAATACCTCTGACTAGGTCCAGAAGTGCTCCTCAGTGATTCCTTTTTTATTTGTCTCATTGAGTTCACAGTTGAGCTTCTATGGAAATGAAGAAGACTAAACTTGACATTACCACTCCACAATACAGACTACAATACCAAATAATTACTCTCCATAACACATATTACCACTCTACATAATTACTATAAAATAAATACCACATACCTTCTATCCACATAATTTCACTGCACAACTTACCAGTTAATTCCACAACACACAACGTACATCCACTTCACTCCGAAAAACATCAAAAAAACTTTTACATATACATTTTCAATAGCTCTAACTCTTGCAAATGCGAAACCTATAACACTGTAAACACTTCTTTAACTAGTAGCCACGTTTGCAAAGTGATGGAGAAAGGGTGCTGGGCCTCCGATCATCGCTCAGGAATTCCACTGCGTAGGACTTACAGGAGATACCAGGAGGGCTTCTTGGCCCCCAAAGTTCCTCAGGAGTAAATTGGACTTCTTCTCCAATACCGTACTCTGCCAGAAGGTGCATTTGCAGAGTGGTGGAGAAAGGGGGCATGGCCTCCAAAGACGTCTTATCAATCCCACTGTGTCGGACTTACTGGAAGTAACAAGAGGGGTAGTTGGCCCCCAGGGGCATCCTTGGGGATCAACTACTCCTCCCATTACCTCCAGTAAGCCCCACACAGCAGGATTGCTAAATTGTCATAGCAGGCATGCCCCCTTTCCCCATTACTCATTAACACATGTCCTGGTGCACACTTGGATGGGGATTGAAGTTCCCTTCGCTGCTGGTGGTCCTTAGGGGCCATCTAGCCTACCTGATACCTCCAGTATGTTCCAGATAGTGGGACTGCTGAAAGCTGGACAGAGGCCACACCCCCTTTCTCCACCACTCTACAAACACCCCTCTTGGCACGTTCTAAGTTGGGGATTAAGTTCCCTTGAATACAGAGGGTCGTTGCGGGCCAACTAGCCCACCTGTTACCTCCAGTATGCCCCATACAGCTAGATGGTCAAAAGTATTTTTGATCTAATATATTTTTATGGGTGCAATATAAATACACCATTTTACCTCAATTTAACCAAAGCATCCAGGTGTTCAGAATTATCCAAGGTTCCATTCCAGAGTGTTCATCAATATGTTTGCTCATGTGGTGCAAAGTGGATCCGATATTCTTGTATTGTTTTGTCCGAGTTCCTTTTGTATTCCTCTTCAGCACTGTTAGAAACTGAAACAAGCATTTACAAAGCATTTTGGTCTCGCCTTTGGGACCTTATATATAAGTAACTATGCAGCACATTAGGCTGGGTGTTGAAACATCTACTGTTCTTTAACATGGAGGGAAAGTAAGGACCAAACTGCGTGACATGCCAGGTATGGGAACACATGGAGAGAAATATTGACTTTCAGCGGGAAATGGTATAGTCCAAAGCTCTGTTTTTAGTATAAAAGCAGGGCCTTTGTGGTCATATCACTGAAAATACAAGAAAATATATTATTGTCTACTGGTGCTCGTGGAAGACAATTTCTATGGACTGAAATCTAGAAAATGCTAAAGTGATACTTGGATTTTACTGACCTCTGCTGACCGTTTTCTATCAAGAAAGTTGAATAGAGGCAGTTGAACAGAAAAAGATGTCTCTAAGCGGAAGTAGACAAGTCCTAGGGCTGATCTCCAGAGCCCACAAAGTACATACACATATAAGTATATGTTAAAGTATATACTAAAGTACATATTAAATTAAGTACAAGAGGTCTTTTATGCTCGATCTAAAAATAGTCTTGCCAGTGGCCACAGCAAATGAATTTATTAGAAGACTAGTGCTGCACAGAAAGGAACTGGATTATGCCACCACTTCCACGAGGATCTTTGCAATGCTACTGACTACACAGATCTCTCTCATAGTAATATCGATAAGCAAAATAGCATTAAACTGATATGGAAAGTTGTGCTTTTTGGCATCCAACCTACACTTGCAAGAGCAGGATTGTGGATCTATCATGATATTTAGAATTGATTAGCTGAGGCATCAAATTGAGTTCCTTTTAATTCTGTGCTAGAGAAATGCAAAGTGGCAAAGCCATTATCTCACTAAAGTGACATAATCCTCACGAACACTAAAATTCAAACGATTCTATGACTGTTTTTTGCATGTAGGTTTTCAGGTTAAAACAAGGACTTCCACTTCTCTCTTAATTTGTCCTGAAGAATAAACGACCATCTCCATCTATCAGACTAAAATTCACAACAAGAAAAGTTAAAAAAAATGGCACACCCATTTTCAATGTGTTGGACCTGGCCCTTTTTGGTAGGTTCACCGCGAAACTTTTTGCTTTTTCCTAGCCTCTTTCTGTAACCTGGTGTTGGTGATTTTAGGTCTCTTTGCACTTTTCCACTGTGGTCCAGTGTAAAGTGCGTGCGCTCTCTGTGTGTGTGGTGAGAGTGACCTGACCTCCCATAGGAATGCATGGGGAATATGTGTGACCATGTGTTATGGCTGGGTTTTCTGTCTAGATGGGATCAGCCCCCAGGGGCCCCTATGACCCAGCCAAAACGTACTCACCTTCCCTCCTCAGATCGTATTCACAATGGATAGATTTACAGATATATATACAGGTCACACCTAAGGATGGGGCATGATAATATACATATATAGGAATTTTCTACAATATCTTATTCACATCAGTTGGTCTCGCGGCCACCCTGACCCAGACCGGTCTACCCTAGGGCAGATATTGCGCACAATCCGGTGCGACTACACATGGGCCTGCAGAACCCTATGCTCCCGTTTCCAAACGCTCAACAATCCTGTCGAACTCCACGTCAGTATCCCCCCTGGCGCTCTCACTTATTCAAGCCACAATCCTGTGGGTATCAGCACTGGTAGTCCTCCCCAGTGTTCTCACTAACGCCGCATATCAACGACGACCACATTCCTATGAACAATTATCAGGATAATATCTCAGTTACCTACTCGGAATAAAACTATAATAATAACTTTAAACACGGTTCCAAATTGTATGGTGTGCTTTCTGTTCTTGGCATCAAAGGTCCACTCACTCCCTCTTTGTTCGATCACTATTTACCTGATCGGGATTACACATCCGTTCACATAAACAACTTTCGACTGAAAGATGCATTTACCGAGATTGAACAGGAACACAAGGCACACGATAATTCCATAAGAATTAGGGTATTTATTAACAATAGACACAAATCACATTACTATGCAACATAACTTCTGCAAAGAAAAGGTAAAGATTATAGCTGGTCGGACGTCACCTGATTAATATGAAGTTTGGACTCGGCAGTCATCTAGGTTCCCTTCTCGTCTCTGTGTCCTGGCTCGCCTCGCAGTCACCCTCAGCCGTCACAAGTACACGTCTGCACCGCTAGGCTCAACCTCGTCTGCTTCCCCTCAGGACCTCGGAACCTTGCTGATTATTAGCTACCGTCTCTCTCTCTCTCTGTATTAGTGCGCTCCGCGCTGCTTCTCGTTCAGTCTATCTCAGAGAGTTTCGGTCTTAAATCTTTCTCCGACTTCCAAGATGGCGACTTGTCCACCATGAACATGAATAATGGCAGAGATGCTAACGGCTAGATGCCGCCTACGGACTAACTCACAAACTGACTAACACCTTCGCTAATATCAAAGCCCGTTCCTTCATGGAAAGTTACGGCCAGTAACCTGCCGCCCACCAAATTCTTGTACCTCCCCGTACCAAGGACACTTTCCCAGCCGGCCGGCCTGAAGTTGTGTCTTCGGAGTGGAGAAAAATACATTCCTTCGATAAGGGTCAGCCTGAACCGGTTCTCTCCAAGCGAACAACAGCTTGAAACTAAAACATTACTCTTCACCTAGAAAGCCTTCTCGAGCTACTGGGCAGAAAGCAAAATGGAGTCTGTCTCGTTTAAGGCCTACGGAGCCCATAATATGCATAGCTCCATGAAAAGTAGCCTAGCATGTTAGCAAATGAGCAAATCATGACTAATACTTATATATCTATCCCCTATCTTAAGTTCATAAGCCTTACTCTAAGGAAAATGGTACGAAAATGCCCTAATATATGTAAGACAGGGTCCCTGTCTATCGGCCTACTCCCTATGCTATGGGGGTGATAGGCTGGAGTCACTCTCCATCATTCTCCTTCTCCAAAGAGCTAGCAAGAAGACAGCCATAACATTACACCCCTTGACTCCAGTCTATTAACCACAAACTAAATGGAGCTAACGTCAGTAGACGAATAATATGAAACAAAATTAACTGATCTACGACCCTTACTAAGTCTAAAGAATTGCAGCAAGGAAGGGATACACTGAATAAAGCAACAAATAGCTATTAGGATACAAATAGCAACAATAACCCCCCCTAAAATCTGTCGTAGGAGATGCATGTCAGGGAGCCAATTAAAAAGCCAGTCAAAGAAACCCTGATCTATATGTTGTCTAATTTCTGCAGTCAAGTCGTGGAGTTTGTCAATATGGGATTGGATAGCTTTAGAATGGTCAGACAAATTAAAACAGCATAGACCTTCAAAATCGGAACAATCATGACCATGTTTCAACAATAAGTAATCGATAGCCGCACGGTTTTGCAAAATAGCTCTACGTTCACCTTGGGAATCTAATAATAAGTCTGATAAAACAGTAGACGTTTGGTTAATTGACTTTACCATCCAGCAGGCCATTTTGCCGATTGTTTTGGCATTATAAACGGCCAATGCTGGCACACCAATAATAGAAAAAGCTAAACCAAGATATTCTGATCGGGAATAGAGATGAACAGAGGAATCACAATCTTCATGTAATGACATTGAATCTCGGACCATACGGGAATGTGAAGAAGGATGTGAGGAAAACATTAGCAAACTCAATCTAGTGATGGCACATGGACCACCAGAAATATTTGCAGGAATATAGGGCCAAGATGAATTCCCACAAGAAAAGAGCCATCCAGCTGGCAATAACATTGGACGATAATGGCTAGTGGCTACTACCAAACGTTTACAGGTCATATTATTCTTAACTGAAAGACATGAATCCGGAAGTCTCTTTGAACATAACAAGCGTTGATGAAATGAAAAGGTAGTAGCGGCTTGGAGCTTCAGCCGCAGGCACTCGGTAATAGCTTTAGGGTTACAGGTCATCATGAAACAAAGATCTCCAGGGGTAATATTAAAAGTAGTAATTCTGGAATTAACAGAGACATCAAGGTCTGGAATAAGAGTACATGAGGGGCAGAATTCATGTGCTGCAAAGTCACCCAGAATAACATTAGGTCGGGCATTAGAAAAATTAAAAATATGGTGGAGTGTCTCAGTGGATGCAGGGACAGCTACCAGACAGGTCGCTAAAATGTCAGTAACGCTCTTCATTGGGGTAAGACAGAAATGCGGAGAGTTCGTCACCCGCTTCGCGAGTGTGATCCAAAAATTCGAAGACGTCTGCCACGCAGACCGCGGGGCTCTTATTATCCCATCAACCGGCGTCGGTGGATTCTCTCCTCTCCCGGCGTAGCAAGCCAAAAGGAGTCCAGCGCCGACACATCCTGCAGCAGCAATCCAAAGAATGATCTGGAAGAATACAAACACAGGCCTTAATCATTCTCGTAAGTAACATTTATCAGCTGGGACAGCTTCCCAGCCATCTTT
The DNA here is from genome assembly GCF_964263255.1 of Lissotriton vulgaris. Taxonomy (NCBI): domain Eukaryota; kingdom Metazoa; phylum Chordata; class Amphibia; order Caudata; family Salamandridae; genus Lissotriton; species Lissotriton vulgaris. The sequence goes on from NC_141700.1 coordinate 334,354,883, forward strand.
CCCTGGCTTCATCACCAAAACGGTGTTGTCATGACCGGTCGCAATAATATCAGCCTGTTCAGGAGGATTTTTAGGCGATTGCACCCATATTTTAGCTCCAGGAAGATCAGACGATCCGAAGCCTTTTTGTCCTCGCACAGTTAGCAACGTTGGGGCAGAGCCTTTTTTGATCTCACCACTGAAGACAGGCATAATCAGTAACTGAGCAACACGGTCAGACTTTTTGATAAACAAATCCGTCTCACTGCTATTAAGCAGGAGAACCTTAACCTCTCCCTGATAATCACTGTCAATCACTCCTCCGAGCACTTGTACACCTTTCAGGGCCAGGCCAGATCTAGGGGCAATTAATCCAAAACTACCGGCAGGTATAGAGACTCCAATGCCAGTTTCAACAATGATTCGATCTTTTCCTGGAAAATGTGCATCATTTAATGCATGCAGGTCTAGGCCTGCGGAACCTGGGGTTGCTCTACATGGAGCCAAAGCACCGGGGGTAATTTCCCAATATATAATAGTGTGTGACATAGAATTAGGTTTTGCATCAACATGTGGAGGAAACAAACGCATCAAAGGAGATTCAGCATGTAACAAAGGACGATTATTTAAAATCAACAAAGTTTGAAGTAGAACATCTCTCCACTGGCTGTAACGGTCATCAGTCAACTTGCGCAACTGTTCTTTCAACAAGCCATTCATTCTCTCAATTAGTCCTGAAGCTTGTGGATAATATGGAATATGAAACACCCAATCAATGTTATTTTCCGTACAGAATTCCTGCACCAATCTTCCACGAAAGTGGGATGCGTTATCTGATTGAATTTGGAATGGGACACCATAGTACAGAATAATCAGCTCCAGGGTTTTAATCGTATTCACTTGGGTAGCATTCTTACAAGGGAAAGCGACCAAAAGGCCACTATAAGTATCAACCACTGTGCAAATATATTGGCAATTTCTGCTCATAGGGAGCGGACCAATGTAATCAATCTGCCAAATTTGGGCGGGCAATTTACCTCGATGTAAGTGACCTCGAACAATCTGAGGCACCTCTTTTTTCCTAGAATGCTGGCAAATGGGACAATGTAGAATGACATCTTTTATCAAAGAAAAGGGAATATGAATTCCTCTATCGGCAGCCCACCTGCTAGTGGCTTTCTCTCCAAAATGTCCTGCTTTCTGATGGGCCCACTTCGCCAATCCCGCCAAATCAGAATCTTGCATGTCAACCACTGCCTCAGAAATTTTAGACTGTTCATCTGCAATATTATGAAAAAATTTGTCAAGGGAGTCAATTGGAGTATGAGCATCCACGTGAAAGATTGTTACAGTACTCTGCGGGAGCAATTCCCAAATTTCTTGCCATAGTTCTTTCCCCCATAATTCTTTGGAATGCAATTCCCACTTATGAGAATGCCATGTTGGTAACCATACCGCCAGTCCATTCGCAGTGGACCAGGAATCAGTGAAAATATGACATGTGCCTGGTAGCTCCTGTTTCAAAACTTGGTAAACTGCATAGAGTTCAGCATATTGACTACTCTTACCGTCTCCAGTTGTGCATAACAATTTCTTTGTAACCGGGTTAAAAGAGACAGCTTTCCAATGTCTTTTGTCACCAATGAACTTCGCAGAACCATCCGTAAACCACACATGTTTTCTATCCTCCGCGGACAGATCATCAAATGATTTACCCCACTGCACGGGAGACTCCTGCACCACGGGAACCGAACATTCACTTTCCACCTCATTGGAGGGCGCCTGCGCCACTCGCTCGTGTAAAACTGCCACACCTTTCGGACCCACACGTGCCCTGTCCTGAATGTACCATTTCCATTTAATCACACTAGCCTCCTGAGCATGTCCAATTCGATGGGACTTTGGTGAACTCAAAACCCACTGCATAAGGGGAATTTCAGGTCTCAAAATCACAGCATGGCCTAGGGTCAATTGCTCGGTATCCACCAGAGCCCAATAACAAGCAAGCAACTGTTTTTCAAAAGGTGAGTAGCGCTCACCAACTTCTGGTAACTTTTTGGTCCAAAAACCCAATGGCACTTTTTGTCTGCCCTGCTTTTGCCACAAACTCCAATTAGCATACAAGCCTTCCACGGACACATTCAAATCCACATCACCTTCATTCACGGGCCATAAATCCAAAGCATACTGAATAGCTTCTTTAGCCAAATTAAAAGCAGTCTGTTGGGGCTCACCCCATTCAAACGCATTCTTTTTACGAGTGACTCGATACAGTGGAGCCAAAATTTGACTCAAATGGGGAATATGCTGACGCCAAAATCCAAACAAACCAATAAAACATTGAGCCTCTTTCCTGTTTCTGGGAACAGCAAAATCAAGTATTTTTCGTTTAACCTGTGGAATCACCTCTCTGTGACCCTCATGCCAATTAATTCCTAAAAATGTCACAGCTTGGGATGGGGTTTGTAATTTGTCAGGATTAATTTCCCAACCTTTCGCTCGCAAACAGTCAATGATCTGATCTAAATGGGACTGCACCTGATCTTGCGTTTCACCTTGGATCAAAATGTCGTCAATATAATGACAAACCTGAACTTGTGGATTCGTGGGTACTTCAGACAAATGTTCAGCCACCAGCCGGTGACAGATCGTAGGACTATGTACATAGCCTTGAGGAAGACTCCGGAACGTCATTTGACGTCCATTCCAAGTAAAACTGAATTGTTCCTGACATTCGGGGGCAATCGGAATCGAAAAGAATGCATTAGCAATATCAATGGAAGCATACCATGTACCTGGATGTTTTTGAATTCTCTCAATCAGTGTGACAATGTCAGGCACTGCAACAGTCAATTTGGGCGTATTTTTATTCAATTCTCGATAATCAACAGTCATGCGCCAAGAGTTGTCACTTTTGCGCACGGGCCAAACGGGATTATTCCAAGCAGATGTGACCGGAGTAATGACTCCTGCATCAACCAAATCCTGAATCGTAGCGGTAATTTCATCATGACCACCTGGGATGCGATATTGCTTTTGAGAAATTACTTTTGTTGCCAAAGGTATTATAATAGGTGGCATGCGTAAACGGCCAACCCGTATGGGTCTGGTCGAAATGTACTGTCGTATACCAAATTGATAGTATCCATCATCCAAATGCAAAGTCATACCTTTCAAAATGTCAATTCCAATGATATATTCCAAAAGTGGCACAACTAACACAGAGTATTCTCTACGAGGGATTCTACCAATTCTAATTTCGAGTGCAGTCTGAACCGCGGGTGTTTCTTTACCACCCAGACCAGTAATCGTAAAGGACTGTCCATGAAACTTTCTCGATTTACCATGAATTAGAGTGGCCTCCGCCCCAGTATCAACTAACGCTCGGGCCCTTTGGATATTACGATGTTTCCAAAAAATCTCAATATCTACATAGGGTCTGTAATCTCTGTGGGCCCACTTGCGTACCGGAGCTTGACCTATTTCCTAGTCATTTTTCCTGCGTTCTGTCAACCAAGATAAATCAGGGTAAATGCTTTCGGCTTTCTTTGGTATTAGAATGTCATGTTCATATCCGTCTCCAGTACGAAACGGATTAGTGTCATGTTCAAAAAGATGTGAATTACGGTCAGAGAGTCTGTTACGACCCTCCCTCATTCGTACGTCAGGGGAATAACTCCCTGCATCTCGTCGTCTGTTGGAAACACGATCATCACTTCCTCTGTCACGATCATCCTCTCTCCCCCTTCCATCATTACGACGAGGGGATCCATCACGTTCATAGCGCCGATCATCACGGCGATCAGAATTCACACGTCGTCTCTCATCACCACTGTCATCCGAACCACGATCATACTCATTCTTCCGCACACGACGGGCACCCTCCTTTCGATCCAGACCACGCTTACGAAACATATCCCATAAGCGATTATTAGGTTCACCATCAATGTCTTCCTTTTTGACACCATCAGCAATGAGAGCAAGGAACATGTCACGTCTAGAGAATTTGTAATCACCACCAGTACGACCCTCAGGCCGAGATTGTCTTTCAGGTTTAAACCATTCACCCAGCTCACCAAGCTGACGAACAGATTCAAGCACCACAGACAAAGGGTTGCCAGTTTGGTTAATCAACAATGTCATCATGACCTGCTTGTAAGCAACAGGAGCAGAACGTATAATGCGATTACGCACAGAAGATGTTAAAAGACCATCCAAAAGTTTATCAGCAGTACTAAGAAAGATAGCCGTTTTCATGACCTCTTCTTTTAAACGTTGCGACGCATCGCGCAGAGTGTACCACGGTTTCTCATCAGTAGGCCAATCAGATTCGGTTGGATATTTATGATTACAGCCATCGGACGCAAGCTGGAGCAAAGAAATTTGACCAGCACCATTATAATTCCGAAAATGATCCTGAATCGTAGAATCAGAACTCAAAGAGCAAAATCGTAAGCAATCAACAGCATCGAGCATAATACCGGCAGCGCCAAGCTCATAAAGACGCACCATCCAGGTAAGCAAGGCCTCACCAGGCCGTTGTCGAAATCGTTGTAGAATGTCACTAACCTCCTGCTGAGTAAAATCTTCAATACAATCAAGAGCTATACCACCCGGATTACCAGGGGCCTGTTGTAATTTCCGTCGAAAAATCGGGTGAGCAGAAACTGCGGGAAGAGCTTCCGAGGAAGCCCGCATCTTAGATTTAACAGCACAATCAGGGCAAGCTACGTCATCCACACGGGAAGAACGAGCACGGTCACAATCGGGAGTTGAATCAATGCATGAAGCAGATTTACAATCACGTCCGGAGCGAGAAGATTCGCGCTTGTCACCCTCCTCTGCCGAGGAGTCAGAAGTATGAGAATCCCAGATATTACCGTCCCACTCATCGGGGTTCCAATCCATTCCAGCTTTCGCTACAACCATACGCACTTTGCGTGTAGATACACGACCACGACGATGTTTATACTTATATCGTGCAATACGGACCACAGCTCTTTCAGCAATGGTCTGATATGTCTCAAGTTTGTCGGCAAGCAATTTATTTTGACAACGCAACAGAGTATGTGCATTTTGTAATTCAATACACTGTCCTTCCATATCTTTAAACTGCTTCTGTAGCTGAACAAACTTCTCATGCAATATTCTGTACGCATTAAGAACAATCCACCCTCTGCGTCCTAAAATAGGAAGCTCATCACCCTTCACTACCGGCGCTTTCTGCAGGCACGATACCACATCGGCAGGCTCCGCCTGCTCCAGACATGAAGACCAATTTTCACTCAAACCAGTAGAATCAGCCCACTCACGCGCCAAGGCCTCGTAAGGGGTACATTCCCAGCCGGGAATCTGAATCAGTAATTTGAAAACCGACGATGATTTTTTCGCAAACATAATGATACACAAAAAAGTATATACACAATTATAAACAAAATTTTATACGTACAAGCCGAGCGCAAACCAACAAAATTAAAACAACACAATGCACACAGGCTTCGTAAACAGTTCGTGACGCCAGATGTTATGGCTGGGTTTTCTGTCTAGATGGGATCAGCCCCCAGGGGCCCCTATGACCCAGCCAAAACGTACTCACCTTCCCTCCTCAGATCGTATTCACAATGGATAGATTTACAGATATATATACAGGTCACACCTAAGGATGGGGCATGATAATATACATATATAGGAATTTTCTACAATATCTTATTCACATCAGTTGGTCTCGCGGCCACCCTGACCCAGACCGGTCTACCCTAGGGCAGATATTGCGCACAATCCGGTGCGACTACACATGGGCCTGCAGAACCCTATGCTCCCGTTTCCAAACGCTCAACAATCCTGTCGAACTCCACGTCAGTATCCCCCCTGGCGCTCTCACTTATTCAAGCCACAATCCTGTGGGTATCAGCACTGGTAGTCCTCCCCAGTGTTCTCACTAACGCCGCATATCAACGACGACCACATTCCTATGAACAATTATCAGGATAATATCTCAGTTACCTACTCGGAATAAAACTATAATAATAACTTTAAACACGGTTCCAAATTGTATGGTGTGCTTTCTGTTCTTGGCATCAAAGGTCCACTCACTCCCTCTTTGTTCGATCACTATTTACCTGATCGGGATTACACATCCGTTCACATAAACAACTTTCGACTGAAAGATGCATTTACCGAGATTGAACAGGAACACAAGGCACACGATAATTCCATAAGAATTAGGGTATTTATTAACAATAGACACAAATCACATTACTATGCAACATAACTTCTGCAAAGAAAAGGTAAAGATTATAGCTGGTCGGACGTCACCTGATTAATATGAAGTTTGGACTCGGCAGTCATCTAGGTTCCCTTCTCGTCTCTGTGTCCTGGCTCGCCTCGCAGTCACCCTCAGCCGTCACAAGTACACGTCTGCACCGCTAGGCTCAACCTCGTCTGCTTCCCCTCAGGACCTCGGAACCTTGCTGATTATTAGCTACCGTCTCTCTCTCTCTCTGTATTAGTGCGCTCCGCGCTGCTTCTCGTTCAGTCTATCTCAGAGAGTTTCGGTCTTAAATCTTTCTCCGACTTCCAAGATGGCGACTTGTCCACCATGAACATGAATAATGGCAGAGATGCTAACGGCTAGATGCCGCCTACGGACTAACTCACAAACTGACTAACACCTTCGCTAATATCAAAGCCCGTTCCTTCATGGAAAGTTACGGCCAGTAACCTGCCGCCCACCAAATTCTTGTACCTCCCCGTACCAAGGACACTTTCCCAGCCGGCCGGCCTGAAGTTGTGTCTTCGGAGTGGAGAAAAATACATTCCTTCGATAAGGGTCAGCCTGAACCGGTTCTCTCCAAGCGAACAACAGCTTGAAACTAAAACATTACTCTTCACCTAGAAAGCCTTCTCGAGCTACTGGGCAGAAAGCAAAATGGAGTCTGTCTCGTTTAAGGCCTACGGAGCCCATAATATGCATAGCTCCATGAAAAGTAGCCTAGCATGTTAGCAAATGAGCAAATCATGACTAATACTTATATATCTATCCCCTATCTTAAGTTCATAAGCCTTACTCTAAGGAAAATGGTACGAAAATGCCCTAATATATGTAAGACAGGGTCCCTGTCTATCGGCCTACTCCCTATGCTATGGGGGTGATAGGCTGGAGTCACTCTCCATCATTCTCCTTCTCCAAAGAGCTAGCAAGAAGACAGCCATAACACCATGGTAGTTCCTGATGTCTGGGGAGTGCAGGGTTGTGTTTGGTATTTGCGAACTTGTGAGATTGAATGCTGCGCAACGATGTATGCGGCATGATTGTGTCTAGTGTGGAAGTGCCACTTCTAGAAGTTGGCATGTTTGTGTAATTTGTGTCTGGCGTGTGATTGGCTGGAGCTGGCTGGTGAGCCTGGCTCCAGAAGTCAGGATGGGTATGCCCCAGTGGTAAGTGTTGAGATTAGCATGCTGATGTGAGGGAGGGGTACACCAGTGACCTGAATAGGGCTGGGTTTTCCCCCCACAATGCTAGCACCACCCCCTGTGGTGCGTCTGATGTCCCTAGCCTGGCCAGTGAAAGGGAGTTCACCATAACCAGTTGTAGCTGGTTCTTACATTGCCTACACCCTGCTAGACAAAGGGATTTATGTGTATAAAAAGAGGCTGTGACCTCTTGTAAAATATTCTTGTTTGCCGAACTTGAAATTACCAGGGGCGTGCTGCTGCTGGGGCCCAGGGTAAGGCTTGCCTCCCTGGGCCCTGCCCAGCCCCTGGATTCCTGGAGGACTTGCCTTTACTGGGAGCTGCTGTGCTCCCTCTTAATGCTCCAGGACTTCTTTGGCCCCTTTTTTTTTCTGCAGGGGTCATCTCTGGGGACTTGTGGGGCTATCAGTGCCCCCAGCGCGATGTGAGTGCTTTTTTTTAAATACCCCAGGAGGAATGCGTGGATTGTGGCAGCACGGCGAGGCCTGACGAGGAGAAGGGAATCCCCTGCGAGGGATTTCCCCGTGATGCCGTCATTGCGAGAGCCCACCTCGCTGCTTTATGGCCGGATTCCTGTTTATTTTTATGCTGCGGTGTCACCGCATTTAGGGTGCCTGTAGCGAGTGCCCACCTAGCTTCTACGTTTATTTTGCCTACCGAGGGTGCCCACCCCTCATTTTCCAATCTAGAAATCGCTGCCACAGCCCTTTTAGGCCGAAACCAGAAGCCAGACACCAGCCGCCAGGACAAGCGAGAAGGGGCCGGAAGTCCCACCCTTGGAGCCGCGCTGGGATTGACCCACTGAGGGAAGCTGCAGAGGAGACCGAGCTGCCCACATCCGAGGAGCCACACCAGAAGAAAAGACCGGGTGGAGCAGTCCTGTGGCCAGCAGCAGTTATCAGTAAAAGCGTCCTCCTCCCTACCTGAGGAGAGGAGTACCGGCCACTGGTAAGCGAGGCTCCCCGAGTGCAGGGAGAGCCCCGCAGCCCTGGGAGCAGAGAAGCAGCCGCCAGAGACAGGAGCTGGTAAGGTGGGGGCTCAGGGTTGGTTCCTAGAGTCCCCCCGGGTGGCCTCACTTGGCAGCGTGCCTGCTCCTGCATTCTGGGGCATCCTGTTGTCGAGAGCCACGAGAGGCTCATGGGCATTGCTTTGTTTTTGAGCCCACAAGAGGCTCAGGCGTCATTTTCGCGAGTTCGAGTCCCCCGACAGGGACTCCACCAACGAGGGGCATAATTGTTTTAGAGCCCCGAGAGGCTCCTGGGGGCAGCTGTACTTTGGAGCCCCGAGGCTTGTAGGGACCATTGTGATCACGAGTCCCCAGAGGGGGGGCTCCAACGTCTGGGCAGCATTATTGTTCTTGAGTCCACGAGGCTCAAGGGGCCACGGTTGTTTTGTTTGCTAGAGCCCATGAGGCTCCCTGGGGGCATGTTTGTTTCAGAGCTTGCGGGCTCCAACGAGGCCCACAGTGATTCTAGAGACCACGAGGCTCCCTTGGGGCATGTTTGTTTTAGAGCCGCGAAGGCTCCCACAAGTGTCCATATCTGTTTTGAAAGTCCCTGTAAGGGGCTTGGGGGGCCATGGTTATTTGAAAGGCCCCCGAAGGGCCTGTGAAGGGCCCAGTGGGGCTCCAGCAGATGGCGCACAGTTCTTTATTTAGCGCCAAAATGCTCCCAGGCACCCAGTGTGTGCAGAGCCTAGAGGGCTCCCCCATTTTAGCGCAAAATAGATGTCCAGAGCCAAGAGGGCTCCAACAGTGGGCGCAGTTTGGTTTCTAGGGTCAGTGAGGGCCCTGTCGCAGTTTTGTTGTTTCCCAGCTGCCCAGCAATTAGTGGGCAGCTGCACCGTTTAGGCGCCATTTGAGTAAAAGTCCTTGTGAGTGACGGAGATGGCACAGAGGTGCCAGGCCTTCCACAGCTGCACAGCACTTAGTGCCAGCTGCAGCGTTTAGGCCCTTGGGATTGTCATCAGCTGCCCAGCAATTAGTGGGCAGCTGCAACGTTTAGGTTTGCGTCGGTAGCGCACTCCTGACTGGCGCTGCGTGGCAGCACGCCCTGACATTCTGGACACAGGACATCTGAGCCCCTTCTTGAGATGGCCTGTTGGCCAGGGGGCTGGTATGTGGGTAGGGCGCAAGGCCCTAAGGTAATTTTTGCGCAATGTGATTTTACTATGTTTTTGATGGTAATTGCCTAATGTGATTCATGTGCTTTAAATGTGGTGCTAGGAAATGTAATGCATTTAGTATGTTTTACGCACCCTGTATTGATACCTCTAGAGATGGTTTTACCTGTGGAGGTTTGTGTTAGTGAGATTGTATTTCACTATGATTTATGCCCCTAAATGTGATTTATTCCTAGGAGGCAGAGTCTAATGTGTTTAGACTAGTGAGAGATTGCCTACTGTAGTTATACTGTTTAGGCCTAAATGTGATTGCTGCGTAATGTGCTTTGACTTTATGCTTGTGTTATACTTCTAAAGGTGCTCATGCTTAGAGTTTGCTTTGCCTAGTATGTTATACTAGTGAGTTTGTGTCCCTGCGTAATCGAGGCCTATGGTTATTAGGATTGTGTAGTTGGTACCTACCTATACCAGTGGTTACTGATGGTGTTCTACAATTTTCAGTTTGTGTTACAGTTATTCTAAGTGCTAGTTCTACTAAGTGCTGATTCTCACAGTGGCCCATGTGGCCCTGTCCTGGTGTATATAATCCCTTGTGAATATTGCCCGTGGCAGTTGGCACAATGTATATTGTGTGATTACTATCTGATGTGTTTTGACAATACAAACGTTATTTTTACATAACCTTGTGTGGAGTTCCTTTTGTGGTGTGCCTAGGATGTTGTTGCTGTTGTGTGCATGCGCAAGTGCTTTACACATTGCCTCCGGGATAAGCCTGTCTGCTCGTGCCAAGCTACCAGGGGGGGGAGCAGGGGTTATCTTGGCGTGTGACTCCCCTTGCCCTGACTAGAATGGTGGTTTCTGCCTGGCTTTGGCGCAAGCCTTAGCCAACCAGAATCCCAGTTCTAACACAATGTCACACAGTATCTGTGAGGAACTATTACTAGCTTGTGTTAAAAGAAAAAAACAACACTAAAGCATAGACTACATTGTGGCTGCAGATACGCCTTCATTTGGAATGTAAGCGAAACTTTGCTCATGTACTAAGAATTTTGCACAACCCAAATATATACTATCTTACAAATTTGGAGTTATTCTATGAATATTTTGGCATGTTTTTTCCTGTAAATTACACTTGAATTTGTCTATTTATGTTGTCAATGACATTCTGATTAAAACTCACCATGGTAAAATATTTTAAAACTTTAGCAAACAAGTAGAAAACAACTTTGAGATTTTATTATCGTTTATCAAAACTCATGACAGTCGTGTTTGCATGTCAGCACATTGCTAACTCACAAATATGCATACATATTATACTAGTAGCTCACTGGAATGTGAGAATATTTCTGTGAGGGATTGAGTGTTCCATCTCTCTTTTGCTTTTTTATCCTTCCCTACTTTGTATAGTAGGGTCCTTATTTCACATATTTTACAGAGGGGGGCAGTTCGTGTCTTGTAACTGAAAAGGTTCAGCTAAATCGGAAACAATTTGTTCAATTTTTCATTCTGGCCCAAAATGCACCCTATTTGATTATCCAAGTTCTACCTTTGATATTTAACAAATGTTTAGAAAGTTCAGCAGCTTTTTTCCACGTATTCAGCAGTACTGTTAATCACTTGGAACTGCTGATTGTTTTGTCCCTGGACATAATGCTATTTTCAGTAGATGAGAAAGTACATTTCAGAAGAAAAAATGATATTGCTGACATTCCAAACTATGGCTCTTTGTTTCGCTAAATATTTTTATTTTTGCTACGTTTGTGGCAGTCTGGAGAAGCAGCTGGTAAACCTTTTCATCTGCAACGCTGGTAATCCAAAAGTCGATGGGGATGTGGATTTTCTAACATTTTGTGCTGAGTGTGCGTAACGCAAACAGGCAAAAATGTTTTTTTAGCAATTTACTTTCCAGTGCAAAACTTGTTTTGCGCAGGAAAGTAGTCTGAAAGTAATGCAAACCAGCATGAAGCACTGCTTTGCATTAATTGGCACCAAGGGGGCATTCCATGGCTGATACATGGGTGTTACCGTGAAACCTCTCATGTTTTTTGATGCTAAACCCTATCAAAAATCTGGGATACAGGTTTGTATTAAAAGAAAATAACCCCACCTCAAATCAGGCATTAAATCGCAAATTGTGTGTTGCATTGTACTGCAAAGTACAAAAGGTCTTAAAAGTTATCTAGGTATAATATTTTGTGCTGGAAAAGAACCATTCCAGTACAAAACCAATGCTAGACTCACATACACAACTTTGCACTATGGCACAAAGGTGAGTGCATGGCGCTCAGCAGCAAAATTCTTCGCTTGCGCTAAGAAGAGGAGAGGGGAGGGCCATATCTCAGTAGATAAAGGCACTCTCCTGCATTGGGTGATACTTTGATAAATCTGGCTGAATTGCACCAGGGAGTTTATTCCAGGCCACTGATCCCAGATAGGGAAGAGTCCTTCCACCCATTCTCGTGTGCCGTACCTCAGAAATCCTGCAAAGTGACCATGGGCTGACCGTACATTTCTGGACGGGGCATAGAGGCTCTAAGATAGCCTGCCCCAGAATGATGCAGTGCTCTATGGACTAGGACCAACATTTTGAAGAGAATTATCTTCTTTATCTGCAGCCAATGTAGTGCAAAGAATCTGCGAAATAAGTATGTTCTTGGGGGCAAGTTAAATAGAGTGCGGGCTGCCATGTTTGGACCACTAGCAGCTTGTTATCCAGATAATCTGGGAGTCCTAGGTATAAGGCATTCAATTGTCCAATATCAATGTTATAAGGGCCTGAATCACTACCTTCCTTACTGATAAATACAGATAGTGTAAAAAAAATTCAAAGTCAACACAAGCTCATAGTAAGTTCCGGCAATTGACGTGATCAGTGACTGGAAAGACAAAGCAGAAACAAATTTGATGCCTGCATTTTTGACTACTCTCCTCTGAGTTCCAGGGTGTGTGGCATCCTTGGACCAAAGCATCTGCCAGTCTGAGGAATTAGGGCCAAAAAATATGATCTCAATCTTTTTTGCATTGCATTTTAATCGATGTAATGCCATCCACTGAAAGACATAGGAAAGACAGGTTTTCTTTGACTCTCTCCCCCAGTTTTCTCTCCCCTCCCTGCTTGACTTTAATTATTATAGAAAATGCAAAAGATGCATTCCCATTATTCACACAAATAGCATAGGATTTATTTATTTATTTAGTTTCAGGTTTGGTAGGAATTGCATCAATTCCAGAAACTCAGGCTTCCAACACGTGGTGTTAATATCTCTAGTGGATTGGTTGCAAAAAGTGCTAGTTGTCTATCATGATACAACACATTTAAGCATACCTCAAAGTGGGTTTGAATAATGATTCATTCTTTGTCATAAACATTTTTGTTTTACTAAGTATGTTCTGCATCTGCCATAAAGCTAATGCCTATAGTGGTACCACAGTGACACCAGTTCCTCTGAATTAAATATTATCACTGCTGCGCTGAAAGCGATTTCTGAATATGGCAGGAAGTAGTCCATCAGAGTGTCAACTAAAATAACCACTGCTCTCCTGTTGGATGGGCAGGCACCTGTCTAATTATAAATTGTCCCCCTTGACTCTTTTTTTGGAGCTTAGAATCTTTTTTCAGGATCAGCCTGCAGGCGAGAAAATAATCTCTAAATCTGATTGCTTTTTCATGACGTGCTGCTGAGGTGCAGAATGTCTTGAAAGTGAAAAAATGTTCCAAGTCACAACTTTTTTGTGTGACTCCTCTTGGTCACTTCTAAGGTGCCCAAGATATCAGGAACAGAACTAAGGGGTCAGGACTTCCTTCAGCAGAGGCCACCTGCAGGTTCAATTCAAGGGCCAGTAGCAACTTGTCATCTGGTCACTCCAGAAAAATATGTCTTGGAATTTTTTATGGCTTCATAGTCACATAGAAGGTTAGCCAGCCTACTCTTAAAATCCACTTATTAATCCTGGGTCCACATGTGAAAAATGTAAGCCTCCTCACGGCCACAGACAACAGACTCAGTCATCTTCGGTAGGTCCAGATACGTTCTGAAGACCTGGGGGTGATGTGTTACTTTTGCTCAATTTAGTAGCCAGTGGGTGGTTTGACTTCTGGTTACTCCCTATCCCATGGGTAAACGTTCCCAATGGTAACCCTTCCCCTTTTCAAAAAGATCATCCTTGGCTGCCTGCAAACATTCTGGAAATGCACCATTCTCTGTGAAATCCAACATGGCAGAACCTACCTGCCCAGGAAGGAGGTGTGTTGCACACTGAGGTGTGTATCTAGGATAACGAGCAGTTTCCTCCTCCTTAACCACTCCAAACTGGTTCTCGGGTCAGATCCCTCCTCCACTGAGACTGAAGTCAGGAGGACTAAAATATATGATGGCATCAAAAGGCATTTCTACTTTCATCACTGCCTCTGACCACCTTCCACCATTCCTTTCACGTTAGTGGAAATCCTGGCCACAAAACAACTGCCCTCCTTGATTTAAGCGGCGTCACCTCCCTCACCCAGACCATCATGCTATGCCAAAGCCATTCTTTTTTTCTCTAGAAGCAGTATTTCAGCCTCATCAAAGGGAAGCTCCGATGGGCCAGCTGATATTTGCAGACAGACTAATACTAATTAGCCACTAGAGCTCCAAGCAGGAAAAATATAACTTTATATAAAAGTTACTGTTAATGTAAAAATAGCATTTTGGGGTAGCCACTGTAGTAGCAACATGCCAACCCATATTTCTCACATATTCCACTTTTATGTACCGGGCACCATACCCTGTTGTCTTCAAGACCCACTTAGAGGTGACATATTTAGTGTATAGTTCCTTCCTGTTCAAAAAAGTTATTTTGACAGGTTTGCTTACTAGTTTGAAAGCAGCATCAGTAAGGCTGTGCATCTTTGCATGAAGCCAGGTTTTCCTTGCTATCCATGTGAATAGAATTATGTGTGCTGCAGTCAACAGGTGGCATTTAGCTTTTATTTCCTTTGTGTATTTTCTACACCATAAACTATGGCTTTAATCATCATTCAGGGATCACAGCATCTGCACCGGAAACTAGACACCGGTGTCCTGGTGCACAGAATGTAATACCTGGCAGAATGAATCTACAAATAATGGGAGTGAAAACACAAAGGAGTTATTTTCGAACACACAGAAATATTGGGAGTCTATGAAGAAGCCAGCCTGAGAGCATACAACCAGCGTAGAACATGTTTAACATTGAGCTGACTTATAGGGCACACTTAACGTTATGGCCTTTTCAGTTTGCAGAAAAAAACATTTTTGAAGCACCGTTGGGTGTCAATAACTCCACAACTTCAATCCCTCTATGAGATAAGAGGTGAATGGGTGCCATTGAAACAGAAGTATCTCCATGCCTCTGCTGGAGGTGCATCTATGATAACAAACAGAAAAACATATGATACAAGAAAGGTTGAATTATTACATACTCTGAGAATGTATTCAAAAATATGACTGAAACGAATTAAAAAAAATAAGAACCTGGCTAAAATAGAATGACTATGAAGGGCCTTTAATATTTTTCTTTTTTTCTAAGGATTATAGGGGGGTATCTCAAACCTAGTGAAATGAAATTGATTTTTAATCCATGGGGAAAGCAAGAGAGAAAGAGAGAGAGAGAGAGCTCTCAGTCTTGATATAAGCTTGGTACAATCAGATAATCATTCTTCAGAGAAATGTGTATGTAATATGTTTAAAAAAAACTGCAACATAACACCACTAAAATTAATAAAAAGAGTATCATGCATTTATTAAAACAGAAGCCATGAAACCTTTAAAAGCCTCCACGAACACATTGTACAAATAAAAAGTCAATGTTAGTCTTAGGCAGTTGACATTGGAGTAGGTCTGACACTCTTTGTGGCTGACAAATTGTAGATCAAGTTCAGGCAAGGTCTAGCACCAATAGATTTTACATCCTGACTTTTTTGGAGGTGAAAAAATCTGCCACCAGATAAATGCAAAAATCAATGGCTGTGGTGTGCTCCACAAGGTCAGAATCTCTGGTTCTGACAACAATTTCAGAGTGGGACAGATCTTCAAATCACAGCTGCTGAGATTGACTCATCACTGAACCATCATCTGCTCACGTCGGCCCATTTTCCTGCTCTTGCAGTGTACATTAAAGATTAGAAATATTCCCTTAAGGAGCAACGGATGGAACCACAGCCACAAAGTCCCCACAATTTCAGAAACATTTTCAAAAGGTCTTGTTGAAGCCCATCTAATAGATAATGCAAAGTTCTGGGAACATGCATTGATAGTTGCTCCAGGTATCCAATTTCAGCTGCTCTATAAAGTAAGCATGTGATCTTGATGAATGAGTGTTGTTTCCAAGCCACGTATATTCATCTTTGTCATCAGATAGGTTTAGCTGCAAATTTTCCCCATACATATGTAATGGTGAGGATGGGTGGCCTTACCTTTTTGGGATCTCACAAGCCTTGTCTTGCATCAACAAGGAGGTGGGACTCTGCCAATTTTGCAGGATCTCTGTGAAGATAATGTAGCAAGTTATTGTCAAATCTTATTTCACCACTTCTGAACTAACAGAATTGTCTATTAAGCATATTTGAGATGTTCTATTTTAAGTGTTATCCAATTTGGATTCACAAGAGTGATTTTTGAAAATGTCAAGGTTTATGTCACTAACTTTGAAGCTATGCAAAACCATTGCTTCATCTAAGCTTGGAATATATGTTGCTAGTTTAAGTCATTTTGTGTTATGAAAATCCAGAGCACACGCGAAAAAAGATGGATCTCCGCAAACTAGCTGTTGACTACATATTAAAGAAGCTGTTATATAAAAAGCAGCTAATGTCAGTATGACTGTTAGATATTTTGGGGAAAAATCAGCCTAGGGTTTGGAAATGCTTATTTCTTTCAAAGACCAAAATAGTCTAACCAGGGATATCACTATTGAGAGATTATGCATGCATTATTGGTTGGTTAAATAAGACGAGTAAATCAATGTCAATATTATATGAATGTTTCTAAGACCCTTGTGAACATATTGTGCCTTTGCTCAGCCTATGGAAGGATTAGATAAATGTGGTTTAAGCCTATAGTCAAATTCCACAGTGCTGAACTGAGAAGTCTTCTATGTATTTATGTAAATGAACTGCAGAAGGATAATATTTATAGGTTTTTTGTTCCCATTTATGTATTTAATGACCTATGTTAGTGTTTCTGAAATTACACAAGGGTTGTTTTTAGTGTAAATATCCCAGTAAACATTAACTTAATATGAGTACATTAATGGTATTTGTAAAAAAAAACTGATGTAAACAAATAACAATATTTAGAATTTTAGACAACTGGTAAGGAAAAGAAAACATTGAAACATCTGCAGAACATCTAAATATAGTCGTATGTAATGTTGGTGTTGGGCATAGCAGAAACATACTTATGTTAAGAACTTTTAATACTAATAATGGGAAAACTTCATTAATTAGTAGTTATAGATCTCATAGAACACCCTTCCAGATCAGTTTGAACAGTACCAGTTGACTACTCATCATCATAAACTTTATTTCTGTCCTTTGACCATAAAAGTGCAAATGCATACAATTCATACATACAGGGTTATAAAGTATATAAATAAAATACATTGGTGGTCATCTAAAAATATTTCTCCATTGCTTAAACATTGGATAATACATAAATTTGAGACAGAGCACTAAACAACAGGATCAGTAAGGGCGTATCCCTAAACAAATGTAAACGGCATGGCCTGCCATGATGGCTTGGTAATGAGAATAGAGCTAAAAACTAGACCAGGTAAAATCACCACTTTCACAGTTATACAGAGATTAAATAAATAATTGATATACCATAAAACGTACATAAAAGTGTTGTGCATTAACATATATAACAATGTTAAAATTTCAACACTGACCTTCGAATTGCCCACATAATACCAAGAAATCTTTGCTACAGTGCAGGCTACCAGTAAGCTAGAGTCAGATTTTAAAATGTTCAGTGCCTCAAGATGTCATTGAATACCGAAACGTCTACAGATGGGAATAAGCCATTTGGCTCTCAGCCACTGATACAGTGGGCAGGCAAAAAATGTGTGACCAATTGACTCAACAGCAAGGGGATTGTCTGGACAAAACGTGTGAAACAATGGATGGCTGTAGGGGAATTCACAGGGAGCGAACCAAATCTAAATTGCGTATACAGCTTCCTATCCTGGGGAATCCTAATAGCCTCCAGATATTGTTCATATGAGGCAGACAGTTTAAACTCCATGATCTTCATGGTTAAGCGACCCCAGGATGGACATGAAAAGGAGGACTGAGCCACCCAATGCCAATATATTGTTTCTTTAGCAAATCCTTGCTAGTCAGCCGTGCTGGATGCTTAGGTTCCCACAGCCCCTCTAGACCGATTGTGGTGAGCAGAGATTTCTCCTTGCAAAACCAGGTAATTTTCTTAAAGCGATCAAGTACCTTCACTTCAGAGAGGGCAGCCGCATTAGAAAGCAACTCCTGGTCAATTTTAAGCAAGAATAATAGGGGGCATAGCTTGACCTTCATAATAATGGTGGCTCGTTCCATGTCCAGCCTTAGTGGGTGAAGAGGGTGCTCTGCTGGAGTGAAACCAGGACCCTCAGGATCTCATTCTCTGTAGTTAGGAGGACATCCATCTTGTCAAATCCTCACAGTTCTGCACCATACATTGCTGAGCCAATTGCCTTGCAGTCGTGTAAATGGAGGGGAGCTGCTACTGTCTGACCATTGGAGGTCTTATGCTCTTTGGTCAAAGCCCCAGTTATCTGTTTATGGGGAGATGCATTTTGATACTTGGGGCTTCCAAGACATATCGCCAGAGAGAGTGATCAACAGATAGTCAAAGGTACTCACTATCTCCAGCAGGGCCCCACCCAGTGTTAACTTCCTTTTGTATGTTTTATGAGGTTTCAACATTAGAAGCTTTGTTTTCGAGGTGTTAACCTCTGCGCCTCGGGAATCACAGAAGGCCTTGAAGCAGTCTAAAAGCAATTGTAGCCCTCTAGGTGTTTTAGAGACTAAGAAAGTGTCATCAGTAAACAACTGTCTTACCACTTTGTCGACTCCTAGGGTGGGGGCATCTGCTGGGACCTCAGGAAAGTACTGTACTACTCCATTTATGAATAATGAGAAGAGTGTAGGTGCCAGTACACAGCCCTGTTGGACCCCCTTGTTGACTTTAATCTGGTCAGTGTGCTGTCCTTGATTGCCCCAATTAATCCTTGCATACTAAGCCTCATGGAGGTGGAAATGAAGTGCTAGGACCATAGGAGGGAGGCCCATACCTTTGAGAACAGTCCAGAGCTTATTTTTGGAACTAAATCAAAAGCAGACCTTCGGTCAATAAAAGCCACCCTGTCCAAGCGGCGGAGACACAAGAGGCACACAGGTGATACAGCCTAGATGAACTAAGAGAACCCTCTCAAGTGACCCTCACTGATCTCATGGGATATTACCCTACCTACTAAGGGAAGGTCTACTCCCCTCATTTATCCGAGGGCACAGACATGTTCGGGCCACTGTAGATACAATTTCTCACTCAGTACTGACAAAAGACCCTGGATCTCCCCCTGAGACCATTAAAGCACCAAACAGGTTGATCAGAACCTATGCCCACTAGGGACATATAGTTGCCCAGGTACCAAGGGACACAATACCCCATAAAGCAGCATCATACACTTTATTTTAATAATGACAGAGGGATCACCTTAACAAAAATGAATCACTCTCCTTCCAGCCATTTTTTAATACACCTTCTAGGACTTCACTGCCACTTACACCCACGCACCCATACCCCTTCATCAAAAGATCTCCGAAAAAGAGATCCTTTGGGGGGCCCTTAGGGCATTTGCAGTGCCAGCCCGACAAGGAGCAAAAGCCTAATGATGAAGCATGACATCCTTTGGGGTGTGTGAGGCATCAAGATGAGGACACACTGCCCCCACAAAAAGAGTAGCAAATGACGAGGGAACCTCTTACTTCCCTTCTTTTTTTTTCTCTACTTAGGAACATTGACTTCATTTTGGTATGAGCTTAACTTCAAGAACAAGGATCACCCGACCTTTTGAATAGCTCCTAGTCAAGTCATGTCAAGTCAAAATGATTTATATAGCGCGCTACATACCCAGAGGGTCTCAAGGCGCTTGAAGAAAGGAGGGGAATTACTTGTCGAATATCCAAGTTTTAAGTTGTTTTCTGAATGCTAGGTGGTTCTGAGTGAGGCGAAGGTGAGTGGGAAGTGAGTTCCAGGTTTTAGCTGCCAGGTAGGAGAAGGATCTACCTCCCATGGTGGTTTTGTTGATGCGAGGAACAGTGGCAAGGGCTTGGTTGGAGGATCGTAGCTGGCGGGGGGGGTGTAGAAGGAAAGACGTGAGTTGAGGCATTCGGGTCCAAGTTCGTAAAGTGCTTTGTGCGCGTGGGTTAGGAGGCGGAAAGTAATTCTCTTATTGACGGGGAGCCAGTGGAGGTTTTTCAGGTGACCAGAGATGTGGTCTTTACGCGGGATGTCTAGTATGAGTCTGGCTGAAGCGTTCTGGATGCGTTGGAGTTTTTTCTGGAGTTTTGCGGTGGTACCGGCGTATAGGGTGTTTCCGTAGTCCAGGCAACTCGTGACCAGTGCGTGGGTGACCGTTTTTCTAGTTTTGGTGGGGATCCAGCAAAATGTTTTTTTGAGCATGCGAAGAATGTTGAAGCAAGATGATGAAACGGCGTTGACTTGTCTGTTCATAGAGAGTGAGGAGTCCAGGATGACGCCCAGGTTACGTGCGTGGTCTGTCGGGATGGGTGCTTTTCCAAGGGCCTCCGGCCACCAAGAGTCATCCCAGGCGGAGGGGGAGGTACCCAGGATAAGGACTTCTGTTTTGTATGAGTTCAGTTTCAGACGGCTGTGCTTCATCCACTCGGCTACTTCTTTCATTCCTTCATGTAGGTTGGTTTTGGCAGTGTTAGGGTCTCTGGTGAGTGATATGATCAGTTGAGTGTCGTCAGCGTAGGAGATGATGTTGAGGTTGTGTTGGCGTGCGAGGGCCGCGAGGGGGCTCATGTATACGTTGAAGAGGGTGGGGCTGAGTGAAGATCCTTGTGGCACGCCGCAGATGACTTCAGTGGCCTCTGACTTGAATGGTGGGAGGCGAACTCTCTGAGTTCTTCCGGTGAGGAACGATGTGATCCATTCCAGTGCTTTTCGTTGGATTCCGATGTTGTTGAGGTGCTGTAATAGGATGCTATGACAGACTGTGTCGAAGGCTGCAGAGAGGTTGAGGAGGATGAGGGCGACTGTGTCTCCATTGTCCAGTAGAGTTCGAATGTCGTCTGTTGCTGCGATGAGGGCGGTCTCAGTGCTGTGTTTGGCTCGGAAGCCGGACTGTGAGGAGTCGAGGGATTTGTTGGTTTCGAGGAAGGCGGTGAGCTGGTTGTTGACAGCTTTCTCGATGACTTTGGCCGGGAATGGAAGGAGCGAGATGGGGCGGTAGTTTTTGAGTTCGGTGGGGTCAGCTGTGGGTTTTTTCAGAAGGGCGCTGAGTTCTGCGTGTTTCCAGCTTTCCGGGAAGGTGGCGGAGTTGAGGGAGCAGTTGATGACGTCTCGGAGGTGTGGTGCTATGATGGCGTCTGCTTTGTTGAAGATGTGATGAGGGCATGGGTCTGTGGGGGATCCTGAGTGGATGGAGTTCATCAGGCGGATGGTGTCTTCAGTGGAGATTGTGTTCCAGTCATTAAGGATGTTCAGGGGGGGTGAAGGTGTGGCAGAAGGATGGGTGGGTTGGTCTCCGGGTTGGTTGTCGAAGCTGTTATGGATGTCTGCGATTTTGTTGTGGAAGAATGAAGCTAAGGAGTCGCAGAGGGCTTGGGAAGGGGTGATGTCATTGGAGTTGGCAGTGGGGTTGGTAAACTCTTTGACGATGTTGAATAACTCCTTGCTGTTGTGGGCCTTGTTGTCTAGTCGATCTTTGAATGTGGCTTTCTTGGCAGACCGGATAAGTTGGTGGTGTATGCGGGTGGCGTTTTTGAAGGCGTCCTTGGTGCTGGTGTTTGGGTCTTTTTTCCAGGCCTTCTCGAGGGAACGACAGAGTTTCTTAGATTTCTTAAGATCATCGTTGAACCAGGGGGCGTTTTTGCTGCCTAGTTTGATTTGACGTTTTTTCAACGGTGCTAGGATGTCGGCGCTGTTGGATAGCCATTGGGTGAGGTTAATGGCTGCTTGGTCCGGGTTTGAGGAGTGGGCAGGGGGGTTTTGGAGAAGCGATGAGGAGATCTGGTCGATGGTGATTTTGTTCCAGTTTCTTCGCAGAGTAGGTTGAGGATGGTTGTGGGTTGTGGTCTTATTGTAGATAAAGTGAACGCAGCTGTGGTCCGTCCAATGGAGAGCTGTGGTGTGACTGAAGGAGACATGTTTGCTGGAGGTGAAGATAGGGTCGAGTGTGTGACCTGCAATGTGGGTGGGGGTAGTGACAAGTTGTCTGAGTCTGAGGTTAGCGAGGTTGTCAAGAAGGGTGGCGGCGCTGCTGTCATTGCTCTTTTCCAGGTGAAAGTTGAGGTCCCCCAGTAGAATGTATTCCTCGGAGGGGAGGGCGTGTGGGGTGATAAAATCAGTGATGTCGTCACTGAATTGTGCACGGGGTCCTGGAGGTCGGTAGAGGAGGGTGCCTCTGAGTGTGGTCTTGGGGTCGGTGTGGATCTGGAAGTGAAGGTGTTCGGTGTTGGCAAGGTTGACGTCTGAACTGGTTGAGATGCGGATGGAATTCTTATGGACGATAGCGATGCCTCCTCCAGTTTGGTCGGTGCGGTCCTTACGGATGATCTTGTAGCCTTCCGGGATGGCAATGGTGATGTCTGGGGCTGAGGAGGCGTTCATCCATGTTTCTGTTAGGAAGGCGACGTCCGGTGAGATGGTGTCTAGTAGATTCCAGAGGTTGATAGCGTGCCTGTGGACTGAGCGGGTGTTGAGCAGGATGCATTGTAGGTGGTTGGTGTCAGATATCCGTTTTGTGTTTGTGGATGAGGAGTTGGTCTTGGTGCCATCGAACTTGCAGGAGTTGCAGGAGAAGGGTCCATGGGTGTGTCCTGGAGCGCCTTGGACGCAGTTGGGGGGACGGCCGGGGTTAAGGGCTAGGAGGGTGGTGGCGTTGTATGTAATGCGGGTGGGGTGGGTGGAACGAGGGCCAGGGGGTCTGGCGCTGGGCGCGGTCCAGGCGCGGACGGGCGTAGACGGGCTTACCTTTGGCGCACCTTCGGCGTGACTGGGGCGCGATCGCTGGGCTTGAACGCTGCGCGCAAATGCTTCTGTCATAAGTGGATAGTGGGAGGCGAGGGGCGAGGCAGGCTCAGCTGGGAGGCGGGAGCATGATTGGAGGGACGGGCTTGGACGTCACAACAAGCAAATGGCTGCAACAATAACAACAACTTAACGCAGGGAGAGGTTGGGGCGAGCAGTGGAGTCCCCCTCTTATTGATAAATAGGATCCCCTGTCCAATAGCCACTGTCTTACATGTCGCTAAAAGAAATCAGAATACCTGGCCGTTGGTGCTTATTTTTTGTCTGAACCCAGCTTTGTATGGGGACAGGATTTTGTGGTCAGTAATCCAGGTCTGTATCTTCAAGAGGAGTGCGCGAGCAAGCACGTATTGTACACAATCAATGAGACTCATAGGCCTGTAGTTGGAGGGTACAGATCTATTATCCTTCTTGTGTACTGGGATTACCTCCACTCCCTTACATGAAGATGGCATATGGCTCACTGATGCAATCCCTTTAGCTAGGGCCAAGATGTAGGATGTCCAATTCTCAAGGTCATTAACAAATATGTCACCCTGGGATGCCATACGGGCCAGAGGCCTTAGCCCTTACAATGGAGTTCACACTAGACATGATTTATCTCTCAAAAATAAATCAGTGGCAGTAATGTGAGCTCTACCGAGGGTGGGGTTGTCTGTGTCTGGGACATAGGGCCCAGAATAGAGTGACGAGAAGTGATCAAACCAAGCTGCTGTTGAGATATTATTAGTCAGCAGCATGGGTCTATTAGCAACCCCTCCAGTTACTAGAAGCCAAAGTTGCTGGGAATCTTTTTTGGCAGAGGCCTCTCTGATTAGCTATCATCTATTCTTGTCCCATTCCCTTTTCGCTCCAGCCTGGGCTAGTATGTAAGATCTCCTCACTTCCCATATTAGCTTCACATCTTTCCAGTTGCATGGGGACATATTGGTTTCTCTAAAACAAGTAGCCAGTTGTCTGAATAAATAGTCATGGCAGGCCGGGATCTTGTCTATCCCTCCATGGTGCTGAGCCAGTCTATGTAGTTTTCCAGTACTTGCCAAAAGATTTGACTTGAATATTTTGAGTTTATCTATATCCATAGTTACCTAGGATCATTTTAGATACCTATTGTCATTTGTTGAGTGAACCTCCCTGGAAGTAAGGGGTGATGTTAGGGGAACTCTGTGGGATTTCCCAAGGGGTTCCAAAGTGCCATTCCAGAGGGTTGTGGTCGCTGTCTGTGGTGTGACCCACAGTCATATCGACCACTCTAGGCCACAATCTCAGATCCAACAGAAAGTAGTCTACACAACTTATATTAGTTATTCTGTTATATGTATTGGCCCTCATTTTATCTGATTTTGTACGGTCGTTTGCTGTCCTAAGGCCGAACTCAAGGGTGAGTGCATTAAGCTGGAGCACTACTTGCGACCATTTTTAAAATCACGGGTAGGTCAAGGTGGGGAACAAGCCACGTCTCTTCTTCCTCTCTATACCCACATATGTCCTCCTTCTCTAGGAGTTCAAAAATTACGATAGAATCACCAGCTACAACCAAAAGGGGCTGTATGGCCATATTATCCAGTAGTTATTCAAACTTTTGGAGCATAGTTGACCTCCAACCTGCTCCTGCTTCTCATGAGTAGACATTAAAAAAGTTGATTACAGTGCCTTTGTTCCCTTTATATGGATAGCTAGTATATCAGGGCTGTTCGACGTGACCTCCCTTATCGTGCATTGGAGTGCGATTTTCACCCAAATGACCAACCCCCCAGATGGGTGACTTGGTTTACCTTTGACATGCTGGGCGATGGAATGTGAGGTAGTCTGGAATGTACACAGGGGAGGTAGTCCATGTTTCCAGGAGGAAACAAATATCGAACATTTCAATAATTTGGATCCAATGTGTAAGGGGCATTTTCAACATCACCCCTGCCACATTCCATGAGACCAGACTAAGCCTGCTGGAATTAGCTTGCTCGTTAGTGGGGTAAGTTGCATGCTGTTTTTGGTGACCCATTATTGTACTTGAACTCGGGTTCATGGTGGAAGCAAAGCCCCTCTCCTAGGCCTTTCATCTGCTAACAACAACTCATTTTCATTTCCAAGGACATTAAGTTGGGGGACTTGTAAATGACGTATCTGTATAGTGGCTGTCATATGTTGTACATATTGAGGTGCTGTGAGAGCTTGCCGTATATGTTTTAGTGCATACAGAATTGTCTTGCAGGTTAAGTCAATCATTTATTGCTAAAATAGAATCAGAAACTAGGCGGGCATGAGTAAGATGTACAGTAGGCAGCAATGAAGGTTGCGGGGGTCGATATAAGCTGGATGCCAGTAGGAGACGGGAAGCTCGATCTGGCTTCTAGAGCTATCAAGTTATGGGTCACATTTCCATCAGCCAAAAGTAATTCTCTACAGTCTGTCTGGATGTTACAGTGGATTATCCTTTTGGCTCACAAAATGTCCTCCCGTATGACTGAACGACAACCCCTTATATGGCGGATCCAATGAATGGCTTTATTAGTTAGGTAGTCTTTACATTTGTATTTGATATAGGAGGGAGCTTAGGAGGCAACTGAGTCTGTTTGCGTCAATCGATGGAGTTGATTGCGGGGTTGTCAGTTCTAGAGAATAGCAAAGTATTATCAATGGTTGAAAGAATGTCCTGGTGAGCAAATCTGCCTTTGGTAGCTTGTGTCCATATTTTTTGCACCCCGCAGGAACTGCATGAGTGGCTGGTAACATAGGGGTACACTTGGAGGTGATACACGAATGATGTTGGTGTGTGTCTACCATGGGAGGATGAGGGTTACTAGTAAGCAGAGTCGAATGTGTGTGGTGGGTAGAAATCTGCTTTGGGAGTTGGACTTCTAGGTCACCGCTTGCAAGAAGAAATTTAACCTGTTCAGTGAGATCTTGAAAAGCAGATTTCAGCAATTTGACTTCTGTCCTCAGGTCTGCTATAATTTTAGAAGCACCAAAGTCATTCCTAACTAGCTGATCTGAAGAGACCACGTCCCCTAATCAAGCACTGCCACCATCCCTTATCTCCTCTACTGCCCAATTCCCAAAACACCTAGGCCTTTCTCCGACCCCTTTTCTCCTGTTTGAGTGCAATTTAGATTCCAAAGCAGTGAAAATAGATTAGTTAAAATTAGTTCAGTATCTACGGTGCCCGGAGCTGGGTTAGTAGGTGGAGGTACGGGCAATCCTGATTCAATTTTGTCTACAGTGTAGGGAAGTGGTGCATGACTACTAAAGGATTTATTTGTACTAAGTGTGGTGGGTTTATTGAACATTGGGGGAATGAGTTTTTGCTTTTGGGTTAGTTGGGATGCCATTAGTTCAATCAGTTCCAGTGAGGTTGAAGAGATCATCTATCCAATCTAGGTCAGAGTTACTTCCTACAGACTTACAAGCCTGTTTGGCTTTGATGTTTTTGAGCCGAGCCTCCGAAGTCCCACAGTCAGTTGACGTTCTTTATCCCATACTTGAATTATGGAACAAGTTTACAAATGAGATAGAATGTTGTGATTATTGAGGGAAAGGTCACCCCGTTCACTTGCAGCCACACTGCTACTTTACATGCACAACAATCACTGTTGCACTGAGAGCCTACCAGCCCCGAACCCCCCACCAATGGCCAGAACCACTATCAATTGAACTAATAATAAGTTCTTGAGGCAGACACTCAAAGCAATGTCACGTAAAAACAGCAAATGGCTCGGGGACCACAGGGCTTGAATTCTTCAATGAATGGCCAGATGAACAAGTCACAAACAATATAAACAGGCAGCCCAGTCACAATAAGTACAAGGAAAACCTGCGGCAACTCACAGTTTATTGGCTTGGCATCAATCTGTCCAAATGTTTGCCAAGAGGGCAGGCCACACCCTGCCTCTTCCTGCCAATGACGGGCAAGGATGGCCCGCCCTTGGCCTGGGCTTTGCCCTTGTGCGTTCCATGCCAGGGGAGCCCGTTGACACTTGAGGGTGCATGGGCAGCCCCTCCTTCTGAGCGTCAGTGGCTTCTGGAGCTTGGAGTTCCCCACCAAACCAGCAACACCAAAATCAGTGTCCTGCGCCACTGGAGCATATTGGTGATTAAGAGTGCGTGGACAGCCCCTCCTTCTGGGCAGCAATGGCTTCGGGGGCTTGGAGTCCCCCACCAAACCAGAAACAGCTAATTAAATGCCCCATGCTGCAGGAGCACATTGGCACTTAAGATCGTATGGGCAGCCTCTCCTTCCTAGTAGCAATGACTTTTGGGGCTTGGAGTACCCCACCAAACCGGCAACAGTAAAATCAGCATCCCCCGAGCACGTTGGCGCTTAAGAAAGTGTGGACAGCCCCTCCTCTGGGCCGCAAAGGCTTCTGGGGCTTGGAGTCCCCCACCAAACAGGCAACATCAAAATCAGTGTCCCACGCAACGGAAGCACTTTGGCACTTAAGACCAAGTGGGCAGCCCCTTTTTCTGGGTGGCCATGTCTTCTGGGGCTTGTAGTCCCTCACCAAACCAGCAACAGCAAAATCAGCATCCCGCACTGTGGAAGCACATTGGCGCTTAATAGCGCATGGGAAGCCCCACCTTCTAGGCTGCAATGGCTTCTGGGGCTCGGAGTCACCCACCAAACCGGCAACAGCAAAATCAGCGTCCCCGTACCAGTTGCCTACTCAAATGAAAGGATAATATTTCTGATTTAACCAAGTTTTGATCTTCAGGGAAATATGGTGATTCCAGTTTTTAAGAATGTTTTGTTGCCATTAGTAGCTTTCTTTGCAGCCACATTTGTTCAAATTTAAAAACTGAAATTCTATTGTGTGTTATCATTGTCTATTATGTACTTCCCTGACAATATAATATCAGTGTTTAGAATCAGTGTGACTCTAGTGTTAATTACTTTCAACTTATTTAATGGTACTAGGTAGGGCACTTTAGAAACATATGAACATGGTTTGCATTTAGCGGCATACATCTCCAGAAAATCCCAGATTCTACCAAATGAAGTTTTTCCATCTGACACAGGACCAGTATGTTGGCTGTATTATGATCTATAGGACAAATACTGTAGGGTAGAGTTTCCCAAATTGTGGGTTGAATCTCACTGGTGGTTCCCAAGCTGAATTTTAGTGGTCAATCCAAGCAACAAATAAAGATGCATTTAACACCTTCGCTGCTAAGGCAATTCCCCTCCTGTGCTGGAGATTGTTCTATTTCATTGTTTTATGACGAGCTGGGCTCGTCATCAGCACACGACCACTGTGCACCATGACGAGCCCAGCTCGTCATCAGCATCGAAAGGGTTAAAGTCTCTATTTATAGTGTCATATTGGCTGTACTTCAAAGACAGAGGTTAAATTTCAACCTATCTCTTCTGACAAATGTCCCCTTTTTTTAAAAACACTTGAATTGATGTTTACAAACTCCTCTCACTCTGTAATCAGAGACAGAAAAGTAAAGTGAAGTATGTGACAATCTTGCTGGGGTACAAGGAGGTTGAAAGGAAAGGAAGTAGTTTTGTAACATGCAACAACATGTAAATATCTGTTAATAGCAAAAACACATTCAGCCTCTAGGGAAGCAAAAATGAAGCACAATTTATTTTGTAATTCTGAAGTGTGATGGAAGCCCAGATTTTAATGAGATCAAACCAAATCAATACACTTTTCTTGGTGATGTACAAACGACAAATAGTCACTAAAATTCGATTTCCACACATTATCATATGTGTGCCACATAGTTGTATCAGTTGTGCAAATTTAGTGGTCTTTTCAAAGAAAAATGTACTGTCTGTAAAGAACAGTATGCTACCACAGGATACTTTAGTTATATTAAAAAATTGCCTGCCTCATATCCATTAAAGTTGGGTCGGTCACAAAAGTTTGTTGGTCTAATAATTGGGCCTGTTGTTCTAAAAAGTTTGGGAGCATTGCTGTAGGGATAATAACAATCATTTTTGTTATGCTTAATAAATATCTTAACCAGCCTATTTTCGACACCTCATACTATGGTTCAATGTCCCTATCTCTTTTATTTTAGCAGATACACTTAAATTAACCTCAATTTAAAGCCTAAAAATCTTAAAATAAGCAGACCAATTTCTCAGTCAGCCAGATCTTATAAAGTTGAACTTGTTGATTGAAGCATATTAATTTTTAAAAGAATGGGGGTTGGCAGCACACTGCCTCACAGTCCCAGCATAGTTTCCCCCTTTGCATCCTAGTAAATGCAGTACACAGTTCAAACTTACTTCAAAATTACCTGGAGTTTTTCACCAAAGTTGGTGCAGACATTGCTGTATATCTCTAGACACGTGTTTCTGGGTTGAGCCCATTTTCAGTAGAGAGCAGCAGTATTAGAGAGCAAAGAAAAATCATCTGGGGTTGGTGGAAATGCTGCCAAGTTTCTCTCAGGTCACAGTACCACTCACAGGCACACAGGTGCACCTCCAAAGCTCGTCAGCTTGCTGGCTCAAGAGAGCCTTTTAACCAGAATGGAGGTTGGGAGTATACTGCCTCACAGTCCCAGCACAGTTCGCCCCTTTGCATCCTGGCAAATGCAGTACACAGTTCAAAGTTACTTCAAAATTAGCTGGAGTTTTTCACCAAAGTTTGTGCAGACATTGCTGTATATCTCTATACACGTGTTTCTGGGTTGCGCCCGTCTTCAGTAGAGTGCAGCAGTATTAGAGAGCAAAGAAAAAACATCTGGGGTTGCTCAAAATGCTGCCAAGTTTCTCTCAGATCACAGTGCCACTCACAGGCACACAGGCGCATCTCCAAAGCTCGTCAGCTTGCTGGCACAAGGGAGCCTTTTAAACAGACTGGGGTTCGGAGCACACTGCCTCACAGTCCCAGCACAGTTCGCTCCTTTGCATCCTTGTAAATGAGGTACACAGTTCAAACTTACTTCAAAATTAGCTGCAGTTTTTCACCAATGTTGGTACAGAGATTGCTGTATATCTGTAGACACATGTTTCTGGGTTGAGCCCATCTTCAGTAGAGCGCAGCAGTATTAGAGAGCAAATAAAAATCATTTGGGGTTGGTGGAAATGCTGCCAAGTTTCTCTCAGGTCACAGTACCACTCACATGCACACAGGTGCATCTCCAAAGCTCATCAGCTTGCTGGCTCAAGGGAGCCTTTTAAACAGAATGGGGGTTGGGAGCACACTGCCTCACAGTCCCAGCACAGTTCGCCCCTTTGCATCCTGGTAAATGCAGTACACAGTTCAAACTTTCTTCAAAATTATCTGGAGTTTTTCACCAAAGTTGGTGCAGACATTGCTGTATATCTCTAGAAAAGTGCTTCTGGGTTGAGCCCGTCTTCAGTAGAGGGCAGGAGTATTAGAGAGCAAAGAAAAATCATCTGGGGTTGCTGGAAATGCTGCCAACTTTCTCTCAGGTCACAGTACCACTCACAGGCACACAGGTACATCTCCAAAGCTCGTCAGATTGCTGGCTCAAGGGGGCCTTTAAACAGAATGGCGTTTGGCAGCACACAGCCTCACAGTCCCAGCCCAGTTCGCCCCTTTGCATCCTGGTAAATGCAGTACACAGTTCAAACTTATCTTGAGTTTTTCACCAAAGTTGGTGCAGACATTGCTGTATATCTCTAGACACGTGTTTCTGGGTTGAGCCCATCTTCAGTAGAGAGCAGCAGTATTAGAGAGCAAAGAAAAAACATCTGGGGTTGCTGGAAAATCTGCCAATATTTTTTACCAAAAAACAGACAGACTGAATGTTGAAATAATTGTCTCTATCAGTTTGCACTGAGAAAAAAATTAACTGCTTGTTTTAATGTCCAGTTTTTCATACAAATAAAAATGGGCATCCATTTTGATTGCAATAAATCGCATGTTTCACCTGAGAAATTAAAACAAGTTTTTTTGAATTGTCCAGAAAAATAGTTCTTTTAAGGTATTGCGACATTTCGTGATGCACAGATCTGATGTAATAAATAGGGCTACCTCATGGAATTTAAAAATATATAATGAGGAATTTTTCAGTTTATTTCATGTTCTTCACATGACTTGGCCTTTGGTGATGATCAGAAAAAAAGCTAGAAGAATTACTAATTAGATGAAACCAGAAGTAAAGTTGTTGCTATGTTGGGAAGCCTAAAGTTCAAGCAGTGCTTAATGCAAAATAGCAAGCAGCACAGCAAGAGATCAAAACCAGTGTTTCTTTCAACTTACCTGGGATCTCACTAGAAAATGGTCAGCTGGAACTGAGAGCTACAATTTAAATAAAATCCACCTAGTGTATATACATTTTATGTCAACAGATCAACGAAACTTGATGACGTGACAGAAATGTGTTACTATCAGAAAGAACTTATCTAATATGCAGGTGGAAGGGTTTTCCACCACATGAAAATGCACCCTTGAGGTAACATAGGGGGAATTTACCCCAATTCTACCCTACTGCAAAGGGGCAGTGAGCCACCAGGACACAGAGAAGGATGTCTTAATAAAAAGGGTGGGGATATCCAATCCTGGCATCGAGCCATGCTCCTTCCTCACAAAGGGTATGATAGTCTTTCTGCCACCCGGGGGATAGACTCAGGTAATTATCTCCAATCTTTTCCCTCTCCTGGCAGCTGAAACACTAGGAAATGCACATTTTAAAAACTGGGGTGAGTGGCTCAACCTGGCATGTGCACAAATGCTTCAGCGTGACCTTTAGTCTTAGGGCCATATGCATGAACACATTTTCCCATAGACACAGAATGGGAAAAACCCTTAGATGCATCTGGCCCTTAGTCCTAGCCAGGAGCATTTGAACAATGCTCATCTCCACAATCTGGAATCACCAAAGGCAGCAGGTTCCACATAGTAGAAAATCCAAACAATGTTCTGTAGGTTGGAGGTCAGAGCCAAGTTATATTCTCAATGTCAGGCAGCTGAGCAACAGTTTACTGTCACTTACAGTCAATTTAATCAATTAATTCTATATTCCATCCATTAAAAGAGGTTACAGATCATAAAAGCCAAGGATATAAAATATATATGTAAAAACAATGCAGAGACACAGTTAACCAAAATGGCCGCTGGGCTGGAGCTCCTTTAGTGAGCTCCGGGTTGGAGATCACCAATCCTGCCGTCCATCTCCACCCCACATCAACTTGCAGTTACCCTCTGAACAGTTTCTAGGACACCACTTGCCTTCCACCGGCCCAGACGCCTCACCACAGCCGACTAATGAGGGGGATCCTGCGGTGTCCGGCGATCTGCGGGACGAGGCCCCAGAATGGTCTAGCCTTGTCGCGGCATCCAGGGGTCCTGGTCTCCGTTGCTGAGTCTCCCCTCGGGACCCGCGCTTGGACTGGCTGAGTGAGGCGACCATCGGAGACCTGGCAGATTCCCTGAGACTGGGTGACCTCCTCGACGATGGGGATTTCTGCGCAGTGTCTGCCAATTGAAAGTGCGATTCATTGTCCCTTTGAGGCTAAGAACCAGCCGCTTGGGGGATTCTGTGTGCTTTTGCAGTGGGTGCACTCCGGCACCTGTCTAGGGAAGTCACGCTCCACAATTGAATAGGAAGCTGGATCGATGCTGTCTTAAAGGGACAGTTCACAACCAAACAGTTACAGGGGCAGTTATTTTCCTCTCGGCTGTGTTCCTTTGGGTATGAGAGCACAAATACTTTTGACTTTGTGGTTGATCTCACCATTACTATCTACAACAATGGGATCGTTCTCATTCAAGATTCCAATAGAAACCTAGAGCAGTTCAACAAACTCATTATGAATATCAAAAGATTTGTGGCTAACAATTCAACCCCAGTATGACAAGATTCAACACTAACTACCTCAAGGCCACCTCAAATCGATTCCCCCATTTCTTTCTCAGATTTAGCTCCCTCCTCACTTACCACACCTCCCTTGCCCCTGCCGGTTTCAGAACAGCTCGAAATACATACTTCGCGGCCATTAACCCTATCACCACTTTCAACCTCCTAGACAAGGGTTCCTGGTACACCTCTAATACTCAGTGACAAATCCCCCCTCTGGCATCTCCCTTTACCGCCTCTGAACCCTCTTACACACATTGACAACCTACCTCCTTTCCCCCTCTGGGCTCTCCCATTACCGCCATTTAACACACATCAACACCCTACCCCTTCTCCAGTTCTCCACACTCATTCAACCTCCAGGTCAATGCATCCTGGAACACTGCCTATATTCAGTGACCTACCCTCTCATATTGAATCTCCCATTACAGCTTCGGACACCTCTGACACACTTAGACACCCTCCCCCCTCTACAGATCTCCACACTCACTTTCCTCCCCGTTCCCAACACCCTGACTTGTTGGCACGCTTGGAAGATATCTCCCTCCAGATATACCTTCTCTCCCTCGAACTCCACGGTTTGAAAGCCCTCTCACTTGAATATCTCCAATTGTTAGGCCCCCTCCTTTCTAGCCCGAACCCACCCAGAACCCCCGCCAGCACAATTGACACAGCTCCCCGTGACCATCCCTCTTTCCCTACCAACTCCAATCCAGTTCCGCTTCCTAACGCAGCTTCTCGCCCAAGAAGCTCGTCCAGTCTTGCGCTCAAGGAAATTGACATCCTTCTCAAGTCTTATTCGTCTAGCATGGATATCAATATGAATTCAAAGGGAATAATTCAAACCATTCATTATAACCTAAGAGAGAACCCTACCACAACCTCAGAATCATAAACAATGATAACCTCAAGAGAGTGAACATCATTCAGACTCCTCTCATCCTTACTCTGGCTCCACTCAAATGCATACTACTCAATTGTAGGTCTGCCAACAAACACGCCTCAGAGATCTTCGACCTCATACAACATAATGAGATAGATAACATTATCCTCACAGAAACCTGGCTCAACCCCTCGTCCACTCCAATTCTACACCTCTTGGTGCTCCCACACATGACATAATTCACCTGGACAGAGTTAAACGCTGGGAGGTAGCCTAGCCTGTATACATCGGAGCAAGCTTGCTGTCTCCCTCTCAGAGTCCTCTTTGCCACTAACCTGTGAACACCTTTGTCTCAACTTCTCTAGTAACAATCATCTGGCCTGCAAACTACACACATTCTATCACCCCCAGGCAACAATCTCCCCTTCATTGAACAATTAATGGAAATCATCTCTGCCAATGTGGATTCAGTGCAGTTCCACATCTACCTTGGGGACTTTAACCTTCACTGGTCAAACACTAATGACCAAGCAGTTTCATGCCTCAATTCCTTCTTGAATGATCAATCACAATTTGATTCAACACTGTGACAAGCCTACCCACATTAAAGGGGAAACTCTAGACCTCATCCTCTCCAAAGGTCATCATACCATGTGATTGGTCTGATCATCACACCATTTCCTTCCATATCAACTCTGAGCTCTCCCTGAGTAAGGCACAAACAGCTAAATCAAAGATTTGAAAATGGGACATCAGAGATATGAAATACAGTTGACTTAGCAACCCGCTGTAATTATGCCCTCTCTCCCCAATTGGAAATACATGAAGTTCATGCCCTCACAGACTTCTACAACTCTTCTATTTCCAGTATCATGGATTCTATGCTCCACTCCAACAAAAATGCACCTTCAAAAAGATCTAAGCCTTGGTTCAATAGCAACCTAAATTCCGAACGTCGCTATCTAAGGGCCATCGAACATACCTGGAGTTCCACTCCATCTGCGGACCATCTAAAAATCCTTAGATCAGCAAGAAGTTCTTATAACAAACAAATCAAGACAGCGAACGTGGAATATTTTAGATCCCAACTTAACCAAGTGGCTAATCAACACAAGAAATTGTTTGAACTGGTTAAACAACAATCGGTGGAAACCCCTAACCTATCAGCTTTGGAAGTCAGACCTCCCTCATGTGATGATCTGGCTGCCTTTTTTACTGAGAAAACTAGACTTATTAACATTGACCTGGAAACCAGGAGGGCTCTATTGCTACCCATAGAACCTGCACCCCACCTGGCCTTAATAGACAAGGCAACACCATGTAGCTGGGTTTTAAAGAACAATGCTTCCTGGGACACCTTTAGCCCCTCAATGAAAATGAGATCAAAAAGGTTCGTTGGGGTATCAACCCATATAATTACTTCAGTGACCCGCTACCACCCACCATCTTCAAAGTAATTAAGGACAAAATCTTCCCCTTCTGGACAAAGATCGTCAATGCATCTCTGTCACAAGGCACGATCCCTGAATGCCTAAAAGAGCCCCAGGTAACACCCATATTAAAACCTACAGCTGACAGTACAGATCTTAGCAACTTCCAACCTATCGCCAGTATCCCCACACTAGCCAAACTCCTTGAAAAATGCGTCCATTCTCAACTATGTGCGCACATCGAAAATTTCCATCTTCGGGACCATCATCAATCTGGTTTTTCTAGTGGGCACAGCACTGAATCGGCTCTCACTCACGTGATGGATGACATCTTAATGATGCTTGATCGAAATTAATCCTGCCTCCTTATCCTACTCAACCTTTCCTCCGCCTTAGACACTGTCAATCATGACAACCTCCTAGTCATTCCTGAACATAGGATTGGCCTCTCTGGTCAGTTGCTGCATTGGTTCTCGTCCTTCCTGCAGCACAGGTCCCAAAGAGTTAAAGCTAACCACTCACTCTCCCAGCCATCCCCAGTCACCACGGGGGTTCTCCAAGGGTCCTCCTTATCTTCCATTCTCTTCAATTTGTTCCTAGAACCATTAGCTAATGTTCTAAAATCTTTGGACATTCGCTTCCACATGTATGCAGACGACACCCAACTCTATCTGAAAATCTCCTCCCCGGATGACATCACGTCACTCAACTCCTCCCTACTGACTATCCAAACTGGTTAACTGAGAACCACTTTCTATTAAACACCTTCAAAACAGAATTCCTCTTCATTTCTCCCCCGAAACATACTCCTAAAATAGACCTCTGGATGAACCAACTCACCGCCTTCAACTGCTCCGCCCGCATTATTGACTCTGCTAAATCTCTAGGAATCACCCTGGACAAGCATCTGAATATGAAGACCCATATTAGCAATGTGTGCAATGGAGCTAACCACCTTCTGAGAACACTCAGGAATCTCAAACCTTTCCTACCTGTACCAACCAGATTTTTGGACCAGATGGAATCCGCTCCTAGGAGCCCCTCTAACCCAGCCGGAACGTAAACAACTCCCTCCTTAGAACGTATTTACAATGGATATGGGTATATGTATGGACATCTCGTACCTAAGGATGGGGAAAGTAGCAATAAACAAGCATTGGTTCTACAATATCCTATTCACACCTATTAGTCTTGCGGCCACGTAAGCCCAGACTAGTCTACCCTGGGGCAGGTCTGATAATGTACCATTTCACACTTTATTCACTTGACACGCAATCCGGCGCGTCTACACACGTGGGCCTGCAGTCCCAGTGCTCTCATTTATACCCGGTCTGCAATCCGGCAGACCTACACACCCCTCTATCTTGGGTGCTCTCACTTACACACGGCCTACAATCTGGCAGGCCTCCACACCGTATCCCTCCGGTGCTCTCATTTACACACGGTCTACAATCCAGCAGACCTACACACCATCTACCTTAGGTGTTCTCATTAACGCCATGTACCAACGACGATCACTTTCCTATGAATCCTTAGGGATGAAATCTGTAGTTATCTATTCAGGGTAAAACTACGGCAATGGAAATTAGTATAGTGTTCGAATTACAATATGTGCCTTCTGCTCTTGGCATCAAATGTTCCCTATCTCCCTACTTATTCAGTCACTCCTTACCTGACCGGGATTCACATCCGTTCATGCAAACAACGCCTGACTAGGAGAACTAGATTACTATGATTGAACAAGAATACAAGGCACATGTCGGTTCACCAAAAATGGGGGCATTTATTACAATAAAAGAAAATAAACACAATACTACACGATATATATCTATACGTATATATGCTGCAAAGAAAAGTAGAGGTTAAGGTGCGCGCTTCGCAAGGGGAGGGGCAGAGATCACCTGGTTAATATGAAGTCTGGGCTCGGCAGTCATCTAGGTTCTCGTCTCGTCTCTCTCTGTGTCTTGGCTCGTCTCGGGGTCCCACCTCAGCCGTCACAAGTACACGTCTGCACCGCTAGGCTCAACCTCCTCTGCTTCCCTCCAAGTCACTGGAACCTTGCTCGTTATTAGCTACCGTCTCTCTCTCTCTCTCTCTCTGACTTTGTGCACTCTGCACTATTTCTCCTTCAGTCTTTTTCTCAAAGAGTCTCGGTTTCGGAATCTTTCTCGGACTTCAAAATGGCGACTGTCTGCCGCAGAAATAATTAATGGCATAGATGCTAACGGCTAGCTGCCGCCTACGGACTGACTCACTCATTGCCTAACACTTTCGCTAATATGGAAGCTGTCCCTTCATGGAAAGTTACGGCCAGTAACCTGCCGCCCACCAAATTCTTGTACCTCCCCGTACCAAGGACACGTTCCCATCCGGCCGGCCTGAAGTTGTGTCTTCGGAGTGGAGAAAAATACAGTCTTTCGATAAGGGCCAGCCTGAACCGGTTCTCTCCAAGCGAACAACACCTTGAAACTAAAACACTACATTTAACCTAGAAAGCCTCTCCAGCTACCAGGCAGAGGGCAAGATGGAGTCTGTCCCGTTTAAGGCCTGCAAGGCCCAAAATATGCATAACTCCATAGAAAATATACTAATACTCTTACAAAAGGACGGATCATCACTAATACTTATATATCTATCCCCTAGCTTAAGTTTATAAGCCCTGATCTAAGGAAAAGGGTACGAAAATGCACTACTGTGCCTTATGGATAGGTCCTACTTATAGTCCTAATCCCTGTACTACAAGGGTAATAGGCTGGAGTCATTATCCATCATCCTCCTTCTAAAAAGGGTCGGAAAAGTCGGTTATTACACTACCTCAAGCAGATTTCAAGCAAATGGTCCAAGCGCTTGTTTTGCAAGGCTTGACAATGGCAGTGCTACGCCATGTGGCCAACCCAAATACACTTTGGCCCCCCTGAAGACTTCACTGAACGCGGCGGCCAGATTGATCAGGGGCACCAAGCGAAATGCCCACATATCCCCGATCTTAAAAGCCTAAACTGGCTGCCCTATTAAGCTAGAATTCAACTGAAGATTGCCTGCCTATCCCACAAAGCCCTCCACTTCAAAACCCCTAACTACCTTGTGCAAAAGCTAGAACTATAAGGAGCGGGGAGACCGTCTAGGAGTGCTAACACTCTGCTCTTGAAAC
This sequence comes from Lissotriton vulgaris, assembly GCF_964263255.1. Classification (NCBI taxonomy): domain Eukaryota; kingdom Metazoa; phylum Chordata; class Amphibia; order Caudata; family Salamandridae; genus Lissotriton; species Lissotriton vulgaris. The sequence continues at coordinate 334,392,995 of NC_141700.1, forward strand.
CTCAGATCTTCTTCAAAAAGAGAACATGCCAACGAGCCTTCTCTTACTCTGCACCAAAAATGTGGAACTCTCTTCCACCGGATATTCGTAGAATCTCCTCCAAGGTTGCTTTCAAACTGGAAGCAAAACGATTCCTCAGGAATAAGTTCTTATCTTAACATAATAGACGATTGTCTGCTCTAATCGCATCGGAAATACTACAGTATTGGTTATTAAACCTGTTTATTACTTTTGTATTTGCTCCCCTTATGTCATTATGTATCATTGACTAGCCCATTCTTCATTACCTCAGGTTTATAAATGATCTTCTATGTGTGCACTCTATGATTCAATGCCTATTAGATTCCCCATTTGATTCTTGTTGTGATCTGTTACCTTCCTTTCCCTCAAATTGGAAAGCGTCCTGATATCCCTCAGGATCAAATTTGCGCTGTAGAAAACTTTCTGAATAAATAAATAAATAAATCTCATGTTGCTCCAAGGACCGCTGCTTCAATACCATTACTATATATAAAAATACAAATGGAGCAAGGACATACCCTTGTCTGATACCCCTTCGGATCTTAAATGGCAAGTGCATTCCCTATGTTTTCTAAATTTTACACTGGCAGTGGAGTCGGAATAGTGTTGCTGAATAAAATGAATTATTGCAGGATCCACCCCCAACTCCTCCATTATTTTCTAAAGTTAGGAGTGGATCATGCAGTCAAACGTAGTGATAAGATCCATAAAAGCCAAAAAAACCTGACCTGTTCTGGCTCTGGTATATTTATGGATTATCTTGGCTAAATTGAGGCACTTGTCTATAGTGTCTCTACCACTCTGGAATCCATATTGCGCCTGCATCAAAATACTCTTTCATTGGCCCATTCTTCCAGCCTATTTAGAAGTAAACCCCCCATTAACTTTGTTGTTGTTGTATCCAGCAATGAGATTGGTCTGTCGTTCTGAGACTTTTCTTTATCGCCCTTTTGGGAACAATAATACTAGTTTTCTATGAGTTCAGTGGGGTGGATTTTACAATGTCATTAAAAACATTAGTTAGTAACAGAGTCCATAAATCTTGGTGCTCAAGGAACAAATCATTGGGAACCCCATTGGGACCCAGTGCCCTTCCACTAGAGCACTTTTCTAATCCCCTACTAACCTCCCGGATTGAAAATGTCAAGGGTTCGCTCAGTGGTGATTCACAATTGGGCATTCGGTTCTTGGGTGTAATTTGAGTCAACAATGTGTTCAAAGTTGGCCACCAATTGATCCGCACTAGTATGAGAATCTAGAGATGGGTCATTCATACTTTTAAAATATGGAGCATTAATCACTTCCCACAAATCTTTCCAATTCTTGGAGGCTGCTGCTAACTCTAGGTTTTCCCATACTTCTCATCTTAGTGCCTTTTCCTTATCCTTCCTAAATACCAAATACGTTTTGCGGAGCATCTTGACCTGGTCCCTATCTCTGGGTCAGATTTTTAGAGTCCTTTGCCAGTTTTTTAAGGCTTTAGAACAAGCGGGATCAAACCACCATTTTACTGGGAGTTTTGAGTTGACTTGTGGACACGTCAAAACTTCTTTCAATTTCTTGAATAGACTCTCAAAAGAAGATGGCAAAAAATCAGTATTACCCTCATTTCAAGGCATTTTAAGACCAACCTCATATTCCCAGCATTGTGAACCAATTTCGCCTTATCGATTTGGGACCATTTTAACTGGTATCCATATTTTCTAATCAAAACATGTTGTTCCATTTGTTGCATAGTTTAGTCCTTTGTACCGCTTCAATTAATACTATGAAGATAATAGCATGATCCCTAAAAGCAGTGCATTGTGAACCTATTTGAAAAGTCTGTCCCCAAATGGAGCTTGACACTATTACATAATCAACCGTGGATTCATAGTTGGTTCTAGTGTAGGTATCATAAAGTTTGCATTACTTGTTACTGCCCCATTAACAACTTCCAGGTCTCTTACATGGAGCATTCTATTCAAACTATTTCAATAGTCCATTGCAGCTAACATGTTCAAGTGACCAACCAATTAGGCCTGATCAAAGTTTTTACTTCTTAGAAAGGAGCCTGCAAAATTCCTTTACCCATAATGCACTGCACTTTAAATGCCCTGCCTGCAACGGGTATGGCACATCTTCCAGGGGCTTCGTTGGTGGGATACTATATGCATCCTCTTCAGACAGCCCTCCCCCCAAAAAAAACTACTGCAGAAATGGGGTTGTCCTCTGTGACCTGTATCCACCTGCTAGGTTGTAAATGCCATTTTTAAACAAAAGGAAATCATTACTAATACTCATGGCTAATTCTAATAACTGATATACCGACATTTTTCGCTAGATTTTGTCTTATCACTGTTTCTAATTGGTGGGCGGTGCAGCAGCACATAATGTTTGCATACATTGCATTTCATAAAATAACATAGGCCCTAATGCCAAGTTGCCTCATCAAACCTGGTTCATTAACTCCAGGGTCCGTATCATGCACTGTCATTGTTTGTGCGGGCGCACCTTTTAAAAGGTGAACCAGGCGCAAACAATTACCCCAGGGCAGTGCATTCATGTGAAAACACGGAGCTGCTGCTGGCAACAGCACCGTGCTTTCACAGTGCAGGCGGCAACCCACCAGCACTTTTAAAGGGGATTAGAGATACCCTTGCAGGCGGGTGCAGTCACTGACTGCACCCTCCTGGAGAGAACGTTTGGGGGGCCATAAGGCCCCTTTTTCCCCTCCAGAGGGCTGCTTTCAGGGGGGTACTTACAGTGCGCCACCTTATAGTGCGCCACCTAGAAGGTGGTGCACTGCGCCTGCATCTGTAATATTGTGTGGGTGCAGAGACATAGGAATCCCCTCATTTGCATAGGGCACGCACCTATGCAAATGAGGGAACACCACCTGAAGATAGTGCTGGCTCTTTAAGTGCACCAGCGCTAACAGTATTACTGAAGGGAAGGAGCATGCTTCTGCGCCCCCTTCTGTAATACCAAAGTGCCCTTTGGGTGCTCAAAGCAGGCGCAAAAACCTATTGAGCCCCCAGGGCACTTATTGTAATGCAGTCCCAGATTCCCACTGTCCATTATTGTTAGCCTAGTGTGTCTAGATTCGAAGATTCTGGGTCAGAGAAATTGATATATGTCTCACCTGGAGCAAATATATCCAGACCTGGGGAAGCCTCTGCAGAGCCAGGAGTAGGAGCAGAGCACAACCGAGCCCAGTTCCTACCCAACCCTTGTAGCACCAGCATCAGAACAGAGAGGGCTCCGTTTGGCGTACCACAACCCTGGCCTGAAGGGTCGTGTACACCCACTTTTCTGGCTTCTGACTTCCACTGAGCTTCTCACTTACATCCTCTGCCTTCTCTGAATGTGCAAAAACTGTCAGCAGATTTGACCAAAGATATACGGAGAAACCCAATAGAAAAGGACCCAGCATTCTTAGTTCCAACTGGTCATTACCCATTCCGGAGGGCAAAGCTCATAATAGCTGGATTATGAAGCAGAGATATCGCTTGGAATTGGAGGTAAGTGTTCCCTCATCAAAATGCTGTAAACTTTTAATGACAGACTTAGGCTCTCAATATCAAATTCACTATCCCACCTGCAGCACTCACTCTGTTTGGGATATTGCTTTCAGCTTTTACAGGTTGCTCGGTGTCTCCAGACTAAATATTAAATTTTTCATGAGGATGAGCCTTGCATTTACACTGTGTTAAGTTGGCGTGAGCTTATTAGAAGTTTAAACACCATTTTTCCTTTCTGCTTCCTTTGCACACGGCACACATTATTATAAATGTTTAGAGTTTAGCAGAGTGTTTTGCTTCACACATGAATAATATGTTTTTCTATATTAGCAGCCTTGCTTGGTATGCTTTGTCTGAACAGTGAGTGCAGAGGCCGTCAAGGTTATTTCAACACAGTGGTTGTTGTTCGGACTGATCAGCGCACGTTCTAGACATAACGTATATGCAGCTGTGGCCACCTCTGAGTTTAGCACGTTTAATAATGCACTGCGTAGGCATGATCACACACACTTGGAGAACATTCGCATGCAGAGAGCTGGTGCAGAAACTGATGTGATCCATTTCTGCTAGGTCCAGAGGTATGGGGCAGCCTTTGTAATCCCAAGAGACCTTCTGTAGACATAAAATATCCCACTAGCAAGGGAGGGTGAGATAGAGGTGTATTCGAACCTGTTTTCCATTTAGCATTGTAACATGCTTTCTCCCTTTGTATTCTATGGAATAGTAACTATGCTGATAATGTTGTTGATTATAACATGTCTGCTTGTATTAGCTAAAATACTGCGCATGAGAAAAAGGCATTAGAAATAAATATTTCAAACTTCACGTGTCTCCATTTACTCCCTGTTTTGGACTGGTATGAGAGTATCACGAAAGAGTGTTCATGTGTTCCACATTGCCCAAGGTACTCTAAGTTCCATATTCTGGGTTGTCTAATCATTGGTGTAATGGAAGAACCAAAGAGACACTGATTGCTAGTCTGGTAGGGGATATTGGCTACTAAGGTGAGTTTTGGCACACCCTAATTCACTGAGGTTCCAAGTCTCTATGCGCAGTTCTGTGTAGGAGCAGAATCCCTGCTACACATTGTCTGCATAGATTGGGCCTAGCATACTAAATTCTGATCTACTAACGGCTTGAAATTCTGAGACTCTCTATAATCTGTCTCCTAAAATAGATATAAATAAATATAGTACTGTAAAAATATAACTATGTAAAAGCAGACGTTGGATGGTATTGAATATTTACAATTGAATTTGGAATATGACTTAATTAATTTCTAAATAACTAAGAAAATACAGTCCATTGCCCAGTGGTTGGCCTACTTTTTCTGGACACAGACGAAATAAAGTATGAGAATAGTAGTGTCATATAGAAACAAACTTTTATAACATTTATTGATTGTGTGCCTTGTGATTTGTAATCGTAATGGTGGTGCTATAAGCATGCTGAAAGTTCTATTCTTTTCTGGCATTGGAGTGTGAGAAAGCCAGGACCAGTAAATGTATAATTATATTGCTGTTTGAAACTATATACCAGAATATGACAGATATAATCTTGATTTGATATGTAAAATCTAAAATATGATGATCACGTAATTACTTAAGCCATTTCCCTGAAAGGATACGATTTTGTACATTGGGACCTAAGATTTGCATAGAAGAATGTCAAGCTAACATTGATGTATGGTGTAATGATAATCTCCTTGCCATCTCTGTATTAACAATTGGATATGTAAGTGGAAAATTAAGAATGCTTACATCTGGTAATCCTAGTAGTGGGCAAAGTCTGTACTGTTAGAGATAGGAAGGTGAATACTCAAAACTGTAAGAGATGGTTTGATGGCTCTTGCAGTTCATTAAACCACAAGTCTGTAAAAGGGCATACTCACAGGCCTACAGAGAGAGAAAGAACATTGTTAAGAGGAACACTTAGGAGGATTCGGAAAATGTATGTGACCCGCATCACTCTTCCAGTTTTAGGGAAATTCTAAACAGCACGTCCTCCAAAATAAAATGCCCCACTATGAACTCTCTTATTAGTGTTGTTATTTGGGTCAAATGTTTTTCATAGATTTATGAAGATAAAAAAATCATGATATAGAATTTGTGGCAGTAATCACCCACCCATGGGTGTTTCATTTATTGAGGTCCAGACATAGATGTGGCTATTTACTTTTCCTTTCCCAGCTTCTAGTCCAAGTGCATAATAGTATTGATCATCAAGAAATGAAGTGGTGGGGATCCTACATGCTTTTGATCAATTTCTTTATTTGATTCAATAGAACTGTATTGATGGACAGGATACAGACATTAGCAAGATACTTTAATGTGCTTGCACAAACACAGTATGGATTTCAGCAGCTTTATGGATGGTATAACAGTGCCTCATCCTAGACTCTTAGTTTGAGAAGTGTGCAGCGGCTTAAACAGGATCCCATTTACTTTGCATTTATCAACCTCAGTATGGCATTTGATGGAGATACTAGACCTAAATTATGTTCTATTCTTGAATGGATGGATCTGGATTGATCAATATTAGATGTCTTGAGGCATGTATGCTTTAATATTCGAACGCTGCAGTGAGATCTGTCAATGGAGGGTAGTATACAGAATATGTTGCTTTAGAAATGGGATTCCATGAGAGGCGTATCTTGGTTATTATGATTTCCTCATCTTAAATGAATAGCATAAGGGTTTTTTTAAGGAGCTAGGAGCCAAGACACACCTAGGCAGGAAATATTTCCCAGAGTTCATGTATGCAGATGATGCAGCCCACAACCCAACTCCTGAATGCTTTAAAGAAACTGATCCGTTCTTTAGTTTATTTTATGGATGACTTGAATTTAAATACAAACTATTCTAAAACATTCATTCTTGATATTAGAGTGAAATCATTAGCACTCTTATCACATAAAATAATTCTGCCTAGTAAGGGCCCAGGCCTTTCCATATGTTGGCCTCGTGTTCTAAAGAACAATAGATGATCCAGTCAGACAAAAAAGGATATAAAAAATTCATTCAAGACATAAGAGCAGCATTTGATTTCTCCTTAAGAATAGGTTGCAAATCCCTAAATCACATGTTAAATATTTTTTAAAGTAAGTTTGTTTCATCTTTGAGATATTGAGCTGCGTTTTGAATCAATGCCAATATACCTTGCCTCCTTATCTAAGAGTACAGATTTTGTTTATATAGACGTTCATAGAGACTCCCATTGGGCTTGTTTCAGTTTTATTGCCATGAAAAGGTAGGCCTCTGTTACCGAGAACATATCTTTGAGCTGTCTCCATTGTTATTATGAATCTCGGTGTGGCCTAATCAGACCACCAGTGATATTGTATCATCAAAGATACATTAAATGTGAATGGTAATAAAAGTTTTGGTCAATTGAACGAAAAGTTACATTTTGGGCAAATAAAGCATTTAATGAAAACATTTGTTTATAAAAATAAGTATCAGAAACTGGAAAGTCCAGTGTCAGATCTTGTTTTTCAATAAAAATGTGGTATTTGATTGTACAGTGACTATGGTATGTCTCCTTCATATGATACTGTTTAGAATTGGGATAGTTCATCACATTTTAAGTTTCTGCAAGAGCTGTGCTTTTTTTGAGACTTCTATTCTACTCCACTGTGATGGAAAATCTGCAAATAAGGCTAATAATACTATGGGCCTTATTAATGAGGCCTTGCAACAGTTTTGCGCTTCTGTTCGGAGGCGTAAAACATGCCTCCTGTTGCACCCTGTATACAAAGTGTCACATCTAAGCAGATGCGTCTCTTTGTAAACCCCTATGCTACATTATACCTGCGTCAGGTGTAATCCATGCAGGGTGGGCATTCCCACGTAAGTAAGCCTCGTAGAAGTGATGGAGTGAAATCTACCAGATTTCACTGTGCCACTTCTAGGGTGCAAATGCGTCAATATCTTATGCCTGCCTCACAGCAGGCATAAGACTGATGCAGGCCCTTTCACATGGGCCTTGCCCCGTGTGAAAGGACATATTTCTGTTGTTGCGTCACTTTTGTGACACACTCCAGCAATGCGTCACTTTTGCGCCATACAGATACGTCAGAAATACTGACATATCTGTAACACCTTGTGACATGATGCGTCATACAGTAAATGTGACACATCAATCATGCCGCAAGGAGGGTGCACGGAGAAGAGACGCATCGCTGCTGTCACACAGCGATGCATCACATCTCATAAATGAGGCACTATTCTATCATTAGTACAAAAATGCTTGTTCCAGATTTCTTCTAACAATTCTCGAACGTGCTAAATTCAGGAGTTGTGGGCCAGGTATATCAAAGCTGCTATGTGTGTGGCACTGTAAAAATGTGAAACACAAAATAAATGAATTCCTTTCTCATTTAATTATTTAAGACGTTTTATTTTGTTATGCTGAATATGAATTGTGTTTTATCATTAGTATTTTTTCTACATAAACAATTGTTTGATTTGACTCGATAAGGAGGCGCATGTGAACCAGACTGAGTATAATTCAAAGGAAATAGCAGCATGAGAGGAGGCCCATTAAGGGCCGAGGAATGAGATGCAGAAAATGTAGAAGAGAGAGATGTCATTCAACCAAGGAATGTTTACGTGAACGTAAATTAAAATATCCGCTGTTGAAAATGTTTTCCTATAGAATTGATCCAGGACTGACCGAGTTTCTATACACAGACCAGCCAAACGAAAAGTCGAAGATATTCATGACTACACTCCAAAGTGGGAGCAGGAGAAACTCCCCCTCAATATATGTAAGCAGAATATATGACCAAACTCGGTTGGTGAAGAAATAATAAATAGGTCATGCCAGATGTTCGTGAACTTCCCACCTGCTGGACTCTCTAGCAGGACCAGCAGCTGGGGCCCTTGGCCATTGTGGGCATATTTTCGACCTAACTCACCATGTTAAAATCTAGTTTGCAGCGCAAACATTATCGGCGCCATCTTGTCCCTTTTCCAGGCCCATACGTGTGCGTAAGCAGCAGCCATTTTGAGTACCATGGCCTCTATGCCCATTGCCGATTGCCAACGCGTCTCCCTGACCTGGAAAGCATCCCCCGTGCACTGACAGCCCCGCACTCACATGCTCGGGCAATAAACCACCCCTTCAGCGCAGCCCTGCCTCTGAACCACATCCCGTACCAGGCCAACACCTCCCTCCATCCCTTTAATAACCACGGATTCTTTGATAACCCCCTTCCTCCGTGCCCAATTGTCCGAACTGATCCCAGGCCATCACCTAACCCTGCGGATGTAGTTTATTGCTCCTACTGTAAAAACTCACCCCTCCTTCAAAGGAGCTATGATTAATCAATGCTTCCACCCCATGAGATCCGATCAATCGCACACATTCCGGGAACCGGCGGTATGTCCAGCTGCGAGATAGTCATCACCTAATGAGATTGGGGTGGGGACTTCTACTGTAGATATGTGTGGTGGCGGGCCTGAAGCGGGGATTCCGAGGATGTCTTTCCTTACATCAAAGCATTTGCAAGAATGTGCTGTATGTAATAAACTGCAATAAAGCCAAAAACCTGTGTATAAGAGGCCAGGCCTCGGAGATGCAGTTAGAGCACCTCGAGATGATACCTTGTTTGTCTGATCTGACGTGTTCTGTTCCGACGGAATTAAACTTTGTTTCCCGCTTCTCCAGTTTCCAGCGCCTGCCTCTTTATTTGTTAAATCCCCAAATGGTATGAGAGGCGACTAACGCCAAGCAGCATCTAAAGATTATCTATTGAAACTGCTTTTTCCACAATTGGCGTCCCAAGCGTGGGGCACATCAGCGACACGTGGATCCAGTGGGAGAGGTTCTGATGACAGAGTGAACAACTACAAATATCGGGAAGAGCTCCTGCCCGATAGACCCTCGTCTGGCAGCCAATCATCTGAACTTCACCGGTACCGAGCAGACCTCTCTCGAGTGATCTACGGTCCTGACTGGGAACCCTCAGGAGTGCTGCGGCAACAACAGAGAATAGAGAACGATCGGACGCTGGAAGTGGAAGACGGGAAACTGTCCATACGGTCCGGGTAAGGTCGTGTAACACGACGAATTGCGAAATTATTGTTTGAATATACTAGTATTACTCATTGATTGCATCGCTTAACCTCGGTTAACGATATTGATTGCTTTTTGAGACATTCTCTGCCTGCAAACGGTGAAGAATAGAAATTTTCTCTGTCCCTTTGAAGGTAGTGAAGGATAGGTAGCGCAGATTTTTTGTCCATATCGGTAAGGGCTGATAATACGCCACGCCTGTCTACTCCCCACTGATTGATTGTTTGGATTTTGGTTCTCTTGAGATATTCCCTATTTGTAAAAAAGGTAGAATAGAGATATTCTGTCTAGTCTTTGCAAGTAGCGAAGGATAGGTAGTGTGGACCTTTGTCCACTATTGTTTGAAATCTTTTTGACCGCTATACGTCATGCCTATCTTCTCCCCACTGATTGGTAGTTGGTTTAGCCCGGACCGTTTATTAGAGGTGGATCATCCAGCTCCACTGGAAGGCACCCCTAATAAGGACATGTTCACGAAATATGGACTAGTCGCCCTAGCCTATAGTAAACTATGGCATAAAAATACCATGAAAGATCGAGAAAGTCAGTGGCCATTGATAGGATCTTTTGATATAAATAAAATAGAAGCTCTAGAAATAGCCCTTCGTAAACATAAAACCACGCCAACCATGCTCGATAGTCTCGGCATGTGGCGCAAAGAAGCAACGCAACGTAAAAAGAGAGACGAAGCAAAAACAGACAAAAGAGCTACGGAAGGCAGCTCACCTAGCTGGTAGAAAACTAGAAGAAGAGATCAAAGAAAGAGACAGAGTCAAGGAAGAACGAGAGTCCAAAACATCGGGCCAATGTCCTGTCATAACACCCTCCACGCTCTACCCCGAGCTACCCTCAAAGCAAAAAGAAAACAATTATTTATTATTAGGTCCCTCAATCATCTACATGCCCCCTCCATATGCTCCCTCCCATCCTTTAGTACTGCATCCACAACCCCCAAACCCAAATGAATGTAGTGCCAGGGCCTCGGTCTCTACGGCCTCCCCGCCAGCCGAGCCTCTCGTACTAAGCATAGCACCAGCAGACACGCTAGACGAACCTGAAGCTAAAAGAAAAGATTCCACGAGAATGAACCGCTTAAGCAAAAGTGAACGAGCGGGGATTGATAAAGTAGTGAAAACTCTAGTTGAACGGAAAGAAAGTGAAGAGTATATATCGGATATGTATAATTCATATGCCGATAGCCATAGACGACACTTTGTTGTACGATTTTGCTATCACAACCTCACTGCCTATGAGGAGAGATACCAGAATAAAAGCCCCGAACGCCTCGCGGCCTTGTACAGGAAAGTTGATATTGGAGATGAAAGTGAGTGTGATGTGACGGACCTCTTCTCGCTCACGCTTGAAGTTTTCGGCCACCTCACCGAACAAAGGCAGGGAGCTAAGACTATGACTCCTGTAACGACTGAACCCCAAACAGAGAAGATTGACACAATGATGCCTATAAAGGAGGCTGCTCCCTATTGGGTCCCCCCACGAGGTCAGGGAACACACGATGACATTAATCATCAAGATGCAAAGGGAAGGGTAGTGTATAACTGAGTCTACCAACCATGGGATCGACAAGACATCCTGACCTTCTGAAAATCCTTGCCAGATTTACGGAAGAACCACACTGACTTTTACACAGAACTAGGTACAGCCTTAGGATCGACAATTATGACCCTAGCAGACATCGACTTGTTTTTCGGGCTATGTCGGCCAGCTGATGTGTGGAAGCAAATCCGGAAAGTCGACCACCTTGAACTGTTTGGACATACCTGGATACAACTGGATGGCATAGATAAACAGTGAGACCCGGGGCAGAAACCCTTAAAAGCCATTTTAGAACTCCCAGACAAAATTGTTCAGAAATTGAAGACCCTGATCCCAGAAGAGAAGGTGGACTGGTCGATAGTAATGGCTTGCCGCCAGAAACCTCAGGAAGATGTCTCAGAGTACTTCTCCCGGTTCGAGACGGTGATCTCCGATTATAGTGGCCAGGACATGACCACTGCAACCGGACATCATCTGTTCGTCCAAAATTACGTTAAAGGTCTGCTGCAGGAAGTCTCACAGAAACTGCAGACCAGTGAGAGTAGTTGGGCGGCCTCCAAACCCGTGGCTATCCTTCAGATGGCCCAGTACTACGAACATCAAAAGAACGAAAATGATAGGGCATCGGAGAAAAAGAAGAAAGACCTCAAAGAAAGGGTCATGATTGCACAGTTACAAGGGGTGACTATAGGAAAGTAACCCTACAAGGGAAATTATCAATCGAATGCTCCTAGAAACCCACCTCTTAGAGACTGCACGTCCGCTCCCTATGCTGGACGGAAGGATTTAGATGAGAACCAGTGTGCGTTCTGTAAGGGATTCAAACACTGGAAGTCTCAATGCCCAGTCCTTCTAGAGATGAATAAAAATAAGGAGGCAAGGGATTCTGCAAATGGACCGAGGAATAGGGGACAAAGACGAGGGTTCGCAAATGACACAAACAACGACAGACCCGGTAGACTGAACACATTCAACCGTCCCCGACAGAACCAGTGCCAACAGACTGACTACGATAACGCTCACGACTTCGCATAGGACTGCCAAGGGAAAGGGAGGGATCCAGTCGAGCTCTATGTTGACCACCAAGGCCTTTACATCACCGCTAAGGTCCTAGGCACAACGTCTCCATTTCTGGTAGACACTGGAGCAACACGTAGTGCGTTATCTAAACGACTGATTCCAAGGGCACCCTTGTCTGTCTCACACGTAACATCAAGAGGTTTTGATGGAACGCCCTCCACTAATCCCTTATCCACACCGATCTCTTTTGACTTAGAAAATAACACCACTGACACAACATTTCTGCTCTCCTCCAACACCCCCGATGCCATTATGGGTCTTGACTTGTTGAAACATTTACGAGCCACCATTAGATGCTCACCGGACGGAGTTCGAGTCATTCTGTACGACAACCCTAATCTGCTCAGACCTTGTCCCACACGGCACATGTTCTCTATGACCGACGCTGACATATCCCTGCTTGACACATTACCCCCGTACTTATGGGGAAAAACCGACTCAGACGCAGGACACATAATGATTGACCCTGTGCATGTGACTGTACGACAGGACGCTACGCTCCCAAAACTCCCACAGTATCGGATATCACCCGAAGGTGAGAAGGCATTGGTAAAGATCATCCAGTCCCTAGTGGATGCAGGAGTGGTAGAGGAAGTAGTCAGTAATGTTTGCAACAGCCCTATCCTACCCATTGTAAAGAAGCAAGGTGAGGGAGATGAGAAAGCGTACCGCTTCATCATCGACCTACGAGAGGTTAACAAAGCAGTCGTGCCTCAGTACCCCGTAGTCTCTGACATCACCACCATTCTGACCCTGATTCCGTCCACCGCCACCACCTTCACTGTAATTAATCTCAAGATTGCTTTCTTTTCCATCCCCATCCACCCAGACAGCCGCTACCTCTTCGGCTTCACCCTAAAATCCCGCTCGTACAGATTCTGTAGAGCACCCCAAGGCTACACTGAAAGTCCCAGTATCTACAGGCAGGCCCTCAAAAGACAGCTAGACGCAGTTCAGCTACCGGATGGAGTGGTGTTGATACAGTACGTAGATGATATCCTCCTAGCAGCCGACACCACTTCACTTGCAGTCACAGCTACCATCCAACTCCTACACTTCCTCGCAGAGAATGGTCACAAGGTCTCCAGAAAGAAATTACAATTATGCCAACCCCAAGTAACATACCTAGGCCACCTCTTGTCCAAGGACGGGAGGAAGCTTACACCCGACAGAATTCAGACCATTTTGCAAACCCCCGTCCCTAAGAACCAGAAGCAAGTCCCCTCTCTAGTGGGCCTTACCTCATTCTGTCGACAATTGTTGCCAAACTTCAGCCTTATCATTCAGCCCTGACTTTCCCTTCTGGCCAAAGATGTCCCCTTCCCACTCCCTTGGACCCCCGAATGCCAATCTTCCTTCAAGGAACTACGATATGCCCTTTGTTCAGCACCAGTTCTAGGAACCCCAGACTACTCCAAGCCCTTCTCCCTCTACACTCACAAAAGGGAGGGATGCGTTTTATCTGTTCTAACTCAATCCATCGGTCCCAAACAACGCCCTTGTGCTTACTTCTCTGCCACCCTTGATCCCGTAGCCAGAGCTTTGCCTGCCTGCCTTCAAGCTGTAGCCGCTGCTGCTGTCTCTATCCGACAGAGTGAAGGAATCGTGCTTTCGAACCCCTCACAGTGCTAGTACCCCACTCGGTTGACACCCTCCTCAACCAGACTAAGACCCAGCATCTGACTAGCGCATGACTGACCGATTACGAGTTGACTCTACTGGCTCCCCACATAACATTGAAAAGATGCACCACCCTGAATCCGGCCACCCTGTTACCCCTACCTGAGAACTATCCCAATGTGACTCCTATATACGACTGTGTGACCCTCACGGACGAACAGACTAGGAGTAGAGTTGACCTCCGAGACACTGCCTTCACAGAACCAGACGGAAACTATGGGTAGATGGCTCATGCATCAAACTCCCCGACTGCACCACCTCAGCTGCCTATGCAGTCACCACAACCCGAACCGTAGATGAGACAGCTCGCATTACACAGCGATCCGCACAGGCGGCAGAACTGATTGCCCTCACACGAGCATGTATCTTAGCAGCAGGAACGACAGCCAACATATACACCGACAGCCAGTATGCCTTCGGGTGGTTCATCATTTTGGGCTCTTATGGAAGGAAAGAGGATTCTTGACCTCACATGGCACACCGATCTTACACGGAGATCTAGTCTCCGCCCTGACTGAAGCAGTCCTCCTCCCCAAACAATTAGCTGTGATCAAGTGCCAGGCACACAAAAAGGTGACAGACATTGTGGGACAAGGGAACGCACTGGCCGACATCACTGCCTGAACCACGGCCGAGAATAGAGCGATGACACGCATGTATGTGACCAGGTCACAAGCAGAAAAGTGTAAGGACTCTAGGGGGGCTATTAGGGACATTCAAACGGCCAGCACACCACACAAATTGACTGAATGGGCATGGGTGGGACTAAAAGACGATGAAGGCTGCTGGCGGATGAAAGACGCAAACAAATGGTTGTTAACCAATTCCTATCTGATCCCCATACTGACCATGACACACCCCGGCACACATAGGATCTGCTCCCAAGACTACATTCAGCTAGAAAGATGCCACAGTCTGAAATACGTACTCGTCATTGTGTGTGCGTTCAGCAAATGGGTGGAACCTTATGTTATGTTATGTTATGTTATTATGGGTCTTCTATAGCGCGCGGCTACTCCAAAGGAGTGTCCCGGCGCTTTGTGCTCCAGACCCAGAAAAGGAAACTGGTAAAACATAACAAAAATAAAAAGAAAGGCAGAACCAGAGGATAAAACTAAGAAAATCTAGCCAGTGAAAAGCCAGGTCTTTAAACCCTTCCTAAAAGAGAGCAAGTTAGATGTGGACCGCAAAGACAGCGGTAAAGAATTCCACAACTGAGGGGCCAGCATCCTGAAAGACTGTCCTCCAATATGGGCTTTCTTTATACGGGGGACTACTGCGAGCGCTAGCGACTCCGATCTTAAAGAGCGTGTCGGTAGGTAGAAAGCCAGCCTCTTTTGTAGGTATTTGGCACCCGTGGCGTGTAAGGCTTTGTGCGCTAGTGTCATGGCTTTGAATATTATCCTCTTCCGTATGGAGAGCCAGTGTAAGGTTTGCAGCAAGTTCGAGGCACTGGCACGACGATGCAGGCCAAAAATGGCACGTGCAGCAGCATTCTGGGTCACCTGCATACGCTGTAAGAGGTATTCCGGAAGACCCAGATACAGGATATTAGCATAATCCAGTCTGGATCCAATAAGGGCCTGAACAGTTATTCTCCGATGTTCCTCAGAAAGCAGCGGAAAGAACTTTCGGAGCATCCTGAGGATACCGAAACATGTTCCTGTAAGGGTCAGCACCTGGGATTTGAGCGTAAGCCCGTTGTCAATTTTAATTCCCAAGTTCTTAGCCGACACAGAAGAATGAGCTGGAGGGAACATGTCGGCAGGCCACCAACCATGCCAGTCCGGTTCCGATGGGCATCCAAAGAAAAGTATCTCGGATTTATCCGAGTTACACTTGAGGCTGTTCAGTTGGAACCAGTTAAAAACAGCCCCAAGGCACTCACGGATACTTTCCCCATCGAATTATTCGCTCTTCCGGCAGGTGAAAAGAAGCTGGGTGTCGTCAGCATATACTCCACCAATGCCGCCAGAGGGGTCATAAAGATGTTAAATAGAGTAGGGCTCAGTACTGAGCCCTGAGGAACTCCGACTCCCAAAGGCGACATTTCGGCAGATCCAGGGGAGGCCCAGACCATTTGTCGACGGTTGGCTAGGAAGGAACGAAACCAGTTGAGCACCGTCCCCCTCAGACCGATGTCATGTAGTCTTGTGAGGAGATCCTCATGGGGGACGGTGTCAAAAGCCGCCGACAGGTCTAACATAACTAACATCACCCTGCCTCCGGCATCCAGCGACTTCTTAGCAATCTCTGAAACCTCCAAGAGCGCTGTCTCAGTACTTAGGTTAGGTCGAAAACCCGATTGAGACGCGTGGAGAAGCTCATTGGACTCCAGGAAGTTGGAGAGCACGCTGTGAACATGTTTCTCTAAGATTTTAGTGAGTGCTGGAAGGAGCGAGATAGGTCTATAATTGGCCGGGACTTCAGGGGCAAGGCTAGGCTTTTTAAGGAGAGGAATAACCATGGCCTGTTTCCAGGAATGTGGTATGGCTCCCTGACTCAAGGTATTGTCCCACGCGGGACAATACCGCCATCACTACTGCAAAGGTGTTATTGAAAGAATTCTTCCCACGCTATGGCCTTTGTTGAATTTTGTGGAGCGACAACGGCCCCCGCTTCGTAGCCGAAGTTATCCACCTTATCTTGAAAGGGTTCGGTGTAAAACAAAAATTTCACGCAGTCTTCCACCCCTAATCTGCAGGCCTAGTAGAACGACATAACGCCACACTGAAACTCAAGCTAGCAAAGATAGTCGCCACCACAGGACTGAAATGGCCAGACGCCCTCCCACTGGCACTGCTATCAATGCGCTCCACTCCTACCAAACACCACCTGACTCCCTATGAGGTTGTCTTTGGCCGACCCATGAATATCTGGGCTGCACCAAAGCCAACATCCATCCATGATGTGCCGGACATCCTAATGTCTGACTATCTACATAATTTGACAAAAACAATAACTGTTATCCACCAACAGGTACAGCAAGCCATACCAGACGCATCCAGGGGCCCCGGACATGACATCTAGCCCAGAGATTTCGTCTTGATTCAAAATTTCCAAAGGACGAAGAGTCTGGAACCCAGGTGGGCGGGCCCCTGGCAAGTCTTGACACCACCCGAACTGCACTCCGAGTGGAAGGGAAATGGAATTGGCTGCATGCACATCACTGCAAGAAGATTTCACTGACCCTGACAACAAAAGAAGACGTGGACACCCAAGAAGAGCTCATGAACAAAGGCAGACCATCCCTGAGTTGCTACCCTGACACAGAGACACTTGAATTGACAAAATTCCCAGATCCCACTGTGCCTTCCAGAGAACGGTACCACTTACGTCGAAAGGAGAGCGCTTCGGCCAAGCAAACCACTGACTAAGTCAGAAATCTCAGAGCGGTAGCCTAACACTACTAAGGTTATCAGGAGAGAAGCTAGATGAAGTTTGTGGTCTTGCCCGTCACCGAGCCTCTTGAAGATGATGGAAGCTCCCAACAAGAAGATGATGGAAGCACCCGACATAAAGGTGATGGAAGTAACCGGACGTCCAAAGACCCATTACAAAGACCCAAAGACTGACAGACTGCATAGCTCAAAGACAATTGCCCTTTTCATCGCTCTTCTCTTTTGCCTCCTCCTCATGGCCACCGTCTGGATCGTACAAGAAAGCGCACCTGCCCATGAGACGTTGATACCCACTGTGCAACCCACCACCAAGAGAGAACACTATCTCATTTCATTTTCACCCCAGCTCAGAGAAAGACGCAAGGAATTCTGGAACAATTCATTTGTGCAGTTGCTGCACCAACATAACCTTGCTACCAATGCCACGAACTTCTGGATCTGTGGGCTGCTACCACATGCAACTGAACATTCTATCCCTTTCATTCCCTCGCCTTTTTCTGTTCATGGGTCCTGCCTTGCCTGGCTGATACTCTTGCAAGAGAGTTACAAGGACAATGCAACGTCTGGCGAAACCATTTCGCACTTCTACAATGATTTCTGGCTGAACAAGACTGGAAAAACTTCTGCTCCCTTTTTCCCTTTGACATCCAACACCACCTTTCAAATGAACATCCCAGCAAAGGAACAAATTGAAATGGCGGTGTTCAACAATCCAGCCAGACCCACCTTCTCTTATCTCTGAAAGCGAACTGCTGCCACATTGACTGTGGCCCTATCCGTGGTGAACGTTTCAGGCCTTGTCTGCATTGAAGGTCATGGAACAAAACCAGTGGGTCACAGCTCCTGCCACATCACAAAGATCTTGCACATGACTGATCCTCCCTCTTTTGTCGCCTCCCTGAATATGTACTTCGTCTGTGGAACCAAAGCCTACACCTGGCTCTCAAAGGGCTGGGAAAGCACCTGCTACATCGCTTTTGTCCTTCCTCCGACATATGCGGCACCAGCAAATCATCACCGACAAAAGCAAGCAAAGGACATTGAACAAGCTGACTCCACTGGAGTGCAGTAAAGGGACTCGTTCCATTTTGGGGCCCGATGGCAAACAGCCGTGCCATCCGACATTTGACCCAGGCAGTTGAAACGACTATGAACATCACAGCTGGCATCCTCACGAACAACACAGCCGAGCTTCAGGCAGTCCCCCTGGTGGCTCTTCAGAACCGCCTTGTCCTAGATGTGGTTCTAGCAGATCGTGGAGGAGCATGCCGCATCATCGGATCTAGCTTCTGCACCTACGTGCCGGACAATTTGTCCTCAGTCTACAAGGGCTTCTTAAAATCACCGCTACGAGAAGGCTCGCGGTTGTGCTACTCCTGGTCGGCTCGGTTTCATCTTAATAATCGTGTGAAGTCTAATTGTGAACCTCATATTCGGAGGATTGTCTTCACCACAACGCTCTTTATAATTTTAAAACAGAGCGCTTCAATTTACCCTATTCTTGCGACCAGGAGTTTATCGATTTTTTCGAATTACTGGAAGATTTTATCTTGAAGAAAGGATCCTTCATTGAAAAGGGTTCCCGTACGAGAAGCATCACCATCATTACTCTTGCCAGACTGAAGCACACCTAAAATATTCAGACTAAAAATATTCAGACTTTTAAACCGCCTTTTCTCCATATCCAACATATACAACTTCTACCTTTGAAAAACTGCAAAAGCAATAACCTGCGGCTACTCCAGAAGAAGGCGCTGGTCGCCGAAACGCGCGTCGAGAAAATCTTTATGCCACTTCTACCTTTTTCTCTTTACACTTCTTTCCAATTTTAATTGTGATTGTTTTAATTGTGTTGTGATTTCATGTGATGTTGATTTGATTAATTTATGCAGTTGATTAATAATATTTGAGAATCAACTTTTCAAATGGTTTTTATCCTTCTTGTCAATAAAATTCAAGTCACTGATTTCTTCGATTTATTAAGTAATTTTTTCTCCTTTGTCACTGTCCCATGAGCTTCAAGTATTGAATTGCCTAGGTTGTTATATTTCATAGGGTCTTCAGAACCGCCTTGTCCTAGGTGTGGTTCTAGCAGATCGTGGAGGAGCATGCTGCATCATCGGATCTAGCTGCTGCACCTACGTGCTGGACAATTCGCCCTCAGTCTACAAGGCCATTGAACATCTCCACAGACTCTCCTCAGAGGTTCAACAAAACAAGAAGGATAGTCGTTTGGGGGCTGGTTTTGGAGTACTGTAAAGGACTGGGGTGGAGGTTGTTTATGATCATATTGATACCAACTTGGACTCAGAAACATCTCAAATTGGATGCATAAATTTTTTTTTAATTAAACGGCGGAAAAACAGAGTTAATCCTGTTGGGAAAAAACAAAGAGTTATGGGGCCCCCAGCACTGGCCTTCTGAAATAGGTTCTCCCCCCATACCAGTCACAAATGCCCACAATCTGGGAGTCATTATTGATGACTCGCTCAACCTTCACCAACAAGCGATAAAAACCGCTGCCACTTGTTTTGCCATCTTAAAGTGGCTAAAAAAGATATGCTGGATGCTTCCGGAAAATTCTAAAAAAACCGTAGTCAATGCTTTAGTGACATCAAGGCTCGACTACGGTAATGTCTTGTACCTGGGGGCAAATAAGGCCACTGTCCGCAGACTACATACTGTACAGAATGCAGCAGCACGACAGTTATGTAAAATTCCATTCTCTACACCTACCACCAAATATATCAGGAAACTTCATTCGTTAAAGGTTGAGAACAGAGTCAAATTCAAAGCGTTATGTTTTATGCATAGAATTTCCACTAACACTGCCCCTAAATACCTGCAGAACATGGTGGGCCCCTATCGCCCCACCAGGACTCTGCGGTCCTCCACGGCCAATCATTTTGTAATTCCAAAATTCAAACTGGCACGCATGGGTGGCAAGTCCTTCTCAGTTCTTGGACCATCTCTCTGGAACTCAATGCCACCAACATTGAGAACAGAGCTGAACTACGTAAAATTCAGGAAAGCCATAACAACCTAGCTATTTAATATCTAGCATGCCATAGCGTATCATTTCGGGATCTGTTGCGCCGGGAAACCCTTTGTTGGGTAGCTGTGCGCCCTATAAATGAAATAAATAAATAAATAAAAAAATACCAATTATAATAATATGTGGATTCTGCCTGGGTGTTCAATGCTTGCCGCCTCTGTGCTCACTTTTTGCGAACTGTATCTGCCCTCTGGACTTTGAAGCTGAACGAATGAAAGCTTTATACGAAGTGGAAATCCGTAACATAATGTGGATAGATACAGACTGACAAGCTGGCTAGATATGTTGAAAAGGGATGACTGTTAAAATCTAGTTTGCAGCGTAAACATTATCGGCGCCATCTTGTCCCTTTTCCAGGCCCATACGTGTGCGTAAGCAGCAGCCATTTTGAGTACCATGGCCTCTCTGCCCATTGCCGATTGCCAACGCGTCTCCCTGACCTCGCAAGCATCCCCGCGCACTGACTGCCCCCGCACTCACATGCTTGCGCCATAAACCACCCCTTCAGCACATCCCGTACCAGGCCAACACCTCCCTCCATCCCTTTCATGACCACGGATCCTTTGATAGCCCCCTTCCTCCGTGCCCGATTGTCCGAACTGATCCCAGGCCATCACCTAACTCTCCGGATGTAGTTTATTGCTCCTACTGTAAAAACTCACCCCTCTTCAAAGGAGTTAGGATTAATCAATGCTTCCAACCCATGAGATCCGATCAATCGCACACATTCCGGGAACCGGCGGAATGTCCAGCTGCGTGATAGTCATCACCTACTGAGATTGGGATGGGGACTTCTACTGTAGATATGTGTGGGAGAAGGCCTGAAGCGGGGATTCCGAGGATGTCTTTCCTTACATCAAAGCATTTGCAAGAATGTGCCGTAAGTAATAAACTGCAATAAAAGCCATAAACCTGTGCATAAGAGGCCAGGCCTCGGAGATGCAGTTAGAGCACCTCGAGACGATACCCTGTTCTGTCTGATCTGAAATGTTCTGTTCCGACGGAATTAAACTTTGTTTCCTGCTTCTCCAGTTTCCAGCGCCTGCCTCTTTATTTGTTAAATACACGAATGGTATGAGAGGCGACTAACACCAAGCAGCGTCTAAAGATTATCTATTGAAACTGCTTTTTCCACAACCAATCGATATCATAGCCTGAAACTATGTAGGCCGCGCCCGTAATGTATCCAATAATGGCCCTACAATGTTATCGCTTGTTGATTCTATTCAGACATATTGGGGCAGATTTACAATAACTGGCGCATCCCTGCAAATCAGCAGGGATGTGCCAGTTATTCTGCGCCACAGCTCCGCCATTATGGATGCGCCACATTTACAATGTGGCACACCATCGGGCAAAAACGGCAGAGATGTGTGACGCATCTGTGCCGTGAAAGTGACGCATTGATGGAGTTGCGTCACAGCTCCAGCAATGCTCTGGGGGCCCTTATCTAGTTAATGCTGCGTCAATCCTTAAGCCCGCTTCAGGCAGGCGCAGGGTTTTAACACAGCATGGGTCTAAAAGTGACTGAGTGAAATCTTGTAGATTTCACCCAGCCACTTTTAGGAGGCGTTCCTGTGCCGGAATCCCCCCCCCCCCCCCCCCCTGCACAGAAACGCCAACATGTTGCGCAGGGCATTACAACGTGACGCATCTCCCAGATGCGTCACGTTGTAAGTACCCCAGCACCATGGAGCAGGATTTGCGCTGCCGCTGGGTCACAAAAGTGACGCAATGGCAGCGTAAATGAGGCACAAGGGGCTTGTAAATCTGCCCCATTATGTCTTTTTTTACTTTTGGTTTGCATTATCGCCATGTACTCACATATCATGTTTTGCAATGTTTATATTCCTTGCGCTCACTTCGCGCTAATACACTTTGTGCTCACTTCCCTCCAATATTGACATAATATATCTACACTGTTAGCTTACACTTTTTGTGTTTGGAATCGTATATCTGTTTCGTATTTTATATGATTTCGTTACTATGAATTCCTCATGCATTGTACCTCGTTCTATTGTAAAGCGCTCTGACGCCTCTAGGTAAAGTGGCCGCTACACTAAAACACATAACTAAATTAATTATATTGTGTTAACATTATATTTATATTGTGCAAACTAGCTCTGAAAAGGTGTTGAACGAGTTTATGAATAGTGGCACTCTGCTCCAGAACCATAGGTTAGTGGTTATTCAAGTGTTTATTTCTTATCATCGGTTATTGGGATTAGTCATGTGCTCTCAGGAAACTGTTCCATACATTCGCTTCAATGTGTTTATGATAGATTACGTTCAAAAGAGTTAGGTGAGATCATAAGTGTGAGTGAGCTCATGAAAATTGAGCGTTTCCACCATTATCTAGATGGAAGTTCTGCTCGAATTGTTAGATCCTTTCTAATTGTTGTGAATAGGTGTGTCTATATTAGACTGTCTTCCTATGGCCAGTCTCAGAGCTGTTTACTTGGACTGTGTACATGTTTTGCATGCTTTTCAATTCCCTGGTGATGTCACTGGGAAACCTGGGTGCAATGAGTTACTGAACTGCTCACTTGTTTTATGTACCTTTCCCTAATATAAACATTTGGATAAAAGAATTGGGAATTTTCTTACTAATTATGAATGTTGTGTTTACATTTTCATTTATATAACTACACATACGTGTGTATCATTTTATTTTTCTTGTTAAGGTCAGATGACAGAATGCAGAATAAAAAACATGCATAAAATGGTGTTCATTCATTTGTCTCATTTAGTTGCAGACTGCAATGTTGGTGAATTTCGCAAAAGCAGATGTTCCTCTTATCATAGGTGGATGTTAATTTTTCCTGTTTAAGTCAGGATGGGTGAAGTCATTTTGAGAGTGCAGCACGACATACACATCAATGGAAGAATTTGAAAAAGGGCATTTCCAAACTTTTTCAGCAGCATTTATGTTTCATGTTCTTAACGTAGCCAATGGGGTGAAGCTACGCAGCAGAGAACATTATCTTCAGAAGGCTCACAGTAGCCACCTTGTAGCCACAGGATGTGCGCATGGCAAGTGACTCCAATAAGAGGTCAGCCATCATGTCACACTGTGGAGTGATTAGGAAGGGTTGGCAAACTTACTATTCAACTGAATGGCTTGATATCCACACAAATCCAAAGTTGTTCATGCTTTCTCTTTATAAACATCTCCTGCAATCAGAGTCTGTGTTCTGTGATGTTCGCTTCCGTTTGTTGAAATGGGTCAGAATGATGCTCCGGAAAACAATGAGTACATTATGGCCTGGATTACAAGCCAGGCAGAGTGGAATTAACAAAAAATCTTATCCCTGGGTTTTATTCCCACCTGCCACAAATTCCCTTCCCCTTCCCTTGACCTAAGTCACCACACACATCCTTTGACCTGTAAACCGCCCATTGGTACATGCATACATTTGCTACCTGCTCAGACGTGGTGGTAAATGTATGTGTTAAACCCCACATAATTGGGAATTTTGGTTTTATAGCCATAAATATAAGTCCCACAATGTAATTTCCATCTGGGTGTTTAACTCATAACTGGATGGTACTGGGGTGGATTGACCACACCATAACAGTTTTGTATGCACATTTACTGTTATCCAACTACCATCCAACACATAATCAGTGCTTATGTCTCTCAGTGGCAAAGGCAGAAGGAGTAACTGAAGCCTGCGTTTATTACTTCAAAGTCCTGTTAAATGACCAGTAGGTGCTGGACATTGACAGCAAGGTGAGTATTTATGAAAGTTACCTTGCTGCGTTGTCTGATAGGATAAGGCAGAAAATTGCTGTATTTGACATACACATGGCACATCCCTGTCTTTTCTATGCACTGGCGCACAATGTGCTGCCTAGCGCCAATGCAGGCACCCTTGCACCATGGTTTAGAGTAACCATTTTGTTTGAACACATCTACTTCCAGTGAGACTTCAATGGATGAATAAAGGAATGAATGAATGAATGGATGATTGACTGAATGAATGAGGGTACTTATAAAGCATGAAGCCTCATGTATAGGCACTTTAGCACTAAACTTGTACTACCCGATGAGACACCCTAGACAGCAGAATATTTGTTTTTAAAGCCCTTTTAAATTTAGAAACATCTTGTTTTGCACAATTGTAAGTAGAAAGAGCATTCCAAAGGACATGGGTCTCACACATTGATGGGGCATTTCACACCTGATAACTATTTTAGACATTTATTGTAGATTTTCTAGGCCTCTTTCTTTAACTGTGGTGAGGTAAAGATATAGGTAGAGTCATATTGAAAATAATAGGAGCCTCATTACGATCTAATTGACACCATTTCTGTGTGAGAACCAAATGACCGTAGGTCAGCGGTTCCGCACCCCTAATTACGTTGCAACCGCAAACTGTCATTTCTCTATGGGAGCTTGTGTGGCAGGCAGAAACCACCCACAGCACAAGCTCCCATTGAGAAATAGGAGTTTGTGTAAATCCCTGCACTGTGTGGAAGACACCTCATGGAGTCCACTACATGGTGCACGGATTTACAGGGGGGATCCATAGGTACCCTCCAGGGCCACAACCGGAGGCTGTGGAGGGATGGGGGCCCTGCTAGGGGCCCCAAAGTCGCTTTCTGCCAGCCCTTCCAAGTCAGACAGGCCAACATGGAAAGGCTGTCGGAAACTGACATCATAATCCCCATGAGTGGTTTCTAAGGAACAAAGTGGGATTCCCGGTGGGTTTGGACTCCAACTGCAGTTACTGAAATAAAGCAATCAGAGTTCAATTCACCGATGTCGGTCAGAAAGCCTCTGACCAGCGGTCAAAGGCTTACATCAAAATAAGGCCCTAACTCTCTGGGCAGAGGAACATAACATATTGCCGACATCCAATATGGGTTTCTTTTCGGGAGAGGCATGGTGGAGCAGAATCTCAATCTTCATCTTGTTGTCAATAAATATACCAGAGCTGAAAGAGGTTCCTTTTGTCTTGAATTTATGGACCTCAGTTCTGCCTTTGACAGGGTTAACAGAGATAAGCTCAGGATGGAACTGAGGTCCGTGGGGTGGGAAAGGGTCTGGTTGATTTTCTCATGGACCTTCACTGTAGGTTGACTGCCTCAGTCAGATATGGCAGTAATGGGGAATGCACTAAGCATTTTGCTCTCAGTCAGGGTGCCCAGGAGGGGTGCATTCTGGATCTCTGTCTTTTTATAATATATATTATTCGCTTAGAGAGGCACTTTCTGAACAGGGGTTAGATGTCAGAGGTAGATTGCTCCTGAGTCTTTTATATGCAGGTGATGTGGTTTTGATTGCCCTCACTGCCAGAAGCCTGCAACAGTTGTTGGATCTCTTTATTGATTTCAAGGGCAGCATGGAACATTTTACTAGTTTTAAAATGTCACACGTGAAGCTTTTGGGGCCCAAAAACATAAAAAGTGCTACTTATTCTTTGAAGGGCCATATATTAAGTAAGGTGGATAATTTCCCTTTTTTGGAATCTTAGTAGATTCTGTTCCTAGCTGGCAACCCGTATAAAAAATGAATACTGGATGTCTCAAGAGGGTGCGTGCAGAAGAAAATTATTTTTCCTACTGCTTTGGTCAGAAGCCATTGAAAAGTATATTGGAGATCTATAAATCCAAGTCTATTTCAATTTCCACATTTGGTTGTGAGATCTGGGGTTATGCAAATCTAGACTCATTTGTGATGGTAAAGGATACATTCTTTAGGGGTATTTTAGGGGTTGGGTAAAGAACCTCTACCAAGATTCAACATGAAGATCTTGGTATTAGCTACATTGCTGACCTGATATGGTTGTAACCTCTTTTGCTGTGGTGTGCTATCCAACTAAAAGAAGAATTAAGTCTTAACTGGGTAGTCATTTTGGATTGTATGAATCTGGACAAAATGGACAATCTACTCTGTCTGGCTTTTATTAAAGAGAACTTTAGAGGTGTTGGGAGACCGGAGTTATTTTTTAAACCGACGAGTATCATTAAACAAGATATTCATCAGAGTAAAAACAGTACCAGGAATAGAGCCATATCTCCTCCATGAAATGTCAAATCATCAGAGTTGTTTGTTGACATATTTCAGGTTGGGTATGTTTCACTAGCTTTTTTCATTCTGAGGGAACATGGTACAAGTTATCCAAATTGCCAACACACATTCTTTTGACCAGTGTTCTAAATGCGATTCTTTGCACATTGTTCTTATATGTCTTTCTTATAAAATTCTTCAACATAAGTTTTACAAAGCTCAGAGCACAGAGAGAGGACAAGGCAAGACGTCCTGCACCAGTCAAAGTACCTTATCTAGGATATATTTCCTATCATAGGATGGTACCACGGGCCTGGGATATAACCTCCATATTCCCCCCCAAAAAATGACATACAAATCACTTCAACAAATTAGACAAAACTTGGCCCAGGACTCAAGTAAGTGATAATATAAGTAATGATTGTTAGTAAACCTTATTCACAAAACAAAAGAAAACAATCCGTCAAGGTCTTTCCATTCAAAGAAAGGCACTTATGAATTTTGATTGTAGGTACCATTTTTTGATTTGTTATTAAAATGCAGATTTCTTAAAATCCATGATCGCGACGTGTTTTGTCCTCATGCAGACTTTTTCAGGGCTTGCTGTAGTTGAGAATTTCTTGAGATGGAGTATTTATAAAAAGTTCAATCAGATCACAATTGCTGAATAAATCAATATAATATGACCTTTTCAGTTCAGTGTGTCAGTGTAATATCCCATGAGGTCGACCTCACAGAAGCTCGGGCGATACATTTCCCATAACATTGATTGTTGAAGGACCGCACATGTCAATCATGCCTTTTCTTGGGATATTACTCTGAGACACTAAACTGAAAGGGTCATATTATATTGATTTATTCAGAAATTTTGATCTGACTGGGAAACCTGGGTATAATGAGTTACTGAACTGCTCACTTGTTTTATGTACCTTTCCCTAATCTAAACATTTGGATAAAAGAGTTGGGAATTTTCTTACTAATTATGAATGTTGTGTTTACATTTTCATTTATATAGCTACACATACGTGTGTATTATTTTATTTTTCTTGTTAAGGTCAGATGACAGAATGCAGAATAAAAAACATGCATAAAATGGCGTTCATTCATTTGTCTCATTTAGTTGCAGACTGCAATGTTGGTGAATTTCGAAAAAAGCAGATGTTCTCTTATCATAGATGGATGGTAATTTTTCCTGTTTAAGTCAGGATGGGTGAAGTCATTTTGAGAGTGCAGCACGACATACACATCAATGGAAGAATTTGAAAAAGGGCATTTCCAATCTTTTTCAGCAGCATTTATGTTTCATGTTCTTAACGTAGCCAATGGGGTGAAGCTAGGCAGCAGAGAACATTATCTTCAGAAGGCTCACAGTAGCCACCTTGTAGCCACAGGATGTGCGAATGGCAAGTAACTCCAATAAGAGGTCAGCCATCATGTCACACTGCGGAGTGATTAGGAAGGGTTGGCAAACTTACTATTCAACTGAATGGCTTGATATCCACACAATTCCAAAGTTGTTCATGCTTTCTCTTTATAAACCTCTCCTGCAATCAGAGTCTGTGTTCTGTGATGTTCGCTTCCGTTTGTTGAAATGGGTCAGAATGATGCTCCAGAAAACAATGAATACATTATGGCCTGGATTACAAGCCAGGTGGAGTGGAATTAACAAAAAATCTTATCCCTGGGTTTTATTCCCACCTGCCACATTTTCCCTTCCCCTTCCCTTGACCTAAGTCACCACACACATCCTTTGACCCGTACACCGCCCATTGGTACATGCATACATTTGCTACCTGCTCAGACGTGGTGGTAAATGTATGTGTTAAACCCCACATAATTGGGAATTTTGGTTTTATAGCCATAAACATAAGTCCCACAATGTAATTTCCATCTGGGTGTTTAACTCATAACTGGATGGTACTGGGGTGGATTGACCACACCATAACAGTTTTGTATGCACATTTACTGTTATCCAACTACCATCCAACACATAATCAGTGCTTATGTCTCTCAGTGGCAAAGGCAGAAGGAGTAACTGAAGCCTGCGTTTATTACTTCAAAGTCCTGTTAAATGACCAGTAGGTGCTGGACATTGACACCAAGTGGAGTATTTATGAAAGTTACCTTGCTGCGTTGTCTGATAGGATAAGGCAGAAAATTGCTGTATTTGACATACACATGGCACATCCCTGTCTTTTCTATGCACTGGCGCACAATGTGCTGCCTAGCACCAATGCAGGCACCCTTGCACCATGGTTTGGAGTAACCATTTTGTTTGAACACATCTTCATCCAGTGAGGCTTCAATGGATGAATAAAGGAATGAATGAATGGATGATTGAGTGAATGAATGAGGGTACTTATAAAGCATGAAGCATCATGTAAAGGCACTTTAGCACTAAACTTGTACTACCTGATGAGACACCCCAGACAGCAGGATATTTGTTTTTAAAGCCCTTTTAAATTTAGAAAAATCTTGTTTTGCACAATTGTAAGTAGGAAGAGCATTCCAAAGGACATGGGTCTCACACATTGATGGGGCATTTCACACCTGATAACTATTTTAGACATTTATCTTAGATTTTCTAGGCCTCTTTCTTTAACTGTGGTGAGGTAAAGATATAGGTAGAGTCATATTGAAAATAATAAGAGCCTCATTACGATCTGATTGACACCATTTCTGTGTGAGAACCAAATGACCATAGGTCAGCGGTTCCGCACCCCTAGTTACGTTGCAACCGCAAACTGTCATTTCTCTATGGGAGCTTGTGTGGCAGGCAGAACCCACCCATAGCACAAGCTTCCAATGAGAAATAGGAGTTTGTGTAAATCCCTGCACTGTGTGGAAGACACCTCATGGAGTCCACTACATGGTGCACGGATTTACAGGGGGGATCCATAGGTACCCTCCAGGGCCATAACCGGAGGCTGCGGAGGGATCGGGGCCCTGCTAGAGGCCCCAAATTCACTTTCTGCCAGCCCTTCCAAGCCAGACAGGCCAACATGGAAAGGCTGTCAGAAACTGACATCATAATCCCCATGAGTGGTTTCTAAGGAACCAAGTGGGATTCCCGGTGGGTTTGGACTCCGACTGCAGTTACTGAAATACGGCAATCAGAGTTCAATTCACCAATTTCGGTCAGAAAGCCTCTGACCAGCGGTCAAAGGCTTACATCAAAATAAGGCCTTAACTCTCTGGGCAGAGGAACATAACATATTGCCTGACATCCAATATGGGTTTCTTTTCGGGAGAGGCATGGTGGAACAGAATCTCAATCTTCATCTTATTGTCAACAAATATACCAGAGCTGAAAGGGGTTCCTTTTGTCTTGAATTTATGGACCTCAGTTCTGCCTTTGACAAGGTTAACAGAGATAAGCTCATGATGGAACTGAGGTCCGTGGGGTGGGAAAGGGTCTGGTTGATTTTCTCATGGACCTTCACTGTAGCTTGACTGCCTCAGTCAGTTATGGCAGTAATGGGGAATGCACTAAGCATTTTGCTCTCAGTCAGGGTGCCCAGGAGGGCTGCATTCTGGATCTCTGTCTTTTTATAATATATATTATTCGCTTAGAGAGGCACTTCTGAACAGGGGTTAGATGTCAGAGGTAGATTGCTCCTGAGTCTTTTATATGCAGGTGATGTGGTTTTGATTGACCTCACTGCCAGAAGCCTGCAACGGTTGTTGGATCTCTTTATTGATTTCAAGGGCGGCATGGAACATTTTACTTGTTTTAAAATGTCACACGTGAAGCTTTTGGGGCCAAAAAACACAAAAAGTGCTACTTATTCTTTGAAGGGCCATATATTAAGTAAGGTGGATAATTTCCCTTTTTGGAATCTTAGTAGATTCTGTTCCTAGCTGGCAACCCTTATAAAAATGAATACTGGATGTCTCAAGAGGGTGCGTGCAGGAGAAAATTATTTTTCCTACTGCTTTGGTCGGAAGCCATTGAAAAGTACATTGGAGATCTATAAAGCCAAGTGTATTTCAATTTCCACCTTTGGTTGTGAG
The DNA here is from genome assembly GCF_964263255.1 of Lissotriton vulgaris. Taxonomy (NCBI): domain Eukaryota; kingdom Metazoa; phylum Chordata; class Amphibia; order Caudata; family Salamandridae; genus Lissotriton; species Lissotriton vulgaris. The sequence continues at coordinate 334,423,397 of NC_141700.1, forward strand.
ATCTGGGGTTATGCAAATCTAGACTCATTTGTGACGGTAAAGGATACATTCTTTAGGGGTATTTTAGGGGTTGGGTAAAGAACCTCTACCAAGATTCAACATGAAGATCTTGGTATTAGCTACATTGCTGACCTGATTTGGTTGCAACCTCTTTTGCTGTGGTGTGCTATCCAACTAAAAGAAGAATTAAGTCTTAACTGGGTGGTCATTTTGGATTGTATAAAGCTGGACAAAATGGACAATCTACTCTGTCTGGCTTTTATTAAAGAGAACTTTAGAGGTGTTGGGAGACTGGAGTTATTTTTTAAACCGACGAGTATCATTAAACAAGATATTCATCAGAGTAAAAAAAGTACCAGGAATAGAGCCATATCTCCTCCATGAAATGTCAAATCATCAGAGTTGTTTGTTGACATATTTCAGGTTGGGTATGTTTCACTAGCTTTTTTCATTCTGAGGGAACATGGTACAAGTTATCCAAATTGCCAACACAGGTTCTTTTGACCAGTTTTCTAAATGCGATTCTTTACACATTGTTCTTATATGTCTTTCTTATAAAATTCTTCAACATAAGTTTTACAAAGCTCAGAGCACAAAGAGAGGACAAGGCAAGAAGTCCTGCACCAGTCAAAGTACTTATCTAGGAAATATTTCCTATCATGGGATGGTACCACGGGCCTGGGATATAACCTCCATATTCCCCCCCCCAAAAAAATGACATACAAATCACTTCAACAAATTAGGCAAAAGTTGGACCAGGACTCAAGTAAGTGATAATATAAGTAATGATTGTTAGTAAACCTTATTCACAAAACAGAAGAAAACAATCCATCAAGGTCTTTCCATTCAAAGAAAGGCACTTATGAATTTTGATTGTAGGTACCATTTTTTGATTTGTTAATAACACCATCGCTGCTGATGGTTTTCCCCTCCTGTGCTGACTCTCTTTTTTTCCCATTGTTCATGACGAGCTCAGCTCGTCATAGGCACAGCTCCACTGTACCTCATGACGAGCTGAGCTCGTCATGAGCATTGAAGGGGTTAAAATGCAGATTTCTTAAAATCCATGATCGCGACTGTTTTGTCCTCATGCAGACTTTTTCAGGGCTTGCTGTAGTTGAGAAATTCTTGAGATGGAGTATTTATAAAAAGTTCAATCAGATCAAAATTGCTGAATAAATCAATATAATATGACCTTTTCAGTTCAGTGTGTCAGTGTAATATCCCATGAGGTCGACCTCACAGAAGCTCGGCCGATAGATTTCCCATTACATTGATTGTTGAAGGACCGCACATGTCAATCATGCCTTTTCTTGGATATTACTCTGATGCACTGAACTGAAAGGGTCATATTATAATGATTTATTCAGAAATTTTGATCTGATTGAACTTTTTATGAATACTCCATCTCAAGAAATTCCTAACTACAGTAAGCCCTGAAGAAGTCCGCACGAGGACGAAACACGTCGGCGATCATGAAGTTTGAGAAATTTGCATTTCAAGAAAGAATAAAAGAAACTGTGTACCTACAATCAAAATTCATAAGTGCCTTTCTTTGAATGGGAAGATCTTAACAGATTGTTTTCTTATGTTTTGTGAATAAGGTTTACTAACAATCATTACTTATCTTATCACTTACTTGAGTGATGGGCCAACTTTAGTCTGATAAATTTTGAAACCTACTTTTTTTACCCTTGGATTTATATCAGATTAGGGTTGCCTTTTTATACCTGCAACTTTTAACAACACATACATTTTGTTTTGATGTGTCAACGTTTTATTACACATGTCAAAGTTTCTTCCGGAGCTCTGAACATTAGGGGTGGTTATTAAGGTGTTGGCTTGTGCTGTCTCTTTATACCAGTCTAATTTTGATACTCTTTCTATAGAGTACATCCATACTTGTTTTATGTATGGTAAGTGTGAATGGGTCTTGGAAATGTTTAATTAATTAGAGAACACAAAGATGGGGGCTGCTTGTAAAACAATATTTAGATTTGCAAAAAAGCTAAGGCATAAACCGATTAAGGAGATTATCCAGGTATATAAAAGTACGTGTTTACCCTTTGGTGCGTATGGAGCAGGTGTGTGGGGTTACACAGCTCTGGGGAAGCTACAGATGGTGCAAATTGTTTTAGCAAGACTTTTAGCTTAACAAAAACCAACCTCGAGTTTTATTACACATGTGGAAACAGGGGTTGCTTTTTTGGAATATTTTATTAATCTAGCTGCTACTTGTGGGTAAAAATCTGGTGCACTCCTAGGGCTTGTCTATCTAGGGAAGGTTTGATTGATTGTTTAAATCGCGAAAATGTTAATGCCATTCCATGGCTGGTTTATGTTAAAAAAGCCTTTTTCTCCCTAGGTTTGATTGATCTTTTCAATTCCCCTGGAAATATCGGATCTCAGACCAAGGAGAGGGTGAGAAAGAGTTTTGCTTCACATAGTCAAGAGGTCAGGATTGAAAAGTCTCTTGACTCATATTCCATTATTATTTATATATAACATTTGTAATACTTCTGGTATTGAACCCTACTTACCGTGGTTTGCCAATACACAACATAGGCTTCATTTGACAATAGTGAGATTAAATTGAATCCACCATTCAGTTGCTTTTCCATTGGCAGGTTCTTGGGTCACTTCCTTTTCGAAATGTCCTTGTGACTCTGTCTCAACCCAATCAACTGTGCACTTAATGCTATTTTGTACCTTGTATCTTTTGGTAAGGGTTAGATTTGTATGTCCTAATCTTTTGCACAAGCACTTTACCTCACAAAAAGGCGGTCTAGGATATATTCAATCTTTTAGCCTCCGTAATAAATCTGTACTGCCCCACTTAACTATATTACTGCTTCTATCAAACTCAGGAAAAGTTATGCAATGTAAAATAGTTTTGTTGTGATTTTAGCATTTTAGATGAAGCAACGTCACTGTAGTTCAGAGCACAAGTTAAACTTTACCTTGTGGCTTAGTAGTTCTTTGCTACTTCAAACAAAAATGTGGTTCATATTAACCTTACTAGAAAAAGCCTTTTATCAACTATGACTTAAAGCATATGCATGCTTTTCCAAACAGAAAAGTGCCACTCTTACTACTTGCATTGCTTCATTGTAAGGAAATGTGTCCTTACAAATATATGAGGTTTTGAGGTACTCATACAGACACAGCTTTGGGTGCACTAGAGATAGCATATGGATCTCCTAAACGCAATAGAGTCACTATACTACTAATCATTATTATAAACGTTAAATATATAAAACCTGTCATGAATTATAAAGCTATTAATATTCATGATGATTACAAATATGATCACAGAATATCCATCAATAATAATTACATCAGATGCTTTCTTCATATTACTTGAAATAATACCCGATTAAGATAAATGAAACTACCAGTGTAATAAAGATCTCTGAATATCCCCCTTCTGGGATAATGGTGCACTCTGGACAGCATTTCTGATATATTATCCATTAATGTCTTAATCCTGTTTGTTCGTCTCACTGGGTCTCCTGAGGTATCAAGCAGGGAAGGACACAAATTGTTTCTCTTTGCATTCTGTAATTCCCATTATGTTCCTCTGTCCTCGAGACATACTGTTCTGTTGGTTTTATTTTGCAACAATCCTTTTTCTGATTTTGAAAGAGAATACACAATTCAACTCAGTAATACTAAGGCATCTTCCTCATAGGGTAAAATTACATTTTAGATGTAAAGTAACAAAGTGGTCAGAAAGTAGAACTATTTATAATATTATTTTTGTACCATAATTCCTGTATGACAAATTCTCATGCATGTTTATTGCGTAGGATTACATGCTATGGTGAGATCAAACAGTTTATGCCATGCAGCCTAGAAAATGGTATTCCTTTGAGTCTGTGAGCCGAATGGAATCAAGAAAGCTAAGGAAAATATTTTGGATTCAAAGAAAGCAGAACAGGAAATGCAGCAGGAGAGGACTTTGCTGGGTGAATCTGTTCTTGATGCCTCTTGAAATGTATCGCCTGTTTGTGTCAGTTTCAATGAGAGGTCGTTAATTTGGTGATAAAATTATAATGTAGTTAATATTTTTAAATGTGCTAAGTTATATTATTATTGGATGTATCATTATAATTAGAGTGTTCGCTTTATAATTGCTAAAATATATATTTAATATTATTGTTACATTTATTCACATGATAGTTCTAATCCATGTTTAATTTTATTATAATTTTTATATTTAAATCCATTGTTGTAATATTTGATATGCTCTAATCTGGTCATGATTGAACAGTACAATTTCACCTTAATAAATGGCTAAAACAAATATAACTGTAATTGGTTATGGTTCAAATGCACAGCTATAGATAATCTGGGTTATTCCAAACGTTTGTAGTAAATTTATAGGTGCTCAGAAGGTGGCGTCGAGGGTCCCACAACGTCAAGTAACATGAAGTAGCAGTGGGGCTAGGTGGTCACTAGCTCCATCCCTTATGGCACTCAATGAATTTGTCTTATTACCAGAAAAAGACTTTCAAACATTTATTTCGTAAGTTCATTTCATTTGTATTTATTGTACTTAATAAATTCTCTGTGTCTTGTTTTCAATCATAATGATCAGTTCATGGGACATGCTTAACTTCAGACAATGTCTTATGGCAAGTTCCAATGCATTTCGGGCATTAATGGATGCCCTTCATCAGGGAGCAGACACTACAAAAGATACATGTAAACAGTGCGTTAGAGTATTATTGTTTATGTTTCAAAAATGATATCAATGCAGTAAAAGAAAAACATAAGGTGAAACTTACAAACATCTGAAAACTCATGGTTGTCGTTAATTAAAGGCATGGGGTGCAAGGTGTTTATGTTGTGTTTAGAAAGAACCTGACCCAGAAATTATTAACAGCTTTAACAAGGATTCATAGGTATTTTAAAAGTAAAAGTAATAAGCGTCGAGTCACTTACATGTCTTTCATAAGGTTATTCATGTGAATCTGCGAAAAAATGTGCAAATGTTGCGATTTAGTCTTCCTGTATGGTGAGGGTTTCTTAACGGTCAAAAAGCAGGGTTTTTTTTTGCACTAACCTTTGGATGGTAGTAGTAGCGTATCGTTACGCAAGTTTCTTTCCTGACGCCGGCGCTGAATGATACTCGCCGCGTTTTGCAAATTCAAAAAAAGTTCTGATCATGTGATCGTGAAACTAGAAGACAGACTACTTGTCTCGGTGCATCAGGGTGATGTCAATATTTGAAAAGGAGCCTGTTAGGGTAAATGCGTTAAGCGCATACTGTTATGGACAGGGGTTTCATGAAATTATACTTCATGAATTAGAAAGATTATAAAAATATAATTACGCGTTTGGAGAAAAATTTGGTAATGCGTATGAGTCCCTGTAAAGATTTGAACCCTGGGGTCGTGGGTTTTGCCTATGTATGCCCTATGTGTCTATGCTATCGGGGGAGGTGGTGAGTTGTGTGAGTTAATTGTTCTTGTCTTGTGACAACATTGAGCAAAATTAAATCAACAGTGGTAAATAAACCATGTGTTGTGCAGGCTAACACAGTAATTACAATTAGTCCTTGGAGCAATTTTTAAAGGTAACATGCCAGTTCAATTCTCTCATTCAAACCCGCAGGTTTCTGTGTACAGAGTTTTTGAATCCAAAAGTTTTCTCGTCTTAATAAGTGCTTGGTGTTATCTCTTCCTTCGATTTTTTGCACAGTTTCTAGGATAATGAATTTAAGTTGAGAAATATTGTGCTGTTGTTCAAAGAAGTGCGCTGATAAAGATGATTTCATATTCTTTAATCGAATGTTCGATTTATGTTCAGTCAGTCGTACTTTGATGCGTCGTTCCGTTTTTCCCACATAGATTTGCATATATCAAATTGCTTGAGTCGCAGGTGGCGTTGACTTTGAGTTTGATTTCATGACCCTTCATGGGGTGGTTTATCTTGTTTTCTTTGATTGCACTGTTGCAATTGCTGCAGTTAAAGCATGGTTTGGTTCCTGAGTACTCTGTTGTAGGTGTAGGTTTATTCTGGAGAATCTCTCCCAGATTTGGAGCTCTTGTAAATGCAAATATTGGTGGGTCATTGAATATCTGTTTAAAATCTGGTTCCATGTTTAGTAGTGTCCAATGTTTTAAGATGGTTTTTTTGTATTTACTGCTGGAGGTTGAAAATTTTGAAACCATGACTATGCGGGTTTGTTCTGACTTTGCTTTAGTTGATAGGAGTTTGTCTCGTGTGATATTTTTCACTCTGTTTTTTGATTCTTCCACCATTTCAGGAGGGTACCCTTTTTTGATGAATTTTTTTGTGGTTTCCGCAATTCTTTGATCCAATATGTTCGGATTTGAGGTTATGCGTTTTATTCTTGCTATTTGTGAAAATGGTAAGTTCCTTTTTAGATTGGGTTCGTGAAAGCTTGTATAATGCAGCATGTTATTCCTGTCTGTGGCCTTTACATGTAAGTCTGTGGAAAAACCCTCCGGTGTTATCGATACTTTCACATCAAGGAAGTTGACTGTAGTTTCCGATATTTCCCAAGTAAGTTGTATATGTTCGTCCACTTGGTTGAATTTTGTTAGCGCTTCTTGTAAGGCTCTTTTGGAGTTTGTCCAAATGATGAATAAATAATCTATATATCTGATCATCATTTTCAAATTGTCTGTCCATTCATTTTTGGCAAAAATGTGTTTATTCTCGTACCATTGCATAAAGATGTTGGCATAGACCGGCGCTGCCGAATTGCCCATGGCCATCCCAGTTAGTTGTTGGTACCATTTGTCCTGGTACTTGAAATAGCTCTGATATAAGGTAAACAGCATGAGTTCCATCAAGAAAGTTTGAAAATCAGAATCCAATTCAGTATTCATTAGTGTCTCTTCCATCGCATCTATTCCCATTGTGTGTGGTATACTGGTATATAGTGAACGTACGTCTGCCGTGCAGAGTATGATGTTCTCTTCTGGTTCAAATTTCACTTCTTGTAGTTTCAGTAGGAATTGGGTGGTATCCTTGACATATGTTTTCATGGCTTGCACTGAAGGTTGGAGATATTTATCTAAAAGTTGTCCAATGGGTTCATGCAGGCTTCCTCGTGTTGAGACTATAGGTCTCATCGGTGGATCCATAATGTTCTTGTGTATCTTGGGTACCATTCTCAAAGTTGGGCTCCTCGGGTTGCTTTTTTTAAAAGAAATTTGTCGTTCTATCCGTGATGGTGCCTTGATGATGGGCCCTTTCTATAATCACCCTTAGGTGTTTCATGAATTCCGCTGTTGGGTTGTTCTCCAGTTCCATGTATGTACTGTTGTCTGAGATGTGTTCCATTACTTTTGTTTGATACATCGATTTGTTCATAATAACCAGGGCGCCGCCCTTGTCTGCCTTGGTGCAGATGATGTTTTCGTTTGCTGCTATTTTCCGTTATGTTATGTTATGTTATGAGAATTTGTATAGCGCGCGGCTGCCCCAGCCAAGGGGCGTCCCGGCGCTGCGAACTGACCAGAGTGCAGAATGAAGGTGCACAAAGAAAACGGATTATTGGAAAAGATGGGTTTTGATGGCTTTCCTAAAGGCCAAAAGATCATGCATCCCCCGTATGGTTACAGGCAGGCTGTTCCATAGCTTGGCAGCAAGGAGGCTGAAAGAGCGTCCCCCAACTCTAGCAAGCCTAGTGCGTGGGATGTTCACTAGATGTTGTCCCTCTGAGCGGAGAGATCTGCTGGGTGTATACTCAGACAGGAGGGGACTCAGCAGTGGGGGAGAGGCGGTTTTAAGGATCTTGAAGGCTAGACATAGAGCCTTAAACTGGATCCTTCTTCCCACCGGGAGCCAATGCAGTTTCCTTAAAGTTCCTGAGACAGAAGAGTGGCGAGGTAGGCCGACCAGAGCCCTGGCAGCCGCATTCTGGACTCTCTGCAGTCTGGTGGTTTCGGCCAGGTTCGCTCCCAAAAGGAGGGAGCTGGCATAGTCCAGTCTTGAAAGGATCGTCGCCTGGACGATGAGCTGGCGGGTGCGGCAGTCAAAGAACTTCAGGATGGGCCTGATGTTGCGTAAAATGCCGAAGCACGTGGCGGCCACTTTCTTGGTGTGGATGGTGTATTTTAGAGCCGAGTCGATCCAGACACCTAGATTTTTAACACAGTCTTTTGGCTTGGGGGGTGAGCCCAGAATGTCAGGCCACCAGTTAACTCCCCAGGAAGCGGTGTTTTTTCCCAAGAGGAGAATCTCGGTTTTACTGGCGTTTAATTGGAGAAAGTTCGCCGTCATCCAGTTGGTGATGTCGATGAGTGTCTGTTTAAAGTGACAAGCTTCCAGACCACTGTTGTTATTCAGAGCCACCACCAACTGGGTATCATCTGCATAAGATACCAAAGCCATTCCATTCCTTCTGGCCACCTCCGCTAACGGGCGGACATAGACATTGAACAGGGTAGGGCTAAGGGACGAGCCCTGCGGCACTCCCTGTCCAATGCTATGCTCCTTCGAGATGTAAGGGGGGGTGGAGACTCTGAAAGACCTGTTAGACAGGAAGTCTCTAAACCACCCCAGGGCTGCCCCTGTGACTCCAATTTCCTCCAGTCTCATCAAGAGGACCTCATGTGACACCATATCAAAGGCAGCACTGAGGTCCAATAGGACCAGTGCTGCAGTACCGCCGGGGTCAAGAATGGAACGGAGGTCCTCAGAAACACTGAGCAAGGCTGTCTCGGTGCTATGACCAGCTCTAAACCCGTGTTGGGAGTCGTCCAGGATGTTATTGGTGAGGAGGAAGTTGGACAAGATGTTATTGACGTGTGCCTCGGCCACTTTAGCAGGCCAAGGGAGCAGGGAGATCGGCCTAAAGTTCTCCGGGAGTGAGGGATCCAAAGTGGGTTTTTTTAGAATGGGGGATACCCATGCCTGCTTCCATTTGATAGGGACACTGGCAGTGGAGAGTGACCGATTGATGATATCACGAACGTGGTCTGTGATGAGAGCATGAGCGTCACAGAAAAGGTCAGGCTTTTAGGGATCTGCCGGAGACCCGGATTTAATCTTTCTACAAATTTTAGAGAAAGTCTCACGGTCAAGTGTGGGAAGGGAAGTGAGGGAAGGCCTGGTAGGATCAAAGGTGACCGGTAACTGTGGGTCTTTGGGGAAGGTGTCGTATATCTTCTTGATTTTATCTGTGAAGAAATTAGCCATGTTGTTACAGAGGTCGGGCGAGGTAGTAATGGCGTTGACAGTTTTTTTTGCCGTGAGGTCTTTCAGAATTTTAAAAACCGATTTTGAGGTATTAGAGTGTCAAGGCCTTTTTGGGTTGCATTCTTGTTTTTTGCTGTACAATGTTTTATTTGAGTCAGGTCCTGTTTGACCATGTTTTCAAAAAGATCCAGCGTTTTGTGGCTTACTGGTGCTTGATTTTGTTACCTTTAAAAATTGCTCCAAGGACTAATTGTAATTACTGTGTTAGCCTGCACAACACATGGTTTATTTACCACTGTTGATTTAATTTTGCTCAATGTTGTCACAAGACAAGAACAATTAACTCACACAACTCACCACCTCCCCCGATAGCATAGACACATAGGGCATACATAGGCAAAACCCACGACCCCAGGGTTCAAATCTTTACAGGGACTCATACGCATTACCAAATTTTTCTCCAAACGCGTAATTATATTTTTATAATCTTTCTAATTCATGAAGTATAATTTCATGAAACCCCTGTCCATAACAGTATGCGCTTAACGCATTTACCCTAACAGGCTCCTTTTCAAATATTGACATCACCCTGATGCACCGAGACAAGTAGTCTGGACTTGCTCCAGAACGGTCGCTCCCTCTCCCACTCCCTGGGCCCACGCTCTAAGACTGCTACTGACCGCATTTGGGTATCGTTGCTAGCGCTGTGGATTACTGTGTTAGCGCTGTGTGTGCATTTAAGGCTAGCTCTCTCTGTATAGCGCTGTGTATCAGTGTGATAGCGCTGTGTGGGCATTCATCCTAACTCGCTCTGTGTAGCGCTGTGTGTTGTCTGTGGTGGCGCAGTGTTTTACATCACATCGTGGCACTTTTTGAAGACACTGTAACTGACCTGTACTGGCATTTAGCGCTGCTCGCTCCGCTCCGCATTGCTGTAGGCTCTCTGATCCCATTTGCTGCCCCTGCCTCAGTTTCACTTTCACCCTCCATCTTGTCTGTGTTGGTGCTCCCTGGGCCGCCCCTCCTCCCCGCTACCGCCTCCCAGCTGCTGCCCCTCCCACACACGAATAGAGGGCTCCTCAACTCTCCTGACCAACTGTGACCGCCCGGACTTGCTCCAGAAAGGTCGCTCCCTCTCCCACTCCCTGGGCCCACGCTCTAAGACTGCTACTGACCGCATTTGGGTATCGTTGCTAGCGCTGTGGATTACTGTGTTAGCGCTGTGTGTACATTTAAGGCTAGCTCTCTCTGTATAGCGCTGTGTATCAGTGTGATAGCGCTGTGTGGGCATTCATCCTAACTCGCTCTGTGTAGCGCTGTGTGTTGTCTGTGGTGGCGCAGTGTTTTACATCACATCGTGGCACTTTTTGAAGACACTGTAACTGACCTGTATTGGCATTTAGAGCTGTTCGCTCCGCTCCGCATTGTTGTAGGTGCTCTGATCCCATTTGCTGCCCCTGCCTCAGTTTCACTTTCACCCTCCATCTTGTCTGTGTTGGTGCTCCCTGGGCCGCCCCTCCTCCCCGCTACCGCCTCCCAGCTGCTGCCCCTCCCACACACGAATAGAGGGCTCCTCAACTCTCCTGACCAACTGTGACCGCCCGGACTTGCTCCAGAACGGTCGCTCCCTCTCCCACTCCCTGGGCCCACGCTCTAAGACTGCTACTGACCGCATTTGGGTATCGTTGCTAGCGCTGTGGATTACTGTGTTAGCGCTGTGTGTGCATTTAAGGCTAGTTCTCTCTGTATAGCGCTGTGTATCAGTGTGATAGCGCTGTGTGGGCATTCATCCTAACTCGCTCTGTGTAGCGCTGTGTGTTGTCTGTGGTGGCGCAGTGTTTTACATCACATCGTGGCACTTTTTGAAGACACTGTAACTGACCTGTATTGGCATTTAGCGCTGCTCGCTCCGCTCCGCATTGCTGTAGGCGCTCTGATCCCATTTGCTCCCCCTGCCTCAGTTTCACTTTCACCCTCCATCTTGTCTGTGTTGGTGCTCCCTGGGCCGCCCCTTCTCCCCGCTACCGCCTCCCAGCTGCTGCCCCTCCCACGCTCCGCCCCCTTCACCATCCATTTATGACCAATGACCTAACGTGCAGCGTCCACGCGCAGCGTTCGCGCCCCATTCGCGCCGAAGGTGCGCCAAAGGTAAGCCCGTCTACGCCCGTCCGCGCCTGGACCGCGCCCAGCGCCAGAGCCCCTGGTCCTCGTACCACCCACCCCTCCCGCATTACTTACGATGCCACCACCCTCCTAGCCCTCAACCCCAGCCGCTCCCTCAACTGCGTCCAAGCTGCTCCTGGACACACCCATGGACCCTTTTCCTGCTACTCCTGCAAGTTCGACGGCACCAAGAACAACTCCTCATCTACGAACTCACAACAGATATCCGATCCCAACCACCTACAATGCATCCTGCTCAACACCCGCTCGGTCCACAGACACGCCATTGACCTCTGGAATCTACTCGACACCATCTCTCCGGACGTCGCCTTCCTAACAGAAACATGGATGAATGCCTTTTCAGCCCCAGACATCACCATTGCCATCCCGGAAGGCTATAAGATCATTCGCAAGGACCGTACCGGCCACACAGGAGGAGGCATCGCTATCGTCCATAAGAAATCCATCCGCATCTCAACCAGCTCAGACGTCAATCTCGCCAACTCTGAACACCTTCACTTCCAGATCCACATTGACCCCAAGACCACACTCAGAGGCACCCTCCTTTACAGGCCACCAGGAGCCCGCGCACAATTTAGTGAAGACATCACGGACTTCATCACTCCACACGCGCTCCCCTCCGAAGACTACATCCTTTTGGGAGACCTCAACTTTCACCTTGAAAAAAACAACGACCGCAACACCACCACCCTTTTGGACAACCTCGCAAACCTCGGACTTAAACAACTTGTCACTACCCCCACCCACATCGCAGGTCACACACTCGACCCTATCTTCACCTCCAGCACGCATGTCTCCTTCAGCCACACCACAGCTCTCCTTTGGACTGACCACAGCTGCGTTCACTTCACCTACAACAAGCCCACATCCAACAACCACCCCCAACCCACTCTGCAAAGAAACTGGAACAAAATCACCATCGACCAGATCTCCTCATCGCTTCTTCAAAAGCCCCCTGCCCACTCCTCAAACCCAGACCAAGCAGCCACCAACCTCACCCAATGGTTATCCAACAGCGCCGACATCCTAGCACCACTGAAAAAACGACAAATCAAACTAGGCAGCAAAAAGGCCTCCTGGTTCAACGATGACCTTAAGAAATCGAAGAAACTCTGTCGCTCCCTCGAGAAGGCCTGGAAAAAAGACCCAACCACCAGCACCAAGGACGCCTTCAAAAACGCCACCCGCATACACCACCAACTAATCCGAAATGCCAAGAAAGCAGCCTTCAAGGACCGTCTAGATAACAACGCCCACAACAGCAAGGAATTATTCAACATCGTCAAGGAATTTACCAACCCCTCAGCCAACTCCAACGACATCACCCCCTCTCAAGCCCTCTGCGACTCCCTAGCCTCATTCTTCCACAACAAAATTGCAGACATCCACAACAGCTTCGACAACCAACCCGGAGACCAACCCACCCAATCCCCTGCAGGACCCCCACCCCCCCTGAACATCCTCAATGACTGGAAGCCAATCTCCACTGAGGACACCATCCGTCTGATGAACTCTATCCACTCAGGATCCCCAACTGACCCTTGCCCTCACCACATCTTTAACAAAGCAGACTCCATTATTGCACCGCACCTCCGAGACGTCATCAACTGCTCCCTCAACTCCGCAACCTTCCCGGAAAGCTGGAAACATGCCGAACTCAGCGCCCTCCTGAAGAAACCCACAGCTGACCCCACCGAACTCAAAAACTATCGCCCTATCTCACTCCTTCCATTCCCGGCCAAAGTCATCGAGAAAGCTGTCAACAACCAGCTCGCCGCATTCCTCGAAACCAACAAATCCCTCGACTCCTCACAGTCCGGCTTCCGAGCCAAGCACAGCACCGAAACCGCCCTCATCGCTGCAACAGACGACATTCGAACTCTACTGGACAATGGAGACACAGTCGCCCTCATCCTCCTCGACCTCTCCGCAGCCTTCGACACAGTCTGCCATAGCACCCTTCTACAGCGCCTCAAAAACATCAGAATCCAAGGAAAAGCAATGGAATGGATCACCTCGTTCCTCTCCGGAAGAACCCAGAGAGTCCGCCTTCCACCATTCAAGTCAGAGGCTACTGAAGTCATCTGCGGCGTACCTCAAGGGTCCTCACTCAGTCCCACCCTCTTCAACGTTTACATGAGCCCCCTCGCGGCCATCGCACGCCAACATAACCTCAACATCATCTCCTACGCCGACGACACTCAACTGATCCTATCACTCACCAGAGAACCTAACACGGCCAAAACCAACCTACACGAAGGAATGAAAGAAGTAGCCGAATGGATGAAGCACAGCCGTCTGAAACTGAACTCAGACAAAACAGAAGTCCTCATTTTAGGTACCTCCCCCTCCGCCTGGGACGACTCTTGGTGGCCAGAGGCCCTTGGAAAAGCACCCATCCCGACGGACCACGCACGGAACCTGGGCGTCATCCTGGATTCCTCACTCTCGATGAACAGACAAGTCAACGCCGTTTCTTCATCTTACTTCAACATTCTTCGCATGCTCAAAAAAACATTTCGCTGGATCCCTACCGAAACTAGAAAAACAGTCACCCACGCTCTGGTCACGAGCCGACTGGACTACGGAAACACCCTCTACGCTGGCACCACCGCAAAACTCCAGAAAAAACTACAACGCATCCAGAACGCCTCAGCCAGACTCATATTAGACATCCCGCATAAAGAACACATCTCTGATCACCTGAAAAACCTCCACTGGCTCCCCGTCAATAAGAGGATCACTTTCCGGCTCCTAACCCACGCACACAAAGCACTCTACGAAATCGGACCCGAATGCCTCAACACACGACTATCCTTCTACACCCCCTCCCGCCAGCTACGATCCTCCAACCAAGCCCTTGCCACTGTACCTCGCATCAACAAAACCACCATGGGAGGTAGATCCTTCTCCTACCTAGCAGCTAAAACTTGGAACTCACTTCCCACTCACCTTCGCCTTACTCAGAACCACCTAGCATTCAGGAAGCAACTCAAAACGTGGATATTCGACAAGTAACTCCCCACCCTTCTTCAAGCGCCTTGAGACCCTCTGGGTATGTAGCGCGCTATACAAATCTTTTGGCTTGACTTGACTTGACTCTTCTAGTTTCACGATCACATGATCGGAACTTTTTTTGAATTTGCAAAACGGGGCGAGTATCATTCAGCGCCGGCGTCAGGAAAGAAGCTTGCGTAACGATACGCTACTACTACCATCCAAAGGTTAGTGCAAAAAAAAAACCCTGCTTTTTGACCGTTAAGAAACCCTCACCATACAGGAAGACTAAATTGCAACATTTGCACATTTTTTCGCAGATTCACATGAATAACCTTATGAAAGACATGTAAGTGACTCGACGCTTATTACTTTTACTTTTAAAATACCTATGAATCCTGGTTAAAGCTGTTAATAATTTCTTGGTCAGGTTCTTTCTAAACGCAACATACACACCTTGCACCCCATGCCTTTAATTAACGGCAACCATGAGTTTTCAGATGTTTGTAAGTTTCACCTTATGTTTTTCTTTTACTGCATTGATATCATTTTTGAAACAGAAACAATAATACTCTAACACACTGTTTACATGTATATTTTGTAGTGTCTGCTCCCTGATGAAGGGCATCCATTAATGCCCGAAATGCATTGGAACTTGCCATAAGACATTGTCTGAAGTTAAGCATGTCCCATGAACTGATCATTATGATTGAAAACAAGACACAGAGAATTTATTAAGTACAATAAATACAAATGAAATGAACTTACGAAATAAATGTTTGAAAGTTTTTTTCTGGTAATAAAACAAATATAACACATATGTGAATTCTAAAGGTGACAGACAGAAATGTGTATGGTACCCAAGAAGCCCCATATACTTACAGATGAGAATGGCTTTTCATTCAATCTACTGCATGATAAGATGAATACCCATGATTCATATATCAAGATTTGAGTCAGGCTTGGTGAACGTCCTAGGATGGTTGTTTCATCCACATAACAATATCCACATGCAAAATGTACTTAAAGGGAATTTATATCAATCACATTTGCAAAGGAACCACCATGAAAATCTACAAATCTGAAACGTCCTTGAACAAGCTTGCCCTAGTTATATAATGTTAGTCTCAGATTCTGCATTGGAATGGGAAACTTGATTAAATGTACCAAACAAAATGAAGTAGAAGAGTCCATCATACACTCTAGCTTTGCCAAGTAGTGGTTCGACACACAGCCTGTTTTGTTTCTGTAGAGAAACAAATTGTAATGATCTGTTGTAAAGTGTTGCAATTAACACCATCAAAACATAAAACATAAACACATAAATACTTATCTTTTTCTACCTCATTCTTCATTCTCTTTCACTCTTTCACACCCTCTCTCTCACTCACTTTCTAGCTCTCTCACTGAGTAAAGCATGCACCACTGATGCACAAGTTACAACTATTCAGTGTATGAAGGTGTGCAATTCTGCTTCCTCCAAGTGCTCCATGTACGTGAGGGAAGCTTGCACTGTTGACCATGATGAGCATATTCTGTGGGAGTAGGCAACTTGCACTACTGCATCCTGTCATTACCATTGTGTGTATACAAAGAGAAGCTTGAGCCACTATTCCACATGCATTACGTCTGTCCATCCGTCCCTGTGTGTGTGTTTTCATAGCACCAGTCCTTCTGCAACCTGCTATGTACATGTTATGTGTATTAGGGAAGACATCAATGCTGCAGCCCTGAAGTTCCTATGTTCTGCATTAGTAAAACTTGGCAAAAGTCTATCAACTACACAAAACATAAAATAATTGACATCTTTCATACTGATTTACCTATGGCATCTCAGCAGTGAAACAGTATTGGTAAATGCATAAACTTTTGCCTACGTGATTAATAATTAATTTTTTGTTATTGTAAATTTTATCTTGGTGAGCAAATGTGCACTATAAGTTACTGAAACTTCGTTAAAGTTAGCAATGATGGGGCAAATAAACTCAACTTATGGATAAGCAAGGCAGTAAACGAACTAGCACCAGAGGAGATCAAGAAACCTAGGAGACAATCAGCCACCTCACTTTGGTATACACCGGAGGTCAAGCTCTTGAAAATCAAGTGCCGGCGCCAGGAACGGATCTGGAGATCTGATTACAGCCTATGTCATAGAAAGGATTACACGAAAGCCTTGAAAAAGTACTAAACAAAGATACAACAAGCCAAATCGACCTACTTTACACAGAAAATTCAGGAGGCCGCTAATTCCTCCGAGGAACTATTCAAAACAGTATCAAGTCTACTCAAATGTCCTAGAGACATAATATTTATCCCAGACCAAAACTTTGGAGACAAGCTGGCCTTGTTCTTTCAATAAAAAGTCCAAGCTGTCTACAAGGAACTTCATGAGCTATCTGACTCAGGGGAAAACAACAACAGGGAACCAACAGAAACCCCCCTAAACTGTCTATCCCACTTCTCATATCTGGATAAAAACCAGATCACAATGCTGATAACTCAAGCCAAATCAGGATCACCTCAAGATTCTTGTCCCCCTTACATATTTCAGGTGGCCCCCGAAGCAATTAGCGCGTGCCTAACCCCTCTTCTCAATGAGATAATAAAATCCGGAATCTTCCCTCGAAAGGTGGAAAAAGGCCAGCATCAGACCTATCCTGAAGAAGGATTCCCTAGATCCACTGGAAACCAAAAACTACTGCCCTATATCCTGTCTCCCCCTACCAACCAAAATACTAGAAAAAGCCCTAAACCAGGAACTAATGAAGTTTGTTGACCTCAATAATATTCTCGACAACACCCAACATGGCTTCAGATCATGTTACTCCACTGAGACAGCTCTAATAATAGCTACAGAGGAAGCCCACAGGACCATGGACAAGGGAGGCAGAGCTGTCTTAGTACTACTGGATCTTAAAGCAGAATTTGATACCGTCAACCATGGGGTCCTATTAGACAGGCTAAAATCAGTAGGCATCCGAGACACTGCCCTGACCATACTCAAATCCTTTTTAGACACCAGAATCCAACAAATTTACTGGGATAGTTTTCATTCAGAAGAGTTTTCTCTCCCGTGTGGAGTCCCACAGGGCTCGGCACTTTCCCCTACCCTTTTTAACCTATACGTGACCCCACTAGCCAAACTAATAAAACCACATGGCCTGCAATTGGTATCCTACGCTGATGACACACAACTAATGGTGTCACTCACGCAAACTGTAGAAGTCACCACGGAGCAGTCCAGAAACTGCCTCCTAAGTATAAAGAGCTGGATGAACAAGAACTTCCTAAAGTTAACACCTTGGCTGCTTGACTTATTCCCCTGCTGTGCTGGACCATAATGGAAATTGGTGTGGTCATGACGAGCTCAGCTGGTCATCAGCAGACGAGCACTGTGCCTCATGATGAGCTGAGCTCGTCATGAGCACCGAAGGTGTTAAACACTGAAAAAATTGAGGTGATTGAATTAGGACATAAAACCTCCATCTGGAGTCAACTCTGGTGGCCTCCATAAGCTGGCATCTGTCCCGTGCCGGCACAAAAGATTGTATGTCATGACAACGCGTGGTATTACCACGCGCGCCATTACAACGCGGGGATTACAACGAATGTCGTTACAACGACTTTCACTGGAGGGCGCTGGATAGTGGAATAGTTTAATTTTCTAATCCAACTCCAGCCCACATTGACAGTAGGGAAGGTGTTGGATAGAAAATTAAACAATTTTTCCCTATCCAACAGCGCCCTCCAGCTAAAAGTCGTTGTAACGACTTTCGTTGTAATTCCTGCATTGTAATGGCAGTGCGGGGTAATCCCCGCGTTGTCATGGCTGTTCCCCGGGACAAAAAGTCAGGAACTTAGGATTCCGGATCGACAAAGATCTCACACTCACCTCACAAGTCAACCAAGTTACATCAGCCTGCTTCTTTACCATCAAAACCCTTGGAAAAATACAGCCTTTCATCCCACCCACACTAAGGAAAACGGATGTCAGAGCTCTAATTCTTTCTCGCATCGACTACTGCAACACTATGTACTTGGGAATGGGGGAAAGGCAGCTCTCCAAACTCTAGTCATTGCAAAATGCCCCGGCGAGAGTACTGCTGGATCTTCTGAAGCGCCACCCAACATCCAAGGCCATTCGTCAATTCCGCTGGCAACCAGTCCCTCAAAGAGTACAGTTTAAGGCCCTCTGTCTAGTCCATAAAACCATAATTGGAGGAGGGGCCAAGGACATGAAAACTCTTTCCCCGCTACTTCCCAACCCGCACACTAAGATATGACGGGTTAGGCCTAATCAACATCGCTAGAATAAAAAAAGCACGCTGAGGGGGTAAGTGTTTCTCACACCAGGCAGCTAAGCTATGGAACTCCACGGCCACTAAGCTTCGCCTAGAAACAAACAAGATTTGCTTCAGAAAGGCACTAAAGACCTTGCTTTTCACCACAGATTAGTCACCCTGTAGCAGGCAAACCCTCCAGCATACGTGCGCTTAATAAATATTTCAGTCAGTCATGACTTGTATATTGAGAAAAGCAATATGTGCAGTAATGTCAATATACATCCATTAAAGGCTATTGCTTACATTTACTAAAGGTTGAACGGCTGTGCACGTGCCAATGGGCAATATTGCACTCTTATTTTGTTTAGAAAGTGTGATGGACTTGAAGGTATTGGAGTGCCTTATTGAGTACTAGTTACATTACACGATAACACATTATTTATTATGTGAGGCATGGGGAGATAAAGGAATTTGTCCAGAATTACAAGATGTGTAGCAGATACCGAGATGTGAACCTGGTTCCCCAGCTCCAAAGTTGCCAGCTTTGGCCATTACGACACGTCCGCACCATTACATTCTTTCACAGAGCCTTACTTTCTTCAGCTGTCTGATGGAGGGCACTTTAAGCATATCATGCAGAGGTGTAACAAGGATGCATGTGCCTGCTGGGGGAGATGTCCAACTGAAAACCTACGCGGACCTCCAGCACTTGTTACACTTATTATAACGGTTTGGGCAGTGGTTGCAGATCATTAATAATGGTTCAACACCCAAATATAGCAATAAGCAACAAAAAGGTGACCAGCCAACTTTTGCTAATGGCATTCCACTGTGCGTCACTGTGTTTTCAGTGACTTTTGAACCATTTGGTCTAGAACCTTTATTTAAAGAAAACATCTGCAGATTATGCATCTGATAATGGATTCTCTGGCACATTAATTTTTGTGTGAAAATGCCATTATAATGCATGCTTCAAATGTATGCCCACAGAGAGCAAATAAATCCTATCAATTGTATGAAGATTGCCAGCATGATTTAAACAACTGTATTTTATTTGAAAGGAGTCAAAGTCCCAAAAGCGTATAAAAGCCTACTCATTAGAAGCACAGTTCCTAAAATAGGGCACTAGTGAAGGTCACGTGCCACATGATTTTGGTTTTGTAGTATTTACATTTTTTGTATTGCGTGAACTCCACCCAAAGGTATAGGAGCGCTTTTACATGAGCCCAATTCCATTAAACAAACACACATTTGTAATTGTTGGCGCAGTGAGATTAAGTAATTTGACCAAAAAGACAGGAAGCTGAGGCTGCCCTGAGACTTTAACCTGGTTTCCAAGGTTTAAAGTCGTCAGTTTGGACGTGCAACCAGGCACCATTTATGTAATATATGCTATAGCTTTTAGTATGTGTGGGACCCTGCTCTTCCATTTGTAAAATCTTTAACATTTCCTCTTGTTTAAAATGTTATCTGATGCCCACAGGTTCACCTTTACAACAGGTATGTATTCGCACAGAAAATAAATATATTAAGCATCAATTTGTCAACTCTATGTGCAAAAGGCACACAAAGATTAATTTTAAAAACTACAATGTCAACATACCAACAAATGCGTGTTGGCAGAGTAAATAAATGAAAGGCTTAAATACATGTGCGCTAATATGTAAATAATGGCTGTAGAAATAAAAAAGCACTATTAAATGCATGCCGTGTGGAGAAGTTAACTAAATGCGGGACTAAGTAATAAAAGTGTAAAATAAATAGCAGTAGGTAGTGACATTTAACGATAGATGTTTGGACGGTTGGGCTCTGTTATGTAAAACAGCATATTTTATTTTACTGGTATTTCTGTGTGGAAATGTACACATTTCAGGGGGATATTCACAAAGACGGGCTATAAATATTGCCGTTGTCAGTCAGTGCATGACAAGTTAACGCTGCCTAACCCAGATTAATATGACCATGCTAGCGGGGTATTTTCAAGCCAGCGGTACATGGCGATAGTAACAGGGAAGGGGTGTCAAAACCCATGTGCTAATCATCGCAATGGCAAATTAAAATCCTGCGTTAGCTGGCGATATGTTGTGAATGGCCGATAATTGGCTGCAAACTCCCATCATCTCTAATCTTAGCTCCTGAACCAACACTGTCCCTGCTGGAAGCCAGGTGTCACTGTGAGACTGGCAGCATGATGACCGCGCAATCAGCTTCCTCAAAGTCTGACCATTTGTTTCAATCGAAAATACTGTAATTTCAGTGGTGCTAACTTAAGCAGACACCTTCCCTCTGGAATAACTGCAAAAAGCTCCTGACAGTGTTCCCTTCCATGCTGCAGGTAGTCGTCCTGCTTAACACCAGCAAAAGGCAGCTGCAAAATACCTGGTGCCACCGCGGGGTATTTTGTTTCGCTTCGTAGATCTGGCAGTTCGTTGTGAATGTGGTGTTGTGCTTTTCTCATGTGTTTTTGCATGGGAACGCCTACTCTGCATCTCATTAGTGTTAGTTGGTGGTGTCCACCGTGGAGATAAGTTTTGGGGCAGTTATCGCGGGAATACTGATGTTTTCTGCAGTTTGCACAAGCTTATGAATGTGGTGTTAATTCTATCACCACTTTTGATGTGGGAAGACTCTGGGGTAAGAAGTTTGAGAAGGAATTTCTATAAAATCTATCGTAAACACTTTTACCATATGCAGAACCCATGGGTCTTGAGTAATTAATTTCCAATTCTGATAGAAGAACTTGAGTCTTTCTCCCACTTTTGGGAAAAAGAAGGGGAAGGAAGAGGTGTTGTTGTACTCACTTTGAGGGTTGTTGTCGATGGAGATCCCTCCAGATCTGAAGCCTCTGGAGCGAAAGCCTCTTCCTCTTTGTGGATAAAATTGAGGTGTATTTGAGGGTTGCTAACCTCTTCCGTATCCTCTGGATCTAGGGTAGGGCCTGTGGTTGAAGCGGCCAGAAGAGGGGCCCCTTCTTCTGACCCTCCCAAAAAGGTTAGTGGTGTTAAAAACTATCTTCATATTTTGGTGGGCCTTATCTAAGGCAGCAAAGGTAGAGACGTATTTACCTAGTGTCTTGATAAGGTCTTCCCCAAAAAGTAATCCCTTGGGGTTCAGGGAGGGTTCTTTGTCTGCCAACTCACTCAATTTAGGACAAATGTTCGTGAGAACTACCTTTCTCCTCTCAGAGTTGAGGCTGGCATTGGCGTTGCCCAGTAAAATTAAGGCTCTTTGGCTCAGACCTCTAATTTGTTCAGTGTCCAAGGGTGTGCCGTTGATGTGGCTCTCCTCGGCTGTATCGATGATCCTGGCTAGAGGACCCAGGATATTGAGGACGAGTTCTTGAAAACCCTTAAAGGATCTCTCTATTTCTTTTCTCATATTAAAAAGATATTTAATTAGTTTGGGGTCAAGGTTTGTGATTTGGCAGGTGTTGTCCTCTATGGAAGGCCTGGAGCATTCAGCTCTTAGTAGATTATGAGTATCTCTCTCCAAAGGGTTCCTAAGCCTTTTTTTAATGAATTTTCCCACATGTTCTTGTGGGTACCATTCTGAGCTTCTAGGATGTTTTATATTAAGAGGAGAAAACATTTATTTGCCTAAATGGTTCAGAATACAGAATTTTGACGAGGAAGGGAGATCATCCTCAAACAGTTGAGTAAAATTCTTGTTCATCCTCATCTGAATCCAAGACATATTCGTCAGGAAGGTCAGAGTCATCATCGTCTTGAAAGTCATTGTCTCCTATCTGGCGATCATTATGCTGAGCACATCGATATTTTGTGCCGCTAGGGACACCCAGATATTTTGTGCTGCTAAGGACACCATTATAAGACACCCAATGTATTTGAGGTGCGGTGACCTCCAATGATAGCTGAGGTGCTGGGACCTCCCATAGTGCTCCTGGGGGTTGGTTGTTCAATATTATTATTCTTTTTTAAGTCTCTTCCCCCTTATTTCAATGAGAGGGTATGTTGGTTCTCATTAGGGTCATCCTCCTCAGTAGGGAGGGAACTCTTAGTTACCATGACTTTGGATAGGGTTTCCAACATACAGTATCTCATTTCTTTATGAGTTACATTTTTAAAGGCTTCATTATCCATATTAGGGATGGGTGCGCTAGCCTTGTCTGAATCTATAACAGACATGGTAGAGATCAAAAGGTATAGTAGATAGTTAAGAGAAAATGAATGGGGCACCCTTAATATATTTTTTTATAAGATATGACAGTACAAAATAAAAGTCACCTCCCTTTTAAAAATAATTGTATTATATATAATATTTATAAAATGATTGGGTCTCTTATCTCTGAATATAGTGCAGATAGCTGGCAGAGGGAGCCACAAGAGAGCGCTACAGCGTAGTAAACAGATTATGGACAAAAAGGCTTTAAGAAAAAGACGAGCGTCTGATTCATAAACATTCAATCGGGAAGACCGAGTGACTGTCAATGTGCTTGTGCACCCGATAAGCTGTTCGCATCTAAGGGAAATAGTGTGGATATGAAGAGAGAACCTTGGCAACGCAACAGCATTATGAGCGCGTTGCCAAGAGCTCTTCCTCTAAAGCGGTTGCGTATCTCCAAAAGACGGAGAAATGGAGGCGGAAAGGCAAGGGCGAACGTGAGGCCAAATCTTTAATATAACAGCATGGGGGGGAGGTGCAGATGGAAGGTAGACCTCTCCCCCGAAGTACCGGAATGGTGAGTAGCGTAAACGGGCCAAAATTAAGCAAAAGTTGACAGAATTAAAAAGGAGGCAAAGGGAAATCTGATATTAAGGAAATAAGAGGAAAGTAGGACAGGGGCCCATCTCCGTAAATTGGATTCCTCGAAGTCTGATCATTTGTTTTAATCAAAAATACTGTCATTTCAGTGGTGCTAACCTAGGCAGACACCTTCCCTCTGGAATACCTGCATCCTAAAAGGCTCCTGGGAGTGTTCCCTTTCTTGCTGCAGGTAGTCATCGTGCTTAACACCAGCAAAAGGCAGGTGTAAAATCCCTGGTGTAACTGTGGGTTATCCCCTGTTTTTGCTTTGCATCGCAGATCTGGCAGCTCGTTGTGAATGTGGTGTTGTGGTTCTCACGTGTGTTTTTGCATGGCAATACCTACTCTGCATCTCATTAGTGTTAGTTGGTGGTGTCCACCGTGGAGATAAATTTGGGGGCAGTTATTGCGGGAATACTGGTGTTATCTGCAGTTTGCACCAGCTTGTGAATGGGGTGTTAATTCTATCACCACTTTTGATGTGTTAAAGTGGGGATAATTCTGAGATAAATCCTTGTGAATATGCCACTCAGTATTTACTGTATTGCTGTTTGTACATGGCTCCTGCCAGCTAAAAGTGCAGGTAATAACAACTACTCATGTGAGCACTTTTACATCAGCCCTAGTTCCGTTACACAAAGCCACATTTTTTTGCGCAGGTACAGGGAGAGTACGTGAATTTCCCAAATTTACAGGATGTAATGCTGGTGCTGAAACATGAACCAGTTTCCCTAGTTCCCAAGTTGCCAGATGGAGACTGCAGTAATATGCAACAAGGTTTCACTCGATAATTAACAAACTATGACAGTTATAAGCAGAAAGAAGTTACAAGCCTAAAGAAAAATGTAACAGATCGGAGAATCAAAGAAATGGAGACAGAAGTGCTGCCAGGGAAAGTAAACCAAATGTGCAATACCGTTTAATGCAGCCAGGGAAAGGAAGGCCAAAACATAGTTCTACACATAAGTGCATTAACACAGTACTTCAAACAAAGGAACAGATAAGAGTCCCTTTTAAGAGATATTGAATACAAGATATTTCCCAAACAGAAACCGAAAAATGCTAAACTAAACATACAGGCCCCATTCCAAAAACCTGTTAAGCATAGCGCCAGTTTACTCAAATTTAGGCCTGTATTATGAGGAACTGTGACTGCCTCTATCACATGCATGGGTGACACCATAGTCAGGCAGCAGCTTAGTGCATTATAGACTTGAAACCTTCATCTCTCTCTTCATGCAACTCAAGCTGTGAAGGGGCTAGACTACCCCTCCAATGCTTTCACTACGGGGGGCCTCTTCATTTAAATACTTCATGGATCCTAGGGTTGTCCTTTTTTTGATGATCCTCAGCAGCAAATACTGCATGATGAGAAGAAGGATAGGTGGGACGTTTCGGATTTTTATTCAGAGGTGAGCTTGTCACCAGGGCTTAATTCTATTATCGTTGCCCATATCTTTTTACTGATTTTATGGGTGTACCCTACTCATTGAGGATTATACTGGTGAATGCCTCTTCTTAAGTATTATAATGGTAAGGCTGAGCTCACCATTTAATTCAGCTTTCAGTCTGGGACTTTTGTACTGCTCCTCTGATCCTCACTTTCTGGGTTGCTCGTTAGACCCACATCATAAGTATTTCTATTATTGTTAGCATGGTCCCATTCAGTAATCTACTTCACCACCCCGCGATTCAGGCCTATCTCCTCCTGGGAGGTATGGGACATCCTACATTTGCCCTTAACTTCAGTCAGACAGAGTTGCACCAGTCAAAGCTGTGAAGTGTTAATTGGAATCACATAAACGTCCGGTTTTCTGAGGGTCTTAACATTCCCACTCTATTATAGTGCCTTGGTCCCGTAGACGTACAGGTATAAATAGAAACATCGCAGGGTGGTCAACATGGTTGAGATTGACTGTGTTAATTTGGGTTTGTTGTGAATCTCACAACACATGCTGCGACGGACAAACCATGCTAAAATAACTTCGTAAACATCACAAGAGAAGAGGGGAAGTTGCGGGCCATAATGTTGCAGTAGTTGATTATGTAAATGTGGTTGTTCTAATTTATGTGAAAATGTGGTAATTGCCATAAATACTTGTATGCACATGAGGGGGGCAATTATGATGTCGGTCGTAAAGCCTTCGATTACGATACAGCCAGAATTGAAAACGGCTGGCCATTGCGACTGGCTTCCGATGGGCTCAAGGAGCCTCTCAGCCAGTCAGATTACGATGCACGGTTTCTGGCAGGGTTTTCATGCCAGCCTTTCCCACATGAAAACCATGTCGGAAAGTGTCCTTGGTGGGCCCCTAGCATGGCCCACGTTCAGTTGTGGCCTCAGGTTTGGGGCGCCTATGGTGCCCTGGTAATCCCTGCACCTAGTAGCAGGATCCTTGAGGTGTCTGCCACGGGGTGCAGGGATTAACACAACCTCACTTTTCCCTATGGGAGCATGTGCCATGGCCGGGTTATGGCTGTAACACATGCTCCTATAGGGAAATGTGGGAATGCAACTGCACCATGTGCAGTCGCATCATAATCAGTTTGGTAGGTCCCGTTTCCACCATGGTGTCGGTCCGAGGAAACTCCGACGGACATCGCAATAGGCGCCAAAGTGTCAATGTGCACATTTCTGCATGTAGAAATGTGTCATCAGCAATTTTAAACTTTTTTAATTTCCCCATTCGTCCAATATCTTTCCCTGTAACAAACCCCTTCCCCTAGGACCCTGTCGATTTTAAAAGTATTCTCGCTCCCATCTTACAAAGGGGCAAACCTATGAATATTTTCATTGGGCCAAACTGCAAAACAAATTGTGACTACCATTACATGTTTGAGCCAGTGCATAGGTGACATCAATTTCTGCAGGCTTGTGTTTTGCTAAGCACAAAGCACCCTAAGTACAAATATCCTCTCATGAAAAACATAACACAATGATAGAATTTCCATTTTAGTAAATCCCATTTAGAATTATAGAATTCCACCATATTTGAAGTGCGAAACGGGAATAACATTTGTCCAATAAAAATGAATGTTTTGGAGCACTCACATTTTGCTTAACTGCCTCTGCTTCTTGACTAAATCATGTAGTGTGTTTCAGTGTTTCAAACCTATGCTATTTTCTGCTCTTGCAGCATGTATCAATTTGAAGTACTGGCTGGACTAAGATTGATTTACTTCAGCTCTGTATGAAATTAAGTTTTCAATTCTGAAATTGCCTTTTTTTCTTCAATTGAACTCATCTATATATGTATTTAAAGTATGCAGTGTCAAAGCTGCCACCGCCTTGACTAGGGATTTGAGACTATGATGAAATAAATTTAACAGACTGGTCAAATGCCTTCAGACAGAGCGCTGCAAGCAGCTCCGTTCTGCTCATTAAAAGAACTCAATTTTTCATCAAAATCAAGGCTAGATCTAATGCAAGCAATATATGGCATAGATAATGCATTCCATGTATTAACGAGAATGGCATGTGCTTGTTTTAATGCACATAAAACATTTTCTTTGCATAATAATTCTAAAAACGGAGCCAGATAATATGTGCCCTGCCTTCAGGAAGATAATGAATTCCATTTTCCCACTTTCTTTCCTATAAATAAAAATATTGCTTAAAAAAACTGTGACAGATTACCCTGTCATAAAGTATGACATATTGCCCTGTTGGAAAATATGATTGTGTGTACATGTGCACCCACTGCAGCAATTATTTAACATAGGGCATTTATTTTTCCACGTGCATTTTTGTTTTATGATAGGGAATTGGAGAGATTGGTGGCTTTCTTTTTATTTATTCAGGAGCTCTATACAGAACATAACTGCCATGTTTCTATTAGTTTAGTGTATTTTTTCAAATGATTGGTTGGGGTGAAAGAGGCACTTTTAGCAGACTTTGAATACGGAATTGACTTTCAATGAAATATTATGGCTAATTTCACCCTCAGATGCAAAATATCCATGAAAGTTTCAAAGGAATAGGAGACACTGCTTGCCTTCATGTCTAATCCTTTAATTCAAGCACCACTGGCTATTCATGCTTGTAATGGGGGAATATGTTGAAGATAAAAATGATAAAGGACGAGGCAGATAACTTCTGTTGTTATTTTCTAATTAGAAAATCTTCAATGTGATATGGATCTGAATTTGGCGAACTTTGAATTTACTTTATGGAATATTGCAGTACAAATTGAAGCTTTCATGCTGCCTTTGAAATGGAAATTGGGAGAAACTACCTATTAATAACTCTGTAAAAAACCTCACATTGTTCATTCTACTTTATGGGGTCTTTATTGAAACACAACCAAAATGCTAAAATAATATGACTATTTTTTTATCATACTAAATATAAAACACCTGTATTTCAGATGGGAACTTTATTTGCTGAAACCACTTACAAAAGGTGAAACTGCGCTAGTACATACTATTACTGTTTAGAATGATGTGATGAAACATGTTGTTTTATGCAGCACATGTGGAGGTTAATTATTGATGCAAATGCTATTTCTTATTAATTCCACGGTGTACGTTTTCAAGGACACATATATATTTGGCTACATCTAACCCAATAATGTGCATTTCAGTAGATTGTACAGACAGTTATTCACAAACAATTTCCTCTGACCAAATCAAAGGAGTGAAATAACTATCAACACTGATATTTTTACCCTCAATGGCATAACTGGATCTGATATGGTATATCCTTTCTTCCCAGTAATAGGCCATTTGGATTGACTCAATGATTCTTTATTGAAATATCAAGTTCAACATATGGTAAAGTATTGTGGTTGATAACTAACACATGTAACCTGCCATTGGGCAAATAAACAAACACACCAGTGGCATTTTGCTGGAAAATTCCCATTTGGCGCAGTACAACTCACCTATATCCGAATCTGAAACAAATATATCATGCAAAATCCGTACTAACCTTGAACCCATAGTCCACTGATCCAATACATAACTAAAATTAAACTGGGAGGCCAAGCAAATGTTCTTCAGTCAAACCTTGTAGTTACTAGATGGTCTAACATGCAAACACATGGGCACATTTATTAATGCATTTACTAATTAAATTAGTATCTCATGGAAGAATGGGGCTCATTAAATTTGCTCCTATGGATAAAAGCTTAACATTTTCAGAAAGGATTACCTTTGGATCCAGTGTCTATTGCATAGCTTAAATTACCTACAGTTTCATATATGGCCAGACTACAAAACACTGGTTGAAAATGCTTGTTTCAAATTGTGATCAGAATTTTTATGAGCTGTGTGGGACCAGATTACAAAACAATGGTTGCAAAATACTGTCTGCAAATTGTGACCTTATTTTAGTGACCAGTGCAGAATTTTGCTAACCATCCTGTTTATTAATAGGTTGGTTCACAACCTTCTGAATCGTACTGAGTTTCAATCCAACCTACATCATCAATATTCATGAGGTAGATCACAAATTGCGACTGGTGGTATTTGGCTCCATCAGACCACTACATATATGATCACCCTGTAAATAAACTTTTTTTTTTAACAGGTATTCATGAATGAAACAAGACTTTAGAGAAAATGAAGTTCCCTGTCACCATTGTCAACTCCCCAACAAACTTTTTTTTAAAGGGAACAGTCCCAAGGGGACTTTGGTTTGAGAGCAGTCATAGATTTCTCAGATAGGTAGTGTTGGTGGTGGTGCTCAAGTTCAGCACTCAACAAACAGATATTAGCATAACAAAAAATTGCCCAACCTAGTGCTTGCTTTTCAAGAAGAAAAATACTTTATTGCACACTAGAATAAATGCTGCACTATAAAATGAATAAGATGAAAATCAAACACCTGCTCGAGGAGAGTGTGGATTACACATGGGCTTAGTAAGATGGTGCTATGTCCCGCTCCTATTGGGTAATCGGCACAGGTTGGGCAAGACCATGTACAAGCTGGTCCCTGTCTGCAAAACCATGCACAGGTTACACTCCTTATTGTATGTGAACTCTTAGTTGCACAGCAGCTTCAGATCACACCCCAACTTTGATTCTTGAACAGTGGTCCAGGTCATGCCGAAGGTTCCTTTCTGGCACGCGGCTCAGGTCAAGCTGCATCATGTTGGTTTTCACCAGCAACCAGAATGGAAAGCCTGATGCCAACTGACAATGGTGCACACATATCACTCTCTGAAATCTTCCTCTTCTGACATGCATACCACACGAATAGGACTAGTTACAACGCATGCGTGTTCAACGCATGCCATTACAATGCAAGTCATTACAATGACTTGCTCTAGGGGGGCTGGAGTTTGGATTAGTATAATTTACTATTCCAATTCCAGTGTGTGCAACAGTAGGGAAGGTGTTGGATTCAAAATCCAACAATTCCAACAATTCTGCCCCCTACAGCAAGTCATTGTAACAACTTGCGTTGTAATGGCATACGATGTAACAACGCGTCGTTGTAAGGACTTGCATTGTAACGGCATGCGTTGTAAATGTTGTTTACCATACCACACACAGTATCAAATAGTAAACATACCCCATTTAAAAGAGCAGCACAAAGAGTGAAAAGTAAAGTAATCATCTTGCTTCTAATTTCACATGAAGCCACGATGTCTTAGACTGTAGTTGTTTAATTCTGTAAGTTTATTGACCACCGCGCTGTGAAAGTATTTATGTATCCTTAGCATACAACAGGAGCAGTGGAGAAAGGAGTTGGACTTTTGCAGCGGGTTCAGAAACTAAACCCGGCAGCAAAATAAATGGTGCTAGCAGACAGACCACTTTATATAAAACCTGTATCTATACTGGATATGGGGAGGAGCGGTAGATTGCCTTGTTTCCTTCCTTCTCCGTACAGCATAACAGATGTTTCTCATACTCTCAGTGGGACTGTAGAAGATAATGTATCAACATGAGCTTTTACTGTGTTGTCACAAAGCACAGCCGTTCATGCATGTGAGACGAAATCCAGACTCAATTATACTGCTTAAGTATGCAAGACTAAGTGGGCTATGGTAATGTGAATTCTGTTAAACAGCTATGCAGAAAAACGCAGTGTAACATTCAGATGTTTAAAGCAGTCTTTAAATCTGTTATTGAAAAACTAAGCTTCTGTTTCTAGAAAAAGAGTGTGTAAATACATGCAACGGTTTATCTAGATGTTATCATGCAGTATGAAAAAAGACAACGTGCCTGGGAGAGGAGGTTATTTGTACTGTACAAAGAAGTAGCTGCAATCATCTGATATTGCTGGAAAAATAAAAGATGTTACTAAGGAGATTTTTACATCGGGAGTAATTACATGTTAAGCAGTTATTTTTTAATTTGAATTGAAATAAAAATGTGGAATTTTAACATGTCAAACATGTATAATATTAATATTGCATTAATACTAAATTAATATTACTATTCATGTAATCACATTTTCTTGGATAGTTTAAAATATCCATCCCTAAATTCTAAAAAACCATAAATACACTTTATACCCTATCAATTCCTGAACCATAAATCTGCTTACTCATCCATACATTACACCTTCTTGATCACTAAAACCCTTTACTACATCTATACACTATCTATATGTTAACCCTAAAAATCCTTACTACCCATGCACTAATTATTTTAAACCATAAAAATCCCCTTACTATCCGATATGAACTTACAATAACTCTTGAAAACATATAACCATATCTTAAATTATATTTTTTAAAGTCTTTAAAATAAAGTTCTATGTTTAATATTAAATAATCTTGGGTTGTTTCAAATTTTACAATATAACTCTACATATTGATTACTTTTAACTGCTTCAAAATAAGTTGTTTTTAACTTGATAATTACTTAAATGTAATGTAACTAAATGTAAATGTAGAATACCAGTGGCCCCTCCTCAAGCCCAAATGGACCCTGGGGACCCCATCCCCAGGGCCTCATTTCTGGAGGGGGAGCTTACACCCCTGCCTGAGCATTAAAAGGACCTCTGGGACCCCCCCCCCCCCCATGGGACGATTCTCATAATTAAGGGGAAGGGGGGCTTGTGGCACCCTTCCTGGAGCCTATTGAGGCCTGTGAATCCCATCTCCTGGGGTCAAATTTCATAGAAAAGGGAGGAGGCCGCAAAGCCCCCCTCCCCAATTATTAAGCCACTGGGATCCATCTTGTGGGTTTGAATCCCAGAATAAGAAGGAGGGGACCTGCAACTCCACTCCCAGAGACTTGTTGGGCCTCAGAGTCTTATCTATGGGGTTGACTTCTAAGGAGAGTGGGTCATGCAGCTCCCCTCCCTGAGCCTTATAATATCCCATGGACCCAATTCCCCGGTGTCAAATCCAATAAAAAGAGGAGTGTAGCCACATGGTCCCCCTCCCCAACCTTCTTAGGCTCTGGGGATTCCATGCCCCAGGGCCCAAAGCAGTAAAAAAGGGGAGAGGTGCCATATGGCCCCGTTCCTGAGCTTTATTAGGCCCTGGGAGCTACAATCTCTTTAGACAAATTGCTTAAGTAAGGGGTAGACATGCACCCCCAAATCTTCTTGAGCCCTGTCCCCATCTTCAGGCTCAAAAGCAATTAAATTGGGAACAGGAGCATTCAACTCACCTCCCCAATCCTTCTTCTGCCTAGGGGACCCCATCCTTGGAGCAACCGGCAATTAAGCAGGGGAGGCCCCCTCCCTAATCCTTCTCGGGCATCAAGGACCATCTTCCCTGGGGCCATCAGTGGGTGGTCTGACACCCACCTGGGGCATGCTCATTACATCCCTTTCCTTGGTGGCCTGTTCTCATAGTGCCAAAATTAGGTTGTATGTGGGGAGTCGTCGGCTAGAAAGTAAGTGCGGAATTAGACACTGGCAAACAGGCTAAATGCAATTATTGGTGTCTAAGACTCTAAGTATATTATGCCTATCACAGACTTTATGATGAATTGTAAAACGGGGGTCCACTCGCAGAGAAACAATTGGTTTTGCAGAGCGGGGTGAAAATGGGCCGTCCGTTCCATTCATCGCATACCCTAGAAGAATGGAGATTATGAAGGGGTTGTCATTCGATGGTTTTGTATTCTTGCGCGTTCGTGTGTGCAGTAGTATGAGTAATTGACATGTTTCCTATTAAACATGGGTAGCCCCGAGCATTAAGAGAGGGATGTCATGTAGATCTACCCTATGTATTAAAATTTGCAGGGAGGCAGTATGGCTACCCTCTTTCGTATGATAAATCAGAGGCATCTCACTATATATTAGTATAGGATGTACTAATTTGATACGCATCAGGTTTGAGGGAATAAAATACATGCTGCTTAGTTATAAAGTGGGGCTCATTATGATATTCACTAAGTCTCTGGGTATTTACTGCTCAGTTATGAAGTGGGGCTCTTTATGACATTCACTAAGCCTCTGGGAACATTAATAAACACTACCTTTTGTTGCTTAAAGAGGTCCGACGTGAACGGTTTCCCCTGCCGCGATAGCCCATGCGACAAGTGAGTTTTTCATTACATTTATTTCAAATTCTTCCATTTTAATTGTGTGTGCATGTTTCTCCTAACCTGGATCCCTTCTAATGGAGTGGTTCAGTGTTGATTGGGATGTTAACATTTCAAAGCACTGATGTTTCCCTAGAAGAGTCCCAGAATAAGAAGTGACTCTTATTGAGTGAAGTGGTTTTAACGAGTTAACCACAGTTGAGTTAATATACTCCTAGAGCATGGAATGGAAATAAGTTCTATACGTGTGTGGGCATGATAGTGTGTCATTGAAGAAACACTGGGGTATTATTTTTTCACACTTGTTGAGAGTAAGATGTGATTGGCATGACTGTACTAAGGCTTTGTTCAGGGGCCTGGGTGGATATGTCAACTGCTGATTTTCTTAAATTACCATGTTAGTGTGAATTATCCTTGTGTCTTACAGATTGATGAACCTTGAATTGAACAAGGCGAGCAAACACGGGAGGCCCCGTGAGTCAGTTTCTTGGTACAATCATTCGGTAGGGGGCACGCCTTAGCGTGCGTGCAACCACTGAAGTGACGGTATATATGGTTCTGACGAATGCTGAGCATTTATAGCACGCAAAAGCAGAAACATGTTGACTACTTGATTATTTAACCTTAGATAGGAATCATTGGTTCAAACTAACTCAACCTCTGACTTTCCTAACTTCACTTGTTTTTACAGTAAAGTTGTCTGTCCCTCTATTAAAATACATTTAGGGAACAGTTCCTTATCTTTTAATTGCACTTTTACCTTCACTTTGGTTTTTCTGCAGGGCACATGTTTCTTGGACCTTTTTTCTGACGGAACCCAATGATGAAATGGGTCACCACTGTGTGGTGACTGAGGGTTCTTTTTAGTCACCGGGTGGCTGTGTCTATATATATAGATATAGTATACAGGCATCACATTGGGTGCACATATACACACTTTGTTCTAGTTCATACTTTACTATTGGGATTCACGATTTTTCTCTACCTCTAATAAGTACTCTTAACTTGCCTCACGGGTTGCACCACGTGTCTAGTGGGTTGTGCCTCACTTGTTGTTGCTCTTTCGTTGTTGAATCCAGTGATTGGTTTATGGGTATGAGAGCAATATAATTACCCTTACTCTCCTGTTGTTTGATACAAACCCACCTGGGGCACCCACAAACCTGAAGTTGGAGGCAACGGGGCTCACCCACTGCATAGTGTGGGATGCAGCATTGCTCCTGTCCGGCGGGAGAATCTCCAGGGAAACAGAAGTCAGCTTCTACCTGGCTGGAGCACTTTTAAATCTCCCACCGACTGGGAGCTGACTTGCCTTCCCTGCCCGCTCTCATACAGGTAGGTAAGTTATGTTTGCCCCCGTCTGGCAGGAGTTTAAGAAATGCCTCTGTCAGGTGGGAGCAAACATATGTTTCCTAGCCCACGCTACTTCAGGCAGGAAAATTACTGTGGCACAGTAACTGACCTGGTTCTGGGGATGAGGCCCTGCCTCCCTTTAAACCCCAGGTGATGGAGTCACCGAGGCCTACAAAGGCTCGGGCATGCTCCTTTTTTCTCATGTTTTTTGCTACAATCCTGTGGAAGTACCGTGGGGTCATGGCAAAGCCTACTGATTTTTGTTTTGTATATTTAGGCCCCAGGGGGCTTCCCTTTGGTCTCCCCATCAGAGTAATGAGGCAGGGTATCCCTACCTTGCCCCTTTATTCTATTTTTATTGTAAAACTTCGGGACAGGGGACTAAGTCCTCTAGTCCTGTAATGGCGGCCAGAACCATTTTTCTCATGTTGCGAGTAGTCAGATCACTCACTCCCACAGGAACAAATTGACAAATTGACAAATGGACAAAAGGCTCCCTTGCCCAGCCAGACAGCTCTATTTTTTTTAATTGTGTTTGAGGGACTATCACAAGAGTTCCTTGAACCCAACAGTCCAGATATTCAAATATTTTTTAACCTGTCAAAAAAAAGTCTAAAGGAAATGCATGGGGATTTAGCTTCTTTTTGGGACTTCCTTTTTTTCTTGGTCCTCGCTTAAGGGATCATCCCAAAACATTCCATGCCCAAACTATGCAAAAGTGAGCAATTTTTAGGAAAGTGGTGTGAAGATTTGCAAATGGCAGCAAATTTATTAACTCATCAGAAAAGGCATTTCTCATGGAAACTCTGGCCTAACTATAACTATAACTATCCATATTATACTCATTGTTCCCATATACCCAGTAGAGGTCGCCATAGGGTACTTATAGTTAGGCCCTTGTTTCCATTAAAAAGCTTTTATTGGTTTTCTTATAACTTTAGAGCCATTTGACAAAACGTTCCCCAAAATTGTTCTTGCGCATCAGCGCCTTCCTAAAGATTTTCAGGATGATCCGTCAAGTGGGGCCAATAAAAAGGAGGGTTCCAAAACACATTATGCCATTCATTTTTCCATAGGAATGTTAGATAGAGCTGCAGCCTACACTGCTGAACTGAAAGATAGAAAGTGTGCCATTTTCGATTTGGTGTAAATCCATTCAGTATTTTTGGGGAAATTAAGGCTAAAAAACCTTTTACATTTGATTTCACGCTACATAGGATAGGCGGAGCCAAAAGATCTCAAGATGAGATCTGATTGACTGCCACACAATCAAGAAAGATGTGGTGTCAGCCATTTCGGACTCAGGGACCGAGCCTCTTCATGCTGAAAAAAACAATTAAAAAGATATAAGGGGGAATGGTAGGGGTACCCTGCCCCTGTAGGCCTGGTAAGGGGGTCTCGGAGGGGCCAAAAACATATATATTTTTAAAGATTTTTGTGACTAATTTGCAGTTGATCTGCAAATCCATGGCAAATTAAAAAGAAAGCACAGACTCTGAAATTAATAAAACTAAACCCTCCAGGGTAGGCTTGAGCCCAGGAGGGCAGCACAGTGGATTTTATACAGGCAGGAGCATACAGACAGTCCCTCTATGAGCTTTCTGCAGGCCCCAGGACCCAATCTCCCCAGGTCAAATGTATTAGTATGGAGAGATGGCTGCATACCCAGGGCCAATCTTCCTTTAAAGGGGAGGGGCTTGTTGCCCCTCCCAAAGCCTCTTGAGGCCAGGGGACTCCATCCCTTGGGCGTAATCAAATAATTAGGTCAGGAGGCATGTAGCCCCTGTTCCCCAGCCTCATTGAGTCCATTTGGTGCCCATCCCTGGGGTCATATTTTTAATAAGGGGAGGGGGAGTATAGCCCGCCTCCCTGAGATCAGCCCATGGTTCTTTCATGAAAAAATGTGTTGCAGGAACTTACCCTACCTACACAAATGATGCACATTTTTTATTGGGAAACTTGAGTTTGGGAAAACGCTGGGTGGAAGAAAATGTGTGTCTTCCTGCAGATTCAAGGACTTTTCCTAACAGAAATGCAAGGGAAATTATTTTTTTAGGCCAAGTTTGTGCTTTGCAGGGAGTCTGAGTTAAAAAAAAAAACTGGTGAGAGGCATGTAAGTCACCCCACCATGGACTACCCCAGCTGACTAGCTTTAAAAAAAGTGCTGCTTTGGTAGGTTTTCCTAGGTGTCGGCTGAGCTAGGGCCCAAAATCCACAGCAACCAATATTGCAAAAAATACATTGGCCCCCATTAGGATGGCGGGCGGATCACCCCGCCAGGCGGGCGGTAGCCAACGCCGGCCTATACTAAAACCTTGAAGGATCTACACAAATGACCCCTTGATGAATTCAGATGTGTCTATTGTTTTCATAAATGCAGGCATCTACCCCCTTCCACCATAAACTGGAAGGAGGTTCAAAGCACAAAAATAGTACAAATGGGCTATCGCTCAGTAAAATGCCTAAACTGTGTAAAGAAATGTGTTTTCTGTTTCAAGTCTGCATGATCCTGATATTTTGGAAGATGGTGGATTTAGCACCACAAACCCTTTGTTGATGCCATTTGCAATGGAGAAAAACAGACACTTTCATCTGCAGCTTCCCTATCTTTCCCAAATCCAACCAAATGTAGCTCTATTTTGGCGAATTTCTCAGTCCCCTTCAAGGGAATTTACAAACCATGGGTATCTTTAGACTCTCAAGCATGTTGAAAAAAAGGCGCAAATTGGGCATGGACAGCTTATGTGTACAAAATGTTATGGAGGCAGCCTAGGTGTGAACTAAACCAAATAGACAAAAAAAGGCTTAGAACAGGGGAGGCCTAGCACAGCAAAGAGGTTAAAACCATGAGCATAGGAGAACTTACAATATTTATGTAAACCACTCCTAACTGGGCCTCTATGCTCTTCCTGTGGAGTTCAGGGCCCTCTTGATGTTGCATTTATGACTATGTTTTGTGGTCTGAAATATTTCAAAAATAACTCAGAGACATATTGATTTTTCTAATAAAACGTTATTGAACGTTTTTACAACAATCACATTTATTAACTGCATTGTGTGAAATGTACATTTGATTATAGGTATGTTTGTTTTTTCACAAAGATGAGAGATCTGCCTTATATATGTTGATATGCTCATCCCTTGAGAAAGGTAATCGGCCCATGTTGTGATCCTTTGACAAAGGCAGTAAGTCTGACTTGCTTAAAATAACACTTTTTATATTGTAACATCACATAATTAGTCTGTGGTAGTTGGGTGCAGGGCATAATAATGCTCACAGAAGGGTGTTAGGTGTCATGAACTGCACGCTGCACATGGCAAAATGCCATGTTCTGTGGGAGGTAGGGCAAATTGAAGGAGTTGGGCACAGGGCCTGGTCTTTGGCCAATCCTGTGCCAAGCACGGCCAAAGGCCGTGCCCCAGGGGCAGGTGTGTGCCAGCAATAGTTTAGGAGCAGGGTCAGTCCTGTGCCCAACTGCACAATGCACGTAACTGATGGCCCTGCAAAATCTGAAAAGACATTATTGCTGACAACAGTCTTCTTGGTGGTTACATTGATGACAACACTGTGCACTTATCAGTATCTCACTGAATAGGTACCAACACTATATATCGTTGGCATGGCATTGGACACTATTGCTCTTACAATCATCAGGCCTCAGCCAGGCCCTGGATAGATAATCAGCTAAACTGTTTAGTTTTGTATAACATTCCTATGCAAAATAGATTGCACACTGAAGTACACAAAGCACTGCATTTACAACTTGAATATTGTTGTATTTGCCTTTGACTGCATTATTTAACTTTTTCCAAATATGTTTTTGCAAACATCTTCCTGAAAATTATATGTTTTTCATAGGTATATTATGAAGGTCCTTTTTTGAGTGATAGTAGCTGTTTTATTAGTGCTTTCAAGCATTAGTTCTTTGTGCATGCTGTAAATCTTTGTCCATACTGCCTGCACTTGTTCTATAAATTGTCTATTCTACGTATGCTCTCAGTTTCTCCAACAGTATAGCTGGGTGCAGCTCCGTCCGCAATTTTTAAAGTATATGGTTTGCATTGTCATGCACAACCTGACAGGCACCGCGTGGTGCCTGCCACCTTGTGTATTGCAATGTAGGGGGGTACCATCCCAGGGCAGCCCCCCATCCTCTACCCCCGGGGGCCTGTAACAACAATTTCCACCAGTCTCTTCATGGCGTCATCGCCGTTGTGAAAAGACCTTTATATTTGCGAATCATAATATGGATGGCGGTGCCTGTTCAGCACTGCCACCATATTATGCCCCAGATCCACACGACAGGCAATCGTAACATTCTTTCCGTCCGCCGCGGTACTCCCTGCCATACTAATATGGTGGGGGGTAAATCGGATACAGATGGCGGGCGGATCGCCGCCATCATAATAGGCCCCTTTGTATTGATTTTTGTCATTTCCATTGATCTAACTTGTTATACTAAAAATATATATATGATACATAGAAGGTTATGCAGGTGTTGCAAATACACAACCTTAGCTAGGGTTCACTGACAAAATATCGATGTTAAAAATTTAGAATTAAAAAATTTTGATGCAACAAAATGGAATGCTAAAATATTGACTCCCTATACTTGAACAGGTAAGTACAGAAATATCTGAAACAAATATATCCATGCAAAAAATGTGTTATACAAAATATCGAATTGTATATATATATATATATATATATATATATATATATATGTATATATATATATGATATGTTAAAAATAAACATTTACATGAAAAATAAAGTAGATGTAATTTAAATTAAAGAAATATAGTAAATTAACTTAATAAAAAAAGTTAAACACATACATATTAATTCATATATATTTACTTTCAAACAATAAATAAACTATTAATTTTAATGTATTTGATAATTGGACAATTATATAAAAATTAAAAACTGCAACAGTAGGGTAAGTGTTGTATAGTGGAGGGGTAAAAATTATTATTCCCACTCCAGTGAGTGCAACAGTAAGGAAAGTGTTGGAAATCGGAGGGGTAAGAAATACTATTCCCACTGCAGTGAGGGTGACTGTAGGGAAAGTGTTGGATAGCCAAGGAGTAAAAATTGCTATTCCAACTACAGTGAGTGCATCAGTAGGGATAGTGTCGGATAGCGGAGGGGTAAAAATTACTATTCCAACTCCAGTGAGTGTAACAGTAGCGAACAGGTTGGATAGCAGAAGCTTAAAAATTACTATTCTGACTCCAGTGAGTGCAACAGTAGGGAAAATGTTGGTTAGGGGAGAGGTTACCATTACTATTCCAACTCCAGTGAGTGCAACAGTAGGGAAAGTGACACACATCTACATTCACGTGATTAATTAGCAATTAAACAAATATTATTAAATAAAAAACATATTAAAACTCATAAAAATTATTTAACTTCTCACACTTTACCCCTATAATCCCTACAACTCACAGCTACAAATTTACTGTAAAAATTTGTATTACACAATAAAAAAATTAATTGTATTAAACAACGAATTATAAAGTAAAACGTATTTACTCCCCAAACTGTACCCCCTTTAACAATAAAACCCACATACAAAAAATATAAACACATACCCTAATTAAATGTAAATAAGTAATTATTATTAATAATCATCTAATTTTTTATTAATTAAACAAAAATTACTTCCCGCCCTTTACCCCATAACCCCCACAACCCACACCTGAAAAAATCACACATTAACCATAATTAATTATGAATTATTTAATTAATATTAATTAACAACCAATTAATAATTAATTACAAATAAATGACTTTTCACCATTAACACTATACAATCTAGATTAAGTAAATAAAAAATAATCATCAACTATTATAATTAAATTACTCCCCACTGTATTCCCCTATAAGCCCACAACCAGCTATGAAACTAGAAAATGCAACATTTTATTAAAATAAAATTCATAACTACTAAAAATGTAACACATATATTAAAAACACAAATCATATACATTTAAAATATAAACTAAAATACATACCATTAATTAAAAAATCAATATTTTCAACCTCTATATTTGTTCAAACAATATTATTGACTTCTATATTTTTTAAAACAGTGGCGCATATTATCAAGACATGCGATAAAATTATCGCCGTTTTAGCAGCAGAAAACTGCTGCTAAAACTGCGATAATTGGCTTTATAATATGCTCTATGGAATTCCAATTGAAGCCCATGTTAGATGTCCTTCACATTTAACATGGGTTTTAATTGGAATTCCATAGGGCATATTATCAAGCCCATTATCGCCGTTTTAGTAGCAGTTTTCTGCCGCTAAAACAGCAATAATTTTATCGCCTGTCTTAATAATATGCCCCAATATTTCTTATCTTAAACTCGATTTTCTTGACTACGTTATTCTTGCTGTTATTTCTGAATCACTATATTTCCAACTCGATATTTGTGTAAGTCGGCATTTCCAACGCAATATTCTGTCTTAGCACCCTTAACTAGACATTAATATTTTATTGCTGTTTCAATACTCTCTCCATTAGGCTGGCTTACACTCACCCCACACACAAACCATGTTTAACCAGTGGAAGATTAAAACGAATTTTTTGTTGCAGAATTGATTTCTTGAACACTCATGATCTGTACACTATAGCTTTCTCTCTAGTGGAGAACCCCCTTGAGGTGTACAATCCAGAGAAACTGGTTTCACACTTTCGTGAGAGTGTTTGTATGAATAATTTCTTCATTGAAAACAGTTCTTGTACCGAGGAGGACCTAGTTCATTCTAACAGACGTAAGTCACTGATTGAATGTATTAAACATAAAACAGAGTTATTATCAATTTTTCCACACATAGAGTGCATTTTGATTTGCTTTTGCTCAGCCCCCAAAAGGAAGAGGGAAGAGTGAATTCCTTAGTAGATGCACTGATATTTCGCTAATGAGATAATAACTTCTTCTTTGCTTTGAAAAAAAGATATAGAGTTTCACAATCTACCTAAAAGCTGCCAGGAAGTCACTGAAATCCCTTTATGACATCACAGATCATCACTCTTAAGGCTAGACTACAATGGGTGCGGGAATACCAATGTGGTATTTCCATATGTGAAATTACTAGTGCTAGTAATTTTGAGATGCAGAAATACTTCAGTTTTAAGGGGCACTCCTCAAGAGTTCTCTGAGAAAATGGTAATTACAGTGGGAAATGGGAATGCCGCAACCAAATCTTGCAGTATTTCAAATTTTTCAGTTCATTCTCTCCTGGACAGTTCACCAGCTTGAAGCTATTGAGATGTCTGGAGTAAGAGGAGTATTGGAAAGTCAAGAAAAGTGATGCAAACTGGCACACAGTCTTGGTTAACTACTTCCAGTGGCAAAGAAGTAGTCTATACAAAGCATAAAAGTGCTTTGCCCTACTTCCAGCTACTTTGCATCGCGTTGGCATTCCGTGGGTGGTGCATGGGTGTTCCCATGCTACCACCCATGGTTCTTGACGGAAAGCCCCATTTATTATTTACTAACATTTGTAGAATGGACTTTGTGCTAAGAAAATATGCTCTCTTTAGGAGAGTTGCAAAGAAGGAGAGCATTGTTTGTTTTTTTCTTACTTTGTACGTGCATAGCAGCCACGTTTTCAGATTGTTTATGTGTGACATTTCTATTCTTATGAGAGACAGTCCTCTGTGTATGAGTGAGTGACATTCAATTGTTTGAGGCTTTGAGTTACACTTTCTCATGAGAAAAACAAAGCAATTACTAGTATTTTGATACCTTTCTGTGGGTCACTGAAGTCTGGGGAAAGGGTTCTTTGAGTGTCTCAATCAGCCATGTTCTTCTCACACCACTTTCCTATCATGGCAACCTTCGCTCTCTATCTTATCACTTCTTTCTGAAATCTCCCAGCTGCACTGCTCACACGTCATTGATGCCTTCCTTTTGTCACTCTCTCCTTTCTCAAATACTTTCTCGTGTTGCCGTCCTTCATCACACCCACCTACTTTCTCTTGTGCACACCTGTAAACGCGCTGTTTTCCTTCCTGTCAGTATATTTACAATAGTCATTGGTGCTTCATGTTACTGCTGCACTCTGGTGCTTGCTCAGGAGTTTGCAGGACTCGGTGCTGCGTGGACCAGCTCTGGCAGGGTGGCCGACAAGGGAGTTTGGGAACACTGAGGCTGGCTGCTCTTATACATGTAGAGCTGTCACATCTGCTGGACCAAATGGGGGCTTTCTACCCTTTTACTATGGGACCCTTGACTGGAGGGCAGGTGTAGCACTTTACCAAGCTGAGTCTCTAGTCAACAATGACTCTGCATCTCCCAAAGTGTCCAGATGGGGGTGCGGGGGTGGGGGGGGGTAATCTAAAGGGGAAACCAATTCCCAGTGAGTAAAACATCTTGTAGTCGCTGATGCAGTAAACTGCCACACAGTCAGCAAACACTAGGGGGCAGATTTTTTTGTGCGCCGCAGCTCCGCCACCCTGGATGCGCCGCATTTATAATGCGGCGCACCAGGGGGCAAAAACGGCACAGATACGTCACGCATATGTGTCGTAAAATCAGCACATTACTAGAGTTGCGTCGCAAGCGTGACGCAGCTCCAGCAATGCTCTGGGTGGCTCTATTTCCACAATGCTGCGTCAATCCTTACGCCTGCTTCAAGCAGGCGCAGGGTTTTGATGCAGCATGGGCCCAAAAGTGACTGATTGAAATCTTGCACCGGAACGTCCCCCTCCTGCAATGGAACGCCTCCTTCTGGCGCAGGGCTTTACAACTTGATGCATCTGGGAGGTGCGTCACGTTGTAAATACCATGCACCATGGCGCAACGGCAGCGTAAAAGAGGCACAAGGGGCTTGTAAATCTGCCCCTAGTAGTGCTGCAATGCTGTTTCAGCGGGCGAAGCAGCAGGAAAAACAATTAGCTTCCGGCCTGGACTGTTCAACGACTACAGGCCCGGAAAACAACAAAAGGCATCTGGTCCATGGGAGACAGAGTCCGCAGCCTGCCTATTGTGTTCATGTTTTTTGTAATGCTTCAATATCCATGTGGCCTAGGAAGCCGTGTCTGAACCTCACAAAACGTATGTCTGGTCAATAAAGGGAAGTAGAGCACTGTATGTATGTGGCAGTGTGTGTATGAAGCAGTGTGTTATCTAGCTATCAGGAAAAACTTCTTAAAGGACGAGAACCCTCACTCACATGAAGATGACATGCTTCATTATTGGGTTTCCTTCTCACACCAAGGCCACAAGGTTCTTGGTGAGGGCTACAACTCCCCTAAGAGAGAGGAGGAACTGAGGTGTTTTGGGAAACTAAGAGCAATCGGAAAAATTGAGTGAAAGGCAAAATGCATAGAGGGTAGTGGGTACAACTGTCTACAGAGGGCCAAATAACCTTTATTCCGTGGTCCTCTTGGACAGGATTAAAAAGTAGAGGACTAGGGGTTATCAACAATGTACCCCTAGAGAGGGTCAACATGTTTTTGCCCTTGGGAGACCTCAACAGGGTGTCCGGGGCATTCTGCAGGACGTACACAAATAGTCACTCTGCTCAAAGCGAAATGACTAGCCTGTTAGATACGCTGATGTCCCGTATATAGTGTAGGACAACCATCTGTCTGAAAAGAGTAGACAATACAACCATTAATAATGTCAAGGAAGTCTCTCTCTCACAACACACCTTTCAGATCATTGTATAATAGGGTAACAACTTATGTTATTAATGAGCGTTAATTAATTAGTGTGGATCACACATCAGACTAGTGCCCAGTGAGAGGACTCTTGTAATCATCTTACCTATCATGGGAAGCAGAGAATCCACTCTAAAGCCATAAGGGTGACACCACTATCGCACGTGCAGTGTGGTGCACGTTGTTAGACGTAAAGGGGGACCACAGCATCCCAGGGTGCAAGCAAGGCTGCCCCCAGGCGGCACACAGCACTGTAGTGTAGGGGCCCAAAGGTGCAAGAGATACCTGGTTGTACAAGGGTGGACTCCAGGCCCCTGTAAGCCCACAAGAGTTGCTATAGCCAAAGAGCCGATAAGGGAGGCAAAAATACCTGTTTACCTGGGCTCAGGGATTTGTCTATATAAGACGTCGGCAACAAGCAGATGTTGAGGACGGAACACAAAGCACGTAAGAGGCTCAGGAGAGATGACTG
Source organism: Lissotriton vulgaris (assembly GCF_964263255.1). Classification (NCBI taxonomy): domain Eukaryota; kingdom Metazoa; phylum Chordata; class Amphibia; order Caudata; family Salamandridae; genus Lissotriton; species Lissotriton vulgaris. The sequence goes on from NC_141700.1 coordinate 334,467,769, forward strand.
CTTATGGTGGCTGGGGGTGTCCCGTGAGAGTAAACATTGCACTTTCGAAACACACGGAACAAGGGCAACGCTGTGACGTGCCTGCATGAGGAATGTGGTGCGCATGGGGCCAGGTGATAAATGTAGGGTCATATTAGCAAGAACCTCGGTAAAATTATACCCATTTTAGCGGCAGTTTCCTGCCGCTAAAACGGTGATAATGGGCTTGCTAATTTGGCTTATAGAATTCCAACAAAAGCCCAGGTTAGATGTGCAGGACATCTAGCCTGGGCTTCTATTGGAATTCTATAATGCATATTAGCAAGCCCATTATCGCCGTTTTAGCGGCAGTTTCCTGCTGCTAAAATAGTGATAATTTTAATGAGGTTCTTGCTATTATGCCCCGTAGTTCCACCACTGGGTAGTATTGGAAACAGGGGAGGTCTGAAAAGCTAGGAAGGTGTGTCATAGTGGCCCAAGTCAGATTGACAGCTCCGCTAGGAGCAGAAATGGAAGATAACTATAGCAAGAGCACAGCAAGACCCCGTGTGAGAGACAAGGGTGCATGGTACCGGGCAGGACTGTATGTTTGCCAAACTAGACAGCGCTCATACAAAGTGGGAATCGTTTTACAGTATAGATGACCATAATATATGTTCTACAAAAATCACTTTAAGTACAAAACATGCTAGACTCATGCAGACACTTTTGCACTATGATGCAAAGTTGTGTATCTGTTGGGCTTTGCAGTAACAAAGTGTACCAGTTCTTGGGAAGAGAACAACAGAGCCATGTTTTAGTAGACATGGTGCTGTCCTGCAATGCTACATGTTTGGTAGCTGTGCTGCATTGCATGAAATATTGATAAATCTGCCCCTTTATTTCCAGCCAAATCAAGAATTACAATAGACCCGTAATTGAGTCCTTGGCTCTGAATCTGCAGTGGGCGCATTTTTAGACTTCCAGAAATATGCCAGAAGCATCTTTGCTCTACCTTTTGTAACAATCATCTCTAAATAATTTGTTTTGCAACCACAAGCTCCTCCAGGCATCAGGATGCTTATTAGTAGAACTCTTCCACGTGTTTAGACATGTTCACTACACTAATCAGAATTCTAACAATGCATGCTGTGTTGAAAAAAAAATTCCGACCTATATTACCTTCTCATAACAATAATTTTCTTTCATACCATATCTTCTGCAATAGCCTTTTTAAACAAACAACATTTTAGCGTGTTCAAACTTCATTTTTTAGGAGCACAATAACTCGTTGTGATTTCAGACACTAAAAGTGCTAGCTTGGTTTAAAACGTCACTTAAAATTATAATTTTATAATGCAAATTTTTTCCGGATTCACGAATGATAGCCTCCCTCTGTGCAAGGCTCTTTAATAAGATGCAAGCAAAAAAACGAAAATAAAAGAACGGGATGGGGGAGAGTCTTAAACAACAGGAATGGGCTCCAGGGGTGTATATATCTTCCAGATTACCCCATTAGCTGGTCCCATTAGAGGTGATATCCTTCAATGATCTGGGAAGCAGAGCAATACTTGTAAAAATATTCAGGGGAGGGATTGCCCATTATCCGTATGCCTGCAGCCCTGTCATTTTCTCACATGTGTATTATAAATACATAAAAGACTAACATGAAATATCATAAGGAATATTCAGGATTATGGGTAAACTGTTTTAGTGCAGTTTACACAGATTCTCGAATGAAGTCCTCCGCGTGTTAATATATGCATATATGTTAATAGCCAATTTGCTATTTTTTCAAGATGTCTGAGTCACCCAGAGGAAGTATTAGGAGAAGCTGACCAACGCAATACTTATTGATATAAACGAAATCATTGAGGGCGCAGTCGGTCTGCACCTGACAATATGTTTCTCAGTGCAAGTGCATTCACGTGTGGAGTTTGGTGTCTCAAATGACCTAATTCACGGCCATGGCTCACTTTTTTTAGGCTACAAAGAGAAGGTGCAGATGCCTTCAACTAACTGATTGTTCCTCGATGGGAAGCTCTGCTTAGGTACCTCTAAAACATTCTGCAACATCATATACTTTCCCACCCTTCCCAAAGTACAGAATAAAGGGTTTAACATTGATTATCAATAAATTGAAGGCTATTAAACAAGAATAATTGTACTTATGTGTATGTCTATAGATATGTAAATAGTGCAAACCAAGCTGTGGAGTAAAGGAGCACTATACGCTCAGGGGGAATTGGAAGGCACAAACAATTGTGTGGTTTTGGCATCTTTCCTTTACCACTATACATTATATTTCAACGTTTGCAAATACATTTCAAATTTTTTAGCTTAAGAGATTAACAGGCACATGCATCAAAGTATTTTTCAATCGCAAACGGTGCGAATCGCAAAAATCGACTGTTTGCGATCGCAAAATCTGCTTTTGGAATGCATGAAGGGTGAAGGGCCTCGCAATTTGAAAATTCGCAAATATTTGCTAATTCTCAAATTGCGATTGCATTTAAGGAATCACATTTTGCAATTTCTTAAATGCAATGCATAAAACTTTCAAAAATTGCGATTTCGCAATTAGGGGGAGCAAATTACCATGAAGTTGAACCTCATGGTATTTTGCGAAAACTTTGAAAAATGCACTTTTGTACATTTTTCAAAGTTTCATGTTGTGCACACACATGCCCTAAGGGCATGTGTGCACAACATATGTGCACAGATTGATTTCAGGGTTGCAACAGGGTGTCCTTTGGCCCCCCCCGCACCATTGAAATCGCATTCTCAATTTGTGATTCGCTAATTGCTAATTGCAATTTGAGAATGTCTTCCCATTCATTCCTTTGGGCCTCTAGGCCCATACGAATGAATGGGGAGGTATTCCTTAATTGCGACTCTCAAATTGCGAGTCACAATTAAGGAATATTAAGAAATCGCAATTTTTTTAGCAATTTCTTGATGCATTGCATTTTGCAATTCCTTAATTGCGATTCCTTATTTTTCGCAATTAAGGAATCGCAAAATGCAATATTGATGCATGTGCCTATAAATGATTTGTGTCGCATCTCATTATTTTTGGTTAAGCCCTGAGGTCTAGATGCTGAAAAGTGACTTTGGTTCTTGAAAAGGTCATAGATAAATGAAGCATTGGAGTGGACCATGTAAGATAAAGCATCCGGTATTGTGGAGGTGTATGTATATCCTATACCAGCACTCACTTGCAGGATTGTACTATGAATATTGACTCCCAGAATGTGATGGCACAAGAATATGGAGTACAGATTATCAAGGGACTCAGACCTGGCAGTCCATATTCAAACAGGGATTTACAGTAAGCAGCTGCTTAAAAAACTTGTTTGCCAGATCTCTGGCAAAGCGTCTGTATTTTTTTATTTTTTATTTTATTTATAAAGTTTTATATAGTGCGAACTTGATCCCAAAGGATATCAGAGCACTTTACAATTTGAGGCAAAGGTAACAAATCAGAACACTAGTCTAACATGGGGAATCTAATGGGCATTGAATCAACTAGTACAAACATAACAGCTCAACATAACCTGAGTGCACGAGTATTATATAGATGAACTCATTTTCAAACTTGGGGCTATATGACATTGGTATGGTACATGGGTCTTGTATGTGGAGGATGGCTGCGTCCGCAGGGGGGGGCAAGGAGGGGCGCTTGCCGTCCCCTGGAGCGACCCTCCTTGCCCACCACTGCAGTAGCCCATGAAAACCGTGACTTCAAGACGGGGTTCTCACTCTCTTTCCTCTCCTTTCTTTTATTTGCTTCCCTGTGAAATGGATCCAAAAAAGAAAGGAGCTTTTGCTGAAAATTTCGTATTTTTCTGACATTTTAATTCCAAAAGTGCAGCATTGGGAATAAAAGGCGAAAAATATGAAAATTACATAAATATCTAAATAAAGTAAGCAGAGTGGTAGCAAACTGCCCAAACTGATTTTATTCACATCGAAACACATTACTGCCACTTTTACAGAGTTTGCCAGTGAAGCGCTATTTTTGTTTTCTTGTCTTTGGTTTTCCTGGACTTGGAACTAGTGCACCAATCCTGGAGGTACTGCAATGTGTGGATTGGAAAACAAAATGTGTGCTGCGGCTCAGTGTCCAGGGATGTGGTCTTTTTACCATACTGCTTATGTTTTGTAAAGATATAAGCAATGGCCATTGAAATGGGTCCATTCAGGGCCCTGTAGTTGTGTCCTTAATTTTCAGGCAAAAGCACTCACTGATTTCTGAATAGTGAGTGTAAAAGCATTAAGGTAACCTCTGCTGAATTTGGAACTGGGAACCAGGTTCAGCCATAATACTCAGTCCACCAGACCACTCTCCTGCAAGAGCATAATCACGTCATAGACCTTAGAAGGCTTTGCGACACCTTAGAAGCCCTGGTGTCTTCGCACCAGCAGGTGGTCCTTAGCATGACAAGTGTAGGTTAACCTTCAAGGCTTGTCCACCACTATCCATACTGAAGTTCACCTCCAGTTCTTGCGAGCAGAACTTTGAAGCAGCACGCCCTAGAACAATAGTGACTCTCTCACGGATGTCACAGAACCCTTGAGAAGGGCCGGCTCTAGGGCGGTGCAACCAGTGTGACCGCACCGGGTGCTGACTTTAGGTGGTGGCATCATGTTTGCAAGTGTATTATGGTTTTAAAAACGCTTGCTGCCTCCTTCCTGGCCCACAGAAATTTTCGGCAACAATAAAAATGTCATGATGACTCTAGTGCCATGCAGATCACAAAGTGCACATAATGTAAATAGGTCAGTGGGTACTGCTTTTGTCAGAGCGATCCTTTTGTTACTTGCAGTTTATATGTTAAAATCCTAACTTAGAACATTGAGCTATTAACTATCATCTAAGAGCTGCATACAAACTGCAAGGTGTAAATGAGAGCGTTATGTTCCCTCCCCCCGCCCAGTCTTTGAATATCCTAATGTCCCAAAAAGTGTTCTGTTGGACAGAAATCAATTCTGATTAATAAGGAGAACCCCCAACCATGGTATTATGTTTTAAATTCTGGGTATTGTGTTTCTCCAGACCAATCACTATAAAACTATACGGGCTACTAGTATAGTTGTCATGTGACTCCTACACCTTGTAGTCCTTAGGCTTATGTAACATTTTCAATACAGTGATTTACACACATATTGATTGTCTCTTTGTAATGTGTGTGATGTAAAGTGCTCTGACACCCTACAATGGTATGAGTGGCGCTGTAAATCAAATTAAATGCATCTTAGAGAGATAGGTTATGGAGACTTGGGGGGCACAGTTAAAGGGTGGTAGTGAGGGAATCCATGGCAGAGGTGGTCATGGCGGGGGCACTAACAAACATTAATGCACAGGACACCACCAGTGCTATGGCTGGCCCTGCAATTGAGGCCAGTTTGCCTCACCCATAAGTACCTCCATTGGCCTTGTTTCAGCAGAAGCAGCTAACAGTCTCTGGAAAGATTTTGCCATATTAGTACCAGTGTAACATACAAACACAGCAGTGAGAAAGGTGACCAGTCAGCCTTTGCAATAGGCCATCCACTCCGCAGCAACACAAGTCACATTTCTTATTAACTTTTGATATGTTTGAGCTACAAACATTTTATTAGTTTAAATGGTCAGATCATGCAGCAGATCTTGCATTATGATGCAACTATGGCAGAGCAATAATTTTAGAGAAAACATTTGTAAACTAGGATATTTTGCCAATCATGTTTGAACTGCTGTTGTGGAAAAAGGGAGAAGTGATGATAACAGAAACTCCATGGCTCGGAGACAAATGGCTTGTGTTTCCACATTTTATCGTATTTGGTACATTCTGTGATTAGAAGTATATCCCAATTTGTGAATATATTTTAATGTCAATGACTCATTATAACCTTAAATAATCATGTATATCTATTGGTTGATTAAACTGGGCAGTGAAATGCCAAACAAATACTAAAAATTGGGATGTCTGCGCATTCTGGCCACACCTCTGGCTCCACCTACAGATCCAATCCTTGGGTTATTCCCGCCCTCTGATTCTCCGCCCACTGTTCTCCTACTTTTTTCCCCCACTTCGACCACTGTGTAAGACTCAGCCTCCCTGGACCTGTGATGTGCCGCCACTGCGGGCGCCGCATGTGCCACACATTTACGGTGCAGGGCTTACGCATAAGGGAGCTGGCCGATATTGTATCCCTAAACATGTGCTCGTTGTCAGTTTGACATTGACTACACGTAGAGGGACTCTAGGTTTCTTTTAAAAAATATAGCTAACATTTGGACCTATACATTTTATTATGTGTAAATTAATTGAATGTGTGTAAAATTTTACAATGCCCGGGAATTCTAGTAAAGGGAGCACCCCTTTGCGAATCATTAGCGTGTGTGATTGCTGTATTATTTATTACGGACTTTGACATTATGCTTTAACTTTGGATATCATTTATCATGAATTCTAGCGCCAAGCAGCCAATATTGGTAAATATGTGCGCTACAAATAATCCCTAACATACACTGTGCATACAGTATATTTAATCTGGTGCTTTAATCATAGGCTGTTTTAAAGTATTCGGTGCTGAAGACAGCCTTGATTGGTGTTGGATCGAGGACCCGGAAGTCTGCACACCTAGCAGACAGAGATAAAGTAGAGTGTCAGAAAGTTTAGCATTTTCCCTACAGGCGGTGTTTGTTGCCCTGTGGCAGGGTCAGTCACATGTCCTCGATTCCTGTCATTTAATTGAGTCTATCCTAGTTCTGCGCCCCAGTGTTTCTTGTGCCCCACCTGGCACACATCATGTCGGAGGACGGTGATGACGTTAACATTTTGCCCCGCCCCCCCTGGGTGTTTTCTGGCTTGTTTTATAATCTGTTGGGCAGGGCTTTAATGCTGGATTCCCTGTTATTAAACAAATAGTGATTGCAGCAAGCTTAAATCACTGCAGTCGTCAATACCTTGCAAAAACACTTATTACAGCGTCCCTTTACAAGTTCAAAACTATCACAATTTGCAAACCTGGGTCACTTTTCAAGCTAATTCACTAATGGATGCGACCTGTATTTTGATGCCTGGACCTACTTTCTGTTCCAGTTTAACTCTTTCTGCATTATAATGCGAAGAGCCAACATCGCTTTTTGTAGAGGTGGCATGGTCCCCTGGTGGAGAGAGCAGTGTGTGACTGGGATGTCTGGAAGGTCCCAATAGCTCACATTCCTCACTCTGAAGTGTGGCCTTGTTGTCCTACTTACTTTGTGCCAACTTGTTTGTGGTGCACTGTGAGTGCCCTTCTCAGGGACCTGTCTGCCCTTGCACCTGGGTCTGTAATATGAAGCTTGTGAAGAAATAAAGTAATTTCCTCATTTTCACCTGCCAAGGACCCCAAGTAAATCAGTGAACATCCCTTTGGGATCACTCCTATTTATTAAATAATTCATATTTAATTATCATCCAAATAACTTACCACCCTATCCCCCTACAAACCGGACAACCCACTACAACATTATAAATTACTATTAGAAATGCAATAGAAATTCTAAATCACTTAAAATTGCACACAATAATTTTTTTAAAGTAATATACACAATAATAACATAAAATTATTGTAGCAACAAAAACAAGTTAACATAATCAAAAAACCTTTGAACCACTTTATTAATGAAAACAATATTAAAAAAGTTGATAGTATTTAAAACGATATTATTTACCACTAAAAACAATATTCTTGTCTATGATATTGTGCATCATGAAGTTTGTGTGACACTATACTTAATTTCCAATACTTCTGTCTCATGAAATTTTTAATTTGATGTTTTGTCCAAGCACCATATAGCAGCTTGAAAAAGTGGAAGTACAAGGTAGCGAAATACAGATGTGTTTCTGCTAAAACATGATGCCTGTCTTATTCTACTCACACAACCGTCAGTTAATGTGATCCCAAACCATGCCAGTCAATATCTTGCCATTCACAGGGCAAAATGTAGTTTTGTCTTTCAGTATATATTCAAAATCCTCTGATTTAACCAACTATTGAAAAAGTGAACAGGACTATCAACTTTTCTTTTTATGGCTTCTGTCGCTTTTTGATTCACTTCACAAGATATGCTTGGGAGGTTACTTGAAAAAATAAAGCTATGAAAAACAGTATGTGTTTGCGCTTTGTGTATTTTAAAGAAATTCGTACTGTTGTTAATCTAAAGACAGAGAATAATGTGTAATAGCAGAGCTCCTGTGGCAACAGTATGCATGTTGTTCTCTTATACTAAGCTCGGTCGGGCTCAAAGTTTCATAACATGGGGGATCTTAACTAGGCCTGGGTGGTAAATTCCTTTCTGCTCATGGAATTTTGGGAATTTGGGTAATTTTGCATTCTGTGGAGAACGCTAAATTGCCAAATTTCCGCAATCCGCGGCTTTGCAGAATTTTTTGCTATATTGCTCTTTCAAAATGCGTGTTCACAAGATATTTCTCCCCGAGCACGCAAAGAGCGTTTGAGAACAGGTAAAAAGCGGTACACAGTCAAAATATCGAGTAGGAAATATCGACCTACCATAATATCGAGTCTGAAATATCGAAGGAGCATAATATCGAAGGCAAGAATATCGTAGGACAGAATATCGACCCAAGGTAAGTAATATCGAAATACTTAATATCGATGTAAGTAATATCGAAGTTAGTAATATCGATAGCATATATATCGATGTTACTAATTTAGATGACACTAATATCGATATTTGTATTATTTTATAGTATTTTATTATGTATGTGTTATATGTTTAATTTAAGTATTTAAAATAATTACTATTATATGTGTATAAATTTTATATAATAATATATAAATTTATAAGTAAATTTCATGTTTTAGTACCGGAGCAGGTTGTGGGTTTATAGGGGAATAGGGTGGGAAGTAATTTAATTATGGTAAGTTTATTAATAATTAGTAGGATTAATTAATTAATTATAATTATTTGCTAATTAATAATCATTAATTTGGAAAACAATTAATTGATTAATTGATATATATTTTCTGTAGCGGGATGTGGGTTTATAGGGGAATAGGGTGGGGAGTAATTTAATAATAATTAATTAATTAATATATGTTTTTAAATATTTATAATTAATTAATTGGCAAATAATTAATATTAATTCGTTAATTAATTAATATAAATTTGTACATATTTTAAATTAGCAATTAATTGGTAATTAAATAATATTAATTAGTTAATTACATTAATTAGAGTAATTTATTTATATATATAATTTTTAGTTACTGTTAATTAATTAATTGGGGAAAATGATATTAATTATTACATTATATTAATTACAGCTAATGTGATAATATATTTACTTTATTGTTATTGTTAATTAATAATTAATTGCTAATTAAATAATATTAATTAAGTTTGGGTAAAGGGGTATTTTTAGTGTTCAGGGTCAGTTTTGGGTTTTTGGGTAAAGGGTTTTTTTTAGGGTTCAGGGTCAGTTTTCAGTTTTTGGGTAAAGGTATTTTTAGGGTTCAGGGTCAGTTTTCAGTTTTTGGGTAAAGGGGTATTTTTAGGGTTCAGGGTCAGTTTTCAGTTCATGGGTAAAGGGTTTTTTTTAGGGTTCAGGGTCAGTTTTCAGTTTTTGGGTAAAGGGGTATTTTTAGGGTTCAGGGTCAGTTTTCAGTTCATGGGTAAAGGGTTTTTTTTAGGGTTCAGGGTCAGTTTTCAGTTCATGGGTAAAGTGGTATTTTTAGGCTTCAGGGTCAGTTTTCAGTTTTTGGGTAAAGGGGTATTTTTTGGGTTCAGGGTCAGTTTTCCCTACTGTTCCACTCTCTGGAGTAGGAATAGTAATTTTTACCCTTACGCTATCCAACGTTTTATATAATTAATTGTTAAAATATCAAATGTTTATTTTATTTTTTATATTACTTACATTTTATTTATGTCATTGTTTTATGTTTGTAAATGTATTAGTAGGGGCAAGATGGCCGCCATGCTGTGGTAGAGAGCAGTCGCAGAATTCCCTTCTCCCTGTTCCAGGAATTAAATGGCTGGACGTGAGAGCAAACTATGCTGATTCTTCAAGGTATACTGCGTGTAAAAGGAGTTAATAAAGGAGCCACAGGTCCAGGCACTAAAGAACTGCAAAGGGTGCTTACATCCTTGAGACGTTTCTATTGTGTACACTTCAAGAAAACGCTGGTCTACGGTGTCATTGCAGCCTTAAGGATGTCACATCGCACAGGCACGATACCAAAAAACACGCAGAGTAAACGTGCAACAACAGCTACT